>NC_090922.1:1522948653-1525348653 GCF_040938575.1 Ambystoma mexicanum | reverse complement strand
CCTTAGATGGTGTGGTTACCATTTCCGTCGGCCAGGAAATGTAAGTCTCATGGTTATTGGATATATGATTTCTGTCTTTCTTGGATTGATTTTCAAGTTGTTGGCGTTCGTTTGGTTAGACTTCTTTTAGACATTCTATCAGGGTTAGGTGATAGGCTTGAGTGTCTTCGATTTAGTAAAGGATTTGCATGGTGTCTTTGTAGTTGTAGCATGGGATTTTGTATTTTTTGAAAAGCCTTACTACTAGAGTCTGGTAGATGTTAAGTATAGTGAGGATCCTTGTGGTACTCCAGTCGTTAACTCGTGGAGTAGATTTGTTATCCATATGGTTTCTGTTCTGTCTGCTAGGAATTATTTAATCCAGAGTAGTGCCATGTCCATTAAAACTATCTTTAATCTTTTGGTCAGGGTGTCATGGCTTACTGTGGCGAAGGCTGCTGAGAGGTCGAGCAGAATCAGAGCAGAGGTTGTTTGGAGTCTGCAGTTTTTTTTTTGGTCTTACCAGATGGCTCGGAGTGCCGATTATGTTCCTCTTGCGGGTCTGAAACTGACTTGTGCTTGGTCTAGCAGATGTTTTTCTACATGTTCTTGGATTAACTTGTATACAAAGTTTCTAGGTGCTTTGCTGGGTAGGGAATATTTGAATCGGTCTGTAGTTGGAGAGGTCTTCCACATCACTTGTGTTTAAAAGTGTTTTAATGTATGCTGATTTGAAGGATCCTGGTATAGTTCCTGTTATTGAAAGATTTAGGAGTGTTCTGTAGTATTCTGAAGGCGTTCCTTGTGCGAGGATTGATTTGTAGATGTCAGGGTGGCACGGATCCATAGGTGATCACTTTTATGCTGTGCTTTACAAGATTGATGAATGCCTCTGCTGATATTTCAGGAAAGTTTTGCAGTTTGTGCTGTGGCTCTTCGTCGGGTCTGGTTAGTTGTGTGTAGGGTTGGTCTGTTTTGTATGACTTGTCGGATGTTGATTTTGTTCTTGAAATGGTCTGCCAAGTCGTTGCATAGTTTCTCTGAGGGTTATAAAGTGGTGTTGCAACCAGGTGGGTTTCTCGTTTCTTTTATGATTAACATTTCTTTGTTGGTGGCATTGGAGCTTCTGTCATCCTAATGCCTTCTCTTTGCCTTTTTTGAATTTCCTTCTTGTGTGAATGGATTTGTTTCTGGAACTGGGTTTTCTTGTTTTGGCTGTATTCTTTCCTCATTTCCAATTCGAGCTTGTTTTTCATGTGATAGGATATTTTATTTATATCGCACCCATACACAGGTGTTTCAGAGCGCGACCAGGCAAAGGGAAGGGGAGCAGGGGAGAAAAACAATCTTACTAGGCCCAGTGACATTGAGAAGGCGCAAGTGCATGGGATAGGGGGAAAAGTGCAAAGAAAAAGGGAGGGGGTAAGGAAGTGCAAGGCATAGGAAAACTGTTAGTGGATATAAATAAGTGAAGAAATAAGGTGATCAGAGCAGTGATTGGTGCAGCCCGTGAAGGGAGCAGTGCAGGGCAAGTCAGATAGGGTAACATCTGATAAGTGCAGGAGAGGAGTTGGGGGGGGGGGGGACCTGTAAGGGTACAGATAACGGGTCACAGTACAAGGGTGGCCAGGAGGCAGTGCTGGAGGATGTCTGGGAGGGCAGGTAACTGAGTCAAGGGGCCTTGTTGCCAGGTGAGGCAAAGCTGAGAAGAGGAGGCAGATCAGCAGGGGAGGAGAGTGGCAAAGGCAGATGGGAAGAGGAAAGTCTTAAGGAGCTTCCGAAATTGTGGATGGTTTCCTCCAGTTTCAGGGTGGCAGGGAGGCCATTCCAAAGGAAGGCTCCGGCCGAGAACTGCCCCCTGCACGTTTCTTAGAAACAGCTGACCCTGAGAGAGGTAGAGGAGCGAAGGGCTCGGGAAGGGAGGTATTTACGGAGGGATAGTTGAAGGTATTTTGGACCCAGGCCCAGAAAGCCTTGTGGACAATGCAAAGGGTTTTGAATTTAATCCTATCATCCACTGGGAGCCAATGAAGGGATTTCAGTCCTGGAGAGATACGATCCCAGGGCTTGAGGCCAAGGACAAGTCTCTCAGTTCTGTTCTGGATTGGCTGCGGAGGGTGGAGGCAGGTAGCTTTAGAAAGGGGCTGTTGCAGTAGTCCAACTTAGAGGATCAGAGCTTGGGGGACAGTGAGTTTATGTGGGACGGAGAGGAAGGTGTAGAGCAGGTGTAGTAGGAAGTTAGATTTTTTTTGAGACTTCAGAGATGTGTGAAGAGAAGGATAGTGGGAATCAAAGATACCCTGAGGTTCTTTGCTTCGCAGGTAGGGGCAGGAGGAGGGCCGAGGGAGGCAGGCCAGAGAGTAAGGAGGAAGGACGGAGAGGGTGTGCCGATGAGGATCTCAGTTTTATTTGCGTTTAGACCGAGACTGTTGGCGACGCACCAGTTTTGAATGGCGATTAGACAGTCAGAGATGAGGGAGAGGAAGTTGCAGAGGGAAGCCTGAAAAGTTGTCGTCAGCATAGCATTGGAAGTTGGAGCAGAAGATGGAAATGCAGTAAGCAAGGGTTGCCAAGTATTGGTTGAAAAGCCAGGGCGAGCGATTAGACCCCTGGGGAACACCACAGGTGGAGAGGGAGATAGGAGGGGAAGGATCCAAGTTGTACCTGGGAGGGTCGATCAGAGAGAAAGGAGGTAAGCCAAGCCAGAGCCCGATCAGTGATGCCAAGATTGTTACAGACGGTTGAGCAGGATGATGTGGTTGACCGTATCGAAGGCGGAGGAGAGATCAAGTAAGATAAGGACAGAGGGAATGTTAGAGTCCAGGTTTGAGAGCAGATCTTCACGGATGTTCAGTAGAGCAGTTTCCGTACTTCTTGAAGCTCTGAAGCCAGATTGGTGGTCATGAAGTGAGGCGACAGTCGGAAAGAAGGTTGAGATGAGAGATTGCAAGCTTTTCTAGGAGCTTACCCGGAAAGGGGGTGATGGAAATGGGGTGATAGTTAGCTGGGCAGGGGAATCAGCTGAAGGTTTCTTGAGTAGAGGATGCACATGGAGTGTTTCAGAGAGGAGAGGAAAGAACCAGAGGCAAAGGAGAGGTTGCAGAAGTCTGCAAGGGCGTCTATATGGTCCTTAATGGTTTTAGAGGAACAGGGATGAACCTGTTTAAATGAGGCTTTCATTGATCGGACTGGTCTGGCAACCTCATCTGGGGAGAAAAGAGGAAAGGTGGAAAAAGAGGGAGGAGGGGAATCCGAGGGAGGATCAGCAGGCAGAGGAGGGGAGGAGAGGGTGGACAGGATGTCCTTAGTTTTACAGATGAAGTGTGGGGCAAGGTCCTTGCAAAGGTTTTGAGAGGCAAGAGGAGAGGTGGATACTGCAGCAGGGTTTCCCAGCTCCTTGCAGATTTTAAAGAGTTTGGCCGAGTTGTTCGAGGCTGCAGAAACGCGGGCTTGAATATGAGCTTGCTTCTTGGTTTGTACAGAGGCGATATTGCCTTTGGAGCAGGCGACAGGCCAGTTTGTCAGAGGATGAGCAAGAGGCCCCCCATTTCCTCTCAGCCGCCCTGCCCTTCGGTTTAAGTGAGGATAGGTCGGAGTCAAACCAAGTGCTGCTTTTAGCTTTGGGCTTAAGGCGGATCCTCATGACAGGGGCAAGAGCGTCAAGGGTGGCAGTAATAGAGTAGAGCAGGGAAAGAGCTGAGTCAGGGTGAGAGACAGCCTGAGGTGGAGGAGGGGGTGAGAAGGAGGCAGCAAAAGCTTCGACTGACACACGCTTCATGGGTCGGATGCCCGAGAAGGTGGGTGGCAGTCTTGGAGCAGGCTTGGCTGGAGGGGAAGAGATGGGAAGAAAAGAGGATAGAAGGGAGTGATCGCTCCAGGAGAGAGGAGTGATGAGGGCGGTAGAAAAGGGAGGCCAGAGGAGATCAAGACATCCAGTGTATGGCCAGCAGAGTGAGTAGGGCCGGAGGGAAGGATGGAGAGGGAGAGTGAATCACAGTGGTCGCGAAAGAGTGTAGAAGGAAAAGAGGGAGAGGAGGGAGAGTAAAGATGGATGTTGAGATGCCAAAGGACGACGAGTTGAGAGGTAGAGGCCAAGAGGGCTGAGGAGAGGTCAGCCCACTCAGAAAAGTGGTGACTTGGCCAGGGGACCGGTAGAGAGTAGCGATAGTAAGGGAGTGGCTGGGAGAGAGCCTACAGACGGGGCATTCGAAAGAGGAATAGGTCTGAGTGGGGATGATCGAAGTAGCAATCCACTCAGGGAAGATCAGAGCAACACCCTCTCGGGGCTGGGTGGGTCTGGGTGCTGAGAGGATTTTGTAATCGTCGGGGATAAGTGTCAAAACTCGTGACAGAGCTGGCGGTGAACCAGGTCTCGGTAAGACCGAGGACATCAAGTTCTTCCAGAAGGTGGCAGATGTCAGAGGAGTGTTTGACAGCAGAGCGAGGGTTGAGAGTGGCAAGAGGAAGAGGGTTGCCAGCCTTGAAGACCTTTCCTAGGAGGGCAACAAGGCTGAGGTATGTCCTGGGTAGATGTAGAGGGAGTAAGAGAGGGGACAGGGGAGGAGGTGGAAGAAAACATGGTAGCCGAGGGGGGTGGGGGACAGCAGGAGAAGGGAGGAAATTGATGAGGCGGGGGAGCTGCCTGTTAAAGAGACCTAGGTTGAGGGCATTGCACCATGACAGTGCCATTAAGGCAGACATTTATGAAGACTCTGGAGGAGTCGAAGGAATCCACACGGACTTGCCAGCGGGTGCCACCATTTATGGGAGAGGAAGATGGAGGCCAGAACGTAGAGACCATATGAGGGGTCCAAAGATCAGGTGAAGGGACGACAAAGAGGATGTCGGTGAGTGTTTGTCTGGCAGAGCGCTAGAGTAGGTATCTGCGATGGGGAGACCAGGGTTGGAAGTAAAGATGTCCTTTTTAAATTTCTTCTTGCCAGATTTAGTGAGAAGGGAGGGATAGTTGATAGTAAAGCAGTTACAGTAGATGGGAGAAACCAAAAGTGCCATGGGAGGTAGAGAAAGGGGGTGTAGAGAGACAGAGTGGTATAGTCACTGGGCTGAAGAAGTGGATGGGAAAAGTGAAATGAAAACACACCCAAGTTTCAGACCTGAGTTTGACTCTTCAAAAACAGACCCTTTGGCGGGGGGGAACGGAAGGTTGGTGAGGTGAGTTAAAAGTACAGTTGAGTGTAGGAGGGAGGTAGGTTGGGTGATAAAGCTAGGAGGGGAGAGTGAGGGGTAGAGGGAGGAGAAACAGAAAGTAAGAGTGGTTAATTGGCAAGACTTTAGTAGACCGAGGTCAAGGCTGCGTGTCCTGGAGGGCTTGAGTAGAGGCAAAAAGGCGATTGTGGCTTGGTAGCATCTCAAACATCCCAGAAAGCGGACAGGGAGCAGACAGGGGCCTTAGAAGTGGGCCTTTGAAAAGAGGCCGGCTCCCCGCCTCCCGGTCCAACCAATGGGAAGTTAAAGAATGGATGAGCCAATCACAAGGACTCATTCCCCCCAGCAGGGGGTGCAGTAGTAAGTCAGGCAGCCATCTTGGAGTGGTTGCAGGATGCTTCTAAGATGGAAGTCAAGGCACTCGGAGCAGTAGATGAGGGGCACACTGCATTGTCTGGGGCAAAAACACATTTAATGCACAATGCTCCTCTAGCAAAGACAAAGGGCTGCTATAAAATGTGTGCTGTAACATGCAATGCCCTTCTGCACACTGATAAATTACTGCACAAAAAACAGCGTGGATCTTCAGGTGAGGCAACGGATTTTCAGGTACTTCACTGTTGGGCAACAGAACTAAATGTAGAGGGGGGGCCCAATGGCAGAAAGAAGGGGCCACAGGGCTTACCTCTGGTAGTGAGCAGCTCTTCCGGAGAGCGTCGCCGCAGGGAGGGTAATCCCCAGAGGCGATGCGCACTGTGTGTGGAGTGAACCATTTTGCCATTGCTCTTTTTTCTTGAGGGGGTAAATGGTTTTTCCGGGGCATTCTGTTTTCAATTGCATCAGCAATCCATTTGTGGAGTAGCTCCGCTTTCCTGTCTAGATCTGCCAGCTCCAGTTCTGTTGAAGGGTTGGTCATCTCCAGTTGCTCCATTAGTTTGCTTGCTTTGATGGTTTTCAGTTTCTTTTTGTGGTGGTTGTGAGCTTGAGGGGCTAGATACTGACTTGAGTTGGTAGTGTGATCACGAATGGCATGATGAGATGTTTGCTCCAAAGTATTTGTATTGGTGGTAAGAATTCTTTTTTTGTGCAAAATTGTCAAGCGTTTGTCCTGCCACTTGTGTTGCCCCTTTGACCAACTGTTGTAATTCCCTGGTTAACTGCCCAATTAGTGAGTTTTGAGAGTTGGCGTGTTTTTCTTCGAACCAAATGTTGAAGTCCCCCAGGATTATTAGATGTTCATGCTCGATGGTTATGTTGGTGTGGGCTTCTATGAAGTTGTCGACAAAGGTTGCATTGTATGTTGGCGGTCTGTAGACCTGCATGAATTTGTTTTTGTATTCGCTGATGGGTCTATGACCATGGTTTTCCAGTTGATGAGGTTAGTCTGTTTTTACTTTCAGGTGTTCTCTGAATGCTATTGCAAGGCCTCCTTTTTTAATTTTCCTGTTTACCTGAAGGCATTTGAAGTTGGTGGGGAGGCAGCGTTGGAGTATGATTTTGTTGTAGTCATCCTATTCATCACAGAAACATGGCTGGATATCAATGCTGTTGTCACAGAGAAGGTCCAAGATCTGAGTTTTGACAAGTTCTTCTAGGTTCAGTCTTGGGTTTTTGTTTTCATCAGGCTCCTCTTCTAAATTTTGTATCTGTTGAGTAGAAGGTCCTCTTGTTTTGGTCATGTAAGGTGTTGATTATATTATTTCTAGCTTTGTCCATTCTTCTGCGTGGTGGTTTGGTTGTCGGTTCTTGCTTTTTTATGTTGGGTTGGCTCATTCTGCTGAGTGGTTATCTGTGAGGTATGGAGTTGGGTAGAGGGATTTTGCTTCTCCGTGCTGGTTCTGTTGTAGTTCCTGTCGGAGTGTTCTGCAGTTGTCTTCGGTGGTGTTCAGTTGGGATTGTTCTTTCTGCTCTTTGTCTTTCCTTTGGTCCCATTTGTTTGCGTGGCCTTTTGAGCTTGAGCGTTTGTTTTTTCTTTTGTTGATGCAGAGTTGTTTTTGCTTTTGGTCTGACTGTCTTGTGGTGTTGGACTCTTTGTGAGGGGAATGTCTGGTACAAGCTTGGGCTCTCTGTTGGTGATATTGTTGGGGTAGTTCAGTCTCTGTCTTGGGTTAGGGTTGTCCTGTAGGGGAGGTTTACTAAGGTTGTATCTCTGGGATATTCCAGTGACTCCCCCCCTCCTTCCTTCCCTCCCTTCCTTATCTATGTCTTAGCTCTTGCACTATCTGAAATGTCGTCAGGCCGAGTACGATAGTTAATTTCACATCCTTACTGTTCATGGCCTGTAAGAATGTGGTTGTATTTTCCCTTGTTCCCTCCCTTGTCTTGAAGCGCTTTGAAACACATTGTGTATAGGCGCTATATAAATAAATGATCATATCATAAATGTGTGCTAATCTCTAAGGTTAGTGCTCAGTCTGACAATCAGTGTTATCCTGAGGAAGAAGGCAATGATCACAGTACTGTCTTAGGGGGCGCAAGCTAGTAATCGCAACTATTTTGGAGAGCACAAACTAATCAACACAGTGCTAATTTGTAATGGTGCTTTCTAGATGTGAATCACGTCAATGGGTGCTAATCTCTTAAGGTAGAGCACAGTCTAATAATCACATAACTATCCTAGGAGTCGTAAGATATTAATCACAGTGCTAGTCTAGAAGGTACATGCTAATCCCAGAGGAACAGGCTAATAACTACAGTGCTATTCGCTAGTGATGCTTTCTAGATAAGAATCAGGTCAATGTGTGCTATGCTCTAAGGCACAGTAACAGTATTATCCGGTATTGTATGATTTTTACTGTATAAAAAGTCTGACCCCACCAAAAGACCTAAAACAAACACCACGAAAAGTTGACTGCCTAAAGTCTGAACTTTTCGTGGTGTGTTGGACTTGTGGCTGGGGGATTGTCCCCCACAACACCCTGCTCCCTACAGTGAGCGGTGGTTGCGGGGGAAACCCATGCAGCTTCTGAAAAGGACCCTGCAGTGCTGGTTCCTGATCACGGAAGTGAAGGGGAACTGGCGCTGCAGGGAGACGGCGTGAAGCAAAGTAGGGTGTGGGTGGGGGTGTGGGTTTGTAGATGCATGTTCACATGGGAAATGTGCGAACCTTTTGTGGTCTGCACATTTCTTATGCAAACTGTTCCGTCGACTTTTTTGCGATGGAAAAATCACGCAGATCTGATTATCCTAAGGAACAAGCCAATAATCACAGTAGTATTAACTGCAAACCACTATTTTGTCAACCTCCTATACAATCTATGTAATACATTTTCCAATCTGTTTGTATGAATTCTAGAAGCATAGAATACATTGTAAAATATATATATATATATATATATCAATCTTTTTTTGGATACAACTTTTTATTTTGCAATAGGAACACTATACAACGGATACAATACATGTCGTAGCTTCAAAAGACACAATTGGACACATACAAGACAATTGGCGAAAGACTCAATGAAATGATTGTTACATAGCAACCCTCCCACCTGCCCCATACCTTCTGAAATATTCAGAGGCAAAACTGCATACTCTTACTTCCTTTCCTCCATACTACATGGGTGTCCCTTTCCAAGGGATGGGAGATGGAACCTTTTATCACCTGAAAAACCTTCTTCCCCCTTTAAATTTAGAGGGGGTGTGTCCCTGGGGGCATGTGCTGCCCTGACTCTGCCCTCTGGTGCCACACCTCATCCCCTTTTCTGTGTCAATGGGAACGGGCTGAATTCACCAGTGCTCCTGGGTTTGGCTTCGGCCATGTATTTCCACTGGCTGATAGACTATCATTACAGGTACTCAGTCCTCCCTGGCGCATGTAGACATTCACAGGTGTCCTTCCTGCAATGGGCTCTTTCCAACTTCAGACCCCCCCCACCCCACGGCCGCTGCCTGCGTTGCCTTGGCCCAGACCACAGTTGGCAAGCTTGTACCACGTGCAATGCCCTTTAAGGTCTCTGAAGCACAGACTGGCTCACCTGGTATCCTCCAGGCCCCACACGATACTGGATGGAGGCTGTGCCCTATCCCAGACCCTCCTCTGCTTGTTTATGTGCCGGACGTTGGGTAGCGCCTATAACAGGAGAATGGATGGTTAAGATTTTGGGCCCGTAATGGGTGGGCTCCCACCTCACTCTGATCCAAATCCCCTCCATTGGGGTTATTTCCCACCTTAGGTTTTTGTGCGTAGAACTCTGTCCTGCGTCTCTGTGCAAGGGCGTGTGGAAGGTACGTCTGTTCTGTTAGGCCTAGTTTCTTCACTGGTCCTTGTGCCCGTGTCTGGTCCAGACTGGCTGCGACTCTGCTTGTTGTGTTCAGGTGTGTTATTGTGTCTTTCAGTCTCTACTGTCTTTCTCCTCCCTTTGTTTTATCAGTCTTCTCTGTTACTTTTCTCCACTATGCTAGTTTTCTAATTTATTTTTGTTTCCACAGGGATGGCTACGATTTCGGGGCTTGCAGTGCCGGATGGCGAAAACTACGGTAAGTTGTTGATGCTCGGAGCGGTTTATTTTGGCGTTAGTTGCTAACCTGTATTCTCTTCTTCACGCAGGTTGCAGTGATGTTCTTGAGTGGTGAGCGATCAAAGCGCGCAACTGCTTGCCAAGGTAAGTTCTTTTATTAATGCTGTCCTTGTTTCTTCACCTTTTCAGGTTGCGGTGTGAGGCAAACTAAGTGCAGGATGGATTCAGGATCTGCTGCTCACTCAGCATTAACAATTGCTTGTTAATGCTGTTCTTGTTCTTCCAGGGCGGTGATGGAATTCGGATTGATGGCATCAGGAGCGGGCCACGGAGGGAAGCGGATAAGCAGGAGCTGGACACCGTGAGCATTATGCTGCAGGAGTGCAGAATAACGCAAAGCGTGTATTCCAGTTTGGGTGTGGTTTATATAGCCAGCCACACCTGAAGGCCTGACCACACCTAAAACACTGGTCTGCATAGCTCAGTTCTACCAACAGACCTCCATGTTGGATTAAGGTCCAACGCTGTTAATTGCCTTATTCCTGACAATGAGCCTGGCGCCAGGACTGACTGTAAACGTATGGAGTTTAAAGGCCCTTGGGGCCACTGTGAAGGGCTGTAGCCCCACTGCTGCCAGGGGACTGTTACCTGAGGGGGGGTGGTGGTGGTTAGGGGCATGGATCGTGAAGCTCTTCCAGAAATCTCCTCCAGAGGACCTGAAGGACTTCGATCGATCCAGGCCCAAGGTAGGGCCTCTCTTCTCCATTGCACCCCACAAGGGAGACTCCTTCCCAAGGACTTGCCTGCGTGGGAAGGACTGCCCAGGTTCTTGTACCAGCTTGTGCGCCGAGGCTACCTCAGCTACCAGCCTCTGGGCTGAGGGATCAGTGGATCTTCCTGGTGACAGTGTTGAGGGACCGGACGGTTCTTTTACCGAGTCTTTACCTGAGGGGCTACACCCTTGTACTGACAATATGACTGAGGGGTGTCTGAACACAGCTCTACTGGCTGCCAGGCTGTGGGTTTAACGCCTACAAGGCCTCTGCCTGAGGCGGAGGGTAGGCCTCATGATCCACACTCGAGAGTCCTAGATGAGGCTGGGCCCAGTGAGCCGAGCAACATGTTGCAGACACATGGAAGGCAGCTTGACAAGATGGCTGCAGTGCCAGACATTAACACCTGTCTGCTGCTGCACCAGGAAGGGGAAATCCGGTTGAGGAATGAGTGTCAAGGTGGGATTGGTGTCATCCAGGTATGTGGCCTACAGCACATCCTTCATTTGCACAGGGCAGGCTCCTGCTGCGTCCGTGTGGGCAGGGTATGCAGTGGTTGCAGCAACCTCCTGCTACCCCATCAATATCCCCAATCACCCCACCAGCCTGTGAGGACTGGTTCTTTGAGAGGTTCCTCGGCCTCATAATCTCCTTGTATGTTGGACATCTTCAGGGAGGCCATCCGGGATGTGCTCCTATGCTTCTGGCCCCTCCTCTGGCACTTTTGGCCCCAGCACAGCCTTTGCCACCGGTTCCGGCCCCCCCGCCGATTGGACAGGTGGTTCCGTGACAGCCTCCTGCTCCGGTCTCTGTACCTCAGCCCGTGGCTCCCGCTACTCCCCCCCCCCGCCTCCCCTCTAAAGCACTCTTGTGCACCCTCTTTTCAAGAGAGCCACAGCTGACCTTGCATGGGAAGTTATCACCATATCTCCATCACTCCAGTTCTTGGCAAACTCCTTGAAAAGCTGGCCATCTCGCAGCTTAACCGTCACTCTGATTCTGTTGGTTGTCCCCACGACCATCAGTCTGGCTTTAGAGTGGCCAGAAGCACGCAAACTGCTCCTGAAGATCTGCTTGCCAACCTTGACTCTCCCCTCTGTCCTCATCCTACTAGAACTCTTCTGCCTTCGACATGGTCAACCATACCATCCTGCTCAACTGTCTCCATAACAACCTGGGCATCACCTAACCTGGCTGACCATTCCTCTCTGATCAACCTTCCCAGGTCCAACTTGCGTCCTTCCTTTCATCTATCTCCCTTTCTACCTGCGGTGTTCTCCTGGGTCTAACCTCTCTCCTGGGTCTAACCTCTCTCCCTGTCTTTTCAACCAATACCTGTCAATGCTTGCTCAGCACATTGCTATTTTCTGCTCCAATTTTCAGGGCTATGCTGGCGTTGCTGCACTCATTTTCATGCTTCCCTCAGCCACCTCCTCTCATCTGATTGCCTATCGGGATTGGTGTGCTGCCAACGATCTCTGCCTGAATGCCAGCAAGACTTTGATCCTCATTATTGGCACACCTTCACCCTGCTTTCCACTTTCTGGCTGGCCTCCCTTGGCTGCCCTCCTAGCCCCACCTGCAGGTCTAAGAACTTCAGGGTCTTATTTGATTCCACATTTTCCTTCTCTGCCCACATCTCTGATGCCTCTAAAGTCAAACTTCCTACTACACCTCCTCAGATATTTTGCCTTTCCTCCTCTTCCCCCTGTAACTTTCTAGTCTGGACTATTGTAATAGCCTCTTTCTAAATCTGCCTGCCTCTACTCTCTGCCCTTTCCAATTTATCCAGAACCGTGAGACTTGTCCTTGGCCTCAAGCCCTTGGATCGTATCTCTCCAGCCCTGAAATCTCTGCATTGGCTCCCAGTGGCTGCAAGGATTAAATTCAAAACCCTTTGCATTGTCCACAAGGCTTTCTGGGACCTGGGTCCAAAATACCTTTAGCTGTCACTCCGTAAATACCTTCCCTCTCAAGCTCTTTGTCCCTTCACCTCTAACTCCCTCAGGGTCAGTTTTTCAAAGAAACGAGCCGGGGGCAGATCTCGGTATTTGTCTGAGGCCTCCCTGCCACATAAACTTGAAGGAGAACCATCTCTGGTTCCGAAAGCACTTCAAGAGCTTCCTCTTTGCTCCTCCTCTCCCCTGCTGATCTGCTCCTTCTTGGCACTGCAAACTTGGTTTTCCATATGACTTTCGGGCCCAGGTACCTGCTCAGCCTGCCCACCCACACTGCCTCCGGCAATCCCTTGCACTAGGATCTGTAACCATACAGTCGCCCCCCCTCTCATTTTTCTGTACTTATCAGACACTCCTTGTCTGCTGCCTTAAACCTAGCACTTGTCACCTGCTGTATGCACTACCACTGTTTGCTGCTTTTATTATTTATCTGTATTCCTCGGTTTAGCACTTTCCACTTCTCCTCCTGCCATGCACCTTCCTGTTTTCCTCTCCCTGCGTTGGTTCTCAATGGGCCCAGTAAGATTGTTGTTTTGTTCTCCCCTGTTACCCTCCCTTGCCGCGCTTTGAAACACTTGTGTACAAGCCCAATACAAATCAAATATCAATTCTGGACCTCAAGGCCCTAAAGTTCCTGAGAAAAGACAGATTCTGAGTGGTGACATTAAGACATTCTCCAGCCAGTGCTGAAGCTCGAGAGCTTGGTGTCCATAAACCTGCAGGATGCCTTTTTCCATGTGCCCATACATCAGAAGTACAGGATATTCCTGTGTTTCCTCATTGGGGACAACCACTATCAGTTCAAAGTGCTGCCCCTTGGGTTGACCTCCGCTCCAAGGTTCTTCACCAAGCGCATGGCGGTAGTCATAGCTCACTTCTGGAGTCATGTATTCCTGTACCTGGATGACTAGTTGATCCTGGGCAAAGCAGTACGCCAGGTTTTGGCTCACCTGGAGGACAACAGTCTGCTACTTTTACCTCTGACTTTCAGTGTTATGCAGATGAGCTGCAGTTCTCTATCAGGCTACCCTCATCCTCCCTCATACCTGTCTATCCGGAACTCTTTCTTGGTATGCTGCTAACCACCCCTGCCTGAATGCCAGTAAGACAGATTGTACTTGTTGGGACCCCTGTTCCCGCTTTCACACTGGCCGGCCTCCCTTGGCCCTGAAATCTAGGGGTCACCTTTGACTCCACAAGACTTTCTTGTCATGGCCACTGGCCCAGAAACACAGACCCTGCACCATCCGGGGACAAGGGCAAGGGGGGGGGGGTTGGTGTAACTTTAGATTGTCCCTTTGGGACAATACAGCATAAAGGACCCAGCTGGACTCATTTCTGCCACCAAGCTCATGAACAAATATAAACTGACGCACTTGGTTTGGTGCAAAATGCTTTATTTTACATGCAGGAATCTCCATGTGCATTTGTTTGGGCATGGCTGCTGGGGAAGGCTGGATCGCATCTGTAGCATCCTTAGGCGTGTCAGTGAGCCAAGATTAATGGGTGTGGCCAGAGCTAGACTGTATAAGCCCGCCCAGCCTTCTTGCAAGTGCTTTGTGTTATTCTGCACTGATGGCAGTGTAACGCTCACCGCTGCCTGAGTGCATCTTACCTTTGTGTTCCAGCATCAGTATCTTGCCTTCGTTTCCAGCCCCAACACTTGGAACCTGCTTTCATTGGCATGCATCATCGGGAACTCTGGAGAGGACTGATGAATGCCAGACCTCTGGAAGGCAGCATTCAAACTCTGACATTCGGGCACGGCGAGCAATCCTGCAAGAGAAAAGATAAAGACAAGGTTGGAACTCTCAAAGACATTGTGTTTAAGGTCGCGCTTTTGACAAATCTTTGCGCTTAACCTCAAACCAACACTCACCTGCTGTCGGCGCATCGTGGGCTCATTCTCTTCCATTTTGGCCAACTTCGCCTGTGGGGAGAAAGCAGAAGAAAGACAACATTAAAAGACGCGGACAATAATCGGGAATCAACATCACAATATTTTAAAGCCTTCAGACACTGTCATGATTCCTTCCCCTCATGTCCCCAGCCCTCCAAGATGTCAGACTGGAGCCAGGCCATGATCACCTACATGGCCCTCAAGGGCCTCTACATCCCGCCCAAGACCCACTTGGAGTCAGACTTGGCACTTGTGGCACCCGACTCACTCCCATAGGATAACATTGGGGATTGGACTTTTAGTGCATTGATGGGGACAAGATGGATGCCTCCACATATTTCGGTTCCCAGAACTGCATGTGCGGTCTAGTCTTTTGGGTGTGGTTCAGCCCAGAGACTATTTAAGCCACACCGAGGCTGAGAAACATGCTTTGCGTTTTCTGTACCTGCAGAGTGACACTCGCTGTGTTCGGATCGGTCTCCAGTAGGCCTGCATCTTTCTTCTGCACTCAGCTCCTGCAAGAACAAGAACACCGTTAGGAACAGCCTTACCTTGCAGCGCTTCTGCCCATCAGTCATTGCTCCTTCTGTTCTGCGCGCATCTTTGGCGGTGTTATTCCCATCCTGGCACGCCACGTCCTAGGGAAAACAGAAAAAAGGCATTAGTAAGCATTCTGCAAATCTTTGCTTATTTTTAAATACTGTACGAGCTTCAAACGCTTACCTGAATCCCAGCCGCTCTGGGGGAACTCTGTCTCCGGAACTTCTCATCCAACTGCAAGTGGGACAAGACACTCCAGGTTAGCATGGAAACATCTAGAGGCGCTGCATACCGCGCTTACCCACTGCATTTGTTCTTCATAACCGGCATCCACGCTGAAAACGTTGCAGCACCTAAAAGACACAGAAAAATAACTCAGTTCAATACAAATACGAAAGGGGTGCATCGCGCTCTCACTCACCTTCAGCGCTACTCATCTCAGTAGCATGCCACCATCCCCGGATGCCGTCCATCATCTAAGGAAGGAAAGGAACGAAGTTAGAGAACTGTTCAAAAGACTCATACTTACCTGTCGGACTCTTGCCAGTGAAGTAACTAGACAGCAACGAGCCTGCATCAATCAACGCACCCCTGTGCTGAAAGCAGGACGGAGAGCACACTTTCTAAGAAAACAAGGTGAGCTGTGGATCAAAGGGAAGGGTTGGACCCCGGGGAAGAAGGAGTTCAAGCACACAGAGACAATAGGGAGTTAAACTCTACCAATCCTGTGTTTCAGGCCCAGTCTGCAGTCGAATAGCCTCCAGGGAAGGGTTCGAGGTCGTAAGAGGTCAGAACAGGCTGAATGACGTCCCCGTGGATACCAGCTGAGCGTTACAGACACTTACCATCAGGAGTGGCGTAGCCACAGCTAGACTGGGCCACCACCTACAATGGGCCAGTGAAGGATATCGGTCCAACAAGAGTTCCCCTGCAGTCAGAAGCAGGATGGAGAGCTCATCATTAATCAACAGGTGAGCTTACATGGGTCGGCGTATGCTCCCCACATTTTGGGAAGGGTTTGATAGGGAGAACAGTCGCATAGCAGCATTCCCACGATCGCTCATCTCCATGCAGGGGCAGTGTCACCAATCGCTGCAGCCCACAGCGTATGTGCAGGGGAAGGAGCCTGACAAGGGTGACCAATTTCCAGGGAGGGCTGCAACTGTGCTCCAATGTCCCCGCAGAGACCAGGTGAGCATAACATTTCTGGGGCCGGAGCCTGCACTATCTACAACACGCTCTTCCTAAATACTCTCCATTATAGAGTCCTCTGCTCGTCGTCCTCCAACTCCCTGTGGGTGAGCTGCTTTCATAAACTGATTTGGGGGTAGATTCTAATCCTTTGCAGGTGCCTCCCTCTGGAACAGCCTTCCTGCCTCTTTGTCTTGGGCCGGAGCACCTTAAGTTCCGGCAACTCCTCAAGACCTTCCTTCTTACCCTCTCCCCTGCCATCCTATGTTTATTTTCTCTCCTCCCCCCCCCCCTTCTCCTCACCTACTCTGTTCAGTTTTTGCTAACTGGTTGCCTGGTTCACCTCCAGAGCCTTACAGGTCCCAGGATAGGCTCTCCTGCCAGTCTTTGCACATGCACTTTCATCTTACACTCTGAGTGGGGGAACCTGTCTGCACTTAACCCAGGGCCTTGCTGGACTGGATTTGCTTGTGCTCCCACCACACCCTCTGCGCACACCTGTCTGTCTGCATGACCTAAATGTACTAGAACTAGTTAGTGCATCTGACCACCCCTCCTGTTTTTTTGTTTATCCGCCCCCCCGTCCCCTTAGCATGGTCATAACTAACACTTCATGCGCTTGCACTAGGAGAATTGCTGTCAGGGCTAGTGTGCTAGTTTATTTCTGTTAGATCATTTAGAAACTTCAAGGCCAAAGAATGATTACTGTTGCCCCTTGTTCCCTTCCCACCTTATACCACTCCACCTGAGTATAAGCGCTGTATAAATTTACAATTACAATTGGGCCACTCCTAGACCCTCGGGCAGGGAAGGCCTTCCCTCCCAAGGAGAGGGCTGAAAACATGCAACAGATGGTCCAGTTGTTCTGCAGCCACGCCACCGTACCAGAGGCTTCCTTTCTCTGCCTTTTGGGCCTCATGGTCTCCTGCATTTTCCGGGTGCCAGAGGCCAGACTGTGCATGAGCTCCCTTCAGTGGCTCCTATGAGACCCAGTGGTTTCAGTATCTAGGAGCTCTCTTGGAGTGTCCGGGTAGTTTGCGGACTCAGCTGGTGGGACACATGCAGTAATCTTATGGCATGGGGAACCTGTCTGGCCTCAGACCAGAGTGGTCATGGGTGCATCCTTTAAGGGTTGTGGTGCTCACTGTGAGGATTTACAGGTGAGTGGCCTCTGGAATGCGTCGGAAGCCAAGTGGCATATCAACAGGCTGGAGTTGCGAGCCATCAGGCTAGCCCTGAAGTCTTGCTTAAGGGGAAGCATGGCTTATTTCTGACAGACAACATGGTGGCCATGCACTACCTGAACAAGCAAGGTGGAGTGGCAGGTCGTGAGATAGAAGGGGAGGGTGAATGCACCCCCTTGGGAAGTCAGACTCTGGATAAAGAGGTAAAATGGTCAGATCTGGAGCACCTTAAGGAAGGAACACCAGATCCTAGACCATATCCTGAACTTTCCCAAAGATGATCATGTAGTGTGAGAGGAGAATCACAGTGGAGGGGAGGGAGGGGGAGTGGGGGAAATCAGTGATCCACCGCCATACAGCACACAAACATAAGCAGGCTTTTCCCAGGACACATGCTATCAGACACAGATGTCACAAGCACAGCAGCAGGGGCTAGTGCAAATGCACCCACCGCAAGGGCAATCGCAACAAGCACCTTGGCCCTTTGTTCCCATTCTTGTTTATCTGCAAACACTAGCACCTAGGACAGGGGGTGTCATTGTGGTAGGAGTGAAACCATTTACGGGTACTGGCATGAGTTTGTACCTTCAATAGGACAGCTCACAGGGTGACTTGATGTGTTCTGTACTATCAGTAACACCAGGAACCAAGGGTCGATGTGACGTTAGGAGGCACATCTTTTTCTTTTCTTGTACACACTGGAGTGACTCGCTCTCGTCTAATGGAGGGAAAATCCCCAATGTCAGGAATTGCCTTGAATGTTCAAGGGTACTCTGGAGCTAATTTAGTTCCTTTTATTGATAAATTACCTATTTGTGTTGGGGAATGTGACAGGTCTGTCCTCTTGTTATAATCGCGACAAACAGCAGTTAACATTCTGGGTAGAGATGTAATGACGAAACTTAACATGACAATTTAATTCCCTGATCAAGGAATAGTGTACTCCACGAATACACTATTGGCCTGTAAACGGCAGTATAAACACTGCTACATTTAAAGTGGCTCTACGAAGGGTTCAAGTATATCCAGAAGTCTTCATGTATGGGGTGAGCAGTTTATTAACATGGCTACTTGGATTAGTAGGGAAAATTGAGGATACCTGATACATTTTTATTTAGACCACAAGTAACTATGGATGAGGAAGAAGGGCAGATTATTCGTATAGAGTTGGAAGCAGCTATAGTAGATGGGGAAATGGCCATGCTTGAAGGAGTAGATGGCATAGCAATGCTTGAAGGAGTAGATGACATAGCAATGCTTGAAGGAGTAGATGACATAGCAATGCTTGAAGGAGTAGATGACATAGCAATGCTTGAAGGAGTAGATGACATAGTAATGCTTGAAGGAGTAGATGACGAAGACAGCATGGAGAACAGTGATGCTCTTGAGGAGGGATACAGATTGACTGACATAACAGATGAAGATATGTTCAAAGATGAATGTATAGATGGGATATTGTTTATTTATAATAAGCATTACATATTGGATAAAGAGAGAAAAGGGAAGTCACACAGTGAATGGCACTGGTGCGGCAAAGACCAGCGTTCTTTCAGGAAGACACAGAAAAGGTGCAGAGTGTCCTTTGGACTACAGGCCCAGATGGCGTAGGCCTATTGAAGGGGGAATAGGGGAGGTTAAAATAAAACTCGCGCTATGAGCAATTTTACCCCAAGCAAAACAGTACCCCATGTCTCGAAAAGCTGATGAAGCCATATTTGAGAATATTTCAGTGTTTATGAAACGGGGAATCCTAGTGCCATTGGACTACTTGTGCAATACTGTGGTTTATCCGATTTAAAAAATCTATAGGAGGGTGTGTAGATTTATCCTGTACTTGCGCCCTCTTAATCAGATACTAGAAGCAGACTTTACATCAGTTGTGAATCCTGCGACAATATTGTGTAGCATCCCATCTAAGTGTTTCACAGTGATCGATTTGAAAAATGCATTTGTCTCGATGTCGTTGCACAAAGACTCACAAGACCTTACTTCCTTTATGTTCAGACAAGAGACTAAAACATACTTGTTTGCCTCAAGGGTACTGTGATTCCCTTCGATTTTTAATAAGGTCCTACAGATGGATTTAGGTAACATTGAACTCAAAAGTGCAGTAATTCAGTACGTAGATGACCTATTAATCTGTAGTGAAACAGAGGATGAATGCAGGCAGGACTCTGTTCAGTTAATGACTGTATTGGCAGACAAGGGATATAAAGTAGATGAGGAGAAATTGCAGTATTGCCAGGAAGAGGTGTTGTACATTGGCCAGTTAATTTTACATGAAGGAAAGAAAGTGACACCTGAGAGAGTAGAGGCTATCATGAAAAAACAAAGCCAAATACAATGAGGCAAATGCAGCAATTTCTGGGCTTATGCAATTATTGCAGGGTCTGGGTGTTTGACTACAGCACATATATAAAACCACTTTTGTAAGCACTTAAGAAAGCACAAGTTGGTAAGGAAAAGATGGAATGGACTGAAAAAATGGAGGCAGCATTTGAGAAATTAAAAAGAGCATTTGGTACAGCTCCAGTTTTGGGAATTGCAAATTGTAGTGAAGAATTTTGTTTTCGCACACCAATGGATCCGTAATGACAGCAGTACTCGCACAAAGAACAACACTATCGTATAAACCTTTAGTGTCTTACGGAGGGATTGTAGATCCAGTTATGAGAGGACATTTTTCACGCGAACAATCTTTGGCTGCTACCACATTTGCAAAGTCTGCAAGTATGGGCTGTGCAATGACGCTATATGTGGAGCACGCCTTATTTGCCATTTTAGAGAAACCCAAAGGTACATTGACGACCCAAAGAGCTTCTCCATATGAAGCAATGATTTCTAACCCAGCGATTTTAAAATTGTGAGATGTTAAATAGTGAACACAGCCACGTTTGTAGCTGAACCTATAGAAGATGATTATGTACATGATTGTATTCACTGTTACATTTTATGATATACCCTGTGTGAAAGAAAATGCTTTAGCAGGAGGGGAAGAGTCTCTTTATTGATGGTTCCTCAAAAATCGATCAAACTAGCAGGGAGAGGTGTTCAGGATCCACAGTTGTAAAATACAGAGTAAATGGTGAATTTGAGGTAGTGGCAAGTGCAAGACTACCATCCCATTTTTCAGCACAAGCCGCATAATTGGTAGCACTTATTGTTGTGCTTGAGAAACACAAAGATCAGGAAGTGACAGCATAGATGGGGTTATCTCTGCACAGACAGCCTTCAGTGCAATATGCGTCTTTATTGGACAAGCTCATTAAGGCACAACAACTTCCATTGGCTATAGCAGTCGTAAAATGTGCAACGCACACTAAACAAACACTTTATTTCTTGTGGAAACAAAGACACAGATTTATAAGCTACAAGGGTTGCATATTCCTCTGAAATTTCAAGTTTGGAAACTGAAAATGTTAAAAAAGCATGTTAGCACAAGAGGTGTTTAATATTCTGTCAATTATGCAACTAATAGAGATTCAGGGTAGAGCCCCACGAGAAGAGCATGCGCTATGGCAATGTTCTTTATTCCCCCATGGAAGCACTATGGACAAAGGAAAGCACCGGAAAGCCAGTGATGCCAGCCGCTTTACTAAAATTCGCCCTCAAGCAGTTGCATTAACCTGCACATATAACCCGAGAAAGTCTTGCTGTTACCATTGCAGAAGACTGGTTTGTCCCAATGTATTGGCACACATTTCACAGTTCATTGTGAATTGCATCGTGTGTCAGAAGTTTACAGCTGGGCATAAACTAAGAACAATCGGAGGAGTAATAATACATCCAAATGGCTCAGTTCAGCATTTGCATTTCGATTACGTTGATATGCTGCAGACATGTAATGGATATAGATATGTGTATCTATTGGTGGTGTGTCCCTTTTCTGGATGGATCGAAGCTGGTCCTTGTACACATCTTGATGCCACCAGTGTAGTTCTTAGTGTACAAGGTATTTCCCAGGTGGGGTGTGTGCACGAGGTATTAAGGTCAGATAATGGGCTACACTTTGTCAATGAGCTATTTGAGCAAATGGGGCTTTTATTATCACCCACAAGCAAATGAAATATGTGAGAGGCTAAATGGCCGCCTCAAGGAGAGCATAGCAAAGATCAGAATAACTTTGAAAAAGGGATGGCTATATTGCCTACCTAAAGCCCTGTATGCCCTTCGAAATCAGCCAGGTTCAGACATCTTATGCCCCATGAATTAGTAACAGGGTGCCACATGAGGATGCTGCTTACACCTCCATCTAGAGCTATGCTCCGAGTGTAGCGTAGACTTTAGGTGACGAGATACACGATTATTTGACATGTAGGACTACCAGTGTTTCTTTCATTTCAGATAAAGTCAAGCATCGGAGGGAGGGTTTGAGGAACACAGAAGAGGATGGCCCAGTAAATGATCCTAGTAAATTATTGCCACCACCAAAGTTGTATGTTGGAGAACAAGTGCTTATTTAAAATGTCACGCGTAGATGGCATGAGCCAAGATTTAACTGACCTTTTCAAGTAGAGAAAGATTCCGCTACTGCAGTTGTGTTTGGAAGGCGAGTGTGGTTACATTTGGGTGATGTAAAGATCTGCAGAGGCGAGACTGTCCCTCTAGTAACCGCTGACTGGGACGCAAGACAAGAAGAATAATTGCTGCGTGTGCAGACTCAATCGATGACCAAGAAGGATGATGATGATAAAACAGTGTGTGATTAAAAAAACATTTCTTTTGGATTGGAATTCATTGGACACTCCTTATCAGCAGAGAGTGCATGGACTTGCACAGAATTCCAGAGCTCATATGTACTTTTTAGAGATTCTTAAAGTTAAAAGCATATCAGCACTATTCCTAAGCGCCAGTTCCTTATTCAAAACTGGAAGAGATCAATACCCAGATTCATTTTGAGAAAATGTATTGCAGAAATAACATGACACCAGCTGATGGTGACACACACAGGTTTGTGGTTGCAGTTTTTGTGTTTTATACTTCAGTCATACCCTACCCTCATTAGGAGAGATGTTAATATTCTCACCTTTCTCCAAGAAACAGCCCAGTTATAAGAAGGCTTTTGATTGCAATAATCAAGCAGAATGTGCAACTACGAATGTGATTTGAATACATGTATTAAAAATTCTTCAGGGAGAAGAAAATGCAGTTGCAAGAAGGCTGGCAAATCAACAAGAAATGGTGTGGCACATTAAATGGTTTGCTAGACTTGTGCATGATCTACATGTGCATTCTTTTCATATCTTGCATTCCAAAGTCTTTATCATTCTGATGGTTCAATTGAAAACACGACACATGTCTTTCCCAGTAGAAGTACAAATGATAGTTGATTTTCTAGCATACACTGACCCTGCGCTTGTTAAGCCGGCAGAGGCGAATGTGACTGCTCTGATACCTAATCGAAAGGATGAACGTGATTTGCATGCGTTATTAACCCAGGTTGCCACGACATCCGGCATCCCCTGGCTGGAACCATTGATTACTGCTATTGTAGGGACGAAAATCCAGCCCTCTTCCTCATAGCAGCCTGAAAAAACTTGCTTAAACATTCTCTCATGGATCTCATGTGGGTATGCTAACTTAATGGGTTGGCATACATCAACACTGCCGTAGAATCAACCCACGATATTGATTTTTACAGGCAACAATGAAAATGAGTGCCTTTGTCATTCCTGGGTTTACCACATATTGTATGCTTGCCAAGAGGTCTCTACAAGGCCGCCCGAGCGGGGGCCTCGCAATTGCAATTAATAATACTGTTAACCTACAGTTAAAATGGATATGGGAATCGGTCAGCCTATTGGGTGTATTAGTGGAAACCAATATGACAAAATGTCCTCTAATCCTAATAATATCATTGTCTTGGAATCCCGCTGGTGTCTCACTTGATGCAATGCTAGACGAACTTGATGAATGCTTAGAAAATATAACTAGCAAATATCAGTCTGTAGAAATCATTGGTGGTGATTTTAACTGTGATTGTAGAGCCCTAAGTGAGAGCAGAAACCCTAATTCATCTACTGCTGACAGCTGTCACGTACAAGGGGTGCGAAACTCAGAGAATTACTTGGTGACTGGGACATGAATATGGTTGTAGATGTGGATATGCAATCAGAAATAACTTGGCCACAAGGAAATAAAACCTCTATAATTGATTTCATATACACTACGAGTAGCCTTGCACCATTTACGCTATCTTTACAGACCAGTCAAATAGTAGCTAGTGATCACGCACAGATTTCCTGTGTTAAATTTGGAATGTAAACTACTGGCCTTTGAGCCAACCTTGGCTCTAGTAGAGATCGATCAACCCCAAGAAATCGTGGTTTGTGCCTGCAATTTATCAGGCATCTTTCTAATGAGATTTGAGCACTTGGCCACCCGAAATTGAATAATGAAATGTTCATGATTGTCTCCTATACAGAGCTGATTAATAAAGTACTTGCTTTCTTTAGTAAAAGGTATATTCGGTTAATCATCCTAATCCCTTTTATTCTGCTTGTAAGCTCTTAAAAAGAGAAAAAAATAAGGCATCAAGACAACTTAAAACCTCTTCCTTGGGAGGAGTGCAATGCCGCCATAAGCAGCTTCTAATTTTGAAAGCATATAAGCAGGATCTTAGATTTGTCCGCATCCGTAAATATAACCGGGAGAATTGTGACCTTATAAAAGCTATAGTATCACACGACACTCGAGTAATTTGGCGTACAATCAAGAGTAGTGATCAAAGGTCTGCACTTGCTACCTATAACTGTATATCTGATCAGGTATGGCAGGAATATATATCAGCAAAATTTCATATTCCAACTAAATTTGAGATTGTTCCAGACGTACAGTTGTGTTATAGTGTGATTGCCCGATTAGAATGGTATTTGAAAGATCTTGAATGGGCCATCTCAAGACTCTCTCACTCTAAAGCTGCGGGTCCTGACGGAATTCCTCCCTGTCTTTATAAAGCTCATCCTGAGTTTTGGGCAGGAATATTGAAAATCAAATTTGAATCTATTGTCAATACAGGTTTGATACTGCCCACATGGACTACTGCAAATATTGTTCCTATTTTTTTTTTTAAAAAGGACGATCCCACCCTACCGCAGAACTACAGACCTATTTCCCTGATTGACACAGACGCAAAATTGTTCGCCACCCCCCTCCTCCTCTATGACCTTGAAAAAGTTATAGAGGGAAAGGCCTTGTATTCAAAATATCAAATAGGATTCAGGAAGGGAATGAGCACGTCGTTGAATGCTGCCATCATGGCCTATATGATAGACGGCACAAGAGGAAAGAACTCGCAATCTGTCTACGTAGCCATGATAGACATGAAGTCAGCATTTGACAACATGGTCCGTAATCTCTTATGGAACAAAATGAGAACTATGGGTATTCCTTCAGTGCTGCTTTACTGTTTCATTAAACTCTACACCAACACCTCCTATAAAATTAAAATCTCTGCTGATGGTAGAGCTACTGAACCAATAAGCCCATCCATTAAGCAAGGTTGCAATCTTGCGGCAATATTCTTTAACTTGTATCTCTCAGATCTTGATAAAGAATGGGAACATCGAAATCTGTTCTCGGTTAAAGTTGGTTCTATGCGTCTAAAATGGATTGCGTTTGCAGGCAACATTATTATTGTTGACCCCACCCCAGCGGGACTGCAAATGAAGCTTTCGCTTTTTGATG
This sequence comes from Ambystoma mexicanum, assembly GCF_040938575.1. Taxonomy (NCBI): domain Eukaryota; kingdom Metazoa; phylum Chordata; class Amphibia; order Caudata; family Ambystomatidae; genus Ambystoma; species Ambystoma mexicanum. Next base: position 1,525,323,816 of record NC_090922.1, on the reverse strand, counting down.
AATTTGCAGTCGCACATAACCTGACCCCTAACCCCTCAAAGACTGCTATTCTGAAATTTGGCACCAAACAGAACAGCAAGGGATATCGGTGGGAGATTATGAAAACACAGATCCCTAGTTCAACTAGTGCGATCTATTTGGGCTACAATCTCTCATCTCAAAATTCAATTAATGCTTGGACAGACCTAATCAAAAATAAGACCTGCCCTCTACTGTCCCAACTAAAAATTATTTACTCAAAATTCTGTAAATTTTCATTAATTCCAATGATTGATTTTTTAACATTAAAAATAGAAAGTATCATCTATCTTATTCCCTTGACATATGTTTGTGTGACTTGAGTGCAGCTTTAGATTGTATTCAGGGATCATTGATAAAAAGTGCAATGCATCTACCAATGTCTGGTCCAAATGCAGTGATTCGTCACAAGCTTGGCCTTGTGGCATTATCTGGACGCTGGCAATGGCGACAATTATGTCGCTATGAAAAAATCAATTTTCCTCCAAAAAATTCACTATACGAAGATCTGCAAAAAATGTTAGGTCCCACTAATTTGGCTTACTTTTCTAAATATCAATCTAAAATGGAACACCTTTAAACACCTTATGCATTTCAATTGAAGATGTTCATCAGCGTCCAGGGTATGCCAAAAGGAAGCTTTTTGAACAAGATTGGAGGCTGACAATAGAAAGAATGTCGTCTTACAAATTGTATAAGGAATATGGTGCATTTACCAGGCAACGCACTCCTAGATTTCATCATGTCACGTTCTTTCCATGTAACCATACCAGAAAAGCTTATATATGGTTGAGAATGAATTTATATTACACTAGGGAAAGAACTGCTCATTGGAGTAACAATGATGAACCTAAACAATTTGGATGTTGCTTTCCTTCATGCAATGAGCCCTTTGAAACATTAAAACATCTTATTCTCGAATGTCCTCATTTCAAAGCAATGCATACTAACCGTCTGATGAAATTTTAAATATTGATTTTAAGGACTGTTTGCAATTTCTATGGGCCCGCATGATGCAAGGTTTACACAAGCCGTTGATTTCATGAATTGGTCAGTCTGTGTAAGCATATTGAAAAAGAGCTGCTTACTTTTAACAATTTGAAGATATTCAAGGCATGTGGTGTTACCCTTCTTTTATTTGTAAAGCATGAATTGTAAATTGTCATTGTAAATATTTTATTGTTTTAAGATGTGTGTTGATCTCTGTTTTGTAAAGGTTCTACTTTTTGTATTTGAACCATAAACAAATTTTTAAAAAATGATACATTTCTTGAACCTATTTGTCAAATGACATAAGAGGGATTCGGAAGAAGATAACCAGGGGAATACCTATCTTGATAATTCGACTCACTTGGGGAATAATATGTGGTAACAACACATGACAAAAGTGGGGGAAAGAGCATCTGATGAGAGCTGCTAGGTCTGCTCCCTTATACTCTATGCCATGACAACAGTAAGAACATTCATTTCAAAAGGGATGCTGGCACATGAGGCAAAATGGCATCTAGCAGCATGTACTACTAGTGGACAGTTCCACAGGAGCCGGGCAACCCTGCCATGGCGATCAAGACAGACGTTCCCATACCAGGATGATATCAAGACAAAGCAAATGGAAAAAGAGCCTGGATGGACAGACCAGATGCTTGTGTATGCTTCTGTGGGACAAAACAAAGTGATTAATCTAAGAAATTAAGAGGATTAATTGCTCTGACAAAACTGAAAAGACTGGAATGCGTGGATGCTAGGAGCGCTCACAGCTGTTACTCTATGGCCGAGTGATTACGACCAAAGGATGGGATGATGTCCTGTGCAGCTCATCTACTGAAGAAGAAAACTGTGAAAGAGGTGCAGAAAGTGCCTAAAGTCATGGGCCAAGAACTCTAAACTACTGACATGGGTGGATGATGAATCGGGACCAGTGGCTGTAGTCCCATTGATGAAAGCGACAATGAGCTTTCAAAGCAAAGATAAAGTCCGAATTGGAGAAAATAAAGGGTGCAATAACCTAATTGATATCCCAGGAATGAGGAGAGGGACTGCTGTCCTAATGGATTGATATTGGGCCTGTGGATCCAGAGCATATATGAAGTTGTCCAGGAATTGGGGAGGAGTGTGTTCCATTGTACTATTCTATGTTCCTGCCTTGGTGATTCACCAGAGCGACCTGAACATTGAGTGATTTCTAAAGGTGGATGAGCTCCTGAGAAAACAGTCACTTGCACTCCAGCGGATGAAGTGAGAATTATTTCTCAGCTAAATCAATCGAAGCTTGCAATGTGATTGCGGATGAGCACAAGTTGTTCAGCAAGATTGCTATGATAATGACCTCTATATTTATGCCTCGGCTCCAAGCAGCAGTGAATGTCAAATGGCTGCAGATCACCAGATCGGAGCTGTTACAGACAATGAATGCCACTATAAAAGGATTTAATGCCATAAAGGAAGAGCTGAGGGCCATAAGGTTAATGACCCGCCAGAACAGGTATGTCCTCGACATGATTACAGCAATGGAAGGAGGTGTTTGCACCAAGGTCAGGTCTTCTTGCTGTACTGTCACACCATCCTTTGACGGTGAGAACGGGACTCTGACGGATGCTATAACCATGTTGACAGAACTGCACATGAAAATGGAGGAGAATGAGGCTATTGGAGATGGCGATTGGTTCTCATTTCTGTTTGCATGGATTACTGACTGAATGGCAAATGTGTTCAAGTTTCTTGGAGCAGTATTGGTGATGGTAATGTTCGGATTCGGTCTTATAAGGATAATAATGGACAATGCCATAAAACGGCAAAGAAAGCAGTGGGAATGAAGATCATGATTGATGTGAAGGATGAAACCGAAGACAACACGCAGACTGAAAGTACCATTAGAGACCACATTAAAGCGAGTATTGTGGGACCAGAAGAAATACAGTTCCTATACCCAAGAGATCTTGAGAATTATGTGGGACATTGGGTTCTTCTGTACCCCAAGGGGAGAATGGTATTACATGACCTGGAGCGTGGACGAACACATCAAAAAGGCAAGCACCTTGAGGGGGGTGATGAAAATATGGATACCAAAGAAACCCTCATTCCAGAGAAAATTCAAAGAAGCAGGTAAACTTGAGGTGTTTGCGGACTCAACCAGAGGGTGGAATGTAGAGGAGCAAACGTGCACATCTGCAGGAGATCCTACCCCCCCCACCTCCCCTGTATTGGAGACATGAGACCTGCCCTGTCTAACACTAGCTATTGTACGAATACTGCAGCGATTATGTGGAAGACAACCATATCGAATGTACCCTCGAGTTGATGACAGCCTGCAGGAGGAACTCCCTGAAGGAATATGCGAAAGAGTTAACAAAATGGACTGATGACCTCATACAAAAGTGTGCACAAGTATTGGAATACTGAATGAAGATAATATATGAATCCTAGAGGAGAGATGAAGTAAATAATCAAGTGAACCTTAAAAGTGTAAAGGATTACACGTTGGAAAGTGCTGCAGAAATTTGAAGTGTTAATGAATGTACATATGCTGAAATGCAAGATAGATCAAGCCGTCATATAGGCTAGTTTCAAGTAGTGAATAGAATGCACCCAGAGCAGCCATTGTACAGAAAATAGACATTGCTATCATGAAATAATTAAGCCAAACAATCATGAAGAGAAAATGATAGGCTGTGTCGCAGTAGAACAGCAGGTTGTTGGAGCTGCTTTTGTGAGGCTGGCCTGAAGTCAAGAACTGAGAAGTCGAGGTCAGCTATCTACGCTGAAGAGGAACATGTGTGCAGAGGATGAATCTTCTCATGTTAAGGTGCAGGAATGAACACCAAAGATGCCAAGTCTTAATTCATTTGAAACATTTAAAAGCTTGCAGAATGAACAGAATTGTGGTCTCTTGTCACGTGAGTCGAGGCTGAAAATAGGGCTTGAACTTGGAGTTCCAGATGTCAGGATTTTTCATTTCCTTCACCATAATAATTTCAAGGCTGCCAGGGGTCCATGTTTCAGTCAGCGCTTTAAGCATTCTCTCTGTAAATGTAGGTAGGGCAAATGGTCTAGGCTTTAGGTAGGAACTGGTTGGTTTGGAGAAATGTTTTCCTTAATGTTGCATTCTCAGGAAGCCTTTGTTTCCCCAGGCCAAGATGGAGGGGTGAATCTACAGCAATAATTGGTTAAGACTGTTTATAATGTAATCTGCAATTCTTAGTAAACTGTCGTTCATTTAGGTTTGTTACCGGGCAGGTCATAGCCCTTATAGCTCTAGAAAATAAAGTGTTAAAATTCCCCTAACTGTAGAAAGTATTATTTAAAAGTAGGATTTTCAACTTCTAAGCAGAAGAAGAGTCATAAGTGAGTCAAGGAAGTGGTATTTTCCGTGAACTGAACCAGGAAGGAGAGACCAGTCAGCCTTGAGAGGAAGCAGAACAAGAGACTGAGCTAAGTGCAGAAGTATTTATTATTAGAAATAAAATCTAAGTTATCTGAGATTGAGTAAAAGAAAAGTAGGAAAACGCAAAGGAGTAACTTTGAGTAAAGATCTGCAGTGCAAATTGTGCTTGTTTGGACATCAACTGATTTTTGTAGTAACTTGTGAGGCTTGTTAATCAATAGCACGTGTAACATTACTAACATTAGCTAGCGGGCAGTAGTGTTATACACTAGTAAGCTAACATTTTCACTTTGTTTTCATTCCGAACTACGGGTGATATTTCAGGCATCAGTATTTTAAAAGACCAATCTATTTCATTTGATGTAGAATCCGCTGAAGAAAGCTAAGTGTTTCCTCTGCATTACGCAAGTAAGTGGTCAAGAGTGTGTGGGGGGGGGGAGGGGGTTGGCCAGCATGCGAGCAGCAAGGACGTGAGTCGCGTGAGCTCCCTCTGGCCACCCGCGATATCCTGTTTAAATATCCTTTGGATGGACCGAACCGGCCTGGAAAGACACCCGAGCTGACCTAAAGCGGTATAGCACCCCTGGGGAAAATCCTGACCGCCGGACGAAATCCGCTCAGCATTAACTTCGACAAACCCGGAGGCCCCCTGGGCGCGAGGAAATGCCTGCCAAAATGGCCGCCCCGGCCAACGACTGAGGAGGACACGGGCTGCCGAAACACTACGAGGAGGGGAGGAGGGACCCAGAGCCAGCTCCTCCCTGCGGGCCTGCGGAACACAAGCGTGCACTGACCCGGCGGATCCCTAGATTGCCAACTGGACCTCTGCAGTGCCGAGAGGTGCGACAAGCGTTGGTGCCCCGGACACATCCTGTTGCACCGCAACCTTGTATGGTGCTTCCCCACCGCGAGAGACGAGCAGGGGGTACATGGGCAAAGAGAAAACCAAACGGGGTACCACACAAAGCACCATGGACCAATACGCAACTAGCACCCCCACCACTGCAATGGAGGTGGAACCACCGACGAACTCACCGCCTGAGGCTGGAGACCTGACGCTAAAGGACGTGATGGCCGCCATTGCTGCATCTCAGCAGAGGTCTTGTTCCTCCGACACGACCTCCAAAGGCTGTCCTCTCGCACAGGGGAAGTAGAACAGAGAGTCTCGAACGTGGAGGATGATCTTGGCGGGGTCCACCTGCAACTGTCACAGGCAATCACATGTCTAAAATCCCTAGAGGCATGAGTGGAGGAGGGAGAGGGCAGATCACGCCGTAACAATATTCGCATTTTGGGACTGCCGGAAAGAGCAGAAGGCCCCAGTATGGAGCTCTTCCTCGAGCAATTGCTTGCGGACCTGGCGGCACCGAAATCCTTCTCCAATTTCTTTTCAATAGAGAGAGGCCACTGAGTACCATCAGGGCGTCCAATACCTGGGGATCCCCCGAGGACCGTCATCGCAAAGCTATTGAACTACCGAGACAGAGACGCAATACTGCAGATGGCCCGATCCGGAGGCCCGACTACATACAACGGCTCCAAAATCGCGTTCTTCCCGGACTACATCCGGGAAGTGCAAAAAGCCAGGCAATCCTTTGAATATCTAAAGAGGAAACTGCACTCTATGAACGTCAAATATGGACTTCTTTTCCCGGCACAACTCAAGATCCAGCATTATGGCACCACGGTGCACTTTACGGACCCAAAAGAGACCTGGAAATGGCCCGAGACACACATCGCCGGGAATTGGGATTCGGGGATCCCGGACCCTCGGGGCAGGCCCAGACTCCCGGGAGACAGAGGACGAAGAGGGCGGCTCCCCCCTCGACCGGAACCGAATGGTCCGGCTCAAGGAATAGAAAATTGACGCATTAAACCAGGTAGGACAACTGATGTACACCCAGCGAGACTACACCAGGGCACGCGCCAGACACGCATACAAGGGTACTGTGAAATCCTGTCCACACTTGGCCGTAAAACCGTCAGACATGTTGTAAACAGCGGGCCCCTAAGAGCCACCACCTACGATCCCGAACTCCGTGTGGATTGTGAACAATTTGGGTGGTGTGGCAGAACGAGTAGAGAAAAGAACATTAGGTAATAGTTATTAGTTAATGATTTGACTGTCCTTTTGACAGTGTGTTGAATTTGTTATATTGGGCGACAGATGCTTCAAGTTGGGTGGAGTATGGGGTGGGGGTAGGGGGTTCAAAGTTGTAATGTTAAACACCGCACCAGTTCCAACACACGCATGGCAACAGCTTCCCACTAACAAGCCAGGCAAAACACAGGAGTACATATGTCCCGGCAGATAACCACCTTACGCACGACAATGACCAATCCCTGAACGGGCCGCTGTATCACGCGGCATCTCTAGACACCCAACACAGCGTCACTATAGTCATACAGCTCAAATGGCAGGGACCCCCAACATGAACAGAAATAGAACCATCCGGCTGATGACATGGAATGTAAACGGGCTTGGTAATAGCATCAAAAGGTGACTGGTCCTGCAGGCACTGAACCGAAATTCCCCAGACATAGCTTTCCTAACGGAGACACATCTCGCTGGCACCAAGTGCACACTATTTAAACGCTCTAACTATAGATTGGCACTACACGCCGGTTTCACGATGGGATCACGAGGGGTATTAATCCTAGTACACAAGAGACTTCCATATATACCCATCACTGTTACACAGGACACGGGAGGCAGATTCGTACACACAACAGGAACTCTCTGGGAACGCACTGTATCCATGACTGCTGTATATGCACCACCCAATCTGCTAACCTCTCTGACCAATGACATTACGCCCCTACTTGCTACCAACTCTGCAGATCTCACACTAATTGGGGGAGACTTCAATGAAGTAATGAATATAGACATTGATAGAACACATGCAAGGTCCAGAAACGCGCACTAAACTCGCCACATTCACTAATGCTCTGGGGCTGCAAGACGTATGGAGATCACTGCATCCCAACGAAAGAGAATACTCGTATCACTCTGCAGCACATGCCTCACTGTCCCGGTTAGATTATTTCTTCCTACCATTAAGCAATATACATGAAGCATGTGAGGCACACCTACTCCCCAGAGGCATATCAGATCACTCTCCACTCACAATGACGATTAAGACCAACAGATCAACTCCCCCACCCAGTTGGAGATTAAATGGTTACTACCTAGGATTCCCAGAACTGGTAGAACATATTCAAAAGGTCACCGAATCGTACTTTGATTTGAATACTGGCTCTGTAGATAACCCGGCAACACTATGGGAGGCTCTAAAGACGGTATTAAGAGGTGAGATCATAGCCTGGACCTCAGCCCACAAAAAGAAACCTTTAGAAGCAATACGCGAAGCCGAAACAAAGGTACAGAATGCTGAAATTGAACATATAACTCACGACCAACCCGTGACGCACTGTACGCTACAATTAGCGCAAAAACAGCTGCAACACATAACTTTAGATAATGCTAAACAAGCACACGCAGCGATGCGAGCAAGGGTATACGAGACAGGGGACAAGGCCGGGAAAATACTAGCATGGCTAGAACGTAGGGAGCTAGGCCTTACCCAAGTCAGGCAACTGATGATGGAAGGACCAGATCCACTGGTAACAGACCAGGACATAGCCGAGGGGTTTGCAAAGTACTATACAGAACTGTACAGAGCACCATCCTCACCGCTATCGACTGACATTCTGGATGAAATCACTCTTCCTACTTTAAATGTGCAACAGATCAACATATTAGAACAAGAAATCACCGAGGAAGAAATAACCCAGGCAATGTCAGAACTCCAATCAGGGAAAACCCCAGGTCCAAACGGCTTCCCAGTCGAAATATGGAAGAAAATTGGCACAAATGTAATCTCCCCGCACCTGCTACGCCTTTTTCAACACTCACATTCACTGGGTTGCCTCCCCCCAGACCTTAGAAAAGCCACGATAATAGTTTTACCAAAAGCGGATAAGCCACCTGACAAATGCAGCGCCTACAGACCCATCTCCCTAATAAACTGCGAGGCCAAGATACTTGCAAAGGTACTGGTCAACCGACTACAGCAAGTTATACACACACTGGTACACCCAGATCAGTGCGGGTTCATGCCGGAGAGATCCACTAGACAGAATATATACAGATTACATACGGCACTGGAAAAAGTACCTGAGCTGCAGAGCCCCCTGGTCTTGCTTGCCATAGACTTTGAAAAGGCTTTTGACTCTGTTCATTGGGAAGCAATTTGGGCGATTATGCAACAAATGGGCATAGGACCATACTTCATGAGCTGGATCAAGCTGCTATATCACCTTCCTGAAGCGGTAACCAAGGTAAACGGGCATGTCTCAAATCCTTTCCGGCTGGGTAAGGTCACAAGACAGGGTTGCCCCCTGTCAGCTTTGATATTCGCATTAGCGATCGAACCTTTAGCAATCCCACTAAGGTCCACACAAACATGAAGTGGATTCAGATGGGCAGAAAACTGGGAGGACAAGGTGTCCTTATACGCAGATGACCTATTATACCTACAGGACCCACGTGACTCTTGCCCTATCGTGATGCAGCTGCTAAAAAGATACGGCAGGTTCAGCGGTCTCCGTGTCAACTGGTCTAAATCCATATTATTCCCAGTGAGGCAGATAGACAACGCAGTACCAGATGAATGCCCATACCGCATAGAAAGGGAGCAATTTAGATACCTAGGCATACAAATTACACATAAATTGTCAGACTATGTGCCCAAGAACTAACTTACTTATAACGTTAAAGTTCAAAGATGACGTCCAACATTGGATGTCCTTACCACTTACACTATTAGGACGCGCTGCACTTTTCAAAATGATGGCCCTCCCCCGCTTTCTTTATATATTGCAAAATGCTCCACTGCCTGTTGCGACCAGTGAGTTTCATAGAATAGATCAAATACTCGGGAAATTGCTATGGAAAGGGGGAAGCCCACGCCTCTCACTCACAACCCTACAAAGATCCATATGGGAAGGCGGAATCGGACTCCCCCCGTCTGCAAACATATTACTGGGCCAGTCAAATGGCAATAATAAATGATAAACTACACGGGGACACCACACTACCGCACAACAGAATTCCGGATTCCAACCCACAAGAAAGACCCATCATGAAATACCTCTATTGCCCAAGAGACTGGGCTGCAGCCCCATCCATGCAGACACATATAACTCTGATATGGTCAGATACTCACAAATACTTAGGCTGGGATGGAAAGCTAACCCCAGCACAACCACTGTGGAATAACAAACACCTCCCGGAAGTGAACAAACTCCCTAAATGGCACTCCTGGTCCCAACTAGCCATTACAAATATAGGGGACGTAGTGAGAGAAAACGAAATGATACCATTTGAAGTTTTAGCTACCACTTTTACGCTTCCCCCTAATGAACAGTACCACTATGTAAAACTTAAACATGCGCTACAGGTCCATCTCCTCAATATAGTGGACATGCCAGACTAGTCCCCGCTGGAACGCAACCTATTCCCAGAAATGGTTAGACACAGTCACGTCTACCTTATATAGTGCCATAACTTCCTTCGCCACAAAAGAACTATCAGGTTTGAAGGCCAAATGGGAGAGGGATGTGGGCGCCATACTTCCTGAGGACTGGGTGGCTGCACTAATGTTCCCCAGAGAGGTGGCTATCTCCTCCAGGTTCAGGTTAATACAACTGAAGGTACTGCACAGAATGTATTACCCGAGGGTAACACTATTCAACTGGGGGAAAACCACCGACCAGCACTGCCTGAGATGTAAAAGGGAGGAAGGCTCCTACTATCACGTACTGTGGGAATGTGCTGCCATCCAACAATACTGGCAGCAATGCTGCAGCGAACTGTCAAGAGTAATGGGCAAAAGAATTCACGTGAGCCCCAAACAACTACTGTTGGGAATAGAAGAGGATATCGAGCCAACACGTTATGAAAAAGCTTTCTATCTACCACCTCTACAATACTGAAAAGAAATATAGCGCAACTCTGGGGCTCTGCAACAGCACTGACTTATGAGCAATGGTTAACAGATGTGGACATTTGTATTGCGATGGAAAAAAGAGTGGATACAGCCCGAGGATGTCCTAAGAAAGCTCCGAAAATATGGCAAAAATTGGAAGACGCACACTGAACAGTAGCCTGCATGGACAGACTGTGCTAAAACCCAAGGATTCGTAAGGGATTTTTTCGCAATATTAATGTGGTTAAATGTCCGGTTGTACCAAGCTCCTCTGTATGTGGAACAAGATGTGGAACTACGATTGGGCGGGAAAGGGAAATATCGGTTACCCCGTTGTTCGGGGCTGTATGTTTTCTTTGTGTTTAAAAAACAATAAAATGTTATATTAAAAAAAAAAGTGTCTGTGAGTTAGCTTCATATCAACAGCTGTGAAAAACTCTAAACGTAATGTGATGAAGCAATTAATTTAAAGAGACATTTTTGTTTACTCTAAGAAGTAGTTAAGCATCAGAAATTTCACAAGAAGCAGAGGAGAAGTAGCGGTCCAGAGTACATTCATCAACACATATATCTTCAGAAGTAGAAGCAGTCTGAGATATTAATACAAGCCTAACAGCCTTACAGCTTAGGCAGCAGGTACAAAGGGACATTGGGTAAAAGGACAGACTTAAGTGGTAGTGGCATAATTCTAGTGAGTGATCTGTTGCCATTTGTTATAGGTCTTCTACTGAAGATTCCAGTAGAGAGCAGAAGACAGTAGAAGATTCCTGCATTTATTATTTTCTCCACTTTCCCTCGGGTCTGCCAGCAAAATAATTATTGGTTAAGAGATTGCTGGGTGGGCAGGCTTAGGGGTTCTGGTGGGCCAGCGTCACTTCCGTCTTGACACCAGACATGACAGCAAGTGCCCTCACTCCCGTTGCTTTCCTAGGACAAGAATACTCTGCAACAAGGACAAGTACAAAGAGAATTTCATGGCAGAAGGCACGGGTGATGAGATATGTTGGGCTAATTGGGTGGTAGGGCAGCTCCATGTCCTATCTACTTGCACCTGTGTCTTGGCTTATGTTCTGCTAATTGCACTGAATGTTCCAGAGAAGGCACAAGCGTGCCAAACCAATTATTATAAAGGACCTTATAGCTTGAGACACCAATGAAACACTGTGTGACTGATTTTTCTTAAATGACACATGTGAAGAGGTAGGCATAAGTTGTCCACCTGATATTTGACAAGCAATAACAAACGTAGGTCCTATATGAATGTATATATAGATGTGTACCTTAACCAATCCTAACACTCAATAGGTTTTTCACTAATGCCACAGCATGACGTCATTCTGATGCACGAAGAAGGTATATAATTGTATTTTATGCGGAAATCGCTGAGAGAATGAGAGTTCGTCCATTGATGTTCGTTGGAAACTCCCTGGCTTAGATAATTGATAATAAAACAGCAAATTGCTGTCTTCTTGAGTTTCAGGATTATTCTGGTGTAATCGCATCCAGCAACAGATGTGCGTTGCAAGGGCCATAAGGTCATGTGGTAGCAATGCGGATGGAACAACTCAGAGCCTGGATCCAGCTGCATTGGGCACATGTAGAACACCTCAGAGCCTGAATCCAGCTGTGCTGGGCACATGTAGGACATCTCAGAACCTGAATCCAGCTGCAGTGGGCACATGTAGAACACCTCAGAGCCTGAATCCAGCTGCAGTGGGCACATGTAGAACCCCTCAGAGTCTGATTCCAGCTGCAGTGGGCACATGTAGAACACGTCAGAGCCTGAATCCAGCTGCATTGGGCACATGTAGGACACCTCAGAGCCTGGATCCAGCTGCACTAGGGATATGTAGAACACCTCAGAGCCTGGATCCAGCTGCAGTGGGCCCATGTAGAACACCTCAGAGCCTGAATCCAGCTGCAGTGGGCACATGTAGAACCCCTCAGAGCTGAATCCAGCTGCACTGGGCACATGTAGAACCCCTCGGAGTCTGATTCCAGCTGCAGTGGGCACATGTACGACACCTCAGAGCTGAATCCAGCTGCATTGGGCACATGTAGAACCCCTCGGAGTCTGATTCCAGCTGCAATGGGCACATGTAGAACACCTCAGAGCCTGGATCCAGCTGCATTGGGCACATGTAGAACCCCTCGGAGTCTGATTCCAGCTGCAGTGGGCACATGTAGAACACCTCAGAGCCTGAATCCAGCTGCAGTGGGCACATGTAGAACACCTCATAGCCTGAGTCCAGCTGCAGTGGGCACATGTAGGACACCTCAGAGCTGAATCCAGCTGCACTGGGCACATGTAGAACCCCTCTGAGCTGAATCCAGCTGCAGTGGACACATGTAGAACACCTCAGAGCCTGAATCCAGCTGTACTGGGGATATGTAGAACACCTCAGAGCCTGAATCCAGCTGCAGTGGCCACATGTAGAACACCCCAGAGCCTGAATCCAGCTGCAGTGGGCACATGTAAGGCACCTCAGAGCTGAATTCAGCTGTACTGGGGATATGTAGAACACCTCAGAGTCTGGATCCAGCTGCAGTGGGCACATGTAGAACACCTCAGAGCCTGGATCCAGCTGCAGTGGGCACATGTAGAACACTGCAGAGCCTGAATCCAGCTGCACTGGGGATATGTAGAACCCCTCAGAGCCTGCACATAGAACATCTCAATCTGGCTTTATACTGCACAACAAAAACTTGGGAATGCTGTTTGGACCCATTTTGTGCTCGCATGGATTGTTATTTTCTATCCATTTCTTTTCTGAACTGTTCTTAGACTTCACCTTGTTTGTGGCTTAATCCTTTGGGATTTTTCATTTCCCCTCCCACTCTCCATCGCTTAAGCTCTGCTCCTTGGGCAGTGGCAAAGGGTGCTGCCTCTTCGCTTGGGCCGCAGCCCTGTCCATATTGCCATCACCATTTGGGCAGAACGAGCTATTTACAGTTCAGGTGAATCCACGCTTTACCCTCCCCGGTACGCCTAGCATAGAACGTGTGTGAATCTATGTCTGTGTGCATCTGCTTGAATCCCGCTGAACACCTTAGCAGTAGATCGAATGAATATGCTAGCCACACATCTGTATCATTAATTACACTGCTGCACACAACCTGATCGGACTCCGTGTTCTGCTTGCATATCTGCCGTATCATTCTTGTGTGTAGATACTTGCCACAACCGTCTAGCCTGTGCTATCTGTTCCTGAATATCTAGCACGGAGTTATATTGAATCATTGGGTTCATCTAAAAATATGTTTTAATTGTTATGAGGTCAGCAATATAGTGAGCTATAACACATAGCTGGACTGGCCTTTGTATGAAATTCTAGCAAATAATTCTTGACTCATTGTGTTAGACTGCATGGCTAGCAATTGTCTAGACTGAAACGGTGTTTAGCATCCACAAGGCCAACGATATGGCCACGATCATACCACACACGCAGCTACATCGACATATTGGGTAAGGCTACATAGCTGGTTTTCGGCTCGTGTTCAGCTTCTGCTATTTTGTACAGCAAGCTGCATGCAGAACTAACAGATCATAGAGTGTGTTATCACCATTCTGCTCACTGTATACCAAACATATAGCAGAACTTCTCACTTGGCATTGACTCGTGGTGTGCACATACACACAACACAGAGTTAGACTGAAACCATTCAGTGGCCTACACTTTTATAGCTCTTTAATACTACAAGCTGCATAATTAGCATGCAACTGAATTATAGTCTGTATTGCCTGCTATCGAGCACATAGCCAGATTAACTTGATTGCATTTATACATGGGTCTATAACCGCTTCCTAACCTGACATTTCTGCATTCACACCTATATTTGTACTTACCTGTAAACCAAACGCATCACAAACCCTTTGCATAATGCTTTGCTCCTAACATTTGCATGACAGAGGAATTCACTCTGCATAGCTCCATCATGTGCCTGCATCCCCAGCATTTAGGGTCGGTTGAAACAGTGTGTGTGCGCCTCCATAATAACTGTAGACTTATTCCTGCTGCCTATATACCCTAGTGCAAACCTAGTTTGTGTAAATTGTGCCTACGTGCCAAGCACACACAGCTTTGCGTACCAATTACCTAAAGACTAACTCAAGGCAATATCCTCATAATAACTGCATAGCGCATGGTATTTCATCTGCACCCCAAAGCATAACTGCTTGGACTTGCCTAAACATCCAGCACCAAGCTAAATCAATACAAAGTTTATACTTATCCCATCATATCAGTCCTATGTTATGAAACTAGCCCCCTGACGCAGAGTATCGGACGCAAACAGTTCCGGAATCACTAGAACCATACCTGCATATACTGCTAGACCAAAGGAACCCTTTCCATAACCTGAAATTTCAGCTCATCTGTATACTCTACAAGCCAATTGGCTGATGGCATTCCCTTAGGGCCCGATTCATGGAAGTATCTGCACTGCTGAAAAGTGACTTTGCACTGCCGACACAAATCCTAATTCATGGAACTGTGCAAAGTATATTTTTGCATTGCAAAGTCACTTTGTACTGCAAAAATACACTTTGCACCATGCAAACCAATCTATGAGTCTGGCTCTTAACATTTATCTTGGGCTTCCTTTTATTCTCAGAACTGGTCCATAATCCCCAACCATCGTCACAGAGGGATAAGGACATCCTTAAACAAACCACATATCACCCACTCTTCACGATTCACAACAAGATGCCTAGAAACCACAAACATAGCAGAACCAGAAAGACGAACACAGAGAACCTGAAGCAGCCCTCACTGCTCCTTATGATCAGTCATCCAGAGACTACAGACTTTCCACTCTCGCCTCAAGAGACAATTGACTGCTTTTATCTCCAGATACCGCCTGAAGCACCCAATTGAACCACATTACTATGACCTAACATTCTTCAGAGAAACAAGACCCAACATCCTTGTCTGTAGTTGCCACCCAGACAACCAACCGTAAGTCGGGATCCTGCAAGAAACAATACTGGTTACTCCATTCATCCCCAGATATCCTGCACCATCCATCATAACCACAAGAAATATGCCAGATCCCTTAACGAGTGAACGAGAAGCCAGGCTTATCTCAAGAGGGGTCAGCTCAATGTGAGCTGTAGAGATGCAACATAGAGATTCCCAGTGACAGGTATTCAAATAACACTTATACTCAAGGTTTCACATTAAAATAATTATTTATCAACCTGCTGTCCCCGGCCACGCGTTGCTGTGGCTCTGTCTGGTTAAATGGAAAAGAGAAAGCACATGTTTCTAATATGTTCAATTTCACAATGCTTGTGGGTATGCACTATTTTTTGTTGTTCCATTGTCTGTGCAGATATAGAGATTGTATGGTTTGCCGACTGTAGAACACACAACATATAATTATCCATGTGAGAAGCAATCTGTGTCTAGATCTAAACCGCACAATTGTAAAGATTGGCCTTGAGCTTTGTTGATGGTGATTGCAAACGCAAGTTGGCATGAATTGAGCTGTTACGATTCCTGCGCAGAACAACGTCATTTGGAAGCATGAGTGTATTTCCTGAAGTTAGATAGGAAATGCTTTGATTCGGCAGTATATCCGGCAAGCAAAGTTTTTAATGGCTGTGGCAGTTCTCCATGTTGAGGCAGTTTCATTTTCCAGGCGGCGCAACACATTCCTTTAGTTTCTCCTTTAAATTTCAGAGGCTTGCAGTAAGGATACACTTCAGTCATAGTGCTGATGAGAACATGCTGGCTCAAACTATGATCATCAGCTGGGTTGTACCGGAATGCAAGGCGATTGTAATCGTGTAATTGCTGAGCATGGAGTCGTGTTTGAAGCTGATCTGCTGTTTCTTGTTGACGTCTTTTAGCCACTCTCAGTCTGTCACGTTCATTCTGTTGAGAACGAAGCAGATCTGAAGCTGCAGAATGTGATCGCTGTGCTTGCAACCGTGCATGCTGAAGTCTGGCTGCACGGCGCTCTGCTGCTTCCTCGGAACGTATTTGAGCCATCTAAATCGAAAACATTGAAATGGAATCTTAAAATATTTAGTATAGTGTGTTTTGCTTTTACATCCAACAGATGGTGCTGTTTTTTGGAAAAAGCATGTTTTAACCTGTCACAGGTGTGCCATCTATGTATGCAGGCATATAAAAACACGCGCATATTTGAATTCAACGTTGTGTCAAAATTTCAAAGCATTCAGTGAAGAACCTTTGGAGATTTAAGAATTTGAACAAACAAACATTTACATTTTTATTTATATAGTCAGTTTCAAAATAAGCCTTCTTTAGAAAGGGCAAAATGCAACAATAAAATACACATCAAAATTACATTACTTCAGTTTCAGTTAAGTAAGTAGATACCCTTTGGGGATGTCACACGCAGACTTCCTACACCCTGAGGTGACTTCAATAGCTAGGACACTGTGGACATTGAAGTATCACTTTATTACTTAATGCAACACTGGAGTTTATTTTTTTTAAAAAAGGTTAGGGAAGGAAACAAAGGTTAACAAGTTCTCTGACCAGGTAAGTACTTTACAGTCCCCCAATGAAATATGGTTAACCCTTTCCCAGCTATTCAAGTAACTTATGTATGACTTTTTGGAGGGACAGATAAACACAAAGTCAGAGGGTAATAAGAGTTTTCAGGGAGCCAGGACAGCCAATGTCAATTGAAGAAAGTCTAGGGGAGTTGAGCCACTTCTTGAAGATAGCACAAAAGTCTTGCACAATGTTATATAGAGAGTTTGTAGAAAAGAATCACTGTTGGGCCAACAGCTGGGAGGCTTGTGAAAGGCAAAGATGCACGCAACTCTGCAAAGGGCAGCCAATGTAAGTCTCCAGTGAGAGCAAGCAAGCCACCAACAACAAGAGGTAAATACCCCTAGCTAGACAGTACCTTAAGTCAGAAGAAAAGGGTCCAGCTGGCTTCTGTTCCTATTGCAGTGCTGCAGATCCGGTGTTCCTGGGCCTCAGTCATGGGGACAAGAGGGAGGACGTCTTGGGACGCCTGCACTACGGTTTGAAGTTCCCCGGCAGCAAGGGGCTTACTCCAGATAAGTGCACTTCACGGTTTTAGCTACCGGTCAATAGCAACACTGCAGTTCTGGTACACCTTGTGAGTTTTCCTTGCTTCTGGGGTCCAGCACTCTGTTGAGGTGGCTCAGGCTTGGGTCATCCTGCTTCGAAGGAGTCCTTGGGATTTTCCTGGAGCTCATGTCCGGCATAAAGACGATGCACTAGTTTCTGGTGTACCTGTCCTCTGGCACTCGGTTGCAGCAGCAGCAGCAAAGATGTACAGCCAGCAGGGATAAGGGCTCCAGTCAAGTTCGTCTTGAGGTCAGTTGGTCCCACCAACCCAAGGGAAGAAGTTGTCCGTTCCATGCTTCTCTAACCAATACGAAAACTGGAGCTTCAGCACTGCAGCAGGGCTTCACCGGGCAAACCAATGGTCCAGGAGGGTGTAGCAAGCTTCTCTTCCAGTTTTGTCTTCAGTTCCTTCGTCCATTGGTCAAATCTACCTTCCTTGCGAAAGACCTAGCCTTTATGCAGGTTTCTCCCATTCAATCACAGCCTAGCTGTCACTCACACAGCAGGGTGGCTGTCCTCCAAGGATAGCCAGTCAGCCAATCACCTTTGGGTGCATTCCTGTAGCCAAGGAGACTAAGCACAGGGATTTTCGGGAACCTCCCTCGCTTCCTCCCTTGCCAGACATGCTGGAGCCAAAGTAGGCTTCACCAGTCAATCCTGCCAAAGACAAAACGAAAAAAAGGGACCAAACCTGGTTTGGCGCGCAGAGTAACACCTACGAAGGACCTCACAAGCAAGAAATGGCAAAAGAAGAACGGGGCCATTTTTACAAAATGGGCACCCATTGGTGCAATACTGCAGCTGAGGATTCAGCCTGCAGTAAAAAACATTAAACCACTGCCACCAGGCATTAATTGTAGTGAGGGAAACAAACATTTTACATGAGAAACTAGACAACAGACGATACTAAGCAACCCCCCAGCCCTCAAATAATATGGTGTGTGCTGGGTCTACAAAGAGAAAAAGGTAAGTAAAGTCAATTTCATTTTACTACTCTTGGAAACGGTAGTTTATCCAAGACAAGGTATTTAAACCTAAAGAGAAATCCAAAGGACTTCTCTGGGAAACTGCACTGAGGGTGATGTGTGTCAATACAAAAGGAGATGCCTATGGAGTTTGTCAGACTCCCAAGGAAACAGAGTACAAATCAGTGAAAAATACATTAGCGTGAGAAAAAGGTCTCACTCACTCCAGGACTGAAAATCACAAGTACCAAAGTCCAGCAAAAGAGCTGGGGGTCTCTAAGGTAGAAGGAAATTAGCACATAAATTAGCATTCTCCCTAACATTGACGCATCACAGTGAAGGAGAAACCTAGAAGCTTAGTGTTAAGATGGATGTCTAAACTCTGACCTTAGTGGAAGATGGGAACCTTCTGGACAAACCAGACCAATTTACGGTCTTGGCAGGGTATATGATATGGCGTTTATAACATGCCTATACACAGGTGTTTCAAGACACGACGAGGCAAGGGAGGGGAAACAAAGGGAGGACAAGCCAACGATCTTACTAGGCCTAGTGACATTAAGATCGCTGAAGTGCAGGGGAGGGGTTGGGTGGGAAGGTGTGAGGGGAAAAGGGAAGGGGTAGTGCAATACATAGGATAACAGTAAAATATATCAAACAATAATATAACAATAGTAAAAAGTATGGCCAGCTGGTGGCAGGTGCAAGGGTAAGTGCAGATAACAGGTGTCAAGTGCTGGTTGGTGGCTGTAGGAATACAGGAACAGCCCCCGAGTGCAAGGGTTACCAGGGGGTCTGGGGGAGATGCAGGTGTGCAACTGGCGGGGGGATGGGACCTGTCCCCGATATCAGAGAGTAGCTAGGTAACCAGTGTAGTTTCAGATTGGTGATCATCAGGGGAGAGGAGGAGAGAAAGCAGAAGCAAAGAGGAATGTCTTGAGGTGCTTCCTGAACCGGAGATGTTTCAGGGAGGCTGTTTCAGAGGGAGGCCCCAGCTGCAGAAAGAGATCTACCACTAACTTGTTGCTTGGAGAAGTGACTGACCCTGAGGGAGTTGGAGGCGGATGAGCGAAGAGCTCGAGAAGGAAGATATTTAGGAAGAGAGTTGGAGGTATTGAGGCCCAAGGCCCTAGAAGGCCTTATGGACAATAAAGACGGTTTTACATTTCAACCTTGTCGCCACTGGGTGCCAGTGCTGAGATGTCAGTCCTGGAGAGATACGATCCCTGGGCTTGAGACCAAGGACAAGTCTCACAGTCCTGTTTTGGATGAGGGCAGAGATTAGAGGCAGGCAGATTTAGAAAGAGGCTGTTGCAGTAGTCCAGCCTAGAGAGAAAGAACCAGAGCTCCTGAGAAAATGAGCTTCTGGGGAAAGGAGAGGAAAGGAAGAATACCTCTGATGAGGTGCAGTTGGTAGTGTGACTTCTTCTAGACGTCAGATGTGAGGAGAGAAGGAGAGTGTGGAGCTGAATATGACCCCAAGGTTTTTATCCTCACAGGTGGGAGCAGGAAGAGGACCAAGAGAGGCCAGCCAGAGAGTGACAGGAAAGGAGGGAGCAGGTGTTCTGATGAGGAACATCTCTGTCTTACTGGCATCAAGGCAGTGATCATTGGCAGCACACCACTCCTGGATAGCAGTCGGAGATGAGAGAAGGAGAAGAGGTGGCGGAAGGGAGCCTGAAAATCAGTTAAGTGTCATCCGCATAGCACTGAAGGTTTGGGCAGAGATCAGCAATGAGGTGGGCAAGAAGGGCCAGTTATTGGTTGAACAGCCAGGGAGAGAGGCTAGACCCCTGGTGAACACCACAGGTAGAGATAGAGGAGAGGAAGGACCCAAGTTGGACCTGGCAGGGTCGATCGGAAAGGAAAGAAGTCAGGCAAGCCAGGGCCTGATCGGCAATACCCAGGTTATCACGGAGACGGTTGAGCTGGATGGCATGGTTGACCATGGCAAAGGCAGAAGAGAGATCAAGTAAGATGAGGACACAGGGGGTGTTGGAATTGAGGTTGGAGAGCATGTCTTCAATGATGTTCAGGAGAGCAGTTTCCATGCTTCTGGACGCTCTGAAGCCAGACTGATGGTCATTGAGACAACCAACAGATTCATTGTGAAGATTAAGCTGGGAGATGGCCAGCATTTCCAAGAGTTTGCCCAGGAAAGGAGTGGGGGAGATTGGGCGATAGTTAGCCGGACAGGACGGGTCGGCAGAAGGTTTCTTAAGAAGAGGGTTCACAAGGGAGTGCTTTAGGGGGGAAGGGAAGACTCCAGTGGCGAAGGAGTGGTTGCAGAAGTCAGCCAGAGAAGGAGCAAGGGTATAAATGTGGTCCTTGATGGTTTTGGAGGAACGGGAGTGAACCTATTTTGATGAGACTTTCATAGATCTGACTTGTCTAGAAACTTTGTGTGGGGAGAACGGGGGAAAGGCAGAGTCAAAGGGAGGAGAGGTGGCCGAAGAAGGGCCAGAGGAGGAGCAGGGAGTAGATGGAGGAGGGGGAGAGGAAAAGCAAGAGAGGGGACAGGATGTCCTGAGGTTTAGAGATGAAATGAGAAGCCAGGGCCGTGCAGAGGGCCTGGGAAGGGACAGGAGAGGTAGAGACTGCAGCAGGATTGGCCAGCTCCTTGCAGATATTGAAGAGTTTGGCCGAGTTGTTAGATGCCACAGAGATGCGGGCTTGGATGTGGGCTCTCTTCATGGTGCGGACAGAAAGCCGGTATTGCCTTTGGAGCAGGCGGAAGGCCAGTTTGTCAGAGGATGTACGTGTGTCGAGACTAATTCTCAGGAGGGGCGAGAGTGATTGGAAGTCCACAATGAGCAAAACAGATGTATATCAAAAATACCTTTATTATAGGACTTTATAACAAGACTCAATTTGAAAACAATTACTACACATGCTTATTCACTATGTAACATATATACAAATTGCGTTCAGCCCAATGCTGATGAAGGGGGAGAAAATAACCACAACCTGCAACAGAAAGGGTAAGTTCAACACAGATATCGCATTAGGCAGTTCTTTGTAGTCAATGCCTAATTTATGTAGTCCAGCCCTACGAAGTGAGGAGCCTTGCGCTTAAAGTTTTTTTTTTTTTTATTTGGTTTATTCAAACCTTTAAAATAACAATACAATCTCCCAGTCTCTCCTTTCAAGTCTAAGTTTCCTTCATCAATCTGAAACATTTTGATTTCACACATACAACCCATGTTCCTACTCCGTAACAGTTTTCTTAATTACGTAAACCCAGTTTCTCATTCTCCATGTCTAAATTACTTTTCAGCAATCGAAGGAAGTTTACTAGAGCAAATAGAACTGCTCTGATGTTCCCCTCAAACAGTGCCTTCCACCAATCCTCTGTATTTATGAATTGATGCTCATTGATCAATTTCCCAAAATGTCTTTCTCTTTGGTGTTCAAAAGCAAAACAACTCATGACTAAATGTTTGATGGATTCATTGCTCTTTTTACAAAATCTGCACATTGGATCAATGTTAGCATACTTTGTCCATGTAGCCAAACGTTCTTTTGTTAAAAACAAATTCATTCTGAAACGCATGTACAGAGCTCTTGAGTATTGATCTGGTAAGCAGGTTAGATATGTGTGTCGCTGACCGTAAGCTTTTGCTTCTCCCGGTACCTCGCACATTAGAATTGAATTTGCTCTTGAGTCACAGGTCGATATCCAGTCAGTTCTCCAGATTTTCGTTTTAGCCATGTCTGGATTCTCTATTAGCAGTGAGAGATTGATGCCATACTCCTCTAGTAGAGCCTGGCAGAGGACGTTCCAGTCGAACAATGTAGTAGAGACTCTGTCTTTGTCAGACTTGTGTAGCAATTCAAATTGCGGCACCGGAGTTTTAACCATCGTTTTTCTATATATACTTAGGAGGTTCCATGTAACTCTTGCTTTAATTGATATGAGCCCTAGCTCATACCGTAGACATGTTGTTGATGTACCCTTTGGAAGCTGCAAGACACGGGACCAAAAAATGTTTTCTAGGGATTTCCACAAGTCCTCTGCACAACCAAATGCATTTTCTCCGCCATATATTAATGCAGGTACCGCTTTTTGCTCAAAAAATAAAATGACAGGTTTTAACGAAAATGTGCCAAATTTCTTATTGATTAATTGCGCTTGACACGCCAGCTGCCGACACTTGCTTTTTGCAACAATAGACCACGGCTCATCTCTTCTACTGGCGCTAGTTTTCATGCCCAGGTAGGTCGAGCTCTTGACGATTTGTAGGTCCTCATTTGCAATTCGCCAGCAACATTTTCCTTTTTTGCCTTTATTTCCCTGTAACTTTTCCAAAATCAAAATTTCACTTTTTTCTTTGTTGATTTTAAGGCTGTTTTCTGTTGTGTAATGCTTAAGACAATTGAGTTTTCGCTGGAGCCTAATCGGCGTCGAGTCCACCAAGATGAGGTCATCAGCATAGACCAAGTATTCTATTGAGGTTCCATAAAGTTTTGGAGGAAAGGTAGCTACACCATTGAACGCTTGCTTTATATCTGAGATAAAGAGATTAAAAATAATTGCTGCCAATGGGCAGCCTTGCTTCACGCCCTTATATGTAGCAATATCAGCAGACAACGTGCCTTTCTCATCCAAACGAATCTTAATAGAAGTGTCCGTGTGTAACTCGCGGATTGCATCCACTAGACTCGAGGGACAGTTCCACCTCGTGAGTTTTTCCCACAACAGCTCCCTGTTTATGCTGTCAAACACCTGTGACAGGTCTATTAGTGCCGTGTATATCTTTGTGTTTGACTTCAGTGCATCCATTTTTGGCAGATTTAGCAGTAGCAAGTTTAACCCACATCCTACTCCTTTTACAAAGCTCGCTTGTCTGGGATCTACGTGGTTTGAAGCTGTGGCCCATTTGAGGAGTTTTTGTTGTAGGAGGCTGTCATAGACCTTCCCCAAAACGTCAAGTAGCGCTATAGGTCTATAATTTCGAGGATTAGTTCGGTCCCCTTTTTTAAAAATAGGTACTACCACCGCGTTTTTCCATGACTTTGGGGTCGAGCAGTTTTTAATGACCCTTTCAAACAGCGTTACACAAAAGTCTGTCCATAATTCTGGATTTTTCTTGAGTGTGAAGTTGGTTAAGCCATCTGGCCCGGGCGCTCTATAGTCGTGCACGTTTTTAATTACATTAAGTATGTCAAGACGCTCAAACACCAAATCCCATTTCTTTAGCGCCGTATATACCCAAACTGTGGAAGATGGATCATTAGCGTATAGATTCGAGTAGAATTCGGCCCACTTTTCTTCCGAGACTGCGTTGGCTTGTAATGCATGTTGAGGAGCCAAGCTGTTGTTTATCAATCTCCAGTACTCAGCCGATTTTTTTACCAGACATTTTCTGTAACATAAGTTCGGAGTCATTTTGCATCATTCCTGGTTATACTGCTTGTATTTTTTATGGGCCTTAGTTCTTGTCGCATGGCTCTTTTTCGTTGCATGACAGCCATATCAAATTTGTGTTTTGCTCGAAACCCCTTGTGATATGTGTTATGTTTCTGTTCTTCGTAGTCGCACAGGAGGTCTCGATATTCAAGTGCTTTTGAGCCATATTGGAAATTGTGTGTAATGGCAATAACTTCTGCATCCAACAAATTTAGACGAATCCTGTTGGAACCAGCAGTCACCGCAAAGCCCCAACTTTCCTTAGTACACGGAATAGACAGTTCAAATATGAATTGAGCCATATCGTGGTCACTATGCTTCATTCTGACAACTTCCATTTTTTTTGTCCGTTTGTGGATGTTTTCAGAAACGAATATATAGTCAAGTACTGAGGCCTGATCAAATCTTCTCCATGTAGGACATGCAGGAATGTCCCCAACAGTATGGCCGTTGAGCATTGATAGACCACGAAGCTCCATTTCTAGGCACCACTGAGCTGCTACTCCTTCATGTTTATGCACCTTCTTATCTTTTAGCTCAGTTCTATCTCTGTTTTGGGCGCAGACAATGTTTAGATCCCCACACACAATTAGGTCCAGTGGCAGCTCCTTTGTTAAGAGATCATCGATCAATGCTGTAATTTTATCAATAAAAAGTGAGTCATCCTTGGCCAGATGATTCCAATATACGTTAATGATATACAGACAAGGTGCCTTACATCCATTTTGGTGGGTAGTGATAATGACAACCTGGATAAAAGAAGATGGATTGAAAGTATTCAAAATCCGAAGGCCGGACGCTTTTTTTATGGCCACAAGCAGGCCAGCCATCGGTCTGCCTTTTGCCTGTGTTATGGCTGGATTAAATGCCACATCAAAGCCTTCCAACAACGGAGTTTGCGAGAGCCAAGTTTCTTGTAAGCATAATATGTCCAATCAACAGGCCCACGGTGATTCAAAGAGGTGCAAAAAATCACGGGTATTCCATGAGCCCATGGTGCACCCTTTAGGGTCCTCTGGTTCCTGGCATTACTTCTCTGGTTGATTATTTATGGTTGCAGCCAACCATGTCCAGTCATCATCTCTGTTGCCTGAAGATTCTTGATTCTTTGTGTCAACCCCTGTGCGCAAAGGGTTTGTCATTCCATTAATCGTTATTCTTATCGGATCCTTTATGTGGGATACCTCGGTAGAGATTAAGGCATGATGCAGACCCAACGGCGACTTGCCAGTTTTGGTTTCACCCTGGTTTGTTTCTATTTCTTCAATCAGAGGATAATTTGTGGCAGCAACTATTGACAGGTCTGTCTTCTCTTCGGACGAGCCAAACTGTCTGTCTTCTTTGATTTTCGCTATGTCAAACCCCAGCGATATTAATACGGGGCCGGCATCCAACAGGGCTTCCACTATGAGTTTAGACTGTAGATGTAAAATCACAGCATCATTTTTCTTCTCATCGAAGAATTCAATGATTTTTAGATCCGCGGATTCAATTGCTCTTAGACTTGGAATTAAATGGCACAACCATAACACATTAAGTCGATTTAGAATTAGATCATCAGATGTTTCAATTCGTTCCAAGAGGAGTCGGTGTAGCACTTGTGTTGAATGTGCTTGTAACTTCCTTCCCTTGTTGACTTTTGGAGTATGCACATTTTTGTCAATCTGCCTCACTGTTTGCGTCTTTAGGTCAATTCCTGTATTAAGGCATGAAGTTTGTCTATTTCTATGCGGTATCGGGTGACCATTATTCACAGAGAGAATCTCTCTGTTTTGATCTTGCGCGTTAACAGTATCGAGCAACACCTCCTGGTCAACTTGTGGATTTGACAACCGGCCTTCGATTTGCGACTTGGCAGCAATTAATCTTCGTTTGGCCTCTAGTGTCGTAAATATAGGTTCCAAACGATCCTTCGCATTTTGTAGCGAGGGTAACGGTTGGATTAGTTGGCACTTTCCGGATGGAAAAGTCGAGGAGGTCGCT
The DNA here is from genome assembly GCF_040938575.1 of Ambystoma mexicanum. Taxonomy (NCBI): domain Eukaryota; kingdom Metazoa; phylum Chordata; class Amphibia; order Caudata; family Ambystomatidae; genus Ambystoma; species Ambystoma mexicanum. The sequence goes on along the minus strand of NC_090922.1, from coordinate 1,525,297,990 downwards.
GTAATTTGATCCTGTGTTACAGCCCGTGTCATCGTGTCACATACTTTTATGTCTGCCTGGACCGCCGGCACAATAAGTCCTTCTAGAGCAATTACAGGTTGCATCATAATAGGTGCTTCAGGCAAACTCAAGGGGTGGAGCACGGCAGGCTCCTTCTCTACAAGTTCTTCATCATTATATGTTGAAAGATTTATAAGAAGTTCGGTGCCATCGCTGCTGCTACTTATGGATTCTTCTAAAACGATTGGGCCAGCTGGTACTACATGTACTCCTTCCTTTATTCCAGCGTTTTCAGCCCCATGTAAGGGTCTGTTAACCGTTACGTTGACTGTTTTAAGATGACGCAGGAATTTTCTTGAGTCAGCATTGCGTTTAGCTTTCCTTTGCGGCTGATTTTTACTTTTTTTAATCAAGCCGCTCCTAGGCTGTGCACTACTTGCAGTGGTCTTTTGGGTGTCCAATGGGCCTTTGAAGATGTTATATAGTTCGGGCGTCGCGACAGCCACTCCATTGAGGGGCGTAGCTGGCATTTGAGTGCTTGTTGCTTCCCTATTGGCTGGTAGTGTTGAGGTCGATGGCACTTGTGGATTTAAAAGAGCCAAATTCGAGGCCACTTGGGACTCCTTAATAACGTTGGCGAAAGCACTACTGACCTTGTTTTGTTCTGTTAAAGGAACGTTCACAGGTTAGCAGTCAACTGCAAGTGTGCTATTCGCAGCAACCACAGACAGTGATACACCGCCAGGATTCTTCAGTGTTTGTAATGAGAATACCTCATTGCCAACAGGGCTCTGACGGTTCAGTGCGTTTTCCATTTGTAATGGTGAGCTTAAGGTAGCATCTTGTGCTGGGCTGCTGGGGTGCTTTTGAATGTTCCGTGTAACATTGGCACAATCTTGTTCAGTGAAGCGTTCCACATTTGCTGGATTAGCTGTTTTAGGTAACAAGCCGTTTGCTGGACAACGGGTCACATTCATTTGTTGGTCGTGCTTCTTTTTCTGCTGTTGAAAAATCCCAAGTGCCTCTTTTGCAACTGCAGCCAACAATCTTTTGTCTAAATTTGCATTTTTGGCATGGTCAACAAGGGTTTCTAAGGCCCAATCGGTCTTTCGATGAATTTCGTGAAGCACTTCTTTACAGTGGAAGTTTTTGGTTTCCATGCTAAGCAGCTTATTGTTTATTGTAGCAACCACTGATGAAAGCTCTTTTACATTCTCATTAAGATTTTCATACATTTTGATGAATGGAGCAATTGATAATGTCATGGATGAAATTATAGTTGCTTGTAAGTCTTTGGCATGGTAAGCAGTATCCCTCTCTTCTAATACGTTACTGATAGCTCGTGGATGTACCCTATCACCATTCACAGGTCTTCTAATCTTCTGGTAGGGGCGTTCCATTATCGATGAGTCAGTAGAGCCTTCATCTGTTGAAGAAACAGTAGCGGCTAAGGGTTTAGTGGGTTCTAGCCGTATTGTGTTAGTTGTTAAAAGCGGTGACGAAAGTTTCAGTGGAATGGTTGACATTTTCAGTTTTTGTTTCTGTGAACAACTGACGCTAGGCGATATGCTCCCAATTAGCCTCCTACATTTCAATAAGGAGCTTGCCTCTCGTGATTGAGTTATAGGCTGTGGTAACGTTGGTGCTTCATCAACACACGGAGCAATATTTTCACACTCCGACATGGACACTCCACAATTCGCTAAATTGTTTGAGGCCCTTTCCGCATTATGGCGTGTGAGGGCGTTTAAAAGTTTGTTAACTACCTCCAAAGAGTTCCTTCTTTCCGATCCAGGTTTCAGGTCATTGAAGGCGGCAGGGCAATCTTGGATAGTTGACTCTTGATTTTGGTCTTGGCTAGCCACCCTTCCCACCCATGGTGGTGTCACACTCTTCATTAACACAACATCCTCCCCACTTGACTCTGAGCCATTCTTACCCATGAATACCTCATCGCTGGCATCATCTGCCGTGTGGTTGGTATTGCCAATGAAGGTTGCTGTATCTACAGCACTGTAGAACCTAGGCCGTGGGGACATCGGATTTCCAGTGGAGTTGGGCGATTGATTAGTAGACAAATTCAAGTGTGAAGTCGCACCATCCATGGATATCTGATGCTTGGCCTTGTCACCAGCAAGTACACTGTGTTCACATGGCAGTTCACATGGCAGTTTGTCAACATCGTTCATCAAGACAACTGAAGTTGTCACCATATTTGCTTCAGCAGGGGATCTCGTCTGCTCCACAAGCCTTACATGGGGCCCTCCGCCTACCACGTCCACAGCGGTAGGCCCCACTGCCCTGGCAGCACAATATCCAAGGTAGAATCCTTCTCCATTTACATCCTCAACAAGGGTAGCCCCACCGCTGCCGCTCATATCATTTATTGAATTCCACTCCTCAGACAACCGAGTTTCCTGTTTCTGTACGTCCACTGATAACTTGGTAGAGGGCAGTGTCTGAGGGCAAATCTCCCAATCCATGACTCGAGCAAGGCAATTAGGTGGTTTCAGCATCGCACTGTGCAAATTACCACTTATTTGTTCCCTTGTAAGTGAACCTCTAGATAGTATAGGCGGTGGTACTATAGTGTTTTGTGGTAGTACGTCAGCTGGGTGGATGACAGTGCTTATTAACTCAGCAGGCCGCTCCATATGTAACCCTGCTACACTAGCAGCCTTCTGCTGTTCATTTATATACTGCGCCGGCTCCATGGTCGGCATAGATTCTAGTTTGCGCTGGGCACGAGTTTCTCGCATTGTGCGAGCCCGCTTAAAGTTCACTGTAATGCTCCATAGAAGTGAATGTTAGCCGTTACAAGAATAGTTTCTAGATTGTCAGAGAATTAGACCACATCCACGGCAAGGACACACACACCAGCTCCCGCTTCCACTTACCAGCGTTTATATAGAAGTGTGTGACCGTATTGTCCAAGTCCAAGACGGACGTGGAGCGATGCAGCTTCTCACCGCAACCAGAGTGAAACAGCAAGTCCAGGCCTTTTCTCCTCTCAAGGTACCAATAGCCACACAAGGATGATAGAACTTACTGGCATCCGGCAGCCGCACACGCCGAACAGCCTAACAGCACCAGCCCTTCTGCCACCAGGGCTTATGCCGCGAGGGTGGTTGGGCCGGCAATTAGTACCCGGCTGTGGTCACGTGATCAGTCACGTGTACGGGATAAACCCGGCCTCCCCCAGGAAGCAGGGAGCAGCAAGAGCTCCTGCTCGCAGTGCTGCTGGCCTCAGAAAACAAAGGCTTTTCTTGCCAATACGTTCGCTGCACAAAGCACACCTTCAGCGTCCACAACTACACCTTGCGCTTAAAGTACAGCCGTGAGTTAACAATGCATGTCGTGCGTAAATCAAAAAGGGTTTCTCTTCAGGGTGCTGTAGCTGCTCAGGAAGGGGCTTGAGACGATGAAGAATAAAGTCCTCTTCCTAGAGGATTGTGTACCCTTGCAGACAGAGCGACTTTTGGAGTTCGGGAATAGCGGGGGAGCGATAGCCCAGCCAAGGTGAATATCTTTAAAGGGATTCTTGTGAGTAAACACAGATGGATGTGCCAGGGGGGCCACCGATAAGTGATGAAAGTACTCACTGACTCTTGACACAGTCCGGACCAAACTTTGCCAGTCTAGTCCACTTCGCTAGTAGGTTTCAGCCCTGAAGTTACAGGACGCACTAGCTCTCAGCAGCTGCGGGACAGGACGATCGGTGGGACAGTAGCCTTTTCTCTGCTCTCAAAGAAAGGATAGTTCCAGTGCAGGCCGTTTCAGGACAAGGTGGGGCCAGTCTGCACGCACTTGCAGCAACAGTCACCACAGCAGGGTGACACAGGGACCGCAAATGTTTGCAGCATGGCACACCCATAAATCGCAATCCAGAGGAGCTAGGACAACAGATTTTGGTAGGAGGGGACCCCGGACCACAAGTAAGCGATTCCCAAAGTCTTGAGTCCCAACTCGGGATGGCAGCATTCCTGTGCGGTACCCTGGGTTCGAGCTGGACAGTTCACTGGATAGCCCAGGAACATTTCTGAAGGGGCTCTTTGCAAGGGTGAGCAGAAGGTGCCAAGAGTTGTTGTTCCCACTACTCCAAAGGGGCAAAGCACCCTTGCAGGCCTTCTTGGTACGATGCAAAAGCAAGAGTCTGACGGGACACCAGCAAGGTCAGGGTGCCACACCTTCCTAGCACGTCACAGGCGGTTCATCTAGTGTGCTCTTTTGTTAAGGATACTTGGCTCCTTCTGTAGTTCCATGTGAACTTCGGTTGATCGATCTGGAATGCAGAGGAGTAGACAGGGTAGGGCCTGAGTGGGCAAGGCCCTCCTAAAATCTGTGACTGCCCGCTCTGCAGCGCTGTGTGGGCATTTACAGATACCAGTATCACTGTGGTGGGCCCAACTACATTAGCTTCAGGCCCCACTTGTTAGACAATCCTGGCTATCCCCCTGCTGGAATGGATGCAGAGCCCCTTCGCTTATCCAAGATTCATTTTGCGCTCAAATCTGATATAGCCACTGGAAGATCTGCTCTTTCGCATGCACGACAGATGTGGGTCCACAGTGGTTCCAGTCATTCAGGCATACCAGACATACTGGCACCAGTAGTGTGGATTTGGACTCTCTGCCTGGAGAAGCGTCTAAACCTTGGAGAGTTGGAGGTAGCTGAGCGAAGAGCTCGAGAAGGAAGGTATTTTGGATGAGAGCATTGGATTTAGTGGAGCCAGTGGAGGGAATTAAAGGCTGGAGAGATACGGCCCCTGGGCTTCAGGCCAAGGATAAGTCTTGCAGTACTGTTCTGGATTAGATGCTCTGGATTTTGCCTCGGGAGGATAGCTCAGGGGCAACATGCTCGACTTGGAAGCAAGACGACACTGAGCAACACAGGTTGGATCCCCGGGTCCGCGCTTAGAAACCTCTGGGTATTAAGCGTGTTATAAATAACCTATCATATCATGAAGAGGGCGGAGAGTAGAGGAAGGTAGATTAAGTAAGAGGCTGTTGCAGTAGTCCAGCCTAGAAAGAACCAGGGCTCTGGAGACAGAGAGCTTCTGGTGGAAAGTGAGAAAGCAAAAAGTCCCTTTGAGGAGGTGTAGTTGGTAGTGGGACTTCTTAGTGATGTCCGACATGTGAGGAGAGAAATAGAGAGTGGAGTTGCAGATGACACCTAGCTTTTTAGCCACAATAGAAGAGCGTCCAAGGCGGGCAGCCGGAGTGAGAGAGGGGGGCCGGGGTACCAATGAGAAGGATCTCCATCTTACTGGCATTAAGGCAGAGATTGTTGGAGACGCACCAATCCTGAATCACAGATAAAACAGGAATGAGCTAGAGAGGCTGAGGGGAGCCTGAAGGAAAGCAGTGTCATCTGCATAAAACTGAAAGTTCGAATAGAAGGTAGGAAGGTAGATAGCAGGTGGGCCAAAGGGGCCAGAGGATAAAAAAAACAGGGTGGGAGGATAGAACCCTGGGGAACGCCACAGGTTTAGAGAGCGATGGCGTAGATAAAAGGGACCAAGTTGGACCTGGGAGGGGTGGTCTGACAGAAAGGTCAGCCGCTCCAGGGCCTGATCCGTGTTGCCCAGGTTCTCACTGAGTAGATTAATCAGGATGGCGTGGTTGACCGTATCGAAAGCAGAAGAAAGATCAATGTGGAGGGGTACAGAAAGAAAGCTGGAATCACGGTTATTCTCAAAACTAGTAGGGAAAGAAGGGTATTGAACCCCCCCTCACCCGAACCACAGAAGCCGAATAGATCGACCCTCCCACTGTGGTTGGCACGGGCGCCTGGATACTAATAGCACAGGTAATGACGTGGCAGCCAATGGGGGGAAAGAGGGATTAGGGAAAGTGTGTGGACAGATGAGGGAAAGATGGGGAAGAGAAAATATGCATATACATAGCAGTAAATCTGAGGTGCCTAAACTCCAAGACCTGAATCTAACTCCTTGCTTAACCCCTGAAACCTAGATGCTCCTTAAGCAACTTCAACCAAAACATAAAAACATATATCACATGGGTTAATGAGACATCACATACGAACATGGAACCTTATTCACATAATGCCAGACATAATACTTTGTTGCGTGAAAGTCTAGACCGAACTCTGCGAGCTAGCTGTATGACCGAACTCTGCGAGCTAGCTGTATGACCGAACTCTGCGAGCTAGCTGTATGACGCAAACAATGGAATTCCATTTCATGAAGTAAGAAGACACATGGCCCCTTGGGCGAGCAAAGCAAACAAGTAAACATTACATTTAGAAGTACCTTTTCCATATTGCCTTGAGGAGCCACCCCTATATTGCATGTAATGTTCAAGGGAGTGTGCTCCTAACCACATTGAACAACACATGCAGCGTGCGTTCATATCTATATGGTCTGTGCGCTACTAATATCATTTACCAATGTAATGTTCAATGTTGGCCTGTTCAGTAAGTATCAAATAATAGTATAGAGCGTCACACGTAGTAATCCCAACTCCTCTGATAATGGTAAACCTGTATACCAATCTCCTGAAAAGTAATCAAAGATTTTCCATTTATCTCTGTGCTTCGCGGCCTCCCGAACGCCGTGGAATAAGGCGAAATATCTGCCGGGTCATTTCTGCTCACCGTTGCGACCAGGGAATCTAATTCAGCAAATCACCCAGCTTCTGAGAAAATGAACCAAGGGTTCAGCCGGGATCGTACTCTACTCACCGCTGCAGCCCGACTAATAACTTCAGCATTCCTTCGGCATCCTGAACCTTTCTAGTGATCGCTGTGATCGCCCATGCTGCACATTATTAATTATACACACTTGAGCACGGGCAGCTGGCGCTTTTAACATGCTCACAATCATTCTTCAGCTGACGCGAGACTACCCAGAACTACATCCCGGTCCATAGGCTGCTGGGTAATGTAGTTATATGCTTGTTTGCTATACAGCATGCGCCTTCTCTTGCCCCAAATCCCATTCCTGACAGTTATAAGGACATTTTAAAGTTTGCAGGGATTAGAAAGCTATTGCTTCCTCTCTATTAATACAAACATCATCTCCTATGTTATGTTAGTTGAAAGAGTGTTTTCAAATCTCTGCTGCCAAAGATTTGGAGAAGGCAGTGTGTAATACATTGAGTGCACTAGAGGTAATTTTTAGGGCTAATTGTCTACTTTCAGTTAGGTCAGAAAAAAATCTTAGAGGAAGAGATAAGAACATAAGCTGTCTGCCAACTGGACACAAGTGAGAGAAGGTTAGAAAGAGGAATTGTGGTTCCAATGCTGATATATGGTTTCTTTCACAAATTGCCTGCTGTCCCTTTATGAGAAGCACCTAGACTGGTCTGTAATATTAATGCAACTTAACTACATTTCTACCAAACTTGCACACCAAGTTCAAAATAGTGTTTCTTAAAACACATGTATCTATGGAATGAACCAGCCAAGAAAAACACCTACAATAAACAAATTAATTCGTACTAACCAGAGTGTTACTAATATTTATTGCGGATTCTCCAAACAAGATAGCCGGGAGCAAAAAACCTCTTTTCCTAACTACATTTCTACATCCGGGGAATGATTCCAAGATGGCCGTCAGTCACTGAGGCTGGATATCCTCGGCGCTCCGCCCGGGCGGGAAATTAAAGGAGATTTTAGCAGCACATAAACCGAACAGAACCACAAGCTCACCCCCGTGAAGCGTGTCGAAATGTCTGCGGTGCACAACCCTGAAGAGCAGCCCGCTCTCCGTACTCGTACTGAGGAGAGTGCGCAGACGGAGAACACAGTCCTTCCAACACGTACCGGCGGCCTGAAAGCAGGGGTAGTGCTCTAAGCAAAGCACAAACGTACCGGTACACTGAAACGGGCGAGGTGAGGTGCCGGTGGCTTGCGCTGAGCCACCCACCTCCCCTGGACCTCATAATACCTGTACTGCGGGAGAACCCCCCTATAGCTTTGCCACTAACTATAGGGGAGCGGTGCCACAACGACAGAGCGGGATGGACAGCCCACCAAAGGGCGTGCACCTGGGTAGCCCTGCAGGTGCTGGTAAAAGCAAAACGTAGCGGGGCCAGATCCGACCCCTCTTGGGCTCCACGCGACCAGGAGAGAGCCCGCCCAGCCATGCAACACACCCCTGCTGGGAGAGGGAACGACGACGAGTTCAAAGGGATCTCAACCGGAGCACCCGCACGGAGGATCAGCAAACCCGCACAAGCCCAGCGGAAGGAGTGCCGCCCAGGACTCAGGAGCGGTTCCCAGACGGCCTCTTCCCATATCAAGGTAAGAGCACAAGCACACACCTCTGCATACAGAGTGACAGCACAACACGCAGGGCATAACATAACCTCTGCGGCTCTCCTGCAAACCCAACCTAACGCACTCAGTGTGGCCACGCAAGCAGGGGAATACACATTATCATCAAACGGGGTAAAACTAAAACAGGAAAGGGGCAGAAAGGCACAAGGTGCTAGCGCCTGCGCCCAGCCTGTACAGTTTAGAAGGAGTTGCCAAGACGGTTGTAAACAATTACACTGCGCCAAACCATAAGTTTCAAAGTGTACAGTTGTACAGTGTTTTAATTAATATTCAGTTCAGCCTGACACGTGTTTCGAGCTTGGCTCTTCCTCTGAGGCTGATACATTTGAAAACATATCAGTTGACAGTTGATCAAAATAATTATAGACAGTTATATACATTCCCATTAGAATTGGGATAGACCAGACCAAGGTAGCATTAGGGGTGGCATAACATGTTCAAATTACATCCAGTCATAGTTATGTGTTGGTGAATAGCACATTGTATAAAGTCCATGACAAGTCATATATTAGGTCAGCATTTTTGTAAAAAGAATTGAACAATGCATTTTACCAATTCAAGTTGTTGCATAAAGGAAGTCCAGAACCGAAAAAACAAGAATAAAAATACCCATAACTGCTGCGTACCCATAATTTACCCTATGATTGCAAGCGATGTGACTCTCTGTGGCTTTTGTTGCCCATTCTGCTTTTTTCAGCTTAGAAGGAGCACCCAAAAATGCAAAAGACCCCTTGGGAGGCACGAAGAAGCAACCCCATCTCCATTTAACACCTGAGGTGGGAGTGGGCAACGTGATACACCCCAACTCGCCCAGAACTGCCAAAACAAACTACAACCAGCAGGAAGGTCCTGTCTGTGACACCCCGATCACCCTGCAAAAACAAAGAAGTGACATTACAGTAATGACTTCAACAGCCATAACCGGAGCAGTGCCCAGTAGTCCTGGGAAGCTTGTACACCCCACACAGAGGGTGATAACCCTGCACAGAAGCGGGACCCAGGAGCTCCCCACGACACAGACCTTTAAGATCCACACAGAACAATACTTAAGGACCCCTGGGCCCCCAGAAATGGGAGGGGTGTGTGGAACCACAGAGAACCCACCAGGAGGTTCCCCTCCCTGACACCTTACCCGCCTAGAGTGCTTAAGCGAAGACTCAGATGCCAGAGTTCAAATCGAGGAACCATCCGCTGAAAGCCAAAGGAGCTACCAAGACACAAAGGGGTCAATTGGAACACGGTTGGAGGCAGCACCGTCTGGAAGACTAGGAAAGCTTGGCTGCTGAGGAGGAAACAGGCATCAAGCAAAGTTTGGAAGACGACACCAAAATGGCCCTGAACAAAGATGAACTACAAGAATGTCTAAAGGGGATGGAAAACAGAATGATGGAAGCCCTCCAAGACCAACTGGGGAAAATAAGAGAGGAACTGCGATCTTCCGGGCAAGAGGTCATGAAAGACATTACAGCCCCAGGGGACAGAGTGGACACCAGTGAGGCGGGGCGCTCCGAACTGGCGGAAGTGACAAAACAAAATAGCGTACTCCTCGAGCAGGTCGCCAGAGCGACACACAACCTGGAGCTGCTGGCTGAGTACCTCGAGAACAGGTCTCGCAGATCCAACATAAGAGCAGCCTCCTACCCGGGATACAACCAGTAGACATACTAATAGACAGAGTGCAGAGGGTCGGGGTCAAGAAAAAGGACCCTTGAACCAAACCCAGAGATGTCCTCCTAGCTATAACATCTTACACCACGAAGGAATAGATACTGCGGGCAGCGAGGAAGCAGCAGCTAGTCTCCATCAACGGCACGCAGATCCAACTATACCAGGACTTCGCTCTGTCTACTTTGCACAAAAGAAGGCGGATGCCGCCGGTCACAAGGGCGCTAACAACTAAGAATCACGTACCAATGGGCGTACCCCTTTGGATTGTGGTTTACTTGGGAGGGCAGGCAGCACCAAATCTTTACCTGCGAAGAAGGAATGTCCCTGCTACAGCTAGAGAAGGAAAATCTTCACCGGGACGAAACGCCAAGACCGAGCCAAACAGGAGAAAGCTCCAGGCAATGGGAATGGTTGTCTAACACGGGCGCAAGGCGTCATAAGAACTTTAACCCAACAGGTTTACGGCCGAAATGATCACTGGAAGCGGACACGCACGTAAGAAAATGGCAAATAAATGTGACCCACAGCACATGGGGGGAAGAAGTTCATGAATTGAAAGGAAAGGGAGGGGAGTAGGCCCACGCCTGGGCAAGGAGGGAGGAGGGGGCAATTTTGGAATCCAATGCAGGATGAGGAATTGTCCTGTCAGGAGGGAAGATGGAAGGGATACGAGCCCAATGCCCCGAGAGGGCCTCCGGGAAGGTCCGAAACTACCTTGGCCTGGTGGAAGGGGAACTGAGGGGGTGGGGGAAAGGGAGAAGGGAAAGTTGAAGGTCGTTTAAGAGGGAAAGTTCTAAGGTATGGTCTGCCAAAACGAAGGAAGCACAGATTGAGTAGTGGGAGGAGGCACACTGAACAATCAGGGAAAACGCAAGTATGGGAGATACGGCTGACCAACATTATAACCCTAAATGTGCAGTGCCCATTGCTCGATCCTGATGACGCTCATAGACCTCCAGACGTCGATAGCCTTTTTACAGGAAACACACCTACTTCCTGGCGATGAGAAGAGGATGGCCCACAAAGCATTCCCGAGGCGATATTATGCTTCAGGGGGCCAATGTTGCATTCAAGAAATGTGCGCTACTTAAAGATAAGGAAGGCAGATATTTACTTCTCAAAGGCACACTCCTTGAGCAGACATACACACTAATAGCGATATATGCCCCAAACGAAAAGCAGGACCTGTACGTAGGGGAAATACTACAGAATTTGGGGGGCTGGTGTGAGGGTCAAATAGTGATTGGGAAGGATTTTAACTGTGTTATGGACCCAGCCATAGGCACAATTTCGCCACCCACGACGGCAGAGCTAAGAAATAGACAGGCGCTGGGAAAACTCTCCAGGGACCTGGGGGTGGTGGAAACCTGGAGGTTTTTCCACAAGGAGGAAAGAGAATTCACACACTACGCGGCAAGAATTTACATGATACCGGTCTCGGCTACCCTGATTCCCCAGGTGGGTAGAGTGCAAATTGGCACCCAATATCTCTCCGATCATGCTCCAGTCCTAGTGCAAATCGTGATAACTAAGGACATGAACAAAGCCTGTAAAAGCTGGAGACTGAACAAACTGTTATTGAAAGACATTGCACTTAGAACACACATGGAGAAAACACTAAATGACTACTTTCAGAACAACGACATTGTAGAAACTAACTGGGGTACGATCTGGGATGCGGGAAAAGGAGTAATCGGAGGGAAATTCATATCACAGATTACAGCATACATGCAGGAAAGGAGTCTCATTAAAAAGAAACTAGAAGCGGAATTACAAGAAGCAGAGGCACAGCATAAAATTAGACAGTCACAAAACACACTGAGAACTCTCTGGAAAGCAAGAGCCCACCTCGAAGCCCACGTAGCAGACCGGACAGCAATCTCCACACCAAACAGACATGCTTTGTTCAGGGGGCTGGAAGCCAACAGATTCCTAGCGGCCAAATTACGTAAACAAAGATCCCTTAACTACATAGCATGGCTAAAGAACGAGAAAGGGGAACCTTGCACGTCAGAGGAAGTGAAACTAGAAATAATGGGAAAATGTCATCAGGGACTGCTCCAAAAAGAGAACCTCCACCTAGATGCACAAAAAAACTACATGTCAAAATTCACCCTGCCCCAAATCAACGAGGAAGACAATCTCTTCCTACAGGCCCCCATAACAGCCCAAGAAATAAGCAACGCCATACCAAATCTACCGCCCCACAAGGCCCCGGACGCCGATGGACTAGGGTACGGATACTATAAAACATTCCATAACCAACTACTGGCCCCCTTGACCCAACTCTTCAATCACATTAGGGATAGCAGCACAATAACGCCTGACATGGGAAACTTGACCACAGTTCTAATACTCGAACCGGGCAAAGACCCCACAGACTGCACTAGCTACCAATCTCACTACTTAATACAGATGCCAAATTATTTGCTTGTGCGCCGTGAGGCCTCTGGGAGATTTTGGCACGTTACTAAGAATTGAAATAAAATAAATAAATAAAGTGATCGCAACGAGATTGATGAAGATACTCCCTAAAATAATCCATGAGAATCAGGCAGGCTTCATATCAGGGAGACACACGCAAGATAATATAAGGCGAGCAGTGGATGTCATAGACCTAGGAACTAGAACGGGGCAAACATTTTCAATAGCCGCGCTTGATGCACGACGCACGTTTCACAGCCTAGACTGGACCTACCTGCAGCTGTGATCCCACCTTCACTAAGATGGTTATGGCAAATTATCAGCTCCCATCTACGACCTTCATGGTCAACGAGAGACCCGCATCTAACATACAAAAACGGAGAGGCACAAGACAAGGATGCCCCTTATCCCCCTTAATATTTGCAATGGCTATGGAACCTATAGCCAAAATAGTAAGACAGGACTATGAGGTGAGGGAGGTTAAATGTGGAGAGACAACACACGAATTAGCTTTATATGCGGACGACAACCTCCTTTTCCTTAGAGACTCCGCGAACATACTCCCGAAAGAACTTGATAGGTTACAAGAATCATCAGGGTCTCAGGCTTCACCATAAATTTCAACAAAATCCAAAGCCCTAAATATATCAGAGGAAGAGAGGGTGATAGACAGACTCAGAACACTACACCCCTAACCTGGGAGACCGGGGCAATTGAATATCTACAAAAGATCACAAAAGCCTAGAGCACAGAGCAGGAAGGCCAGGGCTCACAGCCAAGGTCAGAAAAACAGCACATTCCAAATTCAAGGCAACAAGGAGCCACCTGCAGAAAAACAATAAATCCTCATAATTGCCTGACCAGAAAGGATCGATTTTGTGGTACACAACCACGTGATGTGGCCGAGCTATACAATGGTCATTCACTGCATTGGGAAGACGAACAGTTTTCAGCAGAAACCCAGACAAGAAGTGAAACGCAAACAAGTTAACAATGTTGCAATGTGGCGAGAATTTGCATAGGCAAAAGTAGTGTTGCTACCAGATACATTGGGAACACAGTTGTGCACAGAGGGCTGAGAACAGAACTGATCCCAGCCCTGAGGAGACCAGTTTCAGCCAATCGGGGGACAGAAACCCAGGGGTGGATGGCAGGGGGGCAAGGGCCAATGGTAATCCTGTGACCCTGCAACAATGTAACAGATCGTTTTTGGGGAAGTGGCAGGCCAGCCACCTGACATGGATGCAACAATTGAGTAAGATGTATTTGGGCAATCTATAGTGTCTACCACTCCTAGCACCCAATGAGTATGTTTGATGGGTCTTTTGGGGGAGGGCCCAGGTGCTGACACCATTCTGCATCAAAAAGGGGTGACAATTTAGTTGTAATTGTGACTCTGGTGATTTCTGAATGTCCCGTTATAATCCATGTCAGTTTTTGTAATAAACGACAGTTCTAACTTGCCCTTGGCTGAGTCCTCTGTTTGTTCTGGGAGAAAAGGTTGTTGAGGCCCTTGGGAGCCGGACGGGTGAGCTCATAGTGACCCCCAGACCTCTGGCATACCAGACCTCACCAACAAGTAGAAAGAACTCCAAAGATAATGTGAAGTGACACCAATAAAACCAATGAGGTTTGGGCTGTTTTGCATAGTAAATAGCATTTTGGGTATATAAGAATGATCAACGAGCATTACATCTGTAATTTATGTCTGAGTTTTATGACTGAATCACTAAATACCTAAAGCACGCTGGGTTAGGTACATGTTTCCTTTTAACAGGTCACCCTAACAATAAAGCTGTTGTAAATATTAAGTTTGCCGTCAGAGACTTTATCTGTCAGAGTGGAATTACTGCTAACAGCTCAAAATTACTCAGTCTTGTGGATCAGCCAGTGCCATCCAGTATATTGAAAGTAAAATGTGCTGTCAATCTGCCACCCTAGGCCTAGTCTACCTTGTAAATAGGTCTATGGCTTTAGTGTTTAAACACAGTGCTTTCTCCTGGTGCACCGGCAAGTATGGGAGAGTAGTTAAAGTAGGCGATCCTGGCTTGCTCTTTTTTAACTCATAATGTTACTTCTATTTAAAAACACTATGTGGTGCCTTGAAGCACATGTTGGCACTGGTGGGTTGACTCAACGCCAGTGCTCTTCGTCTTGTCGTCTTATTTACATTGACTGTTGCCTTTCAACCATCTGCCCCATCTGCCGTATCTATGCAGCGTTTAAGTTTTTAGGGAAAGCAGTAACTGGTCTGTTACTGGAACACCTGTGGGATGCCCGCCTATGCCCATCTGCACCAGGTAAGTGCCATAGGCATGTTCCGCTATGCAGCTTATACCCCATGCGCTCATCAGGGCAAGTAAATAGTTTTGGGTTTACTTCTTGCCATTTTCAGAGAAGAACTTAGCTTCTCATACACAACTTTATTGAGGACATCGACTTGGATCTTCTCCGTGTAACAGATGCATGGTTTTTCGGTTACTCCGTCTCTGCTTGTACTGACATGGTCTCCTTGGGGTTCTTGCACTTTGATTCATAACCAAACCCCTGACATTGGAGGCAGTGTTCACTTACACAGACTGTGCACATGGTTACACCATCTCCAAATTTCACAGTCCGATACACTACACAGATTACTTGCCATCTCCTCGTACCTGTGGATTGCATGCCGATTTATCATAATCCACCACGCAATCAAGATTCCACTTAATTTGGATCGCATTTCTTGGAAGGGTTGGAGATGATACTCCCATGGACTGTGCACAACAGGAGAGGGAGGGGCAATGAAAAAAGGGGCAGGAGAAGGTTGAGGGGAGAAGGGGGGGGGAAATGGTACCAAATTCTTTAGCCGGTTGTTTTCAGCCTCTTTCATCCAAATTTCACGAATGGTCAAGGATCACACCAGAATGTTTGCGTTATTCATTCCAAAATACTCCAGGATCATCCCACTTTAAACTACACAATTCTATGGCATGCCATGTGCTTGAAACACACCACTTTTCCTGCATGCTTTAGCCACTTCCCACTCCTCCCATCATTGCCCACCCTCTACTCCATGCAGGGAAGACCACCGGAGCACCCGGCTTCATCCCTTCTCCCGAGAGCATCGCCATGGATCCCCAAAAGGTCAGATCCATCCTAGACTGGCCGCCACCCAAGTCAGTTAAGGATGTTCAGAAGTTCCTTTGTTTGGCGAATTTCTACAGGAAATTCATTCTCAACTTTTCTCAACAGGTGGTACCTATAACCTCACTTCTTAAGAAATCTTCCTCACCATTTCGTTGGTCTTCCCAAGCTGAAGAGAGCTTCCAACAACTCAAAAGATTGTTCTGTTCTGCTCCGATACTCCGGCAACCGGATCAACATCTTCCATTCATCGTTGAAGCAGATGCTTCAGCAGCCGCTATGGGGGCAGTATTACTACAAAGCTACCAAGGAAAGGAACACCCGGTGGCATACTACTCCAAAACGCTAAGTAGTAGTCAAAGGAACTACTCTGTTATAGAGCGGGAGTTGTTGGCTATGAAGATGGCCTGCTTGGAATGGCGCCACCTTCTCCAGGGAGGAGAACATCCTTTCACCATCCGAACGGACCATAAGAATTTGCAAGTTTTATGCCAATTCGAATGCTACAACACAAGACAGGCAAGGTGGGCCCATTTCTTCGCTCAGTTCGACTTTGATATAACGTTCATCCCCGGCGAGCAAAACCTTGTAGCAGATGCCCTATCCAGGCGTAGCGATTATATTTCCGAACTGGAACTGACTACAGAATTGATGTTCCCAAAGTCCAAGGAGGATCAGGGTGGTGTCCACTTTCCTGCAACAAGTCAAGGACGATTCTGTAGGGAGGTTCGAGATAGAAAAGCACAACAAGAAAGCCGAATATATCATCCAGGACGGCCTGTATCTAGTAAACGGCAAATTGTACCCGACTTCGCCGACATTAAGAAAGACCGCCTTTTCTTGGTGTCATGATTCCAAAATAGCAGGTCATCGTCGAATTAAGGGTACATTGGACTTACTACAACAGCACTTTTACTGGCCCGAGATGAGAGAAGAGACCAGCCAATATGTTCAGTCTTGCTCAACCTGTCTTCGCAACAAGTCTTCCACACAAAAACCCATAGGACTACTGGAGTCATGTGCCATTCCTGACGGCCCATGGAAAATATTATCGACTGACTTTATCGTCGAATTGCCCAAGTCTCAAGGATGCACATGCATAATGGTAGTAGTGGATTCATTCACCAAATTGCCACATTTCTCGCCCTTGCCAGGGGTAGCCTCGGCTTCTGAAATGGCAGATATCTTCCTGAGAGACATTTCCAGACTACACAGTCTTCCAACCAAAATCATCTCGGATCGTGGTAGCCAGTATACCTCCCATTTTTGGACAGCCTTCTGCAAGAAGTTGGGGATCGAAAGGGTACCAACTTCTGGGTTCCACCCTCAATCCAACGGACAAACAGAACGTCTAAATGGTACTCTGGAGCAATATCTCCGTTGTTTTGTGAATCATCAACAGGACAATTGGGTCCAACTCCTCCCCACAGCTGAATTTTCGTATAACAACTCCTGTCATTCCGCACTAGGCATGAGTCCTTTTTTCTGTACTTACGGTTACCACCCCCGTATTATCCTTCCACTGGTTAGTCTTGATTCCAAAGTCCCTTCTGTGGATACTTCTTTAGCGCTGATCCAGGAAGCGCACTGCAAAGCCAAATTGGGTCTACAAGAGGCTCAAGAAATTAACAAGACTCAGGCTAATAGACACCGAAGACCGGTGCCCGAATGGGGTATCGGAACCAAGGTGTTACTGTCCACCAGATCCCTATCATGATGGGTACACCCATCCAAACTGTCCCCCAAATACATCGGCCCCTATAAGATTACCCAAGTCATAAACCCCATAGCCTTCCAGCTCTAGCTTCCCAAGAGTCTACGACGTGTCCACCCAGTGTTTCACGCCTCCCAGCTCAAACCGTTTGTGGCTGACAGATGGGCTCGTAGTTCGGGTAACACCCTGGTACCTCCCGATCCCTCCAAGGATATATATGAGGTAGCTCACATATGCGACTCCAGGTATCGCCGGGGTTGCTTGGAGTACCTCGTCCATTGGAGGGGATACCCCTGGTCAGAAAATACTTGGGAATCCAGATCCCACCTACATGCCCCCATACTGTTGCGAAAGTTCCACCAGAGACACCCGGGAAACCAGGAGGGGTGGGTCCTGGGAAGGGGCATACTGTCACATCCTGGGGTACCTGGCGACTTTGGAACCGATGGAAACGGTGCCCTCCATTACAGTTTCCATCACGTTCTGCAAAACGCAGAGTACAGGTCTAGTCTTTCGTGCGACGCTGCCGACGTCGGTTGTTATCTTTTTCGTCACTTCCGGCGTCTGGCGCGTTGCAACGTCCTGTTTTCCAGTGCATCTGCTGTTCAATTCACTTTCTCCGTTTACTCGTAGCTTTTGGCTAGTTTTTTCTTCCTTGTTCGTTCCCTCCTTGCCCCTGTTCCGCTGTGCTTTCCTGCTTTTCCATTGCTTTCTCTCCCCTTGCTGAACCTTTCCCTTTACCCTACCTCCCGTTTCCGCCCACCTTCTGTTGTTTTCTTGCTGATCTCTGTTTCTCTTTCTAGTCTATCCGTTGTTTTTCCCTTCTTTCCCACCTTCTGGACTGACGTCCTGTGTACCGACTCGGCCTGTATTTAGGATTGCCTTGCCTCGCCTTGAGTTGTCTTTGCCTTTCGGATTGCCATCCAGTTTTCAGGCCTAGCCTGTCCCTGGACTGCTTCCTCCGGTGTCCTGTACTCTGGCAAGCTATTCCTTGCTGCGTCTTCTTCTGCAATCTACCTTTCAGAGTGGCCTCCTTTCTGCTCCGCTTCTCCAGTCCGCTGACATACCAAGACCATCGCTACAGTCCACAGATCTTCTTCCAGAGCAACCTAGTTCTGTTTCCTCATCCGACTTCGACTGCTTTGGGGTTTTTTGTGCCTCCGGCTTTTTCCCCATCCTCAGGCGGCCGCAGAGGATTGCCACAGTTTACCTACAAGGTGACACTGTGGCATCCTTCCACGGTCGCCCTTATCGACACAAAAAAAAGGAGAGAACCAGACCCAAAGGAAACCAGAAGCCGGCACTTTGTTGGAAACACAGAGGTGAGGTGGAAGGGGAGGAGGGAGAGACGGAGTATTCAGTAGAGGAGGAAGACATAGCAGACCCTTCTGACACCGCGCTCGATCGCGTGCTTCCTATTGCCCAGAGTGCTACATGTTTTGATCTGCAGTTGATAGATTGTAAAATTTTCAGAGTTTTATTATTGGTACCAGCAAATGAGTCCATTTTCTTATGTGCATATTTGCACATTGTACACGACCCACATTTTTTAAATCCATTTGTTTTTGCTTTTAGCCAGTTCGATGATTCCTCCATGACTGGGTCCGGTAGATTGGAAGGGCTTAATTTGTTTTTGAATGTTTGTGCCCTTTTGAAGATGATTCTTGGTTTGTCATCCACATTGTTCGCAATGTTCTCATCTAGTTTGAGAAGGTACCAATGTTTGGCTAAGATTTTGTGCAGGATTCTATAGTCACTGGTATATTGGGTGATGAATCCAATTGTCGGTTTTTCTGTCACTTTATTCTTGGGTGTTAGTGTTTGTTATTGTGTTGTTGCTAAACTTTTATCCAAGGCTCTTTTGACACATTGCTCCAAGTATCCTCTAGCCAGAAATCTTGATGTTAGTAGCGTACATTCCTTCTCAAAATGGTTCATTGTCTGACAATTTCTCCTGGCTCTTAGAAATTCTCCTGAAGGTATATTGAGGATGGTGGGTTTGTAGTGGCAGCTTTCTGCGTGTAGAGTTGAGTTCACCTGCGTAGGTTTCCGGTATGTACAGGTCTTAATTTGGTTTTGTTCGATATATATTTTGAGGTCCAGAAAGTCTATGCTTGTCTCATCGCAGTTGCCTGTGAATTGAATGCCCATTTCATTATGATTGATCCTGTTCATGAATTCCGTAAAGTCTGAGTCCGTACCTTTCCATATTATTAGCACATCATCGATGTACCTCATCCAGTGCACAAGTTCTTTTGGGTATGCTTTGTCCCGATAGATGACTGTGTCTTCAAACAGACCCATGAAAATGTTCGCCAGGGCCGTATTTAGTGCCCATTGCAACACCCTTGGTCTGTCTTTAATAACAGTTGTTAAAGTTAAAGATGTTACACTCAAATGTTAATTCCAGCATTTCCTTTACCATTTGGATCTGATGGTACATTGATGCCGAGTCTTGTTTGAATGTATGATCTATTGCTTTTAATGCCCATGCATGATGAATCGATGTATATAATGCCCTTACGTCCAAGGTTGCAAGTTGATAATCTCTTTCCCACTTCAAAGGTTTTAACTTAAGAATGACATTGGTGGTGTTCTTTAGGTATGCTTTCAATTTCATTGCTCTTGGTCTTAGGATGTTATCCAGGTATTGGGAGATATTCTCAGTTGCCCAACCTATTCCACTAAGGATTGGTTGGCCTTCTGGTATCTGATCATAAACCTTGTGGACCTTTGGCAGGAAGTACATAATCAGTGTTATGGGTTCCTTAATGAGTAGGAAACCTTTCTTGTCGTCCGTAAGGAGATCCTTGTGGTGCCAATTCTTGATTTGTTGTTCCAATTTCAGTACTATTTGTTTGGTTGGGTTAGCAGACAATGTTTCGTAACAGTCTGGAGTGTTCAGATGTTTCCTGGCCATCTCTAGATAGGCCTCTCTATTCATAATAGCAATGTTCCCTCCCTTGTCCGCCTCTTTTATTATTGTGGAGCGGTCAGATTCTAGATTGCGCAGGGCTTCCTGTTCCTTGATAGTTAAGTTCTGTTTAACTTTTTTGTGATGCCTTATTCGATCTGTCTGATAGAGGTCCTGTGATACCGCCTTGTAAAAGGTGTCAATAATATTGTCTGCTGCAAATTGAGGTACAAATTTAGATACTGGTTTCAGCTCTTTAATTGGTAACATGTCTGGTTTCACATTTAGGTCCCGTAACACTTGAGTGATGTCATACTCAGCAGGCTCTGTAATGGATCTGAGTAGATGAATTTCCTCTATTTCCTTAATACTCAGGTCACGTGGATTTGTCTTTAGCTGTTGTTGGTACGTCACTGGTGCTTTGGTGGCAAAAAACTTTTTGAGTTTTTTAGTTTTCGTACGAATTTGAATAAATCTATATCTAAATCCGTTTCGTTATGCTTCGCCGTAGCGGCAAATGACTATCGTTAAGTAATTTGTTATCTTCCAAAGATATCTCTCTTCTGGATAGGTTAAGGATAAGATTTGGTCCTATTTTGTTCCGTTTAGTTCTTTTGCACTCGCTCTGGTGTACCTTCTGTTTGTACTTTCTTGTGATCCTAGATTTGTTTGATCTTGTACCCCCCTTCCTTCCTCTCCTCCTGGTGTATTGGTTGTTGATCATGTGTTCATAGGTAGTTGAAAACTGACCTGTTTGGGTGCAACATTTCTATTGCCTTTTTTGTACCTTTTAATTTGGTTTATGAAGCCAGAGGATGATCTCCCACTTGTACTCTCTTTCTCGGCCGTATTCTCTGTGGCTAATGCTTCCCCTTCTGAGTCCGCATCCAAGCCCGCGGAAGATGTATTCGGTGTACTTGTCTTGGATCCGGATTTGATAGTTTGATTATATTTGGCTTGGAAGGTATATACCCTATCCTCTTTGTAATCTCTTTCATATCTGTAATGTTTTCTTAGTTTAACTTCGTCCTGGTAGTTTTTTAAGATGTCATGCATGGTATTATAATTTGTTTCTTTGGTTGTCTCTTGTGAATTCTTCTCTGTAAATTCTTTTTTGGTTCTGTCTATCGATTCTATCGTTATTTTATGTTCTCGTGTTGCATGTTCTATCAGACGTTCCACCATATTGTTTGAACTGCAGTTAACATTTTTCTCCCACATCTCTGCCAAATCATTATCTAAATCATTGCTAAAGTTCGGGAAGATCAGAATACGTAAGCATCTGGGAATCAATTCATTTTTGCAGTAGTTCTCCAGGGATACTATTTCCCAATATTTGTCGAATCTCTCCAGTTTGAAAAATAGTGCTCTAAGATCGTCTTGTTTTTGTATGGGGTTAAAGAAGGCATGTTTCCCTTCGGTGTGAATAGATTGGCAGTTTCTTCCTGCCTGTTTTTGATATACTCTGCCATTTTCACTGTAGTAAGTCTGCCATAGATCACAACCTTAAGTAATAAATTTTTACAAATATTTGGCTATGTCGGTTTGGTCTAAGATAGTGACATGTTCCTTCCAGTCCTGTCTATTTCCCTTAGCTCCAAAGGTTGTAAATAGGTCGCGTCTCTCTGGGTTAGTGGTTTAGCCAAGGATGGACCACGTTAGGTAAGCTGTTCATATTTAGGATACATCTTCCTGACCGGCGTCAACCCCAGAGCATTTAGCTTGTCCCTGGTGAGTGGGAATCTTTTTCCCTTCTCACCTAGTCTTTTACTCTTTTTACGGGTGACTTTTTATGTCTCTCCATTGTGTTTGGTTGGTGTTACAGTTTCCTATATCTTTTGGGTTTAGGCTAGGCTGCCCCCTTGGGCTCCCCTGTTAATTTCTCTGTCATGTACTTGGGTTAACTACTGTTCCCAAGTACTAAAGAGGGATTTTCATCCCCTTTACATTTTGTATAAGTGAGCCAGGACACATGTGGAGTGCTGGGTAGGAAGGACAGTTCAGGGGCAACGCGTTTGTCTTGCAAGCAAGACAGCACAGGTTCAAATCACGAACCTGCGCTTATGAACCAGTCCTGGTATTAAGCATGTTATAAATGAACAATTCTAATTAATTATACAATGTAGCCCTTTTCTTACCTTGTAACATGTAATTGCAAGTTTACTTGAATGGCTGGTGGCAGTAGTTTTATCTTAGTGACTTAGAGTAATCATGTTTACTTGCAGGCTGTTGTTTCAGCCTCAGTAATGCACAGACAAGGCACCACTCGACTAGAATGGTGGGTTCCTTCTTTTTCGCCATTTCTAAGTATGCTAATTGTTTCTGAGTATTCCCTTGCCATTCTAGGTGGGAAGGATTTCAGTGGAACTTTTGTCTTCGGCGGGAATCCTTTGTATTCCCCGCCCAGGCTCCAGATTGTCTGATAAGGCAGGAAGAGAGGGAGGAGTCCAAAACTCCACAGCCCTTTGTCTTTCACCTTGCCTGACGTGAACCAACTCCCAGTGGGTGTAGGGGCTGGCTGTCCTGAGTGGGCAGCCAGACAGCCACTTTTTGTACAATGCAGGGGGAGTTTGTAGAAGCTGTGCTGTAGTTCTTGATAAATATTCCAGACCTGGTAGCTGCTGACACATTGACCACTACAGCTGGAATCAAAGAGGAAAATGAAAAAAAGGACATCTGATTTCCAACGACCTGAGAGTCTGCTGTGTAACTGGAGCCTGATGTTACCCTACCTTCCAATCGACCTGAGAGTCATGAATGCGACAACTCGTACCCAGAGTCTGGTGAGGTCCACTAGTCTCAAGCAGTCCTTCATTTTGTGCCATGCCACAACGTGCTGCAGCCCTGCTGGGCTGCAATACCCCACTGCCCTCGGACCTCAAGTCATTGTGCAGTGCATGGTCGTCCGAATCCATCCGAAACTTTGGTGGCCTCATCCTGGCTCTCCAGAGACACGATTTGAATCCCTGAAATCCCCTCACCAGGAGCGAGAGAGTGAAGAGAATCCAATCAGCGATATTCGTTCTTCATCTGGCTGCTGTAAAAAGGCATCAGAGCCGTGAGAATCCATGAAGAGTCCTTTGCTGGAAGCCGCCTCTGACGACTGCTGCTGCAAGTTCCCATCCAGTGTCCAGTTCTTTCGTGTCCAGACCAAGAATCCAGGGAGCAGGTCCCGTGCTGCTGCATCCCAAAGGCATCCCCTCCGAAACTCTTCTTTTATCCTAAGGTTCTGTGTGGGCTTGTGTACCACTTAAGTCTGGTGTGCATCCTGGGAGGCCGAATGGGTGATTTGTGTGGTTAGGAGTTTGCCCATACCACATGCCACGGTCTAACGCTGGAACACATATAGGGAGCCTTCTGTGGAGTCCCTGAACACTAACTCTGAAAGTCAACACTTACTTGTTTAAGATCTCGTATGGAACTATGACTTTCCTTCAACTGAACTGAAGCCTAACTCAACCTGCCACCTAGATTACTAGGGCCCCTCTTCTGCCTCAGAGACCTCATGCAATAGACTAGGAAAGGAATGGATAAGAAAAGGCTTCCGTCTTGAAAAGTAACATGTAAATGTACTTACTGAAAGGATTAATGTGGCAACTGTATCTCTGTGAAAGAAGTTACAAAGTGTCCTTGGGTAATAATTACCTTGGAGTTGCAGTGTGCCCTTTAAAGTATATAAGTTGCTTTACTTTGACTGGTGCCCCGTCTTCTTCAGAAAATTAGTGTTGGTAGTGTTTTATTACTGCTTATCTAAATGAGTGTAAACGCTAGTCAATAAGGTTTCCCTACCTTATGATATGATATGGCATTTATATTGCGCATATACACAAGTGTTTCAAGGCGTGACGAGGCATGGGAGGGGGAACAGAGGGAAGACAGACAACGATCTTACTAGGCCAGGTGTCATATTCAGAGCGAGCAAGTGCAGGGGGGGGGAGTGCAGGGGGCAGGGGAGAGGGAAAGTGCAGTACATAGGATAATAAATAAGATAAATAAAAGAACGGCCAGCTGGTGGCAAGTGCAGGGTGAGTGCAGACAAAGTGCAGGTGGGGGAACTGAGGGATACAGAAAACAGTCCTCAGGTGCAGGGGTTGCCAGGGAGGCAGTTCAGGCGTGCAACTGGCAGGGAATGGGCCCGAGATCAGACGGGTGGCCAGGTAACCCTGCAGTAACAGTATCAGCAGGACTTCAGCAGAGGAGCGGGGGAGAGAAAGCAGAAGCAAAGAGGAAGGTTTTAAGGTGCTTCCAGAACCAAAGATGGTTCTCCTCATGTTTCAGGGAGGCTGTTCCAGGGGGAGGCCCCAGCCAAAGAAAGATCTACGACCAACTCGTTGCTTGGTGAAGCGACATACCCTGAGGGAGTTTGAGGCGGATGAGCAAAGAGCTCGAGAAGGGAGATATTTAGGAAGAGAGAGTTGAAGATATTGGGACCCCGGACCTCAGAAGGCCTTGTGGGCAATGCAAAGGGCTTTGAACTTAATCTTCGCAGCCACTGGGAGCCAGTGCATAGATTTCAGTCCTGGAGCATACGATCCTTGGGCTTGACGCCAAGGACAAGTCTTGCAGTCCTGTTTTGGATGAGTTGCAGAGGGCGGACAGTAGAGGCAGGCAGATTTATAAAGTGGCTGTTGCAGTAGTCTAGCCTAGAGAGAACCAGAGCTCTGGAGACAGTGAGCTTCTGGGGGGAAGGAGAGGAAAGGAAGAATACCTCTGAGGAGGTGGAGTTTGTAGTGTGACTTCTTAGAGACGTCAGAGGTGTGAGGAGAGAAGGAGATCATTCAGCAGCTGGACGGACCGGTGCCAGGCATTTTGAGAACACTCTGGGGGCCGACTTCAATCCGAAAGGTAGTACGTTGAACTGGGAGTGCTGACCCTGCCTTACAAAAACGCAGCAACCTCCGTGAATGGGGCAATAGGTGTCCTCCAGGTCCAGTAATGCCGAGAAGTCTCCTTCCAGCTGGCAGAGCATATGTTACAATGTGACCATCCTGAACTTTTAGGACTTCAAATATTTGTTGAGGCGTCGCAGGTATAGGATGGGCCTCCAGCCCCCTGTCTTCTTTTTACCAGAAATTATATGGAATAGACTGCAGAGCCCTGGAGTAGTTGGGGAACTAGCTCTACCTCTTCCAGGAGCTGAGGGACGTACTGCTCCTGACGGGTCCTCTAGGGATCTGCGGACACCTGCATTGAAACTCCAGGGTGGTGGTGATGATCTTCCACTCGCTGACTAACCTCGTCAGCCAACCTCCCACCGGGGTGCACGCATGGGGGCCACCACATCCCAGCTGGTTCCGGCTTGCTTCGGAGCCAGCGTCCTGCCCTGTGGGTGATGCTATTCTCTGCTACCGTAGGCCTGGGAACCGCTGCTGTAGGCTTCCTGAGTCGTGGATCTGGAGGGCTGAGGGTACGAAAAGGAGAAACCTTTGTCAGACCTGCTCGATGCTGCTGGAGAGTGCCTAGGGAACAGGCCATCTCCATATCTGCCTTGATGGCCTGGAGGGATTTGTCGACGACCTTCCCAAACAAGTTCTCTCTATCCAATGCTACTGTGATTGCGTGATCAGATGCTACTTCCCCTTCCTGGAAGAGAGCCATTGCCTCCATCCTCTTATTGTCAGGGAGGAACTCCAGAATAGGCCCCAGCTTTTACCACAGTTCCCTGTCATACCTGGCTAGGATTGCCAGAGCGTTGGCCCCCTTGATAATGGACGCCACAGTGTAAATCACTTTCCTTCCTATGGCATCCATCCTCTTCCCCTTGCTGTCATGAGGGGCCAAAGATGAGGACGGGTTAGCCGACCGCTTCCTCGCGGCTGCCAATACCACAGAATCAAGTGTTGGTTACGACCTCAGGCACTTGGGTGCGGAGTCCAGCATCCAATACTTCTTCTTCTGCCTATCCCGTTTGGCTGCAGCCATGCAAGGGTTCTTAATGAGGGCCAGGCCTTCCTCCCACACGTTGTCCAGAAAGGGCACTGCCATGATTGCCTTCATCATGGCCTCGTGCGTCTGGTACAAGAAACTCTCCTTCCTGGTTTCCTCAGGCACAAGCTGGAATAGCTTGGAGGCTCTGGAGATCATGGAGTGGAAAGACCCCCACCTCGTCCGGTGGAGACACCCTAGGTGGGACACCCAAATGCGGAGACTCACCATCCGCTACAACGATATTTTCCTCTTCCATAGTTGTGGCCGTATACTCCCCTGTGTCTGCTGTGGGAGAAGGGGCCCAATGCGGATATGGAGGCTGAAATGGGGCTGTCGGATGAATCGTCCTCTTCTTCGTTGGAGGCTGAACAGGGACTTGAGGGACCACCAGAACAGGGTCCTGGGTCATCCTCTTTTGGATCTCTGAAAACCAAGGTGTGCAGGGTCGACAGAATGTCCAGAGACAAGTCCCTCGGTGACAGCTGGTGCGACCGGAAAACTAAGCCCCGCGTCGCTGCCATCTTCCCCGTCCTTGTGGACCATGTGCAAGGACTCCTGATACCAGTCGTCTGTAGATGACACCTCCATGGCTTGGGCCACGGCCTGGGAGTACTGTTTAGGGGTCTCCTCACCCCTCCCATTTTTTCTCCCATGCTGGGCTTGAACCAGGGCCTGAGCCGCACCCCCCGTCCCTTCTAGCGTGCCAGCAGTCATTGCCGAAGTCCCTGCGGCAGTGTCGTGCCTTGGGGCAGGGATACCTTTTGTGCTGCAGGGGCTACCTTCACCAGGTCAGCCACCTCATCAGTCATGATAGCAGCCACTAACTCAATCGTCAAAGTATTCGCCTGGGCAATTAGACGTTCTCCTCCATCCGCAGCTTCTCCAACTTCTCCCGCAGTTTAGCCGGGGTAGATTTCCTTTTTGATGAAGAGCTTGATTGCCGGCTGGCATGGAAGCGGAGGGTGATGTCGATCACGCCCTATCCACCTTGGGACCTGCTTCCGCGGCGAACCTGGTGGACTTGGCCTGGTCTTGAGCCTCCACGGATGAGGCACCCTCAAAGGACTTAGAAGAACGCTCCTCAGACCGACCGGTCCTGGGTGAGGCATGACCCCTGCTCGGAGCACCGGGCAGAGGCCCTCGCGTTAATCCACACTGCCATTCTACTATGCCTGTCCCTTGTCTTCTTGGAGGACCCCAGCATATTTCACACTCCACCTCCTTATGAATGCAGGCAGTAGAGGCATTGCAGGTGCTTGTCTTCTACAAACACATTCCGTAGCCTGCATTTGGTGCAGGGCTTGAAGAGGGACCTTCCCTCCTCCATCATGGTCGGAGGGTGCGAAGTAGGCCCGATGGTCTTCTAGAATCTACAACGATCTTTGCCCTTGAGGGGCACGAAAAATTCACAGACAACGGATCCCTGCTGTCGGCAGATGGAGAAGAGAGCACACAGGCTCTTTTGGAACAAAAATAGAACCTTTTTCTGTCAAACTCGAGGGCTCCCAACACTGAAGCGTGCAGTGAAAATCTGAAGATGGCTGCCAGAGGAGGGCTTAGGGATAGGACTGTCATTGGAGGGGGGCAGTATGACCCAGAGGACAGCGATTGGCTTAAAGGAGAAATACAGTTTGAAAGTGAACATTTTTCCTTTTACCGAGGATTCCCAGCCTGACAACAGGGAATATTCAGGAGTATGTGAATCCATGCCAGACCCCATTGCTGGCAAACAGGTCTTTCATCTGGCATCATGCCAGAGTGCATATAAAAAAGCAGTAGTGCACCTTGAATTGGTGGGGAAGCATACAATGATCACCCCCAGTTTCCCTTCTACGGTATCCAGAGAAGCTGATGTATCGCTGCCTCCCAATTACAAACATACATGAAAGTCATTGCTTCTTGATAACCGTCAGGTCATGCCTTGGCACAATCAGTGATCATCGCAGCAATAGCAGACCTTCAGAGAGTGATAGGCTGTGGTGGTGTTAGGGCGCTCATCCTTTCCTCCTGATTGCATTCAGCCTCCCCACTCGCCTGGGCCGTCTCTTTCACCTTTGTGTCTGAAAGAAAGGTTTGGCATGGATTGAATATTTCTCTACAAGGTCAAGCCTCATCATCCGTATGAATCTCTATCACCGCTGAAGTCCCTCAGGGGTCACAGATTATCAATCTTCAGTTTAACCTTCATCTCAGGCCCTCCGTGGACTTCATTCGGCATACGGTATCCGTCATATTTTCACTGTGAAAAACAATGAATTAAAAAATAGACAAAAAGATCCAAACCATTTGAATTGCAATGTTTAATAATAACGCAAATATACCACACACTATCCCCACCAGAGTGGTCCCTTGGCGCTCTGGCAGCTCTGATACAGGAGGGGAGGTTGAGTTAGTAGGAGGCAGGAAAAGTGCACAAGAGTAGTGATGTGCTGTTGGCGGCCTCAGCCCGGTGGGTCCGTTGGCTGGGCCTGGGGTGTTTGCGGACGGTAGTCGTCGTGTACTGTTGTGTAAGGCTATGTGTGTTTTTGTTTTGTTGTTGCGATGTAGTGAAGTTTGTGCGGTTTGTTGTGCTGTAGGTTTTAGTTGTGTTTGGTTTGGAGTTTGAGAGGTGTATGCAGAAAGGGAAATTGTTAGTAGGGGTTGGTTAGTTTGCGTCTCTATCCTGAATTGAAGCGCTCATCTTGCATAGTCTCCCCTGTTGCGGCTCTTTCCTGATCTAAGTCTGACTGGCATACAGGTTCCTTACTCCTCTAGCCCCCGCCTCTAACATGCTCTCTCATAGCTCCCCTTATCTTCCATTCATACTCCTGTGGCCATTGCACCTGCCAATGACAACCTCTCAGGTAGTGGGGCGATTGCCAATATCTTGATAATTCCACACCCATATGGTACTTGGCGGTAGTTAAATAAGGGGCGGGTGAAAGTGTTGGTGGGATTGTCTGGGTAGTTGACTCAGTCTGCGTGCGTATCGCCTGTTTTCCAGTCTAGCCGGTGTCACCCGTCTAGGTGCCGTGGGCGTTACTCTCTCGGGTCCGGGATGTCCGTGTCTTTTTGGTTTAGTCATCCTTTCCAGTATTGTTTTCCTGGTTTAGTCTGTGGTGATGTAGAGCCAGGTTTTTAGTGATTTCCTGAATTTAAGGTGATCTTCAGTGTTGCTTATTTCTTTTGGGATGTTGTTCCAGGTTTTTGTGGCTAAGTGGTAGAAGGAGGTGCCTCCAAGTTTTTTCTTATATGGTTTGAGTTCCAGGCGGGTTTCGTTGCTTGATCGGAGGGCTCTCGTTGGTTTGTAGACTGTTATTTTCTTTTGTCCGCTGATTGCTCTGGGCGTTATGCACATTGTCTTGAAGGTGATGCAATGTTTTACTGGGAGCCAGTGTAATGTTTTTAGGGCTGGAGTGATGTGGACTCTTCTGGGTAGTTTGAGGAGTAGTCTTGCTGCTGCATTTTGGATCCGTTGCAGTTTCTTCAGGAGGTATTCTGGTATTCCGAGGTAGAGGCTGTTTGCATAGTCGAGTTTAGACATGATTAGGGCGATTTCTTTCTTTCCTGGGTTGATTTTCAGGTTGTTGGCATCCATCCAGTTGAAGACTTCTTTTAGACAGTCGGTTAGGGTTGAATGGTCGGCATCAGTGTCTTTGATTTTGTAGATGATCTGAGTGTCATCTGCGTAGTTGTAACATGTAATGTTGTATTTTTTGAAGATTCCGATGACCGGAGTCTGATAGATGTTGAAATATAGTGGAAATAGTGAGGATCCTTGTGGCACTCCACAGTCGTTAACTCGTGGAGTGGATTTGAAAGGTTTTATCCATACGGTTTCTGTTCTGTCTGCTAGGAATGATTTGGTCCAGCGTAGTGCTGTGTCTGTTATGCCTATGTCCTCTAGTCTTTTGGTCAGGGTGTCGTGGCTAACTGTGTCAAAGGCTGCAGAGAGGTGGTGGGTGGTGATGGGGGTTTTTGGTGGTGGGGAAGGGACTGTAAGGTGGGTTCAGGCCGGGTTAGGGGTGTGCCCTCCCCCAAACCCCCAAAATATTTAATAAGAAACTGTGACTCGGAATGGAAAAAGTTATTACTATGTATGACTAACATTACATACCTTTAATAGTTTTTGTGATGCTTGTATCTGCTTAGATTAAATCGTGCAATACTCTGCACCAGCCACTAGGTGTCATCCTATGCCAAGCATGTGATTCTAAGCAGATCAACAAGCTTCATAAATGTTATTACATTGTTTTGGAAAGGGCATAGTAGAGGGTTGTTATGCAACAAAAGTCCAGTACATGGAACAGCAGGACAGAGAAACAATATGGGATACATTACTCACCGTAATTGTATTTCTGGTGCGTGTATGTGCTTCGATTCACATTCTCTGCATAGTCCAACATCTAGTGGTAGTCGCAGAGTATTACAAGATTTGTTTTAAAAACTCAAAAACGGACATCGGCAGGGAGTGATTAGTAATACTATCCCTAGTGTGACGTGTACTGTACCCATGGTCCTTCACACGTCGAGGTCCCTCAGATCGTTTCTGACATGAGGTTGCCTGAAGTGAAGCTTGAGTACAGATGCTGTAAAGCAGAAACAGAAAAATCCAGAAAACATCCATGCGCCTCCTACTACTGTAGGGGAGGAAGGGCGGGCGCATGTGAATCTAAGCAGATACAAGCACCAGAAATAAGATTAGGGTGAGTAATGTATCCCTTCTGGAGCTTGTGGATCTGCTGAGGTCACATGCTCTGCATAGATTAGCAAGCATTATCTGGAGAAGGAGGTGGGAGGTTAGAAGGTACAGAAGCAAAGAGAGGTTTTAGGACCGCTTGTCCCACCTGTGGGTCTGCTTTAGAATGTGTGTCAAAGGAGTAATGCTGTGTGAACGCATGGCTGGAACTCCATGTAGCAGCTTTGCAAAAGGGATGTTTGCAATTAAAGCTAAGGTAGTCCCTGCACTTCTTGTAGAGCCTGCCCTTGGAGTAAAAGGTAGAACCTGCTTGGATAGGGAATAGCAGAGTTGTATGCATCAGTCTATCCATCTGGAGATTGCGCCCTTTGATATGTGATTGCCTTCTCTACCAGGCGCTATGGAAGCAAAGAGTTAGTCTGTTTTCCTCAGGGGTTTTGTTTTGTTCACATAGTACAAGACCGCCCTCCGTACATCAAGCCTATGGAGGCTGCTTTCTGCCGAGTTTGATGGATTCTGAAAGTAGGTGGGAAGTTCTATGGACTGGTTTACATGGAACTTTGAAATGAACTTTGGTGAAAACCTAGGATGTGTTTGGGGGACAACCTTGTCCTTGTGTATGATGAAAAAGGGGTCTTGTACAGATAAATCCTATAGCTCACCGACTCATTTTATGGAGGTGATAGATACCAGGTATGCAGTTTTATAGGTAAGATGCTTTAGGCTGGCCTTGTGCACAGGCTCAAAGGGTGGCTCTATGATCTTGGAGAGCACAACATTGAGATCCCACCCTGGGGGTATAGCCTCTTTACCCCTTCCATGAATGCCTTGATGACAGGGACTTTCCACCAGGACACCTTGTTCTGTGAAGTGGTGTAAGCCGATAGGGTCGCTAGATGTACCTTTAAGGAATTAAATACTAGGCTGGAGTCTAGTAAATTCAGCATGTAGTGTAGAATGTTAGCTGGAGAACATTCCAGTGGGTTTAGTGATTGTGATCTGCACCAGATCACAAATCTCTTCCACTTATTAAAATAACAGTGCCTGGTTTCAGGGGTTTCGTACCTCTTTGAGGATATCCATACATCTCTGTGAAAGGTTTGAGTGGCCAAACTCTATGGCTCCAGGAGCCAGGCTGCCAAGTTCTTGGATTGTGGGTGGAGGGGGGACAGGAGGGGTGCCCCCTTGTGTTCTGTCAACATGTTGTACAGGCACAGGAGCTTGATGGGGTTGTACATTGCCAGTTTGAGCAGATGTGGAAACCAAGGCTGTCTCGCCCACATAGGAGCGATTAGGGTTACTTGTTCCTGGTGCATCTTGTGCACTATCCTGCTCAGGAGTAGTGTCTGGGGGAAAGCGTAAGAAATTACCCTCACCAGTTCATCCACAGGGCATTCCCCTTGGACCCTGGCTGGGGAAACCTGGACACGAAGTCTGGTCCTTGAGAGTTTAGCTTTGTTGGAACAAGTCTAGTGGCGGGTGACCCCCTAGTGAGAATATTCCGTTGAGTTGCCACTCGTGTCCTTCTGGTAGAGGGTGTCTGCTTAACGTGTCTGCCATAGAATTGAGTTCCCCGAGAACATGATGGGATGTTAGAAACATGTTCCACTTGAGTGTCCACCTCCATATCTTCTAGGATAGTTTGGACAGACTTAGAGTGTGTATGCCTCCCTGTTTGTTCAGATAGAACATGGCCGTGGTGCTGTCTGTGAGGACCTGCACTGTCTGACCCTGGAGATGTTGTTGAAAAGCGTCAAGAGCCTTGAGGATTGCCAAGAGTTCCAGGAAGTTGATATGTCTGTGGGCAGTAGCATGTGCCCACTGGCCGTGGGCTGTGTGTTGGAGGTAGTGTGCCCTCCAACCGGCAAGTGAGGCATCTGTAGTTAGAATCACTTTGGCTGGTGGAGCGCGAAAACGCTTTCCTTTTAACAGGTTGTCCTTGGACCACCAGCGAAGAGCCTGTACCAGGGTTAGCAAAACAACCACTATATCGTCCCACCGTCTGCTTGCCTGAGACCACTGTTTCGTGAACCATTCCTGCATTGGACAGATGTGTAGGCACGCGTGAAGAACTAAATATATGCAAGAGGACATCATCCCTAGCAAGCGCATTGCTTTGCGTACTGTTATCTGGAGACCAACCTTGTATTGAGGTACCTGCACCAGCATATTTCGTGCTCTCTCGCTTGAGGGGAATGCTAGCTCCTCTAGAATGTCTCCCAAAATGTTTTTGTTTGGCTGGGGAATAGACTTGATTTCTTCTCGTTGATAGAGAAGCCTAGATTGAAAAGAAGGTCTATAGTTTTTTGTGTATTTAGTCTGCAAATTTGAGGAGATTCCCTGGTGATCAGCCAGTCGTCCAGATAAGGGTATACCAGGATGGATTTTCAGCACAGGTGTGACGTTACTACTGCGAGCACCTTGGTGAACACTCTTGGTGCTGAGGCGATGCTGAATGGGAGTACTTTGAACTGGTAGTGTACTACCGCCATCTTGAAACGCAGGTATTTCCTGTGCGTAAGTAAAATCTGAAAGTATGCATCTTTCATGTCCAATGTCACCATGTAGAAGTGGAATCACTTCCTGAAGCATTGTCATGCAAAACATCTGTGGTTTGACACATTTGTTTGCGGGCACAGTTCTAGTACTGGGGGCATGGTACGGTGTTTTTTGGCACAAGGAAGTACATTGAATAGATTCACTTGTTTACCTGGTTCGCCGAGGCGATTTCTATTGCGTCCTTTTCCTGCAGCGCCTTTATTTCCTCCAGCAGTATGGCCGTTTCTTCTGCTGTTAGTGTCTACTGTCTTGGCAGGTGGTAAGGTGGTTTCTGACTCAACTCAATGCAGTACCCGCCTGCTACGGTGGACAGCACCCATTTATCCAATGTTATCCAGTCCCATGCGTGGGTGAATTGAGAGATTCAGCCTTCTACTGGAGTGGCATGGGTATTGGACCTCAAACTGCATCATTGTTTGGGATTGGCGGAGCCTCACCCAAGTGAGGTTCTAACCCAACCTCTTTTATTCCCCCTTTGAAAGCTGGACATGGCCTTGAGACTGGTACCACGATAAGGACTGTCCTGCCCCAGAGTAGCCAGGGAAGTTGACCGCTCAGTCCCTGAAATCTTAGAATTTGGGGAACCCGTTGGGAATAAGGTCTGTTAGTTAGTTGCCCAAGGGATTTAAGAGTGCCGTAGTGGTCCATGGCACTCTTTCGGGCGTCCTCTATGGCCTTACCGAATAGGACACTTGGTTCTACTGGCATGTTCAGGAGGGTTGCTTGGTTCTCTAGCTTAAACCCCGACTGCCTAAGGCAGTCATACCGCACAATGAGGGTCCCTTTAGCTATGATGCGTCCCGCGTTGTCTGCCGCATCAAGGCTGTTTTTCAGGATGCAGCTTGAGACTTGTTTGCCTTCTGAAAGTTTTAAGCAGTTGGGCCTTCAATGGTTCTGGGACGGCATGTAGTAGTTCAAGCTCGTCCCATTGGCGGCAGCCGTAACTAGCTAACAAAGTTGTATTGTTAGCAATCCCTGTCTGGTACGTCGCAGCGGAAGCTACCTTTCTCCCAAACGTATAAATCTTTTTACTCTCCTTGTCCGGCGAGGCTTCTGCCAACTCCAGGGGAGTGCCTGCCCTATTTATAGTGGTAGCAACTACCAGAGAATCCGGTTTGCGCTGGCCCCCAATGTACAGGGGGTCAGTGGGTGCAGGCCTGGACAACTTTTCTATTCTTGTGTTGACTGGTCTTGTAAGACTATGCGTTGAGGGATGGTTGAATATGTCTCTGTATTGACAGCAAGAGAGGTATGAATTGTGTGGCTACCTTTTTGTCCCCCAGGCTGTTTTTCACAAAGTCCTCATTGACTTGTGTCAATGTTGAAATGTTGAGCTGCCTTCAGTAACAATTCATTATACTGTAGCTGGTTGTCAACTGGCGAGTCTGCAACCGGCTGATCCTGATGGTCGGGTGATTGTACTACATAAATGTCATCATCATTGTAGTACTGCCCTGATTTGGGCTATCGAGATCCCCCCATCCCCCAAGATCCTGCTTGGTCATAATAATATGGGTCTTGATATTGAGAGCTATTTTGGGGGGCTTAGGCCGGAGTGCCTAGAACAGAGATGCTGGGCTGTGGCTCAAGGTGGGATTTCTTGGCAGGGGTGGCTCTTCTGATGCCCCTGGCTGCGAGGCACCCCCAAGTACTGTAAACTGATCTGGGTGTCTGTCCATAAAGTCCACGAAACAGGACATTCGCACCAAGATCTTGTTAAATTGTTCTGGTGTAAAATGACACTCTGGTGTGAAGCCCGAGATGATGGGGCCCTGGGAAGGGATAACATCTTTAGTAGGAGTGCTTTTTGTGAGAAGGCATTCTTTATGGCGCATAGCCCCAGATAGGTTGTCTAAGGGAGTGGAAGACTGTCTCGGTGGCCTTGGGAGCTAATGAGCTCAAACTGTTGCTTTTTCAGCAAGCTTGCCTTTAGAAGAGAGGTGCTAACATGTATTTGAATTAGCGCTTGTATTTTCGGTGCTTTTCTAGGAGATGCCTTTCGACACCTGTTTTTTGGCATACGAAAGGAGGGACTTCTTATATGCAGTGTCCGAACCAACCTTTTTTTCGGTTTCCGGGAGCTGTCAAAAGGCGAAAGCGTGCATGATGGCCTAGAGGCCAATGAGAAACCGGAAGCTTTGTACCTGAACACCACATGGGCCTCGACGGTGTCAAGAGTCGGTCGTTGGGTAGGTCTTTAGCGTGTTTATGCTTATGTGTGCCATGGCCGCCTGGTGTCTTCTCCATCACAGAACCGCCAGCATGCTTCTTTGATTCAGGGGCCTGCACTTGGGGTTCATAACTGACCTTGCTGGAGTCTTACGTCACGTCTATGGAAGCCTCACCCTGCATAGCGTGAGCAGCCCAGCATTTGGTCCATCAATCTTTTAGGGTTCTCGGACGGAAAAGCTGTCAGGATTTACAGTGCTTTTCTGCGAGATCCCTCGGGAGACAGCGGTTGCACACACAGTGTGTGTCTTTCCACAGAAATTTACGACGGCAGGAGGGACAAAATGTAATGGGGTTTTGTCCATTATGTATGAACAGGGCAGTTGGGTGAATAGAGAAGAAAAGGGCTAATCGGATAAGCATTTTCTAAAAGGAGTCAGTATAGAGAACCCCCACTGAACTGGTTAACCCCAGCCCTTTAAGGTGAGGTAGCAATACCCTTGAGATGGATGGGGATGCAGAAGTTACTCAAACATCAATAATTGAAACAACTAAGGTAGTGTTAGGCAGAAACCTGTGCAGTTCCCTTAGGTACCACTGCAAAAGATTTAAGACTACAGGTGTTTGGCAGTAAACCCACTTGGTAGCAGTCTGTACCACACAGATTCACTTGGTAGCTGTGGCTGAGCAAACACTGACCAGAGCTTTGGTGTAAAAGTATATAGTTATTTATTTAAAGACACACTTGTAGATTACACTAGCACAAAGATAAAAGTTAATTCAGCACACAGTCACTATTATATATATACAACCCTAATTACTTATTAGACAAGTCTTAATGAGAAACACCACTTATTTTCAGACAGAGGTGAGCGCTTAACATAAGATGGCACTCTAATAAGTTATTAAAAAGGCAGGGGAAAAAGGCAGTTATGGAAGCACACAATTTCAATACTTTTAAAAGAACCACAGTAAGGCAGGATAGGCAGAGTTCTATTGGAGAGCAAGGAAGTCAATTGCAAGGCCCACTCTTGGAGAGAGCAAGCAAAAGGGGTCCAGGTTCACACAGTGGGGTTATGCCCAAAGAGTCTTGTAGATAGTTCGCCCACAAAGAATGAAATTAAAGTCAGGAAAAGTTAGCTAGGTTGTCCCAGGCTAGAAAGGTTAGAAAGGCTAGAAAGGTCCCAGGTTAGAAAGTCGAGGCTGTACTGTCACCCGAACGATCTGTCGCAAGGGAAGCCAGGCGGGACACAGTACCTTAAGTGTGAAGGAAGCTCCAGCGGTGGCAGTTGTTCCTGGCAGCGGGTGCAAGTCGGTGTTTCGTCCAGAAGAAGAGGAGGTCTCGCAGTGGAGGAAAGATAAAGGTTGTTGCACTGCCAGGGAAGAAACCAGCCGCAGAGTTCTTCGGTTAAAAGGTACTACCCTTCTCTTCGCGGTAGTGGTAAACCGTGGTATTCCGGTTGCCGGGGTGCTTGGCACGGGCAAAGCGGCCACAAGATGCTCCAGGAAGGTGAAAAGAAGGCAAAACTGGTTATTCCCACCAGTCAAAGGAAGAAGACTCTCCGGACTGGAGATCTCCTCTGTCGTCATAAAAAGTGGTGAGACGGTTCAGCCGGGCTCCACCGGTGGTGTCGTCGTTGCAGTCGGCTCAGCTTCTCCCTCCTTGGATTCTTAGGTCCTGCGGCGACTTCTGAAGTTCCAGTCCCCAAAGCCCTGCTTTTATGCAGCAAACCCCCATTCATGCAGCCTAGCTGTTAATCAAACATGCTAAGTGGTGAGCCGGCCGGCTCATCTCTTGGGCCAATCACACAAGAGTGTGGCTAGAGTTGCCAAGGCAACTCAGTCCAGGGTGCCTAAACCCCCTCCTACGCCCCCAGTGGTACCCGGACAGAGTGGCACCGCTTTTGGAGGCTTCTGTGGAGAAGCCCGCCAAAAAGTGGAACAAAGGGCTCTACTTGGGTTGGAGTCACAGAAGAGAACACAAATGCCATTTTAGAATAGAGTTCTGGCAAAAAATACCAACCGGTGAATTAATATTAAATAAATAAACTGGCGGTATGTTCGAGGATATAAGAATTAAATAATTGAAGTTGGTAGCCTCGAACAATGGGAAAATCCCATAGATATATATTCGCGGTCGAATATAAAAAGTAGTATCCACTGCCACCAGCCAAAACTCGATCAGGGGGTCGGAGACGTGCCCCCTCGAACAACAGACCCCGGGGCAATCGAATTGCCTCGACCAGTACGTCCACAATATGATGGTTTGTACTGGTTTCTGTTCATAATTTGGGACTAGTAAAGCCAATGGTGACTTTACATGCCCTGGGAGACAGTAGTCAGTCCCAGGGTATGGAGTCTATAATTGGGGGTCGCTACAACACCCCTGGGTTACGGCACGGAGGGTGCTGTGTAACCCACATCAAAAACACATGAGACCCTATGGAGTAAAAGACCCCATAGGCCATAAAACACATGGAAAGACAAAGAAACACCTCAAATCATGTCTAAGAGTGGGAGTATAAGAGTCTCACTCTTAGCAGGAGAAAAAAATAAACCCCAAAAATCCAGCAAAGCTGCTGGGGGACTCACTAGGTTTAGGAAATTAGCCTTTACAGAGAATTCTCCCTAACAGGTAGTTCGCAAAAAGAGAACTGTTTTAATATCAATTATCTAAAACAGGGAGTACAAAAGACATCAGCAGACGTCTCAACGCATGGTTTCTCGATGCAATTTTGAAAAAGCTTTCTTTTATAGCAAAAGAATCGTCATTGATGACGTCAACCTATGTATTTACTATCGTCATCCTATGTGGCAAACTACAAAACCTAGTAGCTATTGGGATTGGGTCTACAGGAAAATCTAAGTATACAAGCTATTCTAGTCGATAAGTGTTAAGAAAAGTGATATGTTTCTTAACATTAGGTGGGGCAACTAAGCCCTCCCCCTTCAACATGTCCCTCCCCCTTAAACATGTCACTATGAATGTCACTAAATAAACAACGTCCCATTGGTTACACAAACTATAGGGCCCTTAATCACGTGGCCCCCTATCATTGGTTGGCACTCTAACCTCAGTCAGTACTTCTCCACCTACATTAGCAGAACGCAAGCTGGTCTTCCAGGTGCTGGTGAGCTAGTCTTAACCATAGCTTCCCACCAATTAGCATATTCATCTATCATCACCTCAGTGGTCTGTCAATTAAGGCTTTGAACTTGTCCTTGGGAGTGTTCTTTGCTCTGGAGAATTCAGGGGAGTGAAGGCACGCTCTGCCCTCATGCGTAGGTGTGGTTTTCATGTTCGTCCAACTTCATCCTTTCACGTGGCTTAACACAAAATCGAGTTTCTGGTGTATTTAAAATACTATTTCTAAAAGACCTCTGACGTCTTCCTTGTTTTCATCCATGTCTTCTGAACAGGAGTTTCATTCTTTCACACGATTTGTATCCAATGTCTGCTCACGCCAGCCTGATATGGCCTTGGTTTCTTGGGGCTCGTCCAGCCTTGCCTCGGAGATTCACTTTGTAATTCAATTTGCTTTTTAATTGTGACGCACTGAAAAAGAGGCCTTCCTTTTTTAGTCCAGCTCTGCTAGAATACATAGTGGAAACATCCATTCTTTACTCACTTCACTATATGTAGGTGCATGCCGCAATCTATTCACTATAAAGCTACCCTCAAGAATACTTCATCTGCTTGCATTTCTTTGCATTAGTAGACGTGTAAAATAACTTGATATCTTCATCAGTTCTGTAGCATATGTTTCTTCATCTTGATCCCAAGATGTCACTTATCTTTGATACTTTCTTGATGCCTTATAGAATATCTCCATTCTTGTCTCTGCATTTCTTCTATGTACGTCAGCTTGCTTTGTGAGAGACGTCACCATCATTCTCTTCCATTCATTTGCTCTGTTTCTGCTGGGATTTTATTAAAAAGGCCATCATACTGTCTCGTATGCAGGTATGGCTTTCTCAATGGGAAGGAACAAGTTACTTACCTGTAACTGTTGTTCACAAGCATGGGTCTGGCATGGACTCACATTCTCATGAATATTCCCCGTCATCAGGCTGGGAATCCTCGGTAAGAAAAAAAATCAGTTTCAGTTTAATTTCTGAGCTGTCTTTCTCCTAACAACCAATCATTGGTCTCTGGGTCATAGTGACACCAGCCAATGGATGCCCTCTACCTTAGCCCTCCTCTGGCTGCCATCTTCAGATTTGGTAGCACCTAAAGTGGCAGTAGGACCAAGAGAAGAGCCACAGAGGGGTAGGCGGGAGGGTTCGCATGTGAATCCATGCCAGACCCATGCTGGAGAACAACAGTTACAGGTAAGTAACTTGTTCCTTCTCCAGCATGGGGTCTGGCATGGATTCACATGGTCATGAATAAAGAATACATAACAGTACACACATGCACAACCACGGGAGGTGGCAAGGCTCAACAATAAGCATATCAACATTAAGCATCTCTTACCTCCTCGCCAGGCTCACCTTCAAGCAAACAGGTCACACAGCACTGCTTGGCTGACTCTGGACTCCTCCCTGGAATCCCCGTCGACGTAGTAGAGCTTTGTGAAGGTGTGCATCAACCTCCACGTAGCAGCCCTGGAGATGTCAAGCAGGGGCACACCAGTCAAAAACACCCTAGTTGCAGCGATCGCTCTGGTCGAGTGGGCTCTCGGACGGCCAGGCAACGGTTGGTTTGCCAACCGGTGACAATGGGTAATGCAGCCGGAGAGCTATCTGGAAATGGAAGCCTTGGAGAGGGCCTTCCTATGGTTAACAGGGCCAAAGTTCACAAAACAGTTGCAACGTCTTCCGGAAAACTATTTGTGCGGTCCACCTAGAACTTCAGCACTCCAGCCAAATCCAGCGAGTGCAAAGTCCTCTCATCCAGGTGACGAAGGCGTCGGGAAGAATACAGGTAACACCAAGGACATGTTTAGAGGAAAGTCTGACAGCACCTTGGGCATGAAGGAGGGGTGCGTCCGTAGCACTACCCTCATCTTGTGGAATGTCAAATAAAGTGGTGTACTTGAGAGGGCCTGGATCTCTCCCACTCATCGTGCGGAGGCAATGGCCACAAGAAAAGCTGTTTTCCATGACAAATATTTCAATGGCGCCGAATGCACAGGCTCAAACGGAGGACCCATGAGCATAGTCAGCACCACATTGAGCTCGCACACCGGGGCCGGAGCCTTCACCGGTGGGAACGAGTGAGACAGTCCTTTGATGAACTCCTTCAATAATCAATGCGACCATAAAGATGATCGTCCAAGAGATCTGGTGTAGCGGGAGATAGCCGCCAGATGAACTTAGATGGAAGCATGGACCAGTCCTGCCTTGCCAACTGTGATGCTGGAAATGCATCCGAGGGACAGGGCCTCCGTATCCTTGTTCTTAACTGCTTTTTATCGTGTGTTCTGTCGTGTTTTCCGTGCAGAAGTTAATGTGGGACTCCTGGCGGTGCAGCTCTCTCCTTTGGTTTTGGTGAACAGACCCATGGGATATCCTTATGGCACCCATGGGTGGGGGGTGCAACCCTGTGCCCCTAGTGTATGTTTTTGGGCACCTGCGTGTGGCCCACAGAGCAGGGTACGGGCTTGTGGCAGCTCCGTGCTGAGTTGACTGGTACCCTGAGCATCCTCCATTTTGGGATGCCCAGGCCATGTCATTGGAATCGGTAGATTCCTGATGGAGACAAAATGGCCCCCGTGGCCTCTTGCCTTCCATCGCCTGTTATTTTGATCTTCCTGAAGTCCCAGGAAGTCCTGACTCTGTCCCTTCCCCCTGACTGGCTGTTGGGTAGAAGTTACATATATGGTAGTGCGGGGAAGTGCTGGCCAGACTGGCTGGAGCCTTCTCAATGACCATATGTTGTGGGTACACCTGT
The DNA here is from genome assembly GCF_040938575.1 of Ambystoma mexicanum. Classification (NCBI taxonomy): domain Eukaryota; kingdom Metazoa; phylum Chordata; class Amphibia; order Caudata; family Ambystomatidae; genus Ambystoma; species Ambystoma mexicanum. The sequence continues at coordinate 1,525,256,613 of NC_090922.1, read as the reverse complement.
GGGTTGGACCTGGGTGAATAGAATGTGTGAGGAATACGCATTCTATATTGTGGGTGTCTAGTATCTGGTGTTTGACACAATGACTGAGACAGCCCTGCCCGAAACCGGTATGAATGCAGTGTGGAGTGTTGAATGGCTCTGTACTTGTCCCAATACACATAACGTGTTGTGAGAGTCTGGAGAGAAGTGAATGGCCTGAATGCACTATGCACCTGATTGGTTGCCTGTCTGCATGAATGCCCTTCATAGTGATTGGAAGCTTAAGTGTGACCCAGCGGAATGAATGGGAGATCAACAGTATCTCTAGGGACCTCTCACTGCTAGGAATCATGTTCAGAAGTGTTCGGAGCTGAAGTCCAAACTACGAAGAGTAACTGGAGTGAAACTGGCGCTTAGCCTTGAAGCCCTGCTGCAAGAGAAGAATTGCTGTTGCTCTCCTTCACAAATCTGAAAGCTGCTTTGTTTCCAAGGACTGACCTAGAGAGGACCTGGTAAGGCACCCTCTTCCCGAGCTACGAGGGACCATCGTGCACCAGCTGATCTTTGCCAAAGCTCCCTGGTAGTCAGACCTTCGACAGGCTGCCGACCCGAGACGGGGACCGCTGCGGAATCACAAAGAAGCGCCGGACTGCTGTCTGCCACTGTCGCCGACCGCCGTCGCCAACTGGAGCCGCTGTGCTCCCGTTTGCCTAAGAACTTTCGAATCCAAGGACGCTCTCGTCCGCATCATCGCCACTGTATCCTGCTGGGGAAGGCCTGACCATCGACTCGCCGAGGAGCATCCACCGGTGGGTTTCCCGCCACCCAAAGACCACAGAGATGCCGACTCAACGCCCTTGCTGGGCCACAGTTCTTCAAACTCTTTGAGGTCCAGAACTCTCAACACCAAGGTGCCCCGCATGCCTCTTCCTTGCAGGACGTTTACGCTTCCCTGTCAACGAGCACCAATAGGAACGACGCGGCTACTTCACCACCGTAGCTCGACCTGTTCTCCATCGGACGTTCAACGACCCGTGACACCTGCCTTAAAGGGAGGGCACTCAAGAAGGGCCATCGATTCCCAGACAAGGAAAGCTACAACGCCAGGTACTTTGGGGTTGCAGAACTATTGGTAAGTCTAGTGTGAACAATATATAGACCGGGCTTGTGATACATCTTTGCTTTACAGGTTGCCCAGGTGGGGGGGGATCTCCACACCGAACTGTTTCTAGGTAGCGGGACCAGTATTCTGCAAATTGTTCAACCATCTTGCTTTCCCTCCTCTCTCTACTGCTGGTTTCCTCTTTATTGATCTATGTGACATTTTGACAGTATAGTTGATGCACTTTAATGAGATCTAATAATCGGTGTGGTACCACTTTATAACTGTATATATTTAACATTGTTGATTTTCCGAGCACACAGTGCGTTATCGTGATATTGTATATACCTTTGAATATTAATTATATAAAGACTGTTTTAACTGATATAGTATGCAGACATTCCTTTGTGGGTGCTTGGGGACTACACTGTCCCCAAGCACTACACTGTACTTAAGAACCAACCTGCATCACCTCCTGAGAAGCTAGGCCTTGATTGCTCGACCACATACCAATAATAGAGAATCTTGGCTGGGATCCTCTGTGCCTGTCCTCTACCATATAGAGAGCGGAAGTACAGGCACGCCCCTCTGGCGTCTTTACACCAACCAACAACAAATACAGAAGCACCTGCGGAGCAGTGACTCGTAGAGGGTCGATCTTCTGAGTATGGCACCAAACGGCAAACCTCTTCCACTTGTGCCCGTAACATTTGAGAGTAGACGAAGCTCTGGCCTTGGCGAGCACCCTCCTTACAATCCACTGGGAGATAGTAGCCCCCAAACTCTAGTGCTGTAGGAGTCAGGACTTCAAATTCAGCAATCCTGGGTCGTGTTGCAGAATTGCAACTCCTCCCCTGATGAGAAGATCTGAGACTGCCGGAAGCTTGACTGGAGTGAACGCTGACATGTCCAGAAGGTCCGGCTACCGTATTTGCCTCAGCCACGCCGGTGCGACGAGGATCATCCTGCACCGGGACCTTCTGAGTTGATTGACTAATCGAAGAAACAACGAAGGAAATGCATACAGAAACAGGCCGACCCAGGAGAAAGCAAATGCCTCCCCCATGCTTCCAGGCTGGCAAACCTCTGATACTTGGTTTCATCGCCATCGCAAACAGATCGATCTGGGGATTGCCCCATCTGCGGAACAGGTGATCTACTTGATCTTGCCGAAATTCCTACTCGTGGCAAGAGCGCAGCTCCCTGCTGAGAGTGTCGGCGACAGGGTTCTTCACTCCTGCCAGATGAAACGGGATGAGGAACATCCCCTGGGCTACAACCCAGTGCCAAAGGTCTTTGGTGCACGCCAGGGATCTGGTTCCCCCTACTTCCTGATGTAGAACATCGTGGTGGTGTTGTCTGTGAAGACCCATACCACCTTGCTCTTGAGGGAGGGAAGGAAGGGCTTGAGGTCCCAAAACACTGCCCACAGCCCCAACACGATGTGCAATGTCTTCTCCTCCAGGAGCCAATGGCCTCTTGCATGAAGACTTCCGGTGTGCGCTCCCCATCCTTCCAGGGAGGCGTCTGTCGTGGCCATCTCGTGATGAGGTGGGGTCTGGAAATCTGCGCCTGCGGACAGATGTGCACGCACTCCCCACCACTATCCCTCGGCGGATACTCTTGTCGAGTGTGATCTTGTCCTTGAAGCTTCCCAACACTTGTATCCAACGGGTGTCGAGGAACTCCTGCAGTGGACATATCCATAGCCTGCACAGCCGAATGAGGTATATATTCATGACTACATCATGCCGAGCAGGGGCTTGATGGACCTCACCCTTCAGGGCCAACAGCTGTTGTACCTTGCCAAAGAAGGCCACTATCCTCTCCTCTGACAGAGACGCCAGGCACGACACCGTGTTGAGTCAGGCTCCCAGAAACCACACATCCCGCGATGGAATCAAGCAGGACTTTGCATAGTTCACTGAGAACCCCAGATCCATCAGGAGTTGGACAGCGATGTCCTTTGAGCTTGCCCGGGTGAGCCAGTCGTACAGGTAAGGGTAGACGTGGATCCCTCATAGACGCAGCCGTGCCGCCACCGGCCCCAGGCACTTATTGAAAACTCTTGGCGCCGACTTCAATCCGAAGGGAAAGGCCTTGAACTGGTAATGTTGCCCTTGAACCACGAAGCATAGTAACTCGTGGTGACCCTTGTGTATGGGGATGCGAAAATCTTTCAAGTCCAGCGACGATCGAAAATCCCCCTCTTCCAGCTGTCCTAGCACGTGCTGAAGAGTCACCATCCGAAACCCTTGAGAGTTGATGTACTTGTTCAGATGGCGGAGGTCCAGGATATGCCTCCAACCGCCGGTCTTCTTTTTGACGAGGAAGTAATTAGAGTACACTCCGGAGACCCGGAGCCTTTTTGGGACAAGCTCTATTGCACCCTTTTTTTAGCATGACCCGCACCTCCAGCAGAAGCTGAGGGACGTGGTTTTCCTGCCGGGCCAGTCGTGGTATATGGGGGACACTTCCATTGGAACTCTAGGGTGTGTCCGTGGGCGAGAGCGTCCAGCACCCAACGGTCGGTGGAGATTGTCTTCCACACACTGACGAAGTTCGCCAGCTGGCTTCCCACCAGGGTGTTCAGGTGGGGGCCCAACACCACGGCCGGTTCAATCCTGTTTCAATGTTGAAGCGCCACCTTGGGGGCTTTGGTGATGACGTCCTCCTCCAGATTTGGCACAGCCCTTGTAAATCGCCTGGGCCGACGAGCGGGAGGGTTGACGGTAGGATGAAGCACCGCCCCCAAATCTTTTGGAAGAACCCTGGGATTTTCCTCCGGAAGTCCGAAAGGACAGTGGTTGTTGCTGAAGCGCGCCCAAAGCACGAGCTGTCTCAGTGTGCGCTTTGATGGCCTGAAGAAACTCGTCCACAGTCTTCCCGAACAAATTGTCCTTATCAAAGGGCATGTCCAATACCTTCAACTGAACATCCTGGCAGAAATGAGTGGCCCTAAACCAGCACCGCTGACAAAGGCAAACGCCATTGCCCATTTGGCAGAAAACCATATCGGCGATGTCCATGGCCAGCGTAATGGCGTGGTCCGATGCCACCTTGCCTTCCTGTAGGATTTCCAAAGCTTCCACCCTCTTGTCGTCGGGAATGAAGTCCAGGAGGGGAGCGATCTTGAACCAAAGCTCCCTGTCGTAAAGCGCCACAAGGGCGTTTGCGGCCTCGATGGTCGTCGCTGCCGACGTGATGTTCGCCCCATGGCATCCAACTTCTTCCCCTCACTGTCTGGGGGGTGGGGGGAGGGAGGCTGCCGACTAGGAGGTGCCCGAAGATTTCTTCTTGGCCGCCGCCAAAACCACAGAGTCCGGAGACAGCTGGGACCGTAAGCACTTGGGCGCAGAGTCCGGCATCCTGTATTTCTTCTCATAACATTCCCTCTTTGCCCGGGCCGAGGAAGGGTTCTTCATGAGGGACAACCCCTCGTTCCAAATGTCAGCCAAGAGCAGGATCGAAAGTACGGTCATCCTCTTTACCTCGCGGCGCTGGTAAAGGAAACCCTCTTTCTTCTTCTCAAGCGAACAAGCTGGAACAGCTCAGAGGCCCTCAAGATCATGGCGTGGAACAAGCCTATCTCGCTGGACGGTGAAGATCTGGGCAGCGGAGATGGGAGATCCCCTAAACTGCCGTCGTCATCCGTGCCCGTCATCCTCGTGTCCGGATCCGTCCCATACCTCGGGGTGGGTGGGGGAGAGGGAGGCGAAGGGTTGCCTTCGGGGCTGTGTCCTCCAGATCTGCCTCAGCAGCCTTTGCGAGGGACGCCACCATTCCTTCAATGGAAGAGGCCTTCGTCAGATGTACCTGGGCCTTCACAACCTTGGTCAAGCCTGAGGCCTTCACCTTAGGGGGAGGATATGAGCTCTGCTCCCCGTTGGCCTTCTCCGTAGGGCCTGTCTGGGTCTTCTCCAAGAGCTTGCTCGGATGGTCCGACTTCCTCTCCTTAGAAGAAATTGAGCGTTGGCTCGTGGTCGAAGGTGCTGGAGATTCTGTACTCACACTGGTGGCAGTGGACTCGCGGTGCTTATTTTTAGGTTAGGCCCCCACATGAGGGGCACCCTCAAAGGTCTTAGAAGACCGCTCAACTTTCTTCTTCTGGGGAGGGAAGGCATGCTCCCGGGACTCACCCAGAGCAGGGGCCTTGTCCTACAGCCACTCATTAAGACGCCTGCGTCGGTCGTTCAGCGTGCGGGTACCATCTCCTGCCAAGACGCACAGTCCTCCATGTGCATCGGGTCCGAGTGCAGGCAGTAAAGGCACAGGTCGTCCGAAAAGACTTTCTGCAGGTTGCAGCTGGGGTAAACCTTGAAGAGAGGCGCCTAGTCCTTCTCATCTGCCATGTCCAGGTGGCGTAGGCCTTTAAGAAGCTTCTGGAATCCTCCAAGAAGAAACGCAACGGAATTTGCCCTTGAGGGGCACTGAAGAATCCCAAAACGGGTCCCCGTTAATCGTAAGGTGAATCGAAGGTGCTTGAGGCTCGATTGACTGAAAGAAATAGAGCAAAACGCAGTAAAAGCTCAGGAGCTATATCACAAGGACTCTCACACTTGAACGTGTGGTAAAAATCTGAAGATGGCTGCCAGAGGAGGGGCTTGGGTAGAGGGCAGTTATTGGCTGGGGGCAGTATGACCCAGAGACCAGTGATTGGTTGTAAGGAGATAAGATAGTTCAGAAATGAAACTGAAACTGATTTTTTCTTTACCGAGGATTCCCAGCCTGATGACAGGGAATATTCATGAGCATGTGAATCCATGCCAGACCCCATGCTGGAGAACCTTGCTTCCAGGATTCTCCTCGGTATCAGTATTTTCACTTGTACCGCACGTGTCTCACACTCCGGTTCCCAACATATAGGCAATATGGGCGAAGAGAATGAGGTGGGGGTTCTTGGCTCCTTCTCTACACCACCGCCCCTCTCTACCTACTGTATTGGGCCGAAGCCCGAAGAAGCCCGTAAGGCCATCTATCGATCAGTCGTCGACGCTGTGGGTGTTTGTCAGGAGCCATCTAGTGGATGAGCAGTCGTTTGGCGAGGAGAATCAAGGAAAGGAAGAAATTCTACTAATGTAACTTTAGTAAATCAAAAGGCATCGGCCTAGAAGAGAACTCTGCATTTGCAACAGACTTCGATGGTGGAAAAAGGGACCTAGACGCGTGACGGACCATGGGTACAGTACACGTCACACTAGAGTTAGAACCACTAATCACACCCAGTAGATGTCATTTTGAGTTTCGAAAACAAATCTTTTAATACTCCACGGCTTCCACTAGATGTCGGACGATGCAGAGCATGCGATCTAAGCAGATACACAAGCTCCAGAAATTGTTTTACAATCAGAATGAAAATAAAAAGGAATTGAGAGTTTGGCAGTGGTTCGATGTATATATGGGATACATTACTCACCGTAATCGTATTTCTGATGCTTGTATCTGCTTAGATTCACATGCTATGCATAGGCCGACACCTAGTGGAAGCTGTGGCATATTACAGTTGTTTTCAAAACTCAAAAAGGGACATCGAGAGGGCGTGCCAGTAATACCACCAGTAATACCATCCCTAGTGTGACGCCCACTGTGCCCATGGTCCTTCACGCGTCGAGGTCCCTCAGATTGTTTTGTTCTGACATGAGGTTGCATGAAGTGTAGTGTGAGTACAGTTGTATCCAAGCAGATATAATCAGAAAGCTCAAACATCTATGCACCTTCTATGCACCTTCTCTCAGGGGAAGAAGGGTGGCCGCATATGAATTTAAGCAGATACAAGCATCAGAAATACAATTACGGTGAGTAATGTATCCCTTCTGAGGCTTGTGGAATCTGCTTAGATCACATGCTATGCATAGATTAGCGAGCACTCTTAGGAGAAGGTGGTGGGTCATGAGAAGGAGTAGCAGCAAATAGATGTTTCAGAACTGCTTGTCCCACCTGTGTATCTGTCTTGGAATGCACGTCAATGCAGTAGTGCTGAGTAAAAGGTGTGTACTGAGCTCCATGTTGCTGCTTTGCAAATGCTGTCTAAGGGTACATTTGCGATAAAGGCCAGAGTAGATCCAGTGCTCTTGGTGTAAAGTGCAGAGTCTCGTTTTATAATTAATAGCACAATTGAATACATCTTACTATCCATCTGGAAATGGCATTTTTAGAAATGCGGTCTCCTTCTCTGCCAGGTGCTATGGAGACAAACAGTCCATCTGTTTTCTTAAGCGGTCTGGTCTTGTTTACCTAGTAAGGGACCACCTTCTTCACATCCAGCGTGTGGAGTTTTACCTCAGCTGAGCTAGTTGGTCTCTGAAAGAAAGCTCAACAGATTGGTTCACGTGGAATTTAGAAAAGAATTTAGGGGAGAACCTAGGATGAGTCTGTGAAACCAATTTATCTTTATGTACGATAAAGGGTCCTGCACCGACAATGCTTGCAATTCACTAACTCTTCTTATGGAAGTAATAGCCACTAAGAAGGCAGTCTTGTATGTCAGGTGTTTAAAGCTTGACTTATGCATAGGCTCGAGTGGGGGCCTCCATGGGCTTTGCTAGCACTACACTGAGATCCCATCCTGGTGGTGGGTTTGAAATAGGAGGGTGGAGTCTCGACTCCCTCCATGAATGCCTTAATGACTGAACTCTTCCACCACGTTACCTTGCTTTGAGAGGTGGTATAAGCTGATAAAGCCACCAGGTGGACCTTTATAGAGTTGAATACTAACCCCGAGTCTAACAAGTGGAGCATATAGTTGAGAATGTGTGAGGGGGTACATAATATGGGGTTTATTTGTTTGACCGGCACTAAACTATAAATCTTCTCCACTTGTCGAAAAATAACAGTGTCTAGTGTTAGGTTTTATTGCCTCCTTGAGGATATCCATACACCGCTGTCGTAAATTAAGGTGACAAAACTCTGACTTCAGGAGCCATGCTGGCAAGTTCATTGAGTGTGGCAGAGGGTGTACTATTGTTCCCCCATGTTGAGTTAACAGGTTGGTTAGGTATGGGAGTTTGATGGGAATCGCACATCGCCAGTTTGCACAGATGTCGATACCATGGTTGTCTCACTCACATAGGAGCAACTAGGATAAGCTTCATCTGTTCTCTGTGTATCTTGTTCACCATCCTGCTCATTAATGGAGTCGGGGAGGTGGGGGGGGGGGGGAAATAAGCAAGTTTGCCTGACCAGTTCATCCATAGGGCGCTCCCTTTGGAGTCTGACTGGGGGAACCTGGACGCGAAGTCCGGGCATTGCTCGTTTTCTCCTTTAGCGAACAAGTCTATTGTGGGGTAACCACATTGAGAGAAAATGTGGTCTACGACGCTTGAGTCTAGTTGCCGCTCATGTTCCTCTGGATCTTTGCTCATCGAGTCGGCTGGAGTATTGAGAACCCCTGGAACGTGTTGTAAGGATAGGGATATTCCTCGTCTGGGTGCCCATTTCCATATTTTCTGTGCCAACTTGGACAGACTTGGAGTGAGTGTGTGTCCCCATTTGGTGATGTAGAAAATCGCAGTTGTGCTCTCTGTCAGAACTTGAACCGACTGGTTCCTCAGTTGGACTTCGAATGCTTGGAGTGCTTCGAGTACTGCTAGTAGTACCAATAGGTTGATATGGTTCTGTGCAGTGACCTGGGTCCACAGACCATGTGCTGTGTGGTGAAGATAGTGAGCCCCCCACCCGGAGTTTGACAAGTCTGTTGTGACAATCGCTTGCACTTCTGGATCGTGGAAGGGTTTTCCCTTTGACAGATTTTCTCTTGACCACCAGCGTAGACTCTGTACTAGTGTTGGTGAAACGACCACCAGATAATCCCACTGACCACTTGCCTTAGACCATTGTTTCGCCAACCACTCCTGCATTGGTCACATGCGCAGACTGCAAGAGTTTTCTGTGCGCTGGGAACATTGAAAAATGAAAATAGGCATCTTTCATATCCAACCAATGTTGTCATGAAATCCCCCTATTTTAGCAGGGGAATTACTTCTTGTAGCGTTGTCATGCAGAACTTTTGTGGCTTTACATATGTGTTCGCAGGGTGCAAGTCTAATACTGGGCGCATTGTCAAATCTTTCTTTGGTACAAGGAAGTATGTTGAATAAATACCCTTGTTTACATCGTTGAATGGCACAATCTCGATGACGTCCTTGAGAAGCCGCACGTTGACCTCTTCTATCAAGATGTGTTCTTTTGATGTTTTCGTTTGGCACGGAGAGAGGTTTGATGATGTTCCTATGAGCTCCACGCAATAACCTTCCGCTACCGTTGATAACACTTTTCTGTGGTTATTCCCTGCCATGCGTGGGTGAAGTTTGAAATTCGTCCCCCTACTGGGGAGGCAGGGGAGAGGACCAGTAGCGGGTTGTCATTGTTTGGGGGGGGGGGGGGGGGAGTTCCTCCACCTCTGCAAGTGGAGGCTCTCCCTCTGCAGCAGCCCCTACGCTGGCCTCTAGGATAGCCCCGGGACACTTTACTCTAGTTGCTGTTTCATGCAGAATTCTGGTTTTGACCGTAGCCCAAGCCTCTTTGGGAGTTTTGTCTGCGAAAACGACGAAAATTGTTTCCGCCTCTTTGCCCAGTTTGCTTGTTTGAAACTCTCAAAGAGATTTGAGAGTTTCATACTCTTTGGCCAATTTTAGAGCATCCTCCACTGCTTTGCCGAATAGTACATTTGGCTCCACTGGCATGTTGAGCAACATTGCCTGTGTCACCACCTTAAAACTGGACTGGCATAGCCAAGCATTGCGCTCGAGAATGGTTCCTTCAGCAATTATGCGTCTGGCATTGTCTGCAGCGTCAAGGTTATTCTTTGGCAGACTGCTGGTAGTAGCTTTTCCTTCAGCTGCTACATGGGGAAGTTTACTTCGTAGAGGCTCCGGAGCAGAATCACCAAGGGCCGAAAATTTCGTCACATTTATTGCAGTCATAGCTCGCCAACAACGTGGAATTGTTGGCGATTTTAACTTGGTATGCTGCCGAAGTTTCCACCTTCCTTGCCAAGGTGTAGAGCTTCTTGCTCTCCTTGACTGGGGAAGCTTCTGAAGAGGCTAGAGGTGTACCTCCCTCTTCTGGGTCGTTGTGACTACCAGTGAATCTGGCTTGGGCTGTCCTCTGATGTATAAAGGATCAGATGGTGCTGGCCAAAATAGTTGGATTGACTGCCCTGGTTTGATTGGGCATTTCAATAGACGGTTGGATCCTCCTTAGAACGGACTTTCATATGGGTATGAACTGGGTGGCAGCTTTTTTGTCCCCCAGGATATCCTCTGCAAAATCTTTGTCCTGCTGAGTTTCGTGGGTTTCAATTCCGGATTGCTTGGATTAATAGATCATTAAAGTCTGGCTGATTATCCACTGGGGAATCTGGTAAGGGGGTGGGGGGAGCATGTGGGGGGAGAGAGTCTTGTGGATTAGGAGAGTCCAAAGTGTAAACTTCTGTCTCATCGTCATTATTATCACCCTCATCATCCCAGTCAAAGTATTCATCCTTCTCCTGATCTTCCTCTGTATCTGCGTGCATGTCATAAAGGTCTGCAGTGCAAGACCTTTTAGTTGGAGTCTGGGATGAAACCACGGTTTGAAAGGTGGACGTCCTGGGCTGATAGCTGGAGGCCTGATCTGTTGAGGTGTATTTTGAAAACTTTCCATTAGCATTATGATTCTTTTTTAAAAAGTCTGCAAAGAAAGACATTCTAGACATACCTCTGTCTTCTGACGACCACTTAGCAGAGCTGGGGAAGACCCCAGAATAAGGTACACCTGTTTGGGTAGGATCACTTATGTAGGGCTTGAATTAAAGGGCCCTCCCCCTCATCTTGTAGGACACACTCTTCCTCCTCTTGTAGGGCAGTTAGTGTCCTCCACCCTCCGACACTTCTCTTAATGGATCTTGGTCTTTTGGGACTTATGATTTGGTCTTATAGAGGTAGATTTTTGGGAATTAGAACCTCTAATCGGTGTTTCTGGGACAGGTTTTTGAATCAGGTGAGATAACTCTTTAGGCTTCCCTGCCGGTTTCGACAAAACGTGCCGTGTTTCGGCACTGGGAAGGACCTTCGCCGTGCCAGCCGACGTTCGGTTGTAGAAGGTTTGTGGGTGGCGTCTTTAGTCTTATGGGGCCTGTCATGAGGGGACCGTGACTGGGAGTGCCCAGAGGACAGGGATCTGCCCCTAGATGACGAATCTCTGCGTTTACCTTGGCGGAGGCAACTTATCGCCGCGGGTTGTGCGTTTAGTGTGGTGGGAGGATGTAGTGCTCTTGCCGCCGGTTTTAGTCCCCACAACAGAGCCACCGGCCTATCTACCGGGTTTGGCGGCTAGCACTTGGGAACGTGACTGTTCCCAGTCACCCTCGCTGTCCGAAAATGTGGCCTTGCTGCCGTCACTGAAGGCTACCTCCATGTCCACGGCGGCCTCAGCCTGCATGGCGTGATGGGCCCAGTGCTTTGTTCTGCGATCCTTAAGGGTCTTGGGTCAAAAGAGCTTACAAGCTCGACAATGCCCATCGTCGTGGTCGCGATTGAAACAGAGATTACAGACCGTGTGTTTGTCGATCCACTGACATTTTTTATTACAATTTGGGCAAAATTTAAAGAGCGACTTATCCATGTATGGGAAAGGCAGCCGGGAGATAAGGGGGAGGGGAGGAATAATACACTGTATAATTACCACTCCCCACTTGCCCTACTGTAAGTGCCTAGGCCGAAAGGGGTCAGTTGACTGTCCAACAGAGGCTTGTCCTTTTTCCTTGTTCTTCACTGCGTCAAAAGCATAGTGTCGGCCTTTAAAAGGACAGAAAGAGAACTATCTTTAAAAGCTTTTGCAGAAGCAAATGGCGTTAGCCGAAATTAAACTCTGCTTAATGCGACTGTTCACAATGGGGAAAAAAACAATCGGAGGGACCTCGACGCGTGAAGGACAATGGGTACAGTGGACGTCAGACTAGGGATAGTATTACTGGCACATTCTGGCAACGTCCCTTTGAGTTTGAAAAACAACAACTAATACTCTGCAGCTTCCACTAGATGTCGGCCTATGCATAGCATCTGATCTAAAGAGATTCCACAAGACTCAAAAATATATATAACACTGAAAAGAACTTTCTATAGTCTGTGTTATGGTCAGTGACAATGCATACTCGTTATTTTAATTGCAAAGTTACCGTTTTGTTATTTGATTAGGTATTTGTTCAGCATTCTTTGAAACATCAATCTCACCAGATCACATGCTCAGGTTTTTTTTGCATCTTCACACGTTGTGTCATTCCCTGAACTACTTATAATTTTCCAGATGTGTTTGACTTGTGAACGAGTTCTGTAGATGTTAGCATGCTCTACAAAGCCATGTACCATACCATTCCTGCACTGATGCTATGATGGAATATTTTTTAAGGCCCACCGATGGGCCCTATGCGCAACACCATGGTTGAGGAGCCAATGTTTAAGCAATTCTTTTGGGAGAGGGGAGTCACCACTGTACGAGCTGTTGCCTTTGGTTGTGTCCCCATTGGTTGCCTTCTGTAACCACGCCATGTATTTTCTTATGGACCTATTTGGGAATGTCAGCGAGTATGGACTGTCTTAACTGGAGTATGTGGGCAATCTTTGGAGAGGGACCAGTGCCCTTCACCAAATGGGAATTGTAGAGGCCATGCCTTCAGCCGCTTTCCATCTAAGACGCCATTTCGGATTCCACGTCAACAAGCGGACTGCATAGGCAACCATGCAGGGCCAGGGGTATAGCTCAGGGCCAACACACTTCACTTGGAAACAAGACAAAGCAGAGCAGCACAAGCTTGATACCCATCCCTGTGCTTAGTCGCTTTAGTCAATTTAACTTTCTATTATTCCCTCAAGGTTAGCGTCTTGGGCTTAGCACCTGCTTTCTTCATGATCCAGTGGAGGACAGCAATTGCAAACTCTATGCAGTTTTGTCCCGCATGTCCACACTAACAAAAATAGGACTAACAAAATATGCAAGTTGTTCCCTCTAATTATTTTTCTCTATGTGCACAACTGGTTCGCTGTTGTGCGCACAATATTTTCCATGAACGCATCTGACTACGTAAGTTGTAGAAGAGAGCTTGGAAAGGAATTGCCACTTCCCAGCCACTGCAATTCTTTACAAATCTTACAACACTTTTTCCAAACACGTAGGCTAAAATAATATGTCACGCGATTATACAGAAAACTCATCAACCAGTCCAAGACTTCAACATCTGCCACAGTACCTTGAAAATATACTTCTGTGCAGAGAAAAATGTATGTTTTCTCACTCAAGTGTATCACAAAACACATATCTCTTGTCTGAATTTCTTGGAAGCCACATTTGCTGATGGATTAATGACTATTAAAAGCAATGTGTCAGGAAACATGCTGATAGGAGTTCAAGTGCCACTTTAATGAAGTAATTCAAGGGCTAGGAGAACATGAATTTGCATAAGGAGGATAATTGCATCAGAATAACTGCACCTCAGAATATGATTAATAAAAAAAGTCCTGTGCCTTTGCTTTCTATCCACATTATGTTCTCCTGTGGGTAGTGGTAACGCCAGCCTTACAGCTAAGAGACATATGCACCAATCATTTTTACTCCCTAAAAAAAGGAAAATATGCCTAACAAAAATGAGAAACAATGAACATATTGCTCCAACCAACAAAGCTCCACTGATATTTTTTTTTAATTAGTGACCAGTAGAGCAGTAGCATAGAAAGGCACTCAGCCTAGATAAAATTAAACAAAAACCTTACAGAGGTTTATAATGGAGCCCTGTTGAAGAAAATCACATATATATGCCTTTTAATTTAAAAAGTTATCAATTCATCAGAGATACAACTAATTTAATGCCTTAGTCTGTTACGATGGATCCCATTTCTGTAATTTGTTGTGATCAGTTACTTAAGATGCAGGGAGATGCTAGAGACTACACACACACACACACACACACACAACTATTGAAAAGCCCTCAGCAGCTGAGCATAGAAGGAAAAATACAATTCTGTTGTCTAGACGGGTTCCTATACTTTAGCAAACAAGCAACACATGTCCTTCAGTGTACTGCAAAAACGTCTGACTTTAATAAAAAAAAAAAAATATTTGCTGCTTTGTTCATCACCCGCAAGGAGTGATGTCCTGTGCTCTTCCACCCAAACCCTACCCTGGCCCTTGTGCTGGCCTCCAATAGTAGTTGATTGAGAGCACTGTAAAAAGTGAGGGATTGTAGCTGCATACCCTCACTGGACTATTTGCAGACTCAAAATACCTTGCAAGCAAGGAACATTAATGCCTTAACATATGATGTGCATTTTACAAATGTCATAACTCTGCATGTACACAATTCCTTTGCAGGGCATACAAGAACATACCCCCACTTATATCATTGTGTAGGATTACACAGGTGCTCAGTGAAACCATTTTGTATAGAAGCAAGTTACTATATAATGTGTGAAGGTCTTTGCCCGAAGAAACTCTGAACACTTAGAAACAATGCAGATTGTGTGAAAAGCATTCATTCTCCTGTCTGAATATCCGGTACACTGATATTATGGACGAATAATCCCAGGCAGAGTGCATACCTTACCCCTTGTAGGCTAAGTAAATGATATTGCAATGTTGCTCTCCACTTATAGGGTAATGTTAGTAATGCTAAAGTAGGAGACGCTGGGCATCACATTTGTCTTCTCAAAATCTTTAGAGGGCAAATTCATATTCTAGTTTTATAATGTGTAAACTTTCAAGGGGGCCGCTTCAAAGCACTTGTGTGACATATGTACAAAAAAGAGGAAGTATGGGATAAGGTTACACATCCAAGCATCCTGCTTACTTACAGTCAGTATCCGATATTTGAGCCGGTAGTTCGATTATGTAGTGTGGATGATGCTTTTGGTAAGGCACAATGAGTAACAGAAATTCTAGCGCGTGAACGTTATTCAGGTTACCACAAACATAATACAAGTGGGTCTAGGTACACGTCTGCTAACCTTTCGCAGAGCCAAGAGAGGAAGAGCCATGGTTGCCCGGTAGTATCTTAATGTGTTCTGGTGCATAAATTAGTCATAAGGTAAACGTGTGGTAGAGTCAGGGGTGGGGAGGGAACATTATTTGGTTGATGTGTGCAGGCATTTCCTGGTTAGATTCTTCTGTTCTTGAAGCCAGTTTTTCATATAAATATTTAACCTCTTGTGTGTGTGTTTTGCTGTTAGGGAGTAACGGTCACGCTTGCATAGTGGTGTAATGCAAATGAGCAGAATATGAAGACTACTTGCTTATTTTAAGATAAAGAATAACTCAGGTAATTTCTGTGGCTTGGGCCTTATTAAATCTTTTTGAATAGTTGAGAATGGTCTGTGTGTGCTGCTAATCTTCTGAGCGACACCCAGAAGGAAACTGGGCAAGCGCACATGCGCACAGCTTAGGGAACATTGCATACAACCTTTTATCTCTAGGCGGGGTCACTAAAAAAAGCACTGATCACTGGACCCAGAATATTGAGGTCATCTGTTCTTTCTGACCTAGACAAGATCAAATAGCAGAAACACACACTGAGGAGGGTGTCAATTAGAAGGAGCATTGAGGGTAGCAAAGAAGATTACTACTGCTAGCTGCGCAGGGAGTATTAATTCTATTAAAGACTAGGTGGCGAGCATTATGCTTCATCTTAATTTATTTCTACTCTTCAGCAATTCGACAAAACACATATAAAACCTTTGAAAAGTGTTCAACAAAGTTTTCTCCTTTTCAAAACTACAAAATCCATGAGTCTCTGTAGTCCAAACCCTCTAAGCGAGTCACAACCCACTTCCTGTGCTTGGCTCCTCCTCTACTTTTACTCGCTCTGAAATTTTCATAACTTCCATAACTGGTCCTCGCTAACTAATGCAAAGAGGTCTTTAACTTGAGAACTCAACTGCCGGAATACTCCCTGCGCAGCTAGCAGGGGTAATCTTCATTCTATGACAAGACTGGAGGCGAGCATTATGCTTGTTCAAAGCCTCCCCAGTACCGTTTCAGCTAGACTCTCAGCTGGCTTAAAATAAAACTCTTTAAATGTACGATCACTTGACCAGTCTGCAGCCAACATAATTTCACTCAATGGTACCCCCGCTCTCGCTGCAGTCGAAGCCATTGCTCCTCTCACTGAATGCGCTCCATACCTGTCCACATTCACACCTGCTGCTTGCATAATCTCTTTGACCCATCTGGCGATGGTAGCTGAAGCAACCGCCTGGTAAGGCCTCCTGCGCGCTATTAAAAACTGTGTCGTATTAACTGCTCTATTCTCCGCCGTACTCCTCTCATACTCTTTAATACATCGTGCTATGCACCATTTCGTATTGCTTGGAAAGTACGGGTAATGGACTGTAGTAGTCCCCGTCTTGGTCCTTTTGACTATCGAGAAAGTCACTTCGTCCGGCCCGAAGGACCTTCTGTTAATCTCCAGAGCGCTAACATCGGACACTTGTTTACAGGAGATCAAACACAACAACATGGCTAGTTTCCCTGATTGTCGTTTAAGGGAAAGGTATTTGTCTGTCGGCCAATCCGATAATAGTTTCAGTACTGCCGACACGTCCCACATTGTATTATATCTTGGCTCAGGAGGAACTCTGAATCTTGCGCCTCTGATGAGCCTTCCTACTGCGGGATGTTCTCCTCCTGGGACACCCTCTATCGGCAAGTGCCCTGCCGATATTGCCGACCTGTATACTCCTATTGTATGGAAAGCTCACCCGTTCTGTAATAAGTTTACTAGGAAATTCAGTATTTCTACTACAGGTGCTGAAACGGGATGAACACCTCTGTTCTTGCACCAGCTTGTCCATTTTGCCCAAGCTGTGTCATAGCTCCTCCAAGTGGATGGCGCCCAGGATTCAGCGATGAGCTGAGCAGCCTGCGCCAAAATTCCTGGCAGCGCCCAACGTCTCCCGATATCCTACACATGGCTAGCAGAACTCTCACTCTCAGAGGATGATGCGACCCAGCTGGGTCCGTGAGCAGTCGCTCTCCTTCGGGAAGGACTCTGGGTATGTCCATTATCAGTTCCATTAGCGTTGGAAACCACACCTGTGACTTCCATAAAGGCACTACTAACACCAACTCGGCTCTCTCCCTCCGACATTTCGCTAGAACTCTGCTCAACATCACGAAGGGGGGAAAGGCGAAGTGTGGTCCTCCTGCCCACTCTTGTAAGAAGGCATCTGTTCCTTGTGCTCCCGGGTCCAGCCTCCAGCTGTAGTAGCGGCTCATCTGAGCGTTGAGCCGTGAGGCAAAAAGGTCCATCTGTAATGGTCCCCATTTCGTGTTCAGTCTCTGAAAGACTGATGGATCTAGCCTCTAATCGCTGGAGTCCGTCAGATACGCTGAGTTCCAATCTGCTACGACGCTCAGCGTGCCTGGCAGATATTTTGCTGTCACTGATGTCTCTGATCGTAGGCAGAAGTGCCACAAGTCCTTCGCTAGCTCTGATAGCATCTTGGACCTCGTACCACCCAGTTGATTGATGTAACGCACCGCTGAAATGTTGTCCATCTTCAGCAGAACACAGGAATTCACTCTTTCTCTCGTGAAAGCCTTGATCGGGAATGATCCTGCTAGAAGCTCTAGGCAATTTATATGAAGGCGAAGCTCTTCCTCGCTCCATTGGCCCCCGGTCTGCAGAGCCCCGCATCTGGCGCCCCAGCCCTTCCGGCTGGCGTCCGATTCTATTATCAGATCTTTAACCACCACTCTAGTTCTGTAATGGAATCCCGATCTAGTGGTACTTGCTGATGGTACTTCAAACCCTGTTGTAGATGCTTTATCTTCAATCTCTGGAGCGCTCGGTAGTGCAAGGGGCCTGGGAATATGGCCTGAATAGATGCCCTACTATTCTCGCTAATGACCTGACAGATACATGCTGTTTCTCTAAACATCTTATTTCTCTCTTTATGTCTTTTATCTTGCGAGCTGGGAGCTCTGTCGCCTTCTTGGCATCTAGGACAAATCCTAGGAAGTCTAAACTCTGCGCTGGTGTGGTATCCGACTTCTCTGTGTTCACTAGGAAGCCTAGTGAGCCCAGTAGATCCTGCACCCATCTTGTCTGATAGACAAATACCTCCCGATCTTCTGCTAGGAGTAAGAGGTCGTCAAGGTAGATCAGCCAGACGCCCTTCTCTCTGATTGCTGCTGCCACTGGTTTCATCAGTTTCGTGAAAGCCCAGGGAGCTGAGGCAAGTCCGAACGGCATTGTCTTGAATTGGCAGAATTGTTTTCGCCAGCGAAAAGCTAGGAATGGCCTGAACTCTTTGAGCACTGGGACTGTAAGGTAAGAGTCTTTCAGATCCAAACGCGTCAGCCAGTATCCCTCTCTCAGGCAGTCTTTGAGCTGATGTATGCCCTCCATTTTGAAGTGCCGATACATGATCCATCCATTCAGCTCCTTGAGATTTATAACTGGGCGCACCTTCTCTTTCCTGTGAACTAGGAACATATTGCTCACAAACTTCGGAGTGCTCTTGCATCTCTCTATCGCTTGCTTGTGGGCTAACTGTGCAATCTCGCTGTCTAGACATGCTTGTTCCGCCTGCGCTAATCTCCGATTCTGCGGTCTGTTCGGCTGGACCGGGGTCTCTATGAAATCTAACTGCAGCCCTCTGACTGTCTGCAAGATCCAGGCATCGCTTGAAAGCTCACGCCAATTCTCTACAAACATGCGCGTCCTTCCCCCATCGGGAGGATACTGAACCGCTCTCGCCTGGTGTAAATCCTTGACCTCGTCCTGCTCCTCTGGACCTGCGGCCTCTCAGGAATCTCTCTCTGGATGGCAAAAATGTATCCTGGCTCTTGTTTTCGCAGTATTGCGCTCTGGGGTTATGGGGTCTTCTCCCTCCTTGATTGCGACCGGCTGCACGACACCTGAAGCGGCCGGTCCCTCCAAAAACTCTACTTGGGAATATTTTACGGATCGATGCTTGGGCCTTTTCTAGTGAGGCGTATGTTCCGACAAATCGTCCCATCTCTTTCCCAAAGGTCTCTCCAAATAGGAGACCATGGGCTCCTTCTGCCACTTCATACGATGACAGATCACTCAGCTTCGAATCTATCTTGAGCAAGAGCCCCTTTCTTCTTTCTGATGCGATGACACAATTCGCATTCCGGAGAAGACAGACTGCCCTCTGTGCCCACGCTGCTAGTGCTTCTGGGTCAACCTCTTCTGTGTCCTTTGCCCTCTCTGCGAGGTCCACAATCTTGGCAAGAGGTCCTGCCAAATCGAATACTTTTTTCTTGGCAGCTTTTCCAGGACCTATCGATGCCCTTGCGGGGGTCTTGGCTCGTTTTTGAAACGAAGGTCAGCATCTTTGGGTCGAGCTCGGGGGCTTCCGCGATTTTACCTGGAAGGTCCGGTCGCGGGCACTCTGCTCGCAGGCGCTGCCTCACCTCCTTGTCAAGAGGTTTGCGCAGCCTTGCTGCCATATACTGAGCTACTCGGGGGGATGGTTGCCACTCAGTGGAGCTTGGATTGCGTATGCTGTCTGGATCGAACATATTGTCTTGAGCTTCTAGGAGGTGCTTCTCCTTCCGCGCTCTTACCCCCCACTGGGTTTAGCCCAGTCCTCTTCCTCGGCCTCCTCTTCTTCTTGCGAGGTCTGGTCCTCCATGAGCTCCTCTTCCGAGCCTGGGTCTTCTCAGATATTGTCATCCCCTGGAGTGAGGGTCATGAGGTTCGGCACTGCCTGCCTTTGTAGATAAGCTTCCTTGAGCTTAGCGAAAGCGTCAGGCACCTCTGAGGCATTTTCTACGGCCTCCTCCAAAGAGCCCCGGGGGTCGGCAGAGACTTTCCTCTTGAGGGCTATTTTACTCCCCTTATGCCCCTCTTTCAAGGGTTCTGTGGATGTGCGCTTAAAGTCTTTGGTGCTATTATCAGGCTGTGAAAGCATGGCTTCCAATGTCTCTATCCTTTCCTGAAGGGTTCTAACTCCTTCTGCCACTGCATCAACAAGGGAGCTTCCCAGCACTTGCCTGAAACTGGCAGCGAGGTCCTGAGACTGTTCCTCCTCACTCCACTCGTATTCTGACATCTACTGTGCTGTGTGCCTAAAATACCTGAGCCAGGTGTCTTAGCACGCCACTGCTCCTTTTTGATGATTCTGTAATAATAAAACCTTATTTTTTTTTTGTGGCTGCACCTCTGTATTTAAACTGCCTTCTGGCTTGTGCGAGTGTCTTCGCTTTCCACGCGCCAATCTTCTGCTTAAAAGCAGTGTAAGGGAATAAACTCAGTCTCTAGGTCTTTTCACTGCTCCTGACCTGTGAGCTGAAGCTGCTGAGCTCTGAGTGTGCTTTGGGCTTCATGGCACGGGCGATCGCAATGATCGCTGAAATCGTATCCTTATTTTTCTTTATATAAGGGTATCTGAAACTGGTGTGCTCGTACGAGCGATCTGTTTACTCCGAGCGAACGTCGCTGCAACGCCAAGTCGCTCGATGCGCGGGCCAAACTCCAAAACTCCTCCCACCCGCGGGTGGGGGCTAGTATCAAGGAACGTAGAGCTACGCGGCCCGCTGACGCCAGCTCCTCCCACCCGTGGGTGGGGGCTGTAAGGATGCATGCAAATCTGGCACGCTGGGGCTCACTGCGGGCGCCGGCTCCTCCTACCCAAGGGTGGGGGCCGGGCCTGCGAATGCCGTCGCCGCCTTTACTGTATGCTCACGCAGCTGGCTAAACCCCTGAAGTGCCGGTAATGCGACACGGGGCCGCCAGCCGCGCAGCAGAATTCCTGCTCTAACAATGAACTCATATCGTATGATTAACTCTCGCGCCGTCCTAAAACGGAAAGCCTAATTCTGTAAATGCACGCTCGTCCGTATCCATGACGCTTTATCAAAATATAAATACTGTAAACTATACTTTTTTTACACACTTTTGTGAGCAATCATTCTGTAAGATAAATATGCTTTCTGATACCAATCCTTTCACTCACACATAGTCAATTCGTACGGACATACGGAGAGGGAAGAAATAGTACTATCTGCTTGAAGAGCAGTAAAAGAAGAGGAGGAGCCAAGCACAGGAAGTGGTTTGTGACTGGCTAAGAGGGTTTGGACTACAGAGACTCATGGATTTTGTAATTCTGAAAAGGAGAAAAGTTTGTTGAACACTTTTCAAAGGTTTTATTTGTGTTTTGTTGAACTGCTGAAGAGTAGAAATAAATGAAGATGAAGCATAATGCTCGCCTCCAGTCTTGTCATAGAATCAAACACTGTACATAGTTAATAGTTACCGTTCCTGTCAAGCCCCATATTAATCTTCCATGAATTAGTAAAACGCCAGACCAGCTGCTAGTTTGCAGACCATCTTAAACAGGTTCACAAGCTGAAAAGGTGTTTCCTCGCCATATTCATCTACTCTGTTTTGTGTAAACACTGCTCTTGATGGTCCAGTGTTGGCATTCTCCATTTGCCATACTCGGGCATCAGATGCTCTGTTAAGGTTCTTGGCAGCTCAAGAAAGGGAATATTGAATTAGTATCAGCCGGTTTCTACTGAAGGTATGGAAACCTTTAGAAGCAATTGGGTATTACTGCAGGTGTGCAGCCATAGGGCGCCTACGGGTCAGACTAAAGGGTACTGCTTGAAGGACTAGCAAGGCACATCACCGAAGAAGTGCTGCTACCAATTCCATAATCGTGCACCTTAATCCACTCACAGCAACACCAGTGGAGCCCAATCTTGGGAGGAAAACCAAGAAAGACTGGGGGTCAAGTCCTGCTCCTTCCTCCCTAACTACAAGCTTCAGGTTCTGCAGAGCCCAGATGAAGTCAAATCTCAGAGCGTGGCCAGCGAATGAGCGGTGGGGTCTGTGAGAAACTGGCATTGCTCTATAAAGATTGGGGCCGGTTGTTAGGCAGATCCTCCCATTCTCAAAGCCCGCAAGCCGCTCTCTCCATTCAAGACCTGCCTCGAGGAGCCACTTTCAGGGATCCGCTATACAGGTTTACACACAGTAGCCCTTTGTGACCAACCCAAACACAGCCCCCACCACTGGGGGAGAAAGAATAAGGCAACAGAGGCGGTTATCTTCATGTAAGTTTATTTTCAAAGATACATACGCACATTGGCAGTCCACAGACAGTGGAGACTGCGGCAAAACAAAACAGGAAAAACATCCTTAAGTTACTCAAGCATTCGTTCTCCTGGAATCTTTGGGCTGGGAGCAGGCACTGCCTTGGGGCTTGGGCCAGAACCTGCCAATACTAGTCAGTGCAAAGCTATGCCAGGCAGAAGCGCAGTACGGAACTGCAGTTACAGAGGACAGGGGAATCTTCTCACCACCCCTCCCTCCCCCAGTCGCTGGGGACAGAGGGATCGAATAGGAGTAATGCCCCTTTGTGCTAGCCCCTTCCCATCACCAAGCCTCTCGCACGCCCCCCAGACATGCAGAAAGGCAAAGCAGAGAGAGTGCCCTAACTGATGGCTAACCGTCTGTAGAAGCAAAGCAAACCAGAATCATCTCCATCTGAAGACAATGTAGACATACAGCACGCTACGCTAATCACAGTCACTGTGTATACACACAAACAGCCATGCAGGTGAAAGGAACAGTTACACAAATGCTAGGTGCCTAGACGGGACGTGTGCCTAAGATGGGATGGCCTGCTTGCATTGACAAGTCGGAGGCGACTACTCCAAGGACTGTTCGTTCCACAGAAAGGCAGGTAATGAACACTAAAAGGTGGATCTTCTGCTTTCTTCAGTTTCAGAGGTGGAATAAGCCAGGTTAAAAGGGAGGCAAAATGTAGGAGGCTTTTGGGGGGCCCTGTCTCGAAAGCTAGCAGCTCTTCAAAGCAGTTGCCCCTGCTATTTGCACGAGGGGTCGCCAACTCAAAGCAGGTCTTAGTATTCAGACAGCAGCAGTGGCCAAGGCAGGAAGCTCCATGACAGGTTACGCACACCTCCTGTTCTTTACCACCAAATACACATCCTCGAGATACGAGGTGCTTGTACAGGTCATGTAGCCCAAGCCTTGCGCTGAGCAGATCGGATTCTTCAGGCTTTGTGTGATGACATTACAACACATTAAGACCACCCTGGACCAGTTAAGATTTCTCTTGGAAGGCAGGCTGAATCACAGCTTGGAGTTTCAAATAAATAAAACATGCATGCTCATAGTCTGAGCTGGAAGGACACCCAGTGCAATACTACCAAGCAGCAAAAAGCCTTCTGGGCCAACAGGCAAGGTCCTGCCAAGCCACACCTTCTGAGCCCCTCTCAGTTTGGAGGCACTGCGATTATGGGAGGCATTAGTGGGCAGCAAAGGTCAGGGGAGCCCTGGGGAACAGGGTCAGGAAGGCACAGGGGTGTCTGGTAAGGCATAAAGCATTGTGGTGAAAAGGCACAATGGAAACAGCAGTGGCAAGGGAATGTCCGAAAGGCACTTGAGCCCTGAAGGCACCAATGAGACTTGAGCTGTACATGATTGGGCTACAAACAAATGGTGCCATTTCCCAACATGCTAGTGCCTTTCAAAGGCTGGTGGGGCTGGGAAAGGACATGTCACATTTCAGGCGATAAAAAATAAAAAAAAAAAAGTAATTAACTGTGCCCTAGTCTTATCTGCCTTTTGGAGGCAACACCCAATTTAAAAAAAAAAAAAAAAAAAGATCAAACCGCTTTGTTACAGGTTAGTACGACTCCAGCCTTGTGGAGGCTCAGGGGAACCCAACCTATAGTCCATTATGGCCAGCTAAGGCCCTTCATCAACATTAGTCAACAGTGAAAAATATCATTTATTCGTTAGGAAGAAAACAGTCATAAATTAATCTTGGTTACTTCAGAGACTTATTCAGAGTTTTTCCAGATCCTCCTTCTCCTCAGCAGTCAGCTCACAGCTGGGCCCTGCCATCATAGGCTACCCCTCTTTCAAAAACCCTAAACTCAACCAGCCCCAACCCTCCATTCAAAATAGAGGACCAAATGCAACCAATCACAGCTCTCCTCTCAGGAACCGTAACCCAACAACAAATCCCAGTTTCCTCCTTTTTAGAAACCAGGCACGCCACTCAATAACAGCACCCTTTCAAAACAGACGTCCCAACGCAATCAATCACTGCTCTACTTTAAAGAAAATGTGGTCCTGTTTTTCTAATCTTTTTGAATGTTTTGAAGTGTCTATAGTTTCACTGCTTGTGAGCAGCAGAGCTAAGGCGAGATGAGGGGCAGAGTGGAGAAGGAGTATGGAATGTTCCAATACTATACTGCTTGGCGGACTCGAGAGGTGGAGGGACGCTAAGTACACTCCCCATCCACAACAAAAATGACTTAAATCTTCACAACTACAGAACAGTCAATGTCCACCGAAGGAGCAACCAGACGGCCAGTCAGAGCATGGCCTTTAATAGCACACCACATCCTGCCACAGTGATTGGTCTGCAGCATACCAAGAGGGTACTCATAAGCCTTAGATTCTTCTCAATGGTGCAGCCCAAGAGTTACTTACCTGTAACACTGATTCTGCAGCAGTGGCATCTTTCATAGACCAAATAAGGTGAAAGATGCCCATGCTGGAGATTTTATTTTTTACTTTTATTTATTTGGTACACGTTCCCCCAACCACCATTAGCTCCCAAATTCTAATGTGAAGCCTGGCACCATAGAAGCAGACATCTCTACACATGAACTTGTGCCGGGACAAGACGATATCCCAAGGTGTATAGACAAACTCAACACACCTTGGCACGGGCGCTACACTCACTGGTTCCAAAGCATTGGTTACAATCCAAAGACAACTGATATACACAGATTGGGGCACCTTTTACAGAGCCATACGAGTAGAGATGTGGGATAGATGAGGCATCAGAGGATCGAGATCACCAGTCTAGGAATGGACATGACATAGCTGGCTAACGACCAGGCCAAAAGCACTGAAACAGCTACGAACAATGACTGGGACCCTGGCTTCAGTTAGGCTGCTATGGGATTGGCTGTCTAATATCAGAACTGGTGTTGCTGAACAGTAAGGATGGCCATTGGCACAGCTGTTAAGTACACACAACTGTTTGAGGCACTTCACGTGGCTGGTGATGGTCCCAGTGGCATTCGGTGGTCAGTGTGACAGTTCAGACCATTAGTCTTGCAACTGGTTTTACGGTTAAAGTATTTTGGGCAAAAGCTGCATTGGTTGTCTTGAATCTGGTGGAGGAGGGCACCGACCCTCAATTCGCTTTGATTTTGCCATTCTGGGCCACGCCATTTTCATGGACAGTGCCATTCCGGGCACCACCCTTCTGTTGCTGAGCTACCAGGCCAGATGGCTCGGCCCCCTTGGGTAACCTCTTGCCCTTGGTGTATGCCTGGTACCAGAAGTTGGAGAAGAGAGCGAAGAAGAAGGTCCCGTAGATCCAGATGAGGTGGATGAAGATCGGAAACTGGTACGAGCAGCTTGGCATGAAGTAATACTGGGTGATGTGGATGGAAACTAAGACGAACTGGATCTGCGTGCAAAACAAAAGAAAAGCGTCAGGGAACACAATCAAGTAAGAACAGAAGCCGGAAGGGACACTAAACCCAGGAGAGAGCGACATGTGGTGGGCAAGAGGCAAGTAGAGGTTGAGGGCAGTCAGAGGAAGCAAGACCCATACTGAAAAGGTGCTTAAAAACCAAGAGTATATATTTCAAGTACATTATATTGGGGTAGCTTTGGGTGTTGCTTTGACGATGGGCGCTCAAGTTAACGGTCTGGTATGGTCAGCCTAATTTGCACTGACTACGAACATTTTTTTTTTTTTTAAGACACAGAATTCTGATTGGATGAGAATACTATAATCTACCCTGGACAAAAGCATTCTTGACAACAATCATTGAACTACACACATTTAGCAGGCCGAGTGGGGACTAATGTTTAGGCCAGGGGTCTGCAATCTTTGCATCGCCAGAATTGCAACACGCATAAGCACTAGCCAGCTTCATCAATAGTGAGGGATCATGGGATCAGTCCAAAACATCTGGAGAGCCGAAGGTTGCCGAACTCTGGTTTAGAAATTGCAGCAGGATAAAGTCCTCACTGCTTCCAAGTTAAATGACCAGCTCAAGGGAACTAAACCATTGGCGGCATACACCGCCGCAAGCCGCAAAAACTTAATAGCTTAAGGATTAGCAGTGGTACCTGGACCTCCCCAGAAGAGCACTTACAAATGTTGCCAAAAGAGATCTGAAAAGTGGGACACCCACTAGCCTTTCAGAAAGCAGTAGAAACCTGTGATTTTCAGAATTGCATTTGATTAACAGAGAGTAGTAACTGTGCGTATTAATACTATGTTTTAGTGTTCACTGATGGGGGTCATTGAAAATAGTTTATGGTTTCTACTTAGGGTTTCTTATTAAGAGATCCAATATTCATACCAGGGCCCACTTCCTTTCTCCCACTCAAACTCAGAGTGAGCCAAGAATGCTGGGCGGTTAAGAAGGTGGTCTTGTGCATCTTCACCAGGAATGCTGGTCAGTTAGGAGGACAGTCAAGCACAACACTCCTATCATTGCATTGAAACTTAGCTCCTTGTCCTCAATTAAGCCCACGACTACTGCTCTAAATCTAGGACTATCGTATCCCCATTCCGTTTGACGTCGCAAACCCTTAAGCAGAATCGACAAATCCCTCCAGTTGACTGCCATAGTTTCAGCCCAATGTATTTTGTTGCAGAGGGAATTTGTGCTCTAACCAGAGAAACATTGTCTCCATCCAACAAAGTAACAAACTGGCCAATCCTGTACAGTGCTCTCTATTTTGCAATAAAGATTCTTAAGAAATGTGTTTAGCGCCGGTACCAGCTTCTAAGCACCATCTTGGTATGTATGCTTTGCATACATTTGCAAGCGTGGAGCCTACAGACCTAAGAGGAGTGGGTGGATTTTCAAACACTTTACAGAGCCAGAAATCTGCTGGGCAGCAGAGAGATTATAGGACGGGTGGCACAGTGGCACTAGAAGAAGCAGCCCTGGGTCAGGGGCAGTTGGTAGAACATGCTCTATTTGACAGACAGTGCTTCATACAACTTTCACATTTCGTACCCTTGAGAAGGGCGGCCACGGTTATTTAGGGCTGTGGGTCAATCTAATTGAATAGATGACTGGTCAATAGGGCACAAGTTCCTACGGCTTCGATGGCTGCATGCACCAACACATCCTGTTCGGCATGTGCAACTTGCTGGTGGCCCTCACAGCATTTCCTGGCCTGTGTGACAATCACATATAGAGAATTGGCTCAGCAAAGTATTCTATTTAAGGGAAAATGCAGATTCTGTATGGAAGACCAAGTGATGTACCAGGATGGTAATGGCCCTGGGAGGGGAGTCTCTTTCCAGTTAATTCTGAAGCGAAGGCGGAGTAGTGGTGGTGATGGTGTGGAAGTCATCTGTGCCCCCTGGGCTTTTATATAGAATTTAGGGATGCCTTGGTCTGCATAAGGCATTCCATCCATCGTTGCATGTACTACCACTCTTCTGAAGCGGGCAGATTACTGAGAGGCAGTTCATGGGAAAGCGGAAGGGGGGCACATGGTCATAGTTTGTATTAGTGGTGAGCCTCACTAACCTCGAGGAGTAATCTACAATCCAAAGTGGACCTGAGCGAGCCGGCCTTCACAGGCACCAGGATATCAGAATGCACAGCGTCTGCCAGTTGCTGGTGCAACAAGAAATATGTGAATCCAGTTCTGCAGTGAACTGTGGTTTAGTCTTGTGGACATGGCAGAATTTTGGGCTGGCCATTCTCTTGTGGCACAAAGAGCGAGCCTCTGAAGAACCTCTGGTATTTTCATTGTGGCAGCCTGTGGTGCCACTTGGGAGTAGCTCTACAACTGCTTGGCCAAAGAAGATTTACCTCTGCGCCACAGGTTTACATTTCTAGAAAAAGCAGCTTAATCTGCAAGGCTTCCCTTTCACTTGCTTTACGCGCTGGGCTGTGCCACCTCCTCTGCGCAACAAGGCTGTACTGCTACCTGGGCCAAATATATTATTTCCCTCCAGTCAGCTATTCATAACCTGTGCACATTTATTTACCACAATAAATGCTATTGGCCATTTTGACTTCACTGGCCTTTCTACCACGTAAAGGGAGGAGGGGGTGACTGGGACAATGAATGATTACCATAAAATGACCTAGGAGGTCGATGGCTCAGGTGTTTTCACTGGGGCTCGAAACTTTAGCTATGACTTGGGATTTCCTGTGGCGGGAAATACAGGACACTGCAGGAAGACTGGTGCTGAAATAGCAGGTTTCCATAATGCCATGGTGCAAGGAGAGGGTGTTTACTGTGAACATGACTATGCACCTTTGCAGGTATCACCTGATGCTGGGGGTCTACACAGCCATTTAGGAGGCAGCTATGCTCTGCGGTCTGCCTGCAGTTTCGGAGTCATGTGATGCACCTCTTGGCAAAGTGTTCGAGTTCTCGTTCGCTCTCAGGGTAGTCAACGGCACCGCCATACACACTTTCCAGGTGGGCACAGAGGACAATTCATGCCTAACACCCCATTCTTCTGATGCAGAGGGTTGTTCGGATAAACTTCGGACCAGCTGCAAACTAGTGGTAATCACGTTCACCTCCTGCGGCCCAGGTCGTTCAGCACAACATTCCTAGCACTTTGCCTATGGCTCACCAATAGGCTTGGACGCCCCAGGACTTACCGCCGCCTTCTCTCTCCTTTCTGAACTTGCACATTCTGAATGCTCACAAGGCATAGTAGGTTCGTCACTCCTCCCTCCCCCTCTGCTCTTAAATATTGTGCTGTAATGTATCTCCCATCCTTGCTGCCTCCCTGCCCTGTGGGCACTTTGAAACAGTATTTTCTTATTGTATAAGCGCCTCACAAGCAAACTATATAAATAAACAAACCTTACTCCTAATCAATGCATGGATTGTGCCACTTATGCAACGATGGTGGCTCTTCTAGAGAATGTATGTGAATTAATTGACTCTATAGGACAGTGTACCCAGAGCTGGAGGGCCAGGCTCTGGCAGCACATCCTCTCCCGTGTATGCGCTACGACACCCTGTGGACCAGCAGATAGAGAGACAGAGCTCAGAAACGCTTGGAATGCAGCTGTTGGGCAGCACTTCACAGGAGGGGTACCCTTCAATCAGGGGCAGTCTCCACCCAGCCCATCCCAGCCGCTCACTCACTCACTCACCAGCTGAATTGCAGTCATGTGCTTCTTCCACCACAAGTACTTCTGGAATGAGGGGCCGGCGGCAGACAGTCCATAGTAGAAGTACATGATGACGTGGACGAGAGAGTTGATCATGGCGTGGAAGGATCCCATGCCCCCTGTAAGGAAAGAAGAGGTGAGCCTGGACACATCGAGTGTGCAAGGGTACAGACAAGGCCACAACTTTAGCAGCACTGCAACACCAATAACGCAAAACGTCTACAGCGTCCATAACCACAGCCCCCATACTGCTACAAAGATCCCATCTATACGCCACATAGGCACACATCGTACCCGCAAGTCACAACAGCCAAGATGTCACCGAATTCTGTATTAGTCACAGAAGCACTCCAGCAATGCTGCTGGCATCACAGGCACACAACACTAACACTAAAAAACACAGAGGATACAAGCGTATACGTATTGGCAGCACCAGTAACAGTGGCCACACACAGAATCTACAAGTTAATGCGAAAGGACATTTGTACCGCGCACTATCACCACCGGAGTGGTCCCCTGGCGCTCTGGCGGCTTTGAAAGAGGAGGGGGGGGGGGGGGGGGGGGGGTTGAGTTAGTGGGAGGAAGCAGGAAAAGTGCGAGAGAGCAGTGATGTGCTGTTGGCGGCCTCAGCCCGGTGGGTCCGTTGGCTGGGCCTAGGGTGTTTGCGGCCTGTAGTCGTTGTGTACTGTTGTGCAAGACGATGTGTTTTTGTTTTGTTGTTGCAATGTAGTGAAGTTTGTGCGGTTTGTTGTGCTGTAGGTTTTGGTTGCGTTTGGTTTGGAGTTTGAGAGGTGTATGCAGTACGAGAAATTGTTAGTAGGGTTGGTTAGTTTGCGTCTCTATCCTGAATTGAGGTGCTCGGCTTGCATAGTCTCCCCTGATGCGTCTATGTCCTGCTCTGGGTCGGACTGGCATACAAGGTTCCTTACTCCTCTGGCCCCCACCTCTAACAAGCTCTCTCATAGCTCCCCTTATCTTCCCTTCGTACTCCTGTGGCCAGTGCACCTGCCAATGTCAACCTCTGAAGTAGTGGGGTGATTGCCAATATCTCGACAATTCCACACCACTGTGGTACCTGGCGGTAATTAAGGGGCGGGCGAAAGTGTTGGTGGGATTGTCTGGATTGGTTGACTCAGTCTCTGTGACAAGTGACAGAGGTCCCTAGACATATTCCCACCTGCAGTTGTCGCCTAGTAGTCACCATGTCCCAAAGGTTCTTCTGACTGTGCTGTGTTACAAAACAAAATAAATATGATGGCTACAGTAGCCAAATTCCTACCCCAATACTGCAACCATAACGCTGGACAACCACCAACATCACATTTCCATCTCAAGAACACAAGTAGAGCTACATCCAGATAACCTCAAAAGTCCCGCTAGTAGGGCAACTGGTGTCCCAACCGCAACCCAATAAGAAATCCACAACAGCGATTGCGATAATAGCAAAACGCCAGCACTCCGACATATCCAAAGCCCTACTGGTGCACCCCCAACTGAGCAACAATCCAAACCCAGCCACCATCACTGGGACCCAACATGCCACAGCCACAGCCACTCCCCCACCCTGCCCCCCACAAACATACAAAACCAGCTAAACAATAAATGCATCCAACCCAGCTATTCATAGCCTTCACACTGCCACATTCCACTGTGGACACGATGCAAATAACCCCACTAACTAAGCCAGGAGGGACACTTCCACTGTGAGAAAAGACATCCTAGGGAGAAGCGAAGAAATCCATGTGTACAAAAAGCATTGCTGGACTGGACGTGGTAGACCAGGTGATGATGGGGAAACATAGAAACAGATCTGCGTGGGTGGGGGGCGGTAAGGGTTCAAAACACATTTTTGAATAATAGCCTAGATCCAGAATTTACATAACAGATTCACATTGTGTAATCCTGTCAGATAACAAAGTAGATGGGTGTGCGGGAGTTAAGGGGTCTCTAGAACAAGGCTAAAACTCCAATAGAATAGTTCAATAGATGGAAGGAACACGTTACTTACCTGTAACTGTTGTTCTCCAGCATGGGTCTGGCATGGATTCACATGCTCATGAATATTCCCCGTTGTCAGGCCGGGAATCCTCGGTATAGAAAAAAAATCAGTATCAGTTTCGTTTCTGATCTGTCTTTCTTAGTAGTAACCAATCACTGGTCTCTGGGTCATACTGCCCCCAGACAATGACTGCCCTCTCCCTAAGCCCCGCCTCCAGCAGCCATCCTCAGATTTGGTAGCACGTAAAGTGGCAGTATGACCAAGTGAAGAGCCGCAGAGGGGTAGGCGGGAGGGTTCGCATGTGAATCCATGCCAGACCCATGCTGGAGAACAACAGTTACAGGTAAGTAACTTGTTCCTTCTCCAGCATGGGGTCTGGCATGGATTCACATGCTCATGAATAAGAGAATACATAGCGGTACACATGCACAACCACGGGAGGTGGCAACAGGCTCAACATTAAGCAATACAACAACTCAACATTAAGCAACTCTTACCTCCTCGCCAGGCTCACCTTAGGCGAACAGGTTGCGCAGCACTGCTTGGCCGACCCTGGACTCCTCCCTGGAGTCCCGATCGACGCAGTAGAATCTTGTGAAGGTGTGCGTCGACCTCCACATCGCAGCCCTGCAGATGTCCATCAGGGGCACACCAGACAGGAACGCCGTGGTAGCAGCGATCGCTCTGGTCGAATGGGCTCTCAGACGGCCGGTCAGCTGTCGGTTTGCCAACCGGTGACAGTGCATGATGCAGCCGGAGAGCCATCTGG
The DNA here is from genome assembly GCF_040938575.1 of Ambystoma mexicanum. Classification (NCBI taxonomy): domain Eukaryota; kingdom Metazoa; phylum Chordata; class Amphibia; order Caudata; family Ambystomatidae; genus Ambystoma; species Ambystoma mexicanum. Next base: position 1,525,224,591 of record NC_090922.1, on the reverse strand, counting down.
AAATGGAAGTCTTTGAGAGAGCCTTCCCTTGATTCACAGTCCCAAAGTTCACAAACAGTTGTGACGTCTTCCGAAAACTCTTTGTGCGGTCCACGTAGAACTTCAGCGCTCTAGCTACATCCAGCGAGTGCAAAGTCATCTCAGCCGGCGACGAAGGCGACGGGAAGAAAACTGGCAACACCAAGGGCTCGTTGAGGTGGAAGTCCAACGGCACCTTGGGCATAAAGGATGGGTGTGTCCTCAGCACCACCCTCGTGTCATGAAAAGTCAAGTATGGATGCTTGCAAGATAGGGCCTGGATCTCTCCCACTCGTCGTGCGGAGGTGATGGCCACGAGGAAAGCGGACTTCCACGACAGGAACTTCAAAGGCGCCGAATGCATAGGCTCGAATGGGGCCCCCATGAGCTTGGACAGCACCACATTAAGCTCCCACGCCGGGGCAGGAGCCTTCACCGGCGGGAATGATCGGAATAGTCCCTTCATGAATTCTTTCACCAGGCGATGAGACCACAAGGACGCCCGTCCCGTCGTCCTGGTATATCGGGAGATTGCAGCCAGATGTATTTTGATGGAGGCGTGAGCCAGTCCAGCTTTGGCCAGCAACAGTAGGTACGGCAGTACTTGAGGGGCCGTAATCCGCAGAGGGTTAATCTTCTGTGCACGGCACCAGACAGAGAACCTCTTCCATTTATGTCCATAGCACGAGGACGCCCTGGCCTTTGCAAGAACCTCTCTGAAGTCGGCCGGGATGTCGTACCCTCCAAACTCTAGTGCTGCAGGAGCCAGGCCTGCAAGTTCAGCGACTCCGGGTTGTGGCGAAGAATGGCTCCTCCTTCTCTGGAGAGAAGGTCTGCGTCCGTCGGCAGCTTGACTGGTGGGGACGTTGACAAGTCCAGAAGGTCCGGGAACCAGATCTGCCTCGGCCACGCCGGTGCGACGAGGATCATCCTGCACCGGGACCTCTTGAGCTGGTTGATGAGCCGGAGCAGCAACGGCAGCGGAGGGAACGCATAAAGAAATAGGCCGTCCCAGGGGAACGAGAAAGCATCGCCCATGCTCCTCGGCTGGGGGAACCTGCTGGCGAACCTCCGGCACTTGGAATTCGTCACCGTCGCAAAGAGATCGATTTGGGGTTCGCCCCATCGTCGATCCACTTGATCCCGGTGTAGTTCCCACTCGTGGCACGAGCGCAGCTCCCTGCTGAGTGAGTCGGCGATCGTGTTTTTTATTCCTGCCAGATGAAGAGGCACCAGAAACATCCCTTGGGCGACGGCCCGATGCCACAGATCCTGGGCTTCCTTGGATAGGGCCGGGGACCTGGTTCCCCCCTGCTTCTGGATGTAGAACATCGTGGTGGTGTTGTCGGTGAAGATCCTCACCACCTTGCCCTTGAGGGACGGAAGAAAGGACCTGAGGGCCCAGAACACCGCGCGGAGCTCCAAGATGTTGATGTGGAGAGACTTCTCCGGGAGCCAAAGGCCTCTCGTGTGAAGATCTCCGTAGTGTGCTCCCCAACCTTCCAGGGAGGCGTCCGTCGTCACCGTCACCTGGTGAGCTGGGGTCTGAAAGTCTGTGCCCGCCGATAGAGGGGCGCGGGTACTCCACCACCGGATCGCCTGACGGAACGTCTCCTTGAGAGGGATCCTGTCCTCGAAGCTGCCCGTCGACTGGATCCAGCGGGCATCGAGGAACTCCTGTAAGGGTCTCATCCGAAGCCTGCAAAGGCGCACCAAATAAATGCAGGAGGACATCTTCCCGAGGAGGAACTTGATATATCATACCTTGGCCATGTCTGTGGCCAGAAGACGCTGCACTTTGCCCAGAATGGTCCTGGTCCTTTCCTCCGACGGCGAGGCCAGCCGCGCCACTGTGTCGAGCTTGGCTCCCAGAAACAGGGCGACTTGCGACGGAACCAGGTGGGATTTTGGAAAGTTGGAGAATCCCAGGTCTGTGAGCAGCTGGACGGTCTTCGCAGTGTGCCCCACGGCAAGCTCCCTTGTCCTTGCCCGGATGAGCCAGTCGTCCAGGTAGGGGTAGACGTGGATCCCCTGTAGGCGCAGCCGCGCCGCCACCAGTGCGAGGCACTTGGTGAACACCCTGGGTGCTGACTTCAATCCGAACAGGAAGGCCTTGAACTGGTAGTGCCGCCCTTGGACCACGAATCTGAGGAACTTTTGGTGTCTTTTTAGAATGGGGAATGTGGAAGTACGCATCCTCCAAGTCCAACGACGACAGGAAATCGCCCTCCTCCAGCTGTCCCAGCACATGCTGGAGAGTGACCATACGGAACTTCTGTGCCTTGATGTACTTGTTCAGTCGTCGTAGGTCCAGGATGGGGCGCCATCCTCCTGTCTTCTTTTTTACGAGGAAGTACCTTGAGTAAACTCCGGAGCCCCGAAGCCTCTTTGGGACGAGCTCGATGGCACCCTTCTTGAGCATCGCCCTTACTTCCAACAGTAGTTGAGGGACGTGATTGTCCCTACTGGCCACGGGTGGAACGCGAGGGCACTTCTTCTGAAACTCGAGGGCGTGCCCTTGGGCCAGGGCGTCCAGCACCCAACGGTCGGTGGAGATGGACTCCCACACGCTGACGAACCTCGCCAGCCGGCCTCCCACCGGGGTGCTTCGGCGGGGGCCCGACCCCACAGTCGGTTCAATCTTGTTTGGAGGCCGCCTTGCCTCCTTGACCTTGTCGATGACGACGGGCACCACCTGACTTGCCGCGTCCCCTGTAGGCTTCCTGGGACGAAGATCTTGCCGCTTGGGGGTAAGTGGAGGAGCCACTGCCGGATCCCTTGGAGGCACCTTGTCTGCCTCCGGAGCTCCGAAAGGACGGCCGTCGTTGTTGGAGCACTCCCAGTGCCCGGGCAGTCTCTGTCTGTCTTGATGGCCTGAAGGGACTCATCAACCGCCTTCCCAAACAGGTTGTTCCCGTCGAAGGGCATGTCCAAAACCTTGGTTTGTACGTCCTGGCGGAAATCCGTGGCCATGAGCCATCCTCATCGTCTCAAGTAAAAGCTGTTGCCCAACTGACGGAAACCGGTGTCGGCGATGTCCGTTGCCACCATGATGGCATGGTCCGAAGCAATCTCCCCCTCCTGTAGGATTTCAAGGGCCTCAGCCCTTTTGGCATCCGGAAGAAAGTCTAACAGAGGGGCGATTTTGAACCACAACTCCGTCGTAGCGGGCTACGATAGCCAGGGCGTTGGCCGCCTTGATAGTCGTCGCTGCGGATGAGATGACCCGTCGTCCCATCGTGTCCAACTTCCTGCCCTCGCCGTCCGGCGGGTAAGTTGATGTCGAGGCCGATGCTCCCCCAGCTTTCTTTTTTACCGCCGCCGAGACGACCGAATCCGGGGTAGGTTGTGCCCGAAGGCACAAGGGGCAGCGTCGGGGACCCGGTACTTCTTCTCGTACCGGTCCCTCTTTGCCGGCGCCGTGGCGGGGTTCTTGAGGAGGGCGAGCCCCTCATCCCAGATGTGATCAAGAAGCGGTACGGCGAGGACCGTCTTCCTTTTAGCCTCGCGCCGTTGGTATAGGAACCTTTCTTCTTTTCTGCTGGGCAGAGCTGGAAAAGCTTGGATGCCCTGGAAATTATGGCATGAAAGGATCCAATCTCGTTGGGCGGGGATGCCCGAGCAGGGGGCGATGGGGGAAACGTCCCGTCGTCGCTTCTGTCGTCATCTGTACCTGTCGTAGCCGTGTCCGTGCCTGTATCATCCCTGTGGGTAGTAGACCGGGGGAAGGCAGAGCAGGCCGCAGAGGTGGCGTAGGATGCGTCCTCCTCCTCTTATGCGGTGGACCCTCTGAAGGTCCTGGCTCCGGTTCCCCCGTCGGGTCTGGCTCAGGTACCTCCGTCGGGGGAAGGGGCAACCTTGTCCTTATCTCCGAGCATAAGGACTGCATCGCTGACATAATTGCCGCCGAGGTGTCCTGCGGCGCCGGAAACTACGGGCGTGAGGGCTCTTGAGGAGCCTCGTCGGCGACACCGTCGCTCTCTTCGTTGCCCTCGGCAGGATCCCTCCCGATGCGCTGGGACTCTTCCACGACTTTGATGAGCTCTTCTTCAGAGGTCGTGTCCGTATCCACGATGGCCACCAGCCCCTCCCCCACCTTTTCCAACGAGGACTTCGTGTGGGTCTTCTCAATGGGCTTGAAAGACGACTCCCTCTGCGGTGGCAGGGAGACTCTGGGTCCTGAGGGCGCCTCCACTGGTGTAGCCTCCACAGGCTGAGCCAGGGCCGCGGCGGCATCCTCAATCGAGGTCTTAGCAGGGTGAATTAAGGCCATCGTCACCTTCTGGACGCCTGGGGCCTTCACCTTGGGAGGAGGGTCCGAGCCTCGCTCCCCCTCTGCCGGAATCATCGAGATCGACCGGGGCATCTCCAGAAGCTTTGCCGGGTTCTCGGACTTCCTCTTACCCGAGCCAGAGCGTTGGCTTGTGGTTGATGGCGCCGGGGAGGATGCGCCCTGCCTGGCAGCCAAGGAGCCTGACCGTTCGGCGCTCCCGGTGCCCGCGGACTCGCGGTGCTTAGCCTTTTGTTGGGCCCCCGTCGTCGGGACACCCTCACAGGACTTAGAAGACCGCTCGGACTTCTTTTTCTTCTTCTCGCCTGACGGGCTCTTCCCTTCCAGCCAGTTGGCGAAACGGAGGTGGCGATCCTTCATGGTCCACTCCAACATGTTCCCACAAAACGCACAGTCCTGCTCCTTGTGCGTCTTGTCCTCATGGAGACAGAGGCATAACGAATGCTCGTCCTCCTTGAAAACATTCTGAAGCTGGCATCCAGGGCAGGTCCTGAACAGCTTCCGGGCATCAAGCTTCCTTTCTCCTGGGCCATGTCCGGGGTAGGCCTCGGAACTTCTGGAATCCTCCAAAAGCGTAACGACGAAATCTTCACCCTTGAGGGGCGTAGAAAACTCTGAAACGAATCCCTGTTGATCGGATGTAGAAACGGTGGAGCTTGAACCTCTATTTAACCGAAAAATGAGAAAAATCTCCTGAAAAAGCGCGAAAACGCAGCAAAAGCTTGAGAGCTACAGCACAAGGACTCCCAACACTTGAACGTGCAGTAAAAATCTGAAGATGGCTGCCGGAGGGGGCTTAGGGAGAGGGCAGTCATTGGCTGGGGGCAGTATGACCCAGAGACTAGTGATTGGTTACTACTAAGAAAGACAGATCAGAAACGAAACTGATACTGATTTTTATCTATACCGAGGATTCCCAGCCTGACGGGGAATATTCATGAGCATGTGAATCCATGCCAGACCCCATGCTGGAGAATGTCTTTGATGGGCAAGGAAGGGGGCATAAGAGCATTCTGGTGGCACAGGGCAAGTAGAGCAAAAGAGAAATCGAGAAAGGAGAGGGGCTGGGACTGGTAGGTTGCAGAGTGACAATTGAGTCAGAGAGGGGAAAGTACAGTAAGATTGAGTGAGATAAGAGTATGAGAGAGGGAATGGGATGGACCAACGCATAAAGTTGCATGGAGAGCTATCCTACTTGGTGTTGGTAGATAGAGGTGGGGGAAGGAATGGAGAGAGCAAAAAGGGTGTGTGTTGCAGTTGACAACATTTGTGGAGGGATGGAGTAAGTTTGCAGAGCACTAGTGTAGAGATTTGAAATTTAGTTGAGTGGTGTATGAGGTGTGGGCAGATTTTCTAATGTTCAGTAGGTTGAGCCTGGCTGCAGTAGCCATGATCTGGAAGAGTTTTGGGTCACTGTCAGAGAAAGCCAAGTATGTGAGCCTTCGGTGAGGAAGCTCAGGGAAAATGAGAGAAAAACGGGAGTGGGATATGTTAATCCCTAAAAATAGTAGAATATTAAAATATCAAAAGGCAAATCTGTGTGCATCCTATGAGCGGCGTGGAGGACTCACATCGGTCATGGTATGTTTAGTGAATTGTCAAAGTGGACAGGTTTGGATTTGGTGGACAATGCTACTAATTCGGGAAAGATCAAGTGACCTAGTCCAGGTCCTCCAACTACTCCAACGTGGAGAGCATGGATTGAGTGGCGAAAAACCTTGCGGATTGCCCCTCTTCTCTGGTCAGATAAAGTCACTGGCAGGGACCAAGTGTGTCTGTATCAGAAGACTGGACAACTCTTGCATCTCAAGAATGCCTAGACTAGTTCCCCAACAGTGTGGCACACAGATGGGAGATGCCGATTTATAAGGTTAAGCAGTAGCCATGAATGACAGATTTGCACAAACATTCCAGGGCTTCTGGATGAATGAGAAGGTGAATAAACACAATATGAAGCTCAACTGCCTTGAGACTTCCTCCAAAAGGTGAGCCATTTAACATGGTCCTGTCTCACTAGGCTGAACGTCTGTGGGTACTGCTACAGTGAAAGTGTTATTTTCCACTCCCCCTGATAATCTTAACCATGTGATGTACCGCAAGAGGTTGCCACTACTTTTGATGGGGGAAGCCCCTTTCCATGAACCTTGGGAGGGGAGGCCACTGCCCGATATTCCCCCCTGGGTGTTGTGCTCAGCGGGATGATCGCATGGGGAGGGAGAACCCCATTGAGAGTAGTGACCAGCTTGGGAAAACGCATTAGCCTTTCCCCCCCTCCCTCTAAACCCATCCTTCTCCACATCACCCGAGACTCCCATATGCTATTGTGGTATATCCCATATAAAACTACGGAGACGAGGAAGAAGCTGCAAAGAATAATTATCACCAACGCAAATGACAGTGCGCGCTCTAGCCTTTGCCAGGACCCAATTTGCCCACTGCCATACAGAGAGGGGATCTGAGAATGACTTCTTTGTTCTTGGTCTGCACGAACCACGAGAGGCTGCAGGTATGCAGAGGGAGAACAACATTCCATAACAGCCACGTGAAGGGGGTCTGGGATACACAGTGGAAAAGGAACAAGTTACTTACCTGTAACTGTTGTTCTCCAGCATGGGTCTGGCATGGATTCACATGCTCATGAATATTCCCAGTCGTCAGGCTGGGAATCCTCGGTAAAGAAAAAACCAGTATCAGTTTCGTTTCTGATCTGTCTTTCGTAGTAATAACCAATCACTGGTCTCTGCGTCATACTGACCACAGCCAATGATTGCCCTCTACCTAAGCACCGCCTCTGGCAGCCATCTTCAGATTTGGAAGCACGTGAAGTGGCAGTATGACCAAGTGAAGAGCCACAGAGGGGTAGGCGGGAGGGTTCGCATGTGAATCCATGCCAGACCCATGCTGGAGAACAACAGTTACAGGTAAGTAACTTGTTCCTTCTCCAGCATGGGGTCTGGCATGGATTCACATGCTCATGAATAAAGAATACATAGCAGTACACACATGCACAACCACGGGAGGTGGCAAAGGCTCAACATTAAGCATTACATCAAACCCAACATTAAGCATCTTACCTCCTCACCAGGCTCACCTCAGGCGAACAGGTTGCGCAGCACTGCTTGGCCGACCCTGGACTCCTCCCGGGAATCCCGATCGACGCAGTAGAGTTTCGTGAAGGTGTGAGTCGACCTCCACGTAGCAGCCCTGCATATGTCCAGCAGGGGCACACCAGAAAGGAACGCCGTGGTGGCTGCGATCGCTCTGGTGGAATGGGCTCTCGGACGGCCAGGCAGCGGTCGGTTTGCCAACCGATGCCAGTACATGATACAGCCGGAGAGCCATCTGGAAATGGAAGCCTTCGAGAGAGCCTTCCCCTGATTGACAGGTCCAAAATTCACAGAGAGTTGTGACGTCTTCCGAAAACACTTTGTGCGGTCCACGTAGAACTTCAGCGCTCTAGCCACATCCAGCGAGTGCAAAGTCCTCTCAGCCGGCGACGAAGGCGACGGGAAGAACACAGGCAACACCAAGGGTTCGTTGAGATGGAAGTCCGACGGTACCTTGGGCATGAAGGAGGGGTGCGTCCTGAGCACTACCCTCGTGTTGTGAAAAGTCAAGTACGGGGCCTTGCAGGAAAGGGCCTGGATCTCTCCCACCCGTCGTGCGTAGGTGATGGCCACAAGAAACGCTGTTTTCCACGACAGAAACTTCAACGGGGCCGAGTGCAGAGGCTCGAACGGAGGTCCCATGAGCTTGGTCAGCACCACGTTGAGCTCCCACGCCGGGGCCGGAGCCTTCACCGGCGGGAACGATCTGAACAGTCCCTTCATGAACTCTTTCACCAAGACGATGAGACCACAAGGACGTCCGGCCCGTGGTCCTGGTGTATCGGGAGATCGCAGCAAGATGAATCTTGATGGACGCGTGTGCCAGTCCAGCTTTGGCCAGCGTCAGCAGGTACGGCAGTACCTGGGGAGCCGTAATCCGTAGAGGGTTAATCTTCTGTGCGTGGCACCAGACAGAGAACCTCTTCCATTTGTGTCCGTAGCATTTAAGAGTCGAGGACGCCCTGGCCTTTGCAAGAACCTCTCTGCAGTCGGCCGGTATGTCGTATCCTCCAAACTCTAGCGCTGCAGGAGCCAGGCCTGCAAGTTCAGCGATTTCGGGTCGTGGTGGAGGATGGCGCCTCCTTCCCTGGAGAGCAGATCCGCGTCCACCGGCAGCTTGATTGGCGGGGACGCTGACAAGTCCAGAAGGTCCGGGAACCATATCTGCCTCGGCCACGCAGGTGCGACGAGGATCATCCTGCACCGTGACCTCTTGAGCTGGTTGACGAGCCGGATTAGCAGTGGCAAAGGAGGGAACGCGTAGAGCAACAGGCCCTCCCAGGGGAACGAGAAAGCATCGCCCATGCTCCTCGCCTGGGGAAACCTGCTGGCGAACCTCCGGCGCTTGGAGTTCGTCGCCGTCGCGAACAGGTCGATCTGGGGTGTGCCCCACCGTCGGAAGAGGCGATCCACTAGATCCTGCCGTAGTTCCCACTCGTGGCACGAGTGCAGCTCCCTGCTGAGTGAGTCGGCGATGGTGTTTTTTATCCCTGCCAGATGAAACGGCACCAGAAACATCCTTTGGGCGACGGCCCAATGCCACAGGTCCTGCACCTCCTTGGACAGTGCTGGGGACCTGGTTCCGCCCCGTTTCCTGATGTAAAACATGGTGGTGGTGGTGTTGTCGGTGAAGATCCTCACCACCTTGCCCTTGAGGGACGGAAGGAAGGACCTGAGGGCCCAGAACACTGCACGGAGCTCCAGGACGTTGATATGGAGGGACTTCTCCGTCGGGAGCCAGAGGCCTCTCGCGTGCAGATTTTCGGTGTGCGCTCCCCACCCTTCCAGGGAGGCATCCGTGGTCACTGTCTCCTGGTGGTCTGGGGTCTGGAAGTCCATGCCCGCCGTCAGATGCGCGCGGGTGCCCCACCACCGGACCGCTCGGCGGAAACTCTCGTCGAGTGTGATCCTCTCCTCGAAGCCGCCCGTTGTTTGGATCCAGCGCGCGTCCAGGAACTCCTGCCACGGGCGCATCCGGAGCCTGCACATGGGAATGAGGTAGATGCAAGAGGACATCATTCCGAGGAGGGACTTGATGGACCTCACCTTGGCCGCGTCGGAAACCAACATCCGCTGTACCTTGCCCAGGATGGACCTGGTCCTTTCCTCCGACGGGGAGGCCAGAAGGGACACTGTGTCGAGCTTTGCTCCCAGAAACAGTGCGTTTTGCGTGGGTACCAGGTGGGACTTGGCGTAGTTCACGGAGAATCCCAGGTCCGTGAGAAGTTGGACGGTCCTTGCTGTGTGCTCCACGGCGAGCTCCCTCGTCTTGGCTCGGATGAGCCAGTCGTCCAGGTAGGGGTAGACGTGGAACCCCTCGCGGCGCAGCTGCGCCGCCACCGGTGCAAGGCACTTGGTAAATACCCTGGGTGCCGACCGTAGTCCGAAGGGGAGGGCTTTGAACTGGTAGTGACGCCCTTGGACCACAAACCTGAGGAATTTTCGGTGCCCCTTTAGGATGGGAATATGGAAGTAGGCATCCTCCAAATCCAACAACGACAGGAAGTCTCCTTCCTCCAGCTGACCCAGGACGTGCTGGAGGGTGACCATCCGGAATTTCTGCGCCTTGATGAACTTGTTCAGACGTCGCAGGTCTAGGATGGGGCGCCATCCTCCCGTCTTCTTCTTCACGAGGAAGTATCTCGAGTAAACTCCGGAGCCCCGACGCCTCTTTGGGACGAGTTCGATGGCGCCCTTCCTGAGCAACGCCTTTACCTCCAGGAGAAGCTGAGGGACGTGAAGCTCTTTCCTGGCCACAGGGGGGACGCGCGGGCACCTTCTTTGAAACTCGCGCGTGTGGCCCCGGGCTAAGGCGTCCAGCACCCAACAGTCGGTGGAGATGGACTCCCACACGCTGACGAAGCTCGCCAGCCGGCCTCCCACCGGGGTGCTTCGGTGGGGGCCCGACCCCACGGCCGGTTCAATCCTGTTTCGACGAGGCTTTGCCGCCTTGACCTCCTTGGCGACGACGGCGGGGTCCACCAGACTTGCCTCGTCCTCTGTAGGCCTCCTGAGACGACGAGCGGGCCGCTTGACGGTAGGTAGAGAAACCGCCGCCGGAACCTTTGGTGCGTCCTTGCCTCCGCTGCTCCGAAAGGGCGTCCGTCGTTGCTGTAGAACCCTAAGGGCCCGGGCCGTTTCAGTGTCCGCTTTAATGACCTGAAGGGAATTGTCCACTGTTTTCCCAAACAGGTTGTTCCCATCGAAGGGCATGTCCAGGACTCTGGTCTGTACGTCTTGACGGAAGTCCGTAGCCTTGAGCCATCCACGCCGCCTAAGGCACACGCCGTTGCCCAACTGGCGAAACCCAGTGTCGGCGATGTCCGTCGCAATAGTGATGGCGTGGTCTGACGCCACCTCACCTTCCTGTAGGATCTCCAGGGCATCCGCCCTCTTGTCGTCCGGTAGGAAGTCCAGCAGGGGAGCCAGTTTGTACCATAGCTCCCTGTCGTACCGGGCCACGATAGCCAAAGCGTTGGCCGCTTTAATCGGCGTCGCTGCAGACGAGATGACCCTGCGTCCCATAGCGTCCAATAGCGTCCAATTTCTTTCCCTCGCCGTCCGGTGGGTAAGTCGATGTGGAGGCCGCACCCCCCCGCGCTTTCTTCCTGGCCGCCGCGGAGACGACGGAGTCCGGGGTAGGCTGCGCCCGGAGGCACAGGGGGGCCGCGTCCGGGACCCGGTACTTCTTCTCGTACCGGTCTCTTCTAGCTGGCGTCGTGGAAGGGTTCTTGAGGAGGGCGAGGCCCTCATCCCAAATGTCGTCCAGTAGAGGCACCGCGAGGACCGTCTTCCTCTTGGCCTCGCGCCTTTGATAAAGGAATCCTTCCTTTTTCTTCTCCTCAGGGCAGAGTTGGAAAAGCTCGGATGCCCTGGCGATCATGGAGTGGAACGATCCAATCTCGTCGGGTGGAGAAGCCCTGGGGGGAGGTGACGACGGGAGATCCTCGTCGTATACCTCGTCGTCCGTACCCGTCGCTGTCGTGTCAGTCCCCGTATCATCCCCTCGGGTGGACGGGGAGGAGGGCTGGGCGGGTCGCGACGGCTGAAAAGGAGGTGGAGGGTGAATCCTTTTCTTGGGAGGGGTAACACCAGAAGGTCCCGGTTCCGGATCCCCCGACGGGAGAGGTTCCTCCGTCGGCAACGGTAGTCTCGTCCTTATCTCTGAGCATAAGGACTGTATAGCCAACAAAATGGCCGCCGAGTTGTCTTGCGGCGCTGGCAGAGGGGAATCCGACGGGCGATCAGGGGGCCCGTCGGCACCCTCGATGCTGTCGTCGTCACCTGCGTCGGGATCCATCCCGACGGGCCGGTCTTCATCCACGCCAAGGCCGTGGCTTAAGACCTCGATCAGCTCTTCCTCTGAAGCCGAATCTACGACGACACCCTGCCCCCCCTTTTTCTTCCCCGCCGGGGATTTCACGGGGGTCCTATCGATGGGCACAAAAGAGGACTCCCTCCGAGGTGGCAGGGAGACTCTGAGCCCCGAGGTCGCCACCACTGGTGTAGCCCCCACAGGCTGAGCCAGGGCCGCCGCGACAGTATCGATAGAGGGCTTGGCCGGATGGATTAAGGCCTTCACCACCTTAGGGGCGCTCACCGCCTTATCCTTGAGGGGGGGGGGGACACTGCCTCGCTCCCCCTCAGATGGGGCCTTCGAGCTCGACCGTGGCCTCTCCAGGAGCTTCGCCGGGTGCTCGCCCTTCCTCTTACCCGACCCAGAGCGTTGGCTCGTGGCTGAAGGTGCCGGGGAGGGTGTGCCATGCCTGGCGCCCGTGGAGCCCGACCGTTCGGCGCTCCCGGTGCCAGCGGACTCGCGGTGCTTGGCCTTGTGTTGGACCCCCGTCGCCGGGGCGTCCTCAAAGGTCTTAGAAGACCGCTTCGATTTCTTCCTCTTCTTCTCGCCTGACGGGCTCTTCCCTTCCAGCCAGTTGGCGAGGCGTTGGTGGCGGTCCTTCATGGTCCGCTCCGACATATTGCCGCAAAACGCACAGTCCTTCTCCACGTGCGTCTTGTCCTCATGTAAGCAGTAGAGACAAAAGGAGTGTTCGTCCTCCTTAAAGACGTTCTGCAGCTGGCATCCAGGGCAGACCCTTAACAGCTTTCCGGGCGTCGAGCTTCCCTTCTCCTGGGCCATGTCCGGGCCTGAGAAGCTTCTGGAGTCCTCCAAAACGTAGCTCGACGAAATCTTCACCCTTGAGGTGCGCAGACGAATCCGACACGGGTCCCCGTTGATCGGATGGAGAGTCGGTGGAGCTTGAGGCTCTTTTGACCGGAAAAACGAAGTTTTGAGAAAAAAAACGTGAAAAAATAGCACTAACGCTCGAGAGCAATAGCACGAGGATCCCAACACATGAACGTGCGGTAAAAATCTGAAGATGGCTGCCAGAGGCGGTGCTTAGGTAGAGGGCAGTCATTGGCTGTGGTCAGTATGACGCAGAGACCAGTGATTGGTTATTACTACGAAAGACAGATCAGAAACGAAACTGATACTGGTTTTTTCTTTACCGAGGATTCCCAGCCTGACGACGGGGAATATTCATGAGCATGTGAATCCATGCCAGACCCCATGCTGGAGAAGTATAAGTTAAATTACAGAAAATACAAATTTTGCCTATATAACCAACAGAATTGAGACGGAATTCTCAAACTTAGCCCGCGTTGCATCTAAATAGAAATGTGATTGTTAGCAAATACCACACCTAGATAGAATTTCAGAAATGTGACTATTAGCATATGTGACTCTTAGCATGCACCACACTTAGAACTATGAACCTAGCTTGCGCGGCATCTAGATAGAAATGTGACTATTATCATGTACCGGACCTAGATGGAATCCCACAATTGCAAGGACAGCAATGCCAACTAACCAACCAACTAACAATTCCATCCCTCTGCATACACCTCTCAAACTATAACCAAACACAACCACAAGCCTTAAATGCAGCAATCCGCACAAATTTCACAACAATGCAACAACAAAACAAAGCACACAGACTTGCACAACAGCACACGTCTACGGACCATAAAACACCCCAACCCCAGCTGACGGACCCACCGGGCAGAGGCTGCCAACAGCACATCACTGCTCTCTTGCACTTTTCCAGCTTATTCCTACTAACCCACCCGCCTCCTCCCCTTTTCAGAGCCGCCAGAGCGCCAGGGGACCACTTCGGTGGTGATAGTGCGCGGTACAAATGACCTTTAAAATTAACATTAACACCCACAGACCTTGGCAGGAGAGTACACCAGGACTGTGTGCTATAAATAAAGAGAACTGGGAAAACATACAAGTGAATGGGGTCTGGGACCCACCCTGGGGAACAAAGCCACAACGAAAAGGAAGGAACAAGTTACTTACCTGTAACTGTTGTTCTCCAGCATGGGTCTGGCATGGATTCACATGCTCATAAATATATTCCCCGTCGTCAGGCTGGGAATCCTCGGTAAAGAAAAAAATCAGTATCAGTTTCATTTCTGATCTGTCTTTCGTAGTAGTAACCAATCACTGATCTCTGCGTCATACTGACCACAGCCAATGACTGTGGCAGTATGACCAAGTGAAGAGCCGCAGAGGGGTAGTCGGGAGGGTTCGCATGTGAATCCATGCCAGACCCATGCTGGAGAACAACAGTTACAGGTAAGTAACTTGTTCCTTCTCCAGCATGGGGTCTGGCATGGATTCACATGCTCATGAATATAAGAATACATAGCAGTACACACATGCACAACCACGGGAGGTGGCAACAAGCTCAACATTAAGCAATACAACAACTCAACATTAAGCGTCTCTTACCTCCTCACCAGGCTCACCTTAAGTGAACAGGTTGCGCAGCACTGCTTGGCCGACCCTGGACTCCTCCCTGGAATCCCGATTGACGCAGTAGAATCTCGTGAAGGTGTGCGTCGACCTCCACGTAGCAGCCCTGCAGATGTCCAGCAGGGGCACACCAGATAGGAACGCCGTAGTAGCAGCGATCGCTCTGGTCGAATGGGCTCTCGGACGGCCTGGCAGCGGTCGGTTAGCCAACCGGTGGCAGTGCATGATGCAGCCGGAGAGCCATCTGGAAATAGAAGACTTCGAGAGAGCCGTCCCGTGATTCACAGGTCCAAAGTTCACAAACAGCTGTGATGTCCTCCGAAAACTCTTCGTGCGGTCCACATAGAACTTCAGCGCTCTAGCCACATCTAGAGAGTGCAAAGTCCTCTCGGCCGGCGACAAAGGAGACGGGAAGAAAACAGGTAACACCAGGGGCTCGTTAAGATGGAAGTCCGACGGCACCTTGGGCATAAAGGAGGGGTGCGTCCTAAGCACCACCCTCGAGGCATGGAAAGTCAAGTACGGTGCTTTGCAGGATAGGGCCTGGTTCTCTCCCACTCGTCGTGCGGAGGTAATGGCCACCAGGAATGCAGTCTTCCACGACACAAACTTCATCGGTGCGGAGTGCATCGGCTCGAATGGGGGCCCCATGAGCCGAGTCAGCACCACGTTAAGTTCCCACGCCGGGGCTGGGGCCTTCACCGGCGGGAACGACCGGAACAGTCCTTTCATAAACTCTTTCACTAGTCGATGGGACCACAGGGACGTCCGTCCTGTGGTTCTGGTATATCTGGAGATCGCCGCCAGATGAATCTTAATGGAGGCATGGGCTAGCCCAGCCTTTGCCAGCGATAGCAGGTACGGCAGCACCTGAGGTGCCGTAATCCGTAGGGGGTTGATCTTCTGTGCTCGGCACCAGATAGAGAACCTCTTCCACTTGTGACCGTAGCATTTGAGAGTCGAGGACGCCCTGGCCTTTGCAAGAACCTCTCTGCAGTTGGCCGGTATATCGTACCCTCCAAACTCTAGCGCTGCAGGAGCCAAGCCTGCAGGTTCAGCGATGCCGGGTCGTGGTGGAAGATGGTGCCTCCTTCTCTGGAGAGGAGTTCCGCGTCCGCCGACAGCTTGATGGATGGGGACGTTGACAAGTCCAGAAGGTCCGGGAACCAGATCTGCCTTGGCCACGCCGGTGCGACGAGGATCATCCTGCACCGGGACCTCTTGAGCTGGTTGATGAGTCGAAGCGGCAACGGAGGGAACGCATACAGGTATAGGCCGTCCCAGGGGGACGAGAACGCATCGCCCATGCTTCTCGGCTGGGGAAACCTGCTGGCGAACCTCTGGCACTTCGAGTTCGTCGCTGTTGCGAACAGGTCGATTTGGGGTTAGCCCCATCGTCAGAAGAGTTGATCCACCTGATCCTGGCGCAGCTCCCACTCGTGACACGCGCGCAGCTCCCTGCTGAGCGAGTCGGCGATGGTGTTTCTTTCTCCTGCCAGGTGGAAGGGGACCAGGAACATCCCCTGGGCGACCGCCCAGTGCCACATCCTGTGCCTCCTTGGATAGGGCTGGGGATCTGGTAACTCCCTGCTTCCGTATGTAAAACATTGTCGTGGTGTTGTCCGTGAAGATCCGCACCACCTTGCCCTTGAGCGACGGGAGGAACGATTTGAGAGCCCAGAACACGGCTCGGAGTTCCAGGATGTTGATGTGCAGGAGCTTCTCCTCCGGGAGCCAGAGGCCTCGTGCGTGGAGATCTCCGGTGTGGGCGCCCCAACCTTCCAGGGAAGCGTCCGTCGTCACCATCTCCTGGTACGCCGGCGTCTGAAAGTCCTTGCCCGCCGTGAGGTGCGCTCGAACGTCCCACCACTGAATCGCCCGCCGGAACACCTCGTTGAGGGAAACCCTGTCTTCGAAGGTGCCCGTCGCCTGCATCCAACGGGCATCGAGAAATTCTTGAAGAGGGCGCATCCGTAGTCTGCAAAGGCACACCAGGTAGATGCAAGAGGACATCATCCCCAGGAGGGACTTGATGGACCCCACCCTGGCCACGTCCGTGGCTAGCAGGCGCTGCACTTTGCCCAGAATGGTCTTCGTCCATTCTCCCGACGGTGCCGCCAGGCGCCTCACTGTATCGAGCTTCGCTCCCAGAAACAGGGCCACCTGCGACGGCACCAGGTGGGACTTTGGGTAATTTATGGCGAATCCCAGGTCTGTGAGTAGCTGGACGGTCCTCGCAGTGTGTTCGACGGCGAGTTCCCTCGTCCTTGAGCGGATGAGCTAGTCGTCCAGGTAGGGGTAGACGTGAATCCCCTGCAGACGCAGCCGCGCCGCCACAGGTGCCAGGCACTTGGTAAAGACCCTGGGGGCCGATTAAATCCGAACGGCAGTGCTCTGAATTGGTAGTGGTGTCCCTGGACGACGAACCTGAGGAACTTTCGGTGACTTCTGAGGATGGGAACGTGGAAGTATGCATCCTCCAGGTCCAGCGACGATAGGAAGTCGCCTTCCTCCAGCTGTCCCAGCACATGCTGGAGGGTGACCATCCTGAACTTTTGTGACCTGATGTATTTGTTCAAATGACAAAGGTCCAGGATGGGGCGCCAGCCGCCCGTCTTCTTCCTGACGAGGAAGTACCTTGAGTACACCCCGGAGCCTCTTCGGGACGGGCTCGATGGCGCCTTTCCTGAGCATCGCCCGTACTTCCAACAGGAGTTGCGGGACGTGATTTTCCTTCCTGGCCACAGGTGGAATGTGAGGGCACTTCTTCAGGAATTCGATAGTGTCCTCTTGCCAGGGTATCCACCACCCAACGATCGGTGGAGATGGACTTCCACACGCCGACGAACTTAGTCAGCCGGCCTCCCACCGGGGTGCTTCGGTGGGGGCCCGAGGCCACGGCCGGTTTGGTCCTGCTTGGAGGTGGTGGCCTTGCCGCCCTGGCCACCTTCCCGACGGCGGCGAGGCGCTCCCTGCTTGCCGCGACCCCTGTAGGCCTCCTGAGACGAAGAGCGTGCCGCCTGGCGGTAGGACAACGAGCCACCGCTGGATCCCTTGGAGGCCCCCTGTCTGCCTCCGGAGCTCCAAAAGGGCCATCGTTGCTGAAGGGCTCCTAGAGCACGGGCCATCTCCGTGTCCGTTTTTATGGCTTGGAGGGATTCGTCCACCGTCTTCCCGAACAAGTTGCTGCCGTCGAACGGCATGTCCAACACCCTGGTCTGGACGTCCTGACGGAAGTCGGTCACCCGGAGCCAACCCCGTCGTCGTAGGCAAACTCCGTTGCCCAGCTGGCGGAACCCGGTATCGGCAATATCGGTTGCCACCGTTATGGCGTGGTCCGACGCCACCTCGCCTTCTTGAAGTATTTCCAGGGCCTTGGACCTCTTGTCATCCGGTAGGAAGTCCAATATGGGGGCCAGCTTAAACCCGAGCTGCCTGTCGTAACGGGCCACGATCGCCAGGGCGTTGGCCGCTTTGATTGTCGTCGCCGCCGACGAAATGACCCGTCGCCCCATGGCGTCCAACTTCTTTCCCTCGCCGTCCGGAGGGGAATTCGACGTTGAGGCTCCTGACCCCGCCGATTTCTTCTTCGCCGCCGAGACGACAGAGTCTGGCGTTGGCTGGGACCTGAGGCACAGGGGAGCGGTCTCGGGGACCCGGTACTACTTCTCGTACCGGTCCCGTTTGGCTGGTGCCGTGGAGGGGTTCTTGAGTACCGACAGGCCCTCCTCCCAGATGTCATTGATTAGAGGCACCGCGATGACAGTCTTCCTCTTGGCCTCCCGGCGCTGATAGAGGAAACCTTCCTTTTTCTGCTCCTCCAGGCAGAGCTGGAATAACTCGGACGCCCTGGCGATCATGGCGTGGAATGAGCCAATCTCGTCGGGCAAAGATGCCCGTGCGACGGGAGACGGGAGACCTGTTCCGTCGTCGTCGCCGCCCTCAGAACCCGTCATCAAGCCCACCGCACCGTCATCTCCCGACTCGTGGGAGGATGAGGCTGGAACTGCAGGCCTCACGGGGGCAAGCGGAGGAGAGGGTTGGGTCCTCCGTCGTTTCTGAGGACTTCCCGACGGACAAGGTTGCGGGTCCTCCGGCCTGGGCCGTGTTAATCTCGTCCTTATCTCAGAGCATAAGGACTGGATTGCAGACAAAATGGCCGCCGAGCTATCCTGAGGCCTAGGTTCCGGCTGCGACGGAAGGGAAGACTGCTCTTCCTCGCCATTGTCGTATTCCTCGGTTATCTCCCGAGGATCTTCCTTGCAGGATCAAACCTTCTCGAATTGTACTTAGAGATTCCTCGTGACCCTGGTCAGTTCCTCCTCCGAGCTCGAGGAGCCTACCGTGCCCCCCCCCCCCCTTGTTCCATCATGGTGGCCATGACAATGGGCTGAAAAAGAGGATTCCCTCCTTGGCGGCAGGGAAACTCTAGTCCCGGACGCAGTCTCCGCTGGCGGGGTCTCTGCCGGCTTGGCCAGAGTCGCCGCGATCGCCTCGATAGAGGCCTTTGCCTGCTGGGTAGAGGCCTTCACCACCTAAGGTGGTCAGAGATCAGACGGGGCTTCTCCCGAAGCTTACCCGGGGTCTCGGACTTCCTCTTCCCCGAACCGGAGCGCTGGCTCGTGGTTGACGGTGCCGGGGAAGGTTCGCCCTGTTTGGCGACCGAAGAGCCCGACCTTTCGGGGCTCCCGGAGCCAGCGGACTCGCGACGCTTGGCCTGGTGTTGGGCTCCCGTCGCCGGGGTGCCCGCACAGGACTTAGAAGCCCGCTCGGACCCTTTCTTCTTCTTCTCACCCGTTGAGCCTTTCTCCAACCAGCTGGCGAGGAAGATCGAGGGTCCCTCATGGTCCGCTCCGACAAGTTCTTGCAGAACTGGCAGTCCTTCTCTACATGAGTCTTGTCCCCATGAAGACAGTAGAGGCATCGCAAATGTTCGTCCTCCTTAAACACATTCTGCGGCCCGCATCCAGGGCAGCTGCGAAACAGTTTGGGTCCGGGTGACGAACTTGCGTCCTGGGCCATCTCGAAGTAGGCCGCGAATCTTCTGGAATCCTCCAAGAGGTTGATTCGACGAAATCTTCACCCTTGAGGGGCGTAGGAAAATCCTGCAACGGGTACCTGTTAACGGGAGTAGAAACGGTGGAGCTTGAAGCTCGATTAACCGAAAAAATGTGAAAATTCACCTGAAAAAGCGCGAAACATGCAGTAAAAGCTCGAGAGCTAAGCACGAGGACTCCCAACACTTGAACGTGCGGTAAAAATCTGAAGATGGCTGCCAGAGGCGGGGCTTAGGGAGATGACAGTCATTGGCTGTGGTCGGTATGACGCAGAGATCAGTGATTGGTTACTACTACGAAAGACAGATCAGAAACGAAACTGATACTGATTTTTTCTTTACCGAGGATTCCCAGCCTGACGACGGGGAATATATTCATGAGCATGTGAATCCATGCCAGACCCCATGCTGGAGAATAGAAGCTTTATGTATGCAAGAATGTATCACAGAACTTGGCATGCGAGTGAACCGAGGTTGTGGTTGGAAGGAGAGTGCTGGCAAGCCAGCCAAGTGAAGGGGGTTTAGGACCCACAAGGGGGACAAATACCCAAATCATAAATGTGAAGTTTGCATATTCAAGAGACATCCAGAGACCTTGGCAGGAGAGTAAACCAATTCTCTGGGTGAATGAGAATATCAAGTACCCTACTTGGCAGGAGAGTAGACCAAGGAAGGGGTACAAAGAAAGGGTCTGGAATCCCTAACATACACAGTGGATTGTTAAAGAGACGGTGGAAAGATCCCGGGGGAAGGGAGCCAAACCCTTGCATCTTTTTTGGAACATGTTTTCATATGCTGGAAAGTCTGAGTCAACCCCTTGAGTCTTGTGGAACTTTGGTTTTCTTCACCTTTTGGAACTTTAGTGTTTGGCTGACGAGATCGGGCTGCAAGTCAGCAGTCGAGAAACATTTCCCCCTTGCACATCACACTTAGTTTAGCTTGTGAGAAACAGGTTAGGATTTGGACACTGGACGGCAAATTTTACTTTGGTCATTCCGACACTGTTTCTTTCATTAGCTTGTTCTGTTGGGGCAGGGAAACCCCTCTCAGAGATCGGGCTAGTTAGGTTTTCCTCAAACCCTCCCATTTTGCTTCATAATAAAAGTCTTTGTCAATCAACATGCCACCTTTGTGTCCGCCTCTTACTCCTAGACCTCCATAGCATAAAACATCTTCAATTAGGTAGCTTAATGAGGCCACTGTGCAGAAAAGCCCAGTGAGCCTACTGCAAAGATTAACAATGCACAAATGGAGCTGCCCAAGACATGCAGCACCAACACCCCTTGTGTGGTGGGGTAAGAATCTTACACCCACTGATCGAGTTCTGGTGTCTGCCGGGGGGAGATGTCCCTCCCTCAATGGTGCTTGGGAACTCGCACTTCCCATCATACCCCAGAATTCCTAAGGATATCTTACCTGGCCCAAACCTCACTCCCCACCACCAGCTCCAGGGCAGGACGGAGTGATGGAAGATGTGCAAGAAGGTGATCTGGCTATTCTTCTTCCGGATGACAAAAAATACCTGCAGGAAGGAAGAGAGAGAGAGAGGGCATCAAGAAATGGGTCTCTGTGGGGCGAAGGCATCAGGAAATGTGGCTCTGTGGGGCGAGGGCATCAGGAGAAGGGGCTCTGTGGGGAGAGGGCATCAGGAGAAGGGGCTCTGTGGGGAGAGGGCATCAGGAAATGGGTCTCTGTGGGGCGAAAGCATCAGGAAAAGTGGCTCTGTGGGGCGAAGGCATCAGGAAATGTGGCTCTGTGGGGCGAGGGCATCAGGAAATGTGGCTCTGTGGGGCGAGGGCATCAGGAAATGTGGCTCTGTGGGGCGAGGGCATCAGGAAATGTGGCTCTGGGGGGAGGGGATGTCACGTCCTCAGAGCGGATCCTCCAGATGCTTTGTTTCTACCCTCCAGCTGCCGGATCCATGTACCCCTCCATAACCCAATGGACACATTCCTTCCACAGCTTATTCTACCTCCGGAGTAAGCAACCCTTATTCATAAGGGAAGGTTGGGTGTGTCACATGTGAATCTATAAGCTGCAAAGTAACTTAATTTTACATGCTGTTGTGGCATTGCACACGAGCAATAGATGTGAAAGCGGCGTCACTGCCCCAGTCTGAGCGACAGGTGTCGAGATGTACTTGGAACAATCCCTTGAGAATCTTATGACCCCTCCACTAATGCATTCTGCTTGGTCTGGCGGACTACACAAACATGGGAGAAAAAGGGTATCTGAGCGACTGGTGGTAATCAATCTATGGATTTATCAATAGAGCAACAGATAGGCAAACCAAAACCTCACACTTTTGCTGGTTCATAAAGAAACTTGTATATGAAGTAAATCTTGTACTGTTTAGTACGCGTGAAAGCCAACACTTGTCTATAGCTCCAATGCATTGGTGTGCAAGCACAGATGTGTAGCATCCCACTTTCTCTGCATTTTAGTGTCATTTATCTGTCCCCATAGCTTCGCAAGCTGGGGTGGGGTGGGGACAGGATCTTCAGTAAAGGAAAGCTTGAGTACTGGATCAATGTAACTGCTTCCTCTGTGTGGTTTGTTAGCGGACAACTTCAATAAAGCCAGTACCTTCATCCTAACAGATATCTCCATCCCCTGAACCGGTGACCAATGCCTGTTGTGACCGTCCCCAAACCCCTCCCCGTGTGCAAACCCATGTATAAGGGGCTAAATAAATCATGGGAAAAAAACTATTTAAAACCTTCAACACTGTTTTCCCAATTAAATTTAAAAAAGACATCTGCTACAGGGGAAGCAGCACTTGCAATGTCAATGAGAACATTCTCCACTGCATTGGCAAAGCAGTGTCTTTGATGTTTGCCCCAGAATATATCTTTCACGCCCCCTCTGGGGGAACGAACATGGGCTTCAACGGTTCACCAGCCTGAGCGAAGCAAGGACCTGAGCGAAGCAAGGACCTCAGCTCGGGCTGCGGGCCGTTAAAGTCCATGTCCGTCTCCCAGCGGGGGCATGAAAGCTGTTCGTATCCCGGGATTTACCGGGGTGCGGATAGCAACTCTGCGCGAGCCCATATCCCCTGGAGAAGAGAACGGCTGCCGCCATTAACATGGAAAAGGGGATTAGGCCCCTTTTCAAATGACATCGACAGCAACCATGAAAAACATGTTCCAAAATGGCCACCATCACCCGAAAAACAACGTCTTCCCTTTTCTATTTCATTGGCGGTGGCCATTCTTCCCTATGGGTGCGGGCGGTGAAGGCACAATCGCGCTCGGGAACAGCAGATTTGGTCAATCTGTCCTTCCCGGGGGCAAATACTGCTTTCTTTTGAGTGAAGAAGCCGAAGAGACTGCCAGCAATGTAGGTAGAACCTTGCTCGTACTCCATTCTGCACGCTCAAGTTGGGAGGCTCTAGATGGAGCCGCCGTCACTTGGAGGTGGTGGTTCCTCAATGTAAGGCACGTCTTGCCACTTGATCTGGAGTTCCCCCAATATACTTGTGGCGCTCTTGTCCTGATGCTGTTCCTCTTTGGTGCTAAGGTGCACGCATGCCGTTTCCTTCCACTCCCTTGGTCTCCCGGCGAAATATTTCCCCACAGAACGTCATGAGAATAGCGGAACCCGGCATTGGGGTGCAATCCACGACACTCTATGCTAGGGGGGCCATCACATGACTCCCAGGCCTACTAGCTTCTAAGGGTTTAAATGCCGGTCTTCGAGAAGAGTTTTATACCCAACTATTAAGAACTGGTTTTATGCTGCAAGTCCCATTTCATGCTATTCAGCACCAAGATGCCTTTGGTATATTTAATAAAGGCCTCAGCCACCTATAATCTGGCGTCTTAGTACCACGTTGTTTGGTGCACAAGAAATGTATGGTGCCTAGAGTAATTGGTGCCTAAGTGGGTACTTGTCCACCTATACTTGCCAGCCCTGTACATACTGCTTATTTCAGCGCAGCTGCTACAATTCCACGATCTAGAAGCGGGGGGACCAGTCACAGATAGTGGGGTCATATGGCAGACATTTCTTCTTTATTCACAGATGTGTCCATGTGGTTTACTTCACTGAGCGCTGGGAGGGATGTGGGCTGCTTAGCGTTTCCACTTTTCCCGTCTTCATTTTGAAAGGTTGTGCAGCTCTTTCTTGGGTGTACATTAGGTTACCAATGCTGTGGGGGGCATGTGAGGTCATGGAGGGGGGGGGAGGGGGAAGCACAACCCATCCCAACAGTCTTTTTGAGATGGCTCAAATTCATGGAAAATTGCAGTCTTAGGAGGGTAACTAGAATAGTCTGGCTCTTATGGGGCCAGGTCTCCTAGGGTAACTAGAGTAGCCTGGCTCACGAGGATGTCTCCTAGGGCAACTAGAGTAGCCCGGCTCATAAGAGGACAGGTCTACTAGGAGAACTAAAGTATCCCAGCTCATAAGGCGGTCTCTCCTAGGGTAACTACAGTACCCCGGCTCATATGGAGGTCTCCTAGGGTAACTAGAACAGTCTGGTTCATGAGGATGTCTTCTAGGGTAACTAGAATAGTCTGGCTCTTAGGGGGCCAGGTCTTCTCGGGTATCTAAGTAACCTGGCTCACGAGGATGCCTCCTAGGGTAACTAGAACAGTCCAGCTCATGAGGATGTCTCCCAGGGTAACGAGTAGTCCCCCTCGTAAGGGGCCAGGTCTCCTCAGAGAAGGGAGTAGTTTCTTACCTGTAACTCCATTTCTCCAGCGTTGGTATCTTTCATGGATTCACATACTTAGAATATTCCCCGTCGTCAGACTGGGAACCCTCGGTACACATATATAGTCGTTTCCTATAGGAAAAAACTTCCGACACTTGTGTGTCCTATCCACGTCTACGTCCTCTCTGGGGCCGTACACGCATGCCCCGTAGGACGTAGCGGTATAAAAGCCCCGCCCCTGCGGGTCCCGTCAGATTTCGGCCCCTCCAAAGTAGAAAGGAGAACCTGCTTATGCACATATCTTGCACATTGCATTCCGGGGAGGCTGGTGGGCGCATGTGAATCCATGAAAGATACATAACGCTGGAGAAATGGAGTTACAGGTAAGAAACTACTCCCTTCTCCAGCATTGGATCTTTCATGGATTCACATGCTTAGAATAGATTGTATAGCAGTATCCTAAAAGAAGGAGGTGAGAATGCAATGTAACATACACCACAAAAAACACCCCAAAACCTAATATATAGGCAAGTAAGCAGCAACATATTTTCTGATATATATATATATATATATATATATATATATATATATTGCTCAAAACAGACACACTAAAGAACCAGAATAGACAAGGCAAAAGACCAAAGCTTAACCGTTTTTGGCTTACCTCATTGAAACAGATGGCGCAGAACTGCCCGTCCCATCTGTACTTCATCCGCATGCTGCCTTACCAGGCAGTAATGGCGTGTGAACGTGTGTGGGACAGACCATGCCGCCGCTTGGCAGATGTCTGTCAGATGAATTCCTGCCCATAGAGCCGCGGAGGAGGCTGTCGATCTCGTGGAATGGGCTCTAGGGCGTCCTTGTAGGGGTCTCCCAGCCTTGGAGTGACTAAAAGTAATTGCCGAAGAGACCCAACGAGCCAGGCCTTGCTTGGAGATTGCCCTGCCTCTCGTCGAC
Source organism: Ambystoma mexicanum (assembly GCF_040938575.1). NCBI lineage: Eukaryota > Metazoa > Chordata > Amphibia > Caudata > Ambystomatidae > Ambystoma > Ambystoma mexicanum. The sequence goes on along the minus strand of NC_090922.1, from coordinate 1,525,199,685 downwards.
GGACCGTAGGCAATGAACAACTGTCTGGTAGTTCTGATATCTTGCGTCCTTTGCAGGTAAAATTTTAACGCCCTTTTGACGTCCAGAGTATGAAGGGCTTTTTTCCGCCGCCGACGACCGGGACGCAAAGAAAGTAGGAAGGACCAGGGTCGAGTGCTTGTGATAGACTGTCGGTACTTTCGGGATGAAAGTAGGGTTAGTTGATAAAATTACTTTGTCCTTAAAGAATCTCATATATGGAGGATCTATGACCAATGCCTGTAATTCTGGCATTCTTCTAGCCGATGTAATGGCAATTAAGAAAGCCAGTTTCCAAGATAGGAACTGCATGGATGAAGAGGACATTGGCTCAAATGGAGGCTTCATTAAGGCAGCCAACACCACATTTAAACTCCACGACGGTGGGAACCGTTTCGTAGGGGGGAAAGTTCTAAAGAGACCCCTCATGAAATGTTTCACCAGTCTGTCACTGAATAATGGTGAAGACTGTCTCCTCCTCGTAAACCTTGAAATGGCCGCCAAGTGCACTTTGATGGACGATGATGACAGCCCACTCTCAGCTAGGTGAAGAAGATACGGAAGAATTTGTTCCAGGGTTACTTCTAAAGGCTGAATTTCGTGCTGTGTTTGACACCACGTACAGAACCTTCGCCATTCGCATATGTATGATTTGTTAGTCAAAGGGGCCCTAGCCGCCTGCAGAATTCTCCGGCAATCCGACGAGACTTTCAAGCTGCCGAACTCTGAAAAGTCAGGAGCCATGCTGTTAAGTTGAGGCTGTCCGGATTGTGGTGCCACACCGTTCCCTTGTCCCTGGACAGTAGGTTCGGCCCTTTCTGGAGAGTTATAGGCTGTTCCAGCGACAGATGTAGGAGGTCGGAAAACCATGGTCGTCTCGGCCAATACGGTGCCACTAGAATGACCCGGCATTTGTACCTGCGAATCCCCTGGATTGTGCTCCGTATAAAGGGGAACGGAGGGACAGCGTACAGGAATTTGTCCGTCCAAGGAAACGAGAACGCTTCCCCTAGGGATCCTTTTTGAGCCCATCTGCTCGCGAACTGTTCGCATTTCCTGTTTTCTTTCGTTGCGAAGAGGTCGATTGAGGGGGTCCCCCACCTTTCGAAGATTATTTGTAGCTGACCGGTGTCCAGCTCCCACTCGTGTATTTGAGCCATTGTCCTGCTCAGGGAATCCGCTTGCACATTCTTCACACCCGGGAGATGGTAAGCCACTAAGGATATGTTGTGTTTCAACGCCCAGTGCCAGATCTTTTGAGCTTCCGCCGAAAGGGTCCTGGATCTGGTGCCGCCTTGCTTTATCAAGTAGAACATGGCTGTCGTGTTGTCTGTCAGCACTCTTACTTTTGATCCTTTGATATGTGGAAGGAATGATTTCAAGGCCCATCTCACTGCCCTCAGTTCCAGCACGTTGATGTATAGGTGCGATTCGGTCGAAGACCATCTGTCCTGGGTTTGATGATCGTTCATGTGTGCTCCCCAGCCCGTCAGGGAGGCGTCCGTGATGATGGTGTTCTGAAATTCCGGCTCTTGTAGAGGAACCCCTCTGTCCAGGTTGTGAAAGATTTTCCACCATTGGAGGGATCTGATGACACCCTCGTCGTCGACGGTTATCCTGTCTGACCACCGGAACTCCTGTAGAGGCCTCATGAACAATCGGCAGTTTTCTACTAGGTGGATGCACGAAGCCATGGAACCCAGGATTGCCACATATTTTCTCACGGAAAATGTGCTCTGTAGGCGAAGTTGACTCGTCAGTTGTTCGATCTTCAATATTCTGTCTAGGGACGGTTTCACTATTCCCGAGTGGGTTTCGAATTGAGCTCCCAAGAACTTCAAGCTCCTTGAGGGCTTTAGAGAGGACTTTTCGAAGTTCACTGCGAACCCCAGTCGTTGCAGAAGTTGTAAGGTGGCTTGTACGCTGTCGTTGGTCGACGCTGGGGAGGATCCCCTCACAAGCCAGTCGTCGAGGTACAGGTATACATGATGCCCTCCCTTTCGCAGCCAGGCTGCCACAGGTGCCAAACATTTTGTAAACGTTCTTGGGGAGGACTTTAGACCAAATGGGAGCACTGCAAATTGGTAGTGTGTCTGACCTACCATGAACCTCAGAAACCTCCCGTGTTTTGACACACCGGAATGTGGAAGTACGCGTCCTGTAGATCTAGTGACGCCAAAAAATCGTCCCTTTGGACGGATCTGATCACCTCCTGCAGTGTAAGCATTTTGAATTTTTGACTCTGTAGGGTCTTGTTGAGGTCTCGCAGGTCGAGAATAGGGCGCCATTTTCCGTTTGGCTTCTTTACCACAAAACACCGTGAGTATACCCCTAGGCCTTTCTGCGATGCAGGGACTAATTCGATGGCGCTTTTCTGTAACATGAGTGTTACTTCCTGCCGCAAGATGTTTAGATGTGGCTGGGATAGGTGTATTGGTGGACATTTTGGAGGTTTGCATTTGAATAGTAGGGAATGTCCGTACCTCACAGTGTCCAAAACCCACTGATCTGTTGTGATGATCTCCCATTCCTCGATGCAGCTTGACACTCTTCCTCCCAGAACGGTACGCTTCCCGTCATTGCTGGTCTTTCTGTTTGCTCGTCGACGACGAATAAGTTGGTCGTCTCTTGGAAGACTGGAAGTTTCTGCGCCGGCTTGAGGTCTGAGAGGCGGGTCTATATCCTTGGGAAGGATACGCTGATCTACCAAAAGATCTATCCCTGGTTGCTGAGAATCTTGAGTTTCCAGATGCTCCTCTAAACGGACGAAAAGAACGAAAGGGCTTACCACTCTGGAGAGAACCCAACGAGCGTGCTGTATCTGAGTCCTCCTTCATGCCCTTCAAGGCCTCGTCCACCTTTTCTCCGAAAAGAAGATCACCTTCGAAGGGCATGTCCAAAACTTTATACTGTACTTCGGGTCTGAAGTTGGTGCACTTAAGCCAAGCCTGGCGTCTTAGAACAACTCCGTTATTTATTTGTTTAAAACCCGAATCTGCCAGGTCCACCGCTATGTTTATAGCATGATTCGATGCTTCTTCGCCTTCTCGAACCAGGGACATCGCCTTTCTTCTATGTTCTTCCGGGAGGTGGTCCAGGATAGGTGCCAGTCTGTGCCACATTTCCCTGTCATATCTGGCCACAATCGCCAGGGAGTTAGCTGCTTTCACCGTTGAGGCCCCCACAGAAAGAACCTTCTTACCAAACACGTCTTGGCGCCTCGCCTCATTATCTGGAGGGGTAGAGCATTTATGTTGGGCCTTTGCTTTTCTCGTCGCCGCCGACGACACCACCGAGTCCGGTGTAGGTTTAGCCGAAAGACACTTCGGTGTAGAGTCTGGTACTTTAAATTTCTTTTCAATGCGGCCTTTGACAGCCGGCTCAGAAAATGGGTGACGCATGGTTTGAACACCTTCTTTCCAGACATGGTCTAAAATGGGTATTGAGAATATTGAGCGTCTACTCTTGCCCATATGGTCAAAAAGAAAACAGTCCTTTTTCTCCTCCTGTTGGACCAGGCCAAACTCCTTGCACGCTTTTTCCATCATAGAATGAAAGGCACCTATATCGTCCGGTGGTGACGGGTGAGTGGGACTCTTTGGTGTTTCCATTTCCACATCCGACACCCAGGATGGATCCCTAGATGGTGAGAGGGATATATCTGGCGCTGACCCGTGGTCAGATAGGGAGTCCGAAAGCTCACCTTCCTCCTTGACTGCTGGAGTAGTTGGAACCCCGAACGATCTGGTCGGGCGGTGTGAAGGGCCGGGCTCGTCGACGGGGGGTGTCGACGGTACAGGTGGAAGCCTTTCGTCCAGCGATTTCAGCAGCGAGTGTAAGGAGAACAGTACCTCCATGGACAGAGTCAGCTGAGAGCTTGGAGGTTGGGTAAACACCTGAGAGCAGGTTGCTCCTGATGGAAACCTGGCTCGTAGACCGAGGTCCTCCGGGCTCACAATTCTGAAGCCGTCGTCTTCTTTCGAGGCAATTGACGCTGCCTGTTCCTGTAGCAATGTGTCAGGCAACCCCATATCAAATACTTCTGGTCTCCAGGCCAGAACTTCCGTCGACGAGGACATCGTCGCCGAGGTCGTCGCTGGGTTGATGACGGGTGAAATCGACTGCGTCAGCGGCAGTGAGGACACCGACTGGTTCGTCGTCGTCGGGCCTGCAGGTGGTTTAGGCGGTCCCGCCTTCACAGCGCTCTCCCTGCGTTTATCCGAATCTCTACTCGTGGCTGATCTGTGTTGATCGCCCAAGGAGGATTTAGGCCTCTCCTTTCCTTTCTTCGACGAAGTTGACGAAGATGTCTTTCTTGCAGAGTCTTTAGAAGAGTCCTTAGAAGAGTGACTTCGTGGAACGTCCTTTTCCGCCGGTCGTGACTTCTTAGTCGGAGGTTCCGACGAAGTTGAGCGTCGAGGGACTCCTGATGTTTTCGCAGAGGCCACGCTGAGCACAGAGCCCACCTCTGACTGAGGGTACGCTCCCGCACCGTCATTTAACCAGGATAACCAGCCGTCGATTTCGATCCTTCAGGGTTTTCTGGGAAAAACCTTTACATATTTCACACTGGTCTGCCGAGTGGTGAGGGTGGAGGCAATAAATACAGTCTAAATGGCCGTCCCCCTCATAAACCTTCAATCCGCACGTGGCACACGGGCGAAATAGAGGTTTTCCCGACATTCCGATAAAATTAACAAACTCACAGGAGCTCGACAATTCGAAAAATCTAGCAGTAGAGACTACGCAAGGAGATCCCACTATCTTTGGAGACGGTTGAAATCTGACGGGACCCGCGGGGGCGGGGCTTTTATACCGCTACGTCCTACGGGGCATGCGTGTACGGTCCCAGAGAGGACGTAAACGTGGATAGGACACACAAGTGTCAGAAGTTTTTTCCTATAGGAAACGACTATATATGTGTACCGAGGGTTCCCAGTCTGACGACGGGGAATATTCTAAGCATGTGAATCCATGAAAGATCCAATGCTGGAGAACTAAAGTAGCCTGGCTCAGGTGGAGTTCTCCGAGGGTAACTAGAGTAGCCCGGCTCATGAGGATATCTCCTAGGGTAACTAAGTAGCCCGGCTCACAAGGGCCAGGTCTCCTAAGGTAACTAAAGTAGCCTGGGCCATAAGGAGGTCTCCTGGGGTAACTAGAGTAGCCCAGCTCACAAGGGAGTCAGAGTCTCCTTTTTCCAAGGCCACGCTTACACTATTTATGCATGAAAACCTCAGGAGAAATCCAGGTATCCCTGCAATGACCTGGCATCAGTTGCTGGACCTCTGGTGGCTTGAGATCTGACAGGGGAGTTAAGTTGGAGGCAGGGATGTGGGTTCTGGTATGTAAGCTTGCGGCCTGATACCACTTCCAGATCCTCAGTCGGGGGAAGACCAGGTACTGGAGGAGAGGATGGGGCAGGACTGCGGGCTGTGATATTTAGGTCTGTGCTCAGCTGTACCTCAAACAAAGCCAAAACACAGTTTTCTGGGAGTCTCTTGAGCTTTCTCTGCCAACACTTCAAGTGGTCGGACCCTAGAAGAGTTAATGTGTATCTGGAGGCAAAGAAAGGGGTCTTCGAGGTGTGAGGAATTCCATAGTCCCGTGTACTGACTATACCACTATAAAGACAAATAAGGCCAACAAATGGGCTCTTACTGTACAAGATGCACTTTCCAAAAGCAACCACTAGATGGCAGAACAATCAAACGTGCATACAACGCACGGTTTAGTTGCAATACCTTGCACTGGGGGATCATTTTCGGATGAAGCGCAGCGTAAAGGGAAAGTGTTAGGCCTTCCTTTGAAAGCCGTCTGAGGCCTAGGTGGGCAGCAAAGCGGACATCGCAGGACAACAGTTTTCCTGCATGGTTCGGGCCGCTCCCCAATGTTTAGTAGTTATTTCCCAAACAGATAGTTTACAACAATCGACTACTGGCCGAATTTGGCTAGAGATTTACCATACGATCGTTTGTAAACGATCAATTTGGTAAATACCCACCCTGCAAGACCCGAGAATCTCTGGACCACTCCAGGAAGTGGCGAGAGAAGAGACACCCGCAGCTGAGCCTTTGCATCTGTCCTTGGGGGGCGGAACTTTAAGCTCTTGAGCCCGTGAGGGGCTGCATTCACTTCACTGCGACAGGGCCATCCAACATGGACGCGCGTAACATTCATCTCCAAGGACGACTTCACCAGTTCCCGAGAGCCCGTCTCTGCTCAAAGCAGATGGTCTGGGGCTGTATGGCCGGACCTCGGGTCCGGGAGCCCTCCACTTCTTACTTTCCTGAGACTCTGGATTCGGCCCTGCTCTGCAGGTTATTGCAGCTACCTGTAACATCCGAGCTCACTCTGTTATACCTACTCGCATTACTACTACCCATTTATGTATTCTTGCCTACCTGTTCCGCCTATTGTTACCTCCCCCTTTCTCTTCTCACTTCCTGTTACGTGCTTGATGCTCCCAGTCCAATTGTTGCTTTTTACTTCCTGGCGCCTGCTCCTTATTTAAGCCACCTTAAGCCCCCTTCACCTTGTGTTTCCCCTTAATGTGCACCCGCTCCTCCTGCCTCTCATTCCTTCCTTACTTGTGCTTGCCCGTCCCTGCTCACTTGCACTGCTGTAAGTGTTCCCTCCTACACTTGATGTAGCCCCCTGCACTATGTAGCCATGCGTTCCATTGTTGCCTACAACTACCTTGTATCTGCACTCGTGAGGTAGCCCCCTTCACCATTGAGTGAGGCTTTCCGCGCGGGACCGATGTAGCCCCTCATTCCATGATGCAGGGCCTTTCTAGGCTGCAGTCACTCATACCTGCTTTATTTGCAAGTCTGGTTCACCTACTTGTTCCCACACTTTTCAACTCATCACCTTCCCCTCCCCCCCACTCCTCTCCCTCCCCCTATTTTCATGTTTCAGCACTTGCACGTTCCAAATCGTCCAACGGCCGAGTCAGAATGCTGGTTTGTTTTCTTCCCTTCTCCCCCTTCCTGCACTTCACCCTTCTCCCCCCACCCCTGCGCTCATGCTATAGCACTTGCACGTTCTAAACGTTTCAAAACCTTTTAAGAATGTTCTTTATTTATACCTTCTTCCTCTCCCCTCGTCTTGATGCGCCTTGAAACACCATTTTTGCTGTATAGTGTGCATTACAAACAACCAATAAATACATCAAAAAGGCTCTGAAACAAGAACCAAACTAACAGCAGCGCCCAACAGTGCAGAAAAGCAAGGCCCAGAGAACCCCTTTCCGGACTATAGCAGAGGCCTACTCAGACTGTCACTCCACTGGGTCTAGGGAAACGTCTGGCAATCATCCTTTCTAAAGGGGGCCTGGGGCGTACGGCCCTTTAACAGAGCAGTGAGTTTCAGCCCCACCGTGTTTTAATACAGGGAACTGGACAGCTATGTTCACTGCACCTTCTCCGTTGGGGAGCCCACACCTTACTTAAAGATGGACCGCTGACATTCATTTCATATAGCCCCCCTGCGGGTGATAAAACTCATGGACACCTGCATATAGCCCCCTCACTGGGGATAAACTCATGGACACCTGCATATAGCCCCCCTGCCGGTGATAAAACTCATGGACACCTGCATATAGCCCCCTCACTGGGGATAAACTCATGGACACCTGCATGTAGCCCCCCTCGCTGGGGATAAACTCATGGACACCTGCATATAGCCCCCTCACTGGGGATAAACTCATGGACACCTGCATATAGCCCCCCTGCCGGTGATAAACTCATGGACACCTGCAAAGCATCAATGAATGCACCCCACCTGCCACTCTCCTTCCTCCCCAAGTGGGCAGAATAGGGATAGTTGGTCCCTTCCAGGGGGGCATCTTTTAGGGAGCTTGGCCCTCTCTACCATCACACCCATTCATTGGGTAAACTCCCCATCTCCTTGCTTGTTTGGTACCTCCCCCACTTGCTGGGGGGCTGATCTCTACCCCCCTTCATCCCGGCACTTTCAACCCCATTCAATCTCAGTCTGTGGGGAGCAGCTCTGCCCCTCCGCTCACCCCTCTCCCCCCAATCTGTTGATCCAGCATCCCTGGGGTTGAGAACTCTCCTACATACCAATGTTGCCCCCAACTCCAAACTCAACCCCCTCCTTTTGACCAGCCTTTCCATTAGGAGTAGACTCCCTCTCAACCACAGCCCCCTCCCAAGAACCCCACACGTAGGGAAGGTGCTTACCGTGTCCATGAGCTCAATGAACTTGGAGAAAAGGAAGAGCCAGGAGACTCGGACCATCTGGAAGAGAGAACAAGGGAGAATGAAGTAAGAAACTTGCGAGCAAGGTCAAACTCACAACTCGTGATCGATAAGCAGGACTGCGTTACGGTTTTAAACTCCTCCATATACAGCCACAATTGCTGAAGACTGGCCACATCCAACCACAAATACGGACTGCTCCCCTTCAGGCTACTAGTCACCATTCCAGGGGAGCAGGCAGAGCACCTTGCTTCTACGCCACCATTGCAAGACAGCAGGCCAAACCACCCCCCCCTGCCCCTTCTCCACCACCTTTCATCAGGACGGCCTCCCGGTACATGGAATAGTCCAGCTCTTCGGGCACGCTGAGCCAGAAGGGCAGGGAGGTCTCTCTGGGATAGCATCTGCAGGCTTTAGCAGTTATGGAAAAATCAAGAAACCTCCAGGCTTCACAGCAGAGAGCTAAAAGGACACCTTGAGTCACTCACGCCGCTTCCTCAGCAGGCAGGTATCTCGCGGGGAGCAGGTAGAGGGCGTTACCACCCAAATGTTCCCCAGGATGGAGCAGCAGAGAAACTGCGAGAAGGCTGGGATAGAGGCAGAAGATGGCAGAACCAGAGAGAGTAGAGCATTTTGAAACCAGCGAATGTCTCACGGTTAGTCAGAGTTGACATCTCCTGAAGAGACTGTTGGGATTATCCAGGTATCCACCATCTGCCAATAAGGAGTGGTTAAGGTCAACTCCATCACAATCAATACCCTTAACATTGAAGTTCATTATAATATCTATAGCCAGGGGTTCAAATTCAGGGCAAAAAGAAGTGGGGATAGAAGACATACCTGCAGGTACCCCTTGACGAGGAAAACAAGCCATACAATACCTCCATTGACTATACATTATGCTACAGATTGTTATAAAACTATAGTGTCTAGACAAAGTATTATTGGGTATTTATGAGAGTCTGTACTATATTCGTTAACCGCCCCTCTTGTGGCTCTGTCACGCTACTACTTAAGAGTGCCTGGTGACACTGAGCGGAATCTCTGGTGCTCATAGAAGGAAGCTCTACCTAAAGACACTGACCACAGGGCCGAAGAAACTTGCCTTTACCTTGCACATCTGTGGCCTCACCCCCGAGCACGGATACCCCAGCACTTACCCCACAGCCCTCTCCCTTCTGCACTTGCACATTCTGAATCCTCACAAAGCATAGTAGGCTTGTCCGTTCCTTCCCCTTCACTGTATTTATATTTGTGTATTTTAATGTTCTTCAATCCCATGTCCCCTTCCCGTGCCACTGTGGGCGCTTGAAAACAGAATGTATTTGCTGTATAAGCGCCTATCAAGCGAACAATAGATAAATAGTCCCCACAACCATGAAGGTAGCCTTTCGACTTGCTCATGGTTTTTGGGTTTTGTTGTGTTCGGTTTAGTTTCCACAGATGTGTGTCAATCCTGGTGTGTCTAGCAACAACACGGCTTCGCATCACCCAACACCAGGGCCAGACTGCCCTCGCATTCACTGGCAAAGCCAGTTCTTTTCATTGCTTTCCTCCATTTGCGATCTGATAAAGCATTGCAATCAGACACAGCAGCCCCATCATTGGCGTTACTCTCGTGGTACCAAGGTTGGGGGCTCCTTTTTAGGGTTTATGAAAGGCTACTTGCAGCTTTGAGACAGGCCTGACAAGAGGGCGTATGTCCAGATGTGAGCGCCGCACGGTTCCCTTCCAGCCCAGAGGCTGAAATATTTGTCATTCGTGAGATATTTAAGGGTCGCTTTATGCATGGGCTCGAAGGGGGGGGGGCCCCATTAGCCTGGTTAGAACAACCTTCAGGTCCCATCCGGGAGCTTAGTTAAATATAGGAGGGTGAATTCTCTTCACTCCCTCCATGAAGGCTTTAATAACTGGAACTTTCCACCATGAAACTTTATGTTGAGACGTAGTGTAGGCGGAGAGTGCAGCAAGGTGAAGTTTAATAGAATTAAAGACTAACCCCGAGTCCAGCAAGTGAGTCAGGTATAGAATAATATGTGTGGTAGAACAGTCAACAGGGTTGATGCTCTGAGTTACACCAGATGACAAACCGTTTCCACTTACTAGAGTAGCAGTAATGAGCGTTCGGTTTCCTTGCCTCTATGAGAATGTCCATGCATCTCTGAGGGAGCTGCAAATGTCCAAATTCTATGACCTCAGGAGCCAGGCTGCCAAGTTCAGGGTCTGTGGGCATGGATGCAGCGTTTGGCCCGTCCTGTGACAACATGTTGTACGGGCAGGGTAGTTTCACTGGAGGAGACAGTGACATCTCAATCAGATGAGCGAACCAGGGTTGGCGGGCCCACATGGGGGCCACACCAGTATCATTGTAATTGGTTCCTGGTGTATCTTGTGCACTATCTTGTTGAGAAGGGGAGTCGGGGGGGGGGGGGAGGTTGAAGAGAAAGCGTAGACAAATTTCCCTGACCATGTTATCCAGAGACAGTTCCCCTTGGAGCGGTTCTGGGGGTACCTGGAGGTAATCTTGGCATTGGGTGTCCTCCAGAGTTGTGAACAGGTCGATCTCTGGGAATCCCCATTCTGCAAAATCGTTGGAGACGATATCTTCGTGCAATCACCATTCATACTCTGTGGGCAGAGGGAAGTCTCTGCTGAGTCCGTCTGCCAGAAGATTGAGTTCCCTTGGTACATGTTGAGATAACAGGAACATGTGTTTGAGAGCCCACTTCCAGATGTTCTGGAGAGTGAGTGCCCCCTTGCTTGTTCAGGTAGTACATGGCCGTGGTGCTGTCTGTGAGCAACAGCACTGTTTTCCCTTGTAAGTGTGTTTGGAAGGTCTTCAGTGCTTTGTAGACCGCAAACAATTCCAGCCGGTTTATGTGTTTGGACACCACACTTGGAGTCCAAACTCTGTGTGCATTGTGATGGGATAGGTGAGCCCCCCATCCTGTGAGGAATGCGTCTGTGGTTAGAGTGGCGTCCACTGTGGGGGTGGCGAAGGATTCCCCCAACACAAGGTTTTCCCTCGACCACCACCGCAGCGAGAGAACCAAGGCTTGCGAGACAACCACTAGATGGTCCGATTGTCCGCTGGTCTGACACCACTGGCTGTTGAGCCACTCTTGCATTGGGTGCAGGCACGCGTGAGGGCCCAAATAAATACATGACGCCATCATTCCTAGCAATCGCATGGCTTTGCGTACCGTCACCTCTCAACCGGCTACATATTGAGGGATCTGAAACAGCATGTTTTGGACTCTCTCGCTGAAGGGGAAGACAAGGCAGTCTTTTGTTTGAATTAGAGCCCCTTGGAATTGCTTGACTTGGCTGGGGTCTAGACTGGACGACTTCTCGTTGATGGAGAAGCCCAGGTGGAACAAGAGGTCTACAGTCTTTTGGGTATTTGAGAGGCATGTTTCGTAAGAATCCCCTTTTATGAGCCAGTCGTCGAGGTAAGGATAGACCAGAATGGACAACCTGTGCAGGTGTGCTGCTGCCAATGCCAGTACCTTCGTGAATACCCTTGGCGCTGAGGCTATGCTGAAGGGTAGCACTTCGAACCGATAGTGTTTGCCTTCTATCATGAACCTATTTCCTGTGCACTGGCAACATTGAAATATGAAAGTATGCATCTTTCATGTCCAGTGTTGCCATGTAATCCCCCTGTGTGAGCAGGGGGATTACCTCCTGCAAAGTCACCATACGAAATTTTTGAAGTTTAACAAATGTGTTCGCTAAGCGCAGATCTAATACAGGGCGCATGGTTAAATCCTTTTTGGGTTCAAGGAAGTACAATGAATAAATACGCTCCTTTACCTGCGAGAGGCACAACCCCCTTAAACTCATGGTGGTTACTACCAGGGAATCTGGTATGGAATGACCCCTGATATATAAGGGATCAGAAGGTGAGGGGCTAAAAAGCTTCTCGATTCTTGGATTGACACCTCCAACTAATGCAGGTGTAGATAAAAAGGGAACAAGGCGTCTCTTGATTGAGGCGAGAAGGGTCCTGGCTTGGCTAGCAGGCGGCTTTTCCTTAATTATTCTTTCATCAAAATCTACCTCTGGGGTAGTCTCCCCCCATATCAATTTGAAAATGTGCAGCCGCCTTGCATAGCATTGCATTGAATGTGGGTTGATCACGCCAGTCGGAGAACCTTCGCCTGTGGACGGTCTTAGGAGAGGGCAGGTTTAAAACATCAGGGTCTGTTGACGCCCCTGGTGACTGCCAGGGCTGGGGTTCGCATATGTCTGGGTCTTCCTCAAAGTCCCCTACAGGGTCTTGTAGATCTTCAGTATTAAGGAATTCTTCCTCTTCCTGAACGTGTGGATCCTCTTCAGTGAGGTCATATGTATCTATTTCTTCCTCAAGTGGGTCAAAAGGTCTTGTAAATTTGGCTCTAGGGTCTTCAGGGAGCACCTCACTTGGCCATTTAGGTGAAATGTGTTCAGAAGTGGACACAAACCTATCTAGCCTGTCCATACACGATTCAAATCTTTCTCCTAGTCCACTGGGATAACTCTGAATGGTCTAGCGGCGGAAAGGGTTGCTCCTCCGCCTCTAGGTGTCGAGATCTCTCCCATAGCGTGGAGGATATACCCCCGTCGCCCTCTGAGAAACATTCTCTTGGGCCCGGCAATGGGGATATATCTGTGTTTTCCCTTAGATGTGGGGGGAGGTTTCCGGCGTACCCTCCGTAGATTTCGGCGTCTCCCTGACTCTGAGCAGGCTTTGGTGACTCCTTCACCACCTGTTTCTGCAAGTCTTTGGAGACTATTCTAGCTATGCTTTCGACGACTAGCTTCTCTGTCAAGGGCTGGTCGTGAATAGTTTTCGGCAGTGCCGGAACTTACTGTCGACGGACGCCCCCTTTCGAGGTGTTTCAACTGATTTTTTGGTGGTAGCCTCCTTAGTTGAAGACGGCCCAGTCGCTAGGCACGCATGCGGCTGTGGGGAGGGCTGCCGGCCTTTATGGTCGGCGGAGGCCGCCGGTTGATCGGCGTCGCCGTTGGCACCGAGGCCTTCTTCGATTTACTCGACGAATGGCCGTGGGTTGTGCGTTTAGTGACTTTCGTGTGCGCCAGCGTCACCGGGGTGTACATCCCCATAAGTAGGGCCGGGGCCAGACGCGATGGAGCTGGAGCCCTCCGAGAGGTCAACAACCTGCGTTCCAGAGGTAGCGTTATCACTATCCCCCCTCGTCACACTCAGCGGCCGCAGGTGAGGATTCAGCCTTCGACATGCTGTAGGCTGCCCACCTTTTGACCCTGTGTTCCTTCAAAGTTTTTGGACGAAGGAGTTTACAGGCTGCACACCAAGCCTCATTGTGGACGAGGGATAAGACATGCATTACTTACCGTAAAAGCATTTCTGATGATTGCATCTGCTTAGATTCACATGCTGTGCATATGGTCCGACATCCAGTGGCAACCGCAGAGTATTGCATCTTGTCTTTCGTGGGACCGAAAGGAGACGTCGGCATAGGCGTGTCTGAAACACTATCCCTATCGTGACGTGTGTAGTACCCAAAATCCCTCACGCGCCGAGGTTCCTCCGATTGTATTTTTTCTGCCATGAGGGAGCCCAAGGCTATAGTGAGCGAGTACATGAAGAGAGAAAGTAGTAAGAAGTCTATGTTCCTTCCACCCCGAGCGGGGAGGCAGGGAGGGCGCATGTGAATCTAAGCAGATACAATCATCAGAAATGCTTTTACGGTAAGTAATGCATGTCTTCTGATGCTTGTTAATCTGCTTAGAATCACATGCTGTGCATAGACTAGCGAGCAGTACCCGGAGTTGGAGGTGGGTTGTGAGAAGGAACAGTAGAAAAAAGATGTCTCAATACTGCTTATCCCACCTGAGAATCAGACCTAGAATGAGTGTCTAGGCAATATAAAGGTGTGTACAGAACTCCAGGTTGCCGCTTTGCAAATGGACTCTAGGGGAACATTTGCAATGAATGCTATGGATGCCCCAGTGCCTCGAGTAGAATGTGCTCTAGGCTTGAAGGGCAGTTCTCTCTTTGCCAGAGTGTAACATAGTGTGATGCATTTGACAATCCACCTTGATATTGCTGATTTAGAGACAGGGTCCCCTTCTCTACCAGCTGCCACTGAAACAAAGAATTGTTTAGTTTTCCTCAGTGGTTTAGTTCTATCCATGTAGAACATGACTGCCCTGCGCACATCTATTGTGTGAAGGCTTCTTTCGGCCATGTTATTAGGTCTCTGGAAGAACGTGGGAAGTTCGATTGACTGGTTCACATGGAACTTCGAAATAAATTTCAGCGCAAATCTGGGATGAGTGCGCAGAACTATTTTATCTTTGTGGACTGTAACAAAGGGGTCCAAGATCGAGAGGGCCTGTAGTTCGCCAACTCTTCTGCTAGAAGTGATAGCTACTAGAAAGGCTGTCTTGTAATTCAGGTCTTTCACACTAGCTTTATGCATAGGCTCAAAAGGGGGTCCCATGAGCCTAGTTAAAACCACATTTAGATCCCACCCAAGGGATGGGTGAGTGATGGGGGATAAATTATTTTAACCCCTTCCATAAAGGCTTTAATCACAGGTATTTTCCACCACGACACCTTCTGCTGTGATGTGGTCTAGGCTGACAACGCCGCTAGGGTGAACCTTTAAGGAATTGAAGACTAACCCAGAGTCCAATAGGTGGGTTAGATATAACACAATGTGTGAAGGCGAACAATCGGTGGGGTGGACGCCTTTGGAACTGCACCAAATGACAAAACGTTTCCATTTGCTGGCATAGCAATAACGTGTGTTATGCTTTCTTGCCTCCCTCAGTATGTCCATGCATCTTTGAGGAAGTTGCAGATGTCCAAACTATGACTTCAGGAGCCAGGCTGCTAAGTTCAGAGTTTGTGGGCATGGGTGCAGAGTCTCCCCCCTGTCCTGAGACAACATGTTGTATGGGCAGGGCAGCTTGACTGGTGGGGAGAGGGACATTTCCATCAGATGCGCAAACCAGGGTTGGCGGGCCCACATGGGAGCCACCAGAATCATGGTGACTGGTTCCTGGTGCATCTTGTGCACTATCTTGTTCAGAAGGCGAGTCGGGAGAAAAGCGTAAACAAATTTCCCCGACCAAGTTATCCAGAGACCGTTCCCCTTGGATGGGTTCTGGGGGTACCTGGAGGCGTAATCTGGGCATTGGGCGTTCTCCTGAGTAGCAACAAGTCGATCTCTGGTAACCCCCATTCTGCAAAGACGTTTCATACAATGTCTTCGTGTAGACGCCATTCGTATTCTTCTAACGGAGGAACAGCTCTGCTGAGTACGTCTGCCAGAAGATTAAGTTCCCCTGGATATGTTGGGATATCAGGAACATCTTGTGTTTGAGAGCCCATAGCCAGATGTTGGGGACAGCTTGGATAGCCCTGGAGAGTGAGTGCCCCCCTGCTTTTTCAGATAATGCATTGCTGTTGTGCTGTCGGTTAGGACCAGCACTGTCTTCCCTTGCAGTTGCTCCTGAAAGGCCTTCAATGCTTTGAACACTGCCAGTAGCTCCAGTAGGTTTATATGGTTGGACGCTACCTGAGGGGACCACACTCTGTGCGCCGTTTGTTGAAGCAGGTGAGCCCCCCACCCTGTGAGAGATGAGTCTGTCGTGAGAGTGGCTTCCACTGCAGGGGTGGTGAAGGTTTTCCCCTTCAAGAGGTTCTCCCTCGACCACCACTGCAGAGAGAGAACGAGGGCTGGCAAGACAACTAACAGATCTTCCCATTGTCCGCTGGCCTGACACCACTGGCTCTTGAGCCACTCCTGCATGGGACGCATGCGCAGCCGCACGTGGGGGACCAAGTATATGCATGATGCCATCATCCCTAGCAAACGCATAGCTTTGCGTCCCGTCACCTTCCGACTGGCTACATACTGAGGAACTTGAGAGAGCATGTTCTGAACCCTCTCGCTGGAAGGGAAGACTAGACCGTCTTCTGTGCGAATTAAAGCCCCCAGGAACTGTTTTACTTGGCTGGGGACTAAGGTGGATTTCTTTTCGTTGATAGAAAATCCTAGGCTAAACAGTAGGTCTACTGTCTTTTGGGTGTTCGAAAAACAAAACGTCGAACGAGTCCCCGTGATGAGCCAATCGTCGAGGTAAGGGTAAACTGGAACTGAAAGTCTGCGCAGGTGTGCGGCTGCCACTGCCAGGACCTTGGTAAACACCCGTGGCGCCGAGGCTATGCCGAAGGGGAGTACCTTGAACTGGTAGTGTTTGTCCTGAATCACGAACCTTAGGAATTTTCTGTGCGCTGGCAGCATTGAAATATGAAAGTATGCATCTTTCATATCCAATGTTGTCAAGAACTCCCCTTGTTTTAGCAATGGGATCACCTCTTGAAGTGTTACCATGCAAAACTTTTGGGGCTTTATGAACTTGTTCGCTGGGCGCAGGTCTAGAACAGGACGCATGGTGAGATTCTTTTTGGGTACAAGGAAGTATATTGAATAAATACCCTCGTTTACCTGAAGAATCGGGACGGCTTCTATGGCGTCCTTTCCCAGCAGCACCTCCACCTCTTGGACCAGGATCTGCAGATGTTCCGGTGAAAGGCGTCGATGTTTCGGCGGTCTGAACTGTGGGGGTCGGGTGAATTCCACGCAATAACCATGGGCGACCGTCTTTAATACCCACTGGTCTGAAGTTATCCCCTCCCATGCCTTGAGGAAAGATGTTAATCGCCCTCCGAGCGGGGAGACATGGGAGGGGACCTGAGCTTGGTGGTCATTTCTGACCCAAGGTTGACGCACCTCTGGAATTGGAGCCTCTGCCTCCATTCTTTCCGTGCTTCTGACCCCTCTGGGGGTAGTAAGTGGGGCTTGCAGCCGGTTGACTTGCGTTGAAGTTGCCCGTGCCGAAATTATTTTGAGCGGCGCGGGCTTGTCCTCGTAAGGACCGCCGAGAATAGCTGCCCCTCTGTGAAGAGGGTTTTTGGGAAATTTGGTGCAGCGACTTAATAGTCTCATGCTCCTTCTTGGCTGTCTCCAACGCATCGTCTACCGCCTTCCCGAAGAGGTTGGCCTCTTCTAGGGGTTTATTGATGATGGATGCCTGGGTCTCAGGCCTGAAACCCGACCTGCGCAGCCATGTGTGTCTCTTTAGGAGAGTACCCTGTGCAAGAGACCTGCCTGCTGTCTCTGCGGAGTCCAGGGGTATTCTTTACAACATTTTGATTGGCAAGTTTACCCTCCGAGACAATGGCGAGAAGCTTGGCTCTGGTTGGTTCCGGAACCTCCTGGTGGCCTTCCGGGAGTATGTTCAATTGGGCGTTGACGTAGCTTGCCAGTAACGTAGTGTTATTGGCAATCCGGACGGTATAAACAGCAGCCGACGTGACCCTCTTGCCTAAGGCATATAACCTTTTGGACTCCTTATCCGGGGGCGACTCCCCCGTGGCAAGGGGAACCCCTGCTCTCTTGCAATTGTTGGTCACTACCAGCGAGTCTGGGATTGCGTGCCCTTTGATGTGAAGCGGGTCGGTGGGGGAGGGCCGGAAGAGTTTTTCGACCGTTGGGTTCACAGCCATCGTCTGAGCGGGTGTGAGTAAAGAAGGGGCCAGCCGTCTCTTTACAGAGCTCAAGAGGGGGTAGACTGGCTAGCCGGAGGCTTGTCATTAATAGTGTTTTCCGCGAAATCCTGTTCAGGCAATGCCTCAAGCGTGGCAATTTTAAAGAATTCCGCTGCTTTTTTCAATGTGTTGTTGAAAGCCATTTGATCATCCACCGGGGGAGCCTGCCTAACCAGTGTGGATAGGGGAAGAGTCGAGGCAAACGATATCAGAATAGTGATCGTCCTGCTGGGTGTCCTCCAAGTTGTCCGTTGCGCCTTGATCTTCCCCATAATTGTCCAGAAAAGAAGTCTCCTCTCCTTCTGTATAGATGTCTCTATACGTGTCCTTCTGGCCATCTTCTTGATAATCAACATAGTGTTGAACATCTAGGTGTTGGGCAACTTGTGTATGAGGGTTAGGGTCTACCCGAGCTTTTTTTGGCGGAGGTTGATCAGAAACACCGAAAACCTGCTGCAGCCGATCCATATACCCCTCAAATTGCACCGTGGTCCACTTGGATGACCCAAATGGAACCAGCTGAGCAGGAACCAGGTCCTCCGCCCTAAGGCGTTCAGAGTATCTCCTCAGGGTATTTGAGAGGGGTACCTGGCTCTCTTCGTAAGAGTCCTCAGGATCGTCTTCCAAAACCGTGGAAAACCTTTCGGCAGATTGGCCCATAACTGTGGGTGAAACCGGTACAAGGCCCACCGCCGTAGCAATCCTGTTGATGCTCTTACTGATAGTTACCGAATCTTCGGGGGACAACGCCTCCGATGATGGCTTCCCGGTTATAGGCCTACTTGTAGTTTTCGGGCCTGCACGAGCCTTGGAAACCTTGAAAGTCATCGAAGTTTCTTGTTCAGAAACTTCGGCGTGTGTAGTTTGGGGAGTAGCACCTTTCTTAAGTTTATTAAGCCCAGTCGTCATGCGCTGCTGCGGATGCAGGGAAGGCTTCGAATCAGATCGATCCGATGGTGCTTGAGCCTTCTTCGACGTCGTCGAGGAGGGCGCTTGGGTTGTGTGTTTTGTGTGGTGCGATTGTACGCCCCTGTCACCGGGTGTGGTCCCTGTAGCAAGACCGGAGTCGAGCCTAGAAGGGTCGGGGACGGGCGTGGCGGCTCAAAAATCATCCGCCTCAAGGTCTACAACGTCCGTGTTGGACGTTTGGTCATCCGATGTACCCCCGTCACTCTCGGCTGGTGTCGCGGCAGGGGTGGGAGGCTCCACGCGTGACATACCGTCTGCGGCCCACCGCTTCAACCGGCGCTCCTTAAGGGATTAGGTTTAGGAGTTTATACGCCGAACACCGCTTTAGTCCTCTAGGGGGAGACAAGCGTACACAAAGTGTGCTCGTCTTTCCACGGATATCTGACCCTTCACAGAGGGAAGAATCTAAATGGAGTCCTTTCCATAGCAGAAGGGAAGGGTGACCAGACCAAAAAGGAAAGAAGTGGAAAAGAGGAAAGACATCTTATAGCAGTATGGCAAACCCCGAGCCCACTCTCCCTACTGTGTAGGCCGGCCAGAAAGCCCGACCACGTTGAGGATCTTAGGTGCTGGATCTTAGGTGCCGCAATCCACAGCCGTAGGCGGTTCCCCCGTAGTCTTCGTCAAAGATGTTCTTGATAGACGAAGTGACTTAACGGGGATTAAACCGACAATTCGGTAAGATAAGCAATGTCTCATGAAGAGCTCCGCTATAGGGCAACCAGTTATCTGGGCGGAAAAAAACAATCTGCTGGACCTCGGCGCGTGAGGGATTTTGGGTACTACACACGCCACGATAAGAATAGTGTTTCAGACACGCCTATGCCGACGTCCCCTTTCGGTCCCCCGAAAGACAAGATGCAATACTCCGCGGTTACCTCTGGATGTCGGACCGTATGCACAGAATGTGATTCTAAGTAGATTAACAAGCATCAGAAGCAGCGGTTACACCGCTTATGCTTGTCCTTCCATGGAAATTTGCAGTTACAACGTGGGCAAAATCTAAAAGGAGTCCTCTCCATAGCGGAGGACGTAACCAGTGATAACGACCCGGAAGGAAAGGGGGAGAAAAGGAAAGGCATTCTAGAAGAAACAGAAATGACCACACCAACCCCCACTTTCCCTACTGTGTAGGCCGGCGAGTCCGGGCCATGTCTTCGGCAGCGCCGATAGGATCACCTCCGTCGAAACCACCGCCACCGAAGATCTTGACTCGGCGGGGAAGTTGAATGGCCGTCGAAAGAGGGCTGGAGGTGGTATAAGTTAATAACTGACAAATCGACCAAGGGTCGAATAAATGGTAAATGGCAATGTCTCTTACGAGTCCGCATGAGGCGACCAGTATTCTGGGCGGAAAAAAACAATGAGGGATCTCGACGCGTGAAGGATTTTGGGTACACTGCACATCACTATAGGGATAGTATTACAGACCCACCTATGTCGACGTCCCCTTTTCAACTTTCGAAAAACAAGATGCAATACTCAGCAGTGACCACTGGATGTCAGACTATGCAAAGCATGCGATTCTAAGCAGATTATCAAACATCAGAACAGTTGTATCTGTCACATACTAACCCCACACTTGAGCACTTGTTTGCTTATATGAAATGAAATGACAAAATTATTATAGGCTTTTCACTTGTGTTTTTAAAATGTTTTAGATTTATGATTTAAATAAAATTTTGTATCGAGTATTACTACTACCATGCCTGTCATGTTGATTTTTGTGATCCACAAGAAGGAAGAAGTTACTTACCTGTAACTGTTGTTCTGCAGCATGGGTCTGGCATGGATTCACATGCTCATGAATATTCCCCGTCAGGCTGGGAATCCTCGGTAAAGAAAAAACCAGTATCAGTTTCGTTTCTGATCTGTCTTTCGTAGTAGCAACCAATCACTGGTCTCTGCGTCATACTGACCACAGCCAATGACTACCCTCTACCTAAGCCCCGCCTCTGGCAGCCATCTTCAGATTTGGAAGCATGTGAAGTGGCAGTATGACCAAGTGAAGAGCCGCAGAGGGGTAGGCGGGAGGGTTTGCATGTGAATCCATGCCAGACCCATGCTGGAGAACAACAGTTACAGGTAAGTAACTTGTTCCTTCTCCAGCATGGGGTCTGGCATGGATTCACATGCTCATGAATAAAGAATACAAAGCAGTACACACATGCACAACCACGGGAGGTGGCAAAGGCTCAACATTAAGCATTACATCAAACTCAACATTAAGCAATCTTACCTCCTCACCAGGCTCACCTCAGGCGAACAGGTTGCGCAGCACTGCTTGGCCGACCCTGGACTCCTCCCTGGAATCCCGATCGACGCAGTAGAATTTCGTGAAGGTGTGCGTCGACCTCCACGTAGCAGCCCTGCATATGTCCAGCAGGGGCACACCAGATAGGAACGCTGTGGTAGCTGTGATCGCTCTGGTGGAATGGGCTCTCGGACGGCCAGGCAGCGGTCGGTTTGCCAACCGATGACAGTACATGATACAGCCCGAGAGCCACCTGGAAATGGAAGCCTTCGAGAGAGCCTTCCCCTGATTGACAGGTCCAAAGTTCACAAAGAGTTGTGACGTCTTCCGAAAACACTTCGTGCGGTCCACGTAGAACTTCAGCGCTCTAGCCACATCAAGCAAGTGCAAAGTCCGCTCAGCCAGCGACGAAGGCGACGGGAAAAACACAGGCAACACCAAGGGTTCGTTGAGGTGGAATTCCGACGGCACCTCGGGCATGAAGGAGGGGTGCGTCCTGAGCACCACCCTTGTGTCGTGAAAAGTCAAGTATGGTGGCTTGCAAGATAGGGCCTGGATCTCTCCCACTCGTCGTGCGGAGGTGATGGCCACAAGAAACGCTGTTTTCCACGACAGGAACTTCAACGGGGCCGAGTGCAGAGGCTCAAACGGAGGTCCCATGAGCTTGGTCAGCACCACGTTGAGCTCCCACGCCGGGGCGGGAGCCTTCACCGGCGGGAACGATCTGAACAGTCCCTTCATGAACTCTTTCACCAGACGATGAGACCACAAGGACGTCCGCCCCGTGGTTCTGGTGTATCGGGAGATCACAGCAAGATGAATCTTGATGGACGCGTGCGCCAGTCCAGCCTTGGCCAGCATCAACAGGTACGGCAGTACTTGGGGAGCCGTAATCCTTAGAGGGTTAATCTTCTGTGCGCGGCACCAGACAGAGAACCTCTTCCATTTGTGTCCGTAGCATTTAAGAGTCGAGGACGCCCTGGCCTTTGCAAGAACCTCTCTGCAGTCGGCCGGTATATCGTATTCTCCAAACTCTAGCGCTGCAGGAGCCAGCCTGCAAGTTCAGCGACTTCGGGTCGTGGTGGAGGATGGCGCCTCCTTCCCTGGAGAGCAGATCCGCGTCCACTGGCAGCTTGATTGACGGGGACGCTGACAAGTCCAGAAGGTCCGGGAACCATATCTGCCTCGGCCACGCAGGTGCGACGAGGATCATCCTGCACCGTGACCTCTTGAGCTGGTTGATGAGCCGGATCAGCAGTGGCAGTGGAGGGAACGCGTATAGGAACAGGCCTTCCCAGGGGAACGAGAAAGCATCGCCCATGCTCCTCGGCTGGGGAGAACTGCTGGCGAACCTCCGGCACTTGGAGTTCGTCGCCGTCGCGAACAGGTCGATCTGGGGTGTGCCCCATCGTCGGAAGAGGCAATCCACTAGATCCTGCCGTAGTTCCCACTCGTGGCACGAGCGCAGCTCCCTGCTGAGTGAGTCGGCGATGGTGTTTGTTATCCCTGCCAGATGAAACGGCACCAGAAACATCCTTTTGGCGACGGCCCAATGCCACAGGTCCTGCGCCTCCTTGGACAGTGCTGGGGACCTGGTTCCGCCCTGTTTCCTGATGTAAAAATTGGTGGTGTTGTCGGTGAAGATCCTCACCACCCTGCCCTTGAGGGACGAAGGAAGGATCTGAGGGTCCAAAACACTGCACGGAGCTCCAGGACGTTGATATGGAGGGACTTCTCCGTCGGGAGCCAGAGGCCTCTCGCGTGCAGATTTTCGGTGTGCGCTCCCCACCCTTCCAGGGAGGCATCCGTGGTCACTGTCTCCTGGTGGCCTGGGGTCTGGAAGTCCATGCCCGCTGTCAGATGCGCGCGGGTGCCCCACCACCGGATCGCTCGTCGAGTGTGAACCTCTCCTCGAAGTCGCCCGTCGTTTGGATCCAGCGCGCGTCCAGGAACTCCTGCAACGGGCGCATCCGGAGCCTGCACATGGGAATGAGATAGATGCAAGAAGACATCATTCCGAGGAGGGACTTGATGGACCTCGCCTTGGTCTCGTCGGCAACCAACATCCGCTGTACCTTGCCCTGGACGGCCCTGGTCCTTTCTTCCGACGGGGAGGCCAGAAGGGACACTGTGTTGAGCTTCGCTCCCAGAAACAGTGCGTCTTGCGCGGGTACCAGGTGGGACTTGGCGTAGTTCACGGAGAATCCCAGGTCCGTGAGAAGTTGGACGGTCCTTTCCGTGTGCTTCACGGCGAGCTCCCTCGTCTTGGCTGGGATGAGCCAGTCGTCCAGGTAGGGGTAGACGTGGATCCCCTCTCGGCGCAGCTGTGCCGCCACTGGTGCAAGGCACTTGGTGAATACCCTGGGAGCCGACCGTAAACCGAAGGGAAGGGCTCTGAACTGATAGTGACGCCCTTGGACCACGAACCTGAGAAATTTTCGGTGCCCCTTTAAGATGGGAATATGGAAGTAGGCATCCTCCAAATCCAACAACGACAGGAAGTCGCCCTCCTCCAGCTGCCCCAGGACGTGCTGGAGGGTGACCATCCAGAACTTCCGTGCCTTGATGAACTTGTTCAGCCGTCGTAGGTCTAGGATGGGGCGCCATCCTCCCGTCTTCTTCTTCACGAGGAAGTATCTTGAGTAAACTCCGGAGCCCCGAAGCCTCTTTGGGACGAGTTCGATGGCGCCCTTCCTGAGCATCGCCTTTACCTCCCGGAGAAGCTGAGGGACGTGAAGCTCTTTCCTGGCCACAGGGGGGGACGCGCGGGCACCTTCTTTGAAATTCGAGCGCGTGGCCCTGGGCTAGGGCGACCAGCACCCAACGGTCGGTGGAGATGGACTCCCACACGCTGACGAAGCTCGCCAGCCGGCCTCCCACCGGGGTGCTTCGGTGGGGGCCCGACCCCACGGCCGGTTCAATCCTGCTTAGACGAGGCTTTGCCGCCTTGACCTCCTTGGCGACGACGGCGGGGTCCGCCTGACTTGCCTCGTCCCCTGTAAGCTTCCTGAGACGACGAACGGGCCGCTTGACGGTAGGTGGAAAATCCGCCGCCGGAACCTTTGGAGGCACCCTTGCCTCCGCCGCTCCGAAAGGGCAGCCGCCGTTGCTGGAGAACCCCGAGCGCCCGGGCCGTCTCCGTGTCCGCTTTAATGGCTTGAAGGGAATCGTCCACTGTTTTCCCAAACAGGTTGTTCCCATGGAACGGCATGTCCAGGACTCTGGTTTGTACGTCTTGACGGAAGTCAGTAGCCTTGAGCCATCCACACCGCCTAAGGCACACGCCGTTGCCCAACTGGCGAAATCCAGTGTCGGCGATGTCCGTCGCAACCGTGATGGCGTGGTCCGACGCCACCTCTCCTTCCTGCAAGTTCTCCAGGGCATCCGCCCTCTTGTCGTCCGGTAGGAAGTCCAGCAGGGGAGCCAGTTTGTACCACAGCTCCCTGTCGTAGCGGGCTATGATAGCCAAGGCGTTGGCCGCCTTAATCGTCGTTGCTGCAGTCGAGATGACCCTGCGCCCCATCGTGTCCAATTTCTTTCCCTCGCCGTCCGGCGGGGAAGTCGACGTGGAGGCCGCACCCCCCCGCTTTCTTCCTGGCCGCCGCGGAGACGATGGAGTCCGGAGTAGGCTGTGCCCGGAGGCACAAGGGGGCCGCGTCCGGGACCCGGTACTTCTTCTCGTACCGGTCTCTTCTAGCCGGCGTTGTGGATGGGTTCTTGAGGAGGGCTAGGCCCTCATCCCAAATATCGTCCAGTAGAGGTACCGCGAGGACCGTCTTCCTCTTGGCCTCGTGCCGCTGATAAAGGAAACCTTCCTTCTTCTTCTCCTCCGGGCAGAGCTGGAAGAGCTCGGATGCCCTGGCGATCATGGAGTGAAAGGAACAAGTTACTTACCTGTAACTGTTGTTCTCCAGCATGGGTCTGGCATGGATTCACATGCTCATGAATATTCCCCGTCGTCAGGCTGGGAATCCTCGGTAAAGAAAAAACCAGTATCAGTTTCGTTTCTGATCTGTCTTTCGTAGTAATAACCAATCACTGGTCTCTGCGTCATACTGACCACAGCCAATGACTGCCCTCTACCTAAGCACCGCCTCTGGCAGCCATCTTCAGATTTGGAAGCACGTGAAGTGGCAGTATGACCAAGTGAAGAGCCGCAGAGGGGTAGGCGGGAGGGTTCGCATGTGAATCCATGCCAGACCCATGCTGGAGAACAACAGTTACAGGTAAGTAACTTGTTCCTTCTCCAGCATGGGGTCTGGCATGGATTCACATGCTCATGAATAAAGAATACATAGCAGTACACACATGCACAACCACGGGAGGTGGCAAAGGCTCAACATTAAGCATCACATCAACTCAACATTAAGCATCTTACCTCCTCACCAGGCTCACCTCAGGCGAACAGGTTGCGCAGCACTGCTTGGCCGACCCTGGACTCCTCCCTGGAATCCCGGTCGACGCAGTAGAATTTCGTGAAGGTGTGCGTCGACCTCCACGTAGCAGCCCTGCATATGTCCAGCAGGGGCACACCAGATAGGAACGCCGTGGTAGCTGCGATCGCTATGGTGGAATGGGCTCTCGGACGGCCAGGCAGCGGTCGGTTTGCCAACCGGTGACAGCACATGATACAGCCGGAGAGCCATCTGGAGATGGAAGCCTTCGAGAGAGCCTTCCCCTGATTGACAGGTCCAAAGTTCACAAAGAGTTGTGACGTCTTCCGAAAACCCTTCGTGCGGTCCACGTAGAACTTCAGCGCTCTAGCTACATCCAGCGAGTGCAAAGTCCTCTCAGCCGGCGACGAAGGCGACGGGAAGAACACAGGTAACACCAAGGGTTCGTTGAGATGGAAGTCCGACGGTACCTTGGGCATGAAGGAGGGGTGCGTCCTGAGCACTACCCTCGTGTCGTGGAAAGTCAAGTACGGGGCCTTGCAGGAAAGGGCCTGGATCCCTCCCACTCGTCGTGCGGAGGTGAAGGCCACAAGAAAAGCTGTTTTCCACGATAGAAACTTCAACGGGGCCGAGTGCAGAGGCTCGAACGGAGGTCCCATGAGCTTGGTCAGCACCACGTTGAGCTCCCACGCCGGGGCCGGAGCCTTCACCGGCGTGAACCATCTGAACAGTCCCTTCATGAACTCTTTCACCAGACGATGAGACCACAAGGACGTCCGCCCCGTGGTTCTGGTGTATCGGGAGATCGCAGCAAGATGAATCTTGATGGACGCGTGTGCCAGACCAGCTTTGGCCAGCGTCAGCAGGTACGGCAGTACTTGGGGGGCCGTAATCCGTAGAGGGTTAATCTTCTGTGCGTGGCACCAGACAGAGAACCTCTTCCATTTGTGTCCGTAGCATTTAAGAGTCGAGGACGCCCTGGCCTTTGCAAGAACCTCTCTGCAATCGGCCGGTATGTCGTATCCTCCAAACTCTAGCGCTGCAGGAGCCAGGCCTGCAAGTTCAGCGACTTCGGGTCGTGGTGGAGGATGGCGCCTCCTTCCCTGGAGAGTAGATCCGCGTCCGCCGGCAGCTTGATCGGCGGGGACGCTGACAAGTCCAGAAGGTCCGGGAACCATATCTGCCTCAGCCACGCAGGTGCGACGAGGATCATCCTGCACCGTGACCTCTTGAGCTGGTTGACGAGCCGGATTAGCAGAGGCAAGGGAGGGAACGCGTAGAGGAACAGGCCCTCCCAGGGGAACGAGAAAGCATCGCCCATGCTCCTCGTCTGGGGAAACCTGCTGGCGAACCTCCGGCACTTGGTGTTCGTCGCCGTCGCGAACAGGTCGATCTGGGGTGTGCCCCACCGTCGGAAGAGGCGATCCACCAGATCCTGCCGTAGTTCCCACTCGTGGCACGAGCGCAGCTCCCTGCTGAGTGAGTCGGCGATGGTGTTTTTTATCCCTGCCAGATGAAACGGCACCAGAAAAATCCCTTGGGCGACGGCCCAATGCCACAGGTCCTGCGCCTCCTTGGACAGCGCTGGGGACCTGGTTCCGCCCTGTTTCCTGATGTAAAACATGGTGGTGGTGTTGTCGGTGAAGATCCTCACCACCTTGCCCTTGAGGGACGGAAGGAAGGACCTGAGGGCCCAAAACACTGCACGGAGCTCCAGGACGTTGATATGTAGGGACTTCTCCGTCGGGAGCCAGAGTCCCCTTGCGTGCAGATTTTCGGTGTGCGCTCCCCACCCTTCCAGGGAGGCATCCGTGGTCACAGTCTCCTGGTGGGCTGGGGTCTGGAAGTCCATGCCCGCCGTCAGATGCGCGCGGGTGCCCCACCACCGTATCGCTCGTCGGAAACTCTCGTCGAGCTTGATCCTTTCCTCGAAGCTGCCCGTCGTCTGGATCCAGCGCGCATCCAGGAATTCTTGCAACGGGCGCATCCGGAGCCTGCACATGGGAATGAGGTAGATGCAGGAAGACATCATCCCGAGGAGGGACTTGATGGACCTCACTTTGGCCGCGTCGGCCACCAACATCCGTTGCACCTTGCCCAAGATGGTCCTGGTCCTCTCCTCCGACGGGGAGGCCAGAAGGGACACTGTGTCGAGCCTCGCTCCCAGAAACAGTGCGACTTGCGCGGGCACCAGGTGGGATTTGGCGTAGTTCACGGAGAATCCCAGGTCCGTGAGGAGTTGGACGGTCCTTGCCGTGTGGACCACGGCGAGCTCCCTCGTCTTGGCGCGGATGAGCCAGTCGTCCAGGTAGGGGTAGACGTGGATCCCCTCGCGGCGCAGCTGCGCCGCCACCGGTGCAAGGCACTTGGTGAATACCCTGGGTGCCGACCGTAGTCCAAAGGGAAGGGCTTTGAACTGGTAATGACGCCCTTGGACCACGAATCTGAGGAATTTGCGGTGCCCCTTTAGGATGGGAATGTGGAAGTAGGCATCCTCCAAATCCAATGACGATAGGAAGTCTCCTTCCTCCAGCTGACCCAGGACGTGCTGGAGGGTGACCATCCGGAACTTCTGCGCCTTGATGAACTTGTTCAGACGTCGCAGGTCCAGGATGGGGCGCCATCCTCCCGTCTTCTTCTTCACGAGGAAGTATCTCGAGTAGACTCCGGAGCCCCGAAGCCTCTTTGGGACGAGTTCGATGGCGCCCTTTCTGAGCATCGCCTTTACCTCCAGGAGCGTGGCCCCGGGCCAGGGCGTCCAGCACCCAACGGTCGGTGGAGATGGACTCCCACACGCTGACGAAGCCCGCCAGCCGGCCTCCCACCGGGGTGCTTCGGTGGGGGCCCGACCCCAAGGCCGGTTCAATCCTGCTTGGACGCGGCCTTGCCGCCTTGACCTCCTTGGCGACGACGGCGGGGTCCGCTAGACTTGCCTCGTCCTCTGTAGGCCTCTTGCGACGACGAGCGGGCCGCTTGACGGTAGGAAGCGAAACCGCCGCCGGAACCTTTGGAGGCGCCCTTGCCTCCGCCGCTCCGAAAGGGCGTCCGTCGTTGCAGGACTCCAAGGGCCCGGGCCGTCTCAGTATCCGCCTTGATGGCCTGAAGGGAATCGTCCACTGTCTTCCCAAACAGGTTGTTCCCGTCGAAGGGCATGTCCAGGACTCTGGTCTGGACGTCCTGCCGGAAGTCCGTAGCTTTGAGCCATCCACGACGTCGAAGGCAAACACCGTTGCCCAGCTGGCGGAATCCAGTGTCGGCGATGTCCGTCGCCACGGTGATGGCGTGGTCCGAGGCCACCTCACCTTCCTGCAGGATCTCAAGGGCCTCCGCCCTCTTGTCGTCCGGCAGAAAATCCAGCAGGGGAGCCATCTTGTACCAGAGCTCCCTGTCGTAGCGGGCCACGATAGCCAAGGCGTTGGCCGCTTTAATCGTCGTCGCTGCCGACGAGATGACTCTACGCCCCATAGTATCCAATTTCTTTCCCTCGCCGTCCGGCGGGGAAGTCGATGTGGAGGCCGCCCCCCCCCCCCCCGCTTTCTTCCTGGCTGCCGCGGAGACGACGGAGTCCGGGGTAGGCTGCGCCCGGAGGCATAGGGGGGCCGTGTCCGGGACCCGGTACTTTTTCTCGTACCGGTCTCTTCTAGCTGGCGTCGTGGAAGGGTTCTTGAGGAGGGAAAGGCCCTCATCCCAAATGTCGTCCAACAGAGGCACTGCGAGGACCGTCTTCCTCTTGGCCTCGCGCCGCTGATAAAGGAAGCCTTCCTTTTTCTTCTCCTCAGGGCAGAGTTGGAAAAGCTCGGAAGCCCTGGAGATCATGGAGTGGATAGATCCGATCTCGTCGGGCGGAGAGGCCCTGGTGGGAGGCGACGACGGAAAATCCTCGTCGTATGCCTCGTCGTCCGTACCCGTCGCTGCCGTGTCAGTCCCCGTATCATCCCCTCGGGTGGACGGGGAGGAGGGCTGGAAGGGGCGCGACGGTTGAAAAGGAGGTGGTGGATGGATCCTTCTTTTCTTGGTAGGGGGAACACCAGAAGGTCCCGGTTCTGGATCCCCCGACGGGAGAGGTTCCTCCGTCGGTAACGGTAGCCTCGTCCTTATCTCGGAGCATAAGGACTGTATGGCCAACAAAATGGCCGCCGAGTTGTCTTGCGGCGCTGGCAGAGGGGAATCCGACGGGCGAGCAGGGGCCCCGTCGGTATCCTCGACGATGTCGTCGTCGTCACCTGCGTCGGGGTCCATTCCGACGGGCTGGCCTTCTTCCACGCCTAGGCCGTGGCTTAAGACCTCGATCAGTTCCTCTTCTGAGGTTGAGGCCAACTCTACGACGACGCCCTGCCCCCCCTTCTTCTTCCCCACGGAGGGTTTCACGGGGGTCCTATCGATGGGCACAAAGGAAGACTCCCTCCGAGGAGGCAGGGAGATTCTGTGCCCTGAGGTCGCCACCACTGGTGCAGCCACCACAGGCTGAGCCAGGGCCGCCGCGACCGTTTCGATAGAGGGCTTGGTCGGATGGATCAAGGCCTTCACCACCTTAGGTGCGCTCACCGCCTTATCCTTGAGGGAGGGGGCACTGCCACGCTCCTCCTCTGCCTTAGAGCTCGACCGGGGCCTCTCCAGGAGCTTCACCGGGTGCTCGGCCTTCCTCTTACCCGACCCAGAGCGTTGGCTCGTGGTTGATGGTGCCGGGGAGGGTGCGCCCTGCCTGGCGCCCGCAGAGCCCGACCGTTCGGCGCTCCCGGTGCCAGCGGACTCGCAGTGCTTGGCCTTATGTTGGGCCCCCGTCGCCGGGGCGCCCTCAAAGGTCTTAGAAGACCGCTCGGATTTCTTCTTCTTCTCGCCAGACGGGCTCTTACCCTCCAGCCAGTTGGCGAGACGTTGATGGCGGTCCTTCATGGTCCGTTCCGACATGTTGCCGCAAAACGCACAGTCCTTCTCCACGTGCGTCTTGTCCTCATGAAGGCAGTAAAGGCAGAAAGAGTGTTCGTCCTCCTTGAAGACGTTCTGCAGCTGGCATCCAGGGCAGACCCTGAACAGCTTTCCGGGCGTCGAGCTTCCCTTCTCCTGGGCCATCTCCGAGACAGGGCCTGAGAAGCTTCTGGAGTCCTCCGAAGTGTAGCTCGACGAAATCTTCACCCTTGAGGGGCACAGATGAATCCGACACGGGTCCCCGTTGATCGGATGTAGGATCGGTGGAGCTTGAGGTTCTTTTGACCGAAAGAATCGAAGTTTTTTGTAAAAAGCGCGAAAAAATAGCACTAACGCTCGAGAGCAATAGCACGAGGATCCCAACACATGAACGTGCGGTAAAAATCTGAAGATGGCTGCCAGAGGCGGTGCTTAGGTAGAGGGCAGTCATTGGCTGTGGTCAGTATGACGCAGAGACCAGTGATTGGTTATTACTACGAAAGACAGATCAGAAACGAAACTGATACTGGTTTTTTCTTTACCGAGGATTCCCAGCCTGACGACGGGGAATATTCATGAGCATGTGAATCCATGCCAGACCCCATGCTGGAGAAAGATCCAATCTCGTCAGGCGGGTAAGCCCGGGTGGGAGGAGACGACGGCAGATCCTCGTCGTACACCTCGTCGTCCGTACCCGTCGCGGCCGTGTCAGTCCCCGTATCATCCCCTCGAGTCGTGGACGGGGAGGAGGGCTGAACGGGGCGCGA
The DNA here is from genome assembly GCF_040938575.1 of Ambystoma mexicanum. Lineage (NCBI taxonomy): Eukaryota > Metazoa > Chordata > Amphibia > Caudata > Ambystomatidae > Ambystoma > Ambystoma mexicanum. The sequence goes on along the minus strand of NC_090922.1, from coordinate 1,525,168,567 downwards.
CGGATGAAAAGGAGGTGGAGGGTGAATCCTTCTTTTCTTAGGAGGGGGGCTGCCCGAAGGGCCTGGTTCCGGGTCCCCCGACGGGAGTGGTTCCTCCACTGGTAACGGCAGTCTCGTCCTTATCGCTGAGCATAAGGACTGTATAGCCAACAAAATGGCCGCCGAGTTGTCTTGCGGCACTGGCAGAGGGGAATCCGACCGGCGGTCAGGGGCCCCGTCGGTACCCTCGACGATGTCGTCGTCTACTGCGTCGGGATCCCTCCCAACGGGCGGGTCTTCTTCCACGCCAACGCCGTGGCTTAAGACCTCGATCAGTTCTTCCTCAGAGGTTGAGGCCGAATCCACGACGACCTCCTGCCCCCCCCTTTTTCTTCTCCGTCGGAGGTTTCACAGGGGTCCTGTCGATGGGCATAAAAGAGGACTCCCTCCGCGGTGGCAGGGAGACTGAGCCCCGAGGTCGCCACCACTGGTGTAGCCTCCACAGGCTGAGCCAGGGCCGCCGCGACTTTCTCGATAGAGGCCTTGGCCGGATGGATTAAGGCTTTCACCACCTTAGGTGCGCTCACCGCCTTATCCTTGAGGGGGGGGGGGAAACACTGCCTCGCTTCCCCCTCCGCCTTCGAGCTCGACCGGGGCCTCTCCAGGAGCTTCGCCGGGTGCTCGGCCTTCCTCTTACCCGACCCAGAGCGTTGGCTCGTGGTTGATGGTGCCGGGGAGGGTGCGCCCTGCCTGGCGCCCGTAGAGCCCGACCGTTCAGCGCTCCCGGTGCCAGCGGACTCGCGGTGCTTGGCCTTATGTTGGACCCCCGTCGCCGGGGCGTCCTCAAAGGTCTTAGAAGACCGCTCGGATTTCTTCCCCTTCTTCTCGCCGGACGGGCTCTTCCCTTCCAGCCAGTTGGCGAGACGTTGATGGCGGTCCTTCATGGTCCGCTCCGACATGTTGCCGCAAAACGCACAGTCCTTCTCCACGTGCGTCTTGTCCTCATGTAGGCAGTAAAGACAAAAGGAGTGTTAGTCTTCCTTAAAGACATTCTGCAGCTGGCATCCAGGGCAGACCCTAAACAGCTTTCCGGGCGTCGAGCTTCCCTTCTCCTGGGCCATGACCGAGATGGGCCTGAGAAACTTCTGGAGTCCTCCAAAAGCGTAGCTCGACGAATCTTCACCCTTGAGGGGCGTGGACAAATCCGACACGGGTCCCCGTTGATCGGATGGAGAGTCGGTGGAGCTTGAGGCTCTTTTGACCGAAAAAACGAAGTTTTGAGAAAAAAAACGTGAAAAAATAGCCCTAACGCTCGAGAGCAATAGCACGAGGATCCCAACACATGAACGTGCGGTAAAAATCTGAAGATGGCTGCCAGAGGCGGGGCTTAGGTAGAGGGCAGTCATTGGCTGTGGTCAGTATGACGCAGAGACCAGTGATTGGTTGCTACTACGAAAGACAGATCAGAAACGAAACTGATACTGGTTTTTTCTTTACCGAGGATTCCCAGCCTGACGACGGGGAATATTCATGAGCATGTCAATCCATGCCAGACCCCATTCTGGAGAAATAGACTTAATACCACATCTGTACTTCTACAGTGGGCTGATCGAGAAAGGGGTAGTTGATCTGATCTCTTCTAGTTTATACTAGATCGTGCCTAGATTAGATCAACCCTCCGAAAACAAAAAAGAGGGATCATCCCATATAGTGTTACCATCCTTATAGAAGCAGTCATTTAAAAAGGTCATGCCAGGTTTCAGCCATCTGGTACCCTGGTTTTTTCCAAATTCGTCCAATATCTCCCTCAGGAACTGGGATTATTTACCTGCAGAATTCTCGATTTGTGAAAACCAGGGTTCCGCTACCTGCGGGCTTCACGCTTCCATGCACAGTCCAGTGCCATAGCACACAATATGTCAACCCTGCAAAGCTTTGCCCAGTTCCATACATGCCATCAGTCCAGCCACAAACCACCTCCTGTCAGGAGTGTCTACTCCTGGTTTTGGGCCATTCCACAGGGTTTGGGAGAGACGGCAGCATGTCATGCGTTCAGTCACCTTATGAATCATTTCCTTCATTCAACTCACTTCCTCCATGCGCATTAGCGGTAACACCACCTTCCTAGAAGTGGAAAGAGGACAGAACGCCGTCTGTCCCTATGAACATAGAAGATGTTCTATCTGCACCCCAACCCACAAACCAAAATGTTCTCATTTACCCCATTTCTTTAGTGCATCGAATCGGCTTGCAAATTGCTCTTCTTGATGAACTTCGAGCCACTGCGGTGTAGTTGACGAAGTCTTCTCTACCACAGTCATTGTCATCAGTGTCCACGTCACCATCTGTAAAGTCTGATCCACTATCAGATGAGTTTTCGAAGACGAACGGAATCTCACTTATTTGATTTGTATCACTATTGATCTGTTTGAAAAAGGATGCATTTCTGGTGACTGCACGTGTTGGACTGGCTGTAGTTACCATGGACCCTTTCACATGTGTTGCGATCAAAGTTTCAGGGCTGAATACCGGTGTCTACTTGGACCCTTGTGGTTGTCGCACCAATACTTGGTCCCCTAGGTCGATGTCAGTGTCCTCTGCTTTCCTTCCGACGTTGGCATATTTCTTCTTTTTCTCCTTACTTTCTTTGTCTTGGTCTCTGGCTTTCTGCTCTACCTCTGCTGGCACTTCACCTGGTGGTGTATTGAGGAAGGGTGGCTTTCACAGTTATGCTAAACATCAATTCTGATGGGCACACCCCCGTGGAGCTATGAGGGATGTCTCGATAGTCTTTGAGAAGAGTGCAAATGGCTTGCATGAACGATCCTCTCGCCTTTTAGAGTGTGTTTTAGGTTGACATGAAACGCTTAACTGTGCCATTTGCCTGGGGCTAGAATGTGGTGACCTTCCTGTGCTGAAAACCCACATGCGTGGCAAACGTGGCATAATTATGCCCACTGAACGGTGGACCATTGTATAATTTTACAATGGTTGGGAAACTATAGTCTGCAACAGTTTTGTCCATAGCTGGAATGACTGCATGGGCTGCTGCCGAGTGCATCAGGTGAACTTCTGGGAATCTCCATATTTCATCGGTGATGGCTAGAACATGCTTGCCGTTTGGCAGAGGTCCGAACATGTCAACTGCTACTTCGTCCCAGACTTGTAGGTCATTTTGAGCGGTTGTGGAAATGTGCGTGGCTCGACCGCCTGAGAGGTTATATTTTCCAAGAACCGTCTCGATCTTCATGTCCATCTGGGGGAACCACACTTTTGTCCAAAGTTGCCTATTGGTGGACAATTCATTTGTCCAACGAGGGCCATGCCAATGACTATCCTGTAACGCTTCTGGTATGATGATGCGATCTTCCTTCAGTAACAAATCGGTGGATGTCCACAGAGATTATTTCAATAGGTGAATTGTTCAAAATCATTTCAGTTCTGCCTCAGAAAAGAGCATTCCCTTTTTCTTCCAATGATGCCATCCCCCCGAGGACATATTTTCCTTCACGGTCATGAGCATGTGGTCTTGTCGCATGCCCTGAACTAATTCCGGATTGGTAAGTGATTTAGGCAGTGCATTGCTAACTATGGATTTGATGTATTGGTCGGCTTTGATGGATTGTGCCTCATCTTTTGCAGGCAGTTGATATCTTGACAGGAAATCAGTCGGGATGCGGTCCTTTCCCGGACGGTGAACAATCGTGGGTGAGTACTTTTGTAGTCTTAGTCCCCATCGTGAAATTTGAGGTGGCATCTTGGCGGTCGATTTGCCATAGATAGTTGTGAGGGCCTGATGGTCGGTGACGATGTTCAATTTCCACCCATACAGGAATAGATAATGTTCACATGCCCACACCACCGCTAAGCTTTCTTTTTCATGTATGTGCACTCTGTGGGGGACAAACTGTGGCTTGCATAGTCTACAATGTGATGTGCGGGCTCAGCAGAGGATGAAGAGTTTGGTTTGTTTTGTGCCAAGATGGCCACCAGGCGCCAAACACTAGAAGGTCATTGCTGCAGTTGAGACATTGGGGAATATGCTTAATGACTTGGTGCATTTCATTTTGAAAAATGTCTGCCGCAGAGGAAACTCTGAAGCTAAGTTGCTTGTAGCGACAAAGTCCTAGGTGAGTGGAAAATATACCTATATAGCGAGAGTCCTGATTTAGTTCAAGTTGATGATACCCTTTGTTAAGGTCTAATTTAGAGAACATTTTTGCTCGATGTAGCAGATGCATCATCTCCCTTATTCTCAGAGACATGCGTCATTCCCTTTCGATGGCTATATTCGGTGCCCTCATGTCCACGAAGATGCGAATGGTGTTGCCTTTTTTCTTTCTTGGGGACTGGAACAATGGGCGATACCCATGGTGTGGGCCCTGTTGCATGTTCTAGAATGTCCTGGTTGAGGAGTGATTGAATCTCATCTTATACCTGCCTTTGAATCTTCAATTGGATTCCCCGATAGCATCTCCGGGTTGATGTGTAACTTGATCTGATTCCTTTAAGCTTTCCTAGGCCTTTGAATAAAGTCGGGAACATTTTCACCATCATTATCTTTGGTCTGTGTGGGCAGTCATGAATTGGTACATGACGTGCACCAGTCCCATTTGTATGGCAGATCTGAAACTGAGATTGTTGCCTCCAGGTACTTAGCCTTTCACTACATATATTTTCACCCTGGCCTGTTTGAGACCGGTTGTGTGCCCATTTTTTAAACGCCTGCCAAGGCGCCGCACACACGTACGTAGCGTCCATTCCCCAGCCACCTGCAGCTCTCTGGAGGAGCAGTCATAATTACAACCTCAAGCCTCATTTTGCATGCGCGCTGCGTGCCCGTGATACTCGTGGGCACGTTCAAGGAAACCTCCAGTCCTGGATAAAAGACCAGCTCACCACTCCTGCGGCGCCAACTGCCTGAATGCAGAAAACGTATTGCTGCCAGCACATGCCATTTTCAACTTTGTCGACATACTTGGAGGCGAGAGCCACAACCAACCCACATCTTAGTGTTTCGGCACTAACGTGTCATCATGTCCGACAATGAAGCGGACAACAGCTCCACAAGCCAGTCTTTCAACCCCCCTGCTCCCAGTCACTCTGCTGGAGAGGCTGGAAGCCATGAATCCCTACAAATGCAAGCAGTTCCACCTTTCGACATATCGGACACCAGCAGTCTGGCACCACGCTGGAACAGATGGCTTAGAAAATTACAAATTTACATTAATGCAACGGGGGTAAGGGAGGAATGCCAACTCAGAGGCATGTTTATGCATTAGCTTGGGCCAATTGTACGAGACATTGTGTTTGAGATGCCAGAAAGCACAACAAACACATTCCAGGCAGTATTGACTCGCTAAATACCTACTTTGCTCCCTTAAGGAACGTAGATTATGAACGCCACATTTTTCACCCCTCTACTCAAGTAAAGGGAGAAACGCTTGACAATTTTGTCATGCGACTGCGCAAAAGAGTGAAATATTGTGACTTTGAACATTACTCCACAGAAGAAGCATTGAAATCCCAAACAATTGCCAGCTGTGAATCAGCTCAATTTCCTAAGAAACAAGAAACTGCTACAAAAGACCAGATCACTGGAAGAAATCCTGCAGCTCGCAAGGGCAGACATGGCGCTCTCAATGCAAGCAGAATCTCTGGGCAACATCAAAATTACACAGACAGCACCCGCTGCACTCCTGTGCAAATTACGATCATCTGAGAAGGCGCAGAGTCAGTGTTATGGAGAATTCTCATTTCTGTGCCAATTCCCCTCAACCTTAGAGACTCCCCCCCCAGCTCTTCTGCTGGACTTTAGGATTTTTTAATTTTCATCCTAGAGAGAGTGAGCCCTTATTCTCACTCGATCTGTATTCCCTTTGTTCTTTTGAGTCGGACAAACTCCATAGGCATCTTTTTGTATGGTGACACACAGCACCTTCAGTGCAGTGTCAAAGAGAAATCCCTTAGGTTTCTTTGAAGGTTTAAATACCTTTTCTTGTGAAAACTACTGTTCCAAAGAAAGTAAAGTGAAATTGACTTTACTTACCTTTTCCTCTCTGTAGATTCCAGCACACCCCATCTTATGTGGAGGTCTGGGGGTTACTTGGTAGCCTCTTTTTCTACTCTCATGTAACATTTATTTATGTTACCCTCGCTACCTTAAATGGCTGGTGGCAGTGGTTTAATCCAGTGTGCGAAAATGCCCCACTCTTTTTTCGCCATTTCTTGTTTGTGAGGTCTTTCTTAGGTTTTTCTCTGCGTGCCAAACCAGGTTTAATCCTTTTGTTCGGTTTGCCTTTGGCTTGCTTCAGTGCTAAAGCCCGCCTCTGGATCCAGTGTGTCTGGCAGGGCAGGAAGCAAGGCAGGTGCCCGAAACGCCCCGTCCTTAGTCTCCGGTTACCTGAATGCACCCAGTCCCGATTGGCTTGCTGCCTGGCTGTCTGCCTTGCAGGACAGCCACCCTGCTGTGCGAGCGACAGCCAGGCTGTGCATGAATGGGAGAAACCTGCATAAAAGGTGAGGCTTGAAGACTGTCGACCACTGGATGAAACAGCCAAAGGAATAATGAAGCTTGCTGCATCCTCCAGGACCGTTGGAACTGCCCAGTGAAGCCCTGCTACTGTGCCGAAGCTCTCTTTTCCGAATCGACAAGAGAAGATCCAGAGAGGATGACTTCTTCCCTTGTGTTGGTGAGACCAACTAACCCAGAGACGAACTTTGCTGAAGACCTTCCCCAACTGGCTGTACTTCTTTGCTGCAGCTGGATACAAGTGCCAGGGGTTGAGAAATCCGTAGATCGAGTGCAACTTCTTTAAGACTGACCGAAGCTCCAGGAAGAGCCTGAGGACCCTCTCGAAGCAGGATGACTCAAGCTCAAGTCACCTCACCAGAGCGGAAGAAGACCATCCAGTGTCCAAGATTCGCGATGGTGCCATTTGCTGTTAGCTGAAACTGCGGAGTCCCACTGAACTGAAAAGAGCCCGTAGCTGCCGCCAACCTTCGAACTGTCGTGCAGGAGTCCTCCAGATGTCCTCCCTCTTGCCCCCACGACTGAGGCCCGGGAACACAGGATCTGCAACACTGCAACCAGGACAGAAGCCAGCTGGATCCTCTTCTAACCTAAGGTACTGTTCTGACTAATGGGTACTTACTGCTCTGTCTGAAGCTTGCATTATCTCACTTGAGTGTCCAACAGGGACACTGTTCAAACTGACTTTGGCTGCCCTGGCTCCCTGCAGACTCTTCTGATCCATTGGCTTCGATTCTAACTATCCCTCATAGGTGTTCCATTAGTTTAACTAGCATTGCTGGGAAAGGTTTTATCTAGACTTCACTGGGAGATTGAAAAGTGCTCACATGCTCTGAGAACCTATTAACCTTTTTCCTTCCCCTAACCTTTCCACAACCTCAGAATTTTTCCAAGTACAAAAATTGACATATAAAGGGAGTAGTTTCTTACCTGTAACTCTATTCCTCCAGTTTGGTATCTTTCATGGATTCAAATACTGTGAATATTCCCAGTCATGCTGGGAAAACCCTGGTAATTTTAATATAGTAGTAGTGTTCTATGGGGAAAAAACGTCACCTTGAGTGTCCCATCGACGTCGTTACAGGTGCAAAAGGTGGATGTTCTAAGAGGATGTTTGCCATAAGGGGGGGGGGGAGGGCTGGGCACGCATGTGAATCCATGAAGGATACCAATGCTGGAGTATTGGAGTTACAGGTAAGAAACTACTCCCTTCTCCAGCATTGGATCTTCATGGATTCACATGCTGTGAATAGACTTTGAAGCAGAAGACATGCTAGAAGGTGCATATCAGGCAAACAGGACGTAAATCTTTTGCAATATGACAAAAAAGAAGCATACAACCTTAAGGTATTAAACAAGGAGTGGAGCCAAAAACATTAAGCAAAAGCATATAACTTCAAGGTAAAAGCAGGAGCAAACCCCAGAAGTTGCGAGGCTTACCTTACTGGAACAGGTGTTGGAGCACTGCTCGTCCCACCTGTACTTCTTCAGCATGTTGTTGATGCAGATAGTGCCTGGTGAACGTGTGGGGCACTGCCCATGTTGCTTCCCGGCAAATGTCTAATTGGTATGCGTGCCCATAGAGCTGCGGAGGCCGCCGTGGACCTTGTGGAATGAGCTCTAGGAGTAGATTGTAATGGTTTGTTGGCTTTTTCGTGCCAGGAAGATATAGTCGCAGCCACCAAGCGTGAGATGCACTGTTTTGAAATCGGCCTACGTTTATTGGAAGGGGCAAAAGCCACAGAAAGTTGCTTGGATGATCTTAACGACTTTGTGCGATCTAGGTAGTATTTTAAAGCTCTTGCGTCCAGGGAATGCAAAGCTTTTTCAGCCGGAGTGGGAGCATTAGGAAAAAAAGTTGGTACAGTGATTGTAGTGATTTTATGAAAATCCGATGGAATTTTCGGAATTAAATGTGGATTTGTAGAGAGAAAAACCTCGTCTTTCATGAAGCGCAGATACAGTAGATCAATGACCAGAGCCTGCAGCTCTGATACTCGTCTGGATGACGTAATATTCTCTAGAACAATTACCCTCCAAGTGAGAAAGTTTATGGCAGCTGTTCCATTTACGGGCATATGAGGTGTTGGTAGACAGTCCTTGCAGCAGCCAAAATGCAGGTATATTTAGGTTTCCGAATTCGGATTGTCAGGAGCCATGCAGCCAACTTGAGGGAGCTTGGGTTGTGATGCCACACCAATCCCTTGTTCTGAGATGGGAGATCCGGTTGGGAACCCAGGTAAAGAGGATCGCCCACTGCCTTGTGAAGCAGGTCGGAGAAGCAGGTCTGGTCTAGGTCAGAATGGGGCCACTAGGATGATTTTGCAGGGAACCTTGCCAATCATTTGAACAGTTTTCCTTATCAGGAGAAAAGGAGGGAATGCGTAGGCGAACATCCTGGTCCAAGGAAAAGAGAATGCGCCCCCCCTGGAGTTTGGATGAGGGACCCTGCTGGCAAACTGCTGGCACGGTTATGTTTTCGGGGCTGGCGAACAGGTACAAAGGGGGAGGGCCCCACTTCACGAAGATCTTTGCCACCTGGGACCTGTTCAGTTGCCACTCGTGCGTCTGAGAAGAGTCCCTGCCGAGGGAATCCGCCCATTGGTCCTGAATTCCTGGTAGGTGGAAAGCCAGGATCTGAATCCTGTGCTGGATGGCCCAGTGCCAGATGGTTTGAGCTCCTGGGCTAGGACCGGATTGTGCGTTCCCCCTGCTTGCGCAGATAGAACATGCTAGTAGTGTTGTCAGTGACAATCCTTACTACCGAGCCCTTGATGGGGGAGAGAAAAGATTTTAGAGCCCAGTGAACTGCCCTCAACTCTAGGACGTTGATATGTAGCAAGGCCTCTGTGGGGAGCCACAGGCCTTTGACACCAGAGGCATGTCCTACAGGATGAGACCACCCCTGTAGGGCGTCTGCCAGTGGCCGGGAGATGACTATCTTGTCCGACCAGGTGCCCTGGATCTGGGACCATCGGATCTGAGAAATTCCTGTGCTGGGTGCATATAGAGGCAACAGTTTGGAATGAGGGGGATGAGAGACAGATACGAGCGGACTGTGACAATTTTCCTAGTGTAAAAGTGCCCGCTAGGGTCACGAGTTTCTCTATCCTCTCTTTCAAGGGTTTCACCTTTCTTTGAGGGCACCAGATAGGATTTGCTAAAGTTGATGGTGAAGCCTAGACATTGTAGAAGGGGCATTGTGGTGCTGAGAGACTCTGCTGATAAATTATCCCCCTGACCAACCAGTCATCCAGGTACGGATAAACATGGTTGCCATTTCTACAGAGGTAAACTACTACAGGAGCCAGACACTTGGTGAAAGTCCTGGCAGCTGACTTTAGGCCCAATGGGAGAACCCGAAACTTGAAATGGCTGTTGCCCACCGTGAACCCGAGGAATTTTCTATGTCTTGGGTGCATTGGTATGGGAAAATTAGCGTCCTCGAGACCTAGAGACGACAAGCTCCTCGGGTTGTACTGCCCTTGTAACGTCTTGTAACGTTACCACCCTGAACTATTACTTTATGTTCTTGTTGAGCAGCCACAGGTCTAGAATGGGGCACCACTTTCCGTTTGGCTTCTTGACCACAAAAACTTGGAATAGATACCCTTTCCTCTTGCCGATGTGGGATCCGTCTCGATTGCCCTTTTTTGTTGCATGAGCTAGAACCCTCGATGCAAGATGCGAAGGTGAGGTTGAGATGTTTTTACCAGGAGGAATAGGGAGTTGTGGACGCTTGAACCCCATTAGTGGCCTTATTGGATAGCATCCAGTACCCATCTGTCTGTTGATATTGAACGCCACTCGCTGAGGTGTAATGCCACCTTCCCTCCTATCTGACTTGCCCATCTGGCAGTCATTGTTGTGCTTTGCTTTACGGCCCCTTTGTGAAGCAGAGGATCCCCTTTTTCTCTGACCTTGGTATTCCTTGTTGTGTTGGGCGATTTGAAAGGATTGTAGGTGGATCTGCTGTATCCCTTGTCTCGAGAATCCGAAAATCTTGCGTTTCCGGATACTCCACGAAAGGAACAAAAGGGGCTTTAAGGGACCTTGCGGTATGTCCACAACCTTGTGTTGAACTTCCTGGCGGCAATCCATGCAGCGATGCCAAACTTGACGCCCGAGAACCACCCCGTTGTTAATTTACTTGAAACCAGTCTTGGCTATGTCGACAGAAATGTAATTCGATGCCTCCTCCCCCTCGCACCAAAAGCATTGCTTCTTTCCTCTGCTGCTCTGGAAGGTGGTAAAACAGTGGCGCTAGACAGTGCCACATCTCGCGGTCATACCTTGCCATGATGGCCAAAGAGTTGGCAGTTTTCACAGTAGTCGCTCGAATAGTAAGGACTCTCTTCCCAAAAGCATCCAACTTACGGTTCTCATTATCGGGTGGAGTGGCACACTTGCGTTGGTGGGAGCTTTCCTGCTAGCCGCTGCAGACAACCGACTTCGGAGTGGATTCGGGAGCTTTGAATTTTTCTCCAAGCGGCCTATTGTACGGAGCCCCTCCTGCCATACGCGATGCAGTATAGGGATTGAGAAAACCGCCTTTCTCCTCTTCCCCAAGTGGTCGAACAAGAAACAGTCCTTTTCTTCCTCTGTGGCGAGACCACATTCCTGGCAGGCTTTAGCCATCATGGCATGGAATTCCCCCATGTCATCAGGTGGAGATGGTTGGGCCTGACAATCAGCTGCACCCTGGTCCGGGTCTGTATCCCAAATATCTGCCCTTCTGGGAGAAGAGGAGACCGTGGAGAGGGTGTTCTGTGGAGCAATGTCCTGCTCAGAGTCATCCAGTTCCCCTTCCTCCCGATCTCTGCGTCGAGGACTAAAAGCCCTGAGAGATGGGGAGGAGGTCTAGCTGGGGACGGTTTCCTGGGGCGAGACCCCTGGTTTCGTAAGGTATCAGAAGTATCCTTCTGGCGAGGGGCACTCTGCGGGCTTTGAAGCAGAGGGACTGATGGAGCCTGAGGCATTGGGAGCCCACCGTCTAATTGCACTAGGAGTGCTTGCAAAGTGGAGAGTACGTGCATAGAAAGCAATGAGTGTGGGTTAATAAGATGATATCGAGGAGGAACAAATCCCAAACCCGTTGATGTGGACAGGAGGGAAGGCAATTGCGTTGTTCGCTGCAGGCCCAAAACAGTTGGATCCGGGAACAGCCATTCTGAATCACCATCTTCAGGATCCGACTCAAAAACTGCCTGCTCGTCGTAGGGAGGTGCCTCAAAGTAAGTGATCTCATGTTGAAGTATGTCCTCTGGTAGTATGGTCCGAGACCTTTCTAAAAGAGGTTGTTCTGTAGGGGCAGCTGTGTGCTTTTGCTTTTCAGGCAGAGTTGTCGGAGCAGGCGTTGCCTGTGTGGTAGACGACGGGACAGCGGGTGACAGGGCTGTCATTGACAGGAGAGTCGTCGATGAACCAGTCGTCGTCGGAGTCATCGACAGGGGGGAAATCGTAGACGCGGGCTTCGTCAATTCATGGCTGAAAGAGGACTTATGGGATGCCGATGAGGAGTGATGTTTGTCTGTGGACGAAGAGGTCTGTCGATGAGGACTTTAACCTTGATTTGTCTTTATCAGATGACAAAGCTTTGCGGACTAGGGCTGCAAATTTTTGGGGGTGCGAGTCCTTCTTCGGTTTTTCGGAGCATGATGCACAATATCACGAGAGGGGAGAATGTATGACCCCTCACCACTTGACAAAGGCATTTTAGTGGAGGAGGAAAGCTTGGCTTTTTCCTGACTGGATGAAGGCCTAGTCTCAACGGTATGCGGTTTCTAAGGCAGCGGTTCTTCAGATCTGGACCTTTGGCGCAGTGGGGACCTCCTGTCTGCGGGAGAGCCTCTGCATGAAGAGCCGACCTCCGAAGCCGGATAGGCTCCCTCGTTTAGCCAACAAATGAAGCTCCTGGTTCTGTCCTCAAGGGTTTTTGTGAGAACACCCCTGACAGATATCGCAATTTTCGGCTGAATGATTGAGGAACAAACTGTATAGGCACTCCTAATGCCTGTCCCCCTCGTATACATTCTTGAAGCCACAGGTCTCGCACGGCCTGAATAAAGATTTCTTCGGACCAGAGTATTCCATGAAGTGACCGGAAAACACACCTTTCCTTTACGAAAGGCTGGAAACAGCAAAAGCTGTAGTGAGGAAAGGGAAATTTTGTCACAAAGACGAATTCTCTCAGGCGTGAACGCAAGGTAATTCCAACAGTTTGGAAGACAGTTGAAATCTGAGGGGAAGCCGCGGGGGCGCTGCTATACACTCAAGGTTCCATTTGTGCTGCCCAAAGCACCCATAATGGCGTTGATGGGACACTCAATGTGTCAACGTTTTTTCCCATAGAAAAACTACTAGATTAAAAAGTTACCAGCGTTTTCCAAGCCCGACGATGGGGAATATTCACAGCATGTGAAACCATGAAAGATCCAATGCTGTGGAAATGCCAATACTGTCCTAGCAATTGAAGTCATCTCACGGTGTAGGAAGTGTGTATGAAGCATCTCTAAAGATTATCTACTTATGTTATGAAGTGTATTTTTATTGATGCACATTGCCCTTTTTAAAGAATGCTTGTTTAGAACTAACCGTTAAAGAAATTATTTTACTAGAAAACCTTGAGTTGAAGTGTTATTTGGCTACTTGCATGTGTGGATTTCAATGCTACAACTGAGCTCTACAGCTCATTTACCCCTCTTGAGATAAGTCTGGCTGCTCAGTCACGCTACCAACTTGTGTAGTACAGACCTATACTAATAGGTGGGTTACCGAATGCCAAGAGAACAAGACTGGTGTAGTCTCCCACAGAGTAACTGCATACAGTCTTGCCTAATAGCCCGGACCAAAAAGAAGTGCCATTGCTGCAGATATAATTTCCCACATGTCGGCCCATGCCTGGCTGTAGGACACACCTGTGACAAATGAGGAGGTGGCAACCATTTTCAATCAGTATGCAAGAAGGAACAAGTTACTTACCTGTAACTGTTCTCCAGCATGGGTCTGGCATGGATTCACATGCTCATGAATATTCCCCGTCGTCAGGCTGGGAATCCTCAGTAAAGAAAAAATCAGTATCAGTTTTGTTTCTGATCTGTGTTTCGTAGTAGTAACCAATCACTGGTCTCTGCGTTATACTGACCACAGCCAATGACTCCCCTCTACCTAAGCACCGCCTCTGGCAGCCATCTTCAGATTTGGAAGCACGTGAAGTGGCAGTATGACCAAGTGAAGAGCCGCAGAGGGGTAGGCGGGAGGGTTCGCATGTGAATCCATGCCAGACCCATGCTGGAGAACAACAGTTACAGGTAAGTAACTTGTTCCTTCTCCAGCATGGGGTCTGGCATGGATTCACATGCTCATGAATAAAGAATACATAGCAGTACACACATGCACAACCACGGGAGGTGGCAAAGGCTCAACATTAAGCATTACATCAAACTCAACATTAAGCATCTTACCTCCTCACCAGGCTCACCTCAGGCGAACAGGTTGCGCAGCACTGCTTGGCCGACCCTGGACTCCTCCCTGGAATCCCGATCGACGCAGTAGAATTTCGTGAAGGTGTGCATCAACCTCCACGTAGCAGCCCTGCATATGTCCAGCAGGGGCACACCAGAAAGGAACGCCGTGGTAGCTGCGATCGCTCTGGTGGAATGGGCTCTCGGACGGTCAGGCAGCAGTCGGTTTGCCAACCGATGACAGTACATGATACAGCCGGAGAGCCATCTGGAAATGGAAGCCTTCGAGAGAGCCTTCCCCTGATTGACAGGTCCGTAGTTCACAAAGAGTTGTGACGTCTTCCGAAAACACTTCGTGCGGTCCACGTAGAACTTCAGCGCTCTAGCCACATCCAGCGAGTGCAAAGTCCTCTCAGCCGGCGACGAAGGCGACGGGAAGAACAGAGGCAACACCAAGGGTTCGTTGAGATGGAAGTCCGACGGTACCTTGGGCATGAAGGAGGGGTGCGTCCTGAGCACTACCCTCGTGTCGTGAAAAGTCAAGTACGGGGCCTTGCAGGAAAGGGCCTGGATCTCTCCCACCCGTCGTGCGGAGGTGATGGCCACAAGAAACGCTGTTTTCCACGACAGAAACTTCAACGGGGCCGAGTGCAGAGGCTCGAACGGAGGTCCCATGAGCTTGGTCAGCACCACGTTGAGCTCCCACGCCGGGGCCGGCGCCTTCACCGGCGGGAACGATCTGAACAGTCCCTTCATGAACTCTTTCACCAGACGATGAGACCACAGGGACGACCGGCCCGTGGTTCTGGTGTATCGGGAGATCAATCTTGATGGACGCGTGTGCCAGTCCAGCTTTGGCCAGCGTCAGCAGGTACGGCAGTACCTGGGGAGCCGTAATCCGTAGAGGGTTAATCTTCTGTGCGTGGCACCAGACAGAGAACCTCTTCCATTTGTGTCCGTAGCATTTAAGAGTCGAGGACGCCCTGGCCTTTGCAAGAACCTCTCTGCAGTCGGCCGGTATGTCGTATCCTCCAAACTCTAGCGCTGCAGGAGCCAGGCCTGCAAGTTCAGCGATTTCGGGTCGTGGTGGAGGATGGCGCCTCCTTCCCTGGAGAGCAGATCCGCGTCCACCGGCAGCTTGATTGGTGGGGACGCTGACAAGTCCAGAAGGTCCGGGAACCATATCTGCCTCAGCCACGCAGGTGCGACGAGGATCATCCTGCACCGTGACCTCTTGAGCTGGTTGACGAGCCGGATTAGCAGTGGCAAAGGAGGGCACGCGTAGAGGAACAGGCCCTCCCAGGGGAACGAGAAAGCATTGCCCATGCTCCTCGACTGGGGAAACCTGCTGGCGAACCTCCGGCACTTGAGTTCGTCGCCGTCGCGAACAGGTCGATCTGGGGTGGGCCCCACCGTCGGAAGAGGCGATCCACTAGATCCTGCCGTAGTTCCCACTCGTGGCACGAGCACAGCTCCCTGCTGAGTGAGTCGGCGATGGTGTTTTTTATCCCTGCCAGATGAAACGGCACCAGAAACATCCCCTGGGCGACTGCCCAATGCCACAGGTCCTGCGCCTCCTTGGACAGCGCTGGGGACCTGGTTCCGCCCTGTTTCCTGATGTAAAACATGGTGGTGGTGTTGTCGGTGAAGATCCTCACCACCTTGCCCTTGAGGGACGGAAGGAAGGACCTGAGGGCCCAAAACACTGCACGGAGCTCCAGGACGTTGATATGTAGGGATTTCTCCGTCGGGAGCCAAAGGCCTCTTGCGTGCAGATTTTCGGTGTGCGCTCCCCACCCTTCCAGGGAGGCATCCGTGGTCACTGTCTCCTGGTGGCCTGGGGTCTGGAAGTCCATGCCCGCCGTCAGATGCGCGCGGGTGCCCCACCACCGGATCGCTCGTCGGAAACTCTCGTCGAGTGTGATCCTTTCCTCGAAGCTGCCTGTCGTTTGGATTCAGCGCGCGTCCAGGAACTCCTGCAACGGGCGCATCCGGAGCCTGCACATGGGAATGAGGTAGATGCAGGAAGACATCATTCCGAGGAGGGACTTGATGGACCTCACCTTGGCCGCGTAGGCCACCAACATCCGCTGCACCTTGCCCAGGATGGTCCTGGTCCTCTCCTCCGACGGGGAGGCCAGAAGGGACACTGTGTTGAGCCTCGCTCCCAGAAACAGAGCGTCTTGCGTGGGTACCAGGTGGGATTTGGCGTAGTTCACGGAGAATCCCAAGTCCGTGAGAAGTTGGACGGTCCTTGCCGTGTGAACCACGGCGAGCTCCCTCGTCTTGGCTCGGATGAGCCAGTCGTCCAGGTAGGGGTAGACGTGGATCCCTTCGCGGCGCAGCTGCACCACCACCGGTGCGAGGCACTTGGTGAACACCCTGGGTGCCGACCGTAGTCCGAAGGGGAGGGCTTTGAACTGGTAATGACGCCCTTGGACCACAAACCTGAGGAATTTTCGGTGCCCCTTTAGGATGGGAATATGGAAGTAGGCATCCTCCAAATCCAACGACGACAGGAAGTCTCCTTCCTCCAGCTGACCCAGGACGTGCTGGAGGGTGACCATCCGGAACTTTTGCGCCTTGATGAACTTGTTCAGACGTCGCAGGTCTAGGATGGGGCGCCATCCTCCCGTCTTCTTCTTCACGAGGAAGTATCTCGAGTAAACTCCGGAGCCCCGAAGCCTCTTTGGGACGAGTTCGATGGCGCCCTTCCTGAGCATCGCCTTTACCTCCAGGAGAAGTTGAGGGACGTGAAGTTCTTTCCTGGCCACGGGGGGGGGACGCACGGACACCTTCTTTGAAACTCGAGCGCGTGGCCCCGGGCCAAGGCGTCCAGCACCCAACGGTCGGTGGAGATGGACTCCCACACGCTGACGAAGCTCGCCAGCCGGCCTCCCACCGGGGTGCTTCGGTGGGGGCCCGACCCCACGGCCGGTTCAATCCTGCTTCGACGAGGCTTTGCCGCCTTGACCTCCTTGGCGACGACGGCGGGGTCCGCCAGACTTGCCTCGTCCTCTGTAGGCCTCCTGAGACGACGAGCGGGCCGCTTGACGGTAGGTGGAGAAACCGCCGCCGGAACCTTTGGAGGCGCCCTTGCCTCCGCTGCTCCGAAAGGGCGTCCGTCGTTGTAGCAGAACTCCAAGGGCCCGGGCCGTCTCGGTGTCCGCTTTAATGGCCTGAAGGGAATCGTCCACTGTTTTCCCAAACAGGTTGTTCCCATCGAAGGGCATGTCCAGGACTCTGGTCTGAACGTCTTGACGGAAGTCCGTAGCCTTGAGCCAACCACGCCGCCTAAGGCAAACGCCGTTGCCCAACTGGTGGAACCCAGTGTCGGCGATGTCCGTCGCAACGGTAATGGCGTGGTCCGAAGCCACCTCACCTTCCTGCAGGATCTCCAGGGCCTCTGCCGTCTTGTCGTCCGGCAAGAAGTCCAGCAGGGGAGCCAGTTTGTACCAGAGCTCCCTGTCATAGCGGGCCACGATAGCCAAGGCGTTGGCCGCTTTAATCGTAGTCGCTGCAGACGAGATGACTCTGCATCCCATAGCGTCCAATTTCTTTCCCTCGCCGTCCGGTGGGGAAGTCGATGTGGAGGCCGCACCACCCCCCGCTTTTTTCCTGGCCGCCGCGGAGACGACGGAGTCCGGGGTAGGCTGCGCCCGGAGGCACAGGGGGGCCGTGTCCGGGACCCGGTACTTTTTCTCGTACCGGTCTCTTCTAGCTGGCGTCGTGGAAGGGTTCTTGAGGAGGGTGAGGCCCTCATCCCAAATGTCGTCCAATAGAGGCACTGCGAGGACCGTCTCTTTTCCGCTGATAAAGGAAACCTTCCTTCTTCTTCTACTCAGGGCAGAGTTGGAAAAGCTCGGATGCCCTGGTGATCATGGAGTGGAACGATCCAATCTCGTCGGGCGGAGAAGCCCTGGTGGGAGGCGACGACGGTACATCCTCGTCGTATACCTCGTCGTCCGTACCCGTCGCTGCCGTGTCAGTCCACGTATCATCCCCTCGGGTGGACGGGGAGGAGGGTTGGAAGGGGCGCGACGGCTGAAAAGGAGGCGGAGGGTGGATCCTTCTTTTCTTGGTAGAGGGAACCCCAGAAGGTCCCGGTTCTGGGTCCCCTGACGGGAGAGGTTCCGTCGGCAACGGTAGTCTCGTCCTTATCTCTGAGCATAAGGACTGTATAGCCAACAAAATGGCCGCCGAGTTGTCTCGTGGCGCTGGCAGAGGGGAATCCGACGGGCGATCAGGGGCCCCGTCGGTACCCTCGACGATGTCGTCGTCACCTGCGTTGGGGTCCATCCCGACGGGCCGGTCTTCTTCCACGCCGAGGCCGTGGCTTAAGACCTCGACCAGCTCCTCCTCCGAGGTTGAGGCCGAATCTACGACGACGCCCGCCCCCCCCCCCTTTTCTTCCCCACGGGGGATTTCACGGGGGTCCTATCGATGGGCACAAAAGAGGACTCCCTCCGAGGTGGCAGGAAGACTCTGAGCCCCGAGGTCACCACCACTGGTGTAGCCTCCACAGGCTGAGCCAGGGCCGCCGCGACAGTTTCGATAGAGGGCTTGGCCGGATGGTTTAAGGCCTTCACCACCTTAGGTGCGCTCACCGCCTTATCCTTGAGGGGGGGGGGGGGGGACACTGCCTCGCTCCCCCTCCGCCTTCGAGCTCGACCGGGGCCTCTCCAGGAGCCTCGCCGGGTGCTCGGCCTTCCTCTTACCCGACCCAGAGCGTTGGCTCGTGGTTGATGGTGCCAGGCAGGATGCGCCCAGCCTGGCGCCCGTAGAGCCCGACCGTTCGGCGCTCCCGGTGCCAGCGGACTCGCGGTGCTTGGCCTTATGTTGTACCCCCGTCGCCGGGGCGTCCTCAAAGGTCTTAGAAGACCGCTCGGATTTCTTACTCTTCTTCTCGCCGGACGGGCTCTTCCCTTCCAGCCAATTGGCGAGACGTTGATGGCGGTCCTTCATGGTCCGCTCCGACATGTTGCCGCAAAACGCACAGTCCTTCTCCACGTGCGTCTTGTCCTCATGTAGGCAGTAAAGACAAAAAGAGTGTTCGTCCTCCTTGAAGACGTTTTGCAGCTGGCATCCAGGGCAGACCCTGAACAGCTTTCCGGGCGTCGAGCTTCCCTTCTCCTGGGCCATGACCGGGCCTGAGAAACTTCTGGAGTCCTCCAAAAGCGTAGCTCGACGAAAACTTCACCCTTGAGGGGCGTAGACGAATCCGACACGGGTCCCCGTTGATCGGATGGAGAGTCGGTGGAGCTTGAGGCTCTTTTGACCGAAAAAATGAAGTTTTTGAGAAAAAACGTGAAAAAAATAGCACTAACGCTCGAGAGCAATAGCACGAGGATCCCAACACATGAACATGCGGTAAAAATCTGAAGATGGCTGCCAGAGGCGGTGCTTAGGTAGAGGGCAGTCATTGGCTGTGGTCAGTATGACGCAGAGACCAGTGATTGGTTACTACTACGAAAGACAGATCAGAAACGAAACTGATACTGGTTTTTTCTTTACCGAGGATTCCCAGCCTGACGACGGGGAATATTCATGAGCATGTGAATCCATGCCAGACCCCATGCTGGAGAACATAAAATACTTCCAGAGGCCTACCACCCACGGAGAACACCAGTAGGCGGCAAGACAACTCCCACTCCAGGCAACAGAGTTCTCCCACCAGCAGAAGACATTGATCTACCAGATCGACCAGCAGAAGGCGAGAATCTCCTGCCAGCTATAACCATGACGGAAAAAGAAAGACGACACTCACCGAAGGCGCTCGACGGATGACTCGAGAAGATCAACTCGCAACAAAAGAAGATGCATAGAAGCCTCCCCCAGACGTCATAAAGATTCAGATTAATCAATGGTGAGCGCAAAAGGAGCTATGTTCACGCAATAGGCAACCGAATACAGCTCGACAATACTGCTTCAAATTAACGGAAGCCTGCATGAATTTCTAATCAACACAGGAGCAGGGACCAACAGGCACTGCAGCCATAGGACTTGCCATATACCCATTTGGCACAAACACGCCATTAAAGTGCAAGGGCATGTTTAAAGCCACGTGCACCTACAAGGACAAGACAGCAAAGTTGAAAATATATGTAGTCAAAGGTGAAGTACCTGGAGGCAGCATTCTCAGTTTTAAATCCGCCATACAAATGGGACTGGTGCATGTATGTACCAAATCATGACAGCCCCCACAGTAAATCCAAAGGACATGGTGGTGAAAATGTTCCCGCCTTAGGTCCGACCTGGGCTGCAGCGATCAGTGCCAGCGATCAATACCATCCATCAGCGCCATTTTGTTTTACTGAAGCTCATGTGGCAACACTTTGTGTTTGGTTTGTACAAAACCTTTACAAAAATGTTCTTGAAGATTTATACATCTACATACATTTACATAAAAAACAGCATCTATTAAAGATATCCTGTAATCAAGACATTGGACCTCATTACAACCCAGGCGTTAAGGGTTTAACGGCGCCGTTGGCGCCGTTAAACCCTTAACGCCTGATTACCATTTTAACGCCTGCTTTCAGCAGGCGTTAAAATGCAAGGCGCTAACCCGCCCTGGTGCTAATTACGGCACCGTAATTTACGGTGCCGTAATTAGCGCCTTCCCCACTCCCATTATGCCCTATGGGGCAAAAATGGGAATGGGGAAGGGTAAATGGGGAATGGGGATTTACCGCCCCACTCACCTTGGAATGGGGAGGTAAAACCGCCATCCACCATGGTGGAAACGGAGTTTACACCTTGGTGGTAAAGTAGGGAACTTACCGCCTGGTTTGTAAAACCGCCATCCACCATGGTGGAAACGGAGTTTACACCTTGGTGGTAAAGTAGGGAACTTACCGCCTGGTTTGTAATGAGGCCCATTGAACCCAATTTTCCATAATACACTGTACAAATCGCATATCAGAAAAGAGGAGAACATTTAATTATGATCCCAATACAAAAATGATCATACAATACAGAATACAGTAATTAAGGTCACTAAACCGTATAGTTAAGCATAGTCGGTCTTACTAAATTACATTTGACATCAGTTCTTTATTAACAGATTAACAGTCAAAAATCGTGTGAGGGCCATAATAAATGAGCTGTTTCCCCCCCCCACACATTTCACACCACGCTTTGAAAGCAAGACGACACGGAGCAACACAGGTTCGATCCCTGGGTCCGCGCTTAGAAATCGTTTGGTATTAAGCGGATTATAAATAACCAATTACAATCCAACGAAAGGATTGTGAGTAAATTGGGTCACCAACGTTCTCGGCGCCAAACATTTTTATCGAACTGGTTCAAAATAACGACATGTGATAAGATCTTTAAGAGTTTCAATTTGATTTGTACCAGAACAGATCAAGACATGGTGTTAGGGATCCCCGTCCCCAGTGTATCCCAATATACCAACCTCTCTCTAGTTTGAAAGTGAATGAATTTGCACATCATGTATGCCTTGTGCTTTATTGCAAGGAAAGTGCTGCAAATATGCAACTTTGCAAATATGCACACCTTACTGATCTTTTCTGTATAAAAAGAGTATATTCCTGATGCATGCTTTATTTGCCTAGAGCATCAATTGTGCAAGATCAGACATATGTGTCTCGGGACGTGTAATTAATTCCTGTTCTTCTGCACCAATCTTTACCAATAAATGTTTGCATTCTTTCACAAAATAAAGTTACAGATGGCGGACAAAAATCCCTTAACCTGCCACTCAGGTCTTCCTGTAAAGAATTTCTCAGAGGATTAACAATTTTCGGGTATTTAAGTAATGATCTCCATAGATATTTGTGTTTGTTTATTTATATCTAATGCGCACCAGACCCGAAGGTATCAACAATGCAAAGCTTACAGAGTTACAGGGCATGATCAGGGTAAAACATATATGCAATTTGTAAACAGGTAGGCAGATTCCCAATTTGTGCCTAACAATTGGGTTTGGCAATGATTTTAGCGAGCCCCAACGTCTCTTTTCAAATGCGTCCCTGAATACAGTTTAGAAATTCACTCATGTCCAAAAGACACGTGTCAAGACCATATAATAAAGTTGTTTCAACTTTTGAGTTGTAAAATTCAATAGCTGACACAAGAGAGAATTTGCAAAAAATGATGTACAGACTTTTCAACTGAGAAAGAAGCAGCTCGAGTTTGCACGCCAACACATTTCTCCACATTGTTACTGAAGCTGTATCACACAGATTATACCCAAGGTAACAGAGTTGAAATACACGTTCAACCACATTGCCTCCCAACGCCCACATTAGTGTTTTTAATGTTTTCCTTCCCACAAAGACAACAATCTTTGATTTCTCTGCATTTGGATGCTAGTTGAATTTGTAAGTACAAACCATAAAATTCTGAAGTTTATTTTGGAGCCGACAAGGAGTTCTGTTGAAGAATATTCAAATCCGTAAACACCCTCCAATGAATGCATAGTTTACCTAGTTTAACAAGGAAAGTTCTCTGGTCTTGTCATATCTCATCCAAATCGCTTAAAGATTAAACAAGGTTGATGCCAAAGTACATCCTTGTTTAACTCAAGTAAACGTGGGAATGGCATCTGGTAATGAATCTTCCTGGTTAATATGCACACAACAACTTTTGTTTTGATGCAACATAGAAAAGAGCAGAATTAAGGTGGCAGAAATACCACAGGTTGTCATTTTTTGCCACAAATGGGATCGGATGACACAATAAAAAGCCGAGGTCATATCGATGGGCCCAATACTGTTACAAGGAGATGAGAAAAGATTGTTGCAATTAATGTAGTGCCCATTCTTTTTCGAAAGCCGATCAGAAAAAGGGACAGAATAGCATCTTCTTGAATGAGGTTTTCAAGAACTTTGAATTAAGATGGAAAAGACTTTAGAAGAAACATCCATTAAAGCAATTGTTCTGTAGTTGGCTCACCTTTCTTATGTATTGGAACTAGTGATTGTAGTCAAGATTCTGGGGCGCGATTTGTTTTGAAAATGAGATCATATTTAATTTTTAAGATTGAGTGCCCATAAAACGGGATCAGATTTTAAGACACGGCAGAATACCGCCAGGATCTGCTTGTTTGGAATAATTCTGTTTTGAAATTGCCCATTGAATATCTTTGATGTTCCATAGGCAGCGTCCCAGAATAATTTTTCCGTAATACAGACCAATGATATGAGCATACGCATTAGGCGTTTATTTTTGCGTATAATGACGAACCCATACCTCAGCAGGGATTGAGGAGTCCATAGACGTGCCGCTAATGGGATCCCTCATAGAAGCCCAAAAATGTTTTGTCATTTTTGCATAAGTGTTTAATCATTTTCTGATTATCATCAATATGCATCTGAATTTTTAATTATTTTATTCTGTTCTTGCGAGTCTAAATAATGTTTTTTAAACCGACAATAGTGTTTGCCTGGGAGACTATAGGATAATAGGTCCCTTAACTTTTTGTTATGCCACTCGTTTGGAATCTGCAACATCAGAATTGTACATTTTTTCTTATGAATAGAGTCGACATGCTTAGACTCGGCAGGTGTGGTAAGGATGCCCCTAACAATGGCATAGATACGATTTTCAGCTTGCTGAAAACCGGTCTCACAAATGTAAATTCCATCCGTAATTTGCAATTGCCTCCCAAGTAGGATGAGAAAATGGTTACATAATTTATTATTCCATCTGAGAGACAACCAAGACCGCTCAATCTCTACAAGTGAGACAGCAGGCATTGTTTCATGAATCAGGGCTCCATAGTGGAGATTAAAATAAATAATCATATGATCACCTAGACAAGGATTAAATGGCATACCTTTTCACATCTAGTCATTATATGTGAAGAAACAAAAACAATCTATATGTGATTTGTGACTACCTCTTTGCCAAGTGAAAGCAGCTTTCTCCATCCAATTACACGAAAATAAAATATCCCATTCCGATAGAAATGTATCCCACCTTCGACCCTTAATATCAGAATGTATCGCATCGCTCTGTGGTGTCTAAGAATTGGTTAGAGTGCACGCCCCCTGCACAATTACAGTTGAAATCACCTCCGATGACAACCAGCTTGGGTTGCAACGATTGGCATTTCAAATATTTTAGTACGTTTTCCGAATGTAACAGATAAGTCCATCGTCATGGGATTCCAGTAGAGACTAATGATGAGGAATGCAGAGTTTTCCACATCTTGCAATATAGGTTCTACAACCAACAGCTCCTCCATTGCGGATATCAACGTACTTTTAGCCTTAAGATTATCAATAGCAATGGCTAACCCCCCCCAAAGGGTCTTCTAGAAGGACCCATCTGAGCTGGGGAGTTATATGTTGTAAGTAGAACTTTTAGCTTCACAGTTTCTTGTAGTAAAACAACCGTAGGTTTACTACCTATGTCCAAATTGTTAAACCATGAATACATGTTCTTAATACCGCAGGAGTTCCAGAAAATAAACCTTAATACTTCAATGCTATGGTTGGGAATTCCCGTGTTTTATCAACGATAGAACTGTTTTGATCTATTGTTCAACCCACGATCAGTCCTGAACAGAATTGGCGAAGGATGATAATCGGTTGAGCAGATTTTCATTGGTGGCGTTGGTATTGTGTGGTTGGTTTGTATTCACAATTTCTTTATTGTGAGTTTCAATGAACGCATGAGCTTCATCCTTGGAGTTAGTTCAGCATAGGGAGTTGAAAGCCCAATAAAGAAAGAACAGTGGGTTCCCAAATTAGTTTTGTAATAATTAGTGCGTGAAGTTTACATATCATGCGATTATTATTATTTAGTCAAGGTCACCGAATCAATATCGTCAGAATTCAATAACCTCAACGATGGAATTTATTTAAATATAATTTAAAATGTAGGATTGATTAATTCTATTCATCCCATTAATTTTAATATCACTTTATCACTTTCCTACCTAAGAATGTTTGAAATAATAGAATGAGAAGAAATGTGTTCTAGCACCTCTGTATGATCCGTTACTGGACGAATAGGTGTCTCTCCTTTAAATGCTACTCTTTTTCGCCACTACCACCTCTAAAAAGTCAGCCGGTAAAGTAATTGAGTCTACTGACTGGCTGCACGATTGTGCCTGCATCCACAACTACATTAGGTAAAATTGCAGATGCAACTTTTTTTGTCCATTTAATGGTGAGGTCAGAATCAGTGTCTTCAATAGTCATCTGAAATTTCTTGTGTGCAACTTCTCATTTGTTCGTTTTTCTGATAGAGGTCTATGATCTCATCCTCTTTGGACAAATTACATAGATTTCTAACAGAGGAATTATGAACCGTTATTTTATACAGCTGCATATTTTTAGATTTGTTTTAATGATAAATCAGTTTGCTTATTTCTGTTAGCGCTTCTTTTCTAAGCCGTTTACGCTTAATTCTACGAGAAACTAAGGTCTCTGGTGATGTAGATCTTTGTGTAACAGGTAAGGATGAAGATTTATTCAACGCATTTCGTTCAGATGTTCTATCCAATTGTTCCATCAAGTCAGTCAATGGTGAACGACTGTTGGGGGCAGCAAGACCATATCTTATTGCCTCTTCATCCGTTACTAGTAAATCATCTCTAAGTCTTGCAGTGCTTTTATGTTTATCTCAAGTTCAACAGTTTCCCATACATCCTTGCAGTTTAGTTGCAAAGTGTCAGATGTGATTAGAGCCCCGGATGACATTCTCTCTCAGTGTTGAATAAACTTGCGAAGAATTAGAATCGATTGAGAAGAAGTAGGAGTATCATCAGTTTGACAGGTTCTGGATATATACCGAGCCTGTTGAATATTGGGTCTTTTTTCAAGTGTGGTATTGAGTCGGGTCTCTTGTGAAAAATATAACCCTCCAGTTTATACATTTTAGGAAGTATTTCTGACAAAGTTGTCTTAACTTTCTGAATCTCATAATGAGTTACATTATGCCCCTTATCCAACCAATTTTAAATTATTGTAATAACAGGGAATGAATACCTATCGGGAGCGTTCAAATCTTTTGATAAATTGATGTCCGATAAGGATGCATTTATAGGAGAGTCCCTTCAGGCGTTAGTATGTGTAGACTCATTTTTTAAAGAGTACTGGCCCTCCATAGGGCCACTGCTTGAAATACAGATCTCATGATGTGGATCTGTGAACCATTGGATGGGTGAGCTTGCTTCAGGTAGTTCAAAAGAATAGTTGTTCAATGTAGTAACAAACTGAGGATCGTCCACAACTAATTTTGTAGTATTTGCATTGGTATAAAGGCACATTTCATCAATTGACTGAGGTAGGAGGGCCTAATGAACGCTTAACCCTCTTACCGAGTTACGCTATAACCGCCGGGGCCAACATAGAAATATCAGATACGTCATCCCCAGAACGATCAAACGGATCGACCTGGTCCACTTCAGTAAGTGTACCAGGGTCATTGCTAGTTGACTTATTCTCTAATACATCCAAACAATTTATTTCATGAAGTGAATAAGAGGTGGGTAGGGGAGAGTTGCTGAATCTGTGCTTGAACGTCAAGCCGTATGGGTTCTTGAGACGGCAAGTCAATGGTCGTTATAATCACATGATCCTCACATTTAGGAGGGTTCTTGGATGGTACTCCCATAAAGGTGCTTTTCTCATTCAAGCATATTTCTTTGGAAGCACTCGGTGGGTTTGGTAAATTATTCATATTTACAGTTGTGGTTGTTGTTATCCCAGTAAGGCAACTCCCACTTCTAAGCGGTAAAACCAGTTTTAGCTTGAAAGCTTTTTGCATTTTTAAATTAAATATGTTAGATTGAATAATCTGATCTGCCCATTAGGGCGTGACTTCCACAATACAAACAATTCTCCAAATAGCTACACCTCAGGAGAGAAAACCACCGTACATAATAAAGAAAATACTGTTAAAATTAACTTCAGTCTAAAAAGGCGCAGCAGTGACTAGTCAAGGGAATTACAGACACCCCTTTACCAGCGTTCAATCACGATATGAACGTAATCATGCCACCACGACCTCCCAGTGAACGCTCAGCTAGAAACCCCCCCCCACCCTCCCATATACAATACAAGCTTATAGCAGCTATAGGATGACAATGCTGCTAGCTGTGGGAGAGGGCGAGTTGTCCAATCTAAATGAGACTTGTATTTAGTTCAAAGTGCAGAGATGCGCACCACAGCTCTGAAGCATTCAATAAATGTGTGCAATAAAATGTGACGAAATTAAAGCGTAATGATACATTCCTCACAGAAAGCGAGCAGACAATTAAGAGCCAAAGTTGAATAAATAAGCATAGGGCTATGGCAGGCTATGAACAAGGCTAGAATCGTTCACACTCCTGCCACACTCCAAATGATGAACTTGACTGAACGCTATCCAGCAACCAGTCCGGGCTGCCACAGGCTGTGGACGCTTCTGTTGGCCACACACCCGTGAGCACAATATATTGCGGTATGCACCGCAATTGGAATAATGGCCTGTATGCCACTAAGTAGAGAGGACGAGTTATCAGATACTTTTTGTTGATCCAAGGCTGTGGTGGACAAAGCACCAAAACGAAACGGAACACAGGAGGCAGTACCGGTGCTTTTCAGTGCCATGAGCAGATCTCGAAGGGCAGAAGCACAAGACACCAGACACGCCGTCGCCCAGACGTGCCGAGACTGCCTCTCAGAGCCTCAACACTCCTGTTCTGTACATCAGCACAGACATTACGGTCATTATCTCCCTGTGCCTCTTCCTCGTCCCAGTACAACACGTGCGGTTTCCCACCTCCCCGAGAACCGTTCTTCTATTCGCCCTCCCATTGGGATACAAGACCCATCCCAGGCCGACTCGCCTCAGTCTCTTGCATGGCTCACGGGGTTGCTCAGTTTCTCCTGGAGGGTTGTCACCAGGGGTTGCAGTGTTCAATTTACAGGCCCAGTGGGAGGCTGTTAGGGCTTTTTGGGGCTCTTCAGAGTTTACCCCGGGGTATTGTTCCGTGGCCTCCCGCTCTGTTGAGGAGGACCTTCCCGTCTCAAGGTTGCCCCCATGGGACAGTCCTCTGGTTTTAAAAGCCCTTCAAGCCCCCCCCCACTTCTCCCTGCATTCTCCTGCGACCTAGGGTGAGGTCGGCTCGAGGGCACCTGGTTTTTCAGCCGCACGGTCCTGATACATTTGGAGCGTTCTGCCTCCTTCCAGACTGCGGATAGTCCTTTTGTCACTTTTGGGGATGGTAGGCTGGGGTCTAAGGCTTCCGTTCCTACCATTAGCAGATGGGTGAGAGACGCCGGCTCCTTGGCCTATCATTCCTCCAGGGTGCGGGGAGATCCACAAGGGCTAGTCGCCTCCTGGGGATCCACAAGGGCTACGGTCGCCTCCTGGGGATCCACAAGGGCTACAGTCGCCTCCTGGGGATCCACAAGGGCTACAGTCGCCTCCTGGGGATCCACAAGGGCTACAGTCGCCTCCTGGGGATCCACAAGGGCTACAGTCGCCTCCTGGTGATCCACAAGGGCTACAGTCGCCTCCTGGTGATCCACAAGGGCTACGGTCGCCTCCTGGGGATCCACAAGGTCTACGGTCGCCTCCTTGGGATCCACAAGGGCTACGGCTGCCTCCTGGAGATCCACAAGGGCTACGGCCACCTCCTGGAGATCCACAAGGGCTACGGCCGCCTCCTGGAGATCCACAAGGGCTACGGTCGCCTCCTGGGGATCCACAAGGGCTACGGTCGCCTTCTGGGGATCCACAAGGGCTACGGTCGCCTCCTGGAGATCCACAAGGGCTACGGTCGCCTCCTGGGGATCCACAAGGGCTACGGTCGCCTCCTGGAGATCCTCCTGGAGATCCACAAGGGTTACGGTCGACTCCTGGGTGGAGGCGCAAGGGGTCTCCTTTGCTGACATTTGCAGGGCAGCCACGTGGGCTACCCAGTATACTTTTGTACAGCACTGCCACTTTTATTCTTCACAGAGCAGGGGCGTGTGCCTTTGGTACTGGGATTCTGGGAGCCGGGACCCGGTGAGTCTCTGGGTCCCGTTTGTACTTTGTAATAAAGTGGTGCTGTGTAATTGTAATTGGTTATTTATAACATTTAACAACCAGAGGTGTCTAGGCGTAGACCTGGGGATCGTACCTGTGTTGCACCGTGTCATCTTGCTTCCAAGGCGAGCGCGTTGCCCCCGAGCTATCCTCTCAAGACCTCATGGGTTGTGTGCACGCTGGGAGGTCTTGTGTGTTCTAGCTCCATTTAGTGCATTATTTGGCATAGGTCACGTGTTGTACTGGGACGAGGGTCAGGCGGTATGACAATGCATTACTTACCGTAAGAGCATTTCTGATGGTTGTATCTGCTTAGATTCACATGCTGTGCATAGGTCCGACATCCAGTGGTCACTGCGGAGTATTGCATTTTGTTTTTCGTAGTCGAAAAAGGGGACGTCGACAAGGCGTGTCTGTAACACTATCCCTATAGTGACGTGCGTTGTACCCACAATCCCTCACGCGTCGAGGTCCCTCCGTTTGTATTTTTCTGCCCTGAGGGAGCCTTCTAGACGTGAGTGAGTACAGAAAAGAGAGAAATATAGAAAAAGGATGTCTATGTTCCTTCCATCCGAGCGGGGAGGAAGGGTGGGCGCATGTGAATCTAAGCAGATACAACCATCATAAATGCTCTTACGGTAAGTAATGCATTGTCTTCTGATGTTTGTTAATCTGCTTAGAATCACATGCTGTGCATAGACTAGCGAGCAGTACCCGGAGTTGGCGGTGGGTTATGAGAAGGAACAGTAGAGAAAAGATGTCTTAATACTGCCTGTCCCACCTGGGAGTCAGATCTAGAGTGTGCATCTAGACAGTAGTATTTTGTAAAGGTGTGCACAGAACTCCAGGTAGCCGCTTTGCAGATGGACTCAAGGGGAACATTTGCAATGAATGCTATGGACGCCCCCGTGCCTCGAGTAGAATGTGCTCTTGGCCTAAAGGGCAGTTCTCTCTTAGCAAGAGTATAGCAGAGAGTGATGCATTGAACAATCCATCTAGAAATAGTGGACTTTGAAACTGCATCCCCTTCTCTTCCTGCTGCCACCGAGACGAAGAACTGATTAGTCTTCCTCAGTGGTCTGGTTTTTTCCATGTAGAACATGACCGCTCTGCGGACATCTAGTGTGTGCAGAGTCCTTTCTCCCAAGTTGGAAGGATTTTGAAAGAACGCTGGTAGTTCTATAGACTGGTTTGCGTGGAATTTTGAGATGAATTTCGGAGCAAACCTTGGGTGAGTGCATAGAACCACTTTATCTCTGTGAACTGTAACAAAGGGGTCTAGGAGAGAAAGAGCCTGTATTTCACTTACTCTCCTGAT
This sequence comes from Ambystoma mexicanum, assembly GCF_040938575.1. Classification (NCBI taxonomy): domain Eukaryota; kingdom Metazoa; phylum Chordata; class Amphibia; order Caudata; family Ambystomatidae; genus Ambystoma; species Ambystoma mexicanum. The sequence goes on along the minus strand of NC_090922.1, from coordinate 1,525,138,278 downwards.
GGAGGTGATAGCTATTAGAAAAGCAGTCTTAAGAGTGAGGTCTTTAAGAGATGCTTTGTGCATGGGTTCAAATGGTGAGCCCATGAGTCTGGTAAGTAACACGTCAAGGTCCCATCCGGGAGCTGGGTCAGCTATCGGGGGGTGTATTCTCTTTACTCCCTCAATGAAGGCCTTTATAACAGGGATCTTCCACCACGACACTTTGAGTTGGGAAGTGGTGTATGCAGAAAGTGCCGCTAGGTGGACTTTAATGGAATTGAACACTAGACCTGAATCCAATAAATGGGTCAGTTATAGAATAATATGTGTGGGAGAGCAGTCAATTGGGTTGATGCTCTTTCCTCTGCACCAGATGACAAATCTTTTCCATTTGCTAGAATAGCAGTGGCGAGTGTTAGGTTTTCTGGCTTCCCTGAGGATGTCCATGCATCTCTGTGGGAGCTGTAGATGTCCAAATTCTATGATCTCAGGAGCCAGGCTGCTAAGTTCATGTTCTGGGGGCATGGATGCAGAGTCCTGCCCCTGTCTTGTGACAGCATGTTGTACGGGCAGGGGAGTTTCACTGGGGGAGATAGAGACATCTCCATCAAATGAGCGAACCATGGATGTCGGGCCCACATTGGGGCCACCAGTATCATGGTTACTTGTTCCTGGTGCATCTTGTGCACCACCTTGTTGAGAAGGGGAGTCGGGGGAAAAGCGTAAACAAATTTCCCTGACCATTGAATCGACAGACCGTTCCCCTTGGATTGGTTCTGGGGGTACCTGGAGGCGTAACTTTGGCATTGTGAGTTCTCCAGGGTTGCGAACAGGTCTATTTCTGGGAAACCCCATTGCGTGAAGACGTCGAGGACGATGTCTTCGTGCAGTCGCCATTCGTACTCTTCGGGCAGGGGGAAATCCCTGCTGAGTTTGTCTGCCAGCAGATTGAGTTCCCCTGGTGCATGTTGTGACAGAAGGAACATATTCTGTTTGAGAGCCCACTTCCATATGTTTTGGGCCAGTTTGGAAAGTCCTGGAGAGTGGGTTCCCCCCTGCTTGTTGATGTAATACATGGCTGTGGTGCTGTCTGTAAGGACCATCACTGTTCTGCCTTGGAGGTGTTCCTGGAAGGCTTTTAGCGCCTTGAACACCGCAAGTAGTTCCAGAAGATTGATGTGTTTGGATGCTACGTTCGGAGTCCACTCTCCGTGAGCAGTCTGATGGGATAGGTGAGCCCCCCATCCTGTGAGGGATGCATCTGTGGTTAGAGTGGCTTCCGCCGCGGGTGTGGCAAAGGGTTTCCCTTTTTCCAGGTTTTCCTTTGTCCACCACCGTAGCGAGAGAACTAAGGCCTGCGAGACCACCACTAGATCGTCCCATAGTCCGCTGGCTTGAGACCACTGGCTGTTGAGCCACTCTTGCATTGGGCGCATGCGCAGGCGCGCGTTTGGTACCAAATAAATACACAACGCCATCATGCCTAGCAAGCGCATTGCTTTGCGTACCGTCACCTCTCGACCGGTCACATATTGAGGGATCTGAAACATGTTTTGGACCCTCTCTTTGGAGGGGAAGACAAGGCCGTCCTTTGTTTGAATTAGAGCCCCTAGGAATTGTTTGATTTGGCTGGGGTCTAGGCTGGACTTCTTTTCGTTGATGGAGAAGCCCAACTGGAACAAAAGGTCTACAGTCTTTTGGGTATTGGAGAAGCATGTTTCGTAAGAATCCCCTGCCAGTCGTCGAGGTAAGGGTAAACTGGGATGGACAACCTGCGCAGGTGGGCCGCTGCCACTGCCAGTACCTTCGTGAATACCCTCGGTGCTGATGCTATGCCGAAGGGTAGCACTCTGAACTGGTAGTGTTTGCCCTCTATCATGAACCGGAGGTATTTTCTGTGCGCTGGCAACATTAAAATATGAAAGTATGCATCTTTCATGTCCAATGTTGTCATGTAATCTCCCTGTGATAGCAGTGGGATCACTTCCTGTAAGGTCCCCATACGAAACTTTTGGGGTTTGATGAACTTGTTCGCTGGCCGCAGATCTAATACAGGGCGCATGGTTAGATCCTTTTTGGGTACAAGAAAGTACACTGAATAAATACCTTCCGTTACCTGAGATAGAGGCACGACCTCTATGGCTCCTTTTTCCAGCAGTTGTTGTACTTCTTGTAGAAGGATGGCAAGATGTTCCGGTGACATGCGTCGTCCCCTCGGGGGTTTGTATGTTGGGGAACTGTTGAATTTGATGCATTATCCGTGGGCTACGGTGGAAAGTACCCAGCGGTCTGACGTTATACCCTCCCATGCTGGAAGAAAGGATGTTATCCGGCCCCCGACCGGTGTTGCATGGGAGGGGACGCGAATCTTTGCGTCACTTGGTGTTGTTAGGGGCTTGGGAACCTCTGGGGGTGGACCCTCGCCCTCTTCCTTTGCCCCGGCGCTGTCCTCTTTGGCTGTACTGGCCACTATTGGTCTGGAAATTGGTGGCAGGGTACTGTTGCTGCTGGTTTTGTTGTTGGTGTTGGCCACGAAAAAAGCGTTTGTAGAGGGCTTAGAGATTTGGTCAAGAGTTTTGATAGTATCGAACTCTTTTTTAGCCATCTCCAGAGCCTCATCCACCGCTTTCCCGAAGAGGTTTGAGTCTTCAACAGGTTTATTTATTAAAGACGCCTGTGTCTCCGGTTTGAACCCTGAGTTGCGCAGCCATACGTGGCTTTTTAGGACTATTCCCTGAACTAGGGATCGCCCCGCAGTTTCTGCCGCATCCAGAGAGCTCTTTACAATACTCTGGTTGACCTGGGTTCCTTCGCCAATAGTTGTAAGCAGGCGTGTACGTAATGGTTCCGGCGCTTCTTCGGCATCTTTGCGCAGTTTGGCCCACTGCGCGTCTGCATAGCTAGCGAGCAAAGAATTGTTTGCAATTCTTGCCGAAAAGGCGGCCGAGGATGTAACTCTTTTTGCAAGGGCATATAACCGCTTGCCCTCCTCGTCAGGTGGTGCCTCACTGGTGGAAAGTGGTACCCCTGCCCTCTTTCTTGTGTTGGTTACTACCAGGGAATCCGGAATGGAATGTCCCCTGATGTACAGTGGGTGGAGCGTCGGCCTTCGACATAGCGTAGGCCGCCCACCTCTTGACCCTACGGTCTTTTAGAGTTTTCAGCTTAAGAAGCCGACAAGCCGTGCAACCTTCCTCTTTGTAATCGAGGGGCAAGCAGCGGTTACACCGTGAATGCTTGTCCTTCCAAGTAAACTTGCCCTTGCAAAGCGGGCAAAACCTAAAGGGTGTCCTCTCCATAGCCGAGGCAATAAATCGTGATAACCACCCCAAGGGAAAGGAAGGGGAAAAGGAAAGGCATTCTCAGAAAAGAACTAGAGATGTCCCACGACCCCCACTCGCCCTACTGTATTTGGCCTGCGAGGCCAGGCCACGTGTTCGGCAACGCCGAAGGATCTCCTCCGCTCGTCCCCTCCGTCGAAGATCTTGCTCGGCGGAGACAGCTTCACAACAGCGTCGAGGGGGGATCGATATGTTCTATATTAATATAGGAAAACGACCAAAGGTCGAGGAGATGAAATCTGCAATGTCTCTCGAGGAGCTCCGCGTAAAGGCGACCAGTAGCTGGGCGGAAAAAAAAAAATCTGAGGGAACTCGACGCGTGAGGGTTTGTGGGTACAACGCACGTCACTATAGGGATAGTGTTACAGACACGCCTTGTCGACGTCCCCTTTTTCGACTACGAAAAACAAAATGCAATACTCCGCAGTGACCACTGGATGTCGGACCTATGCACAGCATGTGATTCTAAGCAGATTAACAAACATCAGAAGTGAGGATTACTTACGGGTAATCATCAATACTCCTAGTCACAATCATCCTTGTCCCTGTACTTGTTCACGCCTCTCCCTCCGAACTGACTGAATGGGCTGTCCCTTGCTTGATGTTATTGAGGATAGTCCGGCTGGGGTGGGTCTTTTATCCCATGGGAAGAACTGGGCAAAGGGGAAAAGAAATAAGAATTTCCCGGGGAAGTGGGACACTGCACCTGCTGTACCGGGACGAAGAAGACTAGGAGCAATGAAGATTACCGGTTAGTAATCCCCACATTCCTCATTCACTTATTGAGGGAATGGAAAAGGGTGATGTGGCTCATGTAGGGCGAGTCTCCGGAAGACCCTACTCGTTCACTTAAAAGTGCGTCCTCGCCTGCAGCACATTCATCTCTCCTCACACAGAGGGCATCCCTTTATGCTCCTTTCATACAAGTGAATAGGGGTCATTTGTGAAAAGACCCAAATGTGTCGAGTAGTAAAGGAGAAGGGTGTGGGGGGGCTAAGGTAAAGGGAGGCCTGTGGAATACAACTGCGCAACACAAACTGTTGGCAGATGCCAAATACAGCATTTCTTACAGAAACGTGGACATCCCATAATAGTATTTGCCCCCAAGGATGCACCATGGGGTGCACTTTAAATGTAGGCGTGTGGCTGTACGTGCCATGTGAAAAGGGCTTTAGAGTAAAACTAGTATTATTCAGACAGAACCTTTTACATACAATTATTATCCAACCAAATGCAGACACCTGTGACAACCCCAGGAGGATAAAAGGCGGACTTGTCCTTGCCGGGATTCGAACCTATAACCGAGAAAGACTCCAGAAACTCTGGCCGGCTTATCTTCCCCTGCGACTGGTTCTAAAATGGCATGAGCGCCCAGTACAGGGTATCCAGATAGCAGGTGATCCCATGGTCTACTCATTTTAGCTTATTTATTTATTTATTGCATTTGTTGTACGCCCGCCCCTTTGTCTTGGTTCTTACATGTTGATGTACATAACTTTACATAATGATGCATCATCCAATTACAAGCGTCTAGTTACACACAATCTTACAGCCTTAATGATTACTTGGTATGCATAAATACATCATCTAATATGAACACAATGGAAATTTACAATGGGGTTGCGTACGTATTTACAGAGATTGTCTTGATGTCTAAGCATGGCGGAGCAGTCGGTGTCATTCTGTGTATTTGTAATTTCTTAGAATTTGTTAAAAAGCCATGTTTTGAGTATTTTTTTTAATTTGATCAGGGAAGGCTCATTGCACAGGTTAGTGGGGAGTGAGTTCCAGATTCTGGAGGCTGCTATTGGGAAGCTGGATCTGCCTGTTCTAGCATTCTTGAAACAGGGGATAAATAGGTGTGTGTTATTGTTGGATCCAAGTGTTCTGGCTGTGGTTTTACAGTTAGACGATGGTTGAGAAAACGGGGGGCATTGCCGGACACACATTTGTGTGTTAACGTGAGTTTTATGAAGTATCCTGGCTTAAATCGGGACCAGTGTGCCTCTCTCCTCTGTTGTGATATGTGCAGAGCCGGCCCTGGGGGGGGGGAGGGGCAAGCCAGGGGACCGCCTTTTGCCCTGCCACGCCAGCTCGGAGGAGTCTTTCAAGGGCTCCCCCGAGCTGGCGTTGTGGGATAAGGGGCTGCAGGTGGCCTTTTACTTTGTAAAATGTGCCCGCGGTGGGGGGGTGCATTTAAATGCGCCCCTCCGTCATGGGCACTTTTCACAAGAAAAGGCGCCATTAACCCCCCACCACGCCAGCTCCGGGGAGTCTTTCAATGGCTCCCCTGAGCTTGCATGGTGGCAGAAGGCGTGGCAGGTGCCTCATTGCCATTGAATAAACCCGCGGCGGCGGGCTCATTCAATGGCAATGGGGTGCTAACGTGCCCTATTTAACCGCCTCGCCGGTGCGAGGTTAAAAAAAATGTAACTTTTTTTTTTAAAGTGACCCCTCCTGGCCCCGCCCCCTTCTGCCCCACCCCCTGTTAACCAGGGGGCACAGTGGGGGTGGCCAATTCGCCCAGGGCGCTGCTGCCCTTAAGGCCAGCCCTGGATATGTGCTCCCCCTTTTTTATGCCTAGTGCTGCTCTAAGAGCTTTATTCTGTACGAGTTGCATTTTGTTTATATTTTCTTTTGAACTACCTACCTAGGAGGAGTGTGTTACAGTAGTCTATCTTAGCCAAGATAAGAGCTCTGGCGAGGGTGATACTGTTTTGAGGAATGAGGAATAGCCAACTTAAGGCAATAAGTTTAGCCGTTTAAGCTGTGGCTTAAGCAAGAGCACGGATATGTTTGCACATGGTCAAACTGGAGTCTAGATACACCCCTAAAGTTCTGACTTGGTTGGATATTTTGATGGGGGAGCCATCTATGACTATGGCTGTGTAATGTGGATGGAGCTTACTAAGTTTGATGGGGTGGCCTACTATGAGGATCTCTGTTTTTTCTACGTTTAGGCCGAGGCCGTTTATTGCCATCCAATTCTGGATAATGGAGTACATTTTATTTACACAAATGGCTCCTGTTCAAGGTTGCCCGTTATCGGGGTGAGTATTTGTGTGACGTGAGCGAAATTAGTAAATTACATCTATTGCATCTAGGCTTGCAAAGAGTAATTTAGTATACGCGTTGTATAGCGTGGGGGAGAGGCAGGATCTTTGGGGGACTGCCTATGGGACTGATAGAGGGTCGCAATCAATCAATTCAGTTTAGTGGGGGAAAAAAAAATATCCATCAACCACATTACAAAAAATATGCAGACTACTGTAAATATACATAAATATACTAGGATAAAATGCACGTGTTCACTCACTGTATCCTGTAACCGCTAGGTCCTTCGAAATGGAAAGCTAAGGTGCTAAACCAGAAGCTGTGTTCCATTCCAAATGAAAGTGGCCTCGTGGGGGGTGGGGAGGGTGCAGCAACAGCCCCCATATTGCTAGACAGCAGTCGACCAACAAAGCAATATATTGCCTTATATACATACGACTTACTTTTAGGGTCTCACACGGTGCGCTTTGCAGCGCTGAACTTGCGGTCACTTCCATTGGGGGAAACAGAAGTGTTGTCACCTCGTTGCCTTTCAAAACTTCTCCCCCCCCCCCCCTCCCACGTCAGCCACTTGCTTACAAAGAATAATTCATAGCTATTCAGCAGGCATTGTGTTTCAGCGCCCTGCTGGCTCTCCGTCTCATGATACTTGGCGGATATTAACCTTCTATTTATAATGTATACCCCCCCCTTGGGTGCCTCAGCCTGCATACTGCTCTAATCAAGGAAGTGGGGGCAACCATCGCCGGGCCTGGTTCAGACCGTAGAGCAGAATCAGCCACAGGGCCGACTTACTGGCACCACCTGAACCCTCCATTCGCTCTTGGCCTGGAGCTTGGACCGGTGGTTCAGTTACTGACACAAACCATACACTGCAAAGCGTAATGGCGAGCCTGCTTGCGCTGGTTTTCCATATTTGGGTCGGCTTCTTTCTGGACCGTCTATCCCCTACATGCGTTCCATTCAGTCACCGTTCACGAAAGTCAATACCAGAATGGAAGACCATTGGTAGTTGCCCAGCTGCTGTCTGACGTCACCCAGCCCATGTCCTGCAGGGCTCGGCCTTGCCGTTCAGCCACTGCTACCAAGGAGGCTGAGCAGTGATAAGGCTGTGATCGCGCGTTGCCAGGAAGCGGGAGAGGGGGGGGGGGCGAAGGGGGACAAGCCATCTCCCTCCCTGGCTGCTATAGGCCAGCACAGAGGACTGCAGCACGGCCTTATCTCCAAGGCCCCCTTGTAGCGATTAGTGATTATTATCAATGGAACAGCCTGTGCTCCGAGCCTCACGCTAAGCGGTCAAAGTCCTGCCAACACCGGAGACGGGGAGAGGAGTGGCTCCACCTGTCGCCGAGGGTGGGAGAGCCCTTATCCTATGCGGTAATGAAGAGATGTCCGCTAGAGCCGGCAGAATGGGCCGCTTATCTGGAGGCTACTGTACCAGTCTGTGGCATATCGGCTGGAAGCGATAACAACATTCACTGCCTGCCGGAAAGGCCTGCATGCACACAGACAGCAGTACACAGCAAGGACATGGGGACGCACACGGGTCCACAAGGGACACGTGCACCACCGAACGAGAGAGAACACCCCTCCCCCCCCCCCCACACTCTTGGAATGGAGGTTCTTAAGCAGCAGTAAACATCAAACTATTGCATGGCATTTACTTCCGGGTCCATGTAACATACATGGACGTGGGACACCCAATCTGTGAACTCTGTATGAAGGTAGCAAGCAAAGAGGCACGCCATGATCCAGGCAGGAAGGTCTCCTGCTTCCTTGCTTCTAGAGCTCAGTTCTCATCCCTTCTGAGGACCAAAAGCCTCCTCACCTTCCCTGGTGCTTTCTGGCTGCGTTCACTAACTCCCCTCTGCCACGACCCAGGATTTCCCTTCTATTATATGTCAGACTTCATTTTAGGCCACCAGAACTGTCTCTGTATAAGACGAAGGGTGTTGGTGATACCTCGGTGCCCGGAATGGAGTGTGTCATGACAAAGGTTTATTTTTTGCTGCAACTTCCGTGTAGGAATGAGTAGTGCATTGTCCTTGAATAAGTAGCCTTCCTTGGCTCTTAATTTCCAGTGATTTCTTGTTGAAATGTCCTTCCATATTTCCGAGGATTGGGTTTGCGATCGGACTTCTTCCAGGAGATCAACTGCTTGGGCTACGAAGATCGTGGGAGAAAACATTTTAGGAAATGCCTGATCTTCAGTGGTCACGTAGTCAGGACGGCGAGGCAAGGCGTCAGCGATCAGGTTCTGTGATCCAGGGACATCGGTAATGTGGAACGGATACTGGGAAAAAAAGTAGGCCCAACGTGCCAGACAACTGTTCCTGCACTCCAGTGACTGTAGAATCTGAAGGTTTTGATGATCAGTACAGACTTGGACAGGATGTCTGGCTCCCAGAAGTAGGTGTCGCCATTCAGTGAAGGCTTGGCGAATGGCTAAGAGTTCCTTTTCCAGGACGGAGTAGTGTGTTTCACTCAGAGTTAAGGTTCTTGAAAGATGAGCAACGGGGTGTTCCAAATCGTCCTCCATTTTCTGCTTCAACACTGCTCCTATAGCGTAATTAGAGGCATCCGGTTCCACTAAAAAGGGTTGACTTGTATCGGGTTGAGCCAAAATGGGAGCTTGTGTGAATTCGGTCTTCAAACGCTAGAATGCAGTTTCTTGTAATGTTGACCAGACAAATGGGGTATCCTTTAGCAGAGCCACTATAGGTTGTACAATCTCGGAAAAGGTGGCTATGAACTGTCGGTAGAAATTGGCTAGTCCTAGGAATGATTGGATTTGTTTCACGGACGTGGGATTAGGCCAGGCGAGAATGGCCTTTACTTTTGAAGGGTCCATGCCAATCCCCTCTGGACTAAGGATAAATCCCAGATAGTGCACAGAGGTAACGTGAAACAAACATTTTTCAGGCTTGGCTAAGAGGTGATGTTCCCGGAGTCTTTGTAGAACTGCCTTAACATGTCCTTCATGCTTCAGAGGGTCCTTGGAAAAAATCAATATGTCGTCCAGATAGACAATGACGAAGAGAAACAACATATCAGAGAACACTCTATCCATAAAACGTTATACTGCTTGGGCATTGGCTAGTCCAAAGGACATGACCAGGTACTCTTAGTGGCCAAAGGGCATTCTAAAGGCGGTTTTCCACTCGTCTCCTTCCCGGATACGGATCAAATGATAGGCACCCCTGAGATCCAATTTGGTTAATATTACTGCACCCCTCACTGCCTCCAGGATATCCGATATCAAGGGTAGTGGGTATCGGTCCTTAAGAGTGCATTGATTTAGGCCACGATAATCGAGGCACGGTCAAAGTTCCTGGGTGTCTTTCTTAGGAACAAAGAACAATAATGCGCCTGCTGGTGACTTTGAAGGTCCTATGGCACCGTTTTCAAGGTTTGTATCCAGATATTCTTCGAGGGCCTTTTTCTCAGGTTCGGAAAGGATAAACATCCTACCGAAAGGGATCACTGCCGAGGGTTCAGTTTCAATTGCGCAGTCTTCGGGTCTGTGTGGAGGCAAAGCCTGGACTATAGCAGTGGAAAAGACATCAGCAAATCCTTTGTAGGCCTCCGGGACCTGTATTATATTGGAAACCATGAGTGGGGTTTCTTGCTCCTTAGGTGGTTCCTCAGGGGGTGTTAAAGGAAGTTCCAGGGATAGACAATGAGACATACAAAACTCCGAGCCTAGGAATAATGATCCTGCTGTCCAGTTTATATACGGATTGTGTTTTTGTAACCAGGGCATACCCAATACCATGGGGTAGTGGGCAGACTTAATGATATCGAATCTGATTAGCTCGTGATGGTGGTTTATTGAGAGCTGGATTTCCTTGGGCTGTAGGCTTATGGGCCCTGAACTGAGGGGTCTCCCATCGATGGCTTCCACAGGCTGCATGGTGCTTCGTGCCTCATATGGGATTTGATGACTGACAACCCATTCCTGATCTATGAAGATTCCCATAGCTCCACAGTCAAACAAGGCCAGAATGGGGCAGATCTTACTCTTCGAGGGTGAAAGAAATGCCTGGAGAACGACCAGTCTGTTTTGTCCAGGAGAGTTCAAGGATGGAATTGATGTGGAGCAAACATCTCTCTCCCGAATCTCTGCTCCATTTAAGATCGGGAGCTGGCATTTCCTGAACGCCGAGGAGGTGCCAGAGGACATTCCCTGACCAAATGTTTGTCTGAAGCACAATACATATATAAACCCGTATGGATCCTTCTCAACCTTTCTTGAGGTGATACGGGTCCACGAAAGGCTCCAATTTGCATGGGTTCAGGTTCTGGGGCTGGTCTTGGTTTTCCGTCCGTTCTGGCTGTGCTCTCAAAGGACGTCTTGGGTGGGTTTCCCTTGGATTTCATCCTTTCAGCCTTCCTTTCCTGGATGCGAAAGTCTATTTGCAAGGCCAGGTCCATTAGTGCTTGGAATGAATTTGGTCGGGCCACCCTGGCAAGTTTATCCTTGATCTCATCGTTCAGGCCTCTCCTGAACAGGGTAAAACTAGCCTCAGAGGACCAGTCTGCTTCCTTAGCCAATTGTTTAAATCTGGTCACATAAGTGAGCATATCTTGGGAGCCCTGCTGAAAGTCCAGCAAGCGTTCTTGGGCAGTATAGACCTGCTCTGGACGGTCAAACATGCCTTTAAGGGCCTGTATGAACCCATCATAGTCGTCTAGGAGGGCATCGCCGGAGTTAACAAGGGGTGTTGCCCAAGTTAAGGAGTTGCCGGAAAGGTGGGATATGATGAAACCCACCTTAGCCCTAGGAGTAGAGAAATAATAGGGCTTAAAGGTAAAGTGGACCAGGCATGAATCCAGGAATCCACAAAGTGTTTTTGCCGAACCATCATACTTGTCAACAATACCGCCGAACAGGACACCCTCCTTTGTAGCAGAATCCCGGGATAAGACCAATTGTTTGAGCGCAGCGTTTTCCGCCTTAAGATTTTGGACCTCGGTTGATAATTCTTGCATGCGTCGCATTAAGTCCTGCACGGCGGCTTCCATCTCGTTTTTAGGTTCGATCGGGTGTCGTCTCAAACTGTCAAGGAGTCCCCCCCCCCCTTCTCACCTGGGTCTGGTGTTTGCCGGTGTCTTCGATCGCTGCCTTCTTGCGAACGCTCCTGGTCTTGAACAGCGCTGCTAGAGTCTCGTCTGGTTCCAGGTTGCATTTAGTTCCGGGAGCGCAGAGTCGAGGAATCCAGGAGTCTGGGAAAAGCTAGTAATGCTCGGGATCAGGAAGGGGGAAAGGGTCAGGAGCAGGTAATAGCACTGGGACAAAGGAATCAATACCGCGAGCTACGAACACACGTCTGAGGCTACTCTGCAATAGCATTGAGACGCACGGAGCCGCGGAAGGTGTGGTCTATAAATAGATCTGGGACGAACCCAAATTGCCAACTGCCTGTGCTACCCACACACGCTACTTGAGACGCCAAAGACCACACACACAGGCCCCCAGCTTTCGAATCTAATGCGTGGGATTTCTTTCACGTGGAAGCAGGCCTGAGGGAGAAGCCCAAGGCGAAGATGAGAGAAACCTCTTGGGAACAAAAGATGGGTGAAGATGGGAAGAGCAAGAACAGACCCAGATACTACACGCACCATATGAACTGGGGTTAGTGGTAGGAAGTCAAACTGGGGGGCGGGGTGGAAACTGGCCAAGAGAGCAACACAATCGCTGGGACACTTGCCTCACCCCGCTACCATTTCTGTGCCCCCCATGACCCCGCTACCATTTCTGTGCCCCACCATGCCCCTGCTACCATTTCTATGCCCCCCATGCCCCACTACCATTTCTGTGCCCCCCCATTTCTGTGCCCCCTTACCCCCGCTACCATCCGTGTGTCCCCTCATGCCCCCGCTACCATTTCTATGCCCCCCCATGCCCCGCTACCATCTGTATGCCCCCTTGCCCCGCTACCATCCGTGTGTCCCCTCATGCCCCCGCTACCATCTGTATGCCCCCTTGCCCCGCTACCATCTGTATGCCCCTTGCCCCGCTACCATTTCTATGCCCCCCAACCACCTGTATGCCCCCTTACCCCTGCTACCATCCGTATGCCCCCTTACCCCCGCTACCATCCGTATGCCCCCTTACCCCCGCTACCATCCGTGTGCCCCTCATGCCCCGCTACAATTTGTGCCCCACCATGCCCCCGCTACCATCCGTATGCCCCCTTACCCCCCCGCTACCATCCGTATGCCGCTCATGCCCCCGCTACCATCTGTAGGCCCCCTTACCCCCGCTACCATCCATATGCCCCCTTACTCCCGCTACCATCCGTGTGCCCCCTCATGCCCCCGCTACCGTCTGTGTGCCCCCTCATGCCCCCGCTACCATCCGTGTGCCCCCTTGCCCCCGCTACCATCCGTGTGCCCCTCATGCCCCGCTACAATTTGTGCCCCACCATGCCCCCGCTACCATCCGTATGCCCCTCATGCCCCTGCTACCATCTGTATGCCCCCTTACCCCCGCTACCATCCGTATGCCCCCTTGCCCCCGCTACCATCCGTGTGCCCCCTCATGCCCCCGCTACCGTCCGTGTGTCCCCTCATGCCCCGCTACCATCTGTATGCCCCCTTACCCCCGCTACCATCCGTATGCCCCTTACCCCCGCTACCATCCGTGTGTCCCCCTCATGCCCCCGCTACCATCCGTATGCCCCCTTGCCCCCGCTACCATCCGTATGCCCCCTTGCCCCCGCTACCATCCATGTGCCCCCCCATGCCTCCGCTACCATTTCTGTGTCCTCCCATGGCCCCACGACTACCTCTATGCCCTTTCTGCCCCTGCCCATTGGTTTGTTTCCCTCTGCCCCTGAGTTTTCCCCCGTTCATTCCTACCTCCCCACGCCTTTCCTCTTTCTCTGTCTCTGCCCCCCGTTTGTCTCCTAGTTCCCCTCGCTTTCACTTCCTGCCTTCTGTACCTTACTCTTGGCCCCCTCTCTTCCCCCTGCTCGCTTCTCATCCTGAACCGCCCCTTCTTTCTCCCCCCCCTCCCTCAGCCCACACTTCCCCCCTCCTTTCCCTCCTCCTGTCTAACTCTGGCACTACCCCAATTGCCGTCAGGCCTGTTTTATGCAGCAGCCTCCATCCCCCCTCCTCTCCTCTCCTACCCTTTGTCCTGTGCAAGTTCAGCACTACCTCAATTGCCGTCGGGCATAGTAATTGTAGTGCTCGCCTTCTGCAGCCATCTTCCCCCTCCCTGTGCTCCTTTCACTTTTCTACTATCAAAGCACTTACTCTTATCAATGTGACCTGACCTCTGATAATAGCTTGTCTGTCCCCCTTTTTTCCTTCTTGTCCTCTCCTCCCTCTCCCTCCCTCCGCAGTACTATCTTGATTCAGTCACTGACCCTTTTAAGATAGTCGCATGTTTTGTTCCTCTCCCCTCCTTCCCCCCCCCCCCAACTCCCTTCCTCTCGTCACTCTTGCACTGCAGCAATTGCCGCCAGGCATAGTAATGTTACTGCTAGTCTTGTCTCCTTTTTTCCTCCGCCTCCTCTCCCTTATTGCTCCATGCACTTGTACTATCTGTTATGATACGATAGTTTCTTTCTCCCATTCTGATTTGTTTCAAGGACCTGTAAGAATGTAACTGTATTCTCCTATACTCCCTTCCTCCTTGAAGCGCTTTGAAACACTTTTTGTATAGGCGCTATACAAAAACAATCAATATCAATATCTTTGGCTCAAGAACATGGAGGCCTCCCGAATTCAGGTGCACATTTGGAAAAAAAGTCTAAAGCACCTTTGAGCCTCACTTGCCTTGCAACCTCTTTCTGGCTAACTCCATCACTCACTACTCCCATCCCAACCCCTGCCCTTCCCTTAAGTGCCTGCCATCACTCCCCATCCCAACCCCTTTCCTTCAGTGCCTGCCATCACTCCCCATCCCAACCCCTTTCCTTCAGTGCCTGCCATCACTCCCCATCCCAACCCCTTCAGTGCCCTATACCATCACTCCCCATCCTAACCCCTTCCCTTCAGTGCCTGCCATCACTCCCCATCCCAACCCCTTTCCTTCAGTGCCCGCCATCACTCCCCATCCCAACCCCTTCAGTGCCCTATAACATCACTCCCCATCCCAACCCCTTTCCTTCAGTGCCCGCCATCACTCCCCATCCCAACCCCTTCAGTGCCCTATACCATCACTCCCCATCCCAACCCCTTCCCTTCAGTGCCTGCCATCACTCCCCATCCCAACCCTTTTCCTTCAGTGCCCTACTCCATCTGGCCCTTTTGCAGTGTGTCCCCACTTCCTCTGTCTGCTCACTGGCCCAAATCTGGAGAGGCAGCGCGTTCAGAACGCCAAATGAAACTGGTCTTCCAACTGGAGAGAAGAGGAACGCACCAAGTTGGGAGTCAGGGGCAGGAAAATGGTCTCGACATCTCGTGCTCGCTGGAGGATGCAAGACACCTTGACCTGAAACTTTCCCAGATAAGAACTCTTCCATCTCTCAACTCAACAGAGGAGCGATGGTAGGTGGCCACAAACAGTGCAGCTTCACCTGACACACAGATATAACGAGACACAGAACAAGCAACAGGACCAACACTCCACCATCCTGTAGAACCTTCGGAGAAGGAACGGTCGGAATCAAGTCCTTTCCTAAACTTCATCCAGGAGCTGGTGTGCCATCTCAGGCTAGGCCAGCTGTTGTCCCGGAAATGTGGGTTACCTAGAGCCGGAGAAAGTCGGTCATCCATATGAGGTACATCTCAAAAACACAAGAATGTCCCCTCCAAAATGAATCTACTACTTGAGAATTCCAACTGGCACTGTCAAAACTACACAGCCACAGGATAGGTTCTCAATTTTTGGCCGGTGAAGAATAACCCATCCTTTGCGCATACGCCGAAGGGGCGTGCCCTGGGACATTTGTAAACAAAAGTCAAAGGATGCTGGCACTGCCAACAATGGTTAGAAGCACTGTTTAAAACCAGAACTAAGACTCCAGAAGTGAAAACTACAAAAACAAAAAAAATAAAACAGTACTAGCGCCCAAAAACTAGATGCGGCTCCTAGGTAAAGGGGGGCCTTGGTGAGTGGGCCATCTGAGCAAGGAATATTTTCTAGGCCAGAACAGAGGTGATGCACAGGTCTGTGAGAGGGTTAATAGGGCATGCATGCCCAACCCGTGGATCACACAGCCCTAGTTTAACACCATCTATAAAGATGGTCCTGACCCAGCCGCGAGTTTGGCTGAATACCAATAAATTGGGGAATTAGTGACCAGAACGCAGGAAGGAACCTCTCTGATAGTCAGATGTCGCAGAACAAACTCGCCGTTTCCGACCCCTTGATTTGCCAGCCAAATACTTCAGTAGCCACGGAAAGATTTTGCGCAGCCGAATCCGGTAAACGTAATTCACAACAACAAAAAAACCACCACAAAATACAATGCTTTGTACATTAAAATGCAATAACTGGGTGCTTTATTCCATAGGAAGAAGCAGGGTAAAATGAATATTTATTGGCAACTCTGCTCAGCCCAGAAGCCCCCAGTGTGTCTTCGTAACAGCGCTTCAACCCCTCAAACAAGCAGATGCCTCAAGCAGCCCATGGACTCCCATTGGCACCAGCTGCAGTACCGGGCAGAGGACCAGTGGGCACCCCAGAATCCCCGCCTCTCACAAGAGAAGGCCACACAAAGCCTTGTGTGTGTAGGCTTTTGTGTGGAAATTCTGCCGAGTGTTGAGAAGAAAAACTGTATAGACTAAGCTCTGTAAACCGTGGGCCTCGGCGGGACATTGCAGAGAAGGCTTACAATCCAAAGTAATTGAATGCACGCACAACGCACCGCGCACACACGCACGCACACGAAATCTTGGAGGACAAAAACTGGTCCTACCAGGCAGGGCAGTTTCTAGTCAAAATGGTGCCAAGGGTGAAACATCTGAATGTGCCCCCCAGAATGGCTCACGTCACTCCCAAACTACACCTCCATCTTGTGACAAAACCCCTCAATATGAATAAATAATTGCTGCATAAATGAAGCTGGTTTCATTACATTTTAATGCACGTACTTTACAGAAGAATTCTAATCTGAAAGCACAGCGGCTGCTGCTGCGCAAGTAAATGGTTCTTCTGTCACCTGCTCTTAGGGAAGGCCTTGCCTGAATGCAGTTTCAAACTGTCTGTACTGGCACATTTTACCGGGGTCTCCGGGCCACTGACCTAGCCCTGTTCGTTTGTTTGTTTGTTTTATTCACTTATAATGCGCACCAGACCCGCAGGTATCCGGGCGCAGCAGTACAGAAAATGCGAAGCTTAAGTTGCAGGGTGGGGTCATGGGATATATACACTGTACAAATACAAAATACAAAATATAGACTGCAAAATATCACAGGAAGGCAGCAGTTGCGATTTACATGCAGAATAAATACAAAATATGATCAAGACAGTCTATGTACAGGTACTGTATGGGCGAAAGCTCAATGGTCAGGTGGGCAAAGTGAGTGGGACCATAGGATCATAATGAAGTGTATATTCTAGGGTGGGGTGGGGGATAAGTGGGCGCCGATAGGCTATTCATTGGTAGTCCTTAGCAGATTGATGTAGTTAATTCTGAATTTAGGGAAGGGCTGTGCCTCGCGTAGAGGATTAGGCAATGAGTTCCATAATTGAGCTGCTTGCACCGAGAAGCTACTGCCCCCCGCCTTAGATAACCTGAATCTGGGAATGTTGAGGCTGTTGGCATTAGCAGTTCTGGCAGGGCGTAAATGATTTCTTTTAGTGAGTTTATTGCAGAGATAGCTTGGTGCTGCATTGTTCAGGGCTTTATGAACCAAGGATGCTACTTTAAGGTGGATTTTGTTTTGGGAGGACAACCAATTGTTTTGGCGCCTGATGTTTGAGATATGTGATCTTTTGGGTACACCAAGGGCAGCTCGTAGGGCATTGTTTTGAAGAATTTGGAGTCGGTGGGTGATGGATTTGTTTGCTCCGATGTAGAGGGCATTACAATATTCAAGCCTCGAAAGGATTAATGCTCTCGCTAAGATAAGGCAGTTGCAGGTGTTCTGTTCATGCCACCTCACTTTGTATTTCGCAAAGGGCAATACTAGACTAACCATATGAATTATTTTCTAATAGAAGGTTATAAATCCAAGATGGACAGTCTGGAACACTCATTGTACTATTTCAAAATATCTCTCGGAGAGTGGGAAAAGGGACAAATAGCACCAATGAGGATTCATGTATACTTTGCATTAAATCGCAGCATTTCAGGACTATAACAGTGATCAGAGATCACTACATTTGATAAACAAGTCTGTGATAAAAGGATTGTATGTGTGAATCTCTAAATTCATAACGGATGCATGGCTTGGTGCTCGCATCACTGTTCAAAACACTCACCTCAACATTAAAATGTTGGGTGCGAGTATAAAATGGCTGCAACATCAGCCATTCAAATGGGGTACAAGGGCGTTTTTGCTTCTTGTTCCTGAAGAATTTTAGATGGAAGGGCTTGGGCTCAGTGTGGGCATGCCCAACCCCAATACAGAAACATCTTTAGGGAATTATATCTACAGACAGGGCAGGATACCGTAGAAGAGACCCAATAAACAATGCACAGAAAGGTTACTGTTGTAATTAGATGCTCGGTATGTTATGTGTGAGGTCACAAGGTGTGAGGTCACGGACTGTAGAACGTTTTGGGACGTGGGTTCTACAAGTGACAGTTGGAAGATATAGCTGGCTGAATGGGACGTGCCGGTATGGCCTACGGATCATCTCACTGGTACAATAAATACTGAAGTAATAAACTTACCTGCTTGCCCAAATGTGTACATTATGTAGGATATGGTTATTATTATGACCATTATGTTGTGTAATATTACGTAATGTACAATAAAGAAACAGCCTTTTTATTGCCAACACTTAGTGATCACTGGGAAAAAAAACACAATATGGGTAACAGTCGCCAACATCTTTGCTACATCTTCCTTCACCCTCACGCATAGCAAGCACCGGAGGACTCACATCCGCAAAGAAAATGCCTCTGGTCTACGAATCACTTTCCACCCAGAAAGCACACACACACACACCAGCCAGTGGCTCCTGGTTCTAAAGCACCACATCTTTGCTTATTCCTCTCCTCCCCACGCGGCCACCGACCCACCGCCCCTCCAGTTTTGCTTTGCAGCTGCATTTAAGCACCTGGAGACTATGCAAATGGCAGCGGTGTGCAGTATAGATCACACCAAGGCCATAGAGTCCAACCAAAATGGCAGCCCCTTAAGATATGAAAATAGCAAACACAAACGCTGGCACAGACAGGGGAGTGCATGCAAAGCAGCCATACAAGCAAGACAGCCCTGCGGCACTCTCCAGCACTCAGTGCCCTGCTCTCCCAGCACACAGCCACAAACAACCACGTGCGCTTCGCACCCATCATCACTCGGCTCTCCCGGCATGCAGTGCCCTGCTCTCCCAGCACACACCCACAACCACGTGCGCCGCTCTCATGGCACGCAGTGCCCTGCTCTCCCAGCACCCTGCTCTCCCAGCACAAAGCCAAAACCATGTGCGCTTCCCACCCAAGACCACTCGGCTCTCCCGGCATGCAGTGCCCTGCTCTCCTAGCACACAGCCATGTGCGCTTCCCACCCAACATCACTCGGCTCTCCCGGCATGCAGTGCCCTGCTCTCCCAGCACACAGCCACAAACAACCACGTGCGCTTCGCACCCATCATCACTCGGCTCTCCCGGCATGCAGTGCCCTGCTCTCCCAGCACACAGCCACAACCACGTGCGCCGCTCTCATGGCACGCAGTGCCCTGCTCTCCCAGCACCCTGCTCTCCCAGCACAAAGCCAAAACCATGTGCGCTTCCCACCCAAGACCACTCGGCTCTCCCGGCATGCAGTGCCCTGCTCTCCTAGCACACAGCCATGTGCGCTTCCCACCCAACATCACTCGGCTCTCCCGGCATGCAGTGCCCTGCTCTCCCAGCACACAGCCACAAACAACCACGTGCGCTTCGCACCCATCATCACTCGGCTCTCCCGGCATGCAGTGCCCTGCTCTCCCAGCACACAGCCACAACCACGTGCGCCGCTCTCATGGCACGCAGTGCCCTGCTCTCCCAGCACCCTGCTCTCCCAGCACAAAGCCAAAACCATGTGCGCTTCCCACCCAAGACCACTCGGCTCTCCCGGCATGCAGTGCCCTGCTCTCCTAGCACACAGCCATGTGCGCTTCCCACCCAACATCACTCGGCTCTCCCGGCATGCAGTGCCCTGCTCTCCCGGGTATCACTACATAAAATCCCCTACAAAAATATCGCCGTAGATATGGCCGTTTGATTCGCCATAGGTGATATTTTTGGAGGGGTTTGGGGGGGGGGAATAAGTGGGAGTGGGGGTTGCCGGAGTGTCCCCTGCAGGGTCCATGTGTGAATTTCGACTCAAAAATATTGCGATATTTTTGCATTGCAATATTTCTGCGGCGGAATTAAGACATGGAACCCTCTCCACGACCACTTGCAGTTCCCCTCCCCCCTCATCACTCAGCACTATGATGCAGTTGTAACCGAGTGTCCAAGCTATGGTGCCGTAAGCCAGGAAGGATAGGTCAGGGATAACAGACTCGCTATAGGAACAGGACGATACCGGGAAACATGGGCTTGAGATCTTTGAAGCATCAGATAAGGGACAGCGACCCGGCCTTTCAAATGACCCTCAGACCCCCTCCCCCCCCCATGTTGCCAGTCAGGAGTCTTGTAAAACTGCAAAATACTCGTAACTAGTTTCATTCTGGGTCTTAAACTTACAGAAGTGTTCTCACCCCATTGCTTTCTAGTATGGGTTCCTCCACATCAGCCACTTGCTGCCGACAAAGAAGGGTTTAAAGCTCTTCGGTGAGCATTTAGTGTTTTAGTTCGTTCCCTGTTGGCTGGCAAGAGGTTTTGTGGTAATCAGCAGCTACTAACCTCATCTTTGTCGCCATTGTAATGTATGGTTCAGCAGACCCCCCCCTTCTCCTTCCTGTTGAAATCAGTGGTGTCGCCAGGAATCAAATTTAGGAGGAGCACAGAGGGGGCCAAAGACAAAAGTAGGGGGGGGGGGGGGGACAGACAAAAGTAGGGGGGCCGCTTATGAAAAGTAATGTTTGACGTTACAAGCACTCCTGCAGAGAGGCTTTTGTGCACACCAACTATCCACACCCCACTGTACCTCCCCTCCCATCAGAATGCAGACACAAAACCATTCAGTGACTAATGGCCCATCATTAGCACTTTCATGGCTACATTCTGATGGGAGAGGCTGCAAGCTGCTCTAACACTATGGAGGGCTGCATTCTGATGGGAGGGGCTGCAAGCTGCTCTAACACTATGGAGGGCTGCATTCTGATGGGAGGGGCTGCAAGCTGCTCTAACACTATGGAGGGCTGCATTCTGATGGGAGGGGCTGCAAGCTGCTCTAACACTATGGAGGGCTTCATTCTGATGGGAGGGGCTGCAAGCTGCTCTAATACTATGGAGGGCTGCATTCTGATGGGAGGGGCTGCAAGCTGCTCTAACACTATGGTGGGCTTCATTCAGATGGGAGGGGATGCAAGCTGCTCTGCACACTATGGTGGGCTTCATTCTGATGGGAGGGGATGCAAGCTGCTCTAACACTACGGAGGGCTGCATTCTGATGGGAGGGGCTGCAAGCTGCTCTGCACACTATGGAGGGCTGCATTCTGATGGGAGGGGCTGCAAGCTGCTCTGCACACTACGGATGGCTGCATTCTGATGGGAGGGGCTGCAAGCTGCTCTGCACACTATGGATGGCTGCATTCTGATGGGAGGGGCTGCAAGCTGCTCTGCACACTATGGAGGGCTGCATTCTGATGGGAGGGGCTGCAAGCTGCTCCAACACTACGGAGGGCTGCATTCTGATGGGAGGGGCTGCAAGCTGCTCTGCACACTACGGATGGCTGCATTCTGATGGGAGGTGCTGCAAGCTGCTCTGCACACTATGGAGGGCTGCATTCAGATGGGAGGGGCTGCAAGCTGCTCTAACACTATGGTGGACTGCATTCTGATGGGAGGGGCTGCAAGCTGCTCTAACACTATGGTGGGCTTCATTCAGATGGGAGGGGATGCAAGCTGCTCTGCACACTATGGTGGGCTTCATTCTGATGGGAGGGGATGCAAGCTGCTCTGCACACTATGGATGGCTGAATTCTGATGGGAGGGGCTGCAAGCTGCTCTGCACACTATGGTTGGCTGCATTCTGATGGGAGGGGCTGCAAGTTGCTCTAACACTATGGAGGGCTGCATTCAGATGGGAGGGGCTGCAAGCTGCTCTAACACTATGGTGGGCTGCATTCTGATGGGAGGGGCTGCAAGCTGCTCTGCACACTATGGAGGGCTGCATTCTGATGGGAGGGGCTGCAAGCTGCTCTGCACACTATGGAGGGCTGCATTCTAGTGGGAGGGGCTGCAAGCTGCTCTAACACTGCGGAGGGCTGCATTCTGATGGGAGGGGCTGCAGCTGCTCTGCACACTACGGTGGGCTTCATTCTGATGGGGGGCTGCAAGCTGCTCTGCACACTATGGAGGGCTGCATTCTGATGGGAGGGGCTGCAAGCTGCTCTAACACTACGGAGGGCTGCATTCTGATGGGAGGGGCTGCAAGCTGCTCTGCACAATATGGAGGCCTGCATTCTGATGGGAGAGGCTGCAAGCTGCTCTAACACTATGGGCTGCATTCGGATGGGAGGGGCAGCAGCTGCTCTGCACACTATGGAGGGCTGCATTCTGATGGGGGGCTGCAAGCTGCTCTGCACACTATGGAGGGCTGCATTGTGATGGGAGGGGCTGCAAGCTGCTCTGCACACTATGGAGGGCTGCATTCAGATGGGAGGGGCTGCAAGCTGCTCTGCACACTATGGATGGCTGCATTCCGATGGGAGGGGCTGCAAGCTGCTCTAACACTATGGAGTGCTGCATTCTGATGGGAGGGGCTGCAGCTGCTCTGCACACTATGGTGGGCTGCATTCTGACGGGAGGGGCTGCAAGCTGCTCTGCACACTATGGAGGGCTACATTCTGATGGGAGGGGCTGCAGCTGCTCTAACACTATGGAGGGCTGCATTCTGATGGGAGGGGCTGCAGCTGCTCTAACACTATGGAGGGCTGCATTCTGATGGGAGAGGCTGCAAGCTGCTATAACACTATGGTGGGCTGCATGCTGATGGGAGGGGCTGCAAGCTGCTCTAACACTATGGAGGGCTGCATTCTGATGGGAGGGGCTGCAGGCTGCTCTAACACTATGGAGGGCTGCATTCTGATGGGAGAGGCTGCAAGCTGCTATAACACTATGGAGGGCTGCATTCTGATGGGAGGGGCTGCAGGCTGCTCTGCACACTATGGATGGCTGCATTCTGATGGGAGGGGCTGCAGCTGCTCTAACACTATGGAGGGCTGCATTCTGATGGGAGGGGCTGCAAGCTGCTCTGCACACTATGGATGGCTGCATTCTGATGGGAGGGGCTGCAAGCTGCTCTAACACTATGGAGGGCTCCATTCTGATGGGAGGGGCTGCAAGCTGCTCTAACACTATGGAGGGCTCCATTCTGATGGGTGGGGCTGCAAGCTGCTCTAACACTATGGTGGGCTGCATTCTGATGGGAGGGGCTGCAAGCTGCTCTAACACTATGGTGGGCTGCATTCTGATGGGAGGGGCTGCAAGTTGCTCTAACACTATGGAGGGCTGCATTCTGATGGGAGGGGCTGCACGCTGCTCTGCACACTATGGAGGGCTGCATTCTGATGGGAGGGGCTGCAAGCTGCTCTAACACTATGGAGGGCTGCATTCTGATGGGGGGCTGCACGCTGCTCTAACACTACGGAGGGCTGCATTCTGATGGGAGGGGCTGCAAGCTGCTGTAACACTGCTCGCTTTGAGACAATAGGCGTATTGCCGTGTGATCTGCAGACATTTGCCTCAGTGAGTGTCAGAAATACGACGAACAGAGAACACGGTCACTGCTCGCCTTAGGTGGGGGGCACAAAGGGTGGGCATGGGATTTCAGAGGGGGGGGGCACTGGCACCCCCAGCCCGTAGCGACGCCAATCTTTGAAATGGGCCCGTACACATCTTCAGTCAGGCGCCTGGCATGAAGATAAACCATGAACAATAGCACAAGAGGGATACACCGACAGGTGGGCATCAAACAGAAGTGGGTAGACATCACTTTGCCACTGCACTTCCCATGCTATGCCAGTGAGGTCTTGGAACCGCGGGGGGGAGGGCCGTTGATGCAATGAAAACCCACAAGAATCATGCTCTGAGACTAGTGACATTCTAGCAAGCTCGGCACTCCAGTACACTATATGACAAGTTAGCTCAGCAAGTTGAGCACTTGCTGTTGAGATTTGTGGGAGAGCTGCACCTGGCAGGGGTCGATTATGCATTTAGAGATTCACACGTACAATCATTTTATCAGACTGGTTTATCAAATGTAGAGATATCTGATCACTGTTAGAGTCGTGAAATGCTCTGTGATTTAATGCAAAGCATACATTAATCCTCATTGGTGCCATTTGTCTCCTTTCCCACTCAGAGGTATTTTGAAAGAGTACAATAAGAGTGTACCAGACTGTCCATCTTGGAAACATAACCAATCAGAAAATAATTTATATTGTTATTCTAGTGTTGCCCCTTGCGAAATACACGCGAGGTCATACAAACAGAACACCAGTGAGCCCTCAGACCTCGGTAGGCTGATCACACCGCAGTGTGCTAGTATGGACAGTTTGCACCTGCATTCAGGCAAGGTCTTCCCTAAGAGCAGGTGACAGAAAAAACATGTACTTGGGCAGCAACAGCTGTTTTCACATTGTAATTCAAGTACTTCACAGAAGAATTCTAATGTAATGAAACTATCTTCATCTATATAGCAATTATTTATTTATATTGAGGAGGGGTATTGTCACACGACAGGTGTAATTTGGGAGTGACGTGCGCCAGTCGGGGAGAGGCGCATTCTGATGTTTCGCCCTGGGCACCAAGTTGGCTAGAAACTGCCCTGCACAATCACACCGCCGGGGCAGGTAATGCAGGGCCATGATGCCTCCTTCAACGCCATCGGGGCGCTAGGTACAGGGAGAAGGAAAAAGAGGAAGACACCCCCCCCCCCCAGCGAGCCACTCTTACCCGGAGAGCCATGGGGGAGTCGGACGTGTCCACGGGGTCGCACTTCCACGTGTATCCGGTCAGCCATCCCGACATCAGGAACTGCGGAAAGAACAGAGTGTTTAGAACTGCGTGCACACATACAACAGTGAACACACAGGGGCATGGAGTCCTCCCTTGCCAGAGCGCTGTGGTGCAGGTGTTGCCGCGGCACAAATCCAAGAAGACAGGCTTTCACTGGGGCGGGTCTCCCAGGCACACAGGGCGACAGTCTGCAAAAGCAGGCAGGGGGGGAGCATCCAGTTATTTATAATTTGTTAGATCTGAGCTTCTATATACACCCAATAACATTTTTATTGGAAAAAAAAGGGTTTGTGTTTTAACACTGGAAATATGGAAGGAGGTGTGGCTACATCAGAAGTGCTTCCAAAGGACTGATATAACATTTCAAAATATGTAATATTACCAATTGTAGTATTTGTAAATATTTCAAATTGAATAGTGGAAAAGCAATTTGAAATGGCACCTCTAAAATTAGGATACTTGCAAAGTAATCTTAAAGAAATTGTCAAATGCATTGAGATTTCAAATGTACCGAATTGTCCTGAAGAAGCCTTCAAAGTGTGTATGGAGCAGAAACATGTTCGACAAACATTGTCAACAGTCTTGTGTTAGGAACGTAGTATAACTGACTGTGTAGAAGCGGCAAAACAAGAACGAATATTGGTTATCAAGACAAATCTACACGTCAGTCTACGCGTCCAGAGTCCAATGCAGCCGCACTGCCCACATCGTTACCAACTTTCCACCGGCTCCTCACCTCGTACACGATGAAAGCCGAGAGCGCCACCAGGCTGAAGTTGTACACCACCAAGAGCGGCTTCAGGTCAAAGGGCTTCCTGTTGGCCATCATGCGAGGCCCCAACCACAGTACGAAGAAGACATAGCCAAGCAGGATGCTGAGGGGCAGGAACGGGGTTTGCATGAGTGGGTAAGGATACACCCGGGGGTCTGCGGAAAGACAAGCAAACGGCACGTTATGAGAGGATGGTTGACATAGCAACCAGCATGTTTGGAGGGATACCTGGGGGGGTGGGGGGGGGGGGGGGGGAGTTGGCAGAAAGATCACGCATCAATAGATCGAGAGATTAGGAGAACATTCTGTGGTCCACCAGGAGTGAGGGGCTCAAGACAGCTACATGACCATAGTGCAAGCCCCTGGGGCCTGCAGAGGGACAAGTAAACCCCACATCCTGAGGGGGGGTGGGCGGAACATACACCAGATGAAGAGCAACGCACTAGCATAAACCATACTAGTAACTGGTCAACTTCGACCCTCTACATCATGAGAGCATGGTGTACATGCCAAGAGCGAGAACACGCACAGACATTAGGAAACATGACATTTGGATGGTGTTATGTTATGGTGCATTTGTATAGCGCCTTATGTACCATTGGTATGATCTCAAAGCGCTGTGGGTTGAACGCCATTGGGGACCGTAGTCCAGGTCAGTGGAGAGTATGGTAGTATAAAGTGCTTGGCTGCACTTGGTATGTGTGCAGCTAGAGTGGTTTGTGCAGGGTTGACTGCATTCTAATGCTAGGTGTGGCGCAGTGGTTGTGAGAGATCAGTTTAATGTGTGCAGCAGGTGGGTGGTGCCAGAGTCTGCATTCTGGCTGCTGTGAGGGGAGGCACGTGTAGATGTGTGCAGCTAGGTCGATTTGAGTGGGGTATAGCAGAGTTCTAACAGACTGTTTGATGTATTCAATGAGGAGTGTAGGTATGTGTGCAGCAAGGCCAAAATTGATTGTTGCGTATAGCTGCGTTCTATTTGTTGGTGGAGAGTGAGAATATCGGTAGGAATGAGCGTCTGATTTCCGGCAAGAGGACGCCTGGTTACTTTTGGTATTTGATGAGCAGGCATCATCTCCTCTGGTGGTTCGTGGTAGTGGATTTCTAAGACGGGTGCTCTGGCTGGTGCAAAGAATGTTGCGTTAGCCCGGTTGGACAGTCTATTTGGCAGAGGCTCGGTTGTAGGTGTCAGAGGGCCCATTTTTCAGGGACCCTGCTCATAGTTTGCGCAGGAGGCAGGGTGGGTCCTGATACGTTTGTCATTATCGCATGATTCTGCAGCTCTGTTGTAGGTCTTAAAGGGTCAATTTCCGGGTCCCTGGTTATAGTTTGCGACACATGCATGTTGTGCATGTTCGTGGTTATCGTAGGATTCTTCAGGAGAGTCGGGCCATGCACAGCAGTTATTGCACCGGCAGCGTGGGAGTTATTGGCTTTGTTCCTAGGATGCATCATCCGATCATATACCACCTTGAGTGACGATAGGTGACGAGAAATAACCCAACCGTAGTCTTTAAACCGTTAAGTGCTATGGGGCTCTGCTTTGCAGACACTGATTTGATACCCATATGGGTAAGTTTGACACAGGATAATAGTGAACACTGCGAGATGTATTGGCTGGCGGGGGGCCTGTGACAGTGGCTTTCCATGTTAGATCCTCAATGGGTAGAGTTAGACAGGGTCCCGTCGCATTCACTGTTAGAGGAGTTATTACGTTCCGTGGGTATGTTGATGCATAGGTTCTGCACAAAGGTTTGCATGGTAGCTGTTGGCAACTCCTCGAGTGATCGTTCTACTCTTCCTTATGGAAAGGGTAGTGAGTACGCTTGGTTAAGGTTCCAGTTTCAGGTTGAACATATGCATGTCTTGGCATTACTGGCGTTGCAGAGCACCGGGGTTTGGGCGCAGGGGCGGGTATTGTCAGCTACATGGCATAAGGCCATTGTTGGTCGAGCTTGGGTGCGGACAGCCCACCAGTCTCGAGTTTGACTTCCGTTTCCCGAACAGTTCCTATTTCTGAGGCATTGGTTTTATTTTATTGGCCGGCTTGTGTGGCCCAACTGTCCCTGGTTTTCTGAGATAATGCTGTTCTATATGAAATCTGGCCATTAGTATGGGGGTTGGTGGCCTTAGGAGGTCTCTTTTATGGATTAGAGAAAAGCCAAGTTTTCAATGCTTTACGGAAGGCCATATAGGCCCTGTTGTGTCGAATGAGGGGAGGCAATCTGGGCACAGTGTTGGCGTCAAGGTGGAGTAGACCTACCCTCCAATCCTGCCTGAATTGGAGGCTGGAATCACTGGTCGGAGGGCCGTGCATGACCACAGGGTGTGAGATGGGCGGTAGTGCATAATCTTCTCTTGTAGGCATGTCGGGCCAGCCTTGTGCATGGCTCAGTGGGTGATGCATAGGATTTTTAACGTGGCCCTTTTTCCAATACGGAGCCAGTGAAGGGTGCGCAGGGCAGACAAGATGTGGTCCCTTCGTCCCAGTGCAAGGAGGAGTTTGGCTGCCACATTTTGGACTCTTTGGAGTTAATGGTGGTAGGCCAGTGCACCGAAGTACAATGAGTTTGCATAATCCAGTCTAGACATGCCAATGGACATAATGGATGCCAGGCTCAAAAACCTGGAGGTGCAAGTGGCAGTGTTTAGATACATTGTTGCTCTGATGGGACAGGGTTAGGCCGGAGTCCAGTGTTCAGCCAGGGTTTTTGACTGTGGTGGAGGTAGGGTGGCTGGGGGTGTTGGGGTTGCCGAGGGAGGAGGGGACATGGAAGTGGGAGTAGAGCTGTGTTGCGACATAACATTATCTAGGTTTTCCCTAGGTCAGGTTGTGGATCGGTGCTTGATTTAGGGAAACTAAGGGCAATTTGGGTGTCATCTGCATAATTATAGCAGGTGAGGTTATGCGAGCGGACGATTTCTGGCAGCGGTGTCATGTAGAGGTTAAAAGGAGAAGTGAGAGGCAAGCGTCTTGAGGTACTCTGGTGTTCAGAAGGTGAGCAGAGGAGGTAAAAGGAGGAAGGAAAGTGATTTGTTTCCCCGTTAAGGAAGGAGGCAATCCAGTTGAGTGCTGAGTCTCGGATTCCCAGGGAGTGATTAACTGGTTAATGGTGTCAAAATCTGCTGAGAGGTCAAGGAGAACCAGTGTGTTGCATCCTTCAGAGTCTGCATTGCTTTTGAGGTCGTCCCATATCGAGATCCGTGTGGTTACAGTTCTGTGGCATGGTCGGAAGCCCGACTGAGCTTGTTGGATTCAGAGAAAAGGTTGAGCTGTAAGTAGGCAGATCGGTCGATGAGTCATGAGGAATCTGGTGTTGGAGATGGGCCTGTAGTTGATAGGGCATCAAGACCTGCTTTATCAAAAGCGGTGTGACATTGGCTACTTTGAAGGTTTTGGGGAAGATGCCAGAGGTGAGCGAGTCGTCGAGTATGGACCTCCACTGTTCTCCTGCACAAGGGGAGGTGAAGATTTCTTTGAGGTGTGGAGGGACAAGGGTCAAAGGGGGGACCCGGAGAGTCTGCTGCAGGACAACAGTCACTTGAGATGGGCGTGGGAGGATGGTGCTCCTGTGGCGGGGGTGCCGCAGTCTTGGGGAGCGGGTGGAGGGTGAAAGTTAGCCATTAAATTCGACCGTCTTATTCAGTGCTGTACCATGGAAGTGTTGGGAGAGGGAGTTGCCTAAGTTGCAATAGTGCAGGGTGGCTTCCAGAACTCCGAAATTATCCTGTGGAGCTCTTTGCTACTGCTGCAGCAGTTCAGTATTCTTTTATTTGAGTAGGCTTTTTTGGCCTTCCGGATCTCAGATCTGTAGTTACGATGATGGGCGAGCCTGACTTTGCTAAGAGGGGTTTTTGATGTTCGCCATTTGCACTCAAGGTAGCGGTTGTGGGTTTTGAAGGTCTTCAGATGTGGCATGAACCATTGTGGCAAGTGGGACCTTTTGCAGGTGGCAAAGGGGGAGGAGTGAGTCGTAAGCCAGGAGTCAAAGGATTCGTTAGGTGGAGCTCTGTCCAAGGACGGGAGTGTGCGTAGCAGGGCTTCCGCCAGGTCAGGCACAACCGGGACCTTGTTCCAGTATTCGTGATTGTGTGGGGCACAGGGAGAGTCTTAGGTGGAGGGGCCAGAGTGCAGATAGAGAAATGTATGGCTGAGTCTCTGTCCACATGAGGGGGTTGGGACTGTACACCGAGATGGGGGTCAGAGGAGCTAAGATTGCATCAAGGGTGGGGCCTTCAGTGTCGGTGGGGCCTGTGGTTTGTCGGGAGAGGTTGACAACCAGGGGATCTGTTATGAGGTTGTTGGGGACATCAAACCAGATATTGAAGTCACCCAGAATAGTGAGTGCTGTGTGATTGACCAGAGATGGTTGACAAAAGGTCTGTGGTATCCCGGATTCCTGCATATGAGGAGGAAACTGTGTGAAAGAGTGGGCAATAGGGAGAGTCTGACCAGAATGGCTTTGCAGTTAGCTGGGCATTGCTGTTTTTCAGTGAGTGAGATGGAAATGTGTTGTTTGTGGAGGATGGCTAATCTGCCACCTCTGGAGGGTCTGTTGTGGGGGGATGGGCAGTAGGAAGAGAAAGCTGTGTGCAAGACTTTTTTAAAAGCTGTGAACCATGTTTCAGTGATGAAGATGAGCTCAGAATTATCAGAGGATAGAAGGTCGAAGATGCTGTGTCTTTTTGGCCGCAGATCGGGCATTGAATAGGAGGCTGATGAGTTGGTGGCTCCCCTCATGGCATTGGCCGGCCGTACTGGGCAGGTCTGAGTGGCTGGAGGGGAAGTGTTGGTAGCCATGGAGGGCAGTGTGGCTAGAGCAGTCGGCATGACTATGTCCAATTGAGGTGTGGTTAGCGTTCGGGATTATTTTGGGGGATGGAGGGAGGGAGAGGTCGGTTTGGAGCGGGAAGAGTGAGTGTGTGGTGCCTGTATTGCATGAGATGAGAGTAGATGGAAAGGGGGTGGACAGTGCTGCCTGGTCTGGCTAGCTGTTGTATGGATTGCGAATCCGGAGGGAGGTCTAGAGGTGTTAGGCAAGATTTTGTGTTCAAAGAGGGACCGTCAGGTCTGGCTAGCGGAGGCGGGAGGGGTCCTGACAGCTGGGCTATAGGCAGAAGGGACGGGGGTGGAGGCATCCGGTGCAGGCGGGGTGAGGCAAGATGAGTCGATGGTGAGGGCCGGTTAATTGTTCCCAGTTTTGTGCATTTGGGTGCATGATGAGTGTGAGAGGGTTGGGAGGTCAGAAGGTAGAGGAAGGAAGTGATAGTTCTAGAAAGGGAGAGGCGTGCCAAGCCGAGAAAGGGGAAAGTTGTGTAAGAGGGTGGTCTGGAGATGGGAGGGTGATGGGGTGGTCATTGTAAGTGGAAAGGAGAGGGAGATTGGGGTTTGTTGTCTATGGTGTGGGTGGGTCAGGGATGCTGGGTTTTCGGGGTATTGGAGGTGGGGTGAGGTAGGGTGCGTTAGTAGTGGAAGGGAGGGTAGATGTATTGGTGGGACGGCGGGTTGGTGGTGCTATGCAGAGCTCACCACGTGTGTTTGGATTAGTGCGTCGATGGGGGTACATGGTTTTTTGGCTATGGTGCAGAGGGAAGAGGGCGGTGGAGCTGATCCGTGGGTAGGCAGGGGGACATTTCTGTGGGGAGGTACAGATGGTGGGGGAAAGGCTTGGAGGTTGCGTTTGGAGCGCTAGAGCACTCCTCTGGCTTGAGAGTTGGATGCAGTGCGATGTGTAGAGAAGGGGGTGGGTGAAGAAGGCTCTCGGCGGTTGATCCAGAGGGGCTGTATGAGGGTGTGTGCGCTGGAGCGGGGTCGGGTGAGATGGTTCTTGGTGTGCCACGTCGCTTCTCGGGTCTGAGAGTTTGAGGTGGTGTGGTGAGGGGAGGGAGGATGTGGAGGGTAAGAGTGTAGGAGTGTTTTTTTGTGTTCTGGTGCCGGGGAAGGAGATGTGTTGTGGCATATGGCAGGGGATCGAGAATGAAGGTGCGGGATTGGCAGCGGAGGGCCGGCTGCTGTGGTTATTGGCTTGCCAGAGGGTTTCTTTCGCTAGTGGCTTAGGATGTGTATGGCGAGTGGCTGTGTGTGGGGGTCCTGTTCTGAGTGAGTTTTGTGGAAGGTTCAGAGTTGTGTGGCTGGAGAGGTGGTCTTGGTTGTAGCTGTGTTCCTGTCGGATTGGAGTCCCAAGGCATGGTCGTGTGAGGGAGCATTGTGGCAAGTGGGAGTCTTTGGATCTGAATGAGTTGCTGCAGGTAGGGGGCGCTTAGGTCACAGGTATCTGGGTCGAACAGGGCACCCAAGTCTACTGAAGGCACTACGCACCTACATTTTGAGACACCTGGTTATTGGGAGGGAGCGCCCAGGACGACACAGCGTTAAGCACCATAACACCTAGATATGGGACAGTAGTACATGCAGCAACACCCAGATTTGAGACAGTAGTGAGTGCAACAACACTTAGATTTTGGACACCTGGACAGAGGGGAAAAGGCGCCTAAAATGGGGGAGAGCGCAAATGCAAAAGCATGCAGATGTGGCAAAATACCGTCTTTTAACAGTGTGACAGACTGGATAATTAAATGGGATGGACAATCTAATGGGAATCGGTAATTGCTTGCCTCGCTGTCTAACCTCGCCTACGTTCTCGGTTGCTGCTGGTTGATGGCTGCAGGCACCACTGGCTAAAACGGGCCAACACGGTCTGGAGTTGCTTTTTCAGAAGTTGCCCTTTTCCTCAGGGCCCTTCAACACAGGGGGCTGCAACGGACAGTGGGGCTGCTCTGAGGGGATGTCTTAAGTATGCCTGGGGGCCAATGGGAGCAGGGGGGTGGGAAGGACAAACAAGGAAGCAGGCTCCAGGCCCAACAAGCAGCACACACAGCGCCAACACAGGTGAATTTCACACAAATGCAATTAAAAACAAATAAATCACTCAGGCGACACTGGGGGCCTTACCTCAAGTCACAGAGCTAATGAGTCGTGAAATACTTGAGATGAGTGGCGTATGAGTGGTACAAGTAAACCAATAAGATTAGAGGTCCGCAGTGTAGACAGGGCACATGATGGTGGGGCACGTCCAAGGGGATGCAGTCTTTATTGAAACTTCTCAGGGTACTGAGTTACCATGGACAAACCTTACGAGAGAGTGTAGCCACACACCCAGGGCATTCAAAACATGGGGGAAAATCTCATGAGAGGGTAGGGACACACCCAGGGGATTTGAGAAACCGGGGAAAAGGTGACACAATGAGGTGAGTCAAAGACACCACCACACCACGGAAAAGCAATAAGAGCCACATCCCGACAGCGATGTGGCACTCGCAGGAGCCTACAGAAAGGCAAGTGATCAGTACATTAGAAGAGGGTAGTGATGCAATGGGCAGCCTATGGAGACACGAAACAGAAGCAGAAGTTGGCACACTCCGCAGTGAGGTGACCAAGTACCACATCATGAGAAGGCGCTGTATAAGCGAACGACAAACATGACAGTGGGGGTGGGAGATACAACCTGGGAGAAAAATATCACAACACAATAGGTTTGTAGGACACAGACAAGAGACAGGAAAAAGGGTGGGCATAGGGCAATACCCAGGGATATGTAGAGATTAGACCCAACCACACCATGAGAAGAGTCGCGCACATGGGGCGGGGAGCTCAGAAGAGCCATAAATACACAACATCACAGCGCAAACTAAAACCAGGGCCTCAGGAGACACGTTGCAGTCACACATCTAGTGACAGACCACGGGCACTGTCGTAACTGCACCAAAAGGAAAGCCTTTGAGGGGGGGAAAAAAAGGTGTTCGTGGCTTAAGGGGTGTTGTAATTATAACCCCACCAGGGGGCTGCTACAGAAGCACTCCGTGGATACTTTCAAAAGATTGTCTGGAAGGAAGTGGGAGGGACATTTCATGAAACAATTCAGCTTCATGAACAATGGCTAGTTATCTATAAAGTGCAGTATTTTAACATCACTAAGCACAATTTCAAATTCACTGTGCAAACCAAGGTGAAAAATGTAATTCTAGGATGAGGAGGAGCAGGGTGTGCTGCACTAGACCCCTAGAACTCATGCCGGCATTTGGAGGATTGCCTTGGGCCAGGGACAGCTTGGAAGGCTAGTAAATGATGTTAGTGCTCTGCTAGGTTACTTTTATTTTTCTGTTTTTATTTTTTATTTAGCTGAATTTAATCAACTTTTAAAAACAACATGTTATGTACAGTAAAATTAGGAAAAGAAACTAAAAAAAAAAAAACAAAAAAAAAACAAAACAAAAAAAAAGACAACAAGAAAGAACAACAAAGAAACACATTCAGATACATAAAATAACAAACATAATAGAAGCGTTTCTATACATAAATGAATACTAATTT
This sequence comes from Ambystoma mexicanum, assembly GCF_040938575.1. Taxonomy (NCBI): domain Eukaryota; kingdom Metazoa; phylum Chordata; class Amphibia; order Caudata; family Ambystomatidae; genus Ambystoma; species Ambystoma mexicanum. The sequence continues at coordinate 1,525,104,522 of NC_090922.1, read as the reverse complement.
AAACTGGACTCATCTGATCATGTCCATTTACTGAGTTAAGAAATATAAAGAAAAAAAAAAAAGAAAAACTGCATTTTTAATTAACTGGGATCTCTCACTTTAAAATGTTCTAAAAGGTTCACATCATGTAAAAAACGAATAACATTAATTCTGAGTGATATGTTTTTACCTTTGAGTATCATTTGCCATAATAAATCTGAAGATAAATTAACATATTCTTTAAGAGTAGATTTGAAAAATTGAGTTTGTTTCATATACAAGGAGGCGCATTCAGTGAGCAGATGTTTAAGTGTTTCCTTTTGACCAAGATCTTCACAATGTCTACAGCTAAGGTTACTTTTATACCACACACAGATCTGAAAGAGGGGCGGTGGGGCATGTTACCGGGGAGCAAGGGGAAATGCAAGATGCTTTGCTGTTGCGTTGATGCGTGCAGACCGGAAGTATCCGGATGTCCGTTCTGTGTTGAGAGCAGACAGGCATTTGTGTCCAGAAGTGAGCCTGGTGTGGCCGCTGAGCTAGGACGCATTGCCCTGGGGTGGGAGGAGTGTACAATGAATGCATGGTTACAATACACCTCTATGCTAATTTACAATGCAAGTGTTGTGTGGAGCGCATCTGATCCAAGGCGCCAACAGAGACTGGATGCACACCAGGGACTGGTGCACAGCCAGGTAGCAGACGTGCGCTTCCCCTAGGGACTAATCAGAGGAGCATGTGGGCTTGGTCCCTCAAGGGTGCTGTTAAAGGGATGCCTGCTGCAGCATGCAAAAGGCCAGCAGGTCCCTGTGCATCACTGGCACTGTAAATACACACACACACACCACACCTCTTCTGCCATTCTAGAGGCGGCGTTTGGCGGCAGCACAGCACATGCAACTGTGGCACTGCACCAAACACTAGGATTTAGACCCCACTCCTCAAGTTTGCAGGTGGCACCACAGGGATCGAAATTGAGATTTGATAAGCAGGAGCTAAAAGCAGCTCCTGGGTATCCAGTGACCTGGTGCTCCGACTGGGGAATGAGGAGCTAGTACATAGTTTTACACAAATCTAACTCCCACATAAGATGCAAACATTTTATTGAATGTACTCTCTATGGCCAGTTATACCTTAAATGTTATATAGATGTTTCCTCATGTTTATTTATCGATTGTCCCAAATGCAGAAGTTAAATCCACTTAGACGGGTTTGTTCATCATCAGTTGGGCTGAGGGAGCTAAAAAGAGCCCCTGGTAACCATTGACGCCAAGCTAACCAGGCTCCTACAGGCTGCAAGCAGGAACTAAATGGATCCCAGCCCCCCTCAATTTCAACTCTGCGCCCTAGCCAACAGCAACTGCAGCCAACCCCACATTGCAGATAACAACCCCCTTGCATTCTACCCCGACAACGGGTAAACACAAGCACCTCAACACCCAATGGCACACGAACATCCAGCATCCGCTGTTGCCAACTTAACGCAGCCAATGCCAGCTACCGCCACCTCCAACATTGGGTGATGGCCCACCCCTTCACAGCCACACCAATATCCCTCACTGCCACCAACGCTCTGTACACTCCCCACTCCCAAACTTAGAGATGCCCGCTGGTGACAAAAGGAGACAACTGCTCATAACACCCACTGGCCACCCCTCTGAGCCAGGAGAGAGGGACTGCAAGGCCAAACTAAACCGCCCTCTACACACCCCTCTCCGCCCCTCCACAGCTCTGCCTCTTGCGCATAGGTGACCACAGCCCCACGAATTCACGATGCCCCCCCCCCCTCCTGCCCCAAGAAGAAGTTCACCAAATGGCGGGGGCTTCTCACCTGCTCCTTTCATGAAGTCTTCATACTTGAGCACCACTCGTTCCATAAAGGCCTCCATCTTGTCAGCCCTGGGGGGAAAAAAGGCGAATGATCAGTAACATCCAGAAAGTCAATGAGCCCACACAGAGGGGTCCACCGTTCCCACTGCCACGGTGACCACCACAGCCCCCCTCCGTCCTCCCCCGGGACCCCACTAAAACTTGCATAGAGGCATACCTTCCTGCAGTGAGCCCAGCACCGCTCCCCACCTTTCAGTGAACCCATCGGAGCCACTCCCCACCGGGCCCATTGTGCACCCACCATAGCCCTGCAGCTTCTGAGATCACCCCCCCACCCCCCCAGGGACCCCACTAAAACTTGCATAGAGGCATGCCTTCCTGCAGCTTCGAGCCCACCGCTGCCCCCACTCCAGCACCAGCTTCCTCCACAGTCAGCCCACCAGAGCCACCCTCAGCGTGCCAATCTGAACCCACCACGAGTCCAGGGTTTCCACAGCTCCTCCACACCACACAGATAGACCACTCAGAGACCGGCACCGCACGCGAGCGAGCAGAGTGGCAGCGCTTGCGAGGCCCGCCACACCTGCCCTTCACCCTTCACCTACATGGCACAGTCCCGACTCCCGAGGATCGGGAGTGGCCTGAGAAGGAGGCTGCCCGATTGCGCCTTAGGCGGGGGAGGGGGAGGGGCACCGGTAGGACTGGAATCTCCCCCCCCCCCCCCCGCCCGCCCTCCATTCTCTACCAGGCGTGCGTGGATTGCATGCAGCAGTCTCTGCCAGGCGGGGAGGGCGCCTCAGCACACACCCCCGCCTCATTTCATCGGGGTACATCAAGCTCACTCTTTACACCCTGCACATGCCCCGTGGTTTCTTAAATAAATGCACACGATACAACCCCCCCCCCCTCCCGACAGTCCTAGAGAATCCCGCCTTCGTAGGTTCACTGCCACCCAGGTCTACCCCAGCCCTAGCCCTTACACTCCCTTCCAATGGCCCCTCTCCCCACTCCACGCGGGCCCCTCCTTCCCTAGCCTCAGTTTCTTATCCCAGGTCGCCCACACGCCCCCCACCCCACCAAACTTACACCAAAACCGAGAATTTCAAGTTTGCGTTTCCGCCCCCCCGAGCAAACAATATCAGGCACGAGTCGCAAGCAGTACTGTGTGCTATTGCTATAGCGCTTCCAACTCCTAGGCCACCAAGGCGCTTTATTTTCATTAGTAGCAAGAAAACGGGCAGAAAGATAGGTCGCACAAAAGTCAAATGACCAGCAAGATCAGGTTCCAACATGATCCATGCCAATCTCTGGGTGCTTATGCAGTCCGGTTTGCATTCTGGGACTTGTAGTCTGTTTTTATCATGGGAAAAGCAGAACGGCAAATCCTAGAATGCAAAGCCCACCCACACATGACTGGATAAGCAGCGAGAGGTTGGAGTGTATCGTGCACGACAGGGGTGAGTGAGAACTCCACCAGCATGGAGGGGGCTGCAGGAGAGCACCGGGGTGTGGCACCCCACAGCCAGGGCACCGCGGAGAAGAACATGAACATGTGTCCTGGGTGGCGGCGGGGGCAGGGGCAGGGACCGAGAAGTGGGGGCCCTTCCGAGGAGCACCTCGCGGATCCCAACTGCGCCCACCTCTGGCTGGGACCCTCTCTCGACATGCCCGATCTATAGCGGTGCTTCACTGGAGAGAGGCCACCAAGCTAGAGAAGGTGGGGCGTCCACCTGGTCTCCCCACTGGCTCAGCCCCCTCTCATCCCACTCTTCTTGTGGAACGGTTTGTAGGGCTTGGGGGTTCGCATACCCTGCTTTGTTGGGGTTCTGTTGAAGAGGTTGGACGTGGCCCGTCTAGTCTATGCTGTGGGCCAATGTCGGGAGGGGGGCGGAGGAGGGGCAATGCCGGGACATTTTACAGCGGGACACGCTCTCCCCTTCGCCAGCACAGGACATCACAACAGGGGACATTCCTGCCAAGTGGGGGTCAGAAGCCCGTTCCCTAGCGAATGATGGCAACCCATGGTCCTAGTAATATTGCTCGCCCCCCCCCTGTGATTATCTGGGTCACCGGGTAACACAGTGTGCCCGAAGGTGGGGCGCGCTACTGTGGACCTGCCTTACCAACTGCCCCAAGCAACATCCCCCAACGGACATCGTCCCACCTTCGCCAATTGCCCCAACAATATATTGGGTAACCAACGTAGACATCCTTTTAAACCAAGACTACCAGGGCACCAGGACACCTGGGCCCACATGGTTAAATTAAATACCTACAGTCATGAAACCATCAAGTTGCATTCACGAGAAAGAAGGAAGAAACAGGAGCAAACGGGTCCTCTTCTAAACCCTCCTCCTGCAAAAAGGGAAACACATGTTCATAGCACCTTAGTCAAAAAATAGGGTGCAGAGGCCCCTCCCTAGCCAGACGCTCACGCGTGTTCCTGTCCAGAGTGCAGAGTGCACGTCAGGGCACCATGCGGGTCTGTTCTTCAGGGTATGCAGAGCACGACCCGGAGCCATGCCTGTATGTTTACAGACTCCAACCAGGATTCAGAATGGCTAGGAGCCATTTAGCTCTTGCTTCTAGCCTACAAGAGCCCGCTTAGCTGGCAAGCGACAGCTGCCAGGAGACACCTCTGCCTCCCCTGGCAACTAGTACCCTGCAGACATCTATACAGGATATTAGGAGTATGCCAGAAGGCTGATAAGCGAGAAATAGAGCACAGCTAATACATAAAGACAGTGGAGAATACACCATGGGCAAACAGTTTAGGTAGCATTTCCTGGTTCCTAGCAGTAGCTCCTGCCTACTGGGTGATGCCTGACCCCCAGGAACGGGGTGTACGCGTCCTGCTCATCGAATCTCAACTGCAAACCCTACCAATGCTGGTCAGAGCATCGCGAGGGTCCACAGTGAGGGCACAGGAAAAGCCCTATTCAGTTCTGTGCCCTGTTTATCCACAGAACCCAATGCTGGTCAGAGCATCATGTGGGTTCATAGTGAGGGCACAGGAAAAGCCCTATTCAGTTCTGTGCCCCATTTATCCACAGAACCCAATGCTGGTCAGAGCATCATGTGGGTCCATAGTGAGGGCACAGGAAGAGCCCCATTTAGTTCTGTGCCCGGTATATCCACATAACCCTAAGCTGGTCAGAGCACCATGTGGGTATATAGTGAGGGCACTGGTAGAGCCCTATTCAGTTCTGTGCCCTGTATATCCACAGAACCCTAAACTGGTCAGAGCACCCTGTGGGTATATAGTGAGGGCACTGGTAGAGCCCTATTTAGTTCTGTGCCCTGCATAGCCACAGAACCCTAAGCTGGTCAGAGCACCATGTGGGTATATAGTGAGGGCACTGGTAGAGCCCTATTCAGTTCTGTGCCCTGTTTATCCACAGAACCCAATGCTGGTCAGAGCATCATGTGGGTTCATAGTGAGGGCACAGGAAAAGCCCTATTCAGTTCTGTGCCCCGTTTATCCACAGAACCCAATGCTGGTCAGAGCATCATGTGGGTCCATAGTGAGGGCACAGGAAGAGCCCCATTTAGTTCTGTGTCCTGTATATCCACATAACCCTAAGCTGGTCAGAGCACCATGTGGGTATATAGTGAGGGCACTGGTAGAGCCCTATTCAGTTCTGTGCCCTGTATATCCACAGAACCCTAAGCTGGTCAGAGCACCATATGGGTATATAGTGAGGGCACTGGTAGAGCCCTATTTAGTTCTGTGCCCTGCATAGCCACAGAACCCTAAGCTGGTCAGAGCACCATGAGGGTATATAGTGAGGGCACTGGTAGAGCCCTATTTAGTTCTGTGCCCTGCATAGCCACAGAACCCTATGCTGGTCAGAGCACCATGTGGGTATATAGTGAGGGCACAGGAAGAGCCCAATTCAGTTCTGTGCCCCGTTTATCCACAGAACCCAATGCTGGTCAGAGCATCATGTGGGTCCATAGTGAGGGCACAGGAAGAGCCCTATTCAGTTCTTTGCCCTGTATCGTCACAGAACCCTAAGCTGGTCAGAGCACCATGTGGGTATATAGTGAGGGCACTGGTAGAGCCCTATTCAGTTCTATGCCCTGTATATCCACAGAACCCTAAGCTGATCAGAGCACCATGTGGGTATATAGTGAGGGCACTGGTAGAGCCCTATTCAGTTCTGTGCCCTGTATATCCACAGAACCCTAAGCTGGTCAGAGCACCATGTAGGTATATAGTGAGGGCACTGGTAGAGCCCTATTCAGTTCTGTGCCCTGCATATCCACAGAACCCTAAGCTGGTCAGAGCACCATGTGGGTATATAGTGAGGGCACTGGAAGAGCCCTATTTAGTTCTGTGCCCTGCATAGCCACAGAACCCTAAGCTGGTCAGAGCACCATGTGGGTATATAGTGAGGGCACTGGAAGAGCCCTATTTAGTTCTGTGCCCTGCATAGCCACAGAACCCTAAACTGGTCAGAGCACCATGTGGGTATATAGTGAGGGCACTGGTAGAGCCCTATTCAGTTCTGTGCCCTGTATCTTCACAGAACCCTAAGCTGGTCAGAGCACCATGTGGGTATATAGTGAGGGCACTGGTAGAGCCCTATTCAGTTCTGTGCCCTTACCATTAGGACTAGATATCCAACATGTACCAGTGACCAGGGGCTACCACTGGGGAACAAGGAGTTACCGCATAGCTTTCCACAAATCTAAGATGCAAACATATCATTGTGTTCATAGTTAATGAACGCGTATGTTTTAAATGTCATATAGTTGTGTCTTAATGCGTATTTATAGATTGTCCCATAAACAAAGGCACAACTGGAATGTGTCTCACATGCACAGGATGTAGCCACCCCAAGCCTTTCTCCCACGCTAAGCACCCTACAGGGTCAGACTCTAGGTTGGGCATTTTCTCCCTCGTCTGCAACCAACGCCCAGGAGGCCAAAGAAAACAAAGATCAGAGGGAGGCGACCCCGCCCTGGAATCTCTGGGTGGCAATGGCAGGCACACCCCTTAAACGACCCAACCCCGCCAGACTCGGGGGTGAGGGGAGGCCCTCGCCACCCTAGGGCCTGCACACCACTCGACAGTCACAGAGCCATGCCCAAACTATGCACAGAACCCAGAGCACGGGCAGAGCCATCCAGCACTGAAGTCTGAAGCAACAAGGCAGGAAAATACCATTAACAGCACCCGCTAAAAACCTCAATTCTCTGCAAAAACCTCTAAAACACTAAACAAACCCTACCACATCTCTGCACAGCATTCCGCACGCACTTCACTATACTGCAACAAGACAAACCACACAGTCATGCACAACAGCACATGGGAGGCTATGATCCGAAAGTCACACCCACAGTGCTCCAGAACAGATCTTGAAGTGGGAGTATTTTACTCCACGTTTTTTTAAAGTTGGGAGTAAAACGATTTTGCAGGGAGTAAAAATGTGAGCTCAATTCCAAATGCGAGTAAAAATATATTTTCACTGGAAAACGAAAATGTTTTTGCTATAATTCCCTGCACCTAGTTATTCATTCACATTAAAAGATCCAAGTTCACTTCTTCCAATCATGCCATAATGGTAGTTTCTTTCTGTGGACCTACGTTCACTACTGGTCCAAAAATATCCATGTAGCTGTGTGGGTGAAAGCAGGGGCACATGCTCTTACGTTTCTGGTCCTTATTTGGTGGGAGTATTTTTACTGGCTATTTTTTATTTTTTGGCAGTATTTGCCTATTTTTAGGGAGTGAAAGTGGCCGATATACCCCTTATCTGGAGGGCTGCACACCTATGATAAGAGAACGGCGTTAACCAAACTGAAGCGGTCACCAGGACATCACAACTTGCTGTACCTTTTCCTGCTATACCATACTAACCCATCCCACCCTCTTACCTTTGAGATCCACCAGGGGACCACTCCGGTGATGATACTGCACGGTATAAAAGTCCTTCAACATTAAGAAATGTACAGAGTTAAATTCACACAGGTGTGTTAGTTGGGCATATGTTGGCCTGGAAAGCCAAAAAGGTAGCCCCTGCAAGTGGTTGGGGCCAAGCTAACTAGGCTACAAGCAGGAGCTAAATAGTTCCCCTCAATTTCGAACTTGGCTGTATATCCACAGAACCCAATGCTGGTCAAAACATTGTGTGGGTCCATGGTGAGGGCACAGGTAGAGCCCTAATTCAGGACTGTGCTCTGTATATCCACAGAACCCAATGCTGGTCAGGCCATCATGCGGTCCATAGTGAGGGCACAGGTAGAGCCTTAATTCAGTTCTGTGCCCTGTTTATCCACAGAACCCAATGCTGGTCAGAGCATCATGTGGGTCCATAGTGAGGGCAAAGGTAGAGCCCTATTCAGTTCTGTGCTCTGTATATTTACAGATCCCAATGATGGTCAGAGCATCGATTTATCGGGGACCGAAACTCCAGTGCGTCCAAACAGTGTATACAGAGAAACCCACACTGGGTCCATGGCGAGTACACATGGAAACCTTTTCCTACATCTCAATTCTGAAGAAAATGCAAATACACTACAGAAAACACACCAGGTCGTGTTCCTGCGCTCGACCTCCCTTTGGAGCGCCCACTTGCCCGTGAGATTTTGCACTAAGCTTTCAGTCTGTGCCACACACCCGTGCTATGAATTACTATCACCAAGCTCCAAAACTAGAATTGTGTCATGATACCAGAGTGCCAGCTATTACCAGCCCCGTTGTCCCCCGCCCCCCAGTTAAGGGCCTCAGAAAGAGCGAGGGCCATTGTGAGATGGTAACTCGTGAGCATTGTCTCTGGGTTGGCACTCAACCCACTGAGATAGCTCACAGAGCAGAGGCATGCTTCATGGATGGAAGCAGGGTGTTTAATCCAAATGGGGAACGTATGTGGATGGGGGACACCAGCGCGCACACACTATACTAAACTCTCCCTCACATGGAAAGTACACAACCCTATTTACCAACCACCCTTTGACTTAAGGGCCAATCCCATTTCCCATCCCCAGGAAAGGGAGTGAACTACTCACAGGTGGTCAGACCTCACCCCTTGAGCTACTTAAAGCGCCGCTGCCAGACTGATCAACATCAGACAACGTGACCCTATCTCCTCCAACCTCGAGGCGCTACACCGGCTACCAATACAAGCTCGGATCATCTTCTAAACAGCTCGCGCTACGTGCAAGGCTGTGCCACCCTAAGCGCCACACATCACTGCAAGGCTGTGCCATCCCAAGCGCCACCCTTGCCAGCTAACATCGAGGCACACACGAGGTGGGTAGAATTCCAGAAGCCGCAACATTGCGAGACTCGAAACAACAAAATGCCAGAAAAAGAAAACGGGGAGATGGGGCGGCAGGGCCCAGACACCCCACTTTCCAGGAAGGAACGGAAAAAGCCACTGCTCAGACCGGGCTTCAATACGATACCCACCAGACATCCGCAGGGCCTAGACACCCCCCACCTTCCAGGAAGGACAGACACCCCCACCTTCCAGGAAGGAAGTGAAGAAGCCACTGTTCAGGCCGGGCTTCGCTGCGACACCAACCAGACATCCGCAGGGACCAGACACCCCCCCACCTTCCAGGAAGGACAGACACCCCCCACCTTCCAGGAAGGAAGTGAAGAAGCCACTTTTCAGGCCGGGCTTCGCTGCGACACCAACCAGACATCCGCAGGGCCCAGACACCCCCACATTCCAGTAAGGAAGTGAAGAAGCCATTGTTCAGGCCGGGCTTTGCTGCGACACCAACCAGACATCGCAGGGCCCAGACACCCCCACATAACAGGAAGGAAGTGAAGAAGCCACTGTTCAGGCCGGGCTTCGCTGCGACACCAACCAGACATCCGCAGGGCCCAGACACCCCCACATTCCAGGAAGGAAGTGAAGAAGCCACTGTTCAGGCCGGGCTTCGCTGCGACACCAACCAGACATCCGCAGGACCCAGACACCCCCACATAACAGGAAGGAAGTGAAGAAGCCACCGTTCAGGCCGGACTTTGCTGGGACACCAACCAGACATCCGCAGGGCCCAGACACCCCCACATAACACGAAGGAAGTGAAGAAGCCACTGTTCAGGCCGGGCTTCGCTGCGACACCAACCAGAAATCCGCAGGGCCCAGACACCCCCACATAACAGGAAGGAAGGAACGAAGTGAAGAAGCCACTGTTCAGGCCGGACTTTGCTGCGACACCCCCGGACTTCCGCAGGGCCCAGACACCCCCACATTCCAGGAAGGAAGTGAAGAAGCCACTGCTCAGACTGGTCCTAAACGAGGGCACAGGATGAGAAGGCCCTGCCCCCTGCACTGGAGCACCTGCTATGTTTCTATGTATCCAGCTCTTTGGCTTCCTTGCTAGTTCTCAGCTCTAAGAAACAATGAACACAGTCTTTCGGAGCAAGGAGCTCTCGGAGGCTAGAGTCCACCTGGGATCCTCGGGTGGCCAACCTTCCACCCATCGCCTCTTCCGGAGCAAGGAGCTCTCGGAGGCTAGAGTCCACCTGGGATCCTCGGGTGGCCAACCTTCCACCCATCGCCTCTTCCGGAGCAAGGAGCTCTCAGAGGCTAGAGTCCACCTGGGATCCTCGGGTGGCCAACCTTCCACCCATCGCCTCTTCCGGAGCAAGGAGCTCTCAGAGGCTAGAGTCCACCTGGGATCCTCGGGTGGCCAACCTTCCACCCATCGCCTCTTCCGGAGCAAGGAACTCTCAGAGGCTAGAGTCCATCTGGGATCCTCGGGTGGCCAACCTTCCACCCATCGCCTCTTCCGGAGCAAGGAGCGCTCAGAGGCTAGAGTCCATCTGAGATCCTGGGGTGGCCAACCTTCCACCCACCGCCTCTTCCCAAGGACTTGCTGGATAAACCTTCATCAGTGGAGTGCAAAGCATAGTGGACTCTCTGCTCCTACCCAGGTCTAATTGCTGTTCCAGGCACCTTGCTCCAAGGCATTGGTCTACATACTGTGCCACTCCCCCGGCATGTGGATCGCTTCCACAAACTTCCCTTAGAAGCTTTCCAGGTCTGCACTGCCCTGAACATTCTACCATAATGGCCAGGTGCCATGCCTTCATGCCAAACCTCCATGCCAAGCAAGGCCAGTTTGGGGGTTCAATAAGACAATATAATGGGAGTCAAAAAGGTTCCAAAAGCAAAGGTTAAGCTATTCCCTGCTCTAGCGGCATGAACCTAGGTTCTGGCCTCGTCCTACGATCCAATCGTCCCATGTAGATCAGTAGGGTCAACCGAATAATAAGTTATTCACAGGCATGGGCGCCCCTCCGAGGACAAACATTCAAATAACCTGTTCTATCGGTTGTTCCCCACTCAGTAGGGTCTACAGCCACATTTTAGCTGACAGACCTCTCCCCCCCACCATTGTAGAGCGGCTCCCACCCCTGTATATACATTGATGGGGAATGCAACACTGCTTCTTTCAGACTTCAATGGCCAGTGAAGGGAAATGTACCAGTGACAAAAAGTCTTTACTTGCACCTCCATATTGGGTGAAAGGGATGCCCCCCACTGGGCGACATTGGATGAAGGTGATACCCGCCAATGCACGACATTGGGTGAAGGGGACGCCCCCCATGCACAACGTTGGGTGAGGGGACGCCCCCATACGCGATGTTGGGTGAAGGAGACGACGCCCCCATGCGCAACGTTGGGTGAAAGGGACGATGCCCCATCCGTAACATTGGGTGAAGGGTACGATGCCCCCATGCGCAACATTGGGTGAAGGGGACGACGCCCCCATGCGCAACATTGGGTGAAGGGGACGACGCCCCCATGCGCAACATTGGGTGAAGGGGACGCCCCCATGCGCAACATTGGGTGAAGGGGACGCCCCCATGCTCGATGTCTGGGCAGAGGTGAGTTTGCCATTCTGGTTCAGATCTCATTTAGACCCCATGGTCTGCAGAGGGGATTTCCATATGCTTGCTCTTATGGACCACAGTTTGGGGGTGAAGGGGTGCAAACTGCTTTATTAAGCAACAGTATGGGCAAAAGTAGAGCGTGCTGGAGTGGTGCATTTAGGCCACTGCAGTAGGGGGAAGGGAATGCTCCAGAATGTCTCTTGGGGGGGATTGATGGGTAGGTCAAAAGGGGTCATACAGAGACCACCCCATCCACATTGCAGCAATCATATCCATGAGGCACTAGCTGGAGAACCAACAGTCCACTGTGCACAGAGGAAACCACAACTGCTATTCTGCATGCACAGCAAAAGCCTCTGAAATGCCACATAGGGTGGGGGCTCGCTCTCAAACATCCTGCGATTGGGGCAGGTCACTCACAGCACCTAGCTGCTCTGGCCTCTTCCACACAGCGGCTCCCATTAAATAAAGGAGGTGGAGGACATGGAGGTCGCCACCACTGGTCAGGAAGGCCACTACAGCAAGTTCCATGGACCCAGTCTAGGAAGAAGAAAGGAAAGCAGCTCCAGCTAGTTCCAACGACCTAGTCTAGAAGTAGATAGGAAGGCAGCTCCAGCTAGTTCCACAGACCTAGTCTAGGAAGTAGCTATGAAGGCTGCTCCAGCTAGTTCCAACGACCTAGTCTAGAAGTAGATAGGAAGGCAGCTCCAGCTAGTTCCACAGACCTAGTCTAGGGAGGCCACTCCAGCTAGTTCCACCAACCTAGTCTAGGAAGTAGCTAGGAAGGCCACTCCAGCTAGTTCCACAGACCTAGTCTAGGAAGAAGCTAGGGAGGCCACTCCAGCTAGTTCCACAGACCTAGTCTAGGAAGTAGCTATGAAGGCTGCTCCAGCTAGTTCCAACGACCTAGTCTAGAAGTAGATAGGAAGGCAGCTCCAGCTAGTTCCACAGACCTAGTCTAGGGAGGCCACTCCAGCTAGTTCCACCAACCTAGTCTAGGAAGTAGCTAGGAAGGCCACTCCAGCTAGTTCCACAGACCTAGTCTAGGAAGAAGCTAGGGAGGCCACTCCAGCTAGTTCCACAGACCTAGTCTAGGAAGTAGCTAGGAAGGCCACTCCAGCTAGTTCCACAGACCTAGTCTAGGAAGAAGCTAGGGAGGCCACTCCAGCTAGTTCCACAGACCTAGCCTAGGAAGAAGCTAGGGAGGCCACTCCAGCTAGTTCCACAGACCTAGCCTAGGAAGAAGCTAGGGAGGCCACTCCAGCTAGTTCCACAGACCTAGCCTAGGAAGAAGCTAGGAAGGCCACTCCAGCTAGTTCCACAGACCTAGTCTAGGAAGTGGCTATGAAGGCCGCTACAGCTAGTTCCACAGACCTAGTCTAGGAAGTAGCTAGGAAGGCCACTCCAGCTAGTTCCACAGACCTAGCCTAGGAAGAAGCTAGGGAGGCCACTCCAGCTAGTTCCACAGACCTAGTCTAGGAAGTGGCTATGAAGGCCGCTACAGCTAGTTCCACCAACCTAGTCTAGGAAGTAGCTAGGAAGGCCACTCCAGCTAGTTCCACAGACCTAGTCTAGGAAGAAGCTAGGGAGGCCACTCCAGCTAGTTCCACAGACCTAGTCTAGGAAGAAGCTAGGGAGGCCACTCCAGCTAGTTCCACAGACCTAGCCTAGGAAGAAGCTAGGGAGGCCGCTACAGCTAGTTCCACCAACCTAGTCTAGGAAGTAGCTAGGAAGGCCACTCCAGCTAGTTCCACAGACCTAGTCTAGGAAGTAGCTATGAAGGCCGCTACAGCTAGTTCCACCAACCTAGTCTAGGAAGTAGCTAGGAAGGCCACTCCAGCTAGTTCCACAGACCTAGCCTAGGAAGAAGCTAGGGAGGCCACTCCAGCTAGTTCCACAGACCTAGTCTAGGAAGTGGCTATGAAGGCCGCTACAGCTAGTTCCACCAACCTAGTCTAGGAAGTAGCTAGGAAGGCCACTCCAGCTAGTTCCACAGACCTAGTCTAGGAAGAAGCTAGGGAGGCCACTCCAGCTAGTTCCACAGACCTAGTCTAGGAAGAAGCTAGGGAGGCCACTCCAGCTAGTTCCACAGACCTAGCCTAGGAAGAAGCTAGGGAGGCCGCTACAGCTAGTTCCACCAACCTAGTCTAGGAAGTAGCTAGGAAGGCCACTCCAGCTAGTTCCACAGACCTAGTCTAGGAAGAAGCTAGGGAGGCCACTCCAGCTAGTTCCACCGACCTAGTCTAGGAAGTAGCTAGGGAGGCCACTCCAGCTAGTTCCACAGACCTAGTCTAGGAAGTAGCTAGGGAGGCCACTCCAGCTAGTTCCACAGACCTAGCCTAGGAAGAAGCTAGGGAGGCCACTCCAGCTAGTTCCACAGACCTAGTCTAGGAAGTAGCTAGGGAGGCCACTCCAGCTAGTTCCACAGACCTAGTCTAGGAAGTAGCTAGGGAGGCCACTCCAGCTAGTTCCACAGACCTAGCCTAGGAAGAAGCTAGGGAGGCCACTCCAGCTAGTTCCACAGACCTAGTCTAGGAAGTAGCTAGGGAGGCCACTCCAGCTAGTTCCACAGACCTAGCCTAGGAAGAAGCTAGGGAGGCCACTCCAGCTAGTTCCACAGACCTAGTCTAGGAAGTGGCTATGAAGGCCGCTACAGCTAGTTCCACCAACCTAGTCTAGGAAGTAGCTAGGAAGGCCACTCCAGCTAGTTCCACAGACCTAGTCTAGGAAGAAGCTAGGGAGGCCACTCCAGCTAGTTCCACAGACCTAGTCTAGGAAGAAGCTAGGGAGGCCGCTCCAGCTAGTTCCACAGACCTAGCCTAGGAAGAAGCTAGGGAGGCCGCTACAGCTAGTTCCACCGACCTAGTCTAGGAAGTAGCTAGGAAGGCCACTCCAGCTAGTTCCACAGACCTAGTCTAGGAAGAAGCTAGGGAGGCCACTCCAGCTAGTTCCACCGACCTAGTCTAGGAAGTAGCTAGGGAGGCCACTCCAGCTAGTTCCACAGACCTAGTCTAGGAAGTAGCTAGGGAGGCCACTCCAGCTAGTTCCACAGACCTAGCCTAGGAAGAAGCTAGGGAGGCCACTCCAGCTAGTTCCACAGACCTAGTCTAGGAAGTAGCTAGGGAGGCCACTCCAGCTAGTTCCACAGACCTAGTCTAGGAAGTAGCTAGGGAGGCCACTCCAGCTAGTTCCACAGACCTAGCCTAGGAAGAAGCTAGGGAGGCCACTCCAGCTAGTTCCACAGACCTAGCCTAGGAAGAAGCTAGGGAGGCCACTCCAGCTAGTTCCACAGACCTAGTCTAGGAAGTAGCTAGGGAGGCCACTCCAGCTAGTTCCACAGACCTAGCCTAGGAAGAAGCTAGGGAGGCCACTCCAGCTAGTTCCACAGACCTAGTCTAGGAAGTAGCTAGGGAGGCCACTCCAGCTAGTTCCACAGACCTAGCCTAGGAAGAAGCTAGGGAGGCCACTCCAGCTAGTTCCACAGACCTAGTCTAGGAAGTAGCTAGGGAGGCCACTCCAGCTAGTTCCACAGACGTAGCCTAGGAAGTAGCTAGAACCATGTTCCCATCTTCACCTAGAACATTGCGCCTGATGGTTTTTCTTCCACACCACAATAGTGATGCGTGGTAAAGAGCCAGCAGTCAGTGGTTTGACACTGCAGTTCTAAGGCTTGTTCCGCCACCCGGCTCCACCATAGCGGTCTAAAAGCGCAGAGGCAAAAGGGTGTGCTCATATACCGAGACACTGCAAGTGTAGTACTCTACACGCACTTGATTTTGCTTGGTTACTGACTATTTTCCGCCTGAGCTCTTTCTAAAGTAGCATTAGCTCCATCGTCTCTCTTCCTATATGGGGCCAATTTCTACAACTCTGTAAACCCACTGTTGCGATAGCGTCTTTGCACATGTTGGATGGAGGCACCACTTTGAAGCATGGCTCCACCTGTCCCCATATTTCTTGCCACTGGCCTAGGACCGCTTCTACTCTCAGGGCTACGTGCATGAACGATCCCCCTCCCTGATGGGAAGATTATCAAGCGAAGGCCCGGTTATCTTCCACTCTTGGACTAGCCCATTTTGTCAATGCGTGCCAAGGGAGGGGCTGGGCTGCACATTCCACACGTCGAATCTTCGTGTAAAGACTGGAAAGTGGTCTAAAGTCACATTCAGAGCTGCATGGCCCCTCCACTGCCTCATCTCAATCGTATGGACTTACGCTGTGCGACGGCGCATGGCCATTCTCTGTTTTAGAGCACCACACAACTACAAGAGAGCAGAGTGGATCCTTCGTGGAACTGCTCCACCAGTGCACAATGTAGGGCTGCGCATTGGATGAGCTCTAGGACACCACCAAACTAGAAGAGGGTGGAGTGGATCCCTCGTGGAACTGCCCCACCAGTGCACAATGTAGGGCTGTGCATTGGATGAGTTCTAGGACACCACCAAACTAGAAGAGGGTGGAGTGGATCCCTCGTGGAACTGCCCCACCAGTGCACAATGTAGGGCTGTGCATGGTAATGCTCAGTGGGTGACCTCTAGGACCCCACACAACTACAAGGGAACAGAGTGGAGTGGATCCCTCGTTGAACCGCTCCACCTGTCCACAGTGTAGGACTAGCAGGGCAGCTTCTAGAGAAGATGTGGCACAGGGCAAACCCCTATCAAAGCCTTCCTCTCACACTGCAAACAATGCCCTGCAATTCCCATACCATGGCGATTTAAGTACAGTGTTATTGATTACCGATTCATTTCATCATCTCATGTTAATGCCAATTGTCTTAATAAATGGCGCTCGTCTAGATTTGGCAGTGGCGATCGATTGTTCCGACAGCATGTTTTTCACCACTGCTCATATGCGCTTTTCACTGCTCTTCCCATCTCCTGCCTTATCATCGCTTCCACCTCTCGCCCACCTGGAAGACTGATGGACTCCACAGCTCTAGAGGCTTTTACATGGTCCCTTTCTGTTCTTGCATTCAGTTTTTCTGCCCAACTGTTACCCCCTTCTGCTCCATTTTGTCTTTTCCTCTCCACTTACCTCTCCCCAGCCCTCTCTCCTACGTTAATTTATGTTTTACTCCTTCGTCACGCCCTTACTTTTCAATTTCCACATTGCAATTTCTTCCTTTCTCTCTACCCCTCGCTTTCTTTCCCCCCCTACTTATTGCCCCGACCTCTTCCTAATCTCGCCTGTCATTCTTTTCTGTTCCTATCCTACTCGTCCTTATTTACTGTATTACTTTCATTTCCTTAACTCCTCATTTGATCCCTACCTGGCTTTTGAGCTCCACTCCTCTCCAGGAGTGTCTCCCTTTCCAGGTTGTGTATTCTAAGGGGCATTGCAACGCAGTGAGAATTTAGAGTGAAAGGGCTACACTGCAGGATTGTACAACAGGTGCCAATTAAGACCCGTGCAAAAACAACTCTAATAAAACTTTAGCGGCAGCAGGTGGAGTGTCACACGATTAGGATGGCAGAGAATCTGCCATCAGCTCTCAGGCTCACACATTACAGAAACTATTCAGCTCTGGTCACTGCAGCACCCCTTGCCTCCTGCGTCCTGGCCTGCTTTGCATGCCCCTAGAAGTGGCCCAGACTATGCCAATTGTGCAACTACTTCTCTACCTTTAGGCAGCTCACCTGCATAGAATGCATCACTACCAGAGACCAATGAAACTCTTGCTAGCGATGCCATTAAAGTCATACATCAAGACAACCGTGACCAGGCCGGCACCGCCATTACCTAGAGGGCCAGATTGTGGCTGGAACGATGCTCATGAAGGAGCATGCAGGCAGCCCCTCAGGACAGAACTGCAGGCTTAGGTTTGGTTCAGCAGGGCACCCAAGGTGCTCTCTGGGAGGCCAACACTAGGTGACACATCTTCCTAGAGAGGCTCCTGGCCTCAAATGACGTGGACGCCAGACCTCAGGGACACTGCGGATACATGGGCAGCTATACTCAAGAACACTGAGGCATAGCCTAGTAGTATTTACAGTGAGGACCTGTAGAAAGTGGCATCAAAAACACACAAAAAAAGGCAACAGGACCCACAATAAATGCACAGTTGGGCAAATTACACATAGAATGAACAAATATAGCAAATTACTGAAATGTTTAACGATGAATATATAGCAACAAGTTCATTAAAACACAGTAACAAGGAACATTACTTCATAAACACAGCAACAAGGAACATTACTACATAAACACAGTAACAAGGAACATTACTACATACCGAAATATACAGAAGAGGACAAATCACAGATAAGGACATGAAAGTGCCCTGCCCCCAAGTGCCGAAAAGGCCAGAGAGGAAATGCCAATATCATGTGAACGTGTGATAAAAGAGAGAAAGAGAAAATAAAACGAGAACCCCACCTAGAATACACCTGGTGCCACACTAGTGTGTTGGCTCCAAGCACAATAGTGCAATTGCCTAACAAGGACATATTGGCAGAAGGGTCTAGCCTAAGGCATTACAAAGCAACAGCCAAGAACCTGCGAGTTTCGGCTGCACCAGACCCAAGTGATCATTACGGGCTGAGCCTTGATCTGGGTGACGAGAGGCAATTTAATGCGTCATTCATTATGTCTGCCTCTGCCTCTCCCCTGTTCCAATGATTTAGAAACGGACAGTGCACATCACTTGCATCAACCGCCTCTTCTCCACCGCCATATGGCAGGATGTGAGAGATGTTACTCACCAAGGCAACCCTACTGATCTTATCCTGGATCAAACGAAGAAGAGATAAACTTGCAAACTATGGAAGACATGTACATGTTGTAACCACGGGTGTCGATGACGTCACTACTGAAAATGGCAAACGTGGGTGCATTAGACACGAAGCAGATACGCAATCCACCATGAAGCTACATGAATAGGTCAAATTGCACTTAGACATGAAATGCTTGCATCCAATAGGTTATATATAGCTTTGAATACGTTGAATACATAAAGCTTGCTTAACGCAGAAACTCTGCAAGAATGAGAGACCATGTTAAAAAAAAAAAGAGGCTGCAGCCACGTTCGGGAGATGCCTCAAAGATGCAGGGGTACCTGGCTCGCTAAAATAGCAGGACATTCAGACCCGAGCAGCCTGTGCCACAGTGATCGTGCATGGGGGAATGCTGGATCGACACCCAAGAGGACAGACGACAGCAGTTCCCAGGCACGGGACATTTCTCTTAGATTAAGCAAAGAAACAAATAAAGCCGGAAGGTCAGATAACCATGAGGCTTAAGATTGAGAAGCAAGCAACTCAAACAAAACACCCACATTGATAAGGGCTAAAAATCCTAGTAAGTGATGAGCAGAATAATTCAAAATGTGGCCTCCACACATGTGACCCGCAGTTGGAAGAATAATGTCCATTCATTAGGGACGGACCAGCAGTTCTCTGGACAAAAGAGGGAAGATAACGCAAGGTTGAAAGCCAATCGTCCGGGCTTGCGGCCTAGAGTACGAAATGATAACCTTACAGGGAAAAGGAGCACCTTGGTGCCGTTCTCACCAAACCCCATTGTTGCTCATGTGCAAGTAACTTTCCAAATAACCAAGTCTGAGAAAGACACCACTGACCAATCCTTACCCACCTATATTGCCCATCTATAATTTCTTTGCATCGCCCAATAGTTTTGTACTACGATTACATGTTTTTACCAGTATCAGTTTAGTAGGTGGTCTCCGGGCAGGGGGGGGGGGGGGGGAAGAGGGGGCACCAGACATAGTGGAGCCAATCAACGTACCAACCACTATGGAATATATATCCAGTTGTGCACCCCTTAACCAATCCCCCACCTCATAGGTTTTCTACAATGAACCATCAATTGTGATTCATTCTCCTTTTTAAATGACTGTCAAGGCTGGAGCCATTAGAGAGCGCAGAGAGTCTCGATGTCCACAGCTGTCCCAGTTTCACATGTGTTTTGTTAAATAAAGCAGACGTTTGTCAAATTATTTGACCTCTTCCCTTTTTTGGGCGTGGGATTTCCCCTAGCCTGCCCTCTTTGCTTACCCCGGGAGTTTCCACCCGACTTTTACATGCGCGAAGATAATTACAGCAGAGTTTTGGGGAGGCACTGGATTCATTTCTAGTTAGAAAGAATCATGTGTGATTATAATAGTTTCTGAACCAAGAAATCATCCTGCAAGCTTGGGTCCCCACATCACAAGAAGTCTCTTCTGAGTAATACGTGAAGAGAAGGTCAGCTTTGCCACGACCAGAAGTTTTTAAGAGGGATGGACAATTACATTTTGGCGTGGAAACGGGAAGGCGAGAGAGTGCCTTGACCTGCTATGCCTTAAGCACACAAAACACGTTGGTGCCATAAATCTACTATGGCCTGCCTCAAACACAAAGAGTCTGATCGAGTCCGCGTGCTGATCATAGCTGCTCAAGTGTTGGCCAATCCCCGGTTCCCCTTAATAAGTACCTCTTATGGCCTCCTTTAATGAATGTCTTTGCAAAGACTGCAGCCATCTTGGACTAGTGGATGGGGCTGCTATGATCACTGAATTGCATGTGGTGCGATTTACCGTACCACACTACTACATGACAAACTTCATAGTCAATATTTTTACGAAAATGAGAGTTTGACAACCTGCAATAAATGCCATTAATGTTACAACATAGCTTTATTTGGTGAACTACCATAACAGCAAATAAACATCGCAATCAAGCCACATAAGTAAAACCGACAATTCACATTAACAATACTAGTTAAAATTACAGTTCAAAACATGATCCAATGCAAACAGAGTTTATCCCTTGCAGAAAAGAACATTTTCGGCCCGCAAACACACTATACTGTCAGTTTTCCCCCCTATATACCCATGTTGCAATATAAGGGACCAGATTTAGATCCGAGGTGTTCTGACAAAGGCTCACAGCTTCATCAGTTGATCTGACTAAAAGGCATTAGAACACTAGAAGCAAAAAAACACCTTTCTGGACAAAGTTCTATCCAGGGCATAAGTGCTTAACTGATACCTCAGAACTACCACAAACCTTGCAACTCATCAGATGACCACCCTGCCGTAAATGCAGGAACTTCATCTGGTTAATTATAGCTCCCTAGCGCATGGTTTTCAGGCAGGCCTATTCTCTCTCAGAGGTATATCCTCTGGGCTTGTCTAAAGGTGTCCCTGGCATATTTTCTCAAGACCTCTCTCTGCAAATTGTAGCCATAGAAAAGAACCAGATCCCAATGTAGATCTCAAGCAAATCATTGCGTCTCTGTATTTGGCAAGTTCTGGGGTACACCAAAGCCCTGTCCAATACAATAGCAGCTTAGTAGCTATAACTTCACTAAATGGCCTTTAGGCAACATTCCCACCGTAAGCTAGCCATTGGGGCTGCCCTAGATTGCATTAGTAAACTCCACAGGAAGCCATTTTCCACCACACTTCGCATGGGCGAAGGACAATAGCCCCACAATTCTGCCCCATTCAAATCCGCAGCCATGCCCTGTACTTGGTACAATTTAATAGCCAGGGAGACCGCTCCCTTTGTAAAAATATTGTATTCCCCCACTGTATTTTTGCAGGGTCGCTGTGGCCTTGACATGGTGGGCTGACCATGACAGATCCTCAAAGAATCTAACCCCCCTAGTAGTCGTAATGCTGCACCTGCTCGAACACATTTGCCTACGGAGATGGTCAATTTGATGCTCCTCTGGTTCTTTCTGCTAAAGACCAGCACCTTTGTTTTCTCAAGGTTCAATGTCAAAGAAAGGTCTTTGAAATTTCTCCCTAAAGATGTTCAATTGTGTTCCAGCCGCATAGGGGTTGTTGTCAGCATAGAAGAGCGCTGGAAAACTATCATGTCCCAGCCTAGGTGGGTCAAGGCTGGTCGCCAGCAATTCCTCCAGGACATTAATGTATAGACCGAAGAGGATGGGGGGCCAACACACACCCCCGTCGTACCCAGTTCCCCATGGCAAAATAAATCATTAAGCTCACCATCCATCGCCCACCTTACAGCCGCCCTATAACACCCACCTCAGAGCCGCCCTATTACAGTATAGAGCTTGGATGAAAGCTCACCATCCATCGCCCACCTCAGAGCCGCCCTGTAACACCCACCTCAGAGCCGCCCTGTTACAGTATAGAGCTTGGATGAAAGCTCACCATCCATCGCCCACCTCACAGCCGCCCTGTTACAGTATAGAGCTTGGATGAAAGCTCACCATCCATCGCCCACCTCAGAGCCGCCCTGTAACACCCACCTCAGAGCCGCCCTGTTACAGTATAGAGCTTGGATGAAAGCTCACCATCCATCGCCCACCTCACAGCCGCCCTGTTACAGTATAGAGCTTGGATGAAAGCTCACCATCCATCGCCCACCTCACAGCTGCCCTGTAACAGTATAGAGCTTGGATGTTTGCTGAAAGAGCCTCAGGAATGCCCTTGTCTCCCAGTACACGCCATCATTTATCACGGCATACGCTGTCAAAAGTGGTTCGCAGATCCACAAAAAACAGCATATGTCCTGGTCTGCTGGGCTGTTACATACTTTGTTAAATTGGCATTCAGATGGACACATTGATCCAAGGTACTAGTGCCAGGGAGGAACCCTGCCAGGAGAGGATTGAGAATTCTGTTTTCAGTAGCTCATTTTTGTAACAGTGTGGTTAATACTTTCGCGTAGACCTTAACCCAGGGCATCAAGCAATGAAATTGGTCTATAAGATTGTGACACATTCCCCGCCTTGGCAATGCAGTCCAACACCTGCTTGAACACAGGGACCATGAACAAACTCATCCCTAAGCAGATCTATTGCAATCAGTCTGGTCCCGGAGCTCCCACCCGGCCCCCCACAGACTCTCCACAGCGTCCTTCACTTCCTTTAACAAAAAGTTAACAGGTGCCCCACTGTCTCCCCCAGTAACACCTCATACCATAAAACCAGAAGTTTGTTCTTGGCCGGCTTTATACAAAGTACTAAAATAAAATGCAATTAACAGGTGATGGGCCGCAATCCAGAGTTTTACATTGCTCCAATCCGATCACGTTTTTCTCTGTAAGGGAACTATTCTGGGAGCAGTGCAGACACATGTTGGCATTCTATATGCACCCTTACTTGCAGCACCAACCAGTAAGGCCCTGCTCAGCCCACC
Source organism: Ambystoma mexicanum (assembly GCF_040938575.1). Taxonomy (NCBI): domain Eukaryota; kingdom Metazoa; phylum Chordata; class Amphibia; order Caudata; family Ambystomatidae; genus Ambystoma; species Ambystoma mexicanum. The sequence goes on along the minus strand of NC_090922.1, from coordinate 1,525,081,732 downwards.
CGACCCCCCCCCTTTACGGAAGTCACAAAGAGGACCCCCAGAGACTGGCATCCCATTCTCTTCCTACAAGCCTCTCCCTGGCGTTGCTCCTGGACCGCAAGCTAGGCGTTACATTTTCTGAGAACCGATTTCTCATTTATAGCCACCTCAACTATGCAATTGTGCAGGTTAACAATCATAGCACCAACACAAGCGAAATCACAGCCGAACTAATAATCCAGGGGAGCACAGCCAGACGCCATGTAAAGGCAGAAGGCCTCCCCTCCAGCTCTCATTTGCAAGGCTGACGGCTTACTGGTTGGGCAATTCCACTGCCTGCGCCTTCACTTCTCCCAGGCTGCCAGCTCACATAGCCCAAGCCCTCATAATGGCGCAGCAGCCCAAAACTTCACAGGCCACACTGGCGCCTTCCGCGCCTTGGGCATCAACGCTTTCTCGCTCTTTAACTGTTGTATTCCCCCCCCTTGCACCCCCTCAATCCCCAACTAAGCCAACTCACTCCAGCTGGTCACCAGAGAGAGAGGTGACCTCTACATTGGCCAGTCCTGCTTTTCTACTGGACATCATTCCAAGTGGCCCCTTGCCTTACAAATAGTGAGTGAAGCAGTACATTCGCAGTCACACACACTAGATCTGAAGGAGCCATTGTGTATGCAAATAACTCCAGAGGAATCTACCAGCACTAGTAAGGCCATTGCAACGAGGCCCCATCCAGGACCAGGGCTACACTCCCGCTACTGGGCCCTATCCAGGACAAGGGTTACGCTCACGCTACTGGGCCCTATCCATAACAAGGGTTACGCTCCCGCTACTGGGCCCTATCCAGGACAAGGGTTACGCTCCCGCTACTGGGCCCCATCCAGGGCAAGGGCGTACACTCCCGCTACTGAGCCCTATCCATAACAAGGGTTACACTCCCGCTACTGGGCCCTATCCAGGACAAGGGTTACGCTCCCGCTACTGGGCCCTATCCATAACAAGGGTTACGCTCCCGCTACTGGGCCCTATCCAGGACAAGGGTTACGCTCCCGCTACTGGGCCCCATCCATAACAAGGGTTACACTCCCGCTACTGGGCCCTATCCATAACAAGGGTTACACTCCCGCTACTGGGCCCTATCCATAACAAGGGTTACACTCCCGGAAGCAGGCCCCATCCCAGGTCCCATCCAGGGCAAGGGCGTACACTCCCGCAACTGGACCCCATCCCCGACAATGGGTATGCTCCTGCAACGGGCCTCATGCAGGACATGGGTTACACTCCCGCAAACGGGACCCATGTAGGACATGGGTTACACTCCCGCAAACGGGACCCATCCAGGACCAGGGTTACACTCCCGCTACTGGGCTCCATCCATAACAAGGGTTACACTCCCGGAACCAGGCCCCATCCCAGGCAAGGGGGTACACTCCTGTAACCGGGCCCCATCCCGGACAAGGGGTACACTCGCGCAACCGGGCCCCATCCCGGACAAGGGGTACACTCCCGCAGCCAGGCCCCATACCGGACAAGGGGTACACTGCCGCAACCAGGCCCCATACCAGACACGGGCGACACTGCCGCAACCAAGCCCCATCCCAGACAAGGGGTAAACTCCTGCAACCGGGCCCCATCGAGGTCAGGGGGTACACTCCCGCAACCAGGCCCCATCCCAGACAAGCGGTAAACTCCCGCAACCAGACACCATCCAGGACAAGGGATACACCCCAGCAACTGGGCCCCATCTCAGACAAGGGGTAGACTCCCGCAACCGGGCCCCATACCGGACACGAGGGGGGGGGGGTGGGAACACTGCCGCAACCAGGCCCATTACCGGACACAGGGGACACTGCCGCAACCAGGCCCCATCCCAGACAAGGGGTACACTCCCGCATACGCACCTTTTTGCTCCTCTTCATTCGACCTTTAACTTTACTTATTGGTCTTTGCTGCTAGCAAGCTCGCTGCACTTGGTTGGCTTTCCTTCCCTGCCAGTCTCCACTTTCATTTAGTTCTGTGGTTTTTAGACCTGCACATGGCCCTGCCCTCATCTTTTCTGTGGCTTCCGTTTACACTCCTACCCCGACTCATTTGACTGTTTCTCTTGGTGGTCCCTCGCCCACGCATGCACTTTTCTTTTTACACTACTTGCTCACAAACTCTGGAAGTGCCATTCTTCACCCATCTCCCACCCCCTCCATACTCTGCCACCTACACCCCGCCCTACACCCCACCCTACCCTACACCCACTTCACTCCTTAGACCCCCTGCACTCCCTCCCTAGTCCTCCTACACCCCTCCCTACGCCCTCTACTCTCCCTACACCCTCTGCCCCTTCCTACTCCTTCCACGCCCCTACACCCGTCTCTACACTATCCATACACTCCTTCAAAACACCTTCCTACCCGCCTCCCTACACCCTTCCACGCCTCCTAAACCCCTCCCCTACACGCCCCCTCCCTACAACCACCCACACTCCCACTCTACACTCCCCCTAAACCCCTCCCTATGGCTCACTTTCCTGCTACTCCCTGAACTTTACTGTAAGCTCCCGATTGGCGGCCCCTCTTATTACGTATTAGGTTTGCATTATGGTAAACCTTGTGTACAACACTTTGGCGAATCCGCTCTATAAATTCAAACAAACAATTCTAGGTGGGTACAAAAATCTCCCAAAAACGACCACCATTTCCAGATGGCCCGCTGACGTCCATGCAGGAACGACAGCGCTAGTGTGTGGGTCTACGGGAGTAACAATGCCTACACATTTCTTGTAGCAACAACTGTGGGAGGAAGCACTATGTAAAAACTTGGACTTTTGAGTAGGCATTTGCCATTATGGTATTACCTGGCCATCAGAAGGTAACAGCTGGGAAATGGTGCGAGTACCTGGGCATATCATATCAGCATGTATTTATGGTATTACCTGGCTATCAGAAGGTAACAGCTGGGAAATGGTGCGAGTACCTGGGCATATCATATCAGCATGTATTTGCAAGCCAACACTGTTGCCCTGGCCAATGCTGGTTTCTAACAAGACTTCAGAGCAAGAACGGATTTAAATCAAGCAGTGGAAGGTACCCTTGCTTAGGTTACACCAGTAACACATTTACAGCTGAAGTGAAGACATGAACTCTTCACTTAGAATGAACACTGGCACGCCCAAGCGTGAACTGCTGCGAACACGCAAGTAGTGCCAGAGAGATCCCAGGAGTGGCATGAGTGGGTGGGAATGGCCGTATGGATAAGAATGTCGAAGGACAAACATACAAAAGCTCCGTCTCCCACCCCACGGGTCAACTACCTCATGGTTTGGGCGACAGGTGCCTCTTGAACAAAAGTAAAAGTAAGGTGACCAAAGTGCTGGGAACCGCCCCATTCCTTTCAACAGCTCCAGTCCAGGCTCCAACAATGGAGTTCAGGAAAATAACAGGATACCCCCTGTGGGAGGGTGGGGGCCACAACTGAGCCGGAGCACACAGCAAGAGGACCCGGAAAGGGACACATCTGCTTCAAAGAGGATATCACACCCGGCCCTATGGGCCGTCATGTGACATATCCCAGTGCGAGGTCAGCAGAGCAAGCAAGCAAGGGAGTGGTGAGCACAGTAACCGGCTCACGTCAATGACACAACGGTATCCAGGACTACACAGCAATGCAGAGACAACGGCACAACACAACAGGCGTCGCCTCTCCAAGGCCAGGGAGCTAGGGCGAGTCCTGAAGAAAAGGGAGCCAGGGTAAGAAGCAAGAGCAGCGTGTGCTTAACAATTGCCAACATGTGAAAAAAAGCGAAATCACCCACTGCAGACCATGCTCACTCAACGCACACATCAAAATAAAGCGAATATTGCAATGCATTTTAATTCATCCATTTTCTAAGCGCTAAAATAATCTGGGTCACCATTATAACACGCTTACTCAATTTATCGACTTCACAATAGCGGCGGGCCGAGTCTGCCCAACCGGGGTATCAAACCCATGACCCGCTGCATTGCCCTGCTCCCAAGGGGAGCGCGTTGCCAGCAGGGCTGTACTAGCCCACCAGGACCTTCCCAGGAAGGACTCTGGGCATAGGGCTTCTTTTCTTGGTTGGGAACGAACATCAAGGACAACCTGGGTGGTTCGCTTTAAACTGGCTGGTGGCTGCTTTCTTACCTGTGGTGCCTGCCCCTTTAAGGGCTCACACACGGTGGAAACTGACCTCACGCAGCCCCGCATACTAGAGCTAGGCCGGTGCCATAAACTGTCGAAGGTGTGGGCATCAAAAATGGATACGGCAATTCGGCCAGGGATCACGGAGATGTGTGCCGTGGGCCTAGGTCAAGAAGGGAGATGGGCCCAATGACCAAGTGGTAGCCAGCGTGACAGAGGAGCCAGATCCCTCGAGTCCTGCCTCAAGTGTATCTATGATCTTCCGCACCCCACGGAATGCCCTGCGCAGGTGAAGGCGTGTGGACGCTCGACGATAATGCCCGCATGTGCAGGGCACCGTTGCCTGTCATGGTGCAGAGGAGGCCAGTAAGGGCAGGCTTCTTTAGACAACAGTGCCTCCCACCCCCCCCAATGTCTGCCAAGTAGATCAATGGGAAGAGGCCCGACTCACAAGGAGGATGTGGAGTAGAACATTTTCTTCATTTCCAGTGTCAGTGCACTACGTGCCACCACCAGGAGGCAGCCACAGTGTCTTGTGAAGGTCAATGAGTCAAAGTTTTAAGGGCACACTACGCTGCGTGTGCATGTAATAAACAGGGCATGCCACGGATTGCTGGTGAGACCGTGGAGCCCGGACAGAGCATTGTGTCTCGTATGCTCTGTATGCTGGGGGATTCAAGGGGTTGGAGGGGTACAGCGGTAACCTGTAACAGTATCCTATCTGCCTGTGTTCTAGTCGCATGATCTTATTCCAATCACATGACATGCGCGGTGCGGGCTGCGCAGCCCGGGCCGAGTCCTTAGTGCTTGCAGAGGGACAAGATGACTCGACAGAGCGTACAAATGTATTTTCACTAATAAAGCTGCCATGTGTTGCCAACCTTATTATGCGAGACCCCCACTCTGATTTTTCGTGGTCGCCGCCTCCTTCAAAGGGGGGGAGGAGGCTACAGGTGTGATACCAGCTGAGCTCAGAATGTGGGCTAAGGATCAAAGCAGTGTCATGGGTGGCAGAGCCCTGGCCGGCTGGTACAGGGAGTAGAAACATTAATGGAGGAGGCTGCGCCGTGTTTCCAGACCTGCCCTGGCAGGATGGCCCACGTGGAAGGTGGCCGGAACAGAGACAAGCAGCCCCTCTGCAACTTTGCTGTAAATGCTTAAGCAGCTTATCGGGAGGAGAAGAAAGCAGCGGGTGGGGAGGGGCATTGCATAGAGAGCGGGAGGTTTTTGGAGGCATGGCATAGGTGGGGGAATGGCTGGACTGACTCCTCAGGTGGAGGGGGGTGGGAATGGGGGGTGAGGGGGGAGTTCACCTGCTTGAAGTGCATTACTGCTGGCGGCATCGCCCGTTTGGACATTAAGAGTATTCTAAATCCTTGCAGTCTAGCAGAGCTGGGCCGTTACCTGCTCTGCCATGGGCTTGCCACCGTCGGGCACGGGGCGCCTTTTGTTGCCCATTTGCACTCAGACCGTGTTGCATATGCTGATGGCCCAGGAAACATTCCGCCTTTGACTGTACAGGGTAAATATTGCGAAGGGCCACCTGCCTCGCATAGCAAGATGCATACCAGTTTCGCGGATTTCATTTTATTGACGTGATGGGGCACCGATGTATTCAAGAATGGGTTGTATTCAATTTGGAGAACACGGTGGATGCTTGGGAAAACAGGACAGCATCATTTAGTGTAAAATGTAATCCATGCGTTTCCCGTCAGCCATTTTGACATTAAGAGCATTCCAGTTCCTTGCAGTCTAGCAGAGCTATGCCATGTGCTTGCCACCGTCGGGCACGGGGCGCCTTTTGTTTGCCATGTACACTCGGCGGACCACAAACCAGGAAGTCCTGTGTGACAGTCTGCCAAAGTGCCCGAGCTAAACTGTCATTTTTACTAATGAAAAGGGTAGCTATTGTTTGAATGTGGTCAGTAAGCGGTCACTTTTAGTGCCGCCCACGTGCTGGGAGCCAAGAGTGACCTCCTATTGGTCCTTTCGACTCATCACCTTGCTTTGTGCATCTGCCCCTTCTACAATCACTCGTTCCACCGGATGAGTAGCGTCTAACCACTTCTACTAAACAGTGATCCCAGTCCAAAAGTTCAAACAGAGAAGACATATGCCCTTTGTTGCATGTATGGTGCTGAATGAGGCCCCAAACTCCCAACACGGGTTTTACCTAAGTGCAACATGCAAACAACAAGCCATTGGCGAAGTGGAACCACTGATAAGCGTACCACTATGGTAGAACGCACATGCGTCGAGCCACTTTGTCGGGACACTGCGGGCGCTTCTTTGGCATGACTCACTGATCTCATATCAACCCATCGTTTTTGTTAGTTGTGGCTAAAGTGCCACCTATAAGCTGAAACTATTGCATTAGAGTACAGCTAGGGAGAAATGCCATACGAGGCAGAAGACACATTTTGTACATGATGTTTGGTTATTTACTCGTTGACTGCCCACGGCCATCTTCATTTCTATGATTATTTCCTCCCGCTTTCTGCCCGTCTCACCCAAAACACGTCATCCTGGGATGCATTTGAGCTAGCTATTTCAAGCCTTGCCATCAAACATTGTGCTTAAAGTGCCTGTCTGTGTGTCTTCTGTAAGTTAATTACTTATTTGGAACTGTAAAAGTGCTACTGGTGAAATCAAAATGTCAACCAAGTCAGACTTCGGCCACTCGATTTATTAGCACTATGCCCAACCTTCACTGAAGTCCATCTATAAACAAGCATGGGCAAAGCCAACAGTTTGAGCTCGTGTATCGATATCAGGCATTAAGCGGGCAGTGCCATTATATGCCCAGGTACCCTCCCCACTTTGCAGTTGCTACCATCAATGGACAGTTAATACCACTTCAGCAGTGCCTGACAAATGCCTTGCTCATGCCTACACAAAAGACAACACTGTTGGCATTTGCAATGCTCCTTTAAGAATGCCTTTGATCCGTGTGCCTCCCATCAGGGAACAGGGATGAAATGGATTAGGGATGCACCTTTAATACCAGAGGAATTCGTTTTTCTCATCTGCAAAATATGTAACGTCCCTTGTCCCTCCATCATTGAAGATCTACTTTGAGAGCTCATGAACTTATTTAAAACATGCATCATATACACTCATTTTGACTAATTTTATTCAACATTTTCTTGGGGGATACTCCCAATGCCCTCATTAAAGGGTTGGGCACACGTGCTGCGCTCGCTCGTTCAGCTAAATATGGGGCCACTTTGAAAAACATTTCCAGGGCAACTTTTGGTTCCCAGTCCGGCCCTGGCTGCTATTGAAGCTAGTGCACTCCGCTGCTTGGGGGAGGGGAGAAGGAAAAGGGGGGGAGGAAATCACCCCAAATCTCCTTGGCCCATAGTTGGCCATTGCTCCCCCAACTCTATAGGAGTAGGCGCCTTGTCAACAGGCTCTGAAGATCTGCTAAGGGACTCGAGCCTCTAACAGCAATGCTCACCGAGGCCTGGTAGCTCACGTTCTGTACTCTATATAAGGCGGGAAGTGGCATACTGCGGGCGAGTGTATGCAGGTGCCAGGTCATGCTAAACTCTCAAACCGCAAAGGTCCCTGCTAACCGGTCCAGCCCCCCGCCCCCCACCAGGTAGGGAGCTTGCCAGTCTGCTGCATCCTTTTGTTCCAGCCCAGCCATCTCCCTGCATGTGTTGGTCTCCGTGAAATGGGGGCATGTGTTAGCCCCCCCCCTTTTCCTTTGTCGGGGGGGGGGGGGAGGGGAGGGATTGTCTCCCTCTTCATAGGTGGCATCATGCCGGGGGTGTGTATGCAGGTGCCAGGGCATACTAAACTCTCAAACCATAATAGTAAGGAAACAACCAGAAACTAGATGTCGTGGGGGAACATAGGCCGTAAGCTTTACTGTACCAAACAGAGTGGCTATAACAATAAGCACATACATGAATGCATGTTTTATGGGCATCGTGGGATCAGGTGAGCAGGGGCCCCCGCTCCACCGTAGGGCCAACTCAAGGCTGATCCATACCACCACACCTGAGAGGGTGCACGGCTGCTCAGGTCCTCCCCTCAACCCTTATAGAAAACTTCTTTCTGCTAGACTAAAAAAATATATAATTTTGTATTTTCTTTATTTATTTTGCGCACCTTGCCCTGGGGCAAATGGGCGCATGGTCAGAAAATGGTTACATACATTCGTTTGCAGTTACATAGGTCAATTTAGGTGAACAAAAGCAGATAGGCAGAGGCAATATCATTACAGGAAGTGCAGTCATTACAGGTGCACAGAAACAGCGCAGTCAATAACAGCAGTGTTACAGAGTGTAGCAAGGTAGGACCATAGATACAAAGCAACATATAGGGAAGTTACCCAGAGGACAATGTAGCAGAAGCATCAAGTTCATGTAGCCAAGCTTTGGTTTTTTTCTTAAATGAGTAGGACGACGGATCGGTTCCGAGTGTGGTGGGTAGGGTATTCCATAGTCCGCAGCCAGAACAGGGAAACTAGATCCTCGGGCTGTCTGCAGCTTGTAGTTGGGTATGGTGAGAGTCTGTATATGTGCAGTCCTCAAAGGCCTGATAGTAGTGTGTCGCTTGAAGCGGTTGGTCAGGTATGCAGGGACCCGGTTGTTCTGGGCCTTGTGTGTTAGGGCAAGAATTTTGAGAGATACGGTGGGCTACAGGGAGCCAGTGTAGATTACGTCTTGTGTCAGATGTGGGATCTCCTTGGGAGGTTGATCGCCGCCCTGATGGCGTTGTTCTGAGTGACCTGTAACTTGTCAATGTTTCTTTGGCAAGTCCCTAAAGTAGAGGGTGTTACAATAGTCAATTTTGGACATGCTGATGGTTCTGGCAATGGGTAATGCAATTGTCAGTAGTAAGGAAGGGTCTGCAGGTGGTGATGAGTTTGCAGGTATAGGCTGAAGCGGAGACTACGGCATTAGTTTGTCTGGTCATGGAGAGCGAGAGTCTAAGTAGATGACAAGAGTTTTTGTATCTTTTGACACTTTGATAATGTTACCATCAATCGTAAATGATTTGTAGGCTGGGTCAAGATTACTTAATTTGGTGTGGGAGCCAAGGATGAGAAGCTCAGTTTTTTCATTATTGAGGCATAGCCCGTGATGAGTCATCCACGCCTGGATGGCTGAGTAGACTTCGTTTATGGCTTTAGAGTCGGTTGCATAGTCACCAGAAATGGAGATGAGTATCTGGGTGTCGTCAGCATAATTGGTGGATGAGACACCCATATAGTCAAGTATGTCAAAGAGTGGTTTGGTAAACACGTTGTACAGTGTTGGGGGATACACAGGATCCTTGTGGGACACCACACATGACTGGGGCTGGTTCAGCGGAAGCAGACGGGGAGAACGCCCTCATGGTTCTGCTGGCCAGGAAGGAACTGATCCATGATATGGCAGCATCAGAAAAGTGGGCAGCTGTTTTAAGGTGGTGACAGAGAATGGGATGATCAACCAGATCAAAAGCAGCTGAGAGATCAAGAAGAAGTAGAAGCGCCATCTTGCCCTTGTCTTTCAGATCCTCAATTTGTGTTTTTAGATCGATCAAGGCTGTCTCTGTCCCGTGTCTGGGTCGGAATCCTGATTGTCTTAGGCCTAGTAATTTGTTTGATTCAAGGTAGTCCTGGATTTGTAGGTAGGCCGCCATGTCCAGGATTTTTAGAAGGAAGGGAACTGTAGTGATAGGCCTGTAGTTGGAGGGTTTGCCCGGGTCAAGTGTGGGTTTTTTGATTAGTGGGATAGCCCAAGCGTCCTTGAGATTATCCGGGACGATACCAGTTTTGAATGAGGCATTTATGAAGGTGGTGCTGAAGGGAGCAAGATCATGCGCAGCTTCCTTAATGATGGGAGCCGGGCATGCGTCACCTTGACAGAGAGTTTAAGCTTCTTAATGATATTCTCAACATCCCAGATAGCAAGAGGCGTGAAGTTTAAAGGTTTGAAGGAATGTTTGGTTTTAGGGAGGTTGTAAGATGGAAAATTAATTGGGAAATCAGAGATTGCTCTTTGTGTTGATTTTGGCTTGTAGCGTAGAGATTTTAATCTAAGAGTGCCTTTTGAATGTTGGTGCACCAGGCAGTGTCAGAGGCGCAGGCGTCCAAGGGGGCTACTGGAGACTAATTCCTTGAGGATTTTAAAGAGTTCTTTAGTGTTGGATTGTGCCAGCAGAATACGTTTATTATACACAGCTGCTTTATAAATAGAGGAGGCAGTAGTAAGGTTATTTTTGTTGGCAGTTGACGGTGCACTTTTCCAATGTGCCTCAGCCTTTCCTTTTTCTTTGCAGAGGTCTCTAAAATGAGGAGTAAAGCAAGTATTAAGATGGGAACGAGGTTTTTGTTTACGGAGTTTGAGTGGCGCAATGGAATTGATAGCTTTTAGCATAGATTGATTGTAGGCATCTACTAAGACTGTGGGGTCAGTACAGAAAGTAGAAGTAGTGTTCAATAGAGGGAGGATCAGCGGTAGCAGTTTCTCCAATGTGATGTCCTCCTTGTTACGAGTGAGGATAGGAGGGGCGAGGTTAGGTTTGGGCGTATGTAAGTTAGATTCAATGGTAAAGATTATTTATGATGATCCGACCAGAAGCAAGGGGTCACAGAGATCAGGTTAGTTGAGCAATTCTGGTCAGCAACCCAGTCGAGAGTGCGACCTTTATTGCGAGTAGGCGCGTTGACATGTTGGGTAAGACCGAAGTTGGTTAGCATACTTGCTAAATCCGAAGCTTTGGCGTCATTCACATCCTTGTACCCGAGGTTAAAATCACCAAGTAAAAGGATTTGAGAATTAGGTTTAGTATTAGTGGCAAGGATAGAGGAGACGTCTTCCGTAAATGTAGAAATAGGGCCTGGTGGTCTGTAAATGAGGTGCACAGTTGCCGTTTGGTTGGGAGAGATGGGGAGTTTAATAGAGAGTAGCTCAGCAGATGGGATCTGAAGGTTAGGGATGGTTCTGAATTCAAGTAAACTCTTGAAGATAAAGGCTAGTCCTCCACCCTTGGTTTGATTAGTGTACCCATCACACCAGACGATTGAATAATTGTCAGGGATGGCAAGGGATAAGGCAGGGCCCGCTGCTGCGTGCAACCAAGTCTCTGTAATAGCAAGGAAGTTTACATTTTCAGTAGTGATGAAGTCAACGATCTCTAAGGCATGAGCAGGGAGGGATTGAGCATTGATGAGGGGGCCTTTGATCTTAATGTCCTTAACGTTGGAAGTGCTAGTAGCCAGAAGGGCAGGTGCGATTTTGTCAGCCGGAAATGCGGTGGCTAAGTTGATGCTAGATGTTAGTGATCTGTTATGATGGTTGTAAGGCTGTCGGTGGGAAGAGTGAAGTATTGAAGCTAGCCTGTAGTTCATAGTCCCAATGCTGCAAGGTCGACTTAAGTATGTAGGTGAGGTCTGTATGAAGGTAGTAGGTGAAATATAAGGAACAAGTTACTTACCTGTAACTGTTGTTCTCCAGCATGGGTCTGGCATGGATTCACATGCTCATGAATATTCCCCGTCGTCAGGCTGGGAATCCTCGGTAAAGAAAAAACCAGTATCAGTTTCGTTTCTGATATGTCTTTCGTAGTAATAACCAATCACTGGTCTCTGCGTCATACTGACCACAGCCAATGACTGCCCTCTACCTAAGCACCGCCTCTGGCAGCCATCTTCAGATTTGGAAGCACGTGAAGTGGCAGTATGACCAAGTGAAGAGCCGCAGAGGGGTAGGCGGGAGGGTTCGCATGTGAATCCATGCCAGACCCATGCTGGAGAACAACAGTTACAGGTAAGTAACTTGTTCCTTCTCCAGCATGGGGTCTGGCATGGATTCACATGCTCATGAATAAAGAATACATAGCAGTACACACATGCACAACCACGGGAGGTGGCAAAGGCTCAACATTAAGCATCACATCAACTCAACATTAAGCATCTTACCTCCTCACCAGGCTCACCTCAGGCGAACAGGTTGCGCAGCACTGCTTGGCCGACCCTGGACTCCTCCCTGGAATCCCGGTCGACGCAGTAGAATTTCGTGAAGGTGTGCGTCGACCTCCACGTAGCAGCCCTGCATATGTCCAGCAGGGGCACACCAGATAGGAACGCCGTGGTAGCTGCGATCGCTCTGGTGGAATGGGCTCTCGGACGGCCAGGCAGCGGTCGGTTTGCCAACCGGTGACAGCACATGATACAGCCGGAGAGCCATCTGGAGATGGAAGCCTTCGAGAGAGCCTTCCCCTGATTGACAGGTCCAAAGTTCACAAAGAGTTGTGACGTCTTCCGAAAACCCTTCGTGCGGTCCACGTAGAACTTCAGCGCTCTAGCTACATCCAGCGAGTGCAAAGTCCTCTCAGCCGGCGACGAAGGCGACGGGAAGAACACAGGTAACACCAAGGGTTCGTTGAGATGGAAGTCCGACGGTACCTTGGGCATGAAGGAGGGGTGCGTCCTGAGCACTACCCTCGTGTCGTGGAAAGTCAAGTACGGGGCCTTGCAGGAAAGGGCCTGGATCTCTCCCACTCGTCGTGCGGAGGTGATGGCCACAAGAAAAGCTGTTTTCCACGATAGAAACTTCAACGGGGCCGAGTGCAGAGGCTCGAACGGAGGTCCCATGAGCTTGGTCAGCACCACGTTGAGCTCCCACGCCGGGGCCGGAGCCTTCACCGGCGGGAACGATCTGAACAGTCCCTTCATGAACTCTTTCACCAGACGATGAGACCACAAGGACGTCCGGCCCGTGGTTCTGGTGTATCGGGAGATCGCAGCAAGATGAATCTTGATGGACGCATGTGCCAGACCAGCTTTGGCCAGCGTCAGCAGGTACGGCAGTACTTGGGGAGCCGTAATCCGTAGAGGGTTAATCTTCTGTGCGTGGCACCAGACAGAGAACCTCTTCCATTTGTGTCCGTAGCATTTAAGAGTCGAGGACGCCCTGGCCTTTGCAAGAACCTCTCTGCAATCAGCCGGTATGTCGTATCCTCCAAACTCTAGTGCTGCAGGAGCCAGGCCTGCAAGTTCAGCGACTTCGGGTCGTGGTGGAGGATGGCGCCTCCTTCCCTGGAGAGTAGATCCGCGTCCGCCGGCAGCTTGATCGGCGGGGACGCTGACAAGTCCAGAAGGTCCGGGAACCATATCTGCCTCGGCCACGCAGGTGCGACGAGGATCATCCTGCACCGTGACCTCTTGAGCTGGTTGACGAGCCGGATTAGCAGAGGCAAGGGAGGGAACGCGTAGAGGAACAGGCCCTCCCAGGGGAACGAGAAAGCATCGCCCATGCTCCTCGTCTGGGGAAACCTGCTGGCGAACCTCCGGCACTTGGTGTTCGTCGCCGTCGCGAACAGGTCGATCTGGGGTGTGCCCCACCGTCGGAAGAGGCGGTCCACCAGATCCTGCCGTAGTTCCCACTCGTGGCACGAGCGCAGCTCCCTGCTGAGTGAGTCGGCGATGGTGTTTTTTATCCCTGCCAGATGAAACGGCACCAGAAAAATGCCTTGGGCGACGGCCCAATGCCACAGGTCCTGCGCCTCCTTGGACAGCGCTGGGGACCTGGTTCCGCCCTGTTTCCTGATGTAAAACATGGTGGTGGTGTTGTCGGTGAAGATCCTCACCACCTTGCCCTTGAGGGACGGAAGGAAGGACCTGAGGGCCCAAAACACTGCACGGAGCTCCAGGACGTTGATATGTAGGGACTTCTCCGTCGGGAGCCAGAGTCCCCTTGCGTGCAGATTTTCGGTGTGCGCTCCCCACCCTTCCAGGGAGGCATCCGTGGTCACAGTCTCCTGGTGGGCTGGGGTCTGGAAGTCCATGCCCGCCGTCAGATGCGCGCGGGTGCCCCACCACCGTATCGCTCGTCGGAAACTCTCGTCGAGCTTGATCCTTTCCTCGAAGCTGCCCGTCGTCTGGATCCAGCGCGCATCCAGGAATTCTTGCAACGGGCGCATCCGGAGCCTGCACATGGGAATGAGGTAGATGCAGGAAGACATCATCCCGAGGAGGGACTTGATGGACCTCACTTTGGCCGCGTCGGCCACCAACATCCGTTGCACCTTGCCCAAGATGGTCCTGGTCCTCTCCTCCGACGGGGAGGCCAGAAGGGACACTGTGTCGAGCCTCGCTCCCAGAAACAGTGCGACTTGCGCGGGCACCAGGTGGGATTTGGCGTAGTTCACGGAGAATCCCAGGTCCGTGAGGAGTTGGACGGTCCTTGCCGTGTGGACCACGGCGAGCTCCCTCGTCTTGGCGCGGATGAGCCAGTCGTCCAGGTAGGGGTAGACGTGGATCCCCTCGCGGCGCAGCTGCGCCGCCACCGGTGCAAGGCACTTGGTGAATACCCTGGGTGCCGACCGTAGTCCGAAGGGAAGGGCTTTGAACTGGTAATGACGCCCTTGGACCACGAATCTGAGGAATTTGCGGTGCCCCTTTAGGATGGGAATGTGGAAGTAGGCATCCTCCAAATCCAACGACGATAGGAAGTCTCCTTCCTCCAGCTGACCCAGGACGTGCTGGAGGGTGACCATCCGGAACTTCTGCGCCTTGATGAACTTGTTCAGACGTCGCAGGTCCAGGATGGGGCGCCATCCTCCCGTCTTCTTCTTCACGAGGAAGTATCTCGAGTAGACTCCGGAGCCCCGAAGCCTCTTTGGGACGAGTTCGATGGCGCCCTTTCTGAGCATCGCCTTTACCTCCAGGAGAAGTTGAGGGACGTGAAGTTCTTTCCTGGCCACGGGGGGGACGCGCGGGCACCTTCTTTGAAACTCGAGCGCGTGGCCCCGGGCCAGGGCGTCCAGCACCCAACGGTCGGTGGAGATGGACTCCCACACGCTGACGAAGCCCGCCAGCCGGCCTCCCACCGGGGTGCTTCGGTGGGGGCCCGACCCCACGGCCGGTTCAATCCTGCTTGGACGCGGCCTTGCCGCCTTGACCTCCTTGGCGACGACGGCGGGGTCCGCTAGACTTGCCTCGTCCTCTGTAGGCCTCTTGCGACGACGAGCGGGCCGCTTGACGGTAGGAAGCGAAACCGCCGCCGGAACCTTTGGAGGCGCCCTTGCCTCCGCCGCTCCGAAAGGGCGTCCGTCGTTGCAGGACTCCAAGGGCCCGGGCCGTCTCAGTATCCGCCTTGATGGCCTGAAGGGAATCGTCCACTGTCTTCCCAAACAGGTTGTTCCCGTCGAAGGGCATGTCCAGGACTCTGGTCTGGACGTCCTGCCGGAAGTCCGTAGCTTTGAGCCATCCACGACGTCGAAGGCAAACACCGTTGCCCAGCTGGCGGAATCCAGTGTCGGCGATGTCTGTCGCCACGGTGATGGCGTGGTCCGAGGCCACCTCACCTTCCTGTAGGATCTCAAGGGCCTCCGCCCTCTTGTCGTCCGGCAGAAAATCCAGCAGGGGAGCCATCTTGTACCAGAGCTCCCTGTCGTAGCGGGCCACGATAGCCAAGGCGTTGGCCGCTTTAATCGTCGTCGCTGCCGACGAGATGACTCTACGCCCCATAGTATCCAATTTCTTTCCCTCGCCGTCCGGCGGGGAAGTCGATGTGGAGGCCGCACCCCCCCCCCGCTTTCTTCCTGGCTGCCGCGGAGACGACGGAGTCCGGGGTAGGCTGCGCCCGGAGGCATAGGGGGGCCGTGTCCGGGACCCGGTACTTTTTCTCGTACCGGTCTCTTCTAGCTGGCGTCGTGGAAGGGTTCTTGAGGAGGGAAAGGCCCTCATCCCAAATGTCGTCCAACAGAGGCACTGCGAGGACCGTCTTCCTCTTGGCCTCGCGCCGCTGATAAAGGAAGCCTTCCTTTTTCTTCTCCTCAGGGCAGAGTTGGAAAAGCTCGGAAGCCCTGGAGATCATGGAGTGGAAAGATCCGATCTCGTCGGGCGGAGAGGCCCTGGTGGGAGGCGACGACGGAAAATCCTCGTCGTATGCCTCGTCGTCCGTACCCGTCGCTGCCGTGTCAGTCCCCGTATCATCCCCTCGGGTGGACGGGGAGGAGGGCTGGAAGGGGCGCGACGGTTGAAAAGGAGGTGGTGGATGGATCCTTCTTTTCTTGGTAGGGGGAACACCAGAAGGTCCCGGTTCTGGATCCCCCGACGGGAGAAGTTCCTCCGTCGGTAACGGTAGCCTCGTCCTTATTTCGGAGCATAAGGACTGTATGGCCAACAAAATGGCCGCCGAGTTGTCTTGCGGCGCTGGCCGAGGGGAATCCGACGGGCGAGCAGGGGCCCCCGTCGGTATCCTCGACGATGTCGTCGTCGTCACCTGCGTCGGGGTCCATTCCGACGGGCTGGCCTTCTTCCACGCCTAGGCCGTGGCTTAAGACCTCGATCAGCTCCTCTTCTGAGGTTGAGGCCGACTCTACGACGACGCCCTGCCCCCCCTTCTTCTTCCCCACGGAGGGTTTCACGGGGGTCCTATCGATGGGCACAAAGGAAGACTCCCTCCGAGGAGGCAGGGAGATTCTGGGCCCTGAGGTCGCCACCACTGGTGCAGCCACCACAGGCTGAGCCAGGGCCGCCGCGACCGTTTCGATAGAGGGCTTGGTCGGATGGATCAAGGCCTTCACCACCTTAGGTGCGCTCACCGCCTTATCCTTGAGGGAGGGGGCACTGCCACGCTCCTCCTCTGCCTTAGAGCTCGACCGGGGCCTCTCCAGGAGCTTCGCCGGGTGCTCGGCCTTCCTCTTACCCGACCCAGAGCGTTGGCTCGTGGTTGATGGTGCCGGGGAGGGTGCGCCCTGCCTGGCGCCCGTAGAGCCCGACCGTTCGGCGCTCCCGGTGCCAGCGGACTCGCGGTGCTTGGCCTTATGTTGGGCCCCCGTCGCCGGGGCGCCCTCAAAGGTCTTAGAAGACCGCTCGGATTTCTTCTTCTTCTCGCCAGACGGGCTCTTACCCTCCAGCCAGTTGGCGAGACGTTGATGGCGGTCCTTCATGGTCCGTTCCGACATGTTGCCGCAAAACGCACAGTCCTTCTCCACGTGCGTTTTGTCCTCATGAAGGCAGTAAAGGCAGAAAGAGTGTTCGTCCTCCTTGAAGACGTTCTGCAGCTGGCATCCAGGGCAGACCCTGAACAGCTTTCCGGGCGTCGAGCTTCCCTTCTCCTGGGCCATCTCCGAGACAGGGCCTGAGAAGCTTCTGGAGTCCTCCGAAGTGTAGCTCGACGAAATCTTCACCCTTGAGGGGCACAGATGAATCCGACACGGGTCCCCGTTGATCGGATGTAGGATCGGTGGAGCTTGAGGCTCTTTTGACCGAAAGAATCGAAGTTTTTTGTAAAAAGCGCGAAAAAATAGCACTAACGCTTGAGAGCAATAGCACGAGGATCCCTACACATGAACGTGCGGTAAAAATCTGAAGATGGCTGCCAGAGGCGGTGCTTAGGTAGAGGGCAGTCATTGGCTGTGGTCAGTATGACGCAGAGACCAGTGATTGGTTATTACTACGAAAGACATATCAGAAACGAAACTGATACTGGTTTTTTCTTTACCGAGGATTCCCAGCCTGACGACGGGGAATATTCATGAGCATGTGAATCCATGCCAGACCCCATGCTGGAGAAATAAAGAATATTTCTTGTGAATATCTCCCTGCCCGCTATTGACAGGTGGACCCAGTCCCCCTTTATTTTACGGAAATACCCCGTGCGTGGTAACCGTGGGACCTGTGTTCTTTCTGGATATTTCTACAGCGTTATTCGAGTTGGTCCCTGCCAGTGGTATCTGGGTATTATTTTGGATAGGATGTCTGCCTCCAGCACCCTGCAATCCTCTTATGTGATCTGCACATTTCAGCTAGAAGTTTTTCTTAGCCAATTAGGTAAGGCCGAGGCCTCACAAGTGTATCAGAAGAAACTCAGGGGGTGGGGGGCAGAGGAGTTTCCCGGACCCTTAAAAAATCTGCTAACCTGAAATAGACCCTCCTACTTCCTTACCGGCGTGCCCCACGTGGTGTGATAGCATTTTGAAAGTGTGATCCATCCTGGGTGTCCATTAACCATCTGTTGTTCTTGCCACGAAAGAGTGGCCACAATCCGAGCTAGCTTGAGTGTTGGGGGGGGGGGGGGAATTGGGAGAGTTAAATCAATTATTGTCTGATGTATTTTTTTTTATAGCGACCATATTTCCAGCCACCAATCCCCTTGATGACTTACTCATCCATACTCCCATCCAGGCTGAGGTTGCCGCCCCAATGCGAAAGGGGTGACCCGAATTCTGCGGGATCCCAGCCTACTGCCCATATGGTCTAAGGACTGTTTGCAGCTGGAACCTGCTGAGGTTCTTGCCATTTTTATGCCTAAATAGCTGCCCACCCCCCTGGGTGTGGGCGGATGCAGGTGAATTATTTGGTGCTGCGGGTGGGGCAGCATTTCTTGTCCTCCATGCAATACAAGTTAATTATTCGCCCCACATGAATGCCCCCCCCCCCCAATGCTAAACCTTCCTCCGACTGTGTTTTTCACCACTATCTCGCTGATCCCAAGTGCCTCGAAGTGCGTTTCATAATAGCGGGAGCCTTGCGTCATTCTGGACTCCCTCTAATTTGGCCCAGCCTTTTAGGGCACACATTGTAAGTGGCATACTCCACCCCTAATTTAATCTAACAGGCAACTGCTGCCAAGTGGGACAACGCACCCCATCTTTTTTTCTTCTTCCGTTTATATTCACCTGCCTTCCCCGGATATCTTTGATGTTACCTACTTTGGGTATTTCACCCAAGTCCTGTAGGCACGAGGGCAATGCATTTATTGCACAAGACCCCAGTATGACAGTGGGCTCACCTGCTGCCTGGGGGCGGCTACATGCAAGGTCGGGCCAGGCTCCCCTCTTTCCTTGGTCTGGTCTGGTGTGTGGGTTCTCACTGGTCCTGCTCTAATATTCTACACACCTCCTCAGAACCTCTGCTTATGCTCTTAATGACCTGAAGGTTGTTTTGCTAAAAACGAGAGCATGCCACCATGCATGGAGTCAAAGAACAACCCACACCCCAACCCCGGCAAGTGTGTGACGCCCCACTACAGCTCTGCCCTTGTGAAGGGCACTGCGACCTCGCGACTTTAAGGGGCACGATGGCCCTCCAGCACTTCTATGCATCTGGGCTCTGTTATTAAGTAACTTGCTGGAAAGTACACACCATCACGCGTAGAGAGCACACAAACTGGGCTGGGGTTTAGAGAACATGGCAGGGACCGCGAGTGGGGGGGGTACTGGCCTACATTTACACTAACAATCGCAGGAGAGGGGTTTTTCTTTAAAGGGAAAGAGGTAGGTTATTGGGCGTTTTCAAAGTGGGGGTACAGGCCATTACGCCCCCACATCAAGATGCAATGACTTTAGCCAACTGATTCCCCCAATTCTATAGTACGAATTTTATCTACGGCGGATGGGTGAGAGGCGGAGACTTGCGTCCTCTGCCGAAAGTCGGTAAAGTGGCCTCACTCGGCACACCTAAAGAAATATGGACTTTTTTGGGGGTGGGAGGGATCTTTATAAACTGCTAAGAACTGTTTCTTTGAGAGGAACAGTTACTAATCATTATTGGAGCCAGACCCAAGAGGGTTCCCAAGAGATTGTGGTGTTAAACCCAGAGTGCAGGGCGCTCACCCTATTTTTCTTATACATTTTTCTAAGTGGTAGGGCCAGTTTAATGAATAGGGTTGGAGCAACGACTATTTTATTTGCGACTATCGACAAGCACCGTAGTTTTGTAGGTCCAAGTCCTTCTGGCTTGCCGCAACTGGCAGCCCCGATTGTTTCAGAGGTGTCTAGGCCCCAACAACATGACCTTGGGGTTGGGTGCATTATTATTGAAAGCTGATTTCGCACATCCAGGTCCGAAGACCTTCAAGGCCGGCCGAAGATTCAGGAAAATTCCCGGGAGGGCGGATAAATGCAGGTACTAGAAATGCGGCCTCATTGTCATAGGAAGAATATAGCAGCCCAGAGAGTCCAACAACAAGAAGTACGCCACACCATAGCGCAAGAAAAAGACTGCATGTGTTCCAGCAGCACACAGTTTCTACACAATTATAAAAAAAAGACTAAAACCAGATCAAAGTGTATAGATCACAACAGCTCATGATTAATGGGGGTCCACCCGCACTCAAGTCAAAGGAGAGAAAGATGTCGGCTGTCTGTCAAGGTGAGCATATTGTCCCAGGCAGAAAGGAGTATGGTTTCCATTCCATGATGGGGGTGCAAGCCATCCTGAAGCGGCTTCAACAAACTTCGGTATTCTAGGTGGCATTGAAATGGATTCACCACTATGGTCCCCAAAATCTTGGCAAACCAAGCTAGACCTGTGGCCAGGAGATAAGAACGGAGAGTCCAGTAGGGTCTTTAAGAAGGGGGGCGAGAACCACTCTCTTACAGTCTACAGTCACTAAACCGGAACAAAAGCAGACAAAAGTCCCAGATATGCTGCGTGGTTCTTAGCTACAGCCATCAATTCCATAGTGAGATCAGTTCTGACTGAATGGACTTTAATGACAATTAGTGCTTTGTACATTTTCTGGTGATCCTTTGTTTCGGTAAGGGCTAGAAAATCCAGACCTACTCCAAACAAAGAGTCCTTTTGGGAATGAAAAGCAGCCCAAGTTCTCTTGAAAGAAAGCTTGCTTGGCAGCAGCAAGTGCCTTTTTACCTATAGGGAGGGCGAGTTTCAACGGATCAAAATATTCAGTTCAGCCAAATGTCCTCCGTTTCGATTCCATTTGCCTTGAAGTTTGTCTCAGTGTCAGGCGATGTGTAGTGAACCTGTGCAAGTCTATGCCTTTAAGCTTTGAAACGTAAGGATTCTAAAAAGGGGAGACCAAAAGGCAGTCGCCTCCTTCAAGGACTTTTAGAAAGTTCAGGAGAGATTTGAATGTAGCAAATTGGTCACTTTAACAACAAAGAAGAAAATGTGCTTTTTGTCCCAATTTATTTACACGTAGGGCCATTGGGATGTGGCAGAAACAAAGATACAGGCGATGCGATTGGACCAAGAAACAGCAATAGTGTTGAGGTACCCAAGATTAATCCCTCAGAAGATGCCTAGATCCAGGTAGTGTCCTCACAAGTGGGGGCAGATAAAATCCCAAGGAATGTGCCGCCATCTCTCTTTGTGGGCGGATCAGTCTTGTAGTCCAGATCACCTAATATAAGCAGGTGGTGCTCCCCCAATACCCATTGAGATGGGAGGTGATCAAAGCCATACTCAAAGTGGGACGTTTATGCCCAGACGTGATCCCGAGCCTCCTGGGCCTAGAGGTCCAAGCTACACCTCACTGATGCCTAATGACGACACAACTATTCTTGTGTTGCTTGTGGTCTCGGGTAGGAGGGATGAAACCAAGCAGTTTGGGAATTATGGCACCTTTGGAACTGGACAACCCGGATTTACATATGGTCTTTCCCATTCATTTCTGTAATGCCTTGGCAAGCTGAGGAACAAGTTTTTCCTATATCTACGCCAGAAGTTATGATCAATTCTAAACCTTCCAGACATCACCTCGTGTTTTGCCTTAGAAATAATGGGGCAGATATAGGTGGGCTATAGCATAACATATCGTAGTACCAGATTGAGAGGTGCAACGCCATTATTTCTATGGCAATGGTCAGCGGAGCAAGACTAGGAGTGCGAGTAACATGTAAATGTCCTCTAAAGATCACTGCAATCCCGCCCGCCTCTCCCCACTTCTCTGTTCATCTGTAAAGTAGAGTAACCATTTGGAATTATACTTAAAACCGATATACAGTCCAAAGTACAAAATATCCAAATTGAGGAAAATAAAAATCAGCAGCCAATGGTCCATTAGATACGGTAGCGGCAGCAGTCAGTAAAGTACACCGTGCATACCGTTATGCTTGGCTTAGTTAGAGGAAGGCCCTCAGCCCTATGGCGGTTATCCTTTCCTGAATTAACAAAATGGGGAAGGGTGTGGAATGCCTATTCCATTGCCGCTAAACATGGGCACTATATCAGAACTAGAATTAATGGCATTAGAGCGTTCAGGGTATGAGACGACATAAAACCTGAATCCCCTTATGACAAACTAATGCCATTATGCAGGACGCCTATATTGTTGGCTCAGCCACCACAGACGGGGACATTGAAGAGGGTCTGGAAGGCAGCTAATATTTCCACCACTGGGGACTTCACGGTAGGGATCTTTGCAGCCTGGGAGGATTTGAAACCACGCATAGGCGATAGCCCATTGTAATCACGCAACTATCTTCGGATGAGAGCCACACATAGGTCACACTGGCCGCTGTTCCCCGACGAACCCCCATCACACGCATGTTTAGCATACATATTACTTGAATCCTCAGGGAAGAAGGGCGTGAACTATGGACACAGAGGGGGCCGAAAGCCAGGGCCAAATGGGGTGAAGATCTCCAGACAGCATTCAAGGTGGAAGGCCATGTGTGGTCCAACGAAAGGGGAGTCGTTCACACCGGGCTATGCGCTGCTGATTTTAGCTAAAAGAACAATACTGAAGAGATGATCCTGGAAACGGCCACCACATGTGAAATAGGACTACAAGATGCGATATGGGCAAATGACGAGGAGGAACTATACATCAAGCTGCTGTCGCGCAGTAGTTGCCCTACGGACATATGGTCGGCTTTCGAGCATACCTATCAAAAAATGCTTAGTCACAAGCCATGGGTTCGTCAACGATGCGCCGATAGTTACACATTATCCAGACATGGTTTGCTAATCTATACGGATTGTAATGATTATGTGCTGTGCTGCTAACTTGCCTATGCTTATACATGACGTAATGCTCCAATTCACAGAGTGCTGTATAAATACAAAGCTTATACTGCTTTTCTTGGGTCAAAGCAGAATATATTATTCGAGTTTCTATCAGGCTCCTTAAAATAAATCTCCAGTCCCAAGTGTTGCTATTATTAAACCGGTCAACGACAAAGAAAAGGGTGGTAGAGCAATGCAAGCAGATTAACAGCGTGCCACGCCACAGGCTGTTTCACATAGGTGTGACGCGTCTACACAGCAGAGGCATATCCATGATTGTCTAACAAATGGGACCTGAAGCTAATGTCGTTGTGTTCACCGCAGTGACATTAACATCTGTAAATGCCCACAAAGCGCTGCCCGCTCAGGCCGTACGCTTCTGCTACACAAGTAATTTAGGTCCTGCGTCACCGGCGGGTGCCGCCACCTCAAGGGACTTGGAAAATTCAGGCCACTGCAGTCAAGCGGCAGGCACCACAAGGCACCGTTGTTACACAATATAACATTGTTATTGAATTCGAATGACACGGATGAGGTTGAATTAACCAACTTTGCTTTCCGAATGCATTCAAAAACAAGTTCACATAGCAGCAACATTTTTAATGCATTTAAAATTTGGGCCACAGCGGGAATCAATCTGAAAAAAAAAGTTTTGGCTCCATTTTATACCAGGTGCAGCCTCAGTTATCCTATCCGGCTACACATCACAAGGCCAGCTGCAATCAGTTGCCGCCATTAGACCGGTTCAGATAAAGCCTCCTATGGCCATGTGCCATTTTATTTTATTATTCAAAACATGGACCTAGTTAGAGAGCAGCAGCACGCTGCATGTACAGAGTGTGGGTTGCCAGCATATTCACAGTAGCTGGGAACTGTAACCCGAGGTCTGTGTGTCCACTGGAATTATTCCTGATGAGTTGTTGAAAAAGCAACGTTTTGAGAGATTTGCGAATTTGGGGAATTGTGTGGGCATTCTGAGCTGATACTGCGATCAAGTTCCAGAGGGTGGGCGTGCAACTATAGAATGATCGTTTGCGGGTACTCTCCTTACGGATGATTTGGGATTCAAGCTGGTTGGTTGATTGATTTGCTGCGCGAGGTGTCTGTGCCACCGGATATGTGGAGTTTAGCTGCCAGGTACGCTGCTGTGCAACTCGGGACTGCTTTATATATGATACATGCAGTCTTGAACAGTGCCCTGGCTCGGAGTGAAAGCAAATGTAGTATGCGTAGGATGGGGGTAATTCGGTCAAATGTCTGTGCTCCCGTAATAAGACGTGCTGCAGTGAGGTGGACTACTTTTAGGGGAGCCAAGTGAGCAGCTGGGAGCCCTGTCCGGAGAGCGTTTCCTTCATCAATGTGCGAGACCGCAAGAGCCTGCATTACCGTCAGGAAGACCTACGGCTGGATGATGGGTTTGATTTTTTGAAGGGTGGCGATTCAGAGCCAGGCTGTTTGGACCGTCTTGGCTATGTTTCTCTGGACCGTCTTGGCTATGTTTCTCTGGAAGGACAGGCTGCTGTCAATGGTGAAGCCTAAGGATATTGGCTGAGTGGGAGTTGTGGCTCAAACCCTTCTAGGCGCTGATCATACATGCTACCATCATATGCCAGGAGCAGTGTGATTTTGAAAGGGGCACTATCCGTCCACATTAAGCATCACAGGTTCAGGTACTGCCATTATATGCCAGGTGCAGCCTCAGTCACAAGTATCCCCCTTATACGCCAAATAGTGTCTTGATAGCGCAGTTCCAGTACATCTACCCTAGGTAGAACAGGGGGCTGCTCCGCCCGCAGACCCAGGGGCCAGCACACGCCAGCTCCAGATCCAGCACCTAATTAGCAGCCCGCTTTCAGAAGACTAAGCACGGAGCGCTGCCGAGTGTTCTGTAAGCAGTCGGCTTGTCAAAGCCCCGGTTGCCAACGTCTGCTATAAATAACTCCAGTGTACTGCCCTTTCCCCAGGCCCACGGGCTCTAACAGAATCTACCAAGCAGATCTGAAGTTGCATTATCCCACTTATTGCACCCACAAATAATCAGTACTCCAACCAGGTTTCAGAAGTCTCCACACTGGAAACTGCCCAGGCCTCACATACAGTGAGGCAGCTGTTCAAACTAGTATATGTGTCCTGCAATTTACAGACATCTCTTTATTATGGTGAATATTGTGACCAATCAAAACAGACGAATCCATTATTCGCTTAAAAGGATTTCTTACTGAATCACTACAAGACACGTTTAGCATTTAAAACTGTGGACATGATGATGTTCCCATAATGCTCTATGCTTTTTATGGGTTCTATGAATTGATACTGTATTGCATAACCGGCCGGGGCCACACCCCTTGGCCCTGCCCCCTACTTCCCACATCTCTGCCCCTCTAAAGAGGTGACAGTTCTCCCAGTACATTCTTCCCATATCCAGCACTTGGTGCAGCTACACTAGCACCCATCTGCATGAGGCCTTGGCCGGGACAAGGTACAGAACGCCCCTGAGCTTCCAATAGCAGCGTTGGCTCCTCACCATATAATCCCTGCCCAGCTGACAGCAAGGAGGCATGGGGGCAGGATTAGGATGGGCTGGAGGGAAAGGCATAGGGACTCAGATAAGGGGGGTTTGGGAGACTACAGGTGATTCTGGTGCTGGGTCCACCACTGAAGGGGTGCACTACCAGTCTTCATATCTTCAAAATGCACATTGCTTCATTTAGACGGAGGTCAATGGTCTTGTTGAGCTGAGCTTCAGGTAACTGCTGGATCCAAGACAGGATCAAAGCATGGCAGGCCTCGAGCATGTGGAGGTCTTCGATGGAGGATACAAAGCGCTGGACCTGGTCTCAAGCCTGTGGGGGTCTTCCATGGAGGATACGAAGCACTGGGCATCCAGGACTGGATCAAAGCAAGGCAGGCTGCGAGCCTGTGGAGGTCTTCCATGGAGGATACGAAGCACTGGGCATCCAGGACTGGATCAAAGCAAGGCAGGCTGCGAGCCTGTGGAGGTCTTCCATGGAGGATACGAAGCACTGGGCATCCAGGACTGGATCAAAGCAAGGCAGGCCTAGAGTCTGTGGAGGTCTTCCATGGAGGATACGAAGGGCTGGACCTTGTCTCAAGCCTGTGGGGGTCTTCCATGGAGGATACGAAGCGCTGGGCACCCAGGACTGGATCAAAGTGAGGCAGGCTGCGAGCCTGTGGAGGTCTTCCATGGAGGAGACGAAGCGCTGGGCATCCAGGACTGGATCAAAGCAAGGCAGGCCTTGAGCCTGTGGAAGTCTTCCATGGAGGATACGAAGCGCTGGGCACCCAGCACTGGATCAAAGTGATGCAGGCCGCGAGTCTGTGGAGGTCTTCCATGGAGGATACGAAGCGCTGGACCTGGTCTCAAGCCTGTGGGGGTCTTCCATGGAGGATACGAAGTGCTGGGCACCGAGGACTGGATCAAAGAGAGGCAGGCCGCGAGCCTGTGGAGGTCTTCCATGGAGGATACGAAGCACTGGGCATCCAGGCCTGGATCAAAGCAAGGCAGGCCTAGAGCGTGTGGAGGTCTTCCATGGAGGATACGAAGGGCTGGACCTTTTCTCAAGCCTGTGGGGGTCTTCCATGGAGGATACGAAGCGCTGCTGGGCATCCAAGACTGGATCAAAGCAAGGCAGGCCTAGAGCCTGTGGAGGTCTTCCATGGAGGAGGCTGGACCTGGTCTCAAGCCTGTGGGGGTCTTCCATGGAGGATATAAAGCGCTGGGCACCCAGGACTGGATCAAAGTGAGGCAGGCTGCGAGCCTGTGGAGCTCTTCCATGGAGGATATGAAGCACTGGCCATCCAGGACTGGATCAAAGCAAGGCAGGCCTAGAGCCTGTGGAGGTCTTCCAAAGGTAGGATACGAAGCACTGGGCATCCAGCACTGGATCAAAGCGAGGCAGGCCTAGAGTCTGTGGAGGTCTTCCATGGAGGATACGAAGGGCTGGACCTGGTCTCAAGCCTGTGGGGGTCTTCCATGGAGGATACGAAGCGCTGGGTACCCAGGACTGGATCAAAGTGAGGCAGGCTGCGAGCCTGTGGAGGTCTTCCATGGAGGATATGAAGCACTGGGCATCCAGGACTGGATCAAAGCGAGGCAGGCCTGGAGCCTGTGGAGGTCTTCCATGGAGGATACGTTAGAGGACAACTTTCTGACAAATCCTTGCTTTACATAAAGGAGTGGAAATTTCAGAGAAAAGGGTAATGACAGAATTATGCATAAGATGTCCAACCTGTTCTGCCTTTCACAACTTTTACTAAAACCTTAAAGTGCAAAGACCACGGCCCAACAAATGGCCTTCTACAACGATGGCAAAAAAACGGCACTGCCAGAGTAAAAATACAGTACCCGTGTACAGTAGAACTGCCCTGAAAATTCCCCACATAGATCTGGCATCGCTAGGGGAAGCACAGTTGGGCACACAGGCCCCTGCCAACAAGAGTCACCAAGAAGGCGGTGTGCAAGACCACAGGCCGCTGCCATGAAGAGGCACCAAGAAGGCGGTGTGCAAGACCACAGGCAACTGCTAAGAAGAGTCACCAAGAAGGCAGTGTGCAAGACCACAGGCCGCTACCAAGAAGGCGGTGTGAAGTCCACAGGCCCCCTGCCAAGAAGAGACACCAAGAAGGCAGTGTGCAGAAGAGGCACCAAGAAGGCCCCTGCCAAGAAGAGACACCAAGAAGGCAGTGTTCAAGACCACAGAAGTAGAGCCGCAGGCAGGAAGCGCATCATTGCGGCACATCCCTGACACACACCCACCTCTTGAGCATTGCTGCCTTTTGGTGTGCATACTCTGTTAAATGCCACGTGCTATATGAATTCCACTGCTGTCAAACAGGAGCCAAATCTACTGGCGGCCTTATTAAGCCAAAACCAGTGGTGGCCAATGCTGGAAATGGAAAATAAAATACTAGGGGATTCCACCAGGATGCGGGCAATAAGTGTGGTTATGGCAGGCAGGCCTAACACCCCAAAACACACTGCGTCGAACAACATTTCAGAGAGGCCTTGACCCATGTATAAATCACGTAATAAACCAACCCGACAGGATATCAAATCGATGTAGTAACATCTGCACTATAACGGTAGCTTTAATACCCCACCCCCACACCCCCCTTCCTGAATGGGAGCACACACACGCGCACACACACACACACACACACACCCTAAAAAGCCTGTTTTACACTGCCATCAAGACTGAAAGAAACAGTGAATGAAAAAAAAACATCTCATTCGTGTAGTCTTTGCTCATCAAAGCATTCAGGCTGCATGCATCCTTCTCCCCTCCATCACCCACCATTCACATCTCTTAAGGGAAAAGCATTAGAGCGTAGCAACCCCCTAGTAACTACACACTGGCGAAGGAGCCTCAATCTACTGGTGGTTAAATGTTAAAATACTGAAAAAGAAACCAGAACAGAGCTCTTAAGATTGGTAGTCAAGTGCTGTGGACATGTGATCACAGCAGGTGCGTGGTTGCACAGCGCCTCAGCCATGCACTTTGGTTCCCCAGATTCAGGAATCTGTACCCATATTCTGAATCTGGGGAAATCTGGCCCAATTCCAACACTGATATGGGCAATTAGACACCACCGTCGAGCCCACACTATGTAGCATAAGGACGCCGGCAGCAATTCTGCCTCTGTATGGTCACCAAACGCACTGCAGAGAAAGTGGTGCTATATGGCCAAAAATAATCATCTTCCCGGAATAGCTGAAGCAATGACTTGAGCAGGGTGGGACAGCCTAGGAACCAAGTGATTTAAAGTGTTGCTTCTTTTAAAAGCAGGAACCTTCCACCTTGGGGCAGAGCCAATCGTAGCACTCCATTCACTGGCAGGTGTCTTATTTTTGGGTTGGGACAAAAACGCCCAGATTCACATCCTTAAATAACGGCACTCGGCAGACGCCGCTTGGTAAACGCCCTGCCTGTCACGCGATCTTAACATACATTGCGATCAAATGGGGACATACTAAACCATATTATTCAAGGACAAAATAAGATATCGGCGGATCAGGCGATGTGACTTGGAACACGCTGTACAAGATTTTTTTAAATGTTGGGCTCTTGGTTCGATGGGAAATAAAAAATAAGTAACATATCGTGGTTTGCACTACAGTTTGAAAAGAGACGACAATGGCAATTGCAAGTGATTTACACTGGTGCCCCACCAGGAGGGAGGAGCAGAAATAATTAAAGTAAAATAACCCGTTGGATCCAACGTTTAGATTTCACCTCCCCAACTGGTATGAATGGAGACAAGGATTTTGCAACATTGCGGCAAGTGGGCAGTGTAAAGGGGTGAGAAGGCAAATACAGGGGCGAGGCCTCTCCTTTACGTTTCTTAAAGTGGGGGGTGGTCTGCAGGATTGTGGTTGACCAGTAAAGAATGGCGGTGGAGAGAACTGGTCAGCTGACCGCTGTGGTGAACTAGGGCTTAGGCTGTAAAGGGAATGCATGGGGTCTTTGCCCGCGTAACTGCAAGAACGCACAAACGCTCTAAGACACTGAGTAAAGGAACAGCAAGACGTCAAAGTGAAGGGGCGCAATAAACGGTCATCGTGAAGAGGACACTTAATACAGAGTGAAACATCCTCCCCAGAACACATGAGAAGCAGAGGGGGCTAGAACAGGCCAGGTCAGTCAGAAGGAGGAGGAGGAGGAGGGCCAAGGAGGAAGGGCAGGTTTCTGGGGTTGTCCCCTCGATTTGGCAAGAGGGCAAAGGAAAGCCTTCCCTTCTGGACCCCCTTCCCCCCTGAGAGACTAGGGTTATGACGGGGAAGTGGGCTATAGACAGCAGAAACATTTCACCGCTATGAAACTCATGTTGTGCACTATACCAGTGCAGGGAAGGATGTGAAATGGATTAACGTCACAAAACAAACATAGGGCAAAACACAGATGTAGTACGATCAGAAAAACTAGGGGTGGTGTCATGGAGACAGGAGGAGGCCACTACCATTGAGATGCAGGCATAGTCCCGAATAACCTAAAGGACGCGTGGGTCATCCCTTTGCTCAAAAAACCATCACTTGATCCCAGCATACCAACAAATTATAGGCCCATCACCACAGTCCCCTTCATGCTCAAAATATTGGACGACCTGCCTTTTTGCAGATCCAGGACCACCTGGAAGCTAACAAACTCCTTGGCCTCAGGCAATCTGGTTTCTGTCCCGTGTCAATCTGGTTTCTGTCCCAGGCACGGGACAGAAACCGCCCTCATTCACCTAAATACTCAGATTGAGGTTCTGAAAGACAATGGGAAACTAGCCTTGCTACTTCTATTGGATCTCTCAGCAGCCTTTGATTTGGTCAACCACCAAATTCTCTGTCAGCACCTCAATCAGCTGCATACTTTTCAGACTCTGCCACCGCCTGGATTAGATCCTTTTTAGATAATAGATCTATGTGGGTATTCTCTCCCCCTCAGCATCTGTAGAGCATTCTCCCTTTCACTGTGGTGTTCCCCAAGGTTCGTGTGCATCACTAACACTTTGTGTTCACAAAACCACTTTTTGATATCCTTGACCATCTGGGTGTCTTGTACACCAATTGCAATGACGGCACCCAGATACTCATACCCATCACGGGTGACCATGAAGCAGACACCAATCCTTGAACAATATCTACACTGTTGTACAGGCATGGATGGCTCAACACGAACTTTGCCTCAATGATGACAAGACGGAACTCCTCATTTTAGGATCCCATCAACATCTTAGCAAACTTGACTCTTCCTTCAAGTCATTCACCATTGACGGTAACGCCATCAGGGTCTCCAAGGATACCAAAACCATAGGAGTTTATCTTGATAACTGTACTTTCTATTTCCTACTCTGTAAAATGTACCCTTCTGGGTAACCTGAAGATATGTGCCCAGATGCCCTTGGGCAAGGCACGCTATACAAATAAAGAAATACAAAGTCATGAGCCAATAAGAGCTCAGGAAATGAAGCGCTATACAGGCAGACCAGCATTTTACCTCAGGATTCCAATAAGAATCCAAGCGGACATGACAAAGTTGTTCATCCTTGGAATGTAATGCCCATGAATGTCCAGTATATGGAATACATCAACCGATAGTGGAAATCAGTCATCCACTCAAGCTCGCTAAGGTGCGTCTCTCTGACTGCACAACACTGGAATGAGGACAAAGGGCAAAGTGAGCAGCACATCCTCCCCACACCCCCCCACGGGAGAAGGAAAGCTGCTGCTGTACAGCGGTGGCTGCACGTCCTCTGAAATCCCCTCTCCTCTCTCGAGGTCACACCAGCATAGTCCCTTTCACCAAATCCACGCATCAAACGAAGAGCACAGGCCTCCGCCAGCAGCCACCAGCAGGTTCCACAGGACTGGCCACCAAGGAAACTTGAGCAGAGAGGCTGCCACCCTGCCACTCCTGCTTGACACAATACCTAAACAAGTTCACCTTTTAAAGCTAAACTGGGCACAAAACGTAAAAATCCTCAGTGGGGGAGAGCCTCAAGTTGATCCATTCTGTAGAAGTCCACCATATAAATGTAGTCC
Source organism: Ambystoma mexicanum (assembly GCF_040938575.1). Lineage (NCBI taxonomy): Eukaryota > Metazoa > Chordata > Amphibia > Caudata > Ambystomatidae > Ambystoma > Ambystoma mexicanum. The sequence continues at coordinate 1,525,050,344 of NC_090922.1, read as the reverse complement.
AAACCATATCACCTGGCCTTGCCCCCTACCCAATACCCCACTTTACAGACAAGCCTGGGTGCTCCGACACCGCCACGGTGGAGACCTGGCAGAAATTTGGAAATGGAATCTGGGTAGGTTGAGTTTCTATGAAGGGCGAACCTTCTCAGACACTCCCCACCCCCCCCCCCCCCCAACAGCTGTGCCTCATCCGGCAAGAGCAGCAAACCACCATTTACCTCCAGCCTTCCTTGGTTTCAGGAGTGGCCTGAACCAGGAACAACCTCGACCCATCTCTACCAAGAGAGCATGGGCAGAAAGCACAGCCATGCCCAGAACACCACCAGTACCTGCATCTCACCAGTGCCAACCACTGGAACACTGCCAGCCAGTCTCCCGATGAATACAGTCGATAGCGCTGCATCATCACACAAACCACTCTACCACAGCGTGCCCACTTAAGTCACCCACTCCATTGGGGCCACTCAACTGCAGGTGCTAAGGTGGTAAGGTGGTGTATATGCCAGCTCAGTTCTAAAACCAGCAGCCCGGGCGGCCGTGGCTCGACTACTCCAGGAGCTCAGCTTTGGCATCCACTTCACCTTCTAGACAAAGGACCACAGCACGTTCGAAACACAGGGGAAAGCTGCCCCTTCACCCACCAGTTCCATGCCCCTTGGCCAGGTGCCCTACAGCAGGCAGTCAGTCACAGAAGGAGTGGCAGTGCACCCAAGAACTTAGAGAGGGGGCGGGGCGTTCTGCCACACTGTATGGACCAAAGTTCCAAGAATACATCTGGGGAACTGTGGTTACCCATTTCTTCCAAATCTGGGTTCCCCTCCTCCCCCGTCAGTGTGGATGTTTCGGTAATTCGCAGGGTGGCGTTTTGACACACTGATCAGCAGTGATATATATATATATATATATATATATATATCCATGTAACGTACCCCACACAGCCGATTGGTGTTTCCTCTCATTGCACCCCGAGTGCCTGGCCTTCCTTTAGCATCTTGTAGTCTGGCGCGCCTCCTGCGCATGTTTTAGGTTGGTGTGGCTGCCCCCGGGTTTCTGCCGGGCATGCTATAGGCCCACGTCTGCCGCCCGAGGGTGCCCCTTCCAGTTCTTCCGGTTCCTCTCCCAGGAGTCTGGCTGTTTCTGGTGGAGACGCCGTGGCTCGTCCTCGACAGTTCTCTTGCACTACCTGCCACCCATCACTCCACCTTATGACACCGACCACAACAATTCCCTCCACTCGAGAACCACTCCCTACCCTCCAGCGCCAGCAGCTGGTTCAGAAGCAGGAAATCCCCTGCACAGGGCGACCACCAATCCCCCACAGTGCAAGCAGCACAGTCACTCCAAAAAGCAAACTATAAGAGGAGGCAGGGGAGAGCCTGGGAAGAGGAAAAGTGTGGGCTGGCTTAACTAATAAGGTAACGATGGGAATGTTGCACCGGGCGCCCAGTCACCCCATAAACCTTCCATCTGCCAGAGCAGACCGGCGGCAGGGCTTTCTGGAAAAGCAATGGCCACGGTTCTCAGGGTTTGGAGGTCATGCTCTCCACGCAGTCACTGGAACTCTGCATAGAAGGTACGAAATGTAACTTATTAGCAGAAGCGCACTCAGCCAGAAAACAACACCTCGCTATGCGCCTCTGCGCCCATCAGAGAGCGACTACATCATCACCCCCTCCACCCCCCTCGTCGCAGGTCATGGAGGGCTACCCACAGGGTGTAAGTCATGTCACCTGGGCGCCTCAACTCCACCCAGTCCACTCAAGAAAAAGGCAAACAGGGTGGGTCTCCCAAGCAGGGGTGTTGCCAGGTATGGAAAAGATCAGGGGCTAAGCTAATATCGGGAGTAGAGGGATTCGGGCCTAGCTATAGCCTTTTGCTTGTAGCTCCTGCGCTTCTATCCGGGGTTACAACCAAAAGACCGGGGCTATGGCTCCCCACATCCCCCTTAGCAACGCCTCTGCACCCAAGCAGTGCATTCATTCCCCGCGGTTTAAAAGCGCCTTTGGCCTCCAAAATGACAAAGCTCCTGTCATGGCGTGTGTGGATCGAGGTGTGCAGCCTGCGTTCCCCATAACTCCCAAGGTCCCTAACCATGGACTATGCCCGCTAGGGCTGATGGGAGCTGTAGTCTAAACAACTGGTGAGCCACTCAATTCTGCACACATGTGCGTGACTAGACAAAAACTCTGATGAAAGAAAACCAATTCCAAGAGTGAGGATGCAGGGAGATTAACCCACAAATTGATGAGTCTTAAAAAAAGGGGGGGACATGATCGCACGTCATACATTTTTAACAGCAATTTACATAATATAACATGTGAGCGGCGCACACCGCCCACTGCACGGAGCAGATTCTACCGTTCCCCACTTCACTAGTAAGCACTTTCTCCAGACGGAGAAAAGGCTGAGCCAGCCCAGCGGAGAAGGAAACTCCAAAGCTTCATGTTACACAGCGATCTCTGTAGTCTGCTGGAACATGAATACATATACTTTTTATTGGCGTAAACAAAGCGCGCTTATAACTTAAGGCAGGGGTAAACATTTCATGTTGAAAGCTACTAGCCAGCCTTAAAAAGCCACTCGCCACCTGAATTCTACACCATAAAAGAGCACACCCTGTCCTACTCGCTAAGAGTCAGGCATCGCTAGGACGGGGTGATGCAGAAGCGGGAAAGGGGACGGCTCCAGCAGGAGGACCATAGATTAGTAATGCAGAAAGGCGCGCATGCCCTGCGTGTTGCAATCACACATGGAGCCATTTGAAGGAGTTCAGGGAGGGGGCGAGGGGCTACAGGTAGTTGGGATGCTATAGGTAATTGGTATCATGTTGCATTTGGCTGTGTGATGGGCTCACGGTGTGCTCCAGCCACCTAGTTACACCATGTTGGATTTTTAACCCCTATTCATTTTCCTCTGCAGGCTAAGGTCTGAATACCCCGGGCAAGTGCCCAAAACCCCAAACCCCAGAGAAGCCAGGTGTTCACACCAGAAGGGGTGGTTTTTTGGGCCTTTCATAATTTCAGGCCGGTATCGAGGTGTGCATCCATCGGACCAGCTACTTAGGTGAAGACTTTATAAGCCCTACATAGTAGTTGTCGCAGGTAACAGTACATATGGCCTAGAGCCGAGGTTGGAGGAGTCTGGCAGGTCAAAGTCAATATTTATAACCAGGATTCTTACTACCTTTGTGGGTTCTGGACAATGGCCCCAGCGCAGGGGTCAGTGCACTTCAGACAATAGACTTGATTTGACATTAAGAAGCAGGACCTCCACTGTTCCACCGCTTAATGTGAAGGCAGCCAAGACCCCTCGACTGATCAAAAGCCGCTAGACAAGACTTCAATTTAAGAGCATGTGTCGTCCAAACAGACCATCAGCTCTAGTCGTGCATATGGTTAAACTGCAGTACAAGCTAACAAAACAGGATCTTCTGGCAGTGAAGCACACTTTAGTAACCGCGGCGATTGAGCCATTAATCCCTCACAGGTTAAGTGCATTTTCCTGGAATCCCATGGACAAAGTGCCACTGTCTGGCGTCTTTCAGATAAATCAGATCAGATGATCTTTCCCACTCGCTGTACCACCAAAACCCTGAGGTATAGGTGGTCGTTGACTATATTCGAAGGCTGCGTACAGGTCAAGGAGAACCAGTGCCTGCCACTCCACTACGCCCCTGCAAATTCCCGGCAGTATCAGCGACTTCCCGGATATCTGGCCTAAGGCCTGCCTGCTGTGGCCTCAGATTTTGCTGAGCTGCGAGGTCACTACTTTCGGAAGTCGTTGGGCTAAGAAAGGCAATGGATATAGGGAGGGTGAAAGTGACATGGGCTTTGGGGCCAAGGGGTGACTTGCGCTTCAGTTGACCGGGGACCCTCGACTCTGCAATATGATGTCCTGTGGGCCTTCCAAGACTTGGTAGAAAATCACAAGAAGAACCCAAAGATAGGCTAGTGAGAATCAATCTCCCCATTTACCGGTAAGAGGGGAGGGCAAGGAGACTGTTCTCGTAAAGGGAAGCCCAGGATCCAATCGTTTAGGGAAAGTTCATGGGAGAACTTGGCAGACGGAAGGAGGCAATTATCAGAAAAAAAAAAGAAAACTGGGGGATGGAGCGATTGTGCGCTTAAAAGACGGTGAGATGGAGTGATCCACTGCCAAAAGGGATCTTCGCTTGCTTGAAAGGGCGGAATTCTGCTGTGTAGGTCTTTCTGCCATTACCACGCAGTCAAAATAGGGCTAATGGACAAAGAAATCGGCTCTAAAACATTCAAGAACTGAGTGGCGATAGGACAACTTCCTGCCCCACACCCTATCTGCTACTCCATTTATTTTCTTGTGCTTTTAAAGATGGCCTCAAAGGACTAAAGGACCTTTTCGGGTTCCTAAGGTGGCTCGATTTCAGCGGGGACATTTGATCCAGAGAGTCTAGCAACTTGCAATTAAAGAAGGAGAAGAGATCCTGAACCCGGTCCCTGTAAATATTCTGCAGCGGAACATAGCGGTTCCACTGAGCCGTCTTCCTTGGTTTAATAATGGATGGAAATATGTGACAGACTTATTAAATATAGGAAAGACACAAAAGAAGGTTAAAAAGTAGGTCAGAAAAACTTTAACCCAAACATCTCCTTTCGGGATCCACCCCGCCGGATGGCGGATCGAAAAGGAACAGGGACCAAACACCTCAAACAATGGTTATCAAGAGTCAACCGGTCACTTCATAGTGCCAGAACTTCACCAGAACTGGTCCCTCACAAGGTACAGGTTGTAAAGGGTGGGTTCAGTGTAGAGTATAAGGGATGTGTTCCGCATGTCCAAGGAAGGTGTGGTGGGGGCGGCGGTCGCAATGCATTAATAGTGAAGCGTCCAAACCCCACACCAAAGCACAAGTTGCACAAGGCCAGTGGTCTTCATTTTAAAAAGTAGAGGAGCACCGCTTCCGCCCACTGCACTGGGACATCTGGGGGTGAATTTTGACACCAATGGTATCTGCACAGTTTTTACCCAATGTAGGAGGGAGGGCCTGGCACAATACTGCAGGGTGCCCTACTCCAGATATCAAGTAGTAGCTGCACCGTACAAAACGTACTCAACCAGGCGTGCGTCAAGTCTGAACTATCCCAGAATGAAACTTAGTTGCGCTTTTTTTGGTGTCGTCCAGCCCTGTGTAAAACAAGATACCTCATGGTGCATTCTGTAGCAAAATGGAGGTGTGGAGAAAAATGAGGGATGGGCATGAAAAGTGGGAAGCTAGCAATAGGTGATTAGAAGTGGGGGGGCAGGGGCCAAGTTATTTCACGGCTCTGCATGCTTTCGTAATAAGACTGCTTCCGGGTCAAGCAGCAGAAGGAGAGTTCCATAGGGTGGAGCCTTGAATGAGGAATCGTCCCGCGCAGCGTTCATAGGCCCAGTTAATTGACACTGGGTAGCAAATGCAGGAACTGGTGGCATTGAAACGCTATTAGGGTGGAGGAGGCTGGGCTTCAGGAAAGGACAGATTGACGAAGGTCGCCCTGTTGCTGGATCAGGGACCAATGCAATGGTCTTAGGACACGGGCAACTGTGGTGCAAGCATCGTAGGAGAAAGACATTGGGATCGTTGCAATTTTAATAAGGTCATTCATTGGTAGGGGCATTCTTAGAAGCCGCAACAAGACTGATGTGGGGAATAGGAGGATCCGGAGAGCCAGAAGCAGCAAGGGAAGCCTTCTTCCTTATGGAGACATTGCAACACAAGTATTTCCGATTCCACAAGTCAGTGCCCTTCTGCAAGCTATTTCCATTACCCGCCTTCAGAACCACCACCGCACAAAGTAATTGTGGCTGGGACCGGTGCCGCAGAAACATAAATCACCACTCATTAGCCCTCCTCACACAAGAACCTGCACACCATTGGTCTGTTCCTGACAAAAACCTGCCACCCCCCTGTTCCTACAAAACACTACCACTCTGATCCCAAAATCCCAGTAGACCAGGGGTCTGACCCTTTGACAGTCCAGATGTTTTGGACTACAACTCACATAAGCCCTAAATAGCACGGCCACAGGTTTTGTCGAACAAAACATTCGGACAGCAGCAACTTGCAGAGCCCTGCTCCCTCTAATCACAAGTAGTTGCCTCCTGGTTTCAGATCACTGCAGCCCCCCTACCCCATTTCCGCTTCTGTTAACATTCTGGACTGTCGACTACCCTCATCGAACTTCAGGGTCACCTAATGTTTACTCAAGTGGCCCTCCGGATGTTTTTTACTACAACTCCCATGATACTTGTTACGTAAGATTGGCATACCCCCTTTACATTTTATATAGTGAGTCAGCACACCCCACCTTATGCGGAGCGCTGGGAGATACAATTTATCCCCTTTCTCACATGTAACATTTTGTTACAATTGGGAGTTTTACCTTTATGACTTTCAGCCTCGGTAAAGCACAGAAGGGCCACCATTTTGCTAAAATGGTGGGCTCATTTTTTCGCCATTTGTGCGCTTGCTGATTCCGAGGTCTTCCCCGTTTATTCTAGGTAGGAATTACCTCGGTGCGAGTTATTCTTCGGCAGGAATCCTTTGTATTCCCGGCCAAGGCTCCAGAGTGTCCGAGAAGCCAGGAAGCGAGAGCAGAGTCCAAAGCTCTGCAGCTCTTTGGCTTCCACCTAGCCTGAAATGCGTCCAGTCTCAGTGGAGCCCTGACAAGTCGACCACTGGAACCAAATCCTTAAAGGAAGATTAAGAAAACGCGGCTGGGGTGATTTCCAGTGACTGCGGTGTCACCGGAGCCTGCTGTAACCCTTCCTTCCAAGTGACCTGGGGACTCTGAAAGCAATGACCCAGAGCCTGGTGAGATCCACTAGACTCAAGGCGTCCTGCATTTTGAGCCTTCCCAAGCTGTGCTGACATCTTGCAGAGCTGCAATACCCCAATACCCTGAGACCTCAAGCCATTATGCGGTGCATGGTCTTCCGAATCAAGCAGAAACTTTGGTGGCCTCCTCCCATCGCTCCAAAGACACAATTTAGGATTGCTGAACCAGATTAGAGATGAGAATCCGACCAGCGATATTCAGCCTTCTCCTGGATCCTGAAAGGGCACCAAAACCACAGAACCGCATCCAGCCATGAAAAAAAACTCTTGCTTGGAGCCTTCCCCATCGATCCCTCTTCCATCTTCATAACAAAGGAATCCCTTGACCAGGTTTTTTCGCTGGAGCTCCTGAAATCTCCCCTACTGCAACTCTTCTTCACTGCCGAGGTACTGTGTTGGCTGGGGTATTTCCATACCTTTAGCCTTTGCGATTTCTGTATAGCTTTGGGGTTTTTCCTGTGATTGGGAGGCTTCTTGTTCAGTTCACCAAGGCCCACTGCTGTAATCCTCCTAGGGTGTCTTCTCAGAAGTCCCTGGACCCTAACTAACTTTCAAGTGAAATACTTGTTTGAAGAGACTTCCACAGGAACTCTGATTTGTCCTGAAACTGAAGCCTATCTCACCCTGCCTACAGCTGGCACATAGACCACTAGGGCCCGTCTTCTGCCTCTGAGTGAACTCATGCAATAGACTAGGGAAGGACTGGATAAGTAAAGGATTCTGCCTTGAAAAGAATAACAAGTGTTTCAAAGTAACTAACTCTGAGTGAACAGTAACAAAAGTTCTTACTTACCTTGAATGTGGATTGTGCTATTCTGAAAAGTATATAAGGGTAATTTACTCACCTGTGAATTGGTTGTGCCTCTTTCACAAAAGGAATGCGGTTGGCATCACTGACCATTTCTTTCAGAGAATAGGTGTATATGTTTCACAAGTGGGTCTTGCTTCCCCTAACTTTCTGTATAGCCCGTTAAGAATAAATCCGCCTTAAGTTTTACTTACCTAGAATAACATTGAGTCATTTGTAAGGTATAACATTGGGTTTTGCTTTCCCTGGCCTGTTTTATACAGATGCCAATTACCTACCGTGCCAACCTAAAGTAAGTTAGTAATTGCTTACCTCAATCTGGGTTCCACTGGCCTAAAGAGCATCTAATAGAATGAGGGTTCCTGGAATGCCCCTTCTGGCCCCCATAATCAGCACGCAAGATGCCAGTCACTGTTTGGCCAGCCCCCAGGAGGGCCAGTGACATCCACATATCCAAACAGATATTCTCTCAGACAACCATTCAAACCTTATCCAGCTGACGTCTTCCTGGATACAGGTGCCTCAACACTGATCATGGTTGGAGGTCCCTCACTAGACCTGATCGATTAATGACAAATATCTAACTGTGCCGACGTCATTAAAGAGATATCACGACATAGCAATGTTAGCCATGAAGCAAAGTTACATGGACATACAAAGAACATGCTTACACAGTTCTGTAGTTCGAGGACAGATACATACTGTTGAAAGCCTTTTAGTATTTTCACTCATTAGCCAAATGGAGAAACCCAGACACGCAAGAAAGCAAGAGAGACAGCGCAAAATTGCAGAAGCTTATTGCAACTAACCCTATGGAACTACAGGACCATATAGGGAACCTGGAAGAGCCAAAATACTACTAACCTATAAGAAGAATAGCACAATATAGACCAAGGCATAAAATAAGCAGTGTCGCAGAGCAATTTTCTATGCAATTCTGTAGGTTTGCTAATTACATTGGCACTTGTGTAGCAAAGCTAGCTATTCAAGTTACCCTGTTCAATGAAAGCACAGCTCACCAAGCATTCCACTCTTGCCTTCAGAGCTCTCTCCTCCCTCGATTCGCTGACTGCAATTTCAAAGGGGCTTACGGAGAGAGAGTGCAGCAGCAATCATCCCCTTCACTCATGTGCCAAAATGCTTGCGTGGGAGTGCTATGCACATTTTCTTTTTCAAATAATTGCAAACCAGAAATAATCGTGATAATATGGTTATTAAGCTAACTGTATCCTATCTGCCAAAGAGTGTTTGTTACTTTTTTTTTAAAAAGGCTTTCAATTCCTTTTCTAAAAATGTAATTGGTTACATAATGCATAATTACAGTATTGCTACTGTAAAACACTGCATCGTCACCATGCTTTACAGTTAAGTATCTAAATCTGTGTCAACTAGATTTCATTTTGGTGGGGGAAGATGCATCATATGACGAGTGGCCACTTTTGAAAATGTACATGACCACGCAGCCAAATGCTTTGAGGGTAAACCTAGTTCTGTGGCCTGCTGGTTACATACAGCTTGCAACTGGTGTTCAACCCATGAGCTGATCCCATACTCCTGGACATTCTCTCTCTCAACATTGCTTTATACCCGCAGCCGTGAAAGTGAGATGGCCGCAAACTACAATATTCTGCCTAGTTTGCCCCGTTCTGTGCCTGCTACACCATCCACACTGCTTAGTCTTTTACATAATGAATACACAAAGCTAACTTGATATTTACTTAAAGTATCGATCAATAGTTTCATCCAGTCTGTAAATCTACAGACCCACTGCAAAACTGCACACTGTAGCTGGCTTCCAGGGCTCAATTTTCTCTATGATTATGATTGCATTATATATTTGCAACTGATAGAGCTGGCCAAACAGTTTTCAGAGCCTTTTATCATATCTATTCATTTGTGTCCATTAATGCAGCTAACCTTTTTACAGATACTCATCAATGGCTTGCAAAATATTTTCACCATGTGCATAGTCAAGTAGATTTTAAGAAGGGCCAGTACCATTTGCAGGGGATGTTTGAAACATTTAAATAAATGTTACTTTGTTTGTAGTAAATGTCAAAAAAAGTTTAACTGTGTATGGCTGGCCTCTAGGTGTGCCAAACTAAAGTGGGTTTGTGGTGACATGCACCATGCAACAGAAAGTGAATTTAAATTTGTTGTCATCCGTTTCGATGGGTCTAGTTCATGTCTCTTCAGTCGAGTGGGTAAATTAAGTTACTCAACCTGCAGGTCAAGTGGAATTTCAAAGAAATTGCAAGTCCAGGCTTCTCACTAATCTCTTCATTCAGCAGGAACACAAAATGGCTGTATTGTTGCTCACTTTATATCTTGGGTATCTTCTGGTGGCATTAAAAACAGTAATACAAAATTGCTAATCAAAATGGGGTTGTTTGCTAATCAAGAAACATGTATTAGCAAACTCTGCTAATCATTTATTTTTACTAATTTATGTCTTGTAGACATGTAGCAATTATAGCATAACTATACCAGAATTACATGAAGCCACAGGCCACAGAACAAGAGACGAAGGAAAGCAGAATTAGGCCGCACAAAGCACCATGCCAGGGCTCGCAGCCAAGGTCAGAGACGAGCAGCACATCCTAAGCTTCAGAAACAAGAAGCCACCTGCAAAATAGCTAAAATAAATCCTCACTAATTACAGACCAGAATGCTCAATTTTGCGGTCTTCATCTGCGTGGTGCAGCCAAATGGTCAATGGGCATTTACTCGTGGTGGGAAGAGGAGCAGTTCCCAGGGAAGCACACAAGAAGTGATACATGTCTTTTACAACATTAAAACCCGGCAGGCACGCTAAAGGCAAAGTGGTTATACTGATGCCAACAGTGGGGACACAGACTTTCTCATCGCCTTGAGAAGGTGCACGGAACACTGACAACAGAGCTGGGTCTCAGGCATGGGGAGTTCAGCTGCTGCCAACCAGGGAACAGAAATCCAGGGGTGGATGGCAGAGCGCAAGGGCCAATGGTAATCCTGCAGCAATGTAATAGTTTCTGGGGAAGGAGCTGTACCCATTACTGAAGACCAAGTCCATGACCCTCCCGACAAAGATAAATATCTACAAGGTGATCATCAAACCTACCCGGACGTATGCCTCCCCAGCATGGATGACCTGCCATGAGCAACACCGGGAGAGTCTACAGATAGTGAAGAACAAAGCCCTGTGTATATCGTCTGGAGCACCACTCTTCAGAAGGATAGCAGACCTTCACAGAGAACTGGACATCGAGATGTTGGACGAACATCTAACGTAGGCGAGAAAGTACTTCTGCCAAGGACTGGATCAGAACCTGCCAACAATGCAAATAAACCGCTACCCGATGCCCATCACGGCGAAGACCCTGTGAAACCAGCCCTACTGTATCAAGTGCACACAGACCATGAAGAATCCTAACCCACGACTACACACTCAACCAGATAAGATAGAGTAATGAGGCTCAAGCCTCGTTATCCAAAAATCACAGCTGATAGATTTTATCCATCAGCAAGAAGACGACATCCTGCCTAGAATAGCTGGGTGCCATTCTTAAAGAGTATTCTGCTGGTGTCGCTGACCTCGGTCTGCCCAATGCATCCTAAATCCGAGTAAAGAGTTCTTGCTCATCTTAGACTGTGCTCCACAGAGCTGAATAGCAACTGTAGTTGTATATTGCACAAAAATGTCTTACTCTCCTCGTATAACTAATGTAGTTATAGGTATGTACCGTTCCTTGAATCAGTGTTCCACTATTTAGAAATGTATCCAGATAACAGGGTTGGTTAATTTTTTGATTTCCTTAACTGAGTGTCACTGCATAACTGGCAGGGTCTACTACCCTGGACTTACTGTAATCTGTATTTTTATTCCCCATGAATAAGTGTGCCCTATACTAAATGTGTATGATAAGGACTGACTTCCCTAGAATTACTGTTAGGTATTCTGAAGACTGTTTTATGCTTTGGTCTGGGTACCTTTAAACAGTGTTGGGTTTTTGTAATATGTCCATGACTCTTTGACCAACATGGCCTACTTTTATTTCTAACAAACTTTTTTTAATTTTTATAATACTTTCTTTTGTAAGAGTTTCTGGGGAATCCTTGGTATACTTAAGTTTCTTTGTACCTTCCTACTGCCCCAAGATGAGCCTGGCTGCTAGGTCTACGCTACCATATACTCAGGTGGTACAGTCTTATAAGTGGAGTTTTGTACTGTCCCAGTGGAATGGTTTTACGAAGTCCTTAGTTGCACTTCAGAAAAATTGTCCGAACAATACTCCCTGTATATATAATGCTGTCCACAGATGAGGATCAAAGTTCAAAGCATCTGGATTACAAGTAACTGTGCATGTTTTGGGAAGATTTTCTGAAAAAGAAGGCAGCAAGCACAGTGCATGCATGACCCTTTGGTTATTCTATCATGTGCATGGAGAGTAGTGCTTTTGCACACTCCGGGGAGCTAAGTTCCCAGGGGTAGCATGCCCCTGGGAAAGACTACATATTGCCTGGCAGAGCCGAGTGGGCGGAAGACTGCTGGCAGGGCCCTACACTCCTGAACCTGCCCAGCTCCTGCCACTGCTCTCCCGAGGCCATGTAAAATACATTGGAAGGCCAAAGAGGTGCCCACATGAGCTGTGGGCAATAAGACTTGCCCACTCTACAGAGAGCATATGACAGCTGCCGAGACCAGAGGAGGCACTGAAATAACCCCACAAGGTAGGGCGAGAAGGGCCTAGAAGAGCACGGTGTGGCAGGAGAGCCAAGAGCAGCCTGGACACAGAGCACCCCTGCCCTGGGCTCCAAATCCCTAAATGCAATGGGAGGAAGTCCACCAGGCCTGTCATTATCAAGCACGAGAAGGCTGGCATCAGGGTGCCATGATGCACCACGGTGCCATGAGATGCTGTGGAGGCCCAGCTTTGCCAGCCTTAAATGAGGTCTGCAGAGACCAGACACAGCGACAGCGGTCGGGTTCGAACTACATACACACTATAAATAAATACTCCATGGCAGTTTCACTTTCTGTGCCCAGCTTGACGTCAGCTGAGGGCAGGGCCAGAGTACCTGGCTCATAGCAATGCAAACAAAAAAAAATGATGAGGCTGTGATCGTTTTAATAAAAGTTACACAAAATGCAGGCATTGATGCAATGAAGTGTTCTGTGTCTTTCTGCGGCCTGTTGTGGGTAAATGCCAGGCTGTGCCCAGGAAATCGGGGATCATGCATGCTCAGCAGGGTCGCTCACATTGCCCATATGCCTGTGCATGCACCACGGGGACAGATCAGTGCAGTTCATGAAGGTGACGAACGGAGAGCGCAGCAAGTGGAGGAGGCACCCCGATAACCGGGGCAGGGGCCTTCCTCCTGGACGCTCTCTCGCCCCTCCCCCCCAGGGGCAGGGGAGAGGGCGGCAAAGGAGCCAGAGGAGAGGGCGACAAGAGCCCGGGAAAGCCCGCGAAGGGCAACAAAGGAAGGAGGCGGGGCTTGGGACATAAAAGCGGCGGGCGCCCGGTGCAGGGGCACTTGCAGCTCTTCCAGCAGCTGGGCGCCCGCCAAAAGTGCAGGACTTCGTTTGGCGCTACAAGGATTATGGCATGCCTCTTTCCAACGTTAGGGGGTGCATCACGAGGCAGCGGGGACAAAATGTTGTTATTAAGCATTATGGCTGGACTCTGGTGTCGGGTGTCGGAGCACCACGAGGCAAGATGGTAGGATTGAGTTGCATGATGGTGCGACATGGGCACAAATGTGGGCTAAGAAGTATAGCAGGGACGTAATATCAAAGTGCGGGGGAATTTTATGATAGGCCAGTTGTAACGCACCGATACGCTGGTGTTTTTAAGGCGCGATTTTGCGCTTAGGGGTGGCCTCTCCCCCCATGTTTATGTAGCTCAGGGGATCAACAAAGATATTGGGGTTGTAATATAACTGGTCAGTTCGCTACTTACAGCGGTATAAGCAGGTGTGATGTGCATTTGGGACGAAACAGGGAGAGTTTTTCACTTACGAGGGTTCGCTTAGGGTCAATGGGCAATGCACAGTATGGTGTAAGCGCAGTGTTCGCTGGTATGGTTGGAGGCCGTGATTGCGTAAGGAACGGATAACCCCTAAGGTTGGTGTGGCAATGTTGTGCCTTTACAAGTGAGATCCAGGTACGGGCACAGCTTTAAAGAACTGCTGCAATACTTGCGGGCTGAAATGAAATGGGGTCAGTGGCCGTGTTTAGGGGTTGCGTTTAAGGTTTTGAGCCCATTTTGGTGCATTATGGGAATGGTAGTTGGGCACAGGATTGGTATCGGATTGGCTTTTATTCGGTAAATTAATTTATGCCAGACGCAGACATGCCCCTGGCCGGGGTTTAGTGCCCGGTATACCTGCAAGACTAAGTCCCAGAATGCGTTTAGGCATTTGCCATGTGCATTTCTAAGTAAGGCGGATTGCATGCAGCTGCTACGCATTGGTCAAGGTGCTCTCTATTGTTTTGGAAATGGAAAAATGGCGGCTTTGCAGTGAAGACATTTTCTTTCATTACACAGGCATGGGATTGGTTTTTCCAAAAAACAAAAGTAATCAGAGTTGGTTTCCAGTAATGTCCACACGAATAATAGGGAATACTTGCTACAAATAGGGATTTTCTGACCATTGATGTTAGTAGGTGCAAACATGGTGTAAGTGCATGGCCACGGGATATGGTTGCCCGTGGTATTACTGTACATTGTTGGTAACAGGTGTATGCACAAGGCCATGGAATATTGGGGTATTTACTAGCCATCGACGGTAGCAGGTGCAAGAAGGGTGCATGGCCAGGGGATTGTGCCTGGCGTATCCCTTAGGCGTATACACAGCCCACAACTGTTGGGTTTGAGAGATGGGTGCGGGTATATCTCCTGGGTTGATCGGCTTGGCTTTACGGCAGGGGGGCATAAGGCCAGGCAATTGGGGGGACAGCCCCGGGTACTGTTGCGTGGGGGGGGGGGCACTGCTGCGCGTAGTGAGTCACTGGTCCCTCCCGCGGGAGGTGAATAGTTAAGTACACTTGCCATAGCACAGCAACGTGCGGAACTCGCGTGTCTGGATTTTTATGCAACATCCAAGAAAAATGTTAGGGTGCATCTGGATCGAGTAAAGGTTTCTTAAAGTGGGTTTCTACGTCTTTAGGGCAGGATAGCGGGCCACGGGACCTAACATTCTTTTAAGAGGCACAATTACTGGAAGATTAGCGGAAACATGGCGGGTGGATAATAAAATTATGGCTAATAGTATAGGTTGTATGGATACAAATAAGCCCCACGTCTGGATAACGAGACTACAAATACCAGGATGCAATTCGGCAGAAGGCTGTAGCATGGCCTGAAGTTGTTTAGATATGGGAGTACTTAGTAGTTATGAGGAAGGTTGAGGGATAATAGGCTGGTTGGTTTTCAGGAGCCACTCGAAAGGGTTTTCCGGGAGGCATTCCTTGGGGGAAGATGATCCGTACGGACAGGTAGCGATTGCACCAACCAAGATTTCCCTGAGATGACAGGGTGGTCAATTATTCACTCAGCTGACAAAGGCATTTATGTATGAGGGAAGGTACCTATCCACGAGGCAATGCTTTTGGGACACAGCCTACAAGTGTCCACAGTATGCCTCATGTCTGCATTGGGTGGATAACAAATTGTTTTCTGTTCAAATACAGGCAGGGGTGTCTGGTGTGGCAACGAGGGCTCCGCTTCCTCGAACAAATGGTGTTCTCTCAGCTCAAAAACATCTGCGGGGGCAAGGTGGTATCAGGCACGGAGGGTTGAGAGAGTCGTGTCTACGAAGGAGATGGTTGGACAAGGCAAGGAACGGAGTCGGACCAGCCCCCCTGGGGAGCCTGAAAGAACAGGGGCGTCTGGTGGTGGCAACGAGGGCTCCTCTTCCTCGAGCAAATGGCACCCTCTCAGCCCAAAAACATCTGCAGGGGCAAGGTGGTATCAGGCACGGAGGGTGCAGGGAATTGTGTCCACGAAGGAGACGATTGGGCAAGGAACGGAGTCAGACGGCGCCTCTTGGGAGCCTAAAACGGCAGGGGCGTCTGGTGGGGGCAGCGAGGGCTCCGCTTCCTCGAGAAAATTGCGCTCTCTCAGTCCAAAACACCTGCAGGGGCAGGTGGGTATCAGGCATTGAGGGTTGAGAGAGCGGTGTCTACAAAGGAGGTTGTTGGACTATGCAAGAAACGGAGTCGGGCCAGAGCCTCTTGGGAGCCTAAAACGGCAGGGGTGTCTGGTGGTGGCAACGAGGGCTCCGCTTCTTCGAACAAATGGCTCTCTCTCAGCCCAGAATCACCTGCAGGGGCAGGGGGATAGCAGGCACGGAGGGTTGAGAGAGTTGGGGCTACCAAGGGATGGTTTGAGGAAAGGGGAGGCAGTTGGCCTCAAAGCGGTGGTCAAACCGGGGGCCGGTTGTGCAAGAGCAGGTCAAGGTATGACGGAAAGAGGGAGGGGACTGAAGTATCCCTAGATCAGGCACAACGGGCAAAGGTGAAATCCCTGGTCAAAGGAGGGTAGACAGAGTTGCACCGGGCAGCAAGGTGTACTCAGAACTACTAGAACTACAAAATAGGAAAAGGGGGAGCCACGTGGGCGTTAACCCACCTTTGGCGTGGCAGGTTGTGGCAACCTATGATAAGACAAAGACTCCGAATGAGCCATTGCTAAACCGGAAGGGGCTTCGCCCATTCTAGACAGTGCCTCCTGGGAGCCTAAACGGCGGGGGTGTCTGGCGGTAGCAATTGGGGCTCAACTTCCCCCCAACAAACGGCGCTCCCCCAGTCCGCAAAGACCTGCAGGGGCAGGCGATTTCTCAGACTCGAAGGCCTTGGGGGAGTTGTGCCTGCAAACAATATGGAGGTAAAGGGGGAAGCAGGACGAGGAGCAGTCGCCACACCTTTTGGAACTAATTTTTAATACCTGTTTACAGTGGTTATGTATATGTAAAAATAAATCTGCGGCCTTGTTATGCCAAATCAAAGGAAATGTCTCATGCAGCACCTTACTGGAGGGGAAACGAAAGGGGCTGACAAAATGGGTAAGGTTGGATACAACGGCATAGCTATTGGACAAATGCCCAGGTTATGTGCCCAGTACTGCCCACCTACGCTGGCCTCCATGCCCACGGGAATTAGTGTCGGGACTAATTCAACAACCTGTGCCACCGCCGTGTGCCCACAAAACCGGGACAGCGTGTACATTCCCAGCCGGGCAGAGGGTATTTGTATCCTTAATTCCATCAATAAACACAAATGTTCACCAGGTTTGCAGTGAAGATTTGGCATACACCCAAACCTGGGCACCCGAGAGCTGTAGCTCAGCAGCGGTTTCTCACAGTCACCCGACTGCAGCTTGGATTAACGCCTAAAGGTTCAAAGGACGTCCGCTATCCCCTAAAAGGGGCAGGCAATGCTGCCAGGGTGGAGAATGTATCTGGTGAAGGGGGCAAAATCCTGGGTCTGCAACCTGCAGCTCGGCATAGGATTTGGACTACGGCTTCCATGAACCCTTACAATCGACTAGGACTAAGGCTCATGGGAGTTATAGTCCAAAACATTTGAAGGACCTTTGAATGCAGACATATGGGTTAGGTGGACTCTTAATAGAGTCTTGTTACCAAAATCCAAAACAGACCATCTCAGGGTTGCAGCGCCCAGCTCGCCTCTAGGTTCACTCGCAGCCTCAGGGTTGCAGCGCCCCCCCCCCCTCGCCTCTAGATTCACTCACAGCCTCAGGAATACAGCTCCAGATCGCCTCTAGGTACAGTCTCAGGGTTGCAGCGTCCAGCTCGCCTCTAGGTTCACTCGCAGCCTCAGGGTTGCAGCGTCCAGCTCGCCTCTAGCTTCACTCACAGCCTCAGGGATACAGTGTCCAGTTCACTTCTAGGTTCACTCACTGCCTCGGGGATGCAGCGTCCAGCTCGCCTCTAGGTTCACTCGCAGCCTCAGGGTTGCAGCGTACAGCTCGCCTCTAGGTTCACTCGCAGCCTCAGGGTTGCAGCGTACAGCTCGCCTCTAGCTTCACTCACAGCCTCCGGGATGCAGCGTCCAGCTCGCCTGTAGGTTCACTCGCAGCCTCAGGGTTGCAGCGTACAGCTCGCCTCTAGCTTCACTCACAGCCTCCGGGATACAGCGTCCAGTTCGACTCTAGGTCCACTCACTGCCTCAGGGATGCAGCGTCCAGCTCACTTCTAGGTTCATTCGCAGCCTCAGGGTTGCAGCGACCAGCTCGCCTCTAGGATCACTCGCAGCCTCAGGGTTGCAGCGACCAGCTCGCCCCTAGGTAAAGTCTCAGGGATACAGAGACCGGTTAGCATCACTCTCAGCCTCCGGGATACAGCGTCCAGTTCACTTCTAGGTTCACTCACTGCCTCAGGGATGCAGCGTCCAGCTCGCCTCTAGGTACACTCGCAGCGTCAGGGATACAGTGTCCAGTTTGCTTCTAGGTTCACTCACTGCCTCGGGGAAGCAGCGTCCAGCTCGCCTGTAGGTTCACTCGCAGCCTCAGGGTTGCAGGGTCCAGCTCGCCTCTAGGTCCACTCGCAGCCTCAGGGATGCAGTGTCCAGCTCGCCATGGGTTCACTCGCAGCCTCAGGGATGCAGTGTCCAGCTCGCCTCTAGGTTCACTCGAAGCCTCAGGGATACAGCACCCAGTTAGCTTCCCTCACAGCCTCCGGGATACAGCATCCAGTTCGACTCTAGGTCCACTCACTGCCTCAGGGATGCAGCGTCCAGCTCACTTCTAGGTTCATTCGCAGCCTCAGGGTTGCAGCTAAGTTCCCAGGGGTAGCATGCCCCTGGGAAAGACTACATATTGCCCGGCAGAGCCGAGTGGGCGGAAGACTGCTGGCAGGGCCCTACACTCCTGAACCCCCCCCAGCTCCTGCCACTGCTCTCCCGAGGCCATGTAAAATACATTGGAAGGCCAAAGAGGTGCCCACATGAGCTGTGGGCAATAAGACTTGCCCACTCTACAGAGAGCATATGACAGCTGCCGAGACCAGAGGAGGCACTGAAGATCACTCGCAGCCTCAGGGTTGCAGCGACCAGCTCGCCTCTAGGTAAAGTCTCAGGGATACAGAGTCCGGTTAGCATCACTCTCAGCCTCCGGGATACAGCGTCCAGTTCACTTCTAGGTTCACTCACTGCCTCAGGGATGCAGCGTCCAGCTCGCCTTTAGGTACACTCGCAGCGTCAGGGATACAGCGTCCAGTTCACTTCTAGGTTCACTCACTGCCTCAGGGATTCAGCGTCCAGCTCGCCTCTAGGTACACTCGCAGCGTCAGGGATACAGTGTCCAGTTCGCTTCTAGGTTCACTCACTGCCTCGGGGATGCAGCGTCCAGCTCGCCTGCAGGTTCACTCGCAGCCTCAGGGTTGCAGGGTCCAGCTCGCCTCTAGGTCCACTCGCAGCCTCAGGGATGCAGTGTCCAGCTCGCCATGGGTTCACTCGCAGCCTCAGGGATGCAGTGTCCAGCTCGCCTCTAGGTTCACTCGAAGCCTCAGGGATACAGCGCCCAGTTAGCTTCCCTCACAGCCTCTGGGATACAGCGTCCAGTTCGCTTCTAGGTTCACTCACTGCCTCAGGGATGCAGCGTCCAGCTCGCCTTTAGGTAAAGTCTCAGGGATACAGCGTCCGGCTAGATTCACTCACAGCCTCAGGTATATAGCACACAGCCCCTTTCTTGGTGCACTCATTCGCATAGGTTTAGCGCCCAGCTCGCTTCTTGGTTCACAAAGTCTCAGGTTTATAGCACCACACTTGTTCCTACACTCAGTGGCATGGAAATAGAACTCAGCATGATTCCAGACTTCCTCAGGACCCTTCCTGGCCCAGATATGCTCAACCTCTAGTTTCACGCTTTCGATCCAGACTCCTTGATTCAATGGCTGCACAGGCCCACCCAGCATGTTTTTTGCCCATGTCGTCGTCAGACCCGTTGATCACCCACTGGGGCCCTGTACATTGTCACCAGGCTCCAGCCTCTTCCTCCTGGTCTCTGGTTCTGCCAGATGTAAGTAGGATTCAGCAGACACCAGGCTGCTACTTTCTTCTCTTCTGCTTCCGTGCTCTTCAGCAGCCTTCGAGTTCTTCAACTCTGCGGCTGGTGGGCTTCTCCTTCCTGGGCCGTCATGTCGGATTTAGATGATTCCACTCTTCTTTGAGCAACAATGTACTGCTTTCAATTTCTTTGATAAACCAGTAATCCTTGGTAGCTGTTACTTAAATGTTGTGGCTTGCCCCTTCTTCCCACACCCGACTGCAACATCAAAAACCTTTGACTCTAGTCAGAGATCATACTCCCATTCGTACGCCAGGCCGACCCCATCACAGGACGCTGCTTACAATCGCATCCTGCCCACACAACCATGGCAGTCAACTGGCTCTCTGCCAATCGCAGGATACAATTCAAACCCCTCCATTTCACCCACTGAAGAGAATTCACTCACTACAAGCCCACCAGACGGGTTTGATCCAGCCATGCCGACATAGCCATGTCAAGGGGGATCGTCGCCGACATAGCCATGTCAAGGGGGATCGTCCGTCTCATTTCTAATCTACCAACCTACAGAGCGCAATATCAAGACATCCGTGTGATAAGGAGGACCAGCTAGCCTTTTGAAACCCTCCCAAATCCTGCTACTTAGAAGACCACAGCTGAAACACTAGCCAGATACTCAAGACCAATAAAATGGAAGCAGACTGGCCCAATCTCAACCAACAGCCAAGACCAAAGGCCCACTCGGGCAAATGGACAACTCCAAAACCCAAATCGATTCAGTCATTTTCAGCTTCACTGACCATCTTTCAAAAACTATTGGATTGGTGAAAGCACCACCTATCAAACCAACAAGAGAGGGGAATCTTTCAGGTCAAATCTCACCAAGACCTGGCTTACGCCTGGCGCAACAATCAAGAAACTCCATAGACCAGCATGACAGCCTCCCTGAAGCTTGTAACACGATTGAGGATAACATGACAAAAGAAATAGGTCACTCAGATAAACAGACTCGAAGTCACTCTGGTGGGACTAGAAACAGTAACTGTTCCATAACATTTCATCCCCGCCCAAGCTGACCATCTCACCACTCCCATCTCCTAGTGAACACAAGGCACAGAAGCTTTATGCACACTAATACCACATTAACCTTGACCAAGCCAAGCCAGAGCTCGCACACACCCACCACCACCCAAGCCAGAAGCTCACCCGGTCTCGCAGCACAGTCATTTAAAAGGTCTTGGGTATGTCCCTTGTCTGAAGGCGAGAGCCCAAGTGCCACTACCACAGACTGCATAGACCCACACCAGCACTCTGGTTATTCTGTCCTCCACATATCAACACTCCCTCTTTGTCACACTAAGCCTGCAATTCCCAGCCCCCAGGAAAAACGTCAGCACTGCACGAAGCAAGGCTTCTGTATTACAGTGCACAGTAATGAACGATGTGAAAATGTAATGGGTTTCTGTACTCCGCTGAAAAAAGAATGCCCACCCAGCACCCTTATAATTCTGAGGGCACTACTGTGGGTAACGGCATTGAAGTAGCCAACACTGTGCGAGGCAGTGCAGCAGAGCCTCTCCTTGGACAGTTTCTTGGTAGCCACCTTGGCTACAAAGTAAGTGGACCACCAGGAGTGGCTGGAAAAGAACTCTTGAGAAGGCAGAGGCTGGTCTTACTCAGCTGTGATAATGGAGATGCATAAGAGTTGCCCAAGGTCTGGCACCGGCGCCACCCATCCCCGAGCATGAAACAGAGTACAAGCTGAGAAATATTCAGTAAACCATCAATGATCACGCAGCCGCCCTGTAGATTCCAATAGATTGTGCGACACAAGTAGGGGGGAAAGTAGTTTGCATTCACTTAAGTAGGACAGGTTGCAGAATACCCAGACAGGGTCATTCAAGAAGCATGAACATGGACAGGCAGGGAAAGGTTGCAGCATACACGGGCAGGGAATAATGAATGGTGGCATGATGCAAGACATGAAGAACGCTAACAACCGAAGTACCGCCATTACTTACACCAAACCCAGCAAGGCCTCAATTCTGAAATAATGCAGTCCGACAAAATTGCTTAACACGAAAAACACAGCCTCACAATGTTCGGACAGTAGCCCAAGCACCAAGGTTAGCGTGCCAAGAGGAGTTCTACATAGAAGCTAAAACAGAACCAGATAACATTTCTCAGGGAGCACAACTTGCAACTATCAAAGTCAGTTAGTTTCAGTTGGTAGCAGTGAGAAATATAGATATCCTTGAATGCCAGGCGCAAGTAGTTACCGTGCCAATTGACTCCATAATGAGTGCATACACAGCACCCCAAGTGGCTATCGAAAAGAAAGCTCACACATTAGGATAGAAGAAACTACCAATAAATAGATAAAATTGAGCTCTGACCAAGTGACCAAAACAAAAGTAATTTATTCCAGGCCCAATTAGATAGGTCACCTGTCACATCCTTAGCAAATCGAGACACAGACGAAATGCCATGGCCATGAACAGACTGGCAAATAAGGCCTCAAGGCAGGGAACAAGAAGGGAGTAACTTCTTTAAACTGGCTCCTAGTAGTTCTCCCACCGCTCCTTCCTCACCACGTACCTCAACTGCCAGATGAGCAAATAGACAGCCAATCAAACCCTGGTCTTCTAATAGACTAGTGTAGTAGAGTGCCAACCTACAGCATGTTAGAAAATGTAATATATATTTTGCAGACAGGTGTATCTAAGAGGAGTTATTAGTCGTGAAAGAATCAATAGTAAAAGGTTCACATATAGTTAACAACTATACGTTCTATATTCCACTAATCAAGTGAGGAAGCAGAACTTTTTTATGCTGACTATTAACTATTACATCGACTAGGAGGTTTTCTTGGGTTAAAAACCTTTTCCTTACACCATTTTGAGAGAGTCTTTTGTCCGCTCTTGCTGCTTAAAGATGCAGTTCCTTCCACATTCCCAGGCCTAGTGGAGTGCCCTGGGGTCCACCGGGCACAGGACACTGTCTTGCTGTCGGAAACTAGTGCTGTGAAGGCCTACTACAAATCCCGATAGTGGTAGCAAAAAAGAATCAACGTGTGAGGACAGAAGCTCTTCCTTCTGAAGGGCTCGAGCTTAGTGAAGAGACAGTCAGAAAGCACCTCGAAGCCTTTGGTCTAATCTCCAGGCACTGGGTGGTAGAGCGCTGAAGGGGCGAACGTGTGGTGTGGCACCACTGCTGGCAGTCACCAGTGCGTTCGGCGGGCCCGTTCCTGGTGCAAGAACAGAATGTGGACAACAATGGGTGACCAGCGGACAGGGCAATGTCGGACCTGAAGATGTGCACCCACAAACGAGACCGCAACGCCTGTGCTTCAGATTCCACGATGCAGTGAATGGAGCTAGCGACCGAGCAAACTAAACAACCAGAGTTCGCGAATTTTAGGTTTCCTGTTAAGCGCAAGGATGGTATCATGGAAGGCTCAGTTAGGGTGAGGGCTGGGGCAGAAAGCTTTTATGTCTCATGAGCGGTGTGAGGCTTCCAACGGGTATTGGTGGGCGGGGGGGGGGGGAAGAAGACCAGCCTTCAGAGAAAGGAGCCATTTATTTACTGCTGGCGCTAAAGAGGAAGGAACCTGCCACCAGGGTCACAAGCCGTTGCACATTTACGATGTTTCCGGTCGGTGTGATGACTGTACATCAATGTAGGCCACTGTGCTGAAGAGCCCGGCTAGACCCCGGAAACTGCACCCTGGAACCCGGGGCCGGGGCAGAAGGGCGAGGATTCCCCCAGAGCAGCGGTGCAATCAAACGACATTAAACGTATTTGGATTATTACGTGGTTTATTTTTGTATTTTGTGTTGCAGCCCTAATTATACGGATGGAATATGTTTTAAATGCCCCTGCTTTGAGAGGCATGTGTTACACGTGGGCCTGCCCATCTCTGCGCCTCGCCCATGCCACGGGCATGTTACACGTGGGCCTGCCCATCTCTGCGCCTCGCCCATGCCACTGGCATGCGTTACACGTGGGCCTGTTCATCTCTGCGCCTCGCCCATGCCACGGGCGTTACACGTGGGCCTGCCCATCTCTGCGCCTCGCCCATGCCACGGGCATGTTACACGTGAGCCTGCCCATCTCTGCGCCTCGCCCATTGCACTGGCATGTGTTACACGTGGGCCCGTTCATCTATGCGCCTCGCCCATGCCACGGGCATGTGTTACAAGTGGCCCTGTTCATCTCTGCGCCTCGCCCATGCCACGGGCATGTGTTACACGTGGCCCTGTTCATCTCTGCGCCTCGCCCATGCCACGGGCATGCGTTACACGTGGCCCTGTTCATCTCTGCGCCTCGCCCATGCCACTGGCATGCGTTGCACGTGGGCCTGTTCATCTCTGCGCCTCGCCCATGCCACTGGCATGGGTTGCACGTGGGCCTGTTCATCTCTGCGCCTCGCCCATGCCACTGGCATGCGTTACACGTGGGCCTGTTCATCTCTGCGCCTCGCCCATGCCACTGGCATGCGTTGCACGTGGGCCTGTTCATCTCTGCGCCTCGCCCATGCCACTGGCATGGGTTGCACGTGGGCCTGTTCATCTCTGCGCCTCGCCCATGCCACTGGCATGCGTTACACGTGGGCCTGTTCATCTCTGCGCCTCGCCCATGTCACGGGCATGTTACACGTGGGCCTGCCCATCTCTGCGCCTCGCCCATGCCACTGGCATGCGTTACACGTGGGCCCGTTCATCTCTGCGCCTCGCCCATGCCACTGGCATGCGTTACACGTGGGCCCGTTCATTTCTGCGCCTCGCCCATGCCACTGGCATGCGTTACACGTGGGCCTGTTCATCTCTGCGCCTCGCCCATGTCACGGGCATGTTACACGTGGGCCTGCCCATCTCTGCGCCTCGCCCATGCCACTGGCATGCGTTACACGTGGGCCTGTTCATCTCTGCGCCTCGCCCATGCTACGGGCATGCGTTACACGTGGGCCTGTTCATCTCTGCGCCTCGCCCATGCCACTGGCATGTGTTACACGTGGGCCCGTTCATCTCTGCGCCTCGCCCATGCCACTGGCATGCGTTACACGTGGGCCCGTTCATCTCTGCGCCTCGCCCATGCCACGGGCATGTTACACGTGGGCCTGCCCATCTCTGCGCCTCGCCCATGCCACGGGCATGCGTTACACGTGGGCCTGCCCATCTCTGCGCCTCGCCCATGCCACGGGCATGCGTTACACGTGGGCCTGTTCATCTCTGCGCTTCGCCCATGCCACGGGCATGTGTTACACGTGGGCCTGCCCATCTCTGCGCCTCGCCCATGCCACTGGCATGCGTTACACGTGGGCCCGTTCATCTCTGCGCCTCGCCCATGCCACGGGCATGTTACAC
The DNA here is from genome assembly GCF_040938575.1 of Ambystoma mexicanum. Classification (NCBI taxonomy): domain Eukaryota; kingdom Metazoa; phylum Chordata; class Amphibia; order Caudata; family Ambystomatidae; genus Ambystoma; species Ambystoma mexicanum. The sequence continues at coordinate 1,525,025,306 of NC_090922.1, read as the reverse complement.
GTGGGCCTGCCCATCTCTGCGCCTCGCCCATGCCACGGGCATGCGTTACACGTGGGCCTGCCCATCTCTGCGCCTCGCCCATGCCACGGGCATGCGTTACACGTGGGCCTGTTCATCTCTGCGCTTCGCCCATGCCACGGGCATGTGTTACACGTGGGCCTGCCCATCTCTGCGCCTCGCCCATGCCACTGGCATGCGTTACACGTGGGCCTGTTCATCTCTGCGCTTCGCCCATGCCACGGGCATGTGTTACACGTGGGCCCGTTCATCTCTGCGCCTCGCCCATGCTACTCGAAATCTACCCCAGTCAAACGTAAACAAAATTGTAGTCATGGGAATAGAATGTTTCCTGCCTCCAGTATAGAAATGCAAGCCCTTAAAATGGCAGGTGGAGGCGTCAATGGTAAGGTTTTAGTCTGGGATTTTAAAGTTGATATACATATAGTTTAAAGTATGTCATTTAACAGGTTTTATCAATATTGTTGAACACGAGATAGCTTCTTTCTTGACAATGCTGTAACATTTTTTTTTTTTACAACAAAAAATAGAATTCTTCCCCACCTGCCCCCAGACTGCTTTATTACAAGCGACTCACTTGGGGGCTGAGGGATCCTGGCATAACAGCATCTAGGTATGGAAGACTCCCTGGTACAGTACATCATGCAAGTAATCCTGCGTTAACCTTGATTACCACGTGGAGATCGTTATTGACCCCCACCTCCCCACCGACTATATCAGAATGTCGAGAGCGCAGTCAATAACTGCTGAGATTGACTGTATTGTGAATATCCTGTCTTCGAAGTAGACATGGAAACCGCATGCAAAGCCGGTTTCAACAAGATGCTTCCTCTCTGGGAGGACATTTTTAGGGCTGCACATGAAAGAGCAATCCTTTGAAAATACTTTCCCTTTCGAAAGCCGTTTACTTTCACTTGACACTATGTGCACACTCATGTCCTGTTCAGCAACACTGCAATTAAAATGCTTCATGACAACCATGTAAATGAAATACTACAAAACAAAACACATTCTTTTTTTATTGAAAGTTGTTTCAATCAAGTAAACTTGATTTTTTCAACAAATACAATTACAAAATGTTGTTAAAAATTCATTACAATAACTTAAAGCATTTCTAAAACGAGAAACAAAAATAAAGTATATTTGACAATTCAACAAATCAAAAACAAAAACAACTCTTCTTTTAAAGACAGTAATGATAATAAATGATAAGATATCCAACCTTATTCAGAAATTAAGTACAAAGGAGAAATGCATATGACTGGATCGATCTCTTATCTATCAATCTTAAACTGTACAAGAAATTCAGAATGGCATATCTTAATGACTGTCTATTAGTATAAAACAACAGGTCCCACAATCTGTCACTAGTGGGTATGATGTAATCCATTAATAATGGTTTAAGATACTTGATTCTTTGCATAAGTAACGCAGGACAGTCTGAACACAGATGTTTCAGGGTTTCTGGAGAGACCTTACAAAAACGACAAAAGCGCTCGTGCTCAGATATTAGTTTGCGTTTATATAGTAGTTCATTGGTTGGCCAAAGATTCAATCGATAGCGCAGGAAATCATCACGCAGCCGTGAACTGGGGAACATGATTAAATAACTTTCAATTGTACCATAACGTTTCAGATTAATGGAAGTATTTATAAAAGTCCGATATTGGATACACGCAAGTCGCGTCTGTATCCAATCGTACTCCCATAATCGTATTTTTGCTCGGTTCGGATTCTCTAGTTATAATGTTATTGAGATCCCGGTTTCACTGATAATTTCCTGCTCTTTAAGACTCCAGCTAAGAGGAAATACATCCATTGAATGTAGGAGATATTTCACAATGATTTTAATTAAACCAGATTTGTCATCTGCCATAACACATTTCCTATAGAGTGAACAAATTTTCCATTTGCAAATGGCATACAAAGACACTAGTCCCAATTCGTGTCTCACGATACACACCGGATAGGAAAGTGGTAAGGGCAAGACTCGTTTCCAATAACGTCCCTCAATGGCAGTCCAGTAAATATAGTTTTTTTTTTTTTCAAGGATGCCTCAGTTCCATAAGTTATTACTGGAACAATCTTTTGCTTGTAATAAACAATTGTCGGGACCAAAGAGAACTTGCAATACTTAGCCTTGATCAAACTGGCCTGCAATATTGCTGATATGACCTTTTGTTTTACACAATGATCATCAGCGTTGATATTCGTAACCAAAGTGCCTAGGTATATGTATGATGGTACGGTTTCCAAAGTTGTACATTGTAAGGGCCATTGATGATTAACACATCGTTGTTTCCTCGTGCCGAATTGAATTACCTTGGTTTTTGCTATATTGACAGTTATACAATTTTCCATAGAATACCGGTCCAAAGCATTCAATAGGGCACAGAGGCCATTTGCAGTTTGAGAGTAATACCATGTCATCAGCATATAGCAAATGCCTAATTTGGATATCATTAATTTTTGGAGAATCAGTAATGATTGAGGAAAATATTTGTCTTACATCGGAGAAATTGCTGACACCAAGATGCAGCCCTGTTTGAGGCCATGTGCAGTCTCTATTGGTTCCGACAATAGACCTTCATTATTCAATCTAATCTTTATGGAGGTAACCATGTGCAGCTGGATAATCCATGTCAGGATAAACCAAGGACAGCCTTTATCCATGAGTTTTTTTTTATATTAGCTCACGGGGAATTGCGTCAAACGCCATGCAAAAGTCAGCGAAAGCCATGTATAATACTTGGCACCATTGACGAGCATTTTGAATGACAGAGTTTATTGTGATCACATTGATGACAGTGCCTAAACCAGGTAGAAACCCTGTTTGAAATGGATCCCGTAAATCACTCGAATCGAGCCAGAGATTGAATTGTTTTAAGACAAGGCGGGCAAAAATTTTGGCCAGGCAATCGAGAAGGGCGAAAGGACAATATGCAGTAGGGTCAGTCCCATCACCCTTTTTAAAAATTGGCACAATAATTGAGCGCCTCCGTGAGTTGGGGATTTCACCAACATTGAAGATGTGCTGAAAAATTTCGAGGAGAATAGATGCCCATTCATGAGGGTGATCTTTGAGCATACCATTATGTAGGCCATCAGGGCCAACCACTCTTGACCGGCTGAGATTTTTAATACAATCTAGTATATCTACATGGTCTATTCGAAAGTCATGAGATGAATTTATAATCCGTAACCCCCATAAGGGATCTGGAAAAGAGGAACGATATAGGATGCTGAAGTGCTCACACCATTTTTCATTTGGGACTGCAGACGTAAGTACGGCAGTCTGCAGTCTATGGGTGGCTGCATTTAAGCAGTTCCAAATGCCACTGGTAGATTTGCGGAGCATCTGTCTCAACATATCCTCTCCATCTTTCTGATATCGCAGGCACTTCTGGCCTTTCAGCCAGTGTCTATATCTGGCTTTCAGGAGCCATTTCAGTGTTGGTCTATTAAGGGCTGGCTCGTCCCTTAGGTTACGTATAGTTTGCCTTAGATTCGTCTTTCTTTGCTGAAGTTCAACATCATAACTATGTAAGTGCTTATGTCTGATGCTAGAGTCAGGCATTTTGATTTGCATCATGGTGACATAGCACTGGGGATCCTTAGAAGACGGAGCTCTATGGGAATCAATCAAGTCCTGTTTAAACTGATTGGGTCGTTGGATTCCAACGTAAGCGGGTGCCGCTATTGTTCACTTTGAAAGATTGTGGATAGGTGTTTTGATTTAGTAGTTGTTGCCCTGCTGGAAAGTCAAAGTGCATAACGAGTTTATTATGGTCACTCACTGATGAAGATATGACATTCATAGACTGCACCTGGGATAAGCATTTCTTATTTATATAGATATAATCTATGAATGCCTGCCGCGAGCCACAAGACCAAGTTGCACGGGCGGGTACATCACCAGCCACAGTATTATTCACCATAACATTCCCCCTTTCTTGCATCATAGTGCACCACATTTGTTCTTCGGGCCTATACCTGCTATTGACCATTGGTAAAATGTGTAGGTTTAGATCACTGAAAACGATGGAACATACGATACTAGTGTCAGCAATTATTGTATCCAAATGGAGGGTCAAATGCATAAAAAACATCTCAGCTGATAAATTCTGCCTGCTCCAATACATGTTGATAATAGCTAAGCTCGCCATACCCAGAGTTAATTTTACTGCTTGAAAATACGGGGATGAGGAGGGGGTACTGTACAACGGCAAAACCACTATCATGCTTAACTGCTAGAAGCAAGCCGCCAGAGGGGCGCCCCATGGATTTTTTGACAGCATTAGAGGAAATCATTGTATGCGAAGCACAGATTGGGGCAGTCATAAGCCATGTTTCCTGCAAGGCTACGATATCAAATCGATAAGTCACTTATGGCTGAATTTATAAAGTGAGTGTAGCCTCTAGTATTCCAACACAGAAGAGTAACAGCCTCTTTTCTGGGGGTTAGTTATGATTGACCCACATACTCTTGGGATCCCAAGGCTAGGGATGCATGATGAGTTAGGCTTCGAGAAGTGTCGTGCCGTTTTGACTGATACGTCAGAATTTGAACTTTTTCTGTTTTGTCAGTGATTGGCTGTGCCACAACTCCGGGTTTTTTTTGTTTGGTACCAACTTATAAAATTACCATGCGCCTGATTATTGTTTCAATTCGAGAAGGTGTCGCAGGTTGTGTGGAGCAAGAAAATGGGACACTGGTAACCCCGACCCCTTGGAGCAAAAGTTTAAAAGACTTCTCCACACCTCAAAAAAGCGCCACACTGAGTATTTGTAAAGAGTAGGTTGGTTTATCGTATTAAATTGAAAATGACCTTTACGGATATCAGTGATTGGCTTGATATCTTGGGACAAAATCAATCCCAAGTCAAATAATGACATTCGCGCCTGCCATAGCATATTGAATACTAGACCTGAGCGTACGTGTATCTTAATTTCTGACAAGTCATCTTGGTTAACAAACTATGAATTCGATGTCAGTGGTGGATAGATCTTTAAGAGTTGCAACATCCGCACAAATGTTCAATATGCTCGATCTGTTAAGAACATATGTTGGAAAGGGTGCTGCACGACACTTCATATTCAATGAATAAAATTGTGGTTTACCAATGGGACACAGATTTTGAGGATTTGCAATTAACTTTTGCATACGTGTATCACAAGGCATGGGTTTATTTGTGACAAGATTCAGCTGATTATTTGGTATCTTAGGGTTTTGATGAGACATATTTGTTTTAAGAGAGATAGCTGAACAAGTTTATTTATGTACCTGGCTAGTGGACAAGTTCAGAAAAACAAGATTCGATAGATTTGATATACTCTCTTAGATCTTGTTCTGAAGTTGAGAATCGAGTGGCAGATTCTGCATGCAAGTCATGAGTTATTATAGGATTCAATGTAGAAATCGCTTGCATCTGTAGATATTTTGCAGAATCAGTTATAATAGCAGCACATGGTCAACATGTGGGTCAGTAGATATACATGCAGTAGTAATCTGAGGAACGAGGGTGGGTTGTTCAATTTGACTCATAGGTAGCTGCACGGTTGGATTCATCATGCCTTGTGTTGGATCTATACACGATGGAAGAGTTAATTGTGAGGTCGAAGGGAAATGCGCAGTATAAGCATTAATCGAGGCTCTTATTTCTTCTCTTAGTTGTAAGATAATTGATTCAACATGTGCGTTGGAACCTGGAATTGGGACTCTTGAATCGGGTGGCATAGCCGTACCAGGGCCAGACTTAGATTGAAACATGGACAGAGACAAAGCTGAAGAGATGGGAGCCTGCTTTGCTAAGGTTATGAGATCATTAAGTGGTTGATATGGTATTATCGGTGGGATCGCATTGGTTAGGACTTCAATGGTCGATGACACTAAAGGTTTTTCTAATCGAGATGGAATTTTGATACATTTTCGGGGATTATCGCTTACTTTTGAGCAAGGCTTTGCTTTTTGCACAGCTTTTTTCATTCTTTTCCAATCTTTCCTCGAACAACGAGAGGTACAAGATTTGGATGAGGAATTGGACACAGCTGGTGCAAATAATTCAAAAATGTAGAGTTTTTAGGAGGCAATTTAGGGTCTGGGATTACTGTAGATTTGCTTGATGATTGTGTAATATCAGTATCAGTCTGAGGGGCTGGGGGATGACAAGCATTAGTTGAGCTTGATGAAGTAATGGGCTGGTCTTTCTCACCCATTAAAGTGTTCGCGAGTTGAGAGCACCTGTTCTCCTGCATCGGATTGGCAGGTTCTGTGGTCATTAAGTTGATAGAATTTGTAGAAGTAATGACAATAGGATTTCTATTGTCAACTAAAAAATCCTTATTGAAATATTGTTCTATGAGCATTGATTGGCGAGTTACCTTGTTGTCTAATGCCGCATACAATTTCGCAATGGTTAGTAATGCAGTGTTCATCGCACTTAAGGTGTTATTCAGAGCTGGGGCCTCCGGGAATGAGAAGCGCTTGTCCTGAGCTCTTTGTATAAAAAATTCTGATGTCTGGTCGGCTTCTCGAAATCTTGTGCGAAGAGGAGTGGGCACTATAAAAGAAGGCGACTCATTTACAATGTCAGTGTGGGTTTTATCCAGTATAACTGATGCTGGGGAATTAGGATGAGTAGATTGGGGAGAAGAAGAGTGGCAGGTATGATGGTAGTATTATGTGAGAGATCTTCCTGTAACTGCATTAGATCCCCTGTATTTGAACACATATATAACATCAGATGTGGGACAAGAAGAGTTGTTGGACAAGTTCATAAACTCTAAAGCATCATCATCTACTTTGCCCGTTATGCGAAGTTGTTCGTAGGCTTGACGTAATTGCACTTGGGCAGCCACCGAGCATTGCGTGGGTTCCATAGAGATGCCTGGAGTTAATGTGCTCTGCGGAATGCTATTGATGTTTGTATCCGTAGCCAAGTTGGCCAGTTCAGTGCAAGAGTAAAATGAAGGGCTGGTTAATTTCGCGTGGGCATCAGCATGTAGTTCGCCTGCAAGACAGGCGGTTTCCAAGGTTGTATCTGTGACTTCTTCAACAGAACGCTTACTTGCCAAACTTTCGAGATTGGTGTGGATTAACTTCACTCCAGTGGGGAGCAAAGAGCCTCTCGGCGGACCGACGTGAGGATCGGGCACGGCCACTGTAAGCTGTGATTCTTGTCCCCCACAGGTGGCCGTGGTTGGGGGAACCATTGATGCCCCTCCAGGCGCGACAGGCAATGTCTCGCCTGGAGGGCGTCATGAATACGATGGCAGCATACATCAGAAGAAAGGGACTTAGAACGTTGATGCTTAGAACCGGTGGGGATAGCAATGAATAAAATTGACTGTTTTAAAGAGGGACCGGCCGCTGTACTAAGGTGACTCGCAATGCTTTCCGGCATGCCGGTTTTCAATGTGTATTTATGAGCTACCATTGAGTTTACAAAGAACAAGTAAGTTGCACTTCTGATAACACTTGCGCAATATGGGTTATGGACCTGCTTGTTTAAAAACATTTAAAAAATCAAGGTGGTGCTTTCACCTGCGCTACTTCACTAAACACCGCTGCACTTCACCACTAATAGAATTTCCTGTACAATGCGACCACTCGAAGCGCTTAACAGACTCAAAGCATCTGGAAGGGATCAAAGAGGGAATACCTCTGCAGTCTCCCATCCGGTTAAGACACCACCAGCACCTAACATCCAGCGCCCTTTCCACCAACGGGCTTACCGCTGCAAGGGTGTCTTGCTTGCCGTTATATAGAAGTCTAAATCCACGTGATTAGTCATGTGACAAACTCAGTACCGCCTCCTCCAGGAAGCGATATACACAGCAGCAAGAGCTACAAGGCTCGCAGTGCTGCAACTCACAGTCTAAAATGCCGTTAATGTAAAAGCAAGCGTTCGTCCTCCAAATGATCAGACACGCTGCTCAGGCTTTTTGCTTGCCGTTATGTAGAGTCTAAAACCACGTGATTGGTCATGTGACAAACTCAGGACTGCCTCCTCCAGGAAGCGATATGCACGGCAGCAAGAGCTACAAGGCTCGCAGTGCTGAGGCTGTCACAGGTATTTCAGTCTAAAATGCCGTTAAGGTAAAAGCAAGCGTTCGTCCTCCAAAGGATCACACATTCAAAAACACACATGAAAACACATTCAATTTACCAACTCAGGTTGTCAATTATCACTCTTAAAGTTTCACTTCAACACCAAAACATGAATTGATATTGCTATCATGTGCGAATAGCCTTGTTAAACACAGGTGTCATTATTATGTGATAATGACCGGCCACCCAGTTATGGCCCGGGAGATTAGGGCCATTTTGGAAGGACACTATGCAACAACTTGTAATAACAGATTGATGACTGGAAGCCTGGCATGGTTCCGCCAAGGCTACTTCCTGTCAAAAGCAAACACAGGAACACATTGGATGCCATGGATAATTGAACTGAAATTAACCCATCTCACCCCAACAATCTCTTTCGTCTCTCCCCCAATCTCTCCCTCCCTGTAATCCCCACACACAATCCCTCGTTCCCATACAATTGTTGGGGAGAAGACAGGTTCTCCCCAGAACCCTAAGTGGTACAGAATATGGCACATACGCTAGAGCAGCGGGGAGGCGAGTACAGACAAAGAGGGTCAAAGAGTGAAAAATCTCTGTAATGCATGCATTAGGAGTTATAAAAGTCACGCAAATGCAAATGCCATCTTAGACAAATGGAGCCATCCTAGAATGTAGGCACGACCGCAGCAAATAGTATTAGGTGCTTGAATATCAGGTGCTCGCTTGAGCTAAAAAAAAAAAAAAACCTGCCAGGGGTTGATGCCACAGCTCATGAACTCCTCCATTGTTCCAAAGACTTACAGGCCCTTGCACACAGGAAAGAATGCGTCCTGCAAGGTCATGAGAAGGGAGCAGCACGCCTCTTGGCAGTACCATCCTGCGAGACAGATAGCACGGCCTCCTGCCCCCAATGATGCAAACATTGGAAATACTGCTTTGAAATGCTTTCATCCCAAGACCCCCGCATGCCATAGCACCACCCAAACCGACCATAAACCTTTATACCCCCCAATAGATCACCAAGATCAGAAGGCAAGGCTATCACACCTTCACAAGTGAGTCACGTGATTTGTGCAGCGACGTGCAGGGTGGCGTCTAAATTATAGCACAAACCGAAGGTGGAGGATCTTGGGAGTTGCTGACCTGCCTGGGAACGAGTTAAGTGAATGAGTTAGGGTGACCTCCACTCTCCCGCAAGCCCATCCATGTATCTGCCAGGTGTAGCGTAGTCATGCTAGAATAACACTGCTATCACTAGTGTATAATTGATGGTTAGGCCAACCCACACCGGATGACGAGCCCAGCAGTGCCCACGTGGGCGAAGACGGACAGATGAAGTTTGTCCAATGACCTGGTATCCCATATGGAACAGCCGCTACACGCACATGTACCACACACTAGGGATTGGTGAATTGTCCCATCTGCATAATTAGTGACACTGTTCGTGCCACACAAGTGGACGAGGGCAGAACATTCTGCGGCAGCAGAGTTCCTTGTTGGCGCTTTTCCTTCTTGTATGGAAACAAATACTTGTTAACCTTGCAAGAGTTTCTTGCGCCTTTTTCCCCCAGCTGGTTGCATTTCTTCTGGTGTGAGCATATAGGGGGGTGCCTTCACAATTCCCCACCACCACTATCCCCCTCTACAATCTTTCTCTCCTCCCGTGTTGTTGAGTGATGCGCACTGTGGCCTTGAGTTTACTTTCACACAAGGAGTAGCCTCAGGTGAACAACGTCTGGTTGCCAAATCCATCTAGTTTGCTGGAGTTGTTGTGGAGTGGCAAATATGGATTCCAAGCAAGATCATGCAGAGCAACAGAGGTTCGAATCCCGGATCCGGGCTCAGAGACCTAACACGTGTACGGTATTACGTGCGTTATAAAAAAACTATTAAAGGAATATTGGCCCTATACGCGTGCTCCTAGTGTAACCACGTGTGCCTTCAGTTACTTGGTTTGCAAACAGTAAAGTCTTTAAACGCAAGCATTGTCACGGCAAATCGTTTTCTTGTGTGTGCAGACATTTGACAGGCAGAAACATCACACGCACACAGCATTCAAACCATTTTCGCGCCGCTGCCATCTTATGCTCATTATAGCAGTGTACAAAAATCCAGAAATAATGTTGGTTTTGCCAATTCTCGTTTTTCAATAGACAGGCTAGTAAGGTGGCAGGGAATCTGGAAACGGCTTTCTACACGACCTGTGCACTCGGAGCTCATTACCGAGTCACCCCGCGACCCCTGCCCTGTCAGTTGGAATGTGCGACCCCTCCTCCTCACCCCCCCCATGAAAAGAAAATGGCTCCAACTCCACCTGGGCATGGAGGAGGCGGCATGAGCTTCAGAGAACAGCTCGAGGTGGGACAAGGGCCTGAAAAGGTGCCGCATCAGTGGAGCAGAAGAGAACTGCTCGGTGTGAGGTCAAGGCGCAGAGTTAGAGGTTAAACAAGAGCCCGCCTGGCCTCCCAGAACCGGATGTAATGGCATAGCACATGACCGGCCATGACCTCGAGTAAAACCAAAGCCTGCTCTTTGGATGTGGTCTCTACATGCGTGCTCAGGAAGAGACTGTAAAGGCACCTGTGGGCTGGGCATCACCATGCAGACCCTGGACATGGCAGGGCAATGCATGCGTGCTCACAAGAGACTGTAAAGGCACCTGGGGAATGGGCATAATCATGCAGACCCTGGACGTGGCAGGGCAATGCATGCGTGCTCAGGAAGAGACAGTAAAGGCACCTGGGCATCACCATGCAGACCCTGGACGTGGCAGGGCAATGCATGCGTGCTCACAAGAGACTGTAAAGGCACCTGGAGGCTGGGCATCACCATGCAGACCCTGGACGTGGCAGGGCAATGCATGTGGGCTCAGGAAGAGACTGTAAAGGCACCTCGGGGCTGGGCTTCACCATGCAGACTCTGGACGTGGCAGGGCAATGCATGCATGCTCAGGAAGAGACTGTAAAGGCACCTGGAGGCTGGGCATCACCATGCAGACCCTGGACGTGGCATGGCAATGCATGCGTGCTCACAAGAGACTGTAAAGGCACCTGGGGGCTGGGCATCACCATGCAGACTCTGGACGTGGCAGGGCAATGCATGCGTGCTCAGGAATAGACTGTAAAGGCACCTGGGCATCACCATGCAGACCCTGGACGTGGTAGGGCTGGTCAATGCATGCGTGCTCAGGAAGAGACTGTAAAGGCACCTGGGGGCTGAGCATCACCATGCAGACCCTGGACGTGGCAGGGCAATGCATGCGTGCTCAGGAAGAGACTGTAAAGGCACCTGGGCATCACCATGCAGACCCTGGACGTGGCAGGGCAATGCATGCGTGCTCACAAGAGACTGCAAAGGCACCTGGAGGCTGGGCATCACCATGCAGACCCTGGAGTGGAGTGGCAGGGCAATGCATGCGTGCTCAGGAAGAGACTGTAAAGGCACCTGGGCATCACCATGCAGACCCTGGACGTGGCATGGCAATGCATGTGTGCTCAGGAAGAGACTATTAAGGCACCTGGGGGCTGGGCTTCACCATGCAGACCCTGAACGTGGCAGGGCAACGCATGCGTGCTCACAAGAGACTGTAAAGGCACCTGGGGGCTGGGCATCACCACGGAGGCTCTGGACATGGCAGAGCAATGCATGCGTGCTCAGAAGAGACTGTAAAGGCACCTGGGGGCTGGGCATCACCATGCAGACCCTGGACGTGGCAGGGCAATGCATGCGTGCTCAGGAAGAGACTGTAAAGGCACCTGGGCATCACCATGCACACCCTGGACGTGGCATGGCAATCCATGCATGCTCAGGAAGAGACTGTAAATGCACCTGGGGGCTGAGCATCACCACGGAGGCTCTGGACATGGCAGAGCAATGCATGCGTGCTCAGAAGAGACTGTAAAGGCACCTGGGGGCTGGGCATCACCATGCAGACCCTGGACGTGGCAGGGCAATGCATGCGTGCTCAGGAAGAGACTGTAAAGGCACCTGGGCATCACCATGCACACCCTGGACGTGGCAGGGCAATGCGTGCGTGCTCAAGAAGAGACCGTAAAGGCACCTGGGGGCTGGGCATCACCGTGGAGGCTCTGGACGTGGCAGGGCAATGCATGCGTGTTCACAAGAGACTGTAAAGGCACCTGGGAGCTGGGCATCACCGTGCAGACTCTGGACATGGCAGGGCAATGCATGCGTGCTCAGGAAGAGACTGTAAAGGCACCTGGGGGCTGGGCATCACCATGCAGACTCTGGACGTGGCAGGGCAATGCATGCGTGCTCAAGAAGAGACTGTGAAGGCACCTGGGGAATGGGCATAATCATGCAGACCCTGGACGTGGCAGGGCAATGCATGCGTGCTCAGGAAGAGACAGTAAAGGCACCTGGGCATCACCATGCAGACCCTGGACGTGGCATGGCAATGCATGTGTGCTCAGGAATAGACTGTAAAGGCACCTGGGCATCACCATGCAGACCCTGGACGTGGTAGGGCAATGCATGCGTGCTCAAGAAGAGACTGTAAAGGCACCTGAGGGCTGGGCATCACCATGCAGACTCTGGACGTGGCAGGGCAATGCATGCGTGCTCAAGAAGAGACTGTGAAGGCACCTGGGGAATGGGCATAATCATGCAGACCCTGGACGTGGCAGGGCAATGCATGCGTGCTCAGGAAGAGACAGTAAAGGCACCTGGGCATCACCATGCAGACCCTGGACGTGGCATGGCAATGCATGTGTGCTCAGGAATAGACTGTAAAGGCACCTGGGCATCACCATGCAGACCCTGGACGTGGTAGGGCTGGTCAATGCATGCGTGCTCACAAGAGACTGTAAAGGCACCTGGGGGCTGGGCATCACCATGCAGACTCTGGACGTGGCAGGGCAATGCATGCGTGCTCAGGAATAGACTGTAAAGGCACCTGGGCATCACCATGCAGACCCTGGACGTGGTAGGGCTGGTCAATGCATGCGTGCTCAGGAAGAGACTGTAAAGGCACCTGGGGGCTGAGCATCACCATGCAGACCCTGGACGTGGCAGGGCAATGCATGCGTGCTCAGGAAGAGACTGTAAAGGCACCTGGGCATCACCATGCAGACCCTGGACGTGGCAGGGCAATGCATGCGTGCTCACAAGAGACTGTAAAGGCACCTGGAGGCTGGGCATCACCATGCAGACCCTGGACGTGGCAGGGCAATGCATGTGTGCTCAGGAATAGACTGTAAAGGCACCTGGGGAATGGGCATCACCATGCAGACCCTGGACGTGGTAGGGCTGGTCAATGCATGCGTGCTCACAAGAGACTGTAAAGGCACCTGGGGGCTGGGCATCACCATGCAGACTCTGGACGTGGCAGGGCTGGTCAATCCATGCATGCTCAGGAAGAAACACTGTACAGGCACCTGGGGGCTGGGCATCACCGTGCAGACTCTGGACGTGGCATGGCAATGCACGTGTGCTCAGGAAGAGACTGTAAAGGCACCTGGGGGCTGAGCATCACCAGGCAGACTTTGGACGTGGCAGGGCTGGTCAATGCACGTGTGTACACGGCTCTACTGTAAAGGCCACTGGCACCGGGTAAGTGCCCACCAAATAACGCATTAGGTCCGAAAAATGACCCTTCAGTTCTGGTAACCTGTGACCCAGGTCAGGGTCTTGGTTTCAAGGAGGGCCTCAAAAATATACAACCAGCAGACCAGAAGATTGGCGCTATCATAACTGCATCCACCAAACGTGCATGCCAGCGCAAGGCATCACACTGGCCGGTGGCGCACACGAATGCTCCTTGGGAGTGGAGGGCGTGTCCACTGGACCCCCACTGCACCCTCCTGGTCCAGCCGAGGGGCCGACTTGCTTGCACCCATGCCAATGACAGCAGCGCCAACACCATGCCCAGCGATGACCCTCCCCACTAGTTCAATGACTCGCTGTCTCAAGGATGTGCGAGGCCTTGCAGGGATGGGGCGCAGGTCTGCTCGGCTGCTAGCCAGCTGTGCTCCGCCAACCAGTCCTTCCAGCTAAGGGCACGACTCAGATGTGACACTCCCACAGGACTATCTAGGCGGAAACCGGTCCGGACACGTTTCACGAACACGCACCCCAAGTATACGCGATTGGGGTGTCGACGAGTCAAGCAGGTATGTCTAGAACCACCACTACCACTCACACCCAGCGCACACCACCCTTCCCCTCCCAGGTAGAAAAAACACCTCCTCCTGAATTACACGTTCCCACCCGAAGGAGGCAGGGAGAAATTATCCCAACTCGCATCCCACACCCTCCCATAACGCTAAACAACCCCGTGTGACCTCGAACACAACTCCGATCTCACAGCAGGCGTTTCCCCAAGGCACACAGCAATGTAGGACTGCTGAAAGCGCCCCACGATCCCAGACCCCCTCCCCCTCACCAGGCTATCCCGATTACATGCAGACAACACCCCACCCAATAGGAAAGCCATGGTCCCAGAAGCACGGCACCTACACCCTCTGCAAGATTGCACCCTGAAGCACGGCACCTACACCCTCTGCAAGATTGCACCCTGAAGCACGGCACCTACACCCTCTCCAAGATCCCCCACACACCCTCATCACCCAGACCCACGCAAACCGACACCCACCACAACCTTTCCATATCACCTACACCCATCACCCAGAAGCACGCCAGAGACATCCCCACAACCTTTCCATCACCTACACCCTTTCCAAGATGGCCCCCCATCACCCAGACACATGCCACCTACACCCTCTCCAAGATTTCCCCCACCACCCAGAAGCATGCCGACACCCCACAACCTTTCCACATCACCTACACCAATCACCCAGAAGCACGCCAGAGACATCCCCACAACCTTTCCACACCACCTACACCCATCACCCAGAATCACGCCACCTACAGCCGCCACAAACGTTCCACATCTACACCATTAGCAAGATTGCCCCGTCACCCAGAAGCCCGCCACCAACACCCCCACAACACCTACAGCAAGATTTCCCCATCACCCAGAAGCACGCCAGACATCCCCACAACCTTTCCACATCACCTACACCGTCAGCTAGACTGTCCCATCACCCAGAAGCATGCCACCTACCCCCACAACTTTCCACATCACCTAGACCCTCTCCAATATTGCCCCATCACCCAGAAGCACGCCAGACATCCCCACAACCTTTCCACATCACCTACACCGTCAGCTAGACTGTCCCATCACCCAGAAGCATGCCACCTACAACCCCACAAACTTTCCACATCACCTACACCCATCAACCAGAATCACGCCACCTACAGCCCCCACAAACTTTCCACATCACCTACACCCATCACCCAGAATCACGCCACCTACAGCCCCCACAAACTTTCCACATCTACACCATTAGCAAGATTGCCCCATCACCCAGAAGCCCGCCACCAACACCCCCATAACCTTTCCACATCACCTACACCCTCTCCCAAGATTTCCCCACCACCCAGAAGCACGCCACTGACACCCCAACGTTTCTACATCACCTACACCGTCAGCAATATTTCCCGATCACCTAGAAGCACGTCACTGACATCCCGCATAGCATTTCCACATCACCTATACCGTCTGTAACACTGCCCCACCACCCAGAAGCACGCCACTGACACCCTTCCACAACCTTTCCACATCACCTACACCCTCTCCAAGATTGCCCCATCACCCAGAAGCACGCCACTGACACCCTTCCACAACCTTTCCACATCACCTACACCCTCTCCAAGATTGCCCCATCACCCAGAAGCATGCCACCGACACCCTCTGCAAGATTTCCATCACCCAGAAGCACGCCACCAACACCCCCCACAACCTTTCCATCACCCAGAAGCACGCCACCAACACCCCCCACAACCTTTCCAGATCACCTACACCGTCAGCAAGATTGCCCCATCACCCAGAAGCACGCCACCAACACCCCCCCACAACCTTTCCAGATCACCTACACCGTCAGCAAGATTGCCCCATCACCCAGAAGCACGCCACCAACACCCCCCCACAACCTTTCCAGATCACCTACACTGTCACCAAGATTGCCCCATCACCCAGAAGCACGCCACCAACACCCCCCACAACCTTTCAGATCACCTACACCGTCAGCAAGATTGCCCCATCACCCAGAAGCACGCCACCGACATCCCCACAACCTTTCCACAATACCTACACCCTCTCCAAGATTGCCCCTTCACCCAGAAGCATGCCACCTACATCCCCCACAGCCCTTCCACATCAGCAAGACTGCTCCATCACCCAGAAGCACGCCACCTACACCTTCAGCAAGATTGCCCCATCGCCCAGAAGCCCGCCACCAACACCCCTACAACCTTTCCACATCACCTACACCCTCCAAGATTTCCTCCATCACCCAGAAGCACGCCACCTACACCCTCTGCAAGATTGCCCCATCACCCAGAAGCACGCCACCGACACCCTCTGCAAGATTTCCCCCATCACCCAGAAGCACTACACCTACACCCTCTCCAAGATTACCTAATCTCCCAGAAGCATGCCACTGACATCCCCCACAACCTTTCCACATCACTTACACCGTCAGCAATATGGCCCCATCATCCAGCACACCACATACACCACCCACAACATGTCCCCATCACCACGCCACCTACACCCTCTCCAAAATTGCCCGATCACCCAGAAGCACGCCACCGACACCCCAACCTTTCACCATCATCCAGAAGCACGCCACCTACACCCTCCGCCAGCTTGTCCCATCACCCAGAAACACGCCCCCTACACCCTTTGCAAGCTGCCCCATCACCCAGAAGCACGCCACCGACACCCCAACCTTTCACCATCATCCAGAAGCACGCCACCTACACCCTCCGCCAGCTTGTCCCATCACCCAAGAACACGCCCCCTACACCCTATGCAAGCTTGCCTCATCATCCGTAAACACATCACCAACACCCCAACCTGCACAATCTCTCCCCCTCACCCAGAAGCACGCCACGACATTCTCCGCAAGCTTGCCCTTCACCCAGAAGCACACCACCGACACCCTTCAAACCCCCCCCCCCCCCAATCATCTAGACGGACACCACCGACACCCTGCGCAATCATTCTCCCTCCCCCCCCCCCCCCCAAATCTCCCAGAAGCACGCCACTGACACCTTATACAACCTTTCCTCATCACCCGGAAGCCCACCCCGACACCTTCCACAACCTATCCGCAGCACCCAGACGCACGCCACCGACACCCTCCATGAGCGGGCCCATCATCCATGTGGCCCCTTCCCCCCGTTCCCTTTCTCCACCCCATTCCTGCTCTAGTCTGATCTGGAGAAAGTCTCCAGTTGTCTCCAGCGGCGAGGCACGTGGTCACAGCCTCCCCCCTCCTTCCTCTTGGCTGGGCTGTCAACTCTTCCCTCCGCCCCGGGCTGCTGCTCCCTCCCCCACCCCTCTCCGTGAACTTCACCAGAAGGACAAGCTGTGCACGGATTGCAAAAATGAGTGCAAGACACTGTAGCCAAGTGCACACTGCATCTCTGTGTGTGCCACAAGTCCTGACAAAACACCCTCACAACCATATCACAGACCTCTCGCTCCATGGCATAAGCCCCCCCCCCCCCAACCCCACCCCAGGAGGCTAAACAGGAAGTGACAGGCGAAACCTGGCAGCTGGAAAGTTAACCGTGCAGACACAGATTCATAGCACACACACACAAACACAGCCCCAGCAGACTTCTAACCCACATCATGCCCAATCCAGCAACACGTACATACTTCCTGCACTTCTAAACCTACTCCCCCACCCACACAGACACGTCAAAACTGTGCAGACACAGAAACCCGCACAGAAAATGTAAACGTAACTCATCCCCCTGCACACAAACCAAATACTCAGCTCCACACACATCACATACATACATACATACAAGTCTGAACACCTGACACTGCAAACATTACCCCCACACACATCGCAGGCACACAAACTCTGTGGACGCAACTAAGAAGGATTAACCCCGTTGCCTTCAAGGGGAGGGGGTTGAATCACACACGAAAGCATCTCTCACACAACAGGTTCCAGAAACACAGAACAAAAACAGGCCCACCCAGAGCGAAGAGAAATTACACAAGCGGATTATTCAACACCGCTCCACAACATACTGCACACAGGCCCAACTACCCACTCGGCAGCGTGGGACCCTCCACACGGGGCAGGCTACTGCGCACACATACTCACTCACAGGGGGTCTCGGGCGGCCAGTTCAGATGAGATCCCACCGCTTTCAAAAGCCTTTCTGTGGCGGACCAGGAAGCGGAGGGAGCGCACACCCACAGTCACAGCAGTGACGCAAGTCACACTCACAGTTACAACAGGCATTCCTCGCCAACACACAAGAGGATGTAAGCACACCACAACGGCCCCAAAGCCACACAAACCCACCCAAGAAGTGGTTACTCAAAAGGTGTCCTTTGGGTTTCTTGTGACACACTCACCACCGCCCCTCCACCCACACCCGTGGGGGTAACTCACCTGGGGGTTCCGGGGAGCGGGGTCTGGAGAGAGGCAGGAGGCGCCGGGCACCGGCCGGAGAGAGACCGAGAGAAGGAGGCCGGGTGGGAGGAGTGAGGGAAGTGAGCGCGGCGGGCCCCACCCTGCCTGACTCACTCAGTCACTCTCTCCCTCCCTCCCTCAGAGCTGGGCCCAAGAAGCGGGCCCCACCCTGCCGAGCGCGGCACCACACCCAGGGGGGAAGAGGACGGTACAGGGGGCTGGGAAGTGAGGGGTGAGGATAGGGAAGCAAGGGTGAGGCAAAAGGAGGGTAAATGGAGGGGCAAGAAGGCTGTAAGCAGAGGGAGGAAAAATAGGATGAATGCTTGGGTGGGTGTAGGGAAGAGAGCGATTGGAGGAAAAGGGCCTCCACCTGGGGGAAATAGGAGGGGAGGTTTTATGTAGAGGGTAGAGGAGGCTGGGGGGAGGGTAGCGAGAGGCTGGAGGGAAGGGGCAGAGGAGGTAAGTGAGCAAGGAGGTACGTACAGGGAAAAGGATAAAGGTTAGGGCTGGGGAAAAAGAATGGGTGAGGGGAGAGGATGAGAGGGACGGCTAGCAGGAAGTAGGTGTGGGTAGTAGACGGAAAGGGGGTGAGTGGAGGGAACTGGCAGTAGTGAGGTTAGGCGTATTGTACGTTGTTATATTACTTGATCATTTTATAGCGCCTACTGCCATTGTTATGGCCTTGAAGTGCTGTGGGCTGAATGTTCTTGCGACAGACGGAAGTCTGAAAAAGCATGAAAAGAGAATGATATTGCATGCAAAAACTAATTCGAGTTTAGGCGACAGTACAATTACTAGCAGAGGTGACTATTTTAACGACATTATCACATGTAATGCTGTGTGTCCAGGCGCAGAGAGGAGTGCAATGCCCGTGACAGTTTTTCTGGGACTAAGCCATATTCTGTCGGCCACAGCGATAAGGAGGGGGTGAGGGGGTGTGGAGGGGTTACAGGTTATTATAAAACATGCTATCAACAGCAAGGGCAACTGTCTACCTTTGAGGGCTCTGATACACTTTACACGGAAAACACATTACACTGAATAACATGCAGTTACATGCAAATGACATGCACAGTCCTCAGATATGTTGATGTCTATTCAATGGATGTCCATTTATATGTGTATAACGCGCCACAAGCATATGGGCGCACACAAAGACTAAAGGCAACACAGGACAATGCGGAAGTTTTGTAGGGTCATGACGTGTGTGCACAACAAAGTCTTCAGGCGTTTACGAAATTGGAGTAAGTTAAGTTCCTGGCCGGGTATTCCATGCTTTCGGGGCCAATATGACAAAGGATCTTCCGTTGCCCAAAACGTATCTGGCTTTAGGACAGGCGAGCAGCCAAGTACCGATGGATCTTAGAGCTCTACTTGGTTCATGTTTAGTCAGTCTCTCAGAAAAGTGGGTAGGTGCAACACCATGAATCCACTTGTGGCCCAGCGAAAGTAACTTAAACTGGACCCAAGCTGTTACAGGTAACCAGTGCAATTCCTTTTGCGCTTCAGAGATATGTGACACGCGGGGTAGATAGCATAGTTTTGTATAACTTGTGATTTCTGAATGCTGGTCTTACTTGCCCCTCTTAGAAGTGAAGTGAGTGGGCACCACTTAATGATAAATCCATGTCTCTTTGGTAATCAAAATTGTAAACAAAAGGAGACTTTTTCAAACAATTTGGAAAAGGAGCTGGCTGCGACGAGTTTGGGGACACCCAAACCCAAAATACACGTGAAGCAAAAGACCAGGTGATATACCAAGTTACGTAGCCCCTCTCTTATATAACCCAGACTGGATGTGTGCTTAGTCGAAGTTACTGTCAGTTCGACTGGGTAGTAAAAAAATATCTCAAGTTTAGAGAAGACAAAACGGAAAGCTTTTTGCTGTTTTTCAAAACAATTTTTATCAAAAATAATCTCAAAAATGAGAAGTCACTAATATTTTCTTAGTGAGGAAGAATTTGCCACAATCCATTATATCAATCAGACCAAAGTTGCCAATGCATTTCGGAAATAGATTTCCTTCATCAGGGCCAGTCTAAAGATAATCCATTCAATTTCACAAATCAAAAAAACCAACAAAAAAAAACAGTTCAAGTACGTATACAATTGGTGTCATATAACAACATAGTAATGTTAAGAACATACCATTTAGCTGTGGAAGTGGATGAGTAGAGAAGGAAAAAACAAACAAAACAAAACAGAGTTGCTGTGAAATATAGATATCCATTGGTTGAATAAAAAAGAGGAATGACAGGTTACCTGTGATTTATAAGTTGAATGCAGAGTGTGGCAAAATGGAGTCCATGTGTTGATCAAAAGTACCTGCCTGACGGAAATCCGTGCAGAAAGACAGCCTGCAATGTGATTACTGCAAGCAAAAGAGACCGTTTATTGTGAACGGTAATATCCGTGGTTAAAAGTAATTAGAGGGGTGTGGAAAGTCTTACCGTGCTAGTCACGGGAGCGGAGAAGTTCTCTCCTTGCCGGCATGAACAGAACTACGGCTGTTGCATCGAAGCGTTACTAAGGCAACACTTCATATAAACGACACGTGAACGCATCGCGGCCCGAATGGGCGCGCGTTCCGACTCTATTGCTGCAATCAAGCCAGAAAGCTTGATATAGATCGAATAAACCATTTATCAGACCTCATGTGTACAAATGTGGAATAGTGGAGTGATAAAAAAAGAAAAACAGAAAATCAGAAAGTAAGATGGAAATAGAAAAAATACTATTAACAAAAGAGAGGATAGATGTAACAGTAACAAATAACATAACATACATAAAATACAAAAATGAATGCAGTAAAATAAAACAGTGATAAATGAAAACATCTAAGGTGTTTGTCTACAACACTGCTGCCGTTGGTGTCGTCCATGTGTGGCACCTTGGGTCCTAGACACATGGTCCAGGATGTGCAGCAATGTTGTTCAAATTTCAGAAGAAGTATGGACGTGCAAATATACCTATTTTGCATACTCATATATATCGCTGCTGTGGTTGGTGTCGTCAAAGGATGGCACCTTGGGTCCCAGACTAAGAGTCCAGGCGATACAGCAGGTTGGTTGGTAGGTCCGCACAGAAAATACCATGTTAAAGTTTGTGATGTCATCATATACTTAGTTATCTAGGGACATAGCAATAGAAATAACACATGATCATAAGAAACAATGATAATTGATTTCCTCATTGAGTCCATTAGGTGTTAGACTACTGAGTTTGTCTATCCAGAAGGACTCCCTGCGGTTAAGCCGCTGACCCAAATCTTCATGTAGATTGTTCTTTGTTAGTACCTCCAAAATCACAAATCTTTTTTGTGTCAGATTATGTCCATCTTCAATCCAGTGGCGCGCCACGGCCGAGTTCATATTTGCATTCCGGATGCAAGACCGGTGTTCATTCCACCGTGTCTTAGCTGTTCTTGTGGATTGGCCCACATAGAATTTTCCGCATGGGCATTTGATGCCATAAATAGTGTTGATACTGTCACAGGTTCCGTATGTTTTAAGGAGAATCTTCTTCCCTGTTCTGGGGTGGTTAATGACATTGTCCTTGATTACTGAGTTACAGTTAATACAATGAAGACAAGGAAATGTTCCAGTCCGTTAAGTAATTGGCTCTTTAAGGGGTGGTCTCGTATGCACCAATTCGTCTCTGAGATTCCTACTGCGTTGGTAGGCAAACACTGGTAATTCACTGAATACATTTTGTACCCTGATATCATTTTTAAAGATCCCCTAGTGTTTCTTGATGGTTTTCTTAATCTTATTGCTTTGAATGGAGAATTTGGATACATATACCGGTGACTTTAATTCTCTCTTCTTTTTAGGGTTTTGGGTGGACAGTAGGGTCTCACGTGCCAGGGTACTAACTCTTGCAGATGCTGTGTCGAGTTCTTCTGGTTTGTAACAACGTTCTAGGAATTTCTCTTTCATCTCTAGTTGTGCTGTGCAGTCATCTGGGTCACTCACAATCTTTTTAACCCGTAGCAATTGGCTATATGGGAGATTTCTGAGAAGACCTGGCTGATGGAAGCTTAGACAGACCCTCCAGAATATTGCGGCATGAAATGGAAAATATTGCAGCACAAAAATAAAAAAAATGCAGCACACAACTGCGTTTTTTGCGGCATTTTTTATTGTTGAAAAATACATAATTTAACATCTTTTTTAGCCTAAAACCAAGAACTTGAACAGTAAAGAGTTTTGCACATTGAAACAGGAACGTTTGAGGTGGTGTGGGGATCTTTTAACAAACCTACAAATAGTATTTTAGTTTTCATCAGACTCATCTTCACACTCTGCTTCTAAAACTTGACAGTTTTGTTGCAAGTCCTCGATTGAACCAGAAGCAAACTCAACATCCCGTTGCTGCTGGTTGTAGTGCAAAAACACAAGTGCTTGTATTGTTTTCTCGGCAAGCGATCGACGCATAGCAGCCAAAATAATTTTGTAAATGCTGTTACTCCTCTCTGCATCGGCAGAATTTATGACACAGCCTTTGTATGCCCTAGCCACTTTTGATAGTACAGGTAGACGGTCAGCCATCCCTTGCCAGAAAATGTCTGTGTCAATTATTCCAGAGACGGATGCACGAACTGCCTCTGGACCTAAAATTTCAAAGTACAGAAGAAACTCCTGATCAGGAACCTCACTTAGTCCTGGGATAGCAGAATAGTCATTTTTGTCTTGTGTTAGAATGCTAAGGCGTGCTGGATTAAATATGCGTACCAGTTTTAAGAAGTTTATCCCAGGCTGACCACGATCCATGTATTTGCCTAGCTTGTCGAGAACATTTTCAAAAGCCTGAGTAAGCTGATCCATCAGCTGTTCTTTCTGATTCAGACTCAATGTAGTTCCTTCTCTGGAGTCAAGAAAAGGCTGCAGTGACTCCAATGTCAGCACAGAATTGTTGGTAAAGTTAATGTGTAGGTCTTCAAGATAATCGTACACCTTCATGGCAACAGGTATCTGACTCTGAAAGATGTCAGTAAGAAACAGGATGCTCTGGCACTTGTCAGCCACCATCTCCAGCTGAACCTTGGTGCAATTCTTGCTGTTGCCACTGAGAATCCTTTGAAGGTTTTCTAAGGAATCGGGGGTGACTTACTGAGATGCATCTCATATTCCACAAAACCAGAATATGTGTGGAAATGTTTGCAGTGATACTGAACTGCAGCAAACCAAGAATTCCAACGGGTACTGCATGGGTCGGGTGCCATTCGGGGTTGCATTCCATGGGTCTCAGTGAGGTGTTGTAAGAATGTCCGCTTTCTGCTACCAGCCATATAGAAAATCCTAGAGAAGTACATTATGAACGCATTCAGCTCAACAAATGGTTTTCGGAAAGACTCCCCAACAAGGTTGAGGATGTGTGCCAAGCATGTGATGTGGATAGAGTTTGGATATAGATTTTTTAGAACAGTTTTGTATGCCTTAAGCATGTATGCAGCATTGTCCGTGTTGAAGCACAGAACATTTTGAAATGCAATGTCGTAGTCAGTGAGAACCCTCACAACTGTCTGTGCAGCTGTGGCATGGTTGCACTGCGCTAGGAACACTGTGTCAGCAAGGTATGTGTGTATTCTTTGACTGCCATCAATCATCCAAACTGCTCCAAATAATATATTGAGGACACAGCGTCCTTCAGCATCCGGTGTCTCATCGAATATGACGCATATGTCTTGATTTTTCAGTTTCTCCTTGAGGTCATTTTTGGCCTGCCTGTATCTTTCAGGCAAATACCTCTCCTGGAGCTGGTGAATTCCAGGGATGGCGCCACCATTGCGGACTTTGTCATGAAGGAACCTGCGCAGCACAGGATGGTCGGTTTTGCTTAGCGGGATATTTAGGGCCGTGCACACATTTATCCAGTCAATGATTAGATCATGATTGGCTGCCCTAGCAGCTGTAACTTTTCCAAAGCTTGAGGTAACAGTAGTTTGCCTGGGACGTTTTGAGGTTGAATGAGGCTCAGCATCATCTCCGCAATGTTTTGTCTGCTTTTTTCAGCGCATGTGCACATCAACAGTGTATTTACGAACGTGGTCCACGGCTACATTACATACAGAGCAAAACATGACTCCACCATCTGCATACATTATCTTGCTGTACTGTTTTGCTTTGTCAGCTGCACTTATCTGTGTGGCCAAATGGGAGCGATTCTTCTCAGGCTTCAACGGTTGCAAGAATTTCTCCATTGTGTCCTTTGACTGGTCCAGCAGTCTTCTGCTGCGGTGTGGTGCTCTCCTTCCCAATTGACCGTTCTGCAAAAAGTCAGCTGCGGTGTCAGCTGCAGTGGTGTCTTCTGTGATGTACAGATCCTGCTTCTTAGCTCAGGAATGTCAAAATATGTTCCTGGTGGAATACAGAACAAAGATGCATCCTTGCTAAGCTGCACATTGCATACTTTTGAAAGCAGAAAACAATCAATCTCCCTTGCTGCTCCAAACCAACAGAGTATGCATACTGTTGGAGCAGCCAGGGTTGCACAAAAAATTACATTCTGAACACTGCATTGTCATTGCTCAAACGGAAAAAAATGAATTCCCCAGGTTGCATCTAACAGACTCTGTGGGTTCCTTATTTTGGTATGTTTATGGAGTGACTGAATAGTAGTTGAGAATGCTCGTAATTAGGGAAGTGACTGGCGCAACCATAACTGCCTGATCCTGATTACTTACTCTAACTCCTCAAAATGCCACATCTCCAACCAGCAGTGATCTGCACAGTACCCTTGACATCCCACCTGCCCACTGTGGCATGGAAGACTAACCTTGCTAACTGGTCTTTGCTCTCTCATACATGCCAACACTTCCGATTTAGGCGGGAGCCTCCCAATTTTTTAGTGAAAAATACTGCTATTTTTCACGTTCTCCCGCCTAAAATAATTATTTCCCCAATGCATTCCTATCGGGAAATTGTTGTCTCCCGATTTCTCTGTAGAAATCTCCCTCCCAGGCATGTCAAAATGTTGGCATGTATGCTCTCTGGCACTCTTCTTTAACCAGGAAGTTTTCGTTGTCTACTGTAAAAAGTACAATTGGAATATGTTGGCAGTCTCATTACACAGCAATATATCTAACTTCATGACGTTAGTGCATCACACACGATACAGGCTGCATTTCAAATCCAGACTTAATTCCCCCCATATCCCTATAGCCATTCCCACCCACTTCCAGCCTGCCCAGAACACATCCTCCTGGAATCTCTTTGAGGTAACTTTATCAAGCATTACCATCAAACTGTGAGACAGAAGTGCCCGTCAGTGTTTTTTCAAAGCAGTCTTCTGAGTTAATGCCTTCTGTAAGTTGATTTATAAGCACTATGAGTGTCCGTCACTGAAGCCTTTTAAAAACGAGCAATCGCTAATCCAACAGTATTGACTTGCTTTTAACACAACTGTGTATAGGAATTGCCAGGTGCTGCTGTTAGTTGGTAATTGCAAGGCCTTGTCAGTGAGGAACAAAATGTTGTGTCCTGTTGTGTCTGGCCACGCTCTGTAGGACAGGCAGGTCGACTCACCACAGCCTAACATTTTGGATTGTGGTGGGGGAGGGGGGGTATAGTCTGATCAGCTCCATGGAAATGGTGCTGCACCACTACTTCCAGCAGACAAGTGGAAAACAAAGAAACAGAGGGGCTTGAATTCAAAGGTGTAACCCTGGTTGAAGCCCCTCAGTTTTCTTTTCGTTCGTCCTATGGCCCCAGGAGAGAGGGGGGGAACAACTCTATACTTCTCCATGGAAGGAAGTCATGAGGCCCAAGACACAGGGGCAATGCAGTAGCAGTAACTGCAAGAGCCCATAATACCTAGCCAAAAAATGAACTCTCTTGGGGGGGTCATCATTCCTTGGTTATGCCACCCACACATGATGACTTAATACACCCACAAACAAATGAAACATCAGAACACTACCAGGGGTCAAGTCCTACAAATTAAAGTGGGGGATTCATCAACAAATGCAATGGCATGTGATGTCACCACAAATTAGCATATCAAGGTGAAATATGCATATTTCATTAAATTGGCTTTGCATAACCACCAAAATTGCACAGGACCAATAGCATTTGCCTTTCATAAAAACAACAAACGTGATTCAAGGCTGGGCTGCATGAGCCCAATTGTAAAGTAATTTGAAAGAAATACAGCTACGGTTGTCTACAATTGGTATCATGGGCTGCATGATACCAATTGTAAAACAATTTGAAACGAATGCAGCTATGAGCGTCTTCATTTGGTATCATGCAGCCCATGATACCAATTGAAGACGCTCATAGGTGTATTCGTTTCAAATTGATTTATAATTGGTGGTATGCTGATACCAATCTAAGCTTTTTTGTCAGCTCAATCCTCATTTTTTCTGCTTTTGCCATAGAAAATCACCTTTTGGAAATCAGTTTAGTACATTATATCTAAAATGTCTCAATTTTCGAGACATGTTTTAGGCAAAAAGAATATCAGTATTTGAGCTGCCCCAGAGCCTCGTACTCCCTCACTCTCTCTGTCTCTCCTTGTATCTCTGCGCCCTCTTTCTCTCTCTATCTCTCTTTCTCTCACTCTCTCTCTGCCCCCCAAACACACACTCTTTGTCTTTCCTTGTCTCTCTACACCCTCTTTCTCTCTCCATCTCCCTTTCTCTCTCGCTCTCTCTCCCACACGCACACACACAAACTCTGTCTCTCCTTGTCTCTCTGCACCCTCGTTCTCTCTCTATCTCTTTCTCTCTCCCAGACACACACACAAACTGTCTCCCCTTGTCTCTCTGCACCCTCTTTCTCTCTCTATCTCTCTTCCGCTCTCACTCTCTCTCTCCCAGATACATATATATATATATATATATATATATATATATATATATATATATATATATATATATATATATATTGTCAATTCTACCTTAGGGTAGCCAAGTCGAGCTGCACTCTCCATAAAGCCATGCTTGCCCAATTTCCACCAAACAGCAAACAAAGGAGGGGGGGGGGAAGTAAAACTCTCTCTCTCTCTCTCTCTCTCTCTCTCTCTGTCTCTCTGTCTTTCCTTGACTCTCTGCACCCTCTCTCTGCACTCTTGCTCTCTCCCCATCTCTCTCTCTCTCTCTCTCTCTCTCTCTCACTCCCTCTCACACTCTCTCTTTATCTGTCCATCTGTGGGTGGGAATCACGCTGCCAGCCAGGTGCACGTTTTCTAGCGTTATCCCAGCCATTGTAGAGTGCAGTACAGCCAGAGATGAACACAGCTTTCTTGACAGGGGTGCATGCTGTTACCAATTAGCAATTTGAAACGAATACAGATATACAAGCGTCTTCAATTGCTATCATGGGCTGCATGATACCAAATGTAGACGCTTGTAGCTGTATTAGTTTCAAATTGTTTTACATATGGTATCATGCAGCCCATGATACCAATTGTAAAACAATTTGAAACGAATACAGCTACGAGCGTCTGACAATTGGTATGATGCAGCCCAGCCGCATCATACCAATTGTAGACGCTCGTAGCTACGAGCGTCGGAAAGCATTAAGTTTATGCTTTCCGGCGCTCGACAGGAAGGTGTAATGAAAACACCAATTTGGCCGGTTTCGGTGCTCTTGCCTTAGTTGGGGGCAGATTGGTGGGCAGGCCAGTGCTTACCTGGCTATGCTTCACCAACTGTCAGCTCGGCAGGGCAGGCACTCGCTAATGGGCGTGGAAGGGGCCTGGGGACACAGCCAAATGCTGTGCATCTCCCAGGCCTGCGTGACCCTCCTCCAACCCCGGGCCTGCAACGTGAGCGCAGAGGTGTTAACCCTCAAGATGCTGCAATCAGCAGCCCGCTGTGTTCGCTCTAAATCATTAAATGAGCGCGAAAGAAGACACACTAAGCTAACGTGTCTTTTTCGCGCTCATTTAATGACTTATAGCGAAAATTGCGGGAAATGGCACGTTTTCCGATTTTTTTGCAAATCGCAAAATCGCCATAAGGTGGATGGTCTGCTTAGATGGTGTAAAAGGTTATTGCGGTCAGTTGATTTGCAGAACAGAGAAGTGCTGTAGCCAGTTGCTTGTTTTTTGATCGAAACGTCTAGAAAAGTGATTGTATCATGCGAGATGTCTCTTGTAAATTGAATATGTTGGTCATTATTGTTCAGGTATTCAAAAAAGGTATCAAAAGTTGCCCTAGTGCCTTTCCACACACTGAAAATGTCATCAATGTAACGTGTCCAGAAGTGAATGTCCTTGTTCCATTCCTGTTTATTAAGTACATTGTCCATCTCAAACTTGTACATAAAGCAATTGGCATATGTGGGTGCCATGGTGGCCCCCATTGATGTCCCTGAGGTTTGTAAGTAGAACTGGTTGCTGTATTGGAAATAAGAATTTTCTGCAATGAACTGTAAAAGTGCAAATATGAATTCTTTCTGTGCACGAACTTCAGATGTCTGTAATAGAAGCCATTCCACTTATTCAATCCCAGGGTTATGTGGTATGGAAGTGTATAAGCTTCTGACATCAATGGTAAACATCAGGTCATTCTGTTGAAAAGTTGTAGAATTGAGTTTTTGCAAGAAATGAGTAGTGTCACGGGTGTATGTGGGAGGTTTCTGTATAAGAGGCTGCAGGAAAAAGTCAATGTAGCTGCCTAGAGGTTGGTTGATGCTTCCATCCCAGCAACTATTGGTCTTCCTGGTGGTTTAATGGTGTCTTTGTGGATCTTTGGTAAAGTATAGAAGTTCGGGATTCTGGGGTGGCTGTTGAGCAGGAACTTCTTTGTGTGTTCATTGATCCATTCTAGCTCGAGAGCTTTATCCAATAAGGTTTCCAAGTTCTGTTTAATAGCAATAGTCGGATCATGGTCCAGGGTGGCATATATAGTACGATCTTGGAGTTGTCGGGTACATTCTATGTCGTAATCCACCATGTTTTGGATAACTAACACACCCCCTTTATCAGCTGGGCGGATAGTTATATCCTTGTCGCTGTATGAATCCTTAATTAGTCTAATCTCGTGGGGTTTGAGATTCCTGTGTGGAGGAGTTTTGTAGCTGATTCGTTCTAGGTCAAGGGTTACCAGCTTCTGAAAGATATCAATAGATGGTACTATGATGGGTGGCACAAATCCGCTCTTTGTTCTGAATTCCTGGTAATTGGGGATCTTGGTAGAATTGTCTTGAGTTTCTAATTCTTCAAATAAGACCTTAAGTTTAAGTTTTCTAACAAACTCATATAGTTCAATCTTCGTGTCAAACAGAGTGGTTCCGTAGGTAGGTATGAAACCACCCTTTAAAGAGCCAATTACTCAACGGACTGGAACATTTCTGTGTCTTCATTGTATTAACTGTAACCCAGTAATCAAGGGCAATGTCATTAACCACCCCAGAACAGGGAAGAAGATTCTCCTTAAAACATACGAAACCTGTGACAGTATCAACACTATTTATGGCATCAAATGCCCATGCAGAAAATTCTATGTGGGCCAATCCACGGGAACAGCTAAGACACGGTGGAATGAACATCGGTCTTGCATCCGGAATGCAAATATGAACTCGGCCGTAGCGTGCCACTGGATTGAAAATTGACATAATCTGACACAAATAAGATTTGTGATTTTGGAGGTACTAACAAAGAACAATCTACATGAAGATTTGGGTCAGCAGCTTAACCGCAGGGAGATCTTCTGGATAGACAAACTCAGTAGTCTAACACCTAATGGACTCAACGAGGGAATCAATTATCATTGTTTCTTATGATCATGTATTATTTCTATTGCTATGTCCCTAGATAACTAAGTACATGATGACATCACTAACTTTAACATGGTATTTTCTGTGCGGACCTACCAACCACCCTTCTGTATCTCCTGGACTCTTAGTCTGGGACCCAAGGTGCCGTCCCTTGACGACACCAACCACAGCAGCGATATATATGAGTGTGCAAAATAGGTATATTTGCACGTCCAGACTTCTTCTGAACTTTTAACAACATTGCTGCACATCCTGGACCATGTGTCTAGGACCCAAGGTGCCGCCCATGGACGACACCAACGGCAGCAGTGTTGTAGACAAACACCTTAGATGTTTTCATTTATCACTGTTTCATTTTACCGCATTCATTTTTGTATTTTATGTATGTTATGTTATTTGTTACTGTTACATCTATCCTCTCTTTTGTGAATAGTACTTCTTCTATTTCCATCTTACTCTTCTGATTTTCTGTTTTTCTTTTTATATCACTCCACTTTTCCACATTTGTACACATGAGGTCTGATAAATGGTTTATTCGATCTGTATCAAGCTTTCTGGCTTGATTGCAGCAATAGAGTCTGAACACAGGCCCATTCGGGCCACGATGCGATCACGTGTCGTTTATAGGAAGCGTTGCCTAAGTAACGCTTCTATGCAACAGCTGCAGTTCTGTTCATGCCGGTAAGGGGAGAACTTCTCCGCTCCCGTGACTAGCACGGTAAGACTTTCCACGCCCCTCTAATTACTTTTTACCACGGATATTACCGTTTACAATAACGGGTCTCTTTTGCTTGCAGTAATCACATTGCAGGCTGTCTTTCTGCACTGATTTCCGTCAGGCAGGTACTTTTGATCAACACATGGACTCCATTTTGCCACACTCTGCATTCAACTTATAAATCACAGGTAACCTGTCATTTCTCTATTTTATTCAACCAATGGACTGCTATATTTCACAGCAACTCACTAGTTTTCTTTTGTTTGTTTTTTCCTTCTCTACTCATCCACTTCCACAACTAAATGGTATGTTCTTAACCTTACTATGTTGTTATATGACACCAATTTTATACGTATTTGAACTGTTTTTTTTGGGGTTTTTTTTTGATTTGTGAGATTGAATGGATTATCTTTAGACTGGCCCTGATGAAGGAAATCTATTTCCGAAACGCATTGGCAACTTTGGTCTGATTGATATAATGGATTGTGGCAAATTCTTCCTCACTAAGAAAATATTAGTGACTTCTCATTTTTGAGATTATTTTTGATAAAAATTGTTTTGAAAAACAGCAAAAAGCTTTCAGTTTTTGTCTTCTCTAAACTTGAGATATTTTTTTACTACCCAGTCGAACTGACAGTAACTTCGACTAAGCACACACCCAGTCTGGGTTATATAAGAGAGCGGCTACGTGACTTGGTAGATCACCTGGTCTTTTGCTTCACTTACTTGGCCCTCCCCCACTTCACCCTCCTCCTCAACAGAGTGTTACAGTATCATTTCTGAGGACGATGGTGACTCGAGCAAGAGGAATAAAACAAACATATTTTTGAGAGAAAAGGTCTAATTGTTTTCAACAACTTAAGGTGGCAATGTGAGCTTTTTGAGATGATTTACGCGAGCATCAGTGCCTAGCGATTCGTCTAAGTAGACACACAAGGTTTTTGCTTTGTCGAGAACCGGAATCATACAGTCTTCGATCATAAAGCTAGAGTAGCTTGAGGAAGTTTTAACCTGGATTGGTGAGAGCCAAATATTAACAACTCAATATTATTGCTATTGAGGGATATCGAATTACATGACATCGATTGCTTAATAATGCAATAGATGGGTGTTAGGTTCACCATGTTTGTTTTAGATGCCTGCTCAAACAGTGGCTGTGTATCATCAGCATAGTTCGTAAAAATTCACACCTATCTGAGTCAGCGTGTCACAAAGTGGTTTAATATAGGTGTTAAATAACACAGGTGACCGGACAGACTCTCAGCCTGGGGAACGCTGTAAGCTATTGGAATTGAAGCACAGGAGGCATTTCCCCATCGTAGAGCAACTGCCAGACTTGCCAGGGCAACAGATACGCTCTTTTCTTTGTTTTACAGTACAAACCCAATGAAGGCTAATATCCCTCTAGGGAAAAGAGGAAGGATTCCCACACACTTAGTTTGGTACCCCCTCCTGGGTGTTATATAAGATTGGCCGCAAAATCTAGCCTGGCCTGGAAGTTCGATGTAGACGTTCTAGCAGGCGTCATCGATCTGGATTTCCTTGGAGATATAAAGGTTCTCTTAAAGAACCACAGTGAAATTCCATTTTTAGTGCATTGTGGGGACAAAATTGCACAAGGAATTCTTGAAAAAGCTCTATTTCCTTGTTCCAAACAAGAGAGCAGTATCTTGGGGGAAGCTGATGAACCATCTACCCTCTACCCTGAAAAGATAAGGGAAGAAGAGTTTACCATCTTTCCCGACCTGGCCATCACCCAGTCAAATGACCCAGCCTTGCAGATGCTTTCTTACAAACAATTCCTGAAGGGGAGAGAGCAGATAAGGGAAGTCCTTTTTTTCTTCTTAAAGCAAGGATTGTTATATAGAAAAAAAACAGCCACAGAAGGCCTAAGTAAAACTCACTCAGTAATCCCCAAAACCCACCGGAAAATCGTACTAGTGATTTCACATTCCCATCTGACGGGGACACTTAGGACAAGCCAAGACCCAGGCACACATCAGTGGGAAGTTTTATTGGGCAGGTGTCCATGCTGATATAAAAACCTTTATTCAGACATGTGAAATATGTCAGAAAACCAGTATTCACATCCACCTGCCTGTCCTCTGAATCCTTTACCCATAATAGAAGTCCCTTTCTCAAGAATTGGGATGACATCGTTGGACCTTTAGAAACATCTAGACTGGGTAACAAATATGTCCTCGTGACTGTCGACTACGCGACCAGATATTGCGAGGCATTCCCTATGCGGAACAACACCACCCAGCAGATTCTAATGCACCTCCTACCATATTTTTCAGACCCTCCAGCTTATAGCGATTTTGCGAAACCGGCCGTTTTGTTCTAAAATATATCTGCAAAAACTACTGTTTAAAAATAAATACTTAGGGTGCCAGGTTCTCAAATCTTTTTTTTATGCAAGAAATGAAATGCGCTAACACATCTCATCACTTGCGCCCAAAAAAAGAGCAGCCCAATCCACAAGGGACACCTGACTGGGCACATTTTATAGGTGCGCCCATTCAGATGGCCTTTTTCACCTCCTTGAGCAAATTAACATTTCCAAGCAAGATGCACTTTTATATGTGCAGAAATTGTAGGCAAACCAAGCGTACGGGATGTGGGTTGCCACTGCATGACAGGGTCTTTCCTGGCACTGTCCTGCATTTCTTTTAAGGTATGAAACGCTGCTGTGTCGCTTGCATTTCTGTTCCTCAAACAGGATAGAAAATGCCTGTCCCTGTGAAAGGCGCTGGGAGCTTCCAGAACATTGTCGGGAGAGCACTTCTATTCAAGGTACTACCCATTTTGACCGACAAAAATCGATTGAATGGTACAATTTGACCTATTTGGGCCAGTACCATTTGATCGATTTTTATAAATACTTGTCCCCCGCTTCCTCAAAATTGGAGGAAGGGAACCAAAAAAAAAAAAAGAAAATAACTAAAAAGGGACCCTGCAGAGTCAGATCCGACCCACGCTAGAGAGACGGATCTGACACCGCAGGGTTGCAGGGGAAGCAGCAGTGGCCAAGCAGTTGGGGAGGCAGTGAGGTGGTGGTGAAAGGTACATTTTGGGTTGTTCGGCTGAAGTGCAAATCAATTAGTGGCGAAATTGACTATGGTCAATTCCGCCGCAAATAATTACACTTCGGTCAAACAACCCAGAACCCTATTCAAGGCAGCTGGCCAGCGCACAATTTGCACTACAGCTCAAGCCTGAGGAAATGCACCGGTCACCTTTGAGAATAAGGTGACCTGCTCATTTCCAAAAATGGATTGTCTAAAAATAGCATATCCTCGGCTTTATTTTTAAATGCCCCATTTTTTTGAGGATCTGGGTCAAAATCTACATTTAAAAAAATGAAATTGTCACACTAAGAGAGGGAAAGAATAGAGAGGGAGAGTGATGGGTGAGATGTGAAGTGATAGGCAAGAAAGCAGAGGGAGAGCAGTGGGTCAGAGGAGGAAGCGCTGCACAAGAGAGCAGAGGAAGCAGTGATGCAGTGGGCCAGAAATCTGAGAGCGAGCAGAGGTACAGAAAGTAGAGGGAGTATGTGGTCAGTGAGCCAGAAAGCAGAGCGGAAGCGGATGGCCGGAAAGAGGCAGTGAGCTGCAGATTGGGAAAAAGGATGAGGGAAGAGTGCAAAATAATGGGAGAAAGGATACAAGATGCAGAAGCAGCACAAAGGAATGAGGGACTGTATATTTCGGGAGGAATTGAGAGTGTAAGGTATGAGTTGGGAGTATGATTTGGAGTGTGGCAGGGGCTGGGGAGTGCAAATTGTGACTTGACAGTGTGACATAGCACGTGAGTATTTGTATGACGGAGAAGTTCAGGAATGCAAGTTGTAATGAGGAGTTGGTGAGATGTGCAATGTGTGTTGGTGAGAGGTGTGTGGGTGTTTGGGGGATTGGAGAACATAGAATGGGGGGGCTATTTTCCGCATTACAACTGATAATGATCAATTTAGTTAATACTATTAAATAGGCATTCACATTAAACCAAAAATGTAGCCAAATCAAACACTGTTCTGCCAAGCCAGAGACATCTGGGACTCTTCCTATTAAATTAATACAAAAGATACATAATAATGATACCATGGCTCTCTAGTAGCCTTGCATTCTGCCTCTTTGCTGCAATTTGGCAATCTTATACCTTACAGCTAATAAAAAATGTCCCGCAAAAATCCCGCAATAAATAATGGTTTGTGCCGCAATATTTGCCATTTCATGCCGCAGAATTTGCCATTTCATGCTGCAAAATCCTAGAAGGTCTGATTTTTACAGACCTTAGGAAATCCTGACGGATCAAGGATCCAATTTCATGAGCAAGCTCATGGATGACGTCAAGGAGCTGTTCCATATTAACACCTTACAAACTTCAAATTACCATCCCCAAACAGACGGAGAAAGATTCAACAAAACACTCAAAATGATCCTAAGAAAGTTGGTAGATAAGGGCGGGAAGGACTGGGACCATATGATCCCCTGGGCACAATTTGTAGTAAGAAAAACCCGCCAGGCAACCACTAAATTGTATCATTTTGGGCAGTCACAGTGGCGTCTTGTCAAATAAAAGGGCCTATACAAAAAAAACTATTGTATACTAAATACAAAAATAGTGTGGGATAGGGTTTGCAAAAAAGACATGTTCACAAATGATATGTCAGGATGTGGTAGCCAGGGGTCATCCTTCCCCACGTTTTAAGCACGGGTCAAGGTAGAACTCATGAGCACAGTACACACTCGAGCTTTCCCAGCACGAGATGACAGTTCCGTTTTCAGCTATCTGGATCTTTGGTGGTTAAGTTGCTTTTCTACAAAAAGTATCTTGCCTCCGAGGACCTGATGTATTCAAAATGACAAACAAAAATGTCCTTTCCAAATGTATGTTAGGTGATGAGGAGGCGTGGCTAACCGCTTTCCACGCAGCTCTGTATGATGTGTCCTTGATTTTGCTGCGATACTGCGGTTTCGTCCCACCAATACTGCTGAAACTCGCCACATCCGTGGCTAAACACCCAGAGCACCTGCACAAGAAGTTTGGGGCCGCTGCGTCCTTCCTGCACCAAGTTATCTAGAGTTTGCTGAGGCACGCCGGCACCAGAAAATGGCGCCTGCCTAGCGGAAGCTGCCGCATATTAAACACAGCCGCCCGGCCTGCGCCACAGACGGCACTAGGGACCAGCTTGGCCCGACAGCGCCCAGGGGGCAACCCTGATGCTGGGCGGAGGGAGCGGAGATTGGAGCGGTCCTGCGCTGCGGAACCCTGAGATGCAGCGCCCCCCCCGAGCTCCGGGGAGGGTCCGGCCCCGAGCGGCCTGGGACGCGCCGCTGGCACCTCGTGGAGACAGCGGAGTGAGAGCGGCCCTGCTGAGCCCGCTTGCGGAGAAGGATACAGTGCACCCGGATTGCCGACGTGCACTGAGGAGCCCCGGGATCCGGTGCCCTCCCGGGCCATGGCGGAGGTCCGACCCTGGGCAGCCTGAATCGCGCTGCCGGGGTCCCGTGAGGACTGAAACCCGCTCACGAACGAGGGAACACAGCACCCTGATAACCGGCGAGCAGCCTAGCAAGAGAGAGGGAGCCGGCGCGGAGAACCCGCCACCTCACCCGACGAATACGGGGTAAGGAGTCGGCAGGAGGGGAGACTCAGCCGCCATCGCCAACATTCCACATTGATTAAGCGGCATATCCCCCCGCCCATCCCCAACGCATTAGTGCCCCTGCTCGTGGCACCGCACCTTTGCCGGGGCCGCAAACTACACCTGGAGGACCCGGCCCGGAGTAGCCCGCGGTTGTGAACCGGGGAGACGTGTCCACCCCAAACAGTGGCCTGATCGCGGGCCAGCAATAAAGTAGGACCATGGGCGCTTCTTCTGCCCGTGGCGCAATTGACTATAAGCCTAGTGGCTCCTCCCGCGCTGCTGTTTAAAAGCGCACATAGCCCAAAGGACCGCAGCCAACACACTTTGGTAGTCTTGCCCTCGGCACAACACCGCAGTTTACCACGCCGAGCCGCGACCTGGGACCTGCGGACCCGCCTGCCCATTGAGAAATGTCAGTGAAAGGCAACAAGGGTAGACAGAGACAAACAACCATGGAAACCTTCACGGCTAGTGGCCCAGTCAGTCTTAACACCTGCACCACCAGTACCGAAGCTCAGCAGGGGGAGACCCAGGAACCAGCGAACTCATAGCTCATAGAAGCCATTAAGGCCCTGCAGAGGACCATGGAGACCAAAAAATGACGCTGTGGCAATTGATTTGAACCTGCTGCGACAGGATGTCCGCGCTATTACAGGCAGAACTGAAGCGCTGGAAACCCAAGTCCGTGAAAACACAGAGGCAAAAACTCAGATACTCCATGATGTGGACGCTCTAGTACAAAAGGTGAAAAACTTGGAGGACAGAGCTGATGAGGCAGAAGGGCGGGCGCGCCAAAACAATATTAGACTCCTTGGACTGCCGGAGGGCATTGAAGGGAGTGACCCCACAAACTACGTTTAAAACCTCCTAATACAAGAAATCGGGGCCGGAAAGCTGTCGCAGGGCTTCACCATTGAGCGCGCACACCGTTCCCTCACCAAACGGCCGCCCCCGGGGACCCGACCCAGACCTATAGTAGCCAAGCTGCTCAATTACACAGACAGGGAGGCGATCCTCGCATTCTCGAGGTCAGGTGGCCGCATACAAAGGGACTCAGCCAAAGTGGCCATATACCCGGACTACACATTCCAGGTTCAAATGGAGAGAGCCCAATTCATCACCACCAAGGCAAGACTAAAAAACGCAGGCTTACGCTACATGCTTCTCTACCCAGCCAGGATAAAAGTGCTACACGACAACAAAGCGCTGCTATTCGATACACCATCGGAAGCCAACAAGTGGATGGAGGGAGAACAGCTCCCAGACCTTGAACCTAGAGAGCGCAGACCATGGAAGCAGCACCCCAAGTGACACGAGCCGCCCAGCTATGGATCTGGGCTCACACGGAAACTGGGACGCACCGCAACGCAGCAACACTGATCCCCATTGAGTTGCACAGGAGTCGGACGGCTCCTCACAAGACAACAATCGAAGAGCTCCTGCTTCAGGCCCCCTGAAGAAGTTTGTGTGCGTTACACCCACCCGTAGGGCACCTAGAGACCTTAGGTCACATGGTGCGGATACGGGACAGTCAGAACGGGGGAAACCTCGCTAGACTTGTTATGTTACTGGGGAGTTCAAAGTTTTTGAGAAGGGGAACCCACCTATGTTCGGGTTGTTCTCAGTTACAGGGGGAAGGTGGGATGCAGCGAGTTATTATTTCAGTTGGGAATTATAAACGGAAAATGCCAAGACCACGGGATCCCTCGATACGCACTGCCGCACTAGCAAGGCCCCCGAGTCCTGTTGGCCCCACAGGGCCGCCCTAGCACCTCCCATGGCTGACACTGTGAAGATCGTTACTTGGAACGTCAGAGGCCTAAACAGCTTCGTCAAACAACGACGCGTACAATCCTACTTGAGGAGGTGCAAGGTCGGAATCGCCATGCTTCAAGAGACTCCCCAAACTGCCAAAAAGCTAGATGCCCTGGCCAAAGCCTGGCGTGGCACCCTAGTGGGTTCCGCTTACTCCTCCTACGCCAGGGGGGTCCTGATCTGGATTGCCCCCACGATCCCCTTCAGGCTTACTAGTACTAAATCAAACAATGAGGGGAGGATGGTTGCGGTTTGCGGCTCTATCGAAGGCAAAGAGGTATGCCTGG
Source organism: Ambystoma mexicanum (assembly GCF_040938575.1). Taxonomy (NCBI): domain Eukaryota; kingdom Metazoa; phylum Chordata; class Amphibia; order Caudata; family Ambystomatidae; genus Ambystoma; species Ambystoma mexicanum. The sequence continues at coordinate 1,524,986,495 of NC_090922.1, read as the reverse complement.
TCAGTACTTACGCACCCAACCACGACGCAACTGTCTTCTTCCACTCCCTCTATACACGGCTCACCCCATACGTGGACAGAATTATTATATGGGGAGGCGACCATAACTGCACCCTAAACCCTCTACTAGATAGATCCGACAATAAACACGATCGTCCCTCCCCCCCAGCCAAAATACTTTCCAAATTAGTCCAACAATTGCAACTCAGTGATATTTGGAGGGATCAGCACCTCGAGCAACGTGTGTTTTCCTTCTACTCCCCACCACATGCCGTGCATACCAGGCTAGACTATATTTTTCTCAGCCAAGCACAACAGTCCGCATTTGTTGACGCTCACTATTTGCCGAGGGTACTATCTGACCACTCTCCCCTGTTGGTCACCTGGGAGGTGTTCCCGCCAAAACCCCCCATTCCCACGTGGAGATTGAGAGCTGAAGCCCTACTTGATACAGCATTCAGAGAACGCATAAGGGATAGTACTGAAGAATACTGGCACAACAATCTACATAGCGTTAAACACATGAGTACCACCTGGGAGGCATACAAGGTAGTCATGAGGGGCGAGATGATCACAGCAGTGGGGGGTGCCCAGAGATCCATCACAACCCTGTTGGAACGAGCCGAGAGAGACCTGTGTGCCCTCGAGGGCAGGGCTGACCCATCCCCTGATCATTTACTTAAAATTACCAAACTTAGACAAACCTGCTTAAAGCACTGGGAAGCCCTAGGTAAACTAAGCTACGCCAAACACACGGAAAGAGTCCATGCCCTGGGGGACAAACCCGGGAAACTCTTAGCCTGGCTCTACAAAAGGTAAACCCCCAGGCCACCCATTTACCACATACTCACACCAGACGGCACTACCGTGCATACCCAACAGGAACTTAATTCGGTTTTCTCTAGCTACTATCACAACTTGTACTCCGAGACCCCCTCCCCTCTGACACAGGGATCGAAGACGCCCTCAATGTCATCGACTTGCTTAAACTAGACTCGCATATGGCTGAGACCCTTGACAAGCCCATCACTCCTGACGAGGTAAAGGTGGCAATCAGATCGCTACCAGCTGGGAAAACCCCAGGCTCAGATGGCCTCCCCGGGGAGTTCTATAAAACCTATGAGGACACACTTGCCCGTATATTAGCTCAGGTCTATAATGAGGCCTTCGAGCGTGGTGCCCTCCCGGATTCCCTGAGCGAGGCCGTGATAATACCCCTACTCAAACCTGGGAAGGACGGGGCAGATTGTGCCTCATACAGGCCCCTCTCTATGCTAAACATGGACTGCAAGATCCTCACAGCACTGCTCGCTAACAGACTACGCGGAGTGATCCCACTGTTGATTCACCAAGACCAAACCGGATATGTCCCCGGACGATCCATCACTGAGAACCTGCGTAGGTTACATCACGTCATTTATAGTACAGAGGGAAGACCACAGAAACTTGTGGTGGCGTCACTGGATGACACCAAAGATTTTGATTCCGTGAGGTGGGAATGACTATATGCTACCATGGCAAAGATGGGAATAGGCCCTGTATTTCTGAAATGGACCCAGCTGGTTTATGCCAACCCCACTGCAAGGGTACGAACTAATAGAACCTTTTCCGCGAAATGGTCCCTACACAGAGGCACCTGTCAGGGTTGCCCTCTATCCCCCATGTTGTACATCATTGCCGCTGAGCCTGTAGCAGCCTACCTGAGACAGGAATATGGAGATGGGGGCATTAAAATAGATGGAACGACTCACCTCGTCTCTATGTACGCGGATGACACCCTCTTGTATTTACAGGACCCTGAACACCTCCTACCCTACATTGTTGAAACCCTGGACAGCTTTCACAAGCACACCGGGATCCAGATTAACAAGAGTGAATCCTGTCTCTACCCCCTAGCTGCACTACACAGCGAATATTATGGATCTCTCCCTCCCCTAGATCTCGAATGGCAGGCGACATTGTTCAAATATTTGGGGATAACTATACATCGAAACCCCGGCATGGAACATATCCTTAACACCGTTAAAGCCAAGGACTCTCTCTTAAGATCCATGGAGTTCTGGGGGCGGCTCCCGCTTTCAATGGCCGGGAGGGCGGGCCTCCTTAAGATGGTCGCCCTACCCCGCCTACTGCATAACTTCACTAACATTCCCTTTAACATCCCCCCCTCATTCTTTAAGGACCTCAACAAACTCTGTAGGGGCTTCCTCTGGCAGGGAGGCAGGCACAGGGTGGCATTGGAAACTCTCCAGAGACCATACGAGGGGGGCTGGCTGAAGATCCCTAATTTTGAACTCTACTTCCTTGCTAGCCAATTAAGACACGTCGTGCGGTGGATGGCCGATGAATGCACAACAGACACTCGCCTCCTCCAGCCGGCCCTCCCCCAGCTGCTACTTAGAGACTTGTTGTGGACTAGGAAGAGTTCCCTCGAACAGTGCCCTTACGTTGTCAAGTTGGGGATCCGACTCTGGAAAAGGGCCTGCAAGCTAGTTGGGTCCGTAGACCCGTACTCCCCACAGATCCCCATTGCAGCACTCATGACCAGTCATTCCTGGGGGCAACTTGAGACTCGTACACAATGGGAGCCCTTCCGGGTGGCCACACTGGGGGACCTGATCCAAGAACAGGAGGTTTTGACCTTCCCGGAGCTCTGCGATGCCATGGGCCCCCTGGCCGGGCAATTTCTGTTGCACAGAGTGGTCATACAGGCCCTGAATAGCAGATGGCCTGTCGCTGTCGACCAGTCAGAGGAAAACGAATGCATCGAAACGATACAAAACGCTGCTGAAGGGGGACACGAGACCTCACATATCTATGAGGCCCTTCTGCAGGGCTCCACCAAAGAAGAGCTCAAATGCCAGAATAGATGGGAGACCGAACTAAGCCTCGTTTTTGAGGACAAAGACTGGGGTGATATAACCCACTACCACAAAAAAATCTCCCGAAACGCCCGCTTACAGCTCATCCAACTGTACATTTTGAACAGAGCGTACCTCACCCCAGAAGCTATTTCAAGATTTACCGGTGCGGGCACCCAATTATGTCCCAAATGCAGTGAACCCAAGGTTGGTATGGCCCACATGTTCTGGGGATGCCCTGTGATTAGAGAGTTTTGGTCACAAGTGAAGCACAGAGTGGCCGGTGCAGACATTGACATTGAAGTGGATGAACCCTCGGCATGTATCCTGGGCAGGTATAGGTGCAGCAGGAAGAATAAATCCCTGAATAAGCTTAGAGACATTATATATATAACGGCCAAAAGGCGCATAGTCATGGGGTGGAAAAGCCCTAGAGGACCGCTTATGTCCCTGTGGTGGGGTGACCTTGCGAAGTGGATCACAGCTGAAACCACAGCATGGGAGACGGCGATCCAAGTGCAGCGACTCGATTCTAGCGAGGAGCTACACCGTTGGGTGGCCTTAACAGTACCCCTGCTCCATCCTGAGTCGCAGGATGGTGAGCCAAACGGGGGAGGCGACCCAGGCCCTGGCACAGACTCATAAGAAACAGTGAACTGACTGTGGTCTTGGAGGGGAAGTGGAGGGATGGGTGGAGGGGAGTTGGGGACTTTACTTTTGATACGCTTGTTCTATCTCCACTGATGCCAGTTTTGTCATCTCATGTTATGAAACTAATAAAATATATTTTAAAAAAAAAATGTTAGGTGATGACATTTCACCCCCTGGATCCTCTCTTCCGAGCTCAGATCCACAAATGTTCCTAGCATTATAAGGACCTTTGGTGGTTGTTTCTTGCTTCCGATGGCTTGATAGGTTCAAAATAATAAACAAAAGAACAAGTTACTTCTTACCTGGTAACGTTCTTTCGATGGGCTGTTCCTCCGACGTATTCCTTATCTATGATAATTGTATCTCCAGCTTGCTGGTCTCGGAAAACTTTTTTTCCCAGTAGAGGGCGCTGCACGTCGACGTCCGTCGAGTAGGTGTTCCTCGACAGCCACTGTATCGACGCCGACGTCATCATGCCCATAAATAGCCACGCGCAGCGTCCGTTGCTCAGTTCCATTTTGTAGAGTAAGATAGTCTTTGCATGAGTTGGTTATAACCCTTGAAGGAGCGTAAGCTGCAACCACAAGGGAAATGTTACTGCGGGGATGGATGGGAGGGGCGATAAGGAATACGTCGGAGGAAAATCCCATCGAAAAAACGTTACCAGGTAAGAAGTAACTTGTTCTTCGAAGGGATTGTGTCCTCCGACGTATTCCTTATCTATGATAGACTCCCATAGCAGTGGATGTGATTGGAGGCGGGAGTAAGAGATGCCATGTTACCCTTTAAGAATGGACAGAGTGTAACACAGCTTTGCCAAATCTAGTCTCTTGACTAGAGGAGGAATCCAGGCTATAGAATTTGGTAAAGGTATGTGCGGACGACCATGTGGCAGCCGCACATATGTCTCTAATTGGTACCCCTCTTTGAAGAGCTGAAGAGGCTGCGATACCCCTGGTCGAATGAGCCCTTAGATTTTGAGGGGGCTCTTTCCCTGCCAATTTATAACATTCCAGAATGGCCAAAATAATCCATCTGGAAATGGTTTGTTTCGTTATTGGTAATCCCAACTTTTGTCCTGCGTAACCTACAAAGAGTTGGTCTGCTTGCCTAATCTTAGCAAGTCTGCTGATATAATGTCATGCATGCTGGACGCTACGCTCGTAGAACAGCTAGACCGTTCTACTCCAAATGGAGGCTATTCGATACGTTACCGGGAAAACGACGTTTACACTTTTCACGTCGCTAACTTCACGTGACTTTTGCTTCGTCACGTGAAATACGGTATCACGTATTTAAGCAGCGTAGAAACTTCACTCGCTGCTTCTGATCGTCTCTATTGGCGTCGTGTAGCTGAACCTCTGATCTACATCCTGGTATATTCCTACAGCTACTTTTGGGCCTTCGATAGCGTGTGTTCCGCCACACGCTGATTCCTGGAGCTATCCCTTCGCGTGATAATCCACACGCGCTCCTTGTCTTCACACGCGGCTGGCCAAGGCTGCGTGAATCCTGCCCGCGTGTAAAATCCACACGCGCTCTTTGTCTTCATACGCGGCTGGCCAAGGCTGCGTGAATCCTGCCCGCGTGTAAAATCCACACGCGCTCTTTGTCTTCATACGCGGCTGGCCAAGGCTGCGTGAATCCTGCCCGTGTGTAAAATCCACACGCGCTCTTTGTCTTCATACGCGGCTGGCCAAGGCTGCGTGAATCCTGCCCGCGTGTAAAATCCACACGCGCTCTTCGTCTTCAAGTGCGGCCGGCCCAGGCTGCGTGAATCCTGCCCGCGTGTAAAATCCACACGCGCTCTTTGTCTTCATACGCGGCTGGCCAAGGCTGCGTAAATCCTGCCCGCGTGTAACATCCACACGCGCTCTTCGTCTTCAAGTGCGGCCGGCCCAGGCTGCGTGAATCCTGCCCGCGTGTAAAATCCACACGCGCTCTTCGTCTTCAAGTGCGGCTGGCCAAGGCTGCGCGAACCCTGCCCGCGTGTAAATCCACACGCGCACGCTGTCTTCACACGCGGCTGGCCCAGGCTGCGCGATTCCTGCCCGCGTGTAAATCCACACGCTCACGTTGTCTTCAAACGCTATTTTCTTCTAACTCCTGCATCTGTGGAATTAACAGAAGGATTGATCCCTAAGTGGGAAGGAAGCCTTTCAAGGATTATTGGAAGTGACTTTGAACTGAACTTTGGACGCTATCCTGTGGTGAATTCAACCCGTATCTAGCGTGAGCCTCGTTCCGTCCGGGATAAGTCTCCCTTACTAATTTTCCCTTCCCTGTCGTTTTGTTCTTCAATTCAAATCCATCAAGAGGCTTCTGGATTGTTCTACCCAGAGATACAGGTCAGTGTGATCATTCCTGTCATTATCTAACTCATCATACTCAGGTTGGAGCAGTTATTCATGATACTTTAATTTGTCCTAGGCTGGATTACTATACCTTACCCACGCCCTTTCCAGTGATCCATCGCTCTGCCTGTTTTATCAGCCAGAGGGTTGTATCATTTGGAAGGTCTTTGTTGACTTCACGACTATCAAGTCGGGTGAACAGGGATCCGGAAGACCCTACCTCCTGTATCCTTTTGAATATCGTATCCTTTTCAGTTGATACTTTGGTGCATTCTGACATATAAAAACTCAAGGCTCGCTTAGGGTCCAGCCTGTGTAGTCTCTCTTCCTCTTTCCCCGGATGGGGAGGAGGATAGAATGAAGGTAAAGTAATCTTCTGAGTGATGTGAAATTCAGAAACTACCTTTGGAAGGAAGTTAGGCTTCACCTGTAGAACAACTTTGTCCTTATGAAAAATTGTATGAGGAGGTTTACAAGATAGTGCTTTTAACTCGCTAACCCTTCTAGCAGATGTTAATGCTATTAATAAGACAGTTTTGAGGGTGAGAGACTTCAATGAACAAGAGTGGAGTGGTTCAAATGGAGCACCCTTTAGGAAGTTTAGAACTAAATTTAAGTCCCATAAGGGAACTTGGAATGGTCTTGGAGGATAAACATTAGTAAATCCTTTCAGGTATTGTATTACTAATGGAATTTTGAAATATGATGGCTCCTCTGCAGTGCGCTTGAAGATTGACAGCGCTGCGAGATAGCCCTTAATAGTGCCAACTTGAAGGCCTGAATTTGCCAAGTAAAGTAACAAGGATAACACCACAGGTGTATCACATGAAAAGGGTTCGATATTCTTTTCTCTGCACCAGCTGCAAAATGTATTCCAACAGCAGCGGTATAGAGTCTTAGTTGCTGGCCTTCTGGCCGAAAGCAACACCTCCATGACGTCATCTGGAAGGTCCCAATCCTTGTACCTCAACCTTTCAGAAACCAAGCGTGAAGGTTGAGGGTCTTGATGGCTGGATGGAGAACCTGACCTCCCTTCTGCGAGAGAAGATCTTCTCTGTATGGAAGACGAATTGGAGGGCAGATGGACATGTCCAGAAGGTCCGGGTACCACGTTCTCCTGGCCCAAACCAGGGCAATTAGGATCATGGTCTTCCAAAACCTTCTCAACCTCCTGATCATTTGAGGAATGACAGGGACCGGAGGAAACGCGTACAGAAGTGGGAAATCCCAGTCCACTACGAATGCGTCTCCTAGAGCTCCTCTTGCGGGAAATTCCCTTAAGCAAAACCAGTCGCACTTCCTGTTGATACTGGTGGCGGACAGATCCACTTGAGGGGTTCTCCAAAGGGCGAAGATCTCTTGAGGGACTTCCTGAGCTATCTCCCACTCGTGGGAGACTGTGTTCTGCCTGCTCAGAGCGTCCGCTGCCAAGTTCTTCTCTCCGGCTAAGTGAATTGCCGATAGAGAGATTCCTTCCTGAATTGCCCAAAACCAGAGCTGCATCGCCTCTCTGCACAGTGGTAGTGATCCTACGCCTCCTCTTTTGTTGAGGTAGTGCATGGCCACCGTAATGTCTGTCATTATCAGGACATTTCTCCCCCTTACAGATGGCAGAAAAGCCTTCAGTGCCAGTCTGATGGCTCTCAGCTCCAACAGGTTGATATGTAGTCTGGACTCCGATGGAGACCAACGACCGCTGATGCTCAAGTCGTTGCAATGGGCTCCCCACCCCGTGAGTGAGGCATCCGTGACTACTGTTATCTCCGGCCATGGTTGCCAAAACAGTTCTCCTTTCAAAATGTTTTCCCGACAGGCCCACCTCTGAAGGTCTCGAGCCACTCTGACCGGGATCTGAAGGAGATCTGTCATTCTTCCTGAGAACTATGACCACTGTGTTCTTAGTGCCCACTGAAGAGATCTCATCCTCAGGCGAGCCTCTGGCACAAGGAATATGCAGGATGCCATGAGGCCTAGCAACCTCAAAAAGTCGTAGGCTGGGAGACGTTGGGCATTTTGAAACCTGGTGACCATCTGCAGAATATCTTGAGCCCTCACCTCTGGTAGCGAGGCTTTTCCCAGGGAAGTGTCCAGGACTGCTCCAATGAACTGGAGTCTCTGTGATGGTATCATCTGTGACTTCTTTAAATTGAGGGAGAAGCCCAGCTTGTGAAGGAAGTGGCAGACATAATCTAGTTGGATCTGAACTTGTTCCGAAGATACCGCTCTGATCAACCAGTCGTCCAGGTAGGGGTAGACGTGAATCCCTACCCTCCTTAGACTTGCAGCCACAACCGACATTAGCTTGGTAAAGACCCTCGGGCGGAGGTCAGCCCAAATGGCAGAACTCGAAATTGATAATGAGAGTTACCAAGTGCGAACCTCAGGTATTTCCTGTGCTTGAGATGAATTGGCACATGGAAATAAGCATCCTGAAGGTCCAGAGATACCAGCCAGTCCTGAAGCTGGAGGGCCTGAAGGATCTGAGAAAGAGTTACCATCTTGAACTTGTCCTTCCTGAGGAACTTGTTCAATTCTCGTAAGTCCAAGATGGGTCTCAGTCCTCCTTCCTTCTTCGGTACCATGAAGTAGGGGGAGTACCAACCCTTGTTCCTTTCCGCTACAGGTACCGGTTCTATGGCACCTTTCTCTAGCAGGTCTAGAATGTCCTGCAGAAGGAGCGGATCTGGAAACTTCAAAGAGTTGTTCCCCGGTGGATGGCTCTGAGGGGTGCGTAGGAAAGGCAGGCAGTAACCTTGGGCCACTGTCTCCAGAGCCCAAGCATCTGACGTAATAGCCTGCCATTCCGTCAGATGGTGAGTTAACCTGCCCCCTACAGGTGTTTTGTGAGGGGAGACCTCAGAGTGGTTTGGGAGCGGCTGATGCAGATGCCGAAGGTAAAGCGGCTCCTGCTGCTGCTGATGTGGCTTTCTTTCCTCTACCCCGTCCACCACGGGTAAATCTTCCTTGACCTCTTTGAGCCGACCGTCCTCTGCCTCTTCCGTATGTGCAATAATAGCGAAAGGACCTTCCTCTCCAAGAGGATCCTGATGGACAAAAAGTAGTCTGACGGATTGCAGCTCCTAATGATTTTGCTGCTGCTTTGGATGTTTGCAGTTTTTCCAGACTGTCATCGGCCTTTTTACCGAAAAGGGAAGAGCCGTCAAAGGGCATATTCAAAAGTCAGGCCTGTACGTCTGAAGCAAAGCCAGACTTTCGTAACCACACATGCCAGCGAATTGTGGTACTTGCCGCCATGGCCCTGCTGATATTGTCAGCAGAATCAATGCCAGTTTGAAGGGACTCGCACATTGCATCTTTACCATCTCTTATGATATTTAAAAATGCGTCCCTTTCTTCTCCTTCCTGGAGGCAGTCAGCCGCTGATGAAGCACACTCCCAAAGAGTGTGGTTGAACCTAGCGAGCGTACAAGTAGCATTAATAGATTTTAATGCCATGCTACAAACAGAAAATACTTTCTTAGCCATAGCATCATATTTTTTGTCATCCCTGTCCTGTGGAGCAGTGGGGTATGCAGATGTACTGCCTGATGAAGTTGCTGTTTGAACCACCAGACTCTCTGGAGTAGGGTGCTTAGATAGGTATTCAGGGTCAGCAGCAGATACCCTATATTTTGTTGACAACTTCTTATTAACTGCAGGGACAACTTCAGGAGTTTCCCAGTTAGTTAACATCTTTCTTTGTAAAGCAGAATGAAGGGGAACCACAGGATCCTCCTGTGGACCTTTATCCAGAATATCTGTGAGGTCATCCTGTTGAAAAACAGGTGAAGGCGCAGACCAACCCATGAACTCCATAATTCCTGACATTAGGGTTCTATAAGGGGTTTCAGCATGTTCCCCTGGGTCTGGTTTGACAAATTCCACTTCTGGGGAAGTGTCTAGGCCACTTGCTTCCTGTAATACATCCTGAAGGTCGTTCAACCTTCTTTCCTCAGAGGCAAAAGTCTCTGGTTCAGGTGATGTGGTCCTCTGCAGCCCAAAAGGCCTTTCTTGATCAGAATCTTCCCTTTCTTCATAAATTAAAGTTAAGAGGGGATGCTCTGGCCTGTGAAATGGTATAAAACCCATCTCTAAAGCAGAGGGAGCCATCATCAGTGGCCTTGAAAAGGTCGATGTCATTGTCGACGCCGATGTAAAAATCCTCGAAGGCGTTGAGAAAACTGGAAGAGGCCTCAAAGAACTCGAGAAGATCGTAATCCTGCTCGAGGATGTCGACGACGTTCTCAACGTCGTGTCGGAGGCTCTCCGTGTAACCGTTGGCTGTGGAGTAGCCATGGGTTTTTCTTTTATCGGCGTCGATGTCGGCGTCGACTCGATCGACGGATGCGTCGAAGAACCCTTTGATAACGGCGTCGATGGCGCCGATCTATGCTTCGAGGGGACTTTCGACGATGGCGTCGAAGATGCTTTGTTTCCCGATGGCCCGTGGCACTTTCGGGTAGACTCTTACGCCGGGTGCTTCGACTCGCGGCATTTAGATTTTTTGGGCTTTTCACCCGGGGTATCACCCTCAGCTGTCTTCGAGGGGGTCGAGGCCGCTTTCTCAAAGACGCTTAGCATCTTTTTTCTTAGCATCTCAGCCTGAGAACTGTGTAATGTGGGGCAAGGTACTTTATCAGGGGAATTAGAAGACGATGAAGGGGATCTTCTACGTCTCTTTTTCGAGTGTCTAGATGTCAAAGAGTGGTGGGAGCCACTTCGAGACCTAGAACGAGAGTGTTTTCGACAGTGAGGAGACGAATGTCTCGACGCTTCCTCGGAAACTTTCTAGGAAGTTTTAACTGACCTACCTCTCTCGAGCTTCCCCTTACGCTCCTTCAAGGCTTTCCCCATCATGGACAAGCATTCCTCACACTCCTAACACTGGTGCTCGACTCCCAGACACCACAAACAGATCCTGTGAGGATCCGTCAACGACATTTTCTTCCCACAGTCTCGAAATTTTTTGAAGCCGGACTGAGGAGTCATCGGGTCGGAGGAGGAAGCCATCGAGTACGAGTCGGTATTCTCAAGGAATAATGAAGTATATTTCGACTGAAGAACTGAGCAACGATATTCCGAGGCACACGAAACGCGGAAAAACTGAACTGAGCAACAGACGCTGCGAGTGGCTATTTATGGGCATGATGACGTCGGCGTCGATACGGTGGCTGTCGAGGAACACCTACTCGACGGATGTCGACGTGCAGCGCCCTCTACTGGGAAAAAAGGTTTCCCGGGGCCAGCAAGCTGGAGATACAATTATCATAGATAAGGAATACGTCGGAGGACACAATCCCTTCGAAGTTCCTTTCTAATTGCCGTGAGGGTGATGATTCTTCACCCCTGGCTCCACCTCTTCCGGGCTCAGACCCCTTTCGAATGTCAGTTTTCCTCTGCCGGGCTCACTATGGCTTGAATTCAAAAGAATTCATCTGTTGTATTCACGTGTCTTTGGGTGATGGCTTTTCACCCATGGATCCCCCTCTTCTGGGCTCAGATCCCTTTCGAAAAGCAGCCTCCCTCTGTCGGGTTCACCACGGCTTTCTCCTTTTGCATTCACAAATCTTTGGACAACGGCTTTTCACCCTTGGAAAGCCCTCTTCCGGGCTCAGACCCCTCTTGAATGTTAGCCTCTCTCTGTCGGGTTCACTATGGCTTGGTATTCAAAACAGTTTCATCTTTCGCATTCACAAGTCTTAACAGTTAATTGTGGACATCCCTCTGTGGGGTTCACTCTCGTCAACACACTGTTCTTTGGGACTTCAGACTTCGCCCCTTTCCGTCGGCATCCCTCCGTCGGGTACACTCTTGCCAATCATACAGTTTCTCTCTATTTTCTCACCATACGGGATTCACCTCCCAGAGCTTTTTAATTATGTGTAGGTTAAAGACTTTCGACTGTACAGGGGGTTTTGCTAGACCACTGTATGACCACTTGGACCTTCTCCTTCCGGCTCTCCTAGGGCCTTCTGGTAGCAGTAGTTTCAACAAACATGGGATCAAGTGGAGTTTCTCGAATGAGCACCCACGTGGTGCCGGACCTCTCTGCAGCTGGGATTCCCTTAATGTTAACAGTTCTTTGAACTTTCCTTAATTTGCCTTTGCGACTTTCGTTCAATACAGTTCAGTTTCTTATCGGCTCTCCCCTCGACTCACCGATTGTGAAGAACTGCTTGGCTTTTCTTATCTCTGGAGTCGATGCCAGTACCATGGTAGCAAGCGTCTCTCCTAATTCTGATTATCAGTGTAGGCGTGCTCTGTATACCGTTGACATCTACTGCAACACAGCCAGGCTATTGTTAGCGGTCTTACGATTTCTTTCAGGGAGGCTTCACAGGTCTGGGTTGCAAAGGACAAGGTCATTTCTCCCCTTGTCGCCCTTTCGGTTCTTCCGTCTTTCTCCTCCTCTTGAACTGCCACACATGGATAGCAGTTTCATCGTGCCGTCTGCCTTGCTCGTGGTGTGCTCTTGTGCTCCACCTTTTATCCTTGTAGGGAAGAGAAAGGGGCGTCCGGTGTGCGTGGTTCCTGTGAATTGCCCGACTCTGCCTGACTCTTGTGTCGGGACATGTCAGGTAAACAACTCTAGTGTAAGTCCGTTGTTTTCTACGGTGTGAAAAAGTGTTCATGTCCCAAAAGGGGGTGGGGGTTGAGTTTCTAAGTATCCTACTGGGTAGGATTGGGAAAAGGTGTCATGAGGAATTATATTCTTCATCCTAGGGGGGTAGGTGAATTTGGAAGGATAAGTTTGGTAGGGTTTGTGAAATTAATAGGGGGGATGATGATGTTTTGTCAGAGCAGATGGGAAATTTCGGGAAATAATAATCAGACGGACGGGAAGGAGAATAACTGGGAGTATTCGAGTAGGACACAGGAAAACAGGGATTCTGGGAGATGTAGTTTCCGAGTGCAATGGGGTATGGGTTACTAGGGGATTTACCATATATGGAGGGGTCCTTGGATTTAGGCGTAGGGGATTCAATGGGAGGAAGGGAGGTATATGTGGTACAGCCTACAAAAGCCTCAGGGACTCTGTCCTCCTCACCCTCTTCCCCGGTACAATACTGCATCTCACCTGGGGCATTTACCCGAGCATAACCCTGGACTCCCATACCCAGGTGATCCTCCTTTGCTCATCCACCCCCAGGGTTGGGATCTGAGAACACCAGCCCTTCCCAGGCCACCTGAATAAGGGATTCTCGAGGTCTACTCGGGAGAACACCCTCAGGATTCTCACAGAACCTAGAGATGTCCTGGACATGCTCCGGGAGACTTGGGAAGAAAGAGAAGAGGCACCCATTCCCCTTTCGCAAACTGCTACCAGATTGCGAGAGTATATGAAACTTGTTCGAAATGTAGTCTATACTCATATAGAAAAGGCTCAAATCCAACAAAAGTCCACCTATGACAAAAAGGCGAATTTAAGATCGTTTACTGTAGGACAAAAAGTATTAGTCCTATTGCCTACCTCGGAAAACAAACTTGTCTCTAAGTGGCATGGGCCATATGAAATACTGGAACAGATAAGGTAACACAACCTGACAGGAAACAAACGATCCATCCATATCACGTAAATCTCTTAAAAGAGTGTAAGGGAAAAAGGTCTGCCACCAATGCCACGATACTTACCTGTTTGGTACCAGAAGAAATATATAACTTTGAAGTGATCCCTCAAGAGCTATCCAATCAACAACAGGAAGATTTAAAGTTTTAGTTATATCATTTCCTGATGTATTCTCTGAGAAACCAGGAAGAGTTAAAGGCATCTATCACTACATTAGAACACCCAAGGGAAAAGTGGTCCATCTGAAACTGAAACCATATAGACTCTCGGAAGCCCGTAAACAGATAGTGGTTGAGAAAGTGAATAAAATGTTAAGGGCAAATATTATCTAATCCTCTTCAAGTCCATGGACCTCCCCTTTCATATTGGTAACCACACCTGTCCATTCCTGGCAGTTTTGCATAGACTTCCACCAAGTTGATGCCATTTCCGATTTCAATGCCTATCCCATGTCATGCATCGATGACCTGATTGATAAACTCAGAACCGCCACTTTTCTATCAAACCTAGGTTTGACATAAGGGTACTGGCAGGTCCCAGTGTATGGACCTGATGAGGAAAAGACAGATATTTCGACGCCCTGGGAATGTTCCAATTCAAAGTCCTCCCTTTTGGCTTACAGGGGGCTCCAGCCACTTTCCAACGACTTATGGACAAAATATTACAGCGCTACTGTGGAGCATATATTTACTATATCGTCATATATAGTAATAACTGGAAGACCATCTATTCTATCTCTTTACTATTATCAGAGAAGCTGGCCTAACTGCTAATCCATCCAAATGCAGATTAGCCCAATCAGACATCAAATGCCTCGGCTACTTTGTAGGGAATCTTAGTGTCCAACCTCAACAGGAGAAAGTGAAGGCCATCCTAGATACCACTACACCAAAAACAAAAGAGTTCTCAGAGCATTCTTAGGGTAAATCGGTTATTACCGTAGGTTTATCCCAAACTTCTCAGACAGGACAGCTAGGCTGACAGACAAATTAAAGAACGGGGAACCCCAGAAAAGTCATTGGACTGACAAGGATGATATATGTTCCAGCAACCTAACACAAATCTTGTGTCAGAACCCGATCCTAAAGGTAGTAGATTTCTCAAAGGAATTTGTATTGCAAACAGACGCCTCCCTTACAGGGCTAGGAGCAGTCTTGTCACAAATTTGCAATGCAATGGAACATCCCATCTTCTTTACGAGTCGCAAACATTTCCCACATGAAAAAAATTACTCGGTGCTGGAATTAGAGGCCCTTGCCATTAAATGGGCCTTTACCCACCTTAGATACTACCTCCTAGGAAGAAATATCATACTCTACACAGATCATTCTCCACTAGTTTGGATTAGCAAGGGAAAAGATTCTAACCCTCGAGTCATGCGATGGTTCTTAGACCTGCAACCCTACTGTTTCACTGTGGAGCATCGAAAAGGCAAAAACAATGGGAACATGGATTTCCCCTCTCGGTTCCCTCGTGAAACAGATGTGGCTACATCCCATAGGGGAAAGGTATGTGAGAAACCTGAAGGTGTCTCACCCGCTAGTCCCCGGGGATCTGTCCTCGAAGTGGCCAGAACACAGCCATCGCTTTTGGATCCAGTTCCTGGGGGTGGACCAGTGCGGGAGGATCACCTGGATGAGGGGTCTTTGGGGAGTGGAAGTCGGACACCGGATGGCGAGATGCGGTATCCCCTTCCTTGTAACACCTTTTCCCCATCCTACCAGGTAGGATACTTAGGAACTCAACCCCCCCTCTTTCCCGACACAAACACTTTCTTACGGACAGCTCACTGTGAGAGAAAATGTACTAACACCTGAGCCGTATACCTGACATGCCCCAACACAATGGTCAGGCAGAGTCAGGCAATTACTGATCATTACACACACCTGACTTCCATCACATTTCCCCACATGGATAAAAGGCAGAGCACGAAAGCATGCTCTGAGCGAGGCAAAGCACATGAGGAAACAGCAGTTCCAAGCTGGCAGTTTAATACGAAGAGAAAGTCAGCAAGACCAGTGAGGGTTGCAAGGAGGAAAGTGCCCTTGACCTTTACAAAGAAAGACAGTTACATTCATGAGTCTTCGAGAATAAGAAATATAAAAACTGGAATTAAAGCAGAAGAAACCTGTATTGTGTGTCGGAGGTACCTGGGGTTCTCCCGTGTCGATAGCCAAGGCGGGGAGGAGCGTTTGCCGCCATGGTCCTATCCTTGGCTCCTACAGCAAAGCACGCCAGTAAAGTCAACACAGCCAGCGAGTTGGGGAGAGTGACATAAGACCGGTCTGCGTTAGAATCAAGGATGGAAGCGACAACATTGTATGAAGAAATCTGAAGAGAACAGTGTGCAGTGTGTGAAGCATATGTGACGAGCGACACAAATATAATTGAACCACAGATGAGTGACTGAATTTTTGAAGCTAAGACTGTGATGCTGGAAATGCATTGGAGGGACAGAGCCCCCATGTCCTTGTCCTCTACTCCCTTATCACCTTATCATGTGTGTTCTGTGTTGTATTCTGCATAGGCATCTATGTGGGACTTCTGGTAGTGCAGCTCTTCCTCTTTTTGGTTGTGCTGAACAGACCCTTGGGATACCCTTATGGCACCCATGGTTGAGGGGTGCAACCCTGTGCCCCTAGTGTATGTTTTTGGGCACCTGTGTTAGGCCCACAGAGCAGGGTATGGGCTGGTGGCAGCTCCAGGCTAAATTTGACAGGTGCTCTGAGTATCCTCAACTTTTGGATACCCAGGCCCTTCCATTGGAATCAGTTGATTCCTGATAGGAGATAAGATGGCCCCTGTTGCCTCTGGCTTTCTATTGCCTGTAACCTTGTTTTCCCAAAGTCCTGGGAAGCCCTAGCCCTGTCCCTTCCTCAGACTGCCTGTTGGGTGGAAGTCCAGGCCAGACTGGCTGGTTCCTTCCCAATTACTGTATGTTGTGGGTACGCCCATGCAGTGGGACCTGGGTGAATGGAGTGTGTGACCAAAAACATTTCATGTTATGGGTGTCTGGTTTCTGGTGTGTGACACAAATAATGAGACAGCCCTGCCCAAAACTGATATGAATGCAGTGTGGTTTACTGAAAGGTTGGGTGCTTGTACCAATCCACATTCCTTGTTGTGAGTGTCTGGATGGAAGAGAATGGCCTGAATGCAGTGTGAGCCTGATTACATGGCACCAATTGTAATTTTGTAATTAAAGGGAATATTGTCAATCATTCACAAACAGGCCAGCAGATTAAACTTAGAGACTACGCTACATGTGACAGCTCTAACATTATATTTCTAATTAAATGCCCTTGTGGGTAACATTATGTGGGCAAATCTAAGAGAAAGGCCAAGACTCGGTGGAATGAACATCGCTCATGTATACGTTTGTTTGTTTGTTTTATTACTTGTATAGCGCGCCAGACCCAAGGGTATTGGGGCGCATTGCATTAGATCACTCAAAGCTTAGTTACACATAAAAATACACATACAATATAGTTACACATAGTAAAATTCGTAAAGTTACATATATACAATATATTTACAGGTATGAGATTCAGACTCTGGGCCGATAGCAAGCAAGTGTAGTCTATAGAAAAAAACAAAGTTTGCTGGAGTGTATGCAGTGACCAGTGACTGGAGTGGGCCAGTTTGTCAGGATGTCATGGGTCTGCTTAGAAGTCAGTGTCTTTAAGCCACTTTATTATACTCTGTCAGAATTTTTGGTATGACTGCTCCACTCTAAGGGGGGAAGGGGAAGCGAGTTCCAACCTTAACTCTGCAGTAGCGAGACATTGGGCAGAAAAGAAACATTATCTATCGCAAATTAGATTTCAGATTCTTGAGGTGGTGCGGACATCGAATCCCCATGAAGACATGAGCCTACTCTTAGACAAAAGAGAGACTTTCTGGACTGGCAAATCTGATTGTTTAAGCCCAGCAGGGATCAATGAAGACCTTAATTATGCTTGTTATATTTAAGATACTTGTCCTTGACCTGAATACTTAGATATTATTTTTTAACAACATGGTATATTAACTGTTTTGCTTATGTTTTGACCTAATGTATAACATTAGAGTAACGATGATGTTGAGCAATAATTGTAGTTTCTTTTAGGGTTTATAGACCCAATTAGATATTATGACATGTTCCTTTGTCTACATGTTATGAAAATTTGTTTTACTTTCAATTATTTTTTTATTATTATTTTTTTCCATATATGCTTGTGAAACATTAACCTTGATGTACTTTTGTTGAATGTTTTGCATCAGCTGAATAAGATTATTTTGAAATAGACACATTACGGGTTATGCAGATTCATACACTGCTGTTAGATACGTAATCAGCTTGACACACAACACACTAATTTCTGGCTCACGCAGCGATTGGGGGAGCAGAAGCATGGTGGCCGCCTATTCTTGAGTTCTGTCCTCCAATAGCACCTAGACATTTTGATTTTTGTTTCTTGTATGTATCCATACATCTATTTATTTTAAGCACACCCATTGCTGGTGGGCTTGTTTCTCTAAATAGCCTTTAGCATTCACAAGATCTTGGTAACCATAGGCGTTTCTGTAATTTAGGGCTGATTTTTCCATTATGCTGGCAGTAATTACTGCAACTTTGGTGCTCATAAGTGTAATTTGGCTGAAAGATTCATTTTCGCTTCATTATTCAACCTTCTACATTTTGTGAACTTATTGTTATTAGCTATATTGAACGTTGTGTCATACAGACCACAGCAGTATCTCTGTCCTGGTAACTAGGGGCGTTTCTGAAACTATGGGCGGATCTCCCATAGAGCCGTTGATTTACTCAGGAATTATATTTGCTTTCCCACATAACTTGAACATAAGTTGACCTTTTTACTGTGAGTGATTATTGGCAATAATAATTGGGCATGGTGTAAGGTGGCTCATACGTCCCGATTTCTGTTACACCGAGTCAGGACGTAAGGCGCCTATAGCTTTAGCTCGTCATGTCGAGCGGGCTGCAGACGCCTGTGGTCACCCTGGCAACCGCTTAAGTACAGCTGACATGATCGTATGCGTGATTCGTTCCCAGTAATGGCAGAAACCACACGGCGCTGACACGGTAAGGGAACTGCTCCTAAGGGGTTTTAATTCCATTAAGCATCAGAGGCAAATATCTCTACAGCTCTATGTTTTCACGCTTATTTTCGCAGATCCCGGTACAAACGGCTATTCACATATATAGGCAAGAAGGGAACCACACAGTGCACGCGCCATTTAGGAAGTAAGTAAAGGGATTTTTTTTTACTTTAAACGCACCACGATAGAATGCATATGTGGAATTATGCACAGGAGACAGGCGAATGCTGAAACAATATTTATTTTCAGTAGCGAAAGGCAGTGTTTTTTTTAAAGAAATAATAATCAAGTCCTTCCGGTTTGCTTCACCGGTGTCTTGGCCTTCCAGAGTATACTGGCATTAATCCCAACTTGGTTCTATCTCGTGGTGTCCGTATAGGCCCACCATTCCGGTTCTCCCTCCTCTCTCTTCTCTGTATCCTGTGGAATGAGAGCAACCCATCAGTTTGTTTTGGCGTGCTTTTATCACAACAGATGGTTTCAGGCCCCCGCCAATCACAGAGCGCCCCCACTAGCCCCCTTCCCATTGGCTCTTGAGGTTTTATCCCCCCTCCCTTAAAGGTTGCCGTCCCGGCGTGTTGCCATTCTCGTCCCTGTTGTAGCGGTGGACGTTTGCGTCGGTCACGTGTCTGTGGCCGCGCTGAGTTTGGGCGTGCCCAGACGCTGGGTGTTCTCCTCCAGCCACGGGTAGCCCCGGGACCGCTCTGAGGAGTATGGTGGTGACGGGTCGGTCGTTTTCTCCCCGCATCTTGGAGCTTTCGTGCGTTCACCCACATCTGGGCCGGCTCGAAAAACAGGTAAGTGAGCCGCAGCGGTACCCCCTCCTGCTCTTGCAAGCAAATTAATGGACGTGGTATGTTGGGTGGTCACGCCGTTAAGGATCCCAGTGTCTATGAAATCGGGTGTGCTTGATTCACGCCGCGGCTCTAGCCGAGGCGTATCCTCACACAACCCCCCCGCCAAACCCAGGCCGATCGGGCCAGGGAGAACACCTGGACAGATAGTCCGCCACCAGCTGGAACCTGACAGGTTTATGCAACGTGATGAAGTCGAAAGGTTGAAGGGAGAGAAACCAGTGGAGGACCCTCTGGTTAGTGTCCTTATGTTGTGCCAACTATTGCAGGGTGTCAAACCTATAAAGGAATAGGGGTCTCAATACCCTCTTCCGAACCACAGAAGCCAAATAGATTGACCCCTCCCACCGTGGTTGGTACGGGCGCCTGAAAATGATCTCACAGGTAGCCATGTGGCAGCCAATGGGGGGAAGATGGAGTTAGGGAAAGGGGATGGAGTGACAAAGGAAAGGAAGGGAACATAAACAAGCAAGTACATACAATATATGCAATACTCCTATACCTGTACCTCTACTTCCTGAACACATAGCCTGACCTTCTATACATGTAATGCACCTGCTACATACCTACAGTAGTGTACCTCATTAGTGGCCCTATACGACTCCACTTTGCACACCACAAATCATAGGATTATAAACTTGAACATAGAACTTGAACATAATATAAAATGCGCCTTGGGCCATATACTTCTTGAAAACACATAGGGTTGCATACAAGCAAAATGGCACAAACAAAGGGGTTGTCCCGAAGATACAAGACTCATGGCCCACTGGGCCTACTGAAGCAACAAACAAGGGTTATAACAAATACACAAAACACATGCCCTTGTGCCGCGTGGACCCTAAAGGATGATTCCAAAACAAGTGCGCTTTAAAGGATAGTCTCCTATTGTCCCAGGGCACTGTTTTGTCAGTTCTGAGATTCATAGCGTGTTTCCTCACACTTGGCGTGTCTCACACATAGCGTGTATCCTACACATGGCGTGTTGCATCACACACTCCCTGCCTTGTTGGTATCATAAATCAACAAGCGGAAATAAGCATACATTAACACGAAAACATGAACACTGTTGTAGAACACTTAACTGATGGTCCGGATGCCTCACAAGGACATCCAGACCCTGAAGTTCAATGCCCAACACTTGGGAAGGAGCCGGATTCACCGCCGTGGCCCGCGACTGCTTTTTCTCCTGTTTAGGCTGCTAATCACCGTCGCAGCCCGGGGAAAGCTCCAAAAGTCCTTCGGCATCCAAAACGTTCCCGCATGCTCTTGCTTCTTCAGCTGTCGTCGCCCATGCTGATAATCTGTAATTACCTGCACCGAGGCACGGGCGGCTTCGAGTTTTCAACAGTTACTGCTAATGAGCAGCTGGCGTACCGCGTGAAAGAGGAACTACACGCATCCCAACGCCTGATAGGAAATGTAGTTTATCACCTCTTGGGAAACAAGAAGGGCCGTCCTCTACCCCAAATCAGATTCCTGACAGTACCTCCTCTCTCAGGGCCCCTTCCAAGTTTTGCCTTCTCTGGATGCTGCAAATGAAACTGTCGCACCAATCTAGGTGCATGAACCGCACGAGCCGGTTCCCATGAACAATCCTCAGGGCCATATCCTACCCACTGGATGAGATACCATAATTGATTCTGTCTCGGTCTTGAGTCCAGTATCATCTTTACTTCATATTCTGTCTGCCCATCCTTGATAATTGCTGCTGGTCTCTGCGCTCGCGTTTCCGGAGCTGCGGGTTTAAGCAAAGACACACGGAACACTGGATGTATCTTTAAAGTTTGAGGCAACTTTAATTTGCATGCCACCGTAGATATACATTTCACAATTTTGTAGGGTTCAATAAACTTAGGGGCACATGTATGGGGTCCTTTCAAAGGCAAATTGTGTGTCGAAAGCCAGACCTTATCCCCCACTTTATACCCAGGAGCCTCTCTCCTATTCCTGTCTGCATATCTTTTATACTGTTCCTTAGCCTGGTCTAAATTGGCTCGTGCTTTCTGTCTGAGGTGTAGAAGTAACTTTTTTCTATCCTGAAGCATAGGAATATTCTCCATATCAGGTAAATGCTCTGGTAACATATTCTGTGCTTGACCATACAAACATACATTCGGAGACATACCCAAAGAGGCGTGTTCAGTGTTATTATAAGTGGACTCAGCCAACCATAAAGACTGTACCCAAAATTCACGACCATCACTTAAATAACAGCGTAAATATTGTTCAAGCATGTGATTGACTCTCTCTGTTTGTCCATCCGTTTGTGGGTGATAACTGGTGGACAAAGCACACTCCATTGCTAACATTTTACAAAAAACACGCCAAAATTTGGAAGTAAATTGAGGACCTCTATCGGATACAAAACTCTGGGGTAGACCATGTAATCTGACCACATGTTGCAAAAACAATTCTGCCAATTTCCCTGCTCCCGGAATACCTTTACAAGGTACGAAATGGGCTTGTTTAGATAGATAATCCACCACCACCCAGATTGTATCATACTGGTCATCCGGAGGCAAATCAGTAATGAAATCCATGGATATATGTGTCCAAACCTTCTCCGGAGTAGGTAGGGGCTGGAGTAACCCTGCTTTCTTATTATGGTCTGACTTACTGCGTACATATGTTTCACACTCTTGAATGTATTTAATAGCATCCTGTCTTAATCCTGGCCACCAAAAATATTTCTCCAACAAACATTGTGTCTTTTTACTTCCTGAATGTCCTTCTAAAGGTGAATTATGACACCAATGCATTGCCTTCTTTTGCAAAGCGAGCGTCGGTAAAAACAATTTCCCTGCATACTAGGGAAGACCATTGTGGATTGTTTCTGCAGGATTCGTCTCTCCCCATTTCAATTTGACCTTTCCTTTCATTTGTTGTTTTACTTGTCTCAGTAACTGAGTCATTACCGCTCCTACTACCTTGTCCGCAGGAATGATAGTCTTAACTTCGGTTACACTGCTTTACAAATTTTGCTGCCTAGATAGAGCATCAGCTTTTCCATTATTTTTTCCTGGTCTAAAAGTGACTACAAAATTAAACTCATTAAAGTACTGTGACCATCTTAACTGCCTTGGACTCAATGTATGAGCTGTCTTGAAGTACTGCAAGTTCTTATGATCAGTGACCACTGTAACCTGATTTTTGGCCCCCAACAAATAATGTCGCCACTCCAAAAATGCTGCTCTAATTGCCAATAACTCTTTATCGGTAATTGAATAATTTTGTTCACAGCTAGTAAGCTTACGAGAGTAGAAAGCTACTGGATGCTACACTCCTTCTTCATCCTTCTGAGTCAATACTGCTCCAACAGCCACATTGGAAGCATCAGTTTCCAATTGGAAAGGTTTCTCTGGATTAGGGAGTCTCAGTACAGGAGCTGACGTAAATGCTTTCTTTAACTCTTGAAAAGCTACTTCTGCCTCAGAGTTCCAATCAAATTTAGTGGCCTTCCTTAATAATTTGGTAATGGGTGTAACGATTTGTGAAAAATTTGAAATAAAGCGCCTATAAAAATTTGCAAAACCCAAAAAGGACTGGATATCCTTGATGCAGTGAGGCGCTGGCCATTCCGTAACTGCTTGCACTTTCATCTTGTCCATCACAATACCAGAGGGAGTCAAAATAAAACCAAGGAATTCCACTTGAGTGGTATGAAAGGCACATTTTTCTAGTTTTACATACAACTGATAGTCTTATAATTTTTTCAATACTGCTCTCACATGACCTATATGTTGCTCTTCAGAAGATGAATAAATCAAAATGTCATCAATATATACTATGACAAACGGATCTAGAAACTCACTCAACACCTCCTGCATAAAGTATTGAAATGCTGCAGGAGCACTACATAAACCAAAAGGCATCACAAGGTATTCAAATAAACCAAACTTAGTCCTGAAGGCTGTCTTCCACTCATCCCCTTCTTTAACACGGATCAAATGGTAAGCCCCTCTCAAATCTAATTTGGTGTAAAGCACTGCTGATTTTACTTGGTCCAGTAACACTGAAATCAAAGGCAAGGGGTACCTGTTTTTCACAGTCACCTTATTCAATGCTCTATAATCAATACATGTCCTAAGAGTTCCCTCTTTCTTTGGAACAAAGAATAAAGGTGATGAAACAGGTGAGATGGAATGTCTAATAAAGCCCTTATTTAGCATGTCATCCAGATATTCTCGTAAATGCTGGTTTTCTGCTTCAGTCAAAGCGTAGATTCTACTACAAGGTAACTTAGCCCCTGGTTCCAACTCAATCACACAATCATAGGATCTATGGGGTGGTAACCTGTCTGCTCCCCCTTTGTCAAATACTTTGGCTAAATCTTCGTACTGATTCGGGATACTCACAGCCATTGCTCCCACCATTTGTGGTTCTGCCACCTGATATGCCAAATATAATGCAGGTCTCACCTCCTCCTCTATGTGACCCTCACATTCCACTGCTGCAAATACCACCTCCCGCTTAATCCAATCAATCCTGGGATTGTGCTTAAGTAACCAAGGCATGCCCAAAATGAGTCCGAACTGAGGTGCCGCTATTAAATCAAATACAATTTCCTCTATATGTCCAGACTCACACCTCATTAGAATGGGCTTAGTTTGTTGACAAATGGGCCCTGAAACCAATGGTGATCCATCCACCGATTGCACCCCCTCAACCTGAGATTTTTCCCTTAACGGTAAACACAACCTTTTCGCCAATCCAATGTCAATGAAATTACCGGTGGTGCCAGAATCCACCATTGCAGATACTAGCTGCTTAGTACAGGCAAGAAATAGTCACCAGAATGTACAAATGTGAATTTCTTTTCCCTGTCGTATTTGCACTCCAATTGGGGAACCTAGTTGTTTCTGGGCCTGTCGCCTGAGTTCCCCCTAAGGCCGGCCCAATCCTTTTCCCTTCTCAACCTTGTTCCTATCCACACCGGCTCCTTTCTTGGGAGTATTCGGCAGGTCCTAATAAAATGTCCTGGTTATCCACAATAAAGGCACAAGTTATTAGCCTAACGTTGTTCCTTTTCTGCAGTAGACAATGGCCCCCTTACTCCACCAATCTGCATAGGCTCTCCTTCTATATTCCTGTTTCCCTTACCCCGACCCAACCTGGCAAAGGGCAACACTTCTGGTCTTTTCTTCTCTCCCCTGCGCTCTCCAATACGATGGTCCAATCTTAGTGCTAAATCAATCATGGCCGTACATGTACTAGGTTGAGGTTCTACTTGAGCGATAGCATCCTTCAATTCCTCTTTGAGCCCTTGGTAAAACAACACAGTCTGTTTATTCTCAGGCAATCTGTTTCAATCACTAACCTGTTAAATTGGGTAACATATGAAACCAAGTCGCGTGTTACTGTCTTGAGCCAAGGAAACTTCCCGGCGATCAAACAATCTTCCAAACTCCACTAGAAAACCATCCCAATTATATAATAAAGGATCATCCTTTTTCACCAAAGGCATTGCCCATGCTGCCGCATCTCCAGTTAAATAGGAAATAAGAAATGCTTTTCTAGCCTGTACTGTCTCAAAAGCCTTAGGTTTACACAAAAAATGAAGTTGGCACTGTGTTAAAAAGGTCATATATTTCTTAGGGTCTCCTGTGAACCTGTCTGGTGCGGCTAATGGCACACTACTAGGGGACTGCACAATTACGGTAGACGTGGTTTTACCAGTTTGCCCTCCAGTAGATGTTCCAGCCCCATCCAGCGGGGTGCCTTTTGCGACCAAACCCTGTACCTGGGCTTTCTACCTGGGCTTTCAATATACTAGATTCCTGTCTAGCCTGCACCAACTCTACCTGTATGTCCTGTAGTGCTTTTAGAACATCCACTAAAGAGGGAGGATTCAAATCCATTTGGCCTGGGTGGTTCAATTACCCTGAAATCGGGGGCAGGTAATTCTGTCAAACTTATAAAGGAATAGGGGTCTCGATACCCTCTTCCGAACCACAGAAGCCAAATAGATTGACCCCTCCCACTGTGGTTGGCACGGGCGTCTGAAAATGATCTCACAGGTAGCCACGTGGCAGCCAATGGGGGGAAGATGGAGTTAGGGAAAGGGGATGGAGTGACAAAGGAAAGGAAGGGAACATAAACAAGCATGTACATACAATATACGCAATACTCCTATACCTGTACCTCTACTTCCTGAACACCTAGCCTGACCTCCTATACATGTAATGCACCTGCTACATACCCACAGTAGTGTACCTCATTAGTGGCCCTATATGACTCCACTTTGCACACCACAAATCATAGGATTATAAACTTGAACATAGAACTTGAACATAACATAACATGCACCTTGGGCCGTATACTTCCTGAAAACACATACGGTTGCATACAAGCAAAATGGCACAAACAAAGGGGTTGTCCCGAAGACTCATGGCCCACTGGGCCTACTGAAGCAACAAACAAGGGTTAGAACAAATACACAAAACTCATGCCCTTGTGCCGCGTGGACCCTAAAGGATGATTCCAAAACAAGTGCGCTTTAAAGGATAGTCTCCTATTTTCCCAGGGCACTGTTTTGTCAGTTCTGAGATTCATAGCGTGTTTCCTCACACATGGCGTGTCTCATACATAGCGTGTATCCTACACATGGCGTGTTGCATCACACACTCCCTGCCTTGTTGTTATCATAAATCAACAAGCGGAAATAAGCATACTTTAACACCAAAACATGAACACTGTTGTAGAACACTTAACTGATGGTCCGGATGCCTCACGAGGACATCCGGACCCTGAAGTTCGATGCCCAACACTTGGGAAGGAGCCGGATTCACCGCCGTGGCCCGGAACTGCTTTTTCTCCTGTTTAGGCTGCTAACCACCGTCGCAGCCCGGGGAAAGCTCCAAAAGTCCTTTGGCGTCCAAAACGCTCCCGCATGCTCTTGCTTCTTCAGCTGCCGTCGCCCGTGCTGATAATCTGTAATTACCTGCACCGTGGCACGGGCGGCGGTGAGTATTCAACAGTTACTACTAATGAGCAGCTGGCGTACTGCGGGAAAGAGGAACTACATGCATCCCAACGCCTGATAGGAAATGTAGTTTATCGCCTCTTGGGAAACAAGAAGCGCCGTCCTCTACCCCAAATCAGATTCCTGACACAGGGGGCATGGTCGGTGTATAAAGTGAACCGGCGACCCAGCAGATAGTATCGGAGTGAGTCAACGCCCCATTTGATGGCCAAACACTCCTTTTCAATGGTCGAGTATGCTGTTTCATGGGACAATAGCTTCTGACTGATGAAGCACACCGGTTCCAGGTCCCCTCCTTTATCTTGCGAAAGTACGGCCCCCAGACCCTGGTTTGAGGCATCAGTTTGCAAAAAGAAATGTTTCTGGAAGTCCGGACAGCATAGGACTGGGTTTGATGTGATCCTTCGCTTCAGGTGAGCTATGGCGTCCAGGGCACTCAGGTTGTTGGTTAGGTTAGGAACGCCCTTAAGCCTCAATGCGTCGGTCAAGGGGGCAGCTATCGAGGAAAAGTCGGGGATGAATCTCCTGTAATATCCGACTAATCCCAGGAATGCTCGTATTTGCTTCCTGTTGGTGGGAGTCGGTATATCGTGTATAGCCTGGGTTTTAGACAATTGAGGTTTTAGTATACCTCCACCCACTATATGTCCCAGATATTTGGTTTTGTGGGTCCCCATCGTAGTCTTTTTGGGTTTGATGTGTAACCCCGCCTTATGTAGATCAGCCACTACTAGTTCCAGATGGTCCAGATGTGTTTTCCAGGATTGACTGTACACCACAATGTCATCCAGGTAAGCAGCAGCATATCCATCATGTGGTCTCAATAAGATATCCATCAATCTTTGGAATGTGGCGGGCGCCCCATGGAGTCCAAAGGGTAGTACCTTGTATTGGTATAGACCTTGCGGGGTGGAGAAGGCAGTTTTCTCCTTATCCTGGGAGCGTAAGGGTATCTGCCAGTAGCCCTTAGTTAAGTCGAGCGTGCTTAAGAAATGGTCTGCTCCGAGGCCCTCTAGGAGTTCATCCATCCAAGGCATTGGATAGGTCTCATATCGGGACACCGCGTTTAATTGTCTATAGTCCATACAAAAACAGACTGAACCGTCCGGCTTGGGAACTAGCACTATGGGGGATGACTATACGCTGATGGATGGCTCGATGATGTCCATTCGCAACATCTCATCCACCTCGGATTTGATGATATTCTAGCATATTGGTTCGCCCGGGTAAGGTGGAAAAGGCGTCGGCATAAGGAGATAACCTGCTCTTGACGTCCGTCTTCATCTTGAGGGAAAGAGCGTCTCCCCAATTGACAGAATCCAGGGTATCGGGAACGGTGTTCAGGATCTCCTCCGATTCGGGTTCCTCGACACTGACAAAAGCGCCCAGAAGAGGCTCGTTCCATTTCTTCAAAAGATTGATGTGATAGACCTTTTCTGGGGTGGTCCGGTCAGGTTGATGTACCCGATAGGTTACTGGGCTTAGTACATCAGTGATCTTGTAAGGCCCTCTCCATCTGGCCAACAGTTTGTTGTCACTGGTAGGCAGGAGTACCAGTACCTGGTCTCCTGGTTTGAAGGTTCTCTTCTGGCTCCCCTTATTGTAATTCTTCTCTTGGGTCGTGTGGGCATGACCAAGGTTGGCTTGGGCCAACGTGCGTAAGGCAGTTAGATGTTCCTTTAATTCCTCAGTGTATTCGGTTAAGGATACCTCTTCGGTGGTTTCCTACTCCTCCTTATCTAGATCTAGTATTGTCCGAGGTTGTCTCCCAAACAAGAGCTCGAAGGGGGAGAAACCGGTGGAAGACTTGGGGTTGTTAATACCATCAACACCAGAGGGATCACCCGATCCCAGTTTTTCCCGGTTGGTCCCGTCACCCTTCTTAGCATTTTCTTAATCGTCTGGTTATAACGTTCTACCAGCCCATCAGTTTGGGGATGGTATACTGAGGTTCTCAATTGTTTGATCTGGAGCTGTCCACATATTTGTCGTAAGAGAGTCGACATAAAATTTGTACCTTGGTCCGTGATTATTTCCGAGGGTATCCCCACTCGGCCAAAAATCGGAATTAGTTGGTTGCATAATACTCGGGCCGACGTTCGCTTCAGGGGGAAAGCCTCCCGGTATCGGGTGGTGTAGTCGACTAAGACCAATAAGTATTTATATCCCCGGTTGGTGGGTTCCAGGGGCCAACTATATCCATGCCGATCCTCTGGAATGGGATCGCTATGAGGGGTATTTTCTGTAGCGGTGCCTTTGCGGGTAGGACCCCGCTAGTTAACTGGCAGGTGGGACAATTTTTAAAAAATCATGCTACTTCCCCATAAATACCGGGCCAGTAGAACCTCCTTAATAGGTTTTGTTGGGTCGTAAGAGAAGCCATGTGACCTCCACAGGGATGGTTGTGGGCTAGTTATAGAACTATGATGCAGTGATTCTTTGGTAGCATCAATTGTTCCTTTATGGTGTCGTCGTCATCCTTATACCTCTGTATAAGAGACCATGACGTAAAAGGAGCCCTGGGCCTCTGGCTAGGTTGGGTTCCCCTTCTTGAGATGCCTTTTCCCGGGCCACTCGTAGGGTGGGGTCGGTTAGGGTCTCCCCCCTAATGGTGTCTTCGTTATCTTCTAACTTCCAATCGATGGGGCGGGTCATATAACTGGCCTGGCACCATGCCATTCGGGTCTGCCTTTTCCGCCCTGGTAGGGATTCCCGGGAAACAGAGTCCGTCCCCGTAACATCGGATTCGGGTGGAGTCTTCTTCTCTTCCTCTAGATCCCTTAATGCCTGATTAAAGTTGGGGAGGTCAGTCCCGATTACCAACGGGGCGGGAAGACAAGGTAGGACGGCAGCCCTCAAGGGAGTGGATGTTTTATTCAAGTCAATCACCACATCCTTCATCGGATAACACCTTACGTCCCCTTGAATGCATCTAATAGGTACCGTTATGTTAGATAAGCAGGGAGTGTTACTCACGGTTGGTGATATGGCGGTCTGCCTGCTGCCGCTGTCCAGGAGAGCGTGTGATGGTCTGCAGTCGACTCGGATGTCCACCACATAGGGTCCCGGGATACCTTCTCTCATCTACTGGGTTCAGGTAACCAATGTCCATCGGTTCGACTGGCCTTCTCCTGGGACAAAACCGGGTGATATGGCCCCATTCGTTGCAATCATAACATTGTGGTTGCTTATATCCAGGTGTCAACATCGGGGTCTTCTCCTGGTACTTGTCCTCTGGTCTCCTGGTGGTCTCATCGGAGGATCTCCATCTTATGTGTAGGGCTCGGCTACCCCTAATCATATGGGGGTCGGATATCGGGATGGCTATGCGGGCTGATACCCCTGTAGGCTGTAGACGGTGGTGACCGGCCTTCTAATATGCCGGCGCAATATCCACTGCTTCGGTTAGGGTGGGTCTATGGTGCTGCCTGATCCATCTCTGCATTTGTCCTGGCAGGGCTTCGATAAATTGTTCCATAATTATTTTGTCGAGCAGGGGTTGGTTAGCGGGGTTTGGAGCCAGTAGCCACTTCTCGACCAGGTCCTTTATTCTATAGTATATTTGGCTTGGGCTTTCCCCTGCCCTGAGTCTGGTCTCCCGTAGTTGGATCCTATAGGCTTCATCTTCCAGGCCTAAGCGATCTAGTACTGCAGCCTTAATTTCCCAGTACGGAGTGTTGCCGTTGGGGTTTGCCGCCTGGTAGGCACCCTGCATCACCCCAGATAGGAGGGGGGCATATACTGTCCCCAACGTTCCGGAGGCCATTGCGCATTTCTAGCAATCCTTTCGAAACTGGAAAAAAGAAGGCAGGGTCCTCTCCATCCTTATATTTCTGCAGGAGCGCCGATGGCACCAGTGGTTGGTTTCTTGTATTGGCTACTGCATCCGTGAGACGGGCTATAGTCTCATGCTGTTTGTCCTGAGCAGTGGTTTGTATGGTGCTCTGTAGCTGAATGGCCTGTTGGAAAGCTTGCCGATCCGCAGCTGCTTGTTGAGACTGCAGCTGTATCAACTGTTGCAATTGCTGCTGGCCCTCAGACAGAGTTTTTATCAATGCCTCCATAGCGCTGTCTAGAATCCCACCTTCGTCGCCAGTGTGGAATTATGCTCAGGAGACAGGCGAATGCTGAAACAATATTTATTTTTAGTAGCGAAAGGCAGTGTTTTTTTTAAAGAAATAATAATAAAGTCCTTCCGGTTTGCTTCACTGGTGTCTTGGCCTTCCAGAGTATGCTGGCATTAATCCCAACTTGGTTCTATCTCGTGGTGTCCGGATAGGCCCACCACTCCGGTTCTCCCTCCTCTCTCTTCTCTGTATCCTGTGGAATGAGAGCAACCCATCAGTTTGTTTTGGCACGCTTTTATCACAACAGATGGTTTCAGGCAACCCGCCAATCACAGAGCGCCCCGACTAGCCCCCTTCCCATTGGCTCTTGAGGTTTTATCCCGCCTCCCTTAAAGGTTGCCGTCCCGGCGTGTTGCCATTCTCGTCCCTGTTGTAGCGGTGGACGTTTGCGTCAGTCACGTGTCTGTGGCCGTGCTGAGTATGGGCGTGCCCGGACGCTGGGTGTTCTCCTCCAGCTACGGGTAGCCCCGGGACCTCTCTGAGGAGTATGGTGGTGACGGGTCAGTCGTTTTTTCCCCGCATCTTGGAGCTGTCATGCGCACCGTTCACCCACATCCGGCTGGCTCAAAAAACAGGTAAGTGAGTGTAGCAATCAAGACCCGGACCAGGGTGGGGTTGCTGAAATAATACTTTATTCAGGTGTTTTTAAACTAATGAAAATATAGTCCATGAACTCCTTGAGAGTTACTCCACTCTTAGGCAGTTTTCCAGGTCTAAGATTAAGCCCTCCTAAGTCTCCTTGTTGTCCGGATAGGCCCACCAGTTGTTCCTTCTCTCCTCGTCCTCTTCGTATGACTAGGAAAAACAACAAACGCTGGATTAGTTCCCTGGCTTTTATAGGATGCGAGTGACTTGCTTCCCCCCCAATGGAAAGCTTCCCTGTCAATCAGGCTTCTCATTGGCTGGTGTTGCCATGTCCCGCCTCCTTTAAAGGCTGCCGTGGTTTCCCAGAGTGTCTGCTTCTGCTGCCTGCCCGAAGAGTCTCGTTCCCAGGCCACTCTATCCTGCGAGTCCCTCCCTCTCGCCATGTGTCTGTCTCTGTGGCCGCCCCAGAGCGGCCCGCCCCGCCGAGCAAGCCGTCTCTCCCTTCTCTCCCTTCCTGGTGGGGAGAGACGCTCGACGGGCCGTGTGGGCCGGCTCCCCGCGATCTCCCGCGGGTTCGCCGTCACCAACCCGTCTCCCGGGCTGCAGGCCGCGGCTACGCTAACCCTGGCGGGTTCAGGTAAGGCTGGACGGGAGGGGGCCGCTCCTTTCGTGTCGCGGCTCGTTGCCGCGATCCCGTAGAGTCTCGGGGATAGCAGGCGGGACGGGGCTGCGTTCTCTGGATCGCGGCCCCGTGCTGCGATCCCGCGGAGTCCCGCTACCCCTCCCGGCACCCCCTCCACTCCGGGCCCCTTCTCACAGTGAGTCACGGCGCCGCCGCGGCTATTAGCAGCGGTACCCCCTCCTGCTCTTGCAAGCAAATTAATGGACGCGGTATGTTGGGTGGTCACGTCGTTAAGGATCCCAGTGTCTATTGAATTGGGCGTGCTTGATTCACGCTGCGGCTTTAACCGAGGTGTATCCTCACAGCATACCTCGACAGTTTTTAGAGCATGCTTTATTTCCCTGCAGGATACCATTTTATGAACTTCATTTAGTTCATTACGACATGCCTACTGTGGGCCCATGTTTATGAAGGTACACAACCACATTATTTAGCAGTTTCTTTCTAAAATTCACTATTGAACACCATTAGTGACTGTTGACTTTGTTTCTTTTCCTTCTATACCTGATATTTTGATTTGATTCTACTATTGCACACTCAATATTACTCTGGTATGTATATTGAGGTCAACAAATGTTTATATTTTGACTTAAACACATGATGTACTTATGATACGATATGCTTTGACTGATTAATTGGTCCTAATGATATTTAATTATGTTGATTACTTTGAATATGTCAATGGTGATAATTGAAAAAATTAAGAGAGTGAAACCCTGATGAAGGAGACTTTGATCTCCGAAATGCATTGGAAATGAATAAAAAACTCTCTATCTCAGACACGGAAACATGAGTACCTTGGTTCTTCCGGCACTAGAATTACGAGCATATACAAAAGAGCAGGCTCTGAACAATTGAGTGACAATTGAGTGATACATATTTCCTAGAACAAATCTAAAGTTTGGCCAGAATATAGTTGAATATTTTTGAATATTTTAGAGTAATTTTTCATTTACTTATAACTCTGTTGGGTGTGACACACCTACCTTTTTCTCAACCTAATTGGCTGCCTACCTGCATGAATGCCCTTCTGAATAATTGGCTGCCTGAGGCTGGATCAGCAGTGTGAATGAGAGACAGAACAGTATATCTGGGGACCTCTCTCTTACCAACATTGTTCAGAAGCTGAAGTCGAAACTTGATAATCCTGTTCTCGTAAAGTCTGGCTATCAGATTCTGAACACTATTTACTGATTATGATGACTCATTTCTATTTGCTGCTTTGGTTGCCTTTTGTGTCCTCTTTTGTCCTCTTTTGTGTGTAGCGCCCTCAAGCCTAAGGGTCCATGGATTGCGCATTATAAATAATAAAAAGTAAAAGATGCTTAAACTTGAAGCCCAGCTGTAAGAAGAAGGATTTGCTGCTGCTTGCTGTCGTTGAAATCTGAAAGCTGTCGTGTCTGTCAAGGATTGGTCGAAGAGAGGTCCTGGCTAGGAGACCTCTCCCCAAGGTACAAGGGAACATTGTGCAGAAGCTGATCTTCATCAAGGCACCCTGGAAGTCAGCCCTAACAGCTGTCGACCGGAGACAGAGTCCGCCGAGAAACATTGATGTAAGCACCAGGATGTCGAGGCCGTAGACGACCATCACAGTCGACCGAGGTTTGGAGGACCGCTGTAACCTCATCGACCGGAGCCGCAATGCTCCAATGCCTAAGAGCATTTAAACCCATGACTCCCTTGCCATCACCGTCGACCGCTTTGTCCTGTCGGAGAAAGTAGAGGTAGTCGACAAACTGAGGAGAATCCGCCAGTGGGTTTCCCGCCAGCCGAAGTCCACAAAGACACTGACGAAGATCCAAAAGCCAGCCGTGGTCGAGTCCAGATTGTCGATGCAGAGGACCCGATGCCCTTGCTGGGCCTACATTCTTCATCGATCTGCTTTGCGGCAACAAACCCTTGTCATCGATGTGCACAGTACGCCTCCTCTTCACAGGACGTCCACGACCGATCGTCGACTAGCACCGGGAAGGTCGAAGCTGGTTGCTCGGCAACAGTGTTCACATTTCTTCATAGGAGTTTCGACGATCAATGGCTCCTGCTTTAAAGGGAGTCCACTCAAGAAGGGCCCGTTGACAAACCAGCGAAAGAAGTATGTTAAACTCAAATACATTGGGGTAGTAGACCATTTTAGCAGGAAACAAGACTATCTTAAACTTATATGGACTGGGCTTGTTAATACGCTTTATTTACAGGTTGACCAGGTGGGGGGGATCCTCACATAGAACTGTGTCTTGTGTCGGGACAATGTATTCTGCCATTTGTTTAACCCAACTTGTCTTCCTTCCTATGTCTATTGTTTATTCACTTCACTATTTGATTTGTATGCCATTGAGACTGTCAGCAGTTGGTGCATTTTAAAGGAGTCAAAAGTTAACTGTGGTACCACATAGACATTGTACATATTTACCATATTAGTATTGCCAAAGCACAAAGTGTGTTATTGATTGTGTATATACATAGAACCTTATTTATATAAAGAACTGTGTTATCACATAACATAGTGTGTGGACATTCGTTTGTGGGGGCTTGGGGAACAGACTATACTTAAGCTCTCAAGAGGTGATGCAGGCTGTTTCTTAAGACTTGATTCCTTGTCTATTGCTACCGCATAGAGAATCTTGGCTGGGGTGCTCTGTGCTTCTACTCTGCCATATAGAGGGCAGGAGTACAGAAACCCCCCTCCAGTCTTTACAAAAATAGATACCATATACAGAGCGGTCCAGCGCCACGTGGGTGCTCCTTCGAAGGTCGCTGTTAGATATCCAACTGAGAGGTGGCAAATGACAAAAGGAATTGTGAAATCGAAGTGGTCCTGCAACGGGTTAATACAAACTGAAATTGGTCCGAACTCGGCTGAGGGAGACTAATTGTGTAAGAGGAAGGATCTGAGCTAAGGGGGTTCCGGTGTGAACCGTTAGTCACACGAGAATGAATATTCTCTTAACATTATAAAAGTGGATCTGAGTCCAGAAGAGGGGGATCCAAAGTGATGATCGATGTAAAAGAGGGATCCGAGCCTAGCTGAGGGTGAAGAATCACTGGGATTGACTACTTGTAAGAGGAGAAGAACTTTACATTTGTTTTGGTACATCAGGCCCTCTGAATCAAGACACTTCACTAAAGAGACTTGGGCAAAGAAGGCCCTGATGCTGGTAATTGAACTGTGTCCTTGTGCCGAAGAAGCTACAGAGTGTGCCATGCTTGAGTGACCCGCCTTGTCCCGTGCTGAAAACGTGGGGAAGGGAGGCCAAATGGCTGAAGAGCCTGACATATGATTTTTGAACACTTTTTCCTACTTCATAACATTATTCCCTACACTATTTGTATTTAGAGGTAAGGATCGGCAATAGTTTATTTGTAGTATAGGCCCTTTTATTTTGACGAGACTCCACTAGGACTGTATTATCATTTGATGGTCGTAGCTTGCTTCCATCTTTAGATTTAGGATTAGATAGGCGTTTAGCATACTCTTGTTGAAGTTCAATGAACACCCTTGAACTGTGGTCACGTGTGTCTGTCTTACTATTGATACCATGCCTTCATTACATCTCATAAAGGTGGAATCAATAATACGAGAGAGAGAGACAGAGAGAGTGATTGTTAATTCATAAGAACAAGATACAGGAGAAGATAGGGGTAAATAGCCCTCAGTAGACGAAGTCAAGAAAACAAGGAGGAAATAGCCAAGTGCTATTTTAAGATTCATTATTGAAAAGGAACATTTTAATTACAATCCTATCTTTCCATCCCAGGAGCAGGGAGTCATTCTCCTGGTCTTTAATTGTTTAGTATTAGTGGAAGGGTCAGTATAACTTAGTTTCGGAACTGAGGACAGACACTTGTGTTGGACTGTATCACTGACGATGGGCACCCTACTTTTAGTTGTGTTAGAGAGGGCAACCCTTAGATTAGGGAAAGTAAGACCTTTTCTTATTTATATTTATTTTGAATAAACACTGTTAAAAATGGTGACTCTTGGTCTGTCCCTTCCTTCTGATCCACCACCTATCCCAGAGGGGGCCGCCTATCATTTCCTTTTGTGCCATCTTCTATCTGTGTGGTTCCTAATAGCATCACCCCATGCCTGTGACCCAAAATGCTGGCATAGTTTTTACTTCCCATTGTTGGAACCTATTAATGCTCTAAGGTGAACACCCAGGAGGAGAACAATCACCAGTACTCCACGCAGATCTATGAGCACCCCAGTGAAAAAAAGAAATTCCCTAGAGAGAAAGGGACAGAGAATAAGAGACAGAGAGAGAGATAAGAGAGATGCGCAAGAGACAGTCTACTATTGCCATAGGGCGAAAAAGAACAAAGCCAGCAGTGGGAACGTGGTAGTCCCTGGAGCTGTGCATGGCACGCCAGCCTCAGGACTCACAAGCAGCGACTTGGAATAGATAGGAGGCTGCTCAAGCAGACTGTACTTATCTCACAGCGACCTGCTCCTCGGTTCCATGACGCAGACACGGACACTGTGCTGCGCAGG
This sequence comes from Ambystoma mexicanum, assembly GCF_040938575.1. NCBI lineage: Eukaryota > Metazoa > Chordata > Amphibia > Caudata > Ambystomatidae > Ambystoma > Ambystoma mexicanum. The sequence goes on along the minus strand of NC_090922.1, from coordinate 1,524,950,235 downwards.
CACCATTCCAATAACATGGTGCCCCTGCGTGGAGGAAAGAGGTGTGGCTTAACCCACATTTAAAACATTCTGTAATGCTGATCCCTTCCAGGCGGAGAAGACTGTGAACCAAACAGAGGATAGAGAGGGGGTTAAGAGAAACCCCAGGAATCGGCGCATTGTCGGTTGTTTGAGTGAAGGCGCAGGAGGCCGAGGTGGCGGACCAAGAGACCAGCAGAAATAAGGACACTGGAGTGGATTCAGAAGGCAATTATTGTTATAGGTAAGGCATTGGTTAGTGGGTGCAAGTGGTACTGCGTTGTGCATGTGCATAAAAGAGTGCACGTGTGTTTAGGAGAGGAAGTGTGGTGGGTGAATGTGAAGTGATTGTGTGAGTGAAAGTGGGGGTGTTTGAGTAGAAGGACGGGCTGACTAGTAGTTTTAGTGTGGAGGAGGGAGTTGTGTGGAGAAGGGTTGTTGGATCAGGGAGGAAGTAGTAACATTAAATGATGGAGGTAAGGTACAGTAGGAGTAAAATACATATTTTTTATATTTCCAATATAAAATGCACGACAAAGGAATACATATATTCATAAAAGATACCTAATGTTTTTTGAGATTTTCTTCTCTTTTATCACCTGGAGTACAAATCTGACAACACCTATGAAATCACATCAAAAGTTCAAGTATCACTACTCAATTGCGTTTAATTTCCACACTAAGGCCAAGCAAATAAGCCCAGTTCTTAATTACTTCAGTTGAAAAATACTCTTACTATCAGCCTTAAATAGCCAACAATCACAAGAAAATAAACATAACTAATCGGGCCTCAGAATGCAGAACTTCACCCACTGCAGACGATAACTTAGTTAATTGTTCTTCTACTACCGGCCATACTCTTGCAATAGCTAAAACCAAAGAGAGATCATGGCCAGAATTGTAGTGTAGCCAAAAAACTCTCTACGAACAACTAACAGATTTTCCTTGTGTGCTATAGTACTGCATATACGTACTCAAGAACATCGGAACAAGAGGTCAGAACATTCCTTTCCTTCTCAAGTGTTCCCGGGTCACCACAGGCTTCACATATACATAATCCTATCTAAACTCCATGGCCCGCCAACACATTCAGTTTGTCAAATCTCATTAACATATACTGTCAGCTAAGTTTAGGAGAGAAAAACTGATAAATATATATACATTGGTGAGTTTATTTGTAGGGAAAAAACATCCTTCCAAAAGTACTCGGAGACTTCAGTTTCCCGATATGTTCGTGGTTGATTGCCCAGTTCCAACGCTCAGCACATTTCGTAAACGATCCGATCAACCGCGCAGCACCAAGGTCCCACTCATGTGACCAAGCAATAGCCTAAAAAAAACTCTTGTTAATCGCTTCAAATTCTCTCAATGATCGTGACGACTTGGCCGCAACTATTATTTCATTATCGCCAGTCAAGAGTTACCCTAAGCGTCCTGATTTTAATAAACAGGGTACTTGTATTGATCTTAACTAGTGATGCAATTGACATCAAGACCAGTTCAATTCTGATTGCTTTGATGGGAGTAGTAGTAGACAACCCTTATGTTTTACGCCGGACTAGACCCTGCAATAGTTCGGTCCCAGCGTCTAAATTAGAGTAAAAGGCCTCTCGCGCATAAACAATTCCTGCAACCAGCTTTTGCCAATAGATTTGGATTATACCCAATAGGCGATACCCGTTTGTGCGATGTGCAAACTGCTTAATTGAGAGCATAGTAGCAGCTGACTTCAATCTCCTTCTGCATAGTAGTTCAGACTCACCCTTTTAACTAAGATATACATAAATAAGAACTCTTTGAATCACACTTTCCATTGAGCTAACAGAAGGCTGAGCTTTACTTGCCGCAGCAAATCACATGAATTTAGTCTTGTACATGTTCGCTGTAAGTGCGTTCTTTCAAGCACAATCTAATAACGCACTTCTGCGCCTACAAAGGAGTTATCTAACACCACCAAGTCGTCCGCGTAAGCAATCCATAGTTAGCAGGGTCTGTTCTTTTCCACTTCGTATACACAGGCGCCAAATGGGCCATATGATTCGGAAATTGTTATGACTTGATGGTCGTGAAGATTATGGGGCCTCTGTCCACAAGTACCACTCAGGAAGATACAAATATCTCCCTGAGCGATCCTTGAGGCCACAGGTATTTGAGTGCTGGTAATGCCAGGAACCAGGAACACCTGAGACCCCCGAACGCTGTAAGGCAAGCAATGGGTAAGTACAATGGCAAGCGAACCAATGAAAACAGAGCGTAAATGAATACCAAGGGGCTTACCAAGATGGAGGGGTCTGGGTTCTGAATAGCACAGATGGAATGGAGGTGTTCCGTGCAGCTGCAGTGTGCGACAAGCAGCAGCGGACAAGGCATCGCACTGGAAGGCAATTGAGATGGTATAGCACTGCAAAACTTGCGTGGGTGGGTATGACACGTTGGGAGGTAGTAGAGGTGGAGATCCGTATGCAGCCCGTGAAGAGTTCCAAGGTCGAGACCAGCTGTGTGCGTCGAAGCCAAGGGCAATCCAAAGGAATCCAAAAAACAGTCCAAAGAGTCCTGAAACAGCAGAGCAATACGATGACCAAGAGCTTGAGAAGAGAAATCCAGGAAAACGGTCCTTAGTCCAGTACCGTGACAGTAATACAAGAAGACGCCGAACAGTGCTTGAATGGATCAGCTATGAAGCACTGAATGAGCGTTCCCTCTCAGGTTTTGAATGGGCAGAGGAGTGTCATGTGGCCCCGTCAGATGACGCGCGATCCTGTACGTTTCCTCGTCACGTGACCCAGAGTATCAATATGCTGCTGGATCCTCCTGGAGGCGTGACGATGCAGCGGGAGGAGTCGGCGGCCCCGCCGGCCGGTTGCCAGGCGCCAGGGTAGCTGCCACTGACGAGGTGAAAGTAACAGGTTAGTATGCCCATAGCCAACAGGATGCCTTTGTGTGCCCTTCCTGTGTATTATAACCCGCTGCTGCTGCCGCACTGCCTGAGGGAGTGGAGATATGGGGGTAGAAGGTGAATGTGGACCAGAACCAGAGAGGGAAGGAACAGTAGACCTATGGGTGCTCGTCCGCGGGGTGTGACCAGCGGACGGCGTAACAGAAATATCAGCAGGACAAATCACCTTTTCAAACAAGCTAACATAATCAACCTCCAAACGGCCAGATTCGCTTTAAGAACTAAATTTGATACGCCATCAGGACCTGGTGTTTGGGACAGCTTAACACCATGTATTACATTGACTATGGTATCATAATTGAAAGCCACGTTGATTCTCCCCTGATCTGGATAACGATCAATATCTGCCCTGAATTTCTTTGCTAAACACTTACACCAGGAAACTTCATTCAGGAGGCTACACAGCACTTCCTTCAACTCACACTTATTAGAGTGTAAGTGTGTGATCTGGGCAGCTTGCTGCAGCTGCTGTGAAGGCATCATGAAGTAGACACAAACAACTGAATACGATTTTAGCACAAACTTTTATTAACCAAAAGTAGAGGGATGGAACACGGCCTAACTTGCTCTATGCTAAGGTGGGATTTCCCTACCTAACTAAAACTAAGGATAGTCAATGTCAGGATGTCAAAAGCAAATGTCTGTCTGTGTCCAAAACCTATACTTGCCCTCACAACTAATTGTATGCAAAGTGTAGGGATGTCCACAGCAAATAAGAAGTGATCAAATGAAAGTTTAGAACTTCTTCCAGCTCTTGGATGGAAAAGGTTCTTCCCTTCCCCAAGCTTTCAAGTCTATTAAAGTTCCACAATAACAAAATTCCTCGAGATATTCAATGTTCCAAAATAACACAGTTCTTTGGGACACTTCCAGCTCCAGTTTGGCTATCTTTCATCAGTTCATAAAATTAATTTCCTTACTTTCAATTTGCACAGGTTTGTTGGTATTCAATCACAAAGTGGCTCTTCCTTAGGTGGGTGTATTCGGTCTAGGCACAGCTGTCAGACCACAGAGTCCACAAATTACAGATCATGAAACCGACACACCTTACTTGCATCTGCTTCATCTATATTTTGCCACATTTCCAACTTCACAATAAGGCTTGAGGTATTCCTTTCACTTACCCTTCAACCTTTCATGTTTCTTCTTTTATCAACATTCAATGATATAGTAGCTTTCACTTGCAACAACCAACATAAGCCTCCCAGTACACTCTCCTGCTGGGAAACATAGTCCATGTTTCAGAACTTCTGCTTATAACCTCTGACGCCTTGTGTCCAGGTTTCTCTTACATACAGGTTTGCTTTTCTCAATCATGAATTTCTTTCATTAATGTGCAATGACATCTGCTTGACTCTTGGCAATGCTCAATTGACTCTTGGCAATGCTAATCTCAATCATGCGCTTGTACTTTCTTACTTTGCGTTGCTTTTTAGCCTTGCTTATAACCAATTCACTTCACTATTATTAATATTCTTATCACAGTTCATTACTTCATTATTGTATTTTGCTTGTCATTTCTCCAAATTGACTTAAATGAGGTATTTCACATATTTACAGTCTCTTTCCTTTAGCCGCTTGTCATATATATCAAAAATCCCCTTGACAACCCTATCGGTACGCACCGGGGCACCCTGCACTCCTGGGCTGACTCAACGGTGTTGCTTGGCGTGTCCGATCGGTGTTGTGGGGCTGCAGCTCCTATCGCATCTCTGGGAACCGTTCTCTGTCCTGCCGGTCCTCCTGTGGCTTCAGTCTCTCTCTGGCCCGCCGGTATTGCGATGCACCTGACTGCCTCTGACACCGCCAGCTCCTTCTCTGCTGCGGTTCGGTCAGCGGTGCTTCTCCGGTTCTCTACCGTTTTCTCCTGGTACTGTTCCAGTTCAGAGGGTAGCCCCAGCTTCCCTCTGCAGAGCTTTCTCATGCTAACCTGCTTTTCGCCTGGCTTTCTACTGTGCTTACTCTGCATCCCTCTCTGGTTACATTGGGCTTCTCCGGGTCTCGCTTCCACACCACTCTCTGCTCCTTCATGTTCCCCTGCTTTTTCCAGCACTGGCCTTTAAATATCCCGCCAGCTGGATTAGTCATCGACAACTAGACTGCACAGAGCTAGTTCTGTAGTCTGTTGTCAGTCTTTGTTGCATGTTCCTCGTCCCAGTACCAAAGTGGTGTTCTTGTGTGTGATGTATGTCTATGGCGTGCCTCTTCCTTGTCCTAGTATCAAAGTGGTGTTGATTGGCAGATAAGTCATGCAAAAGATAGGGCTGGGACTGGTAATAACCTACAAAGGCCTGGGGGATATTTGCTTCATTAGAAAAGGGGGATACTGTGTCTCACCGAAGAGTGTCTCATCCCCACTCCCCAAGTCTCCTCTACCCAAGTGATCCTCCCTTGCATCTCCATCCCCATGATCAGAATCCGATAGCAACGGCCTTTCCCTGTCCACCTGGGAGGAGGATATGTTGGGGAGAGAAGTGAGGATGCTCTCAGGATCCGATAGCAACAGGCTTTCCTTGTCCACCCGGGAGGAGGATATGGGGGGAAAGAAGTGAGGACGCCCTCAGGATACGATAGCGACGGCCTTTCCTTGTCCAACTGGGAGGAGGATATGTTGGGGAAAGAAGTGAGGATGCTCCCAGATTCCTCACACTGCCCAGATCACCTTTGCACATGCCATAAAGTCCATTTTGAAGCAAATTCACTTCTGTTTCACGCCCATTCCCTCAACTTTGCCTTACTGGCTGCGGAGTCCCTCAAGGCTGATCTTTGGGTGCTGTGTGTTGATGCTTTTGGCTTCAAAAGAAAAGATTCCCTCCCTGATTTGCAGTACTGTGAAGGGGGGCCTTACTGCGGCATAAAACGCTGCACAAGCCACAAAGCATGTGATAGCCTCATTGTTACAGTCAAAGCAGTGCATCACAGAAGGACAGGCGACTGGCCTTTCTCTAACCTGCCTACGCTGCTGGCTTGCTGCACCTCCACCTTCGGCTTTAACACATAATAACAAACACAGTGTGTACACGGAATGTATTTATTCTCACTATAGGTGATTATGTAATACTATACTTTTATACCTACTCCAATAAAAGTCCCACCCTGTCTCACTGTGAACTAAAATAAAGTATAGCATACAATGGAACAAATACATAATAACCTTTTTGACATTAATGTACCAGGCTTTCTCACTTTGACCATACTAGTTTGACTACTCCATTCCCTAACCCTCTGTTAACAACAGCATTCACCTTTATACACAGAACATTCTGTACTACGTGGCTCTTGGCACAGGCTCGGCAGTCACATCATTAACATTTCGGATTTTAACCTGGGTTACAATGTATAGAGAACCCGGGCCAATAAAGCCTCACAACTTCAACAATTGCCTGGGCTCCTCGTTCATCCAACTTTACATTGTTTACAAACGTACAATTCTCCAATTGGACTTGGAAACAAAAACTAATTATCACAGCACTTCAGGACAGAACTGTGGTCCAGCTAATAGGACTGACATGCACCCACGCTGTCACAAAACATTCTTCCCTTCCTGCAACCGCCCCAATCGCTGTGTTCACAGCATCCATTGACCGCTTTCCTACTGTCTTCTCTTCCCCTCGCTCCTCGGCTTTCCTACAGAAGACTACGGTCTTAATACGGCTGGTGCGGGGCGGGGCACAGTACCCCATTCCACAAAGACAAGCCTAGGAGCTCTGATACTACTGCTCTGCGTATTGGGCACAGTATGAAAGGTAATGGTAATGGTTTAACAAAACAAAACCCTTCAAATTCAGCAAGTGTTGGAAGCTATGCCACCTTTACTCTTACCCCGATTCACCATGCTGCGCTGCCTGTGAGTACACTGATGGTATCTTCAGTGTCATCACTGGAAACAGAAGCACACTGATGACCATTGTTATGAAGTTACTTGTTAAGTGTAAATAGTTGCTACCCAGCTCCATTGTAGATAACCAATGGAGTGGTTCATATAGATAATGTAGATACGGTTCTAAGCAGAACCTCACTTGATGAGCTATGCATAAGAATGTTTATATTTGATACTAGTTCTTTTACAGTTGAAGTGTCCCAGCCTGCAGCAAGGACGTGCTGGGGGTCTGTGTCTGTGTATCTTTGAATAAACTCATTCATTCACTTTAATGCAGTGTCAGCATTCCTTCATTGGTAACAAGGACGAGTAAATAGACCCCCGGCACTGAAGATTTACCACCAGCTACTGTAATCCGCTGTGTAAGCGGGACTACGGTAGCACGATTGGACGTTCATAAAATGTCTATGCCACTCTGCCTCCCGGAGTAGTAGCGGCTGCCATGGGAACAAGGAAGAGTGCCCACAAATGATAAGCAAGCAGCTGTTCGGCAATTCAAAGAAACCACTCCGCATATGTGGCGTGTAGCAGCCAACGGACTGTGAGTATATTGTGCCCCACATCAGGTTAAGAAAACCATAGCTCGGACGAGCGAGTGTATCCGCTGATCTAGCGTTCGCAACAAACGTGTGCATAATCAATTGTAGCGTGAGGACGCTCACCTCGTCCAAGTACACTGAGAGGAGCGCTACACGCTGTAGTTGGCAATCTGGGGGAGCGCACATGCACGACCCTCTGCCTAATCAGAAATCATAAGAAGAACCTGCATGCGCAACCAAGAAAGAGTGCATGCGCAGTCCAACGCCTGACCTGACATTGAAAGACGCTGTGAATATGTGCATGCACGTATGAAAAGTAAAGGCTGCCTTATAAAGAATAATCGAATACAGTGAAAGAAAAAGGAAAGGAAATAAAGCAAGTTTGAATGAATGTGTGGCAGAAAGTCTAACTCAATACAGAAGGAAGAGCAAGCAAGACAAATTTCATTATACAAATAAATAAATGAGAGACATGAATTAACAGCAGATATTCAAGTAAAATGTGCAGTTAGTATTTAATATTGCATAGAACAGTTAAAGATAAACAAGGAAAGTCAGTGACACTGCAACCACCGTAGAAAAGAAGGGACAGAAGAAAGTAGTATTCTGTTTATTCTTAAAGGTTGCTCCAGCGCAAGTTAAGCAAAACAATGGCAATTACAGGCTTGTCAGCACCGTCCTTATTTATGGCATATCCGGGGATCCCAAAAGTGAAATGGTCACAGTGGAAAAAGGGATTCCAGCATTATATCAGAGCGGCATATGGAAATTCCTTTTCAATGGATAGAAAAGTAGCTTTACTCATGCACTTTTTGGGTTACGAAGGACAGAGAGTGTACAACACATTGCCAGATCTCCCAAAAGTAGGTGAGGGAGATGGAATGTCGGATTTAGATATTGCATTGAAGAAGCTGGATATACATTTTAATCCAAAAACTAGTACTATTGTTCTGACTTGATGGTCGTGTAGATAAATAATACCTCCGTCCCCAAGTACCGCACGAGTAAGAGTAAAAACACTACCCGAGCAATCTTTAAGGCCACAGGTGTAGAGTGTTGTCAGCCTGGAACCGGGAACGCCGGAAGAACCCCCTGACCACTTTAAGGCAATGAAGGGTTATGTTTAGGCAATGATAATTGACAACAATGGGAAGGACAGTAGTGACAATGTAACAGCGGCTTACCTAAAGTGGGCAGTTGGGAGGTTGTAGGCGTAGGCAGGTAGTATGCTGACAGCAGCAGCAGGCTGAGGTGTTCTGATGGCACTCTGGGAGACACCTGAGTTAGGTATGGAACAAGAATATAATCCGTGATCAATCCAAAAACACAATCCGAGGTCAGGAGCCAAAAGACAGAAGTGTAGACAGGGAAATCCAAGTACCAAGTCCAATATCCAAGCCAGTGGTCAAAAGTCCAGATGATCAGAGAGCACGCCAAAATCCAGGTAGGTAAATCCAAAGACAGTCCAAGCAAACGTTCCGAGATCAAGGTAATACCTAAATAACAAGATTAATCCAAACGCCAAGCAGTTCTCCGTGAAGAAGCTGTGAAGCATTGTTTCCGCGTTTGCTCGCCCTTTTTCAATACGAGCATGGTCATGTGACGCGGTCACGTGACCGCAGCTGCGTGTCACGTGGAACGCAACGCAGACAGGGATTGGTGTTGCGGGCGTCTTCCGGGCATGTGACGCGTGGGTTTCCCTACGCCCTTGTTTCACCGCGGAGCGTGAGGGAGTTGCTATGGCAACCGCCAGCGTGGAAAGGGGCGTAAAGACACTGGTCCACCAGCCGGGAAATCTCTGCGGCTGTGCCGCTGCTGCTGTCGCTGTCGTTGGGAGTGCATGTGGGAACTGGGAACAGTAGCAGGTGAATGATTGGACATGACAGAAGACACGACAACAATACTTGAAAGAAATAACTTTGGGATTAGGGTTCAAGAACCAGGTGAGAGTGTAGAAGAATTTGTTATGGCCATTAGACATCTGGCCCTGTCGTGTAAGTTCAAAGACTCATTTGACAAACACATTTGGGACCAATTTATGATTAATTGCAACAGCAACAGAATACATGAGAACTATGGTTGAGAGATGAATCATCTTTGGGGGAAGTTTTAAGACGGTCCAATAGCACAGCGAGTAGAGCACTCGCTTTGCCATCTGTGCAGAGCCTGACAATGCAGGTTCGAATCCCGGCAAGGCCAAACTCAGCGTTTCATCCTTCCGAGGTTGATAAATGAGCACCACACACTGTGGGTAATAATATGCAGCGCTCAGATGCCTGACGGTTCGTAGTGCTATATAAATGCTAAATTATTATTATTATTATTATTATCATCGCGAAAAGAGTGGAACATTCCATGGCCTGTGTGACAAAGATATCTGAGAACGATAGTACTGAGGGAAAGGTTGAGGTCCTCAATGTGGTGGATTCGAAGCAAAAAAGAAAGGGAAAAGAGAGACCATATGTTAAAGAAAAAGTGGATTTTAAAACAAGTAAATGGAAAGGCGAAAGAAAAATTGTGTTTTAGCTATGCCAACAACACCCATTTTGCGGCCTCTGCTGCATGCCCAGGAAGAAGGGAAATGTGCGCCAAATGTAAAAGGAGAGGTCATTTTCCCACCTGCTGCAAGAATTATCAATCCAACCAAAGGAAAGTGATGGTGGTTAATGATGAAGGAAATGTATATTATGGAGACAAAGAAAACGTCAATGTTGAAAACATTACTGTGAATGTAATTCAAGATGATGATGATGATAGTGAATGTGAGCAACCCTATGCCAATGTAAAGTTGAATGGTAGAAGTGGGAGTATGTGTCACAGATTTCCCCCTTTCTCACCTGAATCTTCTTGCGCACGGATCGGGTTTTGTACAAGCCCGCGCGAGCCTCTTCTGACTCCAGCGTGCGTTCAGTGTTCTGGGATACTAGGAGGCTCCGGGAAGTCCAGGAAACGAGGAAGGTGTACACGAAGACGGCACACGATATCCGGGAAGCAAGGTAGAGAGAAGAGGGAGGAAGGAAGATGGGATTTAGAGAGTTCGGGAACCAGGAACAGGACAATAGTTCAGCGAACTACAGAGCTGTCATAAACCCACGGCCCACATTACGCCCCCAAGGACAAAACAAAGGCAAGGTGATTGCAGGGGTTGTGGGAGGAACGTCTCTGAGTCATTGTCACCTTTGTCCCCAGTGCAGATGTACATGGTGTGGGGGTAAAAGGTGTACAGGAGGCAGAACCAAAGGAAGACTACGCTTCCCAGCAGCCCCGGGCCTAGAACTACAGCTCAGGCGGCCCAGGAAACGCCCAGGACAACGCTCGACGCAACGTGCATGCGGGAGGAAGCTACTGCGCATGCGCGATCCCGGAAAGTTGGTCTGTGCTCGACTCAGCTGCCGAGAGGACGCATCTGACGGAGCTCCAGCGAAGCTTCTCGCGGGGCCGCCCTCACTGTCGGATACATCTTCAGGCCCCGCGATGCCAAAGATAAGTACACTGCCTTCCTTTTAAAGCTAGCCAGAGGGATATTAAAGCTGGAAAGAGGCTCCGGTTACCAGTGACATTTAGGAAGTCTTTATAAACTTCGGAGAAGATACGCGAATGTTCGCGAACTAACTATTAACACACTTAATCTGCATGTGATGTGCATTCGCCAGTTGCGGGTGTAAACGTAACGTGCTCGCCTGTTGCGGGCCATTCAATGCCGTATGCACTGTTGCAAGTACTTGTGAATGCCAAAAGGCGTGAGAGGGCAAAGCTAACTTTCTCCTTTTTTGTCAGGAGTTTACCGCCACCTTCAGCGATCTGATTTCTCAACACACAGTCTGTGGAGCCGGCGGGCGGAAGAAGCGCACTGGAAAACTAGAGCTAAGTGCATTAACGTGATCAAAGAATTGTGTTTGAATTTATGTTGTAGATCTTGTGGTGAAATGTAAAAGGGGCAAACACTAATGTCAAGTTGAAGCTGAATTTGTAGATCTTGCGGTGAAATGTAAAAGGGGCGAACACTAATGTCAAGTTGAAGCTGAATATTGAAGCCAAACTAGAATGTTGTGTCTATAGAAGCCCAAGGTTGGAGCAAACTTTGTGAATGAGGTCAACAGAGTGTTGGGTTCCAGTCTAAGGGGTAATGCATGCATGAGTTATGAATGCATGAATGAATGAATGAATGCCAAAACGTTAAAAAGCAACTACCAAAGTGGAAAAATAGTTCAGACTCAAAAGGTCAGAGTCAAGGAGCATCTCAACCTCAAAAACCCCTTCCCTATCCATAACCTCTCCCTAACCCTCAATCTGGTTACCCTACAACCCCAAAACCCATCCAATCCGTGGACCCTAACCCTCTTTCCCCGTGGGGGTCGCGGTGACCTGTGTTTAAACTAATCCAGGCGCCAAGACCGTCAAGGGGAGGTAGGGGTTCTTGCTACTTCTGCGTTGGGACGGACTTCGCCCTTAACAAGAGCACACGTCTAGCCACTACCAGCGATAGCGTTGAGACGCGCAGGGCCGCGGGGTGTGGTCTATTTGTAGAATACGCTATGTTTGATGTGGAGGCTGGTGGAAGGCGTACCACGTTAGACCGCCATGTTGGGAGTACCAAGGAGTGCAAGCCCCGTTGTGATAGAGACCAGGAAGTCCAAAAGGGGCATGTTCTGTGGATCATGACAGCATGCCTCCTCCAAAAAACCTGTTCCACCAGGTTTGCCCGGTTGTATGAGATGATACCTTCTGAGCAATCGAGGGGTATTCAGATTAGAAATTGGTTCCCAGGTTCTTTCACTAGGAGGATATCCTTTCCACTCAACCAGGTATTGCAGTTGACCCCGTTTATACCTGGAGTCGCATATTCTGGAAACTTCATATTCCAGCTGGTCGTCCACAACCACAGGGTTGGGTCTGCAGGATTTCCGGGAGGATCGGATGTATGGTTTTAATAAAGAAGTGTGAAAAACTGGATGAATCTTCTTCCAGGAGTCTGGCAACTTGAGCCAGAATGAGACTGGGTTTATGATTTCCTTTATGGAAAAGGGGCCATAATATCGGGGGTCCAGTTTATTTGGTCGTAAATGTCGAGGCAGTAGTTTCGAGGACAGCCAGACTTGATCACCGACGGCATAAGAAGGCCCTGGTCTTCTTTTGGTATCCGCATAACGCTTAGTGTGTGTTCAGGCCTTTTCTAAATGTTCTATGGCTTCCTTGTGTACGTTGATGAGAGTTTCAATCCAGGAGTCGACGGTTGGTACTGGTGTGGGATGTGGGAGAATGGAAGGTAGAACTGACGGGTGGAATCCTTGGCTGCAATAAAAAGGGCTGGTCTTGACTGCCGAGTGATCAGAATTATTGTAGGTGAATTCAGCCACGGGTATAAGGAGCGACCAGTCGTCCTGTACCTTGGTGGCGAAACAACAAACGTATTGTTCCAGGGTCTGGTTCACACGTTCCATAGCTCTGTTAGTCTGTGGGTGGCTCGTTGGATTCCTAGAATGCGACATAGATGTTTCCAGAATTGTGAGACGTATTGAGGTCCTCAGTCTGATATGATCTTGGAAGGGAGTCCATGAAGGCGAAATATATGTTCCAGGAAAATGCCACCGAGTTCTGAGGAAGATGGCAACTTGTATAAGGGTGAAAAATGGGCCATGTGGGTGATTAAATCAATGGTGGCCATAATAGTTGTATAGCCCCCAGATGGTGGTAATTCCACGATTAAGTCTGTAGCAATGAATTCCCAGGGCCTAGAAGGTAACAATGGTTGAAATAGGAGACCTGCCGGTTTCTTGTTATATTTTGATTGCAGACTGCACAGGCTTGAATATACCATTGAGCGTCAATTTTCATCTTAGGCCACCAAAATTGTCTTTGTATTAGACGGAGGGTGTTGGTGACACCACGGTACCCGGAGTGAAGAGTGTCATGACAGAGGTTAATGATCCGTAGTTGCAGCTTCTGTGTGGGAATGACCAGTGCATTGTGCTTGAACAGGTACCCGTCTCTAGTTCCAAGACTCCACCGATTTTGTTTCCCCTTGAATTCTTTCCAGATCTCAGAGGACTGGGTTTGCATTCGAATATCTTCCAGGAGACTGACTGCTTGGGCTACAAAGATTGTGTGGGGAAACATCTTTGGATAGGCCCGATCTTCAAGAGTTTAGTAATCAGGACGTCGAGATAAGGCGTCAGCAATTATGTTCTGTGATCCAGGGACATGATGGATGTGGAACTGGTACTGGGCAAAGAAGAAGGCCCAAAGGGCTTGACGACTGTTCCTACACTCCAAAGATTGTAGAACTTGGAGATTTTGATGGTCCGTACAGACCTGGACAGGATGTTTAGCCCCCAGAAGTAGATGTCGCCATTCTGTGAAGGCTTGGCGATGGCTAACAGCTCCTTTTCCAAGACAGAATAATGAGTCTCGCTGGGAGTTAGGGTTCGTGAAAGATAAGCAATGGGGTGCTCCAATTTGTCCTCGAATTCCTGCTTTAGCACTGCTCCTATGGCGTAGTTAGAGGCATCCATCTCCACTAGGAATGGTCGATTAATATCGGGTTGAGCTAGGATGGGGGCTTAAGTAAACTCTGTTTTTAATCGTTGGAATGCCTTGTCTTGAGCTGAGGTCCAGAGAAAGGGAGTATCTTTCTTCAAAAGAGCAATGATCGGTTGAACTATCTCAGAAAAGGACTGTATGAACTTCCGGTAGAAATTGGCAAGCCCCAGGAAGGATTGAATCTGTTTCACAGAAGTGGGAACCGGCCAAAATAGTATGGCTTTTACCTTTGAATGGTCCATTCCAATTCCTTCTGGACTAAGGACAAATCCTAGGTAATGAACAGAAGTGACATGAAAAGGGAATTTCTCGGGTTTAGCTAGGATTTTGTGTTCACGTAGCCGTTTCAAGACTGCCTTTACATGCTCTTCATGCTTTAGAAGGTCCTTGGAGTAAATCAAGATATCGTCCAGGTAAACGATGACGAAGAGGAACAGCATGTCAGAAAACACCCTATCCATAAAACGTTGGAAGACCGCAGGGGCATTAGCAAGTCCGAAGGGCATGACCAAGTATTCAAAGTGACCAAAGGGTGTTCTAAAGGCTGTTTTCCATTCGTCTCCTTCCCTAATACGGATCAGATGGTAGGCACCCCTGAGATCCAATTTCGTGAAGATTACAGCTCCTCTCACCGCTTCACGGATATCAGAGATTAAGGGCAAGGGGTAACGGTCCTTGAGGGTGCATTGATTTAATCCACGATAATCAAGACAAGATCTAAGCTCTTTAGTGTCTTTCTTGGGAACAAAAAACAACAAAGCTCCAGCTGGGGATTTAGATGGTCTGCCATTTTCAAGGTTAGTATCCAAGTATTCTCGAAGGGCCCTTTTTTCCGGTTCGGATAGGATAAACATCCTTCCAAAAGGAATCACTGCTGAAGGTTCTGTATCTACAGCACAGACTTCAGGTCTGTGAGGGGGTAGGGCCTGGACTATAGCAGTTGAAAACACATCAGCGTATTTCTGATAGGCCTTAGGAACCTGTATGATATTAGAAACCATGAGTGGGCCTTGCTGGTCTATTGGCGTGTTTTCGGAAGATGTCGAGGAGGAATCCAGGAGTAGACAGTGAGACATGCAAAACTCAGAACCAAGAAACAAGGATCCTGCTGCCCAGTTGATATATGGATTGTGTTTCTGTAACCAGGGCATGCCCAGTACCATGGGGTAATGAGTCGACTTAATGATGTCAAATTTGATCACCTCTTGGTGATAGTTTCTTGAGAGTTGGATCTCTTTGGTCTGCAAGGTTATAGGTCCTGAAGTGAGAGGTCTTCCGTCAATCGCCTCCACAGGTTGCATGATGCTTTGTGTTTCGCATGGAATGTGGTGGCTAAAGACCCAATCTTGATCAATTAATATTCCCATAGCCCCACAATCCACCAAGGCCAAAATGGGGTAGGTCTCATTCTTGGATGGCGATAGGAAGGCCTGTAGAATCACTAGGTTGTTCTGTACAGGAGAGTTCAAGGATGGAATAGATGTGGAGCAAACATCTCTCTCCCGAAGCCTTGCTCCATCTAGGATCGGGAGCTTGCGTTTCCCGAACGCCGTGGAGGGGCTAGAGGGCACTCTCTAACTAGCTGTTTATCCGAGGCACAATACATACATAACCCTGTATGGATCCTTCTCATCCTCTCTTGCGGGGATATGGGTCCACGGAAAGCCCCTATTTGCATGGGTTCTGGATCGTTGACAGAGACTGGAGTAGGGTCAGGTTTCAATGAGGTCTCTAAGGACACCTTCTGGAAGGGCATCTTGAACTTTTTCTTGTCTGCCTTCCTTTCCTGGATACGAAAGTCTATCTGCATGGCAAGATCCATAAGGGCCTGGAATGAACTTGGGCGAGCCACTCTGGCTAATTCGTCCTTGATCTCCTCATTTAACCCCCTTCGGAAAAGGGTAAAACTGGCTTCTGAAGACCAAGCCGCTTCCTTAGCCAATTGTTTGAATCAAGTTACATACGTAAGCATGTCCTGGGATCCTTGCTGAAAATAAAGTAGACGTTCCTGGACGCTATAGACCTGTTCTGGGCGGTCAAACATGGTCTTAAGGGCCTGTATAAATCCGTTGTAATCATCCAGGACGGCATCTCCAGAATTGACCAAAGGTGTAGCCCAGGTTAGTGCATTTCCAGAGAGATGTGAGATTATAAAGCCCACCTTAGCCCTGGGAGTTGAAAAGTAGTAGGGCTTAAAGGTAAAGTGGACTAAACAGGAATCAAGGAATCCATGAATGGTTTTTGCAGACCCATCGTATTTGTCTACAATGCCGCCAAGAAAGTACACTTTCCTTTGTGGCAGAATCACGGGACAAAACTAATTGTTTCAATACAGCGTTTTCCGCCTTTAAATTCTGCACCTCGGTCGTTAATTCTTGCATGCCACGCATGAGATCCTGAACGGCCGCTTCCATGTTAAAATTCAACTTCGGTCGTTTGGTGTCTCAAACTGTCACGGATTTCCCCCTTTCTCACCTGAGATCGATCCTGCAGGATTCCTTGGGAGGAGTCTTCTTGGGCACGGATCGGGTTTTGTACAAGCCCACACGAGCCTCTTCTGGCTCCAGCATGCTTTCTGTGTTCCGGGATACTCAGAGGCTCCGGGAAGTCCAGGAAACGAGGAAGGTGTACAAGAAGACGGCACACGAAATCCAGGAAGCAAGGTAGAGAGAAGAGGGAGGAAGGGAGATGGGATTTAGAGGGTCCGGGATCAGGAACAGGAGAATAGTTTTTTAAAAAAAATATTTTTTTTTATTTTATAAAATCAAACAAACACACTACAACTGTTTCAAAACACAGAAAGCATCATATTCCAACACATTTTCAAACTCCCCAACTCCCCCCTCCCCCCTTAAACTAGAGCCGGTTCTCACATGTCGTTTACGGGAACATCATTGGGTGGCACAATACTTAGGCAGCCATCATCGGGGTCCTCTGTTTCGTTGTCACCCTGGTGAGGGTTTGCCAACGAGGCCACCAATTGCCGCCAGGCCAGCAAGGGCCCTACTTCCTCCTCGCCCCCCTAGTGACCGCTTCAAACCAGACTACGGATTCAGCTTCCACCCACCTCAAGAGGTCTGTCCACCATAACTCCACCCTAGGTCTCTGGGCCGCCTTCCAGCTCATGGCAATCCTACGTTTGGCCAAGACATAAGCCAGGTCCTTTATCTTGCTTATGTGTTTCAAATGCCGTGGTCTAGGGAAAAGCCCAAGCATGCATGACCAGGCCGATTCCACATCCAGCACCACCCCCCCGCCGGCCAGTTTCGTCTTGACCTCGTCCCAAAATCTATGCACCTCCGGGCAAGCCCAGAACATGTGTAGCAATCCCGCATTCACCTCCCCACACCTGGGGCATTGCTGCATAGCTGATTCCCCAAACTTTGCAATCTTCCCGGGGGTTAAATAAGCCCTGTGGGTAACATACAGTTGAAGCTGTTGGAATCTCGCGTTCCGGGACACCTTTTTGTGGTACCTCTGAGCCCGTTCCCACTGCCCATCCGTCATGGCTGCAGGACAACTGTAGCTCCTCTACTTTGGTTCTGTTATCATAAGCGGTGCTCTCGCAATGCGTGAGCTCCTCTAGCTCCCTTTCCACCTCCCGGAGCTCCCTTTCGACCCTCCCTGTAGCCCCTTAGCTTGGGAAATGGCTACCCCACGCACCACCACCTTCCCACAGTGTGCCCATAGAGCCTACTCTTCCCGTATTTGTATCAAAGTATTCTTCAATGGCATCCCTCAGGCCCTCGCGAAACCCCTCATCCTGCAGAGCCTCGGTCCTAAGTCTCCATGTAGGGATCCACGGTCGTGGGGGCTGGTGTCTCCAGTCTACCACCAAGGGCGAGTGGTCCGCAGCACTCGGGCCTTGTATTCCGCTCCTTCTATATCTCTCACTATCTCGGCTGTTACAAACACGTAGTCTAACCTTGTATACAAATCATGTGGCGCTGTGTAGTGTGAGTACTGTCTATCCGTGGGATGTAGCCTTCTCCACGCATCCTCTAGGCCTAGGTATTTCAGTAAGGTACACAGCGCTTTAGCCGCCGGTGCCGTTTTTCCTGCCTTGTCCTTGGACCTGTCCATTCTGGGGTCTACGGTACAGTTAAAGTCCCCCCCCCACACTACCGTACCCCCTGCCAGGGGGCCAAGTTTACTGTAGAGGGTCCTAAAGTAAGCTGCTGTATCGTTATTGGGGGCATACAAATTTATGATGTGCACTTCTCTGTTTTCCAAGAGACCTGTTACCACCACCATTCTACCCTCCGGATCCACCGTAGAATCAAGCACCCGAAACGGCACGTGAGGCGCCACCCAGGTGACAACCCCTCTGGCATACGCCGAGTACGCCGCCCCCACAACAGTGCCCTTCCATTTCCTCCTGACCATCTCCAGCCTTTCCCTAGTGAGGTGGGTCTCTTGCAGCAGGGCTATGTCTACGCACATCCTCTTTAAATACAACATCACTTTGTTACGTTTAAGGTAGCTGTTGAGGCCCCGTACATTTCAGGTCACGATTCTGAGATTACCCGATACCATCCGGTCGGTCTATCTCCATCCCGCCCCTTCCCATAATGTTCCCCACATAGGGTTGTTTCCTGGCTCTTTCCCTTCTATTCACGAACAGTGCCCCCTCCCCCTTCCCCAACCTCACACCACTGCACATAACTCCCCCCACCCCCTCCCCGCCAACCCCCAACAATAGCCCAGCTCCATCCCTGGATCTCAGGCCTACCCACGTCTGGACCCGTCTCGTGACCAAGAACAAGGACCCCGCGGGGTGTCACCAATCTAACAGTGACCTAACTAAATATACTACTATCGGGTGCAGAGGTTGCTCCCCAGGAGCTCCCAGCCATCTATTTAGGAGAAGTGAATTCCACGGGACCCGCCGGCAGATGCCGTGACTTCCTCCACACAAGCACAATATCAAACTATATCGCAGTCCCAATGTCATAGCTATGGCCTCACGGGTGCCTCTGCCACGTGCTACTTATCTCCAGCCGCTTCTGTCTGGGCATCCGATTCCTGAGGTCGACCTTGCATATCCAACCATTCCATCGCTTCGCTCGGCGTCTCAAAGAAGAGGGATATGTTCTTATAAAACACCTTTAACCTGGCGGGGTAAAGCAACATGTAGCGATGGCCTGCTTCTCTAAGCTTCCTCTTCACCGTTCTAAAGTTCATTCGACTCCGTTGTACGAGCAGCGTATAATCTGGATACGCCGTTATATTCCCTGACCCCCTTTCTATCGTGCCTCCTTTCCGGAAAAATTCGAGAATCTTCTCGCAGTCACGATAGTTCAAGATCTTTGCGATCAACGGCCGCGGGGGGGCTCCTGCGGCCGGTCTCCTGGTGTAACGCTCACCTGATTCCCGCAGAGGCGCCGGTCTTGACTGGGTGAATGCCGTATCTTCAAAGGTGATGTGTAACACATGGTTGGCTCTTTGGGCTGGACCTCCGTGCACTGTATGTCTGACTCGAAGAGTAAGATGTCTGCAGATAGAAAATATGGGATTAATGAACTGGGGTTATTGGGTGCCTCTCTCCTCTTCCCTTTCTCTCCTCCTGTAGAACCCCAAAGGTTAACACCCTCACCTTAGGTAAGTGAACGCCGAGCTCTCCATCTGCCTCGGGGCAGGGTGCCGTAACCAGTTTCTTCACTGGATAAGGGTGCAGGCCTCTTGACCTCAGAGGACTGCTGTCCATCGTTAACTGCACGAACGGTAAGTTCTGGGCACTTCAAATGTCTTAAAAGTGTTTTGTAATGATATCTCTTGTTTTGCAGGGTTCCGGCGATGGCGGATGGCGGGCTGATGAGAGTTGAGGATCGAACCCGCGTGAGGAATAGAAGCGCCTGGAAGCACGTAAGTAAGCGCTTGTAGCCTGCTTCACGATGCGCACTAACTGTCCCTTTTATCTTGCAGGTACAAGTTCGGAGCTTTAGAGAAGCTGAAGGGTGCTGGAATACCCACTGGATTTGGTGTGGGAAGGAGTAATGGCACGTGAGTAATAAAGTTGCCCAATGTCTTTAAACGCACCTTCTTTTGTCTTTCAGATGCGGGATGCAGCGCCGAAGGCCTCCGGAGCGTGCGAAGAGCTGGTAAGCTTTTGTCTTTCAGATGTCGGAATGCAGTGCGAAGACCTCCGGAGCATGCGAAGAGTAGGTAAGCCTTTGTCTTTCAGATGCCGGAATGCAGCGCGAGGCGTTGGTGACAGCCGATGGACCAGGTAAGAGATGCGCTGCCACTGAAGACCGTAGTGCTAACCTGTTCTTTCTTTGTCTTTACAGGTGCTGCTGAAGACTGGATTCCAGGATGGTAAGCCTTTGTTCCCTTAGGCCCAGGATCAGAAGCAGAAGACACGATGAGCGTTCTGCTGCAGAGAATGCAGAATAACGCAAAGCAAGATTCATCCATCGGGTGTGGTTTAAATAGCCTCCTGTAGTGCTTAGGTGTCTCCTTCCACAGCCACGCCTAGGTAAGAAAAGAGTTCCTGCTTTCCAGAAGAGTTCCAGTGTTCTGAACCTAGGGAGTGGCTCCTGCCCCACCCAACAGGAAATGTAGTCCCAAACAGAAGAGGATCAGGGGTTCAACTGGCAGGTAAGTAAGCAGCATGGTCTGCTGCAGGTAAGTCCACCCAAGCATTATGAGCCCGGCGCTTCCAGCGCTGGGATTGGGCATCTTTATGAGCCTGGTGCCACTGGCGCCAGGACAGGGTCCAAAAAGTCCCAATTGGGACTGGCTGGCACTCGGAACCGGGGTTATGGGTCTGCTTCCAAGGGAGTCGGGCAAGTCCTGATCTTTTGGAAGCAGAGATCATGACACCTGGTCAGGGCCCTGTGCGCCCTTTCGACCGCAAACCCCTGGGTCAGCTCCCCGCCTGTAATCTCCTGCAAAAGCATGGTTTCAACGAAATCCGTGGGTTTCAATCCTTCCATTCCCTCCAGTACCCCCACTATGCGAATGTTGTTGCGCCTGGCGCGCCCCTCTGCCTGCTCTGCTCTGTCCTCCAAATTGCCCACTCGTTGCACGAGGGCATGAAGCTCCTTGGCGTGTGTGTTGCACGCCTCCGTGGTCGGGGCCAACTCCTTCTCCAGTTCCCCAGTGCGCTCCGCGATCGTTCGCACATCCTGGCGCAACAGGTTCACCTCTTCTCGGACCGCTCCTATCTTAAGGTTTAGGCCCTCTTGCAGCTCTTTCATGGCCAGGCCCAGCTTCGTCTCCCAGGCCACCTTCAAGTCGGCAATTGCTGCCAGCACCTCCTGGATAGTACCCGATGGGTCCGTCGCCGCCGCGGGGGTTTCTTTGCTCTTGCCCCCTTCCGCGCCCGAGGGCGACCTAACGTAGGTTTCCATCGTGGACTGTTTGATCCGGGGTCGCACCACCTTGGAGGACATCCTGCGGCGTCGGTTGGGCCCACGCGCCCAGCTGTATCCTCGCAGGGTTCGCTCGCCGGCCTCTTCACAGCGAGGTTCCGCTGGACCCGGGTACACTCTGCTAGCCCACCACGATCCAGGGCCTCTTCAGTGTGGGCTCGCGCTTATGTTTTTGCCTTCTGCCAGAGGCACATGCGACCCGTCTGTCTGGTTGGGCTTGCCCACGTTCCGACCAACTTCCTCAGCTCATCGGACCATTTATGGCCCTTTGTCCACAGACGGCCATCTTGGGTGCTCCCCTTCCTTTGCGCGACCGCCACCTTCTTCAGAGTCTAGTTCCGTGGATATGCAGTCTCGCTGGTGGGGAGGGCACTCACCATGTGCCCCCCACTTTCATACGCCTTTGGTTACACCGTGGGCTTGAAAGTCCGCCAAAAACCATAACTTCTTCCCAGGATCAGGATCGGATCATCGGGAGCTCCTCCAAGGAACGTCCTCTCACGTAGCCATCAAGCCACGCCCCCGCAGGAACAGGAGAATAGTTCAGCGAACTACGGAGCACACGTCTAGCCACTACCAGCGATAGCGTTGAGATGCGCGGGGGCCGCGGGGCGTGGTCTATTTGTAGAATACGCTACGTCCGACGTGGAGGCTGGTGGAAGGCGTACCACGTTAGACGGCCATGTTGGGAGTACCAAGGAGTGCAAGCCCCGTTGTGATAGGGACCAGGCAGTCCAAAAGGGGCATGTTCTGTGGATCATGACAGCATGATGACGGATTCGGGGTCTAAAATATCCCTGATGTCCAGAAAAGTATTTGAGGAATAAATGAGAGGAGATGTGAGGAGTTAGCTCAAGCCGGATATAAATCCGGGTGGGTATAATCAAGATCAAATAGAGTTGCTGGGATATTTTGAAGCAGATTTCGAGTTAAAGGGGAGGTGTGCCAAGGGAAAAGTCTATGTTACTAAAAAGGGGATGACACTGTTCGGCTGGCAGGATCAAAAGAGACTAAAAGTGAGATTAGATCCCAACCAGGCTGATCAAGTGTTGCAAATAGATACCTCTATACATATTGAAGATGCACATGAAAGGGTGTTTAGGAAGGGAATAGGAAAAGTGAGAGGGATGCAACATCAGACTGTTTTGAAGAAATGAAGTGTACCAGTAAATGCCAAATTGAGACCTCTGCCTTTAGCTTTAAGAGAAGAAGTGAAGAGAGAATTGGAGAAACTATTGAGAATGGGTCTAATTGGAAGAGCTGGGGGAGTGGAGTAGACGTTCCCACTGGTAATAGTCAAGAAACCCTCAGGAGATTTACAGCTATGCGTGGATGTGAGGGAAGTGAATCCTTCAGTGCTTGATGATAGACATCCCTTGCCTAATATGAGCGAAATGTTGTCCATGGTGGGTAGAGGAAAGATTTTTTCAAAGCGGCGTCTGCCTATCATCAGGTAGAACTTGAAGAAAAATGTAGAAGGTTAACATCTTTTATTACACACAAAGGTGTTTTTCAATATAGGAGTATGCCGTTTTGGTATCGGCTTCCTCTGTTTTTCAGAGGATAATGGACAAATTATTCAGCAAGATTGAGGGTGTTTTCTGCTTACAGGTTGACATTTTGGTGGCAGGACAAAGTGTGGAGGAGCATGATCAAAAGTTGCCGTGGTTTTGAAGATATTGAGTGATAGAGGGATTATATTGAGAAAAGAAATATGTGTATTTCGTGTCAACAAAGTCGAATATCTGGGTCACGAGATCTCGGCTCAAGGTATAAATCCCAAATGTTCTTTAGTGAGTGTGATTAAAGAGGTGGTGAAACCCAAGAATAAAGGTGAGTTGCGTTCTTTCTTGGGTATGCTTGAATTTTATCAAAAATTCATAAAGAATGATCCAGAGAGAGTTACAGAAATGAGGAAGTTGTTAAGGAAGGGAGAGGAATTTATCTGGAATTCGAAATGTCAAATGGAGTTTGAAAAGATCAAGGAGGAAAATGATTTAGCTGCTCCATTGAAAGAATCTGATAAGAGGAGAAGGAGTATACTTACTGTTGATGCTAGTGATGTAGGATTAGGGGCAATATTGTCCCAAGTAAATTCAGAATGTGAAGAAGAAAACATAGCTCATGCCTCGAGAGCATTAATAGGTGCCGAATTAAGATACTCCATGTTTGAGAAGAAAGTGTTGGGTTGTTTCTGGGCAGTGGAGAAGTTGAAGAGGTTTGTGTGGGGGACTAATTTCATGGTTAGAACACATCATAGACCTTTGAAAGTGATTCTTGAATGCAAAGGCTTGGATAAGGTTTCCAGAAGAGTAGCTGGATGGGTCACAAGGCTACAATGCCATAGTTATGATGTAACTATGGTGTCAGGAAGGGATAACGTGTTGGCCGATTGCTTGTCGAGGCTAGTTAGAAGGAAAGAAGAGAAAATACACAATGAGAATATGCATGGTTTTTGCCACAGGTGATTGTGTCATAAGCAAAGAATAATGGATAAGAGATGTAGATAATGATGAGGTTCTGTCAAAAGTGAAGATGAATGTGGAGAGCTGTTGGCCCAGGAAAGGGGAGTTATCTCAGAAGGAGAGGTCATTTTGGGAAGTTAGGGAAGAATTGAGTGTTGAAAGTTGTATTGTCCTTCGGTGGAGTAGAGCAGGTGTGCCAGAGTGCATTAGACCTCGCATTATTGATATGGCTCATAAAGGACATATTGGTATCAGTAAAACCAAGGCAGTGTGGAGGGCAGATTACTGGTGGCCCGGATTTGAAGGAGACGTGGAAAAACGACTGAAAGATTATGTGGGCTGTTCAGAAAGCTGTAAAGGTGTCATGGCAAAGAAGCAACCCATAATGCTTAATGATGTTTCGGGCAAGGTGTGGGACGAGGTGGCTTTAGATATACTTGGTTCCGTGAAAATGGGTTTTGGTCAAGGCAGGTTTATAATTGTGTTGTTGGACATGTGTTCAGGATGGTGTGAGCATAACATTGTTAGCGATATCAATGGAGAGAGAATAGTTGCGTTCTTACAGGAGGTTTTTGGAAGGGAAGGATTCCCGAGTTGTATTTTAACAGATAATGCTCTACAATTTACAGGACAGTGCTTTGAGGAGTATGTGAGTGGATGTGGAATTGTCCATGAGAGAGCAGCCTCATACCATCCTGAAGGGAACGGATTGGTGGAGAGGATGAATCTGTGTATAATGGAGAGTATTAGGTTGGCGAGTGTATGTGATATGGATAGGAAGTTGGCTGTTGCGGAAAGGATGTGTGCATTAAGGATGGCACCAAATTCTGTAATTGGTGTGTCCCCTTTCAAATTAATGAGAGGGAGAAAGGGGTATGCGGAAGTGTGTTCTCCCTGGCTAGGGACAGGAGGTGAATAAGATTGTGTGATTGGAGAACTGAAGAATACCCTCAAAACTAAAAAGGAACAGTATGTTATGAGAGAAAATATAAAGAGGGGAAATAAGGAACTCTGAGTTGAATGTGGGGATTATGTAAGAATCAGAAAAGCAGTAATAAAAAAAGGTGATCTTCTTTATTCTAATCCCGTTTGTGTGGTTGCTGTAATGAAAGGAGCTGTGGGAGTGAGTGGGGGACATGTCTCGAATAATAATAGAATAGCTGTAGCGAGAAGAGCTTGTGTGTGTGATAAGAGAGGGAGATATGTTATGAAGTTCCTAGTTAAGTGTAAATAGTTGCTACCCAGCTCCATTGTAGGTAACCAATGGAGTGTTTCATTTAGATGATGTAGGTAAGGTTCGAAGCAGAACCTCACATGATGAGCTATGCTTAAGAATGTTTATACTTAGTTCTTTTACAGTTGAAGTGTCCCAGCCTGCAGCAAGGACATGCTGGGGGTCTGTGCCTGATTATCTTTGAATAAACACATCCATTCACTTTAGTGCAGTGTCAGCTTTCCTTCAAACATCATGTAAAAGCCCCCAATGGAGCCACTTAGCCTGGCATTCGGTTAGGTGGGTGTGGCCTGCCTCAGGCAGTGTGGCCATGGCATGGCTAATGCCATGGCCAGAGGATCAAAGACCTGCAATGGGGGTTCAGTGGAATTCAGCCGGACAAAGCCACTCAACCACCTGAGTAGGTCCGTGGGCCACAGGCCATGGCCACAATGCCTGGATCGGGTCCAACCCCCACAGTGGCCACTTCTCCCCCATAACGGGTCCATGAGCCACTGGCCATAGCCTGTTGCCTCACCCAATGGTCATACTGCCCAGAGTATGCCGTGACAACACTAGGTAACCACTGGGAATGGCCTCTGGGCAGGCCCATTAGCCTGTTCTCCCACTCTAATGGGACCCCGGTTATAGTACCTATCCTTTAGCATGCACTAAACATGCATGTACGCAATAGGTCTGTCAAGCGTCTTGAACTAGACCAAGAGAATGTTTTACACTGACGGTTACTTTCCCGTGATGACGGTATGCTGTGATATCCGTGGGTTCGTGGACTGCGCAATGGGTAGGCTCAGACTTAAGGTGGCACATTTCAAGGGTTTTGTTGCATCAAGCCATCACTTTCAAGTTTTTTCAATGAATTTCAAGGGCTGTTATCTCAACCCAGCTGCACTAGAAATGTTTTCTTTTAATATCATCACAAATACATCAAGTGCCAGTATGTTCCTAAATTACACACTAAACACCTTAGGATTTGTCCCTGTGACGGGTCTGTGACCCATTGGTCATGCCCTGTGGCCCTTTGCGATAATGTGGAAGCCGAAGGAGAATTGGTGCAATATTTAGCAGACATTTTTAACGCAGTTTTTGTGACCCCCCCTTCTCCCCCACCCTTTATTCTGTTGTAAAAAACTGGGAAAATGTATTGCAAATTCACCACGGAATAACCACGAGAATGGCTTGCAGCAATGAAAAAGGAGGGGGCACCCTGCACTTCACCAAAAGTAAAATAATACTGAACGGATTTGCACCAAAGCATGTGCAGTGCTACAGGTCGCACCTGTTTCAAATGGGACCACATCTGTCCAGTGAGGAGTGCAAAAGGTCAAAAACACACCTCTGTCAGCAGTGACACTTACATGTCATTACTAATTACCCTACCCGGGCAGGCCGTGGATAACCCGAAGGTGGTGGGAGTGGTGTAATGGCAACTGCTCAGGTCCAAAGGTCCAAAACCTGAGTCATTGATTGATTTTTTACTAATCTATTTTTTAGAAGAAAATGAGAGGCTTAACAGGGGGAAAAACAAATTAGGACTCCATAGGATAAAAAAAGGCTTTACCCGGTCCACTGGTGGCTTGCGCAAAGAGCAGGCGAGACTCTCCCCCTTCAAGAGAACATGGAATGACATTAATGTGTAGGGATTTCAAGATGGCTACAGATCCTGCAGGGGTTCTAAATAAGAGACTCTACCTGAAAAAAGAAAACACGCTTATATGCCAACATTATCCATTCCATTCGGGAGACAGGAATCCAGTCTGGGTTTTAACCTTACTTTGTGGGATTGTAGTCCTGGGTTTATATTGGGGAACTCCAGGACACCAGAATGCAAAATGAAAACCTGACTGGACTATTGCCTTCTGAGTGGATTGAAGAACCTTGGTGCGTGGAACTGCTCTCTGCTTTTAGTACAATTGTTATTATTATTCGGGTATTTGTTGAGCACGGACCTGGCTTCGAGAAGCAATAGAACGCTTTACAGAGGTATACAACAGAACCTATAGGGACGGGGGGCACAGAGGAGGGGTACATCCACAAGGTGGCAGGGAGGAGCTGATTAGACTAAAGTGTTGGCATAATATTCATCTATCAAAGGCTCGGTCTGTCCTACAGGGCAACAGGGCAATGCCCAAGTGCCAGCCCATCATTCTGGTATAGGCCAAGTTTATTGGGCCAGAGTGGGCCACTTTTCTAGTCAGAATGGCCTTGTTTCATAAGTTACAACAGTTTTATCCAATGTTACTGAGCAAATATGCTTTCAAATGTAACATATTTTACCCAAAACGGCCCCCTGGGTAGTACTCAATCAGTCTGTCATGGAAAGCAACGAATTGCAGTGTGTGATTGTGGGCCACTGTTTCATTGGTGCCTGGACTGATTTTCTGTCCAAGTCCAAGGTCTACCACAAGACACTGAGGGGGAGCAAATACTTAATACGGGCATAAAAGAGGACTCGCTGAACAGGCACGATGACCATAAGACACGTCCTTTAAGGGCATGATTGGAGTCAAGGTCCTCATTCAGAGTATGGCGGTAGGGGGTTAACAGCACCGGTAAGGATGCCGGTGCCATTAACCCCCTACCGCCATATTCCGAGGTCCCTTAGCGGTTCCACCAGGAACGGCTGGTCTAACCAGCCGTTCTTAGCGAGACCCGTTATGGGACCATGGAGCAAATAACGGGCACTCAATTTGCGGGCCAGTTATTAGCTCCTTCCCCATTCCCATTGAGACCTATGGGGGCTAAAATGGGAATGGGTTAAGGTTTTCTGAATGGGGACTTACCAGGCCCTCCAATGTTGGAATGACCCGGTAAGTCCCCATTCAGAGACACCGGACCCGGGTTTGGAGGCAGCCATGGTGCTAGTAGCACCATGGCTGCCTCCAAACTCGGAATGACCCCCAATGTGGCTCTTATTGGTAGTAATGTGTTCCCTGTGAGCTTTTGGTGACCCCCACCTTCCTTTCTATGCTACAGGAGAGTAGAGGAGTCCTGGATTGGCTGTGCTGGGACGAGATGGAAGCATTTCATCCGCCATTTGAAATGAAAGATTATTCGAACTTGGACATACTGCACACTTTCAATATTTCCCTAAAAAAGCACCACTTTATTTCTTTGAAGTTGTTCTATTGTCACTGATTCACTCACTTTTAAAGTAAGTGGTCTTAGGAGTTTGTTGCCGTGGATTTGGCAAAGGAAGACACACAAGCTCAGAGGTTCCGGGAAACCAACTTTATTCCATTTTTACCAAACTGTTACTGGCGCTTTGCACGCCTTTTCCAGCATTCCCAACTCCCTGCAACCATCGTCATTAAGTCCCGCCCTCATTGTGGGCGGGGAAACTATAAACTCTGTGGTGGCCGGCAACACCACCACCGGACAAATGTCCAAACATCGGCTTAACACTCTTCAACCAGCCGTGTTGGCCTCTTGATTGTCCGCTGTGGCCTCCCATACCAGGCCTCTGACCCCCTTCCGCATTCTGGGGTTCTTCGCCCTGTTCTGTCCCTCTGAGGTCTCCCTCGGGAGGAGCCCATAAATCCTCTCTCGGGATCCGTGGCTCTGGGGTGACGGGCCTTAGGGGAAACGCAGTGTCTTCTCTCTTGAGGTAGTGTTTGAATTGTTGGCAATTCCTCGTGATGGCTTTGTCTTGGTCTTGGGCTGTCACCATCGTTCCTTTTATTGCTCTGACCCTCATTGGGCTCGGGGCAAACCGTGGGTTTGTCTTGCGTACCAGGGGTGGTTGTACCAGAACCTCATCAACGATTTGAAAATCTTTTGGCGTTGCCTTGCGCCTTGTGTCGGTGTCCTGTTTTGCTCTCTCTTTTACTTCTGCATCTCGCTGGAGTATTTCAATGTCTGGAGACTCCGTGACGGCCGGGTTCCATGGGATGCGGATGTATACTTCATAACGAACCATGAGCTCAGCAGGTGTCTTGTTCGTGGCTTCGTGTGGAGTGTTCCGGTAGTCTCTGAGGAGTCGACACAGTGCTTGATGCGGGTTGACCGTTTCAATTTTGGCTCTCTGGATTGTCTTTTTGATTGATGCCATAAATCGCTCCGCCATCCCGTTTGCTTGCGGGTAGCAAGGTGTGATCTTCATGTGTTTGAACCCTAGATCTCTTGCCAGTGGCTCAAATTCATGTCCGCAAAATGGTGGTCCGTTGTCGGACTTAATCACTGTGGGAATTCCCCATTCACGGAGTATTTCTTCCAGTACCGCACCCACGTGCGGAAAAGCTGTGGTGGCTACTTTTTTTACAATCGGAAACCGTGAGTATTCATCTATCAGGAGTAGGAGGTAGTCACCAGATTCTGTGGGTCCATACAAATCCATGGCTACTCTTTCCCACGGGTGATCTGGTATTTGCGTGTGTTGTAGAGGAGCAGAGGGTTCGGCTGGTGATGTGGACTGGCAAGCGTGGCAGTTCTTGACCCATTCATTGACTGCGGTGTCCAAGAATAGAAACCAGACGTGACATCTCAGAGGTTTTTTTGTGTTTTCGGCTCCCCCATGTCCATTGTGTGCGGTCCAGACAGCTTAATTTTTTAGAGTGGCCGGGATGACAATTTTGGCAGCCTCTGAGTAGAATGTTATGATCTTTTACAGCTAGTTTATTGTGTACTCTAGCTAACCTTTCCTGTCTGCTCACTCCCGGGTGGTCTTTCCATTTGTTGGTCGTCATGAGGCTGATCGCAACAGCGGTTGTGGGGTCTGCAGCTGATGCAGCAGCAACCATCTCTAGCGACAGTGCCAGTGGTAATGAGTTTGATGCGATGTATTGAACATATGCGACATACCCTCTGCGTGTTATTGGGGCTCCAACTGGGTGTTGTGACAAGTAGTCAGCAGGGTTCAGGTCGCTTTCGGGTCGGTGAATGATGTCGTAATTATATTCTTGAAGGTGAATAGCCCATCGCTCAATCCTTGGAGGCATCTTAGTGTGTGGGTTGCCGAAGAGAGAGAGAAGTGCCTGGTGGTCCGTTATCAGAGTGAATGTTTTTCCAATTAGGAAGTTGTGAAAATGCTCACATGCCCAGACGGCGGCCATACTTTCTTTTACTGCCTGGGAGTAGGCTATTCCTGGGATTGACAGTGCCCTGCTTGCGTAAGCAACCACGTGCCTGGGGTTAACGTCTGCGCCACTTGTCTGGGCTAGAATGGCTCCAAGGCCAACAGGACTTGCGTCTACTATTACTTCCTGTATGCCATGTCAGATTGAAGTAAGCAAGGCGGTGGGCTTCCGTAAGGGCATGCTTGATGTCGGTAAATGAGTGTTGACATTCTGGTGTCCAGTCAAACGTTGCTTCTTTCTATAGAAATCTCCTGAGTGGCTGTGTGAGGGATGCGTAGTGCGGTATGTATCTTGCTCAATAACCAGCCATGCCTAGGAAAGAGCGGACATCTGCAGCCTGTTGTGGTTCGCTGAGGTTTGTGATTGTGTCAAATTTGTCAGGGTCTGGCATCATCCCCTCGCTAGAAAAGATATGTCCAAAAAATGTAAGCTTTGCTCTACTGAAACGGCATTTGGCAATGTTTAGCGTGAGAACCTTGGAACAAAAACTTGATTTTCTGGAAACGATTTATTGATGATATCTTTGGTATTTGGAATGGAACACAGGATGAATTCCAACAATTATTTGCTTACCTCAATGGATGCCATAGAAGGATTCAGTTCACATTGGAAATAGGTAACCCACAAATACATTTTCTGGATGTGGACATCGCCAGATCAGACAACACATTCACCACAAAAATATATAGAAAACCCACAGATGCTAACAGCACCTTGCATTTCGCAAGCTTTCATCTATCTCATTCGAAACAGAACTTACCTTACAGTCAATGCCTAAGAGCCAAAAGAATCACTTCAGACGCAACTCAATTGACACATGAATTTTGAAAAATGCGTACAAGATTCCAGACAAGAGGATTCCCGGATTCTACCATCAATAAAGCCATCGAACGTACCATAACCTTGGAGAGAAAAGAGCTATTGAAAGAAAAACAAAAAAGAAAAACACGAGATTGATACACACACTCAAATTTTCAAGTCAGAGTTTCCGGATTAAAAAGATCATTCTAAAAAATTGGGACATCATCAAGTCTGATAGCAATCTAAATAAATTATTTCCAGAACCTCCAATGTTGGCCTTTAAAAGGGGCAAAAATTTCAGAGACTCACTCATCAGATGTCATGATCTCTGCTTCCAAAAGATCAGGACTTGCCCGACTCCCTTGGAAGCAGACCCATAACCCCGGTTCCGAGTGCCAGCCAGTCCCAATTGGGACCTTTTGGATCCTGTCCTGGCGCCAGTGGCACCAGGCTCATAAAGATGCCCATTCCCAGCGCTGGAAGCGCCGGGCTCATAATGCTTGGGTGGACTTACCTGCAGCAGACCATGCTGCTTACTTACCTGCCAGTTGAACCCCTGATCCTCTTCTGTTTGGGACTACTTTTCCTGTTGGGTGGGGCAGGAGCCACTCCCTAGGTTCAGAACACTGGAACTGATCCTGGGCCTAAGGGAACAAAGGCTTACCATCCTGGAATCCAGTCTTCAGCAGCACCTGTAAAGACAAAGAAAGTACAGGTTAGCACTACGGTCTTCAGTGGCAGCGCATCTCTTACCTGGTCCATCGGCTGTCACCAGCGCCTTCGGCGCTGCCGCCCGCATCTGAAAGACAAAAGAAGGTGCGTTTAAAGACATTGGGCAACTTTATTACTCACGTGCCATTACTCCTTCCCACGCCGAATCCAGTGGGTATTCCAGCACCCTTCAGCTTCTCTAAAGCTCTGAACTTGTGCCTGCAAGATAAAAGGGACAGTTAGTGCGCATCCTGAAGCAGGCTACAAGCGCTTACTTACGTGCTTCCAGGCGCTTCTATTCCTCACGCGGGTTCGATCCTCAACTCTCATCAGCCCGCCATCCGCCATCGCCGGAACCCTGCAAAACAAGAGATATCATTACAAAAGACTTTTAAGACATTTGAAGTGCCCAGAACTTACCGTTCGTGCAGTTAACGACGGACAGCAGTCCTCTGAGGTCAAGAGGCCTGCACCCTTATCCAGTGAAGAAACTGGTTACGGCACCCTGCCCCGAGGCAGATGGAGAGCTCGGCGTTCACTTACCTAAGACATCTTACTCTTCGAGTCAGACATACAGTGCACAGAGGTCCAGCCCAAAGAGCCAACCGTGTGTTACACATCACCTTTGAAGATACGGCATTCACCCAGTCAAGACCGGCGCCTCTGCGGGAATCAGGTGAGCGTTACAGAACGCAAAGCCTATCGCAAAACTCCCACCCAGGCGCTATGGAAACCTCGGATACCGACCAGCTAGCCCAGTTACTTGGGGAACTAAGAGCAGAAGTGCATGCAGCCCGTCAGGAAACGAATGCTCTAAGAAGGGAACTGATTATTTCCAAGGAGCGAACAGACGATCTCGCTAGACAATTGCTACAGTCACAAGCCGGACAAACTCCGTTACCCGCATCAGGGGCAAATCTTCCTTCAACATCCTCTATGAACCCAGTGCAGATCAACCTACCTGGGAATGTACCTCTGGCTCCGCCCGAACGATTTTCTGGTGACCCAAAGAGGTTTGCAGTATTTATTAATCAGTGCCGGTTGCACTTCTTATGCCGGCCAGCAGCCTTTCTAACTGATCAAGCTAAGGTAGCTTTCGTGCTTTCGTACCTTAGTGGCAATGCGGCAGACTGGTCGATCCCTCTAGTTAATCAAGATGATCCGGTTCTCCATGATTTTCAAGCTTTTCAGCTCAGTATGGAAAAACTGTTTGCAAGACATTCACAGGGACAGGCCTTGGACAATGAGCTCCTTTCATTGCGACAGGGTAATCAAGACCTTTTGGCTTATATTGCGTCTTTCAACAGACTGAAAGTGGAAACTCGATGGCCTGAGGACAAAAGGATTACGCTGTTTTATAGAGGTCTACGTGGAGAGCTCAACGATGTGTTAGCTCAAGTAGTGAATCCCCCGCAAGACTGTTCGGGCTATATTGACTTAGTCGTTCAAATTGACCACAGACTGCAGAACAGGAAGGCCGATCGTTCCAAGTTTGATGCTCGAGTATTTTCCAAACCACCAACTCCTACCAAAGGAGTAGACTCCTGGGAACCCATGCAAATAGGGGGCCTGAAAGGACCACTAACACAAAAGGAGCGGGAAAGGAGAAAACAGCTGCAATTATGCCTCTATTGCGGAAACTCGGGGCACTTTCTTCGAGACTGTCCGGTGAAACCAGCCAAGAAGGCAGTAGGAGCTGCAGTTACCAGGGTCACAAACTCTGAGCAGGGAAACAACCTCGCCCGACAAGAATAGAGGTCCTCTTGCCGAGCGTTAAAACCAGTTCTGTGACCTCGCATTTCGTGATACCTATGGTCCTCATTAGCCCTGAACATCCGGATCGATTACATGCGATTGAAGCTTACGTCGACAGCGGTGCCATCGGCAATTATGTGGATCATGAAATGGTTTTGAGGATGAATCTGACTCTTTGTCCAAAGGCTGTAAAGGACGTCATTACTACGGTGGATGGTACGGAGATAGCCTCCGGACCAGTAACGCATACCACCCAAGAAGTGACGCTAGTAAGTCAAGATGGACACCATGAGAAGATCGTGTTCGATGTGATCAAGGCCCCTCAGTTCCAGATTATTCTAGGAATTCCTTGGTTAGAGAAGCACAATCCTCAGATCGATTGGCGAGCAAGAACGGTTCAGTTTCCAGAATGTGTCTCTACTTGTCACCCTCGACCTGGTGTTGCACTGGCAGCAATTTTCTCGGAGGCTCCTCAGTTACCTCCTGAATACCTAGAATTCCAAGATGTTTTCCGGAAGGATCAGGCTAACTCTCTACCTCCTCATAGGTCTTATGACTGCCAGATAGACCTGATACCTGGATCTACTCCTCCTTGTAGTAGAATTTATGCCCTCACCGAGCCTGAGAATCTTCACCTCCGACAATACCTGGATCAATACCTAGCAAATGGGTTTATTCGTCCTTCCAAGTCCCCTGCTTCCTCAGCTTTGTTCTTCGTTCCAAAAAATGAAGGGGACCTTAGAACTTGTATAGATTATCGCGCCCTAAACCAGATCACCGTTAAGAATAGATATCCGTTACCTTTGATCCCTGAACTCCTGGACCAAGTCAGAAAAGCATGCATATATACAAAGCTGGATCTTAGAGGAGCCTACCACTTGGTACGAGTAAAAGAGGGCGATGAATGGAAGACGGCCTTCTGCACCAAGTATGGGCTATTTGAATATCAGGTCATGCCCTTCGGACTTTGCAATGCCCCGGCCGCCTTTCAATATTTTATGAACGATGTCCTCAGAGAGCTCATAGATGCGTGTGTTGTTGTTTAAATTGACGACATCCTCGTTTATTCTTCATCGGAAACTGAACATCGGAAACACGTGAAAATGGTCCTCGAGAGATTGCGTCAACACAAACTTTTCGCTAAGTTGGAAAAATGTGTTTTCAACGTGACTGAAGTTGAATTCTTGGGATTCATATTATCACCTAGCAGAGTGCGTATGGATTCAAAGAAAGGTCGATGCAATTCTGAAATGGCCATCGCCATCCTCCGTAAAAGGTGTTCAAAGCATGTTAGGCTTCGCTAACATTTACCGCAGGTTTATCCCCGAATTCTCTCGAATAGTCCAGCCCATCACCGCCTTGTTAAAGAAAAACAAACGTTTTGAATGGTCTACTGAGGCGGAACAAGCTTTCCAGAATTTGAAGACTAGATTTATCTCTGCACCGATCTTAAAACATCCTCGCCCAGAACTCCCCTACATCGTTGAAACTGATGCTTCGAGCCTTGCCATGGGGGCAGTTCTATCACAAAAGGACCCAGTAACCAATCAGTTGCATCCCGTGGCATTTTGGTCCCGCAAATTCTCGCCTCCTGAAATCAATTACACTATTACTGATAAGAACCTTCTAGCTATCAAGTCCGCCTTTAAGGCTTGGCGGCATTATCTTCTGGGGGCCCGACACACCGTTACTGTGATTACAGATCACCGAAACCTGCAATATTTGAAAACCGCAAAAGCTCAATCCTCTAGGCAACTCCGTTGGGCACTATTCTTTGCCGAGTTTGACTTTCGACCTGGTACAAAAAACGGTAAAGCTGATGCCCTTTCTCGGATGGGAGTGGAAGAACATTTGATCAATCCTAAACCTGTACCTATCATTCCCGAACAAAGAATTCTAGGTGTAATCGCCACACAATCCATAGAGGAAGTTAAGGATAAAGCCAGGCTACTGGTAACTCCAGCAGACATACAGAATTGGCATCTGCAGGGAAAGGACTTTACGGTGAAGGACAACCTATTATATTTCCAAGAACGGTTATACCTGCCCAGCACAGATTTACAGAAAAAGGTAATCTCTTGTTATCACGATTCTTTAATGGAAGGACATCCCGGTATGACCAAGACCTCGGAAAAGATCAAGCGCTACTTCTGGTGGCCGTCTTGGAAAAAAGATATCAGAGACTTTATAATGTCCTGTGGAGTATGCGCCCAAAACAAGAGTCAAAAGGAAAAACCAGCCGGCCTCTTACGCCCTATTGGCATCCCGCCTCGCCCTTGGCATACGCTTTCTATGGACTTCATCACCGATCTACCTCCATGCTCCGGATACAATACGATCCTAGTAATCGTGGACCTATTCTCCAAGATGGCGCATTTCATTCCACTCAAAGGCTTACCAACAGCAGCAACTCTGGCCCGAGAATTTCTCGAAAACATCGTCCGACTGCACGGTTTTCCTTCAGTTCTAATTTCGGATCGAGGTAGTCAATTTATTTCTCATTTTTGGCGAAGTTGCTGTCGGTCGGCTCAAATTGATGTGAGACTTTCGACCAGCCACCACCCTCGAACCTCGGAGTTGGATCCACTCCAAGATCTTGGAACACCAGCAGTAGACCACCTGCATTCTACAATCACCCAAGCCTTTAAGGAAGCCGTTTCTCACCTTCAAAGGGCTAAAGAACAATACAAGAAAGGAGCAGACCGACATCGGAAGGAAGCCCCCCGGAGATCAAGTCTGGTAAACCACCAAATATCTACCTCTAAAAGGACCACGCACATTCAACCCAAGATACCTTGGTCCCTATTCCATCACTACCATAGTAAATCCAGTAGCGGTCAAGTTGGACTTGCCCCCTCACATGAAGATACATCCGGTCTTCCACGTCTCTCTATTAAAACCTGTGCAACCTCAAACCCGACTAACTACATCTCCAAAACCTATTCTAGTTGATGGAGAACTCGAGTTTGAAGTCAAAAGCATCCTGGATTCCAAGATCTCCAAATCTAAACTATTTTACCTGATTGACTGGAAAGGCTACGGTCCCCAAGAAAGATCCTGGGAACCTGTAGAATATGTCCACGCGCCTCGTCTAATCAAAAGATTTCATCGAACATTTCCTAACAAGCCCAAACCCCCGGAGAAGCCCGGTTTGGGAGGGGCCTTGAGGGGGGTGCTGTCATGATCTCTGCTTCCAAAAGATCAGGACTTGCCTGACTCCCTTGGAAGCAGACCCATAACCCCGGTTCCGAGTGCCAGCCAGTCCCAATTGGGACCTTTTGGACCCTGTCCTGGTGCCAGTGGCACCAGGCTCATAAAGATGCCCAGTCCCCGCGCTGGAAGCGCCGGGCTCATAATGCTTGGGTGGACTTACCTGCAGCAGACCATGCTGCTTACTTACCTGCCAGTTGAACCCCTGATCCTCTTCTGTTTGGGACTACTTTTCCTGTTGGGTGGGGCAGGAGCCACTCCCTAGGTTCAGAACACTGGAACTCTTCTGGAAAGCAGGAACTCTTTTCTTACCTAGGCGTGGCTGTGGAAGGAGACACCTAAGCACTACAGGAGGCTATTTAAACCACACCCGATGGATGAATCTTGCTTTGCGTTATTCTGCATTCTCTGCAGCAGAACGCTCATCGTGTCTTCTGCTTCTGATCCTGGGCCTAAGGGAACAAAGGCTTACCATCCTGGAATCCAGTCTTCAGCAGCACCTGTAAAGACAAAGAAAGAACAGGTTAGCACTACGGTCTTCAGTGGCAGCGCATCTCTTATCTGGTCCATCGGCTGTCACCAACGCCTTGCGCTGCATTCCGGCATCTGAAAGACAAAAGCTTACCAGCTCTTCGCACGCTCCGGAGGCCTTCGGCGCTGCATCCCGCATCTGAAAGACAAAAGAAGGTGCGTTTAAAGACATTGGGCAACTTTATTACTCAAGTGCCATTACTCCTTCCCACGCCGAATCCAGTGGGTATTCCAGCACCCTTCAGCTTCTCTAAAGCTCCGAACTTGTACCTGCAAGATAAAAGGGACAGTTAGTGCGCATCGTGAAGCAGGCTTCAAGCGCTTACTTACGTGCTTCCAGGCGCTTCTATTCCTCACGCGGGTTCGATCCTCAACTCTCATCAGCCCTCCATCCGCCATCGCCGGAACCCTGCAAAACAAGAGATATCATTACAAAAGACTTTTAAGACATTTGAAGTGCCCAGAACTTACCGTTCGTGCAGTTAACGATGGACAGCAGTCCTCTGAGGTCAAGAGGCCGGCACCCTTATCCAGTGAAGAAACTGGTTACGGCACCCTGCCCCGAGGCAGATGGAGAGCTCGGCGTTCACTTACCTTAGACATCTTACTCTTCGAGTCAGACATACAGTGCACAGAGGTCCAGCCCAAAGAGCCAACCGTGTGTTACACATCACCTTTGAAGATACGGCATTCACCCAGTCAAGACCGGCGCCTCTGCGGGAATCAGGTGAGCGTTACATCAGAGCTGAAAAACAAAAGAGCCAACAGCAAACGTTCTTGGCCAAACCAAAACATGGCACCTTCGCTTGTCTCAATTGCCAACACTGCTCGAATATTCTAAAAGGAGACCACATTCGACATCCGAACAGTGGCAAGAAAATCCCTTTAAAAGACTTTGCAACTTGTGACAGCAAAAATCTGATTTACGCCTTGAAATGTCCCTGCGGCAAATACTAAGTAGGTAAGACCATAAGAAAAATAAAGGAAAGGCTCACAGAACATAAGAACAAGCAATCAGAAGTCACCAGTGTTTAGGCACTTTAAGGAGAACCGACATAACATCTCACAGATCCGATGGGTGGTCATAGAAATCATGAAACACTTGCCAAGAGGAGGAGATAATGCAAAGAGACTTGCACAAAGAGAACTATTCTGGATCCACAGACTTGACGCCCTAGCTCCCTTAGGTTTAAACAAAGACTTTTACATGGGTCCTTTTCTATAAACCTCACTAAAGCCATGATCGACCTCCTAAAATGTCACTTGCAAACCATAATATGACTCTCAGGTCTAAGACTTTTGACTCCGGTTCTTTAGAATCTCCTGATATAATACTTACACTCTCGGGTCCAGGATTTTTGTCCAGTGACATTTAGAGTCTCCAAGTACAATTCTAATAACCCTATCAATTCTGTTGATTTTTTTTTTCCTTGTGCAATTTATTGACATAATATGTTTCAAAGATTGTGAGCTTTGGCAAAAGACAGTTCCACTGTTACTAATGGCCTTTTTCCACTACTATGTCAGTATACATTTTCCAAAACCTCACAAAATCGAATAGTTCCGACTATGTTGTGACTTCGATATCACAGTCTATCCTTGGCATTCGAGATATGCATATTCAGAGTAGGACATTGGCTGACATACCGCAGACTACATTACTTTGTTTACTTCTCTCACCACTTTAAATGCTTTTTTGCATTTTTTTAATTGACCCTTTTTTATATGCATTTACTCATCACACATCATTCAGATGTTTTCTATTAGTTAAGTCTTCTGTTAGTTTCCTCTCTACATACATCAGGTTGTATGTACTTTGAATCCTTTTTTTCCTTATCTGTTTTAATCTTTTTCATCATTTTAGATCGTGTTTACCGTAAACGCACACACGCGTGATGACTTCACTGGTCTTCCTTCACTTAAGATCGTATTCACCTTTACCACGCATGCGCGTGTTGACGTCATGGTGTTTACACCGTAACGTCACACGCTCTTATGACGCGGTACGTCCATTTGTGCCGAGTATTTAAGGACCGCTGCAAATCACTTTCTTTGCAGCGGATCCTACAAGGAGACATCACCTGCCTGAAGACCGTGTTCTTCTGTTCTTCTCTTCTTGATATCAGCATTTCGCACAACGTGAGTATGCTTTTTGACCCTTAATGGTCATTAGGTTTTTTTCCCCTACACGGGTCATTGAATCTCCATCTACTTCTTCTGACTTGTTCTCCAGATCAGGGGATCCCAGGCACATTTAAAATCCAGTCTAACCTTACTTAACAAAATGGCGGATCATCCGATCAGATTGGATCCGTATTCAGCATCTACTCGCCAGCCATGTTGATATCATTACTGGAAAGACATAGCCAAAGCTTCTTCTTTTCAATTTCATTTCTATGTTCTTTACATACAAGGTCGCATCATTGATGCGAATAGATAGATGATCGACTTCTCTCTATTTTTCGCTCTGACGATTGAAGCATCTTAAACCACAGGCAAAGACTCTTGACAGTAATCACTTCATGGGACCTTTTTTTTACATGATTGGACATTGCTGTGCAGATAGGACATAGTGTTTTGGACTACTGGTATGGAATTAAGGAATGAGCACATATTGTTTTCATGATTATTGAATGAACACAAAATATGGATTTCTCTTTTCTTTGAAAAAATGAAAATTAAGTACAAATAACTTTATTACCGTTTGGAAAATGAATCCCTTTCTTTTCGCTGGATATTGATCCAAAAATCATTAGGTGTTCTGATATGACTAGAATTGACTAGATCTGTAAATTGTATATAAGATCCTTTTGAAATAACTTGTTCTAATGTGGATTTATTTGAATGTTATGTTTTTCAGAGATTGTTTGAAAAGTTTGAACATTTGTGAAAAATATGAAAATTGCCCCTGAAGAAGTGAACAAATTCACGAAATGCGTTGGGCTTCCAAATAAACTATTGGATTTGCACTAAATGTACTTTTGTCTCTGTGCATATTTGCATATATACAATTGAACAAAATATTGTTGATTACTTCACTGTTAAAATTGAATGAATATACTACCTCAAATTTCTATTGAATAGAATAGATCAATAATAGGACTCATTGATGAGCCACTTACAGAGTGCGGAGGACGCGAGTTCCCAGTTTTGGGAACTTGATATTTGTCTAATGTTTAGCGTGAGGTCAGCAGCTTGTAATGCCTCACAGGTGGCAAACAGAGCAGTATCATGTGCCACCTTTGGCGAACCGAAAATGAGGATGTCGTCACTGTAATTGAGGGCACCTCATATTGGTCTGATGATCTGGCGTATCGCCTCCTGAAAAATCTCGGATGCGGAAGAGATTCCAAAATGTTGTCTCTGGTACCTGAATAAACCATTGTGCGTTGCGAAGATCGTGATTGCTCTGGAGTCGGGGTGCAGCTCTAATTGGTGGTAACCTTGGATTAGATCAAGTTTACCAGCCATGTAGAGGGACGGAAATTCCGGAGCTCCCAGAGATCCGACAATGATTCTACGAATATTTGCTTCCCCAACGCAGTATACCCATTGAAAAATTAGGTGAGCGCGTGGGAATATCAGGAGAGTGCAACTCGCACGAAGTGACCGAAATCCGACCTTGCCAGAAGCAGCTAAACCCGAATCTCAACAGACCGCTGGCCAGAAGGGCACCCCCTTTGAAAAAGGCTGCCGCACCGAGGAACAAAAGAGAGGCGGCCCGGCACAAATACGCTGCCGGAATTAGCCAAGCAGAGGGGCATTGCGGGCATGTACCTGAGAAGGGCCGCGTGTATGCCAGAGGACCGGAGTATTACGCGAGCTAGGGAACCGAAAGACGGGGAACAGCCCGCCATCGCGTGTGAATCCTGAGAGAAGCAGGGCCCCCGGACACTGCAGCTCACATCATGCCAGGCATGCTGAGAACACCGAAGGAGCCAGGCGGCTGTGGACAGCAAGGAGAGAGACTGTCATGATGCCTACCTCCAAGGAGCCAGACAGGGCCCGGCACCCTCAGAGGCAGGCAACATGTATACTAGGGAAGACCCAGCCTCCCCAGATAGGGGCTCTTTGGACTCAGTCCTGGCGCCGTTGGCGTCAGGCTCATAAGGGATAACAGTCCTGGCACCATCGGCGCCAGGCTCATACAAGATATGGAAGGAATAGTGTTTGGTGCAAACTTACCTGGCAGACCATGCTGCAATTTCCTTACCTGGCAGATCATTCTACAACTTCCAGATGAAAAAGGAACTACTTAACCACACGGGTGTGGCTGGTGGCAGGATACATACCTTCAGTGGAAGGATACATACCTGGGACTACTTGAAAGGCTATTTAAGCCACGCCCAGACAGCAAACCACGCTTCGCGTTGTTCTGCTCATAGCAGCTGGACACTCACCGTGCCTGCTCCTGCTCCAGCCCTCGACCACGCCTGCCAGCATCCTGGAAACACCTAAGGATAGAAAAGGGAAGAAGAAACAGGTGAAAACAAACCTTACCAGTTAAAGCTGCATTCCGGATTCAGCGCGCCAACGTTCCTGCAAAAAGACATCATTTTAAATACTCACCGCGTCGCATACATCTCGGCGCACTTCTCTTACCTGCACGTGGCGCCTTCGGCTCTGCGACGCCCATCCGGATCTCCTGCAGCATTCCAGCACCTACGGGGAGACGAAGAGAAGAAAGCATGGTGAGAAGGGGAAAATAACCAAGAAGCACTTACCTGCCAAGCTAATTCTTCTTACCTTCGGGTCGATGCCATTCCTTGGGCATTTCAGCACCCCGGCCCCTATGGGGAAAAAGCAAACATCACATTAGTGAATGCAAGAACCGTAGCAAACAAACTATTTAAAACTTACCTGCTTACAGGTCGGACTCAGCTTCTGCTTCGTGCCGGCTCCATTTCTTCGGCATTCTCGAACTCCGGCCCCTAAGGAAAAAGAGACAGGAAAAGACAGTAGTAGGCCTACACTAAAACTCACCTGAAATCAGGTTTTCAACGGAAACTGCCCTCAGCCCGGAGTCTTCCATTACCTGCAAAAGAGAAGAGGAACAGTTTAGACTCAAGCTTGCCATAAACATTTACGGTACTTACCGGAACAGACAAGCGAACTCGATTTTACTATCCAGTGACGTAACTGGATCCCAACGCGCCCCTGCATCAGAAGCAGGATGGGAGAGCTCACCTTTTCAATCCCTAAGGTGAGTCTCCACAAGGAATTACAGAAGGGTTGCAAGGAGGGTGAGTATAGTATTAACCCTTCCTTTTCGCTCACAGAAGGGTATTCATCCGAGCCAGACAAGCCAGATTTGGGAACCCAGCCCACTCCATCTTAAGGGTGCTGAACATCTCCTTCGAAGAGGCCACTGCCGTCCAGACCACGCCCGCGCCTCCATGGGAACCAGGTGAGCGTTACAGAACGCGAAGCCTACCCACAATTACCCACCCAGGCGCCATGGAGAC
The DNA here is from genome assembly GCF_040938575.1 of Ambystoma mexicanum. Classification (NCBI taxonomy): domain Eukaryota; kingdom Metazoa; phylum Chordata; class Amphibia; order Caudata; family Ambystomatidae; genus Ambystoma; species Ambystoma mexicanum. Next base: position 1,524,907,682 of record NC_090922.1, on the reverse strand, counting down.
TTCCGAAACAGACCAACTGGCCCAACTATTGGGGGAAATACGGGCGGAAGTTCACGCCGCCCGCCAAGAAACCAACGTTCTTCGAAGAGAACTGATCTTGTCCAAAGAACGAACCGATGACCTGGCTAAACAGCTTTTGCAGAATCAGGCTGGACAAACGCCATTACCTGCTTCCGGGAGAGACTCCACTCCTATGGCTTCCACTAACCCGGTGCAAATTAACCTGCCGGGAAACATGCCTTTGGCCCCACCTGAACGTTTTGCGGGGGACCCCAAGAAATACGCTGTTTTCATGAACCAATGTCGTTTACACACTTTATGGAGACCTGGGGCCTTCCCTAATGACCAAACTAGGGTGGCTTTTGTTTTATCGTATCTCAGCGGCTGTGCAGCCGATTGGTCTATTCCGTTGGTAAATCAAGACGATCCTATCCTTCGTGACTTTCAACGCTTCCAGGCTAGTATGGAGAGATTATTTGCCCGGCACGCCCAGGGTGAAGCTTTGGATAACGAACTTCTGTCTTTGCGTCAAGGGAACCAAGACCTCCTATCTTATATCGCCACATTTAACAGACTGATCGTGGAAACTGGGTGGCCTGAGAATAAAAGAATCACCTTGTTTCATCGAGGACTTCGTGGAGAGCTAAAAGACGGTCTGGCTCAAATTGTGAATCCACCCCAACTCTGTGAGGAATACATTGATTTAGTGACCCAACTTGATCATAGACTCCAGAATAGAAAGACTGATCGGACTAGATTTGAAACTCGGGCTTTGGTAAAAACCCACGCAAACCCCAAGAGTACCGACACTTCGGAGCCAATGCGGGGAGTAAAAGGACCCCTAACGCAGAAAGAACGAGAAAGAAGACGGCAAAACCCGTTATGTCTCTATTGCAGAGAGTCTGGACACTTTCTACGTTATTGCCCAGTAAAACCACCCAAGAAGGTGGTTGGAGCCACAGACCAAAACCTTCCAAAATCTGATTCGGGAAACGATCAAGCCCGACAAGCGTAGAGGCCCGCTTGCCGAGCGTGAAGACAAACTCTTTGACCTCGCATTTCATCATGCCAATGACCCTCGTGGATCCAAAGCAGCCTCAACGATTACGTGGCATAAAGGCCTATCTCGACAGTGGGGCTATTGGGAACTATGTTGATCTCGAATTGGCTTCCAGGATTGGTCTCCCTCTCCGACCAAAAATCACCAAAGATGTCATTACCACGGTTGATGGGAACGAAATTGCCTCTGGGCCGGTAACACATTCTACCACAGAAATGACACTGGTTGGCCAAGATGGTCATAGGGAAACCACAGTGTTTGACGTAATCAAGGCTCCACAATTTCATGTAATCTTGAGGATCCCTTGGTTAGAAGCACATAATCCTCGAATTGACTGGCAAGCAAAGGTTATCACCTTTCCTAACTGCAGACAAACTTGTTATTCCGGAAATCCACAAGTGGGTCTAGCCTCAGTAACCTCTGTGTCAGCACAACTACCACTTGAGTATCAGGACTTTCAGGATGTTTTTCAAATAGAACAGGCCAACACCTTACCACCTCACCGGCCATACAATTGTCAAATTGATCTGGTACCCAATGCTCAACCGCCTTGTAGTAGGATTTATGCCCTTACCGAACCAGAGAATCTTCATTTACGCCAGTATTTGGATCAGTATCTTGTCAATGGGTTTATTCGCCCGTCAAAGTCACCAGCTTCTTCAGCTTTGTTCTTCGTGCCGAAAAAGGAAGGCGACCTTAGAACATGTATTGACTATCGCGCCTTAAATCAGATAACGGTTAAGAATTGTTACCCCCTGCCTCTGATCCCTGAACTCCTCGACCAGGTGAAAGATGCCTGCATCTTTACCAAGCTGGATTTAAGAGGGGCTTACCATCTGGTGCGCGTCAGAGAAGGCGATGAATGGAAAACGGCCTTCCGCACCAAATACGGACTCTTTGAAAACCAAGTGATGCCCTTCGAGTTGTGCAACGCACCTGCTGCCTTCCAGTATTTTATGAATGACATCTTTCGAGAACTCATAGATGTTTGTGTCATCATATATATTGATGGCATTCTAGTGTACTCTTCCTCGGAATCTGATCACCGAAAACATGTTAAGGCCGTCCTGGAGAAACTACGCCAGTGTAACGCTCACCTGATTCCCACGGTGGCGCAGGTCTGGCCTCGAGTGCTGATGCTTCTTCAATGGTGAAGCGCAGGACTCTGAAGATGGACAGGAAGGGCCCTCTACTCTGGCTTCTCCGGCTCCCAGGAATATTCCCCTGTGTGTGAGAAGGGAGTATTACCTACTGACTGAGTTATGATCAAGCCTCCCACTTTCTTCCAACCCTCCACGATACCCTTCCACGATTCCCTGTGAAGTCTCACCTTGGGGTCAGGAAGGATGAGCTCTCCATCCTGCTTCTGATGCAGGGGCGCGTTGAAACCCAGTTACTTCACTGGATTGAGGATTGATGGGAGTTCAGGTAAGCTTGACTATTCAGGTAAGGCTCTGTAAAAGTTCTGTTGCAAGTTCAAAAGTCCAAGCTTAATAATAATGTTCATTGTTTTTTTGCAGCAAGCGCCAATGCTTATGTCTTTTTTCCCCTTGGGGGCCGGGGTTCGGAATGCCGGAGATATGGCACCGACCCGAAGTGAAACGTGCAGTTCCAGTTCCAGTAAATGGCAGGTTAGTTCTGGATGAGTGCTCGGGAACTGACTTTGCATACGCTCATTCAATGTCTTTGTCTTTTTTCCCCATAGGGGCCGGGGTCCGGAAAATGCCTGGAAGCGGCAAGACCCGAAATGAAATGAGGTAAGTCTTATTCCCTTTCTTCTCTCACCTCTTATTCTTGTCTTTTTCTCTAGGCTCTGGGAAGTGGCTGTGTATCCGGATGATCGCTGCTGAAGATGGAGGAACCCAGGAAAGGTGAGTGAAATGCAGCGCTGCAGCGATCGTAACGAAATGCTTTTAAAAAATAATGTCTTCCCTTTCAGGATCATCGGTGATGTCTCCGTGGTGCAGATTTAGCTGGTAAGGTCTCTTGTTTCCCTTTGCAGGTGACCCAGGATGCTGACAGGCGTGGCTGAAGTCCAGATGCAGGAGCTGACACGGTGAGCGTCCAGCTGCAAGGAGCAGAACGACGCAAAGCGTGAGTTGCTGATCGGGTGTGGTTTAAATAGCTTTGGAAGAAGTTCCAAGTGTGTATCCTTCCTACGATCAGGTATGTATCCTTCCCCGACCACACCCGGGTGGAAAGTAATCCCACAGGTAAAGTAGTTCCATTCAGGCCTCAAGAGGGCCTGGATGTGGCAGCATGGTCTGCATCAGGTAAGTGCACATTAAAACACTTGAACACATGTCTAGCTTTATGAGCCTGGCGCCTAAGGCGCCAGGACAGGGGTTCAACATGTGCCTGGCGCCTAAGGCGCCAGGACTGCGTCCAAAGGGCCCCAGCTTGGGCCCGCTGGCACTCCCCTGGGGGAAATGATGCCTGCCTCTGGGGTTGCTGGGTCGGACCTGGCTCCTTGGAGGTAGGCATCATGACAGCCAGCACAAACTATTTGCAAAGTTTGAAAAGTGCATTTTTCACGTCACAGAGGTTGAGTTTCTTGGTTTCGTCCTAACGCCAAAGGGAGTTCGAATGGACTCATGGAAAGTGGACGCGATCCTCAAATGGCCATCGCCTAGTTCTGTGAAAGGGGTTCAGAGCATGCTTGGTTTTGTCAATTTCTATCAAAGGTTTATCCCGGAGTTTTCTCGAGTGGTTTAACCCATCACAGCCCTCTTACGGAAAAACAAACACTTCGAATGGACTACGGAAGCAGAACAAGCATTTCAGGAACTAAAAACTAAATTCACCTCTGCACCTGTGTTAAAACATCCCCGTCCAGATCTCCCTTACGTTGTGGAAACTGACGCATCTAGTTTAGCCATGGGAGCGGTTCTATCACAGAGGGACCCAGTCTCGAACCAACTGCATCCTGTGGCCTTTTGGTCCAGAAAATTCTCAGCTCCAGAAGTTAACTACGCAATCACAGATAAAGAACTATTAGCTATCAAGTCAGCTTTCAAGGTTTGGCGTCATTACCTTCTCGGCGCAAGACATACTGTTACCATAATTACAGACCACAGGAATTTGCAATACTTAAAAACGGCCAAAGCTCAATCTTCACGCCAACTCCGTTGGGCCCTGTTCTTTGCAGAATTTGACTTTGTGAAGACCTATCGCCCCGGCTGCAAGAATGGCAAGGCAGACGCACTATCTCAAATAGGAATGGGCGATTCTACCCCAACTCTAGATCCAGTTCCGATTATTCCCGAACAGAGAATTTTGGGAGTGATCTCACAAACTCTAGAGGATATTCAAACTAGAGTTAAATTGCTTTTCGACGCTGCAGCCTTGCAAGAATGGAGCATGAAAGATCCCAGATTTTCAATTAATAACGATTTACCTTATTTCCAGGGGCGACTGTTCTTGCCTCAAAAGGATTTGCAAGATCTCATTATTGCCCATCATCATGAGACACTAATGGAAGGACACCCGGGCATCGCTAAGACTGAAGAAAAAATTAAAAGGCATTTCTGGTGGCCCTCCTGGCGAAAGGATATAAAATCTTTTGTGCTGACATGCGCAGTGTGCGCCCAAAATAAAAGTCAAAACCAAAAACCAGCCGGTCTGTTACGACCTGTGGACATCCCACCGGCACCTTGGCACACTTTATCGCTGGATTTTATAACTGACCTACCTCCTTGTCATGGATTTAATACTATACTGGTAATTGTAGACCTCTTCTCCAAGATGGCCCATTTTATTCCCTTGAAAGGGCTGCCTTCAGCCTCCACCCTAGCCAAGGAATTTCTTGAGAACGTTGTTCGTCTACATGGTTTTCCATCCATATTAATCTCCGATCGGGGAAACCAGTTTATTTCTCGGTTCTGGAAGAGATGTTGCCAAATGGCACAAGTTGATGTGCGTTTATCTACCAGCCACCATCCTCAGACCGACGGCCAAACCAAGAGCACAAACCAGACATTGGAACAGTACTTATAGTACATGTTGCATCAATCAGAACATAATTGGAAAGACATTTTATGGATTGCTGAATATGCGTACAACAATTCTGTGCATTCAGGAATTGGCCAGACTCCTTTTTATACCTTATTTGGCCACCATCCCAGAACTTCGGATCTTGAACCACCTCAAGGCCTTGAAATGCCCGCCGTGGATAACTTACATGCCACCATAACCCGAGCCTTCAAAGAAGCCAAGACTCATTTACAGCAGGCCAAGGACAAATATAAGGAAAATGCTGACTTACATCGGAGCGAAGTACCTCCTTACCAAGTTGGAGATCAAGTGTGGCTGGCGACTAGACATCTACCACTTAAAGGACCGCAAACTTTTAACCCAAGATATATAGGGCCTTATCCAATCAAGGCTGTAATCAACCCGGTAGCCTTCAAACTTGATCTGCCCCCCAACATGCGAATCCATCCGGTTTTGCATGTATCACTGTTGAAACCTGTACAACCCTGAACCAGGCTACTCAAGCCACCAGAACCAATCCCAGTAGATGGGGAACTGGAATTCGAAGTTAAAGACATATTAGATTCTAAGATGTCCAAGTCAAACGTTTTTTATTTTTTAAAATTTTTGTTTATTGACAACATACATAACAGGGAGGGCCATGCGGCCTATCCAAGTAGCAAAAAAGGAGTTAAACAAGAAGAAGATCATATTGTCAGTAACATTTTCCGATAGGTTCCCCCCCCCGTTGCCCAAACTCCCAACCCCTCTTACCCCCTCCCGACCCCCCCCCCAACAATTAACCTGCCAAGTTCGGAGAAGATGCTAATACTTTAAGCTTAAAGGAGAACACTTGCATAGCATACATTAGTAATGAGTGATCCTTGAAACAGTGGGGTTAAACCCCGAAGCGGTTGGGCCAAGGTAGGACCAAACCTCTGAGGAGTGAGTGGGCCTATGCCATGCAAACATTTGTACAATTGCCCCATTATAATCGCATTGAAATACAGTCATCGTGCAGTTTGATTGGAAAGGATATGGACCTCAGGAGAGATCTTGGGAACCAAGCGATCATATACATGCACCTCGTCTAATACAAAAATTTCATCCTAAGTTTCCACACAAACCAAAGCCTCCGGACAGTACATCCTTGGGAGGGGCTTTGGGGGGAGGTACGTTCATGATGCCTACCTCCAAGGAGCCAGACAGGGCCCGGCACCCTCAGAGGCAGGCAACATGTATACTAGGGAAGACCCAGCCACCCCAGATAGGGGCTCTTTGGACTCAGTCCTGGCGCCGTTGGCGTCAGGCTCATAAGGGATAACAGTCCTGGCACCATCGGCGCCAGGCTCATACAAGATATGGAAGGAATAGTGTTTGGTGCAAACTTACCTGGCAGACCATGCTGCAATTTCCTTACCTGGCAGATCATTCTACAACTTCCAGATGAAAAAGGAACTACTTAACCACACAGGTGTGGCTGGTGGCAGGATACATACCTTCAGTGGAAGGATACATACCTGGGACTACTTGAAAGGCTATTTAAGCCACGCCCAGACAGCAAACCACGCTTCGCGTGTCGGAATCGAAATAATATTATGCCTCCTATCGCATTGTTTGAATGTGTGTTGGCCTACGCCAAGTTGTCTGAAAACATTGTGTAAATAGATTCCGCGGCAAGGTCTTGACCTTAATGTATTGTGTAAATCTCCATCTTGGATTTAGCCGCCATTTTAGGTTCTCTTGTAGTGTGGAAGTCACCCTGAACATCAAAATGGAGGCCGAATGACATTTCGAGTGGGATTCTGGCCGTTGTGACCTCCGCACACATGAATAAGTAATATGCCTGCAGGCCACTTGTTGGGGTCGCGAACTGAGACCTTGTCCTATCCCTGACCTATGTGTAAATGAACAACTTTATCAGCGGAACTGATCAAAATGCATTCATTATGGGATCGACCTGGCAACGAACTCTAGGCCTGCTTCTAAGAATGGTTTAACCCGCGAGGGGGTTGGCCAGAGTTGGATAAAAAAGTATAAAAGCACAAGTATCCCAATGTACGGTCTCTCACACTAACGCGGCAAACTACCGTTGATAGTTCGTTCTGTTACTCTGAGGGCCGAATAGCTATCCGTTTGTCAATTGACTTTTTGGTAATTGTTGTAGCTTTTGAATAAAGCACTTTGTATGTTCTTTGTAACCTGTGTTGGTGTGTTTCCTTTGGGCTTCCCGGCCTCATATCAATTTCTCTGTTTCCACAGTTGGCGCCCGAATAGGGACCCTCAAGATTGATGCCGGATCATTGAAGGTTGACGCAGACTATCGAACCGGGATCGGACGTGTGATTCTGCAGGCCTGACCGATCGAGACGCGATACCTCGGCAGCGCTGCACGATCCGATCCTTGGACGATAGTCTTGTGGTCTGACACGGCATCTTGACGAGGGTCCAATTTAGAGGCGGGCAGATTTGCTGAAACCACCAAGCACAAGGTAAAATTCGTTAGGTAAATTCTTTGGTAAACCGTACGGTCCTCCTTAGGTTTGGTCAGGTGCAGTCATGACCCGGCTCTTAATTTAACCCTGACAATTTGAATTTGGCGTATTGTATCTGCAAACACAATTATTGAACCAGGTAACACCAATTTTTTGTGAAATGCCTGGGAAATTGTCTAGCTGCTTTAGGGCTCTGTTCCGCAGCGATCGACAATCCTTGGAATTTAGCCGTCCGGCACCACAGGAGGGGTCGCCGGCGTGTACTATGTACTGTAAGTATGGCATTAGAAGTATAGTATTTAATGATATTCGGCACATACAGACCAGACATGCCTCCGAATTTCAGTGGCCAATCAACGGTAGTTTTGAGATCCCCCGTATTGAATACTTAGAATCGATCTTGTTAAAGAAAAAGGCTAGACCAGCAGCCTTTGATGTGTTACAGAATTGGAAGAAAGAAGCATTACAGCAGCTTAAAAGTAGGGATAAACATGCACGTCGTCATAAAAAAAACGCTGAAAAAGCATTATTATATGATAAAGAAAAGCGGTCAGAATCAATTAAAAATATGGATAGAGCCTTTTCACTCGGGATCCAGAAAATGTACCCCTCTAAAGATTTCCATGTTTCTGAAGAATTTATTGAGAAGTTATTAAATGAACGCAGGCCTGATGCCTCAGCTCTGCCCATTCCTGCTGTTGCTCCTGTTGTTATTCCTGTTCCCCCTATACAACCTATTGTTCCTAGTCCTTTGGTTGTTGTTCCTCCGCCTATCGCACCGCCCCTTCCCTCTGCACCGATAGTTGCACCTTTATTAAAGGATAGTTCCGGGACTTTTTTTTTATTGTTCCTATGGTTCGGCCATGTGTTTTAAGCATAAATCGGTAGATCGTAGAAAACTTTCCTATGGACCTTACCCGACTTTTCGTCCATTAACGCACTCGAAAACATCCGCCATTTTATGATAATCCTATCATTTCCCCCCATCGCCCTGGCTCACCTGCTTTTGCGGCACTAAATCAAATCCCCCGCCCCTGAAACAGACTTGATCAAAACATTCATATTCCCCGCCTCTATCCGTGACGTGACTGTGCTGCGTAGGCAAACGCGCCCAGGCGTCTTCTACGCGACTCCACACAGAACCAGGAAATCAACACAGATGAGCTCACACAACACAGCGCGCCACAATTGGGAATATGAAACTGTACTTTTAAATTAAACCGCAAGATTGTAAATTTGGTAAAGTACATTTATTTGACATCAAATGTTTTGAGAATATTCAGCGATTTGCATTTATATTTGCTCACGTTCCAAAAAGTTCGTTTCGAGGCACACGATGTTCCTTTGCTGTACACAGGGTCTTAGATCATCTCACAATACAGCGCCACAATTCGGAATATGAAACTGTGGTTTAAAAGCAAACGGCAAGATTGTACATTTGGCAAAGTACATTTATTTGACATCAAATGTTTTGAGAATATTCAGCGATTTGCATTTTTATTTGCTCACGTTCCAAAAAGTTCGTTTCGAGGCACACGATGTTCCTTTGCTGTACACAGGGTCTTAGATCATCTCACAATACAGCGCCACAATTCGGAATATGAAACTTTGGTTTAAAAGCAAACGGCAAGATTGTACATTTGGCAAAGTACATTTATTGGACATCAAATGTTTTGAGAATATTCAGCGATTTGCATATTAGTTCGTTCCAAAAAGTTCGTTTCGAGGCACACGATGTTCCTTTGCTGTACACAGGGTCTTAGATCAATGAATTTTTATTTGCTCTCGATCCAAAATATTTCGTCTTGAGGCAAGCGATGTTCGTGTGCAGTAGACAGGGTGTTGGTTTACGATAAAATAAGCTCTTCGGTCGCACTGATAATCGCATGGCTGTTACAACAACGAGGCACTAGGCCACCACAACGGTCTGTATGTTGCATCTAGCCGTTAGTACCGCGTAAGGGCATACTTGTACTTGGCGATCGTCCCACAAAATGGTCAGGGTGCTAACGTTGTTCACGCGGAGAAGCAATTGGCGATTATAGAGGTGTCTGGTACTCGTGACACAGACAATAATGGATGATGTATCTATTTGAAATACATAAAAAATGAAATTAGTCTCACCATCAGATGTTTATTAAAATTATTCATTTTATATATTAGGTCTGGAAATTATTTCATAGCTAGGACAGTGCAACTGGGTTTTATACGTCAAGGGGGGGCTGTAGGATACTGAGACAGTCCCCCAGTGCAGGGGTTGACAGGGAGTGCAGGTGGAGAGTGGAAGGGCCCAGGACCGAGGTCGCAGACAGTGGACCAGTTGTAGCAGGGGAGAGGGAGAGAGAAAGCAGAAGCAAAGAGGAAGGTTTTGAGGTGCTTCCGTAAAAGGAGACGGTTCTCCCCAAGATAGTGCGCGGTACAAAACAATATGCCACATAGAACGAACAAGTACAACTTAACCCGTCTTTAAAGCTACTGTATAGTAATTAAATTGCGGTATAAACTCATCTAAAGAGTTACTTACATTATATTTGCATTTTCCATTGTGTCTGTGCGTAGGGCAGCCCCGAAATACCACTCCTTCTATGCCGACGTTATTTCTTCTAATGAACGAACATGAAATGGCTTTCGTTTCTGAAATTATATTCATTATCGTTTCTTACGTGGTCCCGGCCTGTCAAGGTCAAATAACAATAGAACCTTATACTGAGTCGTGGGCCATTCTGGCACCCGAGAAAAAATCAAAGCAGCTGACCTTCACTTTGAACGAACACACATTCCTAGTTAGCTACATTCAGTGTAAGGCCGTCTCACAGGACTTGAAATTTACACTCCATCTTTGCATTTTGTCTGCGTGCTTTGCAGCCCCACAGAACCATAAATACGGAGACATTCTATATTTTTTGAAAAATGATTTATATTACTGTTTGGTTTAATTTAATGCGCAAATGAACAAGGTTGGATAGATAAACATATTCAATGGGCCTGCGACATGAGGAGACTCGAGAGAACAGACAATCAAATTACAATCATTTAAACCGTGATGTGTATTTCTCAATGAGCTCTTCTTTAGGTGGACATGGAACAGAGGCAATGTTGGGTGGCAATGCAGTTGTCCCCTGCACAGGTTCGTTCACAACTCCATTTATGTGCCTATCTAGGACGTCAACAATAAGTCTCTCAATAAACTCATATTGCATATCCTCAAACACTGGTTTGATCACCCATTGTTTACTTCTTTTAGTGAAGGCCTTATTGTAGCAAAGCGTCCCTAAAGTTCCGGTCGTCCTACTTTGTTGACGGCCAACATTATGGTTATGTGCCAAGACCGCTAAAAGAGTCCGATTTATCATGCCCTCCATGCCAAAATGCAATCGTTTTGGCCTGTACTTTAGGCACATATTGTGGAACACCTCCAAATCTCCTGTGTGGCAGAATTCCGTGAGTCCCCTCAAAGCTTTTGTTATAGTTTTATCAAATACAATCTTTTCAATGGCTTTGTGAGTGGGTGATGAAGGAATCAACCACTTCTTCCGTGCCTCCTCTGTGGACAAATGGCCATGTTCACAATTGTGGAAATGTTGGTTCGTGTTCCAGCGGTGCACGTTTGTACAGTGTAGCATTACTGACCGCCATTTTTCCAGTAGAATTTCCAACGACCCTCCACATGTTTTTGAGCTCCACCAAAGATGGTTGCTGATTGACTTGGACCACTGTGAAATACCTTGCATATCTTTTTTTTTACCTGCAGTCGACAATTTTTTATTGATTGTTTTTGCAAGATGCCAAACGTCAAATTGGTGATTTATATTTTTGTACTCTTCTCTCATTGTCTTGGCAATTGAAACGTGTCTGTCCGTGGCTATCAGGTCGATCACCATTCCCCGCGATTGTAGTTCTTGCAATGATGCTACAAAGCCAACTTTCTCCATGGCCACTGAGGATGTACTTTGTGACACCTGCACGACCACCGAACTCACAATTTTCTTACTTTCCATGTCCTGAAAGTGGTAGGTGCAGTACTTGGCTGAAAATCCTGGGCTGTCGCACTGTCCATCACTGGCTAGCCTGAACCGTTTGCCCGCGAATGTACTATCAATAGACATTTTTTCCACTCTCCAAGCTTCGCTAATGGCTGGAAATAGATAATCGGTTTGGTATTTGTAGAACTGAGTTTTCGCAATGAAATGGATTCCCACAAACTGAAAGAAAGACTCTAATTTTTTAAAACTTGAACCACTAAAAAGTGCAGCCGCTGCACAAAGTAGATTGCCTGCTGGCAGTTGTCCCAGCATGGGTTGTGCAGACCATGAGAAAGGATGATATTTTGTACAGGTGGCATGTATTTTAAGGTTAGTGCCTCGAATTGCACGAGTCACATTAATCAATGGCTCCCCACATACTTCCCCACCTACCGAATGCCCACATTTCAACCGAATAATAATATCAATCAAACAACTATCGAATACAATGAATTTGGCCTCTTTCCTTATACTGTCACTCTGCATCCCAGCTGGTTCGGCCTGTAACGTTGAGGACATGTCACTCACATGAAAGGTAGAATCTCTGATATCGTCTTCCGCTATGTTCAGTGATATTGAAGGTGTTTCATTGTAGTCCACTTCATTCTCTTCCATTGCAACATCTGTTCCTTCTCCGGCAATGGGTGAATAGGACAATTTCTTCAACTTTCTCGCGGTCATAGTTTTTGCGGGTGTGGATTCTGTGAATTTATCTCCGACTGCATCCGAACTACCAGGAGGACATTCACTATCAATGGCTGCATGTGGTATAGCTCCGTTGTCAATCACTTCATATTCTTCCCATTGGCACGATGCATCTCCAGTCTCAAGTCCCTGCCAAAAGGTTTGACAAGCAACATCTCTCGTTCGCTTCACTGTCTGTGTAGATCTAGTTCGTACACCCACTCGCAACTAGAGGACAGATTGGAAAAGGGATGTTCAGTTTAAACACAACTTACAGTATTGAACTATTAACAGTGAAAAACAACATAATATAGTGACCAGGACACTAACCTTCTTTTGCTTTCTTTTCTTTGAAACTTTCTTGCCTCGAACTTCAACATCAGGACGCTGTTGCTCCGACTCGTGTGTGCATGTCTCCACTTCCTCTTGCGCTGCAACGACTATATTTTCATGATAAGCACATCCATCACGCACTGACGCTCCATCGACTCCCTGAAACATAGACCTTTCATTAGTATGTATAATAATATCGAAAACACAAAATGTACTTGGGGACCAATACCCACGTACATCTCAATAGCAAAACACGAATGAACGCTTTGTGTAGAACATTCAAACGACAATTATTCACGCATTGTTGATCTAGTTAGATGGAACTGTCAAGATCCATACCTCGGGCTCCTCATAGACTTCCATTGATGATATTATTGAAGATGATGCTTCAGTGACTCCCTGAAACACAGTAATTGCATTAGTATGGTTTTCTATTTTGATAAAAAGAACAGAAACTTTGTGCAGGCGTGAACGGCTCATCTAAATAGACCTGCACAAATGATCAGTTGTCTAAAATAAATAATGGATATGTAAATATGATTCGATTTGCTTGATCGTTGGAAGTGTCACCACCCAGAGATCTGCATCAACTACTAGGGGTGATGTTCTTATAGAAGAAGCTCCGTCATCTCCCTGAAACATAGTACTTGCGTTAATAAAGAAGGAAGTATAGCGGATGTAATCGCGTCATATGATTTCGCTTGATCGAACTGTCAGTATCCATACCTCGAAATGCATAAGAACATCAAGGGACGATGTAACTGCGGTGCACACTTCTGCAAGCTGTTGCGCCGACCAGTAACTGCATGCTCCCCCTTCTTCTTGGACTAATGCTCCATCGACTCCCTGAAACATAGGACTTTCATTAGTAATGAACACAAAATTGAAAAAAGAAGACACATAGGAGGGCGACGGAACTGTCCTGAAACGTACCTCGAGCATCTGAGTGACATCAACGGTAGTCGTCAATACGTTGGACTCCTCAGCATCTCCCTGAAAGACAGTACTTGCATTATTTTGGATAACAATAATTATAACTGAAAACAAAGACTAGAGGACGAGTACAAGGGTGTACCATTAGGTAAAATAATTACACAATAAATTAAAACTATTGATTTACATGCCTAAAACAAGTCAGTGGCAGAATAGCCAAGTAAGATTACCCGATAGGCGCTTGAAGTGGCTGATGACTGCAATAACGACACGGATGGAGAATCTTCCGCCTTCATATTGAGTGGATACATAAATGGGGAAATTATTGTTAGCTAATGCTACACACTACCGCAAGGCCGAGAGATAAATACGTAAACTTGACTCACCAGTGGAGGGATGTGGACGAATAGAGTGGGAATAGCGGTTGAGAGCAATTTTCGCCTCGCTCGCGGTGTGTTCTTCTTTATTAGCAATGATGTGGAGTACATGTCAGAGGTAAAGTGCCTGCTGCAGATGCGGTATCGATCACCCCTCTTGTCCGCAAAGACTTCTAGGACTCTACTTTCAAGCTCAGACGGTGGATATCCGCAATATCGGACCCATTCTCTTATCTGATCTATTGTCTTAGGGAAAACATGCATTATAGTACCTTCAGATTTATTATGGGTCTTCTAAGGGCAACCGCCAATGGAACAGGCAGGCATTGTGGAAAGTTCTGAAAAGTAAAGATCAACAATTCTCTATGAATACCAATGTAAACTCAGAACATGTGACTAGTTCCTTGCATGTACTGTCTTGAACGAAAAGAAATTGGACGCAAAATGATTATGGTACATGGCCTTACCTTGACGAACATACAGTTAGATGCAGGGATCAGAGTAGTTTCTTGTCGTAGAACAGGGAGCAGTTCACAGGTTGCAAACTGACGAGTTTCCTCGAAGTGGTCACAGAAGTTCACAGAGACGAAGAGCAGATAACCAGCACCTTCACGGGTTGACTAGCAAAGCGCAAAGAAGTGCTCATTAGAAATATGAAGTGGGTTATAAAGAATTCGAAACAGGGGTGTGTTCGTGAATGAATGACGTGTATATGTCGTGGCATTATGCGGTTTGCAGGGGGTCGTCCAGCGTGAGGGGGATGCTTGGCAGGAGACACAGGGTCTGGAGGTAGACATGGGAACAACAACCCATGCTCTATAGACCACTTTGAAGTGTACATGGTCTTTGGCACCTCTTGGCCTTTATCGCTCCCTGACAGCTCCAGTTGCCAGCACAAGTACCCCGGTGCGAACTGCCTTTGATAGGGCGGGGGGTGGATTGGGGCGGTGGTCGTGCAGACAAGACACAGGAAGACTCGTGAATGGAGACACACTTATGTGGATTGCAGGGGGGCGTCCAGCGTGAGGGGGCTGCTTGGCAGGAGACACGGGGTCTGGAGGCAGACATGGGAACATCAACCCATGCTCTATAGACCACTTTGAAGTGTACATGGTCTTTGGCACCTCTTGGCCTTTATCGCTCCCTGACAGCTCCAGTTGCCAGCACAAGTACCCCGGTGCGAACTGCCTTTGATAGGGCGGGGGGTGTATTGGGGCGGTGGTCGTGCAGACAAGACACAGGAAGACTCGTGAATGGAGACACACTTATGTGGATTGCAGGGGGGCGTCCAGCGTGAGGGGGATGCTTGGCAGGAGACACGGGGTCTGGAGGTAGACATGGGAACATCAACCCATGCTCTATAGACCACTTTGAAGTGTACATGGTCTTTGGCACCTCTTGGCCATTATCGCTCCCTGACAGCTCCAGTTGCCAGCACAAGTACCCCGGTGCGAACTGCCTTTGATAGGGCGGGGGGTGGATTGGGGAGGTGGTCGTGCAGACAAGACACAGGAAGACTCGTGAATGGAGACACACTTATGTGGATTGCAGGGGGGCGTTCAGCGTGAGGGGGATGCTTGGCAGGAGACACGGGGTCTGGAGGTAGACATGGGAACATCAACCCATGCTCTATAGACCACTTTGAAGTGTACATGGTCTTTGGCACCTCTTGGCCTTTATCGCTCCCTGACAGCTCCAGTTGCCAGCACAAGTACCCCGGTGCGAACTGCCTTTGATAGGGCGGGGGGTGGATTGGGGCGGTGGTCGTGCAGACAAGACACAGGAAGACTCGTGAATGGAGACACACTTATGTGGATTGCAGGGGGGCGCCCAGTGTGAGGGGGATGCTTGGCAGGAGACACGGGGTCTGGAGGTAGACATGGGAACATCAACCCATGCTCTATAGACCACTTTGAAGTGTACATGGTCTTTGGCACCTCTTGGCCTTTATCGCTCCCTGACAGCTCCACTTGCCAGCACAAGTACCCCAGTGCGAACTGCCTTTGATAGGGCGGGGGGGGGTGTGGATTAGGGCGGTGGTCGTGCAGACAAGACTCGTTTGCCGCAGGGCCTCACCAAGGAGAGGCCATCTAACTGCATGTAAGAGGCTGGCTGCAGGATCTAGTACATGGAAGGCAGGGGGGTGAGTTTATAAATACCTCACCCTCCCAGGAGAATATATGGGTGCAGTTCACCCTGGAGACCCTGGATGCCTAGGCAGTTAGTCAGCAGCAGGCTGGCCTGTGGTGGCAAGGCGGCACGGGCCAGAGGTGGTCATCTCTGTACCCGGTGCCCAAAAGGATGATTTATTATGATCAACCATATTGATTATTTACCTATAACCATGTTTTGTATCAATAAAATCCAACGGCCTTCCTTTTATTGCCAACGCTTGAACAAAGTGGTGTGGTAAGTATTTTTGGGGGAGGAGGCAATGCCGGGAGGCTTGATGCCAACCCGCAAAATAACATATGTATGTCTGCTGCATATGGGTTCAACGGTTATGTGGATTGAAGGTGGGCGGCCAGCGTGAGGGAGGATGCTTGCCGGAGACATGTGGTGTGACAAGACAAGGCACAGGAAGACTATTCAATGGAGACACACTAGATTCATTTAAAAAATCAAAACAACCATTGTTAAAATATATGTTGTGTTTTATTTTAGATCTTAATTTCAATTGAACATAAATAATAAACATTACACATTGTAAAGTTGCGGTTGCAGCACATCCAGGGAAAATCCGCGGAATTGTCCACTGTCGCTCGGGAAATGTTGTCTAATGGCAAGTACCGCACAGGCAGGTATTACTCTCCGAACGCGTTGTCCGAACCTCCCGTGAAGCCACCAAGTGAAGCAACGATAGGCCACCAGCCTGTACCACCTGTGAAAATGAAAGCTGCAAACTGTATTAAAATGACAAAACTTTCTTATCACTGTCGATTCAGGTAAAAAATGTCATTCTGCTTTGAAAAAAATTCTATCTAGAAAATGCACAATATGGAACCAATTTACATGCATTCGAATGATATGTAGATGTAATTTTATATGTGGGAGACGACCATGACATAGTAGTGGCATCACTGACATCACAACCAGAGTATACTTACTCGTTACTCGGATTACGCGGACGAACAGTGCCGCGAAGTTCGTGCATAAGCACCATCATCATCCTCAACACGGTCCGTGAGAGGCAGGCTTCCCTGAACTCTGGCAGCTCGGTGATGCATTGCGGACTTGGCTCGCCTTCCGAAATGTAGGCCAGGCATCCCGAGTTTTCTCGGCAGCAGCAGTTCTCCTCCTCAGTTGGCATTAGCTCGCACCAGTTGCACGTGCACCAGGTGGAGACGCCGTCCATGCGACACGGTCCAGGCTCTTCATCCGTTGACTGGTCCTCCCAACTGCCATCCGAATCCCCATCGTTTTCGCATGCTTGCCTTTCCAGTAGTTCTTCCTCGGTGTACTCGGGCTCGTACATATACAGCATTATTGTAGCCATTGTGTGGTAAAGAAAGTAAAATAATTTATAGCGGTGGTACTGGTATCTGTTCACACGGGCTACAATCAACGAAGGTAGCTGACCAGAGCACAGAAACGAGTCACAGAATACTCAAAGTAACACAGAGAGAGGAATGGATTCGAAAATCTGCTGCTGTGTGTTGTGAAACGGTGTGTTTATACTTATTGAGGAAAGAGGCGTCCTGCCATTTCCATGGCGACACTTCATTAGCTGAGGCGCAGCGATTGTTGACACGAAACGGGAAATGGGCGGTACGCGTCTGCTGATGTCAGGCTCAGGGGAGGGGGATTTGATTTAGTGCCGCAAAAGCAGGTGAGCCAGGGCGATGGGGGGAAATGATAGGATTATCATAAAATGGCGGATGTTTTCGAGTGCGTTAATGGACGAAAAGTCGGGTAAGGTCCATAGGAAAGTTTTCTACGATCTACCGATTTATGCTTAAAAACACATGGCCGAACCATAGGAACAACAAAAAAAAAGTCCCGGAACTATCCTTTAAATTTATCTATACCTCCGCTCCCAAGTGGCCCCGTATTGACTGAAGTTGATCCAGGTGCAGGATCTAAGATTGTGACTCGTAGTACTGTTTCTGCAGATAAGAAACAGGAATTGTTTGCATGGGCTAAGCATTGCATGGAGAAAGGTGATCAAGTTAATGTTTTTTCCACATTATCTAATTTGAATAGTTTTCCCGAGAAAAATGTTTTTATCGAAGGTCTGGGGACTCATTTGTGTGTGATGTGGGGTAGATTAAAAAATTCAGATCTTCCACAAGGGGTGAGAGATCCGAATGCTTTGGCACTTTCAAGAGACACGGAGCAGAAGGTATATGGACATGTTGAAAAATTGTTTGAGTAAGTCGCGAGATGAGGACGATGAAGATGATAGAATATATGTACAGACACGGTTCCTTCCGTGCCGTAGATCGGCACCTGAAGAAGTACGAATTTGTACCAAAGATGAGGTTCGATGAATCTCGGATTCCGCCAGATGAAGTATATGACACGTATAGTCAGTATACAGTAGAAATGCAAAGAAAGGTAATTCAGGTGATGGTACAGCACCTGCAAGAAGAATGTGTAAGAAAAAGGGTTAGCTGCCCTATAGAATTATTAGGGATTTGTAAAAGGGCTTTTTCGCCCGATACTTCTACAGCTGCCTTAGCGCTCGACCTGGCCCTGTTGCTTAGTAAGCGGCCGGAGGTACCTATATCTCAGTTGCCTATGAGAGAGGTTCCTCCGACCTTTGTCCCAAAAGTTGAGATCCCCGCCAACCCTGGGACTGGTGCCCCCGCTGTGGATATTCCTGCACATTATGTATCGCAATTTGTTCACGTCCCATTTTCACGACAGGAAGTGAACACAATTAGACAATCAGTCCCCGATATCAGGAAAAACCCGACGGGGTTTTACAAAGAAATAGAGTCCGTTTTACAGTCCTCCGTGTTCACCTTGAGTGACATTGACATGTTATTCCCTGTACTCCTACCCGTAGATGTATGGAAACAGGTTTGGACAATAGACGATGTGCCGGGGTTGGGAAATATGTGGGCTAATATGATTAGAATTGATGGAGAAAGGCCAGCTGGTGAGAAACCACCACAGGTAATACTTACTTTGCCTGATAGAATTGTTGCAAAACTAAAAACTATAATTCCAGAGAAAAGGATTATTTGGGACAAGCTTACGGCCTGTGTCCAAGGGAAAACTGAAGGCGCCACCGAATTTTTTAATAGATTCGAGCAGGTATTTTCTGACTTCAGTGGACAGGATTTAGGTACAGAGTCGGGGAAGAGGTTGTTCGTGGACAAATTTGTACGTGGATTGTTACCTGACATCCAGTCACAGATTATGTCCTCTGAGAGCGCTTGGCAGGCAAAATCTCAATCTGAGGTTTTGCACATGGCTCAGTATTATGAGAACCGTGTTAATAATGAGAAGGAAAAAATTGAAAAGAGAAAGGGAGATTTGAAAACCAAAGTATTATTACAGCAAATTGTTAGAAACCCCAGAGGAGGCACGACACAGACTAGAGGTCAGTACGTTCCAAAAGGAAATGCTCCTTTGAGTTCTGTGAATATTAATCAATGTGCTTATTGCCGCCAGGAAGTTCATTGGCGGGCACAGTGCCCTGTCCTTCGCCAGAGGTCAAACAGTGCGTTTGGGGATATGGGTAGACGACCTAGGGGCCGCCCTGGAGCAGGGGGCCCTGACAGAGGTCAGCTTTTACAAGATTCTCAACAACCTTTATAACGGGAAAATCAGACCTCGAGTATGGACTCGAGGAACATATTTGATCACCCTTCTGCTGCCTACCTTTCTGAAGAGCTTCCTTCTGACGAGGCTCTATTTCATTAGGATTGCCCGAAGCAGGGTTTGGAACCTTCACCTATTCCCGTTAATCAGAAAGGCCCCTACGTTGAATTATTAGTAGGGAATAGGAAAACACCAGTTTTTGATTGACACTGTAGCACAGAAGTGCTCCATTGATCATTCTCGGGTTCCAAACATCCCACTGTCAGGGCAAACAAATGTTTCCATAGGGTTTTCTGGTATACCAACTGTCTGTCCGGTTTCTGCACCGGTATCCGTTTCTTTGGGGCCCTTTACGGACCATTGTCCTTTTCTTCTCACTTCGAACTGTGGAGAGAATTTGCTGGGGTTGAATTTGTTAAAGAAGTTCAACGCAGTAATTCATTGTTCTTCGGATGGAGTACGGCTAACTTCCTAATTCTCAGTTCTTGATTCGACCTTTACCTCCTGAGTTCAGCATTGTCCCGGAATGTTTGTGGGCGGTGGACGACAATGATGTCGGAGAGTTACAGATTGAGCCCGTTAAAATAGTTTTGAAACATGGGGTGAAACTGCCACGCATTCCGCAGTATAAAATATCAGTCGAAGGCGAACGTGCTTTGAAATGCATTGTCTCCGATTTTGTACATCGTGGGGTGATCGAGGAGATTACAGGTAGTTTGTGTAACAATCCGATCTTGCCCGTATATAAGAAAGGCGACAATGCAATTCCATACCGGTTCATAATTGATCTTCGTGCTATTAACCGAGTGGTCGCCCCACAATTTCCAATTGTGCCTATGTGACGACGATATTGACAATGATCCCTGCTACGGCTACGCACTTCAGCGTTGTGGATTTAAAAAACGCTTTCTTTAGTATCCCTATACATAAAGAAAGTAGATATCTGTTTGCATTCACCTTGGGGGGACGCTCATTTACATTCACAAGGGCACCTCAAGGGTATACTGAAAGTCCCAGTATTTATAGTAGAGCTTTGAAAGAGCAGCTCGACACCCTGGAATTGCCACCTACTTGCACGCTGCTTCAATATGTTGACGATTTGCTTTTGGCTGCAGACTCTGAGAGTGCCTGTAAAGAAGGCACTGTACTGTTGCTTGTTCATCTAGCTAAACATGGTCACAAAGCTTTGCTTAAAAAATTTCAATATTGTTGTCAGGAGGTTGCCTATCTAGGCTACCTCCTGTCAAAGGAGGGGAGAAGACTGACACCTGAAAGAATAAAACACATTTCTGGCATGCCTGTTCCAAATACACAGAAGGAAGTCAGAGCCCTGATAGGTATGGCTTCTTACTGTAGATTGTGGATCCCGAATTTCGCACTAGTGATAAAACCGATGTTGGCCTTGACGAAGAAGGGCATTTCTCTGCCACTGCCATGGGAATCGGAACATCAACAATCATTTGAGCTTCTCAAAACCGCGCTATGTTCGGCACCGGTTCTGGGTACTCCAAATTATGACAAGGCCTTTGTGTTGTTTGTGCATGAACGTGATGGATGTGCTTTGGCTGTGTTAACACAGGAACACGGAGGGAAGAATAGGCCGTGCGGCTACTACTCCTCCGCCCTTGATCCTGTCGCATGCGCTTTGCCAAGATGTTTGCGTGCTGTCGCTGCTGCTGCCGCGTCTGTAAAACAGAGTGAGGGAATGGTCCTAGGCCATGATTTGATTTTGATGGTACCTCACTCTGTTGATATTCTATTGAACAAAACCCAAACGCAACACCTCACCTCTGCGCGGTTAACAAGGTATGAACTGATTCTGTTTGCCCCTCACATCCAAATTAAGAGGTGTTGTGTTCTTAATCCAGCTGAACTCTTACCTTTCCCGCAAAACACTGTTTGCGGTGACGAAGAATTACATGACTGCCTGTATACCACTGAACAAGAAACGAAGGGCAGGATAGATCTCATAGATACTCCTTTGGATAATGCAGAAGGGGAGCTGTTTTGCGATGGCTCCTGCTTCAAACTTCCGGATGGTACATCTACAGCTGCTTATGCAGTTACTACATTGAGTAAAGTTGTCAAAACTAAGAGAATTTCGTATAACTCCGCGCAGGCCGCAGAGATTATAGCGTTGACCCGAGCTTGTGAACTTTCCCAAGGGCGAAGAGTAAATATATATACTGATAGTCAGTACGCATTTGGGGTGGCTCACAACTTTGGAAAGCTTTGGTCGGAAAGAGGATTCCTGACCTCACATGGGACCAAGATCCAGCATGGCCCCTTGATAGTGCAATTACTTTCGGCACTCTCACTCCCTAAACAGTTAGCGATCATGAAATGTGCAGCACATCGCAAGGTCATAGATGATGTGGACAAAGGGAACACTTTTGTGGATTTGATAGCCAGACAAACGGCCACAGACCTTAGCACGGACATGTATGCCTCGAGGGAAATGAGAGATGCTTGCATAATGGATGAAGGTATTGGGTCTGTGCGAGATATTCAAACTGATGCCACGATAGAGGAATCTAAAAAGTGGGCTGAAGGAATGGGGAAACTGGATGACGAAGGGTGTTTGGTGGATACATCCAAAGGGAAATGGTTGCTTCCTGATTCTTATGTATTGGCAATGGTTACGATGGCACACGGTCCTACGCATGTGTGTGCCCAGCAGATCACGAAAATGTTAGAACAGGTTTGGGTAAATGACAAGATTCTGGAAACTGCAAAGAGGCACGTCCAGAACTGTATGATCTGCCTACAGCACAATGTGGGTAAGGGGACAGTGACTCCAAGGGGAAGCTTTGGGCCCCCTTCTGTTCCCTTTGAGGTCATCCACTTTGATTTTATTGAGATGGAACGATGTAATAATCTAAAATATGTTCTTGTAATTATTTGTGCCTTCAGTAAATGGGTCGGGGCTTTCCCCGTCAAAGATGCTACCGCCATGGCCACTGCAAAGATTATGGTAAAAGAATTCTTTCCTCGATTTGGGCTCCCGAGGATAATCTGGTCAGATAATGGTCCTCACTTTATTGCAGCAGTAATTTTGCAAATATGCACAGCCCTATGTATTGAGAAATGATTTCATTCAGCTAGACATCCTCAAAGTGCTGGGTTGGTGGAAAGACACAACGGTATTTTAAAGAATAAACTTGCAAAAACATGTGCTGATACCAAACTAAAATGGCCAGATGCTTTGCCTATTGTGTTATTAGCTATGCGTACCACACCTCAGACTAGAACTGGGCTTTCTCCATTTGAAGTAGTGATGGGGAGACCTGCTAACATTTGGAAGGTGGAAAATGTATTGCTTGTAGACTACCGTAACCAGTTAACTAAAAACCTGTATTTCATTTATCACCAGGTGCATTCTGCTTTACCTGTACGGTTCACGGGCCCAGGACACGATATACAGCCTGGAAGTTGGGTCCTCGTGAAGGCCTACAAGAGGTCTTCCTGTCTCGCGCCTCGCTGGCGGGGACCCCATCAGGTGTTGTTGGTCACCAGGACAGCAGTGCGGGGGGCTGGAAAGAAGAACTGGATTCACGCGACGCACGTCAAGAAACCTCCTCACCCAACGCCACACATTACAGAAGAAGCAGAACCCCTCGCTGATGCTACAGTCTCTGATCTTGGAGTAGCAAACAGCGCTGTGAGTGCGTCGGAGAAGTTCTCTGAGCCTGAGGAGCTTGGGGAACAGTCCATTTCATCTCCGCACTCTCTTGAAAAATCACTTCCGGAAAACACTGTTTCGAGCTCTGCGACTTCCGTCGCCACCGACACGTCGCTTCCCTCAGGAAGTGACGATACTTTGCTTCCAGACTAGACAATTTTGGGTACCATCAGGTACAACCTTCGATCAAGGAAATAGAACTACGGCACGAGTTTCGTGCATCTGGAAAAAGGAAGTGATTGGAAAATTGTCTTGTTATGAGAAAGTTTTGTTGAATAAAAAGGGATTCTGCTGGCTAGGGTTGGGAAGGACTAAGAAATCACGCGACCGTATCGTCGCCAGCAACGAACATTGGGGCCGTCGATTGAGAAACTACGATGCCTGCCACCTTCACCGCTGCTCCCCGCACTGGACTTGTAAATAAGGGGGTGACCAAATCGAACAATGAACAACGTACTGTTGTGTGTTGATAATGATAATTGTTATTTTTGCAACTGCTGCTGTAGGACTTTGGTATTTCGAAGAAATCTATCCTTTGAAACCTTTATTACCGACCGAGATTGTACCAACTGTTTTGACTCCTCTGTACACCTTCACACTCTGTCCCCTAGAGACTCCCAACCTAGACAGAAGTATCATAATAACACTCTGATGATAGTAATGAATGCTACTCATGCCATTTTTAATAAGAGTAATTGTTGGATTTGTACTCATTTACCGCAACATGGCAACAAGGGACTGGGATCGTATATACATCCTCTACCTTTAACGACTGCTTGCTATGCCTCTCTTAGAGCACTATTCTTTGGCCGATGGAATGATAGCATCTCAGGGAACTTTGATGGAACTAATCTGAATGATTTCGAGAAACGTGAATTGACTCCCCTGGGATGCTCGCTTTTCGCAAATAGAAGTAAACCTAACTTCGCTTCTATTAGGCCGTCTGACAAACTATCTCTTCCTTTTCAAACTCTGATTTCCTTTAAAATGGCTCCGATAGGCAATAAGGACGCTGTACCTCCTTCTTATTCTATAAATCACAGAGAAATGGCACTAGGCCAATGGGAGATTTTGAAGCTTGTAAAAATATTGTAAATTTGACTGGGGAAAACAGGCCACTGTATGTAGGGGGGGCTGTTTATTTTGTTTGTGGTACTTTAGCATTTCCCTGGTTGCCCAAGGATTGGCAGGGAACTTGTTATTTAGGAATATTGTTACCCGGGGTATTTGTAGCTAGTACATTGGAGGTTTCTAAGGCTCGCACTCCTTTAGATAGGTTAGTTGAGTTACCAGTAGAGCGGTAACCACCTGCTGGGTTCCCGGTACCAGACTAGCTGGACGGGGCCAAATGCGGGATCGCCTGAGATCCAGGGATGGAGCTGGGCAACAGTTGGGGTTGGAACGGGAGGAGGTAGGGGAGGGAGTTGAGGAGTTTGTAGAGGTAGTAGGAAGGGAAGGAGCTTGCACCCAAAACCTCTGCGTATGATCCACATTAAGAATTCCCGGGATGAAGGATACAGAGGGAAGGGGAAGGGGAGCTAAAGGATAATGGGTGACCTCAAGATAATAACCTGGAACGTCAGGGGACTTAATACCTACTTGAAGAGAAATAAGGTAATGATGTACTTGAGAAGGCAAAAAGTAGACATAGCTCTGTTGCAGGGAACGTATCTCACTAAGTAGAAACAAGATGTAATTATAAGGAAATGGAGAGGTACCACCATAGGAGCTACCTATTCAGCATATGCTAGGGGGGTGATCATTTGGGTGGTGCCACAGTTGCCTCTCCAGATACTACAGACCACGTTGGAACCGGATGGGAGGATGGTAGCGCTTCGGGGGCTCTTGGAGAACAGAGAACTAAGCATTATAAATACACACGCCCCCAACCAGGACACAGTGTCCTACTATAATACGCTATATAGAAAGATCAGCCCTCACACAGGAGGCGCGATCATATGGGGAGGGGATTTTAACTGTACGCTAGACCCCAAACTGGATAGATCCGACACAAAACTAGACAAACCCACGCCTGCAGCGAGAGCGCTGCGAGCTCTGTTAAAAGATTTTGGGCTGGAGGACATTTGGAGGCGGGAACATCCGACAGAAGAACAAGTTACTTCTTACCTTGTAACGTTCTTTCGACGGGATGTTCCTCCGACGTATTCCTCATCTTAGATATATATATCCTTCCAGCTCTGCTGGCCTCGGAAAATTTTTTCTCTAGAGGGCGCTGCGCGTCGACGTCCCTCGAGTCGATGTCCCTCGACAGCCGCCGTATCGACGCTCGACGTCATCCTGCCTATAAAGGCCGCGCGCAGCGTCCATTGCTCAGTTCCGTTTTGTAGCCCACAGTATTACTGTCTGGACTAGACTAATCACCCTGAAGGAGCGTAAGCTGCAACAACAAGGGAAGTAGAACTGCGGGGATGGATGGGAGGGTCGATGAGGAATACGTCGGAGGAACATCCCGTCGAAAGAACGTTACAAGGTAAGAAGTAACTTGTTCTTCGAAGGGTTTGTGTCCTCCGACGTATTCCTCATCTTAGATAGGCTCCCATAGCAGTATTCTATATTCGGAGGAGGGAGTACTGACTTCACGGTGTCTTCTATTGATGAATAGAATGCAGTACAGCCTTTCCAAACCTAGTCTCTTGACTAGAGGAGGAATCCAGATTGTAAAAACGTGTAAAGGTATGGACAGACGACCATGTAGCGGCCGCACATATGTCTTTAACCGGCACGCCTCTTTTGAGGGCCGATGAAGCTGCAATACCTCTGGTCGAATGAGCCCTAAGGTTTTGAGGGGGCTCTTTCCCTGCCAGTTTATAACATTCCAGAATGGCTAGAATGATCCATCTGGAAATGGTCTGCTTAGTTATTGGTAACCCCAGCTTGTGACCTGCGTAACCTACAAACAGCTGGTCTGCCTGTCTTATCCTGACTAGTCTACTAATGTAAAAACTTAAAACCCTCCTAGGGTCTAGTCTGTGTAACCTCTCTTCCTCTTTCCCCGGGTGAGGAGGAGGATAGAAAGATGGTAGGGTAATCTTCTTAGAGATATGGAATTCAGAAACCACCTTTGGGAGGAAATTAGGCTTCACTTGCAGGACAACTTTGTCTTTGTGAAAGATTGTATGAGGGGGTTTACAAGAAAGAGCTTGTAATTCGCTCACCCTTCTAGCAGATGTAAGTGCTATTAATAAAACAGTTTTAAGGGTAAGGAATCTTAACGAACAAGAATGGAGAGGTTCGAAAGGTGTACCCATCAGGAAAGTTAGTACTAAGTTTAAATCCCATAGGGGAACTTGGAATGGTCTTGGGGGATAAACATTGGTTAACCCCTTTAGAAACTGTATTACCAAGGGTAATTTGAAATAGGATGGTTCTTCCGCAGTACGCTTAAAGAAAGATAGCGCTGCGAGATAGCCCTTAATGGTGCCAACTTGAAGGCCTGAATTTGCCAAATATAGTAGGAAGGACAAAAACATTGGTGTACCACATGAAAATGGGTCGATATTCTGTTCTCTACACCAGCTGCAAAATCTGTTCCAACGGCAGCGGTATAAAGACTTTGTTGCTGGCCTCCTTGCCGAAAGCAACACCTCCATAACATCATCAAGGAGCTCCCAATCATTGTACCTCAGCCGTTCAGAAGCCAAGCGTGAAGGTTGAGGGTTTTGATGTCTGGATGGAGAACCTGACCTCCCTTCTGTGAGAGTAGGTTCTCTCTGAGAGGAAGTCGAATTGGAGGGCAGCGGGACAAGTCTAGAAGGTCCGGGTACCACGTTCTCCTGGCCCAATCCGGGGCAATTAGGATCATGGTTCGCCGGAATCTTCTCAACCTCCTGATCATTTGAGGAATGACAGGGACTGGTGGGAACGCGTACAGAAGCGGAAACTCCCAGTCCACTATGAACGCGTCTCCCAGAGCTCCTCTCGGAGGAAATTCCCTTGAGAAGAACAGGTCGCATTTCCTGTTTAGGCTGGTGGCGAACAGATCGACCTGAGGGGTTCCCCAAAGGGCGAAGATCTATTGAAGGACTTCCTGAGCTAGCTCCCACTCGTGGGAGACTGTGTTCTTCCTGCTCAGAGCGTCCGCTGTCAAGTTCTTCTCTCCGGCTAGGTGAACTGCCAATAGAGAGATTCCTTCTTGGATTGCCCAAAACCAGAGCTGCATCGCCTCTCTGCACAGGGGTAGTGATCCTACGCCTCCTCTTTTGTTGAGGTAATGCATGGCCACCGTGTTGTCCGTCATTATCAGGACGTTCTTCCCTTGTACAGCTGGCAGGAAAGCCTTCAACGCAAGTCTGATGGCTCTCAGCTCTAACAGGTTGATGTGTAGTCTGGACTCCGATGGAGACCAACGACCGCTGATGGTCAAGTCGTTGGCGTGGGCTCCCCACCCCGTGAGTGCGGCATCTGTGACTACTGTTATCTCCGGCCAGGGTTGCCAAAACTGTTCTCCTTTCAGAATGTTCTCCTAAATGGTAAAGAGGCACCTGCTGTTGCTGCGGCTTTAGAATATCTACCCCGTCCACCTCGGGTAGTTCTTCTTTGACCCCTTTGAGCCGGTCGTCCTCTACCTCTTCCGAATGCGGAGTAGAAGCGAAAGGACTTGCCCCTCGCAGAGGTTCCTGTGGAACGAAAAGGAGTCTGACGGATTGCAGCTCCTAGGGATTTTGCTGCAGCTTTTGAAGTTTGCAGTTTCTCTAAACTGTCATCCGCCTTTTTCCCGAACAAAGAAGAGCCATCGAATGGCATGTTCAAGAGCCTGGCTTGCACATCTGGGGCAAAACCCGACTTTCTCAACCAAGCGAATCTCCTGGTTGATGTACTTGCCGCCATTGCTCTGCTGATACTGTCAGCCGAATCATGGCCCGTCTGGAGGGATTCGCACATAGCGTCTTTACCGTCCTGTATAATATTCAGGAACGCATCCCTTTCTTCTCCCTCCGGGATGCAGTTAGCCGCTGTAGAAGCACACTCCCAAAGTGTATGGCTGAACCTAACAAGGGTGCAAGTAGCATTAACAGACTTTAACGCCATGCTACATGCTGAAAAGACTTTCTTTGCCATAGCATCATATTTTTTATCGTCCCTGTCCTGTGGGACTGTAGGATAAGCCGTCTTGACATCGGTAGAGGATGCTGCTTGTACCACCAGACTTTCTGGGGATGGATGTTTAGACAAAAACTCTGGGTCTGTGGAAGATACCCTGTACTTTGCAGACAGTCTTTTATTTACTGCTGGTATTACATCTGGGGTTTCCCAGTTTGTCATGATCTTTCTCTGAAGAGCTTTATGAAAGGGCACCACTGGATCCTCTTGTGGGCCTTTGTCAAGAATATCCGTGAGGTCATCTTGCTGGAAAGATCGTGAAGGTGCAGACCACCCCATGAACTCTGTAATCCTGGCCATTAAGGCTCTGTAGGGGGTTTCAGCATGCTCCCCCGGGTCTGGCTTAGCATAATCCACCTCAGGGGAAGTGTCTAATCCACTTGCCTCATGTAAAGAATCATGAAGATCCTTTAATCTGCGCTCTTCAGAGGAAAATTCCTCTCTAACTGGGGTTACAGGTCCCTGTAACTCAAATGTGTCTTGTTCAGACAAATCACCCTCTTCTAAAATTGAGGATATAGTTCTCAATTGTTCTGAACTCATAAAGGGAGTAAATCCCATTTCCAAGGCAGAGGGTGCCGAACTTGTCATTATTGGCCTCGAAAACGTCGATGTCGTCGACGCCGACATCGAAGGCTTCGAGCGTGGCGTCGAAAACAGAGGTGGAGGCCTCGAGGACCTCGACAGAATTGGAATTCTACTCGACAATATCGACGCCATCGACGTCGAGGGCCTGGGGATAGTCACTGGATGTGTGGTCACCGTGACTTTTCTTGGCGTCGACGCCGGTGTCGAGGCCGGCGTCGAGTCGACAGACCCGTGTGTCGAAGGTCCCTTCGACAACGGCGTCGAGACATCGACCTCGACGTCGACGGAACCTTCGTCGACGGCGTCGACGGAACCTTCGAGGAAGGTTTGGAGTTCATAGTCCTGCTCGAGGGTTCGAGACGCGCTTGAGAGGTTTCTTTCGCCGGGTACTGCGACTCGCGGCGTTTTTGACCTTCGGGTCTTTCGACCAGAGCATCGCTCTCGGCAGTCTTCGAGGGGGTCGAGGCCGCTTTCTCGAAGACGCTCATCATATTTTTTCGGAATTCCTCCCATTCAGCCCGGGAACTATGTTTCGTGGGGCAAGGGATTCTTTTTGGCGAAACAGAGGAAGAGGAAGACGGAGAAGGGGATCTTCGACGTCTCCTCTTCGAGTGCTTCGATCTCGAGGAGTGATGAGACCCACTCCGAGACCTGGAGCGCGAATGGTGACGAGGAGACGAATGTCTCGACTTCGTCGACGAAGAAGAAGCTTTAAAAGTCTTACCTTTCTCCAGCTTCCCCCTATGCTCCTTCAGGGCCTTAACTGTCATAGACATACAGTCCTCGCATTCCGAACAATGGTGTTCAGCTCCCAAGCACCACAGACAATTTCTGTGAGGATCGGTAAACAACATCTTTTTCCCACAATCTCGACATTTTTTGAAGCCGGATCGAGGAGTTGTCGGTTCCGACGAGGAAGCCATCGAGTACGGATCGAATAACTCGAGGTAAATAGGATTAATCTGACTAAGAACTGAGCAACGGTATTCCGAGGCACCGAGTAAGCGCGGAAAAACGGAACTGAGCAACGGACGCTGCGCGCAGCCTTTATAGGCAGGATGACGTCGAGCGTCGATACGGCGGCTGTCGAGGGACATCGACTCGAGGGACGTCGACGCGCAGCGCCCTCTAGAGAAAAAAATTTCCGAGGCCAGCAGAGCTGGAAGGATATATATATCTAAGATGAGGAATACGTCGGAGGACACAATCCCTTCGAAAGACACTATTCACACTATGCGGCCCCGCATAATCTGTACCGAGGCTGGATTATGTGTTTGCCACCCCCGAAGTAGCCGGGGAAGTGGTAAATTCAGAATACAAAGCAAGAATACTATCGGACCACTCCTCTCTGGCTCTGGAGTGGCGGCACCAGCCCCCTAGAGCCAGAATCCCAACATGGAGGCTTCGGGCAGAGGCGCTGAGAGGTACCCCTTTCCGAGAGGACCTACGGGAAGAGATAGTGGGAGAGGAGGGACAAGTCTGGAATACCCAGGAGATGGTGAACGAGAGATTCCTCAAGTTCTATCAACACCCCTATGCAGAAACAGGGGAGCGGACAGAGAGAGAGATCCAAGAGATCCTAGAGGACATGGGTTTGCCCAAATTAAGCGCAGAAGACAGAGAGAACTTGGAAGCCCCAGTTACACTGGAAGAACTGGAAGCAGTGGTGTTGCATCAGCCCACATGCAAAGCCCCAGGTACGGACGGGCTCCCCAGCGAGTTTTACAAAGCATATAAGCAAGATGTACTTCCCCCACTACTGGCAATGATGACTGAGGCATACGAGAAAGGGAGACTGCCAGAATCCCTGAGCGAGGCAGTAATCAACCCGCTGCTTCGTTCGTATAGACCATTATCCATGCTAAACCAAGATAGCAAAATCCTCACGTCAGTACTAGCGAATAGACTTAAGCAGGTGATAACTAAACTGATACACCCGGACCAAACTGGGTATGTCCCAGAAATAAGTATATCAGACAACCATAGGAGGCTCTATCACATCATAGAGCAGACGGATGGAGACTCAACCGAAATAGCAGTAGTCTCGCTAGATGGAGTCAAGGCCTTTGACTCAGTCAAGATGGCCATGGCTGATGGCGGCTTTAAAAGAATATGGGATGGGACCTGGGTACCTGTGGTGGGTGAAAATGTTGTATAGCTCCCCCACAGCTAGAGTAAAAACCGGAGTGATAATCTCAGATAAGTGGCAACCAAGCAGAGGCACGAGACAGGGTTGCCCAGGGTCTCCGATGCTTTACATCCTTGCACTAGAGCCGCTGGCAATTTATCTAAGACAACAATACGGAGAGATAGGAGTGCACATCAAAGGGGGACCACAATTGATATCACTGTATGCAGACAACATGCTTCTGTACGTACGATACCCAGAGAAGAATTCCCGGGATGAAGGATACAGAGGGAAGGGGAAGGGGAGCTAAAGGATAATGGGTGACCTCAAGATAATAACCTGGAACGTCAGGGGACTTAATACCTACTTGAAGAGAAATAAGGTAATGATGTACTTGAGAAGGCAAAAAGTAGACATAGCTCTGTTGCAGGGAACGTATCTCACTAAGTAGAAACAAGATATAATTATAAAGAAATGGAGAGGTACCACCATAGGAGCTACCTATTCAGCATATGCTAGGGGGGTGATCTTTTGGGTGGTGCCACAGTTGCCTCTCCAGATACTACAGACCACGGTGGAACCGGATGGGAGGATGGTAGCGCTTCGGGGGCTCTTGGAGAACAGAGAACTAAGCATTATAAATACACACGCCCCCAACCAGGACACAGTGTCCTACTATAAAACGCTATATAGAAAGATCAGCCCTCACACAGGAGGCGCGATCATATGGGGAGGGGATTTTAACTGTACGCTAGACCCCAAACTGGATAGATCCGACACAAAACTAGACAAACCCACTCCTGCAGCGAGAGCGCTGCGAGCTCTGTTAAAAGATTTTGGGCTGGAGGACATTTGGAGGCGGGAACATCCGACAGAAAGACACTATTCACACTATGCTGCCCCTCATAATCTGTACCGAGGCTGGATTATGTGTTTGCCACCCCCGAAGTAGCCGGGGAAGTGGTAAATTCAGAATACAAAGCAAGAATACTATCGGACCACTCCTCTCTGGCTCTGGAGTGGCGGCACCAGCCCCCTAGAGCCAGAATCCCAACATGGCGGCTTCGCGCAGAGGCGCTGAGAGGTACCCCTTTCCGAGAGGACCTACGGGAAGGGATAATCAGATATTTCGAGAACAACACCGGAAGTGTAAAATCAGAGGGAACTCTGTGGGAGGCCTTTAAGGTGGTAATAAGGGGGGCGGCCATATCCAAATCAAAAGGGCTCCAGGGAGGTATAGAGCGGGAACTGCAGGAGATAGAGAAAAGACTGGAAACAATAATGAAAGACGAGGGCACGCCATGGGGACAGGCTGAGGATGTAAGCCAGCTCCAACTAGCTGGCGAGGAGCTCTGGGAGAGATTAAGCAACCTGAATTACAAGAAATATATTGAAAGACAACATGCTGGAGGGGACAAACCAGGGAGGCTGCTGGCATGGATATATAAAAACGAGGCACCAAGACCGGCAATAAGAGAGATAGTGGGAGAGGAGGGACAAGTCTGGAATACCCAGGAGATGGTGAACGAGAGATTCCTCAAGTTCTATAAACACCCCTATGCAGATACAGGGGAGCGGACAGAGAGAGAGATCCAAGAGATCCTAGAGGACATGGGTTTGCCCAAATTAAGCGCAGAAGACAGAGAGAACTTGGAAGCCCCAGTTACACTGGAAGAACTGGAACCAGTGGTGTTGCATCTGCTCACATGCAAAGCCCCAGCTACGGACGGGCTCCCCAGCGAGTTTTACAAAGCATATAAGCAAGATGTACTTCCCCCACTACTGGCAATGCTGAATGAGGCATACGAGAAAGGGAGACTGCCAGAATCCCTGAGAGAGGCGGTAATCAACCCGCTACTTCGTTCGTATAGACCATTATCCATGCTAAACCAAGATAGCAAAATCCTCACGTCAGTACTAGCGAATAAGCAGGTGATAACTAAACTGATACACCCGGACCACGCTGGGTATGTCCCAGAAAGAAGTATATCAGACAACCATAGGAGGCTCTATCACATCATAGAGCAGACGGATGGGGACTCAACCGAAATAGCAGTAGTCTCGCTAGATGGAGTCAAGGCCTTTGACTCAGTCAAGATGGCCATGGCTGATGACGGCTTTAAAAGAATATGGGATGGGACCTGGGTACCAGTGGTGGGTGAAAATGTTGTATAGCTCCCCCACAGCTAGAGTAAAAACCGGAGTGCTAATCTCAGATAAGTGGCAACCAAGCAGAGGCACGAGACAGGGTTGCCCATGGGGTCTGATGCTGTACATCCTTGCACTAGAGCCGCTGGCAATTTATCTAAGACAACAATACGGAGAGATAGGAGTGCGCATCAAAGGGGGACCACAATTGATATCACTGTATGCAGACAACATGCTTCTGTACGTACGATACCCAGAGGAGAACCTACAATATATTCTAGAGGTGATTGAGCGCTATGCGGCTCTCTCCGGGATAGCGGTCAACCCTAAAAAATCGAGCATGTTCCCCCTTAGGCAGATACAAGGGCATACCACAGGAAAACTTACCCACCCTGCAGATAGCTTGGCAGACCAGAACGTTTAGATACCTTGGGATCATCATTTACCACACAGTAGCAGAGGGGCATAAGTACAATACAGAGAAAATAGTCGAGGGTATCAAGAATAGTATGGAGTTCTGGGAAAAGCTCCCCCTGGCTATGGTGGGGAGGGCGTCCCTGCTGAAAATGGTGGTCTTACCTAGGCTATTGCATTTTTTCACAAACATCCCACACATGGTGCCTAGACGCTTCTTTACCAGGCTACACAGCCTGTGCAGAGGTTTTTTATGGCATAACACCAGAAACAGAGTGGCCCTGTGGAAAGTACAAAACGGGTATGACAGAGGGGGGATAAACCTTCTGCATTTTGAGATGTACCACCTGGCAGCGCAATTACAATATGTAAGTAGGTGGCTGGCAGAAGAAGAGACAGTAGAATCCAGGCTGTTGAGGGAAGAGAGCGCCCCATATTTCCTACGAGAACTTATATGACTTCCCAAGTCAGAGATGCGTGGTAGACCGAGATTGCTAACACTGGGCTGGGAGATTTGGCACAAAGCGTGCCGGGCTATGGGAGGCTTAACCCCCGTGCTCCCCGCAGGCACCGCTCGTGGCGCTATGCGGCGCAGACACGCAACTAAGGAAAGGAATCCGGAAATATTGGGAGCCAGTGGGCTTGGCCACCCTGGGGGATATTTGGCAAGAGAGGAAGGCCCTGGACTTTCAAACGATAATGGACGAAACCGGGGTACATGCGGGACAGCATATTACATGTAGCAGAATAATTAAAAGAGTGAAAGAAATGTGGTCGGAAATAGCGCTAGCAGAACAGCCAAATACAGCCATAGAAATGATGTATGACATATCAGAGGGATGGCATGAAATATCCAGGATACATGAACTAATAATGTCAAGAGTGGGAAAAGAGCCGCTTAAACTGCGGCAGGACTGGGAGGAGGAGGAGGTGGTAGAGACCATGCAGGATGGGCAATGGGAGAGATCCCAGATATATCACAAGAAGGTGTCCAGAAATGCGAGGCTTCAACAGATCCAACTATACATTACACACAGAGCATACATGACCCCCCAGATGATGGTAAAATTCGGAAATGCAGAAGCACAAAAATGCCCCAAATGTGGAGAGGTGGGAGTAGGGATGATCCACATGTTCTGGGCATGCCCGGAGGTTGGGATATTTTGGGGGGAAATTAAGCATAGACTATCGGAAAAGGGAATCAAACTAGACGTCGAATCCATATGGGATGCATGTTGGGGGGATTTCCCAGGCCACGCAACATGAGACACGTATGTAAACTCAAGGACCTGGCATATATCCTGGCCAAAAGGAGGATTGCCATGAGCTGGAAAGCCGCCCACAGATACAGACTAGAGACCTGGTGGAGGGACCTCCTAAAATGGGCAGATGGGGAGATAGTGGCATGGCATGAGGCGGCCAACCGAGGGGAAGGGGAAGAAGTGGGACCATAGACTGAATGGAGACAAATGATAGCCTCGTTGTACGGGCCCAACCAGGGTGGCCCCTGTGACGACGACACGCCCGAGGATGAGGAAGAGAATTACACTGAGCAATGTAAACCAGAGGTATTAGAGGGGAGAGCTCGAGTTCCAGGGGATGGGAGGGGGGAAGACATTAAGGAAAAAGCGTACTGTAGGCGATGATACTTGTAATTGAAAATGTCGGGAGTGTAAGTTATGGTTTGTTGGTTGTAAAAATTAATTAAAACTATTTTAAAAAGAAAGTTTAGAGAACATGCGGACGTTGTTCAGCTGCACTATCATGTCCTCGATGCATGGACCTGGATGTCTCTCGCGTTGGATGGCAGTATTGGCTACCCTCATATCGACTCACAGGCGTAGCTTGCCCCCTTCTTTGGGTACGATGACGAGAGGGGACACCCAGGGTGTTGGTCCTGTCGCTGGTTCGATGATGCCGTCGGAGCGTAGTTGTTTAAGTTCCCACGACACTGCTTCCTGGAGGTGAAATCCGACTCTTCTTGGATGTTGTGGTACCGGTCTTACGTTGGGGTCTATGTGAAGTTTGATTGGGGGCCCTTTGAGTTTTCCCAAACCTGAGCATATTTTTGGGAATTTCTGTGTAATGTCCTCTTGCGTGATGAGGTTTTGTGATTGTTTGTACAGAATTGTCCCAATCTGCACTTTCGAATCGTGTCTGTTCGTTGTTGCGGTGATAGTGTCCCCAGATTTTACGTGAATTTCGATCAGTCCTAGTAGAGACGCAGTGTGGTAGCTGAGTAGGTATCGACCTCTGGTGAGTGAGCGAATGACGTGGATGGTGGTGTCCAGCTGTCGGCCATTTAGGAAGAAACGGCGTGTGAAGTGTCCAATTGTCTGCAAGGGTGTGGTGGCTCCCCACTGAAAGATTCAAGAATGTGACGACTCGAGTGTTGGTGGACTTGGAATCCTGGCATAGTCTTGCTCGCCCATGATGTTTACAGTGGAGCCAGAGTCTACCATGAAGTGAAACAGGCAATTTTCCATTTTGATCGGAATATTGGGGGCCTTTCTGGCTTCTTCATTGTCAAGTATGAGGTTGACATACTCGTCTTGGTTATGTGGGTCATAATATGTGTTGTATGTGGTCACTGCAGGATCATGGTAGAATGCCTCATCCCCGTATTCTTCAGGGGGAATGTCATATTCGTCTGTTAAGTATTGGGGTTGACCTGTGTGGTCAGATTTTTGTGGATACTCATGTTCCTGGTATTCATCAATAGCTCTAAAATTGGTTCTGTTGGTAGCATCTTTGCTGTCTATATTGTGGGGACGGTGGACGGAACGGTATCCTGACGGGTGCTTATGGCCATACCGGGGAGAACGGTATCCCTTCTCTACACACTGACTGAAAGTGTCCTTCTCTCCTGCAGTTTGTGCACCGTTGTGATAACGCTGGGCATGATCCTGAGTGTGGAAATGTCATTCCACAGTGATAGCATTGTCTCTGTTGACGTGGGACTTGTGAGGCTTGTGGTCTGTATGGGTGTGATCCTCTGTCACCCTGGCGAGTTGGTTGAATGGCAGCTATGAGTTCGGCGGTGTCTTGTTTTGGGTTGTTGGTGCCGATCATGGATTCAGTTTGTGCGTCGACTCTCTCAAAGATGCGGGCGAGCTCGCTGACTTCGGGAATGGTGAGGGGCTTCTTCAACAATTGCTTCTTGAATGCGGGCGAGAGGCAGCCCTCTATAACCCTAAGTCGTATTGCCTCTTCAAGGGAAAATGCATCAAATTGGCAGTGAGCTCCTTTCACCCTTAAGCGAGTTATGAATTCATCCACCATCTCTTGTGGCTTTTGTGAACATTGGTTGAAAAGGTATCTTTCGTAATCGTGATTTACTTCAACTATGAGGAGTTTGTCTAGTGCTTTGATTATTTCTGGGAAGTTGTTTTGTTCAGCTGCGGGAATTGTCTTGACAATGGTCTTAATCTCTCCCCCTACGAGATTGAGGAAGATGTCTCTGATATTGGGGGAATCGCCGTCTTCTGGCCCTCTCACAAAGTGATGGAAGTCCTCAATCCATTCAGTCCACCTGGGCCCTTTCGTGGCGTGGGGCGTTGTGGTGAACGGTGGCGGCATCCTCGGTTGTATGGATTTAGCTGTGCGGGCCGGCTGAGGTGATGCTGGATTGCTCATCTCGTGGGGTGTTGTTGACACTGTTGTGCCCTTGTGGAGTAGGGAAGTCCTTGTCGTCTCACTGTTGGGTGAGTGTGAAAGTGCACCACCGGTGGGCACTTGAGGTTGAGGTGCAGGGCACTGTGAGTCTACTGGGAAGACTACGGGGCCTGATGTGTCTCAGGGTATTGGCTTAGTCCACTTTTGCGGGGTCCACTGCGCACTGTGACGTGTTGGTGGAGACTAAGGAGACCTGTGGTCTGTCTCAATGAGGGTGTTTCAGGTCCACTCACTGGTAGGTGGGAGCGTGTCCGCCGCTGGACGCTCTTGATCTGGTGAAGAGCTGGTCGCTCTTTCAGCCGTGGTGTTGTACTGTGGACCTTGAGTGGCCTCTGGGGTGGCATAGGCCGCTGTATTTTCTTATGTGAGGCGTGCAGTATCTTCAGGATGCTGATAGGCCGCCTCCAGCTGGAAGGTGTATGCGGCGGGATTGCTGCCACAATCAGGAGGAAGGAGGCTGGCGAGCTGCTGGCGCCGGGTATGTGCGTGGTGGGGTCACTCACGCTTGCAGGCAGCTGAGGAGACCTGGCGGGCTGCCAGAGTCGGGCGTGCACCACGGGCCTGTGTCGCTTGGCTGTGGAGGAGGAGCTGGGGACCTGGCGGGGTGCCTAGGCCCACGTTCATGCGCTGCAGGATCGCCTGTGGCTCTCCGTCGCTTGTATGAGGCAAAGGAGGAGGAGGAGGAGACTTGGCGGGGTGCCCCGGTCTGGCCACAAGCGCAGCAGGATCGCTTGCAGCTTCAGGAGGAGGAGGAGGAGGAGGCTTGACGGAATGTCAGCGGTTAATGGAGTTTGGCAGACTGCCAATAAGGATGACTCCGTCATGTGCGGGGCAGTCCTCATCGCCAGTGTTGCCGTGGATTTGGCAAAGCAAGACACACACGCAAGGAGGTTTCGGGGAACCAACTTTATTTCATTTTTACCAAACTGTTACTGGCACTTTGCGCGCCTTTACCCGCATTCCAAACTCCCTGCAACCCTCGTCATTAAGTCCCGCCCCCATTGTGGGCAGGGCAACCATTAACTCTGTGGTGGCCGGCAACAGAGTTCACACACTGAATAGGAAACAGGCCCTGTAGAAGGCAGGGAATGTGGTCGTGCAGGCAGCCATTTTGGAAGATCTGGTGAGGGCGTTTTAGGGGGGAGCAGTTACTGATTTAGTAGCTCCAATCCAGGCATGGGTTCTGTGCCCCTGTGTCAACAAATGCGCGGAGAGTGTAGAAAAAAAACGAGAGCCATTGCCCTATCACGGAGCGTTACCTCTGACTGTTACCGGCTAGATGTTTCTACATGACTAGAGAGTAGCGAGGTTTTAGGACTGTATTCCCGTAAATGTAGAGTGAACAGTATTAGGGCACATTGCATTAAAAAAAATATATAATGACATGAAGTAATTTGTGATCTCATACGGGGTCCAATCTATTATATTGGCGCTACGTTATAAATGACTTATGTCATTTATATCGTAACACTTCACAGACGCTGGATCTACCATCAGACGGAACATACCAGTGCACACAATCCATAAAACACCAGCCAAACCACACATTAATGCACGGAAATACACGCCAACACAACTTTCTCATGCATGCGACAAACAATCACGACACTGGACACCGCCTTCTGGACACAACAAACCAGTGAGCACGATTATACTTCCACCCTAACTGCACATGACTCGCACACCCAACAAAAACACTAGGCACAACCAAGGCACTGAGTCTTACCCTTATGGTTACAACAAGCCGGGCCGCGCAACCAACTCGCATGCAAGATAACACACACAGATGCCAGTTTCTCCTGTTTCTGAAACTATCGTATCATCCTATCCTCACTAGCATACCCTGCCCTCTGTTCTTGCATAGCCTCGTCAGAGCCTGGA
Source organism: Ambystoma mexicanum (assembly GCF_040938575.1). Lineage (NCBI taxonomy): Eukaryota > Metazoa > Chordata > Amphibia > Caudata > Ambystomatidae > Ambystoma > Ambystoma mexicanum. The sequence continues at coordinate 1,524,868,397 of NC_090922.1, read as the reverse complement.
AACTGCCCCTGGGTAGTAGCGGTGCACGGTATAAATCAACATATCATAACATATGCTAGTATGACCATGCAAGACCTACTCTGTTGGTTTCACCACTACACAATGCCATGCTGCCACAGTGAAGATTTGACCAGACTGGATCCACAAATGTGGGCCAGTACCACGTAGTATCAGTAAATAATGCCATGGTAGAGTAAAAGCTGCCACCTCCCTGTAGAAATCTGAAAGTGGTTCCTGGCTCTTGCACATGTGCTGTGGAGCCAGAAGGCCTCCACCCCTCGGGATCTGGATGTGCGGGAATGGGAAAGATCAAACCCTCACACATTCAACGCTGCAATAACCCAGCCTACAACCCCCAATGGGTCATGCAAGGCTGGGGAAGCAAAACTCCCACGACTTTACATGGCTCCTTGGGTGTGCACGTTGGGGAACTACAGTTTATTGTTTATTTATATAGCGCTTATACACAGGTGAAGTGCTTCAAAGCACTTCAAGGTGGGAAGGTAACAAGGGAAAACACTAACCATTCTTAGGCCTTGAAGATTTCGAATGATCTAAACATAAACAAAAATTGCATACTAGGCCTGATGTCATTTCTCCTAGTGCAAGTGTGTACAGTTAAGACCAAGCTCGGGAGAGGGGGGCTGGAAAACAGTGGGGATGGGGAGGACAGGACGACCAAACTATCTGGTTCTAGTAACATTTAGGTCATGCACACGTACAGATGGAGGTGCAGAGACGGCGGGGGTTGGGGGACAAAGAGTCCGGTCCAGCCGGGCCCTGGGTTAAGTGCAGAGAGGTTGCCCCACTCAGGAGCATACGCTGAAAGTGAAGTAATGGTCAACAGTGCAGTGGTCCGGAGGAAAGTGCAAAAGACTGGCGGGGGAGCCTGAGACCTGTATGCTCTGGAGGTGAACCAGGCAACCAGTCAACGAAAACTGAGCAAAGTTGGGGAAGAGAAGGAGGAAGGAGGGTGAAGAGAAAAGAACAGAGGTTAACAGGGTAGAAGAAGAGAGAAGGAGGAAGAGAAAAGGAAGGTCTTGAGGAGTTTCCAGAACTTAAGGTGCTATGTCGCAAGGCGGAGAGAGGCAGGGAGGCTGTTCCAGAGGGAAGCACCTGCAGAGGATTAAGATATACCCCCAAATCTCAGTTTGTGGAAGCAGTTCACCTGCAGAGAGCTGAAGGAGGACGGGCGGAGGACTTTAGAGGGACAGGATTAAGGAAGAGATTGTTGTAGATAGTGAGGGCCTCAGCCCAGAAAGCCTTGTGGACAATGCAGAGGGTCTTGCCCTTGAGCCTTGCAGCCACTGGGAGCCAGTGGAGGGATTTCAGCACCAGAAAGATGCGGCCCCTGGGCTTGAGGCAAAGGATAAGTCTTGGGGTTCTGTTCTGGATGAGTTGTAGAGGACGGAGAGTAGAAGTAGGAAGATTGAGAAAGAAGCTGTTGCAATAGTTCAGTATAGAGAGAACCAGGGTTGCGCCTCTGCGGGAAAGTGAGAAAGGGTAGAATACCTATAAGGAGGTGCAGTTGGTAGTTGGACTTTTTGGAGATGTCTGAGAAGTGAAAAGCGAATGAGAGAGTGGAGTCAAGGATGACCCCAAGATGTTTTGCCTCATTGGAAGGTGAGGGCGCAGGGCCAAGGGAGGCAGGCCAGTGAGAACGTGTAAAAGCAGGAGCAGGGGTCCTGTCTTACTGGCATTCAGGCATAGATCGTTAGCAGCACACCAAGCCAACAGTTCAGTTGAAGCCAGCCCAGGAGCATTCCCTCAGCTGCTTGTACAACTGGGGGAGCGCTCAGTGTTTTCACTGGGCTAGCTTGGCATGTCCATAATGAGTGGCAGGTGTCCATTATGGACAAGCTGTCTCTGGATCCTTCCATAATTTTTCACATATTTTGTTTTTACTGCTGATCATAAAAAGGCATTGGTGGTTTTGCACCCATTGTCCTGAATCTCCTAACCCCCACCACAAGGTTTACGCAAAACACAATTATTTTTCAAATATACGTTTATACAACCGACATTATTCTGGTACATCGACAAAAACGGTCAAAGCTTTATGCAAACCACCAGATATGTGAATGGAGGTCAGTCACCAATCTTCCAACTAGAACAAGGAACTAGACACATTTGCCCTGTCGACTCGCGTTGACTCACTAGTATAAGCGATCAGACAGAACCTTTTAATTAATTGGCAAAGGAACAGCTGCAGGAATCAATAATCCTAGTCAAAGGCCGAATGGGAAAAGCCCCGGATTGTGTGCCTTCACTGAGGTGCTATGGAGGCATTTCCTCTTTTCTAGGCACCAGATGGCCCTTCGAGTGCTGTTCTCGCTCTATGCTCTTCCTGTCATGACCTACAGAACACGCCCCTTTTCGACTTCCTGGTCCTTGTCTCAACGGGGCTTACACTCCCTGGTACTCCCAACATGGCCGTCCTCTGTGAAACACCTTCCTCGCTCTACCGTTGGACGTAGCGTGTTCTATTAATAGACCACGCCTCCCGCGGCTCCGCGCGTCTCAATGCTATTGCGAAGTAGCGACCAGACGTGTGCTCCGTAGCTCGCAGTATTGTTTTCCTTGATTCTTTCCCAGCCAATCCCATTCCTAGTCCCTTTCCTTCCTTTCTTGATTCCTGGACTCGTGTGCTGAGTAGCGCACTCTGTAAATTTCCCGGATTCCTGTATCTTTGCATCCCGGAACCTTGAACGCACGCTGGAGTCAGAAGAGACTTGTGCAGCCTTATTCAAGACCCGATCCGTCCGCAAGAAGGCATCGACCAAGAAATCCAGCAAAGATCGAACTCTGGTGAGATGGGGGAACTCCTTGACACTTCCTCTCTCTAACCTCATCACCCCCTCCAATCTTTCCTGCCACTTTTACTCTAATGACGACACAAATCTTGTTCTCCTTTTCCTCTCTCTCTGACTTCCTTTACTCCTCTGCCTCATACTGTCTCTTGGCAACTTGTCATGGAAGGCTTCCTGCTTTCTTCATCAGAACACATCCAAAACCAAAGTTATCTACTTTTCTTTTTCCTCTCCTTCTCCTGCCAGCTCTCCCACTGGTTTGCACTTTCCCCCTCATTTCATTCTTTTTCATCTTCACCTCATATTCTAGGTGTCACCTTTGAATCAAGTCTGGTGGCTGGGAAGTCAGGTACCGCCAATTTTGTTAATCCCCATTGCCATAGAGTCCCAGAGTACCACTATGGGAGTGGGGATCACAGAAGCACTGGCACAGTTCTTAACGGTGCCGGTGCTTCTGTGATGGACTGACTGCCATGGCCACTGTGCCCGGCAGGGTCAGACCTGTTGGACACAGTGGCTGCGGCAGGCAGACCTTTAGTAACGGCACTGTTGTTTCCAGACTAATAATGAGGCCCATGATCTTGTTAAGAGCTTTTGTGGAAGCGCTCTATAAATTCAATAAATGCAACACAGATGTATATCCTGCATATCTGGAAGGTATTTGAAAGGAGTTCAGTAGATCTGCTAGAGGCTTCATGTATTCACTGAAAAGCTAGGATGAGAGGGTAGGCCCTTGGTGTACTCCCCTCTCTGGAAGTCTATCGATGGTCATGAAGTTGCCTAGTTTGACTTTAGCTGATTTTCCTTTGATGAAGGAAGAACGCAGTTTGATGGTAGTATCTTTGAAGCACATGCATGACTAACTGTATCTGAGTAGGTTGTGGTCCACTGTGTCGTAGGCTGCCGAAAGGACTAGTAGAACGAGGCCCACTGTTTTATTATCCTATGCTTTTGGGTTGTGTTCTTTCATGATAAAGAGGGTGCTCTCAGTGCTTCTTTGTGATGTGAAGCTGGATTACTCTCATAGAAGGGATTGCTCTCCTCAATTCGTAAATTGAGTAATGGTGGCCTTTTCCATTATTTTGCCCACCCACAGGAAGGTAGAACATTATGGGGGCCCCAGTGTTTACAGTCTCTTATTAGGGTGGATGGGCATTGGTGACATGCTTTTTCAGATGTTTTGGTGAATCTGGTGACTCTAAGGGTGCTGGAGCGCAGACAGTTTGCTTGTGGTGACTTCAGGAGAGAGATTCTCATGGTCTGTCTTTATTAAATGAATGGTCATTTGGATGTCTTGGATGTTCTAGTGAATGATAGGGCCAAATGTTTGCTCATTTGTAGGTTGGCAGTCCTTAGGGTATAGTTCAGAGTCCGGTTTCTGAGATCTATACTAATACTGAACGCTTCAGAGGTTCTGTGTTTGGTTAAGTAGATACAACTCTGTCAGAGTAGGGCTTCTTCTTATGAAGTAGTGGTGGGATCAGGAAGTTATTTTCAAAGTGCTTTGGTCCTGCTGATTTGGACAGCTGTGCCATCTGTGCTACAGGTTTCTAACCTTCCTTCTCCATATCTTTAACTCCACGTTGAACCATCCATTCTTTCTCTTGATGGGTGACGATTAAGGCTTCTTTTCAGAACATGGCACAGGACAAACAGGGTATCGTTAATATCCAGACACTTCATAGTGCCACTCTCTCATTCCATTGGGTCGTCTTCACCAGTGATAGGTTTTTCCAAAGCTATGTGTGGCTATCTTTTTTATAGGTCTTATTTGATCCCACTGCAACCTCTCTGGGTGTGTGTTCCATCTAATAATTGGTGATCAGTTGCTGACCGGGCCATGGCACCAACGTATGAGAGAGTGTTTTGATGGGGAAGTTTATGAAGAATAAGAATGTCCATTGCAGGGGCATTTATATTGGGGGCTTCATAGATCCATTGTGAAAAACAGAATTGGTCATGGGATTGAGAAAGGAGTTTGCTTCCTTGTTTTGAGGGGTGAAGGTCCAAATATTGATATCCTCATAATCAGGACTTATTGCATGTGATAATGATGCTATTCAAGAAGTCTCCCATTTTATGTTGAAGGCGTTTCCCTTTCTTGTGGGGTCACTAAACTACGATGAGCGTACTGGAAGTATTGCCATCCAAGAAGCATCTGCCGTTTATACGTCTTGGATGAGTGGCTTGGTAAAACAGTGCAAATTAACAAGGGGGGTCCTGGGAGTCCGACCGAAACACGTGTCTGGGGTTTCTGTTGGTACTGTTGGTACTCTTGTTCAGAGGAGAATTGCCTAGCATTTCGGTGCTGGACTGCCCCAGGGCAGGACAAAGACTGATATGTATGGGATATTTCTTCTCTGTGAAAGATAGTGAGATAAAGACTCTGGGTAAGTCTCTCGTAACCAGGACTAATGTCTGGCAGAGGAACTCCCAGGATCCCCCTGTTAATTTGGTAAGACAGTGGACTGGATTTTCTTCTGCATCCACCTTCTGTCATGAAACCTTGTTTCTGTCCCCTCTGGTCTTTCAGGTCTATACGGCATCGTACCATAGCGACCTTACGAGCCCCCCAACATGGCGGTTGTCGTTTTCGGATCCGTGGTCTAGCTCATGGGAATACCTCCATAGCTTGATAAGCGCCCCGCCCCTGTGGTACGGCGCGTGTCAACGCTTGCAGTTTCCGAGTTCTTCGGCCGCTGCTTCCCTTGTGTTTCCTGTTCGCCTACCTTGGAATCCCTGCTCAGTGATTCCATCCTGTTTCCACCCTCCCTGGAGTGTGCGACCACAGCCGAGTTCTGCAGTACTGCCACGGTTGCCCTTGGACCGCTGCTCCTCCTTCCTGTGCTTCCAAATAGCCGCGGTTGCCTTTGGACCGCTGCTACTTCTCCCTGGGCTTCTGAATCCTTGAACTCACTGCGGTTGATTGTAACCACTCCGATTCTTCCCTGGGAATTCTGTCTTCACATTGGACAGCTGAACAGACTACCCGACAGAGTTGTCGGATGAAACCCGTCTTACCTTCACGAGACTCGCACCTCCAAGAAGCGCGGGAAGCTTGTAACAACAAAGAAGAGACACTCCAAGCCCTCACAGGTGAGCCAGCAGACATGTTTTGACACCTCCAAGTGTTAGTGTTTCCCTTTTCTACTTGGAATGTGTGCCCTGGTGGCAGGAGGATATCTAAGATATCTCAGTAAATGTCCTTAAATAAGGTTTCAGGGATTCCACATTAGTTGTATATGGAATTCCTCAATGCCATTTCTTTAAATCGCTGACCAGGCATTACCAAGGCCTATGTCGGGCAGGGTGCTGGGCTGTGCGTCCTATCGGGGATGTCGTAGGCTTGTATTTGTGTCTATGCTGCTGTTTATGGTTTACTCTATGATTTGATTGTCTCTTCTTAAGACTCTTGACGCACACATAGATGGTTGGATTTAATGTGTGGTTTATCAGGGGGAGTTCTGAGTATGTGGCTGTTGACCCATTGCGCATTGTATCTGTTGGTGGTTAACATGGCCATGTGGTAGGTCAGAAGTGGCAAACCAGTTTTTGTCATGATAAAAAAAAGTAGTTTATTTAAATAAGGAAAAGGCTTTTTTATCACTATTCTATGGGTTTCTCTAACTAACAAAACTAACTGTGGTGCTCATCGTCAGTATTGAAGTCCGAAAAGAAAACAGTCTGTCCTCTGTCTCAAAACAGATCTATTCTGACCCTACCACTAAGAGAAATCAACAAAAGGTCCAGGAGAATGACTCCCTTCTCCTGGATAGGCTTTTCTCAGCCCTAGTAGCTGATCCTTAAATAGTTATTGGCTATTTCTTGGATAGATTTGTATGCACAGTTCCTCTCTGGGACTGTGCCACCTTTCTGGTGGCCCTCTTATTTCTTGAATCAGACTTCGTCTCATTGCTATGTTTGGGATGTTATCCCCTTGTATGATGCTTCCTTGAAGTGTCTCTGTATTCTTCTTGTTCCTTACTTCTTCATAATCAATATGTCTCATATCAATTCACCTTCTTCTGCCAAACTGCCCTTCTCCTTAGATCGAATATAGCAGTCCAAGCAACTATGTTTGCTCCCTGTGAGGTTATGCATACTGCCACCCCTAGGAAGAATGTTGCATAGCAGACTCACCTCCCTTGCCTCACAAGGAAAGGCTCCCCTCTAGGGAGAAGAAACAAAACCCCACGATTCGTCACATGCCCTTGTTTATTGTGCTTAAGGATGGTATTTGGTCATTGTCCTGGAGGAGTGGGGAGGATGGGTTGTCTAATTGCCAGTTTCAAAAAAAGGTTGGGAAAGATGTTTGCTAAGGTTATTAGAGAGGATTATTTGACTTGCAGCATGATCTTGCTGTTAATATATGGGTTGTTTGTTGGCATCCACAAAGAGATCTAGGAAAGAAAAGCAGAGCTTAACTAATGATGAAGCACAACTCACGCATCAACACTCGCAGAAATATAGCCTGCTGGAAAGTACAAACTGCCACATGTGTACAAATAACTGTTGACACAGTTCAAAATAGGCTTATCAGCACTCACAGGGTAAGAAGAAGCTGATTAGCATTATCAGCCTATGAAAGAATGGAAAAAAAGATTAGTGACCTTAAAGAGATGCTCAGGTGCCCCAAACAGAGACGGAGGGAACCAAAGGCATATCCTTCATAAAGTTCTCCAGGGATCATGTTTAAAGTACTTATTAAGGAGAAAGACCACGGCTGGTACTGTACAGTGGCGAAAGCTAACTTAGTACATGTGCTTTTTGTGTTTGCAGGAATGTATCCACCTTCTGCAGAGAGGGATTTAATAAATGTAGCTTAATGTTGGAAAATAGGAATTACTAGATCCCCTATTAAAAGCCCCTGAGAGCCTGAACTTTACTCAAACCCATACAAGACAATGAAATCAATTGGCTGCTTCAAGCTGTGCTAAGAGACTCATACCTGTGCCCTGGAAGTGGATCAGCTAACCGGATACAGGGCTGGAGGATCCAGTCAAACTAGCTGCCCCAGAAAAGAGATCATCACCCAAGGAAGAAACGCAGGAGAAAAAAGAATCCTATTTTGTAAGACTTCATCAAACTACATGGAATCTGAGAGAATTAGCGAGTGCAGGCCTAAGGGGATACAACCAGTGATACCACCTTCTGTGACGCCACTCCCCATAAGCCCCCTAAAGACACACCACCATAGCCTCTATGCCTTTGATAGAATCCATCCAAGGTCAGCCCACTTTCATGATTTCCTTTTAACCCCTATCATTTAACTTTGGATTCAGTAGGAACACTGATTAATGAGATGTGCAAAGGTAGGATCCATGGTTAAAGGTAATAGCACGTTTGGAATAATGATTATTCCCTGATGTTAGAGGTGTTAAAGGTTGACAGACAATTTCAGATCACTAAGCTATGTGTTGAATAGGAATTGATATAAAAAATAAATAAAAAAGGGTCACATTTCTGCCTGACCATATATTTGACAGGAGTGGATTTAGCAAGAGGGGTGCTGAGAAAGGTCCAGCTGTACTTGGTGGTCATCTCTGGGCAAGATGGACCCAGCAAGACTAATACACCACAAAGTCTGAGATTATATATTCCATTCCAACTCCTGCTTACAGACAGATTTTTTCTAGCACCAAATACTGTGCTCCAATTAACTTACTTTGGTCGGGCCATGCAACATTTTACATTAAAATCTATAAAACGCCATTTATAAAAAATAAAACGAGTAAAAACAGAACAGACGTTATCCCAACACGAAGGAGAGATCAAACCACTTCTAAACATAACCTGAAATGAACAAGCATCACTGTGCCTTTTCCAATTTATTTTATTCTGTTTTAGATATCTATATGGGGACTAAGAAAAAGAGTGGGACCTTCTTGCGTACAGATATAGGATACTACTAGTCAGCAATATGATCAATTCTACAATAGTATGATATGGCCAATTAGAGTTTCTCTCTCTCACTTGGTTGCTTAGTATGTTGCCCAAACTCTAGTTGTGCTTCTGAGTTTCTCTCTCTCACTAGGTTGCTTAGCATGTTGCCCAACCTTCAGTTGGGCTTCTGAGTTTCCCTCTCTCACTTGGTTGCTTAGTATGTTGCCAAACCTCCCGTTGGGCTTCTGAGTTTCTCTCTCTCACTTGGTTGCTTAGTATTTTGCCCAACGTCCAGTTGGACGTCTGAGTTTCTCTCTCTCACTGGTTGCTTAGTATGTTGCCCAACCTTCAGTTGGGCTTCTGGGTTTCCCTCTCTCACTTGGTTGCTTAGTATGTTGCCCAACCTTCAGTTGGGCTTCTGAGTTTCTCTCACACTTGGTTGCTTGGTATGTTGCCCAAACTTCAGTTGGGATTCTGAGTTTCTCTCTCTCTCACTTGGTTGCTTAGTATGGTGGTTGCTTTGTATGTTGTCCAAACTCTTCTGAGTTTCTCTCACTTTCTTCCACAGCCTTTAGCATTTGCTCCTCTTCTCCTCAAGGGACCTGCTTCAATCCTGGTCTCTATTCCAAGGTCTTATGGAAGGATTGCCTTAGCCTCTGCCCAGGCTTCTCAGACAGGTAATTAACTTACTTTGGTGTGGCCATGCGACATTTTACATTAAAATCTATAAAACACCATTTATAAAAAAAAAAAGTAAAAACAGACCAGAAGTTATCCCAACACGAAGGAGAGATCACACCACTTCTAAACATAACCTGAAATGAACAAGCATCACTGTGCCTTTTCCAATTTATTTTATTCTGTTTTAGATATCTATATGGGGACTAAGAAAAAGAGTGGGACCTTCTTGCGTACAGATATAGGATACTGCAAGTCAGCAATATGATAAATTCTACAATAGTATGATATGGCCAATTAAAGTTTCTCTCTCTCACTTGGTTGCTTAGTATGTTGCCCAAACTCTAGTTGTGCTTCTGAGTTTCTCTCTCTCACGTGGTTGCTTAGCATGTTGCCCAACCTTCAGTTGGGCTTCTGAGCTTCGTCAACTCTCCCATATTTTAGCTTCCAGGCAGGCCGTGCTTCAGGGTAGTCAGGCTCCTTCACCCAGGCTGCATCCCCTCCTTCAGAATACAGCTCCTCTTCCATTTACCAGCATCTGGAGAGAAATACAGGGAATATGTCCCTGGCTGCGACAAGTTCAGAATGAGCTGGCTCTGATTTTGTAGCCAGACCCCTCCTCATTCTCTTGGCTGCTTAATGGAGGAGAGCCCTGCATACAGGATTGGCTGGCAGGGTGTTTCCACGCTGATCTTCTTGGCTTAGGCTCTCGCTCCTGATTGGCCAGTTGGAGTTCTATTATTTTTATTATGATTTCACTTTCTTTATTTCCTTTATTTATTTTTCTTTTATCCTGGGCTTCTTTTAAAATATGTTTTCTGGTCCTTGCGGCTCAGGCTTTTTAAAATTTAAGTACCCCTTATATTTCCCCAGGTTCCTCTATGAGGATTTGAAGCCAGGTCCTCCCCTAGGCTCTATGGTGTTTCAAACATACGGGACTAGGGCCTTTCCTCTGAAGTCCTGCAGTGTCTCTGTGCCATCAGCTCTCATACATTTCCATGCCTCAGAGTGGAACACACCGCCATTGTGTATCCCGTTGCTCCAGCATGGGCATGCTAGGGGATGCATGCCCCGTTGTTCCTCCATGTCTCGTGAGCTGCACCACTGCTGCCGGCGTCCCGATCCAGCAGGCAGAGCTGCTACGGTTGCTAGGCAGTCTATGATAAGTCTCTTGTGGGGACTGCGGCACTACAATTCACCACAGTCCAATGTTGCCATTTTCTTCTCCACTCCATGACTCAAGATGGGAGCATTGGGACCACTTCATTATGTGCCTGTTGTTTTATAGTTGACACAATATCTAGATGAACGTCATATGGAAATAATGTAATCAGCATCGACAGAGTGACCTACTTAACCAATCGTAGGAACCTCAGCAAACTATCCAGCACACAAAGAGTGCAGATGGCCAGCCACCTGCTTAGTTCTATCGGAAAATCCCTCAGTTTAGCTCAGGCCCAACATGGTTGAACGTTGCACCATCTTGCTACGTTTCTAACATTTGTATCCTTCTCTTTGGTTCGCTATAAGAGTTCACCACTAGACCCGTTCCGTCGTGTGATTGAAGCAGGAAAGAGCACTTCCTCAACAGTATGGCAAGCCGCTGCATTGTCAGTGGACTAGCGGTATGTGGTGGATTCACAGACACCAGGGTCCGAGAGGCATTTCTGTTTGTTTACATGTGCTCCTACTTGCTGTAGACATGGGGTGTGTGTTGTTTGCAGGGGTTTTTAGTGACAGATTGAATCCTCCTCTTGGCTTTGCAGGTGTGTGTGTACTACTCAAAGATGGCTGCCAATGTTTATGCTGTGTAAAAGTTGACACAGAGATGGCTGGAGTGTTTCCTACACCATCCGGGTGCACAATTCATCCCAGTTAGGCCATCACATGTTTATATAAAAGAAAGAAGTTTCTTGTTGCAATGTCTAGATCCTGGGTGTCCAACCATTCGATCGTGAGCCACTAGAAGCTCGCCTGCGGCATCCCAGTAGCTCCTTGCATCAGACACCAAAATGTGCACTGTGTTTATTTTGCTGTCTGAAGTCCCTGGCCCTCTTCCTCTGCCCCCTCCCTCTACTCTTCCTGCAAAGCAAATTGTCAAAAGATGTTCGCACGGTGAGAGGAGAGGTTACACCTGGGATTGAAGGGCTCAGAGCAGTATCCCAAAAAGGGGTCAATTAATTGTATTTATTTGATTTTATATAGCGCTTTAAACCAAAGCGCTTTACATTAGAACAACAAGAATACATTAGAAGCAATAAGTACAAGTACAAGACTTGAGTCAAATAATCAAGAACAGTAAGCAGAACAATTGCTATGATCATTAGACAAAAACCTGGATAGGGAGAAAGTACAAGGGAAGTAGTGAGGAGCTGTCAGGAAGGGGGATAAAGAAGGTGGGACTTTAGGGAGGAGCAGAAAGAGGAGTAAGAGGAGATGGAGCGGATAGTAAGAGGAAGAGAGTTCCAATGTTGAGGGGCAAGGAGCTGAAAGGAACGGAATCGGGAAGCACAGGATGGGGGAGGAACAGTGAGAAGGAAGAGGTCAGCAGAACGGAGGGGGCGAGAGGGAGAGTAAAAGGAGAGGAGAGAGGAAAGGAGTGGAGGGGCAAGATCATGAATAGATTTAAAAACAAGACAGAGGAAGTTGAATTTAAGTTGAGAGTGAAAGTAAAGCCAGCCAAGAGAGGAAAGCGAAGAAGATACGGAGTCGTGAGGAGAGAGGGAGCAGAGAGTACGGATAGCAGAGTGGTAGAGGGATTTGAGGAGGGCAAGATGAGAGGCAGGGAGGCCATGTAGGAGAGCAGAACAGTAGAATAGAAGAGAAAAGATAAGGGAATAAATTAAGAGTTTGGTGGCATGGAAGGCAAGGAAGGATCGGATTTTGCAAACATTGTAGAGGTGGTAGCGACATGCTCGGGTGGTAAGAGAGATATGATGGGTAAAGGAGAGGTTGGAGTCAAGGTGGAGGCCTAGATTGTGGTCGGAGGCTGAAATGAGGAGATGAGCAGGGGGGAAGAGGATAAAAGGAGGGGGAGAGGGAGGAGGAAGAGTGTTAGCAGGAAGGAATAAGACTTCAGTTTTATCAGTCTTTAGGGTGAGAATGTGAGAGGACATCCAGTTTTTAATAGCAGTGAGACAGGAAGAGTTTTTGAAATGGATGTCAGGAGTGAAGGAGGAGAAGGAGAGGAAAAGCTGGGTGTCATCAGCGTAGAAATAGTAAGAGATACCAAAGGAAGAGATGCTTTGGGCGAGAGAGGAGGTGTAAAGAGAGAAGAGGAAAGGGCCAAGCACAGAGCCTTGGGGAACACCAAAGTCAAGGCAATGGGTTGGGGAGGAGCGGCCGCCACAAGAGACAGAAAAAGAGCGGTTAAAAAGGTAGAAGGAGAACCAGTTGAGGACAGAGCATTTCAGACCAAAGGAGGAAAGAGTGTTGAGGAGTAAGGGATGATCGACAGTGTCAAAGGCGGCAGAGAGGTCTAGGAGGATGAGAACAGAGGAATGCTTGGAGTAGCGAGCAGTGAGGAGGCATTTGAGAACGGAGGTGAGAGCAGTTTCAACGTTTGGGACGGAATCCAGATTGAGTAGGAGGGAGGAGCGAGAGGTTGGAGACAAATGTTGAGAGTTGGGAATAGACTACGTGTTCCAGGAGTTTAGAGAGGAATGGTAGAAGAGAGATGGGACGAAAGTTGGAAGCCAGGAGGGTTTTTTCAGAATGGGGATGGTTGTAGCATGTTTGAAAGCTAATGGAAAGGTAGCGGTGGAGAGACAGATATTGAAAAAAGAGGTGAGGTAAGGTATGAGGAGAGGGTAGATTTTGGGAATCAGACGGGTGGGGAGAGAATCAGAGGGGGCAGCAGTAGAGTGAGTTTTGGACAGGAGGAGGGAAACATCAGAGTGAGTAACAGGGGAGAAATTAGACGTGTAAGAGGATGGAGTGGTGTGAGATGGGGAGGAGGAGAGTAAGAGGGGGAGCAAAGAATGTTTTGACGTAGGGTGAGTATCTTACAGGAAAAGAAGTCAGCAAAGTCAGAGAGAGAAATAGAATCGGTAGAAGAATGATCGGGAGTGGGAGAGGAGAGAAGACGAGATAGGGTTTGAAAGATTTGACGTGGGTGAGAAGATTGAGAGTGGAGAACGTTAGAGAAGTAGGAACGTTTGGCAGAGCTAAGGTAGGAGTCATAAAGAGAATGGTAAGAAAAGTAACAATTATCAATAACAAAAGTGAATGGGAAATGTGTGTTGTGGCCATTGTCATCAAAAGGTGCATATGATGGCTGATTAGAAAGTCCAACAGTGTTTATTCAGATTTATATTGGTTAGCATTGCTCTGTATGCTGGTAACTGTACACTTTCAATCAGAACGGGGACAATAAAGTTACAGCTGTAATCATTTTGCTCAGTTCGAGTGTGTGTAGAAAAAAGAGAATCTGTGTGAGTCATAGCTTGCAAGAAAAAAGGTACATCTAGTGGTATGTGTTGTTGTTTATGTTAAAACTGGCATTTTCTTAGAAGTTGAAGATACTCTGTTTTAAGGCAGTAGTACCCAATTGTATTTAATGTTAAGATGGGATTTGCTGTGACAAGGAGGATCCCACCTCTATGTGTGGCCCAATACAGGAAGTCAAGTGCTAACAGAAATGTTACATTTAAGAAAATGTGGTAAACTAGCTGCACTGCATTCTGGTGCTTGTACACTTATATTTATAAAACTAAACAGGAATGCAACATGACATGTGCTCTCAATGCCAAGAATTCAAAAAACATGATTTCATAGTTCCGTTTCAGCCTATGTTTTACGAAACAAGCGTATGAATGAATGAATTATGTGAGAAACGTGAGCAGTGGTTTGTATGTAAATATTTTGATATGTATAGAATTAATATAGCTTAAACATTGTTACTAAGTAACAGATCACTGTATAAAACAGGGTGGCGAACACAGGGAACAAACACAGAGGAGAGCCATGGGATGGGAGAACAATTAATAGTAGTTGACCCCATTGGCTATGTACACAAACTGGGAAATCTACAGAGATCTGTGGGGATCCTGTGTGCATACGTTCAAATTCTGACAGAGGATTTTCAGCCTTTCAATACTGGGTTCAAATGGTCCAGTTAATGAGCACTATTTTTACTAAAAAATGGGCAAAACACCATATAATGAACACACCATTCTCTAACACATGTGAAATTCCAACAGGTGCCTGCACACCAGCAGTGGACAGGATATGCCAGCAGTGTGCCGACACTGCCACTGTAAAGCACCGGCTGATGCCATTGCAAACAATATGCCATAAGTGTCATTTTAAACCATTTTTGTGATGCTAGAGCCCTCAAAATGTCTGAGAGAGATAGGTTATTCAAAGGGTCATCGAGTTTGCACCAGTTTTGGTGATTATTTAAATCACTTCAAATCATGAAGGGTGGTGTTAATTCTTTAATTCATTACTTTGAGTCAAGTTATTGCTCCATTATATACAGAACATTGGTGTTCCCACAAAATTTTGATTCCAAATGTTGAACCTCTGTTCTCTCTCCATACAAGAATAATCACATTTTCTATTGATTCTATAGTTAGCCTTCAATGATTTTAACCTCTTGAGAATTTTAAACCTCAACACGTGGTTCACCACTGTCTGTATGCAATGGGTCATCAGGCGGTATATATTCTTTTTTTTACCTAAATTGTCTATGGAATCAGAAAAGAAATACATTGAAAAAAACACACATCAGTGTCACCTGCTGCTCATTGGTATAATTTTAAAGAAAAATGTAAAGAAGCATTTGAATATCTGTTCTTATAATAAGCAATTTTAATGTATGCGTTATCATCACTTTGATACTTGATATAGCTTCTAAATATAGTATATCATTATTGCACTCACCCTTTTTGTAAAATATTTAGTCAAGCATGTGTAGAAAACGTTTTTTTCTTCTATGCACCTCCTTGTAATGGGGGATTATCTGTTAATATTGATATTGTTTGTCATATAGTTTTCCCAGAAATATGATATAACAAAACAGTTGTTAATTTACCTAAAGATTTGCTGTTCGAAAATGGGCACTTTTTGATTTTCGACGTGGTGAAGTCATCATGCCGGTAAGCACGATGACGTCATCATGCTAATTCACAGTGTGGTCACCTTTGTGTAACACTACTTACTCTTTAGTCTACTTTTTAGTTTTAGTGTTAATTGTGCTTCTTATTCAACAATCTACTCGTAATAAACTATACAAGTTTTCTATTTGTATGGTGTGAAAACTGCATGTGTTATGTTTCGTACGGTCTACATATATATATATATATAATGTTATTTCCCATATGTTTTTCCAAAATGTTTCCCAAAGTTTTTCATGGGTGGCTCAATAGTGTGGAGTCTTTCTGTCTTACAATCAAAGTTTGACAAATTAACACGTTTTTGATGTAGCTGTGTGATTGGTATGAAGTCTATGTAGTATATAGTTATTAAAAACACTTCTTTCATGGATTATTATAAATACCCTTGTCAGGGTTGAAACTATCTTAATCGTATGGCGTCTATTTAGTTAATCCATTACATGCTTAGTTATACATTTCAATATCATGATTTAAGACTGACTATGATTGTATGGGGTCTAACATGCAATAAGAAATAACAGTTTTTAAAATCAAATATCTCTGTGTCCATTAGGTTGGTCCATCTGACCTCTTTCTGTCATAGCAATTGTTCTCTGTCTCCACCTCTGGGTGGTAGCTCCACTCTTTCTAATCCTAGAAACTGTAATGTTTCTAATGATGCATTTTAATGCTCTGTATAAAAGTGGTTTGCCATTGAATATTTATACTATTTGTTCTTAATGGCTCTAAAGTGTTCAATTATCCTTAATTGAGTAGGCGTATGGTGCTCCCTATATACAATTTATTGCAGGTGTTTTGTATGCCATAGATAACACATTTTGGGCCCAATTCATAAAATCCAGTGCCAAAGTAGCGCAAGCGCAGCACGCCGAGAAGGAGCAAACCAGCAATTGCGTGGCATGCTTATTCATGGATTCTCCGAGGCATCAGTAGCCGTGGTGCAATGAACATAAAGGAGCACCAGTAACGCCCCAACACGCCCCTGTGCACAGGACAAAGCCAGTGAAATGCCTACTATGGCGCAAGGCCCTGCGCCATCTGTGGGACAGCACCCAGCCCCCCCATCATAATTGCGGGAAAAATCAGAGCGTACACTTGTCGCACCAGCCAAATCGCGTGGAAAGGGCTGGGCGTACACCATCCGCACCCCAGCGCAATCGCGTAGCCCGCTCGCACCTTCCAAATCGCGTGGTAAGGCCTGCGCATACCCTGTCCGCACCCCAGCGTAATCGCGTACCCCGTTCACACCAGCCAAACCGCATGGAAAGGGCTGCACATACCCTGCTCGCTGCTCCTCTGATCATGAACGCCCCAAGTCCTGTTGCCTCCTACCCTGAGCCTGCTGCTGCCAAAATGCTCGGTGCCTGTACCACAAGGACAGCCTCCAGTTGATACCACCTGGGGATGTCGTGCACGTGCTCTTCTGCTTGGTGCCTGCACTTCCTCCATTGCCATAGCTCCTGTTGCTGCTGACCTCTACTGACCCTCCTTCGACTCCCGACTGTGGCAGGATACGATCTCCGCCAGACTGGCCGCCGGGGTTGGGAAAGGTACACAGGGGGCCTTGGTGGTATCTGGCCCAGAAGACGGCAGGGAGGACGACTGGCGCACAGAAGAGGAAGAGGAGGAGGGGGTTGCAGCAGTGGCCAGCACACGTGCCAAATTTGTGACCAGGAACTGAGGAAGCCAGTTCATGAGGCAACAGACCTCAATGTGATGATGTGCAAGCTCCCTAATGGAAGCCTGCACATCGTCACGAATGGTGCCTGTACGCCTCGCGATACCGGCTAGCAACGGTTCCACCCGGTCACAAATTGCTTCATCCACAGGTAGTGGTAGATCCGTTTGCGTGGATACATCCGCCACCTGAGGATGGGTCTGGCCTGAGGCATGCCAGCAAGTGCATACTGGTGCAGTCGCAGTTCCAGGGACAAGATCAGGCACAGGCCCCTCCACGGTGGCCTGCACTGCCTCCGGCCCCTGACCCTGGACTGCACCAGTCACACCTACTTCATCACCCCGCCGGGCCCCATGTGCTGGGCTGATGTGGCCTCCTCCTCCTCCTCCACCAACCTGTATGCCTCCCCACTGTCTTCTGCATTGGATTGCCTCTGTGTGGGCTCACCTGTCCCTCCCACTGCCGAGGAGCCCACGACCAACTTTACCCTCTTTGGCCTCCCCTCAGCAGCTGCGGCCGTTGTCAAGGGCGCGGCTCCAATGTCCTTGCTACCGGAAGATGACGGTATCTGGGAGGAGGACTGGGCCCTGCGTCTGTGCCTGGGGGAGGCATCCCTGCTGCCGTGCTCCACAGCAACTTCTCCGCCCTCTTCTTCCATCGTCGCTGTGGATAGGAAAACATAGAACACCAACATCAGGCTACTGAACATATGTGTGTATGTGTGTTTGTCACAATGCAAATGTACATCAGTGGCACTGTCAAAGGTCACAACCATCATCAACCTCCACTATACACAGGGAAGTGCCATTCACACACATTCACAAACATGTCTGTCCTTCACAACAGACATTCACATCCTTAAACAAGGCACTGACACAAGATCACAATTGTGTATTCAGCTCACACACATCATGGGACATAACCATCTCATTTACACACATCACCTGACAGTCATGAGGCAGGCCATGGAGCTATCACGTCACGGTGCACTCGAGGGCAAGT
Organism: Ambystoma mexicanum; assembly: GCF_040938575.1. Taxonomy (NCBI): domain Eukaryota; kingdom Metazoa; phylum Chordata; class Amphibia; order Caudata; family Ambystomatidae; genus Ambystoma; species Ambystoma mexicanum. Next base: position 1,524,850,227 of record NC_090922.1, on the reverse strand, counting down.
TGGCAGCATGAGGCAATCACAAATCAAGAACTCAAGAAACATACTTCCCGGAGTGTTGGGCAGTCACACACTCACTATTCAGACACATGCACATGTACACCATGCATGTCCATGATGGTGACATAAGCACCCATGAGTCACACCTCTTGCACGCCCCAGTCCAGATACAGATATGCAAACATGTGCACGTCGTTACATGCCGGTGTGCATCATGCATTGCAAGACAGACACCATTGATGTGGGACAAGCTTGAATGGAGTCACATGCAGCACTGTCAGGACATGCACATAGACATCTGTACAGGAGGCATGCCAAACACATGAACACTTACCAGTCGACTACAGACGGAGCACCAACTCCAAGACGTGGGCGTACAGCGCTGGGTAGAAGCGCTCCAGAACCCTCATCTTGTTGGTGGTCAACCGGCCCCGGCGCCTTACTCGATCATCAGCAGCATTGAGGAGGCACCGAGCCTTGTTGTGGGTCCTGGACTTGAAGTCTTCCCAGGGCTTGTGGACATGATGGTAGTCGCGGGGTGCAACCCCTTCCGCGTTGATGGCACCCACAATGTCCGCCCCGAGATCTTCTTCCGTCCTTCATTGCCGACTTACGATGGGCCAGTGAAGAGGGCATCATGATGCCCCAAGACTTGCTCCACCAGGATGCCAACTTCCCTGGGTGAGAAGCTGACAGCCCTATGCCTCTCTGCTGAGGGGTTGCCACTTGCCTCAGATGGTGTTGTGTCAGACATAGCAACTCCCGAGGCAGGTGTGGGTGGGCAAGGTGGTCCTGGGGCTGGGCTGTGGAGCGGTGGTATGGCAGTCAGGAGTCTTCAGGATCAGCAGAGGTGGTCACAATGACAGGGTCACTGGCAATGGCTTCAGAGCAGGCACCAAAATGCAGGGTACGTGGGCAGCAGGCACACAGTGTGGGCTGGCAGCAGCAGATGGCTTGTAGGAGGCAGCTCGGGCAGTTGGAGGCAGGTAAATTGGCTGGTAGGCAGGAGCGTGGGTCTTCCGTGTTACTCTCGTGGCAAGCCGGAACCAGAGTGACTCTGTATGTACGTAAGCAGCGCGTAAGCGTGAAATCAGAGGAACGGCCCATAGCGCATAACTTACGTGACACGCGCTGAACGTTGGTCTTGGCATTCAGGGTCTGGATAAAGTTCCACATAGGAGAGCATCACACGCTTGCCGAGTTACAGCGGACAGACGTGTGGACTTCGTTTCCAAGCGATCTCTTCACTGTGTGCGAGCCTCTTCTTTAGGTGGGGGTTTGCCTCTGCGCACATGCGTGTACTTTTGAGGCCAACGGTGAGTTGCATATGCATTTTGCTATCTGTGGGTCCCCCTGTGTGTCGCGTAACCCCTTATTTAACATCACTGTAGCTTACGTGTCCTTCGTGTACATATTTTTTGTGTTGCTGGGTGCCGCAGCGTGCTGCATTATGTTTTTCCTTTACACGTGGGCTGCAGAAGGGTTGCGTACATGTTTTTTCATTTTTGGGTGCCTGTGCGTTACGCAGCCCATTTATTGTTTCCCCAGGGGTTACATTGAGCCTTGCTGGGGCACACCGGTGCGTTTGACATCACGTACACTGCCCCCTCACTCAGATTGCCCAGGAAATCGATAGCTGCACATCCCATTGCACCATTCCATCTGTGCCATGACTGGGAGGGCAACTAGTGGGAAGGGAGGCAAGGGTGGCAGAGGCGCCTGAGGTGGCAAAGGTGCCTGAGGTGGTGGAGGAGCCCGGCCCCGTGCAGGGGGAGCCATGCACCCCACCCAACAGGGTCAGGAAGCTGCATGGGCAGCTGTAGCAACCACCACCCAGCCTCAAGGTCACTCATTGATGCCTGTGGTGCTCCCCGCCCCGGTCCACGGAGATGCTGGGGCAAATGCCATCCATGCATCGAGGGGTAAGGGAAATGCTGTGCAGCGTCATGGCACCCAGGGTCCAGATGCAGCAGTGTCACCTGCTGTATGCACGCGCCAGGGTCAGGTAACTGCAGGGGCAACTGTAGCAACCACCACCCAGCCTCCGGGTCACTCATCTGTGCCTGTGGTGCTCTCTGCCCCGTCCACGGAGACGCAGGGGCAGATGCCATCCTGCATCGAAGGAGAAGGGAAATGCTGTGCAGCGTCATGGCACCGGCACCCAGGTACAGCCACCTGCAAGGGCACCTACAGTCACACCATCAGTGTGTGATGCCACAGCCCAAGCCACCAGTGCTCCAGCCCCTACTGACCCAAGTGGTCCCAGCCACTCGGGTGTGCACAGCCTCAAAAGAAGGCAAAGCGTGCAGTAGGCAAACAGGCTCAGTCCGAAGGCACGGCACAAGAGACCTGCACGTCGAGGAAGAGGAGCTTAAGTGATGAGGAGCTCCAGGTCCTAGTGGATTACGTGCAGCTATACCAACGCGACATGCTTGTGCAGGCAGGGAGCACACATACGCCTGCCCAGCGTATGGCCCACTGGCAGTGTGACACTGACCATGGCCTTCGGTCATGAGAGCTGCTCAGCTGCTGACGCAATGAAGAGTTGGTATGACCTGTGGCGCAGAGAAAAGGTATGATGGGTGCCAACTACACCTCCACTCTGGTGAGTAGTTCTGGCTGCATTAGCATGACTGCAATGAGTTACACATGTCATGGTGGACTGACACATGCTCGTTGACCTGCAGACTGCATACACACAATGTGCAGCACACCGTGACAAACCCCATCACCACACCTGCTCACTCCTTCCATGTCCCTCTGTCCAGCCTCTCCTGGCCCACTTCCTGCTCCAACCTGTGATTGCGGATAGCCTGTCACAATCTTGCACTCCACACTGGCCTTCTCTCCGCACATCTCTGACGGGTCACCCTGCCAGCTGCACCTCCTCAGGGGGATTCCTCCTTTCCTCTGATTCACCCTCTGATTCTGACCTGTCCACTCTCTCCAGTGGACAGGTCATACTTATGGTAGGGTACTGTAATGGCCTATACCCAGTTTCTGTGCCTCTACACTTTTCACTCTGCAACTCATCCTGGGCAGGGGGGATTGTCCTTTTGTCTGTGTGGCAGCTATTGTGTCTCCCTAGGACTGTGATGATGGCACTGGCTCCCAGTGGCTATGACTGTTAATTGTCAATTGTTCTGCATTGTCTACAGGGCCTTATGGCTCCTGGTCCCACAGTTCCTTCAACTCCATCTTCCCAATTTGCTAACTTCACATGGTATTTGATCATCCCTTTCCTACTCCTTCAGGGTCAGTTACTTCTCAGGGCAATTAGTTGGTGGTTAATGTCTATCTTCGGCTGGGGCCACCCTCTGCTACAGCCTCCCTGCCTCAATGACACTGGGGGTGAACCTTCTCTGGGGGCTCCTATGATCCTTCCTCGTGTGTTCTGCTTTCTCTGCCTCCTCTCCCCTGCTGAAGTCTTGGATGACTGGGAGAATGCACTAGTCACCTGCCCACACTATGATCTCCGAGATGGGCCTCTGAGCCACCGGTAGTACCCATGCACTGCCTACCTACTATATTCCACATTCGGCTTTTAACTGTCTCCCTACAGCCCTCTAGCAGCTATAGACAGCTGATGTCTGCACATACACTTCCACCAGCACACCGCATTTGTATTGATGGTAATGTAGTTTTATTTATTTGGTATGCCATTCCCATGTACTGCACTGCCCACTCCCACTCTCACTTCCAACCCCAGGTGTAACGCTCACCTGACTCCCACAGAGGCGCTGGCCTGGTTTGCGCTGCTGTGACCTCTTCTAAGGTTATGCGCAGGGTTCGGAAGACGGACTGGACCGGGCCCCCAAATCTGGCTTGTCTGGCTCGCAGAAGTATCCTTCTGTAGGCGAAAATAGGGGATTAACTGTCTGCGGGGTAATGCAATCGGCCTCCCACTTTCCCCTCTCACCCTCCTCGAAACCCTTCTGTGATTCCTCGTAGCGTCTCACCTTATGGTCTGGAAGGACGAGCTCTCCATCCTGCTTCTGATGCAGGGGCGCGTTGGTATCCAGTTACTTCACTGGATTTTCGGATTGGTGAGAACCAAACTTGCTTGGCTTCCAGGTAAGTTTTTTGATAAAAGTTTCCCCTTGTGTCCATGCATTATTGTACTAATGCTAGTGTCATTTTCCCCATAGGGGCCGGGGTACGGAATGCCGGGGAACAGGCACAGACCCGAGATGAGAGGTGAAATCCTTGTAGAAATCAGGTAAGTCTGTAATGAGCGTTTTTTGGTAATGTCTTTTCATTCGCTCATTAACGCTGATGTCTCTTTTTCCCCTTAGGGGCCGGGGTCCGGCGCGGACCCAAAATGAAGAGGGAATGAATCAACAGGTAAGTCTTAACATGGAGGTTTAGCTTTCCTTATTCCCTTCTCTCTCTCACCTTTTGTTCTGGTCTTTTTCTCCCTAGGCGCTGGGGCGTGACTGCGAATCCGGATGATCGCTGCTGAACATGGAGGCGCCCTGTAAAGGTGAGTGGAATGCGGCGCTGCAGCGATGAGCTTTTAAATAAAAGTCTTCCTTTTCAGGATTGTCGGCGAGATGTCTCCGGGATGCGGATTTAGCAGGTAAGGACTTTTCCTTCTTCTGTTCTCTTCTTCTCTTCCTTTGCAGGTGATCCAGGATGCTGGCAGGTGTGGCAGAAGTCAGGATGCAGGAGCAGACACAGTGAGTGTCCAGCTGCTAGATGCCGAACAACGCGAAGCACGTGTGGCTGTTCGGGTGGGGTTTAAATAGCCTTGGAAGAAGTTCCAGGTATGTATCCTTCCTCCAATCAGGTATGTATCCTTCCCCGACCACGCCCGGATGGTAAATTAGTCCAACAGGTAAAGTAGTTCCTTTCAGGCCTCAAGGAGGCCAGGATCCTGCAGCATGGTCTGCATCAGGTAAGTGCACCTAAGCACTCCCATAATGAGCCTGGCGCCTATGGCGCCAGGACTGATGTCTTTTATGAGCCTGGCGCCACAGGCGCCAGGACACTGTCCAAGGGACCCCTATATGGGGTTGCTGGGTCCTTCCTTGGGGACTGGATGTCCGCTTTCGGGGACGCAGGGCTTGAACCGGCTCCCCGGGAGCGGGCATCATGACAGCACTCCCCCCCCAGGCCCCTCCCAAGGTTGCTCCCTCCGGGGGTTTTGGTTTATCTGGGAAGAGTAGGTGGAATTTCCTGACTAATCGAGGTGCATGCACATGGTCGCTGGGTTCCCACGACTTCTCCTGAGGTCCGTATCCCTTCCAATCAATTAGGTAGAACAGTTTTGACCTAAACATTTTTGAGTATAAAATGTTCTTCACTTCGAATTCGGGCTCCCCATCTATTAGAATAGGTTCTGGAGGTTTGAGAAGTCGGGTTCCGGGTACCACTGGTTTCAGAAGTGACACATGAAAAACAGGGTGAATTCGCATACTAGCTGGTAAATCAAGTTTAACAGCCACTGGGTTAATTATTGCCGTAATAGAATAAGGTCCTAGATATTTTGGGTTAAAAGTTCGAGGCCCTTTGAGTGGTAAATGTCTGGTAGCTAACCACACTTGATCCCCAATCTGATACGGAGGTGCTTCACTCCGATGTAGATCAGCATTCTCCTTGTGTTTTCTCTTGGTTTGTTGTAAATGCGTAGTTGCCTCTTTGAAGGCTTGTGTAATTGTAGAATGCAGATGTTCTACTGCAGGCATTCTGAGGTTCTGAGGTGAGTCAAGGTTTGAGGTTCGAGGGTGATGCCCAGAGTATAAAAAGGACTGTGGCCAGTTCCAGAGTGTACCGAATTATTATATGCGTATTCGGCTATCCAAAGAATGTCTTTCCAGTTGCTTTCAGATTGCTGTAACATACACCGTAAGTACTGCTCAAGGGTCTGATTTGTCCTCTCGGTCTGACCATCGGTCTGAGGGTGGTGACTGGTTGATAATCTTACGTCGATCTGCGCCATTTGACAACATTTGCGCCAGAAGTGGGAAATTAATTGGCTTCCCCGGTCAGAGATTAGTATAGATGGGAATCCATGTAGCCGAACAATATTTTCGAGGAATTCTTTGGCTAGGACAGAAGCTGAAGGTAAACCTTTCAAAGGAATAAAGTGGGCCATTTTGGAAAACAAATCCACAATTACCAGAATAGTATTGTACCCCGAACAAGGAGGCAGGTCCGTAATAAAATCCATTGATAGGGTGTGCAAGGGTGCTGGCGGTATGTCTAGAGGTTGAAGGAGACCGGCTGGTCTTTTCTTTTGACTTTTAATTTTGGGTGCAAACACCACAGGACATCACAAAAGATTCAACATCTTTTCGCCAAGAGGGCCACCAAAATTGTCGTTTCACCTTTTCCTCTGTCTTGGCAATACCGGGGTGTCCCTCTATTAATGTATCATGATAACCAGAAATAACTAGTTTGTGTAATTCCTTATGTGGCAGGAATAAGCATCCTTGGAAATAAGGTAAACCATTATCTATGGTAAAGTTTGATCCCTTTTGTATCCAATCCTGTAAGGTTGTAGGGTCCAGGAGTTGTTTCACTCTGGCTTGAATGTCTTCAAGCGTCTGTAACAAAGTCATGCCTAGAATCCTCTGTTCGGGAATTATTGGTACTGTTTCTGAGTTTTTATCAGATTTTCCCATTCTAATTCGGGATAAGGCGTCTGCTTTGCCATTCTTGCAGCCAGGTCGATAGGTAATCACGAAATCAAATTCAGCGAAAAACAAAGCCCATCGGAGCTGTCGTGATGACTGAGCCTTGGCAGTTTTCAAATACTGTAAATTCCGGTGATCAGTGATCACTGTGATGGTATGTCGAGCGCCAAGCAGATAATGCCGCCAGGCTTTAAAAGCGGACTTAATGGCTAACAGTTCTTTGTCCGTGATTGCATAATTAACCTCGGGTGCCGAGAATTTTCTGGACCAAAATGCTACGGGATGCAGTTGGTTGGTTTCGGGATCTCTTTGGGACAGTACAGCTCCCATGGCTAGGCTGGATGCGTCAGTCTCGACGACATAAGGGAGATCTGGACGCGGGTGTTTCAATATAGGTGCGGAGGTAAACTTAGCTTTTAAATCCTGAAAGGCCTGCTCGGCTTCTTCAGACCATTCAAAACGTTTATTTTTCCTCAAGAGTGCAGTAATGGGTTGTACCATGTGTGAAAATTCCGGGATAAACCTGCGATAGAAATTGGCAAAGCCGAGCATGCTTTGTACCCTTTTTACAGAGCTAGGTGTTGGCCATTTGAGGATGGCATCCACTTTTCTTGAGTCCATTCGGACTCCTTTGGGTGTAAGGATGAAACCTAGAAATTCGACTTCTGCGGTATGGAAAACACATTTCTCCAATTTAGCAAATAGTTTGTGTTGGCGCAGTTTTTCAAGTACTGCCCTGACGTGTTTTCTGTGATCAGATTCCGAAGAGGAGTACACCAGAATGTCATCCATATATACGACAACACAAACATCGATGAGTTCCCGAAGGACATCATTCATGAAGTATTGTAAGGTAGCCGGCGCGTTACACAATCCGAAAGGCATCACCTAGTACTCGAATAATCTGTATTTAGTACGGAAGGCAGTTTTCCATTCGTCGCCTTCTTTAACTCGTACCAGATGATAAGCCCACCGGAGATCTAACTTGGTGTATATGCAAGCGTCCTTCACCTGGTCAAGGAGTTCAAGGATCAGAGGCAGAGGATAACGGTTTTTAACCGTTATCTGGTTCAATGCGCGGTAATCGATACAAGTTCTAAGGTCGCCTTCTTTTTTGGGCACGAAGAACAAAGCCGAGGATGCCAGGGATTTAACCCTGTTATTACTGAGTACCTGATTTGCAGCAAGGGATCTAACCCTGTTATTACTGAGTACCTGATTTTCAGCAGAAGGGATCTAACCCTGTGAATATTTGTCCATTTTGGGATTTGACCCAGCTACTTATTATACTTTTTGAAACAGGTTCAATTGACCAGGACCGGGAGTGCGCGCCTCACCCACCTTCTTTTTTGTACTGAATGCTATGGGAGTCCCGGGCTCCAGAGGCAGCGCCACGGGGTGACTGTGCCCCACTTTGGAGAATCATAAAGATGGTTCTCTCCCCTCCCCCAAATTTGGGAAGGACTTGTGCTTTAGAGGGGTGTCGGTTGCTGGCCACCTGAACAGAAAAAAACGTTTTCACTACAGCTACCAGAATACTTTGAGTCTAATTAGACACACCTGCTCAACAGCCTCCCTGATGATTATTTGAGATAAGAAAGCGCTAGGAGGAGAACAACGACAGACCACAGAAATGCAGCTGAGGGATTTAACCCTGTTATTACTGAGTACCTGATTTGCAGCAAGGGATCTAACCCTGTTATTACTGAGTACCTGATTTGCAGCAGAAGGGATCTAACCCTGTGAATATTTGTCCATTTTGGGATTTGACCCAGCTACTTATTATACTTTTTGCAACAGGTTCAATTGACCAGGACCGGGAGTGCGCGCCTCACCCACCTTCTTTTTTGTACTCAAGTTCTAAGGTCGCCTTCTTTTTTGGGCACGAAGAACAAAGCCGAGGATGGCGGGGACTTTGACGGGCGAATAAAACCATTAGCTAGGTATTGATCCAAATATTGTATCAAATGCAGGTTCTCAGGTTCGGTAAGGGCATAAATCCTGCTACAAGGAGGTTGTGCACTGGGCACCAGATTGATTTGGCAATCGTACGATCTGTGAGGAGGTAACGTGTTGGCCTGTCCCTTTTGGAAGACGTCCAGAAAGTCTTGGTATTCCAGAGGTAGTTGCATGGAGGCAGAGGTTACAGATGCTAGATTAATCTTCAGGTTTTCTGGGTAGCAGGTTTGTGTACAATCCGGGAAGGTTATTCTCTTAGCTCGCCAATCAATTCGAGGATTATGTGTCTCTAACCAAGGGATTCCAAGAATAACCTGAAACTGTGGAGCCTTGATTACATCAAACACAACACCCTCCCGATGGCCGTCGGGACCAATAAGAGTCACCTCAGTAGTGGAATGTGTTACCGGTCCATAGGCAATCTCAGTTCCATCGACTGTGGTGATGACATCTTTGCTGGTTTTAGGACGGAGACAGAGGTTAATCCTAGAGACCAATTCACGATCCACATAGTTTCCAATAGCCTCACTATCGATGTATGCCTTTATTGCATGCAACCGCTTAGGCTGTTCTGGATCTACAAGAACCATTGGCACAATGAAATGCGAGGTCTGAGAGTTCATTTTCAAGCTCGGCAAGCGGACCCCTACACTTGTCGGGCGGAGTCGTTTCCCGAAACAGAGTCTTCCTGGTTTTTATCAGCGGCTCCTACCGCCTTTCAGGGCAGTTTTGACGGGCAATCTCGTAGAAAGTGTCCAGAATTCACACAATAAAGACATAATTTAAACTGCCGCCTCCTTTCACGTTCCTTTTGAGTTAAGGGTCCTTTAACCCCTCCAATTTGCATAGGCTCAGAGACATCAACTCCCTTGGGATTAGCATGGGTCTTGACCAACACCCGGGTCTCAAACCTGGACCGATCAGCTTTTCTGTTTTGAAGTCTGTGATCCAATTGGACCACTAAGTTTATATACTTTGTGCATTCTTGGGGCGGATTTACAACTTGGGCCAAGACATCTTTAAGTTCTCCGCGTAGGCCTCGATAAAACAACGTGACTTTTTTATCCTCTGGCCATCCCGTTTCCGTAATTAGTCTATTAAAGGTTGCAATATAGGATAGGAGGTCCTGATTGCCCTGTTGCAGGGATAGAAGTTCGTCATCCAGAGCCTGCCCCTGAGAGTGTCGAGCAAATCACCTTCCCATGCTTGCTTGAAACCTTTGAAAATCACGGAGAATCGGGTCATCTTGAGTAACCAGTGGAACTGACCAATCGGCAGCGCAGCCGCTGAGATATGACAATACAAAGGCTACCTGGGTCTGATCATTAGGGAAGGCCCCAGGTCTGCATAGGAAGTGCAAACGACACGGATTCATGAATACGACGAATCGTTTGGGGTCCCCAGCAAAGCGTTCGGGTGGGGCCAGCGGCATGTTTCCAGGTAGATCAATCTGCACAGGGTTACTGGAAACCACAGGAGCGAGGTTCCCTCCGGAACCGGGTAGAGGAGTTTGCCCAGCTTGACCTTGCAAAAGCTGTCTGGCCAAGTCATCAGTTCTTTCCTTTGATATTATTAATTCCCTCCTGAGGGCATTAGTCTCTTGACGAGCGGCATGTACTTCGGCCCGTAATTCCCCCAGTAATTGGGCCAATGATCAGTCTCAGAACTTTCCATAGCGCCTGGGTGGGAATTTGTAGGAAGGCTTCGCATTCTGTAATGCTCACCTGACTCCCATGGAGGCGCTGGCCTGGTTCGCGCTGCTGTGACCTCTTCTAAGGTGATGCGCAGGGTTCGGAAAACGGACTGGACCGGGCCCCCAAATCAGGCTTGTCTGGCTCGCAGAAGTATCCTTCTGTAGGCGAAAATAGGGGATTAACTGTCTGCGGGGTAATGCAATCGGCCTCCCACTTTCCCCTCTCACCCTCCTCGAAACCCTTCTGTGATTCCTCGTAGCGTCTCACCTTATGGTCTGGAAGGACGAGCTCTCCATCCTGCTTCTGATGCAGGGGCGCGTTGGTATCCAGTTACTTCACTGGATTTTCGGATTGGTGAGAACCAAACTTACTTGGCTTCCAGGTAAGTTTTTTGATAAAAGGTTCCCCTTGTGTCCATGCATTATTGTACTAATGCTAGTGTCTTTTTCCCCATAGGGGCCGGGGTACGGAATGCCAGGGAACAGGCACCGACCCGAGATGAGAGGTGAAATGCGTAGGTGCGGGAGTTTGTGACATGGCAGGTTGATGTGTTACATGACGACGTTGTGATGCTTATTTGTGTGGTCTATGGTATTTATTCATTTACTTCCTGTCCATGTGCAGGTGATGAGGCACTGGATGCAGAGGAGGTGGAGGAGGAACAGGATAGTGTGCCACGACCAACCACCAGTGGAGGACGTGGTGTGGTAGCCCATTAAGTTCCACTGGTGCTACAAACCATCCTGGCCCAGACTCAGTATGAGTCTGCCGCTGAGGAAGCCTTAGGCTCTGGTGGTGAATCAGATATGGATACCTCCGTGGTGTCGCCGGTGTGCGCATCGACTGTGGGTGCTGTTGCATCCCAAACATCAGGAGGGGGGGAAGACACCTCAGAGGGCCATTCAGTGTCGGGACGTCCGTCTGTGGTGGTTACGGTTGCAGGGTCACGCTCCACAGTATTGACTCCTGGTCCTGGGGCAGCAGATCAGTCCTGCAGCCACAGACGGCGTCATCACATCAAGAGCCAGGTACCCTTGGCCTAGGCAGGCGTGGGGTCCGCCAACGCGTTGGCCGTGTGTTAGCTGGCGATACTGTGTGGGAGCAGTCCATGTATGCTGTTGCACAACAACAGGCTGCTTCACATGAGATGTTGGCTCAGGGCATGGATAGGGTGGCCAATTCCATGATACCCCCAGCAAGACAGGTGGAGCACCAGCAGCAGGCATTGCGGTCCACATGCCGCTCACACAGGCTGAACATGGTGGCCAGCAACAGGAGCCGATGGGCGGAACTGAGGGCTTTGCGCGCATCTTTGGCTGCAGAGGGTCGGGCCAACAGGGAAGCCCTGAGGTCAGAGAATTGGTCCCTCAGGACTACACTGGCTGCACTCGAGACATCTAGCAGTAGACGGTCTGAACAGCAGATGCAACTGATGACTCATGCCATGGCGGAAGAACTGCGTGCATACCGTGAGGTGTTGCATGGAGACCTCCGGGCCATCATGTTGCAGATGCAAGCATCTCACTCCCGCATTGCCACTGCCATGGAGGAGCAGTCCAGGGCTATGCGTGGTTATCCTCCCTTTCCACTACCACATTCTGATGCAGCACCAGAGGGTGGTGACAGCAGCGACGGGTCTCCCACTCCATCATAGCCGTGCGGCCCATTAATCCATGGAGGGTTCTTTTTGACATCCACACATGTGGTTGTTGACGTGCACCTCCTGGGTGAGCCTTCCACCGCCCCCCGTCGGTCCCCTATGGGCATTTCTGTATTTTTTAAATTTGTTTTTTTGTCTATTGTGGATTTAAGTGACAGTGTGCTGCTTTGTGTAGCAGCCGAGGGCATCCACTGTACGTTCCAGATGGTCCCATAGAGGCTTGTCTCATGTTGGTGTTTGTGCCATCGGTCCAGACACATATGCCACTCCTGCTTCCCCTTTCCATGGGCTTGCTAGGAGTGCAGCGTGTGAAGGTAATATACAAAGTGGCATTGGGTTTCCATTCTATCTGTGGGCAGTCTCAAGTCGTACCTGTGTATACACCCCTAGTGGGATTCATTATTGTTTGTCCAGTGCATGGTTGCCATCATTTGTTCGTACATTGAGATGCATCCTTTGTACATGTTCCATCTTCATGTATTGCCTTGACTGTCTCCATTGTTGTTAGTCTTCATGCTGTATGCCCGTCCCTGGCCCCCTTTGGTTAGCAGTGCCACACGAATTTAGAAGGGTGGAATTTGTGGTGGCATGTGCAATTCACGACACATTGAGGCACATGTGCACTTGGGTATGGTCACGGTCAGATAGGTTAACTCTTGGGTCCTGTGTTTCTGGTTTGTTGTACTGGCCAATTGATGTTCATGTGTACATGATTATATTGATGTGTGAGTTATTCGTGGAGTTTTAAGGTTGATTGTTGAACGCTTTGTGACAGTAGTGTTGTGTGTTGGCCATTTATTTCTCTGTTTAGACATTGCATGCTATGGCATGGTGTGTCAAGCAGGTGACATGAATTTTGGGAGGGTTTAGGTGACATACCGGTATTTAGATGTGTACTTTGTCATCCTTTTTCTTGCATACTCCATCTTCCATGTGTTCCTTTTGTGCACACCAGATTTAGATACTTTTAGTACTAAGGGATGCACACAGTGTAGCACTTCAGAGGACACATTCTCAGGGTGTTAATGTTGGGACAGATGACTGTCCCCTTGTCATCATCGATTGTCACCTGGAATGTGCCAGGGCTGTGTGCACTCGGTAGGGGTTGGATTTTAGGTGAAACATTGTGCCACAAGCTGGGTACTGGCAGCCCCGCCACATGCCCTTTCCCCTCCCATGCGCTGCCACCGTGCATGTGTTGGGAATGTGGGGGGCACCACCATTTCCACCGGTACACCACGCTGTGTTGCAACGTTGTGCAGGACACATGCTGCCACAATGATCCTGTACACTACTGGTGGCGCATATAGTAGCTCACCACCTGAGTGGTCAAGGAAGCGGAAGTGTGACTTTAGCCCTCCGAATGAGTGCTCCACTATGCCCCTAGTTGCAATATGGGCTGCGTTGTATCTTACCTGGGGTGGGGTGGTGTGGTTGCGTATTGGCGTCATCATGTAGATGCTCAGACGGTAGGCACTGTCCGCTGTAGAGGTGAGACGGTTTGTCAGTTTTGGTGTGGTTTTGTCTGTGTGAGACATGCATGCATTTGCAGGGCCATTTGTGCTCACCAATGAGCCATGTGTTGCCATGCCTCCTAGCTTCCAGGGCCCGCTGTAGGCCCTGGCCATTGAGAATATGAAACTATCATGGGTGGACCCCAGATAGCTGGCATATACAGAGGTGATGATTCCCTTGGAATCACATACAACCTGCACGTTGATGGAATGCCAGTGCTTGCGATTGCGATAGATGTGCTCTGTGGCCCTAGGTGGACGAATGGGCCACATGGGTGCAATCGATGGCACCAAGCACTTTAGGGAAGTGCGCCACCCCGTAAAAGTCCTGGACCATGGTCTGCATTCCTGCGGGTGTTCTGGGCATGTATATGTGCCTGCGGACTGAGGAGCGTGCAGTCATGATTTCCAACACCTGGTGTAGGCAGCGTGACTGCGTAGTCTGTGAAATGCCCCCGACAATGGCAGTTGTCCGCTGAAATGACCTAGTGGCCAAAAGATGCAGTACATTGAGCACCTTTTCCAAGGGGCTCAGTGCTTGGGAGCACAGGGTGGGTGATGGGAGGCCATCTTCTCACTCTGTGACCAGGTCTAATATGATATTGGGGGGTTGAACCTATACCTGCCATAGACCTGGTCATCAGGCATCCCAAAACGGCTGGTGCTGGGTAGAAAAATGTGTGCCCTCGCTATCCTCCTCCTCCTGCGGTGTCCCGCAATCACTGCTGCGGAAAAATGCGACATTCATCGTAGCTGTATACGCGCGTTTGTGATCGTGTGCTCTTTTTATGCATTGTTTTTGATGCGCGGTGGCGCTTACGCCTGCTTTCGGTTGGGGTATGTGTTTTTCCAGATTAGCGTGTCTGGGCGTTGCAAGTATTTTACTTTGGTACTTCCCACGTAATGCCCACATTTACGCTTGTTGTTCCCCATTCCACACATTTTTCCCCCTTTTTAGGTGACTGCGCTAGACGGTATACGCCTTCACTGGGCGTCTCGTGCAAGTCGTTCGTGGTGTCGCAGTGACGTGTTGGACCCGCGTGGATTCAGCCCCAGTCTCTGGTAAGCCAAGCGCTATGTGTTCCATGAATCAACTAACGGGCGCTTGTGCGCCTTTTGCACGCCTGCGCCCCGTTTTTCAGCGCTATTTAATTCTATGAATCGTGGCCTTTTTGTTGACATTAATACATTGCAATATTCGCTTTATTTTCCTATTCAATAACAAAATATTTTCTTTACCACTCATCATTTGGTGACATATTTTGCAGCTTCCACACCTTACCGTCGATTATTTTGAAATTCCACATTGTCCATAGATCTTTAGTTCTTTTATTGGAATCTTGGGCTGATCTGATTTTTAATTGTTAGCGGCGTCCGGTATTTGTACAACTCTTGGTCTGAAAATGTTCCATGCCTTGTTTGCATCTGAACTATATATTGTGATAAATCTTAATTTTTCTGTTGCTTTTCTAGTTGGGTCTTGTACTTTATTTCTGAGTAGGTCTGATCTTTCCTTCATGTTGACTCTTGTTATTGCTTTATGCACATCTTTTTCATTGTAACCTATCTGTCTGAATATCTCCACTGTTTTCTCCACATGGGTCAAGCATTTTTGATTGTTGCTCCACTTAGCTACCCTCAAATCTCGCTCTGCCATTAAACACTCCTCTGACATCTGCCACCTCCGTGAAGACTTCAACCTTGATATCCATGCTCTTATAGAGATGATGTTCACGAGCCAGCTCTGTCACCATCTTTGACACACTCCTCCCGACGGTCTACAAGATCCTCTCTAACCGGTCTGCGGGAGGAGTGGCCCTGATCACCCCTGAATGGGTCCCTGCTACTATCATACCCACTCAGTCCTACTCTTCGTTCGAAATCCTAGTTTGCAGGCTTGGTGTCTCTCCTATCCTATCCTATCGCTGACCTTTGTCACCATCTACAAGACCCCTGATCTGGTCTTTCTCTTCCTCGCCGAGTGGTCTGACCTCACATCCTCTCTCCTGGCCTCTACCCCCAAGCTTCTCTTCCTCTGAGACTTCATCATTCACTGTGACACCCCTGATGCGGCCTCTGGACTCTTTCGCAGCCTCTGTTACTCTCTTTTCCTCATTATTCTTCCCTCTTGTCCGACGCACTCTGCCGGACACAACTTGGATGCTCTCATCTCACAGAAATCCCGATCTCCAACCCTCTCACTACTTCTCTCTCCTGGTCTGATCATGCTCTCCTGTCCTCTCGCCTTGATCTCTTGGGTCTCCTGGCTAAGCCTGCATCCGCACTACCTGTCTCCTTCTCCCTCATTCAACCGATGAAGCAAGTGTCATTTGCTGCTTTTTCCGCCTCTTTCATTCCTCCTCTCACTCCAGCCACTCACTCTCATACTGATACAGCCCTTGCTAACCTTCACCTCTCCATCTGCAACACTCTGGACATCCTTACCCCTGTAATCAGGATCCGCATGAAGCCTGCCTCCAAGCACAACACCTGGTATGAAGGTGTCTCACCCGCTAGTCCCCGGGGATCTGTCATCCAGGGGGCCAAGACACAGCCATCACTATTGGAACCAGTTCCTGGGGGTGGACCAGTGCGGGAGGATCACCTGGATGACTGGTCTTCAGGGAGTGGAAGTGGGACACTGAAGAGTGAGATGCGGTATCCCCTTGTCTGTAACACCTTTTCCTCATCCTACCAGGTACGATACCTAGAAGCTCAGCCCCTTTTCCAACACAAACACTTTCTCACGGACAGTTCACTGCGA
Organism: Ambystoma mexicanum; assembly: GCF_040938575.1. Taxonomy (NCBI): domain Eukaryota; kingdom Metazoa; phylum Chordata; class Amphibia; order Caudata; family Ambystomatidae; genus Ambystoma; species Ambystoma mexicanum. The sequence goes on along the minus strand of NC_090922.1, from coordinate 1,524,834,001 downwards.
GCGACAACGGACTAACACCAAGGCCATATACCTGACATACCCCAACACAAGGGTCAGGCAGAGTCTGGCAATTACTGATAATTACACACACCTGACTTCCATTACCCTTCCCCACACGGATAAAAGGCGGAGCACGAAAGCACACTCTGAGCAAGGCAAAATGCACGAGGAAGCAGCAGTTCCGAGATGGCAGTTTAATACGAGGAAAAAGACAGCAAGAAAAGAAAGGGTTGCAAGGAGGGAATTGCCCTTGGCCTTTTAAGAGGAAGAAAAACGTTACTTTCACGAGCCCTTGAGGATAAGAAACATAAGATCAGGAGTTGAAGCTGAAGAGATGTGCACTATGTGTTGAAAGTACTCGGAGCTTTCCAGCATCGAGGGTCAAGGCGGGGAGGAGTGACTGCTGCAATGGTTCTGTTCTTGGCTCTGACAATAAAGTCGCTCCAGTAAAGCCAGCACAGCCGGTGAGTCGGGGATTCTGACAGCAGGCTGGTCTGTGTTAGAACCAAGGTTGCAGGCGGCAACATTGTATGAAGAAATCTGCAAAAAACAGAGGATAAGGAGTATATGATGAATGACGCGAATATAATTGAATACCAATGGAGTGAATGAACTTTGAAAGGCAAAGGAAGATGCTGTGTACAGAGTGGTCCTGCGCCACATGGGCGCTCATTCGGAGGTATCTGTTAGGTATCCAACGAAAATGGCAACCATATTGTGAAAAGGAAGTTTATGTCAAAGTGGTCCTGCAGCGGGTCAAGCTAAACCCTGTGCACATCCACAAGTCTTTGATAAATGTAAAATTAACTAATTGGTCCGAGCCCGGGTGAGGGAGACTAATTGTGAAAAGAGGATCTGATCCTGACTGAGGGGGATCCTGGGTGAACCGTGAGTCTCCCAAGAACAGATATACAAACTGTAGTTTGTCCAAGCCCAGCTGAGGGAGACTAATAGTAAAAAGGGGATCTAAGCGCGACTGAGGGGGAACCAGGGTGAACCGGGAGTCACCCGAGAAAGGATTGTGATACAGAGGGGGATCTGAGCCCGGCTGAGGAGGATCCAGGGTGAAGAGTGAATCGTCCTACTTGAATACTTGAAAAGGAACTCTTTCATCTGTTTGATACATCAGGCCCTCTGGATCAAGGGACTTTTGAGACTTGGGCATAGACGACCCCGATGCTTGTAATAGAACTGTGTCCTCGTGCCAAAGAAGCCCAAGAGTGTGCTATGCTTGAGTGAACCACCTTGTCCCGTGCTGAAAACGTGGGGAAGGGAGGCCAACGGCCTGAACATCATGATTTATCATTTTGTGAACACTTCTTTCTTTTTCATGAACATTCCCCCACACTATTTGTAAAGTAGCAGTAAGGATTGGCAATAGGTTTTTTAGTATAGGACCTTTTTATTTTGACGGGATTCCACTAGGACTGCATTATTATTATTTGATGGTCGTAGCTTGCTCCCATCCTAGATTTAGGTTTAGATAGGCGTTTATCATACCCTTGATAAGGTTCTATAAACACCCATGAACTATCGTCACTTGTGTCTGTCTTACTTTGATACCATGCCTTCCTTACACTAGTCTCTCTGAAACGCAAGTGCAGAGCAGCTGAGCAGACATGGCAGGCTTCGAACACATCCTCTGACAAACTATCCTGCTCTCTGCTCTAAAGGCAATACTGACTCTCCACCCACTCGAAGAATAAGGCCTATATCCAAGCCCATATCTCTGGGGCCACTAACAGTATGTCTGGGATGTTCAAAATCTGCAAGGTACTCACCAATCCTACTGCAGACTACACTTCTCCTCTGCCATCCCTGACCCTCTGCACTGCAGTAGCTCCCACTTTATAACTAAAACTCAGGACATCCTGACCTCACTCTCCTTTACACCCATCCCTTCTTCCTCACCCACTCTCCGGCCTCTCTTGGCCCACCTCTCCTCTTCCCTTTCTCGCCCAAATCACCAGATGAGGTCTCTAATCAAGACCTCTCTATGAATGTCTCTTCCAAACAGGTGGTCCCCTGCTTCTCCAACTATCAAGGACAACATTGCCTCCCTTGCTCCAAACTCCACTCCTCAAGCACTCCCTTGTGCACCATCTCCTTATAAAGCCTTCTGGCGACCCCTCCTGCCTGGCTAACTACTGCCATATCTACATTATCCCCTTCCTGGGCAAACACTTGGAGAAGCTAATCATCTCCCAGCTTATCCACCACACTGAATCTGTTAGTTGCCTCCACGACCACCAGTCTGGCTTCAGAGCAGCCAGAGGCTCGGAAACTGCACTCCCGAACACCCGGGAAGACTTGCTCTCAAATATCGATTCCAACTGTCCCTCCATTCTCATACTTCTTGACCTTTCCTCTGCCTTTTATACAGTCAATCATGCCACCCTTATAAACCGGCTCTGTGATACCCAGGCACTGGACTGGTTGACTTCCTTCCTCTTTGACCGACCATCCCAGGTTCTACTGGGCCCTTTTCTCTCCTTCCTCACACTCTCCACCTGCGGCGCACCCCAGGGCTCTATCCTCTCGCCATGGTTCTTCAACATCTACCTTGCCCCTCTAGCCCATTAGATCTCTGCCTTCTCTCCTCACTTTGTGTTATGCGGGCGACACAGACCTCTCCTTGAAGCTTCCCTCCACTGCCTCCTCTTCTTCCTCTCTCATTCCCGACTGCCTGACTGCTATTCAGGTATGGTGTGCTGCTAATGATCTCTGCCTTAATGCCAGTAAGTCAGAGATCCTTCTCACTGTGACCCAGTCCCCTCCTTCCCTCTTACTCTCTGGCCAGCCTCCATGGGACCCCTCCGCTCACCCTCTTGTGAGCCAAAGAACCTTGGTGTCATCTTCAACTCCTCTCTCTCCCTCTCTCCTCACATCACAGACCTTGCCAAGAAGGCCCACTTCCAGCTGCAGCTCCTCAGAGGCATTCTCCATTTCCTCACCTTCCCTCCAGAAGATCAATGTCTGTAGAGCTCTGGTCCTCTCTAGGCTGGACTACTGCAACAGCCTTTTCCTCATTCTACCTACATCCTCCCTTTGCCCCTTCAACTAATCCAGAATAGGACTCAAGCCCAGGGACCGCACCTCTACAGCCCTAGAATCTCTCTACTGTCTCCCGGTTGCTGCAAGGATCAGGTTTAAGACCCTTTGCATCATCCACACGGCTTTCTGGGGCTTGGGACCCCCGCTACATCCATCTCTCTCTCCCTAAATATCTCCCTGCCACCATCCCACATCATGAGAATGTCATCTCTATAACGACCCCAATAGACTTCATTCTTATTTTCAGTAAATGCTGTGTGTTTCCAGGCATGGCCAATTTCATAGTTCCCCATAAAGAGGTCGGTGTACGATGGGGCATATTTAGACCCCATAGCCTGTAAGGAAAGCATGGCATTGAGCAGTAGACACAATAGATACAAGTTTTGAAAACCTTTATTTAGTAATTTGGTTGGGTTGGTGGAATTCCTAACTGGCCCTAACTCTAGACTGGGAGTAGTCTCGACCATTAAATGAATAACAAACAAGTCAAGTCAGTCTATTCAAAATATAAAGGCCTATTCTAAGAAAATCTAAGCTTGCCCTGCTTCTCAAAATGGAAAATGTGTTAAGGGATTACAAAAGGAAAATAGTGTCTCAAAAGAAAAGTCAGAATGGCTTAAGTAACAACTCCCCTCCCCACATTCAGCCCCACAGGGTCTAGAGAGTTTCTTTAAAAGGATAGGTGGGAGGCACAGCTCCATCAGTCTTGCACACTTTTTGCTTACTAACACAATTCAACAGTTCAATCTGGGGCTTCAAACCTCTGGTAGTTCAATCACTTCCATAGGCTTTGTCCGCCTTGTCATCAATACTCTGTTCACATCACAATCCCACACAGACTTCCCTCTGCCTGACTCGAGCCAATCTCTTGTCACTTTTTTATGGTGGACATTTGATTTTTTTAATGGATTTTAGGAACAAACTATATTATCGCCATTATTGGATATTGTATGTTCATATTGTTGTATTCATCTTCTGTTAGCAGACGTTCATCTCGTCAATTTCTACTCATTGTTTGCCATTCACAGGTTAGATCTGGAAGTGGGTTATGTGCCGTCTTTTTGTAACATTTGGTGCCATTCAGATGTTGTTGAGCTTCATGTACATAGTCTTTTCATAATAACTATTTTCCCTCCTTTATTTATTTATTTTATTTACTGCATTTGGTAATACGCCCAGACCGAGGTATCACGGCGTAAATTACAAGATTACTTACAGTTTATTTAAGATTATTGATTACAAAGATTACTTTCAACACTTGATGGATATGCGGATGAATTTACAGGAGTTTTGGTTACATAGGGATTACTTACAAGACTTAATGGATATACGGAGGAATTTACAAGATACGTTAATCACTAGGCAAAAGCATGTGTGAGTTAGGTACAGAGGTCAGGAGGTGCACTGTGAGAACAAACAGGCAGTCAGAGCACTTAATATTTATTAAAAAGCCAGGTTTTGAGCAGTTTTTTGAAGTGTGGGAGGGAGGGTTTGTTGCAGATGTTGGGAGGGAGTGAGTTCCAAATTCTAGGTACTGCTACAGTGAAACTAGAATTACCTGTTCTAGTAGTCTTGAATTGAGCAATGAGTAGGTGGGTGTTGGCGTTAGATCTGAGAATTCTTTGTGAGGTTTTGCGTATGAAGCAGTGGTTGAGGTAGATGGGTGCCTTGGAGGTGACACATTTGTGTTTGATAGTGAGTGTTTTGTGTAGTATTCTGGCTGGAATAGGCAGTCAATGTGCATCTTTTCTATATTGAGGGATGTGTTCCCTTCGGTTTCTACCCAGTGCCGCTCTCAGGGCTTTGATCTGCAGTAATTGCAGTTTGTTCATGTTTTTCTTAGAGGTCCCTAGGAGGAGTACATTGCAATAGTCTAATTTTGCCAGAATGAGGGCTCTTGATAGAGTAATGCAATTTTGGGGTGTGAGGAAAGGTCGGCTTAGGGTAATAAGTTTGGATGTGTGAGCTGTGGATGAGGCAAGAGCACTAGTGTGTTTACCCATGGTGAGGTTGGAATCAAGGTATACCCGTAAGGTTTTAACTTGGTTCGAGATGGTGATTGGAGAGCCATCTATGACTATGGAAGTGTATTGTGGGTGTAATTTATTCAGGTGGGCGGGAGTGCCAACTATTAAGCATCTCAGTTTTTTCTACATTAAGGCAGTGGCTGTTTGTTGACATCCAGTATTGGATAAGTGAGTAGATATTGTTTATGCAGATGGTGTCCTGTTCGAGATTGCCTGTGATGGGGATAAGTATCTGAGTATCATCAGCAAAATCGGTGTATATTACTCCCATAGCATCAAGGACAGCGAAGAGCAATTTGGTATAGGCATTGTAAAGGGTGGGGGATAAGCAGGATTTTTGTGGACACCCAGTGGGACTGCTATGCGATCTGCAGCTTTGTCACCTATGGCTACTCTAGATGTGCGGTCTGAAAGAAAGGATTTAATCCATGTGGTTGCTTATTTTGAGAAATTGAAGTTGTTTGCTAGAGTGAGGCATAACTTATTGTGATCCACAAGATCAAATGCTGTGCATAAGTCCAATAGTAATAGGATGCAGAGGTTACCTGAGTCGCTGATGATATCCATCTGGTTTTTTAGGTCCAATAGGGCCGTCTTAGTGCTATGCCTGTGGCGGAAACCTGATTGTCTATCCCCTAGCAGGTGACTATTCTCATGATGGGATTGAATTCGGTATAGGCTATCCTCTAGCAGGTGATTATTCTCAAGATGGGATTGAACTTGGGTATATGCAATTTTGTCTATGATTTTAAGTAGGAAGGGCACCATGGTGATCGGTCTATAGTTGGTGGGGGTAGTGGGGTCTAGTGTGGGTTCTTTGAGGAGGGGTGTGACCCATGCTGCTTTGATGTTAGCAAGAATGGAGTTGGTGCTAAATTAAGCATTAATTAATTTAGTGATGATGAGAGCAAGTGAGGGTGGGCAGCAGGGCAGTTGTCGCCTTTACAATTGGATGGTTTCAGGGAGGCTATGGTCCTTGGGGTGTGGTCACCGCCGTGAAATGAAATAACAGTATTTTGGCGGGGGTGTCCAATTGTGCCGTGGGAGGAAGCTCAACAGAATGTGCTAGAAGTTTTCTTTGCTGGGTGATGTTGTTTTGGAGGGTGTTTACTTTGGAAGCTAGAGCGTCCTGAATGGCGGTGCACCATGCACTCGCGGTGGCTGCGAGTTTGTAGGCTTTGGATATAGTGAGGAGTTCTTTTTTGGAGTCACTGTTAGGGTTTTTTCTAAATAAGTGTTCTAATTCTCTTTTTCTCCTTCTCAGTTCAATTAGTTCATCATTGAACCAAGGGTTGCTGCGTTTGGGTTTGGGAAGTTTCAGCTTGAGGGGGGCTACTGTATCAATAGCTGTTTTGAGGCAGGTGTGGTAATGAAGTGAGAGTCTGTCAGGGGTATTGTCAACTGGGGGTTGTGCGTTCAATAATTTGTTCAGAATGGGGGAGAGGGTTTCTGGGGTGAGTTTGCGTGTGTTTCTCAACAAAATAGAGGTGGGAAGGGAGTGAATCGGCAGTAGGTCGTGGGTTAATATGAGGTTTAAACTGATTAGGAAGTGTTCTGTCCAAAAGGTAAGTTTAGGATGTCTTCTAAGGTAATTAAGGTGTTCAGTGTTAGGATGCAATCAAGGATTCTGACTTTTGAATGGGTAGGGGCATTTACTATTTGAGTAAATTGCATTTCTAGGAATACGCTATGGAAGGCGGTGGCTTTGTGATCTGCTACATCGTTCTAGTCTAAATTAATATCTCCTAAGAGGATGAATTTAGTATTAGGTTTGAGGAGAGCGTAATGAGGAGTGGTAGCTCGATGTCTGGGTTGCTAGTTGAGTTGGGGGCCCTGTACACTATTAAGAAATTGATGGTAGTGTTAGGACCAGTAGTTAATTTGCGATTATGGAGTTTGTAACCTGTTAGGGTATCCATATTACATATTCTAAACTGCAGGGTGGATTTAGAGATGATGGCTACACCTCCTCCGGTGGCATCAAGGCAGTCTGCTCTGAATATGATATATTCAGGCGTGAAGGCTAGTGCTAGTAATGGACCTGAGGCTGAGTGAAGCCATGTTTCGGTCATCACTAGGAAGTCTATTTGGGAGTTTATGATAAGGTCCTGTATGTCAATGGCGTGTGCGCCTAGGGAGCATACATTGAGTAATGCACATTTAAGTGGTGTTTTGGAGTGTGTGGTTTGGTAGGTGGGGTCGATGGCTGTGCTGTGGAGTTACCATATGTTTTGTTCTGTAAATTCTGGGAATTGAGCGATGAGTGAGTAGTTATGGTTGCATGCTTGTGAGTAGGTGGTGACTGGTGTAAAAGTGAGTTGCTGATGGGAGGGGGGATGCTGTGGTTTTTGGTGGCTAATGGGGGAAGGTAGGTGCACGAGGATAGTCTATCTCTCCTTGTAGGACCCTAATAAAGGTTTTGTGGGTGTCCGTAGGGTCAAATTTCTTGAGGCAAGGCGTGCAAGGCATGAGGCAATTTGGTGAGGTGCAGTATGTTACGATCCATTGGTGTTGTAAGGTATGAGTGGGAAGGTTGCTGTATTAGGTAAGAATGGCGTTGGGCACGGTAGTGGGTGATGTCTGTGGCAGTGAATGCGAGCTAATCCTAGGCCTAGGTGGATGAAAGCTCCCTTGGATCAAGCTATAGAATTCTCGGATTTGGTGTCCAGTTGGTAGGACATTGTTGCTCTGTTGGATGGAGTGGCTAAACCCCTATTGTTGGCGAGATTGTGGCAATACTGGAGGTGTTGTAGTAATATGAGGGGGGCAAGCGTGGCAATACCTTCTAGGTGAAGGTGATTGGGTATCTTTGAATACATTTGTCGGCGGCTGCGTACACAGGTAAGGTGGATGGGGGGTGATGGTACAGGGGACTATTGCGCTCAGGCTGTGGCATAGATAGGCTGCGTGAAGCAGGATCTGCCGTGTAGCTATGGTATATGTTAGGTGGATGCACTGTTGTGGGTAATGCAATCAATCGGTACGGCGCTAGAAAATACCGGGACTAACATTGTGTGCTGGAGCATAGAGTATAGTATGAGATGCTGGCCGTGCAAAGTGTACAATGCATTCAAATTAGCGAGGGCAGGCATTGACAGGCAAGTCAGCACAATACATCAATGTAATCATTATTAAATACATTATGTGAGCAAAGTGCATTTGTAGGATCAATTAATCAAACATTTGTATTTCGGGAACAAGCGAGCGCATCGGCTCAGTAGCACAGAATGCAGGCCGTGTGATCAGTACAATGCGTTCGTATCAGCGTGGGCAGGCAATGACAAGCAAGTCAGCACGTTACAGCAACGTAATCATTATTAAATACATTTTATGAAACAACTACATTTACAGGAGTGATCACTACATGCGTATCGAAAAGATCAGGAGCAGGCGAGCGCATGGGGGTAGTCCTTGGCTCTGTTGGGGATACAACACGCGCAGCTTTGTGCGCCAGTAAATATAAGGCAGATTAACTGGTTGCACAATGTTGGGAAAAGTCGTCTGTTGATATATATGAACCCAGTCTTACCTCCAAGGTGCAGTAGTCCACTGTGGATTGGCGAGTTGTTATGAGGTGGCAGAGCCGGCACTGGGGCGTTGGAGCCGCAGTTACTGCATGATCGGCAGGGGGTGAGATGAGATTTTGACAGGGGATCTGGGGCAGGCATAGAGTCGACACTGGACAGGCATAGGACAGGGGCTTTCGTTGGGGGCCAGCTATCGTCTGCCGGTGCCCCGCAATTCGTTAAGGCAGGAGGTCTGACCAATCGGGAAGTAGCACAACAAACACAGCTCTGGCACAGTTGGAATGAGGTGCGATGAGCCACTTTTAGTTTTGGCTATTAGGAGGCACCTTGTTCATAGAGTGTAAAGACATCCTTGCTCCCTAGGTAACTAAGCTTGTTAATTGTTCCTTTGCAGAGGGTAGCGTTCCCCTATTCTTGAAGGAGGATTCTCTAGATCCCTTTATTTTGGACAATTACCGTCCGATCACTAACGTAACCTTCTTGCTTAAAAGTGTGGACAGAGTGGCACATACTCAATTCCAAATATTTTTGGAGGATAAGGATATATTACTGTCGTTTCAATCTGGATTCAGGAAAGGGCACAGTACCGAGACCACCATGCTTGACTTGCAGACAAATCTTTTATTGAACATGGACCAGGGTCAATTATCCATCCTTATGCGGTTAGATCTCTCGTCAGCTTTTGACCTTGTGGACCATGGTTTACTCAAAGGCAGACTACAGTCCCTGGTCGGATGCACCCCCAAAGCTGCCAGCTGGATTGCATCCTTCCTCAGCCCCATAAATTCCAGGGTAAACCTAGGCGAAATTTGCTCGGACCCCTCTCTTGTCTCTTGTGGAGTGCCACAGGGATCTTGCATTTCGCCCATCCTGTTTAATGTGTATTTAATAACTCTCCAGCTTTTGCTACTCAGCCTTGGTGTCCATGTGGCTAACTATGCTGACGATACATAGGTGACCGCCACATTATCAGGTGCGTACCCTGAGAATGCCGAAAAGCTGAATACCATCTATAAAGCCATCCACTCATTGATGACAGATAACTCCCTGGCTTTAAATGCCAAAAAACCGAGCTCCTCATCGTTGCAACTTCAGAAAAACTGATATCCTTGCCAGCCGAGTACGGTCAGTTCCTGCTCCTGGGTACGTTGGTCCCAGTGGCCCAGAGGGTAAAAACCCTCGGCGTAGTCCTGGACTCTGAACTGTCCATGTTACATCAGGTTGCTCTGATTCGGTCCGTGTGTGGGCTGATCACGAAGCTTCTCTGGATCATCCAGCCTTTTCTTGCGCAGGAGAACTTGACCATTTTGGCATCTGTTCTCATCAATACACGCTTAGATTATTGCAATAGCCTGCTCAGTGGCTGTGCCCACTCCTCCATAGCAGCACTGTAGGTTTCTCAGAACGGTGCAGTGAGGGCTGTCTCAAGGCTCTCAAGGTGAGCGCAAGTTAACGCAGCTAGGCATAGCCTACATTGGCTCCCGGTAAAGCTAAGAATAAAACACAAGGTTCTGACCCTTACACATAAATGTGTCGCGAATACGGCACTCTGCTACTTGGTAACCCACCTTAAACTCCAGATCTCTGTCCGTCAGCTCAGGCCGTCAGTATCACATGAGGGTGGTTAAACGGAGATTTAAACTGGTAAAGGTTGTTGGCCGCAGTTTCAATGTACAAGGTCCCGATCTCTGGAACCTGCTTCCGCCTGAGCTTAAAGCTGTGGATAAAACGCCTAAGTTTAAAAAGGAGTTGAAGAAACTTCTGTTCAATCTTGTGCCCAATTAGGGACCAGTGCTAACAGTATTCTTGTCCTCATATTTGACCCAGAGTTCTGCCCTGGATTTTCTTTCTCGCACTCCTTTAAAGGAATAGTGCGCTAAAAATATTACTGTCCCGAGGATTCAGGCATGTATTTTTAAGCATACGTTGATCGATCGTACAAACATTTCCTATGCACCTTACCGTAGTTTTCCTCTTTTTTACACATGCGAAAACAGGCAGACGGGCACAGCCATCTTGTGACGCATCGCCCAAGGTGAATTGCCCTGGCGGCACTAAATCATATCCCCCGCCCCTGAGGCTGCCATCACCAAAGCTAGTGATATTCTCTGCCTATCTCCATGACGTTACTGGGCAGCGTAGCGTAGCGTACGTTTTAACGTAGGTTGACGCAGAACACAGAATATCAACACACATCATCTCACAACACAGCGCTTCCCAATTTTGAATATAAAACTATACTTTTAAAGGAAATAGCAAAACTTTACAATTTGTAAAGTACTTTTATTTCACAATAAATGCGCCGAGAACATCCGTCGATTGCCATATTCAATCAAATGGGTAATTTTTTTATTTGTTCTCGATCCACAAATGTTTATTGTAAGTCATACGGTGTTCCTTTTGGGTATAAGAAGCGCATTGGACGCACAGTGAATCGCAAGGCTTGGGCATCAGCTTGGCGCTAGGCCACTGTAAACGATGTCAGGTTGCTCCTTATCGCTGGTACCGCATAAGGGCATATCGGCACGTGGCGATCATCCCAGAAAAGCATCATTGTGATCCAGCCATTCAAGTGCATCTGCAACTGCCGGTTAAAAAACCAGTCAGTTGGTATCTGGAATCGATGACAATCGCAGAAAGGCAGGATGTGGCTGTTTGAAAAACATAACAGAAACATGTCTCAGTAGCCGATCTTTATTACAATTTATCATTTTACCCATTCATTCGAACCCGTGTTAAAACTAATTATGAGCACAGACGTGAAACAATGGAAACACAGATAAAACAACGTGGAAAGTAGTCTACAATTTGCTTCAGAGGTTAGTGCTTTGGAGTATGTTCAGCTCGAAATGAGATGCGGAAGCTGATGCTACAATTCTAAGAACACATAGACTGCATTTTAATTAAATATTAGCGTTGAACCGGGGGGAACCCAGTGGTGGATTACATGCATCTCGATACTGGACTGCCCATGTGCCCGGGACAAAGACACGTACACACAGGTTGCATTTGCGTGTCATTGCAATATGCCACAAAGAACAACCCAGTACAATCTAAGCCAGCAATAACGGTCGGCTAATGATACGTTGACTCGTTGATTTATAAAATCGTCGAAAGTAAAAATTACATAACATTCGGCATTTTCATTCTCTAGACCTAACGCAGAGACTCAGTTCAGATCAAAGATTTTTCATAAAATGAAATGACATGTACCTTTGCCCAGTTTTGGAATGGTGAATCTAATCATATTTGACGGTATTACATCCCTCCCTTCATTAATTCCTTTCGGAATCATCCCTTTCTCTCAAGGTTGAAAAACAATTGACCCTCATACTGTGTGTGATGCGTGGGCTAGCTCAGGTCACAAGCAAAAATTCATAGCCGCTGACCTTCACTCAGAATGGGAGCCAATAGCCCTTCAAACCACAGTGGCATTAGAAATATTTTTGAAAAACCTATGAATTGTTTGCTGCCATCCACCAATGGGGCGCGAGATTTCTAGTGTTTTACTTGTTTCCTCTGTAGAACTTCGCACTCTCCCAGCGACTCCCACAGCCAGACCACATCACCTGTCAGCTCAGCCAGTCTCCTGTTCACATGGCAAATCATGTAAACAAAATAAAAGTCTTGAGCCCTGACAAAATGTGCTTGTACGAGAATGTCCGAGCAAGCCCTGCTGCAACCCCCTCCTGCAAGGCCATGGTCCCCTGAACCCATGACCGCAGTTATATATTAGAGGATATATTAGAGGCCTATAAATTGCACACGTGTGTTTGTACTATTATTATTTTTATTATTATTATCCCACTTTGAGTCACTAGCGATGGGAAGGTTGTGGGGGTGTTGCCCCTAAGGCAACTAGCGGGGGTCAGTATTGATAGCTGACAGGTCTGGCACATCAGAGCTAGAATGGGGGTGGAGTGACACATGTTAGTTTAGGACAGAATATACTGTGACTGGGGTCTTGTTTTATTGGGAGGCTCTACGTGGTGGTCAGCAAGGAAGGGTCACACTTCTGGTACATGAAAAGAATAGCTTTGGAGGGTCACAAGGTTGAACAAGCAGTAATTTTCCAGCAGCGGGGGTGAGAGGTGCAGGAGAACATTTGTTGAGATGGATGAACAACTACAAGTCATGGTTTGGCCCTGACACACACAGGACAGTGATCTCAGAGGAAGAATTAAATGAATACATTCTTTGTTCGCAACATTTCGTCTTGATGCATCCATTAGAAAGGGACTTGGGAGGCACAGGTGCAGAAGGAGAAAGGAGGGTGCTGTCCGTGCTCGCTGTTCGCAGTGCTGCTGAGGGGAGGGGAACCTTTGCAATGCCAGAATGCAGCCTAGTCCAAAGTTGGAGTCGAGGGTACATAAAATGGAGTCCACGTGTGTCTAGCAATAGTCCCACCTCTGCTCATGTCAGGGCCTTCTTCCCCATGGCAGCAGAAGGGCAAAGGAGGCATCCCCCATTAGTGCAAGAGCAGGGTGTTACTTTTGCGTATAATGTATGGGGGCTAGGGCTCAACCAAACCCACTACTTCCTTACATTAGCAACAACCCCCAACACATGCCCCATGAATATATTGGTCAGAGTGCAGCTATTTCTCACCAACAACCCAATTTGATGCGCTGTTTTGCTCACAGTCATTAGTTCTTGCGTGCCGAGTATCTTATCTAGCCTAGGTCGCATCCCTTTTGTGGGACGAGTAGTTATTCAGCTATTTGGGCAACTGTTTGATAAGGCAACTGTAGAACCCCAAAGTTGCTTTCATGCTGTTATCCATCTGGCCCTCCCACGATCAGTGAAGGTCCCACAGTAGCTCGATGAAACTGGGAAGTGTGAAAGCACAGCGTTACAATGTATGGCATTCGTAAAAATGGTACCTGTTGAAAGAAAAATTGACAAAGAGGATAGATTTCAAAAGACAAATTGCTTTATTTGGACACTTCATATAAACATTGTTGATAAAAAAAAACGATGGTAATCATTTGTACCTGGAAGCTCTGTTTTAGGTGGACAGGGCACGTTTGCAATTTTTTGTGGCAATGTATGTGTCATCGTAACAAAATCATTGTGCGCGATTCCATGAGTTTGTATGTCCAAGACAGTCATAATAAGATCTTTCACAAAATCGAATTTCATTTCCTCGTATATTGGCTTGACCACCCACTTTTTGCTTCTTTTCGTAAAGGCCATTGTGTAGCGAAGCATCCCAAAGTTTCCCACAGTCCTCGATAGCACGCCCTACATTCTCGTTATGCGCTAATACCGCTCGTAATGTCCTATATTGCATCCCGACTATGCCGAAATGCAATGTACTTTAGGCACATATTGTGGAACACATCCAAATCTCCCATGTGACAGAATTCTGTGAGTCCCTTCAGATCTCTTGATAGAGTTTTATCCAACACAATCTTCTCTTTTATGTGGAGGTGAAGATGGAATCAACCACTTCTTCTTCCGTTCCTGCTCCGGCGACGAAGGGCCATATGCACATTGGTGGAAATGTTGGTTTTCTGACCAAGAGTGGACATTGGAACAGTGGTGCATTAGTGACCGCCATTTTTCTAGTAGAATTTCCACAGACCCATCGCAGGTTTTGGAGCTCCACCAAAGATGGTTGGTGAAAGACTGGGACCACTGTAAAATATTTTCAAAACATTAATTTTTCCTGCAGCTGACATTTTTTTTATTGATTGATTTGGCAACGTGCCTTACATGTTGCGCTCACCTAGTATCCACAGGGGCGCCACACGATACTGGATGGAGGTCTAAGCGCTATCCCGGACCCCACTCTAATTGGTTATGTGCCAGACGTTGGGTAGCGCCTATAACAGAAGAATGGAGGGTTAAGATACTGGTTCTGGAGATTCCAAGATGGCTGCCGGCAGTGGAAGTCGCGTCTAGATCGCGCTTCCGCCGGGCCTAAACAAAAAAGCACATCAAACGTGCTATTCCAACGGTTCCTGTACTGGAATCATCGCCGCAAAACCCAGGAGACAGGGGACACGGTGGCGATCTGAGACAGCCCCGGCAACACATCCCCAGGAAAACTTGCCGCCGAGAGAAGCGACCGCCCCTCCCCCACCGAGGGAGTCCGCGGCAGCCTAGCAGAGGAGACCGCGCAGTGGCGGACCCACGAACGAACAGAGTCCCGGGGAGAATGCCACCTACAGCCCCGACACAGAGAGAAGAAAAACGGGACCCGGCCCGGCACCAAGAAGAAAGCGCGCACCACCACGGAGGTACAGCGCTGGGAGCAGTGCAGCCGCAGGAGCACCGGGACACCATCGGCGCGGGGCACGAGAGCCCCTCCCCTAGCGACAGGGTCGGTGGGCGGCACGGCGCAGACAGGGGGAGAAGGGCTGGCTCCGGACAGACGACAAGGGAATACAATCACGAACAGGCGGATCGGCAGCTGCGAGGCACACAGGGATAGGCACTTCGGTGGTGAAGAGCGAGAGGAGGAGGAGGCACCATCTGGGCACTCGCGGACACGGCACGGCAGGCATTGCTGCCACAGGAGAGTAGATCAGGAAACAGAGGTGAGCGCGCCCGTTGAAGCGCCCCCCCCCCCCTCTTTATACTCTCCCCGGCACATAAGGCCACGAACAGGCGGGGGCAATCAAACAAGACGCTGGCCCAAGCACGGAGGAGTGCCCCTCCCCATCTCTGCATAATGACATAAGCACAGAAAGCAGTAGTGGGACATACTGGAGGGGGAATAAGACCCCAATATAACTCAGGGCACCCCCACACCCAAGGAGGACATAGGAGTGGCAACAACACTCCCCCCGATACAAAAGACCCTTGCACAGTATAAGGGCACGGAGCCTCCGGCGGCGGAGCAAGATAAGAAGGGGCAGGTCCAGCAGACTAGCAGACTCGCGGGGGACCAAACATAGCCCTTCCACCACTGCCACCAGCCACCCTCACAATCAAGGAAGATGTCACGAGCAAAGGGGAAAGGAGGCCCCTCTCAACCCACACCGCAAACAGGACTCAAGTCTGCTGCAATTGTGGTCCTCAGATGCTCAGGCAGTCCCAAAGGACAGGCCAGGAGAAGATCTCTCTACCGACACATACCTCCCAAACCAGAGCGCTCTTCCCCCGACAAAGGACGATATGAAGGCCTGGTTTGCGGAGCTCCAGGACAAGTTTATGTCCACAGTACAGGACCAATTCACCTCCATGAGGAACGAGATGAAGCAGGTGGTACAAGAGTTGAAAATAGATGTAGCCAAGCTGGAAGAAAGGACAGACACCGTAGAGAAAATCGTACAAAACATAGAAGAGGCAACGAAACAGAACAGTGAAACACAAGAACACCTGATCCGGCTCACTCATAACCTAGAAATTCAATGTGAAGACCTGGAGAACCGTTCCCGCAGATCCAACATCCGTATAAAGAATGTGCCCGAATCGGTGACGGACAAAGACCTCAAAACAGCGATACAAGAGGTGTTCAGAGATATAATCGAAGCACAAGAATCAGAGAACATTGGGATAGACAGAGTCCATAGGGTGGGTCCGAGAAGAACTGGCGTCCCAGGGGAGAGACCAAGGGACGTATTAGCAGCACTCACGTCCTACCCACAAAAGGAGATGATCCTAAGGAAAGCGAGGCAGCTTGATCACATTAGGATGAATGAGTGGAAATACAATTGTACCAAGATCTGGCCTCAGCAACACTCCTAAAAAGAAGGGAAATGGCCCCATTGGTGAGGGAATCGGTGGCAAAAGAAATCAGATACAAATGGACGTTCCCATTCGGCCTACTATTCGAGTGGGAGGGCAAGCAGAGAAGAGTGACTACTTGCGAGGAAGGCCTCAATATAATGGACAAGCAGATGAAGGAGACGGACACGAGAGATGGCAGGACGAAAGGGGAGACCCACAAAAGGCTGAGAGGATGGGAAGTGGTGAGACAAAAGAAGAAACCAAATGGATGGGAAAAAGCAGGGAAGCCAGCAGGAGACCATTAGAGATAATCAAACAGGGCCGCCAGCTCATCCTCCCTGAAGCGAAAGGGCGGAAGAAGATTAACCAGAAGAACCTCGGATTACCAAGTAAAATGAGGCCCGGCGGGGGAACGGGAGGGACGTAACCAAGGTCTGAGGATGAAGCAGGGTTTAGGACCCCCCTTCACAGTTAATCCCGAGCTATGAGAGGGCAGGGAGCGATAGGCGCAACGCCCTAGCAACCATAGGTGCCTGGGCCCTCCTCGGGATCGAAGTTGAATTCATGTTAATAGTTGGGGGGGAGTTGGGAAGTTGGGGGGGAAGCAGGGTGGGGGACAATCCGGAAGAGGGAAGGGATCACAGTATACGGGAACGATAATTGAACCAGCAGAGTAGAAGGGATGGGGAAGCTCAGAATATTTTCACAAAATGTAAGGGGGCTGAATTCACCGGTGAAAAGGAAAAAAATGGAGGCCCTGGTAAGAAGGGAAAAGGCGGACATTCTGCTCCTCCAGGAGACACACATTAAGGCCCAGGACAAAAAGAAAGTACACCTCAGAGGATATACGATCTGGGCGCAGGCGAATGCTGGGGAAAAAAGAGCAGGAGTAATGATTGCAGCGAAAGGGGGTCTGGTGGCAAACCTCATAGACATTTGAGTAGACAGGGAAGGGAGGTTTGCATTTGTTAATATCTCTTTAGAGGGCTACAGGCTCACCCTAGCGGCAATATACTCGCCGAACACTGGACAGGATGGATTTCTCCGGGACACCCTGGGGAAACTGGAGGAATTTGCGAAGGGAGAGGTAATTCTGGGAGGAGACTTGAACTTGGCCTGGCAACCTCACATAGACAGGAGTGCGGGGGAACGCAGGCACATGGGACTCCATCCAAACAATTAAAGCTAAGGATGGAACAGATGGCACTACGAGATGCCTGGAGGGAAATAAAGGGACAAGATGCAGGATTCACCTACTACTCGCACGTGCACAACATGATGTCGAGGATTGACTACTTCTGGGTGTCGGTGGGACTGGTGGGGAGGATCCAGGATATCGAAAAGGGAACGATACCGTTGTCAGATCACGCCCCGCTATGGCTCGATGTACAGACCCCCTTAAGGGGAAGAGGTCTCTGGAGATGGAGAATGCCGTACGACATTCTAACGGACCAGGTGCAGGGAGAGGAACTAAGGGACAAAAATCAAGGTATACTTTGACCTAAACGACAATAGAGAAGTTCCACTGGGAACAGTATGGGAAGCCTTTAAGGCTGTAACCCGGGGACATGTCATAGCACAAAAGGCAGCCAAAGACAAACAATATCAAGAATGGGAAGGAACGCTCGAGAAGAAACTAACAGACATACAGGAGGAGCTAACACTCCATCCCACAAGAACCCTCAAGAAAGCAATGAAACACGTGCATGGACAACTAGAGATGCTCCGCAACAAAAAAGCAGAGAGATCCCTACTATATCTAAAACAGCGATACTATATTAAGGCCAACAAAGCGGACAAATATCTAGCAAGATAACTTAGAGGAAAACAGAAAGCAATGACGATACTGAACGTCAAGGATGCGCATGGAATACCTCATACAAACTCAAAGGACACAGGGTAGGCCTTTAAGGCTTTCTACCAAGATCTATATGCAACGGAGCACCCGGACGAAAAGAAACAAGACAAGTTCCTACAATCTATTCCCATACCGACAATAGCAGAAGAAGACAAACATGCTCTAGAATCGAGGATTACAGAGGAAGAGGTCCACAGGGCAATAGCGGGCCTCCCTATTTCAAAGGCCCCAGGCCCGGATGGCTTCACGGCCCAATTTTACAAAAAATGTGCAGACACATTAGTTCCATTCCTGACGAGGCTTCTAAACACATTCAAGGACAGTGGAAACGTAACTTTCTCCATGAATGAAGCAAAAGTCCTGGTGTTCCACAAAACAGGTAAAGACACCACTCTCCCGGGCTCATATCGCCCGATAGCCCTAATAAACCTAGATGCCAAGATCTACACTAGAGTCCTGGCCGCCAGACTATCACCCCTCCTCCCGACCCTAATAAACACAGACCAATAAGGCTTCATCCCAGGTAGGCAAACACACGACAACTTAAGAAGAGTCATTCACCTTAGAGAAAAAATAGGCATTACCCACACACCAGCAATCTTACTCTCACTAGACGCCGAAAAGGCCTTTGACCGGGTAGAATGGTCCTTCCTCCTTAAAACGTTGAAGCATATGGGATTCGGAGATCAATTTATAAATATGGTTAAAGCCAATTACAACTCCCCATCAATAAGAATAGCAATAAACGGAGAGGTCACGGAGAGGGTGGAGATCTCGAGGGGTACGAAACAGGGATGCCCCTATCACCTCTGCTATATGCTATATTTTTGGATCCTCTCCTAATCAAGATAAGGGAATCGGAGGGGGTAAGGTGGAGATGGCAGGCAGGCAACATAAAGTTATTGCATACGCAGACGACATGCTATTGGCCCTGGAAGACCCTGTGAACTCCCTGACAAGATCTATAGAAATACTGGAGGAATTTGGGGAGATCTCAGGCCTGAAGATTAACAAGAATAAATCAGAGGTCATGCTCCTTGCCGGAGACAAGGAGACAATAGAAACAGTGGCAGGCCTGCTAAGTCTAAAAACAGTGGAGGAGGGCATCAAATACCTGGGGGTGACGCTAACACACAGAGTAGACAAGATCTATAAGAACAACTACACACATCTCCTGGCTAGAGTCAGGCAGGATCTAGAAAGATGGTCCCCGCTTAGGATCTCATGGTGGGGTAGAATTCAATCAGTAAAAATGAACATACTCCCCAGGGTGCTGTACCATTTCCATGCCCTCCCAGTAACAGTCCCTAACTCCTTCTTCAAAGCACTCTCCAAAGCCATATCGCAATTTGTGTGGAACAGGAAACCCCCGAGGATCTCCAGAGCCATTCTCACGGCACCAATCAAGGCAGGCGGAATGTCCCTCCCTCACTTTAAAAAATATTATCAGGCAGCCCAACTCTGGATTCTCAAAGAATGGTTGGGGGAGGACCAACAGACGATCTGGGTAACACAAGACAGGGCAGTCGCCAGGACCCCCTGGAGGACCTACTGTGGAAACATAAACAACACAGACACCTGAACCTTAGAGTTAGTGAGGTCTTGAAAACCACCCTCAACGCATGGGACGACCAAACCAGGAAGGGAATCATGACCACCCCACTGGCCCCCTTCACGCCAATCTGCCGAAACCCTCAGTTCCCACCGGGACAGGAATCCGGCGCCTTTGAAAAATGGGAAACAGCAGGATGCAGGAAATTAGGTGAAATGATCCAGGATAATGAAATACGATCTTTCGAGGAATGTAAAAACATGTGAAAACTAACAGAAGCCGATCGTTATAGATACGAGCAAATAAAACACTGGCTAAGTACACCAGAGATCTTCCAGGCGGCCACAAGGGACCTTACACCATTTGAAAAGTACATAATATCTAACCCAGGAGACAAAAAACTGGTGTCAACCCTTTATACCCTCATTAACACACAAGGAGAGGAAATAAAATGGACCTACATGAGGAGATGGGAAGCCACGCTGGGGGAAGAAATAACCAGGCAGCAATGGGAAGAACTCTGGGCAGGCATCCCAAAACTCACCAGGGCAGTCCAAACCAGAGAAATGTGGCTGAAAATAATCACACAACGGCAGTACACCCCAGAGAGGCTCAAATCAATGTACCCGGCAACGTCGGATCGCTGCTGGAGGGGGTGCCCGGACGCAGGAACCTGGAGGCATATCTGGTGGGACTGCCAGGGAGTACAGGGATTCTGGAAGGAAGTGCGATTGGAAATCCTGAAAATATTCCCAGAGGCAGACCAAATGGGGGATAGAGTGTAGTTGTGCGGATTTAAAGACCCACAGGCCAAGAGACTCCACAAAGCACAATGGAGGAGCTTCATGGGTTTAGTCATCGCGGCATGGGAAACGATAGCTCAAAGCTGGAAGAAACGAGACCCGCCGCTGATAGACACCTGACTGCAAAAGGTGTGGTCCCAAATGACCATGGAAAAGATTACGCACCATCTCCAGGACCAAAACAACACTTTCATGAAGGAATGGGGACTAGTGCTGGAATATTTGAAATCAGACTACATGGAACAATGGTGCCCACATAACATTAAAATATCAGACATGTATAGTACGTAAACGTTCCAGAAGTGAAGAACCGATGAGGATCCACTCTTCCGGGGAGGGGGAGGGAAGTTGGGAGAAATAATTGTGTTAATGTTTATTTTTGTACCAGAAAACAATAAAAATATGTTTAAAAAAAAAAAAGATACTGGTTCTGTGATGGGTGGTTTCCCACCTCCCTGTGGTCCAAATCCCCTCCCTTGGGGTTATTGCTCACCTTAGGTTTTTGTGCACTGAACTCTCCGTCCTGCGTCTCTGTGCAGGGGCGCGTGGTTGGTGCGGGCGTTCAGTGGACCTAGTTGCTTCACTGGTCCGTGTGCCCTTATATCGGGTCCAGACCGGTTCAGACTCCGACTCTGCTTGCTGTCTTCCAGGTGAGTTATAATGTCTTTTCCGTCTTTATTCTGTCTCTTTCTTTCCCTCCGTTTTCTCTGTCTTCTCGGCGTCTTGCTCCACTACGCTGTTCCCTAACAATGTCTCTTTTTGTTTTCACAGGGATGGTTGTGATCTCGGAGTTGCCGTGCTGATGGCAAGGACCACAGTGAGTTATTGATGCTCCGAGCGCTGCAATGTTTATTGGTGTTAATTGCTAACCTGTGTTCTCTTCCCTTCTTTGTACAGGTTGCGGTGATGTTCCGGAGTGATGAGCGATCGAATCGCTGCTTGCCCAGGTAAGTGCTTTGTTAATGCTGACCTTGTTCCTTCTCCCTTGCAGGTTGCAGTGAAACCCGGAGATGGGCGAGGTAAGAGAAGCGCAGGGTGCTGCCAGGACTCGCTGCTTGCCCAGGTAAGAATTGCTATTAATGCTTTCCTTGTTTCTTTACCTTTGCAGGTTGCAGCGAACTCCGGAGATGGGCGAGGTAAGCGAAGCGCAGGATGGATTCAAGACTGGTTACTTCACAGGTAAGTGTTCTTGCTCGCTAATGTTCTTGTTCTTCCAGGTTGTTAATGGAATCCAGATCTAGGTCTTCAGGATGTGGCCGCCAGAGAAGCAGATGCGCAGGAGCTGGACACGGTGAGCGTTACGCTGCAGGAGTGCACGATAACGCGAAGCGTGTTCTGCTGTTTGGGTGTGGTTTAAATAGCCCAGGTAAAGTAGTTCCAGGCCAAGTAGTTCCAGGCCCAGCCACACCCAAAACACTAGACCGCATGGCTTGGTTCTAAAGAACTGAGCTGTGTAATAGGCCTCCATGTTGGACTAAGGTCCAAACCTGGTATTGCTTTATTCCTGATAATGAGCCAAAGGCTCCAGGACTAACTGCATGTATGTTTCTGATGGAGCATGTATGTTTCTGATGGAGTTCTAAGGCACTTGGGGCCAGTTTGAAGGGTTTTAGCCATTGCATTCCCCTCGATTGGAGATCTTCCAGGGATTTTATAAAACCAAGTTTCTCCCTGGCCACTGAGGATTTACATTCAGACACCTGCACGACCACTGAACTCACAATTATTTTAGTTTCCATGTCCTGAAAGTGGTATGTGCAGTACTTTGCTGAAAATCCGGGACTGTCACACTGTCCATCGCCAGCTAGCCTGAACCGTTTTTCGGAGAATGCACTTTGAATAGACATTTGTTCAATTGTCCAAGCTTCACTATAGCATGGAATAGATATTGACATTGGTGTTTGTAGGACTGTGTTTTAGAAAGGAACTGGAGTCCCACAAATTGACAGAAACTGGACAACTTACTAAAACTAGAGCCACTGAAAAGTAAAGCAGCTGCACACAGTAGATTTCCAGCTGGCAGTTTCCCCAGCATCGGTTGCATGGACCATGAACATTTTGCATGCAGCACTACACAGGTGGCTTGTATTTTGAGGTTATTGCCTTGTGATACACAAGTCACATTCACCAATGGCTTCCCGCATACTTCCCCTCTCACTGGATGCCCACATTTCAGCATCATTATAATCTCCATCAAGCTGCTGTCGAATACAATGTATTTGGGCTCCTTTATTAGACTATCACCCTGCATGAATGTTGTTTCAGCCCAACTGGACAAACTGTAGCCGAGATCTTTGTCTAGTTCTTCGGTCAATTGTGTTGATGCTTCAGTCTCTGCTATTTCAGCTTCTGTTACTTGAACACGAATCAGAGAAAACATCAATGTCGATTGTTTTTTGGGTGGCCCTTTTTTGGCGGGTGTCGATTGTGTCAAGTGGTCTGCGTCTAATTCTAAAGCATCTTCATTACATTCAGTTTCATCTTCATCTGGTGGAGCTCTTGCATTGTAGCAATGGTCCAACAACACTTTGCTGGCTTCGTCGGTCACGTTCAATTCATTTTCTGGCCATTGGGCAAAAGCATCTCGAGTCTGCTTATTGATTTGAACACGCTGAGCCTCAAATAATAGTTCTTCCATGGTCAAATCAGTTTGGCAAGGAGCATCTCTGATTTCTGTAGCTGTCTGTGTCTGCATAGTTCGAACACCATCGGGCAACTAGAAGACAGGTTGAAAAAACATGCTCAATGTAAATCCAACATACAGTATATGGCACTCTAGATTTTTTTTAAAGCATGTTATGAAGGCACCAGCACAAAACAATTTTTGAAAATGAAATTGTTTGTAAATTACCATAGCTTTCTTGGTTTTCTGTGAAAACTTCTTCTTCTTCTTTTTTATTGTAACGACTGCACCAGCAAGCTGGTCCACCGACTCGGATCCATGTGCCCCCTCTTCTATATCCCGATCGTGTATACATCCCTAGAAAAGAGTATCCATTAAAAATAAGTAATTCGTATTTGAAATCAAATTATTACATCGCACACATGGCTTACACAGATACCCTCGTACACCATGTACGTCACTTAGTCAAAATATACATTTTGAATTTCACCTGATTGATGGCTAGTTTACTTGATGAAAGGTGACCGTGCAAAACCCACTGATTGGAATGTTGCACTGAAGCAATTTGCAAAAGATGCTCGTTTATAATAATGTCAATGTCTAATGGCATCAGATCTAGGACCAACTTTCTTTAATTCGAGGGAACTGTCAGCACGCATACCTCTGGCTCTGTATCAGCTCCGAGGGATGATGTAATTGTAGTGGAAGAACCACCCTCACCCTCTAAAACAGTACTTGTTTTAGTATGGATGAAAGAAAGTGAAATTGAACACACACAATGTGATGCAGACAATGGTACATATCAATAAAAACCCATAAATTAAGCATTATCTAAACAAATGACAGGATACGTACATTTGATCATATTATCTCAAATTCCATGCATAAAACATTTCCGGAATTGAATAGCTAAATAAAACTAACTGATGGGCGCTCAAAGTTGTTGTTGACTCCAGCAAAGACATGGATGCAGAATTTTGCTCCTTCATATTCAGTGCATTGTCATGGAGTTGTAAAGGGAAAATTAGATTTGATTTAGAAATGCTAACCTAAAACATTGACATGTAAAGCAACCAATTACGAAAAGATTATGCTTATTTCCAAGGGCACTACAGCATAGTTATCTGTGCCCAAAAATCGTTTTCTACGATACCCCTAAAACCAAGGACAGATGTTTACCAAAATGGGGTTTAGTTATAAAGCAATACAATCTTGTAAATATGAAAAGTATTATAAGGGACATTTACACCTAAAACACCAATCCGTCCATGTAGTTACCTGTTCAGTACCCCAAGGTCTACAGCGAAATCAGGAACCGTGACTCCCATGAGGCAGCGTGTGCATGAATAGAGTCGGAATTGCATTTGGAAGCAATTTACAAGACGTTCTGAGTCGATTCTTCTTTGTGTACTGCGATTGGTCGCACATATTTGTGGCAAAGTGCAGGCTGCAGATGCGGAATGGATCACCCCTCGAATGCCCCAAGACTTCATGGGTTCTACTTTCAGGCTCTTCCGGCGCAAATCCGCAATATCTGACCCATTTCCTTATTAGATCTATATTCCTCGGGAATACATGCATTGTAGTGCCTTTAGGTTTGTTATGGGTCTTCGAGCGGCAACTGTAAACCGTACATTGTTGGAAATACCTGTAAAAAAGCTCAACATTATTAGAAAATTACTTTGCATAAAAGCGTGAGAAAGATGGAATTATATCATACATTTTTCTATGCAATCTATGATTTAGTCACCAAAGCAAAACCTGTGTAGCATAGCCGGCTGTATTATAGGATAACTTTCATATACAATTCATTGATGTGACGCAAATAGTAACATGTTACTCGTCACTTGAATGTACATCAAAAGGAAACATGCTTATAGACACGGTCCGCGAAGGATGCAATTCGATCCCAATTGATGACAATTGCTATATAACGATAACATAACAAATTAAACTCAAGTCAATGGCAATGAGTTGAATGAACATTACACTACTGGGTACGTTTGTTCAAAATAGATAGAAATGTAAAGATCAAGGAGATATGATTAGGTGACCTGGCCTTACCTTGACCCACAAACAGTTAGATTCAGCAAGCAGGGTAGTTAGTAGCAGGAGAACAGGGAGATGTTCACAGGTAGCACAATGATGAGCTGACTCGCAGTGGTCGCAGAAGTTCTCAGGTAGCACGTTCACGAGATGACTTGCAGTGACTTGCAGTGTTCAAAGATGTTCTCATGAAAAATATCAAGTGGTTTATAGAGAATTAGAAAAGTGCGTGTGTATGTGAATGCATGACGTGTATATGGCGTGGTCTTATGTGGATTGTAGGGGCGTGGCCTGCTTCAAAGGGAGCCAGGCCGGAGACACAGGGTCTGAGGAGGGCATGTGAACAATGTCCCCTGCACGTAAGATACCTTTGAAGTGTACATGGTGTTTGGCACCTTGGCCGTTCCAACCCCTGCCAGCCTCTTTTGGCAGTGCACATCCACTGGTGCCAACTGCCTTTGATAATGGAGAGGGGATGGATGGGCATGAGGCGTGCAGGAAAGGGCCGGAACACTGCTGAATTGAGACACACTTGATTCACTGAAAAACGGAAACAACCATTGATAAAAGTTCCTTTGTGTTTTATTTTGTTGCTGATTTTGATGGCACAAATGTACCACACATTAAAAACTGCAGCACAGTGTGGGAAAATCCTCTGTACTGACCGCTGTCACTGGGGAACGTTTCTTTAATGGCACCAATGACACAGGCGGTTATTACTCATCGAACGCGGTGTTCAAGCCTCCCATGAAGCCACCATGTAAACGAACGATAGGCCACCAGCCTGTACCACCTGTGAAAGAGAAAAATACAAACTGTTTTTAAATGAACAAGATAAGTGTATTAAACTTTAGTTGACAATGACAAATCTTGTATCCAATGGCATCGTTGCCAGTACAAATGTCACTTAGGCACTGTACAATATTGAACGACTATGCATTCCATTACATTTGAGACACAAAGAAATATTGCTTCATGGCTGTACATGAAATAAACAAAAGGAGACCACTATGATTTCCCCAAATTGTGAGTGATGTATAGAATTTTTTTAAGTTTATCTATGATCAGATTTACGATTCAAAAACATATGCTTACCATAATGTACTTTGCAATCGCACGCGTCAGCTCTTCTTACTCTCTCAACTCCTTTTCATCCTCCCTATCCCCAACCCGCAAACTCTGTCTCAACCATTGTTATTATTTTTTGGGGTATTATGATATCAATTTGATGTAATGAACACTAATGTTTTGCGCAATTTTTCGTTTAACATAACATGTGCTAATGTTGATTTTTCATTGCTCTGTTTACCTAATACAAAATGGTTGGATAATTTTATCTGTGCAGACTTAGCCCTGATTTGAGAAAGGCTTCAGAGAGCGGAAACATGTGTCATTAGGAAGGGAATTTTGTAACTGGACCATAATTAAATTAATTTACCTACAAACATTGGCGCAGAACTCCGGGAGTTTTCTTTCATTTCTAAGGTACTGTTGTTATAAAGCAAGTTCCAGGCTTTTTAGGATTAACTTCATGTAAGTTTATTCCAGCTTAATAGTTACAAACCACATTGAGGACATTAAGGACATAGGTAGTGGACAGACACCGGCTCCCATCACCCAGGGTCAGCCAGCTGTAACTGTCACTGAATAGAACACTCACAAAGAAGATTCTATCATCCACACACAAACATTCCACACGACATCACCAGCTACATCACCAGAGACAGGCACAATACAACACACCTCCCTCCTTTACAAACCCAACCTGCACAAAACAAGTCACACACCACAACCAAAACTACCACCTTCCAAGGACAGACACACATGACACTCAACTGAAAAAGGACACTTCCACAGCCAACCCCAACCAACAAAAACATCACACCCTGACAAACCGCAAACCAAATGCTCTCGCAAAAATACTATCATCCATCTGCCTGTTCCTGCCACAAACAAACAACTGGGCTCTCACCCCATGACCGACCAACCCTGACCTGGGCAACATCACCTACATTCCTGACCACCACACAACTGCTTCGCCTCCTGTCACCTGCCCCCGCCTACAACAGTGCAGGTGTCCA
Organism: Ambystoma mexicanum; assembly: GCF_040938575.1. Lineage (NCBI taxonomy): Eukaryota > Metazoa > Chordata > Amphibia > Caudata > Ambystomatidae > Ambystoma > Ambystoma mexicanum. The sequence goes on along the minus strand of NC_090922.1, from coordinate 1,524,806,750 downwards.
GGCTCCCACCATGGAATCTCCAGCAGGCCTCTAGACTGCCACTCTAGAGAACTGAGACCTCAAAGTCTCCAAAACCACAACCACAAGCTCACTCCACAAGGAACACTGAATGGAGACACAGAACATCACTCAAACCAACAGAAACACCCATGGACCCAACACCATACACACCGCACCAGACCAGGATATGTAATCCCTCCAAACGCATTGAGAGCAGTGGCCACATACTCCCGAAGCGAACATCATAAACTGGTAAAAACTGAACAGTCTTTTTAGCCAGGATGGCATCCCCACACAAGTCAAACTGTTGGAACCCAAAGGCAAGACAAAATCCACAACAAAATCACAAGTAACATAGAAAATCATTTACTCACCAGCTATGGACATACCACTCTCACTATCACCGGGTCATTACTAGGCGTACCCAGCTACCCCTTCAACGTCAGCTACCAACAGTCCAATATGATGAGAGGGTTAAGAAACCTTAGAGAAGGCGCTACCTCCCCTTAAAACAACCAACATAGTTGTTCAAACTTTACTTAGAAAATGAGATAAAGTCATCAACCAAACCCAACTCCAAACTTAAAAGACAAACATTCCCCTGCACCGAAAGAGCGCGGGCACTACCCCGCTCCAGAACTACACCGTGGCAGTTCATCTTTTACCAATAACCTAACATGAGTACACATCTTCATGTCAACTTCATGGCACACACATCATCGTCCAAACCATGCCAAGCACATATTACCCAAAGATTAACTCAAAAGTCTAAAAACAGAACATCACGCATAACCCATGCTAACTGTGAGTTCAATCCGCTACCAATCTCTCACTGACTCTCTCCCCATCCAGATACAGATAATGCATATTATATACAATACCATAAGAGTAAGATCGATAACATGCATTTTAAAACAATGAAATGCATTACCCATATTTTCCTATAAATGAAAAAAAACTCCAAACCCACAACTTGAATGAACCTAAGGTGTCCATAGCCATTACTAGGCTCCATCACAACCTTAATGGCCATAGCCATTAGGGCTGAAAGTAATCCCTACCAATCCATGTTGCTTCCGTCTAAATGCTGCAAAGCTGAAAAAAAACAATTAGTTTTAGCCTCCACATGTAAACACAATCATATATGCATGCTTCGCACCATCACAATAACCCACTGTAAACGGAAGTCCATGTGTCATGTGCAAAACACTCCAAACCTGAAAATACCTCAAAAGGTTAATTCTTTTCCTTTACATTGAGAGTTAAAGTATGCAAAGATACCTGCCATGAAAATTAACAATGGGTCAATTAATCCTATCACGAGCATTTTCCATATAATACTCTTAATTGACCAACTAGCCACATGCCAGGGTAGCTGGCTCACCAAACCTGCAATTACCTCAAATATGGTTAATACTACCATCAAACATACCAAACTCACGCACACACCACTTTGATTCCAAGTACTATTTGAGTGGCTTTCCATAACATAATAACTCAATGCCACACTATACTTGGTATTCCGGATTGCAATAAAAAAACAAAATATATACGCCATGCATTTCATATTTTCTGACAACAATGCTTAAAATATATTTTCCTACAACAGCATTCTTATGGGTGTTATTTCCTCTTCATCATTCACTTTGAAATACAGTCACAGTACCGTTTTATTCGGCAGCTGAAAGCACCTTTAACCTCCGCCGCACGCCGCTCTCTCCACAGGGGCGAGCAAAGCATGGATTCCTGTGTCATTTGAGCTCACAGCACATTCCGCCAGCATAAACAAACAGATAAACACTGCAGAGAGACAGCGGCCCCCTTTTAGTTGGGCATGTGGCGCTCGCACCCTCCGATGCACGTCCATCCTTAAAAGTGCGGCACATCTTTCACAACAAACATTGTTGAAGCCTCGACTTTCCCCGCAGTCGCCAACTCCCTTTTTACAGCGTGATGCAGACGGACTTCCTTGTAGGCACATGACGTAGATACGCTGTGTGAACTGAACTGGGTCCTTTACTCTGTGGACCTCGCACCATCACACTGTACGTCTGACGATTCTCTGAACACATTTAAGACAGAGTTCCAACGACTTCGCCAACACCCACACGTAGCAAAGTGACTTCATCATTAGATCCCAGACCACGGTAATACCCGCATGAAACTGCCGCTCGCAAGCCGCTCACGTCGTACACTCCTAAGTATTGTGGGATGTTTTTACCCCTACATCCGAGCCCTACCTCAAAAACTGTGCAGTACTGACATGGAAAACATCATGATGGCCAGAGCTTCCCAGAAAATGCACAGGGAAATGCATGAAGAATAGGCTGCCACTCATTTTTGCCGATGTTATGGGCACAGAAGGGCACTGCCTAAAACCACCATTGGACTACCCACACAGTAGCCTGAAACCATTGGGAATGGCAATGCTGATTGCCAAAAGCAACCTAGAATTGGGGGGAACTAATTTTCTTAAATCCCAAAAATGGGTGCAGTACCAGTACTCACCACTATCAGAAAGCCGGCGTTTTAAAACAACACCAGATTTTTTTTTATATGTGTAAAACTGAATAGGTGAACCCAAAGCATGCCAAAGAAAGACTTACTGAGAGGTGGATCCAATGTAAAGTTATATTCTGAAGTGACTTGAAGGTTTATAACAAGACTGGCTGAGCTGTGGATTTCAGCAGTTTAAGTAAATGTGGACTGAAAGACACTAAAAATCTAAATGTTTAAAAGAAATGAGTGACCTACTTTTGAGTGTCACATAGGTTGCAATTGTTTAAATGTCATAGTTTTAAACTTAGAATCAGCATTCTAGCTGCATATGTAAAATGGTTAATTTTATTTGAATGCAGAAAACTGGGTAACTAAAAGTGACATTAGCTGGGGCCTGGCTTAAGGAACTGAATTCTGCCCACCAGCTACCCCCGACAGGAGTTGAGACTTGCACAACTGCTGTGTTCCCATGCCTACCTGCCTTTTGCTGCTCCCACCAAAAGGGATATGACACTTCTCTGATTGGATTACCAAGGGACTGCTAGAGGCTAAACATAGGACCCAGGCAGAGGGTTTATGGAAGTGGCCATAAATGGCTTCCTCTTGAACAATGGGCCTTCCAGGGCCCAGGCAGATGGTTTATTGCAGGGGTAATAAAAATGGCTTCCTCTTGGCAGAAACTGGGAGGGGGAGAAACTGGAGACAGAGGCTGAGCTTGAAGAAAGTGGAAAAACTGGTTTCTGTACCATGTGACCTGAAAAGCCACACCCCTGTAGCCAGAATATGGTCTTAGAAAAAGATGAATAACTCATAGTACGGACTTGTGAAAATTATTTAAATGATACCATAATTCTTGTGATTTTTCTGCCCACATTTTAAGAGGTTTTTAGAACTGGTGGCATGATCTGGGGGCAAGCTAGCAGTTAAGAGGGTATTACTTAAAATGTATGCATGTTAAAAGTCTGATACTTCATCAATTAATGCCTGCATGCCTTGCACACATGGGTATAAATTTGAGTAAGAATCTGATATTGGTAACCTGACCAAAAAGTGAAATATGTTGCCATTTCTGAATGCAAGCTCCCAGGAAGAGCAGATTTGGACAGGGTATACCTCCTGTGATATGTGATGGGTGCATGTAATTTTAAACAAATGTGTACCTCTGCAAATATGTCTTTTGGGTCAAAATATAGATTGTGTGTAATTTGACAGGGGTGGGTTCTCTGTACCATAAACAGACCGCATCATGATGACACTTCATTTCATTCCCCCAATCAAGGGGAAGAGGAGGAAGTGGCCAATGACAAGTGGAGAGGGGTAGAGCCTAGTGATGCTGCACACACACCCATTTTCAAAACACATAAAAGCAGACAGTCAGGACAGATAGGGACATTCAATTCCATTTGCTGCAACGCGCTCTGCCGGACCATACCACATCCAGAGATCCAGACTTGAAATCCATCAATCTCCAGGGAAAGCTGTGCTGTACCCAGAGAGAGAGCAGAGCTGACCCAGACCACTGTTAGCAGAACCAGAGAGCTGACCCAGATCACTGTGAAGTGCAGAGACCAGACCAGAGTCCAGTCTAAAACCTGACCAGATCCGTGGCGAGGCCCATTTATTTCAAAAATATATTGTGAGTACCTAGCAGACTGTGCAGAACCATTCTCTTAGTTAAAATAATATAATTCAATCTTTTCTAATCTAAGTAGAACTGCCTCCTAACTGTCACCTGTCATTTGTAAAGCTGTCACCTGTCATTTTCTAGTTGCAAGCTGCACTTGTCACTTTGAATTTTAACATTCCAAATCTGAAAAACTACCTTTATTTAATCGCTCATATCTCCGTGACCGTTTGTGCTAGTAACTTTCCTCTGAAAGCTTAGAATCTTGGCTTTTCAACGAACCTAGAACCGCATTCCTATTCCATACACTTTCGCCGCAATCACGAAAAACGCACTCGCGAATTTACCGCGATTTGCAAATTTCTCCACGTGTGAAACCCGCAGCTTCATTGCTTTCCTTGCTAAAAATTCGTTTGCCTCTTAAGAACCATCCCTGAATCATTGCTAGAGTGAGCCTGGACTAATATTAACTTGATCCCACTAAACCTGAACCTCTAGAGGGAATTAAAAGCATTTTAGCATATTTTTCACTTCATTGCTAGCACATATAAAAGCATTTTGGGCCTGTGTTTCCAACTTCTATAGTCTAAGCTTGCTGGGGTGAACTGAATTACATTTGATTGCATTTCTGAGAACTGTGTGCTTTCCTTCCATTTCCTTGCATTGCATAAAGGGGGGAGGGGATTGCCAGAGAAAAGTGATTACATTGTTTTGTTGAAATCATATTGAGGGCCTCATTACGACCCTGGCGGTAAGGGGTTAACGCCAGCGTTAGCTGCGCCGACCCCTTACCGCCAACTACGAGGTCCCTTAGCGCCATGGCGCTTTTAACACCTGCTTTTAGCAGGTGTTAAAATCCATGGCGCTAAGGGACCATGGAGTTAATTACGCCACCGTAATTTACGGTGGCGTAATTAACGCCTTCCCCACTCCCATTATGCCCTATGGGGCAAAAATGGGAATGGGGAAGGGTAAATGGGGATTGGGGACTTACCGCCCCGCCGACCTCGGAATGGGGCGGTAAGTCCGCCAACCACCATGGCGTAAACGTAGTTTACGCCATGGTGGTAAAGTCACGGCCCAGGCGGTAACTTACCGCCTGGGTCGTAATGAGGCCCTGAGTATTTTCTGTATTGCATTTTCATTCAACATTACATCCATCTGAACTTATATAAAGCATTCTCTACCACCTTATTCTTCTGTTCCTATTCACAAGTGTGCTAGTGCCAGACTATCCATTATTGATTACTGCTCAGATTCAGTGTGATATTCAATTATTAATTTATTATAAAGTGTGATATATATATATCTATTGTTTAAATTATCAAATAAACCTTTTAAACTTGCAAAACAGAACTACTTCTTGTCTCAGTGGGTTCAGGGGGATTCCAAGAGAGGGGTGTTATATAGGGGTAGTCATCCAGAACGCATGAACTGGACATAAAGATATATTAATAAGGGTTTCCATTCAGTATCCCAGACTAGGCATTGTCTTAGCTGTAGTGTTGAATTGAATCCTCTTACAAATTGGGGGCTCGTGCCGGACGTTTGGATTAGATCTATCACTTGTGCAGATTAATACAGCGTGCCAGCTGACCAGATACACATATCCGGTCGGATCACCACGCTGTGTTACGCTGTAAAGCACTCCTCAAAGGAACGCTGTAAGGAAAAGGTCTGTTTTGCAAAAATAAAATATAAACTTCTGTAAGTCAGGACAGAGACCAATCTCTAGAATGACGACCTTATTAGACATGAAAATAGCCAGAGAGCACTTCTTACATAAGTTATTTGTGAGAGGTGAGTGGACTCACCAGGACCAGACGGTCTGGTTGCAAGCAATCGCACCCCAGATCACGGAAACAGGGTCAGATATATGGGGAGATCAGGGTCCCCTACATGTGGCCCTGAGTGACCTATATTTGGCCCCAAAGGCTAAGGATGAACAAGACAAGATGGTTAGGATAGCGGCATACCTGTACCTATATATGGGAGACATGCAGGATAAATGTACTGAAAGCCAAGATCTGGCGAATAAGCGACAGATGGCGTTAGAGAAGGTCCAATCTGACCTGGTCTCTTCTGAGCAGAGGCTGCAGGGGAGCCAGGAGTCAGAAAATGAGAGTAGACAGCACATCATTAAAATAAAGAGGGATATGGACATCCTGCAACAGGAAAAGGCTGACCAGGATACCAGGTTTCTGGCCTTGCAGAAGGAGTACCAAGAAGGTTTGGACTCCCTACTGCAGAGCCAGAAAAAGCTGGAGCAACAGTTAGACTTCAATAGGGCATGTGCTGAGCAGGTAGTCACCCTGCAAAGCCACCTAGATAGGGAGAAGGCAGAGAGCAATAAACTGATTTTGAAAGACCTGGATACCCAGGCAGAGTTTGACCAGGAGCGCCAGAAAGCTGGTGCCTTCCAAAGGCAAAGGGACGACCTGGCGGCACAGATGCAGGCTCTTAGTCAGGAAAGGGATACCTTAGGCCAGGAAGTCTGCCACTTAAAAAGGAAAATGGAAGAAAATCACCTGGCCCTCCAGGGACGGGGTGACCTCCAAAAAGAACACCATAACTTGTTAGAGCACACCAGGAAGGTGGAGGATGCTCTGGCAAGAAAGGAGCAGGCCAATAGGGACACAGCTCAGGAGGTAACCCTCCTGCAGCAAAGACTGGCCCAGTGCTCCAGGACCAATCAGGAAACGCAGAGAGAGAATGAGGCTCTCTGCCAGCACAATGATAGGCTCCAACAACAGGTAGCGATGCAGGAGAGACTGATAGAGTCTAGTAAGGCCTTAACTGAGGAACTGAAGGCGCAGGCTCTTGCATTGCAACAGGGAGCAGGGGCGGATAGAGACCAGGCTCGCTGGGAAAGGGAAACTCCGGAGCATAACCTCAGGAGCCCTAGTACCAGAGGCCTTTATCTCTCTCAGTCCCTGGACTCTGACACCCCCATGTCCCCTGGCGCACATGAGCACCGGGCCACAGGGATGGCAGATTACTATCCAGCCAGAAGCATGGGGCTCATAGGCCAGTACCACCCAGGAATGGAGGGGCGGGCATCCGGGTATGGGCACCCAAGCACAGTGCAATTTGATGGGGAACCCCAGGAGAGTAGGCCCATTAAGGGCATCCTGAAAACCTCTGCCCAGTTAGGTCAGTGGGGGGGGTACCCATCAAATCCTGGCAGCAAGGAGGGATCTGAAGACTCCTCTGAGCGGTACAGGACACAGGAGACCAGGCCCCCACATTCTGCCAGCCATTCCCAGGCTCGCAGAATCCAGGAAAACCTGGAAGAACAGACGGGAACCTCTGGGAGCAGTGCCTCTGAGTCAGAAGATGAATGGACCAGGGTTACCCGGACCAAAAGGGCCAATAAGACAAAAAGGGCCTTGCTTAAGGACCCCTTAAAGCAGATTAAGGCAATCAGGAGCGTCATCACGCCTTATCATAAGAACGCCAAGTATTCTGTTTGGGAGCACTTAGAGTTGTTTGAGCAAATGATGGAGACTTTCCATTTGAAGGACAGCCAAAGCTGTATTCAATATGTAAAGTGGACCTTCTCCCCGGAATACTCCAGTTTCTTTGCGGGGCTGGAGGACCAAAATCATTTAAAATGGTCCGCCTATAAGGCGGCCATCTTGAAACATTTTTCTACTCATAGAAATCCTCAAGAGGCTCGCAAGGCAGCCTACAATTTGCAGTGTAGGGAGGATCAGGCCCCACAAGAGTTTGTTCAAGAACTGAAACGTGCCTTTGCGCAGACCACCAGAAGGGTGCGCACGGATAGCAGAGAATTTATTAATACGTTTTTCCATGCCTTGCCCAAATACATAATGACCCAGCTCGTGAGAGATTTTCATGAGAAAAGATCTTTAGAATGGGTCATTGAACAAGCCACCCGCATCTACGAGGTGCAGAAACCGGTGGAAAACAAAAACCAGCCCAAAAACCCCAAAACTAACAGCACCCCTGCTGCTGCCAAGGTGGCAGAGGTAAAGGTTGCCCCCGTTTTGGATTTGGAGATGGGGGGGCCTAAAAACCTACCTGCACCTAATAATGCTAGGGCCAGAAGGTCCTCGGGCCAGTCACAAACAGGGACTCAAGGAGGTAGTCCCACAAATGGGGTCCCTCGCTATCCTGACTATGTAAGTCCCCGTTACAAGGGAAGTCGACCCATCCTGGGTTATGTGTCGGCTCCTCCAGCCCAAGGGGGGGATCCAGCCAAGCACCTAACCCAGGGAACTTCCCTCCCAACTTCCCACAGGAGGGCAGAAATTCTCCAAATCCTGGGCAGAACTTTTTCCCCAGGTATCCACCCAATTTCCAGCCCCAAAATCCTCCACCCTTCTTTCCCCAATTCCCTGAGCCCAGACAACCGAATCCGGGAGAGGGGAGGCCAAGGGTGGAGAGGTATCCAAATCTTCCCAACCAGGGGTACTACCAAAGAAGGGATAGCTACCCTTCCCGGGATCAGCCCAGGGGAGAAAACAGGGCCCCGTATCAGCCTGAGCGGGTTTCCCAGTTAGAGCGCCAGGTCCAAAATATGGCACGGGATCTGGGTCAAATACTGAGGGCGCAGCAGAACCCTCAGATGGGCATGCCGGCACAGAATGCCCCAAACTCTGGACCTGGTGCTCCAGAACAATGACGGGGGTAGCACCCCGATAACACACCGGTTCCCAGGGAGGAGTCACAAAGGTAAGGGGGGTGTAAAGCCTTGGAGGAAGCTTCCTTCCTCACTTGTAAACAGCCCCTGGAAACCCAGGAACCGGAAACAAAATCTCCTGCCCCTGAAAGTCTGCCTCCTAAGGAGCAGAGGGGGGGTAGGAGAAACAAAAGACCCAAACAGACTCGGTTTGAGGAGGAGGTACAGATCTGCCAATTTGAGGGAGAGGGATCCTCAGAGGATCCTGGGAAAAGGATCTTCTCCTTCAGAGAGGGGGGAACTCCTCCCAAAGAAAAATGGGTCCCTAGGGATGCAAATCCAGACTGGGGAGATGTGGAGACTGAGCTACCGCCGCCCACCATCTCATCCCAGAACCAACAGCAAGAAAATCCCCTGGTTCAAACCCATCCTGGTGACTGCCTCCAAAAAGGGCGGGGCGGCCCAGAACCGGAACCAGGGGAACCCACAATGGCTCTGATCTCCAGTTGCCAACTTTTTCTTTCAGATTCCCAAGGCTCTCCACAGAAGGCTGCCCAAATTTTTTCTCTTGAAATGTCCAAAACCAGAAAGTTAGCCCACCTGTTGTCCAAAAATGTGCATTATCTGTGCCCCCTTGAGGAGAAGGAGGGAAGATACTATGCCCCGGTACAAGTACAGGGGCAGGGTACAATTTTAGCGCTGGTGGACACGGGATGTCAAGCTACCCTTCTGTCCAGAAGGGCCTTTGATGAACTGAATGCAGGAAGGGGAGGGAATTACCAAATTCCTCTCACCTCACTTCCTGGACAACTCCAGAACTTTGACGGGAAGGAAATTCCCGTCGAGGGGACGGCAGATTTGGACATTAAAATTGGGCGACACAAGTTGAAACACCCGGTCATAGTTGTGACTCCAGAGGGCACCCCTTGTTTACTGGGGAATGACCTCCTGAGGAGGTTGTCACCCTTAATAGATTGCGTAAACAAGGTCCTCTGGACCCAGACTAGCCGACCAATAAAATTAAAACAGAGTGTCAACCATGTTAGTTTAAACGGCACCTGCCACATGGTTGAACAAAAATCTGACCAAGTAGAATTTCACTTCCAGAATAGCCAAATTCCAGACGGGACAGTAATAGCAGTAGGACAACAGACTGGTGATGGGGGGTCCTCTCTATTTCTGAAAATCAACCTTCCTTCCAGTTTAAGGTGGTATTCCACACTGGAAGGAAACACCCTGAAATTCTTTACTAATCCACAGCCAGAAACTCCCACTCCTATAGTCCAGAAAGATGTGAAATCAGCTCAGAGCCTGGCTGATATTCAGCAAATTGGAGAGCAGTTGTTCATCCCTGTTCAGTTAAATGATGGGAAGGACTCTGTTCTCGCTCGAGTGTGTGTGAACAACGGTAAGAGCTTCATCAGCGAAGCCATGTTTCGCCAACTCCCAAAAGATCCAGCCATTCCCACATTCAAACTGGTGGATAACAGCGACTTAAAGAGTATTACTCTAGCCGCAGGCACCATTATTGGAATGGCGGTTGATGACCGACATTTTTCCATAGATTTAGGTAATGAACTGTTAGGGCCAATCCCCAAGGACTGCTTTGACAGTGACAGGGATGACAATACAACACCAGACAGGATTTTTACCCGGCATGGGGGGAACTTCCTGGTGTACACTTCTTGCCCTTATGGTAAGGAAGATGTGACTTGTGACTTCAGGAGGGATGAGGTGATTTTCCAGGTCCATGAGGGCTGCCTGCCCCACCTGAAGCCTCCAGTCCAAATCAGCACTCTGACCAGGGACTTCTCCACCCAGCTGGAGGAGGCCGCGGAGATAGCCAAACCAGAAGTCTTTCCAGGCTTCAGGCAGATGGTGGAAGAGAGAGTCAACCTAGCTGATGCCTGTGTGACTCTGGAACAAAAGCAAAAGTTGAAACAAGTTTTCTTGGATTTCCAAGATCTCTTTGCGGTAGACTCATATGACTGTGGCCGCACTGACATCCACACAACAACAATCCCCACGGACCCTGGCATGACTCCTGTGTTTGTGAAGCAATATCACTTGCCTCTCGCATCAATGGAGTCCCTTACTGAAATAATTAAGAACCTTGAGTCCCGGGGAATAATCCGTCCAGTCCACAGCACCTTCAATAATCCGGTGCTGGGAATATTAAAGCCAAACGGCCAGTGGAGACTCTGCGCCGACCTCAGGGAGCTCAACAAACGGGTTCATACTTCCCGATGGCCTCTGCCCTACATTGACCAAGGGCTGGCCCAGATCCAGGGGTCACAGGTATTCACTGCAATTCACTGCAATAGACCTGACCAATGGATACTGGACTGTGCCTGTCAGTAGGGAGGACCAATACAAGCTGGCTTTTACCTTTGGGGCCAGCAATACACATGGACCCGGACTCCCTTCGGATACCTCAACTCCGGTAATGAGTTCAATATTTTCCTACATAAGGCCATTCCCGACCTGGGTGCGAGGGGTAGCTTGGCTTATGTAGATGATGTCCTCATCAAAAGTTCATCTGTGGAGGAACACATAGCGGAGATCCGTTATGTTCTGACCCAGTTGAGGGCCGCCGGAGCAAAACTTTCCTTCCAGAAAGCACAGTGGTGTAGAACCCGTGTTAATTTCTTGGGGCATGAGATTACTCCTCAGGGTCTCTGTCCCCAGGAAAAGAAGGTGGAAGCACTCCAAAAACTGAAAGACCCCACAACTCTGCGGGAACTAAGGAGTCTCCTTGGACTGACTAATTACAGCAGAAAGTTCATTGAGGGCTACGCAGAAATCACCAGACCCCTCTCCTGAAGGCGGGGTCAAGTGGGAATGGGGTCCAGAACAAGCCGAGGCAGTAAAACAACTCAAAAGAAGCCTCTCACAAGCGCCTTGCCTAGCTTACCCTGTCAGAAACAAGGAGTTCTTTCTGGAGACGGGGTTCTCTAATACGTGCTTGACAGCAGTATTATACCAAAAGCATGACAAGGTCAATAAAGTAATCTCCTATGCGAGCAAAACTTTATCCTCTGTGGAGGAAAAATTCAACGATTGTGAGAAGGCACTCCTGGCAACGGTGTGGGCATTGAAGAATTACCGCCCGTTTATCCAGGGGGAACACATCATAGTGGAGACTCCACACCAGCCTCTGCAATATCTCCAAAGTGATAGAATCCGGGCCGGAAGTGTGAGTAATTCCCGAATTACTTCCTGGATTCTGTCAATGCAAGGCTTTCCTGTGGAGGTCAGATATGGCCAAAACAAGAAGAGTCCCCTCGCGCAAGGTCTGGCTGACTTGCATGATTGTGCCAGAGAAAACTGTCTCGAGGACGAAAGTCTAAAAATAAAGGACAACATGGAGGCATACCTTAATTCCCCCCACAAAGTCTTTGAAGAAGACAAGTGTGAGGGAATGCCCACTGTATATGTGGATGGATGCTCTTACCATGTTGACAACGACAGGGAGAAAGAACTGGTGGCCGGCGTAGGGAATGCATGGGTGAATGAGTCCCCAGAACCCTCCGCTAGATACAAAATTGGTCCCCGAAGTAGTCAGGTGGCAGAATTGATGGCTGTGCATCAGGCCATCCTCACTGCTGTCCAGCATCAACTCCACGAACTGGTCATAATCACAGATTCGGATTATGTACGGAACGGGTTCGTGGAGCACCTGGTTAATTGGAAAACCAGAGGCATGTTATGTGCTAACAACAAACCCTTGAAACATGGGAAGTCTATCCAAAACATTGATGATCTGGTCACCTCGAATGAGATGACCATCTATTGGAAAAAGATCAAGGGTCATTCCAAAGTAGAGGGATGTTCTAACTTGATGGGTCCGACTTGATGGTCGTGCAGTTATGTAATGCCTCCGTCCCCAAGTACCGCTCGAGCAGAAAGTAAAGTACTGCCCAAGCAATCTTTGATGCCACAGGTGGGAGTGTTGTCGTCAGCCTGGTATCGGGAACGCCGGAAGGACCCCTGAGTACTGTAAGGCAAAGGGTTATAATCAAGGAAAACACTCAAAAAGGCAATTGGCAATGGACAGAAGGAGTAAACAAGATGCAGTGACACCAGCTTACCTAACAGGGGTGGAGTGTAAGTAAGGAACCTATGCAGGGGAACCCACAGCAGGCTGGAATGATGTAGTTGACACTCCTGAAAGCACCTGGTGGAGCAAGACTGGATACGTGGCAAAGCGTGAAGCAATCCGAGGGTTGCAAAACAGAAGGGCAATCCAAAAGCAAGTCCAGAGTACAAATAGGTGTCAGATGTCCGGGAAATCCGAGAGCACGCCAGAGTCCAAGAGTAATCCAAGAGCAGTTCCAAGAAGCGTTCCGAGGTCGAAGCAAGGAGAGAAAACAAGAAGCAAAGGTAACGTCTGGCAGTCCTCCGTAGAAGTAGCTGTGAAGCAAAGAGTCTTGTTTGCCGGCTTCTTTTGAAGAGGCGAGCGGTATCACGTGACGCATCATGTGACTGCTCGCGCACGTTGCGTGGAGCGCAACGCGGCCAGCGATTGGGGCTGTCGGTACGTCCTGGTATCCTGGCGTCGCCGGCTGTGCAGGAGGCGCCATGGCAACCGCCAACGTGGAAAAGGGCGAAAAAGAGGCAGGTCCGCCCAACATGGTATTCCGCCTGCCGTGTTTCCCCCGCTGGTGTGAATGGGAAATACGACGGCGAGAAGCGCCTGATGAGGGAGACAGGTGTGAGGGGGGAAGTGAGAAATGGGTTGTGTGAGAGGGCGTGACAGAGCCCCCCCTCAAAGGCCCACGACCGCGTGGGCTGGAAGGATGTTCCCGGTGAAACCGGGCCACCAGGCGAGGAGCGTGAACATCCCGGGAAGCAACCCAGGAGCGGTCCTCAGGGCCGTACCCCCGCCAGTCCACTAGATACTGTAATCCGCCCCTGTGCATACGGGAACCCAGAATAGCCCGCACCTCAAATACATCGGGGGATGAGACAGAGACCGGGGCAGGAGGGGCAGCCAATCGGGTAGGGTCAGGGCATGGTTTAAGCAGGGAGACGTGAAAAACCGGGTGGATCCGCCAGGCGGGGGGCACCGCCAGGCGCATAGCCACCGGGTTCAGGACTTTGACCACCTCATATGGACCCACAAAGCGAGGGAGAAGTTTGCGACATCCAGGGATGTTTAAATGGCGGGTAGAGAGCCAAACCCGGTCCCCCACCTTGTATGCAGGTGCATCCGCCCTCCTCCTGTCAGCAGCGGTTTTCATGGAGGATTGGGCCTCACGCAGGTGGACCAATGTTTGGGCATGGACCGAGACCAAATCCCGAGCGCAGGCCGAAGCGGCGGGGGTATCAGAGGAGGAGAAGTCCGGAATGGGAAGAGTACGGGGATGTTGGCCATACAGGGCGAAGAAAAGTGAGAACCCAGTAGCAGAGTGCAAGGCATTGTTATAAGCGAACTCGGCGAGATGCAAGAGGTTAAGCCAAGTGTCCTGATACTGCAACGTTAGGCAGCGTAGATACTGCTCCAATGACTGATTGACCCTCTCGGTTTGCCCGTCGCTCTCTGGATGGTAAGCAGAGGAATAATGAGCATAAATACCCAACAGAGAGGTGAGGGCCCGCCAGAATCGGGAGGTGAACTGTGTGCCTCGATCGGACACCAAAACATGGGGCAGGCCAAAGAGACAGAAGACAGACCTAAAGAAATGCTTGGCTAAAACCGGGGCTAAGGGTACCCCCTTGCATGGTACGAAACGGGCCAGTTTGGCATAGGAGTCGACAACGACCCAAATAGTATCGAAACCCTGTGTACGTGGCAGGTCGGTAATCAGGTCCATGGAGACCGTGTGCCAGGGACATGGAGGAACCGGGAGAGGTTGAAGAAGACCCAAAGGTCGGCCCCTGCGTGACTTGCCCTGGGCACAGACTGAGCAGGTATTGACGTAATTTTGTACGTCGCGTTTCATAGTCGGCCACCAACACCAGCGTTTGAGTAATTCCAAAGTACGATGCTGCCCGGGGTGACCATTAATGGCAGCATCATGAGACCACACCAACGCCAGGTTCCTGGTCTCGCTTGTGGGAAGGAAGAGCTTCCCGTGTACAAAGGGCAGCCCATCCTGCATGACCGGATCCCATTCTGTTAGTGACTGTGGATAGCGGGAGACCCACTGTCGTATGGTGGACTGTAATGAAGGTGATGGTGTGCAGACACAAACTACATGAGTCTCACTCAACAAGGTTTCAGGGAAGGATGGGAGAACCTCCCCCCCAGGGGAACGAGACAGAGCGTCTGCTTTCCCATGCCCGACACCAGGTCTATGTTTGACCACGAAGTCGAACGCGGCAAAGAAGAGATGCCAACGTACTTGTCGGCTGTTTGTACATTTCAGGGAGGCAAGGTCTTGGAGATTCTTATGATCGGAGAACACCACCGTCTGGTGTTTTGCGCCCAGGAGGTGGTGTCTCCAGGTCTGTAGGGCGTCCTTAATGGCCAATAGTTCTTTTTCTGTGACTGTGTAGTGTAATTCGCTTGCCGTGAACTTACGAGAGTGAAATGCAACCGGATGCAAACGACCAGTGGCAGGACATGGTTGGGACAGTACAGCTCCTAGTGCATAAGAGGATGCGTCTGCCTCAAGGACAAACGGGAGTTCAGAGTCAGGGTGTTGTAACACCGGAGCAGTGGTGAACATAGTTTTCACGGAGTCAAAGGCGTTTTGTTGTTTCACGGACCAGACATAGGGGACTGAAGGGCTGGTGAGCGCAGTGAGTGGTGCTACAATAGAGGAGAACCCAGCTATGAATCGTCGGTAAAAGTTGGCGAAACCCAAAAATGATTGCAGTTGCTTGAGCGTGGTCGGAATTGGCCATTCGTTAATTGCCCGGACTTTGGACTGATTCATAGAGAGACCCCCAGGGGAGATATGGAACCCCAAGAACTCAACCTGACTGGTGTGGAAAACGCACTTCTCGGGTTTAGCAAATAGTGTGTTGGTTTGAAGACGCAACAACACTTCCTTGACATGCGTGATGTGTTCGTCAAGGGAGGAAGAGAAAACCAATATGTCATCCAAGTACACTACCACGTAAGCGTTCAGGATATCGCAAAATATGTCATCCATGAAGCGCTGAAACGTAGCAGGAGCATTACAGAGGCCAAACGGCATAACTGTATACTCAAACAACCCTTGACGTGAGCAGAAGGCCGTCTTCCATTCGTCTCCCTCCCGCATGCGTATGAGATTGTATGCTCCCCGCAGATCCAGTTTAGTGTAGATTGTGGCATGAGTGAGTTTGTCCAACAATGGGGTAATGAGAGGTATAGGATAGCGGTTTTTTACTGTGATGGCGTTCAAACGCCTGTAATCAATGCAAGGACGGAGATCCCCTTCCTTCTTAGGCACAAAGAAGATAGGACTTGCAGCTGGGGATGTTGATGGGCGAATGTGACCCAGACGCAGGGCCTGCTGTATGTATTCTTGTAGGACTCGCTCTTCTGTCTGGGTTAGGGAGTAGATCCGCCCCTTTGGGATGGGGGCGTCCGGGACTGAATCAATGGGGCAGTCGTAGGATCGATGCGGAGGAAGACCTTCCGCAGAGCCTTTGTCAAACACAGCCCGAAATTCAGAATACTCAGGAGGTACGTTGTACGTGACCGTCCCTATCATGTGAGTGTCCTGGGTGTCGGATCCATCTTCTATGGTTAAAGAAGCGACTACCCCGAGAATGTCTGCGGGACTAGAAACCCGAGGTGTCTCGAGCAGACAGTAATATTGGCACGTTTCTGATTCAAAGGAGACCTGACCCGTGCCCCAGTTTATCAGAGGATTGTGCCTCTTTAGCCAAGGAATGCCCAGGATAACACCAAACTGAGGCGTGGCTATGAGATCAAATGACATGGTCTCTCTATGGACTTCCTGTATGACTAATTCCATAGGGGCTGTCTGTTGTAAGATTGGTCCAGAGGCTAGGGACGTCCCGTCTACTGCATGAACCGGTTCGGGGTGTTTCTTTTTTTATCAGGGGTAAGTTAAGCGAACTGGCTAGAGCTATATCTATGAAGCATCCTGTAGCTCCAGAGTCGATCACTATTTGTACTGCATGGGAGACCCTTGCGGCTGGGTTTAAGGTAGCTTGTACCACCACAGGTCGGATGGGACCAAAAGCTGGATCAGAGGTATTTTGTATAGGACTCGCCCCAACCCCTGATCTCAAGGGCGAGTCTTCGGAAAACCCGGAGCTTTGTTCCTTGGCCGGCGGGGACACTCCTTTACAAAGTGTCCGTTGAGACCGCAGTAGAAGCAAGCGTTGTCCGCCCTTCTGCGCTCTCGTTCGGCATGAGTAATAGGACTGCGTACCCCGCCGATCTGCATGGGTTCAGGTAGGGTGCCAGATGAGGTTGAAGGCGTGGTCTGGGATAACCCTGCTACCCCCTTACGTTCTGCCCGCCTGGCATCAATTTGCAAGGTCAGATCAACTAGATCGATATAGAGTGAGGGAAGAGAAGGCACCACAGATAAAGCATCCTTCATGGAACCACACAACCCCCTATAATAGACCACTGCTTTCTTGTTCTCTGGCCATGAAGTCTCAGTAGCGAGTTGGTTGAACTTGGTGATATATTCAATGAGAGTGGATCGGCCTTGAGTAAGATCTAAGAGTTCCATGTCTCTGGATTGGGCTTTATATCTAGTGTCAAAAACCTTGGCCATTTCTTGGGTCAATAACTCGAAATCATACAGAGCAGGGTGGTTGCCCTCCAACAATGGATTAGCCCATGTGGCTGCCACACCCGACAAATGGGATAAAAGAAAAGCCGCCTTAGAGACAGGATCAGAGAAGGCCTGGGGTCGGCATAAGAAATGCAGTTTGCACTGATTTATGAAGGTGCGATATTTCAAGGGATCCCCCTGATACCTCTCAGGGGCTGCTAAAGGAAATGGGGTCTGAACCACCACACCACAGGCGGGATTGGCGGATTGGGTGGTGTGACGGGAATCGGGTTTTGGGATGGGGCAGCATCGCCGAACTCGGCGTCAACAGGTAAGGGATGTCGTGTGCTTTGCATGGCGTCAAGACGGTGGTTCAGTGCAGTGGTGGCAGATGCCAGGTCAGTGCGGAGGGCAGTGGTAGCAGCTGCCATATCTGTCCTAAGCGATGTCACTGCTTGCATTAAAGCGGTCACAGGGTCCCCGGCTGAAACATCCATAACTGGACAACCATAAGGCTTCACAGTCTGTTCTAACTTGATGGGTCCGACTTGATGGTCGTGCAGTTATGTAATGCCTCCGTCCCCAAGTACCGCTCGAGCAGAAAGTAAAGTACTGCCCAAGCAATCTTTGAGGCCACAGGTGGGAGTGTTGTCGTCAGCCTGGTATCGGGAACGCCGGAAGGACCCCTGAGTACTGTAAGGCAAAGGGTTATAATCAAGGAAAACACTCAAAAAGGCAATTGGCAATGGACAGAAGGAGTAAACAAGATGCAGTGATACCAGCTTACCTAACAGGGGTGGAGTGTAAGTAAGGAACCTATGCAGGGGAACCCACAGCAGGCTGGAATGATGTAGTTGACACTCCTGAAAGCACCTGGTGGAGCAAGACTGGATACGTGGCAAAGCGTGAAGCAATCCGAGGGTTGCAAAACAGAAGGGCAATCCAAAAGCAAGTCCAGAGTACAAATAGGTGTCAGATGTCCGGGAAATCCGAGAGCACGCCAGAGTCCAAGAGTAATCCAAGAGCAGTTCCAAGAAGCGCTCCGAGGTCAAAGCAAGGAGAGAAAACAAGAAGCAAAGGTAACGTCTGGCAGTCCTCCGTAGAAGTAGCTGTGAAGCAAAGAGTCTTGTTTGCCGGCTTCTTTTGAAGAGGCGAGCGGTATCACGTGACGCATCACGTGACTGCTCGCGCACGTTGCGTGGAGCGCAACGCGGCCAGCGATTGGGGCTGTCGGTACGTCCTGGTATCCTGGCGTCGCCGGCTGTGCAGGAGGCGCCATGGCAACCGCCAACGTGGAAAAGGGCGAAAAGAGGCAGGTCCGCCCAACATGGTATTCCGCCTGCCGTGTTTCCCCCGCTGGTGTGAATGGGAAATACGACGGCGAGAAGCGCCTGATGAGGGAGACAGGTGTGAGGGGGGAAGTGAGAAATGGGTTGTGTGAGAGGGCGTGACAAGGGACCAGACAAAACTGGAAATGACCTAGCTGATCAGCTGGCCAAAACCGGGGCCATCCAGGGGGATCTAATTGAGATTGAGTCCCTGTTGGGGGAAGTCCAGGTCACTGCTATCACTAGGTCCCAGACAAATGCTCACAACGACCTTTCAATTGCACAATGGAGTAAGGAGACCCCTGATGCTGATTTGATTACAGCTCAGAAGGGGGATACAATTATTGGTAAGTTTTACCAACACCTTGAGGACCCTGAGAACTTTCCCCTGACGGATACCGATTATATTGGGAAAGAGGACCTAAGAGTGTTGATGAAATGTCCAAAAATGTTCCGAATCCAAGACGGTTTGCTGGTAAGGAAATCCAAAGCTGGACACGATCAGTGGGTGGTTCCTACCTCATTCCGAAGCCTGATGTTAAGTCACGCCCATGATGCGGCCACCGCCGGTCATAGGGGGTTTCACCCAACATTGGAAATCTTAAGAGAGGTTGCATACTGGCCACACATGGGGCAGGACCTCGACCAATACTTGAAGGGGTGTCTTGTGTGTGCACAATTTCAGCCATCATCCCTCACACACCGTGCGCCTCTCCAAAAGAGGGGGATGACCCTGCCATGGTCAGATTTACAAATCGACTTTGTAGGCCCCGTGATTCGCTCTGCTAGGGGGAATAAGTACATGTTGACTGTGACATGCTTATTTACCAAGTGGGTGGAATGTCTCCCAGCCCCAAATTGCAAGGCAGAAACAGCAGCTGCCCTGATGATTAACCACATCTTTTCCCGTTTCGGTCTACCTCAAAGGATTGAGTCAGACAGAGGTAGCCACTTCACCAGTGAAGTGATGACAAAGATGTGGGAGATACTGGGGGTCAAAAGGAAGTTGCATATTGCTTACCGGCCAGCTTCTTCTGGGGCAGTAGAGAGATATAACCGAACCATTGTGAGCATATTAAAGAAGTTTGTGGCAGATTCTGGGCCAAGTTGGGATATCCGATTACCTCTGGTCCTAATGGCCATCAGATCTACCCCTTCATCTGCAACCAAAATGTCACCATTCGAGTTGATGACTGGGCGCAAGATGGTGCTTCCTCAGCATTTGCTCTACAGGACCCAAGAGTAGACACTGATAATTGCCTTCACAACTCATGAGTATGTGGAGAATTTAAGGAAACACCTTCAACATGCTTTTGCTTATGCTCATCGGAATCTAGAAAGATCAGCTGATAGCATGAAGACCCACTATGACCTGAAGACTTCCAGGAAGGAATATCAGGTGGGGGACCGGGTCTATCTATGTAATTTCCAAAGGAACCAGGCCAAACAGCGAAAATTTTTGCCTACATGGAAGGGACCCTTTGAGGTTATAGACAAAATCTCCCCTGTGGCCTACAAGATCCGCATCCCCAAAGGCGGTTTGGCAGAGGGGGAAGACAAGTGGGTCCACATTAACCAGTTGAAGTGTTGCCATCCCAGGCGCACTCTGCAACAACTGGAGGAATCCTCTGGAATCCTAGAGGGTACTGTCTCAGATTAATTCAGTTCTAACTTAAAATATCCTACATATCGCCTATCAAATTCTGAGTTTCTCAATGTGGGTGTTTTCGTTTTTGAATGCAAAAAGAAATGTGCAGGTTCATATGTTTTGACTATAAATTTATATGCCACCCCACTATATCAATGGTGGGGGAAAAATGTCTATGAATAGGTATTGCCGCTCTTCCTTTGTCGTCCTAGGAGAAAGAAAACCTGGAGACGGGCCAAGGAGGACGATCCGGAGACCGGGAGCAGAGACGCAAGGGGCCCAGTACCGCCCAATACTCCCATCAGGACCGGCGAGGAGAACCGATCGATCCGACCGGATGGAGAAAAAGATGCTAAACTGTGCCATCTATTGGAAGAAGATGAGGAACATCCCAGGTCTTGCGAGTTCCATCAGTGAAACAGAATGGCCATCGCAAGAGGGGGGCTTGTGGGATGTTTTTACCCATACATCCGAGCCCTACCTCAAAAACTGTGCAGTACTGACATGGAAAACATCATGATGGCCAGAGCTTCCCAGAAAATGCACAGGGAAATGCATGAAGAATAGGCTGCCACTCATTTTTGCCGATGTTATGGGCAGAGAAGGGCACTGCCTAAAACCACCATTGGACTACCCACACAGTAGCCTGAAACCATTGGGAATGGCAATGCTGATTGCCAAAAGCAACCTAGAATTGTGGGGAACTCATTTTCTTAAATCCCAAAAATGGGTGCAGTACCAGTACTCACCACTATCAGAAAGCCGGCGTTTCAAAACAACACCAGATTTTTTTATATGTGTAAAACTGAATAGATGAACCCAAAGCATGCCAAAGAAAGACTTACTGAGAGGTGGATCCAATGTAAAGTTATATTCTGAAGTGACTTGAAGGTTTATAACAAGACTGGCTGAGCTGTGGATTTCAGCAGTTTAAGTAAATTTGGACTGAAAGACACTAAAAATCTAAATGTTTAAAAGAAATGAGTGACCTACTTTTGAGTGTCACATAGGTTGCAATTGTTTAAATGTCATAGTTTTAAACTTAGAATCAGAATTCTAAATGGTTAATTTTATTTGAATGCAGAAGACTGGGTAACTAAAAGTGACATTAGCTGGGGCCTGGCTTAAGGAACTGAATTGTGCCCACCAGCTACCCCCGACATGAGTTGAGACTTGCACAACTGCTGTGTTCCCATGCCTACCTGCCTTTTGCTGCTCCCACCAAAAGGGATATGACACTTCTCTGATTGGATTACCAAAGGACTGCTAGAGGCTAAACATAGGCCCCAGGCAGAGGGTTTATGGAAGTGGCCATAAATGGCTTCCTCTTGAACAATGGGCCTTCCAGGGCCCAGGCAGATGGTTTATTGCAGGGGTAATAAAAATGGCTTCCTCTTGGCAGAAACTGGGAGGGGGAGAAACTGGAGACAGAGGCTGAGCTTGAAGAAAGTGGAAAAACTGGTTTCTGTACCATGTGACCTAAAAAGCCACACCCCTGTAGCCAGAATATGGTCTTAGAAAAAGATGAATAACTCATAGTACGGACTTGTGAAAATTATTTAAATGATACCATAATTCTTGTGATTTTTCTGCCCACATTTTAAGAGGTTTTTAGAACCGGTGGCATGATCTGGGGCAAGCTAGCAGTTAAGAGGGTATTACTTAAAATGTATGCATGTTAAAAGTCTGATACTTCATCAATTAATGCCTGCATGCCTTGCACACATGGGTATAAATTTGAGTAAGAATCTGATATTGGTAACCTGACCAAAAAGTGAAATATGTTGCCATTTCTGAATGCAAGCTCCTAGGAAGAGCAGATTTGGACAGGGTATACCTCCTGTGATATGTGATGGGTGCATGTAATTTTAAACACATGTGTACCTGTGCAAATATGTCTTTTGGGTCAAAATATAGATTGTGTGTAATTTGACAGGGGTGGGTTCTCTGTACCATAAACAGACCTCATCATGATGACACTTCATTTCATTCCCCCAATCAAGGGGAAGAGGAGGAAGTGGCCAATGACAAGTGGAGAGGGGTAGAGCCTAGTGATGCTGCACACACACCCATTTTCAAAACACATAAAAGCAGACATTCAGGACAGATAGGGACATTCAATTCCATTTGCTGCAATGCTCTCTGCCGGACCATACCACATCCAGAGATCCAGACTTCAAATCCATCAATCTCCAGGGAAAGCTGTGCTGTACCCAGAGAGAGAGCAGAGCTGACCCAGACCACTGTTAGCAGAACCAGAGAGCTGACCCAGATCACTGTGAAGTGCAGAGACCAGACCAGAGTCCAGTCTAAAACCTGACCAGATCCGTGGCGAGGCCCATTTATTTCAAAAATATATTGTGAGTACCTAGCAGACTGTGCAGAACCAATCTCTTAGTTAAAATAATATAATTCAATCTATTTTAATCTAAGTAGAACTGCCTCCTAACTGTCACCTGTCATTTGTAAAGCTGTCACCTGTCATTTTCTAGTTTCAAGCTGCACTTGTCACTTTGAATTTTAACATTCCAAATCCGAAAAACTACCTTTATTTAATCGCTCATATCTCCGTGACCGTTTGTGCTAGAGACCTGCAGTAACTTTCTCCTGAAAGCTTAGAATCTTGGCGTTCCAACGAACCTAGAACCGCATTCCTATTCCATACACTTTCGCCGCAATCGCGAAAAACGCACTTGCGAATTTACCGCGATTTGCAAATTTCTCCACGTGTGAAACCCGCAGCTTCATTGCTTTCCTTGCTAAAAATTCGTTTGCCTCTTAAGAACCATCCCTGAATCATTGCTAGAGTAAGCCTGGACTAATATTAACTTGATACCACTCAACCTGAACCTCTAGAGGGAATTAAAAGCATTTTAGCATATTTTTCACTTCATTGCCAGCACATATAAAAGCATTTTGGGCTTGTGTTTCCAACTTCTATAGTCTAAGCTTGCTGGGGTGAACTGAATTACATTTGATTGCATTTCTGAGAACTGTGTGCTTTCCTTCCATTTCCTTGAATTGCATAAAGGGGGGAGGGGATTGCCAGAGAAAAGTGATTACATTGTTTTGTTGAAATCATATTGAGTATTTTCTGTATTGCATTTTCATTCAACATTACATCCATCTGAACTTATATAAAGCATTCTCTACCACCTTATTCTTCTGTTTCTATTCACAAGTGTGCTAGTGCCAGACTATCCATTATTGATTACTGCTCAGATTCAGTGTGATATTCAATTATTAATTTATTATAAAGTGTGATATATATATAT
The DNA here is from genome assembly GCF_040938575.1 of Ambystoma mexicanum. Lineage (NCBI taxonomy): Eukaryota > Metazoa > Chordata > Amphibia > Caudata > Ambystomatidae > Ambystoma > Ambystoma mexicanum. The sequence continues at coordinate 1,524,783,038 of NC_090922.1, read as the reverse complement.
ATCTATTGTTTAAATTATCAAATAAACCTTTTAAACTTGCAAAACAGAACTACTTCTTGGCTCAGTGGGGTCAGGGGGATTTCAAGAGAGGGGTGTTATATAGGGGTAGTCATCCAGAACGCATGAACTGGACATAAAGATATATTAATAAGGGTTTCCATTCAGTATCCCAGACTAGGCATTGACTTAGCTGTAGTGTTGAATTGAATCCTCTTACAGTATCCCATGCTGGGAAACAGGTTACGCAGCTTCCATCACAGTCTTGAAACCATCACCGATTTAAAGGATGGCGTCCCTTATCGCAAATGAGCTACTCAAAGATATACAGCCCCTTTACTTTCAGGGATCGGTACTGCTGATTCCAATTCACGGGTTAAATGGGACACCTTCTTTCAGACAGTCTCTGGGGCCAGGTTCCCTTTAATCACCTAGAGGCCCATGGGGTGAGCACTCCTTCAGGGCCATACAGTACTCATTACACATGAGTGGGGCTAATCACTTCACTTGTCCCTTCTCCTGCACCACGGGTAGGAGTGTCTGGGCTTCTCCCTGAAGACCCCCTGGGGCCCAGCTTGCCCACTAATTATGAGCGTTGGTCCCACCAACAATGGAGCTTTCTCCCTCCGGCACCCCCTTGCGCCCTGGGTAGGCATGTCTGGGCTTCTCCCCCTGAGGCCCAGCTTTCCCACAACTTATAGGCGCTGGTCCCACAAATAAAGGGGCTTTCTCCCTGCAGCTCCCCTTGCGCCCTGGGCCCCTGGGTGATGGGATTTTCAGTTTATGGGGGCGGTGTTGTCCTTCTCCAGCAGCTTGTCCTTCCTGCACCCCCCCGCAGCAGGGTCCTCAGTCCTTCAGCTTGTGGCACGTAGGTTGCCGAATACCGACTCGTCGCCATTGTTATAAAGTAAGTTCCAGGCTTTTTAGGATTAACTTCATGTAAGTTTATTCCAGCTTAATAGTTACAAACCACATTGAGGACATAAAGGACATAGGTAGTGGACAGACACCGGCTCCCATCACCCAGGGCCAGCCAGCTGTAACTGTCACTGAATAGAACACTCACAAAGAAGATTCTATCATCCACACACAAACATTCCACACGACATCACCAGCTACATCACCAGAGACAGGCACAATACAACAACTGTACTAGATATGTTTGGGTTTAAATGGTTCTGAAAATGCCCATTTACTCATTGGGTGGGGGTTGCATTAGTGCTTTCAAATGTAAGCAGTAGCTGATTGGCTGTTCAGTTTGTTAGTGATGTCACCATTATGTTATTGGCTTTCGAGTATGTGATTTTCCCCACACTGCAGCCATTTTATTTCACTGAATCCGAGCAGGGCTCTAGTGCTGTAATGAGTAAGTCAACCCGATCTTTAATGTATGTGTCATCTTTTCTAAAGTTAGTAAAACAAATTCCTAGCCGGCAGCGGCATCAGGCTTCCCGATGCCGCTGCCGGCTCTGTGTGTGCTTTGCTAACCTTCCAAGATGTGCACAGTGCTGGAGTTGGGATACTGCCTTTCCAAGTTGTGAAAGCGCCACCACACCTCGGGGAGTGCGGGATCCAAAGCAGACAAGAAGCAGCTGTTAACAATGAAAGTGTGCACAACGATGCAGGCTGAGCTCAGGGCTCGGGTCAGGCACACACTGCCTGGCGTCTTTAATGCAGTGTGAGCTGTTAATGGTGAGGCGGGGCACAGCGTCACTCTGATGACGATAGACGTGCTCAGAAAATCTCCTCTCTGAACATCAAAAAACAGATATGTGAAATGCGTAGAACACTTAAAGTGCCACGACCAAATGTTGTGGAGTTCTGAACGCTCCTCGTTAAGGGGGTCACTGCAAAAGAACAGAGATTTAACTACACCATATAAAAATACATTGCATTTCCCATGCATGCACAAATATCAAAATTGTTGGCCTTGCCATTGCTTGTTGTAATTATGCTAGGATTGTTTTTCAACCCCTTAAGCGCTTGTTTCTCTCTTAAAGTCAGATTTTGATGTATTTTCTTTTTTTGATGGATACATATTTTTGTCTTTGATCTTTTTTACAAGGTAGTATCAAAAGACCTATCACATTGTCGACTGGTAGTATTGGAGTAAATCTTGACCATGGTTTCAACATGGGTCCTCTGATGGGTTCTTTGCGATGCCTTGTTCTTCCGTGAACCTTTCTACTGTATATTTTTCCTCCATTTCTTGTAGATCCAATAGAGTAATAGTGTCCTCAGTGTGTTCAACTGCTACATCTGATGGTGTGGAGTTTGTTTTCTTTGTGGTCATTATCTTAGGTACAATTTCCCCAACATGTGTGAGTTGGAGAAGTCTACAACATTTGTATACGTCTAGATTTGTTTGGAAGTAGTCTGAAGTACATGTTGGACTGAATAATAAACCTTTATTTAGGGCTGATGAAATGTCTGGATTAATGATCATTTTAGACAAATTCATAACCAAATATATTAGTTGTGTCCTTGCTTTTTTGATCTTGTTAGCATGCCTGTGGTGTTTCCACCTTGATTTTTTGATGCCTGCCCTCTTTTCTCTTCAATGTGATTTTGTGGTGTTAAAGTATTTTGATTTGTGGCATTTCTCATATGTATGTCTGAGCTGTCTGTATGTTGAAAGTTCACTCGAGTACTTCTCTTGTCTATTATTTCTAAAAATAAGGGCATTCTGTTATTTTGGAAGTTGTGGTAGGTAGTTCTCGTTGTATCTCACTGCCACTCGTTGATTCTAAGTCTGAGGATGATGGGGACAAAGTCATTTTGATTGGTAACATATGTTTACCTTGATCTGTACTGTGGACTCTGTTGAAATCATGTTTTTTCTGAAAACTATACATTCTTTTGTTCCTGTAATCGTTTTCATCTCTATTCCATTTGTTTCTATTTCTTTTTCTTAGGTTCTTTGCTATGGTTGAATAAAAAGTCATCTAAGATTTGGTCGTTTTTAAATGTTATTTCTGGAAGATTCATGGTTTCTATTTTTTCTTTAATGTCACTTATTTCAGTGTACGTTTGTGTACTTTGGTTGATTGGTTGTTGACCATCATCAGCATTTCTTTAGATGAGTTGGTGAGTAGTTCCCAATCATTAAGTGCTTCTCTGTCTTCTTGTTCAAAACAGGGAAATATACATGTTATGTTACAATTATTTTTAAAGCCCACGTACATCCGGGGGCATCATGGCGCTGAGAGTAGAGGAAGAGCAAAGCGAAAAGGGCCTAGAAGAGCAGTGTTTTAAGTGAGCGCCGGAAGGATAGATGATCAGTAGTAGCACGCAACGTAAGCAGGAGTTTATTCCAGGACCTAGCGGCCACCACCGAGAAGGCACATCTCATTCCTCTTGGTATTCGACCTACTTCAAGGTAAATTTTCATGGTTTTAATCTCTCACCACTTGGATAGTTCTTTTTTGGCTAGTGCTTCTATTTGTTCAAACAGTTATTTTAAAGATGGGGAAGTTGTTGATGTACGGGGTATATTAATTGGTTGTGTATGTCCCAAAAAGAGTTCTTCAGCCTCTGCATCCCTAGATTGAAAATGTTTTTCCATTTGCCTCATCCAATATTATACAATTTCAGATAGAAATTAAACTTTAAATAGCGTAGCCATCGCCTGCACAGCGGCACACAGACAAAGGCACCAAATCACACTGGCTGAACTTGAGACGGAGGTGGCAGAGAAAGAGGCGACTTACAAAGGGCGCCAATCGGCAAGGACATGGAGTGATCTCTGTAAAGCTAAAGCAGCCCTCGTGATGCACCTGGCGTATCGAACGGCTCGAGCCTTGGCACACGCGAAGCAGTACTATTACCTTAACAGCAATAAACCCAATTATCTGCTGGTGCATAAACTCAAGAAAGTACACACAAGGAACAATATCAAGAGAATCCTGCTGCACAGACACTGACATGCTGGCCATCATGACTGAACACCACAGGAGTGTGATGTCAGGGAACCCCACGAACGTGGACTCACATACCCATTATCTGCAGGCGATCCCAAGGCTGCCTCGACACCCGCAGATCGACTCCTTGGAAATCCCCATCACCTCCGAGGAGGTAACTGAAATGATTTGCTCGATGAAGAGCACATCAACAGGTCCGGACGGCCTGCCTGCCCCATTCTATAAGTAATACACCCACATCCTGGCACCCCACCTAGCCTCCCTTTTCAATACCTTCTTGGAAATGGGTTGTGTCACCCCCTCCATGGAGGAATCCATCACGATCCTGACACCAAAGCCCGAGGGGAACCCGGAACTCTTCACATCGTATCGCCCCATAGCACTGATGGACGTGGATTCTAAAATCTTCTCGAAGCTCCTGGCAGGCAGACTTGCTGGAATCCTCCCAGATCTCATCCACCCAGATCAGACGGGATTCATCCCAGGCCGCAATACCCTAAACAACACCAGACGCACCCTAAATATCATCGAATCCGTCAACAGATCTGGAGAGGAACTGGCAATACTATCGCTTGACGGGCACAAGGCCTTCGATATACTCGACTGGGGTTACATGGGAAAGACACTGCAGCACTACGGCATTGGATCAAGATTCTTGAAATGCATGATGGCAAATTACCAGCAGCCCATCACGACGCTCAGAATAAATGGTACCAAATCCCCTAAGATCACTATCACCAGGGGTACCCGACAGGGCTACCCCCTCTTGTCTTTGTGCTGTCCATGTAACCCTTCGCCTCCAGGATTCGCCAGAACCCGCTGATCCAGGGCTTTAAATTAAAAAAGAAAACCTACAAGGCGGCACTATTTGCAGACGACATGCTGCTGACAGTATCCCACCCGGAAATGTCTCTCGCGACCCTGCGGGAGGAATTGAACACCTTTAAAACTGCCTCAGGGTTCTCTATCAACCACACAAATTCCACTGCAATGGGTATCAACATACCTGGAGCGGCGATGGACACACTGGCGGCTTAGTCTCCCTATCCCATAGACCAGATCCCATCTCAGCTACCTGGGCATCCGACTCCCTAGGCTTGCAGAACGCACTTACAAGCTAAACTTCCCGCCCTGATCAAAGACCTGCAGTCGGACATGTCCCGCTGGCAAAACCAAGAGATATCGTGGCTGGGGAGAATCACAGCACTAAAAATGAACTTGGTTCCCAGATTGTTCTTCACTTGCCTGGCTCTCCCGGTTACAATCCCCAAGAAAGACAGTCGGAAATTGCAGGCAAGCATCCTGAAATTCGTATGGGGGGGAAAGATACCACACATCACCAGGAGGGTCCTGCTCAGAAGCCCTGGGTCCGGCGGTTTGGTGGTCCCCGAGGTGGATAGGTGTTGCCAAGCAGCCCAACTCTTGGCAGCATTCATGTGGCAACCTGGCGCCAACAAGCCCCGCTGGCTGAAGCTGGAGGACTGGAGTCGATACCCACTGGAATCCCTCCCACACATCTCCTGGCCCAGGAATCCCACAAACGCTGCACCCCTCATGACGACTAGGAACACAGCAGATAGCTGGCAACGAGCGACCAGGAAATGGAACTGCAGGAGCACAGTGGGTCCCCCTCACCCTGATTTGGGAGAACCCTGACTTCACACGTGGTTTGGGACAGAATGTTTTCTCTAAATGGAAGGCAGGTGGCCTGAAGTGCATAGCAGATTTCTACACAGTCGGTTCCCTACCCATCTTTCGAGGACTGCTTAGGGAAATTTCAGATCCCAGAAAGCGAGAGGATTCACTACGCCCATCTCCGACATTGGATGACCCACAACCCAATGAGGGCACACGGAAACAGAGAGCTAACAGCGCTGGAACGCACACTAACTGCGTCCCCGCCTAAGGGGAAAATGTCAACCTTGTACAGGCTTTTGGATAGAACACCCCCTGACTCCAAGGAACCTTACATGGAACGATGGGAGCGAGACATAGGCAGAGAGTTGGACGAGGCAAGCTGAAACCGTATCTGGACGAGAACCAGTGGTCGAAGTGAGCGGGTGCGGTTGGGAGCGGTGCTCCTCTACTTTTTTAAATTATGTTTTACAGCTCCTATACTTTTATTTTAAAAAGAAACCGCTCCGGAATGGTTTCATTTTAAAATTAAAGTGTAGGAAGAAGTTGAAACTTGCACTTTCAGTGCTATGCACTGAACGTTCCCTTAAACAACAGGTGCAAGTATTTAGGGGCTTGTATTGTGTGTGGAGGGGAAGTGGGGATAGGATTTGTGGGAATTGGGGGCATGCCAGCAGGGAACATAGTTCCACTCCTTCTTTTCGTACACTTCGACCACTGACGAGAACCCACAGAACCTCCAAATGTGTCACAAACAAAGAGGGGGCAAGAAAGGTTTGCTACAGGTGGTACCTGACACTGGAGATTCTACATAAAGGCAACCCCGCCATACCACCACACTGCTGAAGAGGCTGTGCAGACACTGGAACGTTGTTTCCCCTCCTGTGGACGTGCACGAAGTCGGTCCGATTCTGGAGGGAAGTCCTAGAGCAGATCAGACTTATCACTGGCATAACGATTCCGTGGGACCTGGGCATTGTCTTGCTGGGCGACACGGGTGAGGGACAATTTCCAATGTCAGGAGGGCTGGCGGACCTCTGCATGCACTTACTTACAGCAGCAAAAATTTCAATAGCCAGGTTGTGGAAACTCCTGGAGGGCCCAGCGATCCAATGTGGTGGGCAAAGTGTTGGGACATTGCTGCAGCCGAGAAGATCACTGCCCTCCGATTCCTCAACAGGAGCATGTTTTACAGCAGTTGGTCCCCTTTCTTAGATTACGTGCAAAAATTCCCCAGAATAGCCAGACAGCCACCATCCCTCCGTTGGCTGGAATAGTATGACTAGACCTCGCAGAGCTTGGCGGCAGCTGCCTGACCCGCCGCCGTCCCTCCAGTCTGTTCCCTGAAACATTAACCCAAGTCTGCAGCGGCCCCTCCCCTGGTTCACCCCGGACACCCCCTCCAAACGCGTTTACCTCAGTTGAGGTTGTATTGATTTATGTTCAGCGTTTTCTATCTGCATTATGACAGGAATATCACATGAAGCACGTATTGTTTGTAAATGCCAATAAAAATTCTTATTGAAAAAAAGAAATGTTTAATCGCATTCAATGATTCTGCCTCGTTTGAGTGTTGAGTTAATCTTATAATTTAAAGGTGCAGACATCGGGCAACCCATGTGGCTAATCATGATGTTGAAATATATGAAAAACTGTCTTCAAGGAATGTCCATATACTGTAACTGCCCAATACTCTTTATAGATAGGTTATTCAAAGGGTCATCCAGTTTGCCCCAGATTTGGAGAGAGTGCTGTACGTGCAAGCCAGGCATGACCCATTGGTGCTGCACCAGAATGGCCTGCATGATTCCTGCAGGGAAAGGCAGCGATCCTGTGAGCTGTTCTATCTGATACAAACTTCATGAAGGGCAGGTGGGTTGCACCTGGTGCTTGTCCACTTATACTTCTAAAACTAAAAAGGAATGTTAAATGACAACGGCTTTGGCTTACTTTTTCTTGGCTGAATTCTGTGATCTGGCGTGTGAGCAATTTGCATGAATTGGGGATATGCTAAACTGGCTGAGGGTTTTATTTTTTCACAGAGCACACGGTTGTGCATGCTGAATGTTATTAAAACCATGTAACACATTGCTTGAGATACTCATCTGATTGTTTTTACACATGAAGCCACAAAAGAAACAAATACACTACCCTTGTTGAAATCCTGGATGAGGATGCAGATGCACCAGGCGAGGAAAAAGCCACAAAATGTAATATTTGCATTTAGAATTGAAAGACTTTCTTTTCCCAGCATAAAAAGAAAATGTGTATCTTTAATCTACGGTGGCCAAGTTACAGTGGGGAAAAAAGAATAACGTTGAGAGGCATTTTGCAATTATACACACACGTTATGAAAATAATCTTCCCAAAGGAAGCTGTCTACGATCCTAAAAGGTAGGTAAACTAAACTCTGCCATGCAAACAAATGCTGTTAGAGAGGCATCCATCAAAGTTGCAAATTATTTGATGAAAAACAAATGTAATTTTACAGATGGTGCAATTGTGAAGGGTGCAGTGAATCCTGTGACTAAGTCTCCCAAGAGAGATTTTAAAAACTGTCCTGAATTTATGTCTGCCACGTCTGCCATGTCAGGTGTGCAGTTAGGTGCAACCACTATAGCCAGAAGGGTATCTGCACTATCAGCCAATGTGATTGCCTATCTCTGCCAATCTGCCTTCTTCAGACAAACTTCCTGAAATCCAAACTTTGATCCCGTCTGACACCATCTGAGTGCAATTGCTATTTCAAGAAACACACCAGATTACTGAGCACTGGTAGATAGCATGCAGTGGCGGCCTTCACATTGAATGTCCCGATTGGGTTCCTGCATTCTGAAATGCTTGACAGTTTTTAGGAGACAGCGACTAATAAGAAAGAATGAAATAAAGATGTTTTTGAAGTTATTCATATCATGGTAAATGCTTATGCTATTCCTTTTTTCTATAAAGAGCCAATAAACTGATCAAATAAATCTTGGTACAAATTCTCATACTCATGGACATCAGCACCCCCATAGCTCCCGCCGCCTGTTAGGCCTAAACTACAAGTAGCTCTTCCCAAAGTAAAGGTTGGAGACCACTAGTCTAGAAAGTGTTGCAGCTGTGACCTTATGCTTGCACTCTGCTAGGGAAATTGTGTTACCATGGACCAAATAACACCTGTGAAGAGAAGAAAATGTAAGATGAGAGGGGCAAGATCTCCACTGAGCTTCATCCTCGCAAACATATTTTTGTTCTCCTTAATCTATAGAATATGCTACTTCTAATTTAGAGGTACAGGCTAGCACTGGTCCAACAAAGTGACACTAACCCAAGATCACTACACAGGTAAGATTAAACAGAACACTAGGGGTGGCGCTAGAGAGCCCGCCCAAGAAGGCGGTCTCTTTGTGACCTCCTTGCAGAGCTCCGGAATATCCTGAAATATCCTTATCAGTGGTGAACAAAGCAATATGTTTGAGATGGCAGGACGGTGTGCAATTCCTCCCGCGGTGCCCTGTGTCCCTCCCCGTACAGCAGCTATGGCCCCAACAGCAGTGGATGTGGAGCCAGTAGGCCGCAAAGAACACTGGTGAGCGGGACTCTGCCACACAATGGGACAGTGCAGCAACATCGCTGCACCCCTGGGGAAGGAGTGCCGCAGTAATCTGAGAAGCAGTGGTCCCGGGGAGTGCTGGGCATCAGCCCTGTGGTGTGAGGGGAGAGCCGTGGTTCAGGAGCAGAGGATGTTTGGAACCCACCCCCTGGGCCGACCTGAGAAAACCCCGCCGCTTCGGGCGGCGTCTGCCCTGGACGCCCCCCTGGTTGAAGGCGAAATTGGCAGCGGAAGGCTAAGGTGGCGCTGCGGGTCTGGCTCCGCCCCTATCTAAGTGCAGCGTGGGAAACAATCAGTGACTCTGGTGAAAATTGAGGGGGTCGTGATTGACGCTCCTTTGCCTGATAACAGGCCCGGAGGTGTTGGGGGGGCTCCCAGAAGTCATCCTATTGGAAGGTCCCTGCCCCATCAATAGACCTAAGACGACAGCGCCAAGTCCCCCGATATGGGCAAGACCGACAAGTCACAGTGGAAAGGTACCTTCGAGGGAGGGGGCTCTTCCAGGTCGTCCAAACCGCAACATCACACAGAGTCGGCGGACCCATCAGAGGCAATGGCGGAGGAGTCCGTCCAGGTCCCTGCAGTGGATATTAGAGAAATCCTGATGGATCTGAAGGTCGGAATCACCGGTCTTGACTCCAAACTTGACTTGCTCTCCAAAGTCGACCTGCTGCAACATCGCCTGGACAAGCACGGCGACTGCTTGGATGAGGGGGAGCAGAGTGTCCGGCTTGGAGGACGCATCGACATCCTTCACCACCAGTGTCCTCCCTTAAGGCCCAGATGAAGGTAGTGTCGGCCAAAAACAAGGATTTGTATGGCAGGGCATGCCGTAATACTATACACCTGGTGGGCGTCAGAGAGGGCCAGGGGCAGCCCAGAATGGAGGAATTTGTCAAAACCCTTTGTAAAGAACTCTTCGAGAGATCTGAGGGGGTCTACATTTTGACTGGGACAGGATCCAGATCTTCCCTGATTTCTCGGCAGCCGTACAGGCCTCGTGCCAATCCTTCATTGGGGTCAAGAGGTGTCTGCGAGACTCTAACATCCTGTACTCCATGCTGTTTCATGCAAAGCTCTGTATCCAATATGAAGGAAAGACACAATTCTTTACTTCGCCGAAGGCAGCAAGCTCCTTTCTGGATGGGATTATCAGACGTCCTCCCCGGAACAACCCGAGACAGCAGGATGACAAGCGTGCCCGTCCCAGGGTGGACCGAGAGGCCCGGGCTGAAAGAACACATATTAATCGCGATGGGGGGTGGGGCGTTGCTGACATGAAATTGTGTTGTTTGTTAATGCCATAAGATGTGCAACCTGATGCGACTTCAATCCAAATTTTCTGTTTGGGGGAACGGAGCCCTGCGTTCTTGGCCGGGCACTAGCGCCCCAAGTTCTGCACTGGGTTTCGTTTATGGTTCGGGGGCGACAACGGGCGGGTTGGGGTTTGCCTGCGTGGGATGCGGGGTGGGATGGGGTAAGGACGGAGGTGCGCATGGCTCCTCCGGGCCAGGGTTGGTTGGGGGGCGGATTGGGAGGGGGAGGGTGTGCTGGGATTGTTATGGTTGGGGGGTCAGATTTCCTGTGCGGCGTCTCATCGCTGCTCTTTACAAAGCAGTGAGATCCCACTTACGTCTGTGGGACTGTGGGCAAGGGAGCCAGACTCGCAAGATTCATGCGCTCTGGGCAGCGATGGGGCCCTGAATAGTGTCATGGAATATTAGGGGTGGGAACAGCCCCTCCAGATTCCGATTGGTGGCACAATATCTCAGAAGGCACCGGAATGACATGGCCTTTATACAGGGAACCCATCTCACTCCCTCGACCGAGTACAAGTGGGGTACCAACTGGGGGTGCCATAGATATTTCGTCTCCTACTCCTCTTATGCTAGGGTAGCCATCTGGATAGCTAGGGGGGTGAAGTTTCGCCCGATATCGATCGCAAGGGAAGAAGAGGGGAGAGCTCTCCTGTTCCATGGTGTCCTTGAGGGGGTGCTTGTGGCCCTGGGGAACTCCTATGGTCCTAACGTAGATATCCCCAATGCATTTGATTGGGTTATGGGTCAGCTAGCAAGTTGTCAGAATGCCACCATGATCTGGGGGGTTGACCTCAATACAGTGCTGGATCCCGTTCTGGATAGATCAGGGGAATGCGGGTGCAGCCAGGGGACAATGTCCAAGGCGACCTTACAGGTCCGAGAAATATATGCCACCCTACAACCTGATAGACGCATGGAAATTCCTGGGTTCATGGGTTCAGCTCCCGCCTGGATTACTTGTTGGTGTCCCGGGTAGGGGGTTTCCAATTGGGCGACTGTCATATACAGCCTTGCACCTTGTCAGACCACTCCCCGGTACTCTTGGATTGTAGCCTGACAAGAAGATCTCCCTGGAAGAAATCATAGCAGCAATTAAGGAAATCCCGGGGTCGAGGTCGCCCGGACTCGACGGCCTGCCAGGGGACTTCTGTAAGGCTTACACTCCTATTCTGTCCCCGGTGCTTCTTTGAGCATACGAGGAGGAATTGGTAACAGGGACACTAACCACGACGTTGCATGATACAAACATTGTTTTAATACATAAGCAGGGAAAACCGCCCAAAGAATGTGCTTTGTATAGTCCCATCGCTTTAATAAATGTTGATAATAAAATCTTTGCTAAAATCCTTGCGAAGAGGCTGCTCCCACTGATGCTGGATCTGGTTCTGGATGATCAGGCTGGGTTCATCCCCTGGCCTTCGTCGTCTCTTTGAGTTACTTGAGGCACTCGACCCCTCGTCCCAGGCGGTCGCAGTGTTTTTCGACACAGAGAAGGACTTTGACTGTCAAATCGTCTTTTTTATTTGCGGTTCTCCAAAAGTTTGGACTCGGTCCCTACTTTATTAGATTGGTCTCTCTCCTTTACACCAATCCTTCTGTGAGAATTGTGGTGGGCCGGGCAAAGTCAACCGGCTTTCTCATGGGATGGGGGACCCGACAGGGCTGCCCGCTCTCCCTGCTTCTCTTCGCCCTTGTGATGGAGCCATTAGCGGCGATCCTGAGGGACCAGCATATTCGAGGGTGTTGCGGCTCGGTCCGCATAGAATGATGATTTCATTGTATGCTGACGATGTGGCCCTTTACATTGGCGATCCAGAGGACCACCTGGCTCCGGTTATGCAGAAAGTGCTGAGGCTTGGAGTGTTCTTTGGCCTTACAATCAACGATAGCAAGTCTGTGGTCCTACCCTCACAGGGGACACACACAAGTGTATACAAGGACGGCGGGAGACCACTGGAGTACGTTATCTGGGGGTATTGATCTCCCGCATCCGGGAAGAATTATTCTGTGACAATTACGGGTGGGCCATTGAGAACCTACGAGAGGTGGTGATGAGATTGCGTTTGCCCCACTTACGTTAGTCGGTCGTGTCTCTCTGGTCAAAATGGTCATCCTCCCCAAATGTCTCTATCTCTTTATTAATATCCCCGTGATCCTCTCTAGGGCCTCTAGTGGCTTTTTTCGGAAGATACGTGGGCTCATTCGAGATCTACTATGGGATGGCAGGCCAGCCAGTGATACGTATACAGTACTAACACAACCATTAATTAAAGGTGGCCTGGCCCTGCCCGATTTGAGAAATAGCACAGGCTCAATTCCTTGGGCACGGGTATGCCACGCACTTTGTGAGACCTCATGTGCAGGTGGAGAGGGCATTGTTGGCCCCTGACCTTTTGCGAGTGGCAATTATTGGAGAGCGCAAGGTATCGCCCAGCACGCTAAATGTCATTAAGATTACCATGCGCAGTCTGGAGGAAGATGGCAGGGAAGGTGGGCTTTCCCACCCTATGCTCGCCCCTCTTCCCAGCCCGACATATCCCCGGGTCGAGGCTAACTAGTGAGTGGGCCTATCTGCAATGGGCAGCCAAGATACAAATCGAGACCCTATGCAATCTGGTTATAGACAGGCTATTTCTTACGGTCCAACAGATGAGGGAGCAAGGGGGCAGCTCGCCACTAAATGTCTCCCCCTATTTTCGCTTGCGACATGCGCTTATAGTCCTCTTTCCCTCGCTACCGGTGCAGCCCCCAGTGTGGCCTTTATTGCATGGTGTGATCCAATCACAGGGGGAGGGTCGCTTGGTCTCACGGATATATAGTGGACTTCTGGCAGACACACAGTCGGCGGCAGGAGGGCCCACAGAGGTGATGGGAGGACGCCTTGGGGAAACCCATAGGAGATGCGGACTGGAACTATATCCTGAAGCAAACGCAGAAAGTATCTGTTAACTCCAAATATAAGTTAATATATTACAGTTTCCTCCAAAAGACTTACCACTCCCTGGCCAGACTCCATAGACACTTTCCCACCATCCTGCCTGCATGTGTCCATTGCGCCTATGTTCCAGCAGGTTTTTTCCATTTGGCATGGGAATGCCCCCGGGTCTGCAGGTTCTGGGTGGAGGTGTTGGAGAAAATCTCAGCAAGGATTGGGGAACCGCTGGCCCTAAATCTGATGGTAGCCCTACTAGGATGCACAAGGCCTCTGAGGCCCATGATACGGTGACTGGCTGGCCTATTGCTAGTGGTGGCGTGCAGGACGGTGGCCATGTTGTGGGGGAGAGGCTACCCACCTAGCTCTCAGGGATGGCTTCTCTATGTTGCATACTGTTTTGATACTGAAACCACGTTCATCCTCACACTCCTGCTACATGCTCAGCCTCCAGAGATCTGGGGCACCTACATTTAATACCTCATTGCAAATGCTGATGGACGGTGCTGTCACTCAATCTAAGTGAGTGTGTTCCTGGTGTGTGGCTGAATTTTCAGTTGTGGTGGCGGGGCGTTGGGGGGAAATCGGGCTGTGTATTTGTTTGTGTTGTTGTTAAAATGCAAAAATTAAGTATTAAAAAAAACAGAATACTGGACCAATTGTGCCACACCCTGCTACCATAAAATTGGTATTTTGAATTAATATTTATAGAAGTTGACAAATTCAGTTTTTGCATATGTTACTTACTTGGCTTGCCAAGACGTGTTTCGACCTCTTCAGAGAGGTCTTCCTCAGGGATACAGTGCCAACAGAAACATTCAAATAATAATAAACAAAACGTAATGTATATAACAAAAAAGTATATGTTCACAATTACATCATATAAAACTGATATGTGCGTATATTTGGTGACCAACAAATAGCGATCAATGGTTAAAGGGAAAACCCAAACAATGCATTACCACATTCAAGAACCATTTACAGTAAGTAAAACACAAATGAGTTGCATTACATCAAAAAATAGAGAAATAGAAAACAAAAATATGAACCAGATACCGGACCACAAATGGGTAGAGGTAAGAAGAAAAAGAAAAAAATAAAGAAAAGAATGTGTACAATATAATTACTACTGGAACAATGTAATGATTGTCAGGTTGATCAGCACCTTGACCTTCAGTGCTTCACCCAATAACTGTTGTGTAGTAACTCATACCTTCACGATTAAAAACATGTTGGCTCCATGAAACCAACCTAAGCAGTTCTCAGTGTGCATGTGCTCGGAGCTATCCCCTAGTGTAGCAATGTTAGTTGTACCAGGCACTCATTGGACTTCACCACAAAAGTACAGATGTAACCTGCTATGCACCGCCCCATAAATTGAGTCATGTCTCATAATTACTGTGTACTGAATGTGGGTCCCTTCGTCACTCAGTCCAAGTTGGGCATTTCCCCCAAAACTGCTCGACTCATGGGTTCACTCCAACAGGATTGTCACCCTACAGACATATATATATATATATACACAGAATCAAAATTCACCTATCCAAAATTGCCATCTTACTACCTAGCCTATCTCTTATTATTGCCCAATGAATTACCTTAATGGGTTATGTCACATTGAACTCTCCTTTGTTCACGTACTGTTAGTCCATAGCTCTCAGCCTCTTGAGTCAGAAGGGCGGGTGAAAACACATCATTGTGTTTTAGGCGGGTGAGAGTCCATTGAAGAGAATGGACAGATAAGGAGTTTGGCGGGTGAGTGAACACTTTCTGTGGCGGGTGACACCCGCCAAAAGCGGGTGAGTTGAGAGGTATGTTAGTCTTGTGGTGTCAATCCCACGCAGACTACCTCAAAAACCAAAACCATTTGAACAAGGACTAATAGTCAGCAACCTCGGGACCCATTGCTCCCAACCTTTTGTCACCAAGGCGGGTGAAAACACCCAATTTTATTTTTGGCGGCTGAGGGGCCCATATAAGTGAATGGGCGTATGAGGGACTTGGCGGGAGATTCATCTGCTTTCAAGGCGGGTGACACCGCCAAAAGCGGGTGAGGTGAGAGCTATGCCATAGCTCTCAACTCGCACGCTTTTGGCGGGTGTCACCCGCTTTGTAAACAGCTGACTCACCTGCCGAGCCTCCTGCACGCCCATTCATTTCAATGGGCCTCTCACACGCCAAAAATAAAATCGGGTGTTTTCACCCGCCTTTGCGACACAAATGGTTGAGAGCTATGGCTATGCGTGACCTAATCATGGAGTGACCCTCCACCAAGTAAACACCTGTGATGGTGAGGGCGCTCCTTGCTTTGTGTTAAAACTGTAGAAATTACTAAATTCGAATCTGCTCTGATGAGCAGTCCCTTCAGAAATGTGCTGAATCACGCATCTGAAACACAACGCCACCAGCTAGCATGACCATACAAACACTCCAACATGAGTCACATGACTGTCATGTTTGACTCTAATGAAAAAGAGTCACTGGCTTCCCTACTTCTTTCCTCACCGCATTCCTTACTTTGCCATCATCGGTGTCTTCTTGATCCTGACAGATCCTCCTGCGGTGGCGCCACGCGTGTCAAAAGAGCCGCCATTTTAGAAATCGCGCCATTTCATATATTTATATATATGTTTACGTCATGTCCCCGCGTGGCAAAAGAGCCGCCATTTTAGAAATCGCGCCATTTCATATATTTATATATATGTTTACGTCATGTCCCCGCGTGGCAAAAGAGCCGCCATTTTAGAAATCGCGCCATTTCATATATTTATATATATGTTACGTCATGGCCCCGCGTGTCAAAAGAGCCGCCATTTTAGAAATCGCACCCATTTTAAATATTTATATATGTGTACGACATGGCGTCAGACGCACGGCGTCTGACGTCATAACTATTGAGCACGTATAAACATTGTGGCCTAGTAATAGAATCCATATTCTGCAGATACCGTGCTCAGAATCGGCAAAGACAAGTGCCCTCAATATATCTTGACTGATTTTGCACGTCTATGCCGCCACACGCAAAACAAACAGTGCACGAACATCCCTATACTATGCCACTTGTTCCCAATGGGGACTTAATCACGTATGAGACATGAATCCATTTATGAGGCGGTCTAGAGCAGTTTACATCTGTACTTTGGTGGTGAAGTCCAATGAGTGCCTAGTACAACTAACATTGCTACACTAGGCGATAGCTCCGAGCACATGTGCATTGAGAGCTGTTTAGCTTGGTTTGGTGGTGCCAACATGTTCATAGCTCTCGACCATTTGTGTCGCAAAGGCGGGTGAAAGCACCCGATTTTAATTTTGGCGGGTGACAGGCCCATTGAAATGAATGGGCGTGCAGGAGGCTTGGCGGGTGAGTCAGCTGTTTACAAGGCGGGTGACACCCGCCAAAAGCGTGTGAGTTGGGAGCTATGCATGTTTTTAATGGTGAAGGTATAAGTAGAATTATTGGGTGAAGCACTGAAGGTCAAGGTGCTGATTAACCTGACAATAATTATATTTTTCCTGTAGTAATTATATTGTATGCATTATTTTCTTATTTTTTCTTTTCTTTTTCTTCTCACCTCTACATAGCTCTCAACCATTTGTGCTGCAAAGGCGGGTGAAATCACCCGATTTTGTTTTTGGAGGGTGAGACGCCCATTGGAATGAATGGGCGTGCAGGAGGCTTGGCGGGTGAGTCAGCCCTTTACAAGGCGGGTGACACCCGCCAAAGGCGTGTGAGTGAGAGCTATGCCTCTACCCATTTGTGGTCTGTTATCTGGTTCGTATTATTGTTTTCTATTTTTCTGTTTATTTGCTGTAACTCATTTGTTTTTTACTTACTGTAAATTGTTTTTGAATGTGGTGATGTTGTGTATGGGTTTTCCCTTTGACCATTGATCGCTATTTGTTGGTCAGCAAATATACGCAAATTTCGGTTTTTATATGATGTAATTGATATACTTTTTTTGGGCATATATATTACGTTTTGTTATAATTTGAATGTTTTTGTTGGTACTGTAACCCTGAGGAAGACCTCTTTGAGGAGGTCGAAACACATGTTGGCAAGCCAAGTAAGTAACATATGCAAAAACCGCAATATTTCAGCTTCTATAAATATTAATTAAAAATACCAATGTTATGGTAGTTGGGTGTGGCACAATTGGTCTAGTGCTCTGTTTCATAACATATGTAAAGAGATTTTACTCTGCTAGATAATGTGTTCCCCTAATGAGGTATCAGCTCTGGGCCTCCTTGTATTGTATACTTCTATTCTCTAGTGAGACTGCATAATGGTTTCAGGTAGAGATCCTATGCGTAAGGAAAAACCCTGGACAGGGTGGATCCTAGGACTAAAAGTGACTTGGTCACCCAGCAAGATAGTCAATAGTCTAGCATCTAATGGTATGCCAGCCAAGCCCAGTGACTGAGGGTCTGACGACCGAGCCCAGTGATGAAGGGTGCCACAGCTGAGACAATCAACATAGGGTCCAAAGTGTCAGCAGCAGTCTTTTGACTAAGCCCAGGTAGGTACACATGTTGAGCCGGTAACAGAGCGAAAGCTCGATGAGCTCAGTGGTAGGGTGTACAGAGGTTGAGAACAGCAACAGAGAATTGGCGGACCAGGTCCAGGGTGCACTAGGGGATCTGCAAGCTACCCCTTACCATACTAAAAACTCATACCTAAACAGGCATCGCTTATCCTTAGCACTGATGGGTGGTCAATAGCTAAAGAAAATCCACATATTGATCTGACATAGCTGTAAAGTTAGGGATTACCTTGGTGCATGATGTTGGAGCGTGTCAGATGCCTGAGAGACGCGTATAATAGGACAGCCTGACAGCCACCTGCCCTGCAACCTCACATACTCGCCGGTAGAGGATATTTAATGTGAGGGTCCTATGCGTGTTGACCACTGCTCGCAGGAGAGAAGTAGGCACTAGCTGCAATGACCAGCATACTAATGTGACCAATGCAACGATTATGTGGCAGACGCTCATGTTTGTTTGTTTATTTATTTAGTATGGCACGCAAAACCCAGAGGTAACAGTGTGCAACCGAGAGCAGAAAGATAAGATTACATAAAAACTTAGTTACAGGGTGAAGCACAGATAAGTTATAGAGCATAGCATTACATATTTACAAATATACATACAGTTTATTACATTTTGGCAGGTCAGTTAAGGAATGTACATATATACAGTCAGGTTGGCTAGGGTCAGTTGGTGTGAGAGGGTACGATTCAGTCATGGGGATCATTGGACCATAACCAGGTGAGGGTGTTTCGCCTAAAGCTGTAGTAGGATTGGTCTGTTCTAATGTTGAGTGGGAAAGTGTTCCAGTGTTGGGCTGCCATGACAGGGAAGCTGCTGCCTCCCGTTTTCTTTTTTTTTTCAAATTCAATTTTATTGATTTTTTTAACATCATATGTGAACAGCCGGGTGAATGCATAGCTGAGCATACATAGTTACTTCACAAGATTACTGCGATCCACCTATATAATATTCTAACAATAACATACACGTTCACCTTTAATGGTCGAACAATAGAACCCCCTGTCCCCACCTCCCTCCCTTTGTCCTTTCTCGTAAAACTTTCAGTTCTCGGCATTTGCTGTAGTGAGCTATAGTGGGCGATGTGACGTTGAACGTTGTTGGTGTTATGAGTTACAGGCAAAGTTTGTGACAGGCATGGTTATTAGGCTGTATGGTATTCAGTGTTCAGTGTTCAGTTCCTGGTGGGGCACAGTGAGTGGTATTTTCATTGGCGCGGGGAGTCGCGCGCAACAGTATCTGTGATGTTATGTCCCGTAAAGTCACTCCAAGCTTCCTCGTGTCGCACGACCTTGTCATGGAAGGCCGCAGTTATTTTCTCCATTGTATATATGTTCATGGCAATTTGTAGCCAGTCCTTTTCGTCTGGTAGACGTGGGGACTTCCATTTGATGACTAGGGCCGCTCTTGCTGCCCGGAGCAGGGGGGATACCAGTCCTTTTACACGCACCAATTCATCGTCTTCTTCTTCTAGGCCAAATAGGATCAGAAGAGGTGATGGTTCCCTTTCTATGCCATCCAATTGCTTTATCCATCCCAGGACCTCTTGCCAATAAATGCATACCTTGAGGCACTTCCACCACATGTGCCAGTAATCAGCGTCCATGCCGCATTGTCGCCAGCATTTCAGACTGGAGGTTTGGAACATTTTAGACAGTGTTTGTGGATCTTACTGCCTCCGGTGGAGTGATTTTACGGCGTACAATTTGTACTGGGTGGCAATTGACGTTTTGGCTGGCGTTTTGCAAATTCTGTCCCAGGCCTGTTGGTCGAATTCTCTGTTGAAATCTTTTTCTTATCGCTCTTTGAGGCGAAGACTCGGAGTTTGGTCTTTAGTGATTAAGGTCTTGTACATGCGGGCTATTAAACCTTTAGTTGAGTTGGTCGTGTCCAAGATAGTTTCAAAGGGCGTAAGCTCTCTTTGTGTGGTGTCCTTCCATTCTCTCCTCGATATGATCCCTTTCAGTCGCAGGTACACGAAAATCGGAATCGGGTGGATTTGGAGGGCTTCTTCTAGTTCCGAGATCGAAATGAATTTCCCATTTCTCCACAGTTGGCCAACTCTCTCTAGTCCGGCATCAAACCAGGCCTGGTAACTGGCATGTTCGGGGATTTCTTCTCGGATCCCGGGGGACCAGAGATAGCTTAGGGGGGAAGGCCACGTCGTGATTCCAGTCATCCCTTTCCCTTTCTTCCAAATGTTCCACATAGTGCCCAGTATTGGGTGATCGCGCAGGCGTTTCGTGAGCTTTGATCTGGGGACCCATAGCCACTCTGCAAGGGTTACGTGGACCAGATTATCATTATCTAATTGGACCCATTGGAGGTCCTTTCTATCGCGCAGGTGTGGGATCAGGATTCTGAGTTGGGTTGCCTGGTAGTATCGCTCTATGTCCGGGAGGCCCACTCCCCCCAGTTCCTTTGGAAGTATCAGGATATCGTATGGTATCCAGGGTTTCTTTCCATCCCGCAAGAATTCCAGTATGACTTTCTTGACCTGCCTGAAAAAGTGATCTGGTATCGAGATGGGCAGGACCTGGAAGGGATATAGAAAACGCGGGAGGCTCACCATCTTCATTGCGTTTAGACGCCCCATCCAGGAGATTGTGAGCGACTTCCATTTCGCGAGATCAGTTTTGAGAGCATTTAGGAGTTGTGGGAAGTTTGCTTCGTAGAGCTGTGCTAGATCTCTTGTTAGTAAGAAAAGGGAATTGGGTCAGCCTTGGAAACAGTGATGGCGCTCTAAGTGGAGGATGTTTGACAAGTTAGCAATTTTAGGAAGTTAGAGATGCTGCAACTGAGGGATGCCACAGAGGCTGACCTGGGCTCGAAAAAACTGAGAAGGAAGAGAGCCCTCCTGTCGCGCTTTTCAAATTTAGATAATGACACTGATAATGTGTTTCAAAAAGATATTTAATTTCAAGTCTTTGAGTGTGGACACATGTTTAGCACACAAGCCTAAAGTTGGTGACAAACAGAAAAACTAAAGTCAAAGCACGGCGCGGAGTTAAGGGCTGCGCTTTTGGTGAATATTGTGCTGTTGGACTGCTGTGGCTCTGGTGACCGCCATTTACCTGCTGTTTGCGAGGAAAAGTGTGGAGAAGCATTCGTTGCTACGTTATTATGGAATAAGAGTCTTTCCCTTTAAGGACTACTCTACCTTGCTGCCACCTTGCTGCCACGCCCTCCTGCTTCAGCTCTTGGCCCGGATACAAAAGGGGCAGTCCAGAGCCCTTGCGGCGTGAAGCCCGGCACGGAGTTAAGGGCTACGCTTTTGGTGAATATTGTGCTGTTGGACTGCTGTGGCTCTGGTGACCGCCATTTATCTGCTGTTTGCGAGGAAAAGTGTGGAGAAGCATTCGTTTCTACGTTATTATGGAATAAGAGTCTTTCCCTTTAAGGACTACTCTACCTTGCTGCCACCTTGCTGCCACACCCTCCTGCTTCAGCTCTTGACCCGGATACAAAAGGGGCGGTCCAGCGCCCTTGCGGCGTGAAGCCCGGCGCGGAGTTAAGGGCTGCGCTTTTGGTGAATATTGTGCTGTTGGACTGCTGTTTGGCTCTGGTTCGGCTCAAGTGCCCGAGCCCGACAGCCGACCTGTTCGGTGAGGAGCTGCGGCGCTGCATGACGAATGTGTCTGTCGGAAGCTCGAGTCTTGTGTATCGTGCTATTATATATTACTGAGTGCCCTAGCAGACGTGAATCATGGCTGAATCTGAGAAAAAGAAACCAGGGCCCCAGACCCGCCATAAAACCCTGCAGCAGCGCCGCATGATAAACCCATGGACTGCACTGAACAATGCCGAATCCTCTGATGGCGAGGCATGCAAGGTAAGAAAACAACATGTTACCATGCCTACAGTTGATCTTGTAAGTGAGCCGCAAGTCATGGGAGAAATGGCAATGGATTTAAATGTGGTTGCGCCGATGGGTGATGGAGTCGCTTGCATCTCACAGGCTGCAAAATTTGAATGCATGTCTACAAGTACCGCATCTATTGTAATTGACTGTCATGGCGCGGATGATTTGTTGAATCCAGTGGGTGCCGACTCCAATAATTCTGTTGCCAGTGTTGGAGACGGTAGTGCTGAATCTGGCACTATGACTGCATCAGAGTCGGTGCAGGGTGTTGTCAGAGCGGTACCTACACCTGTGAGCTCGGTTTTGCTATCATTGAACAATTTAGCTCCTATCTTAAAAACAGTGTGTGCATCACGGGAAAAGTCATCTAGTCCTGCAATTTCTGAGAAGTTTTATTCGCCATTTGAAATTACAGATGCTGACCTGATGGCGGCTTCACATGTTGGCTCAGATCCCAACAACGCGGAACAAATGAAAACTATAAAGCAGCCACTTCTGAATGGCAACGAACAGAATGGAAATGTGTCCTTCGCACCTCATGTGCTAAATCAGCCTCTAGCCGATGATAACAAAGCTTACCAATCGGTGGAGGCTGAATTTACTGAACATTTGGGTAGTCAGAGTGCCTTTAATAGCAACCCAAAGGTGTCAAAAGGTCGTGTGGGACCTCAATCCGATCTTTTGTGTGATATCCCAAAGGCTTCTACAAGGCATTTACATCAGATCTTAGTTCATGCCACTCATGATGGGTCGGTATCGCATGACGAAAAGGCCATACGCTATCATGCGACGGTCAACAGAACTTGCTCTGATAAAGTCACAAGACAAATTTTTAATTCGCCAGCATCATCTTCACATGTGACAACAACTTGTGGTAATGAAGGTGACACGTCGCAGGCACACATCGTTGGGGGAGATACGCAACAAAATTCAAATTCTGCATCCCTGCCTTTAATCAATTGCACTACTTATGTGAGTGACAGCGGTCAAGCCTGTGCTGCTACTCACAGACCGACATCTCCGGCTGTGCAAGACGACCAGCAAAATTACTTTCTGCAACACATAGGTTCGAAGCAGCAGGGACAAATTGTGTTAGCCAGCTCGGATCAAGCAAACACAAACGTGTCAACTCCAACGTTAATGATCTCGACTAAAGGCAGAGTGCCTTCTTTAAATCTCGAGCTTGATAAGTCAAACACAAGCACCCCAATGGTTACCAGAAAAAAAAGTAAACATCTTCGAAGTTCTGAGTTGGAAAGGAAAATTGACCTAACAACTGACACACATGCCCATAACACGGATTCATCGTGTATTTCCTCAAACGGTGCTGATAACAACGCACAAATACCAGCAAAGGCTAGTATTTCCTCAGCAGCGGCAATGCAAATCCATAACAACGTTTTAGCAGCTTCTTCCTTGGCGATGATACCCTTTGTATAATTATATGAAGCCATAAGTGATCGGATTCAGGATTAATGTGCAATGTTAATGAATTTGACTCAGAAAATTGAACAATTTGAGAAATCCAATACACTTCTAGAGGTCAAAATTCTGGCTGAGGCCGAACGCACTAAAGCATGGCAATGCAAGTTATATGATCTGACCACGCGATCCAGTGACCACCAGGAGAAACTAGTTGATAGGCTGGTTGAAACCCTGTGGGAAACCAACAAATGTCAACATACCACGACGAGTGTTTGTGGTGATCTAGGCGTCAAGCATAAGGACACAGCTTTTTCCAATACCCAAGCGGCCCGTAACATAGCAACACAAGTCCTGGTGTCATCAGTTTTTGACAGCGAGGTGGCGGACTGTCAATATAATATCAATGATTCCAATAAAGATGAAGACACAAGCGCAAAGCAATCTTTGCCTGTCCTGGAGTCCAACGTGGCAATTGCAAAACGCACTGGAGCCACGAGTTGGGAAACTTGCAGTGAAAGTGCCAAGGCCCCTTTAAAAAATGACACACAGGGAAAATTGATATCAAAAACAGTTGTGAATAGAGCACAATGTTCTTCTTTTGGCATTTTTACTGGCACAGCTAAATCAATTTCCTGTGCCACATCGAATGATGCAACGAAAACAAGTGGAAACAAAGTTGGTGGAAAAACTACTAAGAACCGTAAATCGGCTGGCACTTCGAAGACAAAGGAGTTTATAAGGAATTTGTCCACGCCTCCAAAAGTAAGTTTATTCAAACGAGATGATGGGCAAACTAAGACAAACCTACAAGTGAAAGAAAAAAAGGTTTACATTGTTTCCACAAATCAAGAAAAACTTAAATCATCTGTTAAATGAAGAAGAATAATATCTGACTCTGATTCAAGCTGCTGCTCTAGTGGATCTATTTCAACAAATTTATGCGATTTATCCACTTATTCGATCCAGGATGATCACGAGGCTGCAAATTCCCCAAATTGTAATCCTATGGGTTCAGCACAGGCAGTCTTTCACAACCAAAACAACATGCCTGAAAAAGTCCTGATGCCAGCGTTGGTCCACAAGCAAAGCATTAATACAGATCCATCAAGATCCCTTCAGGAGCTTGGCTGTGAACCGCAGTTGAAACCGAAATTTACACAAAACCAACGAAAACAACGGGTCCATTTCAATACAAAAACCAAAGAGAAACATTTAGTTAATGTGTCTCGTGGATGTCGCAAATTACGCTTACAAAACATCCACAGTGATGATGTTGAAGTAAATCTAAATCGAACAAACATCATGAAACTGTTTAAATGTGTGCCGATGTTGCGAACAATCGACTCAGATGATATACGGATTGTGGAATACGCCACAGAAAAGTCCTCGGATCAGGTGCTGCTACACATAAACTCAGCAAGTGTACGTAACACCTTATTAAAAGCTAGTGAGGAGTTGCTATTTTTTGGCTCTGAAATGCTTTCAGAACCTGATAAGGAGGATCAACCCAAGTTGACTGCCCAAAGGTAGGATCCACAACCAAAAGGAAATCGGTTGACGCGGCCGCCTTACGCCAGTCTCTGGGAGCAACCATGAACATGCAATCTGAGCAATCATTTAAAAAAAATGCTGGATCCAAGAAATTTACTCAAAATCATTCTAGGAATCAATATTAGCCATGACTAACCTATAGTGAACAACCATTATTAGTGATTTCTTGGAATACACGCGGTTACAAACATTTATTTAATGATTTTGAAACATCATTGGAAAGCGTGTTCATTATATGTCTTCAAGAAACTTGGCTCTGTAACTCTCCCATTTGTGATGGTTTGACCACTTTACTAAATGCTGCAGTTAAAAATGACAAAGGTCGTCCAAGCTCGGGCCTTATCACAATGGTGAGAATTACAGAATCTTGGTCTGCTCCGGTGGTAACAAATCCTAATCCATACGTGCAAGGTACCATTATGCACACAATGGAGGATACCATTGAAGTAAGGAAACATCTATTGATATTAAACATTTACTGGAACCCAGCAAAGGTTACGACCGATGTCATAATAACTGCATCTTTAAATATAATTGACGATGCGATGTTAGCTTACAACGATCTGTCAGTTATCTGTTGTGGCGACTTAAATTGCACATGATTTAAGTATGATCTCTCCACGAGGATATATCAGTGGTTGCCGAATGATGCAATGGATGAAAGAGGGAAAAAATGGCAAAACGCCATGAGCCTGCGTGATCTAGTTATGTTAAATGGTTTTACAACAGGAGATGTGCCTGCTAATGCAACATGGCTTCGTGATTTATCACAAAGTATTCTTGACTACATATGGATCTCTAATAATCTTGAATCCAAGATAGTAGATCTAAAAATAAAGAAGATGAAATACAGTGATCACAGTCTCCTGCAACTTCGACTCATGTTGGTAGTGAATACTTTAACGAACCCCACAAAAGTCATCCTGGAAACAAATACAAGCGGTAATAGAATCAGATTAAGTAAAAAGCAGATTCAATGCCTTGGGATGAAGGTAGCGAACAATTTTATAACTCAATGCCCTGACTATATCCCACTGTTAACTGAATTCATTATGCCAGGAAAATCTTCTATGCACCTGGGGCGGTCCCACAGACACACTTATAGTAAGGTGTTACATGATGCCAAAAAGGTTTTGCTGAAAGATCTGAGAGTTCTGAAAAAACGCCTATCAATAATGGAAGCTCAGAAGGTGATAAAAGAAAGACGCTTGATATATCGAAATTGGGCAAAGTCGCATGCTATTATCGAGCAAGATCGTGCTGAATATATGTTACGCCTTATTTTGACTAAAAACACAAGTGAAATTTGGAAGATTTTGAACATGGATCTATCAAAATGTTCTCCAACTTCATTTAATACCATACCAGGCGATGTATGGGACTCGCATTTCTCCTTGGTCTTTCGTAAACCTGAATCTGAGGTAGCAATAACGAGTGACATCGAAGCCACGCAGTGGGACGTCCAGATGAAGCATGATGAAATTGTACTTGCCATAAAGGCTCTGAAAAGCTCACTTGCAGCCGGCCCGGACATGATTTCAAATGTAGATCTAAAAAAATATCCAAATGAGTGGGCAGATTTTATTGGAAAATTGTTCATGCAAATTAGCATAACAAAAAAACTGCCAGACTCATGGAAGTCTGCAATTGTAGTCCCAATTCACAAGCGAGGCAGCTGGGACCATCCGAACAACTATCGCCCAATTGCCCTGCTTGACACAATTGGAAAACTTTTTGGGTCTAATCTGCGTAGCAAACTTGCAAAATGGGCAGAAAAATTGAAGATAAATGACATTCGACAAACAGGATTTACGAAGGGTGTCGGAGTGGATGTAAATCTATTAATCTTGACGATTCTAAAATTAGAAACAATAAAGATGAATGGAAAGATCCACTTCGCTTTTATCGACATGAAACAAGCCTTCGATGGTGTGAACCGTAGTAGATTATGGGCGAAACTGTCAAAATGGGGTGTCCGACATCCATTCTAGAGCCAATTATCGCTCTGCACGAACACACATCAATTAAGGTCCGACTAAACAACAGAGGTGAATTATCCAATTCTATTAAAACCCTTAGAGGTGTAAAACAAGGATGCCCTCTGGCTGCGGAGCTATTTAAATTATTCTTTGCAGACCTACCTTACGATCTTGCACAAGTTCCTTGTTTTCACCAAAGATTAATCAAACTCCACTCATTGTGTCCTCTATGCAGACGATTTGGTTCTCTTAGACAGAACGCAAATAGGGCTTCAGCGCCTACTAACAGGTTTACACATATATATGGAGCGTAATGAATTATCAATAAACATCTCAAAAACGAAAATGATGTCAATTGGTAATGTAAGAAGCAAAAAAGATAAAGCATTTAAGTGGAAAATCACTGAAGCAAACATTGATTCTGTAAACTCAATAAGATATCTGGGGATACAATTCAATAATTCCATCTGCGAACAGCAATGGGTTTTAGATATAACATCAAAAATGACAAAGTTAGCTTTGCAAGGTGCAAAAATCCATAGAAACTATGGCAAGTTTTCAATAGAACCTATCCTCAAATTTTACCAACATAAAGTGGTACCAAAGATAATCTTTGGGGCCGAGGCTGGTTGGAATATAAAAGCACAAACCTGGCATATATTAGAAGGATGCTTTTGGCGGAAAGTATTGAGGCTATCATCATCAACATCAATAACTTTATTGAGACATGAATTAGCCCTAAATTCCTTATATATGAAAGTGATTTGGAACTCGATTGCCATTAGGCGCAAAATAGCTCTAAATTCATCAGCTCAGGCGTACAACATTTTTGCAGATGTTCAGGCTACTAACAGCCAAGCTTTACTGAACACATGGTTCCATAAATTAACAGATTTTCTATCTGCAGCAGACCTATCTAATTGCGAACTTTTAACTTGTCCACAGCATGCCAAAAAGAAATTTGATAACTGGGCCTGGATTGTTAACATCGAAGCTCGACAAAAAATGAAATCTATACATTTGATGGACGCTGATTACAGGAGATTAAATGAACCAGCACGCTACTTATTGAATTGTCCGTCTCGTCATCATCGAGAGCAATTTCTACGGTTTCGAACAAATACCTTAAGAACCAAAGAAATTCTCTGGAAAAGAAAAGACAAGACGTTACATGACAATCTTTGCCGCTTTTGTGGTCAGACGACTGAAACATTAAAACATCTGCTAATTGAATGTTGTCAAACTGTTAAGGAACGTTCATTACATCTAGGCAAACTGGCACCCATAGATAGAGACATGGAGGGGTGGTGGGTAAAGATCACTTCTGGATCAAACGTAAAACTTGTATGTGCTACTGTGAACTACCTTGACATGATTTTGAAAGCAGTCGCCTAATATTTCGGATCAGCTGTGCTGGACATCTGTACTTTTTTTTTTCTTAGAAACAAAAGTTTGAATCTTTTTTTTGTATTCAAATTGTAGCTTTTCTATAAAAAAAAATAATAAAAAAACACATATGAAGGAAGAGAAGGCACTCTTGTTCAGGTCAGAGTTTTATAAAAAAAAAATGGCTTTTTGTCCATACATTGATAGATTGCCCTTAGTTGAATTGCACTAGGTCAATGATAAAATCCTGATGAACTTGTTTTTGCTGATGCTGCGAAGGAATATCCGGTCTGTTTCAAAGAAAGTTTATAATATCCTTAGTTATAAGCACTAAGTATTGAAATAAAGATCCAAATTTTAGAGCTAGTTAAAGGCTTGAGATGTCCTTAGTTACTTTCGCTGGATTTCAAAAAAGCGGGTTTCACATTTGACTGAGACTTGAAATGCACTTAGTTAATGTCACTAAGTTGAGATTTGCAAAGAACAATTTGAAGGTTTGGCTTTGGCCAGAGTGGTTGAGTAATCCTGATAGCTGTTATATGTACGATTGTCTCTTGAGTTGGGGTTTTGCTCAGCAGGAGAGGTCCTCTAGTGGACTCAACTTGGCTGTGTGAAGCAGAATAAGACAATACATTTCCTCAACACGTGTTTCCCCGCCGCGGGATCGCAGCAGTTCTTCAGGAGGATTGAGAGGTAAGTCAATACTGTATTGGTCTGAGAGGAAGAAGAAAAGATCTCTTGTTAGGTTGATCTCTAGGTGTCTCAGTGTGGGGCCCCCGATGATCAGGCCAAGGCGTTCAAGCTCGATCTGCTGCTCTGGGGAGGGTTTGTGGAGAGGAAAGAGGATGGATTTGGCTTTATTTATTTTGAAAATTAACAAGGGGGTCCTGGGAGTCCCTCTGCCAGACATTAGTCCTGGTTACGAGAGACTTACCCAGAGTCTTTAGCTCACTATCTTTCACAGAGAAGAAATATCCCAAACATATCAGTCTTTGTCCTGCCCTGGGGCAGTCCAGCACCAAAATGATAGGCAATTCTCCTCTGAACAAGAGTACCAACAGAAACCCCAGACACGTGTTTCGGTCTGGTTGGACCTCATCAGTAGGGTGGATCTGTGCCTCTCTAAGAATAGTGAGCAAGGGGTCCACGTCTGGATTCCCCTAGTAACTTAGGGTGAGACCCAAAGTTACTTAAATATGCAAATTAACAAGGGGGTCCTGGGAGTCCCTCTGCCAGACATTAGTCCTGGTTACGAGAGACTTACCCAGAGTCTTTAGCTCACTATCTTTCACAGAGAAGAAATATCCCAAACATATCAGTCTTTGTCCTGCCCTGGGGCAGTCCAGCACCGAAATGATAGGCAATTCTCCTCTGAACAAGAGTACCAACAGAAACCCCAGACACGTGTTTCGGTCTGGTTGGACCTCATCAGTAGGGTGGATCTGTGCCTCTCTAAGAATAGTGAGCAAGGGGTCGACGTCTGGATTCCCCTAGTAAATTAGGGTGAGACCCAAAGTTACTTAAATATGCAAATTAACAAGGGGGTCCTGGGAGTCCCTCTGCCAGACATTAGTCCTGGTTACGAGAGACTTACCCAGAATCTTTAGCTCACTATCTTTCACAGAGAAGAAATATCCAAACATATCAGTCTTTGTCCTGCCCTGGGGCAGTCCAGCACCGAAATGATAGGCAATTCTCCTCTGAACAAGAGTACCAACAGAAACCCCAGACACGTGTTTCGGTCTGGTTGGACCTCATCAGTAGGGTGGATCTGTGCCTCTCTAAGAATAGTGAGCAAGGGGTCCACGTCTGGATTCCCCTAGTAACTTAGGGTGAGACCCAAAGTTACTTAAATATGCAAATTAACAAGGGGGTCCTGCTCACTATTCTTAGAGAGGCACAGATCCACCCTACTGATGAGGTCCAACCATACCGAAACACGTGTCTGGGGTTTCTGTTGGTACTCTTGTTCAGAGGAGAATTGCCTAGCATTTTGGTGCTGGACTGCCCCAGGGCAGGACAAAGACTGATATGTTTGGGATATTTCTTCTCTGTAAAAGATAGTGAGCTAAAGACTCTGGGTAAGTCTCTCGTAACCAGGACTAATGTCTGGCAGAGGGACTCCCAGGACCCCCCTTGTTAATTTGCATTTCTTTTTTTATTTATTTTGAAACCAGAGAGTGTCCCATATTCCTCTATGAGGTGTATCACCCTTGGGATTGATGACAGTGGGTTTAATACATGGAGCAGGATGTCGTCTGCATACAAAGCCAGTTTATATTCTCTGCCATTGACTTGCATTCCTTCGACGGAGGTGTCTGCTCGGAGGGCTCGGGCGAGTGGTTCTAAGGAGAGTGCGAAAAGTATCGTCGAAAGGG
Organism: Ambystoma mexicanum; assembly: GCF_040938575.1. Taxonomy (NCBI): domain Eukaryota; kingdom Metazoa; phylum Chordata; class Amphibia; order Caudata; family Ambystomatidae; genus Ambystoma; species Ambystoma mexicanum. The sequence continues at coordinate 1,524,752,514 of NC_090922.1, read as the reverse complement.
GGCAGTCTTGTCTCATTCCTCTACTAAGAGGAAACCAGCGGGAGAACTGGGCGTTCACTACTACAGAGGCTTTTGGGGCTGTATAGACAGCTTTGATCGCTCGTCGAAGAGTGGGGCCCAGTCCTATTTGCTTTAACGTGGCCTCCAAGAAATGCCATTCAACTCTATCAAACGCCTTCTCAGCATCCATCGAAAACAGTGCTGGCATGTTCGGCGATGTTCTGGCCTCATGTATTAGGTGGAGGGTCTTGCTGCTGGATTCTGCAGCTTGCCTGCCCAGGATGAAGCCTCCTTGGTCATTATGGATTATTGCGGGCATGTGCGACTCTAGACGTGCAGTGAGAACCCTTGTGTAGATCTTGGTATCGATGTTCAGGAGTGATATTGGGCGGTAGGAGGCACATTGCTTGGGGTCCTTTCCTTCTTTGGGGATCACTGTTATTAGCGCTTCAGAGAAGGATTCGGGTGCCACACCGGAGTGCAGGATGTTGTTAAAGAGGTCAACCATGAACGGGAGCAGGGCATTCTGGAAAGTCTTGTAAAACCCTGCCGTATATCCATCATTCCCCGGAGCCTTCCCCGCTGGGAGTCTTTTGATTGCCTCCTCGATTTCCTCCCCCGTGATGGGAGCATCCATGGCTTGTGTAATTTCCAATGGGAGGGTTGGCATGGCTACCTTAGTTAAATAGTCTGTGATCGCTTCTGAGTGCGGTACGGCCTGCAAGGTGTATAATCTCTCGTAGAAATTGGCGAACGTTTCTGGAATATATTGGGGGGACGATGGTCGTGGGGTGTGTCTGTATCGTGCACCGTAGGCACCCATCGATCGCGGCATTGGCCGCGGAGTCTTGCAGCGAGTAAGGCACTAGCTTTGTCCACATGCTCATAGTGCTTTTGCTTCAGACTTTGGAGTTTGTGCACAATGCTACTTGTTTCTAGTTGCCGTAGTTCTTCCCTCTTGGCGTTGGCCTGTTTGATCTTGTGTGGTCTGTCAGAGTCCGCCCATTGGGCCATGAGATCGAGTTGGGTTATTTCATTTCGAAGTCTATTTTCTATGAGTAGGTGTTCTCTTTTCTTCGCTGCTCCCTCCCTGATAAGAATTCCCCTCCATGTGGCTTTGCCTGCTTCCCAGACTATGTTAATGGGGGTTTCACCTATATTGTTTTGCTCGAAGTATTGGGTGATGTCCTGTTCAAGCTGCTCCCAAAAAATTGGGTCCTTGAAGAGCGTCAGTTTGCAGCGCCATTTGGAGCTCCTCCGAGGGAGAGCCATCCGATCGAGGGTGACCGTTAGCATGTCATGGTCCGACCACGTAGCAGGTGATATGCTTGCTTTGGTCGTTGCTGCGGCGAGTGCCGAGGTTACGTATACATAATCAATTCTGGAGTACGTGGCATGTGGTGTAGAGTAGAAGGTGAAGCCTGTCCGGTTCGGATTCATGCGTCTCCATGCATCCGTGAGATTGTAGGCGCCCATCATATCTGTAACCCGCGAGCATCCAGTGCCCGGTGAAAGGGTTGTGGACGGGTTGCCTGCTTGTCTGTCCATATCCGGGTCCATCCACGTGTTGAGATCGCCTCCTAGGATCACTTTCCCCTCTGCCTCGTTCATGACCTTGGGGATTGTTTGTTGAAGGAACCGGGACTGTCCAGTGTTGGGTGCATATATGGATGCGAGTGTGATGATGGTGTCCTGTATCCTGCGAACCAACACAAGTGCTCTACCACTCCCATCTGACCACGACTTCAAGAGCTCAAATCGGATTGTTTTGTTGACTAGAATACCAACTCCAGCTTTCTCCAGCGGGCCGGAGCCCCAGTACTCTGTGCCTAGATTGGCGTAGAGTACCTTCCTTTCTTCTCCTTTGCTGTATCAGGTTTCTTGTAAGAAACGTACATCTAGATTCGCTCTCTTGAATTCTCGGGAAACTAGCGACCTTTTGGGTGGGGAATTAAGCCCCTTGACGTTGAGCATGCCAATTTTAAGAGTGTCATGCCTGTCATCTGATTCATCACGACCGTCGATCAGTGGTAAGTCCTGTGATTCGCTAATCACGTCACATCGGCCTTCACCGAGAGTCGCCGCCGTGGAAGTATTCTGATAGCTGTCCCGAGCCGAATGGGACTTCGAAGTTTTGTGTATCCCACCCCCCTGCCCCCTTTTCAGGGTATTGAACATAATACCCGTTGTCCTCAGTTCTAGCTTTTCGCACATCATTTTCATAGCGAGGATCTGAGTCCCAGTTTGATGGCGTCCGAGTTGCACCAGGTGCAAGCAGCCGGTCTACTGTCGGACCGCCCGTGAGGGTCGTAACCATGCGACCCCCATCACAAGTATTATCATATTAACATTTTGAGCCCCCTCCCCCCCACATCTTTGAAAAATCAACTTGAGTTACAACTTAACAAGCAACAACAACTGTTATTATGAAATAGCAAATGTAATGATACATGCGGTTTCCAGATTCATTGGCCGCCAGCCAGTCATCTGTTATAGCTCTGATGGAAAGTTCGTTGTGGGCCGGACATGGTGGCTGTAGTGCGCCGGTCTCCAGCATATTGAAGAGTCTCCGAACCATGATTCGTGAGTAGACCTAGCCAGGTCGAGAAATTTGTGTGTACCGCATCATTTGGCACTGTCCGGCGTATCATTAGGTCGTCTGTATTTTCTGGCTCCCCTGACTTTCTTCCTTTTCGGGCCGTGAGGTCCCCATCGTGCTCTATCCTGTGCTGGTTCATCTTGTGGTTATTCTTTGAGGTCAGTGCCAAGGAGATCCGCGATACAGTCTCGAATTTCCTCTTCAGTGCAGAGTGTTATCTTCCTGCTTCCATGTTCAAACGTGAGGGAGAAGGGGTATACCCACCTATATCTTGTGCCTTGGTCCTTGAGCCATTTAGTTAGAGGGCTGCAGAGGCGTCGCAGGGCCAGGGTGAGCGAAGATAGGTCATGGAAGATGGTTATTTGGGCACCCCCCAGGGTGAGGGCGCCACCTAACCTGGCTTACGCGAGTATCCTTGTTCTATCTTGGTACCTATGAAATCTGCCCAGGACCGACCTCGGGCCCCCTGAAGGGCCACCAGCTCTATATATTATTTCTTTTGCATCAATATTCTCATCTGCGGTTACGATTCTGATTATGTCATGTATGGTATGCTTAAGGTCCTCTTCTGTTTCTCCTTCCCGTTCCGGAATTCCGAAGAATCGCAGGTTGTTTCGCCTTTCCCTATATTCTAAATCGTCTATCTTCAGACGGATGTCTTCCTCTCTTTTCTCTATATTGCACATTCGGAGGTCCAGTTGGGCTTCTAGTGTGTCGATCGAGGCTTGGTTGTTCTCGACGCCCTCTAGTCTATCCTCGATGTTATCCACCCCCTGGGTCATCTTGTCAATTTTGCCACCCAGATTAGCGCCCATATTTCTGATTTCGCTCAGGAGGGCGGCTATGTCTCCCTTGGTGGCTGTCGCTCCTGTCTCCGAGGGTTCCCCGACATTGTGCAGTTAATTTCTGGATCAGGATGTGGCGGAGTGTAGGCGTATCTGGCTAGCATACTTTTGGTGCTCATACGATGTATGGGTGCGAGGAGGCACACGCCTCTAAAGCGGGGGCACTTCCCTCAGCACTTGATGCAGTAGACCGGTCCTGGGGTGTGTTGTGGAGCAGTGTCCAGTGTGTCCTGGCGAGCAAGGGTGTTATGGTGGGAGGAGGCACACGCCCTGGGACCAGGGGCCCTACCCTCCAACTGTGTCACCCTCTGTTCACGTTGGCCCCAGCCTTCGGCTCTGATGCGGTGTCTGAGGTGTTCCAGCGGTATTGGGGGTCGACTTGTAGGCCCTGTTAGGATTGCGTAGAAGGGTGCTCCGAGGCGGGAAGCCTAGGTCCTAGCAGAGGCTCAGGAAGAGCGTACAGAGGAGGGCACACGCCCCACGAGTGGGGGCCCAACCCTCTGTGTTGGATTCGGTGTGGGGGCGAGTTCAGGTCCACCTTCTCGGGTGGAGCAGCGCCGGTCGCTTGTGGAGTCGGGGCCAGGCGCGCCTCCAGGGGAGATGGCACAATGTTCGCGGGACGGGCCAGTGCGTCGCTAGGTTGGAGGAGAGCACTCACCCGTATGATCGTCGGGCCTCGGTCCGTGTAGCGTCCGGGGCTGCCACCACGTAGGCCACAGTGCGGAGAGGGGGCGGGCCCCTCCTCACACACCCAGGGTCCCCCCACTCCGCGGGGGCCCGAGGACAGAGCGGAGGGGCAGCAGCCGTCAAGGGGAACCGCAGCGAGACTCAATGGCACCGCGAGAGGTCGGTGGGCGGAGCCGATAATCCCGGCCCTCTGCAGGTCGCGGGGCTTGATGAAGGTGTTGTGCAGAAGGCCTGGAGGGGGAGGCACGGGCCGGGAGACTTTTCCCGGGGCAGACTGCTCTGATTACTTCCAGATTTTCACCCGGTGTGTGGGGGTCCGGTTCCTAAAGCCTGGACAGGCGTTGTTGCGTGGGTCAAAAGTGGGGGCTCAAGCCACTTTTGAGGCCTGTGGGTCGGAGCTCACACGGAGGAGATCCACATCCGTGCGCACCCTGGAGGCCGTTAATCCTCCCGTTTTCTTTAACCTGTATCTGGGTACCTGAAGGCAGTAAGAGTTGATCATTCTGGTGGGGCGGGTGAAGGTACTTTTTATTATTCTGTACTTTTTATTATTCTGGCTGCGAGATAGGGGGGGCTGCATTATTTAAGCATTTGAAGGCGAGTGAGGCTGTTTTGAGTGAGATACAGTCACAGATTTTGAGCCATTTGTGTTCTCTTTTGTTGGAGATGTGTTCCTTGGAGGGTATGTTAAGGGCTGTTCTGAGAGCGTTGTTTTGCATGGTTTGAAGTTTGTCGGTGATATATTTGTTTGTTCCTAGGTACATGGCATTGCAGTAATCGAGTCGTGAGAGTATTATGGCATTGGCGATGATGATGCAGCTAGCTTGGGAGAGAAAAGCTCTACATGTCCTGATTAGATTACACGTGTAGGCGGTAGAGGATGCTAATGAGTTTACTTGTTTTTTTAGTGACAAGGCTGAGTCAAGGTGAAAACCTAGGGTTTTCACTGATTTGGTAACTGTGATGGTGTTTCCATTGATGTTGAATGCCTCGTAGTTGGCGCTGAGTTTTTTTAGATTGGCACTGGATCCGAGGAGCAGGATTTCGGTTTTGTCATCATTCAGGCATAGGCCGTGCGTGCCCATCCATGCCTGAATGATGAGGTATATTTTGTTTACCAAGGCCGTATCTGAATCAAAATTGCCCGAAAGGGGTATGAGGATCTGGGTGTCATCTGCGTAGTTGGTGTATGTGACACGCAGTCTGTTGAACTTGTCAAATAGGGGCTTGGTAAAGATGTTGTAGAGGGTTGGGGAGACACAGGATCCCTGGGTTACACCGCAGGTTATTTTGATGGGGTCTGCTGCGGCTAGAGGGGAGAAGACTCTCATAGTTCGATTGTCCAAAAATGATTGGATCCATGCTATGGCCTCTTTCGAAAAAGGGGCAGCCGAGGCCAGGTGTTCGCACAGGACTGTGTGATCTACCAGGTCGAAGGCTGCCGACAGGTCGAGGAGGAGTAGCATGGCAGTGTTTCCTTTGTCGTTAATCTCATTGATCTGGGTCTAAGATCAATTAGGGCTGTCTCAGTACCGTTCTGAGGTCTGAATCCAGATTGGCAGCCACCTAGTAGTTTGTGCGTTTCTAGATATTGCAGGATTTGTAGATATGCTACTCTGTCTATTATCTTTAACAGGAATGGCACCGTGGTGATGGGCCTGTAATTAGTGGGAATAGCAGGGTCTAGGGTTTGCTTCTTGAGGAGAGGCAGAACCCAGGATTCTTTGAGATTGCTTGGTATGGTGTTGGAGGTGAAGGATCCGTTAATTAGTTTGGTTATAAAGGGAGCTAGGTCCCTGGCCGCATCCTTGATTATCTGGGATGGGCAGTTATCACCTTTGCAATTGGACGGTTTAAGTGAGGCAATAACCCTTTCTGTTTCTATGATGGAGATTTTGGTGAATCTGAAGAGATTCGGGTCTGATGGGTTGGTTATTTTGGCATGACTGCTAGGAGATGATTCGTTAGTGGTTAGGGAGGTTTTTTTTAGTGAGATCTTTGTTTGGAGCGTTTTGATTTTGTTAGTTAGGGCATTTTGGACGCTAGTGCAGCATTGTTTGTCTTTAGTGATGTTGTCTGGCAGGGTATGGGAGATTCTAGTTCCCTTAGTATAGCAAATAGTTCCCTGGTGTTGGAGCTGGATTTTTCAATTCTTTCATTAAATAGGTTCTTTTTTGTGGGTAAGATTTCTTTTTTGTAGTTATTCGTGAAAAGTTTAAGTTGTAATTTGTTCTCTTCTGTGGGGCTATTGCGCCATTGAGTTTCTAGTTTGCTTTTGCGCATTCTTGGTTCTTTTAGATGGGGGGTGAACCAGGCATTCAGGTGAGCTTGTTGTTTGCTGCTTTGCATTTTTGGTGGGGCAAAGATGTCTAGTCCTTTCCTTATAGCATTGTTGTAGCTTTCTACTAGGTATTCTGGATTTAGGTTGTCAGGGAGAGCATTAAGGGATGGCAGTAATAGTGGTAGGAGGTTGACAGGGGTTATATATTTTATTGCCCTAGTGGGCAGTGGTGGTGCCATGATTTTATCTTTGCAGACTTCTTTATTGAGTGATAATACGAAGTCAATAAGGTAGTGGTCTGTCCAGTGCTGGGGAGTGGTTTTAGTGATGGTGGTATTACAGTTCAAGGTGGCGATCCAGTCCAAGGTTCTACCTTTGTTATGGGTAGGGGTAAGCACTTTTTGGCTTAGGCCATGTTCAGCTAGCATGTTGGCTATAGCTTGTGCTGGTTTGTCATCAGGGTCGTTCAAACCAAGGTTCAGGTCGCCTAGTAAAAGTATTTGAGAGGTATCTTTTGTATTGTTGGCTCGGATGCTGGATAGGTCTGCCTCGAATGAGCCAATGGGGCCAGGTGGCCTATATATTAGGTAAATGGTTAAGGTGCAGCAGTTGGAGATGGGCAATTTGGCTGTGAGGAGCTCGCAAGATTTGAGAGGTGTTTGAGCCAATGGTCTTAGCTCGAGATTAGTTTTTGCTATGATGACTAGACCGCCTCCTCTGTTGTGTGCTTCCTTCTCTTCATTACACCTAGACTAAAGTCCATTCGCTGAAAGAAGTCAGTCTCTTGGAGGTTTCTCTGCCTCTAGGCCTTGTCCCGTCATGGATTCTCAATGGATTTCCCCAACCTCTGCATCTGTCACCCAAATGAGTCTTCGAGGATCTCACCAACCTGAGCACCAGAGCTAACATCAGGCAGGTTCTCGTGCAGTGAGAAGGTCTAGCGTAGCTTGCGGTACTTCCACTCTTCGCAGCTCCTAATTTTGCATGTACATGATCTTTGCGCTGTGGTGTCCTGTTTCTGTTCCCTTGGCTTAATTTACATTGGTCCAGGGGATTCCTCTTATTATCTACAGCTCCTGATTGGTTTTGGGGCTATCTTCTTTCCTTGCCCCTCTTGCCAAGCAAGTTAGGTCTCTGTGGGGGTGAACAAGCAGCTAAAATGAGCCACTGTGAGCAATTTCTGACCGAATGAAAGGACATCTCTTCGTCATGATTATACTGCCTTCAGAAGAACGAAACCAGGAGAAACAATGCCAGCTGGAAAGGAATGCATCTTCTCTGGGGTAAAAAGCCAAATACTAGAGACACAACTGGACCATTGATACAATTCGCCTGGACTTTTTTGACCTAGGAATCGAGCAAACATGAGAAGGGCCAGGCCACTATGACGGAAAGGTAGTGAGTGACCTTTGGCACTCCACCATCCCGTCCCCTGACTCTTAAGGCCATGTGACAGGAAGAGGGAGTAGGCTACTTAGGAACCTTAAGAGGATGGAATAAACTAAGAACACGTCACCAAGTGGACCACATAATAGCATGGTCAATAAAGCAAAGTTGGCAGCCATTTTGAAATTAGGAAGCCCTAGGCCAAAAACTCCTTTGAACTACAGTGTGTCTGAACCAAATGCTGTTTTACTGCTCTCAATGCCCGCATCTTCACCCATTTGCTGAAAGGTGTTTAGCCATACTCCCCTGGTGGCCCTTCACATTTCCAGACTGGGCAGGACTGCCAGTATCTCAGGTCCTCACTCCTTGTCCGTAGACTCACTGCCTCATTCCCAAGGAAGTATTTTGTATATGTTTAATCTGTAAAGTGATCTGATGCATTCGTGCCTCCGTTCACGCTATAGAAGAATTTTAAATAAATACGTAACTGCTCTCCGGACTCCTCTGTTCGGGTATTGGCTCACCCAAAACATACTTTCTGGTGAGTAGAGGCTCTGCTCGCTCTTCCTGTCCATGGGAACCCCCACAGTCACTGCCAGGGTCCCGTGAAAAGTACCACATCATATTTATAAAACCCTGTATTCAAACTATCAATCATCATCCGATCAACTGGATAATTCCGGATTCATACTCAGGGTCTTCTCGCCCGGGGAGGCGATCCCTGGACCATAACATGTATATGTTGGTGGCGCGCGGAGGAGTCTAAATAGCAGTAATATAGTTTATAGTTTCTCCATTCAAAGATCAGAGAATGTCATTATGAAAAGGCCCCCGGGTGTTGTGACTTAAGCCCCCCCTGGGCTCGTGCAGAAGTCACGTGTAATGTGACACGTGGGAGACGTGTCGTCCTGCCAATAAGCAGTCTTTCACTACCATGACTCCTGCCTCCGGTGTCTGTTGCATCCTCTCTGCCAGGCCCTTCCTTAACAAACACTGAGACGTGGTCATGCGTCTAACCACTTTATTATTCCTTTAACAACTAACATCCCCCGTCACTTCCCTCCCCTCATCCTCCTCCCCTTCCGTCCCCTCCCCCCAGTTCCGCGTTCCCCTTTCTTAAAGGGTCTGTGTCCTTTCTTTAGCCCGCAACACCCCCCCCTTACTTATCACAAAGGTTTTGTGTCCTACATCTGTTTGATGAGGCGGGCCGTCTGCGTATGCTTCGTTGTGGCTGGCTGGGTGGGTCCCTGGCTTCTTCATCTGGTTCCTCGGGGAGAGGCTCCTCGAGAGGTTTGGGCTGGGGTTCACTGTCCTCCGTATCCCCTTCTATCACGGGTGTTTCCTCCTCTTGGTCCTCTTTAAATAGCTTGCGGAAGAAGGACGCGTTCCTTGTTATGTCCCTGTCCTCACCTGTGGCTGTGATCATGGGCCCTCTGACTTCAGTGACTACGAGGGTTTCAGGTCGGTATCTGGAGTCTGTTTTCCTCTGTTGCGTCTGCCATACCAGTACGACCTCAGCCACCGTGATCTGGTGCTCTTTTGCTCTCTGCTTTTGATCTGTCAATTTTTTGGTCTTTCTCCCCTTCTCGACCTCTCTTTCTCTGATTTCCGCGTCTTCAGCCGTGGTGTTATCTTCTGGCTGCGGTATTCGTATTCAGGGTTTGTATTTGATCATGAGTTCAGCTGGTGTTTTGCCAGTTGCTTCGTGAGGAGTATTCCTATATTTCCTCAACATTTGGGAGTTCGCTTGTGGCATGGACACCAGGTCTGCGGCCGCTTTCTGGCACACTCTCTTTATGGTTGCCATGAACCGCTCCACCATGCCGTTGGCCTGTGGCCACAGTGGTGTATTCTTTGATGTTGTAACCCCAGTTGTGCGGCAAACTTCTTGAACTCTTGCCCTTGAAATGGTGGCCGTTGTCTGTTTTGACGATGTTGGGGATACCCCTTTCGCTGAATAGCTCATCCACTACTGTCACTACTTGATGGAATGCTGTAGATGTGACGTGTTTCATTAAGGGGAATCGGGACTATTCGTCTATAGCCACCAAGAGATAACCCCTTCTTCCAGGGGTCCGTAAAAATCCATGGCCACCCTTTGCCAGGGGCATTCGGGTAGTGGGACTATTTGGAGTGGGCATGGTGGTGCAGGTGTCGCTGTCACCTGACATGGTTTGCAGTGTCTTAGTGTGCCCTCGACTATGGTGTCCATGTAGGGGAAACACACTTGGTTCCGTAGAATCTTCTTGGTGTTAACTATGCCCATGTGTGCTTTGTGCGCGTTAATGACAAGGGGTTTTCTGAGGCTCTTCAGGGCCACTAGCCTGTTTCCTTTTAAGAGTGTCCCTTATTCTATTGTGGCCAGCTCCTTGTGTATTTGTGCCATTCTCTGGAGGTCTCTCCTGTCCACCTTCCCCAATTCGAAGTGTTCCTTGGTCGCGTGGCGCCATCGGTTGGTGTTCGTGAGGTGGATAGCAGCCTGGATGGTAGGGTCGGCTTTGCATTTGTCGGCAAATTGTTCCTTGGTAATGGCGGGAGGAAGGGCATTCAGTGACAGGTAGGCAATGTATGATTCCGCCTCCAGCTGCATGACGGGATCTGGGGCATTACCATGATGCCTCAACAGTTAGTCTGCCGGGTTGGCCTCACCGCCCTGCTTGTGGACAATGGTGTAGTCGTATTCCTGCAGGCGGATGCCCCACCTCTCTATCCGCTGAGGAATCTTGATTTTTGGATTCCCAAAGAGCGACAAGAGTGCATGTTGGTCCTTAATGAGGATGAATGTCCTCCCTATTATGAAGTGGTGAAACTTCTCGCATGCCCATACTGCTGCTAGGCTCTCACGTTCAGCTTGGGAGTATGCCTGCTCGATGGACGTGAGCGATTGGCTTGCATATGCCACTATGTGTGTCTGTGACTTCTGGTGTTGGTTGGTCGGGGCTAGGATGGCGCCCAGTCCGATCGGGCTGGCGTCGACTGAGATTTCGGTGTCCCACTCCGGGTTGAAAATAGGCCAGTTGGCGGTTGTTGGTCAGTTCTTCTTTTATCGCAACAAAGGCTTCCTGGCATGGTGTATCCCAGGTAAAGGGGAGATCTTTCTTGAGGTGTAGTCTGAGTGGACCCGTCATTGTGGCTTAGTGAGGTAGGTATACAGTGAACCTGCCTTGCACAGCCCTCCATCACCAGGGCCCGGGACCACCGGGCCCCTTAACACTGTGGTTATACTTCAAACACAGAATTGAACATCCTACATTCCTCCTAGAGGCAGTGATCAGCAAGTGTGTAAATAATGCAAAGCAGAGGCTGATAACCCCCACATCAGTTCCATAGAAACACTGCACTGCCAGTTCCCCACATGGACACACCAGGTGGGCACCAAAACGCGCCAACCCATGGTTTATAGCAGAGGTGACTCACCTTGTTACTCTCTACATGGGCACACCTCCCTTTCAAAGGGTACTGGTCAGTGTCTAGGGCGCCCCTCCTTCACTGCCCACTGCTGCTTCCCTTCACTGCTTCACTCTCCTTTACTGGAGGGATGGGTAATGCACTTCACTGCATCACTGGGGCAGGCAATTAAACAATTCAGAGGACCCATCTGAGAGCAGTTAGGCTCACGATACCATAACTCTATAACATTACAGCGTCATAATTGATCAGTGCTCCCAGAACGTCAGGGAACAGCAAAATACCCATGCAAACAGTGCCAGAACATGGAACAACAAAGAAGTCCACACACCTGACAGGATAAACACTGAGCAGCATATACCCATACCACAAGTGTCATGCCAATCATAGAGCAGCAGATATCCATACCACAAGTGACAAGCCATTCACAGAGCCGCATTTACCCATACCACAAGTGACAGACCAATCACAGAGCAGCAGATACCCATACCACAAGTGACAGGCCAATCATAGAGCAGCAGATATCCATACCACAAGTGACAAGCCATTCACAGAGCCTAATTTACCCATACCACAAGTGACAGGCCAATCACAGAGCAGCAGATACCCATACCACAAGTGACAGGCCAATCAGAGAGCTAGCAAACATACAAGAAGATGTGTCTCACCAGGAAAAGACAACACACTTTAACAGTGGTGGGAGTCACAGTGTGCTGTTTCATAGAATGGCTATTGAGAAAGGGGCACTCCACACTAGGTGTGTTAGACTGACCAACAACCTGTGTTTATTAATACCACATTCTAATATGTCCTCATATTTGCTCTCTGGTCTGTAGAGGCTAGAGCATACTATGCCGAATATTTCGCAAATGTAACAGTTTCACATATTTTATTCTTTGAAAAAAGTAAAGAATTAAAAGTAGAATTTCTAAATATACATGATATGTACAGCCAAACAAAATGAAGCAAATAGGCCTAAAGTCAATCACAGACCAGCAGATACCCATACCAAAAAGTGACAGGCCATTAACGGAGCATCAGATACCAATAACAAATCTGACAGGCCAATCAACGAGCAGCAGATACCCATAACACATCTGACAGGGTAATCACAGAGCAGCAGATACCAATCCCACATCTGACAGGATAATCACAGAGCAGCAGATATGCATACCACAAGTGACATGCCAAACACAGACCAGCAGATACCTATACCACAAGTAACAGGCCAATCCCAGAGCAGCAGATACCCATACCATAAGTGACAGACCAATCACAGAGCAAGAGATACCCATAACACATCTGACAGGAGAATTACAGAGCAACATATACCCACACCACAAGTGACAGATACCTAACACACATCTGAAGGGATAATTCACAGAGCAGCAGATACCAACCCCACATCTGACAGGAGAATCACAGAGCAGCAAATATGCATACCACAAGTGACAGGCCAATCACAGAGCAGCAGATACCCATACCACAAATGACATGCCAATCACAGAGCAGCAGATACCCATACCACAAGTGACATGCCAATCACAGAGCAGCAGATATCCATACCATTCATAGGCATCCCTCAGTCGAGGTTCTCATTTGCCCCAGTGACACATTTCAATTTGCTTCCTCAATGTGTCAAAGACATTCGACTATACAAGGGGTTTTGCTTGACGCTCGAATGACCACTTTGACTCCTCACAGCGGCCTATCCTAGGGCCTCTTGGTATTTGTAGTTTCAACAAAGGCGACCAGCCAGAGTGCTTCGGATAAGCTTCCACGTGGCGCGGACCACTCTGCTGCTGGTCCTTCACTGGGTTTTCTTAAAAGTTCAATCACATCCGAGTTCTTTGTTCAATTAATGTTTCTGCTTGCAACCTTGGGCTCAGCACAGTCCGGTTTACTATCAGCTCTCTCTGACTCACCGACTGTGCTGAACTTAGCGTTTCCTGCCTCTGGAGTCAAGGATTGTACCATGGCGGAAAGCAATTCTCCCCGCCTTGGCTATCAGTGAGGAAGGCCCTGTGCACCGTTGACATCTGTCACATCACACTCCAGCTGTAGTTCCTGGTTTTACGGTTCCTTTCACTGAGGGTTTGCGGGTATGGGCTGAAAAGGGCAAGGGCACTGCCCTCCTTGTCGTCCTTTCAGGTCTTGCCACCTTTCTCCTCTGTTTGAACTGCCATCCTGGAATAGCTGCTTTCTCGTGCATTTGGCCTTGCTCAAAGTGTGCTCTTGTGCTCCACCTTTTATCCCAGTTGGGAAAGGAAAGGGCACTCAGGTGTGTGTAGTTATCAACCATTGCCTGACTCTGCCTGACCCTTGTGTTGTGACATGTCAGGGGCCTCTGGTGTTAGTCCGTTGTCTTTGACGGTGTGAGAAATTGTTTGTGTCGGTAAAGGGGGTAGGATGGGGAAAAGGTGTCATAAGGAAATGGATACTGCCTCTCACCCTTCGGTGTCCCACCTCCACTACCTGGAGACCCCTCATCCAGGTGATCCTCCCGCACTGGTCCACACCCAGAAACTGGATCCAATAGCGATGACCGTGTCCTGGCCACCTGGATGACAGATACCCGGGGACTAGTGAGTGAAACACCTTCCCTTATGCGAGGTGGATACGCCTGTTCTTTGTCCAGGTTCCATGTTGTCAAGTCCTGGGAGAGAACAAGCACGAGAGATGTCCAAGAACTCTCGCATATTCCATGGATTGGCTGTTGTCGGTGGCAGCAGAGGTGTAGGTTTTTTTTTCAGTCTCTCGACAGTAGCCTATGGTTTTAAGGGCTGTTTCAGGTCTCATAGGTTAAGAGTTTTCCCAGTCTCTTGTTGGATAATTTTGGGAGTAGAAGTCTGCTTGCCAGCAACTCGGGGGTAGAAAATCTCCGAAGGGAGATGGAGTTTCATGTAAGAGAGTTGAAAAGGTAGGGAAATCCCACCCCAGTTGAAAAGGTAGGGAAATCCCACCCCAGAATAACTTCTTCGGGGAGTCCAAGAATTATGACGATATTTCACAGGACGCACCCGGGATGTTAATGTGCTGAGGTATTTTGGGGTACACTTCATTGTCCCATGTACACATGTCACTCTAACTACGGTTGCATTATCCAGGTCCTTTGTTATAACTAAGTTGGCCCATATAGCTGTTTGCTTGCTACCCGAGTCTATCAGGGGTCTTACTTGCCTCCCGTTTACCAAAGCCTTTCGTATGTAAAGACAGTAGAGGACTGACATAAACAGATACTAAATGTCTCTAGTTCTTCTTTGGTTTCTTCCCAACCTTCACCCGTTAGACAGTCTATTTCCATAGGTTTGTCTCTTAGATTCTTTGGACAGTGTCTAGCTACATGTCCTGTTTCTCTACAGGAAAAAGAGACAGGAGGAAGTGGTCTGCTTCCTTTTATTTCCTCCCTTCTGCTTTCATCTTTGGTTTTAGGATCAGTTCTTCTAATTTCTTTTTCTCGTGGCATCCCTTCTTTGATTCCATATGACCTCATGGGTTTCTCTATTCCCTGGAGTTGAGGTTGGTGGATAGGTTTATGATCCTTCCGTTCCTCCCAACGATGGGCGGATTGGAATTGTTTAGCTGAATATGAGTTGTTTTGAGCAGTCTCAATGGCCGTGGGTAGGGCAGGTCAACTTAACTGTAGAACGGCTTCCTGCAAAAAAGGGGGTACGGAATTAGGAATTGTTCCAGAGTGATCATCTCCATCAGCTCTTCCTAGGATTTAGCATTGATCCACAGAGACCCAAAGTGTTTTTAACATGTTCACCAATTTCTAAGTGGGTTTCTCCCGAGTTTAATTCAATGGCCCTCAACTTCTGCCGATACAAAATTGCAGGTTTGTCCCACTCTTTTTAACAGCCCCTCTTTGATGGATAGAAAGGTGGCCCCCTGTGCAAGATTAAGTAGTTGATAGGAAGCTTGTAGATCGCCCTTCAGGAGAGGAGCTAAATAGCATTGTTTAAGGTTATCTTCCCATCCTAGTTGTTCGGCTAGATGTTTGAAGTTTAAGAAAGAATTTCCTATATCTTAGCCTTCAAGGTATGGTTGAAGTACTCCCTGTGGTAGTAAGGGTCTCGATTGTAATTCAATTAGTTTAGTTACATTTTATTGGAGTCTAGCTTCGGCCTCCATCTGACGAGCCGCTAAGTGGGCTTTGACATTGGCTAGGTCTGCCATTTGTTCCGGGGGTGTAAGGGTTCCTTCTGTGGATGGTTCCGAATCAGGAAAGAAACAACTCTCGATTCCCTCGGAAAAGCTTTCAAATTCATCAGAGTCTTCTGATTCTGAGACTGCCAAAGGAATGAACTTTGATAAGTTAATTTCTACCCGTGATGGCCCTGCGACAGATGGCAACTGGGCACCAAAAAAAAAGGTTGGAAGGGAGGTGCGTTCAGAGCACTAGGTCTAATAAAAGTAAAGAAGGGTCGAACCTTCAATATTATTCGATCCCACAATTTATATTATAATGTGAGAGGGTAACTGTTTCTATTCCAGGCCAGCAGTTCAAATGGAGGAGAAAGGCAGCGAGATCTGAAAGGACAACAAGGAAGGAAGTGCCCTTGCCCTTTTCAACCCAGACCTGCAAAGCCTCTATGAAAGGAACCATAAGACCGGGAACTACAGCTGTTGTGTGGTGTGACAGATGTCAACGGTGCACAGGGCCCTCCCGCACTGACAGCCAAGTCGGGGAGAAGCACTTGCTGCTGTTAGGCAGAATCATATGCAGTACCCTTAGGGAACACTACATACAATTAAGACTACAAGTGATAGTATAATTTCACCTTTGCTACAAGCCTGTACTACACAGTAAAGTGGTAGCGATGGCTGAGCAGCCAGACTCAAGAGTAAATGAGCAGTAGTAGAGATTATACAAAGGACTACAATCACTGTACTCAAACAAACATTGACTCAAGGTTTCTGGTTAAAAAAATATAAGTACATTTATTTTTAAACCATCTGTTCACAAAACACTTCACTTCTATTAAATAAAACCACACTCTAAATATACTACACACAATCAATTCCTCTTGTTCAGGTCAATTCAAGGTAATTACATTCGAATTTGACAGACCGGTGTTTCGAAACAAAGACGTTACTGTGGGTTAATACGCAATCACTTTTTGACAGTAATGACAGTTCGGTCCTACGAAAATAACGCGTACCCGCGAGAAGAAATACCCCCAAAGTCAAACACACTTAGCACATAGAATTAAAACAAGGGAATAGTAGATAAAAATCATAGGCAATACTTTTGTCAAGGAAATAGAACCAGAGGACGTTTCCTAAGAGGCAAATAAAAGTCAATAGGCTTGCACCAGTGTCAAATGGAGCAGGGACTCTGTTGTCGAGGATCACACGGTTAGAACAGTTCACGATTAAATTTTGCCAAGAGTACTAGGTTTTGTCAAAGGGAAGCAAAAGTTATAAGACGGAAGGAAGAAAGGCCAAGCCTTTGGAAAGGAAAAAGGTTCACCCCAATTCCTCAAAGGTGGACGGAGAGAACGACCAAATGGACATAGTACCTTATTCAGATGAAGAAAGCTGGTGCTACGGCAGTTGTTCCTGGTAGTTCCTGCAGACTCACGGTTCCTGAAGCTTCAGTCGTGGGGACAAGAAGGAGGACGTCTGGAGCGATCTGCACTACCCAGGGATGAGGCCAGCAGCAGCAAAGCAACAATGAATAAAAGGTGCGCTCCTTAAAAACAGGAGAGGGCTCTTCTGTTGGCTATCCGGACCACTACACCTGTGTGCAGCAATTTTGACTCAGAAGAGATTTCTATGGCTGTTGAGGTTGAGCTGGTTGATCCCACCAGGCTCAAGGGAAGAAGACTCTGGACTGGATCTTCTCTGTCGTTGAAGGGTAGATAGCTGCGGACTGCAGCAGAGCTTCACCAGGATCCAGGAGTTGCAGCAGACATCTTCTTCTCCGCTTCTCTTCAGTTCTTGTAGTTCCAGTGACGACTCAGACTTCCAGCCCAAGAGTCCTGACTTTTATGCCAAAATCCCCCATTCACACAGCCTGGCTGTCAATCACACAGCAGGGGGGTTGTTCGGCCCGGACAACCACCTCAGCCAATCGACACAGAGTGCGACTTGGGTCTCCAAGGAGAGCCTGTGTAGGGGGTTACTAAACTCCTCCCTCAAATTCAGCCCACCTAGATACCCAGACATCAAAGGAGAGCTTCTTTGCAGAAGCCCGCCAAAGGACGGCGGAGAAAGACCAAACCTGGTTTGGCACAAAAAGCAAACAACAAGAAAGACCACGAAATGGCGAAAAACCACGCTAGGACCCGAGATAAAAATTATATGGGGCAGCAGGTTTTCTGTTAGAGTCTGTCACCACAGCCAGAACATTAACACAGGAATCCGTGTAAAAATGATAGTTACCACTGCCACCAGTCATGTCAAGTCGGTAAGGGGGACACAAGGTGCCCCTTGAGTTTACAGAAGGACAGGGGGAAATTAATCCCCTCCAGTAATCCATTGTAAAATGGTTTGTACTGGATCTGTATTTTTAAAAGACTAGTAAAGCCAATGGTGACTTTACATGTTTCTGGGGGACAGTAGTCATCCCCAGAAATGGAGTTCCCAAGGGAAGTCTAAAAGACATCCCTGTGTCACTGCGTTAAAGGTGCTGTGTGACACACAAGTAAAAAGATGATGCCTAGGGAGCTGGTGACACTCCATAGCCCATGAGCACAAAAAGTACAACACACACAAAAAATACATTGTAAGAGTGGGAAAAAGGCTCACACTCTTACCAGGTGGAAAAAAATAAACCCCAGAAATCCAGCAAAACTGCTGAGGGACTCACTGGGTAAGGGAAATTAGCCATAAATGAGAATTCTCCCTAACACTCGCCTCCCCAGACTAAGGGACAGGAGGATTTAATCCACTCCTGGATGGATCTCTTACCTCTAGTAGGTTAAACACATCCTAGAGAGACCATCAGCATTTTGGTGGTGACTCCTTTATTTGTAGACTATATGACCTACAAACTTGTTGAGGTACATCACTCTTTTTTTATTGTATAGGGGATGTGATCTAACAGTCCATCAGAAGTTGTAGCAACCTCTGAACCTACAGTAGGCTTTTTCAAGAGGCCCTTAGAAAGGAATCCCTTAGATCTGGAGGGGCCTCCATGGTTCCTCACCACCTCTCTCACTAGAGCAGGTTGGGTCTCAGGTATCTTGGTTGGAGGGGCTGTGGGCAAGCAAGGTACATGCTGCCACTTCCTCTGAAATCTTCTAATGCTAGGATTTTCAGTGGGGCCTTCAGTATAAATTCCACCAGTCTTAAGGTGTTTAGCCTTGGACCTATTTTTCCTGGTTTTCCAACAGCTTTGGGAATTACCAGTTCTCACAGGCCTATAGAGGGGTCCAATTTGTCTATCCACCTCTTCCTCAGGAGCTGGGGGAGTCAAAGACTTTACAATTGTATGGGCAATGATGGAGCTTGGTTGGGGCTCCCATTTCCCTACGATACTAGCCTCAGATTTGCCTAGGTTAGAGGTCAACTTACTAACACCAGGGCTTGTAGTGGGGTTCTCGGTGGAGGTTCCCACAAGCTCAGAGTGGTTTCTTAAGGTTGCCTCTCTAGCCAATTTGGTTTGGTTCTGTTTCTCCTGACTGGGAGGCCTGGGGGTACTGAATACTACTCCTAGAGTTTTTAGATCATTCCCAACAGGACTCTCCCAGGCACCTCACTCTGGGCACTGACAGGGATCCTCACTGTCATGTTATTACACTGAATGAGGGCTGGTAGAATAGGAACCAACTGGACAGGGCCTCCAGAAAATTTAGTGGGACCTTTGGGTGCCTTAGCAACATCCTCAGGCTTGAAAAAGCTTTCATCCACTACTGTTCTGCTGGCCCCAGTGTCCCTCCTGGCAGGAGTATCCTGGCCATTGACAAGAACACTGTTCTTGTATCATACCCTCGAGAGTTTTCTGGAATGTAGCTGTACACATCCATATTCTGATTCCTACCCAGACCCATGGACTCTAAGGATACAGTGGCCTGAAGACCCAAGGGTCCTTCAGCAAATAGTTCAAAGTGGGCACTAGCCATTTGTACTTCTTCATCTGGGGAAAAGGCTAAGGAGGCAGTGCTGATCCCTGCAGGTTTACCCTTGCACCTGGGATCTCCTTTGATATGGTCAGTTGACCCACAGGCATGGCATTTTCCAAATGCTCTCTGGAATGGGGGCTTCTGCTGACCTCCCTCTGGTTGAGCACCAGAGGATTCACTTGCCCTATTTGGTTTCCCATGTGGCTTACCCTGGTTATGTTTGGAGACCTCTTCTGGATGGGAGGTATTAGAATTCTCTTGGTTGTCTTTCTTTGGCTGCTTTCCATCATCCTTCTTCTGAGTCGCCCCTAGAATCCTTGTGAGTAGCCCTGTTGGCAACCCACAAGTCAGAAGCCTTAGCTAACCTCTTAGGATATATCTCCTTTGAATCAGACAAGTGTTGCCTAAGCACAGGGGAGCAGGCATCATAAATTGACTCCAACATAACAAGATTCCTCAAACCTTCATAAGTGTTCACTTTGTAACCCTTAACCCAACCATCTAAGTTTTTCAAACGTTCACACAACCAGGTAGCCCAAGGGGTACCATCATGCTTTTTGAGGGTTCTAAACCTCTTAAGGTACTGGGAAGGGGTCTTCCCAAATCTAGCTATCAAAGCTAGCTTCACACACTCATAATCCTATTTATCCTCCTCCCCCAACTCCATTACAGCATCACTTGTAACAGTGGGGAGCCTAGAGAAAAGCCAAGGAATCAACTGATTCCATGAGATACCCTGAATCCCCTGATTATATTCAAACATTGATAACCATTCCAAAATATCAAGTTTAGTCTCATACATACCAATCATTTCCTTTGACTTACGGGGTCTCTTAGGACTGGAAGACCTAGAAGATCCTGAGAGAGAAGCATTTTCTACAGACAATTTCTTCATCTTTAAAGCATGAGCCATCTCAATTTCCCTGAGCCTTAACTCTTGATGTTTCATGGCAGTTTGTGCCTCAATACGTGTCACTTCCATTTAAAGTCTCATTTTCTCAAGTGCAATAAATTCAGGAGTGAGTGTGGGACCTGATGGGGTCCCTGTGGACAGAGGTTGTGGTCTCTGGGCAGGGAGAGGAGTTGTAGGGCCTTCTGACATAGACTCATCTACTTCTTCTAATCCAACACTCTCAGAATCAGAAACATCAGTATCCACATTTGCTGGAGGGGTAGGTCCTTCTGACCCACTCTCCAGACTTTGTGTTCCCAATAATTTAGCAACCAGCTCAGAGTTTATTCCTTTACCGGAGAGGCTCTGTTCCCTACTCATGCTTCATAGAACCTCAGCAGTGTAGTTTAAGAGGCTCTCCTCACTGTAGTTTTCCATATTTGACATGACTTTTCAGTTAACAGACTTTAGTGGTGTTTAGCCTTGTGGTTAGTTGACCCAAGGTTATAGCTGCACTCCCAGTGTAATCACTATACTTAAAAATCCCACCGCTGTACACCAGTGTTAGGCAGAATCCCATGCAGTACCCTTAGGGAACACTACATACAATTAAGACTACAAGTGATAGTACAATTCACCTTTAGTACAAGCCTGTAATACACAGTAAAGTGGTAGCGATGGCTGAGCAGCCAGACCTATCTCAAGAGCAAATGAGCAGTAGTAGAGATTACACAAAGGACTACAATCACTGTGAATCAAACAAACACTGACTCAAGGTTTCTGGTTAATAAAGTATAAGTAAATTATTTTTAAACCATCTGTTCACAAAACACTTCACTTCTATTAAATAAAACCACACTCTAAATATACTACACACAATCAATTTCTCTTGTGCAGGTCAATTCAAGGTAAGTAAATTAGAATTTGACAGACCAGTGTTTCGAAACAAAGACGTTACCGTGGGTTAATACGCAATCACTTTTTGACAGTAATGACAGTTCGATCTTACGAAAATAACGCGTACCCGCGAGAAGAAATACCCCCGAAGTCAAACACACTTAGCACATAGAATGAAAACAAGGGAATAGTAGATAAAAATCATAGGCAATACTTTTGCCAAGGCAATAGAATCAGAGGACGTTTCCTAAGAGGCAGGTAAAAGTCAATAGCCTTGCACCAGTGTCAAATGGAGCAGGTACTCTGTTGTCGAGGATCACACGGTTAGAACAGTTCACGATTAAAGTTTGCCAGGATTACTAGCTATTGTCAAAGGGAAGCAAAAGTTATAAGATGGAAGGAAGAAAGAACAAGCCTTTGGAAAGGAAAAGGGTTCACCCTGATTTCTCAAGGTTGGACAGAGAGAACGACCAAATGGACACAGTACCTTATTCGGATGAAGAAAGCTGGTGCTACGGCAGTTGTTCCTGGTAGTTCCTGCAGACTCACGGTTCCTGAAGCTTCAGTCATGGGGACAAGAAGGAGGATGTCTGGAGGGATCTGCACTACCCAGGGATGAGGCTAGCAGCAGCAAAGCAATGATGAATAAAAGGTGTGCTCCTTAAAAACAGGAGAGGGCTCTTCTGCTGGCTATCCGGACCATTACACCTGTGTGAAGCTATTTCGACCCAGAAGAGGATTCTCCGGCTGTTGAGGGTGAGCTGTTTGATCCCACCAGGCTTAAGGGAAGAAGACTCCGTACTGGATCTTCTCTGCCGTTGAAGGGTAGATAGCTGCGCACTGCAGCAGAGCTTCACCAGGATCCAGGAGTTGCAGCAGACATCTTCTTCTCCGCTTCTCTTCAGTTCTTGTAGTTCCAGTGACGACTCTGACTTCCAGCCCAAGAGTCCTGACTTTTATGCCAAAATCCCCCATTCACATAGCCTGGCTGTCAATCACACAGCAGGGGGGTTGTTCGGCCCGGACAACCACCTCAGCCAATCGACACAGAGTGCGACTTGGGTCTCCAAGGAGAGCCTGTGTAGGGGGTTACTAAACTCCTCCCTCAAATTCAGCCCACCTAGATACCCAGACATCAAAGGAGAGCTTCTTTGCAGAAGCCCTCCAAAGGACAGTGAACGAGGATTCCAAACCTGGTTTGGCGCGAAAAGCAAACAACAAGGAAGACCTTTCCAACACAAAATGGCGAAAAACCACGCTTGCCCCAAGATAAAAATGATATGGGGTAGCGGGTATATGTGCGAGTCTGTCACCACAGCCAGAACATTAACACGGGAATCTGTGTAAAAATGATAGTTACCACTGCCACCAGCCATGTCAAGTCGGGAAGGGAGCCACAAAGTGCCCGTTGAGTTTACAGAAGGACGGGGAAAGATATTCCCCTCCAGTACTCCATTGTAAGATGGTTTGTACTGGATCTGTATTTCTAAAGGACTAGTAAAGCCAATGGTGACTTTACATGTTTCTGGGGGACAGTAGTCCTCCCCAAAAGTGGAGTTCCTCCAGCAGCAATTAAGCCTGTCGGAAGCAGTTGGTGCCTGTCGGAAGCGGCCGCCCTATTCTCTAACTGACTGAGTGAGAGATTGCTATTGCGGTGCGGCTTGACTGTCTGCCGGCCGTTGAGAGAGGTTCTTTCCTCTAGTCCTCCAATACTCGCATCCACCAGCTCCCAGAGGGTTGTGGGGAAGCCAGGCGCTGGGCGCCGGATCGCCGTCGGAGCGACCTGCATGCTGCCGGGGGACTGGGGAACCCGGTCAGAGAGGCAAGTACACGCTACGAGGAAGGAGCCGCGGGGGGCCACTACTGGCGATTGGTGGTCGGCCCGCGCGTAGAAACCACCCATACACCCCGAGGCGGGTGTTGCGAACCCGTGCTCCCCCCCGAAGAGGCGGAAGCGCGGGAGGAAGGTGCGGGTGTCCTGGCCGGGACCGCTGAACTTAAGGAAGTTCAGCGGCCGTTATATCTGGTGCCTATTGGTGCCTACTGGCGTCCCTGCGCCCCCCTCCCCCCCTCCCCCCTGGCACATTACAGCAAGCTGCACCTGTGGTGCAGGGGACACACTAAGACTTTGTTGGGGTGGTGCTGGAACTGTAAGAGAGGTGGGAAGTACTCCCTGTATCCCCAGTGGAAGAGGCCCATTGGACCCCCCCCCTTTTTTACTTAACCCCTCCTTTTTATGTTTGTACTTCACCTGGGGGTGTGACAGACAGGTGGCCCCATAAAAAACAGTATTACTACCCTCCCTCTAATTATTTATTCATTTGAATAACTTAAAATGCCTCCTGGACAAAAGACAGCACAAAACAAATATAATTTACGAAAGACGCCGAAAGCCCGAGAAGCAGAGGCATTGCGGAGTGAGGAGAAGGGCAGTACTAAGGAAATTTCCATGAAGAAGCTCAAAAAGTCCACCCTCCCAGGTCAAGGGAAGATTACTGGTTTCTTCCCTACAAATTCTATACCTGAAACTAATTCAACGATCATAGAGGAACCAACATACATTGGAGGGGGTGGGGGGGACTGTATGAGTACCACTAACTTCGACGACATCGATAATAATTCTCTACTTGATCTATGCCTGAACATACAACGTGGGATGACCCCCCTGATACCCAAGAGGCAGGACGATAAAGATCTGACACAGGGAACGCATCCTGCGGCTTCTCCTGTCATTATCTCGGGCTACTCTGAGAAGGGGGGCAGATTATCAGCCTCCCCCAACCTAGTAATGGTATCAATGGAGGACGTCCCGGACAATGAGGATGTGGACCCTTCTATCCCGTTTCCTGGAGCAAATGAAATAGCAGAGATACAATCCTCTGTAACTTCTATCCAGTTTGCCCTAAAAATTCTGCTCCAAATGACCGGACGCATCTTAGCCAATACCACCGCACCGATCACTCCCCGGACTTATGAAAATCCTATGGAAGATGAGGCAGAAATCAACTTAGCGGAGGCCATTGATATAGCTGAAGAGATAAATGCCATGCCCATATATGGACCAGAGCGAGATGGTTTTTTACTCTCGCAAACAGCGCAAACTGGCTAAGAAGGCTCAACAAAACAGAAAAAAACTGTCAGAGTGCCCCTCAGTAGAAGAACTTGTGAAAACCGGGGGCCGCTCAAAAAAAGCAAAGAAAAGGGCTGCCCGAGCTAAAAAAAGGAATAACAATGGAGGTGGTTGCCTGACTAGCTGGCTGATTACAGACCAAGATCAGAACAAGGAACAGTCGAAGAAGCCGCCAATGCCTGCAAGGGAGGATGAGGATACTGAGGCTAAAGGTCCATTGACTTTGGATGACCTAGAAGCACTGGACGAAGAGTGGGAACAACTTGAAGTCGATGCTCAGCTGCCAGAGGAAAGGTTATGTAGGTCCCCGGAGAAACCATCCCATCCTCTGCTGCCTCAGGCTAAAATCATCCATCCTCCTAGCAAACCAACGGAGGAGGGTTTGAGTACTCCGTTCAGTAGGATACGTCGGATCAAGAACCTTTATAATAACGGCCGGCGCAGATGGCTGTCTCGGTCAGAACTCTTAACCCGATTATACTCCGTTCCGGAATTGCGAGTATTGCAATCTGATGACTTCCAGTTTGTGGAGCCATTGAAGGGGCGGAATTCGTGTGTATCTGCCCTTCATTGCAAGTTTCTTTCAACCGCACAGCTGATCAGGAAGTATCGAGATGAACTTTGGGCAGTTGACGTGGAGATAGATGCTGACCTGGATGAACCTGATCCCTGTGTCGATAACGGCGAAACAAGTGGTTCAGCTGATTTAGATGTATGCCCGATTGTATCTAAGGGAAAGAAAGTAGAAGTGGCAGAAATACAACACGTGTTAAAATGGTTGGCTGAAGCGCTTCCCGAAGCTCTATCCAATCATTGAACCTGGTCATTACTTTCGTGGAATTGCAGAGGCTTTGCGCATCTGCTGTCCTCTGAGGGGTCAGCAAACTTTGTCGCCAAACATGAGCTAATATGTTTACAAGAGACCTGGGCGATGGACCCTTTATTACTGGATGGTTTTGTGACTTATCAGTCTTTTGCGAAAAGGGGAGAGAAGGGTAGACCATTCGGCGGGTTGCTTACTGGGGTGGCAAGCCGTTTGATCTCGAAACAGATACCCTGTAGTCTAGACAATAATCTGTTGGCAGTGGAAGTTAAATACGGGCCTAAGGGTAAAGGAGAAAAGGTACTGCTGATAAATATATATAAGCCTCCTTATGCCCGTATAAGTGAACCACTTCAAGCAGCCCTTCAAGAATTGTTGGCATCCTGGTCAGCAACTCAGGTAAACGGTGTGGTTATGGTAGTTGGCGATTTCAATTGCCGAATACCGGGGGAGGGAGGGCTACACCCACAAAACTCTAGGCTAAGAAACATGCGGTTACTTACGCATAGCAAAAAAGATACTGAAGGCCCGCAATGGCGTCTCTTGTTTGATGACTGGGATCTTGAGATGGTGAATGGTTACACTGTTAGTGACCATCCAGGAAAACCAACGTGGGCTAACGGTTCTTCTTCCAGTACAATTGACTATATATTTATGTGCCCTAAAATGTTGCTATGTGTTGTTGCCCTAATGGTATCTTTAAATGAATGGAGTGACCACGCTGCACTTCAGTGTGTATTAAATATTGTCCACACTAAATCAGAAAAGAGTAATCTGGGCACAATTCAGGTAAACAAAGCGGGCTCTAGTATCAGGTGGACTGCCCAGAACATACACTTGGCTTCAAAAGCATTAAACATTGAGAACTGGCCCCTATTACCCAACTTCAACGATATGTCTATAGAAGCCATAGAAACTTGGATCAGTCGTTTTTCTAATACTCATGCCTCAACCCCTAATCGGAGTATGATTAAACCAGAGGGTGGTATACCCCCGTTTAACAAAAAGATCAGAGACACTAAGAGGGAATTTAGAAGGGAGCTGCGCACGATCAAACAAAGGAGCGAACCTTTAGAAAATCTCAGGGTGGCTCTTAGGAAATGCAAGAATAAATATAGAACCAATATCAAAAAGCTACGGCTTACCGAAAGAACTCTGGCATATCAGAAATTGATTCACACCATTTGCTCGAAAAACACTCGTAGCATCTGGGCACTGCTGCGTGAAGCTAGAGAAACTACCAAGGGGCAACTTGCAAACCCTATTGGTGCAAAGAAATGGGAGGATTTCCTGTTGAATCGTAACGCCATCGTGCAGCCAGAGGAGAGTCTTCCATCGCTTCCTCCAAGATCTAGTATATCATTTGATATGTCATACACAGCGATACTCTGTAAGATAAAAACTCTAAAATCCTCTAGAGCTCCCGGCCCTAATGGCCTAGCCAACATAGTTATCAAAGCCCAACCTGAGTTTTGGGCAGGATTGTTGACAATTATGTTTGAGAAAATTCTGAACCAAGGGGTGATACCTAAATCGTGGCAAACAGCCGTGTTGATCCCGGTATTTAAAAAGGGAAACCGACTAGACCCGAATAATTACAAACTCCTCTCTATGCTGGACACAACAGGCAAATTGTTTGCCGCTCTGTTGCTCAAGGACCTTCAGACATGGGTAGATGAGGCCCATATATTATCCAAATTCCAATGTGGTTTCAGAAAAGGCTACTCCACCGGGTACAATTTGATGGTAATGAATCTACTAAGAGCAAGAGCCCGTAAAAGAGATGAGCCACCGTTGTATGCACTATACATCGACTTTAAAGCAGCTTTTGATCTGGTACCTAGAGAACGCCTATGGTCTAAACTGGCTGCTCTAGGCTGCCCTGCTGGCGTACTATATTTTCTCAGATTGTTACATCAGAATACCTCAGTCAGGTTAAAATTGGACCAGGAGGAACATCTGACCGGCAAGGTATATCAAAATAGGGGGGTCAAACAGGGCTGTGTGACTGCCCCCCCTAGTGTACAATCTGTATGTGCATGATATCCCGCTTGCTCTAACTTCTACTCATAATTGCCCCCCCAAAATCGGGGACTCCGCCTGTACCGTCATGGCATATGCTGATGATTTGGTCATTTTTGACCACACTATTAGTGGCTTACGTAGATCAGCCATTGCATTATGGGAGTACGCCGAATCTAATGGTCTCATTATTAACCTAGATAAAACTAAGGTACTGAGATTTACTAGCAAAAAAGTGTCCCGCGTGAACCTCAGGGTGAATAACAACTTGATTTCATACGCCCCACTCTACCGTTATTTAGGTATTGATTTTGAGCCCAATGGGGACTATGTGGCTCTTAAGCTCTCACGTGCAATGCGAGCAGCACAAGTAACATCTTTAATAGCCAACTTTACCAATCAGCAAGGAGGATTTTCACTCTGGGGTACGCGCCAATTATACATGCAGGTATTTATCCCTATGATGACTTATGGTCTAGATTCACTTCTAGACTTAGATCTTAGCTGGCTTCAAATCATCGAGGGGAAGTTCTGGCGTCGCATACTTGGCCTGGGCCCGGGAGTCCCGATGGCAATTATTCGATTAGAACTAGGGCTACCCTCTATGAAGGCCATCGTCATGAAAAGGAGATTGGGGCACTTTTTGAAAATGCGCAGTACAACAGCTAACCCTCTCCTGCTTACCATCTTCCAAGAATTGTGCAAGAAACAAAAACCTCAGTCTCCATCTGCGACGATGATAAAATTTCTTGCTACCATTGGATGGACCTGGCGAGCTGGCCCATATACCAAGCAAGTTCAAAATGCACTTGATAAGAGGGTAGAAATGTGGGATTGGCTAGAGAATTTCGCTCACCTTAGCGCGTTGAAAAGCTACGCATTTGTTCAGTATAGGCTGTACTCATTCTTGCAACCCCAAGGGTATCTCAATCTATGTCCCTCAAAAAAACTGCAACGATTTATCCTTTTGTTAAGGATGGACCAACTGCCTATTCTCTTGGTCACGGGCAGAAGACAGCAGTTACCACTGGAACAACGCACCTGTCGGCTGTGTGAAGGAAACAAAGTATTAGAGTCAGCAAGACATGTTTTGACAGAATGTGGCACTATGATTGACATAATTCATTGTCATCTGGGAAAGTTTTCCCATAATCCAGCATCAATTGGAACGTCATTATTCTGGCATCACTGCATGAACTCTGAGAGCATGCGAGAAATGATAGCTCTCTTCAATATCTGGATTAAGATAGAAGAAATATTGAATATTCAGATCTGAAATCAGTACTCGTAACTTATAACTGTCACTGCCCCGGCCCTTTGTTCCTCTTCTTCTCAGCACCTTCTCTATTTTTTTTTTTTTTATATATGCTATCTGAGCTATGAGCTTTGAGATTGATTTTATATGTGTAAATAGTTTATTATCATTATATTGTTATATTATTGTTATATTGTCACTATTCTGTTCACGGAAGTTTAATCTATATATGATGTTTACTCATTAATATGTGTAAAGTTTATTAAATAGACTGTATCACATTAAATAAATAATAATAATTAAAAGTGGAGTTCCCAAGGGATGTCTAAAAGACAACCCTGTGTCACTGCACTAAAGGTGCTGTGTGACACACAAGTAAAAAGATGATGCCTAGGGAGTTGGTGACACTCCATAGCCCATGAGCACAAAAAGTACAACACACACAAAAAATGCACTGTAAGAGTGGGAAAAAGGCTTACACTCTTACCAGGTGGGAAAAAAATAAACCCCAGAAATCCAGCAAAGCTGCTGAGGGACTCACTAGGTAAGGGAAATTAGCCATAAATGAGAATTCTCCCTAACAGCCGCCATGGTTACGTCCTTGACTCCAGATGAGTTCAGCACAGCCGTTGAGTCTGAGAGAGCTGATAGTAAACCGGACTGTGTTGAGCCCAACGTTGCAAACAGCAACATTAATTGAACAAAGAACTTGTATGTGATTGAACCTTTAAGAAAACCCAGATAAAGACCAGCAGCAGAGTGGTCCGGCCCCACGTGAGCGCTCATTCAAAGGACTCTGCCTGGTCCCCTATGATGAAATTGCAAATACCAAGAAGCCTTAGGGGAGACCGACGTGAGGTGTCAAAGTGGTCATACGAGGGTGAAGCAAAACCCCTTGTACAGTCGAAAAATCTTTGACAAATTGAGAAAGCAAAATGAACTGTGTCACAGGGGAAAATGTGAACCCGACTGAGAGATGCCTACGAATTAGGGTGACCATTAACACACTAGAACATTGTGTTAAGAGAGCCTGGCTGGGGGATGAGACCCAGACTTTGGTAAGAAGAAACCTAAGGAGTCTATAGTGGCTTTCTTGTGTACTAGGAAATTGCAAACTAAAGCAAGTCCCTCCAATGGAGGGATGCCGAAAGAAAGCTAGGGGAAGGGAACCCTGCTTTTCTGATGAGATGATAGAATCATGAACTGTGTTAGAATGGCTATGTGAACCCGACAGAGGGATGCCAAGGGAAAAGCTAAGGGAAGTGAATCCTGCACTGTGATGAAGCAAAGTGAATTGCGTATTTGGCAAACGGGAACCCGGCACAGGGATGCCTGCGAATCAAGGTGAACCATGATACACCCGTGAACATTGTGACAACAAGTGTGAACCCGTCTGAGGGATGTCCACAGTGAATGGTGGGTCTGAGCCTGACTGAGAGAGGCTATTGTTGAAAAAAGGATCGGAGCCCGGCTGAGGGGGATCCAGGAGGCGAAGAGTAATCGACCAACGTGAAGATTAACTGAAGGAGCTTTTGTTTGTTGTTTAAACAAAATCCCTCTGAGGCAAGAGACTTTGGAAAAAAAGAGACTTGGCCACCAAAGGTCCTGATATCATTGAAATGAACTGTAAGCTCGTGCTGGAGAAGCCTAGGAGTGTGCTGTGCTCAAGAGTCCCGCCTTGTTCCATGCTAAAAACGTGGAGAAGGGAGAGTCCGGCCATAAGATCCAGACTTATAATTTTGTGAACACTTCTTTCTTTTCTAGTGAACATTATCCCACACTATCTTGTAGTATAGCGATACCGATTGGCAATAGGGATTTTAGTATAGGTCCTTTTTATTTGACTAAGAAACCACTAGGACTGTCAGACGTTTCTCCAGGCAGAGAGTGGGGTAGATCTCTGTCCTCGGCTATGGCCTCCCTCTGGAACAGCCTCCCTGCCTCTCTCAAACTTGAGCAGGACCACCTAAGGTTTCGGAAGCAACTCAAGACCTTCCTTTTTACTTCCGCTTTCTCTCTCCCCCTCCCTTGCTTATGTGCCTGTCTGCTGCGCATACTGGTTACCTGGCCACCCACTGAACTTACGGGACCAGGCTCCCGCACGATCGGTTGCCCTTGCACTGCCTTTGGGCCCCCAACCACTTAAGGGACTGTATCCGCAACCCTGCAGTCCCCTGACTCTCTGCACTTATGAGCCACCTCCCGGCTGCACTTACTAGCTACTTGGCACGATCTGAATCCCACAAGCCCTAGTAAGATTGTTGTGTTGTCCTCCTTCTGTCCTCTCTTCATTGGCTTGTCATGCCTATAAACACTTGTGTACAGGCACACTATAAATGATTTATCATATCATACAGCAGATGTGACAGGCCAATCACTGAGCATCAAATACCTACATCACATCTCGTAGGCCAATCACTGAGGAGCAGATACCCACATCACATGCAACAGGCCAATCACTGAGCAGCAGTTAACCACAGCACATTTAATATAGGCCAATCATTGAGCAGCAGATATCCACACCCCATCTAATAGGCCAGTCACTGAGTAGCAGGTAACCACTCATTATGACACGCCAATCACTAAGCAACAAATACCCACACCACATATAATAGGCCAGTCACTAAGCAGCAGATACTCACACCACATCTTATAGACCAATCATTGAGCAGCAGACACCCACAGCAAATGTGACAAGCCAATCACTGAGCAGCAGGCACCCACAAACATCTAATATAACAATCACTGAGAAGCAAATACTTACACCACATCTAATAGAACAATCACTGACCAGCAAATAAGCACAGCACATGCAACAGGCCAATCACAGAGCAGTAGGCATCCACCGCACATGCAACAGGCCAATCTCTGAGCAGCAGGTACACATATCACATATAATAGGCCAGTCACTAAGCAACAGATAATCACACCACTTTTAATAGGATAACCACTGAGAAGCAGATACCCACAGCAGATGTGACAGACCAATCACTGAGCAGTAGACACCAACAGCACATGTGACAGGCCAATCACTGAGCAGCAGGTACCCACAGCACATCTAATTGGCCAATCATTAAGCAGCAGATAACCTTACCACATCTAATAGGCCAATCACTGAGTCGCAGGTACCCATACCACATCTACTGGGACAATCATAGAGCAGCAATTACCCACACCACATCTAATAGGCTAATCAATGAGCAGCAGATACTCACAGCACATGCGACAGGCCAGTCACTGAGCAGCAGGCATCCACTTCTCAAGGGACAGGCCAATCACTGAGCAGCACGCACCCTGCAACAGATGTGACAGGCCAATCATTGAGCAGCAGATACCCACCCCACATCTAATAGGCCAATCATTGAGCATCAGGTACTCACACCACATCTAATAGGACAATAAATGAGCAGCAGGTACCCCCTCCATTATGACACACCAATCACTGAGCAACAGATACCAACACCACATCTAATAGGATAACTACTGAGAAGCAGATACCCACAGCAGATGTGACAGACCAATCACTGAGCAGTAGACACCAACAGCACATGAAACAGGCCAATCACTGAGCAGCAGGTACCCACAGCACATCTAATAGGCCAATCATTAAGCAGCAGATAACCTTACCACATCTAATAGGCCAATCACTGAGTTCCAGATACCCATACCACATCTACTGGGACAATTATAGAGCAGCAATTACCCACACCACATCTAATAGGCTAATCACTGAGCAGCAGATACTCACAGCACATGCGACAGTCCAATCACTGAGCAGCAGGCATCCACTTCTCAAGGGACAGGCCAATCACTGAGCAGCAGGCACCCGCAGCAGATGTGACAGGCCAATCATTGAGCAGCAGATACCGACACCACATCTAATAGGCCAATCATTGAGCATCAGATCATCACACCACATCTAATAGGACAATAACTGAGCAGCAGGTACCCCCTCCATTATGACACACCAATCACTAAGCAACAGATACCCACACCACATATAATAGGCCAGTCACTGAGCAGCAGATACTCACACCACATCTAATAGACCAATCACTGACCATCAGATACCCACAGCAGATGTGACAAGCCAATCACGTAGCAGCACACACCCACACCACATCTAATAGGACAATCACTGAGCAGCAAACACCCACACCACATTTAATAGGCCAATCACTGAGCAGCAGATACCCACAGCACATGTGATAGGACAATCACTGAGCATCAGGCACCCACAGCACATATAATAGGACAATCACCGAGCAGCAGATACCACACTACCTATACAAGGCCTGCCCCTGAGCAGCAGATACCCACCCCACATCCAACAGGACAATCACTGAGCAGCAGATACAGCAGATGTGACGGGCCAACCACTGAGCAGCAGACACCCACAGAGCATGCGACTGGCCAATCAATGAGCGACAGGTACCCACACTGCATCTAATAGGCCAGTCCCTGAGCAATAGATACCCACACCACATCCAATTGGCCAGTCATTGAGCAACAGATACCCACACCACATCTAATAGGACAATCACTGAGCAGCAGATACCCACAACACATGTGACAGGCCAATCACTGAGCATCAGGTACCCACAGCACATCTAATAGGACAATCACTGAGCAGTAGCTACCCACACCACATCCAATAGGACAATCACTGAGCAGCAGACACTCACAGCGGATGTGACCGGCCAATCACCGAGCAACAGACAGCCACAGAACATGCGACAGGCCAATCAATGAGCAGCAGGTCCCCACAGTGCATCTAATAGGCCAGTCCCTGAGCAGCAGATACCCACCCCACATCCAATTGGCCAATCAGTGAGCAGCAGATACACCACATCTAATAGGACAATCACTGAGCAGCAGATACCCACATCACATATAATAGGGCAGTCTCTGGGCAGCAGATACCCACACCGCATTTGGTAGGTCAATCATTGAGCAGAAGATGCCATCATTATTAAGCAACCCAGTCATCAGCAGAGGTGCTGGTTGAGACGTCATGAGGACTGGGGCATTCCCAAATGCTTCTGCAGTGCTCACCTCCAGCGGACCAAAGTTGCGACACATGCATTATGCAAGAGGCCGAGGCAGGTGATTTCCGCTCCTGGCAGGACCATCCCTACTCGCACACTGGCCTGTTCCTCCTGCCATTTAGGTCAAGGGCTCTGACTTGCCCCCTGCACAGCAACTCCAGTACTGAATGTGCCACCCCAGCCACGTGGCAAATTCTAATGACCAGTCGGTGTGCCAGAACCTGAGAGGCGATTAAAGTGCAAGGTCTTCTGTATGCAGTGTGACAGGGGGGCCCTCAGAGTGTAATCTCTCTTCCCTGTGGCAGGGGTCCTTTAGCCCCTGTGGAGTATTAGGATCCAGGGGTGCCCTCTAGAAAAGATCCTCTCTCTGATCCAGGGGTCTCTGGGGTATCAGTATCTGAGCCAGGTGTCTCTTGGGTATCAGGATCTAAGGTATCAGGGGTCTATGGGGTGTCAGGATCTGAGCAAGGGCTCTCTGGGGTATCAGGATCTGAGGTATCAGAGGTCTCTGGGGTTCAGGATCTGAGCCAGGTGTCTCTTGTGGTATCAGGATCTGAGGGATCGGGTGTCTCTTGGGGTATCAGGATCAGAGGTATCAGGGGCCTCTGGGGTGCCAGGATCTGAGGTATCAGGGCTCTCCGGGGTGTCAGGATCTGAGCCTGGGCTCTCTGGGGTATCAGGGTCTGAGACAGTGTCTCTTGGGTTATCAGGATCTGAGCCAGGTGTCTCTTGAGTTATCCGGATCTGGGGTATCCGGGGTCTCTAGGGTATCAGGATCTGAGCCAGGTGTCTCTTGGGGTATCAGGATCAGAGCCTGGTGTATCAGGTTCTGAGCCTGGGCTCTCTAGGGTTTCAGGATCTGGGTTATCATGGGTTTCTGGGGTATCGGTATCTGAGCCAGGGCTCTCTGGGGTATCAGGATCTGAGCCATGTGGCTTCTGGGGTATCAGGATCCAAGCCTGGGCTCTCTGGGGTATCAGGATCTGGGGTATCAGGTGTCTCTTGGGGTATCAGGATCAGTGCCCAGAGTATCTGGGGTATCAGGATATGAGCCAGGCGTCTCTAGGGTATCACAATACTGAGTCTGGGGTCTCTGGGTTGTCAGGATCTGAGGTATCAGGATCTGAGCCAGGTGTCTCTTGTGGTATCCGGATTAGAGTCGCCTGGGGTTTCCGGGGTGTCAGGATCTGAGCCTGGGCTCTCTGGGGTGTGAGGATCTGGGATATAAGGGGTCTCTGGGGTTTTAGGATCTGAGCCAGGCGTCTCTTGTGGTATCCGGATTAGAGCCACCAGGGGTCTCTGGGGTATCAGGTCCTGAGCCAGGGCTGTCTGGGGTATCAGGATCTGGGTTATCAGGGTCTCTGGGTTATCAGGATCTGAGCCTTGACTCTCTGGTGTCATGATCTAGTGTATTATGGTTCTCTGGGGTATCAAGAACTGAGCCAGGTGTCTCTTGTGGTATCAGGATCGGAGTCTGGGGTCTCTGTGGCATCAGGATCTGAGGTATCAGGTGTCTCTTGGGGTATCAGGATCAGAGCCCGGAGTCTCTTGCGGTATCAGGATCAGAGGTATCGGGGGTCTCTGGGGTGTCAGGATCTAAGGTATCAGGGCTCTCTGGGGTATCAGGATCTGAGCCTGGGCTCTTTCGGGTGTCAGGGTCTGAGCCAGTGTCTCTTGGGGTATCAGGATCTGAGGTATTGGGGGTCTCTGGGGTGTCAGGATCAGAGCCTGGGGTCTCTGACATATCGGGATCTGAGCCAGGTGTCTCTTGTGGTATCAGGATCTGAGGTATCGGGGGTCTCTAGGGTGTCAGGATCTGATCCTGGGGTCTCTGACGTATCGGGATCTGAGCCAGGTGTCTCGTGTGGTATCAGGATCTGAGGTATCGGGGGTCTCTGGGGTGTCAGGATCTAAGGTATTGTTGGGTGTCTTGGCCCACGTTCAAGTTATTATGCTGCAACATTTGGTGCTGTGGGCTCGGGAAATCCAAGAGGGTGGAAAAGCCCAGATGTGCGCCAGAATCCTAGAGAACCGTGCAGTTGTGCGCACACCAAAATGGTTCCCTGACCTGCCACCCACCAGTGCAAGCATGATGGGCCAGGGGTGCCATGAGTGGAATGTGTGCCAAAGGAAAAACAGCAGTGCCTGTTAGCTTAAAAGCACTTTAAAATCACCTTTGTTTCCCTGAATGCAAGCTAGAAATGCCTATTTTAAACATCACAAGATATTCAAAAATCTCAATGAACACCAGCAGACATTTGGCAAAATGTATTCTTGCATGCATACTAAATCTGGAAAGATGAAGAGCCCAAAACAATGTTTATAACAAAACTGGCTGAGCTGTGGATGTCAGCAGTTTAAGTTAAATGGACAGAAAGCCACCAAAATCGAACTGTTTAAAATAAATGAGTGACCTACTTTTGAGTGTAACGTAGGTTGCAACTGTTAAATGTCACAGTTTTGAACTTAGAATCAGCATTCTAGCTGCATGTGCAAAAATTGTCAGTTTGATTTGAATGTAGAAAACTGGGAACTAAAGTGACATTTAGCTGAATTCTGCCTGACAACTACCCCCGACAGGAGTTGAACTGGCTCAACAACTCTTCCCAGGCCTGGCTGCATTCTGCTGCCCCTGCCAAAAGGAGATGACACCTCTCTGATTGGATTAGGGAAGGAGCACCTGGGGACTACAGGAAACTAAACAAAGCACTGTCCCTGGCTCAGGCAAATGTTATATTGGGGGGGGTCGTAAAATGGCTTCCTCTTGGGAGAAACTGGGTGTCAGGATCCATCCCTGGAAGCTATGGCAGAAGTGGAAGTTTTCGCCGCGGAGAACCTTCACTTAGCAGTCCAGTCCCCATCCAAC
Organism: Ambystoma mexicanum; assembly: GCF_040938575.1. NCBI lineage: Eukaryota > Metazoa > Chordata > Amphibia > Caudata > Ambystomatidae > Ambystoma > Ambystoma mexicanum. The sequence continues at coordinate 1,524,716,303 of NC_090922.1, read as the reverse complement.
ATGGCTGCCTTTGTTATTTAAGCAAGCCCCGCCCACCTCCCGGCGCGTTGTATCTGTGTTATTTTTCCTTGTGATACCAGCGCTCAGCTAATACTCCGTTTAGCTCTTTCAGTGCCTCCTGCAGTGTTTATTCCTACCCGCTTGCCTTTACCTCCGTTTAACTTTGCTTTCACCTACTTCCTGAGTCCTTTCACGGCACTTGTCCGTTACGCCTTTTCAGTCTTTTCCTTTGCTTTCGGCATCTTGCCACTAGTACTAGCGGTCCGCCACCATCCTCGCGTATCTACGTGTTCCTCCCTGTGCCTTCGTGGATCCAACCGTTTCTGGTAAGTAGGGACTTTAACTGCTTCTCCCTCTTTTCCTACCTTTCCCTCTCTGCTCGGTCCGTGTCCCCGTTCCGGGCTCTATCCCTCTTCTCTTTCCTCCCGCATTGCTTCTCGTTGCTGCTACCTTGTATCCGGCCAAGTCTCCACAGATCGGATCCTGCCTTCTTTTCCTCAAGCCATTTTCATTTTGGTGGACAGAACGAACTTACTTGATTCACTTATTTCCTGGGTTCACTCCGGATCTCTCACTACCACATCCGCTATTGGAGAGTCTCATATTCAATACCATCTCAGGAAGACTACACAGGGTTTTTTACCATCCATCGGTCTTTTCCCTGTCGCGGGGCCTTGGCTCCTCGGGGCCCCCCATGACAGGTACCACTTCCTGTCGAGGTGGCCTCCGAGGGAGACAGACCCTACTTGCATGACAGGAGGTCCAGAGACAAGTCTACAAAGGAAGATACCAGAACTCCCCGAAGATCCTCCAAACACTCCAAGGACAAGCAAGAGGAAGCCACAGGTGAGGAGAAGGGTGGTGAGGGTGAACATCCAGACAGAATACAACGCCCAGACAGAATCATGGCTTCCCTTGAACAGTATCAAGAGCTGGTGGCAGCATTGCAGGGGCTAACCCTAGAAGTCCAATCCCTGAAAACCGAAAATGCCGCCCTACGCCAACAAGTAGTCCTACATAGGGACGACCAAGGAGACCTACCACCCATGCCTTTACCCTTCGGAAAATATGATGGCTATCCAGGCGGTCTAAAGGAGTACTTAGACGCCTGCCACGTATATTTCGCCTTTCGTCCCCACGCCTTTGAAACCGCCAGAGCTAAAGTGGGGTTCCTCATAGCCAATCTCACCGGAAATGCCTTGGCCTGGGCCACCCCGTTGGTAACAATAAATGATCCTGCACTGGCTAATTATGACTCATTTGTGGACCTTTTCAAGGCCAGATTCGATCGTCCTGAGGTTCTGTACACCTCTTTTGAAGCAATACTAGATGTAGAACAAGGAAACACGGATGTACAGACCTACATATCTCGCTTCCTGAGACTAGTGGCGGAAACAGATTGGCCAGAATCTGCCAAACAGACGATCTTTCGGAGGGGACTTAAGGATGAGTTGAAGGATGAGTTAGCCCGAGTAGCTCGACCTCTGTCCTTTCAAGACCTCATGTCACTCACTCTCCAATTAGAGTATCGTCTCAACGAACGCCGCCAGGAAAGGAGAAGACCTCGTCTCAGCCAGCCCTCATCCAGCCCGGCTCCTCACCCTTCGAGGGAACCGTCCACCTGAGAGGAACCCATGCAGATAGGGGCAACCCGAGCCCCCCTCACGCCTGCAGAACGCAAAAGACGCAGGGATTCGGGCCTCTGTATGTATTGCGGCTCTTCAAAGCACCACCTCAGAGATTGTCCGGAAGTTCCTCCGAGAACTTACCAGACCAACAGAATTAAGAGAGGATAACAGCCTGGTGGTGTTTCGAGTCAAACTCTGGACAACCAAAACTTAATGTGTGGAGGTCTTAGCCATGCTGGACTGCGGTGCCGCAGGGAACTTTATGGACGAAGGATGGGCTCGAGAACAACAGACCCCCTTTAGGCAGAAAGATAGGCCCATTCCGGTAGAAGGAGTGGATGGTACCCCCCTGTCCTCAGGCCCAATCCAATCCGAGATGATACCCTTACGTCTGGATTTGGGAGAGCATCAGGAACTGCTGGTATTCGATCTCATTAGAGCAGCCCACTTTCCCTTGGTGATAGGAATACCCTGGCTAAGAAGACACAATCCGCAAATAAACTGGACTACCAACTGTGTGCGTTTTGATTCTTCCTACTGTGAACAGCATTGTCAATCAGCCCTTCAAGCCAAAAGAAAAGACAAAGACAAGGGAACCCCTCTACTCAAGGTGGTCTCATCGGTTCCCCGTCAGTACCAAGAATATGCTGAGGTCTTCGAAGACACTACACCCAAACTCTTACCTCCTCATCGGCCAGAGGATTGTGCCATAGAACTGACCCGGAGTCTGTTGTCCCTTTTGGCAGGATGTTTCCCCTATCTCTTTCCGAAAGACAGGCCTTAAGAAAATATCTGGATGACAACCTGCAGAACGGTCTAGTACAGGAATCAAGGTCTTCAGGGGGGGGTTCACTGTTTTTCATTCCTAAGAAGGACACCACCGAACTACGTCCCTGCATAGACTACAGAGGGTTAAATCGGATCACAATCCGCGATCGCTAACCTATGCCACTCATAAGGGACATCCTAGAAGCTGTGAGAGGGGCTTCTTACTTCACCAAATTGGACCTTAGAGGAGCCTACCATCTCCTCAGAGTGAGGAGAAGTGACGAGTGGAAGACCGCATTTCGGACCCCATTCGGATTGTATGAATACAGGGTTATGCCCTTCGGCCTGGTAAATGCCCCGGTGGTCTTTCAGAGGTTTATCGACAAGATTTTCTCCGACATGTTGTTTGTCTCGGTGGTCGTTTATCTAGATGACATATTGATATATTCTCAAGAGCTACTGGACCATCGTGAACAAGTCAAAAGAGTGTTACATCGGCTCCGAGCAAATCACCTCCTGGTCAAACCAGAAAAGTGCCAGTTTGAAGTGACCTCCGTCTCTTATCTAGGTTATGTACTCTCGAAGGAAGGGATCAAGATGGAACCCGGAAAGATAAAGGCTATCCTGGACTGGAAAGAGCCAAGAAGTGTCAAAGAGATCCAGTCTTTCCTAGGTTTGGCTAATTTCTATCGCCAATTTATCCCCAACTTTTCTAACTTGATGTTACCCATCACAGGTCTCCTTAAAAAAGGGGTTCAGTACGCCTTTGGACCAGAACAGAAAAGAGCCTTCTTACAGCTCAAGGAGCTGTTTACCTCCGCGCCCATACTAGTGCAACCAGATCAAGCAAGACCATTTATAATGGAAACTGATGCCTCGGGTGGAGCAGTGGGAGCCATTCTATTGCAAGAGGCAGAAGACGGTCTCACGCATCCAGTAGCGTATTATTCCAAAACCCGGACCAAAAGCGAACGAAATTACTCTGTTTTAGAAAGAGAACTACTGGCCATCAAACTGGCATGCCAAGAGTGGAGGCACTTGTTACAAGGAGCAGCGCACCCATTTCAAGTAGGAACGGATCATCGTAACCTCAGAGTGTTACAGCAGATGGAGTGTACCAACGCCCGACATGCCAGATGGGCATATTTCTTCTCTCAATATGACTTTAACATCACTTATTTACCAGGGTCAGAGAACAAGATGACAGATGCCCTCTCCAGATGTCCAGGAGAAGAAACCAACCATAATCAAGATCACGATCTCTTGTTTCCCAACCTTAATATCACGGCAGGTGTGTCTCTCTTTTTGCAAGAACTTACCACCCAATACGGTTCTCTATCAACCATTCCTACCACTATCAATCTGGCCAACAATGGTTTGTACTACCACGGTACTGGGTTGTTTCTCCCGTCTAAAGGACTTCAGGAACAGATCCTCTCCTGGTGTCATGATACCCCCCTCGCTGAACACCCCGGTATCAAGAAGACCCAGGATCTCATAAGCCGAAGGTTTTGGTGGCCAGAACTCCACAAGGACGTAGAGAGATACGTTTCGGCCTGCCCGATTTGTGCTACCAACAAATACCAAACAGGCAAACCATTGGGCAAACTACAGCAACCTACCCTACCCACCCAGCCTTGGGAACACGTGTCTACAGATTTTATTGTTAATCTACCGAAATCAGAAGGAATGACCACAATCATGGTAACTATTGATTCACACAGTAAGCTGGCCCACTTCTCAGCATTGGAAGGTCTTCAGTCAGCTCCAAAGACGGCTTCAGTCTTCCTCCGGGATATAGTACGCTTGCATGGCCTGCCTCGAACCATAGTCTCGGATAGAGGTACCCAATTTACCTCCAGGTTCTGGACATTGTTGTGTGAACAGTTGGGGATTCACAGAGCACTGTCGTCCGGCTTTCACCCACAGAGCAACGGTCAGACAGAGAGACTTAATGCCGGACTTGAGCAGTACTTAAGATGTTTTTGCAGCAACAGACAGGAGAGCTGGTCTTCCTACCTCGCGCAGGCCGAATTCGCCTATAACAACAACTACCACACCTCGCCTAGAATGAGTCCTTTCTATTGCACTTATGGTTACCATCCTGAGCAGATGCCTTGGTCCGGAATGCAACCCACCAAATCTCCTGCCATAGATGACCGGTTATCAGAACTAAAGAAAGTACATAAGTTGGCGAGAGAAGCATTAGAGGACAGCCAACTAGCACAAAAGAAGTGGGCCGACAGAAGCAGAAGACCCAACCCAGATTGGAAGTCCGGACAAAGGGTCTGGTTATCCACGAGGTATCTACCCAAGTGGATACACACCGGCAAGTTTGCTCCACGATATCTGGGTCCTTATCCTATTGTGAAACAAATAAACCCAGTGGCATACGAAATCCGCCTGCCTAAGAACCTCCAGAGAGTACACCGTGTCTTCCACACATCACTGCTTAAAGAATATAAGGTGGATCCTTTCTCACAAAAGTTTCGGAAAACCAAGACTCCAACCACTGTAGAACCACAAGTGTATGAAGTGGAATACTTAGTGGATTCTCGGTATTATCAAGGCAGTCTCCAATATCTTGTCCATTGGAAGGGTTTCTCCACTGAAGAAAGAACCTGGGAACCCAGACACCATCTGCATGCTCCAAGGTTACTGAGAGAGTTTCACCAAAGATACCCGGGAAAACCAGGGGGCTTTCGGAGGGAGAAGGGTTATACTGTCAGGATCCATCCCTGGAAGCTATGGCAGAAGTGGAAGTTTTCGCCGCGGAGAACCTTCACTTAGCAGTCCAGTCCCCATCCAACATGGCTGCCTTTGTTATTTAAGCAAGCCCCGCCCACATCCCGGCGCGTTGTATCTGTGTTATTTTTCCTTGTGATACCAGCGCTCAGCTAATACTCCGTTTAGCTCTTTCAGTGCCTCCTGCAGTGTTTATTCCTACCCGCTTGCCTTTACCTCCGTTTAACTTTGCTTTCCCCTACTTCCTGAGTCCTTTCACGGCACTTGTCCGTTACGCCTTTTCAGTCTTTTCCTTTGCTTTCGGCATCTTGCCACTCGTACTAGCGGTCCGCCGCCATCCTCGCGTATCTACGTGTTCCACCCTGTGCGTTTCGTGGATCCAACCGTTTCTGGTAAGTAGGGACTTTAACTGCTTCTCCCTCTTTTCCTACCTTTCCCTCTCTGCTTGGTCTGTGTCCCCGTTCCGGGCTCTATCCCTCTTCTCTTTCCTCCCGCATTGCTTCTCGTTGCTGCTACCTTGTATCCGGCCAAGTCTCCACAGATCGGAACCTGCCTTCTTTTCCTCAAGCCATTTTCATTTTGGTGGACAGAACGAACTTACTTGATTCACTTGTTTCCTGGGTTCACTCCGGATCTCTCACTACCACATCCGCTATTGGAGAGTCTCATATTCAATACCATCTCAGGAAGACTACACGGGGTTTTTTACCGTCCATCGGGCTTTTCTCTGTCGCGGGGCCTTGGCTCCTCGGGGCCCCCAAGACAGGTCCCACTTCCTGTCGAGGTGGCCTCCGAGGGAGCCAGACCCTACTTGCATGACAGGAGGTCCAGAGACAAGTCTACAAAGGAAGATACCAGAACTCCCCGAAGATCCTCCAAACACTCCAAGGACAAGCAAGAGGAAGCCACAGGTGAGGAGAGGGGTGGTGAGGGTGAACATCCAGACACTGGGAGGGGCAGTGCCTGTGAGAGCAAGCTGAGCTTGAGGGACGTGGATAAACCAGAAATTCCACCATGTGCTTTGGAAAACCACACCCCTTTGGGGCCAGAGCATGATTTTAAAAAGATGGATAATTCACAGTGCGGACTTGTCAAAATTATATAAATAACATCATCATTCTTGTGATTTTTCTGTGCACATTTTAAGAGGTGTTAGGACCCTGTGGGATGTTCTTGGGGATAGTAGCGGAAAAAAAGGTTGTTACTCCAAATGTATGCATATTAAAAATCTGACACTTTATCATCTGAAACCCATATCCTTGGTGCACATGTGTGTAAAATCTGGAAAGGTTTAGAGGTCGTTATCTGGATGAAAAGGGGAGAATTCTGTCATAAGTGGACACGACATCGTACAAAGACAGGGATCGGATGGTTTGGTGCTACAGAAAATATGTTAACTGGACCTATAATATTAGAAAAATGGTACATAGATAAATATGTATTTGGGTCAGAAATAGATTTGTGTGCAATTTGGCAAGGGGAGGTTCCTCTGACCATAAAACCTACAGCATCACTCTGACCCTCCATTTCTTTCCCCCAATCAAGGGAGAGAGGAAATCTTGGCCAATGATAAGTGAGAGGGGCAGGCTTAGCTAGGCCCAGGCACACACCCATTTTCAAAACACATAAAAGGAACATTGAAACCCAGGTAGAGACATTCACTTTCCACTTTCTTGCGGGACGCTTTGCCGGGAGACTCCAGACTTCAAATCCATCAATCTCTAGAGACCAGAGATCCAGAGAGACCAGAGATCCAGAGAGACCAGAACTCTGCAGTGCTGAGAGCAGAACCAGAGACCAGACCGCTTTGAAGAACCGCTAGCAGAAGTCCAGCTAATCCTGACTCGATCGGTGACGAAGTCGCATTCCTGTCCAAAATCTAGTGTGAGTACCCAGCTAGCACTGTGCCAAAACCAATCTCTTAGTTTAAAATAATCTAATCCAAACTATTTTAGCCTATTAGAACTGCCTCCTAAAATCGTGTCATTCTGTCATTTTTAAAACTGAAAACTGTCATCTGTCATTCTGAGCTTTAAAATTTAAATCCGAAAAACTACCATTACTAAATCGGCCGTATCTCCGGAACTGTCATCTTAAAGCTAAGATTCTAAGCTTTCCAACGAGCATAGAACCGACTTCCTACTCCTTATAGTGTCTCTGTAATTGCGCTCGGCGCACGCGACTAAATTTTCCGCAATTTGACATTTTGCTTAATTTCAGCCACGTGTAAAAATATTTGTCCTTGCTTTCCTTTGCTGAAATCCGTTTCCAACCTAATAATCCCTCATTAATCATTGTAGCGCTGTCATGCGCCGCCTCAACTGGCGCATTTGGCCACACAGACGAGTGTATTCCCGTTAGCACTTTCCCTTTCTTCCAGGTGCGGGTATGGGTCTAGTCTTTCTTTGTTTACTTCTGCTCTTAAGCCCCGCCTTTCCGGGCTGACACTGCGTTGCAACTCACTGCTTTCCTCGTGAGTCTGACGCTGTGTTGCTTTCCTCTTACCTTCCGTTTTTCCTTGCCTTCCGTTCCTTCTGTGGTTTCCCTTGTCTTTCTCCCTCCGGCCCCTCTGGCGCCGCTTCCCGTCCTTTTCTCTGGTTTCTCTTTTCTCCCGGTTTTCTACCGTTCACACGGCCCTTGTTACCTGCTTGCGGGGACTTCGGCTGCTTTCTGTCCGGAGCCTTTTCCCCTTTTGGCTTCCACCTTGGGTCTCCCCATTTGTTTAGCCATTCCTCTGGACATTTGCAAGTTTCCTCGATCAGCCTTCTCTCCTGATTCATACTTACTGCTGCTGCTGCTACATTCTGGGAGTCATAGTCCTTCACCGCCAATCCACAGCGAATTCCTCACAGAAAGGCAGCAGAGTGGCTTCCGACCGAGGGAGACCCTTTCTCTTCGATCGAAGGTCTAGGAGCAAGAAGAAGAAAGAAGGACAAAGACCAGACAACACCGTTACCTCAGGTGAGAAGGAGGAGGAGGAAGGGGATATTGATTCCTGTTGTGGCTCAGAGCATAGCACTGACTCAACTCCTGAGACCAGTTCCGAGCATTCTGAGAAGCGCGGACCTGAACTCATTCCAAGTATCTATCACCTACCCTGAACCCCCTATAGGGAATTGAAAGCCCTTTTAGCATATTTTTCACTTAATTGCAACCACATCAAAGTGTATTGCCTGTGTTTAAAACTCCTACCTGTTTTCCTCTAAGCTTGCTAGGGGGGAACTGAATTATATTTGATTGCATTCCTGAGAACTGTGTGCTTTCCTTCCATCTCTTTACCTTGCATAAGGGGGGGGGGTGAATTGTCAAAGAAAAGTGATTACATTGTCTTTTGTTGAAGTCACATCAAGTTTATTTTCTGTACTGCATTTTCATTCATCATTGCATTGTCCTTGAAGCCATAAAAGCATTCTCAGCTACTTTATCCTCTCTATATCACTTCTAAGCCATCAAAAAGAGTGTACCACTGTAACATTATCCATTGTTGATCACTATCATCTTCACAAGTGTGCTATCAAACATTAATTTATTATCAAAGTGTGATATATATATATATTGTTTAATTTTCAAATCAACCTTTTAATTTGCAAAACAAACCTACTTCTTGGCTCAGTGGGGTCCTAAGAGAGGGGTGTTATATAAGGGTTGTCATCCAGAGTAAACGAACTGGACATAAAAATATAGCAATAAGGGTTTCCCTCAGCATCCCAGACTAGGCATTGACTTAGCTGTAGTGTTGAATTGAATCCACTTACAATATCAGGGCTCTCCAGGGTATCAGGATCTGAGCCTGGGCTCTTTGGGGTATCAGGATCTGAGCCAGTGTCTCCTGGGGTATCAGGATCAGAGTCTGGGGTCTCTGGGGTATCAGGATCTGGGGTATCAGGCGTTTCTGGGGTATCAGGATCTGAGCCAGGGGCCTCTGACCAATCGGGATCTGAGCCAGGTGTCTCTTGTGGTATCTGAGGTCTCAGGGGTCTCTGGGGTTTCAGGACCAGAGTCCGGAGTCTCTGGGGTATCAGGATCTGAGCCAGGTGTCTCTTGTGGTATCATGATCTGGGGTATCAGGGGTCTCGGGGCTGTCAGGATATGGGGTTTCAGGGGTCTCTAGTGTATCAGGATCTGGGCCAGGGGTCTCTGGGGTGTCAGGATCTGAGGTGTCATGGGCCTCTGGGGTATCAGGATGTGAGTCTTGGCTCTCTGGGGTATCTAGGGTATCAGGTGGTCTCTGGGGTATCGGTATCTGAGATCGGGCTCTATGTGGTATCAGGATCAGAGCCAGGTGTCTCTTGTGGTATCAGGATCAGAGCCTGGGGTATCAGGATCTGAGGTATCAGGGGTCTCTGGGGTATCAGGTTCTAAGCCTGGGCTTTCTGGGGTGTCAGGATCTGGGGTACCAGGGGTCTCTGCAATATCGGTATCTGAGCCAGGGATCTCCGTGTTATCAGGATCTGGGGTATAAAGGGTCTCTGGGGTATCAGGATCTGCGGTTTTAGGGCACTCCAGGGTATCAGGATCTGTGCCAGGGGTCTCTGGGGTGTCAGGATCTGAGCCAGGACTCTCTGGGGTATCAGACTCTGAGCATGGGTCTCTGTGGCAACAGAATCTGAGCCAGGGGTCTCTGGGGTATCAGGTTCTGAGCCTGGGCTCTCTGGGGTGTCAGGATCTGGGGTACAGGGGTCTCTGGAGTATCTGTATCTGAGCCTAGGTTCTCTGGGGTATCAGGATCTGGGGCATCAGGGGTCTCTGGGGTGTCAGGATCTGGGGTTTCAGGGCTCTCCGGGGTATCAGGATCTGAGCCAGGGCCCTCCGGGGTATCAGGATCTGTACCAGGGGTCTCTGGGGTATCAGCATCTGAGCCAAGGATCTGAGTGTCATCGGAATCTGAGCCAGGGGCCTCCAGGCTTTTAGGATCTGAGCTATGGTTCTCTGGGACCAGGATATCATGATCAGAGCCAGTGTCTCTTGGGGTATCAGGATCTGAGCCAAGTGTCTCTTGAAGTATCAGGATCTGGGGGTATTAGGGGTCTCTAGGGTATCGGGATCTGAGCCAGGTGCCTCTTGGGGTATCAGAATCTGAGTGAGGTGTTTCTTGCGGTATCAGGATCTGATCCTGGGCTCTCTGGGGTATCAGGATCCGAGCCTGGGCTCTCTGGGGTATCAGGATCTGAGCCAGGTGTCTCTTGGGGTATCAGGATCTGAGCCAGGTGTTTCTTGGGGTATAAGGATCTGAGCCTGGGCTCTCTGGGTTATCAGGATCCGAGCCTGGGCTCTCTGGAGTATCAGGGATCTCTGGGGTATCAGGATCTGGGGTATCAGGTGTCTCTTGGGGTATCAGGATCAGAGCCCAGAGTCTCCGGGTTATCAGGATATGAGCCAGGCGACTCTTGCGGTATCAGGATATGATGCTGAGGTCTCTGGGGTATCTGATTCTGGGGTATAAGGGGTCTCTGGGGTGTCAGGATCTGGGGTTTCAGGGTTCTCCGGGGTATCAGGATCTGAGCAAGGGATCTCTGGGGTGTCAGGATCTGGGGTACCAGGGGTCTCTGGGGTATCAGGATCTGAGCCTTGGCTCTCTGGGGTATCAGGATCTAGGGTATCAGGTGGTCTCTGGAGTATCGGTATCTGAGATCAGGCTCTCCATGGTATCAGGATTTGAGCCAGGTGTCTCTTGTGGTATCAGGATCAGAGCCTGGGGTCTCTGGGGTATCAGGTTCTGAGCCTGGGCTCTCTGGGGAATCAAGGTCTTGGGTATCAGGTGTCTATGGAGTATCGGTATCTGAGCCTGGGCTCTGTGGGGTATCAAGATCTGGGGTATCAGGGGTCTCTTGGGTGTCAGCATCTGGGGTACCATGGCTCTCCAGGTTATCCGGATCTGAGCCAGGGCTCTCCGGGGTATCAGGATCTGAGCCACGGGTCTCTGGGGTATCAGACTCTGAGCCTGGGTCTCTGGGGTGTCAGGATCCGATCCTGGGCTCTCTGGGGTATCAGGATCTAGGGTATCAGGGGTATCTGGATCTGGGGTATCAGGTGTCTCTTGGGGTATCAGGATCAGAGCCCAGAGTCTCTGGGTATCAGGATCTGAGCCAGGTGTCTCTTGGGGTATCAGGATCTGAGCCAGGTCTCTCCTGGGGTGTAAGGATCTGCGCCTGGGCTCTCTGGGATATCAAGATCCGAGCCTGGGCTCTCTGGGGTATCAGGATCTAGGGTATCAGGGGTAACTGGATCTGGGGTATCGGGTGTCTCTTGGGGTATGATGATCAGAGCCCAGAGTCTCTGGGTATCAGGATCCGAGCCTGGGCTCTCTGGGGTATCTGGATCTGAGCCAGGTGTCTCTTGGGGTATCAGGATCTGAGACAGGTGTTTCTTGGGGTATAAGGATCCGAGCCTGGGCTCTCTGGGGTATCAGGATCCCAGCCTGGGCTCTCTGGGGTATCAGGATCTGGGGTATCAGGTGTCTCTTGGGGTATCAGGATCAGAGCCCAGAGTCTCTGGGTATCAGGATCTGAGCCTTGGCTCTCTGGGGTATCAGGATCCGAGCCTGGGCTCTCTGGGGTATCAGGATCTGAGCCAGGTGTCTCTTGGGGTATCAGGATCTGAGACAGGTGTTTCTTGGGGTATAAGGATCCGAGCCTGGGCTCTCTGGGGTATCAGGATCCGAGCCTGGGCTCTCTGGGGTATCAGGATCTGGGGTATCAGGTGTCTCTGGGGTATCAGGATCTGGGGTATCAGGTATCTCTTGGGGTATCAGGATCAGAGCCCAGAGGCCCCAGGGTATCAGGATATGAGCCAGGCATCTCTGGGGTATCGGTATCTGAGCCTGGGCTCTCTGGGGTATCAGATTCTGGGGTATCAGGGGTCTCTGGGGGTGTCAGGATCTGGGGTTTCAGGGCTCTCCAAGGTATCAGGGTCTGAGCCAGGGGTCTCTGGGGTGTCAGGATCTGGGGTACCAGGGGACTCTGGGCTGTCAGGATCTGGGGTACCAGGGGTCTCCGGGTGATCAGGATCTGAGCCAGGGCTCTCCGGGTATCAGGAGCTGAGCCACGTTTCTCTGGGGTATCAGACTCTGAGCCTGGGTCTCTGTGGCAACAGTATCTGAGCTAGCGGTCTCTAGGGTATCATCATCCGAGCCAGGGGTCTGAGTGGTTTCGGAATCTGAGACAGGGGCCTCCAGGCTTTTAGGATCTGAGCTATGGGTCTCTGGGACCGGGATATCATGATCAGAGCCAGTGTCTCTTGGGGTATCAGGATCTGAGCCTTGTGTTTCTTGGGGTATAAGGATCTGAGCCTGGTCTCTCTGGGGTATCAGGATCCGAGCCGGAGCTCTCTGGGGTATCAGGATCTGGGGTATCAGGGGTCTCTAGGGTATCAGGATCTGGGGTATCAGGTGTCTCTTGGGGTATCAGGATCAGAGCCCAGAGTCTCTGCGGTATCAGGATATGAGCCAGGCATCTCTGGGGTATCAGGATCTGAGCCAGGGGTCTCTGGGGTGTCAGGATCTGGGGTACCAGGGGTCTCTGGGGTGTCAGGATCTGAGCCAGGGCTCTCCAGGGTATCAGGATCTGAGCCAGGGCTCTCTGGGGTATCAGGATCTGTGCCAGGGGTCTCTGGGGTGTCAGGATCTTGGGTACCAGGGGTCTCTGGGGTATCAGGATCAGATCCCAGAGTCTCGGGAGTATCAGGATATGAGCCAGGCACCTCTCGGGTATCGGTATCCGAGCCTGGGCTCTCTGGGGTATCAGATTCAGGGGTATCAGGGATCTCTGGGTGTCAGCATCTGGGGTTCCAGGGCTCTCCGGGGTATCGGGATCTGAGCCTGGGGTCTCAGGGGTGTCAGGATCTGGGGTACCAGGGGTCTCTGGGGTGTCAGGATCTGGAGTACCAGGAGTCTCTGGGGTGTCAGGATCTGGGGTACCAGGGCTCTCTGGGTTATCAGGATCTGAGCCAGGGCTCTCTGGGATATCATGATCAGAGCTAGTGTCTCTTGGGGTATCAGGATCTGAGCCAAGTGTCTCTTGAGGTATCAGGATCTGGGAGTATCAGGGGTCTCTAGGGTATCGGGATCTGGGCCAGGTATCTCTTGGGGTATCAGGATCTGAGCCTTGGGTCTCTGGGGTATCAGGATCTGAGCCTGGGGTCTCTGGGGTATCAGGATCTGAGCCTGGGTCTCTGGGGTGTCAGGATCCGAGCCTGGGCTCTCTGGGGTATCATGATCTAGGGATCAGGGGTATCTGGATCTGGGGTATCAGGTGTCTCTTGGGGTATCAGGATCAGAGCCCAGAGTCTCTGGGTATCAGGATCTGAGCCAGGTGTCTCTTGGGGTATCAGGATCTGAGCCAGGTATCTCCTGGGGTGTCAGGATGTGCGCCTGGGCTCTCTGGGATATAAAGGTCCGAGCCTGGGCTCTCTGGGGTATCAGGATCTAGGGTATCAGGGGTAACTGGATCTGGGGTATCAGGTGTCTCTTGGGGTATCAGGATCAGAGCCCAGAGTCTCTGGGTATCAGGATCTGAGCCTTGGCTCTCTGGGGTATCAGGATCCGAGCCTGGGCTCTCTGGGGTATCAGGATCTGGGGTTTCAGGGGTCTCTGGGGTATCAGGATCTGGGGTATCAGGTGTCTCTTGGGGTATCAGGATCAGAGCCCAGAGGCCCCGGGGTATCAGGATATGAGCCAGGCATCTCTGGGGTATCGGTATCTGAGCCTGGGCTCTCTGGGGTATCAGATTCTGGGGTATCAGGGGTCTCTGGGGGTGTCAGGATCTGGGGTTTCAGGGCTCTCCGGGGTATCAGGATCTGAGCCAGTGTCTCTTGGGGTATCAGGATCTGAGCCAAGTGTCTCTTGAGGTATCAGGATCTGGGAGTATCAGGGGTATCTAGGGTATCGGGATCTGGGCCAGGTATCTCTTGGGGTATCAGGATCTGAGCCTGGGGTCTCTGGGGTATCAGGATCTGAGCCTGGGGTCTCTGGGGTGTCAGGATCCGAGCCTGGGCTCTCTGGGGTATTAGGATCTAGGGTATCAGGGGTATCAGGTGTCTCTTGGGGTATCAGGATCAGAGCCAGGGCTCTCTGGGGTATCAGGATCTGTGCCAGGGGTCTCTGGGGTGTCAGGATCCGGGGTACCAGGGGTCTCTGGGGTATCAGGATCAGATCCCAGAGTCTTGGGAGTATCAGGATATGAGCCAGGCACCTCTCGGGTATCGGTATCCGAGCCTGGGCTCTCTGGGGTATCAGATTCAGGGGTATCAGGGATCTCTGGGTGTCAGCATCTGGGGTTCCAGGGCTCTCCGGGGTATCGGGATCTGAGCCTGGGGTCTCAGGGGTGTCAGGATCTGGGGTACCAGGGGTCTCTGGGGTGTCAGGATCTGGAGTACCAGGAGTCTCTGGGGTGTCAGGATCTGGGGTACCAGGGCTCTCTGGGTTATCAGGATCTGAGCCAGGGCTCTCTGGGATATCATGATCAGAGCTAGTGTCTCTTGGGGTATCAGGATCTGAGCCAAGTGTCTCTTGAGGTATCAGGATCTGGGAGTATCAGGGGTCTCTAGGGTATCGGGATCTGGGCCAGGTATCTCTTGGGGTATCAGGATCTGAGCCTTGGGTCTCTGGGGTATCAGGATCTGAGCCTGGGGTCTCTGGGGTATCAGGATCTGAGCCTGGGTCTCTGGGGTGTCAGGATCCGAGCCTGGGCTCTCTGGGGTATCATGATCTAGGGATCAGGGGTATCTGGATCTGGGGTATCCGGTGTCTCTTGGGGTATCTGGATCAGAGCCCAGAGTCTCTGGGTATCAGGATCTGAGCCAGGTGTCTCTTGGGGTATCAGGATCTGAGCCAGGTATCTCCTGGGGTGTCAGGATGTGCGCCTGGGCTCTCTGGGATATAAAGGTCCGAGCCTGGGCTCTCTGGGGTATCAGGATCTAGGGTATCAGGGGTAACTGGATCTGGGGTATCAGGTGTCTCTTGGGGTATCAGGATCAGAGCCCAGAGTCTCTGGGTATCAGGATCTGAGCCTTGGCTCTCTGGGGTATCAGGATCCGAGCCTGGGCTCTCTGGGGTATCAGGATCTGCGGTATCAGGGGTCTCTGGGGTATCAGGATCTGGGGTATCAGGTGTCTCTTGGGGTATCAGGATCAGAGCCCAGAGGCCCCGGGGTATCAGGATATGAGCCAGGCATCTCTGGGGTATCGGTATCTGAGCCTGGGCTCTCTGGGGTATCAGATTCTGGGGTATCAGGGGTCTCTGGGGGTGTCAGGATCTGGGGTTTCAGGGCTCTCCGGGGTATCAGGATCTGAGCCAGTGTCTCTTGGGGTATCAGGATCTGAGCCAAGTGTCTCTTGAGGTATCAGGATCTGGGAGTATCAGGGGTATCTAGGGTATCGGGATCTGGGCCAGGTATCTCTTGGGGTATCAGGATCTGAGCCTGGGGTCTCTGGGGTATCAGGATCTGAGCCTGGGGTCTCTGGGGTGTCAGGACCGAGCCTGGGCTCTCTGGGGTATTAGGATCTAGGGTATCAGGGGTATCAGGTGTCTCTTGGGGTATCAGGATCAGAGCCAAGAGTCTCTGGGTATCAGGATCTGAGCCAGGTGTCTCTTGGGGTATCAGGATCTGATCCAGGTGTCTCCTGGGGTGTCAGGATCTGCGCCTGGGCTCTCTGGGATATCAAGACCCGAGCCTGGGATCTCTGGGGTATCAGGATCTAGGGTATCAGGGGTAACTGGATCTGGGGTATCAGGTGTCTCTTGGGGTATCAGGATCGGAGCCCAGAGTCTCTGGGTATCAGGATCTGAGCCAGGTGTCTCTTGGGGTATCAGGATCTGAGCCAGGTGTCTCCTGGGGTGTCAGGATCTGCGCCTGGGCTCTCTGGGATATCAAGACCCGAGCCTGGGCTCTCTGGGGTATCAGGATCTAGGGTATCAGGGGTAACTGGATCTGGGGTATCAGGTGTCTCTTGGGATATCATGATCAGAGCCCAGAGTCTCTGGGTATCAGGATCCGAGCCTGGGCTCTCTGGGGTATCAGGATCTGAGCCAGGTGTCTCACGGGGTATCAGGATCTGAGACAGGTGTTTCTTGGGGTATAAGGATCTGAGCCTGGGCTCTCTGGGGTATCAGGATCTGAGCCTGGGCTCTCTGGGGTATCGGGATCTGGGTTATCAGGGATCTCTGGGGTATCAGGGGTCTCAGGGGCATCAGGATCTGGGGTATCAGGTGTCTCTTGGGGTATAAGGATCAGAGCCCAGAGGCCCCGGGGTATCAGGATATGAGCCAGGCATCTCTGGGGTATCGGTATCTGAGCCTGGGCTCTCTGGGGTAGCAGATTCTGGGGTATCAGGGGTATCTGGGGGTGTCAGGATCTGGGGTTTCAGGGCTCTCCGGGGTATCAGGGTCTGAGCCAGAGGTCTCTGGGGTGTCAGGATCTGGGGTACCAGGGGTCTCTGGGCTGTCAGGATCTGGGGTACCAGGGGTCTCCGGGTTATCAGGATCTGAGCCAGGGCTCTCCGGGTATCAGGATCTGAGCCACGTTTCTCTGGGGTATCAGACTCTGAGCCTGGGTCTCTGTGGCAACAGTATCTGAGCTAGCGGTCTCTAGGGTATCATCATCCGAGCCAGGGGTCTGAGTGGTTTCGGAATCTGAGACAGGGGCCTCCAGGCTTTTAGGATCTGAGCTATGGGTCTCTGGGACCGGGATATCATGATCAGAGCCAGTGTCTCTTGGGGTATCAGGATCTGAGCCAGGTGTCTCTTGGGGTATCAGGATCTGCGCCAGGTGTCTCTTGGGTTACCAGGATCTGAGCCTTGTGTTTCTTGGGGTATAAGGATCTGAGCCTGGGCTCTCTGGGGTATCAGGATCCGAGCCGGAGCTCTCTGGGGTATCAGGATCTGGGGTATCAGGGGTCTCTAGGGTATCAGGATCTGGGGTATCAGGTGTCTCTTGGGGTATCAGGATCAGAGCCCAGAGTCTCTGCGGTATCAGGATATGAGCCAGGCATCTCTGGGGTATCAGGATCTGAGCCAGGGGTCTCTGGGGTGTCAGGATCTGGGGTACCAGGGGTCTCTGGGGTGTCAGGATCTGAGCCAGGGCTCTCCAGGGTATCAGGATCTGAGCCAGGGCTCTCTGGGGTATCAGGATCTGTGCCAGGGGTCTCTGGGGTGTCAGCAACTGGGGTACCAGGGGTCTCTGGGGTATCAGGATCAGATCCCAGAGTCTCGGGAGTATCAGGATATGAGCCAGGCACCTCTCGGGTATCGGTATCCGAGCCTGGGCTCTCTGGGGTATCAGATTCAGGGGTATCAGGGATCTCTGGGTGTCAGCATCTGGGGTTCCAGGGCTCTCCGGGGTATCGGGATCTGAGCCTGGGGTCTCAGGGGTGTCAGGATCTGGGGTACCAGGGGTCTCTGGGGTGTCAGGATCTGGAGTACCAGGAGTCTCTGGGGTGTCAGGATCTGGGGTACCAGGGCTCTCTGGGTTATCAGGATCTGAGCCAGGGCTCTCTGGGATATCATGATCAGAGCTAGTGTCTCTTGGGGTATCAGGATCTGAGCCAAGTGTCTCTTGAGGTATCAGGATCTGGGAGTATCAGGGGTCTCTAGGGTATCGGGATCTGGGCCAGGTATCTCTTGGGGTATCAGGATCTGAGCCTTGGGTCTCTGGGGTATCAGGATCTGAGCCTGGGGTCTCTGGGGTATCAGGATCTGAGCCTGGGTCTCTGGGGTGTCAGGATCCGAGCCTGGGCTCTCTGGGGTATCATGATCTAGGGATCAGGGGTATCTGGATCTGGGGTATCAGGTGTCTCTTGGGGTATCAGGATCAGAGCCCAGAGTCTCTGGGTATCAGGATCTGAGCCAGGTGTCTCTTGGGGTATCAGGATCTGAGCCAGGTATCTCCTGGGGTGTCAGGATGTGCGCCTGGGCTCTCTGGGATATAAAGGTCAGAGCCTGGGCTCTCTGGGGTATCAGGATCTAGGGTATCAGGGGTAACTGGATCTGGGGTATCAGGTGTCTCTTGGGGTATCAGGATCAGAGCCCAGAGTCTCTGGGTATCAGGATCTGAGCCTTGGCTCTCTGGGGTATCAGGATCCGAGCCTGGGCTCTCTGGGGTATCAGGATCTGGGGTATCAGGGGTCTCTGGGGTATCAGGATCTGGGGTATCAGGTGGTCTCTGGAGTATCGGTATCTGAGATCAGGCTCTCCATGGTATCAGGATTTGAGCCAGGTGTCTCTTGTGGTATCAGGATCAGAGCCTGGGGTCTCTGGGGTATCAGGTTCTGAGCCTGGGCTCTCTGGGGAATCAAGGTCTTGGGTATCAGGTGTCTATGGAGTATCAGTATCTGAGCCTGGGCTCTGTGGGGTATCAAGATCTGGGGTATCAGGGGTCTCTTGGGTGTCAGCATCTGGGGTACCATGGCTCTCCAGGTTATCCGGATCTGAGCCAGGGCTCTCCGGGGTATCAGGATCTGAGCCACGGGTCTCTGGGGTATCAGACTCTGAGCCTGGGTCTCTGGGGTGTCAGGATCCAATCCTGGGCTCTCTGGGGTATCAGGATCTAGGGTATCAGGGGTATCTGGATCTGGGGTATCAGGTGTCTCTTGGGGTATCAGGATCAGAGCCCAGAGTCTCTGGGTATCAGGATCTGAGCCAGGTGTCTCTTGGGGTATCAGGATCTGAGCCAGGTGTCTCCTGGGGTGTCAGGATCTGCGCCTGGGCTCTCTGGGATATCAAGACCCGAGCCTGGGCTCTCTGGGGTATCAGGATCTAGGGTATCAGGGGTAACTGGATCTAGGGTAGGTATCAGGTGTCTCTTGGGATATCATGATCAGAGCCCAGAGTCTCTGGGTATCAGGATCTGAGCCTGGGCTCTCTGGGGTATCAGGATCTGAGCCTGGGCTCTCTGGGGTATCGGGATCTGGGTTATCAGGGATCTCTGGGGTATCAGGGGTCTCAGGGGTATCAGGATCTGGGGTATCAGGTGTCTCTTGGGGTATCAGGATTAGAGCCCAGAGGCCCCGGGGTATCAGGATATGAGCCAGGCATCTCTGGGGTATCGGTATCTGAGCCTGGGCTCTCTGGGGTAGCAGATTCTGGGGTATCAGGGGTCTCTGGGGGTGTCAGTATCTGGGGTTTCAGGGCTCTCCGGGGTATCAGGGTCTGAGTCAGAGGTCTCTGGGGTGTCAGGATCTGGGGTACCAGGGGTCTCTGGGCTGTCAGGATCTGGGGTACCAGGGGTCTCCGGGTGATCAGGATCTGAGCCAGGGCTCTCCGGGTATCAGGATCTGAGCCACGTTTCTCTGGGGTATCAGACTCTGAGCCTGGGTCTCTGTGGCAACAGAATCTGAGCCAGCGGTCTCTAGGCTATCAGCATCTGAGCCAGGGGTCTGAGTCGTATCGGAATCTGAGCCAGGGGCCTCCAGGCTTTTAGGATCTGAGCTATGGGTCTCTGGGACCGGGATATCATGATCAGAGCCAGTGTTTCTTGGGGTATCAGGATCTGGGGGTATCAGGTGTCTCTTGGGGTATCAGGATCAGAGCCCAGAGTCTCCGGGGTATAAGGATATGAGCCAGGCATCTCTGGGGTATCAGGATCTGAGCCAGGGCTCTCCAGGGTGTCAGAATCTGAGCCTCTGCTCTCTGGGGTATCAGGATCTGAGCCAGGGGTCTCGGGGATATCAAGTTCTGAGCCAGGGGCCTCTGTGGTATCAGGATCTGAGCCAAGGGTCTCTGGGGTATCAGGATCTGAGCCTCAGCTCTCTAGGGTATCAGGATCTGAGCCAGGGGTCACTGGGGTATCAGACTCTGAGCCTGGGTTTCTGTGGTAACAGAATCTGAGACTGGGGTCTCTGGGGTGTCAGGATCTGAGCCTCGGTTCTCTGGGGTATCAGGACCTGGGGTATCAGATTCTGAGCCTCAGCTTTTTGGGGTATCAGCACCTGGGGTATCAGATTCTGAGCCTCGGCTCCTTTGGGTATCAGGACCTGGGGTATCAGATTCTTAGCCTCAGCTCCCTGGGGTATCAGGATCTGAGCCAAGAGTCTCTGGGGTATCAGTATCTGAGCCTCGGTTCTCTTGTGGTATCAGAGTCTGAGCCAGAGCTCTGTGGGGTATCAGGATCTGAGCCAAGGGTCTCTGGGGTATCAGGATCTGAGACAAGGGTCTCTGGTGTTTCAGGATCTGAGCCAGAGCTCTGTGGGGTATTGGGATCTGAGCCTGGGGTCTCTGGGGCATCAGGATCTGAGTCAGGGTCTCTGGGGTATCAGCATTTGAGGCAGGGGTATCCTGTGGTATCAGAATCTGATCCAGGGGTCTCTGGGGTATCAGGTTTTCAGCCAAGGGTCTCTGAGATATCAGACTCTGAGCCTGGGTCTCTGTGGTGACAGAATCTGGGCCAGAGGTCCGAGTGGCATCAGGATCTGAACAGAATGGGACAAAGAGCCCACTTCTCTCTTAATGATGGCAATACGTGTCTTAAAGATGTTAATACATTACAATTGAAACCTATATGTGCTGTGTCCAGGTGCAGGAGGAATAGAAAACAGCCCTGGCACATGAACTGTCAATAACATGGAAAAAGAAAAAGTTCCGAATGGTTGTGGGAACTCCCGTCCCCTGCACTCTATCTGCGGCCTAATGAAGCCAAATATTTCCGTGTCAAAATGATAACAATTGTAAGTTAGGTTAGAAGAGCATTATGCAAATGAGATAAATAGTCATTCAATGTAAGCAATCAATATTCATTAAACATCAAAGTCATTATTAAGACATTCGTTTTTTAAATCAGAAACAGAGACAGAGAAACCCAATGCATTTTGAGAAACACTTCTCTTCATTAGGGGTGTAATAATTTACAGGATCTGAAAATAATCACAAAAGTTTCTAAAGTGAATAATATCTTTTCACAAAATCATGCTTACCAATAAAAACAAATCAAAGAAGGCTTGATTAAATCACCTCCTATCTTAAAAGTTCAATCCAAATAATGAATCTGGGACTTGTCACCCAATTACTTGCTTGAAGTTATAGCTGATCTATAAGGACATAAGAGACCCATATTGGCAGTATGCGCAATAGTGTTCTCTAACACAGGAAATTATGTGTTGTATTCAATAGATCAGAAAAATTTCTTTCCAAAAACCAGGCCCTTAATTTGCTTCAAAAGAAAGCAGAAGTTGTCGTCCCAACTGAAAAGGTTCTCCCTGGCCAGGGAGGATCACCTGGGCAGAGGAGACCAGGGATATACTTCGGAGAACTCCCCAGGTGAGACGCGGTATGACATCAGAGAGGAAGAAAGAGAGGAGGAAGAGATCCCTATAATCTTTATGGGTTATAATACACCTGCCTCGCTTCCTCCCATAAAAACTACCCCGCCAAGATCCAACAACCCCTCCATACATAACCAATCCTCTAAGGTCGCAAAACCGGTTGCACCCAAAAAGTATATATCCCAGAATCCCTGTTTCCCTGTTACGTACCCGAATACTCCCGATCCTTCTTTGCCACATCCTTCGGGTTATTCTTGCCCGAACGCCCAGTCTACATGGACTAAACACTACCGTTCCCATAATCCCTCCTGTTCCGTTCACAATAACAATCCCGGTCATTCCCGTCTGTTTCACAAATCCTATCAATCTCACACTTCTAACCCCCTGGTACAAAAGCTATAATTCCATATGACACTTATTCCCCATCCTACCATGCAGAACATGTAGAAACTTACCGCTCACCTTTTCCAACCTGAATACTTCCTTACACTGTAACAGACAAAGGACTAATGATACACCTGTTTACCTGACATGTCCTTACGCAAGGGTCAGGCAGAGTCAGGCGATTGACCTAAATCACACACACCTGACAGTTCTTTCCTTTCCCCACAAGGATAAATGATGGAGCACGAAAGCAGACGGAGAGCAAGGCAGACTGCACGGCGTGAAGGCTAACTCTAGACAGCAGTTCAAGAGGAGGCAAAAGACGGCGAATACCAAGAGGGTGACAAGGAGAGAAGTGACCTTACCCTTTCCGGTCCAGACCTGTGCAGCCGCCGCAGATGGAAACATAAAACTGCGAACAAAGGCCAGCGTGTGTTGCAGCAGATGTCTACGATACATGAGACCCTCCTCCGCTGAGGCAAAGATAGGTCAAAGTGGTCATACAGGGGTCTTGTCAAGTCCTCTGTACCGTCTAAAGTGTTTGACCGGCAGATGATTATGAAAGCCAAGGGAAGTGAATCCTGCATGGTGAACATTAATACATGAACTGTGTTCCATAAAAATAAGCAAGAATGAACCCGGTGGAGGGATGCTGATGAGAAGGGGCGTTGTCTAAAGTCCCATGATGAACTGTCTATAACCATCGGTGAGAGTGAGCCCGGCAGAGGGAAGCCCACAGCCAAAGGTCAGTGAGAGTGAACCCGGGAAGAGGGAAACTGACCACCAAAAGATGGCGAAAGTGAACCCAGAAGAGGGAACCAGTAACGAGGGGCCAAGCCGAAAACTTGTTTAAAAGGACATTAAGATTTGCGAAGCAAGAAGTATTGCAAAACAAGTGGAAGGGAAGCGCCCCCTTGTCCTTTGTGATCCAAGCCCGGCTGAGGGAGATCCAGGAGTGGAAAACTATCACACAAAGTTAACTGAGAAGGGAACTGTCTTGTGAATTTGTTGAATACAATTACTTAGGGGTTTGCACCCACAAGAATGGGACCCAGGGGTGAAGCCGTCACCCAATGTATACGTGAAGCAGAACTTTGTGTTTGTTTGTTGGATACATCAGGTCTCGAAGGCAAGAGACTTTTTAATGCCAAGAGACTTTAATATCGACAAACCTGATAGCTGGGACGGAACTGTCGGCTTGTGCTGAGAAAGCATGAGTGTGTGCTGTGCTCCAAGGTCCCACCTTGTCCCGTGATGAAAACATGGGGAGGTAGACCCCTGGCAATTGCAACCTGGCTTATTATTTGGAGAACTTCTTTTCTTTATTGAAACCCTATCCCACACTCTTTCTATAATTAGTTGTAAGCAATTGGCAATATGTTTTTCTTAGTATAGGCCCTTTTTATTTTGACACAAAGCCACTAGGACTGCCTTATTTTTCATTTGATGGTCGACGCTTGCTCCAATCTTAGATTTAGGTTTAGCTTAGGCGTTTTTCCACCCTGCATTTATTGTTCAATAAACACCCTTGAACTGTGTACACTTGTGTCTGTCTTTACTGTTGCCACCATGAGTTCCTTGCAATAGGTGCATTCACTACAACCTGCACACACAATGACAAATGGGACCATGTGTTACGCTCACCTGGTTCCACGGGGGCGCCACTCGGCAGTTGGGGTTCAGATGTCCCTCCTTGCGATGCCCAGATGCGACCAGCGGGAGAGTTCTGCCTGGAATACAGGTAAGCTATGTTCAGGACTGGGCAACCGGGGTAAACAACCTCCCGCCTCCCTGTAGGTCTCTCGACCCTTATGGACCTCTCCTCACCTTGGTTTAGATGTTGGCGGGTTCTCCGTCCTGCTGTCTTGGCAGGGGCGCGTTGAGCTTGGTGGGCAATGGCGATCGAGTTGCTTCACTGATGCCAGCCCGTCTTGAGTCTTTCAGGTAGGTCTTATTGCTGTGAATATTGCTGTGCTTGCAAGCCTTTTAAACAATGTCTTTTTCTTCCTAGGTACACGGAAGTCCAATATGTGGCAAGGCGGAACCTGTGTTTCGCCGGTAAGTATGGGCGTTTTTGGAGCGCCTTGATGCGGTGAGTATGCGCTATGCGCTGCGCTTAAGATGCCTTGCCTTTGCTAACCTGTTATCTTTTCCGCTCCACAGGTCGTGGTACTCGGCCAGAGTATGGAATTTCCGTCGTGATGCTGATTGAGGAGCGGCCGGCGAGGTAAGCCTTAAGGCACAGTTCGTTAATTGTACAATCTCTAATGCCTTGTTTGTTCTCTTTTACAGGTCCGTCGATCCGTGGGAGCGCTGGTTCCAGGATGATGGTCGGAAGAGCTGCGGACTGCTGGCGATGAAGTTCAGGTAAGCTGCTGCCTTTTTCTCACGATGTCTTCTCCTTTCCTTTGCAGGTGCTGTCCTTATGAGGTTTGTGGCTGAAGCTGAACATGGTGAGCGTTACGTTGCAGTAATGCAAACTAACGCGAAGCGTGTCAATCTATTCGGGTGTGGTTTAAATAGCTTCAGGAAAGAAGTCCAGGTAAAATAGTCCCCATGGTACCACACCCAAAAACACTACACTACAAGCCTGGTTTCAAGGAGCCAGGTTGTGAGGATGACTCCACATGAGTGGCATTAATGAAAAGTAGTTCCCAAGCACAAGTCCATATTCAAACATGAGCCTGGCGCCAAAGGCTCCAGGACTGGCCCCAAGAAGGCCTATGCTGCAATTTCTTGGGTTTAGTGGGGGCAGGAATCAAGACTCTCCCTGGCCCATAGTTTAGCCAGGGGGTCTTTAGAGTGGGTCGTGACAGCACTCCCCCGCAAGGCCCCTCTCAAGGTGTTCCTTATGTCTGGACCAGGCTTAGTTGGGATGTTTTGATGGTAGCTTTTGATCAGACACGGTGCGTGAATATTTTCACAGGGTTTCCAGGATCTGTCTTGGGGTCCAAAACCTTTCCAATCTATTAGATAGTATAATCTCCCCCATGAGTACTTAGAATCCAGTATGCCTTTAACTTCGAATTCAAGTTCTCTGTCGACAAGAATGGGTTTCGAAGCTGCTTCAATCCGTGTACCAGGTTGCATTGGTTTTAAAAGGGACACATGAAATACCGGTTGGATGCGTAGATTGGATGGTAAATCTAACTTGACGGCTACTGGACTGATAATCGTCTTGATGGTGTAGGGTCCCAAATACCTGGGTTGAAAGGTCTGGGTTCCTTTGATGGGTATAAACTTGGTGGCTAGCCACACCTTGTCTCCTACTTGATAATCAGGGGCCTTCGTCCTGTGTTGGTCGGCAAATTGTTTTTGCTTGGCTTTGGCGTGAATCAGATGTTCTCTGGCCTTTTTGAAAGCTTGAGTGATGCTGGTGTGAAGGGTTTTAACCGCAGGCATTTCCAATTTGGTTGGGAGATCCAATTCTGAGGTACGCGGGTGTCTACCATATAAGGTATAAAAAGGTGTTTGGCCAGTACTGGAATGTAAGGAGTTGTTATATGCGTACTCAGCTATCCATAGTAAGTCCTTCCAGTCTCTCAGCTCGTGATGCAACATACACTGTAAGTATTGCTCAAGGGTCTGGTTGGTCCTTTCGGTCTGACCGTCCGTTTGGGGATGGTGGCTAGTGGATAACCGGACGTCAATTTGCGCCATTGCACAACACTTTCTCCAAAAGTTAATCAGTACTGATGGGAATCCATGTCATTTAACAATATTGTCCAGAAATATCTTGGCTAGAGTGGATGCATCTGGAAGGCCTTTGAGTGGAATAAAGTGGGCCATCTTAGAGAATAGGTCTACGACTGCAAGAATGGTGTTAAACCCTTGACTGGTAGGCAGATCTGTGATGAAGTCGAGGGAAAGGGTGTGCCATGGCACTGGAGCAGTGTCCAAAGGTCTCAAAAGACCAGATGGTTTATGTTTTTGCAATTTGTTTTGTGCGCAGACTCCACAAGATTGAATGTATTGGATTATATCTCTCCGCCAGGTAGGCCACCAAAAGTTCTGTTTAACCTTGGCTAAGGTCTTGGTGATTCCAGGGTGCCCTTCGATTAGGGAATCGTGGTAACCTGAAATGACTTGCTGTTGTAGGTCCTTGGTGGGTATGTATAGGCGGTCCATCAAAAGGGGTAAGCTGTCTTGGATGGAATATTGTTCTCCTTGCGCTTGCCATGCAAGGATGGCATCCGGATTCATGATTTGTTGAATTTTCTTTTTCAGCTCCATGAGTGTTAAGGCTGTGGTCAGGCCTAAAAGTTTGTCTTCAGGTATGATGGGGACCAGATCTGGGGCTGTAAAAACCAAGTCATCAGTTTCAGTACGAGAAAGTGCGTCAGCCTTTCCATTCTTGACGCCTGGTCGAAAAGTTATGACAAAATCATATTCAGCGAAGAAGAGAGCACATCGCAGCTGGCGTGAAGATTGGGCCTTTGCTGTTTTAAGATACTGCAGGTTTCGGTGGTCAGTAATAACTGTAATGGTGTGTCTGGCTCCCAGAAGGTAGTGTCGCCAGGCTTTGAAGGTGGATTTGATTGCCAAGAGTTCTTTGTCGGTGATGGTGTAGTTAATTTCTGGAGGTGAAAACTTCTTTGACCAGAAGGCCACTGGATGTAGCTGGCCAGTTTCGGGATCTCTTTGTGAGAGGACAGCTCCCATTGCTATACTGGAAGCGTCCGTCTCTACGATATATGGGAGGTCAGGACGTGGATGTCGTAAGATCGGTGCTGAGGTGAATCTTTTCTTTAGTTCCTGAAAGGCTTTTTCTGCATCTTTGGTCCAGGTGAATTTCGTTATTTTTTCGTAACAACACGGTGATTGGGGAACGATTTGGGAGAAGTCTGGTATGAACCGACTATAAAAGTTTGCAAAGCCTAACATACTTTGTATTCCCTTTCAGTGGCGGCCGTTTTCATTGGGTGGGGGGGCACCGCCCCCCCATCCAGGACGCTCCCCAGGGAAGAGTGTTCGAACAACATAAGTTGTTATGTGTGCAGCAGAACAGATTCAGAAGAAGTTCTGATCTGAATCTGTTCTGCTGCATTTCGTGACAGTGAGCAAAACAAAAAAAAACTATATATATATATATATATATATATGCCAGCACCCACACTCGCTGACTGTGTGTGCGCTTCGTTGCCTTGCCTGCATATTCATCATGGGCCGGCTGCCACAGGGGCGCGTCCCTTTTTACGCAGATTCTTTCTGCAGTAAAGTGTGTGGAGCTCGTAGCTCCACGCACTCTACGTAACCCCATCAACTAGGAGGCTGGCGGGGCGATAGAGGGGTGGCCCCGCCAGCATTAATATCATGTGCGCAAACAGCGCAGTGGATCTGATCATTTCAGTGCTGCTTTCAGTTAGTCAGGGGACAAGGGCGCATAACAACAGAAATGTGATTGGCTGTTTGCCAGCCAATGACATTTCAGTATGGGTGGGGTGAAGGGCGCATGGTGCGTGCGTGCCACACTGCCACCTTCATTTTGTCTTGGGATGGATCCTGACAGAGCAGAGGTGTTAGAAGCCAACTCCGACCGGGCTCCCTGGACGGCCACCGCTGTCGCTGCCAGTAAGCAACTTAACTTGTAGTGTTGCAGGCAGCCTGGCCTGGAAATCATTCCCCAGGACAGACTGCTCCAGGACCGGGAGGACCGCCCAGAGACCTGCCCTGGGAAATGAAATGCGGGGCTTGCGGGGCTAGCAGGGCCTTGTTTTGTTGGACAACTTGAGACTACGTCGCCTCTAGGCCAGGCGGCAGGCCGGTTGGCCCTGCATAGCCTGGCTAGCACTTGTGTGTGGCTCTCCTCTCCTCTGACTCAGACCGGTGAATCACGACAGTGTGAGTCGGAGGAGAGCCCAGCCCGGGCGTCATCGATGCGGGGCCTCCTCGGCCTGCTGTCGAATTACATAAGGCCGTCCTTATGACACCGAGTCTTACTCCATGGGGCTGCTGCGCTTCAGGTACGTGTTAGCGGAACAGTTTTAACATGCTTTTAACCAAAGCGAGTGTACCTAATAGACCACGGCTGTTGCTATATTCAGGAGAGCTGTAGGCTGTCAGTGTTGGAGGTACACACGGTTTGGGGTGTTCTTCCTAAAGCTTTTAGAAAAGGTACCAGTTTTAATAAATTGTGACTTTGATAAATTGTTTCTGCACACGTTTAGCAAAACGGCGAGTTTATTTCCCGGCTTCAATGAAGAAGTGGGGACATGTAGCCGCCATCTGATACGACATAGGGCATTTGGACTAGTAGATATGGTCCCTGTGGCTCGTCCGAGACCATCCCATGGCGAAAGCTGCAAAAGAGTGCCTGCTGCCAAAAAAGTGTTTTATTGCCTGTGGCTCTGCGAGTTTCCTACTGCAGGCCGTCTGTGCTGAGTGTGTACTGTAAATGTTTTGGCTCTGACCACACCTATGGGCCAGCACATCTGCAGGCCCCGCCCCAAACACGAGTCTGTCAGGTACAATCAATTCATAACATTCATAAGTCAGTGAAGGACCTGGCCATCCTTCACTGACTTATGAAAATGACAACGAAGAGGGACCAGCGGGGAGTTGCGGTTTCAGTTGATAGAGACAATCCCTGCAATGAGTCTATTCGTTAATCTAGAACTCAATTCAGACCGTTTCCATGTATGTTACCTGCCAAAATGGAACATCGAGAGCACTTCCCTCACAGTCGGAAAGAGCAGCAGCCATTCACCCGGCTTAAACGACCCTTTGCCATACTAATCAGTTTTAGGTGAGATCGGCTATTCGGCTATGCAGGGGTGTGTGCTTGTTTTTTTTGGGGAAAGGGCATGCAAGCACTGGTGCATTAGCAGGCCACCAGCAAGCAGTATGGGACTCCAGCCCAGTTCAAGAGTTCCCTCCATCAGGCTCGGACTAGCCTATAGGGCAATAGGCCCACGGCTGAACCAAAACACAAAATGCTGGTGTGGGGCCCTTTTTTGGCCAATGTGGGCCAGTTTGATGAGTTACTTCACTATGTGGCTAGTAGCTATGACCAGTGTTGCTCAATGTATATTCTTTAAAATGCACAATTTGCTTCACTTTTTATCAAAAAACTCTCCCTTTGGTACTATTCAAACAGTGTCACAAAAGGAATGAATAGCCTTTTGCAACTGTGGGCCACTTTTTCATTGGTGCCCGAGACAATTGTATGGCCCAGTCCGACCCTGCTCTCCATTGACCCCTGTGAACGCCTTTATGCACAGAAGTATTGCCACAGAAAAAGATGTTTGATCATTCCCCAGGAGGACAGTCCGCTCCAGGACCGTCCGGAGCCCTGCCCTGGGAAATGAAATTCACGGGGAAGTTGATGGCAGGTTGCGCAAATGGCAGAATGGTCCGAGTTCCTGGGATTCTAGTAGCAGTGCCAGGCAAATGCCTAATACAATACACAAGCCAAAACTTTTGCGTTTGCCAATGCTTATTTTCAGAAGGAGTTCAGTGAAGGACAAAGAGTGCTTCTAAATCGAGTTGCTGAAGGCAGACCTGGTAAAGACATTTTTATAAGACCAGTAGTGCGTTTAGAGCTCCAATTAAGTCATTAACTTAAGACTGCTTTGAAAAAACAATGGCAGGCACTTTGAGCACAAAGTCTGATGGTAATGCCGGAAAAAGCTATCTCAAAGAGCTCTCATGATGATGTGTTTTGCCCAGGGAAGGGCAGGACATGGGTGGAATGGCCATAGGGATTAGCTTGGCCATGGGCAGTCAATGGGTGGGTGAATAACCAAGCAACACCTACATACTTTCTATCCCTCCTCACATGCCATTTCTCCCTAGCTGTACAAATACAATGCTGTCAGGTTAGTGTGGTACTACTGTATTTGTAGTTATTTTGTGGGTTATTTTAGAAAATGAATAAAATCACACCTTAACAAGAGGATGAACACATGTTTATGCCAGTAATAGCATGACAAAAATATATTTTTCCATCATTACTGGCTATCTATATAATGAATGTCTTTATGCATACAGCATAGTACCAGATATTCTCAATACAAGCTGATGTAAAATACACCATCAGACTTGCATACGTAAGAATAATGCACCACCATTAGTACGTAAAACCTGATGCTTTTTATGTCGTATTTCTGTGGGCTTGGACAGTAAATTGCACAGTATGGAAGACATTTTTCAAAATATTTTGCGGGGGAGAACCCTCACGGACCCCCTTGGTGTGGTGTGGGCTTGCTCGCTGCACTCGCTCGCTCCCAAATTCTCCCAGAGAAATGTACGCCACACCATCTTTCAAAGTCACCAGCCGCCACTGCTCCCTTTATTGACGTCGGTGATGGCCATTTCAGAACGGCGTCGACCTTGTGCAGGTCCATCCTGATGCCTCCGGGAGTAAGGATGAAGCCTAGGAACTCCACTTCCGTTACATGAAAAAAGCACTTTTTCAGCTTGGCAAATAAACGATGTTCGCAGAGCTTGGCGAGGACTGAACGGACGTGCTTGATATGGTCTTGTTTAGAAGTTGAGTACACCAGGATATCATCTATGTACACTAGGGCTCAGACATCAATTAACTCTCTCAAGACGTCATTCATGAAGTATTGGAATGCTGCCGGTGCGTTGCATAACTCAAAGGGCATGACTTGATATTCGAATAACCCATATTTAGTATGGAAAGCGGTTTCCCATTCGTCGCTGCTTCTGACCAGAACCAGGTGATACGCTCCCCGAAGATCCAATTTGGTGTAAATTTGAGCGTCCTTGACCTGGTCCAGCATTTCCGGAATAAGTGGCAAAGGGTAACGGTTCTTCACCGTGATCTGGTTTAATGCTCGTAATCAATACAGGTCCTTAAGTCCCCTTTATTTCAGCACGAAGAACAAAGGACTGGCTGCAGGGAACTGCGATGGATGGATAAATCTGGTTGCGAGGTACTGGTCTAGATAGGACTTCAGGTGAAGATTATCAGGTTCAGTCAGAGCATAGATCCTCCCACAGGGGACTTGGGCACCAGGAACAAGGTCGATTTGACAGTCATAGGGCCTATGGGGTGGCAGGGTATTGGCTTGTTCCTTCTGGAATACATCCTGGAAATCATGGTATTTCTCAGGTAAGGTACTGGTTACACCTAAGATAGATGTCGTGGTTCCGGGAGTTGTAGAATTACTGAAAGCAGTCTTCTGTTCTTGATAGTAACAGGCTGGAGAGCAGTCACTGGGGAAGGTTAATTTCCTGGCTCGCCAGTTAATCGAAGGATTATGAGCGACTAACCATGGCATCCCTAGTATAAGCCGAAATTGAGGTGCCTTGATGAGGTCGAACGAAATGAGTTCCCTATGCCCGTCCTGGCACAGCAATGTTATCTCAGCTGTGCATTGGGTTACAGGTCCGGAAGTGATTTCAGTCCCATCCACTGTAGTCACCTTATCTGCAATCGGCTTGGAACATAAGGGAAGTCCCATCTCTGCAGCCATATCTCGATCAATATAATTCCCGACTGCCCCACTGTCAATGTAAGCTTCTATGGCATGCATTCTGGACGACTGTTGGTTATTGATCAAGATCACTGGTATTGCAAAGGTGTGAGGTCGGTGGCTCCTTTCCCTCACTCGACAAGCTGACCTCTACGTTTTCCGAGCTTGGTAGTTTTCCGATTGATGTTCTTTCTCTTGGTCTTTTTCCGTGGCCCCAACGACCTTCCTAGGGGGTTTCACTGGGCAGTCCTTCAAGAAGTGCCCAGATTTACCACAATACAGACACAGTTGTTGTTGCCTTCTTTTATCTCGCTCTTGTTTTGTTAATGGGGGTCGCACTCCTCCAAGTTGCATGGGCTCAGCAGAATTTTCTTGTGCATGAGTTACATTGTCTCTAGACCGAACATACACCACCCGTGGATCCATTTTGGAGTGATCTGCTTTTCGGTCTTGCAGCTGGTGGTCTAATTGTATAACCAAATTTATGAACTCCGAACAGTCTCGAGGAGGGTCCACTACTTGAGCTAGAACATCTTTTAATTCGTCTCGTAAACCCAGATGAAACAACGTGGTTCTTTTGTTTTCAGGCCACCTAGCTTCAGCGACCAATCTGTTGAAAGTAGCAATGTACGTTAACATTTCCTGATTTCCCTGTTGGGGGGAAAGGAGATCATTGTCCACTACTTGCTCTCGGGTATGACGAGCAAAA
Source organism: Ambystoma mexicanum (assembly GCF_040938575.1). NCBI lineage: Eukaryota > Metazoa > Chordata > Amphibia > Caudata > Ambystomatidae > Ambystoma > Ambystoma mexicanum. The sequence continues at coordinate 1,524,684,378 of NC_090922.1, read as the reverse complement.
AGTTTCTCCATTTCCCTCTGAAATCCCCCAAAGTCATGTAGCAGAGGATCATCATGTGTCACCAATGGAACTGACCAGTCTGCTGCGCTACCGCTCAGGTATGACAAGACAAAGGCCCCCGAGCCTGGTCGTTTGGAAATGTTCCAGGCCTGCAAAGAAAGTGAAGGCGGCATTGATTCATGAATGTGGCGTATTTCTGTGGATCACCCGTAAATTGCTCCGGTGGGGCCAAAGGAACTATTCCTGGTAGCACGACTTGCACCGGAGTAGAAGAAGTGGATGGCAGGGTAGGATTCTGCATCATTGGGTTGTTTCCCGGTAGGGGGTCTGGCCTGCTTGTGATTGCAAGTATTGTCTGCTAATGTCTTCAGTGAGCTCCTTAGTCATTATTAAATCTCTTCTGAGAGCATTAGTCTCCTGACGAGCAGAATGAACCTCGGCGCGCAGTTCTCCTATTAGTTGGGCCAATTGGTCTAATTCTGAGGTTTCCATGGCACCCAGGTGGATTTAGTTTTGGAGGCTTCGAGTTCTGTTATGCTCACCTGGTTCCACGGGGGCGCCACCCAGCAGTTGGGGTTCAGATGTCCCTCCTTGCGATGCCCAGATGTGACCAGCGGGAGAGTTCTGCCTGGAATACAGGTAAGCTATGTTCAGGACTGGGCAACCAGGGTAAACAGCCTCCCGCCTCCCTGTAGGTCTGAGACCCTTCTGGACCTCTCCTCACCTTGTTTTAGATGTTGGCGGGTTCTCCGTCCTGCTGTCTTGGCAGGGGCATGATGAGCTTGCTGGGCAATGGCGATCGAGTTGCTTCACTGATGCCCGTCTTGAGTCTTTCAGGTAGGTTTTATTGCTGTGAATATTGCTGTTCTTGCAAGCCTTTTAAACAATGTCTTTTTCTTCCTAGGTATGCGGAAGTCCAATATGTGGCAAGGCGGAACCTGTGTTTCGCCGGTAAATATGGGCGTTTTTGGAGCGCCTTGATGCGATGAGTAGGAGCTATATGCTGCGCTTAAGATGCCTTGCCTTTGCTAACCTGTTATCTTTTCCTCTCCACAGGTCGTGGTACTCGCCCAGAGTATGGAATTTCCGTCGTGATGCTGATTGAGTAGCGGCCGGCGAGGTAAGCCTTAAGGCACAGTTCGTTAATTGTACAATGTCTAATGCCTTGTTTCTTCTCTTTTACAGGTCCGTCGATCCGGGGGAGCGCTGGTTCCAGGATGATGGTCGGAAGAGCTGCGGACCGCTGGCGATGAAGTTCAGGTAAGCTGCTGCCTTTTTCTCACGATGTCTTCTGCTTTCCTTTGCAGGTGCTGTCCTTACGAGGTTCGTGGCTGAAGCTGAAAACGGTGAGCGTTACGTTGCAGTAATGCAAACTAACGCGAAGCGTGTCAGTCTATTCGGGTGTGGTTTAAATAGCTTCAAGAAAAAAGTCCAGGTAAAATAGTCCCCATGGTACCACACCCAAAAACACTACACTACAAGCCTGGTTTTAAGGAGCCAGGTTGTGAGGATGCCTTCACATGAGTGACATTAATGAAAAGTAGTTCCCAAGCACAAGTCCATATTCAAACATGAGCCTGGCGCCAAAGGTGCCAGGACTGGCCCCAAGAAGGCCTATGCTGCAATTTCTTGGGTTTAGTGGGGGCAGGAATCAAGACTCTCCCTGGCCATAGGTTGGCCAGGGGGTCTTCAGAGTGTGGGTCGTGACACCACGTGACCATCCACATCATAGATGCATAAGCAACCTGTGGGTGTATCCTCAGTTTCCATGCTGTGATCCAAATGGGACTCCTACATATCCTCTACAGCCTCATAGCCGGCAAGTAAATCTCACCAGCGGCCAAGATTGAAGCGATATTCCCGGTATTATACAAAGGGGTAAACTGAAGGGGTGCAAAATACAGCTGCACATCGACACATCAGTAAAACCAACAGCCCAACACTCCAGGGGCATAGCCTTTAATATACATCACCAAGTTGAAAGGGAACTGCAGGCGCTCAACAACACTGATGTCATCGAACCATCCACCGGACCCACCCCATTGGTCTCCCCGGTTGTGCCAGTCTCTACGAAGGGCCCTGAAGGACAGATACAGCTCTGTGTTGACATACACATCCCTAACCAGGCCACGCCAATGGAACTATAAGCACAAAAGTGATGGGTGGAAGGTTCTGAATGAATCTGAACCACTGGCATTGCTCTGGGCCACCTTCCACACCACCGTTTTTTAGCCCGTCTGCGCCATTGCAAAAGGGGTCCAGCCATATGCAAATCAGTCAGGTACTGCCACCAATGGTAGCAGCCCAGCCCGAACTGCTAGGCCAGTTCCCCTCTGCACGGAAACACAAGCAACCCCAGACATGTTTTGGCCTTGTTGGGCCTCTTCAGTGAGGTGCAGCTTGGTTCCCTATGGCGCAGCGAGCAAGGACCCACGTCTGAGCATACCCTCTCTCACATAGTGAGACAAACAATAAGCACAAAAGTGATGGGTGGAAGGTTCTGAATGAATCCGAACCACTGGCATTGCTCTGGGCCACCTTCCACACTGATACGATGCTCCTGCTAAACAGTGCCAGAGTATTTTCGAGACTCGAACTTAACAAAGGGTACCACCTGGTAGAGCTGAGTGAAGAATCTGAAACATTACAATAGTCATGGCTCAGCTGGGGCTATTCCGATATAAGAGACTCAACTTTGGCATATCTTCAGCGCCTCGGGAATGTGGGGTAAACTATCCAAGAGCAATTCTTCTGACCCAGATTCCCCTTCCTCCTCACCTGCCCGTGAATCCTCGGATGAGTCTTCTGAAGATATATCCCTCCGGCTTCTCCAGGCGTGCTCTGGCGTTTTTGAAACAAGTCTTAAGAAGAGCCCTGCCAGAGGCCACCCTGCCTACTAGCAGCCGGTCCAGCAGTGGGGACCTCCAGGGGGACCGCCCCACGACCAGGGAAAAGCAAAGCTGAAAAACCCTGGGACGATGTTAAACCTGCGGTTCTTGAATGCAGTCGACTTCGTGAGACGAAAATGGCATATCCAGTCTTTCCAGAAGGTGTTGAAGAGGATACGCAAATGCGTGTTAACAGATGCGTTGTAGGAACGCAAGGTAAGAGTAAGGGAGAAAATTCTGAGAAGGCTCAGAGTGGAAAAACGCTCCGAAGGAAAGCGGAGCGCAGAGGAGGGGCAGAATGGCGGTAGGTAGAACGAACCGCTAGGAGAAAGTGAGGAAGGAGGTACGGAGAAGACAAAGCAAGGAAGGCGGGAAGGCAGTGGGAACCACCAGAACAGTGGACGGAGAACAAGCGTGTATACCCAAAGAAGGAGGGATGCAACGCATCGTCGCTTAGGCGTGACGCGTATATGTACGTGACGCGCAGTAAACAACTAGAGCGCTGCATTAGTTTCCACTCAGTAGCCCTTCTTGCATTTCCACCATAGATTCCAGGGACGGCGGATCGTGACAGCATGACCCCTTCTTATGGGCACCCCTCCTGGTTTGCCTGGATGATTTCTATGAAACTGACGTAGGAGCCTGGTAGCCTTCACATTCCTTTCAGGTTCCCATGATCTTTCGGACCAGGGATACCCTTTCCAGAGTATGAGGTATTGGACTCTGCCTTTTTTGTACCTGGAGTCCAATATTTGGGAGACCTCATATTCCTGGGTGTCTTCTGGAGTCGGTGTCTTCTTTCTCAGTCGCCTTTTATATGGGTCGAATTTGTATTCCTTGAGCAGGGATGTGTGAAATACAGGGTTTACTCTTCGTAAGGAAGATGGCAAAGAGAGTCGGAAGGCTACCGGATTGACACATTTTTCAATTGAGTAAGGACCAATGTATCTTGGGGCAAACTTCCCAGGATGGACCCATCTTGGAAGATACTTGGTTGACAACCACACTTTATCACTGACTTTCCATTTAGGATTGGGTCTTCTACCCTTGTCGGCCCATCTTTTGTTCTTCTGGAGGCTGTCTGACAGATTCTCTTGAACCTCCTTGTGTGTGTCTCTGAGTGTGTGCAGCAGCTGATCGATGGTAGGTAACGAGGTGGGTTGCATGGTAGAAAAAGGGATGTGATGAGGATTGTATCCATAGGTACACTTGAATGGACTCATTCCGATTGCTGAGTGTACTGTGTTGTTATAAGAAAACTCAGCCACCGGTAATAGCTGATGCAAATCATCCTGTGTTTGGTGACAACAAAATCTTATGTATTTCTCGAGAGTAGCGTTAAGACGCTTCGTTTGTCCATTGGACTAAGGATGGAAACCTGAAGATAAAGCTCTTTGGATCTGAAGTTGTTTGCAAAGAGCAGTCCAGAATTTCGAGGTGAATTGGGTACCTCTGTCAGAAACTATGGTAAACGGAATTCCATGTAGACACACAATGTCTCTGAGAAAGGCAAGGACCATCTCCGAAGCTGACGGAGTGCCCCTCATAGGAGTGAAATGAGCCAATTTGCTAAAGGAATCGACTACCACCATGATTGCCGTGTATCCTGCCGAGTCTGATAATTCTACAATGAAATCCATCGAGAGGTGTTGCCAGGTTCCCGAAGGAAGACCGTCTTGTTGAAGAAGTCCCAAGGGCTTTGCTGTATTATATTTGTTTCTTGCACAGGTGGGACATGAGGAGACGTACTCCTTGGTATCTTTAGCCATCCTCGGCCACCAGAAATGTTGACGTAATAGTTCCAGTAGTGGCAGACTGACCCTTGTGGCCTGCGGTAGGTATATCATGGCACCATGTAAGTGCCTTGGTCCTGAGCTCCTGAGTTGGAAGATACAATCCTTCCTCCCGAAACCAAAGGTTCCCTCTTTGAGTCAAGAGAGGAATAAGGGTGGTGGATGGGTCTTTCTGGGCTTCAAGAACATCTTGTAAGAAAGTGTTTATGGAGTTGATAAAGGTTTTACCCTGCAGTAAGTATTCGTGACCTGAGTACTTTCCTGATTCTCCCCCATGACTTCTAGAAAGAGCATCGGCTAAATGATTTTCCTTCCCTGGTAGATAGGTCAGTTCGAAGTCAAATTGGGAAAAGTAATATGCCCATATGGCATGGTGGGAATTCCTGCATTCCATTTGTTGTAGTATGCTAAGGTTTCTATGATCTGCGCGGACTTGAAAAGGAAACCTTGCTCCCTGCAGAAGATGTCACCACTCCTCGCAAGCTTGTCGAATGGCAAGGAGTTCCTTTTCGATCACCGAGTAATTCTTCTCACTAGAATTGAGGGTTCTTGATTAGTAAGCAATTGGGTGTTCCAACTGGTCTTCCTTTTTCTGTAAAAGAGCGGCTCCGAGGGCCCCATATGAAGCGTCAGTGACAATGATAAAAGGCTGTGTCTGATCAGGTTGGCTAAGTATTGGAGCGGTGGTAAAAGCTTCTTTTAATTGATGGAAGGCTCGATCGGCTTCGATTGACCATGTGAACTTTACACCCTTTTTTTACAGGGCGGTTATTTGTAGGACAATGTTGGAAAACCCGGTGATGAATTTCCGGTAAAAATTGGCTAAGCCTAAAAATCGTTGAACATTCTTGACCGAAGCGGGAGTGGGCCACTGGGATATTGCCTTGACCTTGTTCGGATCCATAGTCAGTTGGTCTTCCGAAAGTATAAATCCCAGATAAGTAACAGAAGAGGCTTCAAACTGGCTCTTTTCAGGTTTTGCGAAGAGATGATTATGTCTTAGACGTTCCAAGACTTCCTTTACATCCAGACGATGCTGCTCAAGAGTCTTTGAGAAGACCAATATATTGTCCACTAGATACACTACCACCTTGCTGAACAACAAATCAGAGAAAATCTTGTCCATAAACCTTTGGAATTGAGCGGGAGCATTAACTAAGCCAAAAGGCATTACCCTGTACTCAAACGGATCCAGGGGTGTACGAAAAGCCGTCTTCAATGCGTCTCCTTTATGTATTCTTAGTAAATGATAAGCACCCCTGAGATCCAATTTTGTAAACCATTTTGCTCCTTGCACAGCCTCCAGAATGTCCTTGATAAGAGGCATCGGGTAGCGGTCTCTGATTGTCTGACTGTTCAGACCTCGATAGTCGATACAGGGCCTGAGCTCCGTGGTACCCTTCTTGGGGATGAAGAACAGAGAAGCCCCTGCAGAAGAGGTCGATTCTCGGATGAGACCATTCTGTAGATTGGTGGCTAGATATTCCCTCAGGGCGTCTTTCTCTGGTAGGGACAACGGGAACATTCTTCCGAACGGAACCTCTGCCTCTGGTTTTAATTCAATTCTACAGTCTTCTGTTCTGTGAGGTGGGAGAGGCTTGGGTTGGATGTCGGAAAAAACATCTGAATACTCCTGGTATTCCTCCGGGATACCAATCACGCTCTTGATGGGCATTGTGTTATTAGCTTGAATCGGCTCAGTCTCTTGAGACAAACAGGTGTGTAAACAGAGGTCAGAGCGGAATTCCAGCGTATTTGCGCTCCAGTCAATACCGGGATTGTGTCTCCTTAGCCAAGGGATTCCCAGGATCATTGGGAAGTGGGCCGCCCTTATCAAGTCAAATGCAATTCTTTCTCAATGGCTGTTCATCCTGACTATTAATTCATGAGTTTCTTGTTTGATGGGACCCGGGGATAGGGGAGAGCCATCTACCCCTTCCACAGGTATTGGTAGATGCTTACTTCTTCTAGGTATGGCGTGCTTTGTTGCCCATTCATCGTCCATGAAATTGCCAGCTGCTCTGCAGTCTAGCATGGCCAGGCATTCCACCTTACAGTTCTTCTTCCATTCTAATACCACCTTGAGGATCATGAGCTGGTGTGAGACTTCCTCTACTATGGGGTTTTTTGAAACACATGGATTGGCCCGATAGACCCCTGCCGTGTCCCTGTTCACGGACGGGGTTGTTCGTTTCCCGACCTCCTAGGAGGGACCTCAGGACAATCCCTCAGAAGATGCTTGTCAGATCTGCAATACAGGCACAGTCTCAAGTCCTTTCGCCGTTTTCTCTCTGCAGCCGGAAGGGGTCCTCTGGTAGTCCCCATTTGCATGGGTTCTTCCGTTGAAGGTTTATTCCTTTCTGGGGTGGTCTGCACACTGGGAGAAGGAAGGTGAGGAGCAAGCAACCTGGGTCGTCTTCTTTCTGCCCGGCGCTCCGACAGTCGGAATTCAATTTGTAGAGCTAGGAAAATCAGTTCCTGAAATGATGCAGGTCTAGCAATTCTTGACAGTTCGTCCTTTATCTCCTCTTGTAAACCCCTTCTGAATAAAGTCTGTCTTGCAGAGTCTGGCCATCCAGTCTCCTGGGCTATCCTCTGGAAATTGGTCAGGTATATCTGGACATCAGATGTGCCTTGTTTGGTGTCTAAGAGGTTTTCATGAGATGTAAACAACACCTCTGGTCTTTCGAACCTGGTCCGGAACTGTTGGATAAAAGTTCCATAAACAGTGAGGGCTGGATCGGCATCGGTGACCAGCAGGGTTGCCCAGGCCACGGCATTACCTGTTAAGTTTGAGACAACAAATCTGACTTTGGCCCGGTCTAATGCAAACATCTTGGGGCGAAAAGTGAAGTAAATTTGACAGGCGTCCAGAAATTCTTTAAGTCTTTTGGGATTCCCGTCGTATTTGCTGCATGGTAAAGATACTGGTGGGAGATCCGCCCGATCTTCTCTACGTAAGAACTGTTGTCTTATTGCAGCATTGTCTGCCTTCAATGCATTGTTCTCTGTTTTCAAAGTCTGTAGTTCGACTGTAATACCTTGTAGGGCTTTAACAAGCTCTTGGTATTGTTCTAAACTGGCCATCTCTTGGCGTTGCAAACTCTCAGGAATGTGGGGTAAACTATCCAAGAACAATTCTTCTGACCCAGATTCCCCTTCCTCCTCACCTGTCCGTGATTCCTCGGATGAGTCTTATGAAGATATCTCCCTCCGGCTTCTCAGGCGTGCTCTGGCTTTTTTTGGACGAGCCTTAGGAAGAGGCCCGCCGGAGGCCACCCTGCATACTAGCAGCCGGTCCGGCAGTGGGGACCTCCAGGGGGACCGCCCCACAAACAGGGAAAAGCAAAGCTGAAAAACCCTGGGGCGATGTTAAACTGCGGTTCTTGAATGCAGTCGACTTCGTGAGACGAAAATGGCATATCCAGTCTTTCCAGAAGGTGTTGAAGAGGATACGCAAATGCGTGTTAACAGATGCGTTGTAGGAACACAAGGTAAGAGTAAGGGAGAACATTTTGAGAAGGCTCTGAGTGGAAGAACGCTCCGAAGGAAAGCGGAGCGCAGAGGAGGGGCAGAATGACGGTCGGTAGAACGAACCACTAGGAGAAAGTGAGGAAGGAGGTATGGAGAAGACAAAGCAAGGAAGGCGGGAAGGCAGCGGGAACCACCAGAACAGTGGACGGAGAACAAGCGTGTATACCCAAAGAAGGAGGGTTGCAACGCATCGTCGCTTAGGCATGACGCGTATATGTACGTGACGCGCCGTAAACAACTAGAGCGCTGCATTAGTTTCCACTTAGTAGCCCTTCTTCCATTTCCACCATAGTTTCCAGGGACGGCGGATCGTGACACAGCGGCAGAGATTTTCTAGGAGGAAATTAGGAAGGTCATATGCCACAACCGCACTGTGTCAACTATAGTAACAACCTCCTTATATTCGGAAGATCGCAAGAATCCCATGACGCCAGCTTGCTCAGTCTGCAAAGCACTAGACAAGGCCAATATCACACTCAATAAAGAGAAGTGTGCGTTCAATTAATCAACGCTGAAGTTCTTTGGACACATATTTTCTGAAAAGGGTATAGAACAAGGTCCAGACAAAATGGTTCCATGTGTTAAAATTGCGGCAAAAATGGCTGTGAAGACAAAATATTGCGGCAAAAATGCTGTGGTTTTTACACCCAAACAATGTAAAGGATGCGGGGGATACCCCGCAATCCGCGGACCATTATACCATTTAATGGGAGCGGGGGATATCCCCGCAGCCCCTGCTCCCTTTAAATGGTGTAATGGGGTACACCTTTAACGGGTCAAAACACAGCATTTTTGCCGCATTTCTTTTTACAAGCAATATTTTTGCCACAATTTTATCACTGCATACCGACAGAATCAAGGCCTTGACCGAAGCCCCCTGCTCTTCAAATGTAGCCCAGGTCCACTCCTTTCTAGGGATAGCAAGCGATTGTACACAAAACCTCTGTGCCTTCGCCTCTACCAATGCCCCAATACTCCGGCAGTGACCATGCCACAAGGAAAATCATGTCGACTCATACACCAGCAAAGCCTGATTAAAGGCGAACAACAATATTCACAGGCAGAGAAAAACACCCTTGCCGTCGTATGGGCAGGCAAGCATTTCCGCTTATACCTCTACATCAAAGTATTCACCATCATTACAGGCCATCAGGCTCTTGTTACAACATATGGCAAGCCAACAGCCAAATACCTCCCCACATCGCCTGATGGGGCTTATGCCTACAAGAGTACTGGTTCAATATCATCCACAAACCGGGTAAGGAAGCTAACCCAGCTGATTTTGTATCCCAGCATTGCTTAGTGAACCCCCGTGTGATCAAGGATCAGGCTGAAGGATACATTAATTGCACTGTGCACCACGCCATTCCTCCAAAAATCCCTCTAGAAGAACTGAAACTGAAGACGTCCGAGCCCCCACACTAGAGCCGGTATTACCCAAATTGTTCATTTACAATTGTTCGAATGAACAATTGACTGAATTTAAAGGGTCACAATTGACCGAATTTAAAGGGTCACAATTGACCTTTTCACAATTGACCGAATACATATATATATCGGTTTGGTAATATATATATATATATATATATATATATATATATATATATATATATATATATATATATATATATATATATATATATATGGGTTTTGGGGGGTTTGGCGGTGGGTGGGGGGTTGTGGAGGGTTTCCCCCCACATATTTGGTACAATTGACCTTCACAATTCGGTCAATTGTGAAAAGGTCAATTGTCATTCGAGCAGTTGTAAAACGAACAATTCGTATACAACCCTAGAGCCAGCTTCGTTCTGCATTTGAGATGGGTAATGGCCGACAGCAGAACACGCAGCATTGTCTAACCCAGCCAACGACAGCAGACTGTGGAAGAGGCTTGTGAGAGTCAAAGATGAGCTGTCCCTCAAACCATCTAATCTAATCCTTAAGAGAGAGAGGATAGTGACACCAGCACCGTTGCAACAACAAACGGTTGACGTAGAACATGAAGACCACCGTGGGATTGTATCGACCAAGAGACAGCTGAGGAAAAGTGTATGGTTCCCTGTCATCGACAGCATGATCGAGAGCATGCTAAAATCGTTTCACGTATGCCTTAGTCTACACCCACACACTGTTCCTGAACCACTGAAGATGACACCACTACCTGACCAGGTCTGGGAGGAAGTGGCCATTGACTTTTTCAGGCCCCTTTAGTCAGGTGTCTACATACTAGTTGCCCTGGATGAACACTCTGGGTACCCAGAAATCCAAATTCTGCAGTCCACTGTAGCCATGACTGTGATCCACGCAGTAGACCGAATCTTATTATCCTACGGCAACCCGAAAGTGGTTAAATCCGACAATGGATCGCCTTTTACAAGCTCCAACTTCAATACATGGGCTTTCACCACAGAAAAGTCACCCAACTGTGGCCTCAGGTGAATGGCACGGTCATATGCTTTATTGCCAATATCAAGAGGGCGGAAAGGGTATCTAACATAACCCGCAAGCTGCACGAATAGACAATCTACCAACACTTGTGGGACTACCGCAACACGCTCCACAGCTCCACGGGAGCACACCTAGCCGAACTGATGTTTGGCCGCTCAGAAAGTTCGCGGCTTCCCCACTACACACACCGAAGCGAGCACGATCAAGAGGTCAGAAGGAAAGATGAGGATGTGAAGGAGAAAATGAAAGAGTATGCCGACCACAACCGCAGGGCTCACGCTTCCTAATTTCAGCTAGGTGGCAGCGACATCGTGAAACAGTCACGCGCAAAGACAAGCCACCGTTTGACCCATGGCCGCTAGGTATAATGGGTCCACGATCTTTGCCTCACCTACAGACAAATGAGTGATGCGAAACGCCTCCTTCTTCTGGAGAGTGAAAGATGAGCGTCAGGAGGAATTAAGTGAGAGGAGTGATTTTGATGAAGAAGGGCAAGAGGAATCGGGAGGAAGTATCAGCATCAGAGGGAGACGTCGACCAGATAGAAGCAAACCCAGCAGTGGAAGGGTGTCCCAGCCGGACCATACAACGACTGAGAAGATGGATTGAAGAAATGGGGTAGGACATTGTTATTTTGGGGGGAGATGTAGTGTCGCATCACAGACAGCATATGGTTTGGGGGAGACGTGGAACACCCATGGTCATGTGACCGCATGTGATGAGGGAGGAGCGAGTGGATACCCGTGTGGGCTTCATCACTTGACAGTACACACACAAGCTTACGACAGTCTGGACCCGACCTTGGGATCCCATACCGAATACATTCTCCCCAGGCGAGCCTCCCCGTCCCACCATCCACACGGTGGTGGCATCTAAACTGCTGCGTGGTACGCCGCCTCCTCCATGGAAACACGGAAAAGGGTTAAGACATGGAGGACTGCCTCTGTGAAATACTAACAAAAGGGTTGTTTTTTGTGTATGTAGGCTGGCTCCTACCAAGGTTTGCTGCATATCACGGTGCTGACTTCATAGCAGTGCTTCACACTCGGTTTCTTTCCAGACGTTTCTTACTGGGCGTGGCCGACACAAGGGTTCAATGGAGAGTGCTAACGCCCCCCTTCTCTGTGAAGTCCCAGGGAAGGGACCAGTAGCATTCCAAAACCCCTCCATCACATAGAGTTGTTCTTTAACTTACCAATGCTGACTACTCTGTGACGTGCCTATTGTGTTGACATGTAAACTGTGTGTTAACAATGCAGAAGATGCTTGTGTGGAACTGTGCCTTCTGTGTTGTGAAGACAATAAGACAGTATACACAGATGTCTGGTTGTTTCTTGGAAGGTAAGGCATTATCAAGCATAAGGGGGGGTGCAATTGTTTTTACTGACTCCTAGATTTCGGTAATAAGGGGTGTTTAAAATGAATGTTAAAAACAAGGGGAAAGGGCCGTTGTAAAATAAACGAATACGAGCCTGGGTACAACTTTAAACTGAAAGTACCACCCTCCTCACCATCTCCTCCTGGTAGGCCCGCCAGCCGAGGGGTCACCGGCCACCCTAGCCTTGCCCTGTCCACAGGCGTGCCACAGATGTCCATAGTGCACTCACACCACAGGGGCAGCGCAGACACCTCCATCTTGTCTGCATAAGGGTCGCCCATAAGTTACAGCTGTGAAACGCGGAAGATGAGACTCATGGTTGCCATTGGCTTTAAGCGTGTTTACATCCGCTCACTCCCCAGCACCTTCCATGCATTAGCCCCACACGTCACCTGTAGCTACACACATCACACACAACAGCCTTTTACAAAACGCTGTCCAAGTGGATTGGGAACCAGAGGCCCTGGAAATAATGTTCAAAGTGACCCCACAGTATACATTTTAATCATAGCCTTCTACAAGAAAATTTGGAAAGAAAAAAGGTTACCGCACAAAAGAGGCCCAGGGTGTAGAGGCCTACCAGGAAATCTCCAGAGTTCCCTATAGGCCAGTCCACCCCTGCCCAGGGCGCAGAGGCCTACCGGGAAATCTCCAGAGTTCCCTATAAGCTAGTCCACCCCAGCCCAGGGTGCAGAGGCCTACTGGGACATCTCCAGAATTCCCTATAGGCTAGTCCACCCCAGCCCAGGGTGCAGAGGCCTACTGGGACATCTCCAGAATTCCCTATAGGCTAGTCCACCCCAGCCCAGGGTGCAGAGGCCTACTGGACAATCTCCAGAATTCCCTATAGCCCAGTCCACCCCTGCCCAGGGTGCAGAGACCTACTGGGACATCTCCAGAGTTCCCTATAGGCTAGTCCACCCCATCCCAGGGTGCAGAGGCCTACTGGACAATCTCCAGAATTCCCTATAGCCCAGTCCACCCCTGCCCAGGGTGCAGAGACCTACTGGGACATCTCCAGAGTTCCCTATAGGCTAGTCCACCCCAGCCCAGGGTGCAGAGGCCTACTGGGACATCTCCAGAATTCCCTATAGGCTAGTCCACCCCAGCCCAGGGTGCAGAGGCCTACTGGGACATCTCCAGAGTTCCCTATAGCCCAGTCCACCCGTGCCCAGGGTGCAGAGGCCTACTGGGACATCTCCAGAGATCCCTATAGGCCAGTCCACCCTGCCCGGGGTGCAGAGGCCTACTGGAACATCTCCAGAATTCCCTATAGGCCAGTCCACCCCTGCCCAGGGCGCAGAGGGCTACCAGGAAATCTCCAGAGTTCTCTATAGGCTAGCCCGCCCCAGCCCAGGGTGCAGAGGCCTACTGGGACATCTCAAGAGATCCCTATAGTCCAGTCCACCCTTCCCAGGGTGCAGAGGCCTACTGGGACATCTCCAGAGATCCCTATAGGCCAGTCCACCCTGCCCGGGGTGCAGAGGCCTACTGGAACATCTCCAGAATTCCCTATAGGCCAGTCCACCCCTGCCCAGGGCGCAGAGGCCTACCAGGAAATCTCCAGAGTTCTCTATAGGCTAGCCCGCCCCAGCCCAGGGTGCAGAGGCCTACTGGGACATCTCAAGAGATCCCTATAGTCCAGTCCACCCTGCCCAGGGTGCAGAGGCCTACTGGGACATCTCCAGAATTCCCTATAGGCCAGTCCACCCCTGCCCAGGGCGCAGAGGCCTACCGGGAAATCTACAGAGTTCCCTATAGGCCAGTCCTCCCCAGCCCAGGGTGCAGAGGCCTACTGGGACATCTCCAGAGTTCCCTATAGCCCAATCCACCCCTGCCCAGGGTGCAGAGACCTACTGGGACATCTCCAGAGTTCCCTATAGCCCAGTCCACCCCTGCCCAGGGTGCAGAGACCTACTGGGACATCTCCAGAGTTCCTTAGAGGCCAGTCCACCCCAGCCCAACCCAACACATGGTGAGGCCAGCAGGCATGCGCATCATGTGGGTACGCGTTGGGTCAGCAAACCTCACAATGTTTCCATTTTCTCGACACTGGACGAATGGAACGTTTTACTGAGCACTTAATTATACCCCGTGCATAGATATTGTGTGGCTTGACCGACCGCCTGCTGCACAGCCTGCCCCAGGTGGCTGACATCACATGCAGTGTCAGGAACGCCACACACACACCAGTGCCCCCTGGGCATGACGACAGCGTGGGTGGCAGTGAACAGTGTGTGGGGGAGGCCTGGCGGGGCCAAGAGAAGGAGGACACGATGAGAGTCAAGGGTGAGTTTACAGAGTGGCATGACAACTAGGAACGCCATGGTCGAGGCTAGAGGCTATGCTAGGGGGGAACCTAGGGAAGGGGCTCGTTGAGGGGCAGGCTACAGCCGAGAGAAGTGCAGAGGGCATGGACAGCTAGGACAGTCAGGAAGTCGTGCAGGAGATCGGCCTGGCCTCAACTAGGACCACCAGGAAGGCTGCAGGAGAGGGGCTTGGCCTCAACTAGGGCAGTCAGGAAGGCGTGCAGGAGAGGGGCTTGGCCTCAACTAGGGCAGTCAGGAAGGCGTGTAGGAGAGGGGCTTGGCCTCCACTAGGGCAGTCCGGTGGGCGTACAGAAGAGGGGCTTGACCTCAACTAGGGCAGCCAGGAAGTCGTGCAGGTGAGGGGCTTGGCCTCAACCAGGGCAGTCAGGAAGTAATGCAGGTGAGGGGCCTGGCATCAACCAAGGCAGTCAGGAAGGCGTACAGGAGAGAGGCTTGGCCACAACTAGGGCAGTCAGGAAGTCATGCAGGTGAGGGGCTTGGCCTCAACTGGGGCAGTCAGGAAGTCATGCAGGTGAGGGGCCTGGCCTCAACTAGGGCAGTCAGGAAGGCATGCAGGAGAGGGGCTTGGGCGCTTGGCCTCAACCAGGGCAGTCGGGCAGGTGTGCTGGAGAGGGGCTTTGCCTCAACTAGGGCATAGATATTGTGTGGCTTGACCGACCGCCTGCTGCACAGCCTGCCCCAGGTGGCTGACATCACATGCAGTGTCAGGAACGCCACACACACACCAGTGCCCCCTGGGCATGACGACAGCGTGGGTGGCAGTGAACAGTGTGTGGGGGAGGCCTGGCGGGGCCAAGAGAAGGAGGACACGATGAGAGTCAAGGGTGAGTTTACAGAGTGGCATGACAACTAGGAACGCCATGGTCGAGGCTAGAGGCTATGCTAGGGGGGAACCTAGGGAAGGGGCTCGTTGAGGGGCAGGCTACAGCCGAGAGAAGTGCAGAGGGCATGGACAGCTAGGACAGTCAGGAAGTCGTGCAGGAGATCGGCCTGGCCTCAACTAGGACCACCAGGAAGGCTGCAGGAGAGGGGCTTGGCCTCAACTAGGGCAGTCAGGAAGGCGTGCAGGAGAGGGGCTTGGCCTCAACTAGGGCAGTCAGGAAGGCGTGTAGGAGAGGGGCTTGGCCTCCACTAGGGCAGTCCGGTGGGCGTACAGAAGAGGGGCTTGACCTCAACTAGGGCAGCCAGGAGGTCGTGCAGGTGAGGGGCTTGGCCTCAACCAGGGCAGCCAGGAAGTAATGCAGGTGAGGGGCCTGGCATCAACCAAGGCAGTCAGGAAGGCGTACAGGAGAGCGGCTTGGCCACAACTAGGGCAGTCAGGAAGTCATGCAGGTGAGGGGCTTGGCCTCAACTGGGGCAGTCAGGAAGTCATGCAGGTGAGGGGCCTGGCCTCAACTAGGGCAGTCAGGAAGGCATGCAGGAGAGGGGCTTGGGCGCTTGGCCTTAACCAGGGCAGTCGGGCAGGTGTGCTGGAGAGGGGCTTTGCCTCAACTAGGGCAGTCAGGTAGGCATGCAGGACAGTGGCGTAACACAAAAGTTTGGGGCGGCGCGCGCTGTGAGCCATGGTGAGGCCCCCCCCCCCAATTCGGCAACAAATCACGTGTCGCTCCACACTCAGGGCCGGCCTAGATAACCAAGCTTGCGAGAGAGGGGCGCCCGCTACCTTTGTAAAACTGTTTGTTAAGTTTGTTAAAGGATAGTTCCGGGACTTTTTTTTTATTGTCCCTACGGGTCGGCCATGTGTTTGTAAGCATAAATCGGTAGATCGTAGGAAACTTTCCTATGGACCTTACCCGACTTTTCGCCCATTATCGCACTCGAAATCAGCCTCCATTTTGTGATAATCCTATCATTCCGCCGCATCGACCTGGCTCACCTGCCTTTGCGGCACTAAATCAAATCCCCCGCCCCTGAAACAGACTTTATCAAAACATTCATATTCCCCGCCTCTATCCGTGACGTGACTGTGCTGCGTAGGCAAACGCGCCCAGGCGTCTTCTACGCGACTCCACACAGACCCCGGAAATCAACACAGATCAGCTCACAATACAGCGCACCACAATTCGGAATATGAAACTGTACTTTGAAATCAAACCGCAAGATTGTAAATGTGGTAAAGTACATTTATTTGACATCAAATGTTTAGAGAATATTCAGCGATTTGCATTTTTATTTGCTCATGTTCCAAAAAGTTCGTATTGAGGAACGCGATGGTCCTTTGCTGTACACAGGGTCTTAGAGCATCTCACAATACAGCACCACAATTCGGAATGTGAAACCGTGGTTTAAAAGCAAACGGCAAGATTGTACATTTGGCAAAGTACGTTTATTGGACATCAAATGTTTAGAGAATATTCAGCGATTTGCATTTTTATTTGCTCATGTTCCAAAAAGTTCGTATTGAGGAACGCGATGGTCCTTTGCTGTACACAGGGTCTTAGAGCATCTCACAATACAGCACCACAATTCGGAATGTGAAACCGTGGTTTAAAAGCAAACGGCAAGATTGTACATTTGGCAAAGTACGTTTATTGGACATCAAATGTTTAGAGAATATTCAGCGATTTGCATTTTTCTTTGCTCTCGATCCAAATTAGTTCGTCTTGAGGGAAGCGATGTTCGTGTGCAGTACACAGGGTGTTGGTTTACGATAAAAATAAGCTCTTCTGTCGCACTGATAATCGCATGGCTGTTCCAACAACGAGGCACTAGGCCACCACAACGGTAGGTATGTTGCATCTAACCGTTAGTACCGCGTAAGGGCATACTTGTACTTGGCGATCGTCCCATAAAATGGTCAGGGTGGTAACGTTGTTCACGCGGAGAAGCAACTGGCGGCTGTAGAAGCCGTCCGCCGGTGTCTGGTACTCGTGACACAGACAGTAGTGAATGATGTACCTAAAAACATAAAAAATGAAATTAGTCTCACCATCAGATCCTTATTAAAATTATTCATTTCATAGCGAGGACAGCGCTACTGGGTGTACACAAGTGTTTAAAGGCGTGGCGAGGCATGGAGGGGGGGGAGTGGAGTACAAGGTAAGTAGCATAAAATAATAAATAAATAGGGCCAGCTGGTGGCAAGTGCAAGGTAAGTGCAGAACAAGTGCTGGGAAGGGGGGGCTGTAGGATACTGAGACAGTCCCCCAGTGCAGGGGTTGACAGGGAGGCAGTGCAGGTGGAGAGTGGAAGGGCCCAGGACCGAGGTCGCAGACAGTGGACCAGTTGTAGCAGGGGAGAGGGAGAGAGAAAGCAGAAGCAAAGAGGAAGGTTTTGAGGTGCTTCAGTAAAAGAAGATGGTTCTCCTCCAGATAGTGCGCGGTAGAAAACACTATGCCACATAGAACGAACAAGTACAACTGAACCCGTCTTTAAAGCCACTGTATAGTAATGAAATTGCGGTATAAACTCATCAAAAGTTACTTACATTATATTTGCATTTTCCATTGTGTCTCTGTGTAGGGCAGACCCGAAACACCACTCCTTCTTTGCCGACGTTACTTCTTCTAATGAACGTGGCTCATCGTTTCGTTTCTGAAATTTTATTCATTATCTTTTCTTAGTCTTTCAGGATGGTCCCGGCCTGTCAAGGTCAAATCACAATAGAACCTTATATTGGGTCGTGGGCCTTTCCGCCACCCGAGCAAAACATCAAAGCAGCTGACCTTCACTTTGAGCGAGCACACATTTCTAGTTAGCTCCAGTTAGTGTAAGGGCATCTTGTCTGCGTGCCTTTTTTTTTATTGTCCCTATGGGTCGGCCATGTGTTTGTAATACGGAAACATTCTATAATTTTTGTAAAAATGATTTATATTACTGTTTGGTTTAATTGCAATGGGCCTGCAACATGAGGAGACTCGAGAGAACAGACAATCGAATTACAATCATTTAAACCGTGATGTGTATTTCTCAATGAGCTCTGCTTTAGGTGGACATGGAACAGAGGCAATGTTGGGTGGCAATGCAGTTGTCCCCTGCATAGGTTCGTTCACCACTCCATGTATGTGCCTATCGAGGACATCTACGATAAGTCTCTCAATAAACTCATATTGCATATCCTCAAACACTGGTTTGATCACCCATTGTTTACTTCTTTTAGTGAAGGCCTTATTGTAGCGAAGCGTCCCTAAAGTTCCGGTCGTCCTACTTTGTTGACGGCCAACATTATGGTTATGTGCCAAGACCGCTAGAAGAGTCCGATTTATCATGCCTTCCATGCCAAAATGCAATCTTTTGGGCCTGTACTTTAGGCACATATTGTGGAACACCTCCAAATCTCCTGTGTGGCAGAATTCCGTGAGTCCCCTCAAATCTCTTGTTATAGTTTTATCAAATACAATCTTTTCAATGGCCTTGTGAGTGGGTGATGAAGGAATCAACCACTTCTTCTTCCGTGCCTCCTCTGTGGACAAATGGCCATGTTCACATTTGTGGAAATGCTCATTTGTCGACCATTGATGTACGTTGCTACAGTGCAACATTACTGACCGCCATTTTTCCAGTAGAATTTCCAACGACCCTTCACATGTTTTTGAGCTCCACCAAAGATGGTTGCTGATTGACTTGGACCACTGTGAAATACCTTGCATATCTTTTTTTTTTCCTGCAGCCGACAATTTTTTATTGATTGTTTTTGCAAGATGCCATACGTCAAATTGGTGATTTATATTTTTGTACTGTTCTCTCATTGTCTTGGCAATTGAAACGTGTCTGTCCGTGGCTATCAGGTCGATCACCATTCCCCGCGATTGTAGTTCTTGCAATGATGCTACAAAGCCAACTTTCTCCATGGCCACTGAGGATGTACTTTGTGACACCTGCACGACCACCGAACTCACAATTTTCTTACTTTCCATGTCCTGAAAGTGGTAGGTGCAGTACTTGGCTGAAAATCCTGGACTGTCGCATTGTCCATCACCGGCTAGCCTGAAGCGTTTGCCCGCGAATGTACTTTCCATTGACATTTTTTCCATTCTCCAAGCTTCGCTGATGGCTGGAAATAGATAATCGGTTTGGTATTTGTAGAACTGACTTTTCGCAATGAAATGGATTCCCACAAACTGAAAGAAATACTGTAACTTTTTAAAACTTGAACCACTAAAAAGTGCGGCCGCTGCACAAAGTAGATTGCCTGCTGGCAGTTGCCCCAGCATGGGTTGTGCAGACCATGCGAACGGATGATATTGTGTACAGGTGGCATGTATTTTAAGGTTAGTGCCTCGAATTGCACGAGTCACATTAATCAATGGCTCCCCACATACTTCCCCACCAACCCAATGCCCACATTTCATCATCATAATAATATCCATCAAACAGCTATCGAATACAATGAATTTGGCCTCTTTCCTTATACTGTCACTCTGCATCCCAGCTGGTTCGGCCTGTAACGTTGAGGACATGTCACTCGCATGAAAGGTACAATCTCTGATATCGTCTTCCGCTATGCTGAGTGATATTGATGGTGTTTCATTGTCGTCCACTTCATTCTCTTCCATTGCAACATCTGTTCCTTGTCCGGAGATGGGAGAAAAAAACAATGTCTTCAACTTTCGCGTGCTCTTATTTTTTGCGGGTGTGGATTCTGTGAATTGATCTACGACTGCATCCAAACTACCAGGAGGACATTCACTATCAATGGCTGGTGGTGGTATAGCTCCGTTGTCAATCACTTCATATTCTTCCCATTGGCACGATGCATCTCCAGTCTCAAGTCCCTGCCAAAAGGTTTGACAAGCAACATCTCTCGTTCGCTTCACTGTCTGTGTAGATCTAGTTCTTACACCCACTCGCAACTAGAGGACAGATTAGAAAAGGGATGTTCAGTTTAAACACAACTTACAGTATTGAACTATTGACAGTGAAAGACAACATAATATAGTGAACAGGACACTAACCTTCTTTTGCTTTCTTTTCTTTGAAACTTTCTTTCCTCGAACTTCAACATCTGGACGCTGTTGCTCCGACTCGTGTGTGCATGTCTCCACTTCCTCTCGCGCTGCAACGACTATACTTTCATGATAAGCACATCCATCACTCACTGAGGCTCCATCGACTCGCTGAAACATAGAACTTTCATTAGTATGTATAATAATATTGAAAACACAAAATGTACTTGGGGACCAATACCCATACGTACATCTCAATAGCAAAACACGAATGAGCGCATTGTGTAGAACATTCAAACGACAATAGTTCACGCATTGTTGATCTAGTTAGATTGAACTGTCAAGATCCATACCTCGGGCTCCGCATAGACTTCCATTGATGATATTATTGAAGATGACGCTTCAGCAACTCCCTGAAACACAGTAATTGCATTAGTATGGTTTTCTATTTTGTTTAAAAGAACATAAACTTTCTGCAGGCGTCAACGGCTCATCTAAATAGACCTGCACAAATGATCAGTTGTCTAAAATAAATAATGGATATCTAAATATGATTCGATTTGCTCCATCGTTGGAAGTGTCACCACCCAGAGATCTGCATCAACTACTAGGGGTGATGTTCTTGTTGAAGAAGCTCCGTCAGCTCCCTGAAACATAGTACTTGCGTTAATAAAGAAGGAAGTATAGCGGATGTAATCACGTCATTTGATCTCGCATGATTGATCTGTCAGTATCCATACCTCGAAATGCATAAGAACATCAAGGGACGCTGTAACTGCGGTGCACACTTCTGCAAGCTGTTGCGCCGACCCGTAACTGCATGCTCCCCCTTCCTCTTGGACTAATGCTCCATCGACTCCCTGAAACATAGGACTTTCATTAGTAATGAACACAATATTGAAAAAAGAAGACACATAGGAGGGCGACGACAGAAGGACATACCAATGGCTAAAAACGAAAGAAACATTGTGTGTAACAATCACGCTACAAGAATGCAAGATCTGATGATCTCCATCGATGGAACTGTCCGGAAACGTACCTCGAGCATCTGAGTGACATCTACGGTTGTCGTCAATGCGTTGGACTCCTCAGCATCTCCCTGAAAGACAGTACTTGCATTATTTTGGATAACAATAATTATAACTGAAAACAAAGACTAGAGGACGAGTACTGTGGTGTACCATTAGGTAAAATAATTACACGATCAATTAAAACTATTGATTTACATGCCTAAAACAAGTCAGTGTCAGAATAGCTAAGTAAGATTACCCGATAGGCGCTTGAAGTGGCTGATGACTGCAATAACGACACGGATGGAGAATCTTCAGCCTTCATATTGAGTGGATACATAAATGGGGAAATTATTGTTAGCTAATGCTACACACTACCGCAATGCCGAGAGATAAATACGTAAACTTGACTCACCAGTGGAGGGATGTGGACGAATAGAGTGGGAATAGCGGTTGAGAGCAATTTTCGCCTCGCTCGCGGTGTTTTCGTCCTTATTAGCAATGATGTGGAGTACATGTCTGGGCTAAAGTGCCTGCTGCAGATGCGGTATCGATCACCCCTCTTGTCCGCAAAGACTTCTAGGACTCTACTTTCTATCTCAGAGGCTGGATATCCGCAATATCGGACCCATTCTCTTATCTGATCTATTGTCTTAGGGAAAACATGCATTATAGTACCTTCAGATTTGTTATGGGTCTTCGAAGGGCAACCGCCAATGGAACAGGCAGGCATTATGGAAAGTTCTGAAAAGTAAAGATCAACAATTCTCTATGAATACCAATGTGTTAAAACATTAAATGACACATAAAAGGTTCAATGCAAGGTCCGTTTTGGTTCTTGGAACTATACATGTTATTCACATGCGGATAAGTATTTCAATAACTTTCAAAAAATAGAAAAAGTAATTTGACTAAACTCAGAACATGTGACTAGTTCCTTGCATGTACTGTCGTGAACGAAAAGAAAACATGGATGCAATTTGATGACTACTAGCAAATAGATATAAATTAAAAAATTGGACGCAAAATGATTATGGTACATGGACTTACCTTGACGAACAAACAGTTAGATGCAGGGATCAGAGTAGTTTCTTGTCGTAGAACAGGGAGCAGTTCACAGGTTGCAAACTGACGAGTTTGCTCAAAGTGGTCACGGAAGTTCACAGAGACGAAGAGCAGATAACCAGCACCTTCACGGGTTGACTAGCAAAGCGCAAAGAAGTTCTCATTAGAAATATGAAGTGGGTTATAAAGAATTCGAAACAGGGGTGTGTTTGTGAATGAATGACGTGTATATGTCGTGGCATTATGCGGTCTGCAGGGGGCCGTCCAGCGTGAGGGGGGATGCTTGGCAGGAGACACGGGGTCTGGAGGTAGACATGGGAACAACAACCCATGCTCTATAGACCACTTTGAAGTGTACATGGTCTTTGGCACCTCTTGGCCTTTATCGCTCCCTGACAGCTCCACTTGCCAGCACAAGTACCCCGGTGCGAACTGCCTTTGATAGGGCGGGGGGGTGGATCGGGGCGGTGGTCGTGCAGACAAGACACAGGAAGACTCGTGAATGGAGACACACTTATGTGGATTGCAGGGGGCCGTCCAGCGTGAGGGGGGATGTTTGGCAGGAGACACGGGGTCTGGAGGTAGACATGGGAACGACAACCCATGCTCTATAGACCACTTTGAAGTGTACATGGTCTTTGGCACCTCTTGGCCTTTATCGCTCCCTGACAGCTCCACTTGCCAGCACAAGTACCCCGGTGCGAACTGCCTTTGATAGGGCGGGGGGTGGATCGGGGCGGTGGTCGTGCAGACAAGACACAGGAAGACTCGTGAATGGAGACACACTTATGTGGATTGCAGGGGGCCGTCCAGCGTGAGGGGGGATGCTTGGCAGGAGACACGGGGTCTGGAGGTAGACATGGGAACAACAACCCATGCTCTATAGACCACTTTGAAGTGTACATGGTCTTTGGCACCTCTTGGCCTTTATCGCTCCCTGACAGCTCCACTTGCCAGCACAAGTACCCCGGTGCGAACTGCCTTTGATAGGGCGGGGGGTGGATCGGGGCGGTGGTCGTGCAGACAAGACACAGGAAGACTCGTGAATGGAGACACACTTATGTGGATTGCAGGGGGCCGTCCAGCGTGAGGGGGGATGCTTGGCAGGAGACACGGGGTCTGGAGGTAGACATGGGAACAACAACCCATGCTCTATAGACCACTTTGAAGTGTACATGGTCTTTGGCACCTCTTGGCCTTTATCGCTCCCTGACAGCTCCACTTGCCAGCACAAGTACCCCGGTGCGAACTGCCTTTGATAGGGCGGGGGGTGGATCGGGGCGGTGGTCGTGCAGACAAGACCCGTTTGCCGCAGGGCCTCACCAAGGAGAGGCCATCTAACTGAATGTAAGAGGATGGCTGCAGGATCTACTACATGGAATGCAGGGGGGTGAGTTTATAAATACCTCACCCTCCCAGGAGAATATACACTAGATTCATTTAAAAAATCAAAACAACCATTGTTAAAATATATGTTGGGCTTTATTTTAGATTTTAATTAAACATAAATAATAAACATTACACATTGTAAAGTTGAGGTTGCAGCACATCGAGGGAAAATCCGCGGTATTGTCCACTGTCACTGGGGAAATGTTGTCTAATGGCAAGTACCGCACAGGCAGGTATTACTCTCCGAACGCGGTGTCCGAGCCTCCCGTGAAGCCACCAAGTGAAGCAACGATAGGCCACCAGCCTGTACCACCTGTGAAAAAAAAAGATGCAAACTGTATTAAACTGACCAAACTTTCTTATCAATGTCGATTCAGGTAACACATGTCATTTTTCTTAGAAAAAAATTATATCTAGAAAATGCACTATATGGAACAAATTTACATGCGTTCGAATGATATGTAAATGTAATTTTATATGTGGGAGACGACCATGAAATAGTGGTGGCATCACTGACATCACAAACAGAGTATACTTACTCGTTACTCGGATTACGCGGACGAACAGTGCCGCGAAGTTCGTGCATAAGCACCATCATCATCCTCAACACGGTCCGTGAGAGGCAGGCTTCCCTGAACTCTGGCAGCTCGGTGATGCATTGCGGACTTTGCTCGCCTTCCTGCAGACTTTGCTCGCTTTCCGAAATGTAGGCCAAGCACCCGGAATTTTCACGGCAGCAGCAGTTCTCCTCCTCAGTTGGCATTAGCTCGCACCGATTGCACGTGCACCAGGTGGAGACGCCGTCCATGCGACATGGTCCAGGCTCTTCATCCGTTGACTGGTCCTCCCAACTGCCGTCCGAATCCCCATCGTTTTCGCGTGCTTGACTTTCCAGTAGTTCTTCCTCGGTGTACTCGGGCTCGTACATATACGGCATTATTGTGGCCATTGTGCGGTAAAGATAGTAAAATAATTTACAGAGATGGTACAGGTGTTCACACGGGCTACAAGCGGCGAAGGTAGCTGACCAGAGCACTGAAACGAGTCACAGAATACTCAAAGTAACACAGAGAGAGGAATGGAATCGAAAATCTGCTGCTGTGTGTTGTGAAACGGTCTGTTTATACTTATTGGGGAAAGAGGCGTCCTGCCATTTCCATGGCAACACGTCAATAGCTGAGGCGCAGCGATTGTTGACACGAGACGTGCTTGAAATGGGCAGTACGCGTCTGCTGATGTCAGGCTCAGGGGCGGGGGATTTGATTTAGTGCCGCAAAGGCAGGTGAGCCAGGTCGATGCGGCGGAATGATAGGATTATCACAAAATGGAGGCTGATTTCGAGTGCGATAATGGGCGAAAAGTCGGGTAAGGTCCATAGGAAAGTTTCCTACGATCTACCGATTTATGCTTACAAACACATGGCCGACCCGTAGGGACAATAAAAAAAAAGTCCCGGAACTATCCTTTAAGGAACCTGGGATTGGTAACCCTAGGTCTCCTGGGGGCAACCAGATGTGGTCTCCCTCTCACTGTGCTTAGAGAGGCATCAGCTTCACCTCACTGATGATCCCCAACAAGGGTGAAACACGTGTATGGGGTTGCTGGTGGTACTCTCGTTCAGATTGGAGTTGCCATTGTATTGCCATTGTATTTCGGTGCTGGACTGCCCCTGGGCAGGACAAAGACTGATATGCAAATGGATATTTCCCATCTGTGAAAGGCACAGTGAGTAAAAGCAGTGGCTGCGAACTCTCAAGTGGTTAATAACCACTGAACAGGTTATCATGTCTGTTCTTGCGAGAGAGGGGCGCCCGCTACCTTTGTAAAACTGTTTGTTAAGGAACCTGGGATTGGTAACCCTAGGTCTCCTGGGGGCAACCAGACATGGTCTCCCTCTCACTGTGCTTAGAGAGGCATCAGCTTCACCTCACTGATGATCCCCAACAAGGGTGAAACACGTGTATGGGGTTGCTGGTGGTACTCTCGTTCAGATTGGAGTTGCCATTGTATTTCGGTGCTGGACTGCCCCTGGGCAGGACAAAGACTGATATGCAAATGGATATTTCCCATCTGTGAAAGGCACAGTGAGTAAAAGCAGTGGCTGCGAACTCTCAAGTGGTTAATAACCACTGAACAGGTTATCATGTCTGTTCTTGCGAGAGAGGGGCGCCCGCTACCTTTGTAAAACTGTTTGTTAAGGAACCTGGGATTGGTAACCCTAGGTCTCCTGGGGGCAACCAGACGTGGTCTCCCTCTCACTGTGCTTAGAGAGGCATCAGCTTCACCTCACTGATGATCCCCAACAAGGGTGAAACACGTGTATGGGGTTGCTGGTGGTACTCTCGTTCAGATTGGAGTTGCCATTGTATTTCGGTGCTGGACTGCCCCTGGGCAGGACAAAGACTGATATGCAAATGGATATTTCCCATCTGTGAAAGGCACAGTGGGTAAAAGCAGTGGCTGCGAACTCTCAAGTGGTTAATAACCACTGAACAGGTTATCATGTCTGTTCTTGCGAGAGAGGGGCGCCCGCTACCTTTGTAAAACTGTTTGTTAAGGAACCTGGGATTGGTAACCCTAGGTCTCCTGGGGGCAACCAGACGTGGTCTCCCTCTCACTGTGCTTAGAGAGGCATCAGCTTCACCTCACTGATGATCCCCAACAAGGGTGAAACACGTGTATGGGGTTGCTGGTGGTACTCTCGTTCAGATTGGAGTTGCCATTGTATTTCGGTGCTGGACTGCCCCTGGGCAGGACAAAGACTGATATGCAAATGGATATTTCCCATCTGTGAAAGGCACAGTGAGTAAAAGCAGTGGCTGCAAACTCTCAAGTGGTTAATAACCACTGAACAGGTTATCATGTCTGTTCTTGCGAGAGAGGGGCGCCCACTACCTTTGTAAAACTGTTTGTTAAGGAACCTGGGATTGGTAACCCTAGGTCTCCTGGGGGCAACCAGACGTGGTCTCCCTCTCACTGTGCTTAGAGAGGCATCAGCTTCACCTCACTGATGATCCCCAACAAGGGTGAAACACGTGTATGGGGTTGCTGGTGGTACTCTCGTTCAGATTGGAGTTGCCATTGTATTTCGGTGCTGGACTGCCCCTGGGCAGGACAAAGACTGATATGCAAATGGATATTTCCCATCTGTGAAAGGCACAGTGAGTAAAAGCAGTGGCTGCGAACTCTCAAGTGGTTAATAACCACTGAACAGGTTATCATGTCTGTTCTTGCGAGAGAGGGG
The DNA here is from genome assembly GCF_040938575.1 of Ambystoma mexicanum. NCBI lineage: Eukaryota > Metazoa > Chordata > Amphibia > Caudata > Ambystomatidae > Ambystoma > Ambystoma mexicanum. The sequence continues at coordinate 1,524,657,414 of NC_090922.1, read as the reverse complement.
CGCCCGCTACCTTTGTAAAACTGTTTGTTAAGGAACCTGGGATTGGTAACCCTAGGTCTCCTGGGGGCAACCAGACGTGGTCTCCCTCTCACTGTGCTTAGAGAGGCATCAGCTTCACCTCACTGATGATCCCCAACAAGGGTGAAACACGTGTATGGGGTTGCTGGTGGTACTCTCGTTCAGATTGGAGTTGCCATTGTATTTCGGTGCTGGACTGCCCCTGGGCAAGACAAAGACTGATATGCAAATGGATATTTCCCATCTGTGAAAGGCACAGTGAGTAAAAGCAGTGGCTGCGAACTCTCAAGTGGTTAATAACCACTGAACAGGTTATCATGTCTGTTCTTGCGAGAGAGGGGCGCCCGCTACCTTTGTAAAAAAGCTTGCGCATTATACAGCACTCCTTCTGAGAAAAATTAGCTGAAAGGCCAGAACGTTTGCAAATGTTTTGTAGGTTGACACCAATCTAAAAATCCAATACATTTAAGTCACCAACAGTGCACAGGAACATTAATGCTTTAATTTAATGCTTTGCTATTAAAAATACCATGCCACAATGAAAACATGTCCAACTGGCTGCACAATGTAGACCATTCTAGATACCTAATAACATATTACAGTAAAGCATGCCAGGCCACATTTAGACTTACCTAGACTGGCTGCACCAAAATGCCAGTCGAAGCAATAACACTTACCATGGTTATTTTATCACAGATGCCCAGAAAAATATACAATGCTGCAGTAAGAAACGGCTAGTTTGGCAGCACACAAATGCCAGTCTAGCCAGGTAATTACACTTGGCAGGACTGCTTTATCAGAGATGCCCAGTTAAAAAAAGTCAAGCCAAACTAAGAAATGACTAGACTGGCTTTACCAAACTGCCCCTCTAGCCACTAATACCACATAGCAAGCCTGCTTAGCCTGGACATGGATGACCATTACGATTTATTGCACAATATCCATCCCACCCCACCCCACTCCACCCCCCACACCTCCCTACACATACCTTCTCTCTCCCACCCTCTAGCCCAACCCCCAAAATCAGCTTTTTGGCCCAGAATTACCTCCACGCCCCCTTTCCTTGTCTCGGTGCTTACGTATGAGGGTCCTTGCATCATAGGTAAGTACTGGGATGAGGAAAAGTGGGACTAGGAGTAATGAAGATTGCAGGTCACTAAGCCAGGTATTACCTCCATGTCCCTCTACCTCGTCCCAGTACTTGGGTATGAGTCAAAGTGCCTCATACACAAGTACTGGGACGAGGAAGAATATGGCTATGAGTAATGAAGATTACCAATAAGTAACCAAGGGATTAAACCCAAGTAGTGGCGCAACACCATTGAGCTAGCTGGGCTTCACCTCACGCCCCTTCACATTTTGAACTATATTGACTCGACCTGGCTGACCTACAGAGCCATTGCCAGACAGAACAGGACACAGATGTTAAACGGCACCTGGGTTTCGCTGTTAACAAAGGCCTGGCAATTACTAACATAAAACATTTCACTGTTAGTACCTGCATTCAAATGCATAATTCTTTAGGCAATTGAAATCTTGAGTTTAGTACTTGCATGCCAGGAAAGTGATTGGAAGGGTAGAGAGGGGACAAGAGACTGCTTATTCTCACTGAAGTCCATAAGTGGGTGCTTTCAGACCTAAAGGAGAGAGTTAACTGCTTGTAGCATTGAAGCTGCACTAGAATAGTCTCATTAGAATGAATAAAGAAGTTAGATGCCTGTATTGCTCTTCCCCAAAAAGTGCACGGAACAAACATAAATCACCAATGCAATTATAGAGCAAATACTTCAACCCATAAACAGACAGACACAATAACTCACAGCCACGCACTCTTTAGAAGATAATCAGCTCTTTACGGCTATTTATTCAAAGATTACAAGTACATATAAATAACTCATAAAACTAATATGGTCATAGATCACAGAAGAAGTAAAGAAGTCAAAAAGAAATACATCAATGTGAGCGTAATAGAAGTCCTCATCTCGTCCAGAAGCGGCTGGAAGACCCCGGGAACAGCCACTTCAGCAAAATGTGTGCAGCCTTTCACTGCGGTGTGAAGTAAGTATCCAACATGGCTCAGAGCGCTCCCAGAATGCATTGCACGCCCGCCCCATTTTGAATCAAGCATAACAATGCCACACACAAATAAGTTTGCCCCTCCTCCAACGCCCGTGAAGTTAGCACCTCTCCAAACATTTGAAGTGTGAGCACCCCCCTGAAATGTAGATTTTGTTGCGCCCTGAATACAAGCATGCACACCATTCAACATACACATACACCCACCCCGCCACCCATACATTTAAGTGTGCACCATTTCATCATTCATGCACACCCAGGCAGCCACCCATACAATTAAGTGTGCACCCTTTCAGCTTTGTGCATGATCGCACTCTCTACACTTATGGTTGTCTTTTTTCAGTGCAATACGCATTGTGCTCATAGCTCTCTGATCCTCGTATTCCTTTTGCTTGTACATTATTCACCTGCGGGCCGGCCATTCCAAGATGGTGGGCCACACATCGTGCACCAGAGTGCCTCATCCATGCCTCATCCATGATTGGCTGAGGCCCCATTCATCACCGCCTATGGGATAGCCGGGAGGCTTGGCAGGCCCTCCCTCCAAGGCCCACTCCTAAGGCCCCTGTCTGCTTCCTGTCCGCTGTCTGAATGCGTCTTGGCGGATATTTCTGTGAGTACAGCTGTAACTCTTAACTCTACCTGCCCCTCTAGTTGTATATATGCACCCTGGTGTCGTAGCCACCCTGCAACATGGGGTATGGCTCCCCAAATGTACCTACCTATTTGACTTTAGCATCCTGGTGTCGTAGCCGCCCTGCAACATGGGGTATGGCTTCCCAAATGTACCTACCTATCTTACTTTATTTGCACCCTGTTGTCGTAGCCGCCCTGCAACATGGGTTATGACTCCCCAAATGTACCTACCTGATTGACTTTGATGTAACCATATCCTGTTGCACTTGAAGGAAACTAATTCCTGTAACTGCTGTCACCATGTAACATAAGTACTGTAACCAATCTCTTAAACTTAATCGCCTAGATACCTCTGGGTTTGGTGCGCTATATATATGAATAAATAAATATATATATATATATATATATTTCACCATACACAAACAGGCAGCAAACTATAAATTTTTTTTAGCCAACTATACATTTTCTTTTAACCAACTTTATTTTTAACAGTGACAGAATCAAATAACCAGTTGTAATTCGTTCTATGATACATTGCTACCGTCAGTATTCCACTTTTAACATTATTAGAAGCATCCGCAATGTCTCCAATTGTCTGTCCCTTTGAACTTTTCCTCCTCCTTTCCTCTCCCCTCACTCTCCCCTCTCCCTCGCCTCCCTTTTCCCCTATCTTTGCCAAAAGAACTTGGTCCTTTTTCAACTCTACTCCGTGAGCCAAGCTACCAGTTATGGTCTCTCTGAGTCTGTTCATTGGATATGGATGTTCTTCAGTAATCTTGGTTTGAAGTAGTGAGCCTCTCTTTCCCCTACATAGTCCAGGAGGGGGTCTCAGATCAACAGGAATTTCAAATATTTTCCAGTATTTGTGGCACAGATGTTTTCCATTGCCATGACTCGCCACACTTTGACCCACCACCAGGGCATGGTGGGGCCCTCTACTGTCTTCCACTGTTGGGCCACTGTCATCCTCGCTGCTGCCAATAGATGAGTTATGAGAGCCGCTCTATTCCCGGATGCAGCGTATTTTCCTTCCGCTACTACACCTATCAAGATTACCTTTGGTGACCATGGCAGATCAGTTCCCGTTATGTCCCTGATGTGCCCCAAGAGTTCTTACCAATACGCAATCATCTTCGGGCACGACCACCACATGTGGAACATGTCACCTCTTTCCCCACATTGTCGCCAGCATTCCGGGGGGTACGTGGGATTCATCTTGTGTAGGCGATAAGGGGACAAATACCATCGATCGCAGAGTTTATAAACTGATTCTTTGATTGTCGTAGATTTAGTCTATGCGCACTCGCCCATATTTGACCCCATTCGTCCTCTGTGATCTTGTCTCCCATATCCCGCTCCCAGTCCGTCATGTATTGGAGGGTATCTGCTGTTTGTGCCTTGTCTAGGAGTCTATATAGTCTCGTTATCCCTTTTGTGGATACTCCCTCCCGCATTGTTAGTTCTAGGCCCACCAGGGGTCATAGCCCAGCCTTCTTTACTGCTGGATGCAAGATCCAATGACATAATTGCATGTATTTGTATCTATGGCTTTCGCCGATTCCAAATGTCTTCTTGCAATCTTCAAATGAGAGTGGGGTACCATCATGGTACATATCTTTTAATGACAATGTTTCAGCTTCCCCCATCCTACCCAGAATTTTTTATGGAGGCCCGGTGAGAAGTCCGCGTTGTGTGTTAGGGGGGACAATGGGCCCAGACCTCGCTGCACCTTTCTCCCTCGGATTGCTAGATCCCAGCTGCGCAGAGTCACCTTAGTGGCCTCTAATAAAGTTCCCTCTTCTTTTGCGGGCGCCAGGCTTTAAGAATTGTAATACTTTTATTGGGGTCGCTGTCGATGCCTGTTCCATCTTACCCCAACCGGGTAGCGGGTCCTGGCCTGCCCATTTCAGCATTGGTGTCAGTTGTGCTGCCAAAATATACCTCCCTATGTCTGGGACTCCCAGCCCTCCGAGGAGCATTGGTCGCATCAAGATCTGTCTTTGGATCCTTGGTTTTTAAATTTTTCCAAATTAAGTTAAGTACTGCCTTCTGTAGTTCCTTAATTAGCCTTGGGGCTGTATCAACAGGGATTGATCTCACTACATACAGCAATCTGGGAAGCAATGTCATTTTTATTGCCGCTATTCTCGTGAACCATGAGAGTTCATGAACATCCCATCTTTGCAGGTCCTCGTGGAGACGCATCCAGAGAGGTATAATGTTTGCCTTGAATAGGTTCCCCAGTTCTTTAGTGACCTGAAGTACTCCAGGGACTGCTTTTCCCACTTTAGGGGGTGTAGTTTCTCCATGGGAGCTAAGTCTTTCCTTTTCTCTGTGATATTTAATGCCTTGATTTTGAGTAGTTTATCGTGAATCCAGAAACCTTTGCAAACCTCTGTAGTTCTGTGATGATCCTAGACAATGTGTTTATGGTATCTGCCATATAGAGCATGATATCATCTGAGTAGAGCGCAATCTTATTTTGGAACCCCCCGCTATGCACCCCCTTGATGTTTGGGTCCCTCCTTATTTTGATTGCAAACGGTTCCATAGCCATTGCAAAGACCAACGGGGAAAGTGGGCAGCCCTGACATGTGCCCCTCCTGATGTTGACCTGTTGGCGTGGCCATTTACCAGAAAATGCGTGGATGGGTGCTGGTAATTTGGCATCAACATCTTGATGAATGCCGGCCCACAACCAAACCCCTCCAGCACCAAACTCACGTATTCTTAGTCAATACTATCAAAGGCACAACTAGCGTCCAGGGCTGCTATCAAGAATTTTTGATTCCCTCTCGTACCCCAGTTGATGATGTCAATCGCCCGTCTAACATTATCATGTGTGTGCCTCCCTTTTATGAAACCTGCTTGGTCCTCGTGTATTATTTCTGGTAGGACTGTCATTAAACGGTTTTCCAAAATGTTTGCATACAGTTTTGCGTCCCTATTAAGGAGGGCAATGGGGCAGTAGCTAGCACACTCTACAGGGTCTTTCCCAGGTTTTAAGGGTAGTATCGTGGCTGATTTCCCCATATCCATCGAAACCGACCCCGTATCTCTGATCACGTTAAAGAGACGGGTAAGGGGGGGGCTATCAACTGTGCATGGAACGTTTTATAATACCCATTTCCTAGGCCATCTTGGCCCCGTGCCTTCCCTCTAGGCAGGGCTGCTAACGCCTCGCTAACCTCTAGAACTGTAATTCGTTATTCTAGCCTATTTCTGTCTTGTTCCATGATTTGTGGCAATTGAATTGCAGCCATATAGGTTATTTGTTCCGCTTTATCTAAATTCTCACTAGCCACTAGCCCCCATGGAATTGGACCATTGTTTCAAATTTTACTTTGTCCGCAGTTTGCAGTACCCCCCGACTATTTTTCAGCCTAATGATGTTGTTGTGCGCCTTCTGTTTGCGTAACCTGGCTGCTAGATATTAATTTGCTTTCCCCCCGTATATGTAATAGGATTGTTTAGTTGTTAGTAGTGCTTGCGCAGTTCTATCTGCCGTGTGGTTTTCTAATTTGGCTCTAACCTTCCTAAGTTCCTGCAGGGTCTTAGGCGTCTGAGGGGTTTTATGGAGTTTTTCTGCCTCCCCAATTCTTCCTCCAGTTTACGTGTTATGAGGGCCTTCTCCCTGTAGTATTGCGCCGCTTGTGCAATAATTTCCCCTCGGTCTACCGCTTTGCCGGCATCCCAGACCACCCTCCAATCAATCTCACCATTGTCATTTTCCTTAAAATAGTTTTTTATGGTGTCTTCCATGTGTGTTCTGAGTGCAATGTCTCTTAAGATTATTTCATTTAATCTCCACTGTGGTTGGGGTATGTTCCCTGTCCCCTTCAATTCTATATTAATAGATACCGGAGCATGGTCAGAGAGGTACTGCACTCCGATTTCTATTTTCGTGACCTTGGGCATTAGTGAGGAAGAAACTAGGATCATATTTATTATTTTTATTTATTTATTTGTTTGTAAGGCGCCGAAAGCCCGCATGCATCGGGGCGCCACAAAAAGACATAGAATTACAAGTAACAAGTTGACTAAATAGGGACAGAACACGAGACGCTTGGAATGCCAAGACACAGAAGGGGAAAAGTACTGCTCAGGGATGTCTGGTTCATTTGAATATTGAGGTTTTTAGTTGCTTTCGGAATCTAAGGAGTTTGGATTCCACTCTCAAGTTCAAAGGCAGTTTATTCCATTGCTGAGCTGACCGGTTGGGGAAGGCTTTGCCTAACCCATTTGTTTTCCTATGAAGATTTGTTGTAATAAGCCCTTGCATCTCAGATCTGAGTGTGCGGGTACTGTTCTAGAGTGCCACATGTACCGCCGAAAAATGCATGTATTCTCTGTTTTCCCCATGGAAACCCCCCATGTTTCAATCACCCACCAATCCCTAAAAAGCTTACCCAGAGCCTGCCTTTTCTTCTGGTCTGCAACCGTTGGTGGGAGTGTTTTATCTAATTTTCGGCCCATTACACAGTTAAAGTCTCCCCTATAATCAGCTGGCCTTCACACCACCCTCCCACTTTCTGAAGCAGTTTGGAGATGTATAGGTCTTGCCGTTGTTCGTTAGGTACGTAGACCGCTATAATTGTATATATTTGACCTTTAATTGTGCCTTTGATAACTATGTACCTACCCTCATCATCCCTTATGTGTTGTTTATGAAACCCTAGGTCGTGACTGCATAGGATTGCTACTCCCTTTGATTTTTTCCCACTGGAGATGAAATATTAGAGCAGATATGTCTTGCTTCGCATCCTCTTTTCATCTTTCTGGAGGAGGTGCGTCTCTTGTAGGATCGCTATTGCAACTCGCATCACCTCTAATCTGCCCAAGATCACTCTGCGTTTGGCGGGGGAGTTCAGCCCCTGTACGTTAATTGAAACTATGTTCGCCTCCTCCATTGTGCCTATGGCTAAGATTATCTATGTGTCTCTCTCCTTGCTCCTTATTCGGGGTCTCTTCATGCTCCACTTCAGATTCTGCTTTGCCCCCCTGGAATGCTGGCTTATCTTTCTTGAATGTCTTTTGACTCTTTTCCCCCTCTCCAACCCTCCCTCTTCCAACCCCAACGCACCCACTCCCCCCTCCCTGTATCTGTGAATACATATGGCCTGGGTTCCCCAGAACCCTCCTGCCGATCGTGTACGGGCTTCGGGCCTTAGAATTTTCCCAGTCCTCAAACTGCCAGGAACTACCCTTTTCCTGACTAAGCTTCCAAGATATATTCCTCCATGCAGACGCATCACTTCCGAGCTGTACAGCCTGAACTGACTCGGCTGGTTTGCAGCAATTGACAGATTTATGGATCTTTGCTCTGTGTGCATTTCTCATCTTCTCTGTCATTGGCTCTGCTGCGGGTCTTTGGCTTTCTCCGCTTTTATTGGTCTTCGTTTTCTCTCCGTCGACCCACGGCTTGCCTGTTGTGCCTGGGACGTTGCGACGCAGTCTGGTGTCGGTACAGGGTTGGCCATTCTCCAATTGCAGCAGTGCGAGGCCTTCGACACAGGTGCTGATTCTCCTCTGTTTCCCCTCCCATGTGAATGATAGGCAAAACGGATGTGTGCATCTGTATTGGATATGCTGCGCTTGGAGGGCTTTTGTAATTGGCTGCATTAGCCTTCTTTTGTGGAGGGTGACCAGCGCTAAATCTGGATATAACTGTATGCGAGAGCCGTTAGTCGTGAGGTCACCGTGGGTCCTTGCCGCTCTCAAATTGTCCTCCTTCAATCTGTACGATGTCATCGCAATCAGCACATCCCTCGGTCTTGTTCCCGAGTCGTTCCTCTTGGGGCCCATCCGGTGTATTCTGTCAAACCCAATCATCTCGGGTTGGGTATCATTGAGTAGGCTGCTAAAACAATGCTGCATGGTGTTCTTTAGGTCTTTATCCAGATACGATTCTGCTAGGCCCTTGACCCTGATATTGGATCTTCTTGAGCGGTTCTCAAGGTCCTACGCCTGGAGTTCCAGATTGTTTGTTGCATTAGCCAGTTGGTCCAGCAGTATGCTATTCTGGTTGGTTTCTTCTGCCACATTCGAATGTTCGTTTTCCACTACATCTACTCTTTCTTCTAGCTCCGCCATTTCTTTGCTGACTTCCTGGAGGGAGGATTTCAGTTCCTCCTTCATTTCTTTCCAGTTGGTTGTGGAATGTGTCTGTTAGTCTGGCCTCAATTCCCTTTAGACAACTCAGAAGTTCTTCCTTGTACGATGCCATTGTGTTTAGAGGGGGGTCTTCTGTCTGGGCGGCCTGAGTCGGCAGGGGGGGAGGGGCGGGAAGCGATTGGATGTGTGTTTGTCGCCTCTGTCTCCAACACCTCTCTAATTGACCTTCTTGAGTTCTAGCCGGGGTTCTTGCTCTTGATGGGCCAGACTTTGCTTTGGTTCCTGGCATCTGGGTCACACTGGGGAGTGTGCTTCCCTCACCGAGACTGTTCGCTGCCAAGTTATGTCCGTATTATAGTTGCCCAGGTTGTCACGGGAGAGGGCTCTTCCGTTCCGCACTCCGCCCCAGTATGTCGGCTGTTTCTCTGGCGGTCCTTGCCCCTCTTGGGGACCTCCACTCCTCTGCCGTGTCTGCTGCTCCTCTTCCTTGCTAATCCTGCCATTCAGCATCGTTCTCGCTCTCTTAGTGGGCTTTTTCATGGGGGCACCGCCAATGCCCTCTTCTCGCCTCCACCCCCAGGGAGGCAGGGGAGGACAGGTCGCGTTAGGAACTCCTCACCGCCACGTCGCTGCGTGTTACCGCTGTGTCCCCTGGGCGCTCACCATACCTTCCGCCTGCCTAGGCGCCCCCAGACCGGCCCGCTCTGTCCGCCTCGGGGAGCGACCGGCTCACCGTAGGGTGTACCGCGTCCTGCCCCCCGATCGCCTCTGGGCTCAATCGGGATCGGGCCCTATCCAACTTGCAACAGTTTTCATCCTTGAGGAGTGTTCTGGACCGCGGCAGGACTGACGTCTTCCCGCGCTTCTTTTCACAGCCGGGTTCACTTGGTACTGCCTTCGTGCACTTGTGATGGATCGGGAGCTGGGAACTTTCCCAATTGTCCATATTTAACCTCGATTTTCTGACTTTGCAGCCGTAGATGTTACGCTTTGTGTTACTTTTGATGCTGTCCGCACGGAGGACCCGAGGTGCACGTCTTCACGGTCCAGCGGCCATCTTTGAATCGCCAGCTTTACATTTAAGTGTGTACCCTTTCATCATTCAGTCACACTCAGGCAGCCACCCATACATTTATGTGTGCACCCTTTCACCATGCACTCAACATGCACACCCAGCCACCCATACATTTAATTGTGCACCCTTTCACCATAAATCCACACAGGCAGCCACCTATACATTCAAGTGTGCACCCTTTCACCATACACTCAAACAGGGCAGCCACAGATACACTTACGTGTGCACCCTTTCAGCATACAGGCACACCCAGGCAGCCACCCATACATCATTTAACTGTGCACCCTTTCACTATACACTCACACAGGCAGCCACCTATAGATTTAAGTGTGCACCCTTTCACTATACACTCACACACGCACACATCCAGCCAACCATACAATTAATTGTGTACCCTTTCACCATACACTCACACAGGCAGCCACCTATACATTTAAGTGTGCACCCTTTCACCATACACTCACACACGCACACGTCAAGAAATGGTTTCTTTTTGAAGTCACTCCGACTTCATGAAGAAATGATTTCCGTTGAGGACCCAACAATAATGGAAATCATTTATTTATGAAGGCAGAATGACTTCAAAAAGAAACTATTTCTTTTTGAAATCATAGAGCTCTCCTACCCCATCCGAGAGGGACCAATGTCATGGAGTCGGGGAGCCCTTGGACCTCAAAAATAAATAGTTTCTTCTTGTTGTCACTATGCCTCGATAAAGAAATTATTTATTTTATGTTGCAACAGAAATAATTTCTTTATGAAGGCAGTGGGACAAAAAAAACAATATGATATTTCTTTTTTAGTCCAAGGGGCGTCCCTCCGCAGACATGTGGAGGTGAGGCCACCCGTACCGCAGGAGTGCGGGGGCTCCATTACACCAGTGGTGCAGGAGAGGGGCCTGGCCTCAACTAGGGCAGTCAAGAAAGCATGCAGGAGAGTTGCCTGGCCTCAACTAGGGCAATCAGGAAGGAGTGCATGAGAGGGGCCTGGCCTTAACTAGGGCAGTCAGGAAGGCATGCAGGAGAGGGGCTTGGCCTCAACCAGGGCAGTCAGGAGGGTGTGCAGGAGAGGGACCTAGCCTCAACTAGGGCAATCGGGAAGGCATACAGGAGAGGGGCTTGGCCTCAACCAGGGCAGTCAGGAGGGCATGCAGGAGAGGGGCCTAGCCTCAACTAGGGCAGTCAGGAAGTAATGCAGGAGAGGGGCCTGACCACATCTGGGGCAGTGGGGAGGCATGCAGGAGAGGGGCCTGACCTCAACTAGGACACTCAGGAAGGTGTGCACGAGACGGTCCTGGCCTCAACTAGGGCAATCAGGGAGATGTGCAGGAGAGGGGTCTGACCGCAAGTAGGACACTCAGGAAGGCATGCAGGAGAGTGGCCTGACCTCAACTAAGAGAATCAGGAAGGCATGCAGGAGAGGGGCCTGTCCTCAACTAGGGCAGTCAAGAAGGCGCACAGGAGAGGGACCTGGCCTCAACTATGACAATCAGAAAGGCATGCAGGAGAGGGGCCTGTCCTCAACTAGCCTAGTCAGGAAGGCATGCAGGAGAGGGGCTTCACCTAAATTAGGACACTCAGGAAGGCGTGCAGGAGAGGGGCCTGTCCTCAACTAGGGCAGTCAAGAAGGCGCACAGGAGATGGGCCTGTCCTCAACTAGGGGAGTCAAGAAGGCGCACAGGAGAGGGGCCAGGCCTCAACTAAGACAATCAGGAAGGCATGCAGGAGAGGGGCCTCGTCTCAACTAGCCCAGTCAGGAAAGCATGCAGGAGAGGGGCTTGCCCTAAACTAGAACACTCAGGAAGGAATGCAGGAGAGGGGCCTGACCTCAACTGGGGCTGTGCGGAGCGGTGCAGGAGGTGGCCTGACCTCAACTTGGACAGTCATGAAGGCATGCAGGAGAGGTGCCTGGCCTAAACTAGGGCAGTCAGGAAGGCATGCAGGAGAGGGGCCTGGCCTCAACTAGGGCAATCAGGAAGGCATGCAGGAGAGGGGCCTCGCCTCAACTAGGGCAATCAGGAAGGCGTGCAGGAGAGGGGCCTGTCCTCAACTAGGGCAGTCAAGAAGGCACACAGGAGATGGGCCTGTCCTCAACTAGGGGAGTCAAGAAGGCGCACAGGAGAGGGGCCAGGCCTCAACTAAGACAATCAGGAAGGCATGCAGGAGAGGGGCCTCGCCTCAACTAGCCCAGTCAGGAAAGCATGCAGGAGAGGGGCTTGCACTAAACTAGAACACTCAGGAAGGAATGCAGGAGAGGGGCCTGACCTCAACTGGGGCTGTGCGGAGCGGTGCAGGAGGTGGCCTGACCTCAACTTGGACAGTCATGAAGGCATGCAGGAGAGGTGCCTGGCCTAAACTAGGGCAGTCAGGAAGGCATGCAGGAGAGGGGCCTGGCCTCAACTAGGGCAATCAGGAAGGCATGCAGGAGAGGGGCCTCGCCTCAACTAGCCCAGTCAGGAAAGCATGCAGGAGAGGGGCTTGCCCTAAACTAGGACACTCAGGAAGGCGTGCAGGAGAGGGGCCGGTCCTCAACTGGGGTAGTTAGGAAGGAATGCAGGAGAGGGGCCTGACCTCAACTGGGGCTGTGCGGAGCGGTGCAGGAGGTCGCCTGACCTCAACTAGGACAGTCATGAAGGCATGCAGGGGAGGTGCCTGGCCTAAACTAGGGCAGTCAGGAAGGCATGCAGGATAGGGGCCTGGCCTCAACTAGGGCAATCAGGAAAGTGTGCTGGAAATGGGCCTGGCCTCAACTAGGGCAATCAGGGAGACGTGCAGGAGAGGGGTCTGACCTCAACTAGGACACTCAGGAAGGCATGCAGTAGAAGGGCCTGACCTCAACTGGGGAAGTGGGGAGGCATGCAGGAGAGTGACCTGACCTCAGCTAGAGCAGTCAGGAAGGCATACAGGAGAGGGGCCTGACCTCAACTGGGGCAGTCAAGAAGGCGCGCAGGAGATGGGCCCTCAACTAGGGGAGTCAAGAAGGCGCACAGGAGAGGGGCCAGGCCTCAACTAAGACAATCAGGAAGGCGTGCAGGAGAGGGGCCTGTCCTCAACTAGGGCAGTCAAGAAGGCGCGCAGGAGATGGGCCTGTCCTCAACTAGGGGAGTCAAGAAGGCGCACAGGAGAGGGGCCAGGCCTCAACTAAGACAATCAGGAAGGCATGCAGGAGAGGGACCTGGCCTCAACTAGCGCAGTCAGGAAGGCATGCAGGAGAGGGACCTATCCTCAACTAGGGAAGTCAAGAAGGCGCGCAGGAGAGGGGCCTGGCCTCAACTAGGGCAATCAGGAAGGCATGCAGGAGAGGGGCCTCGCCTCAACTAGCCCAGTCAGGAAAGCATGCAGGAGAGGGGCTTGCCCTAAACTAGGACACTCAGGAAGGTGTGCAGGAGAGGGGCCTGACCTCAACTGGGGCTGTGCGGAGCCGTGCAGGAGGTCGCCTGACCTCAACTAGGACAGTCATGAAGGCATGCAGGGGAGGTGCCTGGTATAAACAAGGGCAGTCAGGAAGGCATGCAGGATAGGGGCCTGGCCTCAACTAGGGCAATCAGGAAAGCGTGCTGGAAATGGGCCTGGCCTCAACTAGGGCAATCAGGGAGACGTGCAGGAGAGGGGTCTGACCTCAACTAGGACACTCAGGAAGGCATGCAGTAGAAGGGCCTGACCTCAACTGGGGAAGTGGGGAGGCATGCAGGAGAGTGACCTGACCTCAGCTAGAGCAGTCAGGAAGGCATACAGGAGAGGGGCCTGACCTCAACTGGGGCAGTGGGGAGGCATGCAGGACAGGGGCCTGACCTCATCTAGGGCAGTCATGAAGGCATGCAGGAGAGGGGCCTGTCCTCAACTGGGGCAGCAGGGAGGCATGCATGAGAGGGGCCTGTCCTCAACTGGGGCAGTGAGGAGGTGAATAGAATGGCAAGGGACTGAAGGCAGTTATGGAGCTCAGTGCCCGGGGATGAGACAAACTGCCATGTTCAAGTGCATCGAATCGAGGCATTGGGGAGGCACTCTGCAAAATGGGAAGTACCATAGAGATGTTTGTGTGAGGCAATGTGGCATGGGTATAGAGTGAGAGGGTGGTGGTAAGAGGGCACAAAGGGGCCAATCTCCGAATTTTGTGGCAAACATTTTAAAGAAATTATTGTAAAAAATAACTGTGAAAATTATTCAGGAAACAAGAAACAGAACTGAAGGAAAGATAAAGGCAGTCCACATTAAGTCTCGGGCAGGGTTGAGAGACCAAATAAATGTTGTCTTGGTGATCGCTTGGAGTGCCTACAAGGCCTCATTTGGGGTAACCCGGTCTGGGAAAAATGCTGGTAAAACGGACAGTACTACCGGCTCTGGCATTTTTTGCAGACCGGGTAACCCTGAGTCTCCCGGTAGTTCAGGCACCTACCAGCATAGAATTCACTGCAGCACTGGCAGCGTTACCAACGGTGCCAGTGTTTCAGTGGTTCTCATTCCATAGAGTACTGTGGGACTCCATGGAATGGGAACTTACCACTGTTGCCGTTGCCCATAGTATCCTGGTAACACCGGGATATTGGGAGTTAGTAACACGTAATGATAGTCACTGACTCAGGAAATCATCTAGGCACACAAATGCTAAGCAAACAAGCGGGAACTTAGCTCTCCAGGCAGTGACTGGCACCAGTATGGAAGAGAGGGAGACAGTTCCAAAGGTGGTCCAGAACATGGAGCCTATGGGGCTGGCGAAAGGGGAGTAGGAGAGAGGTAAAGATCAACCTAATTGGAAGTAGTAAAACACTCAAAAAGGACAGAGTCCACCTAGAGGAGCGGAGAGAAAGTGGCAGAGAGCAGAACAGTGCTGCAAACCCATACCCCACGCCACCCCCACAAAGAACAGGAAGCAATGGAAGCCATGGGGCCTAAACCCTGGTACCCGTCCAACACACTCTACGATGGTATGCAAAGTCCTATGTTCTAGAGTAAAGCGACTCGACTGAACATGTGAAAACTCTAACTAATGCAAAGAGCGAGTGAACCAATGCATGTCAGAACACTGTCCAATATTCTAAAGAAAGATATCTAAATGTTTGAAGAGCTTGGAGATGAAATCCAACCAAAGTCTAAATGAAGACAGTGCGATGCATGCTGGGAAATCAAGTCATTTCCAAGTCTAAGATTAAATTAAAGAATATGATTTCTTATGTGCAGTCTAGCATGCGTTGAGAGAATATAAACCATCACACGGATGCAATGACTGAAAGTCCACGCAAGGACCGACTGGCGGGGATCACCCATTAGCACCGGAACCTGGAACCGTGAGACCGATGTTCAGGTTCTTGGTCAGCCTTTAAGTTTCGACTTGGGGTGAAGGCCAGGAGACAAGTCCATGAGAGACTGTAGGAAAAACACAGACATTGGGCCTCATTCCGAGTACGGCGCTAACCAATGGCGCTATTAACGCCTTGGTTGATGCCGTACCCGGACCGGCAGCGCCTTGGTGGATGGCGGAATTACCGCCCCATTCCCAGGTTGGCGGGGCGGTAATTCCCCATTCACCAAGGCTCTTCCCCATTCCCAAATGAGCCCCCATAGGGCTCAATGGGAATGGGGAAGATGCAAATAACGGTGACCGTTCATTACGGTCACCGTTATTGGCTTGGAGGCCCCTTTGCGCCCTCGACTTTAACACCTGCTCAAAGCAGGCGTTAAGGGCGAGGGCGCAAAGGGAACTCAGAATATGGCGGTAAGGGATTACCGCCACCGGTCTCGTTACCGGTGGCCGCTATCCCTTACCGCCATACTCGGAATGAGGCCCATTGTCTAAAGAGATGGAGCAGGGTTTGGCCAATGGGCAGAGGCCAAGGACGCCACTTGGATCCAGCACACAGACAATGGAGTACCTGGTGTCACGGTCCAAGTGAGTAATCGACAGACCTTGCAAAGCTGGATCTAAGTGATTAAGGTTTAACGGAGGTAAAAGGGTGCAGAGCAAAACAAATCCAACTTCTTTCCCGGACCATGATCCTCATTGCTTTCCACCTCCCTACAATAGACCTATCATTCCTGGCGGTGAACAAGTTAAGTGCCCCTCACTTCCTCTTGGCCCAGACGTCTTCGTCAAGATGTTGCTCATCTATTTCTCGTCCTCGATACCTTTCACATCACCACAGTTGGCCCTTGCATCGGGATGGTGGCCAATTGTCAGACTCATATATGATTTTGAAGATTATGTTGGGGCTCGGCAGAGACCGTCTAGGTTCAGTCTTTTCCACCAGGTCAGGAGTCTCCTCAGAATCTTCTCTCGCCTCCACCCCCAGCCTTTCACTATTGATGGTGCCCCACCTTCATTTGAGGGCCTCTTCTTTCCTCCATGACAATTTGTCACAATCTATACTGTCTCTCCTCGATCCCATCATGCCTCCTCCTCCTTGACTTCCTCTTCCTAGAGGAATAGGGATTAGGGAGTAAGGGGGGTCGCTGAAGAGAGATGGGTGGAGGAGGAGACACCTAAGGTGCAGATGAACATTAAGGTGAGAAGTAGAGGAATCATACAATCTTTTTCCATCTACTCCTAATCTGAAAAGTATCCAGTTCCAGGCTTTCTGCATCACCCAAGAGCACTTGAAGGTCAAGGAGCAGAATTCCTCCAAAGCAAAGTATCAATTCAACAGCCAACCAGTGAAAGACACTCTGCCTTTTCCACTATGGTGGCCAAACACTGGAATGCACTATTACGGGAAATTCAGCATCGTTCTCGCTCTCTTAGTGGGCTTTTTCATGGGGGCACCGCCAATGCCCTCTTCTCGCCTCCACCCGCAGGGAGGCAGGGGAGGACAGGTCGCGTTAGGAACTCCTCACCGCCACGTCGCTGCGTGTTACCGCTGTGTCCCCTGGGCGCTCACAATACCTTCCGCCTGCCTAGGCGCCCCCAGACCGGCCCGCTCTGTCTGCCTCGGGGAGCGACCGGCTCACCGTAGGGTGTACCGCGTCCTGCCCCCCGATCGCCTCTGGGCTCAACGGGATCGGGCCCTATCCAACTTGCAACAGTTTTCATCCTGGAGGAGTGTTCTGGACCGCGGCAGGACTGACGTCTTCCCGCGCTTCTTTTCACGGCCTGGTTCAATTGGTACTGCCTTCATGCACTTGTGATGGATCGGGAGCTGGGAACTTTCCCAATTGTCCATATTTGACCTCGATTTTCTGACTTTGCAGCCGTAGATGTTACGCTTTGTGTTACTTTTGATGCTGTCCGCACGGAGGACCTGAGGTGCACGTCTTCACGGTCCAGCGGCCATCTTTGAATCGCCAGCTTTACATTTAAGTGTGTACCCTTTCATCATTCAGTCACACTCAGGCAGCCACCCATACATTTATGTGTGCACCCTTTCACCATGCACTCAACATGCACACCCAGCCACCCATACATTTAATTGTGCACCCTTTCACCATAAATCCACACAGGCAGCCACCTATACATTCAAGTGTGCACCCTTTCACCATACACTCAAACAGGGCAGCCACAGATACACTTACGTGTGCACCCTTTCAGCATACAGGCACACCCAGGCAGCCACCCATACATCATTTAACTGTGCACCCTTTCACTATACACTCACACAGGCAGCCACCTATACATTTAAGTGTGCACCCTTTCACTATACACTCACACACGCACACATCCAGCCAACCATACATTTAATTGTGTAGCCTTTCACCATACACTCACACAGGCAGCCACCTATACATTTAGGTGTGCACCCTTTCACCATACACTCACACACGCACACGTCAAGAAATTGTTTCTTTTTGAAGTCACTCCGACTTCATGAAGAAATGATTTCCGTTGAGGACCCAACAATAATGGAAATCATTTATTTATGAAGGCAGAATGACTTCAAAAAGAAACTATTTCTTTTTGAAATCATAGAGCTCTCCTACCCCATCCGAGAGGGACCAATGTCATGGAGTCGGGGAGCCCTTGGACCTCAAAAATAAATAGTTTCTTCTTGTTGTCACTATGCCTCGATAAAGAAATTATTTATTTTATGTTGCAACAGAAATAATTTCTTTATGAAGGCAGTGGGACAAAAAAAACAATATGATATTTCTTTTTTAGTCCAAGGGGCGCCCCTCCGCAGACATGTGAAGGTGAGGCCACCCATACCCCAGGAGTGCGGGGGCTCCATTACACCAGTGGTGCAGGAGAGGGGCCTGGCCTCAACTAGGGCAGTCAAGAAAGCATGCAGGAGAGTTGCCTGGCCTCAACTAGGGCAATCAGGAAGGAGTGCATGAGAGGGGCCTGGCCTTAACTAGGGCAGTCAGGAAGGCATGCAGGAGAGGGGCTTGGCCTCAACCAGGGCAGTCAGGAGGGTGTGCAGGAGAGGGACCTAGCCTCAACTAGGGCAATCAGGAAGGCATACAGGAGAGGGGCTTGGCCTCAACCAGGGCAGTCAGGAGGGCATGCAGGAGAGGGGCCTAGCCTCAACTAGGGCAGTCAGGAAGTAATGCAGGAGAGGGGCCTGACCACATCTGGGGCAGTGGAGAGGCATGCAGGAGAGGGGCCTGACCTCAACTAGGACACTCAGGAAGGTGTGCACGAGACGGTCCTGGCCTCAACTAGGGCAATCAGGGAGATGTGCAGGAGAGGGGTCTGACCGCAAGTAGGACACTCAGGAAGGCATGCAGGAGAGTGGCCTGACCTCAACTAAGAGAATCAGGAAGGCATGCAGGAGAGGGGCCTGTCCTCAACTAGGGCAGTCAAGAAGGCGCACAGGAGAGGGACCTGGCCTCAACTATGACAATCAGAAAGGCATGCAGGAGAGGGGCATGTCCTCAACTAGCCTAGTCAGGAAGGCATGCAGGAGAGGGGCTTCACCTAAATTAGGACACTCAGGAAGGCGTGCAGGAGAGGGGCCTGTCCTCAACTAGGGCAGTCAAGAAGGCGCGCAGGAGAGGGACCAGGCCTCAACTAAGACAATCAGGAAGGCATGCAGGAGAGGGACCTGGCCTCAACTAGCGCAGTCAGGAAGGCATGCAGGAGAGGGACCTATCCTCAACTAGGGAAGTCAAGAAGGCGCGCAGGAGAGGGGCCTGGTCTCAACTACGACAATCAGGAAGGCATTGCAGGAGAGGGGCCTCGCCTCAACTAGCCCAGTCAGGAAAGCATGCAGGAGAGGGGCTTGCCATAAACTAGAACACTCAGGAAGGCGTGCAGGAGAGGGGCCGGACCTCAACTGGCGTAGTTAGGAAGGAATGCAGGAGAGGGGCCTGACCTCAACTGGGGCTGTGCGGAACCGTGCAGGAGGTCGCCTGACCTCAACTAGGACAGTCATGAAGGCATGCAGGGGAGGTGCCTGGCCTAAACTAGGGCAGTCAGGAAGGCATGCAGGATAGGGGCCTGGCCTCAACTAGGGCAATCAGGAAAGCGTGCTGGAAATGGGCCTGGCCTCAACTAGGGCAATCAGGGAGACGTGCAGGAGAGGGGTCTGACCTCAACTAGGACACTCAGGAAGGCATGCAGTAGAAGGGCCTGACCTCAACTGAGGAAGTGGGGAGGCATACAGGAGAGTGACCTGACCTCAGCTAGAGCAGTCAGGAAGGCATACAGGAGAGGGGCCTGACCTCAACTGGGGCAGTGGGGAGGCATGCAGGACAGGGGCCTGACCTCATCTAGGGCAGTCATGAAGGCATGCAGGAGAGGGGCCTTTCCTCAACTGGGGCAGCGGGGAGGCATGCATGAGAGGGGCCTGTCCTCAACTGGGACAGTGAGGAGGTGAATAGAATGGCAAGGGACTGGAGGCAGTTATGGAGCTCAGTGCCCGGGGATGAGACAAACTGCCATGTTCAAGTGCATCGAATCGAGGCATTGGGGAGGCACTCTGCAAAATGGGAAGTACCATAGAGATGTTTGTGTGAGGCAATGTGGCATGGGTATAGAGTGAGAGGGTGGTGGTAAGAGGGCACAAAGGGGCCAATCTCCGAATTTTGTGGCAAACATTTTAAAGAAATTATTGTAAAAAATAACTGTGAAAATTATTCAGGAAACAAGAAACAGAACTGAAGGAAAGATAAAGGCAGTCCACATTAAGTCTCGGGCAGGGTTGAGAGACCAAATAAATGTTGTCTTGGTGATCGCTTGGAGTGCCTACAAGGCCTCATTTGGGGTAACCCGGTCTGGGAAAAATGCTGGTAAAACGGCCAGTACTACCGGCTCTGGCATTTTTTGCAGACCGGGTAACCCTGAGTCTCCCGGTAGTTCAGGCACCTACCAGCATAGAATTCACTGCAGCACTGGCAGCGTTACCAACGGTGCCAGTGTTTCAGTGGTTCTCATTCCATGCAGTACTGTGGGACTCCATGGAGTGGGAACTTACCACTGTTGCCGTTGCCCATAGTATCCTGGTAACACCGGGATATTGGGAGTTAGTAACACGTAATGATAGTCACTGACTCAGGAAATCATCTAGGCACACAAATGCTAAGCAAACAAGCGGGAACTTAGCTCTCCAGGCAGTGACTGGCACCAGTATGGAAGAGAGGGAGACAGTTCCAAAGGTGGTCCAGAACATGGAGCCTATGGGGCAGGCGAAAGGGGAGTAGGAGAGAGGGAAAGATCAACCTAATTGGAAGTAGTAAAACACTCAAAAAGGACAGAGTCCACCTAGAGGAGCAGAGAGAAAGTGGCAGAGAGCAGAACAGTGCTGCAAACCCATACCCCACGCCACCCCCACAAAGAACAGGAAGCAATGGAAGCCATGGGGCCTAAACCCTGGTACCCGTCCAACACACTCTACGATGGTATGCAAAGTCCTATGTTCTAGAGTAAAGCGACTCGACTGAACATGTGAAAACTCTAACTAATGCAAAGAGCGAGTGAACCAATGCATGTCAGAACACTGTCCAATATTCTAAAGAAAGATATCTAAATGTTTGAAGAGCTTGGAGATGAAATCCAACCAAAGTCTAAATGAAGACAGTGCGATGCATGCTGGGAAATCAAGTCATTTCCAAGTCTAAGATTAAATTAAAGAATATGATTTCTTATGTGCAGTCTAGCATGCGTTGAGAGAATATAAACCATCACACGGATGCAATGACTGAAAGTCCACGCAAGGACCGACTGGCGGGGATCACCCATTAGCACCAGAACCTGGAACCGTGAGACCGATGTTCAGGTTCTTGGTCAGCCTTTAAGATTCGACTTGGGATGAAGGCCAGGAGACAAGTCCATGAGAGACTGAAGGAAAAACACAGACATTGGGCCTCATTCCGAGTACGGCGCTAACCAAGGGCGCTATTAACGCCTTGGTTGACGCCGTACCCGGACCGGCAGCGCCTTGGTGGATGGCGGAATTACCGCCCCATTCCAAGGTTGGCGGGGCGGTAATTCCCCATTCACCAAGGCTCTTCCCCATTCCCAAATGAGCCCCCATAGGGCTCAATGGGAATGGGGAAGATGCAAATAACGGTGACCGTTCATTACGGTCACCGTTATTGGCTTGGAGGCCCCTTTGCGCCCTCGACTTTAACACCTGCTCAAAGCAGGCGTTAAGGGCGAGGGCGCAAAGGGAACTCAGAGTAAGGCAGTAAGGGATTACCGCCACCGGTCTCGTTACCGGTGGCAGCTATCCCTTACCGCCATACTCGGAATGAGGCCCATTGTCTAAAGAGATGGAGCAGGTTTTGGCCAATGGGCAGAGGCCAAGGACGCCACTTGGATCCAGCACACAGACAATGGAGTACCTGGTGTCACGGTCCAAGTGAGTAATCGACAGACCTTGCAAAGCTGGATCTAAGTGATTAAGGTTTAACGGAGGTAAAAGGGTGCAGAGCAAAACAAATCCAACTTCTTTCCCGGACCATGATCCTCATTGCTTTCCACCTCCCTACAATAGACCTATCATTCCTGGCGGTGAACAAGTTAAGTGCCCCTCACTTCCTTCTTGGCCCAGACGTCTTCGTCAAGATGTTGCTCATCTATTTCTCGTCCTCGATACCTTTCACATCACCACAGTTGGCCCTTGCATCGGGATGGTGGCCAATTGTCAGACTCATATATGATTTTGAAGATTATGTTGGGGCTCGGCAGAGACCGTCTAGGTTCAGTCTTTTCCACCAGGTCAGGAGTCTCCTCAGAATCCTCTCTCGCCTCCACCCCCAGCCTTTCACTATTGATGGTGCCCCACCTTCATTTGAGGGCCTCTTCTTTCCTCCATGACAATTTGTCACAATCTATACTGTCTCTCCTCGATCCCATCATGCCTCCTCCTCCTTGACTTCCTCTTCCTAGAGGAATAGGGATTAGGGAGTAAGGGGGGTCGCTGAAGAGAGATGGGTGGAGGAGGAGACACCTAAGGTGCAGATGAACATTAAGGTGAGAAGTAGAGGAATCATACAATCTTTTTCCATCTACTCCTAATCTGAAAAGTATCCAGTTCCAGGCTTTCTGCATCACCCAAGAGCACTTGAAGGTCAAGGAGCAGAATTCCTCTAATGCAAAGTATCAATTCAACAGCCAACCAGTGAAAGACACTCTGCCTTTTCCACTATGGTGGCCAAACACTGGAATGCACTATCACGGGAAATCCCCACAGGACCACCTAAAATTCTGGAAAGGTCTAAATGCCTAGCTCTTTAAAGCTTAATTGGCAGAAAGTTTGACCTATAGCCATGAAGCAGTGGAAACAACACTCCTCATTGGTTGGACTTTCCTGTGGATTCACAACCTAAGAGAACACAATACCAGCTCCTGACCGTCTGCCTTGAACTCTAGGCACTACACTCAAGAAGACTGTCCTCCTCTCACTCCCCTTCCCTCCCCAACCCATAAACACCTGACCAAGTGTGGAGGCCTACACTTTCCAGTCCACCTGGGTCATCAAGGGTACTTTGCACTGTGGTCCTACAATGCCTACCCTTGGTAGTGTTATTGACGTCCTCAAGGTGACCTTATATTAGCCAGGGACCCTAAGTCTGTATTGCTACATAATTAAATGCAAACAAGACATCACACACACACTGACCTACCATGAGGGGGATGGTGGCTAGCACAACCTGGGTGGGAAGAGTTGCCCACAGATGGGAGTAGCCATTACATGCTGGACTACTGATGTGGGTCCCGGGAGGGTCTCTGCCCCGGTTTTCATTTAAGGTAATTATGAGCACTCGGTTTGTAAAAAAAACAGTACTGGATGTGAAGGTGCCAAGAACATGGTCACTCCAGGACAATGTAGGACAACCTCTACCGCATGTCAATAAAGCAGTGCGTTTCTTAACGTGTAGCTGTAGAAATATTACAAAATGTTATTTGAGGTCAAGATTTTTTTTAAATTGTGAAATCCATCCATAGGATAACCCATCCCAATCCCATTCAGGTGAAACAATCCCCCTCTATGTTCTCAAGGTCTTCTCAACCTACCCATCCACCCTGTGCTGCCTGCTTCCCACTTTCTCTCCTCCACCCTACTGGCCCCTTACCATGCATGGGGACTCGGGTTCCACAAACATTAACAGTATTCCACCAGTCACTGGTACCAAGCTCACCCATGAGGACCACCTACTCAACCAGGAGGGAGCCGCGGAGTGCGGTAGCACCCCGATAATCCCCCATAACTCTCCCTGCTGGACCGAAGATGCATTAAAAGTCTTTCATCCCAGCAGCTTCCAGCTTGATGTATTAACAAACAGATAGATCATGACTTTGCAAGGGTTGGCAAAGCCCGACCAATGGGAACGCGCCAGGCGTCTATGTGCCCATGCCAAAGCCCTTCTTGGGAAAGCAGCTTATATTCTCAAATAATACAAGTGAACATGGACATTAAGAAAAGTAAGATAGAGGAATGTGAATGCTAAAAGATACCCATAGTCCTGGCGGGCATGAGAAGACTCACCGGACGCGAGGTCAGGGTGTTCTCATATGCCATCAGACCAAAAACTATCTGCACTCCCCACAGTTACTCCGTGATATTTAAAGTAATCGCTGAACAATACTGTAGATGGGATAAAACTGCCGCCTTCCCAGGATTTAGGGTATTTTGCACTCAGCAGAGCGTAGACCTCAGGTGATGAAAATCGGGAAATGGGACGTTTTGCTCAGGCCTGCACCAAACTCTTTTTAGTTTACTTTTTAAATGATGCCAATAACTACTTGTTGTGATGTGCTGTGTGTGGGGAGATCTGGAAGGAAGGGAGATATGTTGTGATGTCTGATGTTCTTTGTTGTATTGTGGTGAGATCTGGAAGGAAGGGCGATGTGTTGTGATGTGCTTTGTTGTGATGTTTGCTCAAGCCCTGTTTGATAAGGGCTGTCTGTGGCTGTCTTGGGCAAGTTGTGGCGGAGCGTATTGAAAGCTCTGAATGGTATTCCATTGGCATCCATTAGATTCGGTTTGGGGACCATTTCATTAAGTGCTTGTGGCCAGTGGTGTATGTTACTCTTATTTGCTAATCTGACGTCCCCTATTACTGATTCTTTATATGAGGTTATGGGAGGGGCGCTTAAGAGCCAAGCAAGCTCTTTAAAGAATCTCTCGTTTCTAGTTCGTTTAGGGCAGAAATGTGAAATTATGTCAGAAATGTTGATGGACAAAAATATATTAATGGTTAACCCGACTAAAGTAAAGAGGATCCTTTTTTTCAATTATTGTTTTTCTTTCAAAATAAACAAACCAGGTACTGTGTCAGTGCTGATCAATGCCGCACACAAGTTGAACTACTGTGTCGGAGTTGAGCAAAGCGGTGCACAAGTTGAGGTACTGTTTCGGAGCAAAGTGGAGCATTTTGAAGTATTGTCTCACTGATGGTTCCTCATGGACGGAGGAACGTAGTAACGGGCGCAATGGAAGGAATGTCTTTGTGTAGTGTTGTAGTGAACAGTGCGGTGCCGCTCAATTCTTGACAGCTGCACTTTTCTTTGCATTTTAAGAGAATCCTTGAGGGAATCTCCAAGTGGTGGTTGGACTGTTGGCTAATGTTGGCTGGTAGGTAAATCAGGGCAGTAGAAACGTTCCGTTGTTAATTGCCAGCTAGGCTGCGCGTAGGAATTGTTTAGTACCTGTTATATTAGGACACTTTGCTGATTCTTTCATCACGATTGGGTTAACACAACTGAATCGTTCCACTCTTACCAATTGATGAGCCATCTGTCCCATGAATATAAAAGACGGAGTACTTTGTCCTTCTTGCTGACACAGTTCCCAATTCGTTACTATAGATCAATTCTACTAAAGTGCAGATGGAATTTGCTTTTACCCTAGGAAATCTTACTTAGACGAAAGGTTATTACTGAAAGTAATAGTGGATGCAGATTCTGTAATTTATCTATTGAAACAATTAAGCATTTGATGCTCGACTGTAATGCCTTGATTGAATCTAAAAAGACGTTTTTGAATAAACACCAATTGAATCGTACTGTTCTGGCAGATTAATTCTTCTGGAGGAGATGTTTAAATGTCTACAATGTTTTGGAAGGCTCGGCAGTGTCTGCTTTTATTAAGAGTATGCATTTGATGTAATTTTACCATGGTTGATCCAATTTATTTATCTGTATTTTATATGGGTTTATTGTATTTGCTATGGATAATGGCTCTTGTTCTAGGTCTTTTCTTTAAGTAGTATAGTTTATTTGTATAGCGCAGCCAAACCCTGGGGTAACTGGGCGCGTTATCATTTGGATCAACAGTGGTTACAGAAGGTTGCACATACAATTGGAAGGCAGATGAAACAATCCAACGGATAGTGTGAGGGACCGGGTTACAAGTTGGTCCTTGACGAGGCATAAATTAGTTACAGAGTACATGCGTCACATCTTTGAAACAAAGGCAGCATAAGATGTGATTAAGATAGCTGCCGTGCTAGGTGTCGACGACAGTCTGTTGCTGAGATGTGACTAGTTCCTTTACCTTGGATCGAAAATGCCCAGAACGAAATGTCAGCTCTGATAAACATTGCTAGTGCATTCCAGGCATTGGCTGCAAGCACAGGAAAGCTAGCTCCCCCTTCTGATTTTAGGCTGAACCTTGGGATGTTGAGTTGGTGTAGGTAAGGAGATCTGGTGGGTCTAGTAGAGTTCTGTCTCGTAAATTTGTCTGAAAGACAGCGTGGGGCTGTCAGGTAGAGGCATTTGTGTGTGATGACTAATGATCAAAGTTTAATTCTCTCGCGGATGGGGAGCCAGTGATATTCTTTCATGGCGGCGGCGATGTGGGCCTTGCGCGGGAGATTCAAGGTGCATCTAAGGGCATTATTTTGGAGTATCTGTAGTCTGTTCAGGTTGTGGTTCGTGGAGCCAAAGAAGAGGGTGTTACAGCGGTCCAGTTTAGATAATATGAGGGCCCTGGCCAATGTGAGGCAGCTGTTTGTAGATAAGAAGGGTTTGCAGGCATTGATGAGTTTGTTGGTGTATGCTGTGGCTGAGATGGTGGCATTGATTTGTTTTTTAAGGGAAAGTGTAGAGTCAAGATACACGCCCAAAGTTTTGACTTCTTTTGAAACTTTTATAATGTTGCCGTCAATAATGAAGGATTGTTTCTGGGGTCGTGTTTATTAAGATGGGCCTGTGAGCCGCCGATCAACAGTTCCATCTGTCTTCGTGTAAACAGAGGCTATGGTTGGCCATCCATGCTTGGATTTCAAGGTAGATCTTGTTCAGTTTTGCAACGTCTTCATCATAGTTCTCTGTGAGTGCGATGAGGACCTGGGTATTGTCAGCATAGTTTGTGTATGTGTCTCCCAAGTTGTTAAGGCAGTCGAAGAGGAGCTTAGTAAAGACGTTGTAAAGTGTGGGGGAGATGAAGGAACCTTGGGGTACTCCACATTGGATGGGGATAGGGTCAGCTGCATCGCCGCCTGACGGGGCGAAGACCCTGGTTGTTCTGTCCGAGAGGAAGGACTGGATCCAATTTGTGGCATCCTGGGAGAATGCAGCAGCCAAGGAAAGATGGTTGGTAAGAATTTGGTGGTCAACTAATTCGAAGGCAGCAGACAGATCTAACAGGAGCAAGATGGCCAGGTTGCCCTTGTCTTTAGCTTCATCCATTTGGATGTTTAGGTCCAAGAGGGCTGTTTCTGTTCCATGCCTGGGTCTAAAGCCAGATTGTCACAGACCAAGAAGGTTATTGTCTTCCAAATGTTGTTGTATTTGGAGGTATGCTACTCTGTCTGTTATTTTTAGTAGAAAGGGGACGGTCGTAATGGACCCATAGTTCGTAGGTATATTGGGGTCGAGGTTGGGTTTTTTGAGTAGTGGTAGGATCCATGCCTCTTAAAAGTTGTTAGGGACTGCCATGTTTTTAAAAGATGAGTTAACCAGTGTGGTGATGAAGGGGGCAATATCTTTGGCTCCATCCTTGATAACTGAAGTCAGACATAAATAACCTAGGCAATTGGATGGTTTTAAGCTGGCAATTATGTTGATTACTTCATTCTCTGTGACTGGTGAGAAGTGAAATAGGGGGCAGTTCGGCTGGGGGGCATTGTGTGTATCATTCACGTAGTCTTCTGAGGCGATATTGGCTTTTTTGGAGGCTATCTTGGTTTGATAGCTATTTTATTAGAGAGTGCTTGTTGGATGTTGTTGCACCAGATTTTATCCTTGATGCAGTCATCGGTGGGGGGCACATGCGATTCTAATTGTCTTATGTTGGAGAATAACTCTTTCATTCCAGATTTGGAGTTGTGGATTCTAGTGTTCAAAATCTCTTTTTTTGCATTAGTTATATCCACTTGTATGTGGCTGCTGGCAGAGAGAATTTTTCTTTAGTAGAGATTGACGGGGCTTTCCTTCAGCTAGATTCAACTGTTCTCTTGAGGTTGCGTAGTGCTTTTAATTCTGCCGAGAACCATTTGTCCACATGGGCAGTTGGTTTGATCTTTCTTAGTTTTAGTGGTGCTATGTGATTTAAGGCTCGTTCCAGTGTGTCATTGTAAACGTGGACTAATGTTGTGGGATTGTGAGTAGGAGTAGTAAGGGCAGCTGAAGTGATAGGGTGTAGTAGAGGTCTAAGATTCTCAATGGTTATATTACGTTTCTTCCTGGCTAGAGATTGAAGAGACGCAGTAGGTGGTTCGCTTTTTTGTGGACTGTTGGTATGTAGAAGGTGATAAAATGGTGGTCTGACCAAGCGCATGGAGTGATGTTGGTTAAGGAGATGTCACAGTTGACGTCGGCCTGCCAATCTAGAGTTCTGCCTTTGGCATGTGTAGGTTGCGTCAGGCCTGATTGTGTGATGGTGTCATTAATCACAGAGGCATTTTTGTTGTTAGGGTCCTGGAGGCCAAGGTTAAAGTCTCCCATTAGTATAATTTGGGAGCCTGGTTTTCTATTTGCTGTTAAGAGGTGGGAGATGTCTTCCTCGTAGGATGTAATTGCTCCTGGAGGTCTGTAGATGAGGTGAAGTAGTATAGTTTTGGAGCTGGAAAGTGGGAGTTTGAAGTATAGGAGTTTGGCGGATGATATGTCTAGTTTGGTGACTTCTCAGATTTTCTGTCAGCTCTAATAATAGACTAGTTTTCTGGGATGGCAATTGGAAGAGATGGTCCAGCAGCCGCATGTAACCAGGTTTCCGTTACTGCAAGGAAGTCCATCTTATTGGAAGTTAGTACACCTGCTATGTCG
Source organism: Ambystoma mexicanum (assembly GCF_040938575.1). Taxonomy (NCBI): domain Eukaryota; kingdom Metazoa; phylum Chordata; class Amphibia; order Caudata; family Ambystomatidae; genus Ambystoma; species Ambystoma mexicanum. The sequence continues at coordinate 1,524,628,913 of NC_090922.1, read as the reverse complement.
AGAGAGTGGGCTACTAATGATCATGCATTGATGAGTGCACCTTTAATTGTAGTAGAGGTATTGAGCCAATGAATCGTAAGGTAGGAAGTCGTCTGGTGAGGGAAGGCTGTGGTCATTAGCTGAATAGATGTGAGATGCTCATGGGGCAAGGTGTGCCGGTATGCGGTCCCCTGACAAGGGTGTTCTCAGAGGCCGGGGCTTGAGGTTGGTGCAGGATCTTAGTCTAGCATTTCTTAGGAGCACATGGCATGCAAGGTCTAGACTCATATTATTGGGTGTGTTCAAGGGGGACCCAAGTTTAATATTTCTCAAATGGGTGGGGCATGGGATGAGAGGTGTGGGTGGGGTGGTGAATTTCAAGATCCATTCTGCAAGTGGCAGTGGTGGCGGATGGTCGTGCATGGCTTTGGTGGGTAAAGTAGGGGGTGTTTTATCCCATGTGTTAGGTGGAAGGTTAGAGGGTGGTATGTTGTGGAACAGAGGGAGGATAGTGGCCATAGTAAGAGTCACAATTCTTAGGCGGCCATAATTGGGTGCTGGGTAGTTGGCCAAGGGTGGCGTATGTTGCTAGGAGTCAGACAGCAGAAGGCTAATTTGAGTTATGCAACCGGGTTAGTTCAGGTTATAATGCAGTCAACAGTGTTCGTCTACGCTATTTCAACTGTGCATCACTTTACAAGAATAGGCTAATTTCTAGGTATGTAGCAATCTAGTTCAGCCGCTTGCAGTGAGTTTTATTGTAATAAGAAGGGCTGGTGGATACAGATAGTCATAGGGGTCCAGTTTAGACTTGGCATGTAGGTAGCAATGTGCTGTTCCGATGGGGAGGCGATACAATGTGGTGTTGTTGTCAGAGCATGTTTCGTAATAGCGCTGGCTGGCCTCGTTGGTGCGCAGCGTTGCCTCTGTGGTTTGGGTTGGGTGAGCAGTTGGTGTAACTTATACAGCTCAGCGGGAAGGAAGTCTTAATAACACATATAAGGGGGAGTTCCAGATGTAAGTGCCATTAGACCATTAATTGGACGCTTAACTTGTAAGGGCATGTGGTGGACAGGTAGTGTTACTTGGCACTTGGCTCAACAGGCGCTGACAGGCATGGACAGGAGCGTGCCTTGTGATGTGTGCCTTATGGTGATGTGCCAGCCCTCGCCTTCTGGCGGCATGAGGGTGTGGAAATAGGCTGGCATAGCCAATCGTAGTAGCTAAAAGAGCGGCAGCCATTTTGGCTGATATCTCGTGTCGGATCAGCAAGATTGAAGCAAATGGTGCCATAATGTAGCAGCAGGTGGGCAACTTGAGATGGAATCAGGCACAGGGGGCATCAGGGAGGCAGTAATTCTGCTTACCCAACATTTTCAGATGATGCCTGGATTCCGCGATCGTCGCAGCGCTTCGGGTGCAGAGGAGGATCACGTGGTGCTTCGGGTGCAGATGGTGGTCACGGAGGGAGTGGGCTCCAGCTCCTCCTGGCAGCAAAGGTTTCCACAAAGTGCAGGCACAGGTAGGTTTCACTTATTTATGGTCCCTTGGGGGATGTGCCAGCTCTCGCCTTCCAGCGGCCTGAGGGTGCGGAAATAGGCAGGCACAGCCAATTGTCGTAGGATCAACAACGGTCCTAGTTGCCTGGCAACGAGGAAGCTAAAAGAGCGGTGGCCATTTTGGCTGATATCTTGTGTTGGATCAGCGAGATTGAAGCAAATGGTGCCGTAATGTAGCAGCAGGTGGGCAACTTGAGGTGGAATCAGGCACATGGGGCATGACGGAGGCCGTAATTCTGCTTACCCAACATTTTCAGATGGTGCCTGGATTCTGCGATCGTCGCACCGCTTCAGGTGCAGGTGAGTGTCACGTGGCGCTTCGGGTGCAGATGGTGGTCACTATTTATTCAATCTGACTTGATTCAATGTGTTTCTATTTTGTAAAGGTTTTCTTTTAAACCAAATACAAATAAAGAAAAAAAAGTATTAAATGGAAGCCTCTGCTCCTGAAGAAGATGGCAGACTAACCCAGATGTCACCGAAACCGGTCAACCTCTCTTGTCTGTTATCCTTTCATTGATATGGGATACCGTTTGAAAAGATTGCTTTATTCCTTTTGGGGGTGAGCGCTTTTGTTTATACACACATGCCTGGTATTAGTGGTTGTCTAGATAAGCTCTAGATGAATTTTTACAGTTGAGCACACCTTTACTGTTTTACAGGGTGCTATAGGGGCATCAGTGAATCCAAGTAAGAGGATCAATCTAGGTTTTACCACTAGTTGGTGTGGGTGAGCATCTCTACATCTTTCTAGAGAAATTAGAGTGAACTATAAATATCTTTATCTTGTTACATGATTGAAATGTTTTCCTCTTTTCGTTTAGAGAGACTAGAACTTATATATGATTATTCCAGAAGTGTAGAAGCCTGATCAAACACGCATTTTTAAATCAGAACTGAAAATCTGGGAGGTTAAGACCCAAGATCTTCCTGGCACTGAATTAAAATTAGTTAAATTTGGCATTAATTCCGAAACTACCATCAATCTACTATTGCTATATAGAGCCCCAGTATCAGGGACTGAATTCCTGGATGAGTTGAGTAATCTTTTATTACCTCTTCTCAAACCCAATACCACCATTTGTTATGATGGGTGATCTTAATTTTTGGCTTGGATGTGATGAGGATACCACAGCCATTACTCTTGAAGATGCTTTGGGCCATCTTGGTTTCCAGCAATTAATTAGAGATTCACACATGTCAAGGCACATACATTGGATTGGGTTGCTTCTCATAATGTGAATGTTACCGGTCTCAAAGTGCTTGCAAGCCCTTGGTCGGACCACTCATTTATTCATTTAGGATCAATAATGAATTATTTGCTAGAAAGACAGGCAAAGGTAGAGACTTTATTCTAGGAAGACATTTTAAGAAAATGACACTAGAGACATTAAAACCATGGGGTTCCTCCATGGTTCCAGAGATTTTAAATGCTGTGGAATTGCAAGATATGACTAACCACCTTCTGCACTCTTTTCATGAGATTTCTGAGACACTAGCCCCACCGAAGAAAAATCATTCTTCCGATGGTCGTAAATCTAACAAGTGGTTCAATGCGGATATACAAAAGCTCAAATCAACAAAGTTGAAATATTTTATGCCTGAAGGAAAAAATCAGGATAATCCAAGCCTGGACATGTATAGAAAAGCGGCCAAGATCTACAAGACCGTAACGTTCTCTGCTAAAAAAGAGATGTTCAATGATGGGGAAATTAGACAAACTAAAAAAAGGCATAGAGGCTCAAAAACTGATTATTAATAAATCGGCAGAGCTAGATAACTTAGAGACATTGGGTGAGTCTGTTTCTCAGCAAGGCTTCAACTTTCCTCCTATTTCTGAATCTGATTTGTCTAAGGTCATCATGCAACTGAAATGTACTAGCTACAAGGGGGATCCATGTTCTTCTATGATTATTAAAGCATGCTCGCCTATGCTCATCTCCGCCTGGTATAAATTTGTGAACGCCTCATTTGCTGAAAATCACGTTCCAGAAGGCTTATAAAAGCTTGGATCACCCCCTCTTAAAGAAACCAGGTCTTTGTCCATGACAGTGACAAATTATAGGCCCATTACGAATACTCAATTTCTCTTAAAGATATTGGATCAGGTGGTATATAATCAAATATCTGCATATCTCAGTCATATCAGATTTTGAATAAATTCCAATCAGGTTTCAGACAAAATCACGGAACTGAAACGGCACTCCTTCATTTGAAATCCAAGTTACTTGAGACTATGGCTAATGGTCAAGCCTTGCTCCTTATGATTTTAGATCTCTCTGTGGCCTTCGACCTGGTGGATCATTCCAATATGATCCCTGGGTTAAAGAATGTGGTTAATTTCTCACAGAATGATGCCCAGTGTATTGCTTCATTCTTAAGCGATAGACGGTGTAGAGTTGTTAATGGGGAAGCTGAAGCTAGGCCTGTAACTTTATCATATTGCGTACCTCAAGGAGCTTTTGTCTCCTCGCCACTTTATAATATTTTTACGGTCCCTTTTTTTGATTTACTGGAGCACAATGGTATTACATTCGCCAACTACGCGGATGACACACAATGTGTTATCCTGCTAACAGGTTCACACAGTGAGGACAAGCGTAATATCAGCACGGTCTATGATATCATTCAAACCTAGATGGTACAGAATGGAATGGCTCTAAACGCAGAAGAGACCGAACTTATGGTGGTGGGTACACAGAAGAAGATTCTGAAGTTTTCTCTGATTTCTGGCCCAGGGCCCTGCCCGCCCAATTGCACACCCGCACTGCCTCCCGGCAACCCTTGCACTTGGCTCTGTATCTGTAACCCTACAATCCCCCAGATTGCAAGATTGAGGTAAAAAAGAAAGTTAAAACCCTAGGCATTCTTCTGGAGCAGAACCTGAATGTGAAAACACAGGTTAGTGGGCAGGTTTCTTCATCCACGTATTATACAAAACTACTTGCTCACCTTCGGCTGCTCATTTCTCAAATAAATGCTGGGCCGATCGCATGGGCAATTTTAGGCTCAAAAATGGATTATTGTTGCAGTCTGTTTATCGGTATTCCACAATCAGAGTGCAACCGCCTACAGATTATCCAGAATAGTGCAGTTAGGGTGGTTAAAGGCCTCAAATGGAGAGACCATGTGTCGGACATGAGGCAAAGTCTACACTGGTCCAGGTGAGGGTTAGAGTTCAGTATCAGCTGCCCTTAGTTACCCACAAATGTTGCATGAGTCTTGTATCATCCTACCCGATAGATCGTTTGGTGGAGAAACAGAGTTTGAGAGTGCTAAGGTCTAATAATACTAACCAATTGATGACTCCGCGCTGTAATACTAGTAACGTTCTAAAGCGAGCTTTTGTTACAACAGCACCAAGAGCCTGGAATTCTCTCCCTGTAGACCTACAGAAAGTTAAGTCTGCAGAACGCTTCAAAAAGAAATTAAAAACCTTTCTTTTCTGCTAGGCTTGTCTTTCTTGGTTCTCTTTTTTCAGTTTGCCTTAGGGGTGACTGCTACACCTGCCATGTGGGATTATTTACTGTGTTTTGTTTGCTCTGCGCCTTTAAGCCTTCGGGTTCCTGGTGCGCGGTATAAATGCAAAGTAAAGTAGAGCATTCACCAACTGTTGGAGTTGAGATTGAGAAGAATTACTGCTTTTCAAGTCAAAAGGGATAAATGGTCAAAGAATGTAAAAAGTGTTACAGATCTCGAAAAGTTTCAATATTGATGATGTGGTCTGATTGCCCTTGTAAAAGGTTAGGTTGCTTTTCAAAAATGGCTATGTTTAGTTGAAGGCTGATCACGCTAGTGATTATAGAAATAATTAAATGTTATTACCATCATGGGAACACAAACAGTGTCTTCGACTCATGATGTGATGATATCTGTCAAATATAATCAACCTAATGTTTTTCTGTTTTTATAATTTTGGTGAAATAACATTTACTTTAAGAGTAACTATACCCTGTACTTTTATTGATGAGTATGCGTTTGATCTGAATCACAAGATGGTGTTGCAATGAAATACTGCAAAAGTGATGTTTATATTTGTCTTACACACATTTGTTTATATATCACAGGTAATTGGAGTAAAGCTAGCCTGCTTTGGGGGTGCAAACCCTGTTCTTGGAACAAGTGGGCTTTGCCTCTTCACATCAAGCTCATGCTATAGGAAGTGGAAGGGACAGGATGGAAGGATATAGGTAGAGAGAAAAAGAAGGTGTAATGTTCCTCCAGCTGTAAACAGCACTCTCTGTCTGCACTAGCATCACCCCTTCCCTTCGGATCAGAATCAAAGGCCTTTAGATCTGCCGAGCCCTGGTGTGAGGGTACTGTTGCTGTGAATGTGCGTGCCCTTTGATTCCTCATCCGAAGACAGCTTCCTGTAGACAGCTTCCTGTGGAGTGGCTGTCTCTCTCTGTCGCTGTCTCTTTCTCTCTCTTTCTTTCTCTTTCTCAAGGGGGAGGGTGTCATCTGCCCTCACAAAGGAACAACATGAGGCAATACCCAAGGATATAGACCTGCTACCAGTAGCAAGGTCAGCCTGTCTTGGGAGAATACACATAATCCTTTCACAGCTGAGCAGGGCTCTGATGAATCCTATGGAGTCCTCGCTGAACCCAAGCCTGAGGTCTCCTCGCATGTGCCAAGGGGTGGCAGCCGCTACCGAATCCTAACCCTGGGGGTTGTATTATGATGGAGTATCACATGAGAGGAGACGGCCATTGGGGAGATGTGGTGACCCCATCAGGTGAAATGCCGTAGTCTTCCCTTATAAATGAGAAGACCACATAATTCCTGAATCCTTAATGTATGACTGTCATTTTATAAATCCCACCCATTTCAGGACCCAAAGACCCCTTTCTGCACAACAGTATAAGCAGAATAACATTCACGCCTCAAATACACATAATTCACATTTAACATCTTGTTACTATGATCTTTTTGGTTTCGACCACAATCCTATGGACTACAACTACCTCAATGCCTCAAGTACTGAGACGAGAAAGAGGAAGGAGGAGTTGGTAGGGATTGAAAGAAACCTCAAGTAAAATATGCAGGCTAGTTGTTAACGGGGAGATCAGCTGTGCAGGACATTTAAAAATGGCTTGCACATTCAAGTCGGTGTCAGAGAGAAAAGCAGCAGAGCAGGCGAAGTGGGAAGCAGAAATGCAGGTAAAGGCAGATGGGGAAAGTTGGAGCAAAGATTGTTACAAGCAGAGAAATGTTAATGAAGAAGTTGAAAGGCAGAATCTGTACAAGTCTCCATATCTGCAATGTCAATATGGGGAAAGTTGGAACACGCATTGCCACAAGCAAATGAACGCTGGTGAAGAAGTTAACTTGAACAGGTCTCCATATCTGAAATGCCAATATGGGGAAGATTGGAACAAGCAATGTCTAAAGCCAATTGAACGGTGCTATACTGACGGATTGAGAGAACATTGCAAGAAGTCCTGGTGATCAAAATGCAACAGGCAGTGAAGCTTTGGGGAAGAGAAACCTGCCAGATGGCAATTCCTCCCAACGTTTGTCAGCACATTGGAAGAATGCCTCGCTGGAATACCTTTGGGGTGCCACCTTGGAAATAAAAAGGGGATTCTTTGGGCACATTTGGACGCGTAGTATTCCCGGCGATGTAGGTATCTGTGAATGGTGCAGCATTTCACAGCCCTGCCTTCGTAATGGCATATTATGTATAAGTTGTTACTGGTAGAGGGAATGCGTCACAGCTGAGCGCTTAAGATGTTCTTTGGCCAGTGTGTGTGTTATGCATCTGGGTAACAGTAAGAGATCTGCAGGGCCCCCACTGGCCTGCAGCACTAGAAGAGACCACTAGTATGCTGTTATGGTGTGAGAGAATGCCATTTGTGAGGGTATGCAATCTCTACTGACTCACCAGCAGCTGTAATGTGATTTGGCAAAATGGCATCTGCAGAGCTTTAGCAAACTATAATTATAAAGCTAGATCTGGTTTGATATAGTGACAGATCAGACAATGCACTCACTTAAAGGTGTCAAACTCCAGTGTCATGCAATGTATTATTTCACTTGTTTTCCAGTGCTCCAGCAGCCTCAGAGCCCTTTGTGTATTGCGTCTGGCCCCAGGACGTTTCACCCATAACATATAGTGGGCGTAACCCGGTGTTAAGATGGCTTTTAAGGAGCAGCCCTGGGGTGGGTTCTGAGAGGTCACCCCAGATAATGAGCAGGGTAAGTAACAACTTGGTCAAGCAAAACCCAATCAAGGTAGAGAAGCAGAGCAGTAAGGCCCAAATATTCAGAGGTCTGGAGGTGGTATAATGGTACAATGAGCATGGCCATAGAAAATGGGGGAGACATGGGGGGACAAACCCCCCCCTCCACAATTTTAAGCAGGGGGATATAATGCCATTTATCCCACAACAATCTGTCCACAATCAGAAGTGAGGGGAAAGCAGCGGTTTTATTTGTTCAACTTCCAAGTTCCACGTGAAGCAGGGCAGTATTTTTCTAAATGTATATTTTTTTGTTGAAATGTGCTCTCTTGTTCCCCTTCCTTTGAACTGCTGCTCAGCAGCGCAGGCTCAGAAAGACAAGCAGGATGTCCTGTCTGGACTGTGTTTACAGTTTTACATGCAAACAGGGCTGTTCTTTAGCTAACATCATAACTCATGTCACATGAGTGCTCAGACAGAGAGATCTTATTAGGCATTCTGGGACCAGTAAAATAAGAGGCTCTCCTCTCCTACACTCGCCCCAGAGTTATTTATTTTGAGCCAGGCGGTGCGACGTCACTGCCGTCTGAAGTTTTGCACTTGCTCCTGCTGTCTGCGGCAAGGACGCTTATCTGAGCTGGACCTTTTCTGCTGCTCCAGTCAGGTTGGTAAAATGTTTATTTGCAGTCCTCCTTGCTAATGCACCAGAATGATCATGGCTCAGAGGCCTAGTCAGCTCTGCAGATTGAATACATCTTGCTGGACGGGCAGCCTAGCCTGCCAATCAATCACAGGCTGGCCGAGGCTTTCCTTGCATGCAAGGGCAGCGAGGCTCTCACACTACATGAAGGACTTAGAGAGAAACAATGCAGTGTACCTTACAGTACCGCCCAGTGATGTGTAGCGTGGCTTCCCAGAGCCTTGCTTCCTGGGCAGTGATGATCCGCTGTCATTTGAATAACTAAAGTGAGACTTACAGCTTTTTCACCATCAAGTTCAACCTCCTTCAGTCAGTGCGAGACGAATCGCTGCCCCGCCTTTACACATTGGCCAGAGCGGAAATCACAGCCGGCCGGCTATCTGGCCACATGCACTGCAGTGCACTGCTGGACTCATTACCCTCGTTTTCCTGCTTCCCTTAGACCCACACACTTCGGGTTATGAACAAATTTCACAAGTCTCTGAAAGGCAAAAACAATACAGGTGCATTTTAGCAAGCATGCATAGAATTGTTTTCTGAAAAATGTCTTCAAGCATCTATCCTTGTCCTAGTGGGTTTTGCAGTGATGCTGCATGTCCTGTTTCACAAAGCAAATTGCAGTAAGATGTTTGTCTGCAAGTGACACAGTCGCATGACATTTAGTGCAGCACTGCATTTAGTTATATGTGTTGCTGGCTCTTAATTATAGCCCTTTGTAAGGGAGACATGGCATCACAAGTATGACACTGACTCAAGAGGTGCAATTTCAAAGCCTTTATTCAATTTTCGGGGTTTGGAAAAACTCCTGCTTTACCCCATAGCTATGATGGGAGTAGTCTATTCCATCAAATAATAAAGAAAACACAGTCCTAGTCAGTCTCTGTCAAATCAAAATGTCCTATACTAGCAAAACCTAATGCCTGCCCTATCTCTTATACAAAAGGTGTGTAGAGGGGGATATGAATGCAAAGGAAAATCAGTGTTACAACAAAAAGGATACAAATGGCTGAGTCAGCTCTCCTCCCCACGTTGGACAGCACAGAGTAAGGCAGCCCGCGTAGACAGGATGACACACTCTGGCTCAGGTTCTCAAAACAAAGGCAGTTCAAAACATGAATCGAGGCCCGCCTGGCCTTCCACGTTAAAGTCTCTAATTCCAACTTTCAAAAGTTCTTTCACAGTTCCACAAAAAGTTCACATAGGTCCCCCTCCGTTGGGCTCGAACCTTTCAAAGCAAAATGTTCACGTAGGTCTCACTCGATCGGGCTCAGACCTTTCAACCAAAGTACTTGCAGGGGTTCCCTTCTCCAAGTTTATCACACTTCTGGTCTCCCTCAATCGGGCTCGGACTGTTTCCTGATGTCGAAGACTATCGAATATGCAAGGTTTTTACTATACACCTCCGCAGGACCACTTCGACTTTCCATTTAGCTCCAACTCTCGTGTTCTTTGCCCCAGTGTCTCTTGGTCTGGGTAGTTCAGTATCATAAGCACAAAGGTTCAACATTCACCTTTTCACTTCCCCTTTTGCGGTGGTAATCTTCATCATAACGCATTTTAGAGTTCATTCACTTTGTTGCTTTATAACAAAACCTTTCAGCTTTTTGCTGAGACTTTCGAGTGGGCTACTTCTTTTCGCTGGAACACACCGCTACTCTGTATAACAGGCTTCACCGTTATCGGTAATTTAAAGTTCACCACTGGTCCCTTTTCCTTGAGCTGTTAGAAGGGACAAACGGAATAAAATGGACATCATTTAACTTAGAGAAATTAACTCCGCATCTACAAGAAGAGGGCAAAATACATAACAGCAATAGTGAACTAGAATACATGAGACCTTGCAAATCTTTACTGAGATTTCCACTAGAGGGATGCACCAGGGGATACCCCACAAATATCCATATGATCAGAGGGGTTGCTGTGGGGGGGGAGGGCAAGGTGACTATAACCATGGGTCTTTTGCTTGTAGCCCCAGCTAGAAGCTCAGGGCCTACAAGCAAAAGGCTAGCTAGCCCCGAGTCCCGACAGTCTCGCATAAGTGTAGCCCCGGATCTTTTCCAGACCTAGCAACACCCCTGCATATGATACCATTATTAAAAACATGAAACAGCCATGTTTAAAGAAATCAAACACATAGTGGCCCCTTCTTCTGCTGAGAGATTCATACAATCAAGAAAGATACAAACCAAATATAAAAATCGCATTTAACAGTATAAGATACAGAAATTCCAAACAGCCGCTGAAAGTGTGTTAAAGGCTGTGGTCTCCAAATTGAGCAGATAAATATGGAAATGGTTAAAGGAGAGTAGTAATAACTTAACGTCATCATGCCTGCTCAATGTAATAAGTGAACCAATTTGGGTAACACATTTCACTGCGATATTTGCCAAACCTCATAATTCACCTCCAGTTCAATATCAGCCGAATGATCAGAACAGTTGCTTAGCATTTGATCACTTAGATATTACCATTATAACTAAAGGCTTTAACGTATCAAGTGCGCCAGGGCCAGATGGGCTATCAAACGCCACCTTGAAAGCCCACCCGGATAATTGGGCCTGCATTCTTGACTTAATATTTAAAAAAATCACGACAACTGAAGTAATTCCAACCACTTGGAAAAAGTCCATAATTATCCGTATATTTAGGAAAGGAAATTGTGCAGATCCCCTTAACTATAGGCCTGTCACCCTTCTCTATATTCCTGGGAAGATCTTTGCTAGGATTATTTTAAGAGAACTGCTCAAGTGGATAAAAAATACAATTCAAGGGGGAGTGGCCAGCCGAGGACCCGTGCAGATGGCTCTGAGGTAGGCTCTGCAGCCCCTTTCCCTTTATGGCCCCTAGTCCCCCTTAAAAACGTCAGTTTTTGGCCGCAAGCAGAGAATATACTGGCAGAACTCATGAAGCACCGTTGGGGAACAGGGGAAGCGGCAGTGTTTTGTTTTGTGCGAGATCAGAGAGTTTGAATCAGGCATCCCGATCTTCCCGCCAAGATGGCGGCCAAGCACTGAATAACTGCGGGCTCCTTCACACAAACATTTGCAGCCCCCGTCTGTGGGGGAAGACCCTGTACCCCGATGCTGCAGAATGAAACGGGAGCCGCAGCTCCGGTGCTGACACAAAGAAGCGTTGTGGAGACCTGCCTCGGCCCTCACAGCAAAGAGTGACATACTACGTGGTGGATGAGCATGCACGCCTGCCTGCGGACAGACCAGCGTGGCTGCCCAACAACTCTCCCTACAGCGTAGCCCGGGCGCGGTCGGCAGAAGCACCGGGTCCCTCCTGAGAGGTGGACACGATCGGCATACCCGGGGAGTGGAGGGGGCTGTATGCGGAGCGAGCGGGCTATCGAGCAGCTAGTTGGGTCAGTCTGACCTGCGTGCGGACCTGCCCGCTGGTGTTTCATCCGGTTGGCAACCCACCTGGGTCTTTAAGGTGAGAAAGGGAGTCGATATAAGGATGGAGGTGGCGGCTGCGTGTTAATTCGCCCTGACCATGAGTGCGCCGACTCCTCTCTTCGCCGCGCTAGCCTGCTGAACGGTGCGGCCCCCGCATCGCACCCAGGAGGAAGGAAGGAACAAGCCCTATTAATGTGAATGAGGGAGTAACAGGCACAAAACAAGAAACCTCGGTCACTCTACATCGGTGGAGCGTGTTCTTGGAAGCTCCCATTTAAGCCTGCACGGCGGCTGGCACCAGCTGAAAATGTCAGGACCCTGCGGTCGATTTGCAGTCCCTGCAGTGGCGCGGCTGTGAAAGTGGAAAGCCAGCAGTTTAACAGCTGTGTTGATCTCGACACTGAGCGCACTGACTTGCAGATTCTCCCTTTGGGGTGTCGCGTTCAACAATGTGATCTATTAAACCCGGAGTGGGACAGGAGAGATAAAGCACCAGTGGGTCTTGCACGCCCCATATTTTCAATAAAACCCCAGAAGAGGAAGCTGAGGGGGGCTACCTGGACAGTACAGCAGACTCTTATAAATACATCAGTGGCAGACCCGGCTCGACGTACTCCGGCTCCCCCCTGCGCCTATTCAGCTATGTCTAAGCATTCTACCAAAGCCAAGGGACGAGCTCCGGGGGACATCAAAATGATGTTACAAGCGGTGGAAACACAAAAGCGGAACCAGTTTCAAGCCATGGTGCAGGTACATCTCTCTTCATCGGAAGATTTGGCTGATACGGCGGACCTACTAATCCGGAGGTCTGATCTCCTGGCGCCTGCTCCAGGAATTGCAGAAGGACATTAAAGAAAGTGCTGCGGATCTGGCCAAATCTATAGCTGACCTTAACAAGGGGGTCATAGCAGCTGAGCGAAGGATAGATGAGGTGGAGACCGCTGTGGCTGAACAAGGGCATGGACAAGAAGAACTCAGCAAAAGAGTGCAGGAGCTCGAGCACCAGATGGTGCGGGTCCAAACAGGCAGGAGGATGCTGAAAATAGGTCTAGAAGGACTAACATCTGGATCCGGGGGGTTTCTAAAGCCGTGACAGACCCGGAACTACAGCAATACGTGGTGGACCTATTTTGGCATATCCTAAATACCGGAGAGGATAAAGAAATAATCCTAGACCGCACGCATAGGGTCTACTCAACGCACCAAATTGACAAAAATCTCGTTCCGGATGTTCTCACGAGGGTGCACCTGTTCCAAGAAAAAGAAAACATCATGCGCGCTGCAAGGAAGAAAGAACCTATACAGTTTAGATCGACGACCATCCAAATATACCAAGACCTGGCACAAGCAACCCTTCTCAAGAGAAAATGGCTGAGGGTTGTGACGAGCTGGCTGCACGCTGAAGGGGTCCGCTACCGCTGGGCATATCCTACTGGCCTCCACTTTGAATGGGAAGGTCAACGCTATATGATCACCAAAGAGGAAGAAATGGAGTCTCTCATGGGGGACAACGAGACTAGGCGTGAAGGCAGTGGGAACAGCCCACCAATTAGGGACCCAAAGAAAACAGATTCACCAGGAAAAGAACAATGTAAACTGGCACACCCTCGCCCAAAGAGCCACAACAAAGATAATAACACCATAGACCCCAGATGAAGATTCAAACTCAGCCTCGGATGCTACCACCACACTATTTGGTGTGAAGTTGAACCTATAGGACCTCCGACAGAATGGGGTGCAAATATGCCAACTAGAGTTAAAGACGGAGCCCGTGAAGGTTGTGCATTAACTGGAAGCGCACAAGATCTAATGTAAGTGGGGGAGGGGGTACCAGACCCCAATTTACCAGGGTCGGTTATACCTGGTATTGTGTGGTGGTGTTTTCACTAAAAATGTTTGTAATAGATAATACAGTTTGGGAGTTTGAAGGTTTGGGGGAAAGTTCGAGTTTTGAGGATTACGGTGTTGTGATATGTTCAAGGTGCATCCCTGAAAATGGAGAGAGCCCCAGATCCTAAAAGTAACAGGAGTGCAAGACATGGCTATGGCTGAATTAACATTTGTTATACTAAATGTCCAGGGACTCAATTCCCCAATTAAGCGCAAATCGATGTTGACCAGACTGAGTGACATGCAAGCCTCAGTGGTTTGGAAGCAAGAGACACATCTACTTAAGACTGATGAGCATAGATTGAAACATAAGGCGTTCCCCACATAGTTTTTCGCCACCAGCGGGACCAAAAAACGAGCAGTGGGCATCCTGATAGCTAAAGGGATCATCTGTGAAAGTCAGTTCGTGAAGAGAGACCCTGAGGGCCGCTGCCTGTTGGTGGGAGGGAACCTGATGGGACAGCGGGTAACGTTGGTATCATTATACGCCTCTAACGAAGGTCAAGACCGTTTCCTGAGGGAGACCCTTCCGATCATTGTGCAATGGGGGAGGGGACAGATTTTAATGGGGGAGACTTGAACGGGTGATGGACGCTGAAATCGACAAGACTCTCCCTGCCACCTCCCATGACCATACGTTTAGACAGGCCTTAGCTAAATTCATCAGGGAATTACATCTGATCGAATCTTGCCGTTTCTTCTACCCACAGATAAAAGCTTACACTCACTACTCGGCGGTACATAAAAGCCACTCCCAGATTGACATGGTGCTGATCTCAGACTCACTGATACCACAGGTTACGGGATTGGAGATTGGAGTGAGGTGCCTGTCAGATCATGCCCCAGTCCTTCTAAAAATGGAACCTATGAGCCCATAATACCGGCCCCGCATACCGTGGCGCCTAAACAAAATAATTCTGAAAGACATAGCCCTTAGAGCGGACGTCGAAAGCACTCTAAATAACTACTTCCAGGAAAATCTCACTCCTGGGGTTCATTGGGACACTATCTGGGATGCAAGCAAGGTGGTAATAAGAGTGGAATTTATAGCACATACAACAAATTATATCAAAAGAAAAGAAAGGGTGAAGCGGGTTATGGAATCCCAATTGGCAGAAGCTGAAACAGAATACAAAACGAAAGATTCGCAGAGGGCATGGAAGGCTTTGAAGAAAGCCAGAGCAGCTTTAGAAACCCACCTGGCAGATGAGGCTGCACTTCTCCTAGTGCGAACCAAACAGTTTTATTATACAAAAGGAGACAAAGCAAACCGTTTCCTTGCTGCTAAATTGAAGCAGCGGAAGACCCGGAACCGTATAATTCAACTCTGGAATTCGGAGGGGGACCTGGTATGGGGGGGGAGGAGGCGGTAGGGGAGGTGCTCCGCTCTTACTATACGGAGAACTCAAAACGGGAAGACCTGGGGAGGGATAATCAAGCCGCTTTTCTCAACCAGATAACCCTACCGCAAATCAGTGACTCAGACAATTCCTGGAAGTCCCCATAACGGAAGAGGAAGTGGGAGATGCAATAAAAGCTTTGAAAATGAATAAAGCCCCTGGCCCAGATGGGCTTAGTAACGCATACTATAAAACTTTCAGAACCACCCTAACAGGCCCCCTAACGAAACTGTTTAATTGTATTCCAGATACGGGCAAGATCTCCAGGGATATGAGCCAAGCGACCACAATATTATTTTTAAAACCAAAGGGACCCCACAAAATGCGCGAGTTATCGCCCCATTTCATTACTAAACAGTGACACAAAGATTTAGTCCACGATTTTAGCTCGTAGACTAGCGGAGGTACTGCCGGGGATAATCCATACCGATCAAGCAGGCTTCATACAGGGGCGAAATACACACGATAACATTCGTCGAACTATAAATACAATGAGTGGGGCCGTAGGACAGGACAGCTATTCTCTGTCTTAGCTCTGGATGCCTCCCGTGCATCTGATAGCCTGCACTGGGGGGTATCTACAGATGACGCTTGAAAAATTCGGGTGTAGCCCGACCTTCATACGTATGGTAATGGCCAATTTCGCTCACCCATCCACACAACTAATGCTTAATGGTCGGTTCTTAGATAACATCCCCATCCAGAAGGGCACAAGGCAGGGGTGCCCGCTATCACCCTTAATATTCGCCATGGCCATGGAGCCGTTACCACAAAAAACCCGCGATGACTTAGAGATCCGTGGGGTAGAGGTGGGTGCGGAGGGTCCTCAGAAGATCGCACTTTATGCGGATGACATTCCCCTGTTTCTCAAAGATACGACACACTCGTTACCTAAAGTACTAGACCTCCTAAAGGAGTTCACGAAGGTCTCTGGGTTTAATATTAACTATGACAAGTCTTGTACACTCAACGTCACTGAGAATACAGATCTAGTGACAGAATGGGAGGATAGGTACCCGTTAAAATTGGGAACCGAAAGCAGTAAAATACTTGGGAATACAATTGACTCCCAACTATGGGAGACTATATGAGGCTAACATCCCGGATCTACTAAAAGAACTAGCTGAAGATCTAAAACAATGGGAAACCCAAGAGCTTTCATGGATAGCTGGAATACTGGTGGTAAAAATGACCGTGCTCCCGAAGTTCCTCTATGTAGTAAGAGCCCTACCATTACGTATTCCGACCTCAGCAATCCAAAAACTACAAAGGGAAATAATGGCCTTTATTTGGAAGAGGAGAAAACCACGAGTCTCCAAAAAGGTCCTGTTTAGGCCCCAATCACTGGGAGGGTTAGCTGTCCCTGAGGTCCGCAGATACTTATGGGTGGCGCAGCTAGCTCCAATGCTGCAGTGGTCACCTGGACATACTCAGATGTTCTGGACGGCCCTCGAAAGAGAACTTACTAGGACACCCCTAGTTAATCTCCCCTTCCTTCCAGAACGACACAGAAACAAAGAAGGCGCACTGCTCGAATCCACCAAAACATCCTTATGGTACTGGGACAAAGCGTTACGAAATAGAGGGGTGGGAGTTGGAAGGGGACTTTTGACACCAGTTGCCTACAATCCGGACTTCACTCCTGGGGTGGGATCTGACTTTTGGACACATTGGGGCGGGAATGAGAGAACGCTGCTGCTGGGAGACCTCTACGAGGAAGGCACGCGCTAACGTTTGAAAGGTGCAAGACTAAGTTTAACATTCCTGAGACTGAAAGGTTTCACTATATCCAACTAAGCCACTGGATCACTAATCGGAAGGTCCGCGAGGAGGCCTCCGAGAACCAGTAGGTCTAGAGCTCATGATCAAAGAGGGCCAATTTAAGAATTTAAGAAAGGGGTGTCGAAAGTGTACAGACTATTGGGTGCAGTAGACCCTGAAGAATCGCTTCTTTATGTATAGCGGTGGGAGGTGGATGTGGGGAGATCGATCTCTATCGAGACTTGGAGTCAAATTTGGCAAAGAGCCGCAAAATGCAAATGCTCCAAATGCACCTCCATCAAAGACGCGGCATACAAAATGTGTTTAAGATCATACATGACATCTGTACGCATGCACTCCATTAACCCAGACTACCCTATAACTTGCTGGAGAGGCTGCAGACAACCAGGTGACTTAATATATATGTGGTGGACCTGCCCACTTGCCCAAACATACTGGAAGGAAATCCTCAGTCACATCAAGGAGATAACGGGGACTCAATTACCATTTGACCCTTTGGTGATCCTTTTGGGGGAGGCGGTGGAAGGTTGTTATACTAAATCAGGTCCAAAAGCCCATCTCATTACTCACATGCTAAATGCAGCTAGAATAACTCTGGCTCATACTTGGAAGGGCAAACAGGGTCCGATACTGGCCCTGTGGTGGGTGAGAATTTGGGGGGTGATGGCCATGGAAAAAACTACCACTCTAGCCCATGGTTCCTATACTAAATATCTGGACATTTGGATGCCATTGCACAACTATACAAATGACAGAGAACAAATGTACTTTAAACCGAGATTACTGCGCAGCATCTCTGTTACTTGACTACACAAGCTGTATTGGAAGATGGGGCGATCCATGACATGTATTTATTGGAAAATACTACACTGTATCCTCTTTTGAGATGTTGGGGGGCAGAGGGGAAACATATTTTGAATGTTCATATTTACCTTGAAAAACAAAAATAAAGTTGTTAAAAAAGTTAATTAAAAAAAATATAGTTCAAGTTGATAAACATCAAGGTGGCTTTCTAGCAGGTTTAGGCACCACAGTGAATCTATTGATCTTATCTGCAATCAAAAACCAAGTAATATTAACTAATCAACCAGTTTATTTTTCTTGTATTGATTTCAGACACGCGTTTGATTCCATCTCTAGGGGTCTATTATGGCAGAAGCTGATAGGAGCAGGCTGTCCACACTACGTACTTAAGCTGATTCAGCAATTCTACACAGACACATCAATTCAGATAAAACTGAATCAAGAGGGCCTACTTTCTAAGCCCATATCTACTTATAGAGGCTTGAAACAAGGATGTATATTTGCTTCCAGATTGTTCCATTTTTACATCAAAGATATTAATATCCCGCTGGAAAGTATAAGATAATTCCCACCCAAAGTTGGAGGTCTTCCAATTTCATGGTTACTCCATGCGGACGACCTAGTGATAGTGGATCAAACACCCATAGGACTACAAATAAAAACACACTTTGTTGCAGGCATATGCAGAAGTTAACTTTATAACAATTAATATTAAAAAATAAAATATTTTAGTAATGTCTATGAATAAAAACAATAAATTATCACATAAGTGGACAATTGGCATGCAAGCATTGGAATGTGTCCATGAGTCCAGATATCTTGGTCTGAACATTAATGATAATTTAAAGGATATGGCATATAACATGAAATCAAATACAAAATGGAGACCTTACGCTCCTAATCTAAAGTATTTTCTTTTTAAATGGCAAATTCTCGTGCAACCCGATTATATTGTTTTATAAACAAAAGGTCGTACCGATAGTCACCTATGGGGCACAGACAAAATTGCAAGCTAATCAGCCTAATTGGAACTTGATTGATGGAATTTATTGGAAAGCAATACTATCCCTTCCTAAAAGCTTCTCAATTCAAATAATTAGATATGAATTGGGATTAGCATCAATCCACTCAATAGTGGCATGGCAAGCTCCAGTTTTATGCAGGCACTGTCTAACAACTGATACCCCAGCTCTAACCTTATTACCAGCTCTTGCTAACGCATTAGAGGGGAAGACCGATAAGTCACTGAAATCCTGGAAAGAATACTGCATGACCATTATGAAAAATGCTGACATAGACCCCTCCTTACTAATGCAGAATCCTGAGCAGGCCAAAAAGAAACATAGACATTACAACTGGACCATACTATGGGATAAATGCAACCAATATGAAGCTTTTCAATGTGGGAACTTTACATTAAAATCTTTTCATCAAGTTCCTACATACATTCAGAAATTGCCGGACCTAAATTATAAAGCGCAAATTATGCGACTACGATTTAATCTACGAGCAACTAAAGCTTTACTAGCATCAAGATCCAAACAGCAATCTTCAGACTCTTCCTGTAGATTCTTTTTACCATTCCTGATGAGAATGAAACTTTACAATATCTTATAACCAACTACACAAGTTTAACTGTCTGGAGTAAAGAACATTTCCACAAATATGTGAGTGAGACTACACTTGAACTGTGTTGTGCCTTATGGTCGCCTTCAGACCACATTTGAATTGTGTTGTGCCTTATGGTCGCCTTCAGACCACATTTGAACTGTGTTGTGCCTTATGGTCGCCTTTAGACCACATTTGAATTGTGTTGTACCTATGGTCGCCTTCAGACCACATTTGAATTGTGTTGTACCTTATGGTCGCCTTCAGACCACATTTGAATTGTGTTGTACCTATGGTCGCCTTCAGACCACATTTGAATTGTGTTGTACCTTATGGTCGCCTTCAGACCACTTTTGAATTGTGTTGTACCTATGGTCGCCTTCAGACCACATTTGAACTGTGTTGTGCCCTATGGTCACCTTCAGACCACATTTGAACTGGGTTGTGCCTTATGGTCGCCTTCAGACCACATTTGAATTGTGTTGTGCCTTATAGTTGCTCATCTGCGATCCTGCCGGTGCCTCCTGCTGCGCCTGAGCCACACTGATACCTCCTAGGACCTTAGGATGCCTTTTAGCCCACTCTGAACCTATCCACTCCTGCCTACCTCAGGCTAGGTCCACCCAACCTGACTGTGTCCTCCTCCACACACAGCCCCGCCCAGCATACAATCATGCCCATAGCGTCCTGCAAGCTCACCATTGCCACCACCACGCTGCTCACTCTCCTCGCAACACTCACTGCTCTCCAACCCTATACTCCCATCCATCCCCTCATACCCACACCACTAAGCCCACTCCCCTACCCCAAGCATCTCGCTACCCCGGATACCACACAAACCCTGCCACCTCGCACACCCTGTGTCGTAATTATGCATAGACTAGAAAGGCTTAGAGCTCGCACACAGACCACAGAACTTAGCACACCACCCCTTCCCACAGAATACAGAAACTATAGACTGAGTTCCCGCACCACTTCCAAATGCTGCCTCCGCATGGGACACCCACTCTCCCACAGTCCACCACCCACTAACCACGCCACACCCCGCAATACCACCTCACTTAACATATCAGATACAACCACCACTCGCACTTCCACAAACACACCACACACACCTCACATCAAATGTGCCCTCCTCAATGTCCGATCACTCCCAGCTCATGCATCTGATATTCATGACCTCATAACAAACAATAACATTGACCTATTAGACATCACTGAAACATGGTTACATAAAGCATCAGGCCCCGCCGTTGCACTTGCACTACCACCTGGCTTCACCATACTCAGACAAGACAGGCCAGATCGAATAGGAGGCGGAGTAGCCCTCATCTACAACGAGAACCTCCAGCTCTGTCCTGTCAGTCACCCATCAACCAACAACTCTGACCTCTTATCTACCCAACAGCACCATCAACATTCACCTACTATACCGCCCCCCAGGCAACACCCCAGACTCCCAGGATAACATCATTCACATCCTCAGCAATAACATCAAAAGCTCCACCAAAATCCTTCTACTAGGAGACCTCAATTCAACGATATCAAGGACAAATCTGCAGCCACTCTCACCAAGGAACTTAATGACTTGGGCTTCACCCAAAAAGTAGAAAGTCCTACTCACGCCAAAGGCCGCATTCTTGATTGGATTGCAGACCATAACTGCCTCTCCACTATCATCTCTAACTCCTCATTGCCCTGGACTGACCACAACTGCATCGAGTTCTCTATTCCTATCACCAAAAACCACAAAACTCTGACCCCTGCTAGCGCTGCACAAGTCAGAAGCTCAAAAAAACTCATAGAGGATAACCTGCGCCCATACCTCAATAGCCCCGAGTTAGCTCCCCCATTCGCTAATGACCCCAATATCCTAGCAGACATCTACAAAGATGTCATCACCAAAGCTATCAATGAAATAGCGCCACTCGATTGGAAAAAAGAGAAGAAATCCCTGCACACCAACTCATGGTTCACTGAAGAACTGCACTCAATGCGATCCCACAAAAGAGCAGCACTAAAAAACTGGCAATCTGACCCCTGCACCAGTACCAAAAACAAATTCAATTTAATCTCCCACCAATACAAGATAGCTATCACCGATGCCAAAGCCAACGCTTTCAACACACGAATCTCTAACGCCAAATCACACTCTAAAGAGATCTTCGCCATTTTTAATGAGCTCATCTCCCCCCCCCAATACACCGGACGAAATAATCAAAGATGAAGCTTGGTGTACCAGCATTCAAGCTGCCATGCTACACAAAATTGACCTTCTCCAAAATAAAATCAAAGACCACTGCAAAGCACTTCCTCAACAGACAGAAACTAAACCTACCAACACCCCACCCACCTCGTCCAAGCCCACCATACCTGACTTCTCCTTCAGAGACGTCACTGAATCAGAAGTTATCAACCTACTAAAGAATCTCAAACCCTCCCCCTGTAAAGGCGATATTTGGCCACCAAAACTCGTCAAAGACTGTGCAGACTGCTTTGCGCCGCTCTTTACGGCATTCATCAATGCGTCCTTTAAAACAGGCATCATCCCAGCTAGCCTCAAAGAGGCCTGGGTCCGGCCTCTCCTAAAAAAACCTACTCTCGACCCCTTACAACCAAACAACTACATACCAATAAACACAGTGCCATTCCGCCTGAAATTACTGGACAAAGCCGCACATTGCCAAATCCAACACTTTCTGGAAACCCACTCCATCCTCGGGACGAGGCAATCAGGCTTCCGGAAAGGACAGGGCACAGAAACAGCCCTGGTGGATCTGAGGAGTCAGATCACCCAAATCATGGACAAAGGCAAGCCTGCTCTTCTGCTCCTTCTAGATCTCTCAGCCGCTTTCGATCTGGTTGATCACAAGACTTTCACTTCACACCTCACACACTCAGCCAACTTCTCTAAAGAATCAGCTCTATGGATCACCTCCTTCCTAGAGGGAAGAGCCATGAAAGTCTTCTCGGACATCGCCAACGCTTCTCCCACGACAATCCACTGCGGGGTCCCTCATGGATCATGCACTGCACCCACACTCTACAACTTGTTCACCAAGCCCCTCTTTGACAAACTCGACTCATACTTTACATACACGAACTACGCGGACGACACACAAGTACTTCTACCCCTTTCAGGATCATACAACGAAGATGCCAAGGCACTCCACACAATCTACTCCATCATCAAGGCATGGATGGCAGTTAATGGCCTTTGCCTCAATGGAGACAAGACTGAAATCATGATATTAGGTCAACAGAACACCCTAGACAAACTTGACAAACTGTACGCCAACTTCTCCATTGACAACTCCATCATCCCCGTATCCACAGCCGTAAAGACATTGGGGGTATACTTTGACTCCTCACTATCTATGACTAGACAAGTCAGCGCAATCACTTCCTCATCTGCGCACACCACCAAACTCATAAACGCCATCAAGCCTTACCTCTCTAAACCCAACTGCCTCTCTATAGCGAGAGCAACCATTGGAGCCAAACTGGACTACTGCAATGCGCTCCTAGCAAGCACATCAGCCAAAAACCTAAACAGACTACAAGTCACGCAGAACAATGCTCTCCATGCCGCTCTTAGTATCCCAAGAAGAGAGCATATCACCCATGCCAGGCACTCGGTACGACTCGGATCTCGTCACCCTAAAACGCAAGTGCAGGGTGGCAGAGAGGAAATGGCGTGCTTCATGTTCATCCTCTGACAAACTGGCCTGCCGCCTGCTCCAAAGGCAATATCGGCTCTCCGTTCTCACTAAGAAGAGAGCCCTTATCCAAGCCCGCATCTCTGAGGCATCAAACAACTCGGCCGAACTCTTTAAAATCTGCAAGGAGCTGGCCAACCCTGCTGCAGTCTCTACCTCTCCTGTCCCCTCACAGGCCCTCTGCACTGCACTGGCCTCGCACTTCATCTCAAAAACTCAGGACATCCTGTCCTCACTCTCCTCCCCTCTCCTCCCTCCCTCTCTTCCTGGCTCTTCCTCTTGCTCTCTTGTAGCCGCCCCTCCGCCCTCCTTCTCTTCATTTCCACCTTTTTCTGCTGACGAGGTTTCCAGACAAGTCCGATCTATGAAAGCCTCGTCTAAACAGGTTCACCCCTGTTCCTCCAAAACCATCAAGGACCACATCGTCTCCCTGGCTCCTGCCCTGGCTGACTTTTGCAACCACTCATTCGCCTCTGGAGTCTTCCCATCCCCCCTCAAGCACTCCCTTGTGCACCCCCTCCTCAAGAAACCCTCTTCCGACCCCTCCTGCCCGGCCAACTATCGCCCAATCTCCATTACTCCCTTCCTGGGCAAGCTCCTGGAGAAACTGGCCATCTCCCAGCTTAACCTCCATGCTGAATCTGTTGGTAATCTTCATGACCATCAATCCGGCTTCAGAGCGGCCAGAAGCACGGAAACTGCTCTCCTGAACATCCGTGAGGACCTGCTCCTGAACCTCGATTCCAACACTCCCTGTGTTCTCATTCTGCTCGATCTCTCCTCTGCCTTTGACACTGTCAACCATGCCATCCTGCTCAACCGTCTCCGTGATAACCTGGGTATCACTGGTCAGGCTCTGGCATGGCTGACCTCTTTCCTCTCTGGTCGACCCTCCCAGGTCCAAATGGGCTCCTTCCTCTCTGACATCTTTTTCTCCACCTGTGGTGTCCCCCAGGGATCCAACCTCTCTCCCTGGCTTTTCAACCAGTATCTGGCACTCCTTGCCCACCGCATCGCCGCCCTCTGCCCCCACTTCCAGTGCTATGCGGACGATACCCAGCTCATTTTCAGGCTACCCTCGGCCTCCTCCTCTCCTTCCCTCATCTCCGACTGTCTGTCTGCTATCCAGGAATGGTGTGCCGCCAATGACCTCTGCCTTAACGCCAGTAAGACTGAGATTCTACTCATCGGCGCACCCACTCCCTCCTTCCCTGCAGCTCTCTGGCCGGCCTCCCTTGGCCCCCTTCCTGCCCCTACATGCAAGGCTAAAAACCTCGGGGTCATCTTCGACTCCACACTCTCCTTCTCTCCTCATATATCTGATGTCTCTAAGAAATCACACTACCAGCTGCACCTCCTCAGAGGTATTCTTCCCTTCCTCTCCTTCCCCCAGAAGCTCACTGTCTCCCGAGCCCTGGTTCTCTCAAGGCTGGACTACTGTAACAGCCTCTATCTTAATCTCCCTGCCTCCACTCTCCGCCCTCTGCAACTTATCCAGAACAGAACTGCGAGACTTGTCCTTGGCCTCAAGCCCAGGGACCGTATCTCTCCAGGACTGAAATCTCTTCACTGGCTCCCAGTGGCTGCGAGGATTAAGTTCAAAACCCTCTGCATTGTCCACAAGGCCTTCTGGGGCTTGGGGCCTAAATACCTTCAACTCTCTCTTCCTAAATATCTCCCTTCACGAGCCCTTCGCTCATCCATCTCTAACTCCCTCATGGTCAGCCGCTTCTCGAAGCAACGTGCTGGGGGTAGATCTCTCTCCGCAGCAGGGGCCTCCCTCTGGAACAGCCTGCCTGCCTCCCTGAAACTTGAGGAGAACCATCTCCGGTTCCGGAAGCACCTCAAAACCTTCCTCTTCGCTTCTGCCTTCTCTCTCCCTCTCCCCTGCTAAACCTGCTTAACTCCCCACTGAATTCTGCACTTAACCTGCATCTGGGCCACTCTCAGCGACCTCGGTCCAGGGCCCAGCCACTCTCCACTTGCACTGACCCCCTGGCTCCCCCTGCACTGTGGGACTGTCACTGTATCCCTACAGCCCCCTGCCCAGCACTTGCTCTGCACTTACCTCGCACTTGCCACCAGCTGGCCCTTTTTATTTATTATTTATCATTTATTATTTCATTACGCCACTTACCTTGTACTGCACTTCTCCCCCCACCTCCTCCCCCTGCACTTTCTCCTTTTTCCCCTTACCTCTGCACTTGCGCGATCTGAATGACACCTGGCCTAGTAGGATCGCTTGTCCGTCTTCCCCTTGTTTCCCTCCCTCCCTGCCTCGTCGCGCCTTGAAACACTTGTGTATAGGCGCGTTACAAATACCATATCATATCATATCATATCACTCAGCCCAATGGCTCCCGGTCAAAGAGCGGATCACTCTCAAAATCCTCACCCTCACTCACAAATGCCTCTCTCTCTCCGCCCCGTCCTATCTATCAGAAACCATCCTCAAACCATCCTCCTCCCGTCCCACCAGGACGCAATACTCCAATCTACTCTGCATCCCACGCATCAAAAAAGCCAAAGCCGGAGGTCTAAGTTTCCCCTACATTGCAGCCAAGACATGGAACGCTCTTCCTGCAGACATTAGAGCGGAAAACTCACTCCCCATTTTTCGCAGGAAACTGAAAACCTCATTCCTTGCAAAATAATAGGAAACTCTCAGGAATCCATGTAAATATACTGCATTGCTAATGAGTACATGTCTACTGTAAATATTGTATCTTGTATGTAAATATTGTATCCTATGTAACTAAGATATTGTCTGTAACAAGCGCCACGAGGCCCCCAGGCTGACGTGCGCTCTACAAATCTGAATAAATAAATAAAATAAAAAAATGAGTTTAAATTACTATCTCCTAAACAATTGTTAATGTTAATGTTAAAGGTCATTTGTACCGCGCACTATCACCACCGGAGTGGTCCCCTGGCGCTCTTATTTGTGGCAGAAGATATTTAATACAAATCAAATTTCATGAGCTATATATGTCAACAATTCAATATTTGATAAGCACCCGGAATGTGTAAAATAAATGAACCAAATTCATTATGTGGTCTGGTGTTATGCTGCGCATTCACATGTAATCAACATCCAATGGTCATGTGTTTGGGAAATAGAACTGCATGAATTTTTATACCTAATGATTGATGTGTGCAAATTGCTAGATTTGACTATTTATTTTTTTAGAAACAGAATTAAATCAACATGAATCATGAATTTATTTTTCTATACATTTAAGATTTTTGTGAAATGTATGTAATTTTAATGGCGGCAAATTGTAAATTAGGAAGTGACCTGGAAACATCAATCATAGTGAATTACATAACTAGAGGTTAGTGTGGTGAGACGACGGGACATGAGATAGTCGCATCTCAAAAAATTAAGTGTTGTATGTAATATTGTCTCTTTTTTATATATGATCATTTTTATCTAGTATGTAAGATTGTCTTTGTTTTTAAAATACATGAACTGTGTCTGTTTGTATTGTGCTTAAAGTTCATTTGTAAACCAAAATGCACCTAAATAAATAATCCATTTAATAATAAGAATAATAATAATAATAATATTATAATAATAATGTTTACAATCTGTTTGGATTTAAAAAAGCTAATATGAGGCTTCTAATGTGTTGCAAGAAAATACTTTACGCAGATTAAAAATGCATGAAAACCTTTTCATGTTTAATAAACGATTTCATCGAGATTCTTGCTTGCATGTGTTAACCTCAAGCAGTACACACATTAAACACTGTGCCATAAACAGTTTTCTTGTCAAAGAATGGCTGTAAGTTAGAACAGAAAACTATTTTACAAGATTGGAATATGAAAAGGTTGTCAGGCTTTAATTAAGTGGTGCATGGAACAGCTGGAACAGCTGGAAATCTCTCTGCTGGCTCAAACAGCAGGCATTGTGTAGTCACAACACTAGCGTAATAACTCATCACAGAGCAGTCGTGATGTAATTTTCATATTACAGATCAGTTGTGATGTCACTAAGAATATTATCTGGAGGCTTATACATGGATATTGCAGGCTGACATGCATTATATGTTATTATGAGGTGGATAGAGTTACAACTGTATCCTAATGCAAGATTAGTGTACGCAACTGATCAGTGACCCTGTCTGTCCCAGGCTACTGGTGTGGATATGCGAGGCAGTGTTCTACCTTAAGTAAAATGACCTTGTTTAGCCCTGTCTATACTAAAGAGGAAGGGGTTTTACCAGATGTATTCCCTGAGAAAGTATGGACTCTGGTTCTGCCCCAACCAGCCCCTACTTCCATTTAGCATGTCCTTTTTTCAGTCCAGCTCTAGCTTGTACTCAAAGCTCCTTCTCTGCCACTTGCATGCTCTTTCTCTCTGTCACACATCCTGCTACCCATCACCACCCCCTTCCTTCCCAAATGGTCATATGACATCCTTTCTGGATATTTTGCGTAGAGTCTGTGCAACTTCCTTGTCCTCTTCTATTTCTCCATTTTCCACTCTGTATCTCCTTCTCTTCATGGGCGTAATTATAGGGGGGGACAAAGGGTTTTGTCCCCCCAACCTTCTGTGGCATGCCTTTTTGTCCCCCCCATCTTTTGGAGGGAGGGCAGGGGGGACACAATCATCATTTATGTAATTGGACAGCGCGAGCCCGGCTGGGGTTGCGCTGTCTCATTACATAATGCTGAGATGCCAGGCAGCCGCGCTGCAACACATTCACACCTGCATGGCTCAGTCCCTCACCCTGGCTGGCCTGACTCAAAATTCAGCAGCCACGGTACTGAACTGGGTGTTGCAGAGCCTGACTTCTGTGCTGCCACGCTAGCAGCAGTACTTCCAGGGTCCGCGGCACAGAGAATCACTTTCCGGCTTTGTGTTCATGCGACACACAGACAGGAACTAGGAAGCTCACTCAGCTTGCTGGTTTCTGTCTGGAGGTGTGCAAGTGCGAGGTAAGGTCGGTGTAACATGAGACGTGACATTTGAAAGCAGAGGTACTTTAAAAATAAAAAGTGTTTAATTTGTGTTTGTGTATGTTTGTAGGGGTCTGGGCTGCGGGCTGACCCTAGTGAGGGTGTGTGTCAGAATTGGACAATGTGAGCAGAGCCCTAGGTATGAAGATACACTAACAATAACAAATGGTGCATTCTCTGTGGCAAGCCACAGCTCTGCAACGCCTCTAAAATTAGTCTTGCCACTTTTCAGATGCTGCTAAAGCACCACCATCCTAATTTCAAAATGAAGTTGGCGGAAGGGGCGCCCCCCTCAAGTAGAGTGGAAGGAGTCAAGCTGAGAAAACCTGTGACCCAAAACTGTCGTACTCTGCAAATCATGTGAAACGAAGCTGAGTGCCCAAAGCCTTCCAAACATGGTGAACTTTTGTTAAGCCGTTTTTGCTGTAGGTGCGCAGAAGGAACCCTATGGGATTTTGTGTTAAAAGTGTGTGGGGGGGAGATGTGCAATGAAATGCAGTGTGTGGAATTCCACATGGTCTCACTGGCACTCCCAAACCGCTCACCCTTGCCCCAATCTACTTTTTTGGTAACATTAGTGGAAGACAGCATTTTGACACACAACAAAAAAAAAACTGCAGGATGATTCCAGATGCAGGAAACTAATCTATTAGAACTCAAGGGCGCTGAGGCACAATACATGCAAACTTCCTAATTATTATATGGATTGCACCAACAGAAGTGATTTCACAGAAAAGGACATTGCAAGGAGCGTCATCAGTCTTTGATACTTGGAGGCACCATGGAAGTGACTTTAGAATAAGTTGCCATTAGAAAACCATGTGACAAATAACTTTGTGGTGCAAAATACCTAAATTGCAATATTGTTATATGTGGAGCAACTCTATAGTCATTATACTTTTCCATTATAATACCATGATACATTAACTTAAGCTTTGAAGTGACTCAGAGTCACTTGCAGAGCTGCAGATAAGGCAGAATGTGATTAAATGATTTGCTCAGGATCACACACTTGGTTAAATGGTGAAACTGGGATGCGGACAATTTAACCGACAGCGCACATCTTTCCAGGTTTAGTTGATATAGATATTTATTAAGGTTTTGCTTTACATTTCATCTGCTTAAATAATTATTTATAGCAATGCCTTGGAAGCAAACCACATTACATAATACACTAGCCTTTCATAGTAAACTAACCATACACTATGTACATTGTCAGAGAAATATGTTGAGCAATGGGAGTATGGCTTTAGTTTTATTCTCCCCATTCTGCATGAAAAGTCGCAATAGCATCATGTAGATTAATGTGAGCCTAACAAATCCCCCTTGGGTTTTAAAGCCATGGTCATTATTTAATAAAGCATGCAACATTATGCACCCTTCTCACTTCTGATCATTCCCTCCCATTCACATTTCTAAAGGGACAAAAGTCCCTGCTAATAGTAACCCCTCTCTCTCATCAGTGCCTAGTTGCTCACATAGTAAAGCTCTGTTGATACAGAGCAACGTGAGAACCCCCTGCTGCCCAGAGCTCCTTGGGACATTGTCCTGGCAGCAGTACACCTCTACCATTCGGAACGGGTAAGGTATCCTGCTGCCAGGACAATGAGTTTGCTCAGCAGGAATTACTCAGCACACATTGTCCTGCCAGCGGGATACCTTTGCTGTTGGGCGCCCTCTTTGAGGTGCCAAACGGGAGAGGAGTCCCAATGACAAATGTCCCGTTCTGGCTCTTAAAAGAGCCACAGAGTGCAGCTTGCTCCCCCTGCCTCTCCCGCTCGGTAATCCACTGCTTGCAGTCATTTGAACAGAGGAAAATATACCTTGATTTTAATCAGTCAGAATCTTGTAGAAAACATATATCAGCACGTACACATATAAAGAGCTGTGCAGAACCCAAGTTTGGAAATATATGGCATTTAAAAATTGATACCAAGTATACTTGGTCACCCACTGCACTGCATTAACTGATGGCTTCTGCCTTTGAATGAAAGAAAAAATCAAGGGCATTGCAGACATTGCAGTGGATCTGTTCCTTTCGGCCATGGCTTTATAGTTCAGCCGGGTCATGTCAACTTAGCCCAAAAAGTCTGGTCTGCTCAATGGACATTGCACCACGCTTTCCATGTGTTATTGTATATGTACATATAAATGTTGTGTGCACACAGTGTATGTCAACGGAGGTGCTGGGTGCATTTGTGTGTGAGTGAGAGTGTTTGCAAACATATATGTGCTAAATTTTGTGTCTGAATGATTGATAAATGATACATTGTTTGCATGTTCTAGTGGAATTAAGTTTGTGAATGTTATGTTGTGTCACTGGGTGCATGGCAGGCCGGCTGAAGATGTGTGGGGGCCCAATTGAATTTGAAAGATACGCCACCAGTCTTATGAAAGTTATAACAGAGCGTCGTAGTCTAGTGTTATCTCTCAGGGATTTAGGTTGTTTGACCGAGGTACAAAATCACGGCGGAATTGACCGTAGTCATTTTCGCTGCAAATATGTTCTTACCTCGGTACACAAAACCAAACCCATGTCCCCCCAAACCGCCAGTACACCCATAAACTCCCCCTACTTACCTTTTCTCTATCCGCCGCCTCTCCTGTACCCTGCAGCGTCAGATCCATCCATCTAACGTGTGTCGGATCTGACGTTGCAGTGTCCCTTTTTCTTCTTTTTTTTTGGGTCCCCTGCCACCAATGCTGAGGAAGCGGGGACACCCCACAACTGCCAAAGCCAAGAATACCGAATATAGCGAGCGGGGGACACCCTCGCAACCTCAACTCTTCATGTTTGGTATCTTCGGCTTCAAACTAATGGTGGTGACCGAATTCAGTCAAATCTACCATTCGACCAGATTTTATCAAACAATTTGGCCGAAATGATCCCTAAAATCCACCATCCGAACTCCTTCCACCGCACCTCTGTCCCCCCCAACATTTTCAGCAAAGTTACTCCACTGCTTCTCTTTGCTTTTTTATTGTATCTCCCCAGTTCCTAACATCTCCCGCTTATCTTCTCAGGTGTATGTTTTCTTGGCTTTCCTTTCCATCTACTGTTGCTACTTTTTCTGTGGGTATTTGCTCCCTCCCCTTTCACCCAATAAAACTCCTTATGTGCCCTTAATTTCTTCAGATGCCTCCCACAGAGGTTTTTTGCTGCTCCGCCTTCTGCGCCAGTGGACTGACCTTCCTTTAGCTACCACATCACTTTGTTTCACAAATACATGTTCTTGTATAGCTCACACTACTAATTAAATAATTTCTAGACACTTTAGTTAATTGTACATTGCTGTTTAATTTCTGTGCATGTTTATTTTAAGTTTCTACATGTTTTCAGATTGAGGGATAGCAACATTCAAAATATGTTGTGAAAAACGGTGTTTACAAAGGTATTTTTCTATTGATGTAATTTCCCATGATGTAATTTCCTGTGCTGTCACCATATACCTATTAGAGGGGTCCCACACTTGAATTGCCGCACTTCGCCCCACAAATCCTAGGAATGGCCCTGCATGCAGAGTGAGACACAGAAACAAAATCTTTCTGGCAAGCCACTCACACATATAGCACACACACACACACACACACACACACACACACACTGACATATACTATAGGCTTATGGCCCTAAAAGAAAAGGATCACCCCCTCAGTGTTTATTGGCGAGTGGATGTTTTTATTCTTACTTCTATATCAACTTTCACTATGCCTTTTACACTTCCCCATCCACACCGGGCATTAACTTATCTGTGAGAAAGCCACAGGCTTGGGCATCTTGGCGCGCTGCCTACCTGCCTGCCATTTATCATCACATTGCAGTGCTTAGACTGAGCACGGTGAGAATCGCTATCCAGTTATAGAAACACTGGATATTATTTGCATGTGATGGGCTGGAGAGGAGACCTGCCCTTAATATTACATTTTATAATGATTATTATTATCAATATTATTATTGTATTTATTGAGCGCTGACCTAACTTTGAGAAGCAATAGGGCTCTTTACAGAGGTATACAACAATACAGACATAAACAGAGCACTTTACACAGGCATACAATACAAACATAAACGGAGCGCTTTACACAGGCATACAATACAGACATAAACGGAGCGCTTTACACAGGCATACAATACAGACATAAACAGAGCACTTTACACAGGCATAGAATACAAACATAAAGGCATACAATACAGACATAAACGGAGCGCTTTACACAGGCATACAATACAGACATAAACGGAGCGCTTTACACAGGCATACAATACAGACATAAACGGAGCACTTTACAGAGATATACAATAATACAGACATAAACGGAGCGCTTTACAGAGATATACAACAATACAGACATAAAAGTAGCGCTTTACACAGGTATACAACAATATGGACATAAACGGAACGCTTTACAGAGGTATACAACAGAACAGATGCATCCCTGCGTTGTTTGTTTGTTTGTTTGTTTTTATTATTTATAGTGCGCACCTGACCCAGAGGTATTCGGGCGCAAAGGCAAAAAAGAGGGTTGTTAAGCTTAAGTTGTATTTTCTTATTCAGCGAAACCTCATTCAAGTACTGATTTTACCTTTTTTTTTTACATAAGACAACCAATCTTTAGTGTACCATTAAAACATTCTTCGAGACTAAAACCTGTCCACTGATCACTTTAAAAGCCCCCTCACTGCAACTACATCAATATCATGAAAGATATTAAGAAACCTTTGGTTCCTCAGATTCCCTGCTGTAAGATTTCAAACCTTTGAAAGTTTGTTGTAGCAGCACAAAAATACTTTGTCTAACACTGGTTTGATGAAAACCAGCTTTAAATATTGTGGCATAGTTGACAAATCTGCAACTTATCTGACGTGCGACCATTTCTGAAACTGCCCTTTTTGTTGGGGTTTTCTTTTAAATGTATTAAATATATGTGTTTATCAGAGCTTTAAGGCTTCAGCGCTTGGCTGGCCTTGTTGTGTCTGTGGCAAAGTCCCCAAAGTGGCCCCTGTCCTCCCAGATTGTATGTGTCGCCTAAGCCCCTGACAGTGAGGTATAAAGCTCAAATAAATCAAATCAGACAGAACGCACAAAAATACTACATTTAGTATGCCTCAATACACTTTAGAAAATCAAAAACTTTATTTGTAGGGACTTTAAAGTGAGAACTTAATGCAACAACACCCCTGACATTCAGCTAAAGCCACCTTAACTTTGCATCCCCTGTTGCGCAGCCTTTGACCACAATGATGGCATCACTGATGACATCACTAATTACATCATTTATGACACCACTGAGTGCCTCACCGATGGCATCACTGATGACATCACTAATAACATCATATATGACATCAATGATTATTTAACTGAAGGCATCGGACACAAGATCCCTATAGGCATGTGCACATATTTAGACCCCCCTTACGCTTCTACATATGTGATATTAGCATTTTAGAACCGTTCTTCACAATGAGGCCATTCTTTAAAACAGTAACCAGCTGCATATGCATCATTTCACTACTTGTGAAACTTTCCTTTGTAGTACTTTGGTAAAAGATGATGTCCCATATTACACTCCTTAGAATGTTCCTGTTGGTGCAAATATATCCAAGACATGTTCACTATAATATAATCTGTATATACATTTACCCAAAATAAATGAGTAGAAATGTATAGATAAAGACACATGTTGAACCCTACTAATTATTTACTACATTTTGAAATAAATATATGCAATCAATTATTTTATTGTAAGAAAAATGTACACGTATCATTTTCTAAATGACATGAGAAGTGCTTTAAAAACAAAAACAACTATGCATTATAATTATAATTGTTTTTTTTAATAACATGCTTAATACCGAAGAGCTTTCTAAGCGTGGACCAAGGATTCAAACATGTGTTGCTCTGCGTCTTCTTGCTTCCAAAACAAGCATGTTGCCACTGAGCTATACTACCCGTGCCTAATTATTAGAATATATTTTAAGTTCCATACATGGGTATTGAAAAAAAGTGATTATTGCTCTAAATTATATATGTATAGAAAAGAAATGAAGTTTTAAAATTCAACATTTGCTTGAAAACATTTACATAGATGTATATTTCTTTCTATGTGTCTTTTGTAAGTGATTAACGTATTAAATAGTATCCAATTTTTTAATACATAGGGGGTCATTACGACCTTGGAGGTAACCATGCCGCAATTTGCAGCATGCTTACCCCCTTACCGGGTACCGGGTCCGGGTTCCTTAAATGAGGAATTACCGGGCCATTCCAACCTTGGAGGATCCGGTAATTCCTCATTGGAGGAACCCAGACCCGGTACATCCCCATTCCCATTCGAGCCCCCAAAGTACTCAGTGGGAATGGGGAGGGAGCTAACAACGGGCCCGTTAATAACGGGCCCGTTGTTAGCTCCCTGGTCTGCTAGCGGGACCCGCGAGCAGACTCGTAATGGGGCGGTAAGGGGTTGCCGGCTCCGGAACCATCACCAGCGCCGTTAACCCTTTACCGCCAAGGTCGTAATGACCCCCATTGTCTTTTTGTGTATTTTATTTTATTTATTTTATTGAGAATTTGTTAGGCTAAATGCTAGGGAACAGGGAAAATAATAACAATGGCAAAACAGTAAAATGCAGTCATGGTCCTACTAGTTCTTGTGTCATTTGGATGTGCAAGTGAAGCGAGGAAAGTACAAGAGATGAGGAGGGAAGAGGGGGGAGGAGCAGAGGACTTGACAAGTGTTGGTGGAGGAACAGTAGGGAAGTGCTAAGGGGAGCCAAGGAGGAGATCTTCAGGCTGAGTACTAGTGCAGGCAACTCCCAAGGGTGGGAGCAGAGCCGCCAATAAGGGGCCATAGTTTTGCATCTTGAAACACACTGTGTATAGGCACATTATAAATAGCCAATAAATAAATGATGTCATTAGTGATGTCACCAGTATTGTCACCAGTGATGTAATCTGTGATGTCATCATTGTGGTCCTAGGCAGCACAACGGGGGCATGAAGTTAAGGTGGCTTTAGATGAATTTCAGGGGTTTTGTTGCATTAAGTTTAAGTTCACACGTTAACAGCCCTGCAATTAAAGGTTTCCCTTGAATTTCAAGGGCTTTGTTATTCCATATATTTCTGCCGCACATGGCCTTTGGCCATGGCTACTGTCCATTTTAAAACACTACCAGACCACTAGCCATGGCCTTCAGCCACAGTCGGTGGGCAGAGCCACTCTATATCACTCTATATTTTAAAGCACTTGCAACCCATCACTCAAAGGCGTACATCAATCACAACCTCTTTTGACCTGTTTTGACAGTAGTATTCTTATATATAAAAGATTGTAAGTTTTGAGAACTCGCAATGATTTTAGGCAATACGCAGTGAGATTACTTTATTTGCCAAGGATCACACACTTTGGTTAAGCAGCGTGCTGCAAGTCCCTTGTTTTATGACCGGTCTCTTGGTGACTGTTGTGATACATCGCACAACCCCAACTAACTGCACTTAAGCAGCATGGAAATGGGGAAAAAATGACCGGGTGCAAGAATAACATATGCCCAGGAACTTTTGCCTGTAGCGAAAATCAAAAGCTGGCACCCATGAACACAGTAAGTGAACATATATCTTAAAGGGAAATATACAAATGTAGTTCAATTGACCTTCCCTTTAGAAGAAAGTGTGCAAGACAAAATTGCATTGGCCACTAGAAAAATAACCTGAGAGATCAAATGTTCCACAAATATGCTGGCAAAGTATTAAAGGTGCTTACCTTTTAAAGTCAACACTCTGTCGTGAAATATTCCCTGGAAACCAAAATCCCTATACGAAACAAGTGCTTGTGGTATTGGGGTAAGTTTCGGCACTGGGAACATGACTACCTGAGTAATATCCTGGTAGCCAAATACGTGAGGAAGATTGCCAACCTCAAAAAAAAGTTACGCCGTCCACCCACATGTGTTCTTTACTTGCGTCTGGAAAAGAAGCCACAGTCAGGGGCAAATAACTGCACCAGTGTCCAGAATTGTAATCTCTCTTGCCACATCATGGACAAATACTCATGAATTACTTTCCCTCTCATAATTTGAAATGAAATGATGTTTTATTTATATCGCGCTCATACACAAGTGTTTCAGAGCGTGACCAGGCATGTCTGGCCCCCATGTCTGGCTTTCAACAATACTCTGCTTTATAAAGATAACTTGAAAAGTACACATACCATAGTGTCACTCAAATATATCAATTGTATTTAGTGCCGTGTGTTGGTGTGTAAGAGTGTTTGGGGAGGGTGGGGGAGTATGAGATAGGTTCAATGTTTTGTTTTTTTATGTGCTAGACGTTTTTGTTGCGTTCCATTTGTCCGCGGAGAACACGGCTTTTCTGACATTTTGTAAATAAACTAAATGGTGGGGTGTTTAGAGGACGGAGTATGTGTCATTTTTGTTCGCAAGGAAGGTAAAAATGAGCTATGAACACTCGCGGTGTACTTAATTGTTCGTAAATACACAAACTGGGGGTGTCCTCAGGACGCTGTCCGTATTGTGATCTGTCTAGTTGAATGTGTTCTAAGAACACTCGCGGTGCCCCAAAATGGTTGCAATTACACAAAATGGGGGTGTTCTGAGAACATTGTTTGTATTGTTCGTTGTCAGGGTGAAAGTGTTTTAAGACCACTCCTTTTGTCCGCTAATAGTACAATTTCCTATGGGCGTCAACCGACTTTTTGTCCACTAAAGAAACGTTAAATCTGGCTGGTGTGCGCCGACATTATGTGATAATCCTATGACTGGCGCTATTGACCTGGCTGACTTGCTTTTGCGATACTAAATCATATTTCCCGCCCCTAAGCCTGCTATTATCAAAGCATTCATATTCCCCGCCTCTCTCCGTGACGTTACAGGGTGCGTCATCAAATGCGCCCAGTTCTCTGCAGTCGTAAGTGACTTTACACAGAACCCGGAAGACAACACATATTATGTCACAACACAGAGCGCCACAATTCGGAATATGAAACAGTAATTTAAAAGCAAACAGCAAGATTGTAAATTTTGTAAAGTACATTTATTTGACATCAAATATTTAGAGAATATTCAGCAATTTGCATTTGTCTTTGTTGTCGATCCGCAAAAGTTCATGTTGAGGCATGCAATGTTCTTTTGCGGTACAGAGGGTGTTAGATCAGCTTACAACTCAGTGCGCCACAATTCGGAATAAGAAACTGTGATTTAAAGGTAAACAGCAGGATTGTACATTTGGTAAAGTACATTTATTTCACATGAAATGTTTAGTGAATATTCAGCGATTTGCTATTGTCTCTGCTGTCGATCAGCAAAAGTTTATTTGGAGCCACGCGTTGTTCCTTTGCGGTAGATAGGATGTTGGTTTATGATAAAAGCAGTAAATGGTCGCTCTGATAATCGGAAGGTTGCTCCAACAACGAGCCATTAGACCACCCTATTGGTTGGTATGTTGTTTGTAGCCGCTAGTACTGTGTAAGGGCATATTGGTCCTTGGCGATTGTCCCATAAAATGGTGAGGGTCATGAAGTTGCATATTTGGACCTGCACCTGGCAGTTGAAGACCCCATCCGCTGGAGTCTGTAAATCGTGACATAGGCAAAATGGGGCCACATACCTGTTTTAAAAAACAGAAATTAATCTCACGAGCCGATGTTCATTAAAAATCATCATTTTATTTATTAGGGCGTGAAACTATTTGCTATCGAAGATAGTGCAACGGAGTATGTTAATAATAAAATAATAATATTTTCCCATTCATATAGCGCTAAGAACCGTGAGGTATCTAAGCGGTGCTTATTATTAACCACGGTGTGTGGTGCTCATTTATCGCCCACGGAAGGATGAAAGGCTGAGTTTGGCCTTGCCGGGATTCGAACTTGCGTTAGCAAGCTGTGCACGGATGTCAAAGCGAGCGTTGTACTACCTGTGCCACTTGACAGGCTACAGTGAAGTGGCACAGCGAGTAGAGCGCTTGACTGCCTATAGACCGGTTAAATTATTTCTATTAACCCACCCTGTGTCGTCTGCCTTTTTCAGAGCCCTCTAAACGACAGGGGATCAATTCGGCGGTGATAGTGCGCGGTAGAAAACATTATGCCACTTTCAACGAACAAGTTCAACTTGAGCGGTCTTTAATGCTACGCTATTGTAATTATATTTGGTATAAAATAATCTAAAGGGTTACTTACAGTACAATTGCAATTTCCATTGTCTACGAGTGGTGCAGTCCCAAAATACGACTCTGCGTGTGCGAACGATCTTTCGCATAGTTATATAATATATAAAAGTGGTTTCGTTTCAGAAATTTCATCTTTATCTTCTCTTACGTTTTAGCAACACTCCTTCAAGAGAAGTCTTTCATCACAATCTCTGTCTGTCAAGGTCACAACACAATACAACCTTATAGTCCGCTTCGTGAGCCTCTCCGGGGCCCGAGAAAAAAATGGAAGCAGCTGACCTTCACTGTGAACGAGCATAAATTCTTACTTTGCAACATTCTGTGTAAAGCCATCTGTAGAAGTTGGTTTTTGCACGCCATGTTTGTATATTGTTTGCGTGATATTAGAAAAAGTTTGTTTAAGGGACATTATGGTTCTAAGTACAGCCGAAAGACCCCTGAAAATCGCAAGTTATGGTAAGCTATGAAAAATAATTCGCGCCACCACTGTGCACTGCTAAGACTAACACCCAGGACATCAAAGATGACATCGCAAATGTCATTGATGAAATCACTGATGACATCACATGTGTATGTACTTTTCATGGAATTTGTGTACTAGGGATTTTTATTATAATGTTGCAAAAAAAGTGTCAAGGATGTTGCAATAAATATACCGTTATTAGTGCTTTGAACGATGCATTGATGTAAATAGCATTGTATTATGGGATTCTATCTAGTATACTGAGCTACTAATGGAGAAACATAGCATTGTGTGCAGAGTACAAGATGAAAGTATAATATTTGTAATGTTAATATGTTGAATAATGAAATGATAATTGTCCTGAAATGTTCGAAAATTCACAAAATGGGGGTGTTCTGAGGACGTTATTCGTATTGTGTGATTGCTTAGCTGTATGCAATGAGGGAATGGCACAGAGAGTAAAGTGGACGCCGTCCGCGGACACCGCGGCTGTTCGTGGACAGGGCGTGCTACATCCGGGTTTTTCCAGGAAATCCAACATGGAAAGAAGACTGTACGGATCAGCCAATCAGATGTCGAGGTTGTGGATTTGTGTTGAAAGAGACTGTGTGTGGTGAAGATGGCAGAAGTAGAGAAAGTCAGGGTGTTGGTGCTTGGAGATATGTTTGTAAATGGTTTACAACAGTACGGTCAATGCAGGCATGTTGCAAAGAACTTTGATGTGAAAGGAGTGGAGGTGGTGTGGAGCACTGTGCCTGATTGCAATGTACATGGAATTGTACAAGTTTGTGAGGATATGTCCACGATGAACAGTCCGCATGTGGTAGTTTTGCACTATGGTGCTTTCCATTTGGGCAACGTCAGTGCCCCTACTTTGTTGGCTGATTTGGAACGCTTGGTTCAAGCCGTAATGAAGATCCTTCCAAATGCGAAAGTAATTTTTTCTGGATTACTACCTAGGGCAATATGGGACAATAGTTCAGTTTTTTGTCCTCAGCAAAACATTGCTAGGTGTGTCGTCAACCGAGGCATGTGTGCCTTCATGCTTAGAGCTGGTATGTTCTTTTGTAATAATGAGAATATTGATGCCAGTAATGCTGTTAATTTTAAAGAAGATGGCATTTCTTTATCTTTTACGGGAAATGCCTTTCTATTTTGGAATGTAAGGGTTGCTTTGGAGAAGGTTATGCAAAGATTTTAGGAGTAAAGTAAGAAAAAAAAACAAGAAAAAAATACAAAATAACAGGTGTCTGTCAAGCATCTGTAAAAAAAACAAAAAAAATGGCTCTTTTCAGAGCCAACTTCAAAGGGGAAATGGGGCACACTATTTAAATTTACATTCACCACGCTCAGATTATCCATATGTCTGCGGACATGGCGGTAGTCCCGGACATG
Organism: Ambystoma mexicanum; assembly: GCF_040938575.1. NCBI lineage: Eukaryota > Metazoa > Chordata > Amphibia > Caudata > Ambystomatidae > Ambystoma > Ambystoma mexicanum. The sequence goes on along the minus strand of NC_090922.1, from coordinate 1,524,588,879 downwards.
AAAATCACTACGAGGGGGTTAGTATGTTCTATGTTACATGTATATGAAGTCAGGGATATTATGGTTTAGTTGTGCTACTAAAAACCTATGAAATTCAGTAAAAAAAACATTTGTGATGTCATCTTTGATGTCCTAGGTGTTAGTGTTAGCAGTGCACGGTGGCGCGAGTTATGGTTGCTTATGTTACCATAACTGCCAAATTTCAGGGGTTTTTCGGTTTTACTTTGAACCATAACGTCCCTTTAACAAAGTTTTTTCACTGAATTTCATAGGTTTTTAGTAGCGCAATTTAACCATAACGTCCCTTTAACAAAGGTTTTTTACTGAATATATATATATGTATTACAGGGCCGGTGGTAGGGGCCCTGTAGCTATGATTAAGTTGGTCAACTCATAGTAATAGCACTTTTTGGGTGGCATATCACTTTGCAAGCTCCCCCCCCCTGATGAATCCTCACCAAATTTTGCAAAAAAAAGTATATGGTCTCCTTGGAATGATCCTGCAAAGTTTGGTGCAGTTTCGTCCAGGGGGTCAAAGTTATGGGGGGTCCCAACCTTTTGAGAAATCCTAATAGAAGCAATGGAAAAATAATTTGGCTTGTGGCTACAGCCCAAACCGCTGGGCGGTTTTTCATCAAATGTGCGCAAGAAGCAGCGGCTTGGTCACGAAAGCGTGCTTTTGTAAACTTGGTGTAAATTCGTAGAGTCGTTTTTTTCAAAAATAGCCAAAAAGTAGGTAACAAAGGATTTAGTGATATCTAGGTCCAGTCCGCTAACTCACTTCCCGAATCGGAGTCCGCAGACACATCTGGGCCAATCAGGGTACAGCGTGATTGGGTGGTGAAAAACGTAAGGTGCGTCATATTTTTTTAAACGGTCTCCATGTTGGATCCGCGGATAGCCGCCGTTGTCCACGGATAGCGCAGTGAGAAAAAAGTCTGGAAAACACATTTGGGGTTATTTGATGGCTGGAAGAGGGCCTGGATAGGGTGGGGAAGTGGAATAAAGTTGATATGGACATGCTTTTATAGGTGAAAAAGGGAGTTGTAGGTGCCGCCGAGTCTGTGGTCCATTTAAGTGTTCGCGGACATCATTTGGATTGTAGGGGGTCTGGGTGAGTATTGTTATTTGAAGGTGTAAAGTACATTATATGGTTTAATTACATTGTGGTGGTTGTGGCTAGTGGCCAGATTCTTGGGGGCATGGCCGTAGGCAACACATAGTATAGTAATATGTGTATAGTAATTATAGGTACTGTAGGGGGAGTATACAGTATGTGTAATATGGTGGAATAATATAATTGAATTGTTTATTGCATTTGGTCCTCTGTAGGCTGGACTACTGCAACAGCCTCTTCCTTAACCTCCCCCTTTGTTGTCTATGCCCTTTTTCGGCTAATCTGTAATAGGGCTGCAAGACTTATCCTTGGCCTCAAGTCCAGGGATCAGATTGCTGTAGCCCTAAAATGTGTCCATTGTCTCCTGGTGGTTGCAAGGATGAAATTCAAGATCTTCTGTATTTTTGACAAGGCTTTCTGGGGCCTGGGACTACAATGGGCCTCATTACGACCCAGGCAGTAAGGGGTTAACGGCGCCGTAAAAGGTGTCGGCGCTGTTAAACCCTTACCGCCTAATTACGAGGCCCCTTTGCGGGTCCCGACCTTAACGGCTGGTTTTACCAGCCGTTAAGGAAGGAACCCGCAAAGGGACTTTCGAGGTAATTACGGTACCGCAATTTGCGGTACCGTAATTACTGCTTTCCCCATTCCCATTGAGCCCTATGGGGGCTAAAATGGGAATGGGGAAGGGCCATGGTGAATGGGAATTACCGCCCTGCCAACCTTGGAATGGGGCAGTAATTCCGCCATTCACCATGGCGGAGTTGGTAAAATACTGGCGTCAACCATGGCGCTAATAGCGCCATGGTTAACGCCAGGGTCGTAATGAGGCCCTATGTCTCCAACTTTGTCCCCCTAAATACTGCCCTGCTAGAACTATCCGCTCCTCTACCTCCAATTATCTGCTTGTCAAACGGTTTTTGAAACCGAGAGCGGGAGGCATGTCTCTCTTTGGCCGGTGTCTCTCTTTGGACCAGCCATCCTGCTCCTTTTATACTTAAACTGGACTTCCTTTTCCAGAAACTTTTCAAAACACTGCTTTTCTCTTCCTGTTTTACTTAATCCCGTCCCGGCTAACTCATACCAGTGGCACTGAGACTGGTGGCCCGGTCCCTCATTAACCTCACAGGTTCCAGCCCCTATACCTAATCGAGACCAGTACACCCCCCATCCCTTCAGCACTGCCCTTGCAGGTCTTCCGCCTGGCGTTTGTGTACCCCACTCTTGGGACTCCTCTGTCCCAGCAGTTAACCAGTGGCCTCCCACCTTGGCATCTCTTGACACTTTCCTTCAGGGCTTCTATGAGCACTTGGTAATCCCTACTCCTCTTTCCATTCATGCACTTCTTTTACTGCACATTGCATATGCACATTTATAGCAGCAGTGTGTAAAAGTGTTTGGGATAAGCAAGAGAAATGCAGATGCAAAAGATTTCTAAAGCATTCTTAAGTGGTAGTTGGTGTGTGGAAGTTTAATATCTTGATAGGGTTATATGGAGAGTTTTTAAACTGATTGGTGGATAAATGTGTGACTGTTAGAAAGCAGGCAATGAGGGAGTGTTACAAACATAACAGTAAAAAGGTTAGAAGGGCTGTCTTGTGCGATGGTGTGCACGTGCAATCGGGTGTTTTAATGATGCATGGTCTGGAAAGGGGACTGTGGACAGCGCGTGTAGTCATGAAGGTGCATGGATTGTGGTCCATGTTGTATTCTACAGAAAAGTATTTGGGATAGAAAAATGTTTATGTGCTTTTTTCTTTTTCTCTATTATACAATTGTCCATTATTCCCATTAGCATAAAACTGCTAATGGGAATATTGGAGAATCTTATTGAGTCTAACTACATTACTGAAAAATGTAAAGTAGAGGGAATCTATAAGCTTAATTTTTTAACTTCTATTTTTGTAACTGTGAAAGGTGGTTCCTAAAGGAAGCTTTTCTTTTGCTGTTTTGTAATTTTGAAAACATTTTTTGCAGGAGAGATCAGGAAGTAAGGTGGGGAGGGAAATTAGTGAATGGGTACCAACCACAGATTTTGAGGGGCAGGGGAAGATGTTGGGTGTGTGTAAAATTCTAAGGTGGGGGTAGTGTTTCTCAAGCTCCTTGATTACAGCCTCGAAAGCACTACGAAACTGCTCTGCCCTGGCAGAGTGGTGTGTTGCAGTATCTGTTATCTTGGAAAGATATGGATCAACAGCCTCTTTTATGGCTTGCAAGGTAGCTAGTGCGATTTTCTGCCCCACAGGAGTAGCCTGTGTGGTGGCAGTATTTGTTGAGGAAGATTAGATAGAGAAAGACAGCGTATTACTTCTTGAGAAAGGAACAACCTTTCTAAGAGCATCAAGGTGGTTGGATTTGGTGTGGCAGCGCATGGAGGGTGTCCCGTAGGAGTACTGCCCAGGTTGTCTTCGACTGAGTACAGTGCATTTCACCTTGGTAGCCTTAACCTTCGGTACACTCACAGCAGTGGTAAAGAACTGCCACGCCCATGGTTCTCTCTCCGTGCTGGAAGTAGACATTTCCTCTACCTAATCTTCCCGTTAAAACTCCCCGATACCTTAGAGGAAGAGTATGGAATAAATTCAGTGTTTCGTCAACAGTAAGACAAATTCGGTTCCTACCTTGTCTTCTTCGGAAAAGAAGTGAATGAGAATTCACCTGTCTCACCCTCTCCTCACCTCCAACCCGGCGATTAGTGGGTGCGACAGGGAAACCCTTGTGCGGGAGAAAAACCCTGAGCAGGCTGGAAGAGAAGCGGCAACCCGGAAGCAGATTGGATTCCGGTCGTCTTCCGATGTAGGAGTTCCTGAATGATCGGAAGCGAGCAACTTCGCGGGCCGGGAATGGAGCGGAGCGTTATCAGCAACTAACTGGAGCTTGGGGAGGAGACGAAAGGTAAGTAAAATTCTTAAATGAAAGGTAGAGATATGGAAAGAAATGAGAGAGGTAAATTGGTCTAGCAACCTGTTATTGACGCGGATTGGAAAGAAGGGGAGTTTTCTTGGATTGAATTCTGGGAATGGTAGTTCGGAAGTCTGATGGTCCCTAGATAGAGGCAAATAGTAGAGTGAGAGAAAAGTACTGTAGGGATTAGTAGAATGTGTGATAGACGAAGTGCGACCTACAAGACCGGGGTACTTGAGTGGTCGAATCAGCTGTAAGAAATATCGTCCGCTCGGAGGAATGTTCTTCTTTGCCGGGAAAGCGTCTAGGGAAAAGAGGCAGTGTAGAAAAGGGAAAGTGTTAGGGGAAAGATGCCTTTGATAAGGAGTTCGCAGACAGCTAAAGATGAGTTTCCTAAGCGGGAACTTACGGAGCGTAACCACCATAAGCAGTAGAAACGCGCTGTGTTCTCTCTTCCGGTTCCTTATATACTGTCACCTGGTCCGAGGGAGGAGATTCCTCAGGAGACCGTGCCCACACTAGAATGGCAGTTTGTGCGCACCGCGCCATCTTGGGAGAAATGGAGTGAATAGAAGGCTTAAAGCGCCAGCGGCGCAGCACGGACCATCTTTGTGCAGTGTTCGTAACAGTGTGGCCCCTCCCAAGGGAGGTGCAACCCGGTTTACGCGGGTGGCGACGGTAAAAGGCTTGAATAAGCCTAGGGGCATGAACCGCAGATGCCGGTTCCCACGACCTGTCGGCCGAGGAATAACCCTTCCAATCGATCAAAAATTGGAGAACCCCTCTATGAAAGCATGCATCACAGATGCCAGAAACCTCATATTCCGGCCCTTCTCCCCTAGGGATAGGGGGAAGTGCCTTAGTAGTGCTCCGATGAAAATGGTTCCGAACATCAGGTTTTAGCTGGGAAACGTGGAAAGTGGGATGGATGCGATTCCACGATCGTGGGAGTTCCAATTTAAAGGCTGCACTACCCCTTGATTAAAGCACCTTGAAAGGACCAAAGTACTTGGGCGACAGTTTAGACGGAATAAGCCATCTGGGGAGGAATTTACTAGCTAACCATACATGATCCCCAACATGTATGAGAGGGGCTGTAGATCGGTGTTTATCCGCCTGAATTTTACTTCTTTCTTGTGCCATCTTCAGAGCTGCCAGCGCCTTCCCATGGCCTTGTTGGATAGAGCCTATTAAGGTCTCGAGACTAGGGAAGATCGAAGAAGGAGGTAAAGATGACGGAAACACTGAAGGGTGGAATCCAAAAGAGCAGTAAAATGGACTAACCCGGGTGGCGGAATGGGTGGCGTTGTTATATGCGAACTCCGCCAGCGGTAGCAGGTCCTTCCAATTGTCTTGGGCAGCAGAAATATAGCACCTGAGATACCCTTCCAGGGTCTGATTGAGGCGCTCCATTTGTCCGTTTGATTGCAGATGAAACCCCAAACTCAAGGCCCGAGAAATACCCAGTGTCTTGCATAAATGTGACCAAAACCGGGATGTAAATTGAGGCCCACGGTCTGATATGATTGTATCTGGAAGACTGTGCAATGGAAAGATACGATCCAAAAAAACTCGGGTCATCTGCATAGCTGACGGAACCGCGGGAAGAGGGATGAAATGTGCCAGTTTGGTAAGCGGGTTGATAGTGACCATTATGGTGGTGCACTGGTCTGAAGGGGGAAGGTCCACAATAAAATCGGTGGAAATGATCTGCCACGGTTTATTTGGTAAAGGCATTTGTACCAATTTTCCTAGAGGAGGTCTTCGGGGCGTCTTCGTTTGAAGGCATACAGCACAAGAGGCGATATAGTCCTGTACGTCCTTCTTCAATGTGGACCACCAAAAGTGTCGGAGGATTAAATCTACTGTGTTGGCGACTCCCCGATGTCCGGCAGCAACAGAGTCATGATACATTCTCATTACTTCTCTGCGTAGGGCTGCAGTTGGTATGAATAGGCTATCTCCCTTAAAGAGTAGTCCTCCACTATAAAGCAAGTCTTGGTGAACCAGGAGATTAGGAGTGAGGCCCAATAATTCCTTTACTTGATTTTCTATCTTAGATAGGAAATGATGGACGACCGGTACGAATATTGCCTTTGGGAACATGGCTTCAGGGTGAAAGGTGTTAGGGTCTCAAACTTCTCTGTGAGACAGAGCATCGGCCTTCAGATTCACTCTTCTCGGGATGAATGTAAAGACAAATCGAAAAGGTGGAAAAAAATGGGCCCATCTTGCTTGCCGACTGTTGCACGTTTGTGCATACTGCAGGGTTCGTAAATTTTGATGATCAGTCCTGATTTCTATGGGGTGTTGGGCTCCCAATAGCAGGTGGCGCCATTCTTCAAATGCCCGTTTTATAGCAAGAAGTTCTTTTTCCAATACCGTATAGTTGACCTCAGCAGGTGTTAATGTTTTGGACACGTAGGCCACTGGTCTCTCAGTGCCTTGCGCGTTAGCTTGCAAAAGGATGGCGCCGATAGCAAACTGAGAGGCATCGGATTCCACGATGAAAGGCATATTTTGATCTGGAACAGCTAGAATCGGGGCCTTAATGAATACAGCTTTCAAAGTCTCAAAGGAATCTTGTGTTTTGGTGTTCCATAAAAAAGGGACTCCTTTCTTAAGAAGATGAGTGAGAGGTTGTGTCAAAAAAGAAAAATGTGGGATGAAACGTCTGTAAAAATTGGCGAATCCCAGAAATCGTTGAATATCCTTGATGGATTTGGGAGATGGCCAGTCACAGATAGCGGAAATTTTCGTTGGATCCATTGAAATACCGTGGGAAGATAGGACGTAACCTAAATAAGTGACTGAGGTTTTATGGAATTTGCATTTTTCAAGCTTGCATAGCAGATGATTTTCTTGGAGGCGAGTAAGGACATTGCGGACATGCTGGATGTGAGTGGATAAATTGGGAGAAAAAGCCAAAATGTCATCTAAGTAAATGGCCACATAATGTAAAGAAATGTCTGCGAATAAATGGTCCATGAACCTCTGAAAAACTGCAGGAGCGTTGGAGAGGCCAAAGGGCATAACCTGGTATTGATAGTGGCCGAACGGAGTGCGGAATGCCGTTTTCCATTTGTCTCCCGATCTTATGCGAATCAGGTGGTAGGTCCCCCGGAGGTCAAGCTTAGTGTATACCTGAGCTCCTCTGACGGCCTCCAAGATGTCCGGTATCAGGGGCATGGGGTATCTGTCTGGAACAGTAATCTTGTTTAGGCCCCTGTAATCGATACATGGGCGCAATTCCGTCGTGTTCTTCTTGGGAATATAACACAAAGAGGCCGCTGCAGGGGAGTTGGATTCTGTGATTAACCCATTTTGCAGATGAGAATGGAGGTATTCCTTTAGAACTTCTTTTTCCTTAGCTGACAGTATATACATTCTACCAAACGGTAGAGGACTGTCAGGTATCAGTCCGATAGCGCAATCATCTCTGCGATGAGGAGGCAGGGCTGAGTATTCGGTCTGTGAAAAGACATCCTGGAATTGATGGTATACTGGGGGAAGGATAGATACTTGGTGCAGCCCTTGGCAGATGGGAGCACTGTTCAAAAGAGAAGCACTAGTTCCTAAACATTGTTGCACGCAATGTTCAGAGCCTAGAAATAAGGTGCCGGCGGCCCAATTGATGAAAGGATCATGTTTCCTTAGCCATGGCAATCCTAAAATAATAGGATAATGTGCAGTTTTGATGATATCTAGCACTAGGGGTTCTTGGTGAGACGAAATGGTCATCGTCAAGGGGCAGGTGTGATCCTTGATAGGACCGGACGTTAAGGGACTACCATCGACGCTTTCGACAGATATAGCGATGGTCTTTGCCTTTTTGGGGATTTGGTGATGACGAGCCCATGTATCATTGATAAAGTTTCCTGCCGCTCCACTGTCGATTAATGCTGACACCCTTTGCAGTTGGATGTTATCCCAGGCTAAGGATACCTCTAGCACTATCATAGTACCTTCGGTGGTCTTGGATGAGTCAGAGTTAACTGTAAGTAGGGAACCTGTAACCTTCTTCGAGCCCTGAACCGCTGCTCCCTTTACGGCCGGGCGTTGGCGTTTCCCGACTTCTTGAGGGGAAGAAGGGGACACTCCTGGACCCTATGTGAGCTGGCTCCACAATACATGCATAATCCTAAAGATTTGCGTCTGGATCTTTCTTCAGATGATAAGGGACCTCTCGTGGAACCTAATTGCATAGGCTCCTCTGAAGGTGGAATCCTGTGCATCGAGGTGGCTCCTTCAGAGTATGTCTTTTGGGGACGACCCTTTTTATGTTCTCTGTGTCTTTCTTGTAGACGATAGTCTAACTGCATTATCAAGGCTATGAATTCTGACAAGTTTTGTGGGCGAGGGACTCGAGACACCTCGTCTTCCGATTCTTCCGACAGCTGACATCTGTTTGAACTTTGTGATATAGGTTAAAATATCCTGACTACCTTGTTTAAGGTCCAACAGTTGCTCCTGGGAAGCTATAGTAATTTCCTGCCTTCCCAACATACTCTTGACACTGTTGCAAAAAGCCTGATAAGAATTTAATATCGGATTGTCACTAGTCACCAATGGTGTAGCCCAAGCTAATGCGGCTCCCGTCATTTGGGAGATCATGTGACCGACTTTGTCGCGATCAGTAGGGAAAAAGGCCGCCTTGAAGGCAAACTGAACTGTGCATGCCTCTAAAAATTCTTTTACGGTATGTGGATTACCATCAAATCTAACAAAGGGTAAGGGACCAGGGGGTACCTCGGAGCTATGAGGCGAGCGACCGACCTGTTGACGTAACATGGCATTTTCCAGTTTCAGTTGTTGGACTTCCCCAGAGAGGGCTTGCATAGCGGTAACTAACTGCTGGACCTGTTGCTCCATGTGTATCTCCTTTTTGTGTTGCTTTTGAACAGGAAACACTAAGTGACGCTTATATATGCTAAGACGGGCGTTGCTATCTGTTAAAGCTCCCCGATACCTTAGAGGAAGAGTATGGAATACATTCAGTGTTTCATCAACAGTAAGACAAATTCGGTTCCTACCTTGTCTTCTTCGGAAAAGAAGTGAATGAGAATTCACCTGTCTCACCCTCTCCTCACCTCCAACCCGGCGATTAGTGGGTGCGACAGGGAAACCCTCGTGCGGGAGAAAAACCCTGAGCAGGCTGGTAGGGAAGCGGCAACCCGGAAGTAGATTGGATTCCGGTCGTCTTCCGATGTAGGATTTCCTGAATGATCAGCAGCGAGCACCTTCGCGGGCCGGGAATGGAGTGGAGTGTTATCAGCAACTAGCTGGACCTTGGGGAGGAGACGAAAGGTAAGTAAAATTCTTAAATGAAAGGTAGAGATATGGAAAGAAATGAGAGAGAGGTAAATTGGTCTAGCAACCTGTTATTGACGCGGATTGGAAAGAAGGGGAGTTTTCTTGAATTGAATTCTGGGAATGGTAGTTCGGAAGTCTGATGGTCCCTAGATAGAGGAAAATAGTAGAGTGAGAGAAAAGTACTGTAGGGATTAGTAGAATGTGTGATAGACGAACTGCGACCTACAAGACCGGGGTACTCTAGTGGTCGAATCAGCTGTAAGAAATTTCGTCCGCTCGGAGGAGTGTTCTTCTTTGCCGGGAAAGCGTCTAGAGAGAAGAGGAAGTGTAGAAAAGGGAAAGTGTTAGGGGAAAGATGCCTTTGATAAGGAGTTCGCAGACAGCTAAAGATGAGTTTCCTAAGCGGGAACTTACGGAGCGTAACCACCATAAGCAGTAGCAACGCGCTGTGTTCTCTCTTCCGGTTCCTTATATACTGTCACCTGGTCCGAGGGAGAAGATTCCTCAGGAGACCGTGCGCACACTAGAACGGCATTTTGTGCGCACCGCGTCATCTTGGGCGAAATGGAGTGAATAGAAGGCTTAAAGCGCCAGCGGCGCAGCACGGACCATCTTTGTGCGGTATTCGTAACACTTTCTGGTCCTCTTGATGGTTTTCTGCATCATTGCGCTTTTTCTGTTGTCCAGACCCTCCAGTTGATGCTGGTTGCGGTGTTGGTGTCTCCTGGGGAGGAGGAATGGCCATGCCTGATGCCTTTTTTTAAAAATAATGAGCAGTTGTGGTAACATTCTTCCAAGCATGTGCTATGTCCTAGATTGCAGATAGATAATCAGTAAGAATAGGTCTAGGAGCTGTGCATTTTCAGCTTGAAACTTCCTAAATCAGCTGAAAATGCAGTTTCAAACTGTTCACGAAGCACAGACCCGTTGGCGCAGTGCAGTCCCGTTGCGAACACGTCATCAGGCCACACGCCTGTGGTCACGTGACACTGTCCGTAAACTCTGCTATGATGGCAATCGTTCACAACAGCAAACAAAAAAGTCGCAAAAAGTTGCAGAAAGTTCATAGAAGTGTTAAAAATGTTGCTTGAAGTTGGGAAATGGCACGGTTTTAAGATGAAACGTTCTAGATTGTCTAAAAATGCTGGTATATTGTGAGTGAGTATAATATTAGAAGTTGTAGCAAATTAGGGTGCACTGGTAAAAACCCATGAAATTCTGTGAAATAAGTTGTTAAATTGGACGTTATGGTTAAGTTACACAAAAAAAACAACCTATAACATTCAGTGAAAAAGCTTTGTTATTGGTACGTTATGGTTAACTGCACTAATAAAACCTATGAAATTCAATGAAAAAACATTGTTAAAAGGACGTTATGGTTACAAGCAAAACCCAAAAACCCCAGAAATGCTTCAGTTATAGTAAGCAAAGCAACTATAACTCGCGCCACCACCGTGCACTGCTAACACTAACACCCAGGACATCAAAGATAACATCACAAATGTCATAGATAACATCACTGATGACATCACATATCTGGGCCCCTTGTTTTTGTTGACTGCCACATGTAGGCCAGGCGGTTTTGTTTAATGACAGTGAAAATATAAAAATTGAAAAGGTGCTATTTATGCAGACATTCATTTTTTTGTATGTTTTTAAAGTACTTTCCTTAGGGTTTGTTCCCAGCTCGTGGTGCACATACATGGGGAAATGAGCAGGCCTCAAACACACAATTCATTTGAATACATAATGAGGAACTTTAATATTATTCACTTTTTCTGGTGGTGTTTCTTTTTTCTGATTTTACTTTTCTTGTATGTGCCTCTAATTTGTATGCATTGTGTATACTTATATGTATTGTTTATATTAACACAATTATGTAGTAAGTCTTGAAATATTACTATTTATTCCAAGTTTAACATTACTAAAAATTCTTCTGAAGTCGCATTTATTCTTTTAGTAGCCAAAATTGCCAAATTAATCATACTGTACTTCTATGGTGCATGCTGCAGTCATTATCTATGTGTATGTTTCATTAGGTGTGTGTATTAATAACAACACTCTGGTATAATATTTTGTTTATATGAGTACATTATTTAATACAGTACTTCATAATAGGTCTCCTAATCACCCCTGAAATCTTGCTACCAACATTGCAAACACAACCCCTTGTAGGAACTTTTAATCACAATTAATTTAATATTTGATGTCATCAGTGGTATGATCAAGGACATTTGTAATGTTATCTTTGATATCCTGGGTGTTAGTGTTAGCAGTGCACGATGGTGGTGGTGGATACAACATACTGGTTGTCTGTGCGCACACGTTATCAAAAAGGAAAAATAAAAAATGTAGGTGCCGACACACAATGGAACTCCAAGCCCCTATTAACATGAACTTCCAAAAATGTGCACAGGAGGTACCGGACCGCACCGGATCGCACAGAGTGCGGCAAAAATGCACCATACCAGACCAGCGTTTAGTAAAGTAAAAGCATATTTAGGGGCCGATTCATGGAAATGTATGCAGAAATCCCAACAGGGGCTGCGTGCCGAGAAGGACATTACGTGCAGAATAAGAAATGTGTGCAAAGTAGATCTATTCACAACCACGCCCAGAAGGCCCCCGACACGCCCACACCAAAGCATAAACAGCCAGAACAGCTACCTTTGCGTGCACCACTGGGTGCGAATACAGGCACCCTCCAAACAGTGCGTGGGGTCCCTCACAAACATGCCTGCGCAGGGTGAACATATGCCTGCCTTCGAGTGGATAGTATGAAGGACTTGCATGTCAATTCCCTGCCGAGAGGTTGCGCGATCAAATCCTTGAATACGTCTCGTGCTGTGCAATTGGGGGCATGCAATGGAATGCCTGCCATGTTCTTCCCCTTTTTCCGTGTTCCGTCCCCTAGTCTGCCATCTGCGTAGGTCTCACCCACAGACTGTGTGGTGTCTCACGCAAGATGTTGGACGGCTCGCAGAGACGTGAAGAGCCTGCACAAACTCCACACAAGTCACATAAAAGTACTGCACATTCGATACCATGAATCCACGAATGCGGATTTGCGCGCAGATTGGTGTGCAAATATTCTATTTTCCGCACAATAAATTCCATGAATACGGCCGAAGTGTAGGGAAAATGCATCTGCGCTACAAATGGAGCACGCAAGGACTCATCAAAATCACGCCTTTGTTGAGTTTTGTGGTCAGTGGAAAAAGAAACAAAAAGTATAAATCTCCATTTATCCACTTATCAGCTACCTTGAAAACTGGGTATCAAGTGAACACCAGCGTCAGCAGATTTTCCAACTCTCCAGTCAGAGCTGGTTCTGCATGCAACGGCACCACCAAATTACTCCGCTCCGACATGCTCTGACATGCAACCGCACGACTACCTTCCACATGGTGCTGAAACAAGCTTCTCCTGCATGAAACAGCACCGCTATCTTCCACAAATTGAAGGAACAAGCTGCTCCTGCATCTAACAGCACCTTCCACAGGGCGCTGGAACAAGCTGCTACTGCATGCAACAGCACCACCACCTTACAAAGGGTGATGGAACAAGCTGCTCCTGCATGCAGCACCAAATCACCTGCTCCGACATGCAACCGCACGCCCACCTTCCACAAGGTAATGGAACAAGCTGCTCCTGCATGCAACAGCACAACCACCTTCAACAGGGTGATGGAACAAGCTGCTCCTGCATGCAGCAGCACCAAATCACCTGCTCCGACATGCAACCGCACGTCCACCTTCCACAACGTGATGGAACAAGCTGCTCCTGCATGCAACCGAACATCCACCTTCCACAAAGTGTTGGAACAAGCTGTTCCTGCATGCAACAACACCACCACCTTCCACAAGCTGATGGAACAAGCTGCTCCTGCATGCAACAGCACCACCATCTTCCACAAGGTGCTTAAACAAGCAGCTCCTGCATGCAACAGCACCACCACTTTCCACAGGGTGATGGAACACTTCTTCCCATTTCTTCCTACATTGAAGATCCAACCTGGGGGTTGCCTCTTGCCCCTGATGATAGATACTGGACACTATGCCTCTTGCCCCTGATAAATTCACTACATACTTCAAAGGTGCAGTGGTGTCAGTTCCAACGGCAATTAGGCATCCACCTTCGAAACGCAGCCCTTGCACGAAAATACTGGAAGGCAAACTTAAAGTCATTGCCCAGTTTTCCTTGAACCAACTCCCAAGATACAATCTGTCTCTCTGGGTAAAAATCATACATGTATTTTACACCTTTTCCAGACCAGGAGGACTTAAAGGTAGTGTCACAAGTCCTAGATAGGTAACACAGGTAGTAATGTAACAGGATTCGGGGGGGTAGCTCCAGCTGGTGGTAGTCTTTGTTAAGGTCTAGTTTGGAGAAAACTGTGTCTCTGTGTAGGAGATAGATCATGTCTGTAATTCTTAGTGCCTGCTGTCTCTCTCTTTGTATGGCCTTGTTTGCCCTTCTCATGTCTACACATAATCGTATCGAATCATCCGCTGTTTTCTTCGAACGGGTCACAATGGAGGATACCAAGGGTTGGGTCCTGTGGCTGGATCAATGATATGTTGATCTAATAATTTTCGGATCCCTCCTTCCACCAGCTTCTGAATATTTAATGGGATGCCCTGATAGTGTTGGGCCACAGCTTTTACTGATGAATCAATGTGGAGCCTCACCTTGCAGTCTCGAAGCTTGCCCAGTTCTTTGAATAACGCTGGAAATGTTGTTTCGATGTTCCCTTCTAGTGCCATATACTTGTGTGCCCTGATTTGATAGATAAGAGTATGTGGACCAGCCCATGTCCACTGTTGTTCTAAAGCTTAGGATGCACCCACTGTCAGTTTCTGTCTTGAGGGCATGTAATTGGATGCGGGCCGAGTTAAACTTGTACGAGCTGATGGGTGTTATAATTCCTCTGCATGGTAGAGGGGTGGTCGGCCCATATGGATAAATGTCTCTGTAAAAGTCGCAGTGTTTGATGCTGATGCGCAGCCTCATTGCGAAATACTCAGCTTTCTCTTGCTTGGTGGTATAAAAGACATCTCAGCTCACAATTCAAGAGACCCCAGGGTATTAAAGCAAAAGGGACCCCTGGAAATACAACCTTTCTATAAACAACAGCCCACTTGTGAAGGTAATACTACTCAATTAGTTACTAATTCAAATGTATTATGCCAACAACGTAAGAATTCTTACAGAAGTAGGCGACCCCTACATAACATACATCGTGAAAAAAATCACAGCTATAGACAAACCTTTCATACAAACATTGTAAAATTACTCATTTAAAAATCCAACAGCATCATTCATTCCTGACCGCTCTCATGCAGTCTCATTCATACGTAAAGTGTCTAGAGCTCAAAGTTGGCAACCAGAGATTATGGTGATTTACACTTCAATTTCTAATTAAAAAAAAAGACTTCTCCAATTGTCCCACTATTTTATGGAAAAACATACATATAATGCCAGGGAGAAGCTGCGAGGAAACCGGCAGCCAGCGGGAAGCTGTACTGGGCATGATGAATGCGTGAAGCAGCCACGTTACCCGTAAGTGAACGCAAGACCGAAAAAGGAGCTGGAAACTTGTCTGCTAAGTGGGGGACAACATTCTCGCAGTGAGACTTCATGGCAGCTGTGTGCAGGAGGTCCTGATGCAATGAAACACCAGCTAGTAGTCCCAAAGATAGTGGGAACTCTGGAGCGTACCGACAAGCACATGGACAGTGAAAAGTGCCATTTGATTATCGACCAAGTACATTTAAAAGACTGAATTTGCACAATTCCTCATGCATGAAATATCAACATTGGGAAAGGTGGTGCAGATGTGATTATGAGCAAATGAATGTTAACGCAGAAGCTGAAAGACAAGATTTCCACAAGTCTCCATGCCTGAAGAATTCAAACAGGGAAAGTTGGAGCAAGCATTGTCCTAAGTAAATAAGTGTTGATTAAGAAGTTGAGAAGTGGAACTTGAACATGTCTTCATATGTTAGAGGTCCATATGGGGAGCTAGGGCAAGTGAAATCCAAAGTCAAGGAAGTATAGACAGTATAAAAGTGTCACTGTGCTATGTTAGGAGATAAAGAAAGGTAAAGAGAATATTGAAAGAAGACCTGATCAAATGGGCACATCAAGCAGTGAGACCTTTGGGGGAGAAAATAAACCTGGCAGGAGAGTATACCAGGGCATCTATGAAACCCAGAAGGGAATACCTGGCAAAAGAGTATACCAGAGAATCCAACCAAAGTAAAAGAGACATTCTCTAAGGATATCTAGCAGGAGAGTATACCAGGGGACCTAAGGAAACCACTGAGGACCTTTATGGCAAGGAAACATACCCAAAGTCATCTTTAAAGTAGTAGTATAAAATAGACTATTTGCCATCCATGAAGCTGTTGTATGACAGAGAGACTTTGACATCTATGGTGCAGTTGTATGGAAGAGACACTTGGGCCATCTTTGAAACAACAGTTATTTGAAAGAGACCTTTTTTTTACTAACTTTGAGAAACTCTTACTCAGAAGAGGCATTCTAACCCTCTTTAAGGAAACATTAATTGTGTCATCCTTCTTGAAGTAATTCAGGGGAAGGGAACCACCCTCTGGATCTAAGGACTCCCTTTTCAGAGAAATCATTTTTGTTAGATTTACTTATGTATTTTCACTTTCTAGGTGAGCATTTTAGTGTGAGGGTCAGATATGTTTTGGACACAAGGACAGTTGTTATAATTTTGACGACAAGACACAGACTGATCTTTAGTTTTAGTTTCCTAGGCAGGGAATCTCTTGTTAGGATAGGGACAGAGGGGCCTTTATCCAGCCCCATTTCTTTAATAAAGATGTCTGATGTTGAAAATATTACCACTTTGTGTCCGCCTCTCATTTCTGACCCCTCGCACCTTGCGCTGCACATCAACAATATGCCTTTACCAAAGTAGTGCTGTGGAAATGGAATGAGACGAGAGGAGCTTTGCGGCATAGCAAAAGTCTTTTCATCAAAATCATGGCATCAGGGGCTCGATTACAGAAACTTTGCCCCGCTCCAAGTGCACGATTGCACAGTATTAGTACTAGGGTAAATTGGCTCTATTTCTAAAAACACTGGGACATATAAGGAAGCCATTGCACCATGACAAGTGCAGTTTGGCATGGTATAAGTACCAGGGCAAAAATGTCCCTTGTGCGTAAAAGATAAATGTTTGTTGCATTTCTTCACTGGGCAAAGTTTGCCCTAGTGCTAATACCATTCCAAAATGTATCTTTTTTGCACTAGTGACATTTTTGCCCTTGTGCTTGTAACATGCCAAACTGCAGTTGTCATGGTGCAATGGTTTTGTAATATGTCCCAGTGTTTTTAAAAATAGGGAAGACTTTGTCCCAGTGCTAATACGGTGCAATTTTGCACTTGAACTGGTGCAAAGTTTCTGTAATCTGGCCCCAGTTGTGTGAATGATGCTCTACTACATGCAGCGCTATACGCTCAACTACCGCAAAAACCTACTGAGGTGCACCCATCTGTAACACTGCAAAAAAACAGTGGCTTTACAGCGGTGCCTCACTGCAAATCAGGGACAGGTTTGCCAACTAGCACCGCCCTAATTCATTATGTTGCAACATATAAATGTATGATTTGTGATTGCGGCATAAAGTCAGTCGTAGCCCAGAATCTAGAATCGGACTCCAGCTAATCTCAAACTAGTTTGCATCATTTCACTGGAGCACACAGTGCTGCAGAGCTAGCGGCCCTGTGTAAAGTGCACTGTGTAAATCACCACTACCCACGGTCATAAGCTCCCTTCTGAGGAAATGATGTTTGTTTGTCATTTAAAATTACCTGCTATCAACTCTGAAGGCCCAAGGTTTTCTCCCCAGTGTTTATAATATTCCATTTGTGTTCATACTTTTGACACTTTGGTGAAATGACCAAGATAATATTGCAAACTTCAAGTTTGAAACATTTATCTCCAGTGCAGGAAGCTGCCAGAGGTCAGACGAGTTCCCTGGCAAATATGGAGGAGAAAATGTGTTACATAATTGGCATTCCTCCGGAAACGGCAGCAAAGCTGCAAGCAGGGCCCCCCTTAAGGGGAGCATTGTGGAGAGCGCCAGGGCGAGAAAGGAGGACCATCTCATGATGACCCTCTAACTAGAGATTGGTGGTCAAGAACTTAACCATCTCCCAACCAGAGTGAAGCAGAGGTGCCAAGCAGAGCACAGGAAGGTATAATAACATATCCGGTCGGAAATTTGGAAGACATTGGGCCTCATTATGAGGAATGCGGTAGAGGGTTAACGGCGCCGTTAGAGCTGCCGGCGCCGTTACCCCTCTACCGCCCCATTACGAGGTATGCTCGCGGGTCCCGCTAAGGACGCCTGGTAAAACCAGGCCCTATGGGGGCTCAATGGCAATGGGGATGTACCGGGTCCGTGTTCCTTGAATTGAGAAATACCGGGCCCTCCAAGGTCGGAATGGCCCGGTATTTCCCCATTCAAGGAACCCGGACCCGGTATGGGGGTAGCCATGCCGCTAAAAGCAGCATGGCTACCTCCATAGTCGTAATGAGGCCCATTGTACAGAACTCAAGTGATGTGCACTCAAGAATACACAGCCACTGTCTACAGCAAAACAGAAGCGTCGGAAAGTGGCTGACAACTGAGGTGGGCAAAGATGCAGGTTATTAGGCAGGTCCAATTGCTAGAAGCAAAAGGGTTTCCTGGTGGTTTCAGAATATTCTCTGCACGCATTATTCAGAGCAGAAAAGCATTGCAAAGAAATTCCCTTTACAATGTTTGAAAACTGGACCCCCTGCATTTTTTGCCACACTAAATTTGAACATGATGGCATGGAATTTTGTATTCAGTCAAGGGAAGTGAGACAAGTAAACAACATGACCAAACAAGAGTGTAAAGGATTAATATGCCCCACAGGACCCACCCGTGAGCAGGCCCTGCACACCCTTACCTTAGTAAGCACACAGACACAGGTCTGCTCGTTATGGGTTCCTGGCTGCTTCTGATCCGCACCGGCTACCCCTTTATTCACTGCGCATGCGCGACGGCGTACGTTGCCATCACGCATGCGCACACACACGTGAATCTGTCACATCCCTCCTTTTTCATAACAAAACAACACATGCATCACTTCCATAAACTTGCTATCAACGTGACATATATAACAGGTACATAAATCACAGCCCAACGTGGGCAAGTACCGTCCACTTCTGGTCGTAGTTAACTTGGGTCCAAAATGTAATCCTTGAACCTGGCCGGATACCTCCGGCCCTCGCGGCAGGCGTAGGGTCCTTCCTCACGTATATTGTCAGGGCTGCTTCCTCCTGTTTCAGGGTCTCCCGAGACCTCTTCAGGCATCGGCCTACTCGTGGAGGCTCGAGCTGGAGACACTGCTACGGCAGGCTCTTCCCGTGGATCTCGGGTGTCAATCTTCTTGAAGAAACAGGAATTTCTTGTGACAGTTCCCTGTTGATCTGACGCCGTCACCATGGACCCGTTGACATGGGTTACCCACATGGGGGTAGGCTCATAGTTTAAGGACAGTCTCCCCTCTGGGTGTCAGTTCCTCACTAGGACATTATCCCCTACTTCAATGTCTGACGGTTTTACCCGTCGCCTGGCGTTCTCTCACTCATTGTGCGTCCGCCAGTCTTCCAGTGTCTTTTGGTCGTCAATGACACCTGGGGGTCAGCCCTCAGTCTTGGATAGAAGCCCCCTCGGGCATCGGTTGAACTTGGCTTCTGCTGGGGCCACCCCAGTTGATTGATGGGGTGTTGGTCGATACTCTCGAAGGAACTGATATAGGTTTCTCTTCAGTTCCCCCCCTTGGCTCTGTGTGATCCGAAATATCTTGTTGAGGATGTGCATGAACCGTTCCACCTCCCCATTGGCTCTTGGCCAGGCAGGAGTCACTTTCCTGTGCGTGATGCCACAGTCGTTCATGAAGGTCGCGAACTGCGGGCCATGAAACAGCGGTCTGTTGTCCGAACATATGACCCGGGGAAATCCATGGGTCGTGAAGATGTTTTCCATCGCTTGTATGGTCTGGTCACTTGATGTTGATTTGAATATCTCCACCTCTGGGTAGAGTGACCATTGGTCGATTAGTACTAAAAAGTACTTGCCCCTCCCTCTGGGCCCAAAGTCCACACGCACTGTGCTCCATGGGCTTCCGCTCTGTTCCATTGATTCAATGCACAGTTCTTTATTCACGGGTGCTACCGCTTGACACCAGATGCATTGGCGAATGTATCCGTCTACCCTTCCTTCGAGTTCCGGGAACCATACCTTGGTTCTCAGTCTTGCCTTGGTCTTGGCGGTGCCCCGATGGCCACTGTGGGCTAGTTGAAGTACTCTCTGAACCAGCTTTCTCGGTATTACGATTTGTCTCCCTCAAAGTAGCAGGCCTTCGTCTGACCTGGACAACTCGTGCCGGGCGCGCCACAATGACTGTAAATCATGCTGAGTGTCTTTGTCCCTCCGGGACATGTCTGCAAGTGTGGATTTCCAGTCCCTGCTGTCAACGGCCTTTTGGACAAGTTGGAAGCATGCATCAGCCTGGAAGTCCTCAGCCAGTTCACTCCATGTCAGGGCTATTGGCATGGCCGCATCAATCACTTGTCGGACGTACTCCTCACAGTCCCCCACTGACTGCCGTACTTGAGAGCTGCTGCCACTGGGATGGAGGGATAGGTAGTCCGCCGGGTTGTGTGTGCCCGGCCTGTAGTGCAGCTTCACACCATACTTCATGAGGGCGAGCATCCACCTCTCAATCCTCAGTGGTGCCTTAGAGGGCGACCCCGTTAGGATGGGGATCAGAGGCTTGTGGTCAGTGATGACAGAGACTGGTTTGCCAACGATGTAAATACGAAAATGTATACAGCCCCACAGTATGGCCAGCGCTTCTCTTTCGATTTGGGAGTATCTTTGCTCCGTGTCCATTAGTGCCTTGCTGGCATATGTGATGGGCTTCATTTGTCCTTGCAGATCGGGTTGGAGCAGCGCGGCACCAAGACCCACTGGGCTGGCATCCATGACAACTCTCCGGGTCAAAGAAAGCCATGGGCTCATACCCCGTAAGTGCAGCTTTAATGATGCCCAAGGCTGCTTGCTCCACAATCGACCAGATCCAGGCGGTATCCTTCTTCGTGAGGGTCCGGAGAGGTTAAGAGAGGGATGCCAGGTTTTTGATGAACCTCCCACAATAGTTTACCATCCCTAGGAAACTCTGCACCTCAGAGGGATTATCCAGTGGTCTTGCATCCGAATGTCCTTCACCTTCTGTGGGTCAGGTGAGATCCCGCTAGAGTGGAAAATGAACCCAAAAAATTCAATACTCCCCTTCTGGAACTCACATTTTTCACGATGTAACGTCAAACCCAAATCTCGGATTCTTTCTAACGCCTTCTGCAGCCTGACCATGTGTTCTGTTACGGATGTCGCGTACACCAAGATGTCATTACTTAGGTTGATTACGCCCTCCAGGCCGGCAAGGGCGTCCCTGATGACGTTTTGGAACACCTCGGCGGACAAGGAGATCCCAAAGCTCAAACGTTTATATTGGTACAGACCGTTGTGGGTTGTGAACGTGGTTATATATCGGGAGTCCTGGTGCAGTTCAAGTTGGTGATACCCATAGCGCAAATTGAGCTTCGAGAAGAACTTGGCACCCTGTAGCTCACCTACCACAACGTCCACCAGTTTTACCAGGTGGCGTTCCCTTTTGATGGCAAGGTTGGGTAGCCTCATGTCCACGCAAATGTGTATGGCTCCCGGCTGTTTGGGCTTGGCTTCCACAATGATGGATGACACCCATGGGGTATGGCCGTCAACCTTTTCAATGATGTCGCCGTCTATTACATTTTGTAGCTCCTGCTCCACTTGCACTCGTGGGTGCAAAAGTATGTGTCTGTGCTTCAGTGCTGTTGGGCGCACTGACTCATCTATGTGTAATTTGACTGGCTCTCCTCCTAGATTCCTGACTCCCTAAAAGAGGTTCCGCAAATCGGTTGGTAATGTGTCATGGTCATGAAGTCAGGGGCACAGGCATGCAGGGGTCGCCGCATGCACAGGAGACATGGGTGGACACTGTCCTGGTGCCTTTGGCGCCAGGCTCATGAACAAAAGTAAACAAGAAGATCCATTTAACACCAAAAAGCTTTTATTATGGACATAGCACTTCAGATGCATTAACCTTGAACATTCCATCCATTAATCAGCCCAAGTGTATTCTTGGGTGTGGTTGCTAATGGATTGCCTTTGTATGTGCTCACTCTCTAGGAGTGGCAGGGTGTGGCTGGTAAGCCGGCCCTAATGGGCGTGCCCATGATCTCAGCTATATAAACTGCCCGATCCTCCAGACAGACGCTTCGCGTTATTCTGCACTTGCAAGCAGCGTAACGCTCAGCGTCACCTGAGGTCAGACTTACCTTTGAAGATCCTGCTTCCTGGACATCCTGCTTCCTGCCAGCATACTTACCAACTGGGGGAAGCTGTTCTTACCTGTATATCTCTTCGGCAAACCAAGTATTCATCTTTACACCGGAACGCCGAAATCTTCATCTTGGCACCGCAGCACGACACGCTCCATCATCGACAGCAGCGCCTGCAAGGAAAAACAGAAGACAAGGTTAGACATCGGAAAAACAGTCAGTTTAAGGTTGTGCTTTGCCTTACTTTGCGCTTTTCCTTAAACCATCACTTACCTGCTGTCGAACATTGCGGTAGCATCCATCTTCCATCCGGCCGCGTCTCGCGTTTCACAGCTGCATTGAGGCCGCATTTCCATCTAAGGGAAGAAAACAGAAGAGAGACATTATTGCGGGCATAAATAGGAGCAACATACATTACACAGAACGAACAGCATCACAAGAGCTCAAGAAAGGCTTACCAATCATAAGGAGAAGCATAGTCGCAGCTGGACTGGACTAATCCTTATCAGAGATCAGTGAAGGAACTAGATCACATTTGACGCGCTCCTGCTAGAAGTAGCAGGACGGATAGCTTATCTTCCATAATTTCAGGTGAGCTTTATAGGCCGGCGTATCTTCACAGAAACCGTACTTTGGGGTGAAGGGTTCGAGAGGTACAACAATCACAGATTGGCGCACTAACACACTGTTAACTCCACGCAGGAGCAGTATCACCACGTACCACCGCTCACAGCTTTTCTACTGAGGGAGAGGCCTGAAGGGGGTGATTAAAGTTCAGGGAGGGCTGCAACTGTGCCCCAACGCCTCTGCATAGACAAGGTGAGCGTAACATAATGTGTTGGATGTCTGTTTTATACACAGAGAGCGCAAAATGCACAATGTCAAGCGCCACGGATAGGTCGCAACTCAGGAGCGAGTGTGGGCTGACGTCGGTCACGAAGAATTTCGCCTTGATAGAGTGATTGGCGTGAGTGACAGATGCTACAAACACCCCCTGGAGTGGAAATAGATGTCCACCTCCGAACAAATATTTTTTTGCTTTGGTTTCCGCCAGCACTGGTGGTCCGGGTAGTGACTCATAATGCCTTGTCGCCATCATACAGACTGATGCACCATGTCAATTAACACAGGGGTCGGTATCTCGCAAATGTCCTCCAGGCACATGGGTTGCCTTTGCTTCTTGGATTTGGAGTCAATGTTGGATATGAAGAACACCTCTTCATCCTCTTCTTCCTCCTCCGCAATCTCTAGCTCCTGGAACACCTGTTCCACCATGGCCACATTTCTCTGCTTTCGCTGCCCCACATTGCTAGCTCTACTCGGCCTCGCAGGATAGCCACTGGATTTACAGCCCTGCACATTCTGGCAAAATGGCCCGCCGTCCCACAATGCCCACACACTCTCCCTTTGGTGGGGCATTCGCTGGAATGTGGATGGTCATACCCACACTTCGGGCATTGCAGTGGTGAGTCACTCTTCTTCTGGGACCACCTTGGGCATGACGGGCCGGTGTTCGCTGTCCATCCTGTGGCATAGTCCTCTTCTCCCTTGACCGACTTGACTGCAGCGTCCATCCTGGTGGCGCAGCTGTCTGCCAGTTCATAGGACCTGACGATGTCGAGGATCTGTGTCAGCATGAGTCCTGGTGAGGATCTGCGTCAGCATGAGTCCTGGTTCCCGGAGCACCTGTCGCCATAGCTTCCCCGAGCTACAGCCTTGGATGAGCTGGTTCCGGACCATCCCCTCCTCATTTTCCCATTGGCATGTGCTGGCCAGATGCCGCAGTCTCCCACAGAAATGGTCTAGCAACTCGTCCTCCTGTTGCTTCTCGCTGCACATCATAAAGCGATCCAAGTATTAGTTAGCCTGGGGAAGGAAATGTTCCTTGAGGGCATCTTTCACAGCTTGGTATGTGACAGCCGTCGGGTTCAGCGACTCGAAGACGCAGTGTACTTCGGAACCTGCGGCATACAGCAGCGTCGCCACCTTGGCATCATCTTCCGTCTCCCCTGTTGCCCTGAAATACATTTCCAGCTTCTTGATCCATAGCAGCCACTTTGGGCACAGTTTCGATGGAGGGCCTGACATATCGAATTCTGGCATGGGGGCCTGCATGTCTTGGTGTCTGGGCATCATCCTGATTGGAGGCTGAGCCACTGCCCCTTGGGCGCCATCTGCAGGGTTGCTCATGGCTGCGGACCGCACAGGCACCTCTCACACTCGTGGAGGCCGCAAGTCCGCTGCAGAGGCGATTACTTCCTGAGGCTGCACAAGGTCCTGGCGTAGCTGTGACCCTCAAGGCTCTGCCTCGGCCATCCCTCGTCCTTGCCGGGAGTGGCAAGGATGAGTGAATTGCAAAATTTCCCTTTCGAGGGATGTTGTAATCACTAGGAAAAAAAAGAAGCACCCAATGAAAGATAGACACTTCCTTGCACGTGCACCACCCTTGCGTCTTCACTGTCACATGTCCAGTATACTCTCCAGGCTTAGAGAGGACAGAATAGTGAAGAATAAAAAATGTGTTTTTCCTTTCCTTGAAAATCAAAGTCTGAGTGCCCCCCAGCCCCTCCTTGTGGCACTAACAGCAAACGTCCTTGTTTAGCCTTAAAAGGCTCACAAAATTGCCCAAGACGGCGCACAAGCACCCGTGAGGGGCCGCAACCGTCTGCGACACAAGATGGTGTCAAAAGTGCACCCCTTGGTTGACGCATCTAGTAGGTGTCGAGATAACCCTCCCGATACCAGTCATGGAATCGGAGGATGTCTCCTCTAATCAGCGGCGTCCTTGTCGGCAGTGTTAAAGGGTTAATATGCCCCCTGGTCCCCACCCCCCCTGTGAGCAGGCCCAGCCCACCCATACCTTAGTAAGCACACAGACACAGGTCTGCTCGTTACGGGGTTCCCGACGGCTTCTGATCCGCACGGGCTGCCCCTTTATACACTGCGCATGCGCGACGGCGAACGTTGCTGTCACGCACGCACACACACACATGACTCTGTCACAAAGAGCATCCTTTGATAACGCAGTGGATATTCAGGAAAGGAACAAAACAAGACAGCTGTGGTTTTAGGAAAGCACTAGTGACAGACTCCCAAGGGGTGAAGGATTGCATGCTTATATAAATTTGAGGATCACAAGAGGACCGTTTTCATAGCAACACATTCAGAAGTGGCGAGAGGATCAATTCAACACAAGCGAGAGTATGGCTAGGATTGCTCGCCCCACCTATCACCTCTTCCTTTTAATCATCATGAAAGAGGCACCATCTGTGGCTGGAAAATCAGGAATATGTGTAATTCTCTCACTAAGCAACGTTTTGGCCACACCGGCCATGCTGACATCTGATGCAGCAAAAGCCTCAGAAAAGGCGGAAGCCCAGAGAAATGCAGACTCTGCACTTAGAAACCATTGTCTCTTCAACAGCAGGTAGGAGGACACAGAACACGTTCCAACCAATAGACCTTGGGACAAGTGATGGACCTGGGGGAAACGAGTGTTCAGAAGACGGTTTGAGGTAACTCTTTCCACAACAGCACTGCAAGAACAAGTTTCAGCTTAGCAAGAAGTTGCAAAGCACATACTTATGCTTTACCCAAAGGAACAACCAACAGCGCCTTAGCTGGCAGGAGTACCAATTACTGCGATATCCTAAGAGCATAGAAGGAGTTGCCCCACCACAAAAATTTTACACCAAAGAATTGAGTAAACTGTTTATTGGTATGTTATGCTACTATGTCACATGTCATGTAATGAAATGTGACATGGTGATATGAGAACATATGACAGATCGCATCATAACACACATGCATGTGACACATTGCACGTTTTATACCTGGCTGATGCAGGCAGGGGCATAAGCTAGTCTTGGAGATTAAGTAAGGCAGCCATAAGTACACACGGCTGGCACAGTGAAGCTGAGGACTCATGAAATCAGCGACGGTTCCTTGGATCGCTCCGCCTACAACATGTTCCTAGCAGGCCATGTCCCATTGGCTTCTGTTTTCCTTCTGCCAGTGTCTCACCTACACACTGCGCTTCCCGAGCTCATTCTCAGCCATTATCCACACTGCTTTCACTGGAACCATACTATGGATTCTAGAGCCCTTGGCATATAATAAATACATGAAGTCATTTTTACTTTTTAGTTTTTATTATTATTTGGGGGTTTATTAAGCACTGAACTATCTTTGGGAAACAACAGAGTGCTTTACAAGCCTGCTTTAAACTGAAACTAAAATCAAACTGTTCAATTAATATTCTTTTTTTCAATGCAAAAAAAATAACTAAGTCCAAGATGGCTGCCATGGAACAAGCTAAGGGAGTGATAGGCAGAGCCCCTCTTCATTTTCCACAGCAGCCCCCAAACGACGGAGAGGGTCTAGAGAATAAAAAAAAACACAGGTAAGCATGTATAATGTATTGAACATATTGTGTTACAGGAGGAGCAGGGGGAGGCGGGAAGCACGGCGCAGAGAGGAGTGAGAGGCAACTGTTAGATGTCAGTTGGACCTCCCTGCTGGCAGAGGGAGTTCGGGTGCACAATGTGTAGGCCTTTGGGCCATAGCGCGCATGAAAGAAAACACGTCCACACAGTCCGAGGGTTAGCAGGGAACTGCCTGTGTCTTCCGGCCCTTTAATGAACTGTGCGTCACGTCCCACGTGTGCAGTGATGTGATGCGTACATGACATCCCTCTTTTTCTAAAACGACAAGATACATAAACACTCTCTGACCTTACAACTATTTACACATGTGATAATCTCAAGTTCATATTAGCAGTTTGTATCCACTGTAGCATTGGCATGGCGTCCCTCTGGGCTGGGGTCCACTTCTTCTTCCTCTGCTTGGTCAAAGGGTTCCGGACTCTATGCTGTCTTTCCCCCTCAGTGTCGCATCAGGGTGGTGTGTGTACTTTCACTCTCCCTCTGTGGATGGTTCTGATCTTCCGTGCACAATTCTTCGGGGACACACTTGAACCACGATGCATTCCTCGTAATGGTCGCCTGTCCTCTCTCCTGTTATCATTGTCCCTTCTCTCCTGATCACTTTCCATGGTGCAAGTTCATAGCGGGTTGACAGTTTGACTTTTGTTGCATTCCTCAGCACCAGTACCTGGTCCCCCACCTTGTGTCTTGATTTCCTTGCACGTCCCTGGGTGCTCCTGCGCTCGTTGGCTCTGACCCACCTGGAGTGAGTGTGCCCTGTCTCTAGTTTCTTCACTGACTGGATGAGATGATGCAGTATCGACGAATTAAGGATCATTCCATGCATTAGATCTGCCAGGGGCATGTATGTGGAGCTTTGCAAGGTTCCCCTGTAGTTTTGCAAAAACCTGAATAGGTCCACTCTCCATGGGCTATTCTGAGCCTTTGCTATGCGCAACACCTTGTTTATGGTTCTCATGAAACGTTTGGTGTCGCCGTTTGCTTGTGGCCACCGTGGAGTAATGTGGTGGTGGCGGATGTGTAAATCGTCCATGTATTTAGTCAGTTCCTTTACCTTTAAACGGCGGCCCGTTGTCGCTCTTGATGTATCTCGGTAGTCCATATGTAGTAAACATCTTTTCTAGAGCTATGATCACTGCCTCTTCTGCCGTCGGCTGAATAACTCCACTTCGGGGTATCGTGAATAATCGTCTATGTCGATCAACAGGTATTTCCCTTCCTGCACCGTGCAGAAGTCAACGCTGATTGCTTCCCATCGCGCTGAGCCCCTCTTCGTGGACTGTATTGGCTCCGGCCTCGGGGGTGGACTGTTCACCTGGCAGGGGTGGAATGACTCAACGATACTCTCCACCTTCATATCTATTTGGGGCAACCACACCCTGTGTCGTATCCTGGCCTTGGTTCTCACCATCTCTTGGTGCCCCTCATGCACCAGAGTGATTATGCGGTCATGCAGGCTGGGGGGATGAGGATTCGTGTGCCCCTGAGAATTGGCGAACTGCAAACATCCCTGTCAAGAAGTCTCTGGCGGCCTGTGTGCAATTGTGGACGTTTGGGAGGAAAGCCTTCCATTCGCCTGCAAGTATTGCGTTTTTTTATTATTTCGCAGAATGGGTCAGCAGTAGTGGAATCCTGTATGTCAGTAATGCTGATGGCTTTGGGTTTCATTGTGCTGACGATTTGGCAAATGCGTTCCTCTGTTTCTCTGGACTCCTTGACCTCAACTAGTGTCGCTGCAGTTGGGTGCCTTGATAGGAAGCTGGGTTGTCAGCTATCGCTTGATACACTCAAAGTCATACTGCTGGAGGTGTAGGAGCCATTTGCCAATCCTGGCCGGCGGGTGAGGTGATGATCCTGTGAATATCGGCAGTAGTGGCTTTTGGTCAGTGTATGCCTTGAATTTCTGGCCTTAGACGTACAGGTGGAAGTCTCTGCAACCCCATAAGACTGCAATCACCTCCTTCTCTGTGTGCGAATATCTCTGTTCTGTTGGTGTCAAAGCGTGTGATGTGTAAGCAATTGTTTTTTATTTCTCCCGTGTGTGACGGTTGTACTAGGATTGCTCCCAGTCCGACGAGGCAGTCATCGACGTATAACTCTGCCTGTCGTGTGGTGTCGTAGTATGCCATAGTGGTGTCGGCTGATAGAGATTCTTTAATGCATTCGAAAGCTTCCTGGCAGCGTGCATTCCATTTCCACTTGGTGCTCAATTTGGTCAACTCCCTCAGGGGTACAGATAGGGTAGCCAAGTTCAGTATGAATTTGCCACAGTAGGTCGCCATCCATAGAAAGCTGCACATGGGCGTGGTCGGCACCGTTGCTCCCTTGACATCTGCAACCTTGAGAGGGTCAGCCGCTACCCCTTCATTGTTGAACATTTAGTCAAAGAAAGTGATCTCCTCCTTCAGGAATTCACACTTGTCTTTGTGAATGGTGTGTCCCGCCGTTTCCAACCTGTCGAGTACCACTTCCAGTCTGCGCAGGTGTTCTTCTCTGGTGCTGGCGTGCCAAGGATATCATCACCGACGTTTAGTACCCATGGTATGCCCTGAATCGCCTCCTGGATTACCTGCTGAAACACTTAGCTGCGAAGGATATGCCGCAGCTCACCCTTTTGTACTTCTGAGGCCAAGGTGGGTCGAGAAGGTCATGATGTATCTCGAGTCACGGTGCAATTTCAGTTGGTGATATCCGGCGTTGAGGTCAAGTTTGGAGAAGAACGGGGAGTCTGTGAGATCCGTTACAATCTCGTCCAATGTCGGGGTGATGTGTCATTCTCTGATTATGGCTGTGTTCGGTAGGTGCATGTCGATACAGATCCTCACCTTCTCCGTTTTTTTTGGTTTCTTTGTAACCACCATGGGCAATACCCACAGCGTTGGGCCCGACACAGGTTCTATGATGTCTGCTTCTTCAAGTTCTCATAGCTCCTTGGCCACTAAATCCTGCATGTGAAACGGTATCCTCCTGTGTCGTACAGCTTTGGGTTGCACCGTTAAGTAAATGTTCAGTTTGACTAACTTTCCTTCCAGGCATCCAATGTCCCGTAAGAGACCTGGGTGCTACGTCAGTAAATCACTGATTTTGTTTGAGTCTGTAATGCCGCAGATGAACTTTATCAGTCCTAGATCTTCTGCAGACTCCCAAATGAGTAGGCATTCTATACCCACATTGACAACATATACTTTGGACTAGATCTCCTTGTCTCCCCTGCTGAGTGTTTTTCTGAACCGTCCGCTGCAGTGGCATTTTGCAACTATACACAAACAGTATGGTGTCTGTGTGTTTCAGTGTTGGCTGGGATTGCATTTGCTTGAACATGTCTGCTGGCATAACGTTTACAGAGGCTCCTGTATCAACTGTCATGACAGTTTCTTGCCCTAGTATATGTATGCAGTACCTGGGTTTCCTCCTCTTGTTCGGTGTGCCATTGCCTTGTTCCAAGGCCGAGATGAGGTGAACATTGCCCTTTCTCCAAGTCCGTCCGGATTCAACTGCTGCCGTCGTGATCATCCCCGGATTTGTCTGTTGAGGAGTTATCACCAGTCGCCACAAGGCTGTTGTTCACCTGCTTCCACTTTCTGGTATACACTTTTGGCACTTGCGTTTGATTGCATTGGGGTGGGCCTGACGATCGACATACATGTGCGTAGTGATCTCTGCAACTACATGCTGCGCACGTGGTGCCTTGTGCCAGGGAGTTTCTTCTTCCAAGGTGTGCACCTCCACACCATCCGCATTTGTTCGGCCCCATGGTTCTTGGTTGCCTCCACTGGGCTATGTGAGGTTCGCTGTTTTCTTCCCTCCATATTCCAAAACGTTTGTGAGGGGGATGCCCTTCTTTCTCAGAACTATGCGTCACAGCTATCCAGAGTTCATGCCATTGATGATCTGACTTCTGATCTCTTTCTCCATGTCCTCAAACTCGCAAGATAAGGCCAACCGCTGGAGTCGAGTCTAGTCTGGTACGCATCAAGGGGCTCATCCTCTGTCTGGATTGTGGTGCAAAAGTTGAATGTCTCATAGTCAGGGTTCAGCTGTGGCATGAAATGCGCTGTTAGTGCTTCCCTTGCCGAACGGTATGCATCTGCGGCATGTCTCATGGCTAAGGAGTTGAAAATATGTAGCACGTCATCGCTCACATTCAGTAAGAGGTGAGACCTCATTTTCCTCGGCGTGGTTACATCTTTACAGTCCATTGCCATCTCAATGTTTTGTATCCTGATCATCCATCTAGGGCCAACCGATGAGGGGTCTGTGTAAGGTTTGAATGGGCCCAGTGCTGCTGTGGTGCCACCATGGTTGCGTGCTGTTGCGGTAGAGGTGAGCGACGCCGCTATTCTCACAAGGGTGCCTGGTCTGGGTGTGGATGTACCTTCTGCCATGTTTCCCTCTGCATATTCTCTGTTGCTGCGTGGCTGGGTGGTAGTTGGGGCAGCCCTCTCTCCTGCTAAGCAGCTGTTCTGGTGGATTCAGCGTTCTGGTGCTTCAAATCAAATGTTTTGTATGGCTGGGTCCAAGTAGGCCACTCCAAGGTCTGGATGACGTGCCTGTGTAGGTTGCCACTGCTTTGTGCAGTGTGGCTCCAAAAGAAAAATTATTGTGCGCGTGTAATTCGTATCGCGCCCTCGTCACCAGTGTTATATGTCAGCTGGACCTCCCTGCTGGGTGTGGGGGGACCGGTGCGCTTGTGTAGGTATTTAGGCCATAGCGCGTGAAAGAAAACACGTCCACACAATCGGAGGGTTATGGGGGAACTGCTGGGCCTTCCGGTGACGTGACGCGTACATAACAGCAACGACGTGGACCCTGCCACCCACACACGTTAATTTGCCTACATACACCTGCTCCAGGGATAATAAATGCCACCTGCCGAAGCAATTATTGAGACCCAGAGATACAGAATTGTAAAGCCCAAATCTGGTGAAAAATGTACTTCTTCCAGAAGAAGGCCCCAGTCACGTGAACTCTGGTGGCCGCTTGCTGACGTCACAGTGTCTCCTGAGCTTAGAGGACCTGTTACTTTAATGCCTCCCATCGTGAAATCAGGCGCTCTGTACATTTAATGCAAAACAGACTATTTTTCAAATATGACCAAATATGACCAAATGCCATTATACATTTATTTATCATGAAATAAATCAAATGTTATCGTTATTGTTCGTTTTTGGTACAGAGTCATTTACATTTCAAATTGGTTAACAAGACTGATATATGATCAGGAATTGCACATTTTTCCGTGTTATTTTAATTAGATATGTAGGTGATTGAGGTACAGCAGCACACAGATGGCAAATCTTGAATAATACAATACAATGCGACAGGGGTCTACAACAGGTTGCTCTCCAGAAGTGCTGATCTACGACTCCCTTGATCCCACACTATCATCTATCTTGGCTAGGTCCAATGGGAGTTGTAGTCCAAAACATCTGGAGAGACAAAGGTTGTAGACCTCTGCAACAGGACCTCATCGCCAGGATAGCTGTCACACGGTAGGATTCCAGAGTGATATTCCACGCTAAAATCTCAAGAAACAGCATCATCCAATGAAGAGCGACCTTTAGAGGCAAAGACATACAACTCTCAATGATGTCCAATCATCACAGACACGTATTGTTCTGTTGGTACCTAGGATCACCTTTAATCCATGGGTTGTCAACAAGACACCATCCTCCGGTCAAGTGGCACAACGAGTAGAGCGCTCGCTTTGACATACGTGCATCCTTCCGAGGTGGATAAATGAGCACCACACACCGCATTTCATTACGCTGTGGGATGTGTACGAGTGCGGGCGGGGTGTAGACTATTGTCGGCAGCATGCAATGGACATTCTGAGAGGCGTAAAAGGCATGTTATTCTGCATATCATGTTGGTGGTTGTTTCCCGCCGCGCTCATGCCATTTGAATTACAAACAAGCCTCCAATGTACAGGAGTGGGGTTAAGGACACGTTTCTTGCTGATTCTTGCGGGTGAACATGCCCACGAGGTTAAAGGCACGCCAGTCGCGCTGCTAAAGAACGTTAAGGACACGTTATTCAGAATACTACATGCCGGATAGGGGTAGCTCCTCTAGACAAATTAAGAAGCGCGCTGCTAAATGTAATGTTTGTTTGTTGCTTTTGCTAGCCCAATGGGCCATGTGTCTTGTTTCTTCACCGAAGGGAAATCCCCTTGTTTGTGCCATACAGCTTGCAGTCCAAACCATGTCTTGCATGTTGATCCCATAAGCGTTTTGTCTGATGAAATGTTACATCATGTTTCATGTTAGCTAAAACCTTGTTATATGTACATTCATGTTTTGTTTGGGGCACATTAAGCATATGCTAAGATGCATAGGTTAGTAGAGAGGCAGGAGTACGTATAGGTAGAAATAATCAGGCTTCGGAGGGTAGGCTTAGAAGTACAGGCTTTTATTAGGAATTGATTGTTATGTACATGCATGTTATCTCTCCCTTAACTTCCCTTTATCTGTCCACTCCCTTTCCCTAACTCCTTCCCCCCCATTGGCTGCCACGTGGCTACCTGTGTTATCAATATCCAGGCGACCGTGCCAACCGCGGTGGGAGGGTCGATCTGTTCGACTTCTGTGGTTCGGGAAAGGGGGTCGATACCCTTTCATCCCTTTAAGTTTTTACAATAACAAACCTATGTTGGCTGACCTCAATAGGCATCTGACATATCCGGTCCCCAAAGTACTTATCACAAACCTACCATATTTTTCTTCTTCCTTGTTAAAAATCGGTTTCAATTTCTAAATAGCAAAAGACAAAAGAAAAAGTATGTATTTTGCCTCTCTTCAGTATTCTCTTAGCCAGAGCATGTTTGTTTCAAGTCACCTTACTGGTTATGATGATTATAAAGTGTATAGATCTGAGAATTGATAGCTTTCAATCATCTCCTATGATTATGTTTTTGTAATGAAATGAATGGGACTCTATTATCCATGCGGCTGTGTTGTTACTGCCTCCATGTTGCTTGCTTCCCACTGCGCATTGTAAACCTTCTGCTGGACTCGGCCGCAAGTAATGTCCTTTAAAGGTGAATCCCCATATTATTGCAAGCAATCTGGAAATAAGCAATTCTATTGAACTTATTATTATTATTATTATTAATGTGCTGCGCACAGGTATTCATTTTTACCTCCACCTCCCGCTTTGGGTATGTCGCTAGACCTAAGATTAATTCAAGACCATCCGCAGCTATTATCAATTCTACTGTTCCTCGATTGGATCCTGTTGGTATGTCCCCTATAACACTGGATCAGCGTGGAGCTCTGTGCCATTATCATCCCCAAACAGAGGATGCTCAAAATGCGATAGATCGGACCCTGGACAGATTGCGGTCGGGTCCGTACCATTGTACATCCCACTACAGGATGGGCTTGCAGCACCTTTAGTATGAAATAGCCGATACCGCAGAATCTTTCAATGCTATTACTCCTATTGAGGTAGTACATTTATTTAACTGCCATTCAATGGAGAAATGGTTAGGGGTTTGACCGACCGCTAGCCCTACTTGGGCTAGAACCAGTTCTTTATCGTAGCTCATCTGACCAACTCTTTCTCTGCCTTTTATTTTCAACAAATCTTTTCAAAGTGTCGCTTCTTTACACAATACATGTACAGAGGCCCAGTAAACCCAATGTCTAATTGTATCAAGGGTATTTTACTTTTAATATCATCCACCAGCAGCAAATTGGCCCTTGTCTTGAGGGTCACCATCAACCAGGCCTGGATCCTTATCCAGCTGCTGTGTGAATGCTGGATAATAATAATAATTTTGCATTTATATAGCGCCACGAATCCTCAGGTATCTGAGCGCTGCCACAGAGGACTGGGGTTCACACTACGCAATCACCGTTCAGAGTGCCCAATGAACCCTCCCCCGGCATACAAACGGAGAGCTCAGCCAAGGGAAAGTTAGAACTGTCCTTTATTTTCCATAACAGACACGGATCAAATAGGAAATCATTCTCCAGAAATCAAGCTTATAAGTTACATTCTGACATCACAAATCAGGGCTCATCACCAAAAATCTAAGAGCCCGTCTGATTGGGTGATTGGGGTGGTATCACCCATAGCTGCCACATATGGAGGTTATTCTACTGGCCCTCTCATGTTAGGTGGCTTCCCTGGCCATTCCCCAGAAACTATCTATTACATTGTTGCAGGGTCGCAGGATTACCATTGGCCCTTGCCCTCTTCAATTCACCCCTGGATTTGTGTTCCCTGATTGGCTGGGGCTGATCTCCCCAGGCCTGGGAACCAGCTTGCTTCTCAGCACTCCATGCACCTTCTCAAGATGATGAGAAAGACTATGTGTTCACATTGTTGGCATCAATATTACCACTTTGCCTTTGAGAGTGCATGCCGGGTTGCAACGTTGTAAAACAATGTGTGCATCATTTTGTGTCTGCTTCCCTGGGAACTGCTCGTTTTCTCACCACGGGTAAATGGCCATTGTTCGGTTTGGCCGCACCACGTGGGTGAAGACCACACAATTGAACTTTCTGGTCTGCAATTCGTGAGGATTCATCCCGCTGTTTTGCTCGTGGCTCCTTGTCTCTGATCTTAGTATGTGCTGCTCGTCTCTGGCCTTGGCTGCAAGCCTTGGCCTAGTGCTTTGTGTAGCTTAATTCTACTTTGCTTCGTCTTTCGTTCAGCGTCCTGTGGCTTCATGTAACTCTGCTATAGTTATGCTATAATTGCTATATGTCTATATTGTGCTATTCTTTTTATAGGTTAGTAATGTGATGGTCCTTCCAGGTTCCTTATACAATCCTGTAGTTCCAAGTGGCTAGTTGCAATAAGCGGCTGCATACTTGCTCTGCATCTCTTGTTGTCTTGCTTTTCTGCATTTCTGCATTTGGCTAATTAGAGAAAATTATAAAGGTTTTCGACAGTATGCATATGTATCTGTCCTCTTTCCACAGAACTGTGTAAGCATGTTCTTCATTTGTGCACATGTGTGTCCATATAACTTTGTGCATGGATGCGAGTGTGCTTCATGGCTAATGGTTCTATTTCACGGTGTCTCTAATGACATCAGAACTGCAGGATTTTGGTCATTAGTCAATCAAGTCCATTGAGGCGCCTGGATCCATAATCAGTTTTTAGGCACCTGTATCCATGATGACGTTCACTGGATAAGGTTTGAATGGATGTGTGAGAGAATATCTATTCACATATGTATTTGTCACCGGTCCTCAAAGGGTGCTGTCCAATCAGCGACTGGCATCTTGCATCTATGACTCCCAGGGCTGTCATGTTTATAGGGGTCAGGAGGGGCATTCCAGGGATCCTCTCTTCCCTCTCTAATGATAAGCTTGACTAAAACAGAGGTGCTCTTCTTCCCTGCAAAAGCTCTTTCTCATCTCTTCCGCTGCCTATCCAGTTCTCACCTGACACTCTCCCCTCCTCTTCTTCAGCTAGAAACATCAGCATCATCTCACACCTTCTCTCCTACTCTCATCTCCAAAACTGGAAAAAATTGGAACAAACTGGAACAACAGCTTGACTCAACCTACTAAATCTTATGAAAATCAGTCACCTCCTTCCTTTGAACACCGCCAAGCATCTCTTAACTACTGTTGTCTTTTCTAAACTGAACTACTGTGCCAGCATCCTCTTTGGTCTTCCCACCTATGGTTTCTGTCAGTGTCCAGTCAAATGGTCGAAAACAAAGGATCGAATGACCATTTGATCGACAGACAAATGGTCGGGAAAAAAAAGGTCGAATTTTTTCGAATTTATTTATTTATATATATTTTTTAGTTTGGATTGGTAGAAAAATGTTTTTAATAAAGAAAATGGGGGGTTGGTGGGGAACCCCCCCATACATTTTTTTTTTAAAAAAATCAGCCCTTTTTCCGATCATTTTACTGTCGATCAAAAGGCATTCAATCCTTTTGTTTTCGACCATATGACCTACAATCGTTTCTGTCTTCTTGCCAAGATCATTAACTTCACTACCACAGTGGCGTTGCACAAAATGTGGGGACTCCTTGTGAGCCATGCTGAGGGCCCCCTCCCCAAGCTCGGCAACAAATCACGGGACGCGCCACAGTCCGGTCCGGCCTAGACCACCACACTTGCGCTATACACACAATGGTCATGCTGCTGCGTGTGCACCCTTTCATCATGTACTCACTCATTCACAAACATTACATTATATTCACACACACACACACTTACATGCACGCACGCATATTTACACAAATACATTTTCCTTACCTATTTTAATCCACTGGTCCAATTTATTTATTTATTTATTGGGTTTTTATAAAGTGACTATACACAATGTGTTTCAAGGTGCAACAAGGCAAGTGGGGGGAAACACGGATGAAAAAACAAAATCATTCCTACCAGGGCTTTGAGACAGTCGGATTGTGCAAGGGCAGTAAGCAGAGGAGACGGGCGAGGGGAAATGCCAGAGGGTTAAGTGAGTGGCAGGGGAGGCCAAGTGGACAAAGCCGGCGAAAGAAGAGAGTGCAGAGAGAGAAGGTCCATGTGCTAAGTGTGAGGAATGGACTGGAATGGCTCAGGGGGTGCAGCTCCCACCAGGCTAGTGACAGGGGAGGGAACCCAGAAGGGCAAGTGCAGGAAATGGGCGGGAGTCCGAGGAGATCAAGGGCAGGGTTAGACTGGCAGGGAAGGGCCTGGTGCCCTGTGAGGATCTGAAGCAACCAGGCAGCCAGTCAAGAGGCAGAGGTGGAATAGTGGCAGGGAGGGGGATAGGGGAGAGGGAGGAAACTTAAGTCTGAGAGGGGCAGGGGTGCCATTCCAGTGGGTGGCACCTGCAGAGGACAGAGGTCTGCCCCACACCTTCTGCTTGGAGAAGCATCTGATCTGCAGAAAGTTGTAGCTAGAAGACTGAAGGGCTCTAGCAGGGAGGTATTTAGGGAGAGACCATTGAATGTAGCGGGGTCCAAGGCCCCAGAAAGCCTTGTGGATGATGCAGAGGGTTTTTAACTTGTCCCTCGCAGCAACCAGGAGCCAGTGCAGAGATTTTAGGGCTGGAGAGATACGGTACCTGCGCTTGAGGCCAAGGCTAATTCTTGCAGTCCTATTCTGGATAAGTTGAAGGGGGCGAAGGGGAGGAGTAAGGTAGGTTGAGGAAGAGGCTGTTGCAGTATTCTAGCCTGGAGAGGACCATAGCTCTGGAGACATTGGGCCTCATTACGAGGTTGGAGGTAGCCTTGCCGGTTTTACTGGCAAGACTACCTCCAAACTTGCATCCGGGTCCGGCACCCGTGAATGGGCAATTACCGGGCTATTCCGGCCAAGCCGGACCCGGTAATTGCTCTTTCGTGGATGCCGGGCCCGGTACATTCCCATTCCCATTGAGCCCCATAGGCCCCATAGGGCTCAATGGGAATGGGGAGGGTGGTAGAACCGGTACCGTTAATAACAGTACCGGTGCTAGCATCATGTTCTGCTCACGGGTGCCGGTATGGCCACCAGGTCAGACCTGGTGGCTGCAAAGGCACCCACGAGCAGAACTCCTAGTATGGCGGTACGGTAGCAACGATGTTGGTAGCGATACCGGCGCCATTGTTGCCTTACCACCATACTTGTAATGAGGCCCATTGAGTTTCTGGGGAAGGTGAGGGCTGGGAGAATGCATCTGAGGAGTTGCAGCTCAAAGTGGGCCTTCTTGGCAAAGTCTGTGATGTGAGGAGAGAGGTAGAGAGTGGAGTCCAAGATGACACCAAGGTTTTTTGCCTCACCGGAGGGAAAGGGGGGGCCATGGAGGGTGGCCAGAGTGTAGGAGGGAAGGAGGAGCTGGGGCCCACTTAGAAGGATCTCAGTCTTACTGGCCTTAAGGCAGAGATCGTTAGCAGTGCACCATGCCTGAATAGCAGACAGACATTGAAGAATGAGAGAGGAAGAGGAGGAGGCAGAGGAGGGAAGCTTGGAGGAGAGTTGCGTGTCGTCTGCATAACACTGCAAGTTAGGTGAGAAGCAAGAGCTCAAATGGGGTAGGGGGGCAAGGTAGATGTGAAAAGCAAAGGCAAGAGAATAGAGCCCTGAGGGACACCACAGGTGGAGAGTGAGATGGAGGAGAGAAAAGGGCCCAGTTGGACCTGGGTAGGTAATTCAGAGATGAAGGAAGCCAGTACAGAGCCAGGTTCGTTATGGCAAGGGGTTCACAGAGACGATTTATGAGGGTGGCATGATTGTATCAAAGGCAGAGGAAAGGACAAGAAGGATGAGAACGAGCACAGCCTCCATTTCACTGCAGCAGGAACACTTTTCCCATCATGCGAGCTGGAGGTCGCAATGTCATGGGGTGGGAGATGGGGGGCCTGTCCTTTTACTTCAATATTAAATAGTTTCCCTTTGAAGTCACTTTGACTTCATAAAATAATTGTTTCTGTTACGGTTCGGTCCCGTAACCGAAATCATTTCTTTATGAAGTCAGAGCGACTTCAAAATAAACAATTTTTTTAAAGACTGAGGGGCTGCTCCTTGAACATGGGGTGGTGGGGCACCCTCACCTTATGGGGGCTGTGGGGTCCCCCACTACGCCACTGCACTACGAGGTCTCTCTGTGAACTCAATTGTTTCACACCTACTTCCTCGTACCGTCACTAGGCTGGATGGCTGGCGCTGCAAAACAGGTCCAGATTTGAATTTCTTATCCTGGTTCACAAATCTATCCAAGGTCAGGCACCACTGTATCTATCCTCCTCTATCCAAATCTACAAGCTTTCTCGTAAAGTCCGCTTTTCCTCCTCTATTACCCTTGCGGCTCCTTGCATTGTATCCCAGATATCCGAGAAACAGTCCACATGGATTTGTTAAAAAACAAACTAAAAGCCTCCCTCCTCGCCTCAGAGTTACCCTCTTAACCTACCTCTCATCTGCCTGCTAGGTAACATGTTTCCCTCGCCTCTAACCTGCCTCTATTCTTCCCTTCCTCTGCCTCCACTCCAGCACTTCACCCTGGTCATATCATGGTCACACACCTAGCCCAGCTGGCCGTACCGCATACCGGCACTTAAACATGTCCAATGTTCATTGTCTTCATTTATGAATGTCTACTTATGTATTGTCCCTGGTGACGGTTCCATTTACTCTCCTACACAACCTGGTTAGAATCACTGCTTCCTGTGTCAAATCTGATTTCTTATCTACTGTACTTTCTTTTGTGATCAAAGAGCATTGTTCCTCCTGTTTATATAAATAGATAAATACAATTACCTACTCCTCCCCCCTCAAAAAAAGTGACTTTCTTGTCCAGTAGGACTTAAGCACCCAGCATGCCTAATGGTGGTGGAACAAGCAAGTAGCCTGACCGGGAGCGAGACAGTGAGAAAACGAAAGGCTGTGGAATAAACCAGCAATCTCAGCACCCTTTATGACCTGGACTCTGACACTGTATTATCCAGAGCCAGACCCCAGAGCGGTGAACACGTCGAGCCAGCGGCCCTGACATGCTGCGCAAGACAAACATCAACATACCTTCGACGAGACCACGGAGTGGTCTGCATAATTAAGCAATGCTACAGACGCTCCATACAGTTTGGATGTGAACCAGAGCCTTGACTGTATTCCATTTCCAATTGTTGGTGGACCTGCATACGAAAAGGGGGTGTTACCTGTTTCTAGTTGTCATAATGATGTACATAGTTGCTTATCTCAGGAGAACACCCAGCTCACGAGCTCCAGTTAAGAATGTGAGAATGTTATGGCTTGAAGATGAGAGTGCTGGATGAGAGAATAGAACTGCTGTGTGAGGGTCAGATGAGAGCTGAGCTCGAGTGGAGAAGTTGTACTGCAGTTGTTTTACTCATGTACATAATAAAGGCTATATACTCACAACCAAGCAGGGGTTCTCCTTTATAATACTGGAGACAAATCTCCAGTATTATAAAGCTATATAGAGCTCACACATCAGCAGCAAATTGATTGCTGCTGATGTGTGAGCTCTGGATACGCGGAAGGGAGCCTGACCACAGTGTACAACCCTGCGCAGGGGCGCAGCAGACTGCTCGCATAGGTTCAGGCCTTGGAGTTGTTTTTGGCTGGAGGAGAGACTAAGGACATCAAGGTTGCCCAGCATAGGGAAAAGCTACACCGCACATGCCGATGGCGAGAAGGTGTCGATGTTGCCCATAAGCAGGGTGACTCACACTGCCGCCGCTGGTGACTCCCACTGGGACCCATGCGGTGTTGAGTTTGCCTAGCAACACTTGCTTGGCTATGGCGCTTGCTCCCCACCCGATCGCAGGTGTTGGGCACAACAAAGGAGGCCCAGAGATTGCCTGGGAACACACATTCAATGCACTATTGTGCTTGCCTGCCACCCCAGGTGGGTGTTGAAGGACAGAATATGCTATATCCTGTGCTAGGACGCAAGGGGGAAAGGTATGGTGCTCATATCAAGAGGGTGAGCAGAAAATTGGTTGCAAGTTGTGGTGGAGACTGCAGATTTGACTTCAATAGGGAAGAAGACGTGGGAGTCAAACCAAATGCCGATGGAGCGAATCCAATTGAGATTATAGGAGAAATGCAGGCTGAGATGGCATTTCAGGAAAGGAAGTCAAAGAGAAGGGGTTTGGTTGCTAAATTGCAAGGGTTGGATTTCAAGGTTCAGCATGTACCTGGAAAAGAGAATACAGTGGACGATAGTTTGTCCAGAGACCCTGTGGCAAGTGATGGAGATGATGATGAGCTCATTCTTTAGGTGATGATGTCAGGGATAGGTTTGTTGTAGAAGGGTGTCTCAGGGAGGTCGATTGGTTTCAGGCCTGTTTAGATGACTAAATATATCAACAAGTCAAGAGGAACATAAAGGACAAGTGGTTGCAGAATGATAGAGATGGAGTCAACGGGGATGGAGAGAGGAAGAAGTATAATGTTAAGGAGGAGTGGATACGCCTTGGGTAAAGCAGAAATGACAGCCTAGGTAAATCCCAGGCCCATTAACGGAAGAGTCCAAATAAAGTGGCAAAATCCATGTAAAACATGGACCGCTGTGGACAGAAAGACAACATCCAAGCTCTCGATCTTCTAAGGCTTGATATCAGTTTAAAAACAAGAATGGTGTCACAGCTGAGGCTTCATCGTATTCATGATTATAAAAACCTAAGGTGTGGAGGGGTTGGTTAGGGGAATCATCTATGTATAGGATACATAGGTGCTAGTGTTTTCATTGGTCGCAATCTATATGATGGCCACCTACCAAAATTGATACAGGTCAATACATGTCATCTACATACTATTTCATTGGCTGGTGCAACATTTTTGGGGTAACGTTGTTGGAGGATAGGGATTGAATAGTATCGACTTTCCCCATCCGTGGCAATTTGGAAGGTTATCAGCATATGAGCAACAATAGGGGCTGTTGAGAACAGCGCCAAGGTGCTACTTTTCCCAATTAGGTTGCCATCTGTTAGACAGGCATGGTATCAAGTGACACACAGACTCAAAGTTTCCAAAACCTTTATTAAATAAAGTTCCGGGGTTGGTGTAATATCTAACTGGCCCTGCCTCTAAAGGGATTGTTCCCTCAACTGATGTTTCTAAGGGCTGTCGATGTCTGAAAGTCCAAAACCAAAATCCGTATGCATCTAAACCTATGCTTCCGCTCACTCTTTGACAAAATGTGATAGGAAGTCTTCTTAAAGAAAAATTTTGGTTCACAAGAAGGAAATGTAAACCACAGCTGGTTTCTGGTAGTCTAACCAATAAGTCTAGTTCTGCTAGTTCAAAATAGTTCAACTCAAAAGGATTGCCCTTGAAACCTTCCACGTAGGGCTCTTGCCGTAAGTCAATAGAGTTCACAATATCTATGGATCA
Organism: Ambystoma mexicanum; assembly: GCF_040938575.1. Lineage (NCBI taxonomy): Eukaryota > Metazoa > Chordata > Amphibia > Caudata > Ambystomatidae > Ambystoma > Ambystoma mexicanum. Next base: position 1,524,546,836 of record NC_090922.1, on the reverse strand, counting down.
TTTGGGATTCCCTTCCCCAAGCTTCAATACTTCCAGTTCCAAACAAAAAGGCGCAGTTCCTGTTAGGCCTCTCAGGGTTCCCTTCCCCAAGGTTTAGGCCTCTCTTTACAATGTTCAACAATGTCTCTGGTAGGCCAACAATTTCTTTTGTGGGCCTCACAGGGTTCCCTTCCCCAAGCCTAGGCCCCTCTAGTTTCACACAAAGGTTCACCTTGTCAAGATGCACCGTTTTAACACACAGTTCTTTCCATAGGGTAGTGTCAGAGACCTTTGAAAACGCTGGTCTTTTGCTCCTCCCCTATGTGACAACTCTGACCCCTGACCCCTCTCTTTGTACTCTGTTTCTTCCTTCTGGGCACCTTATCTCTTGTGCTCTTTTCCACTTGGGCTTTGTTTCTCTTTCACCTTCTTTCACCTTTCTTTCCTTCTATGGTGCCCACCTGCACCCCTTCTCTCTCTTCTTTGCTTTGTCTCTTGCACACTCCTCGTGACTTTATCATGCCCTTGACACATTCTGCTCTTTGGTCGTGCACCCTTGCAGCCTCCTTTTTTCTATCGTACCTCTTGCACTTTCCCTTTTCAACCTGCAGGTCTTTCATACCCCCTTTTGCTGCTCGTGGGTCGCTCGCGCCCATTTCTTTACTTTCTCTCACTTTGTAATTCACTTTCTGAATCTGTCACCCTTGCTTTGCTTTCTTCACTCGTTTTAAATCTGTCGAGTCGCTCGCACCCCCTTTCCTGCTTCAGGTTGCTTGCACCCTCACTATATTGTCTTTCGATTCGCACCCCTTGCGCGCTCTGCTTTTTCCTTCCTTTCCGTTTACCACTTTGCTTTCTGCTTTCAAGCCACTGCTACCGCTCCAGCCATCCTCACGCGCCTGGTTTCCTCTCTTGCACCTAACGAGACTCACCCAGACAGCGAGGCAGCGGCAAACAGCTCTCCTGGGATACGGGGCGTGAGGTCAATGCCCACTGATACCTGTCACAGGAGAACGAACGTTGGCCTGGACACGGCCAATAAGCAGCACCTCGCCTTCCTCCGGCTTAACAGAGACACAGCTCCTCCGCCATGCTATGATTCCTCTGATACACCGGGCCAGCGTCTCAATATCCCATTCTCCTCTGGTCCTCCCAGCCCCCTTTTGGATTGCTGCGTTCACGTTGCAACCAGCAATCCCAGGTTGCTCCTACTTCTTTGCAGAATCACACCTTTATACCTGAAGTAATTGTGAAGTGGAGTCAGGTGTAAATGATTTGGGTTGATTGCCTGACCATGCCCGACTCTATCAGTAGGACAATTTATTTTTTATTGTTTGATTGATAAATCAACCTTTTAATTTAGAATACAACTACATCAAAATTATTATTATTTCATAAATATTTACACTATTATAATCTTTATCTTAATCAACATGACTGGTAGAATTAATCGAAGATGACATTTTCAGGATTAAAACAAACAGATCATAAAAATTGCTGTGTCATATAAATATCTTTTGTACATTAAAAGTCAATTAAAACATTTCATGTCACATGATTAAATTCACAAGTAATATGTCAATACAAAACTTAAAACACATATTCCGTATCTTCCAGATTCAACTCTAAGAGAAATTGGATAGTGGCAGTTCTAACCGCTTGCCGGGTAGCACCACAAATTTGAATCCAAAATACATCAACAGTTAAGATTCTGTAATTTTCAAACAAGACTTTAAAATGTTTGAGTTGATTGGCATTCAGCGCAGGGCAGACTGCAATTAGATGTTTTAGGGTTTCTTCATATTCTTCAGTTTGCAAAATAGGCAAATATTCTCATGTTTCTTTATCTGACCACGTCTACATAGTATATCGCGTGTGTGCTATAAGTTAAGTCTAAATCTAAGAAAAAGTTTTCGGAAATGGGCTGATGGAAATTTGAACAAATAAGAGGCCATATCTCTAGCTTTTTTATGACCAAAAAGTTCTATACTAAAGTCTTTATAGGTGATGCATTGTTCTAAGGTACAAGTCTAATCGAACTGATATAACTTGCTTTGCGCTCGTTTTGGGTTGGTTAATAATAAATCAAATGTAATATCCGCCTCCACCAGTAAATTAAAAATGAAGTTCCGCCATTCAATAGGAAAAGGGTGAGTGGATTGCAGCAAATACCTGGCCAAAAAATATGATAAATCAAAATAGTTTACAGAGATCAGACATTTTCTCAATCGTGAGCCTTGCTTCCAGGTATAGGTGACAAACAATGAGAGAGCTCCCAACTCATACCGAATTAGAGGAGTAGGTGTTGAGTTAGGTAGATTAAAAATTGCTCGCCAAAACTTGCCCTCTAACCGATCCCAAAAGACCCGTTCTCTTGGGCATTTTGTTTCGGAGCTGTAAGTGACAATGGGCAATACCTTTTGAGTATAAAATGTCAGCACTGGAGAGCATGTAAACTTGCCAAATGTGCATAGCAACACTTTGGCTTGCAAAATGAGTGTTTGTAATTTGTGCTTTATGTCGTTTACATAAAGAGCATCATTCTCTCGATCAGTGATAATGACTCCCAAGTATTTAGAATGCGAGGTGATGGTAATATGTGCCTCTTGGAATGTCCATACAGGAGTTTTGTAAGGACGACTCTTCATTTTCACGCATTCCATGATTTGGGTTTTGGCTAAATTGATGGACATATGATTTTCTTGTACACAATGAGAGAGGCCCGTAATCAATCTATGAAGGCCATCTGGAGTTTTAGATATTAAGATAAGGTCATCAGCATAGAGGATCCATGCAATTTGCTGAGCCCCTAACTTGGGAGTATCCAAGTTAATGTTAATGAATTTGATGCCCATATCTAATATAAACAGGTTAAAAATCATAGCTGCCAAAATGCACCCCTGCTTCAAACCACGAAATATCGTCATTTAAGGGTCCATTTGGCCATCTAAGGAGATTCTAACCTGGATTGAAGTATTTGTATGTAGAAGCTCAGTAATTTTAATTAGTGAGCTGGGGCATCCCATTTTTACTAATTTAGTTAATAGCAGTGATCTGTCAATGGAATCAAAAGCTTCTTTGAAATCAACAAAAGCTAGAAATAGAGGTTGATTTCGGTATTCACATAAGGCTTTAATGGCGTTGATAGATGTTATGTTTATCGCCGTGCCTTTCCCTGGGACAAATCCAGTTTGGAATATATCAGTATTTCTGGAAGATTGAATCCATACACGCAAGTCTCATAGAATAAATCTTGCGAAAAATGTTCCCGGCGTATCAAGAAGGACAATAGGTCTATAATTAGACAGATTTTGTCTATCGCCCTTCTTGAACACCAGGATAATAGTAGAGTGAGACCAGGATACTGGTAATTTTTGGGTATGGATAATTTGAGAGAACAATTGAAAGAGAATCTTAGCCCATAAATCCGTAAACTGCTTCAACATTTGATTGGATAGCCCGTCTGGGCCAGGAGCATGTGACCTACTAGATTTGTTAATACAATATTAAATATCTGCAACAGAGAAATTTATAAAGAAAGGAGTATTGAGCTGTTGGCAGGAGAATGGTGTAGAATCATCTGGTCTGGCATACAATTGTCAAAAATGTGAAATCCATTGAGCTTCTGATACATCATTAATTTGTAAGGAAATCTGTGAATCCGCATTAGTCTTATTAATGAAAGCTCATATTTGGGCAGAATTTTTAGATTCCATTTTCTGCAACATACATTCTCTATCATTTTGGTAAAAAATGGCTTGGTGTGCTTTCATCCAGTTTTTATGTCTAGTCTTTATTAGTGTGAGGGTTGACATCTCACATGTAAAGGTAGAGCCATTGCGATTTTTTTCTTCGCGTCTATACCAGGATTTTTCTTTCTGGACTGAAAGGTCAAACTCGTGAGGAGGAAAATATTTTTTCCTCGCTTTGTCAGTGGAGCTAAATAGCTGTAACTGAATGCTATACTCAAAGGGATTATGATTAGGTAGATATTGTTTCACAATTGATCTTTGTAAAGCAATGCCAAATTGGACTACATTTTCCTCCAACCAAAGTCATCTGTTGTGACCATTGTTTATTATCATCATTCGTGAAGTATTGGAGTTCACATTTTTCTTGGGGGACCATCCAAATACCATTTTAGGTTCAATATTTCTTGATCACTATCCAAAGAGGGAATCACTTGAAACAAGTTCACGCTGGAGAAAAATTCCCTGCCAGCATATATAAAATCAATAATTGTCCCGATTGGCCTCTTTTACAAGTGTTTTGTGGGGGCGTGTTCTCAGGACTCGAGCCATTTAACATAATGAGATTTTTTGCTTCAATGAAAGAGTTCCATCGAATCAGTCTGCTATCGACTAGATTAGAGGGAAGACCTAGACGACACAAATTTAGATCCCTCGCCAAAATTATTTGTGGATAAATTGAAAGCTTGATAATCTCCATCCATAGTGATTCTAAATCTCTGAAAAAAGCATTAGTTGATATTGCCACTGGATTCCAGTATATATTTATAATAGCATATCTGGTTTTTCTTACCTTAATTATAATTAATTGCATAAATTGATTTGATGCAGACTGGTGTTCAAGAACAATTTCAGTGCTTTTTTTTAGAGCATCCAAAACCCCAGACATGGGTCGCCCTTTCAGAGAACGAATGGCAGGGTTAAAAATGATATCAAAATTGACCCATATGGGTCGGTCTAAAAGTCATGTCTCCTGCAATAGGATTATGTCATGCTGTTCCAACCCATTTGATACATTACTCCATAAATGTGCATGACCTCTAGTATTCCAACTTATCAAGGACAAAAGAATAGTACTGGGCTGTGGAATTAGTTACATCTGAGGACAAGCACATTGAGGTGCTAGATGTGATTTGACTGTCATCATATGAGATGTATCTGCAGACATCCGGCTAGCTAAATGCTTTTGATCACTGCAATTGATTGCATTGCGGGATAGGAAATATAGAGGCTCTTGACACATCAATCAGTAGTTTTTGCAAGCAATATCGTATTTAAAACTACTCTAGAAACCACCCAAATTCTTGCATTGGATAGAATTCCATCCAAAATAAATTCGACATGGTCAATATCTAAGGGTTGAATATCTTCTAAGGAGGGTATATCGGCCAGTATGGCAAGTATGCTGCTGTGATTTAGATCGTACTTAGTATATGGTGGATCTCGGCACCTGATAATTAAAGAGTGTAATATGTGCCGTTTGGCTCCTATTTTTGGGCCTTTTGCTGTAATGGTCTGTAATGGTCTGATTTTGTTTTAAATGTTGAAAAGGTAATTCATATGGATGGGTGTGTTGATTTGCTTTCACCTCCGGCATTGATGGAGGATGATGTGTATTCATACGCGGGTCACTCTTTTCAGGATGACCGCATGAATACTCTGCATCAAACCCCACGTGTGGCTGTGGTTTAGATTGTAAATTTACCATATATTGTTCCACAACAATTTTTATCGATTGTTCTAATGGTGAACATGATTCATGGTTATCTGCACACATTTTCGGCAGACAATTAATCATACTAACAGATTCCACAACTAGATTAAATGGTGGTTGAGTTACTCCTTTTGGAAGTGGCAGACCATTATGCACCGGATTATTAGCGATTTGCACTCTAGGGTTATTTTTGTCATGTAGTTCGACTGAAAGAGTTGATTCAGCCTGAAGAGTCTGGGGCCTTTGAATAGACATATATCGATCTATTTCATTCTGAATTTCAGAGCTTCGAGCATTTTTACTTGCTTGCTCTTTACTTATGATGAGTGTCAAAACCGATGGTAGGGGGTCACCGGATTGTATTTGCGCAGATTGTGCTTGCTCCACAGCCTCCACCAGTTCATTCAATGGAGCATACGAGGCAATCAAATCAATTTTTGGGATTCGATTACCTTTCGTAGCGTGTGCCAATTGCAAATATTGTTTCTGGACGGCTTCTGCCACCATAATCAAATTTTTTCTAGGTAAGGATAGGGCTTTTAAAAAAGACTTGGTTGCTGGTTGTAAAATATTGTGAGCAGATTATCAGTTTTTCTCTCCTGTTTTGTAGGCTTCTTTTGTGTTTGGTTTATCAATTTTTGGGACATTTATTGGTAAAAATAGTATATGCTCGTGCTGGGTCATCATAAATTGTAATAGACATATTATTCAATTTATTAGCTGGAAGTGTGCTTCCAGCGCTTTCTTTTTCATTCTGAATGACCGCAGGGTCAGCATATATTATTTGTGGGAAAGAAGGCAAGATGTTGGCTATCTCAGTCATTTGTTTCATGTTGATGCTGGAAGGCAGTGCAAATTGTGTAGTTGAAATAGCACTCACACCTTTTTCTTTTTTTAGGATGTTGTTTTTGCTACATTGGATGATTGCAGTTTGCCATCTGATTTATTTAGCAATCTGTTTATGCTGCAACTGCAATTTTTTATCTAGACTTTCAAATAGCTTGAACAGAGAAGAAATTGCTAAATTCATTCCGTGTAGTGTGGTCTCAATCAAAACAGAAGAGGGAATATTAGGGTTCAAATTCAAACGACTTGAAAAACGAGCTGCTACTGGGGGAATTCTTTGTGGTGTAGGAGCTGCAAACAAGGAAGCCAAAATGGAAACTGTTTCGGAATAAATATATGAGACTTCAGGCAGATGCAGCAAATTTTCCCTCTCATCTCCTTCCAATAAACAAGTGTTTTAGTCTAGTTCAATTATTGCATGTGCTGAAGTACTTAGCTGTGAATCAGTTAATAAGTAGATTTTTTCATTCTTTTCTTTAGCCGATATGGCATGAGGTGCCTGAGCCAATGGGGCTATGATATCACCAGTTGTATCAGCAGTGACTTTAGACGTTAGCAGCACAAAAGTGGTTGTAGTCACTTTCCCGCCACTTAATTTGGCAACGGGTGGTCTGTTGCCACCTTCACTTCCCTTACCAAGAGTATCTTGATTTAATGTCGGTAAGGGAACCTCACAACCTTTAATAAGAGTGTTATCAGAAACCCCAAAAAGGTTTTTGGGAGCAGATTCCTGCTCACATTTTGTAAATTTAAAACAAGTTGCCAGTAACATTCCTGCAAAGTCACAACATGGTGGTTTAATATCTTTAAAAGAAAATTGTTTGATGTTTGCCGCTCGAGATACACTTTGAGGTGTTTTGTTCGTACTGCCGGCTGTACAAGTGGAAACTCGTCTACGTGGCGTGCTGCCCATTTGTTTTCATTTGTGTCGGGCTGCTACTGGCGTAGGACAAGGCAGCATAGAACTTTTCAACGTATACATATCAGACTGCATGTGAGCTCAACTAACAACAAACAAGAGGCCATACACAAATTTCTGTCATAAAGTTAGACATTCTTACTTCTAAGCCTTAATACCGGAGTCACAACACAATCGTGTCAAGCTCAAAGCAGAATTCACAGAATTCGTTCAACCAGTAATAAATAAAAACTAAATAGTACACTTGGACTCTAATGTGTCTGTAACTACACCTGAGTCGATTAATGAATGAGAGGCTTCTTGCACTAAGAGTGCTGTGCTGACCCCCATATCTGCTGCACCAAAGAATTGCATAGTTCAGGTTCACCTACGTTGGAAACATTGAAAGGAATTGGTGTGAATGATATTAGTAACTACCTAAATGAAGCAGCAGATTTTGTCAAAAAATCAGTCCGTGATCGTTAACCTGCCGAAAAAAGATCTAAGTCCTGTCATAGGTACAGTCAGCGCAGCCAATAAATCACAATCAAATGATGATTTAGTAGTGAATATGATTGCCACCAAAGATAATACGTTAATACCACATGGTGCTAACTGTGAATCGCCTAACATGACTAGGATACGTTCGCTACAATTGAAGTCTATAGTGGAGATAGAGCTACATCCCCCATTGAATCGAGCAGTGGTGTTACAAACATTCCATGAAATCGTACCTCTCTGAGTTATCAAAAACGATATCTTAATTGTGCATCGATTAGAGGAACAAGCAATCTCACGTCAAACATATGGTGTTTTATCGAAAACCATAAGAGAATACATTCTCCAGTTCGAGAATGAGCTCTTCAAACTTGGCTACTGTTGCTCTGAGGCCAACAGTTAAATATGGCCACACACCCTCTCTTAATTCTGAAGTGGGATCTGCGCTGCTCCAGAGAGGCAGTAGAACCAATAGAGTAACCATTGCAACAGCAAAAAAGAGATTACTGCTAATCATCTAGGCAAAGTAAATGAGAATTATGGTTATTGGCAATGGCTGCCTAAAACCTTTAAGGCCCATTTCAATAAAACATCTCAATGACACGAGTGTTATTTGCTCATACAATCCTCTGGGGTTTTCCCACTACTCCGCAAATGAGGGATTGTTGGCATACATTGATCTATTTTGTATCATAGCTTTACAGGAGACCCGGATGACTGAATCCTGCGACATTGATGGACCTAGTACATAACAGATTATAGCAGTCAATGCCCTATTGGTAGACCGAAGGGAGGTTTGGTGGTTTCAGTACGACATCCATGGTCTATTTGTGAAACCCAGTGGTCGACTAGGATTGTCCAAGTAGTTCTGATCAATTGTGACCTTCCTGCAGCAAATAAATCACTGTTGGTGAACATCTATGACTCTCCCAACTCCGTTGCTACCAAGATTATTATTGCTATAGTTACAAATATTTTAGAGTTGCATAGGAGTGTAACTCCTATAATGGTAGTGGGAGACTTCATTGCAAGAAGAGGACTAAATAGTGCCAAGGGTCAGAGTACAAACCTTATATCCAACCAGAATCTAACAAACAAGGGAAAGGGCGGCCTAGCCTGTACCACACTATAACATGACGATGCTAAATGGTCATTGTCCAGGCGATCCTACTCTGGCGTTTACCCGGTTCCGTGGCAAACATTTTTCTACCCTGGATTATGTTTTTGTCAATAATGCAGTTCTTGAACTGCATTTAGATTTGGCCATCGTGCCTCGAGATGAGAGTGATCACCTACCAATTGTCATTTTAATAATGAGTAACGCAGGGACTGTCCAGCATCACATGCATGGAGAGATTCACATACATGGTGGGTCTAACCGTATCATGTGGAACCCGACAAAACTAGAAAAAGCCAGAGCCATTGTTCACCTTGTTCTTCCCCAACTTTCACCAGCTTGGTTATCTAATTAAGGATGAAACTGCTAATAAACGCCACTATAAGAGTGTAAGTGAATGGTGGAATCAGGGAAACTGTCACAGATCCAAATATGATCATTTAATTCAAGTTGCTAAGAAGAAATTGAGGCTGGACATTGCAGAAGTATTAAAATACAAGAAAGATTGTCTGCTGGCTCATGAGCTTCCAGTACAGATCAAATGTCTTAAGTCTGGCAGATGGTTAAGAAGTCATGTGGCTAAAAGTAAAAAGGAGCTGTGGTTGCGCTTGGCAAGCCTTGCGAGATCTAATAACAGAGGCATGGACTGAAATAAAAGGTGCTGCTGAGAATTTGCCCATTAATAGTGTTAGTGAGCACCACATGGGAAACACTTTGGGTACAGCCGACCCAGCAGCCGATTTGCATACTACGGAAACTCAGAAATGGATATGCAAATCTACGGTGGCTGAAATCACAAATTTAATCAGACTGCTTCCAGCCTTGCAGGCCGTTGGCCCTGATGGCACGTGTAATGGTCTCTTAGGTTTATCTCCTGAGCCGTGGGCTAGTGTGTTAGATACTCTCTTTGCATACATTGGCAACTGTGAGAATGCCCCTTTTTCATGGAAAGAAAGTATTATACTCCCTATACACAAAAAGGGCTGCTGTAACGATCCCTTGAGTTATCGCATGCTAGCTATGCTAGACATCCCTGCGAAAATATTTGCGAAAGTGCCACTCAAAGAACTGAATCAATGGATCTGCGATCATAAGATCCTTCTCCCTAACCAGACAGGTTTCAGAGCCAGATCTAGTACCTCACATAAACTCCTGATTTTAGTTAGTGCCATCAAATATGCTTGGGATTGTCGCCAACTCCCATTTTATGGTGCGTTCATAGACTTCAGAGCTGCATTCGACACAGTCTTGAGGAATGGACTGCGGAACAAACTAGTCACATGGAAGATTCCTCCCGGCCTGTTACTATACACTGAAACCACTGTACAAGTTAGACTGGGTGGGGAAGGGCGTGTAAGTGAGCCATTTCCCACTGCCCGAGGCGTTAAACAGGGTTGAATATTAGCTGCTACCTTGTTTAATCTGCACCTGGCTGATATGGCAAAGGCGTTTGAAGCTACAAGATCTTGCCTGGTCGAAATTGGAGGGCTAAAAATTGACTGGTTTGGTTATGTGGACGATGTGTTATTGGTTGATTACACACCAATGGGCCTCCAGGCTAAATTGGATATTTTAAGCTGCTATGTGAAAGATATTCTCTAAGTCAACATAGCTAAAACTAAAATCATCACTTTCCAAGGTAAAACTAAGAACCTTAAATATAATCGAAAGATTTGGACATTAGACCAGAAAACAGTTGAGGTTGTAGCCTGTTCTAAATATTAGGGTGTACACCTCAACAATAAACTTAAGTGGTCTATAGATTGGGAAGAAACCAAAGCTAAGCGCTTGAAGATGTGCCATACGATAAGTCATTTTATCGGCACACAAGGGGGCTGCTTTATAAAGACAATCTTACTTCTATACACGGCCAAGATTGCCCTATGAATGACATATGGGATTGAAGTATGGGGATCTAAATTGGGTAGTGAATTGACCCGACTGGAGGCCAAAATCTTGCGCATACTGTTCAGGATGCCCAAATCCTTTATCAGTCGAATACCTAGCATTGGAATTCAATGTAATGAGAATTGCTGCAATAGTTGAGCGTAAGTTAGTAATGAGTTATGAGAACTTGATAAAAATGTGCTAATGACACTATCATGGTGGGTGTGATGCAGGCCTATAGAAATGTAAGTAACTGTGAGTAATTTGGTAGACTTACTTATCTGTGGGTGAAACATAATGGATGGATGGTTGGGTATGATGTAACTAAGAAAAACCCTTCCGTTGATACATTGAAAAGGTGGCAGAAAGCGAAGATACAAAGTTACAGTATGGAAAACGATTTTGTACACCTGGCGACCAATGTTAACAGCAGCACATTCATCCAAACGATAATGTCTCATACAGTGGTTCTGAGTTATATTGGGTCCTTCCCAAATCGTGCTACCATAAGAATATATCTTTTGTTTAAGTTTAACGCTAGTTATGTGCCGGAGATTAAGGGCGCTAAACTTGGTATTTCGCGTGTAGTTCTGTTATGTAAACTATGCAGTGAGAATGTGATTGAATCAGCTGAACCTATTATGTGTCACTGTATCAGTTTAGATCGACTCAGAATGCAGTATATCTGATGTATCGGGATGAAGATGGAATAGGTAACTTGATTTTCTATATGATGAAATGTTATGAAAAGTGCAAGGAAAATGTAAGAACCTTATCACACGAGATATTTTAATGTCTTTTAAGTGCTCTGTTTTATTACCTATTTTAATGGATTTTATATGCATAGCTACTCCAAGCTGTAAGTGTATTTTTAAATAAATAAATATATGTATTCTTATGGGCCTAGCGTTTCAGCGTATATGTGGGGTATGTGTTTGCTAGCCTATAGGATGCATGCATATTCTTTATGTCTAATTGCAATTTGACTTATTGTTCCTGTAGCTTCATGATGGATGCATATCTACTTCGTGTCTAATGGGTCTACGTCTCAGTTTCAGTGGTGACGTCATTTGCATCTTGGTCACAACATATTCATATACTCCATAGCTTGCAAGTTTAGCTCCTCTTCGATCATTCGGTGTATGGTTGGTAGGGTTGCCATAATGAGTAACGTCTCTCGCACCTGTGATATAACATCATAAAGGAGGCGGGTGACGGAAACGATGCACACCTCCCATTGCGATAGTATCGAGACAGGGGAGGTTCTGTTGTAATGAATGACACATTAATTTGACTCTTAACAGATTACATCAGTGTCCAAGGAAAATATGTGTGCAGGGGTCAGAGACTATTAGTTCCTAATGGGATGAGATATGTGGTTGTGCAGTTGGGTCATGGAGGACACATGGATATATGCAGAACAACATTTGTAATAAGGACTGATTTTTAGTGGCCAGAAATTGATAAATGTATTGAAATACAAGATAAGGAGTATGAAGAGAGTAAAACAGTGAAAAGGTTTTAGCCACCAGAGCACCACCCATGGTAGTACCAAAGGCACCCAGAGTTCCGTGGTAGACCATTGCCATTGATGTGTTGAATTTTGCAAGTTATGTGGTAGTTTCATGGATTTTTTGACTAAGTGAACAGAAGTGGGAGTGTTGAGAGATTTACGTCAAGAAGCATAAATGCATTTCTCAAAAATGTATTTTGGAGAGAAGGGATTCCTGCATATATATTGAGTGACAATGGTCCTCAGTTTGTTTCAAGGGAGTTCCAAGCATGGTTAAAAGAAGTGGGTGTTGTGCACAAAGGACCTCTTTATATCATCCCCAATCTAAAGGATGTATTGAAAAGTTTAATAGGACCATTATAGATGGTATAAGAATATCGGTGAGGATGAATGAAGATTGAAGGAGAACCTAACTTTGTAGAGTTTGTCTGTACAGAATAACTCCTCATAGCATGACCGGTGAGACTCCTTTTGATAACTAGTGTGGGAGGACATTTATTATTATGGAGTTGTCAGGCTGCACTTGACATCAAACTGGATCCTATTGCATCAGAACAGGTGTATATGGAAGGAGGGAAAGGAGTTGCTTCTGTGAGAAGTCTTGGGGAACGAGAGTTGCACAGTTGGATGCCTAGTGTTTGAATAAAGAACAATGTGCCTCAAAGGATGTATTCACAAAATCAAATTTGAAAGAGGAGCAGTGTATGTAGTAGCAAATGTGAGAATGGTGCCTTTGTCTCTCTAGAAAGAGGTTGAGATGGAACTAGAAAAGATGTTGAAGGAAGGAGTAATTGAGCGCACTGACATGTCAGAATGGGTTAGTCCCATTGTGGTTGTAGGGAAAATCAATCGAGCAGTAAGACTTTGTATTGATTTGAGAGAATTGAATAACAGTGTTGTGGCAAAGTGATTTCCTTTCCCAAATATTTATGAACATATCACTGACTTATCGGGTGCCAAGATGTTTTTAATTCTTGATCTTAGGCCGGCATATCATCAAATTAAGTTACACCCAGAGTAACGGATACTTACAACGTTCATAACACATGTCAGGTTGTTCGAGTTGTCAGAAATGAGAGCCGATCACAAGGTTGTCATGTTTTCATATAAAGACATTTATTAAATATAAATGGGTTGGAAAATGCTGCTCTGACCGTATGCCAAAGAGGGACTTACAAAAAAAACAAAACTTAGGATGTCAATAACTGAAAAACCATCCCTGTGTCCAAAACATCCTATCCTGACACTCAGACGACAAAACAAAACAATACAAGTGTGCAAGGAAATGTCTTCAGCTTCATATTGGCAAAAAGTGTTCACAAATACAAATGAGAATAGCTCTAACAAAAATGTTCTCCAAGGTGGAAGTGTTTGGATCCAGGGGTGGACCCCTTCTCCTGGATTCTTAAGTAGGATGGGGACAGTTCCTTGGTATCTCTCCTTGATTCACATGATTCCTGTTTAAGCAACAGATCAGAAACAGAACAGAAAACACTCTCTTTCAATAATATCACTTTATCCTGGGTTTTGAAAACACTGCCTTTCTTTAGTACCAATTTCTCCTTTATTCAGAAAACACTGTCTTTCTTTAATAATTCTGGAAGCTTTACACATTGACTGGTATACTACTGGTGAAAAGAGCAGTGGGACATCTCTGCTACTATCTCACAGGGAGAAAATGTGCACTAGTCACGACCCATTCCCTGTTAGTGTGGCTCAGCCTTAGGAAAGACACCAAACCCCGGATAATGCAATGGTTCCTTGACCTACAACATAACATAGACTTCCGTCCCCATTTTTCTTTAGGTAAAGGGTCTAGACTAGAGCATGGTATATCTCCATCTTCATCTCCTACTCACACAGAGTATCTGTATATGGTTCACTATCACTGGGTTCTTCGGGGAGTCTCCAAATCTCGGGAATTATGAAGGAGGCTTAATGGAACCAAAGGTTCTCCCTTCTCCCATTTTGTTTGGAAGCTATTTTGGGATAAAGATTTATCATGATGGATTTCGAGGGTCTCCTGTCTATCAGTTGGGAAAGACAGATTGTGAGCTTTTCCCTGCCGCATGGGGAATTGCACTTGTGGGAACAGTGCGGTCAGAGGGTAAGTCTGGTTTTCATATTTCATTTCCTCCTCTCTATTATACATGGGTTCCCCAATTGTGGAGATAGGGTGATTGATGTTCTCTCTGGCAGGGTCATGGCTAGGGTTTCGTGGGGCTGGATAGTTGGTTGAGAGTTTGAGAGTTTTTAACATCCCAGGGCATGCAAGGATATTTTCAGCTCGCCCAAGTCTTATAAGGTTGTCACCCCTGTGGGAGGACATTGAGGCTTTACACTCCAGAATTTTAAGGTTTTCTGTTCCCGGAGAGAAGGAACTTTCAAAAGATTTTATGGAACTGGGAAGGATGGCATTTTCCCACAAGTACCCGCCCTTGGCCTGATCCTATTGAAAGTTAGAGTATAGTTCAGCCTCCCCTTCTGAATAATAGAAAAGGATTTCATGGGTCTTACTCTCCACAGGTTGATTCTCCGGGTGATCTCCCTCCTTCTTTCTATGGATCTGATTAGACATAAACTCTATGTTCATATATCAAGTGTCCCATCAACTCGGCCCTTTCAATCTTCACAAGGTTTGATGAGAAGTTCAAGAGGGCAAACTTAATTTCCTCTCTTCTACAGGATAGGAGGGGTAGTATTTTTTGCTCTCTTTTGGCCATTTTCACTATGAGGCATAATATAGGTGGAAACATTAGTGGGGAGGTTTACCCGTAGATCTAGAGAGATAATAATTTTGTCTCTGGCAGGAATCAGAAACTCTCGGGGGGAAAAATGCATAACTATTCCCCTACACATTTTCCCACACTGTAAGAATGGCCCGGGAGGTTAATGGATGAAATTGTATTCCCATTCTAGGGTTCTGGGTTTTGTGAACTACTCTGGGTTCCGCCTTGATGGTAATATCCAGGCTACTGGAGAGGATGAACGCTGTGGACTCCCGGGTAGATGTACACGGGCTGGCAGCTCTCTTACTAAGTTTGGAAAGCTCTAGGGTCCTTCAGTTTGCATCAACTAGGTAAGATCCCACCACTGACATCATAAATAAGTGTGCAGAAGGAGGAGACTGACACACAGGTGGCATGGTTGTTGGTATAAACGTTTATTAGTAATGAAAATAAAGAGAAAACTTAAGTTTCCCTAACTCTACGAGTGGTTTCCATACCTGAACTAACAGTGCTAAGGGAATTGTCAAGATGTCTGTGTAAATCAATTTACAGTTTCAAAGTTTGCCATTCCTGGGGCAATGTCTCCCATCCCCAGGCCTTTCTCAGGCTTTTTAACACAGCTTGCAATGCCTGGCCTTTCTCATAAGCTCTGTCCGATGTGGGTCCCAGACCCGTATCACAGTTCCTTTAGTGTTTATGTTTTGGCAGACCTGGTTCACTACACTGCCAGGTACTGCGACGAAGAAGATGCTCTACTTGTTCAGGTGTGGGGCCCAGACCCTTCTCTCGTCTTTGTATTTCACTTCTGATATACCTGCCAGGTATTATTATTTAAAGTATTCCTCTGTGTTATATATGGGTTCCAAACCCTTGGTTTAAGGTTTCGCTTGCCCCCTTCTCGGACCCCGAAAGCCCATGTACCTTCTGGGTCTCTGTCGTGCCTCATTCGGTGGTCACAAGCATTTCTGATGCCTTTGTCTTCTCTCTCTCTCCTATGGCTTCCGCAGTATTTGCGGAGGCTCAGCAAAGTTTTGTTTTGGGCGGGCTGCACGTCTCTGCACGATCGCTATGTCCAGGTGCTTCTTGAATCAGAACTTCCATTTCCCCAGCTCTCAAGTCAGTCTGCGAGTGGCGGATCGGGTAGTCTTTATTCAGAATGGGTGATGAGATCGAGGCAAATCATTCAGGTTACAATGGGGATTTGTTATGGCTCCACACCTCCTCCTCGTCTCCGTACTTCTTACTGAAGTCATAGTCAAGTTATCCCTACCATTTCTCATCTCAGTCATTGCTGTTTTATTAACTTCACAGACATACATGGAAGAGTGTAACATGGAGGTGTGTGGTATGAGACAAGGGGGTGAAGGAGTTGGGTGGAGGTCTGGAATACCACGTTCTCCCAAGATGTTCTCCCTGTTCCCCAGAGGGGGAGTCTCTCCCATGAGATCCTCCCGTTGGGCACCCCCAAACCACCAGGAGACTGTTGTGTAGCGGCCTTGCCTCCCTGTCCTCATGGGAAGGGGCTCCCCTCAGGGAGAAGTGACAACATCCAAGGATTCGTCACAGTGAGAAATTGTGGAAGGAGAAAGATCCCAATTTAGATTGAGCTATTTAAATGGCTAAGCAAGTTGAGTATACAGCAATATGGGCCTCGTCACGAGTTGGGCGCTAACCCCGGAAGTATTACCACTGGGGCTATTAGCCCTACCGCCAAACTCCCCGGCGCTATTAGCGGTGAAACACTGATTTGCTGGAACGGTAAGTCCCCATTCCCCATTGGGCCCATTCAGGAATTCCCCATTCCCCATTGGGTCCAATGGGGAATGTTCAGCGCTATTACCGCTGGGAGTAAATCTGCCAAGCCTGTGATTTGGCAGACCCCTAAATGCAGCGGTAATAGCGTTATTGCCGCATTTAAGGCTTACCGCCAAACTTGTGATGAGGCCCATATGTATAAAGGCACTTAACAAGGAAGAGGTCAAAAGCTCACGAGGGAGCAATGTTGTTGCTAAACAGAGGAGTATGGCCAATGCTGGTCAAGGGGTCAAAAGAGACACTGGGCCTCATCCCGAGTAGGGCGGCAGCCCTTAAATGTGGTGGTAACGGTATTACCGCCACATTTAAGGGCTGGCCCATCACAAGTTGGCAGCTAAATGGACTGTTTTACCTCCTGCTTTTTTCTGGAGCTGAAAATCTCATTTAGCGCCCTATTTTCGGCATAATTACTGCTATCTGTATTAGCGCGCAGTATTTGGGCCAGACATTCCCAGACCCAATGAGGAATGGGGATTTACTGTTAATGCCCAACCCATGATACAGGGCAGGGCAGGTTGGTTGACGCTAACGCTATTACAGTTGGGCGGTATTACAGCCGGGATACCAGCCAACTCGTAATGAGGTCCACTGATTGGAAAATTAAATATAAAGGGGAAGAGAGAGGCTCTGCTATAGGAGAGAGGATTGGGATCAACGAGTACAGAAGTATGATAGGCAAACCCAAGAAATGTTTTAGGTGTGGGAGTTTGCAACATTTTACCAATGATAAAGAATGTACTGCTGTGTATGTAGAGTGCAGGCGGTGTGCAAAGAGAGGCCATCTGGCAAAGTTGTGAAGATTATCTTCAAGTCGAGTCAGGAATGTGAGTGAGAATGATTCTAATGAAAATGATTCAGAAGCCAGTATTCATCAAGGGCTTAGAATCATCTAAGTAGTGCACGTGGTCATGGGTGTCAGGATAAAGGAACCCAGATCATCAACTGAGGTTAATAGGGTTTAAATTTGGATGTTGATTTATAGTGAAGCAGATTATATGCTTATTGGGAAAGATACATGTGAATACAAGTTAGGATATTTAGTGCTGAAAGAGGTCACTGTCTTGGCTAATGCATATGGAGAAAATCCTATTGAAATAATAGGTGAGATGTATATCAAGTTAGGGTTTCAAGGTAGGAGTACCATGAGCAAAATATTTGTGATGCATGTCAGAGTAAACCTGTCATCTTGGGGTTGTCGAGCAACTTTGGGCATACAACGCTAAAGAACAAGTGTACACAGGGAGTGAGAAGGAAATGGCAGCTTTTAGGAAGTGTGGCAAAGCATACGTCTTTAGAAGTACCAATGTAATTGAAAATGAGAAGGCAGTTTCCATGGAGTGGAGAGAGAGAGAGAGAGGGGATGACATATATGGTTGGGTTCCGGGCGTTTTTTAGATCAATGTTGGGTTCTCAAGGGGTTCATTCATAAAATCAAACTGAGGCAAGAAACAATACCTGTGGTGGCCAAGGTAAGAACAGTTGCATTAGCACTCAGGAAGGAGGATGAGTGAAAGAGTAATAGAGTAGACTGGTGTATCTGAGTGGGTCAGCCCCATTGTTGTGGTGAGGAAGTCCAATGTTGCAGTAAGGTTTTGCATAGATCTTAGGGAAGTCAACAAAAATGTTGTAGCGCAGAGATTTTCCCTGCCAAATATTTATGAGCTGGTTACTGATTTAGCAGGCGCAAAAGTATTTTTTCTTCTTGACCTTAGGTCAGTGTTTCATCAAATCAGACTTCATCCTGAATCATCAGAAGTGACAACATTCATCACACACCTAGGGATGTTTAAATGTGTTATAATGCCATTTGGATTGATATCGGTTGGCAGCGTATTTCATAACGTTATGACAATATGCCTGGAGAGGTTGGAGGTATTAAATATTATCAGGATGATATATTGATTTGTCTGAGTAATGAGACAATTCATGATGTCAGGTTGCACACAGTGCTAGCAAAGCTTGTATTTTATTTATTTTATTTATTTACTTAATTTCTTATATGCCCAGACCCATGGGTATCACGGCAAGGTTACAGACAGCTTATTAACATTCTTGTACAATGTTACAGAAAAAACAAGTAGATTAACAGTAATGCGAAGGGCTCATACAAATAGTACATTGGTGGTCGTTAGGTAAGGTGATTCAGTATAAGGAGTATGAGGATGGGAGGGCCAAGTCATTCAGTATTTGTTGAACAGCCATGTTTTCAGCGATTTTTTGAAGATAGCAATGGTTTCCTCATTTTTGATTCTAAGTGGTAGGGAGTTCCACAGGGTGGGGGGCCAGGACTCTGACGCTGCTCCCTCCTGCTTTGATGCTTTTGTGGCACGGGATTTCTAGTAGTGCCTTATTGTTTGATCTGAGCACTCTGATGGTGGTTTTTTGCTTTATGGCATTGTTAAGGTAGCTAGGGGCTTTGTTAGTGAGCCATTTGTAAACAACGCATAAAGTTTTAAAAATGATTCTGGCTTTGATAGGCAGCCAATGATTTTGTCGTCTAATGTTGGAGATATGGTCTGATTTCTTTATGCCTAAAGCCGTTCTAGGCACTTTATTCTGCAGCAGTTGTACTTTACTTGTATTGGCATTAGAAGTTCCTAGAAGGAGGATGTTACAGTAGTCAAGCTTGGTTAATATCAAAGCTCTAGCAAGTGTTATGCAGGTAGCGGGTGTAAGGTATTGACGGCTCAGAGTAATGAGTTTGGCTGTGTATGCCGTAGAGGATGAGAGGGCAGATATGTGTTTACACATGGTGAGATTGGCATCTAGATAGACGCCAATAGTTTTAACATGCTTGAGTACTGGTATCAATGTGCCATCTATATTGATATGTGTGTAATCAGAGTGGATAGAGCATATTTTGGATTGGGATCCTACAATGAGAACCTCAGTTTTCTCGTCATTAAGAGAGAGACTGTTCAGTGCCATCCAGTTTTGAATGATAGCGTCAATTTTGTTAATGGTTTGGGTATCTTGGGCGTAATCCCCGGTGATAGGGATGAGGATCTGGGTGTCATCTGCAAAATTTGTGTAGATGTGTCATGCCTGCGCCATGGGCGCACACATTGGCTACTATCATGGACTATTTGTTATTCATTTACCTACAGAATACTCTTGGAACAACCCCTATTTACACTTTGGTCCTTAATTCCCATTCGCGTGACTTTGGTGCTTTTTTATTTTACTCTACTAGCTACATGTACCACAATGCACCTTGCTACAGCTATCAATTCCTGGCCATTCACATTCGTCAGCATTGGAACCACAATTCCCAGAAGCCCTAGGGATCAGTGCTGCTTCCACCATCTCAGGACCAGAAAGGGAGGCTGCAGATTGTATTCAGGTGTGCTGCTCCAGGTGCTGCCAATAAGCCTGCCTCAGTACAGGGCAGGGCTGTATTTAAGCAGCTGCCTGCAGGAGCTCAGTCTCTTGCTTTAAGAGTCCTTCCAGCACCTTTTTGCTTTGAGCCACGAATTTTGTATGCTGTTCCTGCTTTATCCTGCCTTTGTTCCAGTGCCCCTCCGGGCTCTCTGCATTGCAGCCGATCACGCTCTGCTGCCTTCTACCTACCGCCCTTGTCTTCCGGGCTCCTGCCTTGCAGCCGATCACGCTCCGCTGCCTTCTACCTACAGCCCTTGTCCTCTGGGCTTCCTGACTTGCAGCCTACTACAGTTCTCTGCAGCCTTCTACAGTCAGCGGCCTTGCTCCTCTGGGCTCACTCCTTGCTACCCTGCCCTTCTGTGCTCCTTGCCTTGCAGCCTGCTTCACTCCGCTGCCACCAGCCTTTGTCCTCTGGGCTCCCTGCCTTGCGGTCTGCTTCTCTCCGCTGCCTACAGTCCTTGTCCTCTGGGCTCCCTGCCTTGCAATCTGCTTCACTCCGCCGCCTACAGCCCTTGTCCTCTGGACTCCCTGCCTTGCAGCCTGCTTCACTCCGCTGACTAATGCCCTTGTCCTTTGGGCTCCTTGCCTACAGCCCTTATCCTCTGGGCTCCCTGCCTTGCAGCCCTGCTCCTTTGGGCTTGCTCCTTGCTGTCCTGCTCCTCTGAGCTCTCTGCCTTGCAGCCTACTACAGTCCTCTGCAGTCCACAACAGTTTACCTGCACTTTGTGCTATCGGTTATTGCAGGTCCCCTGTTTTCTGGCTGCTACTCCCTTGCTTTCTTCCTTGTTTTCAATCCTTTGTTCTTGATCCCTGTCCATTTCAGTTATACTGCTTTTCCTTCATTTCCTTCTGCTAGTTTGCTCATCGACTTCCTTTTCCCTGGATATTTCTGTTCTTGTCTTCTCTTGTATCGTATGTAGATCCCTTTGTACAGAGCTTGACTGTTGGTTTCCGGCAGGCAACCTCTGCCCCTTCCCTTGTCGCGTTTCAGTGTTACAGACACCCACAGCTGTTGTTCCCAGCCATGAGCATACAGCGTGGGCCTTTGTTATAGCAATCTGTGCAGAAGGCTGGAGTTTCCTAAGGTCCGTGGAACACTCTTTCCCATTTCTGCCTTCACCCCAAGAGGGAATTCAGTTTGTTTGTACCTTTTAATTTCCTGCTACGCTTGCCTACGCTTTGTTCTGTTTGAACTCCCCGCTGTGTGTGTACTTATCTGTCTCCTTACATCAGCACAACCACCCAAAACCTATCTGGGTGCCCTGTGCCACTCTTGACAGAGTGCCATCCTTGACAGAATGCAAGAGCCAAAAAATGTTTGTTCCGTAGGCAGGAAAGGCACACACAGACCAAAGATGCTTTCCTTTCGGGTTAAAATACCTTTGCAAAAATCTAAAGTTTTCCTAAGGACAGCAAACGAAAACCCTAGTTTAAAGAACAGACTCGCCTTAGTAAACAAAGGTTTGCAAGCACAGTACTACACTCACTGGCTCTCTGACCCTTCTATGTATAACTACTATGACATTTGCAACTATGATCCGCAGTCCCTATCTGTTGAAGAACTACAGCAAGATAATGAATTCTTACAGATTTTGTTAGCCCAAACAGTGGAAAACACTCCTGTGCCTTCTGGCATTTCTTCTAACACTGCTATAGTCAATGATATTGCACTCATTGTGACAGACCCTCAACAAGAGTACGTTGTTGCCCAAGTGAAATGCTTAAGATCAGCCTGGCAAACTACACAATCTCCCCAGACCGCTGATAACACTCATTTAACAGGGCAAGACATTCATTATCCTGAGGTTAGTGCTGCTGGTCCTGGGTACAAAAGACCAATACTGACCATCGGTTGTCTTAATGCTTCCCCAGTAACTACTAACCACGATAACACTAAGGTCAGTCTTCATATCGCTACACCTGGCTTTTCTACCACCCCAGATTCTGAAGTTGTAGAACTACCTAAAGGAACATACCAGTTACAAGAGCAGCTCTTGCGTCTTAAAAGTCACACCGAAGACCTCTACGATGAACTTGTCTATTTGCATTGTAAGAACTTAGCAAAGGGACACAAATTACCAGACCATCTGACATTATGTCCAACACCCGACCTTCTGTCTTTAGAGATCGACATGATAAGGCCTGGAATGGCAACGCAGAAAAGGATACAGACTTATACCAAGCAGATGGAAGACCTAAATTTAGCAAATGCATCCCTTCTAAAGTTTGACACAGCTCATTCACTTACTAGCCACAGTAACTCAGGCTGTTGTTCAGATGGTGAAGAATTAACTCCTTCGGTGGGCCAAATCACTCACACTGCCATTACACCACAAATCAAGTGTAATCTTCTTACTGGAGATCCTGCTGAGTCAAAGGATTGTTCCGTTCTTACCCTTGAAGGCTGTCCTTTACTCACACTTACAGCCTCTACTGAAGTGACCAAATCAGAGATGTACTCAGCTTCTAGGGGTTTTTGTACACCATACCATGAGTCAGACCCTGAACTATACCCAGTACCTGTCTGGAATCCAGCTTTGCCAACAGTTAATACCCCAGACCCATCTATCAACTTGAGCACACAAGACTTTGAAGGTCAGCCATCAGAAAGCATACCCTATCCTGACCCCACATCAGCCATGCTACTTGTTCCAGAATCTGCAAGCCCAATCTCTGCTGCTTCTCCTGCTAGTACTCCTGAATCTGCTACTGATGCCGCATCTCACATCACTCTTTCTGCAGTAGAAGCACCCCCTCCCTCTCTGCCTGCAAGGACAGTACCTGTTGCTAAGCCAGTTAACAGCTCTTCTATTAAGGCTACAGCTCCGGTTGTTCCTGCTGGTGTCTCTGCAGCACTTAAACTACCAGACTCTATTCTATCAGTCTCAGGTGCGTCCCTGCCTGCTGGTTCTCCTAGGGCACCTACACTCCCAGTTGCTACAGCACCGGAACTACCTACTGCCATTCATGATCTCCCTGCTGCAGTGGCTTCTGAACTTCCTGCAAATCTTGGAGAACCCGCCGCTGTGACTTCTGAATTCTCTGCGGAAAATGTTGACTTTGCCATTGCTGCTTCTGACGCCTTGGAAAACCTTCCTAGAGCAACCAATTCAGCTGTATCTCTGGTTCCACCTTTCAACACTATACTATTGCCGGCCCTAAGGAAGACCACTACTTTCAAAGCAATATTTTCCATGGAGCCTGCAGCAGATCTTCACAGTTCCTCAGTTCATGAACACACTGTTGGGTTTTGTGCTCCAAAGACTTTGTCTTTGATGTATTCTACCTCAATTGTTCAGACCATTGGTAATATCTCCTCCCTTCAAGACTCTCACCTTGCAGCATTAAACAGTTTTTGGTGCTTCATGATGTGCCTTTTTGGTATAAGACTCTTTCACGGTGTGACAGACATTGGACGTGCTCTTCTTGTTGGTCAGTCTTCAGGGAGCCTGGATAGGGGCCTGGAGAGGGGCATACTGTCATGCCTGCGCCATGGGCGCACACATTGGCTACTATCATGGACTATTTGTTATTCATTTACCTACAGAATACTCTTGGAACAACCCCTATTTACACTTTGGTCCTTAATTCCCATTTCCCATTGCGTGACTTTGGTGCTTTTTTATTTTACTCTACTAACTACATGTACCATAATGCACCTTGCTACAACTATCAATTC
The DNA here is from genome assembly GCF_040938575.1 of Ambystoma mexicanum. Taxonomy (NCBI): domain Eukaryota; kingdom Metazoa; phylum Chordata; class Amphibia; order Caudata; family Ambystomatidae; genus Ambystoma; species Ambystoma mexicanum. The sequence continues at coordinate 1,524,523,031 of NC_090922.1, read as the reverse complement.
CTGGCTATTCACATTCGTCAGCATTGGAACCACAATTCCCAGTAGCCCTAGGGATCAGTGCTGCTTCCACCATCTCCGGACTAGAGAGGGAGGTGGCAGATTGTATTCAGGTGTGCTGCTCCAGGTGCTGCCAATAAGCCTGCCTCAGTACAGGGCAGGTCTGTATTTAAGCAGCTGCCTGCAGGAGCTCAGTCTCTTGCATTAAGAGTCCTTCCAGCACCTTTTTGCTTTGTGCCACGAATTTTGTATGCTGTTCCTGCTTTATCCTGCCTTTGTTCCAGTGCCCTTCCGGGCTCTCTGCATTGCAGCCGATCACGCTCCGCTGCCTTCTACCTACAGCCCCTGTCCTCTGGGCTTCCTGCCTTGCAGTCTAATACAGTTCTCTGCAGCCTTCTACAGTCAGCGGCCCTGCCCCTCTGGGCTCACTCCTTGCTGCCCTGCCCTTCTGGGCTCCTTGCCTTGCAGCCTGCTTCACTCCGCTGCCAACAGCCCTTGTCCTCTGGGCTCCCTGCCTTGCAGTCTGCTTCACTCCGCTGCCTACAGTCCTTGTCCTCTGGGCTCCCTGCCTTGCAATCTGCTTCACTCCGCCGCCTACAGCCCTTGTCCTCTGGACTCCCTGCCTTGCAGCCTGCTTCACTCCGCTGCCTAATGCCCTTGTCCTTTGGGCTCCTTGCCTACAGCCCTTATCCTCTGGGCTCCCTGCCTTGCAGCCCTGCTCCTTTGGGCTCACTCCTTGCTGTCCTGTTCCTCTGAGCTCTCTGCCTTGCAGCCTACTACAGTCCTCTGCAGTCCACAACAGTTTACCTGCACTTTGTGCTATCGGTTTTTGCAGGTCCCCCGTTTTCTGGCTGCTGCTCCCTTGCTTTCAATCCTCTGTTCTTGATCCCTGTCCATTTCAATTATACTGCTTTTCCTTCATTTCCTTCTGCTAGTTTGCTCATCGGCTTCCTTTTCCCTGGATCTTTCTGTTCTTGTCTTCTCTTGTATCGTATGTAGATCCATTTGTACAGAGCTTGACTGTTGGTTTCTGGCAGGCAACCTTTGCCCCTTCCCTTGTCGCGTTTCAGTGTTACAGACACCCACAGCTGTTGTTCCCAGCCATGAGCATACAGCGTGGGCCTCTGTTATAGCAATCTGTGCAGAAGGCTGGAGTTTCCTAAGGTCCGTGGAACACTCTTTCCCATTTCTGCATACACCCCAAGAGGGAATCCAGTTTGTTTGTACCTTTTTAATTTCCTGCTACACTTGCCTACTCTTTGTTCTGTTTGAACGCCCCGCTGTGTGTGTACTTATCTGTCTCCTTACATCAGCAAAACCACCAAAAACTATCTGGGTGCCCTGTGCCACTCTTGACAGAGTGCCATCCTTGACAATATGACACCCATATCGTCTAAAGCTGGGAAGAGGAATTTGGTATAGGCATTGTATAGAGTAGGGGAGAGGCATGATCCTTGGGGTACTCCGGTGGGGACCACTATAGGGTCAGCCGCGTCTTTCCCAATGGCGACTCTGGAGGTTCGTTCCACTAGAAACTATTTGATCCAGAGGGTAGCATCGGTCAAGAAACTGAGGTCTTTGGCTAGTGTGTCAGAGGCTGGGACTCATGTTAACACTTGAAAAGTGCACTTTTTGCAAGTCAGAAGTGGATTATTTGAGATACAGTTTATCAATTGGAGATGTTAAACCAAAGGATAGTGCTGTGAAGGCTATTACTAAAATGAGTGTTCCCAAGAACAAAATGTAAGCGTCATAGTTTCTTGGACTTATAGAGTACTATGCCAAGTTTGTCAAGAGCTTATCAAGTAAGACCAACAATATGAGGAAACTTACCAGAAAGGGAGTGAGATGTTTGTTGTCAAAGGAGTGTGACAGTGAATTTAGGGGTGTAAAGGAGGATATTGTGAAGGTGCCAGTGCTAAGAGGTTTCAAGGATGAGTTGAAAACCATTGTGTATTCAGATGATTGTGATTTGGGTTTGGGAGCGGTTTTGATGCAAGAGGATAGTGGGAGTGAGGGTACTGTCGCATTTGCATTTATGGTGACCAAAGATGTGGAGATGTGTTACTCAATGATAATGCAGGAGGCATTGGCGGTGGTGTGGGTGATTAGGAAGTTTATTTCTATGGTAGATCTTTTGTTGTGAGAATGCCTTTAGTTGCAATCTTCCCCAAAAGGGGATTGGACAGAGTTTCCAGGAGAATTATCAAGTGAGTTACAAAGTTACAAGGGTTAGAATTTGTGGTTGAACGTGTGTCAGCGGAAAAAATGCAGTGGTGGATGGTTTAGCTAGGAACGCGGTGGTAAATGACGATGATAGGAGGTGATTTTTGGTGATGACATAAAAGATCTTTTCAGTGTTGGAAGTTGTTTTAAGGGAGGAGAATTGGAAGAAAGCGTGTCAAAAAGATGAAGTATATCAAGAGGTCAGGAGGCAGGTTTAAGGTAGGTGGTGACGAGTAGATAGAGGAGCAGTTGAATGAATTCCTGACATTAAGAAGTTAAAGAGAGTTAAAGGTTAGTTGTGTGTCCAAGGGGAATATGTGTGTAGGGGAGAACGCTTAGGTAAGTAGGGAAGGAGAGAAGTTGTGGTGAGATTGGGTCCTGAAGACCATATGGAGATTTCCAGGATCCAATCTGTGAAAAGGACAGATTTTCAGTGGCCAGAAACGGATTAGGACACTGATCAGTAAGTGAAGGAGTGCAGCAGAGTGTAAAGAAAGTGATCACGTAAAAGACACTAGGGTTCGTCCCATGCAAGTGCCCCAAACACTGGGTGTTACTTGGGAGATGATTGCTGTAGATTTACTGGGTGCTTTGAATTTTGCAGGTGTTTGTGACAATTATGTTATAGTTGTAATGGATTTGCTATCCTAGTGGCCAGAGGTGGGAGTTGTCGAGAAGCTATATCTGGTCACATAATAAAGTAAGTGGAGGGTGTGTTTTGGAGGGAGGGATTTTCTTCAAATATATTGTGACAATGGACCCCAATTCACAGCTAGAGAGTTTCGAGATTGGCTCAATAGGTGGGAATTAAGCACAAGAGGACAACTTTGTACCATCCACATAGTAATGGCTGTGTCAAAGGTTTCAATAGAACGATTATGGATGGCATCAGAATGTCGGTGAGCATGATTTAGAACTGTCAAAGGTCTTTCACACAAAGGAAATTTCAATGCAAGATCACTCTTCATGGTACGACAAGGGTGTCTCCATTTGAGGTATTTAGGGGACACAAACCCAATATGCTTTTGATGCCAGTTTGGTTGTGCATGTCGGGAATGGTGAATTTGAATGTTGGACAAATCAGGGATCAAATTGACGAGAGTGATGTGATGATTCACTACATTCCGTCACTTCTCCCTGAGGGTAAGCCCTTTTCCATGAGGCCAGGGAGGAGAGGCTTCTGCCCTAAGGTCCTCCTGGGGGTGGTATAATGTGGGAGGATCTCATTGGGAGAAGGAAGACCATCTAATATCAGACCCCCACACACTCTGGCCTCTCCTTCTTCTGCCAACTTCTTTTTAGACAGTAGACCTTTGCTCTGTTATAAGGCTGACAACCTAAAGGTCCTGGAAAGTATTGAGACAAGGAAAAAATATCAGGAACATAGGTAATCCAAGTACTGGGACAAGGTGGCATACAGTAACAATGAAGAGCAATACCAAGAAGGAACGGCAGCGGTAAAGAGTTCTCCTGAGGCGTGGTTCCTCTTACGCCATCAAAACCAAACAAGGACTGCCTATTGGTGATACACAGCCAACCAGGATGCGAGATCTTCAACCCCGGGTAGCACGAAGGAGAAGCAGAGAAGTCCAAGACGGAGCCGAGAGCAGTCCATTCCTGGAGTCTAGAGGACAACGGGAGTCTTTTGCCCAACAACATCCAAGCTGTAACGGGAGGCTGGAAGACAGTGGCACGAATGATACCATTGGCTCAAGGGCCCGGCAGGAGATCTGCGAAGTGAAGGCACCAAGACACAGAGATGTCCGCGCAGCACACGGAGTAGAAGAGAGACCCCAGGAAGAACCAGCGCCCATCCTTGAAAGGTAACAGGAGAGGCATGGGAACCGGTAGGGGCTGGAAAGTGCTGGAGGCAAAAAACCTGTACGGACATAACATGCAGGACTTCCCCCATGTTTCAGTACACAGTAAGCGAAACAATGAAGGGGACATAAAGAGAAGGGGAGAGAAACCAGGGTTCGGGGACCCAAACCAAGACAGTGATACAAGCCATCCTCCTCGTGGCAGTAATTGGCAGGAAAGTGAACCAAGTGGGCCAAACCAAAGAAGAGAAACCGGGGTCAGGAAGACCTTTGTGACTCGGGCATTTCAGCTGCAGATTTATTCACATAGATCCCCTTTTGGGGCATTACCAAAGGATGCGACTGGTCTGGAGCGGACCACCTCTGAGCATGACCAAAGAATGCGACTGGTCAGGAGCTGACCACCTCTGGGCATAACCAAAGGATCCGCCTGTCTAGAGCTTACCACCTCTGGGCATGACCAAAGGATGCGACTGATCTAGAGCTGAGCCTTTCTAGACATTACCAAGGCTGTGACTGGTCTAAAGCTTAGCACCTCTCTCCATTACCCAAGGCTGAGACTGGTCTAGAGCTGTGAACCTCTGGGCATTACCCAAGATTGTGCCTGGTCTAGAGCTGAGCACTTCAGGGCGTTACCCAAAGCTTCATCTGATCTAGAGCTGAGACTTTCTAGAAAATACTAAAGGCTGCGAATGGTCTAGACCTGACCATCTCTGGGCATGACTAAAGGTTCTGCCTGCTCTAGAGCTGAGCACTTCAGTGTGTTACCCAAAGCTGCATCTGATCTAGAGCTGAGTCTTTCTAGACATTACTAAAGGCTGTGACTGGTCTAGAGCTGACCACAGCTGGGCATGACTAAAGGTTCTGCCTGGTCTAGAGCTGAGCACTTCAGGGTGTTACCCAAAGCTGCATCTGATCTAGAGCTGAGTCTTTCTAGACGTTACTAAAGGCTGTGACTGGTCTAGAGCTGAGCACTTCTGGATGTTACCCAAAGCTCCAACTGATCTAGAGCAGATCTAGCCTGAGCTTTATACAATGCTCTGCTAGTCAGAGCCCTACCCACAGACTACCCAGAGATAAGAGTCAGGCGGATCCCAGAGATGAGAGTCCGAGCACTACCCAGAGATGAAAGTCTGGCACTACCCAGAGATGAGAGTCCAAGGACTACCCAGACATGAGAGTCTGGTACTGGCCAGAGATGATGGTGTGGGTACTACCCAGAGCAACGAGAGTCTGGTACTACCCATAGCTGATAGTCTGGTATTACCCAGAGATGAGAGTCTGCATACTACCCAGCAATGAGTGTCCAAGCACTACCCAGGGATGAGAGTCCGGTACTACCCAGAGATGATGGTCTGGCTCTACCCAAAGATGAGAGTCTGCCACTACTCTGAGATGAGAGTCCGGCTCTACCCAGAGATGAGAGTCTGGCTCTACCCAGAGATGAGAGTCTGGCTCTAGCCAGAGATGAGAGTCCAAGCACTACCCAGAGATGAGAGTCCGAGCACTACCCAGAGATGAGAATCTGAGTCTAGCCAGAGATGAGAGTCTGAGCACTACCCAGAGATGAGAGTTTGGCTCTAGCCAGAGATGAGATTCCGAGCACTAGCCAGAGATGAGAGTCCGAGCACTACCCAGAAATGAGAGTCTGGCTCTACCCAGAGATGAGAATCGGAGCACTAGCCAGAGATGAGAGTCCGAGCACTACCCAGAGATGAGAGTCTGGCTCTACCCAGAGATGAGATTCCGAGCACTACCCAGAGATGAGAGTCTGGCACTACCCAGAGATGAGATTCCGAGCACTACCCAGAGATGAGAGTCTGGCTCTACCCAGAGATGAGATTCCGAGCACTACCCAGAGATGAGAGTCTGGCTCTACCCAGAGATGAGATTCCGAGCACTACCCAGAGATGAGAGGCTGGCTCTACCCAGAGATGAGATTCCGAACACTAGCCAGAGAGGAGATTCCGAACACTAGCCAGAGATGAGAGTCCGAGCACTACCCAGAGATGAGAGTCTGGCTCTAGCCAGAGATGAGAATCTGAGCACTAGCCAGAGATGAGAGTCCGAGCACTACCCAGGGATGAGAGTCTGGCTCTACCCGGAGATGAGAGTCTGCCTCTACCCAGAGATGAGAGTCTGCCTCTACCTAGAGATGAGAGTCTGGCTCTACCCAGAGATGAGATTCCGAGCACTACCCAGAGATGAGAGTCTGGCTCTACCCAGAGATGAGATTCCGAGCACTACCCAGAGATGAGAGTCTGGCACTACCCAGAGATGAGATTCCGAGCACTACCCAGAGATAAGAGTCTGGCTCTACCCAGAGATGAGATTCCGAGCACTACCCAGAGATGAGAGTCTGGCTCTACCCAGAGATGAGATTCCGAGCACTACCCAGAGATGAGAGGCTGGCTCTACCCAGAGATGAGATTCCGAACACTAGCCAGAGAGGAGATTCCGAACACTAGCCAGAGATGAGAGTCCGAGCACTACCCAGAGATGAGAGTCTGGCTGTAGCCAGAGATGAGAATCTGAGCACTAGCCAGAGATGAGAGTCCGATCACTACCCAGGGATGAGAGTCTGGCTCTACCCAGAGATGAGAGTCTGCCTCTACCCAGAGATGAGAGTCTGGCTCTACCCAGAGATGGGATTCCGAGCACTACCCAGAGATGAGAGTCTGGCTCTACCCAGAGATGAGATTGCGAGCACTACCCAGAGATGAGAGGCTGGCTCTACCCAGAGATGAGAGTCCGAACACTACCCAGAGATGAGAGTCTGGCTCTAGCCATAGAAGAGAATCTAAGCACTAGCCAGAGATGAGAGTCCGAGCACTACCCAGGGATGAGAGTCTGGCTCTACCCGGAGATGAGAGTCTGCCTCTACCCAGAGATGAGAGTCTGGCTCTACCCGGAGATGAGAGTCTGCCTCTACCCAGAGATGAGATTCCAAGCACTACCCGGAGATGAGAGTCTGGCACTACCCAGAGATGAGAGTCTGGCTCTACCCAGAGATGAGTCTGCCTCTACCCAGAGATGAGAGTCCGAGCACTACCCGGAGATGAGAGTCTGAGCACTACCCAGGGATGAGAGTCTGGCTCTACCCGGAGATGAGAGTCTGCCTCTACCCAGAGATGAGAGTCTGCCTCTACCCAGAGATGAGAGTCTGAGCACTACCCAGAGATGAGAGTCTGGCTCTACCCAGAGATGAGTCTGGCTCTACCCAGCGATGAGAGTCTGGCTCTACCCAGAGATGAGAGTCTGCCTCTACCCAGAGATGAGAGTCTGTCTCTACCCAGAGATGAGAGACTGAGCACTATTTAGAGATGAGAGTCTGGCTCTACCCAGAGATGACAGTCTGGCTCTACCCAGAGATAAGAGTCTGACTCTACCCAGCGATGAGAGTCTGCCTCTACCCAGAGATGAGAGTCTGCCTCTACCCAGAGATGAGAGTCTGTCTTTACCCAGCGAGTAGAGTCTGAGCACTATCCAGAGATGAGAGTCTGCCTCTACCCAGAGATGAGAGTCTGTCTCTACCCAGAGATGAGAGACCGAGCACTATTTAGAGATGAGAGTCTGGCTCTACCCAGAGATGACAGTCTGGCTCTACCCAGAGATAAGAGTCTGACTCTACCCAGCGATGAGAGTCTGGCTCTACCCAGAGATGAGAGTCTGCCTCTACCCAGAGATGAGAGTCTGTCTCTACCCAGAGAGTAGAGTCTGAGCACTATCCAGAGATGAGAGTCTGACTCTACCCAGAGATGAGAGTCTGGCTCTACCCAGAGATGAGAGTCTGGCTCTACCCAGCGATGAGAGTCTGGCTCTACCCAGAGATGAGAGTCTGCCTCTACCCAGAGATGAGAGTCTGGCTCTACCCAGAGATGAGAGTCTGCCTCTACCCAGAGATGAGAGTCTGTCTCTACCCAGAGATGAGAGTCCAAGCACTATCCAGAGATGAGAGTCTGACTCTACCCAGAGATTATAGTCTGGCTCTACCCAGAGATGAGAGTCTGCCTCTACCCAGAGATGAGAGTCTGTCTCTACCCAGAGATGAGAGTCCGAGCACTATCCAGAGATGAGAGTCTGGCTCTACCCAGAGATGAGAGTCTGGCTCTACCCAGCGATGAGAGTCTGGCTCTACCCAGAGATGAGAGTCTGCCTCTACCCAGAGATGAGAGTCTGTCTCTACCCAGAGATGAGAGTCCGAGCACTATCCAGAGATGAGAGTCTGACTCTACCCAGAGATGAGAGTCTGTCTCTACCCAGAGATGAGAGTCCGAGCACTATCCAGAGATGAGAGTCTGGCTCTACCCAGAGATGAGAGTCTGTCTCTACCCAGAGATGAGAGTCTGTCTCTACCCAGAGATGAGAGTCCGAGCACTATCCAGAGATGAGAGTCTGTCTCTACCCAGAGATGAGAGTCCGAGCACTATACAGAGATGAGAGTCTGGCTCTACCCAGAGATGAGAGTCTGGCTCTACCCAGCGATGAGAGTCTGGCTCTACCCAGAAATGAGAGTCTGCCTCTACCCAGAGATGAGAGTCTGTCTCTACCCAGAGATGAGAGTCCGAGCACTATCCAGAGATGAGAGTCTGACTCTACCCAGAGATGAGAGTCTGGCTCTACCCAGAGATGAGAGTCTGGCACTACCCAGAGATGAGATTCCGAGCACTATCCAGAGATGAGATTCCGAGCACTATCCAGAGATGAGAGTCTGGCTCTACCTAGCGATGAGAGTCTGGCTCTACCCAGAGATGAGAGTCTGGCACTACCCAGAGATGAGAGTCTGAGCACTGCCCAGAGATGAGAGTCTGGCTCTACCCAGAGATGAGAGTCTGGCTCTACCCAGAGATGAGAGTCTGGCTCTACCCAGAGATGAGATTCCGAGCACTACCCAGAGATGAGAGTCTGGCACTACCCAGAGATGAGAGTCTGGCACTACCCAGAGATGAGAATCTGAGCACTACCCAGAGATGAGAGTCTGGCTCTACCCAGAGATGAGAGTCTGGCACTACCCAGAGATGAGAATCTGAGCACTACCCAGAGATGAGAATCTGAGCACTACCCAGAGATGAGAGTCTGGCTCTACCCAGAGATGAGAGTCTGGCACTACCCAGAGATGAGAATCTGAGCACTACCCAGAGATGAGAGTCTGGCTCTACCCAGAGATGAGATTCCGAGCACTACCCAGAGATGAGAGTCTGGCACTACCCAGAGATGAGAGTCTGGCTCTATCCAGAGATGAGATTCCGAGCACTACCCAGAGATGAGAGTCTGGCACTACCCAGAGATGAGAGTCTGGCGCTACCCAGAGATGAGAATCTGAGCACTACCCAGAGATGAGAGTCTGGCTCTACCCAGAGATGAGAGTCTGGCACTACCCAGAGATGAGAATCTGAGCACTACCCAGAGATGAGAGTCTGGCACTACCCAGAGATGAGAATCTGAGCACTACCCAGATATGAGAGTCTGGCACTACCCACAGATAAGAATCTGAGCACTACCCAGAGATGAGAGTCTGGCACTACCCAGAGATGAGATTCCGAGCACTATCCAGAGATGAGATTCCGAGCACTATCCAGAGATGAGAGTCTGGCTCTACCTAGCGATGAGAGTCTGGCTCTACCCAGAGATGAGAGTCTGGCACTACCCAGAGATGAGAGTCTGAGCACTGCCCAGAGATGAGAGTCTGGCTCTACCCAGAGATGAGATTCCGAGCACTACCCAGAGATGAGAGTCTGGCACTACCCAGAGATGAGAGTCTGGCACTACCCAGAGATGAGAATCTGAGCACTACCCAGAGATGAGAGTCTGGCTCTACCCAGAGATTAGAGTCTGGCACTACCCAGAGATGAGAATCTGAGCACTACCCAGAGATGAGAATCTGAGCACTACCCAGAGATGAGAGTCTGGCACTACCCAGAGATGAGAATCTGAGCACTACCCAGAGATGAGAGTTTGGCTCTACCCAGAGATGAGAGTCTGGCACTACCCAGAGATGAGAATCTGAGCACTACCCAGAGATGAGAGTCTGGCTCTACCCAGAGATGAGATTCCGAGCACTACCCAGAGATGAGAGTCTGGCACTACCCAGAGATGAGAGTCTGGCACTACCCAGAGATGAGAATCTGAGCACTACCCAGAGATGAGAGTCTGTCTCTACCCAGAGATGAGAGTCTGGCACTACCCAGAGATGAGAGTCTGAGCACTACCCAGAGATGAGAGTCTGCCTCTACCCAGAGATGAGAGTCTGGCTCTACCCAGAGATGAGAGTCTGGCTCTACCCAGAGATGAGATTCCGAGCACTACCCAGAGATGAGAGTCTGGCACTACCCAGAGATGAGAGTCTGGCGCTACCCAGAGATGAGAGTCTGAGCACTACCCAGAGATGAGAGTCTGGCTCTACCCAGAGATGAGAGTCTGGCACTACCCAGAGATGAGAATCTGAGCACTACCCAGAGATGAGAGTCTGGCACTACCCAGAGATGAGAATCTGAGCACTACCCAGATATGAGAGTCTGGCACTACCCACAGATAAGAATCTGAGCACTACCCAGAGATGAGAGTCTGGCACTACCCAGAGATGAGATTCCGAGCACTACCCAGAGTCTGGGCACTGGGCAGAGGTGATAGAGTCTCAGCTTCATGCCCAGAGCCCTGTCGTCATTGCATGCAAAAGTAACAGGCTCTAAAAGAGTGCGGATTCATACTTGCCAACCCTAACGATTTAGGCGGTAGGATACCGCTTTTTAAGCAGTCCTACCGCCTACCGCTTTATTGGCAACAAATACCGATTTTTTTATCCCCCCACCACGCCAGCTCGGGGGAGTCTTTCAAGGATTTCCCCGAGCTGGCATAGCAGGAGAAGGCGCGGCATGCAGGCTTTTGATGTCAAACGGCACCCACAGCGGTGGGCTAAATGCGCCCCTCCACCGTGGGTGCCTTTGACAAAAGGCGCCATTAGACCCCCACCACGCCAGCTTGGGGGAGTCTTTCAAGGACTTTGTCGAGCTGGTGTAGCGAGAGAAGGTGCAGCATGCAGTCTTTTGATGTAAAAGGCGCCCACGGCGGTGGGCTAAGTGCGCCACACCGCCGCCGGTGCCTTTGACAAAAGGCGCCATTAGCTCCCCACCACGCCAGCTCGGGGGAGTCTTTCAAGGGCTCCCCCGAGCTGGCTTGGTGGCAGAAGGCGTGGCAGGCGCCTCATTGTCATTCAATGCCGCCGCGGCGGCGGGCTCATTCAATGACAATGGGCTGCTGACGTGCCCTATTCCTATCATTACCTCCTCCCCTGACTATTTTTGAAACGTTAAGATTCCTACAGATTTTTGGTCACAGAATGTTGGCATGTATGAGGATTCCGTGTGGACTTCAGAAAATGTTGCTTTCATTTTCCAAACATATGCTTTCAAAGTGCACTGTGCGCTCAGCCTGGAAGAAATGCGTGCAATACCCGCCGAATATGGACTGCTTTCATTTCTTAGAGCATGTACGGGGGGTGGGCGTGGCAGTGGGGCTGGCGTCAGCCTCTGTTTATATGGAGAAGTCAGTGCAAACACGTTGTGTGGATACCACACTTTAAAGTGTGGGTTGAGGTTTGTAGCTACCCCCTTTGTGGTGCAAAAGCCATGTTTGCTCTGTAAGGTGCAGCACATTGAAACACTCTGGTTTCAAGGCCATTTCTAGGTAATGCCAACATCACATTCCCAGATTTGTCAATTTCAGTAATGTCACCAGGGTCAGGGGTCATAGGACATCCTGTTGGCTGAATAAGCCTCCCTTTGTGTTTGGTGGAATGCTGCCGGTGCAGTGCTGGCCGCCACAACAATCTTCTAGTAATCCGTCCAAAAATGCAACAATGACTCATTTCTGAGGCGTGCAGTGGAGCATACCTGGGAGGGCGGAAAAACACTACAAGGCACTTTATTGGTATGACAAGTTACACAAGTATTGCCAAAGTAAACCAATAGGAAACATGTTGATTAATGCCTGGATTAATGACCAATCCCTTTCATTACTCCAAGTCCTCGTCTTCCTCGTTTCTGTCAACCTTAAATTCTAGCAAAGGAATGGCAGTACTTTTTTGTTTTAAATTGTATTTTTAAAGTTCTTTATTGTGGGTCTCACCCCTTTTCGGTACACGTGAGTCATTTCCTGACCCCCTCCTTCTGGCACCCAAGCGACACCCATAACATGCAACAGATGGATGATTCACAGGACTGCGACGAGGAAGAGGAGGACTTGGAGTAATGAATGTTACCAGTGACTAATCTTTGGCTTCTAGTCTGGCTTGCCCATCAGTCCCTTTGGATTTTTAATGGCGAAAAAATGGCGAAAAATGCCTCAAGCAGGAAACAAATTAATTAGAAACTTCCTTAAATGCTCAATGGGTGAAAACTTCATGAAAGACACTCAAAGACTTTACTTTTACTTTACTTTATAAAATGTATACTGCGCGAAGACACTGAAAGACAATGAAATACAGGGAGAGGCAGCCGATAAACCACGTGTGGCAAAACTTGTAAACTGAGGGGTTCTTCTGCGAAGTTCAATCAACGATGGTGGACAAAGGGATGAGGAACAGTTAAGATCATAGCGATGTAGACTCAGCTTGAGGGAGACCCTTTGAACTCCACCCAGCAGGCCACCAGACCACACGTGGACTGCCCTTGAACCAGGGGGGCTTCATCAAACCACTAGTCTGGTTACACCAACTTGCTCCACCTGCTCAAGGTTCCAACAGAAGGCTTGGCCCCTTATTTAGACATATCAAAACGTCACAAAAAGAGAATCGTACCATCTCAAGACCGCCGTCACAGTCTTAGTAACTGGAATCACACCTTACATCCAAAGATTGTGATAGAACTAAAGAATACTAATAAGAGTGAATATCATTTAGGGACTCATCCTCCTCGTCCCAGTGAATGTTCAAATATCAAGAAAAGTGACAATTATTCAGGAACTCAGCATACTCGTCCCAATGCATGGCCAAATACTACGAAGAGTGATAATCAGCTTACTCATCCCAGTGAATGGTCAAATATCAATAAGAATGAGAATCATTCAGGGACTCGGCCTACTCGTCCCAGTGAATGTTCAAATACCAAGAAGAGTGAGAATTATTCAGGAACTCAGCATACTCGTCCCAGTAAAGGGCCATATACTAAGAAGAATGATAATCACTCTACTCATCCCAGTGAATGGCCAAACACTAAGAGTGATAATCATTCAGGGAATCATCCTACTCGTCCCTGCTTCTGGCCCCTCACTCTCAATTGCCATCCCTGAGAACTACTCTATCATCCGAGCAGATAGAAAATCCGGGATTGGGGGTGGTGTAGCCGTCATCGCAAAATCCAATCTGAACATTAGAGAAGTCACCAATCTAGGTCTACCTTCCGCTGAACTCCTATCCTTTAAACTCCCACTATCCAACACCCAAACTATTCTACTTCACCTCATTTACAGACCCCCTGGTGCCATCACCTCCTTTGAGGAGGACATTTCCCGTCTACTGACATCCAACACAAAACCAGGTTCACAAATTATTCTAATGGGTAACTTTAACCTTGGCCCTCACTACCCTAATGACACAAACACCTCCCCACTAAATGACACTATGACTCAATTAGGTCTAGAACCTTGGACTGGCTGGCCGACGTCAACTGTGACATCTCGTTGATTGACATCACACCATGCGCATGGACAGACCACCATCTTATTACCTTCACCATACCCAAAGATACACCAAAAAGTGCACCTACAATCATGGCACCACAAACACTGGCTAGGAACAAACGCAATATCACCATAGAGAACCTAAGACCCTTAATACATCCAATCACCAATATGGATCACACCATCACTAACTCAAATCCAACTTCCCTAGTCGAACTCTACAACGACACACAGGAACAAGCCTTAAATCAAATAGCACCACTTAAATTAAGAAAGGCCAAACCAACTGCCCGTGTGAGCAAATAGTTCTCTGCAGAATTATAAGCACTTTGCAATATCAAAAGAACATCTCAAACTAGTTGGAGAAAAGCCCCCTCTCTCTCCTCTAAAAAAAGGTTCACCTCTGCAGCAGCCACCTACAAAGCTGCTATTACAAATGGCAAATCTTCAACACTAGATTCCACAATGCCAAATCTGGTACGAAAGAGCTATTCTCTATCCTAAGAGAATTGGATTCACCCCCCTCTGATGACTGCATCAAAGAAAAGGTTTGGTGTAATAACATCCAACAAGCTCTCTCAAACAAAACAGCTCTCTTACAAGCTAAGATGGAATCACGAAAAGCTAGCCTTGCCCCCAAAGACCACTCTAGCAATAAACCACTCTAGCAATAAACATAGCTCTCCCCATCCCGACTGCCCCCCCTTCCACTTCGCCCCAGTCACAGAGGATGAGGTAAGTAACATAATTGCTAGCCTAAAACCTTCTAATTGTCAAGGTGACCTGTGCCCTGCCTCAGTTATCAAGGAAGGGGCTAAAGACCTAGCGCCTTTCATCGCCACTTTGATCAACTCTTCATTTCAAAACTCTTCTGTCCATAAAAACCTTAAAGAGGCTTGGGCCCTACCTCTTCTTAGAAAACCCAACCTACACCCTAATATACCGACCAACTATAGGCCCATTACAACCGTCCCTTTTCTCTTGAAAATGCTAGACAGAGTGGCATACCTCCAAATACAGCCACATTTGGAAGTCAATAACCTTTTAGGCCTGCGACAATCCGGCTTTAGACCCAGGCATGGGACCGAAACAGCCCTCTTGGACCTAAAAATCCAAATGGATGAAGCTAAAGATAAGGGCAATCTGGCCATCTTGCTCTTGTTGGATCTGTCCTCAGCCTTCGACTTAGTTGACCATCACATCCTGACCAAACATCTTGCCTCGGCTGCCGCATTCTCCCAGAATCCCACCAATTGGATTCGGTCCTTTCTGTCTGACAGAATGACAAGGGTCTTCGCCCCTTCTGCGGCGGCCGACCCCGTCCCAATCAAATGTGGAGTCCCCCAAGGATCTTGTATTTCCCCTACGCTTTACAACATCTTTACCAAGCTCCTCTTTGACCGCCTTGACGACCTGGGCGTCACATATACAAACTACGCTGACAACACCCAGGTCCTCATCACGCTCACTGTGAGCTATGAGAAAGATTTTGCAAAATTAAATGAAATCTACCTTGAAATCCAAGCATGGATGGCTACCCATGGCCTCTGCTTAAATGACGATAAGACGGAACTGCTTATCGTCAGTTCCTAGGCCCGTTTTAACAAAATCAACCCTAGGTATCAGTCCATCATTGATGGCAACATCATAAAAGTCTCAAAAGAAGTAAAACACTCTTGCTCAAAAAACAAATAAGCGCTACTATCTCATCCACAGCCTATACTAATAAACGTATCAATGCCTGCAAACCATTCTAATCGCCCAACAGCTGCCTCACATTGGCTAGGGCCCTGATATTGTCTAGATTGGATTATTGCAACACACTCTTCCTTAGCTCCACCAATCACAACCTGAACAGACTACAGATACTACAGAACAACACCCTCAGATGTGCACCCAACCTTCCCCGCAAGGCTCACATCTCCACCATCAGAAAGGAGGCTCATTGGCTCCCTATCCGTGACAGAATCAAATTACGCTCACTCTTCATTACACACAAATGCCTCTCTCTGACAGCCCCACAATACTTATCAGATAAATTCACCAGAAAAAGCTTGTCCAGACTGACCAGAACCCCTTATTTGCACCAACTAAACATTCCGAAATTCAACCTGAAAATGGCAGGGGGAGCTAGCTTCCCTGTGTTAGCAGCAACATTTTGGAACACACTTCCTATGGCAATCAGAGCTGATGCTTCGTTCTGCTCATTCAGAGCCAAGGTGAAGGAGCTGTTCAAAACTCAACAATAGCATATTACTGGGCCTCTACAGATTCTTTCAGCCTGTTAATTTTGTGTTATCCATAGCCGCGGACCAACCTGTAACCAGGTCCAGTTTGTTACCTTTGTTAATTCCAATGCCACGGACCATCCTGTAACCTGGCCCATGTGTTATTTATTCTGTTATTCGCATGTGCAACCTTCAGTAACCCATGTTGCTCTACAAGTCTAATGCGCCCAGTTACCCCAGGGTTCGGCTGCGCTATACAAATAAACAAACCAAACCAGTGAATGGCCAAATATCAATAAGAGTGAGAATCATTCAGGGATTCAGCCTACTCGTCCCAGTGAATGGTCAAATACTAAGACGAGTGAGAATCATTCTACTCGTCCCAGTGAATGGTCCAATACTAAGAAGAGTGAGAATCATTCTACTCGTCCCAGTGAATGGTCCAATACTAAGAAGAGTGAGAATCATTCTACTCGTCCCAGTGAATGGTCCAATACTAAGAAGAGTGAGAATCATTCTACTCGTCCCAGTGAATGGTGAAATACTAAGAAGAGTGACAATCATTCTACTCGTCCCAGTGAATGGTCAAATACTAAGAAGAGTGAGAATCATTCTACTCGTCCCAGTGAATGGTCCAATACTAAGAAGAGTGAAATCCAAGAGAGGACTCATTCACCTCATCCCATTGGCACAAGAAAGAACCGAGAGAGTGAAACTCACCAAGGGCCTTATCCAACTCGTGCCAGTGATACTAGAGAGAGCTAAGAGAGTGAGAAGTATTATGGGCCTCATCTCATTCATCTCAGTAACACAAGAAGAGGCCAAAAGAATAAGAATAATGATTGGGTCTACTATATTTGCCCCAACGAGAAAATTAGTAAACTAGAAAAGGAGAATCCCGATATCGGCTATCTTACTCATGAGGAGCCAATGAACCATAAGAGCACGGAGAACCGGAATAGCGCAAAGAGGGATTTTACTCCCCCAAAAACATTAGAGGATGAGACACTTTCAGAAACACTACAGAAAAAAACATAATAAGGGAAATTCAAAGACCAAGAGAAATTCAAAGAACAAGAATGCAGAGAAGGAAAAGCTTACATAGTCAAGAAAAAGGGGAACCAAAGACTAGTAATTGTAATGGGTTATTTATAACCAGCTTAATACCCAGAGGTTTCTAAGTGCGGACCCGGAGATCAACCTGTGTTGCACCGCGTCATCTTGCTTCAAAGGGGAGCATGTTGCCCCTGAGCTATCTTCCCAATAATTGAAAAAGTCCCCTAAAGAAACTCAAAAAACGAATGCAAGAGATAGACAAAACCAAACCTAGAAATATATATATATATATATATACGGCTGGGGAAGCCTATGCCAAAGAAGGGAGTCATTCTCCTGGGCTTTTGTTGTTTTCTCTTCGTGGTAGCAGCTTAGGTTGGGACAGAAGGCAAACTGTTTGCTTTTGGACTTCACAAACGACGTCAAGCTCCCTAGTTAGCTTTGTTAGGCAGGGGGATCCACAGATTAGGGAGAGTGAGTCTTTTGTACAATGGAAAGACTAAGTGAAAAATGAATGCATTTAAATGCGAGCACAGGAGCAGCTTAAGGAATGAGATACTCGCTGTACTATCAGTGCCCTACAAAGGAGGGTGTGCATTATTGGTCTGCTCTAAAAATAATTGTACCTTCTGAGGCTGGGGAAGCAGGAAAGATGTTGCCTAGAATAGAACAATACATGAGTGCTTTTGTCTAAAAGCCACATCATGAGGCATTCGCATGGATCATTTGAACTACCACAGGTTTGCAATGGCTTTATGTATTGCCTACAGCCACATACATATCTTTGGCTTTTGTTGCGAGGGGGTAAAGAACAGGTTAGGATGTTTGCACATTTCTGGGGTCACATTGTTATTCTGCACAACAGCTATCTTACATATAACTTAAGGGTGTATAATGAGTCCAGTTCTGCAGTTTCAGTCTGTAATGTGTCCGTCCTATATGTGAATCAACCTTGTAAATATTGTAAAATTAATAACTGACACAAGATCATAAGGTGTTAATTCTGAGAGTTACAATTCCTGTTTCACTGAATTTAGCATCTCATCAGCGGGAATAGATGTACCTTGAAATATATATATTTTTAAAATCTTTATATATTTTAAACCCCTCAGATCTCAGGTTTAGATAGGTTAGGACTTTGGCAGTATGCTCATTGTATGCAGTCAGCTGCACGGTACACGGAGTGACCTCATCGCGTTGCGTAGGTTCACGTATTGTGCACGAGGACGCTGCAACGTAACTTGTCGTCATCCGTTCGTGTTCCTGCTAATCTTTCTGGTACCTAGTGACACGAAACGAGTGCAGAGGGTGCACCGCACCAGCATATCTCTTAAACTTGCAATATTCCCGTATTTGTTAGCATTATTTCATAGTTTTGGCCATTAGTTTTTATTGCTTTAGTAATGAGCAACTTGATCAAAGCCCCCCTCTCCATTACCGAGGAATCAATTGCTTCTTTGAAGAGGTTGCAGGTACGAAGCTTCTCCTTTTCTTCCTAGGCCTCTATTATTCCAGGAACACCCAATTTCCACGTCGCTTCCTGTACTTGGGCAGTACCCAAACCGTTCAGTATATCTAATTATCAGGGCCTTAAATATGAGAAATAAGTGGAGTATAATGATTAAAGAATCGAGTCATCACGATCATCTTTTGTGGCATTGGGAGTTGTGGCGCTGGCCCTTTGAGGGCGCAGACGCGACGGAGTGACGTCTCTGTCGCGTGCCTGTATAAATAAACGGGGTGTTCCCGGCGCCCTCAGAGCCACCGGGGATCTCGCACCAGCAGCACTGTGTCCGCGTGTCTGTGTTCTGGGGTGTGGGGGCTCACAGGAGCGCGGCAGTGGCGACGAGCTGGAATTAGTACCCGGGAAAGGCGGTGACTTTCATCAGTACGCGCATGATCCTACGTGAAGTGCACTTCATGAAACATGACGTGGAGAGGGGACTAATCCACGCAGACGGCGGCCATCTTTGACAATAGGCCCTGCGAGGTTGCGGCTTCGTTTGCAGCAACGGTGAGCCATCCAGGCATAATTTTTGGATATTCCTGTGGCGGACAGCCACATGATCCACTGAATGTGAATTTTTCACATTTTCACTGTTTTTCATTGAGTATTGGGTGTGGAGCCAGGGAAGGCCTGCTGTTGTGTGCACACCCTGGGCAGTCCCTGCTCACTTTTTGGGACCTCTGAACTGCCTGGCATCTGCCCTGACATACTGAGGGACATTGTGACTGTGGGGAACCTTGATCCTAGAGGCTAGTGGCCACATCTGGTGCCTGTCAATCATCAAAGGCCTGCCGAGGCCCATCTGGCCCATCTGTGAAGGAGGTGTGGTGGTGAGTTGCGGCCCGTCCGTTGCCTGTATAAATAAACAAGGCGTTCCAGGTGGCCTCAGATCCACCGGGGAGCCCGCACCAGCAGCACTGTGTCCGCGTGTCTGTGTTCAGGGGTGTGGGGGCTCATGGAGCACGCGGCATGCAGTGACCGCTAACAGGAGTGTGAGAACATTAGATCAATGCTTATAATCTCTATTTTCACAGGCAGTGATTGGTTACTGCAATATGCAGCTGTGTCTCCCCCACTGCTCCCAGCCTTAACATTGTGACTGATAAGTCCATGTGGGATTCGTTCCCAGTTGAGCCAAGTCACGCATCCCCTTGGAATGGACTGAGGTAGGATAAACCATTTAGATGCCTTTAATGCATCTAATTTACTTACACATTTATATTCCCCTCACCAGGCTGCCCTTCATATTATGCCATCTGAAGGCCATGACTTCCTCCTGGGAGAACTCAAACATGTAGTATACAGTAAATTGGAGACCGATACAGAGTATTTAGACACATGAGAAATCCACTCCCTCTGGGTAGGAACATGGAATATTTAAGTGTTCATACCCAATCCGGTGAGCCTCATCTGGTGTAATGAGCCTGGGGCGCGAGTTAAAGGCCTGAGCGTAGCAAGGGTGTTTAACGAGGTCCCTGGGCTGATAATACCCTATGGGGCATGCCGGAGGAGATATGAACCGTATTAGCATCCCGAATTGCCAAGCCGGTAACCTGGGGCGCTGTGAGCATTGGGTTAACTAAGATGGCCGCCACGGGTTAAGAAAGCAGGGCTCCATACTGAGCCCTTCTTCCATTTACATGGTGGCCAGGAAGCAGGAACAGCAATAACGCGGCGGCACCCGGCGTTGCTGCTGCAGAAGAAAACAGGTAAATGAAACTGGGGTAGGAGCGACTGGAGTATATTTAGGCATGGGAGTGTGGGGGGAAGATGGAGGTGCAGGGAGGGGAAAGCAGCCAGATGATGGCTCGAAACACGGGCTTAGATCGGTATATACAGACCGCGTTCCGAGCCACCTGATTGGTTGCTCACCTCGCCCGGGTGCTAATAACATTTGTACTATTGTTCAGTTATCTTTATCAGCAGTACACACCCATAAAACAGATCAGATCAGATCCCAGAATCTGCATTTGAGGCACAAGAGTTCCCTACGCTCAGGCCAGCCCCCAGTTTCAACACTCAAGACTTCCTTGTGTGCTTGTGCCCCCAACCACAGAAGCCACAACTGTAAACAAAGAGCTTCAAGACAGAAAACTGGAACCAGATCATTACTTGCTACTCACCCTGTCTCCGGATTAAGACTGCCCCCCCTCGATCCTACACTTTGGGAAGGACCTGAAAAACCTCTCTCTTCCCAGAACAGCTCACCAATCACTGATCGCTCCACTCAACCCTTTCTCCACCGCTCACCTCCCCATTCCAGCTCCTCTGATACCCCGCAAGCTATTTGTAATCCGTAAGTGTGTCCCCTTAAAACAGCGCTCTGTTGCTTCCCAGGTAGAATTGACTTTTATGAACCCCATACACACTCACTCCCTCCCATCTTTTCGGGCTCAAACCACATACATTTTTTTGCTATTCTGCAACTACCTCTCAAATTACCCCTATGTCAGGGTCAGCTATCTGATCTGGTAAAGAGGGGTTGGTGACCCATCTCAGCCTAGGGTTGCAAGGCCTACCACAGGGGTACCCAGAGCCAGTCCTGCCCCAGAGGCGGGGTGTGGGAGTTGGGAGGGCTTCAGTCCCTATCCCTTCTTTTTGTTCTACCTTGTCTTGCCCCATGCATGTACTGCAGGATGCTCGTCAATCTGTGACCGTTTCCCCTAGGATACTACAGTTCCCAGAAGACCCTGTGGGGGAAGAAAGAGCAAACAGTCCGGCCAGGAGAGAAACCGCAAGAGAGCTCCAGGCAGCAGAGCAACTCATCCACCAAACAGGCCGTCTCAAAAGCCTGCATGACCTAAACGCCAACAATGACTACACCCAACCGTAGCCCACAAAGCGCTCCGTTCAGCTGGCCAAGGCGCTCGCCCACAATGATGATTCTGCTACCTGTTTAAAAGCAGTGGGTGGCCCTGTTGCCGAGAACCTGCAGACGCGAGTATCAGAAAGGGGCAGGTTTTAAGACTCCCATCATTTTTTCACTCACCTGTAACACCTCCCATTGGAAATAAGAAGCCAGTGGTTGGTTCGTGGGTCTAGGTGAGGGAGGCAGCCAATGGAGAGGCAAAGGGGAGGATGAGAAGGGGGACAAAAATCAGGAAGGTGTGTGTTAGTTAAATAAGGTATAATATGATAGGGCAGGAGCAGTGCAACAAAGAGCCCATGCATTTTCCAGCAGCTAGGTAAGCCGGATGGCTCCTATGCACGCCGCTTCCTGAAATAGGATTTCCATTTCTAAATTTGCGGAAAGGCCACGCCTTGACCCGTTCTGCACCGCCTGATTTAGCATTTCAACATCAGCTCACATGCAGCATCTCCCCTGCCTATATCCAGCCGACCTCCATTCTTCACCATGAGGCAAACACCTTCTAAGATGGCCGCTCGCTGATCCGGCAGACCAGTAGCACACTGAAATCTTCAGCTGCACCAACCCGGCCACCGATTGGCCGTTGCCCCATACTTCTTGGCCAAAGAGAGCCGGCCTCCACACGAAGGCAGAAACCCAATGGCTACCCCTGTCTTGATCCTGTCCGGAGCCGTAGGAGCCTGGACCCTGACCGCTGCCCTCCGCTTTGCTCCAGGTAAGCCACCCACCATCTTCACCAGTCAACTGAACACTTACCTTTCTGGTCGCCCCTACATCATTGCACGCCGTCTCTCTTTGTGCATACATGACTCCTATGACCTCTATAGAACCGTGAGACTGCAATAGCCGCACACTGGCACCCCACTTCTTAAAAGTGCAGCTATTATAGTGATTTGCAGTCCCCACCGCTGTAACATTGCAACGTTTAACTTAACTAACATGCCATAGCATATACATACACTTTGCAATGTAACATATGCAAGTGCACATTGTGTTATTGAATGCATGCTCGATCTAAACACCTAGATTTACTTCGCACTGCCACTAAGCTGTTAATGTTGCTCAGCCGCCTCACATTCTGCCATCTTGTGTTCACAGCACACCCTTATAAATATATGCATTCTGTACCCATCCGAGTATCCTCAATTGCTCTAGGTGTACTGCACCTTCCCAAATGTGTGCTCGGCAGCAGCTATAGCATTAAGTGTAAAACTGTACTAGCATTCTCGGTCCGCACCTATTGAAAGCTATTCCTTACACCCTTAGATAGCATTGTCACTGCCGCCACTACCTGGCACTGCAATGCCCATTGTTGCCTCCACCCAATTTGTACTAGCCCCTGCTGTGTACCTTGCATGATCCCAGGCTAGACCTGACAACGTACCTCTGCCCTATTGTGCCCGGCCTAGAGCGGGTTTGCCACTGTGCCATAACTCAGCACCAGCATTTTGATGCCTACCCTGTTACTGCATTAATGCCTCTTCCCGATACCAAACCGGTACTAAGCTGGTAACCCTCTACTGCACATAATCAAGCTCGACTTACATTGACCTGTCACTTTCTACTGCGGTACCACCCATGCCCATGTTATCATGCGTGACTAGCCTGACCATGTGCTTTCGCCGTTATTTGGTACTGATATACCTCCATTGATATCTCACTGTATTGATGCAATCATCTGATAACTGTGGCCTTACCGTTTACCTCGACATTGTCCCTCTGCCTCACTGCCACCACTATGCTACTCTGGCTCTTCTGTATCATGTTCCCATTTTGTTTCACACATAACGATGTACCCTGTAGCAGTAATAGCTACATAGCATATAAAAACGGCTTAGCTAGACCTGCCTGCCCAAGGTATCACCCCATAGCCTGCCCTACACCTTTCCTGCCCACTACACCAGCCTTCCCTATAAGCTACCATCATGTCTGCCCCACCCACAGTAGTGTCCATTCAGCTGGCTCTCCAGCCCAAAGTAATATTGATAGTCCTAGCATGAGCCCACCAGGCCCAACTCATGGTCGCAGCCCCATTAGATCTACTGTCCAAACAGACATACACACCACCACTCCCTACTTGACTGAGCGCAATAACAGACTTGGTGCCAGAATCTTCAACAATACTAGGAGCTATCCGGCCAACTCGCCCACCAATACCAACAACCTGACTGCAATCTCTAACAACCTGAAGTCACTGCCTATAAAAGGAGCACTTCTAATTGTTAGATCCCCAGTCGCCCACTCTACAGAGACCGCCGACCTCATCCTGTCCAACAACCTGGACTTCCTTGCAGTGACTGAAACCTGGCTGCACGATGCTGCGGGCCCATCTCTAACGTTAGCTATCCGTGACAACTATGCCATCATCAGAGCAGACAGACCCAACGCTCGTGGAGGTGGTGTAGCTATCATATTCAAGTCCTCTCTTGACATTAGACTAGTCACCTCCTCCTCGCTAAAATCATGTGACAACCTCACAGTCAAATGGCAAGCCTCCCCAAGAGCACTATTACCTTGCATCTAATATACAGACCCTCATGTCGCCTGGATCATTTGAAGAAGGTATCACATCCCTAATAGCTGAAAATTCTAAACCCTCAGCTCAAATCATCATCCTTGGGGACTTCAATCTCAGGTTTAACGACGCTCTTGGCACCCACACTACCTCCTTGTCCATTGCACTATCAGAGCATTGCCTCATACAACTTTGCTCCAAGCCCAGCCATACGAAAGGTAGGACTCTCGACTGGGTAGCTGCCATTAATTGCAACATCACCCTTAAGGACCCTCTACCTCTTGTCTGGTGGAACCACCTTCTCCTCTCGTTAGATATCAATATCAATAACCTAGTGCCCAAACAGACCTTTATTGCACCGGCCTGCCCAACTAGGAATAAGAGCAACATCACAGCTGAAGCTCTAATACCTCTGGTAGTCCCCAGTCTGAACGCTCTGCCAGACACAGATGACTTAAACCTGCTAGTCAACACCTACAACGACTCCATGTCCAAAGCTATCGACATCATTGCCCCGCTGAAAATGCGCAAAGGTAAACCAAAAGCTCACCTGAACTCTTGGTACACTCCTGAACTGAAACTTCTCAGACAACAAAAAAGCAAACTAGAAACACTGTGGAAAACTACTCCCTCTCCAGATAATAAAACTAAGCTCACTAACATTACCACTCTCTACAAAAATAAGATAATATGTGCCAAAAAAGAATCCTACAACTCTAGGATAACCCAGGCAGGCTCCAGCATGAGAGAACTATTTAATATATTGAAGGAACTTGAAAACCCCAACCCACCCACAGATACCTGCACTAAGGATAAACCCTGGTGCACAGGCATCCAGAATGCCCTCGCCAATAAAATCACGGGGCTCCAAACCAAAATTAAAAATAAACGACAACAACTCACCTCAAGCTCAACTCCCAGTCCAACCCCACCATCGCTCACTGTTATCAACTCAGGCTTTACTTTAAAAAAGGTAACTATATCCGAAGTACAAAAAAGTATTGCCTCCCCGAAACCCTCTAACTGTAAAAGGGACAGCTGCCCCGCCCAGATCATAAAAGACGCAGCCAGGGATCTATCCCCGTTCATCACCAAACTAATAAACCTATCATTCACCAGCAACTCTATACCAACCAACTATAGACCCATCACCACTGACCCTTTCTTACAAAAAATCCTAGACAGAGTGGCCTACATACAAATTCAAAAATACCTAGAAACCAAGCAACTACTAGGAATCTGTCAATCAGGCTTTCGTCCTCAACATGGGACAGAAACGGCCCTTGTTGATCTCAAAAGTCAGACTGACGAACTCAAAGATAAAGGTAGGGCTGCCATCCTCCTTCTTTTAGACCTCTCTGCTGCTTTTGACCTGGTTGACCACAAAATCCTTTGTAACCACATGTCAACAGCAGCACACTTTTCCCATTCGGCTATCTCATGGATCCAATCCTTCCTCAATAACAGGACCATGCGGGTCTTCTCTCCACTAGCAGCGGCCGACCTGATTCCCATCACCTGTGGTGTCCCACAAGGTTCCTGTATTTCGCCCACTTTGTATAACATCTTTACAAAGCCTTTTATTCGACAAGCTGGACATATGGGTGTCACCTACACCAACTATGCAGATGACACCCAGATACTCCTAACTCTATCCGGTAACTACAATACGGACATCAGCCGGATCAACAAAGTCTTCTGCGTTATTCAGGCATGGATGGCCACACATGGCCTCTGCCTGAATGATGACAAGACTGAATTGCTCCTTGTCGGATCCCCCAATACCATCCAGAAACTTAGTCCCAGCTATACTAACTTCACCATTGACGGTAATACTATTCCCATCGCTAAAGGTGTAAAAACCCTTGGTTTCTATCTAGATACCAATAGCAACCTATCCAAACACATCAATATGACTGCCTCAGCCACAGCCTACACAGGTAAGCTGATTAGGGCCTGCAGACCGCTGCTATCCACCAATAGCTGCCTCACACTAGCCAGAGCACTTATTCAGTCCAAACTTGACTACTGCAATGGCTTATTTGCAGGTGCAAACAAATCCGTAATCAACAAATTACAGGTCCTCCAAAGTAACGCACTCCGAGCTGCTCTTAATATTCCTAGCAGAGAACACATCTCTGCTATTAGAAAATCATGTAAATAGCTCTCCATCCAACAAAAAGTCGATCTAAAAACTATATGCCTCACTTACAAAGCCCTCAACCACCTTGCCCCGCCCTATCTAACTGACAAATTTACCTTGAAACCCACCACCAGAATCAGCCGATCCACTAACACACTAAGCCTGGTGGTGCCTAAATATTCCAGCAAAAGAGCCGGCGGATCCAGTTTCCCGGTCTTAGCCGCCCCACTTTGGAACACACTTCCACTGGACATCAAATCTATCCCTACCTTTCAACCATTTAGAGCCCAGGTCATCACCTGGCTACTGAACAAATAACTAACACCACCTCAGGTCCTTTAGGACACCTCACATACGCACCAGAATGCACCCACTACCACCGCACGCCCAATGACACAGCCTCCATAAATCCGTCTCTTATGTACTCATTACAAATGTATTGTGAAATTTTACACCTCTGATTGCTCATGTATCCATTGTATATTTGTAACTGGATAAACTTTGTATATCTGTAAACTGTATACATTTGGCACTATTGCTCCTATGTATATACTTGCCATGGAACCATATTCTTGAGCGCCCATATACCCTGGGTCTGGAGCGCTTTATAAATAAAATAAACAAACAAACAACGCGTCTATATACAAGTGTTTCAGGCGCAACAAGGTAAGGGAGAGGGAACAATGGGAAGACAGAACAACGATCTTACTAGGCCAGGTGACATTGAGATTGCGCAAGTGCAGGCAGGAGGGCTGGGGAAAAGTGTGA
Source organism: Ambystoma mexicanum (assembly GCF_040938575.1). Taxonomy (NCBI): domain Eukaryota; kingdom Metazoa; phylum Chordata; class Amphibia; order Caudata; family Ambystomatidae; genus Ambystoma; species Ambystoma mexicanum. The sequence continues at coordinate 1,524,496,227 of NC_090922.1, read as the reverse complement.
GTGGAAAGGGGAGGGGGAAGTGCAGTACATGGGATCAAACAATAAAAAAGTGCTTCCAGCTGGTGGCAAGTGCAAGGGTAAGTGCAGACAGCAGTTGTCCAAGTGCAGGTAGGGAGACTGTAGGGTTACAGATACAGACCCAAGTGCAAGGGTTGCCAGGCAGGGCAGTGCAGGTGTGCAACTGGCAGGGAGGGGATCTGGGCTCTAGATCAGAGGGTAGCCAGGTGACCAGTGTAGTTTCAGTTTCAGCCAGGAATTCAGCAGGGGAGAGGAAGCGAGAAGGCAGAAGCAAAGAGGAAAGTCTTGAGGTGCTCCAGGAACCGGAGATTTTTCTCCTCAAGTTTCAGAGAGGCAGGGAGGCTGTTCCAGAGGTAGGCCCCAACCAAAGAAAGAGAACTACCACCAACCCATTGCTTGGAGAAGCAACTGACCCTGATGGAGTTGGAGGCACAGGAGCAAAGAGCTCGAGTAGGAAGATATTTACGAAGAGAGAGTTGTAGGTATTGAGGCACCAGAAGACCTTGTGGACAATGCAGAGGGTCTTGAACGTAATCCTCGCAGCCACTGGAAGCCAGTGCAGAGATGTCAATGCAGGAGAGATACGATCCCTGGGCTTGAGGCCGAGGACAAGTCTCGCATTCCAGTTCTGGATGAGTTGCAGAGGGTGGAGAGTAGTAGAGGGCAGATTTAGAAAGAGGCTGTTGCAGTAGTCCAGACTAGTGAGGACCAGAGCTCTGGAAACAGTGATCTTCTGGGGAAAGGAGAGGAAAGGAAGAATATCCCTGACGAGGTGCAGTTGGTATTGTGACTTAGAGACATCAGAGATGTGAGGAGAAAAGGAGAGTGTGGAGTTGAAGATGACACTGAGGTTCTTAGCCTTAAATGTGGGAGCAGGAAGAGGGCCAAGGGAGGCCGGTCAGAGAGTGACAGCAAAGGAGGGAGCAGATGTGCCTATGAGGAGAATCTCCGTTTTAGTGGCAATTAAGGCAGAGATCATTGGCAGCACACCACTCCTGGATAGCAGTCAGAGATGAGAGAGGGAGAAGAGTGGCGGAAGGGAGCCTGAAAATGAGTTGAGTGTCATCCGCATAGCACTGAAAGTTGGAGCAGAGAGTGGCAATGCGGTGGGCAAGAGGTGCCAGGTATTGGTTGAACAGTCGGGGAGAGAGGCCAGCTTTTCCAGGAGTTTGCCCAGGAAAGGAGTGATGGAGATTGGGCAATAGTTAGCCGGGCAGGAGATGTCAGCTGAGGGTTTCTTGAGAAGAGGGTGCACAAGAGAGTGCTTCAGGGGGGAAGGGAAGGCTCCAGTGGCGAAGGAGCTGTTGCCGAGGTCAGCCCGGACAGGAGCAAGGGTGTCAATGTGGTCCTTGATGGTTTTGGACGAACAGGGGAGAACCTGTTTTGATGAGACTTTCATAGATCAAACCTGTCTAGAAACCTTGTCAGGGGAGAACAGAGGAAAGGCAGAGAAGGCGGGAGGAGAGGTGACAACAGGGGGACCAGAGGTAGAGCAGAGATTAAAAAGGGAGGAGGGGGAGAGGACGAGAGAGAGGACAGGATGTCCTGAGCTTTAGAGATGAAATTAGAAGCCAGTGCCATGCAGAGGGCTTGGGATGGGACAGAAGAGGTACAGACTGCAGCAGAGTTGGCCAGCTCCTTGCAGATTTTAAAGAGTTCGGCAGAGTTGTTGGATGCCGCAGAGATGCAGGCTTGGATGTGGGCTCTCTTATTGGTGCAGACAGATAGCCGGTATTGCCTTTGGAGCAGGTGGCAGGCCAGTTTGTCAGAGGATGTACCAGAAGCAAGCCATTTCCTCTCAGCCACTCTGGACTTGCGTTTAAGGGTGACGAGGTCTGAGTCATACCAGGAGTTGCATTTGGCTTTGGGCTTCAAGTGGATCAGCATGACAGGGGCAAGTACATCAAGAATATCAGAGATAGAAGAGTGGAGCATGGAAAGGGCTGTGTCAGGGTGGGAGTCAGCCAGAAGGCGCGAGGGGGGTGAGAAAGTGGCAGTGAAAGCCTCAACTGACACGCGCCTGATAGGTCAGATAACCCAGAAGGTAGGTGGCAGTGCTGGAGTTGGCTTGGCCTGAAGGGTAGAGGGGGTGAGATGGGAGGAAAGGGGAAAGTGATCACTCCAGAAGAGAGGAGTGGTGAGAGGGAGAGGTCTGAAGAGGTCTGAAGAGATCAGAACATCCAGAGTGTGCCCTGCAGAGCGAGTCGGGCCGGAGGGGAGAATAGAAAGAGAGAGAGAGTCACATAGCCGATAGATGGTAGCCACAGTAAGGTAATGGCAAGGAGAGAGAGAAAGCCTGCAGACAAGGCATTCAAAAGAGGAGTAGACCTGCGTAGGAATGACAGACGCAGGAATCCACTCCGGGAAGATCAGGGCTACACCCCCTCCAGAACGGTTGGATCTGACACGGAGAGGATCTTGTAGTCATTACGGAGGAGAGTGTCAAAGCTTGTGACAGAGCTGGGCGTGAGCCATGTCTCCTTGGGACCAAGGACATCGAGGTCAAGTTCTTCCAAGAAGCGGCAGATGTCAGAGGAGTGTTTGACAGCTGAGCGAGAGTGGCAATATGGAGAAGGTTACCATCCTTGAAAGACTTCCGGGGAGGACTACAAATCAGAGGTACAGCCTGCAGAGGTGTAGAAGGAGCCCGAGGGGGGGGGCAGAAGATACAGGAGGAGTGGGCAAGGTAGCCAAGGAGCAGACAGGGAGGGAGGCAAGGAAGCCTTGGAAGCCTTGGAATGGAGAGAAGGGACAGCAGGAGAAGAAAGGAAATTGATGAGGCGCAGGAAGCATCTATCAAAGAGGAGAAGGTTGGCCTGAGGGACCACGCAAATCGGTGGCGCGACGGGAGGCAAGAAGGAGAGGGCATGGAGACGTGCACAGTCGAGAATGCGAGGGATCACACGGTCGGGGGACGTGCAGCGCAAACAGAGGGCGCAAGGGTGGAGTGCGATGGGCCATGCAGGTAAGGAGGCTAGGCACGCACGAAGCGAGGGTGGAGGTGGCTGCGGTGTGCGCGTACAAGCAGTGTTAGAGGGTGCGGGAAGGGGGCTAAGAAGTGTGGAGGAGCAAGCAAACTCCCCACTTCTAACTTGGTGGCCACAGGCAGCAGGGTGAATCCTCTGCATTTAAGTCTATGCCGCAGACCCCTTCGTCGCCAAACACCTACGTCGCTCAACACTGCGGCCTTGCCCTGTGAGGGCTTTGCCGCAGAGCGTCTGAACCTCGGATTTGATGGGCTCGATAGCATGGATGTAACAAACATGTTACGTGGAGTCCAGCGTCTCCTGCAAACCTGCTTCGCTCAACACTGCAGCCTTGTCCTGCGAGGGCTTTGACGCAGAGTGTCCGAACCTCGCATTTTATAGCTCAGTAGTGTGGATGTAACAAATGTTTTACGTGGAAATCAGGCAGCATCTCCTGCGAACCTGCGTCTCTCAACACTGCAGCCTTGTCATGTGATGGCTTTGACGCAGAGTGTCTGACCCTCGCATTTTATAGGCTCGGTAGCGTGGACGTAAGAAACGTGTTAGGTTGAAATCAGGCAGCATCTTCTGCAAACCTGCATCGCTCAACACTGCAGCCTTGTCCTGCGAGGTCAAGGAAACAGAAGGAGGACCAAGAGACCAGGCGGAGGAAGGTCAGCAGAGAATAGCACGGAAGGGAATTTGTGAAGAAGTGTGCAAGGTGAGGTATTGGTTGGGCATAGAAAGTGCGCGTGGATTGTGCAAGAGTGAGACTATGCTTAGGGAGTGCATTGTAAGGTGAGTGGAAGAGAGAAAGGAGGGTGCCTGGGAGAGAAGGTGTGGGTGGCGAGTAGAGAGGCAGTACTGGTAAAGTGGAGAGGAGAGTAGTCATAGTAGAAGTAGTGTTGGTAGTGGAAGTAAGAGACCGAGTCAGGCAGGAGTATCTGAAAGGCACCCATTATTCCAGACACCTTTGGGGACCAGACGGCTTCCAGAGGGAGTCAGAAAGATCATACGCTTGGTTTTAGGCCTTCACGTTCAGTCAAACAGTTATTAGATAGAAGAGTTTACCAGTCTCTAGTGAGAAGCCTGGGTTTGAGGGACGGCTGGGCTAGAGATGGAAAGGCCGGCAGTAGACTGGCGAGAGAGGGGTGGCCACCAGCGAGCCCTATGACCAAACTAACAATAATACCCCTTGAACTGTCTTAGAGAGTTGGTGTGTACTTGAGGCCATCTGTGACACCCCCATCACACTCACAGACCCCCTCTCTCTCTCGTAAGCTGAGCTACTCACGGAACCCTTCTTCGCCACTTACAGAAGACCCCCCTCCCCCATTTCCCACTACTCACTGAAACCTGAGATTTTTGCTGCACACATATTCCCAGTTTTCCACACCCTATGCCCAATGTTGCGGCCACTCTACACAACACCTCCTACCCATAGCGTCCCACCAGCAGCAGAGTCCCTTCAGGTGCCCCTCTTAAAAGTCTTCATCCATTGCCTGCCAATCTCTGATGCACCTCGCCACCCCCCAACCAACAATCATCTTTCACACTGGCTGGGACAGGTTTTTGGGGTCAAATTCCTACTAATGTGATACTACTCAAGACCATTTAGCTGTTCTGTTACCAATAGAGATTGGTGGGGGGCATGGGGTCGGGGGTGCATTAGTATTGGAAAGGAGACGGGGACACCCCTCTATCTCCCTCCCAGACCCACCACTATGCCTCCACTGTGTACAAAGGCCCCGCCTTCTTAGTCCTATTTGGAAAGGGTGGCATTGCATTTTTTAACTGCTTTGGTTATCCTGCTTCTTTTGGGCTAGCGGAGGACTGCATTTATTTGGGAGACTCGGATACCTTGGCTTGAACACCAACTGGAGAATAACCCAGAGAGGATTAATGGCGATCTCCGACTGTGTAGGAGGGGTCCACAGCGCTGCATGCACCCTGATGCCTTGCCATTTCTCCCAGTCCCCGCCACAGTGTTCAGTCCCCACTGCGTGCGTGGAGTCCACAGCCCTGCATGCACCCTGATACTTCCAGCCTATTGGCAATGTCCCCTCCACCGTGTGCATGCCCCACTGCGTTACTGTGATCCACAGCGCTGCATGCACCCTGATGCCTTGCCATCTTTCCCTGTCCCTGACACAGTGTTCAGGCTCCACTGCGTGGGTGGAGTCCACAGCCCTGCATGCACCCTGATACTTCCAGCCTATTGGCAATGTCCCCTCCACCGTGTGCATGCCCCACTGCGTTACTGTGATCCACAGCGCTGCATGCACCCTGATGCCTTGCCATCTTTCCCTGTCCCTGACACAGTGTTCAGGCTCCACTGTGTGGGTGGAGTCCACAGCCCTGCATGCACCCTGATGCCTTGCCATGTCTCCCTGATACTTCCAGCCTATTGCCAATGTCCCCGCCACAGTGTGCATGCCCCACTGCGTTACTGTGATCCACAGCGCTGCATGCACCCTGATGCCTTGCCATCTTTCCCTGTCCCTGACACAGTGTTCAGGCTCCACTGCGTGGGTGGAGTCCACAGCCCTGCATGCACCCTGATGCCTTGCCATGTCTCCCCGATACTTCCAGCCTATTGCCAATGTCCCCGCCACAGTGTGCATGCCCCACTGCGTTACTGTGATCCACAGCGCTGCATGCACCCTGATGCCTTGCCATCTTTCCCTGTCCCTGACACAGTGTTCAGGCTCCACTGCGTGGGTGGAGTCCACAGCCCTGCATGCACCCTGATGCCTTGCCATGTCTCCCTGATACTTCCAGCCTATTGGCAATGTCCCCTCCACCATGTGCATGCCCCACTGCGTTACTGTGATCCACAGCGCTGCATGCACCCTGATGCCTTGCCATCTTTCCCTGTCCCTGACACAGTGTTCAGTCCCCACTGCGTGGGTGGAGTCCACAGCCCTGCATGCACCCTGATGCCTTGCCATGTCTCCCTGATACTTCCAGCCTATTGCCAATGTCCCCGCAACAGTGTTCAGGCCCCACTGCGTTACTGTGATCCACAGCGCTGCATGCACCCTGATGCCTTGCCATCTTTCTCTGTCCCCGCCACAGTGTTCAGTCCCCACTGCGTGGGTGGAGTCCACAGCTATGCATGCACCCTGATGCCTTGCCATGTCTCCCTGATACTTCCAGCCTATTGCCAATGTCCCCGCCACAGTGTGCATGCCCCACTGCGTTACTGTGATCCACAGCGCTGCATGCACCCTGATGCCTTGCCATCTTTCCCTGTCCCTGACACAGTGTTCAGGCTCCACTGCGTGGGTGGAGTCAACAGCCCTGCATGCACCCTGATGACTTGCCATGTCTCCCTGATACTTCCACCCTATTGGCAATGTCCCTGCACAGTGTTCAGGCCCCACTACGTGGGTGGAATCCACAGCCCTGCATGCACCCTGATGCCTTGCCATGTCTCCCTGATACTTCCAGCCTATTGCCAATGTCCCCGCCACAGTGTTATGGTCCCACTGTGTGTGGGGGTCCACAGTGTTGCATGCACCCTGATGCTTTGCCACCTCTCCCTGCCCCTGCCACAGTGTTCAGGCCCCACTGCGTGAGTGTGATCCACAGCCCTGCATGCACCCTGATGCTTCACCATCTCTCCCTGTCCCCGCCACAGTGTTCAGGCTCCACTGCGTGGGTGGAGTCCACAGCCCTGCATGCACCCTGATGCCTTGCCATGTCTCCCTGATACTTCCAGCCTATTGCCAATGTTCCTGCCACATTGTTCAGGCCCCACTGTGTGCGGGGGGTCCACAGTGTTGCATGCACCCTGATGCTTTGCCACCTCTCCCTGCCCCTGCCACAGTGTTCAGGCCCCACTGCGTGAGTGTGATCCACAGCCCTGAATGCACCCTGATGCTTCACCATCTCTCCCTGTCCTCGCCACAGTGTTCAGGCTCCACTGCGTGGGTGGAGTCCACAGCCCTGCATGCACCCTGATGCCTTGCCATGTCTCCCTGATACTTCCAGCCTATTGCCAATGTTCCTGCCACATTGTTCAGGCCCCACTGTGTGCGGGGGGTCCACAGTGTTGCATGCACCCTGATGCTTTGCCACCTCTCCCTGCCCCTGCCACAGTGTTCAGGCCCCACTGCGTGAGTGTGATCCACAGCCCTGCATGCACCCTGATGCTTCACCATCTCTCCCTGTCCTCGCCACAGTGTTCAGGCTCCACTGCGTGGGTGGAGTCCACAGCCCTGCATGCACCCTGATGCCTTGCCATGTCTCCCTGATACTTCCAGCCTATTTCCAATGTTCCTGCCACATTGTTCAGGCCCCACTGTGTGCGGGGGTCCACAGTGTTGCATGCACCCTGATGCTTTGCCACCTCTCCCTGCCCCTGCCACAGTGTTCAGGCCCCACTGCGTGAGTGTGATCCACAGCCCTGCATGCACCCTGATGCTTCACCATCTCTCCCTGTCCTCGCCACAGTGTTCAGGCTCCACTGCGTGGGTGGAGTCCACAGCCCTGCATGCACCCTGATGCCTTGCCATGTCTCCCTGATACTTCCAGCCTATTGCCAATGTTCCTGCCACAGTGTTCAGGCCCCACTGAGTGTGGGGGTCCACAGTGTTGCATGCACCCTGATGCTTTGCCACCTCTCCCTGCCCCTGCCCCAGTGTTCAGGCCCCACTGCGTGAGTGTGATCCACAGCCCTGCATGCACCCTGATGCTTCACCATCTCTCCCTGTCCCCGCCACAGTGTTCAGGACCCACTGTGTGTGTGTGGGGGCCACAGTGCTGCATGCACCCTGATGCTTTGCCACCTCTTCCTGCCCCTGCCACAGTGTTCAGGCCCCACTGCGTGAGTGTGATCCACAGCCTTGGATGCACCCTGATGCTTTGTCATCTCTCCCTGTCCCCGCCACAGTGTTCAGGCCCCACTGTGTGTGTGGGGGGGCCACAGTGCTGCATGCACCCTGATGCTTTGCCACCTCTTCCTGCCCCTGCCACAGTGTTCAGGTTCCACTGCGTGAGTGTGATCCGCAGCCCTGCATGCACCCTGATGCTTTGCCACATCTCCCACCCCTGCCACAGTGTTCAGGCCCCACCGTGTGGAAACTGTTCATCCACTCGCCACTAAGGCCACAGCCCATCGAACACCCCAATACCCTCTCCCCAACCTGTGCTGTGGATCCTCCACACTTTCTCATGCCCTGCCCTACCCCTAGGTCCTGAGCCCACTACCCTCCGTGCAAGGCCCTCCACACCCCCCACACGACCGTCCCATCCTGTTCCCAGGTTCCATTTAATAGGAGGGTTGCCTCTGTCACCCAACGCGCGCCTCAAACCCCGAGCCACGAAAATACACAAAAGAAAACAATGTCAAAAGTAAATGCCAGGGAGGGCGCAGGGAGTGCACATTGCTGACAAGTGAAAGGCGTGCATGGAGCGCCTGCCATCAGCTGAGAGCAGCCGTGCGCCCGCCCACCACCTCGACAATGCTGCCTTTGACAATGTAGTCCCCGCCGCACCCCCCGCAAGAGCTGGGGCTCCAGAAGCCCTGCCTCAGAGGGCGGGGTGGGTGATGGGAAACAAGACAGGGGAAGGGAGACACGGAAAAGAAAGGGGGGAGGGCGAGTAGGCCAGCAAAGAAGAACAGAGGAGGTGAAGGGCAGGGAAGAGCAGAGGCAGAGAGGGGCAGGGAAGAGCAGAGGCAGAGAAGGGCAGGGAGAGAGGGCAGGGAAGAGCAGAGGAGGCGAAGGGCAGCGTGGAGGGCAGGGGAGAGAGGGCAGGGAAGAGCAGAGGGAGAGAAAGGCAGGGAGAGAAGGGCAGGGAAGAGCAGAGGCAGAGAAGGGCAGGGAGAGAGGGGCAGGGAAGAGCAGAGTAGGGCAGGGAAGAGAGGCAGGGAAGAGCAGAAGGAGAGAAGGGCAGGGAAGAGCAGAGGAGGCGAAGGGCAGCGTGGAGGGCAGGGGAGAGAGGGCAGGGAAGAGCAGAGGGAGAGAAGGGCAGGGAAGATGGGCACGGGAGAGCAGAGGAGGGGAAGGGCAGCAAAGAAGGGCAGGGGAGAGAGGGGCAGGGAAGAGCAGAGGGAGAGTAGGGCAGCAAAGAGGGGCAGGGAAGAGCAGAGGAGGTGAAGGGCAGCAGGGAGGGCAGGGGAGAGGGGCAGGGAAGAGCAGAGGCAGAGAAGGGCATGGAGAGAGGGCAGGGAAGAGCAGAGGAGGCGAAGGGCAGCGTGGAGGGCAGGGGAGAGAGGGCAGGGAAGAGCAGAGGGAGAGAAGGGCAGGAAGAGAAGGGCAGGGAAGAGCAGAGGCAGAGAAGGGCAGGGAGAGAGGGGTAGGGAAGAACAGAGTAGGGCAGGGAAGAGAGGCAGGGAAGAGCATAGGAGCTGAAGGCCAGCGTGGAGGGCAGGGGAGAGAGGCAGAGAAGGGCAGGGAAGAGCAGAGGGAGAGAAGGGCAGGGAAGAGTGGCAGGGAAGAGCAGAAGGAGAGAAGGGCAGGTAAGAGGGGCAGGGAAGAGCGGAGGAGGTGAAGGTCAGCAGGGAGGGCAGGGGAGAGAGGGCAGGGAAGAGCAGAGGCAGCGAAGGGCAGCAAAGAAGGGCAGGGGAGAGAGGGGCAGGGAAGAGCAGAGGGAGAGTAGGGCAGCAAAGAGGGGCAGGGAAGAGCAGAGGAGGTGAAGGGCAGCACGGAGGGCAGGGGAGAGAGGGCAGGGAAGAGCAGAGACAGAGAAGGGCAGGGAAGAGCAGAGGGAGAGAAGGGCAGGGAAGAGGGGCAGGGAAGAGCAGAGGAGGTGAAGGGCAGCAGGGAGGGCAGGGGAGAGAGGGCAGGGAAGAGCAGAGACAGAGAAGGGCAGGGAAGAGCAGAGAGAGAGAAGGGCAGGGAAGAGGGGCACGGGAGAGCAGAGGAGGGGAAGGGCAGCAGGGAGGGCAGGGGAGAGAGGGCAGGGAAGAGCAGAGGCAGAGAAGGGCAGGGAAGAGGGGCAGGGAATAGCAGAGGCAGAGAAGGGCAGGGAAGAGGGACAGGGAAGAGCGGAGGAGGTGAAGGGCAGCAGGGAGGGCAGGGGAGAGAGGGCAGGGAAGAGCAGAGGCAGCAAAGGGCAGCAAAGAAGGGCAGGGGAGAGGGGCAGGGAAGAGCAGAGGGAGAGTAAGGCAGCAAAGAAGGGCAGGGAAGAGCAGAGGAGGTGAAGGGCAGCGGGGAGGACAGGGGAGAGAGGGCAGGGAAGAGCAGAGGCAGAGAAGGACAGGGAAGAGGGGCAGGGAAGAGCAGAGGCAGAGAAGGGCAGAGAAGAGGGACAGACAAGAGTAGAGGGGTGAACGGTAGGAAAGAGGGGCAGGGAAGAGCAGAGGCAGAGAAGGGCAGCAGGGAGGGCAGGGGAGAGAGGGACAGGGAAGAAGGCCAGGGGAGAGAGGGGTAGGGAAGAGCCGAGGGAGAGAAGGGCAGGTCAGAGAGGGGCAGGGAAGAGCGGAGGGAGAGAAGAGCAGCAGGGAGGGCAGGGGAGAGCAGAGGGAGAGAAGGGCAGCAGGCAGGGCAGGGGAGAGTGGGCAGGGAAGAGCAGAGGAAGAGAAGGGCAGCAGGCAGGACAGGGGAGAGAGGGCAGGGAAGAGCAGAGGCAGAGAAGGGCAGCAAAGAAGGGCAAGGGAGAGAGGGGCGGGGAAGAGCAGAAGAAGAGAAGGGCAGCAGGGAGGGCAGGGGAAAGAGGGGCAGGGAAGAGCAGAGGTAGAGAAGGGCAGCAGGGAGGGCAGGGGAGAGAGGGGCAGGGAAGAGCAAAGGTAGATAAGGGCAGGGAGGAGCAGAGGAGGTGAAGGGCAGCAGGGAGGGCAGGGAAGAACAGAGGTAGAGAAGGGCAGGGAAGAGCAGAGGTAGAGAAGGGCAGGGAGGAGAAGAGGAGGTGAAGGGCTGCAGGGAGGGCAGGGAAGAGCAGAGGGAGAGAAGGGCAGGGAAGAGGGGCAGGGAAGAGCAGAGGGAGAGAAGGGCAGGGAAGAGGGGCAGGGAAGAGCAGAGGGAGGGAAGGTCCGCAGGGAAGAGCAGAGGAGGTGAAGGGCAGGAGGGAGGGCAGGGGAGAGAGGGCAGGGAAGAGCAGAGGCAGAGACGGGCAGGGAAGAGCAGAGGCAGAGAAGGGTAGGGAAGAGTGACAGGGAAGAGCAGAGGGGTGAAGGGTAGGGAAGAGGGGCAGGGAAGAGCAGAGGCAGAGAAGGGCAGCAGGGAGGGGAGAGAGGGACAGGGAAGAAGGGCAGGGGAGAGAGTGGCAGGGAAGAGCAGAGGGAGAGAAGAGCAGGTCAGAGAGGGGCAGGGAAGAGCGGATGGATAGAAGAGCAGAAGGGAGGGCAGGGGAGAGAGGGGCAGGGGAGAGCATAGGGAGAGAAGAGCAGCAGGGAGTGCAGGGGAGATCAGAGGGAGATAAGGGCAGGGAGAGAGGGGCAGTGAAGAGCAGAGGAAGAGAAGGGCAGCAGGGAGGGCAAGGGAGAGAGGGCAGGGAAGAGCAGAGGCAGAGAAATGCAGCAAAGAAGGGCAGGGGAGAGAGGGGCAGGGAAGAGCAGAAGAAGAGAAGGGCAGAAGGGTGGGCAGGGGATAGAGGGGCAGGGAGAGAGCAGCAGGGAGGGCAGGGGAGAGGGGCAGGGAAGAGCATAGGGAGAGAAGAGCAGCAGGGAGGGCAGGGGAGAGCAGAGGGGGAGAAGGGCAGGGAAGAACAGAGGGAGAGAAGGGCAGCAGAGAGGGCAGGGAAGAGCAGAGGCAGAGAAGGGCAGCAAAGAAGGGAAGGGGAGAGAGGGGCAGGGAAGATCAGAAGAAGAGAAGGGCTGCAGGGAGGGCAGGGGAGAGAGGGGCAGGGAACATCATAGGGAGAGAAGAGCAGCAGGGAGGGCAGGGGAGAGCAGAGGGAGAGAAGAGCAGGGAGAGGGGCAGGGAAGAACAGAGGGAGAGAAGGGCAGCAGGGAGGGCAGGGGAGAGAGGGCAGGGAAGAGCAGAGGCAGAGAAGGTCAGCAAAGAAGGGCAGGGGAGAGAGGGGCAGGGAAGAGCAGAAGAAGAGAAGGGCAGCAGGTAGAGTAGGGGAGAGGGGTAGGGAACAGCAGAGGTAGAGAAGGGTAGCAGGGAGGGCAGGGGAGAGAGGGACAGGGAAGAGCAGAGGTAGAGAAGGGCAGGGAAGAGGGGCACGGAAGAGCAGAGGTGGTGAAGGGCAGCAGAGAGGGCAGGGGAGAGAGGGCAGGGAAGAGCAGAGGGAGAGAATGGCAGGGAAGAGAGGCAGGGAAGAGCAGAGGTGGAGAAGGGCAGGGAAGAGGGGCAGGGAAGAGCAGAGGGGGTGAAAGGCAGCAGGAAGGGCAAGGGAGAGATGGCAGGGAAGAGCAGAGGCAGAGAAGGGCAGGGAAGAAGGGCAGGGAAGAGCAGAGGCAGAGAAGGGCAGAGAAGAGGGGCAGGGAAGAGCAGAGGGGTGAAGGGCAGGGGAGAGAGCGGCAGGGAAGAGCAGAAGATGAGAAGGGCAGAAGAGAGGGCAGGGGAGAGAGGGGCAGGGAGAGAGCAGCAGGGAAGAGCAGAGGGAGAGAAGGGCAGGTCAGAGAGGGGCAGGGAAGAGCAGAAGGTGAGAAGAGCAGCAGGGAGGGCAGGGGAGAGAGGGGCAGGGAAGAGCATAGGGAGAGAAGAGCAGCAGGGAGGGCAGGCGAGAGCAGAGAGGGAGAAGGTCAGGGAGAGGGGCAGGGAAGAACAGAGGGAGAAAAGGGCAGCAGACAGGGCAGGGGAGAGAGGGCAGGGAAGAGCAGAGGCAGAGAAGGGCAGCAAAGAAGGGAAGGGGAGAGAGGGGCAGGTAAGATCAGAAGAAGAGAAGAGCAGCAGGGAGGGCAGGGGAGAGAGGGGCAGGGAACAGCATAGGGAGAGAAGAGCACCAGGGAGTGCAGGGGAGAGCAGAGCGAGAGAAGAGCAGGGAGAGGGGCAGGGAAGAACAGAGGGAGAGAAGGGCAGCAGAGAGGGCAGGGAAGAGCAGAGGCAGAGAAGGGCAGCAAAGAAGGGCAGGGGAGAGAGGGGCAGGGAAGAGCAGAAGAAGAGAAGAGCAGCAGGTAGAGCAGGGGAGAGGGGCAGGGAACAGCAGAGGTAGAGAAGGGCAGCAGGGAGGGCAGAGGAGAGAGGGACAGGGAAGAGCAGAGGTAGAGAAGGGCAGGGAAGAGGGGCACGGAAGAGCAGAGGAGGTGAAGGGCAGGGAAGAAGGGCAGGGAAGAGCAGAGGGGGTGAAAGGCAACAGGGAGGGCAGGGGAGAGACGGCAGGGAAGAGCAGAGGCAGAGAAGGGCAGGGAAGAGGGGCAGGGAAGAGCAAAGGCAGAGAAGGACAGAGAAGAGGGGCAGGGAAGAGCAGAGGGGTGAAGGGCAGGGAAGAGGGGCAGGAAAGAGCAGAGGCAGAGAAGGGCAGCAGGGAGGACAGGGGAGAGAGGGGCAGGGAAGAAGGGCAGGGGAGAGAGCGGCAGGGAAGAGCAGAGGGAGAGAAGGGCAGGTCAGAGAGGGGCAGGGAAGAGCAGAGGGAGAGAAGAGCAGCAGTGAGGGCAGGGGAGAGCAGAGGGAGAGAAGGGCAGGGAGAGGGGCAGGGAAGAACAGAGGGAGAGAAGGGCAGCAGGGAGGGCAGTGGAGAGAGGGCAGGGAAGAGCAGAGGCAGAGAAAGGCAGCACAGAAGGGCAGGGGAGAGAGGGGAAAGGAAGAGCAGAGGTAGAGGGGGCAGGGAGGGGGGGCAGGGAAGAGCAGAGGAGGTGAAGGGCAGCATAGAGGGCAGGGGAGAGAGGGAAGGGAAGAGCAGAGGGAGAGAAGGGCAGGGAAGAGGGGCAGGGAAGAGCAGAGAAAGAGAAATGCAGGCAAGAGGGGCAGGGAAGAGCAGAGGGGTGAAGGGCATGGAAGAGGGGCAGGGAAGAGTAGAGAAGGGCAGCAGGGAGTGCAGAGGAGAGAGGGACAGGAAAGAAGGGCAGGGGAGAGAGGGGCAGGTTGGAGCAGAGGGAGAGAAGGGCAGGTCAGAGAGGGGCAGGGAAGAGCGGAGGGAGAGAAGAGCAGCAGGGATGGCAAGGGAGAGAGGGGCAGGGAAGAGCAGAGGGAGAGAGGGGCAGCAGGGAGGGCAGGGGAGAGAGGGCAGGGAAGAGCAGAGGCAGAGAAGGGCAGCAAAGAAGGGCAGGGGAGAGAGCGGCAGGAAAGAGCAGAAGAAGAGAAGGGCAGCGGGGAGGGCAGGGGAGAGAGGGGCAGGGAAGCACAGAGGTAGAGAAGGGCAGCAGGGAGGGCAGGGGAGAGAGGGGCAGGGAAGAGCAGAGATAGAGAAAGTCAGGGGAGAGGGGCAGGGAATAGCAGAGGAGGCGAAGGGCAGCAGGCAGGGAAGAGCAGGGGGAGAGAAGGGCAGGGAAGAGGGGCAGGGAAGAGCAGAGGGAGAGAAGGGCAGGGAAGAGGGGCAGGGGAGAGCAGAGGAGGTGTAGGGCAACAGGGAGGGCAGCGGAGAGAGGGCAGGGAAGAGCAGAGGGAGAGAAGGGTAGGGAAGAGGGGCAGAGAAGAGCAGAGGGAGGGAAGATCCGCAGGGAAGAGCAGAGGAGGTGAAGGGCAGGAGGGAGGGCAGGGGAGAGAGGGCAGGGAAGAGCAGAGGCAGAGAAGGGCAGGGAAGAGCAGAGGCAGAGAAGGGTAGGGAAGAGGGGCAGGGAAGAGCAGAGGGGTGAAGGGTAGGGAAGAGGGGCAGGGAAGAGCAGAGCCAGAGAAGGGCAGAAGGGAGGGCAGGGGAGAGAGGGACAGGGAAGAAGGGCAGGAGAAAGAGGGGCAGGGAAGAGCAGAGGGAGAGAAGGGCAGGTCAGAGAGGGGCAGGGAATAGCGGAGGGAGAGAAGAGCAGAACGGAGGGCAGGGGAGAGCATAGGGAGAGAAGAGCAGCAGGGAGTGCAGGGGAGTGCAGCGGGAGAGAAGGGCAGGGAGAGAGGGGCAGGGAAGAGCAGAGGAAGAGAAGGGCAGCAGGGAGGGCAGGGGAGAGAGGGCAGGGAAGAGCAGAGGCAGAGAAATGCAGCAAAGAAGGTCAGGGTAGAGAGCGGCAGGGAAGAGCAGAAGAAGAGAAGGGCAGCAGGGTGGGCAGGGGAGAGAGGGGTAGTGAAGAAGGGCAGGGGAGAGAGCGGCAGGGAAGAGCAGAGGGAGAGAAGAGCAGCAGGGAGGGCAGGGGAGAGAGGGGCGGGGAAAAGCATGGGGAGAGAAAAGCAGCAGGGATGGCAGGGGAGATCAGAGGGGGAGAAGGGGAGAGCAGAGGGGGAGAAGGGCAGGGAGAGGGGCAGGGAAGAGCAGGGAAGAGCAGAGGCAGAGAAGGGCAGCACAGAAGGGCAGGGGAGAGAGGGGCAGGGAATATCAGAAGAAGAGAAGGGCAGCAGGGAGGGCAGAGGAGAGAGGGGCAGGGAACAGCATAGGGAGAGAAGAGCAGCAGGGAGGGCAGGGTAGAGCAGAGGGAGAGAAGGGCAGGGAGAGGGGCAGGGAAGAACAGAGGGAGAGAAGGGCAGCAGGGAGGGCAGGGGAGAGAGGGCAGGGAAGAGCAGAGGCAGAGAAGGGCAGCAAAGAAGGGCAGGAGAGAGAGGGGCAGGGAAGGGCAGAAGAAGAGCAGGGGCAGCAGGGAGAGCAGGGGAGAGAGGGAAGGGTAGAGCAGAGGGAGAGAAGGGCAGGGAAGAGGGGCAGGGAAGAGCAGAGACAGAGAAATGCAGGCAAGAGGGGCAGGGAAGAGCAGAGGGGTGAAGGGCATGGAAGAGGGGCAGGGAAGAGCAGAGAAGGGCAGCAGGGAGGGCAGAGGAGAGAGGGACAGGGAAGAAGGGCAGGGGAGAGAGTGACAGGAAAGAGCAGAGGTAGAGAAGGGCAGGGAAGAGGGGCACGGAAGAGCAGTGGAGGTGATAGGCGGCAGGGAGGGCAGGGGAGAGAGGGCAGGGAAGAGCAGAGGGAGGGAATGGCAGGGAAGAGAGGCAGGGAAGAGCAGAGGGAGAGAAGGGCAGGGAAGAGGGGCAGGGAAGAGCAGAGGGGATGAAAGGCAGCAGGGAGGGCAGGGGAGAGAGGGCGGGGAAGAGCAGAGGCAGAGAAGAGCAGGGAAGAGGGGCAGGGAAGAGCAGAGGCAGAGAAGGGTAGGGAAGAGGGGCAGGGAAGAGCAGAGGGGTGAAGGGCAGGGAAGAGGGGCAGGAAAGAGCAGAGGCAGAGAAGGGCCGCAGAGAGGGGAGAGTGGGGGCAGGGAAGATGAGATGGAGAAAAGGACAGTAGAGGAACACAGGGCATAGAGGGGCAGGGAAGAGGAGAGGAAGTGAAGGGCAGCAGAGAAGGGAAAAGGAGAGAAAGAGAAGTGCAGCAGGGAAGGGGCAGAGAAGAGGAGGTGGAGAGAAGGGCAGCAGGGAAGGGCAGGGAAGAGGGGGCAGGGAAGAGGAGGCGCAGAGAAGGGCAGGGTAGAGGGTGGCAGGGAAGAGAAGAGGAAGAGAAGGGCAGGGGATAAAGAGTCAGTAGAGAGAAGTGAGCACTGGGCAGTATAAAGACGTGAAGGGGTCAAAGTGCAGGGCAGTGGGAGGGGAAGAAGAGTAAAGGAATGGTGGCAGAGATAGAGAGAAGGGATAGAAGCAGCGGATACAAGAGAAGGAAGGAGCCTAGAAGTCACCAGGTTATATAGACGCATGGGGGCTCGAGCCCCACCAATAATTCATTCTCTGGATCTGGGGGAGCTGGACTCCCACCCTTGAAGCTCATGTGACCCTTCCTACTATTGTTTAGAACGTACCCACCCCATTGAAAATGCATAAAAGATTTGTTTGCAAAGTGTAAATAACAGAGGCCATGTGGCCAACACCTCACACGATCACTGACTCCTCCCTTGCTAAAATGATGGCCCCTCCCCATAGACTGAAAGCCAGGAGGGAAACTGCTCTGCCAAAGAAGGCTCCATGGAGCATCCGGCCTGTAGCTCCCAGAGGTCACCTACCCATATGCTCCAAGCAGCCCCTACCTTTACCAGACCTAAATGCAGAGGTGCCTGGGCTGCCTGCTGCCTGGCATTCACAGGTGGAGAAAAAAACATGTGCGCTTAACATGTAACGAGTTATATTTTGGTAGGTTGCTTGTTTATCTGATGTGAACTTTTAAAGACAACCTAAAAAAGAAAAATATTGTTTTAGCCTTGACAAGTGTTATAATATTACTTTCTTCGTAAAGATGAGACTGCAGTCACAGGTAAGGTAAGGTTCAGGTTACAGGTCATCATGTTACGTGTACAAGGCTGTCAGGCAGCTCACTTCCAACTGTCATTCAAGGAACTCTCCAGGGAAACACTTACTCGGCATTCCACAATCCCAACATTGCACAGGCCTCCCACAGCTCGCATGCATGCAGCCAGACACGAGGGGAGAAGTGCAAACTCTCCACAGGCCTCCCACAGCTAGCATGCATGCAGCCAGACACGACGGTAGAGGTGCAAACACTCCACAGGCCTCCCACAGCTCATATGCATGCAGCCAAACACGACGGGAGAGGTGCAAACATTCTATAGGCATCCCACAGCTCGCATGCCCGCAACCACTCAAGAGGGGAGAAGTGAAAACATTCCACAGGCCTCCCACAGCTCGCATGCATGCAGCCAGACACGAGGGGAGAAATGAAAACATTCCACAGGCCTCCCACAGCTCGCATGCATGCAGCCAGACACGAGGGGAGAAGTGCAAACATTCCACAGGCCTCCCACAGCTCGCATGCATGCAGCCAGACACGAGGGGAGAAGTGCAAACATTCCACAGGCCTCCCACAGCTCGCATGCACGCAGCCAGTCACGAGAGGAGAAGTGCAAACATTCCACAGGCCTCCCACAGCTCGCATGCACGCAGCCAGATACGAGGGGAGAAGTGAAAACATTCCACAGGCCTCCCACAGCTCGCATGCACGCAGCCAGACATATGGGGAGAAATGCAAACATTTCACAGGCCTCCCGCAGCTCACATGCACACAGCTAGACACGAGGGGAGAAGTGCAAACATCCCACAGGCTTTCAACAGCTCATATGCAAACATTCCAGAACGCATGCCACAGCTCTCATGCACAGCCAGACACAAGGGGAGAAGTGCAAACATACCTGCATACAAGACAGTATGATGGCCATTTGAATGAAATCCCAGAAGAAGCATGAAAAGAGAGCAAAAGGGCAGACTGGTGATGTCACACGAAGCAAGGTTGACGCACCCAGAAGAGATGCCGAGACAATAAAGTGAAAATAGTCTATAAGGCATCAAGAGAGTATCAAAGATAAGTGACATCTCGGGCTCGAGATGAAGAGGCTCATGCTACTGAAACGAAGATATCAAGTCATTTTAAAAGTGTACAGATGCAAAGAAATGCAAGCAGACAAAATATTCTTAAGGCTAGCTATGCAGCAAATAGATTGCACCAAGCGCCAATGTATACATATAAGTAAAGAATGAAGGCTTCCACTACGTGTTATAGCAGAGCAGGACCAGAGAAGGAAGGCCTCTTTTCCAGTGTGTCGCAGTAGAAAAGCAACTGAATTACAGAAGTGAATCTCAGAAAGGCGAGGCTGGATCAGCCCCAAGAAGCCAAGGTCGTATCGGACTGGGATGAGCAGAAATGAGTTACAATCGTGTGAAAGAATGAAACTCCTGTTCAGTAGACATGGACGAAAACAAGGAAGACGTCAGAAGGTTCATTAAATATTAGTATTTTAAATGCACCAGAGCTCAAATGTGTGGTATTCAGTCACGTGGAAGGATGAAACTGGACAAATATGACAAACAACACCTATGCAGAAGGGCAGAGCGTGCCTCTACTCCCCCACATTCTCCAGAGCAAGGAACATTTCCAAGGCCAAGTTCAAAGCCTTAAGTGACGTGCAGACCACTGAGGTGATGGTAGATGATATGCTAATTGGTGAGAAGCTATGGTTATGGACCAGCTCACCAGCACCTGGAAGTCCAGCCTGCGTGCTGCTAACATGGGTGGAAAAGTACTGATGGATGTAAGACTGGCAACCAATTGTAGGGGGCTGCGTAATTAAGAGCCCTATAACTTGTGTAACCAATGGGACGTTGTGTATTTAGTGATGTTTATAGTGACTTGTTTGAGAGGTGGGCTTAGTAGACTAGTATGTTCACTTTAAGCCTATCACATTTGCCACTAGAATTTTCTAGTTTGCAACATAGGAGGACGTTAGCAAACACATAGATTAACGTCATCAATGAAGAGTTTTTGCTATAAAAAAGAATGTTTTTTATGAAATGCATTGAGAGACCATACTATGAGACGTCCGTTGATGTCCGTTGTACTCCCCGTTTTAGATAATTGACATTAAAGCAGTCAACTTCACCAACTTCCTGAGTCGTTTTGATTATTGATGTTTGAGTATCTTCTGCATCCCCATTCATCTCAAAGTCTTGCTACCTCGTCTTGAAGGGCTGGGACGAGTATCCCAGTTCATGGGCATGCAGCCAGATATAAGGGGAGAAGTACAAACATTCCATAGGGCTCCCACAGCTCACATGCATGCAGCCAGACACAAGGGGACAAGTGCAAGCCTTCCACAGGCATCCCACAGCTCACACGCACACAGCCAGACGCGAGGGGAGAAGTGCATATATACAACAGGCATCCCACAGCTCACAGGCATGCAGCCGGACATCAGGGGACAAGTGCAAACATTCCACAGGCACCCCACAGCTCACATGCACACAGCCAGACACAAGGGGAGAAGTGCAAACATTCCACAGGCACCCCACACTTCATATGCACACAGCCAGACACAAGAGCAGAAGTGCAAACATTCCACATGCATCCCACAGCTCACATGCACCCAGCCTGACACGAGGGGAGAGATGTAAACGTTCCAAAGGCATCCCACAGCTCACATGCACACAGCCAGACACAAGGGGAGAAGTGCAAACATTCCACAGGCATCCCACAGCTCACAGTCATACAGCCAAAGACGAGGGGAGAGGTACACACATTCTACAGGCATCCCACAGTTCACAGGCACACAGCCAGATACAAGGGGAGAAGTGCAAACATTCCACAGGCCTCCCACAGCTCACGTGCTCACAGCCAGACATGAGGGGAGAAGTGCAAACATTCCAAAGGCATCCAACAGCTCACGTGCATGCAGCCAGACACGAGTGGAGAAGTGCAAACATTCCACAGGTATCCCACAGCTCACGTGCTCACAGCCAGACATGAGGGGAGAAGTGCAAACATTCCAAAGGCATCCAACAGCTCACATGCACTCATCCCACAGATCACATGCATGCAGCCAGACACGAGGGGAAAAGTGCAAACATTCCACAGGCATCCCACAGCTCACAGTCATACAGCCAAAGACGAGGGGAGAGGTACACACATTCTACAGGCATCCCACAGCTCACAGGCACACAGCCAGATACAAGGGGAGAAGTGCAAACATTCCACAGGCCTCCCACAGCTCACGTGCTCACAGCCAGACATGAGGGGAGAAGTGCAAACATTCCAAAGGCATCCAACAGCTCACGTGCATGCAGCCAGACACGAGTGGAGAAGTGAACACATTCCACAGGTATCCCACAGCTCACATGCTCACAGCCAGACATGAGGGGAGAAGTGCAAACATTCCAAAGGCATCCAACAGCTCACATGCACTCATCCCACAGATCACATGCATGCAGCCAGACACGAGGGGAAAAGTGCAAACATTCCACATGCATCCCCCATCTCAAAGGCACGCAGCCAGACACGAGGGGAGAAGTGCATATATACAACAGGCATCCCACAGCTCACAGGCATGCAGCCGGACATCAGGGGACAAGTGCAAACATTCCACAGGCACCCCACACTTCATATGCACACAGCCAGACACAAGGGGAGAAGTGCAAACATTCCACAGGCATCCCACAGCTCACATGCACACAGCCAGACACAAGGGGAGAAGTGCAAACATTCCACAGGCACCCCACACTTCATATGCACACAGCCAGACACAAGAGCAGAAGTGCAAACATTCCACATGCATCCCACAGCTCACGTGCTCACAGCCAGACATGAGGGGAGAAGTGCAAACATTCCAAAGGCATCCAACAGCTCACGTGCATGCAGCCAGACACGAGTGAAGTGAAAACATTCCACAGGTATCCCACAGCTCACATGCTCAGAGCCAGACATGAGGGGAGAAGTGCAAACATTCCAAAGGCATCCAACAGCTCACATGCACTCATCCCACAGATCACATGCATGCAGCCAGACACGAGGGGAAAAGTGCAAACATCCCACATGCATCCCCCATCTCAAAGGCACGCAGCCAGACACGAGGGGAGATATGAGAGGAGAAAAACCAATACTTCTCAGCCATCCATCCCACTGCACACATGCACGCAGCAAGACACGCGGGGAGATGTGCAAACATTCCACAGTCCTCCCACAGCTCACATGCATGTAGCCAGACACGAGGGGAGAAGTGCAAACATTCCACAGGCCTTCCACAGCTCACATGTACGCAGCCAGATATGAGGGGAGAAGCGTAAACATTCCAAAGTCATCCAACAGCTCACATGCACACATGCAGACATGAGGAGGGACGTGCAAACATTCCACAGGCCTCCCACAGCTCATATGCACTCATCCAGACATGCGGGTAGAAGTGCAAACATTCCACAGGCATCAATCCCACAGCACACATGCACACAGCCAGACACGAGGGGAGAAGCGCAAACATTCCACAGGCCTCCCACAGCTCACATGCACACAGGCAGACCTGAGGAGGGACGTGCAAACATTCCACAGGCCTCCCACAGCTCACATGCACTCAACCAGACATAGGGGGAAAAGTACAAAGATTCCACAGGCACCCCAAAACTCACATGCACACAGCCAGACAACGCAAGTCCCTGAATGCTCAAACCAGAGAGAATATAACCCGCTAGGGAAGAAAGGCCAAAGTCGATCTTGTAAGGATAACAAGTTTTGGCTTACTGCACAAAAACCCAGACTCATTTAAAAGTGGAAAAGGTCGCTTTAATGTGACAGGCTTACAATTAATGATCACCTGGCTCAATGGCCTTACAGACTAACGAAATATTTAAACCACCAATTAACTAATTACACATTTTCATTTCCCCCAACAATTAAATAATGAAATAAAGCCATTTCCTCCCTAAATGTCCCTTGGACCCTACCATCTCCTTACCCCTTTCCCAGGCGTCCCGCTTTCTCCCTGGGGCCATGCCCCTTCAGGCTCAATACCTGGTCCCCCGGGGTGGCCCGCTTGTGCAAACAGCACCACCCCCTCCTTTCCCGTGTCATTCCCCCATTGTGCTTCCCTCCCCCCACATCAAAAGGGGCCATGCCCCCGGCACCAGAAAAACCCTCCCCTGAGGTGTTTTTTCTGCCCCACCCCCCCAACCACTTTCCTTTATTTCCAACTCTTCACCCAATCTCCCAGCCAACAGCACAAGTCCACCAAATAGTGATTGTTCCCATAAACCGACAAAAGCACCCCATCCTCCCTAAAAATCATAAAGCCCTCATACACTATTTCCTTATGTTCCATCACCTGTACTGCCACAGAGGCACAAAACTTCACCATTTCTCTGTTGATCCCCTTTCTAGCCCGCTCTATAGCACCCTCGCTCCTTGCTCCCCTCCATACCCTACGCGGCAACAACTTAGTCCACAACGCCTCCGCTTGCGGCCACATTTCCCTCACCCAGACCAAATCCCTTTTCATTTTCCTTAGCAGGGCCACCCCAGTATCCGTCACCAAGTCATTCTCCCCAGCGTGAATGATCAATACCTCTGGCGCCCCGAAGGGCTCCCGCAATTCTGCCAACATAGGCAGCAACTGGTCCCAGCGCAGGCCCCCTAACCCGTGCCATTTTACCACCACATCCTTATAGCTACACCCCAGTTGCCTGCCCAGAACCCTTTTCTCCGCTTCTTTCCCAGCCCATTTAACAATTGAATGGCCGACAATCCACACTTGCGCCAACTCCCCCTCCTTTCGCACAGCATCTGAAAAAGAAATTACACAATGACCACCACAATACAATACCAAAACCCCACGTTGTTGTCAGCCCCACTTCTACCCCCATCCATCAACAATTCCCCCTATGGAAATCCCTGACGTACCCCTTGTACCTCCCAGACTTCCACCGCCCCAAACTTTTCACCTTATCCTCCATGAAACCCAACCTCTTTCCCTCCGATGCTGCGCCCATCCTGAATGAATGTGTACCAAAATCCTCACCCTTTTCTCCCAACACCCGGAGAGCCTTCGCAGTACCCCCAAAACTTGGGCCGCTGAAACCGACGACCCATCCTCATGCTTGAACACCAAGCCTGTCTTCACCCCCGACCGCTCCTTCCACAACCTGCCTGCCAGCACTGGGCATAAATCCTTGCTCCCCCGCCCCAACAAAACCCAGGAACCCTTTCCCTTCTGGTCCGTTTTAGACTTATTAATCCTTATTTCCAAACCCAATTCTGTAATGTGCACATCCTCCCACTGCAGACCCCCAGAACCTCCTTTTCCCCCCACCAACTCCGAAACCCCAAACGCCCCGAAAAATAGCCACGTAAAACATGTTGCAAACAACTCCCCCTCCCATAAAACCAGCAAATTCCCCCTACTGCCTTAACCAACCTTTGCAGCAATTCCGCCGATATCGGCCTCCTCCTGTCCTTGTCCCTCTTACTTTCCCTTGCCCATCCTTCCAACATCCTACTCGTAATTTCCCCCCACTCGGCTGGAAACCCCAAAACCACTTCCCGTAAAAAGCAATTCCTGCTAACTTCCCCGCTATAGTCGCTCTTGACCAGCCCCTGTCCATACACCTCAGGAGGAAATTCACAACATCGTCCCTCCTCCTCTCTTCCCCACCCCATGTTCCTTTCCAACTACGCGCTCCCCCCCCAATAAAATCCTCCCATGCCCTCCTGTACGCCTCCTTAGACGCCCCGGCCAATGAACCCTCCACCAAAGCCAGCGTTCTCAGCCTCCCATATTCCACAGCTCTTCGGGAATCTGCTGCCCCTCCTGATCCGCCTCTGGAGCCAATCCACGGAATTTCCGCCATTGAAAGCGAGATAATGCATCAGCGATGCCATTATCCTTCCCCGGCACATGTGTTGCCTTAAACACCACATTCAGTTCCATGCATCTCAGCACAAACTCCCTCATGAGTCTCGCCACCCTCTGATCCTTTGCTGACTGCCTGTTTACCACGTGGACCACACATTCATTGTCCACATTAAAATTCACTTTCCTATCCCGCAAATCCTTCCCCCACAGCTCCAATGCCACCAATAGTGGGAAAAACTCCAGGAATGCTATACTCATTCCCTCCTTCAGCCACAGTTCAGGCCATTTCTCCGCACACCATTTTCCCCCCCAAAACACTCCGAAACCCCCCGCTCCTGCCGCGTCCGAAAATATCTGTACCTCCCATGTCACCGGGTCCCCCTGCAACCACATTGACACCCCATTGAACTTCTCCAAAAAACACAGCCAAATTCTGCAGTCCTCCCGCACTGACCCCGATACTCTTATCCGGTGATGTGGGCACTTTGCTCCCGCCATAACTCTTGCCATGTTCCTACAAAACGTCCTCCCTGGGGCTACCACTTTACATGCAAAATTCAGATGCCCTACCAATCTCAGCATGTCAACCAGCGTCATTTTCTTGGCCCCCACTGCCTTTTCCAGCAACACTACCAGTTTGCTCACCTTGTCGTGCGGCAAGCGGGAGGTCATAGCCACTGAGTCCAGTTCAATTCCCAAAAATGTCAACACCACTGCAGGCCCTTCTGTTTTGTCTTCCGCTAACGGCACCTCCAACTCCTCCATTAGCTCCTGGAACAACTTTAGCATCCCCCTGCACTCACCCTCTCTATCTGCCCCGCTAATGAACAGAAAATCGTCCAAATAGTGCCGCACACTCTCCCAACCCGATTTAAATGAAAAAACCCACTGCAGGAATGAGCTGAAACGTTCAAACAGCGCACAGGAAATTGCGCACCCCATTGGCAAGGCTTTGTCTATGTATATGCGATCCTCAAACTGCAAACCTAGCAACCAAAAATCCTCCGGGTGCACTGGCAGTAACCTGAACGCCGCTTTGATATCACACTTGGCCATGAAGGCCCCCCGCCCTTCTTTCCTTACCAGCTCCACTGCCTGGTGAACACTTGCATTGTAAGAGGATTCAATTCAGCACTACAGCCAAGTTAACGCCTAGTCTAGAATACTGAATGAAAACCCTTATTGATATATCTTTAGGTCCAGTTCATGCGTCCTGGATGACTACCCTTGTATAACACCCCTCTCTTGGAATCCCCCTGACCCCACTGAGCCAAGAAGTAGTTCTGTTTTGCAAGTTTAAAAGGTTTATTTGATAAATTAAAATAGATATATCACACTTTATAATAAATTAATAATTGAATATCACACTTAATCTGATATGGTAAATATTAACAACGGAGAATCTGGCACTAGCACACTTCTTTATAATGACTAATGAGTTGACCTGAAATGGATAAGGTAGCACACTGGTAAATAGGAACAAAAGTATAATGTGGTAGAGGATGCTTTATGTAGCTCAGGTGGATGCAATATTCAATGAATGCAGTACAGAAAATACGCAATATGATTCAACCAGACAATGTAATCACTTTTCTCTGGCTACTCCCCTCCTCTTTATGCAATGCAAGGCAAGGAAATGGAAGGAAAGCACACAGTTCTCAGAAATGCAATCAATGTAATCAGTTCAATCCCAGCAAGCTTAGACAACAGAAGTTTAAAACACAGATAGGAGTTTTGAAAACACAGGCCCAAATGCTTTGATATGTGCTGGCAATGAATTAAAAATATGCTAAAATGCTTTTAATTCCCTTTTCAGAGGTTCAGGGTGAGTGGTATCTAGTTAATATTAGTCCAGGCTCACACTAGCAATGATGCAGGGATAGTTAGCAGGTTAAACGAACTTCTGGCAAATGGAAGGCAAAACTGCTGTCTTTTTACACGTGAAGAAATTTGCAAATCGCGGTAAAATTCGCGGATGCGCCGAGCGCTATTACAAAGGAACCGCAAGGACTATCTCTACCGTTTTGGGGTCCTAGAAAAGCCTGGGATCTCAGCTTCCAAATGAAAGTTATTGCAAGTCTCTAGCCCAAACGGTTGCGGAGATATGAGTAATTTAGTAAAGGTCGTTTTTGGTTTTGTAAATTTTAAACGCACACTTTTTCAAAATGACAAGTGACAAATTTTTGCAGCTAGAATGACAGGTGACAGCTAGGAGGCAGTTCTACTTAGGTTAAATAGATTGAATTAGATGAATTTAAACTAAGAGATGTGTTCTGAGTTTTGCTAAGTACTCACAAGAGATTTTGAACAGGAAAGCGACTTGGTCACGGACTTCAGTCTGGTCAGGTCTTTCCGGGTTCTGCTCACAGCGCCTGGCCTCTGGAACTGCTCACAGGGGTCTGGTCTCTGGAACTGCTCACAGGGGTCTGGTCTCTGCTAGGCACCGGTTCTTTGGGTCTCTCTGCTCTGGATAGATTGAAGTCTCTAGTTTGGCTTTCTGGAGTTTGATGGAGGTAAGTATGGATTTTTCCGGCAGAGCTTTCAGCGGCAGATGAAAAATGAATCTCTCTATCTGTCCTGTCTGTCTGCTTTTATGTGTTTAGAATGTGGGTGTGTTCTAGCATCACTGACCCTACCTCTCTCTCAGCTTCTAATTGGTCAAACTTCCATTTCTTACTTGATTGGGGGAATGAAATGAAGTGTCATCATGATGAGGTCTGTTTATGATACAGAGAACCCACCCCTGTCAACTTTACACACAATCTATATCTGACCTAAAAACATATTTGCACAGGTACACATTTGTTTAAAATTACATATACATGGTGTGGCTGAATTTAGCCATGTCTATGTCCAAATCTGCTCATTCTCGGAGCTTGCATTCAAAGAGTGTACATAATTGACTTTTTAACTGCTTTTCCAATTTCCGACCTGGACCCAACTTTACATACATGTGTGCAGGGGGTAGGGACATTAACTGATGAAGTTTCAGATTTTTAACATGCACACATTTAGAGTAATATCCACTTTTCCGCTAAAACCCCCCTGAACATACCACCGGTTCCTACCACGTCTTAAACTGTGGGCAGAAAAATCACAAGAATTATGGTATCATTTATAAAATTTTCACATGTCCGCTCTATGAGTTATTCATCTTTTTAAAGTTATGTTCTGGCTCCAAAGGGGTGTGGTTTACCCTCAGCACAAGGTTGAATTTCTGGTTCTTTCCAGTTCTGCCAAGCCAGCTTGCTCT
The DNA here is from genome assembly GCF_040938575.1 of Ambystoma mexicanum. Lineage (NCBI taxonomy): Eukaryota > Metazoa > Chordata > Amphibia > Caudata > Ambystomatidae > Ambystoma > Ambystoma mexicanum. Next base: position 1,524,468,989 of record NC_090922.1, on the reverse strand, counting down.
CACAGGCAGTGCTCCTCCCAGCTCCTGCCAAGAGGAAGCTACAATTTACGACTGCGGTAATAAAAACCTTTGCCTGAGTGAAGAGGGCTTTGTTCACTCTCTTGCAGAGCACAGATAATTCAATTATCAGATAGATGGCATATCCTTAGCCTGGGCAGCAAAAGGAAGGTTGGCCTGGGAACACAGTTGTGACTCAAGTTACACTCCTGATGGGGGTTAGTTGCTAGGCAAAATCAAGTTCCTTAAGCCAGACCTTCAGCTAACTTTTTGTTGCTTTTAAAATAACTTGTACTTTTACACATGCAGCTAGAATGCTGATTCTAAGTGCAAAACTATGACATTTCAACAGTTACAAAGGCATGTGACACCAAACATAGGTCACTCATTTAATTTAACATTTTCGATTTTGGTGGTTTTAAATCCAGTTGCAGTTAGGCTTAAGCTGCTGACTCCATAGCATTTTTGTTATAAGCATTGTTTTTGGGCTCTTCATTTCCCAGATTTTGTAGGCACACAAAACTCCATTCTGCCAAATGTCTGCTGGTGTTCAGTGAATATTTTGCACATGTTGCAAGGTTTGAAATAGGCATTTTGCTTGCCTTCAGAAAAACACACAGAGTGGTTTTAAAACGCCGGCTTTTGGATAGTGGTGAGTACTGGTACTGCACCCATTTTTGGGATTTAAGAAATGAATTCCCCACAATTCTAGGTTGCATTTGGCAATCAGCATTGCCATTCCCAATGGTTTCAGACTACTGTGCGGGTAGTCCAATGGTGGTTTTAAAGCGCTTTGAAGCTAACCGGCGCTACTGTTTTTCCTTTGGCAACCCATTTCCCTCATGGCAACCCGGCCTTTCATTCTCGCACTGGTGGGTGGCAAGTGAGGCAACCATTTTGGTGGGCGCACAAACTGCGCAGCTTTCCTGGATTTCAGCGCACATGTGGGTTTTCCGCCATCTTGAATTTCCTAAGCCCACAGCACCAAATGTTGTAGCAGGGTAGCTTAAACGTGGGTCAGGACACCCTACAAGCCCCCCCACATGACTGCACTTTGAGTTTGGGTCGATGGGGAGTCGCGTGCCCAAGGGTTTTGACCCACGCACCGGTCTGTCCGCATAATCTTCTTCCTCTTCTGTAGATGGCACAGTTCAGCATCTTCTTCTCCATCCGGTCAGATCGATCAGTTCTCCTCGCCGGTCCTGATGGGAAGATTGGGCGGTACCCCGGGCCCGTTGCGTCTCTGCTCCCGGTCTCCGGATCGTTCTTCTTGGTCATCCTTCATGGTTTCATCTCTCCTAGGATGATAAAGGAAGAGCGGCAATATCTACTCATAGACGATTTTTTTTTTTTCCACCACTGTTGAGATAGTGGGGCAGCATATGCATTTCATCATAACAAAACATTACATTCTTATTTTGAAAAAAAAACAGTATCACTAGAGACAGTTTCATGTAAATCACAATATTTTAGAGACTAGATGTGGTAGGTTTTATGATTGGAACTGAATTAGTCTGATACAGTACCCGCTAGGACTCCAGAGGATTCCTCCAGTTGTTGCAGAGTGTGCCTGGGATGGCAACATTTCAACTGGTTTATGTGGACCCACTTGTCTTCCCCCTCTGCTGAACCGCCTTTGGGGATGCGGATCTTGTAGGCCACAGGGGAGATCTTATCGACGATCTCAAAGGGTCCCTTCCACGTAGGCAAAAATTTGCGCTGCTTGGCCTGGTTCCTTTGGAAGTTGTATAGATAGACCCGGTCTCCCACCTGATATTCCTTCCTGGAAGTTTTCAGGTCATAATGGGTCTTCATGCTATCAGCCGATCTTTCTAGATTCCGCTGAGCATAAGCAAAAGCATGTTGAAGGTGTTTCCTTAAATTCTCTACATACTCATGAGTAGTGGAGGCATTTATCAGTGTCTGCTCTTGGGTCCTATAGAGCAAATGCTGAGGAAGCACCATCTTGCGCCCAGTCATCAACTCAAATGGTGACATTTTGGTTGCAGATGAAGGGGTAGATCTGATGGCCATTAGGACCAGAGGTAATCGGATATCCCAACTTGGCCCAGAATCTGCCACAAACTTCTTTAATATGCTCACAATTGTCCGGTTATATCTCTCTACTGCCCCAGAAGAAGCTGGCCGGTAAGCAATATGCAGCTTTCTCTTGACCCCCAGTATCTCCCACATCTTTGTCATTACTTCACTGGTGAAGTGGCTACCTCTGTCTGACTCAATCCTTTGAGGTAGACCAAAACGGGAAAAGATGTGGTTAATCATCAAGGCAGCTGCAGTTTCTGCCTTGCAATTTGGGGCTGGGAGACATTCCACCCACTTGGTAAACAAGCATGTCACGGTCAACATGTACTTATTCCCCCTAGCCGAGCGAATCACAGGGCCTACAAAGTCGATTTGTAAATCTGACCATGGCAGTGTCATCCCCCGCTTTTGTAACGGCGCGCGGTGTGTGAGGGATGTCGGCTGAAATTGTGCACACACAAGACAACCCTTCAAATATTGGTTGAGGTCCTGGCCCATGTGTGGCCAGTATGCAACCTCTCTTAAGATTTCCAATGTTGTGTGAAACCCCCTATGACCGGCGGTGGCCGCATCATGGGCGTGACTTAACATCAGGCTTCGGAATGAGGTAGGAACCACCCACTGATCGTGGCCAGCTTTGGATTTCCTTACCAGCAAACCGTCTTGGATTCGGAACATTTTTGGACATTTCATCAACACTCTTAGGTCCTCTTTCCCAATGTAATCGGTATCCGTCAGGGGAAAGTTCTCAGGGTCCTCAAGGTGCTGGTAAAATTTACCAATTATTGGATCCCCCTTCTGAGCAGTAATCAAATCAGCATCAGGGGTCTCCTTACTCCATTGTGCAATTGAAAGGTCGTTGTTAGCATTTGTCTGGGACCTAGTGATAGCAGTGACCTGGATTTCCCCCAACAGGGACTCAATCTCAATTAGATCCCCTTGGATGGCCCCGGTTTTGGCCAGCTGATCAGCTAAGTCATTTCCAGTTTTGTCTGGTCCCTCTACTTTGGAATGACCCTTGATCTTCTTCCAATAGATGGTCATCCCATTCGAGGTGACCAGATCATCAATGTTTTGGATCAACTTCCCATGTTTCAAGGGTTTGTTGTTAGCACATAACATGCCTCTGGTTTTCCAATTAACCAGGTGCTCCACTAACCCGTTCCGTACATAATCCGAATCTGTGATTATGACCAGTTCGTGGAGTTGATGTTGGACAGCAGTGAGGATGGCCTGATGCACAGCCATCAATTCTGCCACCTGACTACTTCGGGGACCAATTTTGAATCCGGCGGAGGGTTCTGGGGACTCATTCACCCATGCATTCCCTACGCCGGCCACCAGTTCTTTCTCCCCGTTGTTGTCGACATGGTAAGAGCATCCATCCACATACACAGTGGGCATTCCCTCACACTTGTCTTCTTCAAAGACTTTGTGGGGGGAATTAAGGTATGCCTCCATGTTGTCCTTTATTTTTAGACTTTCGTCCTCGAGACAGTTTTCTCTGGCACAATCATGCAAGTCAGCCAGACCTTGCGCGAGGGGACTCTTCTTGTTTTGGCCATATCTGACCTCCACAGGAAAGCCTTGCATTGACAGAATCCAGGAAGTAATTCGGGAATTACTCACATTTCCGGCCCGGATTCTGTCACTTTGGAGATATTGCAGAGGCTGGTGTGGAGTCTCCACTATGATGTGTTCCCCCTGGATAAACGGGCGGTAATTCTTCAATGCCCACACCGTTGCCAGGAGTGCCTTCTCACAATCGTTGAATTTTTCCTCCACAGAGGATAAAGTTTTGCTCGCATAGGAGATTACTTTATTGACCTTGTCATGCTTTTGGTATAATACTGCCGTCAAGCACGTATTAGAGAACCCTGTCTCCAGGAAGAACTCCTTGTTTCTGACAGGGTAAGCTAGGCAAGGCGCTTGTGAGAGGCTTCTCTTGAGTTGTCTTACTGCCTCGGCTTGTTCTGGACCCCATTCCCACTTGACCCCCCCCTTCAGGAGATGAATCAGGGGTCTGGTGATCTCTGCGTAGCCCTCAATGAACTTTCTGCTGTAATTAGTCAGTCCAAGGAGGCTCCTTAGTTCCCGCAGAGTTGTGGGGTCTTTCAGTTTCTGAAGTGCTTCCACTTTCTTTTCCTGGGGACAGAGACCCTGAGGAGTAATCTCATGCCCCAAGAAATTAACACGGGTTCTACACCACTGTGCTTTCTGAAAGGAAAGTTTCGCTCCGGCGGCCCTCAACTGTGTCAGAACATAACGGATCTCCGCTATGTGTTCCTCAACAGTTGAGCTTTTGATGAGGACATCATCTACATAAGCCAGGTTACCCCTTGCACCTAGGTCGGGCATGGCCTTATGTAGGAAAATATTGAACTCATTACCGGAGTTAAGGTATCCGAAGGGAGTCCGGGTCCATGTGTACTGCTGGCCCCCAAAGGTAAAAGCCAGCTTGTATTGGTCCTCCCTACTGACAGGCACGGTCCAGTATCCATTGGTCAGGTCTATTGCAGTGAATACCTGTGACCCCTGAATCTGGGCCAGCCCTTGGTCAATGTAGGGAAGAGGCCATCGGGAAGTGTGGACCCGTTTGTTGAGCTCCCTGAGGTCAGCGCAGAGTCTCCACTGGCCGTTTGGCTTCAATATTCCCAGCACCGGATTATTGAAGGTGCTGTGGACTGGACGGATTATTCCCCGGGACTCAAGGTTCTTAATTATTTCAGTAAGGGACTCCATTGATGCGAGAGGCAAGCGATATTGCTTCACAAACACAGGAGTCATGCCAGGGTCCGTGGGGATTGTTGTTGTGTGGATGTCAGTGCGACCACAGTCATATGAGTCTACCGCAAAGAGATCTTGGAAATCCAAGAAGACTTGTTTCAACTTTTGCTTTTGTTCCAGAGTCACACAGGCATCAGCTAGGTTGACTCTCTCTTCCACCATCTGCCTGAAGCCTGGAAAGACTTCTGGTTTGGCTATCTCCGCGGCCTCCTCCAGCTGGGTGGAGAAGTCCCTGGTCAGAGTGCTGATTTGGACCGGAGGCTTCAGGTGGGAAAGGCAGCCTTCATGAACCTGGAAAATCACCTCATCCCTCCTGAAGTCACACGTCACATCTTCCTTACCATACGGGCAGGAAGTGTACACCAGGAAGTTCCCCCCATGCCGGGTAAAAATCCTGTCTGGTGTTGTATTGTCATCACTGTCACTGTCAAAACAGTCCTTGGGGATGGGTCCTAACAGTTCATTTACAAGATCAATGGAGAAATGTCGGTCATCAACCGCCATTCCAATAATGGTGCCTGCGGCTAGAGTAATACTCTTTAAGTCGCTGTTATCCACCTCTATTAGAATGGGGTCATGTTCTATGTTGACTAATGGAGTCGGGTTTACCCCCAACCCTTGCTGTTGGAGAGAAGCATTTAGATGTATGTAAGCATCAGGGTTTTTCAACTCTTGTCCCCTTTTAACTTTCACTTCCAGGGAGAATTGTCGGGTCCTTTCTGGGATGGTGACTTCCTCTTTAACCTGCATTTCGACTGCATAAGGTAGCAATTGAGCTGACCTAAATGCTTTTTCTGGATCATCAAAGCCCATGGGATTATCCGCTAATCGGGACCAAGCTTTGAAGTTTATTAGGTCCAAACTAATGGCAAAGCGATTGAGAATGTCACTGCCTAAGTAAAAGGCGGCAGTGACGTCTCGCACGACCCAACAATTATGGACTATGCTCTTGTTGCCAATGGAGATTTTGAGCATACACCTGCTTGGCAGGAGATGTTTGGAGTCAGGTGCTTCCAGGTCCATTTCCCATTTGTCTATCCGTTTGAAGGTGGGAATGGCTGGATCTTTTGGGAGTTGGCGGAACATGGCTTCGCTGATGAAGCTCTTACCGTTGTTCACACACACTCGAGCGAGAACAGAGTCCTTCCCATCATTTAACTGAACAGGGATGAACAACTGCTCTCCAATTTGCTGAATATCAGCCAGGCTTTGAGCTGATTTCACATCTTTCTGGACTATAGGAGTGGGGGTTTCTGATTGTGGATTAGTATAGAATTTCAGAGTGTTTCCTTCCAGCGTGGAATACCACTTTAGACTTTAGGTTGATTTTCAGAAATAGAGAGGACCCCCCATCACCAGTCTGTTGTCCTACTGCTATTACCGTCACGTCTGGAATCTGGTTGTTCTGGAAGTGAAATTCTACTTGGTCAGATTTTTGTTCAACCATGTGGCATGTGCCGTTTAAACTAACATGGTTGACACTCTGTTTCAATTTTATTGGTCGGCTAGTCTGGGTCCAGAGGACCTTGTTTACACAATCTATTAGGGGTGACAACCTTCTCAGGAGGTCATTCCCTAGTAAACAAGGGGTGCCCTCCGGGGTCACAACTATGACCGGGTGTTTCAACTTGTGTCGCCCGATCTTAATGTCCAAGTCTGCAGTCCCCTCAACGGGAATTTCCTTCCCGTCAAAGTTCTGCAGTTGTCCAGGAAGAGAGGTGAGAGGAATTTGGTAATTCTCTCCCCTTCCTGCATTCAGTTCGTCAAAGGCCCTTCTGGACAGAAGGGTAGCTTGAGATCCAGTGTCCACCAGTGCCGAGATTGTACCCTGCCCCTGTACTTGTACCGGGGCATAATATCTTCCCTCCTTCTCCTCAAGGGGGCACAGATAATGTACATTTTTGGACAACTGGTGGGCTAATTTTCTGGTTTTGGACATCGCGAGAGAAGAATTTTGGGCAGAATTCTGTGGAGAGCCTTGGGAATCTGAAAGAAAAAATTTGCAACTGGAGATCAGAGCCATTGTGGGTTCCCCTGGCTCCGTTTCTGGGCCGCCCCCCCCTTTTTGGAGGCAGTCGCCAGGATGGGTTTGAACCAGGGGATTTTCTTGCTGTTGGTTCTGGGATGAGATGGTGGGCGGCGGTAGCTCAGTCTCCACATCTCCCCAGTCTGGATTTGCATCCCTAGGGACCCATTTTTCTTTGGGAGGAGTTCCCCCCTCTCTGAAGGAGAAGATCCTTTTCCCAGGATCCTCTGAGGATCCCTCTCCCTCAAATTGGAAGATCTGTACCTCCTCCTCAAACTGAGTCTGTTTGGGTCTTTTGTTTCTCCTACCCCCCCTCTGCTCCTTAGGAGGCAGACTTTCAGGGGCAAGAGATTTTGTGTCCGGTTCCTGGGTTTCCAGGGGCTGTTTACAAGTGAGGAAGGAAGCTTCCTCCAAGGCTTTACACCCCCCTTCCCTTTGTGCCTCCTCCCTGGGAACCGGTGAGTTATCGGGGTGCTGCCCCCGTCATTGTTCTGGAGCACCAGGTCCAGAGTTGGGTGCGTTCTGCGCCGGCATGCTGATCTGAGGGTTCTGCTGAGCCCTCAGTATGTGACCCATATCCCGCGCCATGTTTTGAACCTGGCGCTCTAACTGGGAAACCCGCTCAGGCTGATACGGGGCCCTGTTTTCTCCCCTGGGCTGATCCCGGGAAGGGTAACTGTCCCTCCTCTGGTAGTACCCCGGGTTGGGAAGATTTGGGTACCCCTCCACCCTTGGCCTCCCCTCTCCCGGATTCAGTGGTCTGGGCTCAGGGAATTGGGGAAAGAAGGATGGATGGTTTTGGGGCTGAAAGTCGGGAGGATATGTGGGGAAAAAGTTCTGCCCAGGGTTTGGTAATTTTCTGCCCTCCTGTGGGAAGTTTGGAGGGAAGTTCCCTGGGTTAGGTGCTTGTCTGGATCCCCCCCCTTGGGCTGGAGGAGTCCACACATAACCCAGGATGGGTCTGTTACCTTTGTAGCGAGGACTTACATAGTCAGGAGAGCGAGGGACCCCATTTGTGGGGCTGCCTCCCTGGCTCCCTGTCTGTGACTGGCCCGAGGACCTTCTGGGCCTAGCATTATTAGGTGCAGGTAGGTTTTTAGGCCCCCCCATCTCCAGATCCAAAACGGGGGTGACCTTTACCTCTGCCACCTTGACAGCAGCAGGGGTGCTGTTGGCTTTGGGGTTTTTCTGGGCATTGCTTTTATTTTCTATGGGCTTCTGCACCTCATAGATCCGGGTAGCCTGTTCAATGACCCAGTCTAAAGATCTTTTCTCATGAAAATCTCTCACGAGCTGGGTCATTATATATTTGGGCAAGGCATGGAAAAATGTATTGACAAACTCTCTACTATCTGTGCGCACCCTTCTGGTGGTTTGCGCAAACGCACGCTTTAACTCCTGCACAAATTCTCGTGGGGCCTGATCCTCCCCACATTGCAAATTGTAGGCCGCCTTGCGAGCCTCTTGAGGATTTCTGTGAACAGAAAAATGTTTCAGGATGGCCGCCTTATATGTGGACCATCTTAAATGATTTTGGTCCTCCAGCCCCGCAAAGAAACTGGAGTATTCCGGGGAGAATGTCCACTTTACATATTGAATACAGCTTTGGCTGTCCTTCAAATGGAAAGTCTCCATCATTTGTTCAAACAACTCTAAGTGCTCCCAAACAGAATACTTAGCGTTCTTATGGTAAGGCGTGATGACGCTCCTGATCGCCTTAATCTGCTTGAAGGGGTCCTTAAGCAAGGCCCTTTTTGCCTTATTGGCCTTTTTGGTTCGGGTAACCCTTGTCCATTCTTCCTCGGACTCAGAGGCACTGCTCCCAGAGGTTCCCGTCTGTTCTTCCAGGTTTTCCCGGATTCTGCGAGCCTGGGAATGGCTGGCAGACTGTGGGGACCTGGTCTCCTGTGTCCTGCGCAGTTCAGAGGAGTCCTCAGATTCCTCCTTGCTGCCAGGATTTGATGGGTACCCCCTCCACTGACCTAACTGGGCAGAGGTTTTCAGGATGCCCTTAATGGGCCTACTCTCCTGGGGTTCCCCACTGAACTGTATTGTACTTGGGTGCCCATACCCGGATGCCCACCCCTCCATTCCTGAGTGGTACTGGCCTATGAGCCCCATACTCTTAGCTGGATAGTAATCTGCCATCCCTGTGGCCCTGTGCTCATGTGCGCCAGGGGACATGGGGGTGGTAGAGTCCAGGGACTGGGGAAGATGAAGGCCCCTGGTGTTAGGGCTCCTGCGGTTATGGTCAGGAGTCTCTCTTTCCCAGCGGACCTCATCTCTATCCGCCCCTTCTCCCTGTTGCAATGCAAGAGCCTGCATTTGTGCTTTCAGTTCCTCAGTTAAGGCCTTACTCGACTCTATCAGTCTCTCCTGCATCGCTACCTGCTGTTGGAGCCTATCATTGTGCTGGCAGAGAGCTTCATTCTCTCTCTGTGTTTCCTGATTGGTCCTGGAGAACTGGGCCAGTCTTTGCTGCAGGAGGGTTACCTCCTGGGCAATGTCCCTATTGGCCTGCTCCTTTCTTGCTAGAGCATCCTCCACCCTTCTGGTGTGCTCTACCAAGTTCTGGTTTTCTTTTTGGAGGTCACCCAGCCCCTGGTGGGCCAGGTGATTTTCTTCCATTTTTCTTTTTAAATGGCAGACTTCCTGGCCTAAGGTATCCCTTTCCTGACTAAGAGCCTGCATCTGTGCCGCCAGGTCGTCCCTTTGCCTTTGGAAGGCACCAGCTTTCTGGCGCTCCTGATCAAACTCTGCCTGGGTATCCAGGTCTTTCAGAATCAGTTTATTGCTCTCCTCCTTCACTCTATCTAGGTGGCCTTGCAGGGTGACTACCTGCTCAGCACATGCCCTATTGAAGTCTAGCTGTTGCTCCAGCTTTTTCTGGCTTTGCAGTAGGGAGTCCAAACCTTCTTGGTGTTCCTTCTGCAAGGCCAGAAATCTGGTATCCTGTTCTGACTTTTCCTTTTGCAGCACATCCATATCCTCCTTTATTTTAGTGATGTACTGTCTGGTCTCATTTTCTGACTCCTGGCTTCTGTGCAGCCTTTGCTCAGAAGAGTCCAGATCAGATTGGGCCTTCTCTAACGCCATCTGTTGCCTTTTTGCCAGATCATGGCCTTCAGCACATTTATTCTGTATGGCTCCCATGTATAAATATAAATATGCCGCTATCCTAACAATCTTGTCGTGCTCATCTTTGGCCTTAGGAGCCATATATAGTTCACTCAGGGCCACGTGTAATGGACCCTGATCTCTATATATATCTGACCCTGTTTCCGTGACCTGTTGCATGATGGCCTGCAACCAGACTGTTTGGTCCTGGTGAGTCCACTCACCTCTCACAAATAACTTATGTAAGAAGTGCTCTCTGGCTATTTTCATATCTACCAAGGTCGTCATTCTAGAGATTGGTCTCTGTCCTGACTTAGAGAAGTTAGTATTTTAGTTTTGCAGAACAGAACTTTTCTTGGAGTGTCCCTTTTGAGGAATGCTTCACAGCGTAATGCAGCGTGGTGATCCGACTGGATGTATGTATCCCGTCAGTTAGCACACTGTATTAAGCTGCACAAGTGGTATTCTAACCCAGAATCCCGGACGAGCCCCCACTTTGTAAGAGGATTCAATTCAGCACTACAGCCAAGTTAACGCCTAGTCTAGAATACTGAATGAAAACCCTTATTGATATATCTTTAGGTCCAGTTCATGCGTCCTGGATGACTACCCTTGTATAACACCCCTCTCTTGGAATCCCCCTGACCCCACTGAGCCAAGAAGTAGTTCTGTTTTGCAAGTTTAAAAGGTTTATTTGATAAATTAAAATAGATATATCACACTTTATAATAAATTAATAATTGAATATCACACTTAATCTGATATGGTAAATATTAACAACGGAGAATCTGGCACTAGCACACTTCTTTATAATGACTAATGAGTTGACCTGAAATGGATAAGGTAGCACACTGGTAAATAGGAACAAAAGTATAATGTGGTAGAGGATGCTTTATGTAGCTCAGGTGGATGCAATATTCAATGAATGCAGTACAGAAAATACGCAATATGATTCAACCAGACAATGTAATCACTTTTCTCTGGCTACTCCCCTCCTCTTTATGCAATGCAAGGCAAGGAAATGGAAGGAAAGCACACAGTTCTCAGAAATGCAATCAATGTAATCAGTTCAATCCCAGCAAGCTTAGACAACAGAAGTTTAAAACACAGATAGGAGTTTTGAAAACACAGGCCCAAATGCTTTGATATGTGCTGGCAATGAATTAAAAATATGCTAAAATGCTTTTAATTCCCTTTTCAGAGGTTCAGGGTGAGTGGTATCTAGTTAATATTAGTCCAGGCTCACACTAGCAATGATGCAGGGATAGTTAGCAGGTTAAACGAACTTCTGGCAAATGGAAGGCAAAACTGCTGTCTTTTTACACGTGAAGAAATTTGCAAATCGCGGTAAAATTCGCGGATGCGCCGAGCGCTATTACAAAGGAACCGCAAGGACTATCTCTACCGTTTTGGGGTCCTAGAAAAGCCTGGGATCTCAGCTTCCAAATGAAAGTTATTGCAAGTCTCTAGCCCAAACGGTTGCGGAGATATGAGTAATTTAGTAAAGGTCGTTTTTGGTTTTGTAAATTTTAAACGCACACTTTTTCAAAATGACAAGTGACAAATTTTTGCAGCTAGAATGACAGGTGACAGCTAGGAGGCAGTTCTACTTAGGTTAAATAGATTGAATTAGATGAATTTAAACTAAGAGATGTGTTCTGAGTTTTGCTAAGTACTCACAAGAGATTTTGAACAGGAAAGCGACTTGGTCACGGACTTCAGTCTGGTCAGGTCTTTCCGGGTTCTGCTCACAGCGCCTGGCCTCTGGAACTGCTCACAGGGGTCTGGTCTCTGGAACTGCTCACAGGGGTCTGGTCTCTGCTAGGCACCGGTTCTTTGGGTCTCTCTGCTCTGGATAGATTGAAGTCTCTAGTTTGGCTTTCTGGAGTTTGATGGAGGTAAGTATGGATTTTTCCGGCAGAGCTTTCAGCGGCAGATGAAAAATGAATCTCTCTATCTGTCCTGTCTGTCTGCTTTTATGTGTTTAGAATGTGGGTGTGTTCTAGCATCACTGACCCTACCTCTCTCTCAGCTTCTAATTGGTCAAACTTCCATTTCTTACTTGATTGGGGGAATGAAATGAAGTGTCATCATGATGAGGTCTGTTTATGATACAGAGAACCCACCCCTGTCAACTTTACACACAATCTATATCTGACCTAAAAACATATTTGCACAGGTACACATTTGTTTAAAATTACATATACATGGTGTGGCTGAATTTAGCCATGTCTATGTCCAAATCTGCTCATTCTCGGAGCTTGCATTCAAAGAGTGTACATAATTGACTTTTTAACTGCTTTTCCAATTTCCGACCTGGACCCAACTTTACATACATGTGTGCAGGGGGTAGGGACATTAACTGATGAAGTTTCAGATTTTTAACATGCACACATTTAGAGTAATATCCACTTTTCCGCTAAAACCCCCCTGAACATACCACCGGTTCCTACCACGTCTTAAACTGTGGGCAGAAAAATCACAAGAATTATGGTATCATTTATAAAATTTTCACATGTCCGCTCTATGAGTTATTCATCTTTTTAAAGTTATGTTCTGGCTCCAAAGGGGTGTGGTTTACCCTCAGCACAAGGTTGAATTTCTGGTTCTTTCCAGTTCTGCCAAGCCAGCTTGCTCTCACAGGCAGTGCTCCTCCCAGCTCCTGCCAAGAGGAAGCTACAATTTACGACTGCGGTAATAAAAACCTTTGCCTGAGTGAAGAGGGCTTTGTTCACTCTCTTGCAGAGCACAGATAATTCAATTATCAGATAGATGGCATATCCTTAGCCTGGGCAGCAAAAGGAAGGTTGGCCTGGGAACACAGTTGTGACTCAAGTTACACTCCTGATGGGGGTTAGTTGCTAGGCAAAATCAAGTTCCTTAAGCCAGACCTTCAGCTAACTTTTTGTTGCTTTTAAAATAACTTGTACTTTTACACATGCAGCTAGAATGCTGATTCTAAGTGCAAAACTATGACATTTCAACAGTTACAAAGGCATGTGACACCAAACATAGGTCACTCATTTAATTTAACATTTTCGATTTTGGTGGTTTTAAATCCAGTTGCAGTTAGGCTTAAGCTGCTGACTCCATAGCATTTTTGTTATAAGCATTGTTTTTGGGCTCTTCATTTCCCAGATTTTGTAGGCACACAAAACTCCATTCTGCCAAATGTCTGCTGGTGTTCAGTGAATATTTTGCACATGTTGCAAGGTTTGAAATAGGCATTTTGCTTGCCTTCAGAAAAACACACAGAGTGGTTTTAAAACGCCGGCTTTTGGATAGTGGTGAGTACTGGTACTGCACCCATTTTTGGGATTTAAGAAATGAATTCCCCACAATTCTAGGTTGCATTTGGCAATCAGCATTGCCATTCCCAATGGTTTCAGACTACTGTGCGGGTAGTCCAATGGTGGTTTTAAAGCGCTTTGAAGCTAACCGGCGCTACTGTTTTTCCTTTGGCAACCCATTTCCCTCATGGCAACCCGGCCTTTCATTCTCGCACTGGTGGGTGGCAAGTGAGGCAACCATTTTGGTGGGCGCACAAACTGCGCAGCTTTCCTGGATTTCAGCGCACATGTGGGTTTTCCGCCATCTTGAATTTCCTAAGCCCACAGCACCAAATGTTGTAGCAGGGTAGCTTAAACGTGGGTCAGGACACCCTACAGCATAAACAACCCCACATTCTTCCGGGGCAATGAAATCATTCACCGACATACCCTCTGGCCAAGACAAATGGTGTATTAACCGAAACTCCCCCGGAGCTTTCTTGGGCACCACCCCCAGCGGGGATATGACTAGGTCACCCGGGAGGTCCTTAAATGGCCCCACGATCCTTCCCGCCGCTATTTCTTTGCTCAATTTTTGCCTTACCACTTCAACATTTTCTTTGGCTGACTTCAGATTTTCAGCCCACCGGCGCACCCTTGGGCCCTGATACCCCAATCTGAAACCATGACTGAACCCTTCACCCACAATCTTCGCCCCAACCCTGTCCGGGTAAAATTGCAACCAATTTTGCAGAACCCCCACCTTAATTGGCGTAAAAGCCTTTCCCCATAACCCCTCTGCCCGCACCTCTCCCCCTCCCCCTGTCTCCCTGTTGGAAGCGCTGTGTAAGCGGGTGTTTTCCACCACACTTGCTGCACTCATGCCTGAACCTGCACATGGTCCTAGTGCAGCCGTCCTTGTTGAACGCCCAACATGCCGCTGAGGACTGCCCTCTGCCCCCTCCCCCCGCCCCTTCCTCCGCCATTCTCGCTCTGAATTCCTCGTCATACATCACCCACACAAAACCCCCAAAACTCGTGAAAGCCTTCTTAATTACGTCCATATATTTAAGTAGGGCCACACAACGCTCAGGAAATCTTTCACAATAAACACTGGCGTAAATGATAAATGCTGACGTCCAATTCTCAATGGTCACTGGTACCCTTGGTCGCGCAGCTAGTTCCCTCTCCTCTTCTTTAGACCCCTCCTTAGCTGTCACTTCCCTATGGAGCAATTTAAAAACGTCTAAAAATTCCCCCGGCTGGATCTTTTCCCTGGTCGCCGCCATCAAGTGCGCCCCCAACGGTTTTGTTATCCCCATGTATGGCAATTTTTTCGCGTTTCCTTTCATTTCAACCTCCTTTTCTTTTCCCCCTTGCACCTTGAGCCCCAATGGTTCTACCACCTTGTCCGTCTGAATCTCCACTGAGCAACTGCTCTTTTCAACCCCCAAGGCTCCAATAGCCTGCACACCAACTTCTTTCCTCAGCCCTTGCAAACCCGACCCTTCGTTTTCCGACCCCCCCCCCAGGATCCCTCTCTGCCATGCAGCTGACCAATCCCTTTCTTGCTCACCTCTTTCTGCACCCGCCGTCTGCTGCCTTGCGTCCACACCAATGCTCCTCAACTCCTTCCTTATCGGGCTCCTACTGCGGGGACAAAACATGTCAGCAGACTCACCCAGCCAACCTTTCCCCCTCCCACTTGCCCCCCGAGCCACCGGCACCTGTATTTCCTTATCCCAAGCCCAACTTCTTCTCTCCTCACCCCTTTCCCCCGCCGACCTTTAACCATCCACCTCCCACTGCCCCACATAATCCTCCAAACCCATTTCATCACCCATCAAATACCATTGTGGCTGCAAGCTCGTGCCCCAGTCAAGTTGCTCCTCCTCCTGCGAGCCCGGGGTGTCCACCCCGCCACTCCTCTGACGTCTTCTCGGCGGGGCCGTGGAAACCCCTGCCTGGTCCTCTTCTCTCGGGCGAGGCGCTCTGACCTCCACCCTGGGTTCTTCATTGCTAGGGGCCGTGCTGCACCCTCTAAGCTCTCCGTACGCTGACCGAGTAGGGGCCGCTCTCAAAACCTCTACTTCCATCTGCCCAGCGGGGGCTGCGCAGCGCCCTCCGCCCTCACTCACCGTACCCGGGGGGTCCGTTCCGCACCCCGCCCTATCCACCTCAATTGATGGGGACCTCCCTCGCCTTCTCCCACCCGCACTCTTCCGTAGGTATTGCCCCCCTCTTCCCCGCTGCCCTTGCACCCCTTCTGCCCTTCCACCATAGCCCCACCGTGGTTCCTTTGAGCCACCTCCCTTTGCACACTCGCTGCTCCCTTAGTGCTATCCCCCATTCCCTCCCCACGTGGCTGCCCACCCGAAATTCCTTTTTCCCCGGACGCCCTCCTGTCTATTTTCCTCCTCATCTTCCTGCCCCTGGATTCCCAAACCTCCCCTCTCCCCGCTGCGGGGGCGCAAGCAACCACTGCCGCGAGAGCCCCATCAGCTGCCGCTCTCCGCTGTGGCCTACCCCCACTTGTCTGCCCTTCACCCGTGACCTCCCCCACCGCCCCCTCGAGCTGGGCCTTAGTTGCCCTGCTAATTATGGCCAGGGCCTCCCTCAGCGCTCTCGCATCCACCAACCCCTCCCTGCTTGCAGCTTGCCCCACCATCTTGCCCCAACCTTTACTGGTGCACTACAATACGCCCCTTGCCGCTCCCCGCTACCTGTGCCCCCAAGCCGGGACCTACCCGTGGAAAGACAAGGCCCCTAATAGAGGAGAAACCCCAACGAAGTTGAGCTAAACGTTAAATACCCCAGGGGAAAATAACCCCTGGACCCTACAACCTTAATATCTCTAACTGAAAAGCAAAAAGAAAACCAACATTTTTTTTTTTTTTTATAAACCCCCCCTCGCCAACGCCCTGGGCCTGGAGAGAAACCCCCTCCCCCAGCACTTTTGAATACCTTGCTCTCAGACCCCCAAAGGGCCCCCGCCCCACTCACCCCTAGAGCTGAGAACCCCCCAGAAAACCCCCTCTCTTTCCCTCCTGTTCCTTTATTCTTCCTTTATCTATTTATTTCTATTTTTATTTTTTTTTTATTTATTTTTTATTTTATTTTCTGAGCACCCCAGTCCCTATTCTTTATTCTGCAGCCCGCCCCCTGGTGGCCCACCCGCCACACCGCAGTGCCCTGACGCTCCTTGGCAGCAAAAGGGAGCGGTCCCTTTAAGAGGACAGCACTGCCCTCTAATTGCAGAAGCCCGTCACCGCGCACACGGCCAAGCGAGCCCGGAACACACAGGCTCAGACAACGGCCACCCCAGCCTCACCCCGCACCAGCGCCCCGGGGAAGAAGACACGCACGAAGCGGCGCCAACACCGGGTCCTCCCACCACTCCGCGGCCCCCACGAGGGAAGGAAGCGCCTGCCCAGAAACTCCCCCACAGCACCCCCCAGGGACCTCGAGACGCCAACCCCAAGGCTACACAACGCCGCAGCCCAGACAACGCGGGACCCGCCGGTAAGCCAAAAAAGGGGTGTCTTATCTACTGCATCCCTTCTAGACGTTCCCCCAATTATTAACAAACTCAATATTTTTTTTTTTTTATACTAACACTACCTACCCGACCACACTACCAACCCTCCTCTTCCTCACCTCACTAACAAGCGCCTGTAGGCCCCGCTAACTACCAGGGAAGGCTCAGGAGCAGGCGACAGGACTTCACAATCGCCAAGTCCAACCGTCGCCTGCCTCCCGAAACTTCCCTGCCCCCTTAAATACCCCAGAGGGGTGCGCTGCCCCCACGGCCACTCGCTGGCCGTGCGCAGCGCCAAAAACTTCCCCGGGGGGAATCGCTTTGCGTTCCCCCCAGGGCCTCCCTTTTAATCTCAAACACAGATGAGAGCTACAGCAAAGAACTCTGCTGCTAAGAACGTTCTGATTCATAGTGACTGTTTCGACAGTCAAAGTTGCGACTGGTGAAAGTTCCGACAAAAGATTCACATTTAAAAAAAAAAAAATTATGGGGGGGTGTCCCCCCAAACTCCTGTTTTTTTTGTTTTTTAAACACCTATTTAACTATACCAAATTAAAATAAACCCTTTACTATTTAAAAAAAATTCAAAACTTTTTGGAACTTTTGTGTCGAAACTTTTACCAATTTTTTCGAAACTTTGACGGAACACCGAACGTTTTGCTGGAAAATGATACAAGCAGAGGCTTACGGAGAGACCCATCGTCATTGTGATGAAATACAGACAGTAAACACCCGTGCGGCTGGTTGGTGTGCGCCTATAAAGGATCCGCCTGCCCCATAAGGGATGCCAGGTCATTGGTTCCAGCCTAGTCCATCCGTCTTCCATCACATGGGTGCTGCAGAGATCATCTTCTTCTCACAGACGAAGGTCAAAGAACAAATTAACTACACTCCTAGCACAAAGCTACTTTATCATTATACTCTGCACCTGTCAGGCTTTAAGACTGACTCAAAGGAGGTTCTGGGGCACTCTAACCTCCACACTCACATTTCACTCACTCCCTTCCACGCCATGCAGCTCCAAGGTCTCCACCCTCGTGTTAAACTATAATTATCCCTCCTAGCATCTTGCAATACAAATCATACGATTGTCGCTCAAAGACGTACACTGTCCGTCCTCTTTGAACATTTCAGGACGTATTGCTTTGGGTTTGATGGTCAAAGGGCACCTGGTGCCATGGAATTCAGGGATCTTGAGGTTTAGTCAGTTATATGGGCTATAACTCGTGGTTGCCTGGGGATAGGCCGGGTCATGCTTTGGCCAGTGTGAGATAACATGCACACCAGGCGCCGGTCTATGATCGCGGCCTTGTAGGGCTTATTCTTTACGGATAGAAAAACATCTTTGCAAAACTGTTAGAACAATGAATGTGCTTTATGGAGCTTTTGGGCTGTGGGTTGTCCTCATGGGACATGAGCTTGGGCATGGCTGGAGTTTTCCCTCGTCTTGCAATTAGAGCCTAGTGCATGAAATGTCGCATTTGCCGCGCAGGCCTTGTCTCCAAACTATGGTTACTAACATCTATACAAAATGGCAGTCTTGCTCGCGCCTTTTGGATTGATTATATTGGGGTGGGGTCCTACCACGGTCCCCCCTGCCCCCTAGCCCATCACAGTGCTTCAAATGCCTTTCACCTTACTCTAAAACGCTTAGTGGGGTGGGACAGGGTTGCCTCCTTCCCAACACATCCCACAGCATGCACACAGCTAGATACGAGGGGAGAGGTGCAAACATTCCAAAGGCATCCCACATTCCACAGACCTCCCACAGCTCACGTGCACACAAAAGACGTGGGGGGAGAAGTGCAAACATTCCACAGGCCTCCCACAGCGTACATGCACACAGTCAGACATGAGAGGAGAAGTGCAAACATTCCTCAGGCATCCCAAAGCTCACATGCACACAGTCAGACATGAGAGGAGAAGTGCAAACATTCCACAGGCCTCCCACAGCTTACATGCACACAGTCAGACATGAGAGGAGAAGTGCAAACATTCCACAGGCCTCCCACAGCTTACATGCACACAGTCAGACATGAGAGGAGATGTGCAAACATTCCGCAGGCCTCCCACAGCTTACATGCACACAGTCAGACATGAGAGGAGAAGTGCAAACATTCCACAGACCTCCCACAGCTCACGTGCACACAGCCAGACGCAAGGGGAGAACTATAAACATTGCACAGGCATCCCAAAGAAAGCACACAGCCAGTCACAAGCGGAGAAGTACACACATTCCACAGGCATCCCGCAGCTCAAGTACACACAGCCAGACACGAGGGGAGAAGTGCAAATATCCCAGAGGCTTCCCGCAGCTCAAATGCATGCAGTCAGACACGAGGGGAGAAGTACAAACATTCCACAGGCATCCCACAACTCGCATGCACCCTTCAAACAGTACGTGGGGGTCACCACAAGCAGGCCTACATCTTGGGGACTCTGCACGGGGTCCCCCGCATCTGTATCCAGCAGCCCGACAACATGCATATAAAATATCATAACTCAGTAATTACTCTGCATGCGAATACCCGTAAACCATTCCTGCACCCTGCTAATCTGCGTATGATCACCCCTACGTTAGATCAGAACCCGAGTTGAGTACACACACCCTGAAATCAGACATGCAACCCCACCTCTGCACTGCGAATCCTATGCGCAAGTGTACTTACGCCTCCCTTCGGGTGGAGGATAGTATGATGGACTTGCGTGGCCATTTCCTGGCTGATAGGTGGCGCGATTAAATCCATTCATACGTCTCGTGCCGCGCAATTGTAGGCATGCGAGGGACTGCCAGCAGGCCAACCCTCGGAATGCCCATTTATTAGCAAGTTCTTCCCCATTTTTGGTGTATCTCCCCCCTTCCGAGCCCTCTGCGCAAACCACGACCATGCTCTGTGTGGAGTCTCGCGCAAGGCCCACGATGGCGTGCAGTGACGTGCTGAGCCTGCGCTACTCCACGCAAGTCCAGGAAAAGTACAGCGCATTGGATTTCATGAATCGAAGAATGGGAATTTACACGCAGAATGGCTTGCAAGTAACCTATTTGCCACGCAAATAATTCCATGAATCGAGCCCATCGTCTTTAATCTGACAGAATAGGCAGTTCAGTTCACTTCAGTTCATAGTATATGCGATTAAAACATTTGTTTTTTAAACGTAAGCAATCTTTACTCAACTGCAAAGCCAGAAAGGATAGCTTGTGAAAAGAGAAAATGTTATAGAGCATTCACCACATAAACGTGTCACACTCAGGCTCTTGGTTGCTGGTAGTTGATGGTAGTGATGTTTTGGGGGCTAGAAGAGAGTGATTTAGATTTATGTATGAAATAATGAAGTGAAATATTGTTTGCAATAGTGCCTACTTTGCAGTTTCCACATATTACTTTAGGTCCTTTAACAACAAATTAATAAAACCTGCGTCTGTTCATATTACCCGCCTGTCCGTTTGTGTATTGTGAATGTTTCGTTTCGAAGCACCCTTAAGCCCTAGGGTACCCGGTGCGCTATATAAATGTTAAACATAAACATAAACATAAACATATTGTAATGATTTTATCATTTTGGGTTTGTGGTATGGTGCGCATTTTACACTTCCACCTTTGGTGTTATAGGCCTGATTCATGGAAAAAAGGACATTGAGCCTGCAAAGCCTGCGCGCACAAAACGGCTTTGCGCATTCCTGCGTATTCATGGAATTGTTTTCCTATATGCAGGTTGCTGCTGGAACGGCCACGACACGTCCCCACGCATAGCAATTCCAGCCGCATATACAGACCTTTGCGCACTCCTCGACTGCGAAGTAATGCACTATGGCAATACTGCATGTGGACCCCTACAACCAAGGCAGCACCCCGGCGACACTGTGTAGGGTCCCCATATCTATTCCAGCACCCCCTCAAAATGCGTACAATGTATCGTAAAGGTAGTCAATTCCCTGTAAATATGCATGCAAACCCCTGTAAACCAGGGCTGCACCCCGTTGCACTGTTTTTACGCACCGCTAGCTTCGATAGAAACCCCGACAACATGCACACATCCCTATATCCAAGTTCCAATTATACCTTTGCGCAGTGATTCTATGTGCATGGGTCTTTACGCCTGCCTTCATTGGCTTGGAAGTTTTGCATGGTGATTTTCCCGACGTGAGGGTGTGCGGTCACATCCATGAATACGTTTGGTTCAGAGCGCGGTTGTGGGCTTGCAATTGACTTGCGCGGGCCGTCCTTCGACACGCCCACAATTTGCCTTGTTCTTCCACATTCTGCATGACCCTCCCCCTAGTTTGAACTCTGCATAATCCCAACCCACCCTCTGCATGGTGTTTTACGCAATGCGCTCGACTACAGGCAGGGACGCGCAGGTTCTGCGGGAAGGCCCCGCAGTGTATGGATTTTTCCACTAAAGTCAATTCCATGAATCAGCCCCTATATTGTCTAGACTAGAGACTGCTCAGTGACTCTGGACAAGGGAAAAGTGATCCATTTATGCAAAATACAGGGTTTTGAGGGTCCTACCAGAGAATAAAAGGCCACCAAATAAAATAGTAGGGTTACCACTTGGTAAGTCCCAAACAAGCAGATATTGTGGCCTCTGACTAATGCCCTGGGTTACGTAACAGTAACGAAATGTAACGTGGCAAGCTTGCGACACATGAAGCCAGTGTCCTGAACAGAGGGGTCCCTTCATGGTGGTGGCACTTAAGAATATCCTGTGGTAGGCACGCTCGTTCATGAAAATATGGAAAAGGGTGATGTTTTGAGGTGTAAATCACAGACGTCTGCTTGTGTGAAATCCAAATAAAAGATGTATTTTAGTTTGAGCTATTACGTGGTGCCTCTGAAGCTGAAACCAATGCATTGGAGTACAGGTAGGAGGATGGAGATGGCACATGAGGAGGGACACGCATTTTGTGCTTGTTGTTTCTCCATTCCCACCCACTCCCTGCCCCACTCCTCCCAGAACACACCCTCCTGGAATCTCTTTGAGCACGCTTTTTGAAGCAGTAGCATCAAATGTTAGCCTGCCAGTGTTATTTCTATACGGTCTGCAGAGAGTTAATGGCTTAATTTCAGCTGTAAATGTGTTACTGGTGTTTTAAAAAAAGCCATGACCAAGTGTCCCCTCATCACTTGACGTATATATCTTCTTTGCAATGAAGTCCTTTCAAAAACATGCAACAGCAAAGCCAATAATTTTGCTTTGAAGTGTTAGATGGGCATTTACCAGGTTCTGCAATCACATGCCCATTTAATGTATTTATTTATCTAAAGAAAATGTAGCAGGAAAACAATTCAGTTATGACACAAACATGTGTTAAAACCTATTCCACATTGATTTATAGAGCGGAGGGCCAATGTCCTTAACAATGGGCGAGATTATGTGGATATAAGACCAGATGATGCAGGAGAGGCAGAAACATGAACCAGGGACAAGGACAGAAGAGCATGTTATAGGAATGGGATAGTGAAGGAAGTGCTAAGAGGGTTTGTATATAGGACCAGATGTTGCAGAGGAGCTAGAAAAATGAACCAGGGATGAGGACGGAAGAGCATGATACAGGAACGGGATAGTGGAAGAAGTGTTAAAAGGGTGTGGATATACAGCCAGATGCTGCAGAGGAAGTAGAAACATGAACCAGGGACACCGGCAGAAAAGCATGATATAGGAATGGGATAGTCGAAGAAGTGCTAAGAGGGTGTGGATATAAGGCCAGATGCTGCAGAGGAAGTAGAAATATGAACCAGGGACAAAGACAGTAGAGCATGATATAGGAACAGGATAGTGGAAGAAGCGCTAAGAGGGTGTGGATATAAGACCAGATGATGCAGGGGAGGCAGACACATGAACCAGAGACAAAGACAGAAGAGCATGATATAGGAACGGGATAGTGGAGGAAGTGCTAAGAGGGTATGGATATAAGATCAGATGATGCTTGGGGTGCACATCAACCAGGGAAAGGACTGTAGAGCATGATATCAGAACGGATAGTGGATGGAGTGCTAAGAGGGTGTGGATATAAGACCAGATGATGCAGGGGAGGCAGACACATGAACCAGAGACAAAGACAGAAGAGCATGATATAGGAACGGGATAGTGGAGGAAGTGCTAAGAGGGTATGGATATAAGATCAGATGATGCTTGGGGTGCACATCAACCAGGGAAAGGACTGTAGAGCATGATGTCAGAACGGGATAGTGGAGGGAGTGCTAAGAGGGTGTGGATAAAAGACCAAATGATGTGTGGGGGGGATAAAAATATGAACCAGGGACACGGACAGTAGAGTATAATATAGAAACGGGATAGTGGAGGAAGTGCTATGTCTAAGGATGATGGGGTAAGGAATAAGTGCTTTGGGGTTGTCATAGAGAGGTAGGGATACAGGAGAACTGGGGGATGTGCTGGCATAGAACGGTATGCAAGTGGTTCTTCAGAAAGAAGGAGTGCAAGGAGGTTGGATTTTAATAGTGATAGAGTCAGAGTAGTGCATTGAGGGAGAGGAAGAGCATTCCAGAGTAAGCGAGCAAGGCGAGGAAGAGGGCAGAAACTAGAAGGAGCACAAGGGGCACGAGAGGTGGCAAAGAGGTGCTTATCAGTGGTGTGGGAAGACAATGTCTTATTTTTCTGATGTTGAGATGATTAAGTCTGGCAGCAGTGGCAGATTTGGCGATGAAGAGCGAGAAGTTATGAGATGGGTTGAAGATGACACCAAGGGTGTGAGCGGAAGCAGTGTAGGAAAGTTTAAGACTCTGTCCATAAGTCGCTGGAATGTGACAGGTGTGCACTGAAGACTGAAAGCTGAAACCTTAAATTGAAACAGGCCTTCAGGTGTTGAAAAGGCTGTTTTCTCTCAATCTGATGGATTTAGGGATACCTGCCAGTCGCCTTGGGTCAAATCTATCATGGTGGTCAAATCCATTGTGGATATATTTTTTGCCGAACCCAAATTCTCAATCAGATCATCTATTCATGGTATTGGGTAGTTATTAAATAGAGTTGAGCTTTCTATACAAAACCTCCACAATTAATATGGCTTCTCCACCCACAAAATGGGAGAGGAACATGGACTCTCAGATGGCTAAATGATATCATCTTTAAGCATCTCTTTGACCAACTTCACTATTATTTTCTTCGTAGCTATCAGGGTTCTGTAGTGGTGTAAGTTAATCGTTTTGCCTGGAGGTGATTTAATACCATTAGTTTGTTTAACCCTACCTGATTGTTCTACAAAGACCTTGTGGAATGGATCTAATAAATCCCCGATGTCTGCCTGTTGAGAGGATGACAGGTCTGAGGAAGCTAGGGTGTTTTCTTTGTCGGAGTCGGTAAGGAGAGTGGCCATTGTCACAGTGGTGTCTTCACTCAGATCTATTATCCACCCATTGAGTAGATTACTATGATACACTTTGATCTTCTGTCTCCTGTCTGGTTGTAATATCATATATTTCAATGGGCTTTTACATTTGAGTATTTTGTATGGTCCAAAACATTTAGATACCATCTTATTCTTGGATGTGGGTATGAGAACCAATACAGATTGCCCTCCACAATTTCTCTCACCGTCCCCACAAGAGATCATAATTTATGGGCAGTTTGAGAAATTGGTAGGATGGCCTCTTCTCTTTCTTCCCATGACTCCCTCAACATATCTAATACATCTCTGGGCTCTCTTCCATGGAGCAGCTCAAATGGGGAGTATCCCAGAGAAGCATGGTGGGTTTTTCTCACTGCAAAAAAGGCATAAGGCATCATCACATCCCAGTTTTTTTCTGTCAGCCTCCATTAATTTACGTAATATCCTCTTTAGCATCTGATTGAAGTGCTCAACTAAGCCATTAGTATGTGGGTGGTATACCAAGGTTCTTAGTATTTTGATGTTAAGAATATTTTTCATTACGTGCATAAGGCGTGACATAAAGGTGGTGCCCTGGTGCGTGAGGATCTCTTTGGAAAATCCCTCCCTTGAGAGAAAAGGTATTAGATGCTTCAAGATTTGTTGCGTGGTGTTATTCTGCAACGGAAAGGCTTCAGGATATTGGGTTGTGTAATCCATTATAAGCAGAATAAATCTATCACCCAGCTTGGATGTTTGTAGAGGTCCGAATATATCCATGGGTATCCTGGAAAATGGGATGTCAATGATGGGTAATGGGTGAAGGGGCGCCATGGGGACCAGAGTGGTTGCAGTCTTCTGACAGATCTCACATGCCAGTACAAAGTTCTTTACGTCTGAAAATACCCCTGGCCAATAAAATATTGGCATTGTCTGGCTTTGAGTATTCCTAACTCCCAGATCGGCTGCAGTCAAGTGGGAGTGGGCAAACTCTAACTCCACCCTTCTGTGACTTTGTGGGACTACCCGTTGGGCACGATAGACTCCTTCGGGGGTCGTATCAGCTCCATATAGGAGAGCCTTCTTTAAGAAGAAGAAGGGACCAGCGTGATTTGGTCCTTCTTCCGTAACCACTTTTGTAAAAGCCTGTGTAATTATTGGGTCATTTCTTTGGATGAATGCCTAATAAGGAAGGAGATTGACCTCTGCTGTCTCTTGAGGGGACCTACTTTTCTTGGGGAACTCTGCCTCCCAAATCACTGTAAATTTCTATCGGTTTCCTTTTGGGTGTCCATCTCTTGCGGCATTGGTAATAGTGATTTTTCTAACATCCCTTGTGCTATATGTTCCCCCTCTTTTACAGTATATGGATTATTCCTGGGATTATATAAGAAGACTTTAACGTCACCCTTATAATCAGGGACAATATTCCTGCCATCTCATCTAACCCATGTCTCCAAGCTAGCCCAGAGTTTGAGGCCAAGCTGATGTATGTTCCTTTAGCAGGGGCTAACATCAACCCAGTGGGGATTAGGTGTCTTTGCACTGGTGGTATTAGCAGCTCGGTAGTACTTTGTAGATCAAAGCCAATGGATTCTTTGGTGGATAACATTGGGGCTCTGGCACTGGGACTTAACTTGGTAAATTGCAGGGTTCCCCAAATTGTATCAGTTGGTACTGATCCCACTACTGGCACCATCTGTGGTGGGTCAAAAAAAGGACGCAGACTTTGAAAATCCATTTTGCTGAGATGTTTATTTAAATTAAAGGATAAAGGTCTACCTTTCCCTCTACTATGGGGCTTCCCTACCTAACAAAACTAGCTAAGGTGCTTGTCAGTCATCAGTGAATGTCTTAACAGAATCTGTCCACAGTACAAACAAACACTTTCTGACCCTACCACTATCTTAACAACAAAAAATAGGATAATGTCTCCCTTCTCCTGATTGTTTCTCACAAAGTTCAGTTCAATATATTATCTTCAAGTAGTCTCTGATGACTGTTTTAATCAATTCGTATAGTTCATTCAATGTATCATTGGATATTTGTTCCTCATCTCTTTGGTAACACATTTCCGTTTCTTTCTTGTTCTCTTTTTGAGCAATTTTTACAAATGGTTCTTATTTTCTCTTCCCAGAGTAAAGTTATCCAGTATTTATAATGTTTCCCTTCTACGTTCTTTTCATTTTGGTGCCGTTCATATTCCTTGGTCTCCCTCAGAGAGGGGTCTTTAAACGTATTCTCTGCTTTTAACCTTATCTTCAGGCTTTTTTTTCCTGTTATATCTGCTTTTGTTAATTAGATTTTCTTCATGCGGGCTGATATCAGTATGAACATTCCAACAGTTATTCTCATTCACTCATCAATATTGTAATGTGTGAGTCTCTTCTTGACGGAGATGAGTAAGATCATGCTCATTCAATCTTCTATGAGTCAATACTTTGTATTGGCTGTGACGAGTATGAGTATCCCAATAATGATTTTCATTCAATCTTCTATGAGTCAATATGTTTTCTTGGCTGGGACGAGTATGAGTATCCCAATAATGATTCTCATTCAATCTTCTATTTATCAACACTATGCCCCTCATTACAACCCAGGCGTTAAGGGGTTAACGGCGCCGTAAAAGGTGGCGGCGCCGTTAAACCCTTAACACCTGATTACGAGGTCCCTTTGCGGGTGGCACTTTAACGCCTGCTTTTAGCAGGCGTTAAAAAACCAACCCGCAAAGGAACCTTGGTGCTAGGTACGGTGCCGCAATTTGCGGCACCGTACTTAGCACCTTCCCCATTCCCATTGAGCCCTATGGGGCAAAAATGGGAATGGGGAAGGGCCATGGCGGCATGGGGAATTATCGCCCCGCCAACCTCGGAATGGGGCGGTAATTCTCCATTCCGCCATGGCGGAGTCGGTAAGTTACCGGCATGGACCATGGTGCTGTTAGCACCATGGTCCAACGCCTGGGTCGTAATGAGGGCCTTTGTCTTGACTGGGACGAGTATGAGTATCCCAATAATGATTCTCATTCAATCTTCTATGAGCCAATACTTTGTCTTGACTGGGACGAGTATGAGTATCCCAATAATGATTCTCATTCAATCTTCTATGAGTCAATACTTTGTCTTGGCTGGGACGAGTATGAGTATCCCAATAATGATTCTCATTCAATCTTCTATGAGTCAATACTTTGTCTTGACTGGGACGAGTATGAGTATCCCAATAATGATTATCATTCAATCTTCTATGAGTCAATACTTTGTCTTGGCTGGGACGAGTCTGAGTATCCCAATAATGATTCCCATTCAATCTTCTATGAGTCAATACTTTGTCTTGGCTGGGACGAGTATGGGTATCCCAATAATAATTATCTGCTTCCCTGCCGAGTCTACCGTTGTCCCTATTACATGATATGATATGATATGATAAGTTTATTTATATAGAGCCTATACACAATGTGTTTCAAAGCTCTTCAAGGCAAGGGAGGGAACAAGGGAAAATACAATGACATTCTTACAGGCCATGAAGAGTAAGGATGTGAAATTAACTATTGTACTCGGCCTGATGACATTTCAGATAGTGAAAGAGCTAAGACATAGATAAGGAAGGGAGGGGGAGAGTGGGAAGCAAATGGAAACAGACAGGCGACTACCGTACTAGGCCTGACAACATGTCTGGTAGAGCCGGAGATTAACAAAAGGTGAGGGAGGGGAGGAACAAAACAACCGACTATCATACTAGGCCTGATGACATTTCAGATAGTACTGGAGGGGGGAGGAAACAAACAAGGTTGCTATCATACTAGGTCAGGGACAATTCTGATAGAGTAAGTGCATAGAAGAAAGTAAGGGGATGAGGGGAGGAGATAGGAAAAGGGAGAAAGGGAGAGGAGGAGAGAACAGAGAGTGAGCAGTGAAAAAGTGGAGAAGCAAAAGGGGAGAGCGAATACAATTGCAGAAGTCAGTAGTAACAAATAATTTTGGGAGAGAATAGAAAAGACAAGCCAGGATTCAAGCGGAAAATGGGAACAGCATGATTCAGGGCCACCATGAGTACAAGATGCAGGGGAAGGCCAGCATGAGAGTTGCGAGCAGGTGACGCACCGTGAGTCAATGAATCCCTTAAAGTCAAATCCAAGCATTGGCAAAAGGCATTGATGGTGAAACCAGAATGTATCAGGACAGACCAGTTACGAGGAGTAATGTCACCGGGTTTCTTATCCATTCAGGTGTGTGTTGTAAGGTTGACCTCTTGTGTTTCTTCAGTTGTTGTTTCTTCGTGCTGTTTCATCAGCTGGTTCCTCTGTATTGTCTTTACTGACTGGTTCCACGTTTGCCTTTGCGGTGTGGTATCAGTGTTGTTCTCAGAACCCCAGGTCCGCCATGAACTGTCTGTGGTTACGCCACCACTATTTTGTTCTTTCTCTCAAGGTAATGCTCGCCACGTGCTCGCTTTGGGCTCTGCATCTATTTCTGCTTATTGCCTCCTCGCAGTACCAGGACGCGGTGCGTCCAGCCTCTTCTCTGTATTAGTAAGCAAACTGATTTGTAACTCGTGGGCTTCCTTGCTCTGTCTCTAGTCTCATCCCCTCTCATATATCACTTAGCCGTAGGACTCCCCCGGTGTGAAGCCATATTTCTAGCCCTCTGTCTTTTGCGGCTTCTCTTCTCCTCTGCAGGCCATCCTCCTTGCCCCATTAAAAGGTGATTTTTCATTTAAAGGACCCAAAGGACCAGTCATAGTTTCCTGTTTACAATAACACATATTGTTACTTTCCTCATATAATTCTTCACAGGAATGGGTGTCTTTGTCCACAAAGGGGCGTCTCTCCCTGTGAGGTCCCGCTTGTCTCTACCCCTAGCGAGGGTATTGCAGAGCGTGCTCACCTCCCTAGCCTCACAGGGGAGCTCCCGGTTGGGGAGAAGGAACGAATTCTTATGATACGTCACAGCCCGCAGCCTTTGGGCACTCCCTAGTATAGGGAAAACCAGACTACCCCACTAAGTTACCTAGGAAGTACCTCAGGGAGTCCGAGAGATAAGGCCACGGCCTTTAGGCACTTCACAGGATAGGGATAACCAGACTACCCTGCTAGGCAACCTAGGAAGTCCCTGAGGGAGTCAGAGAATAAAGGCCACGGCTTTTAGGCGCTGCACAGCAGAGGGATAATCATACTACCTCGCTAGGTAACCTAGGAATTCTCTGAGGGGATCCGCGGGATAAAGCACCAATTTTAGGCACTCTCGAGTACAGGTATAATCAGACTACCTCGCTAGGTAACCTAGGAAGTCCCTGAGGGAGTCAGAGGGATAAAGCCACCAATTTTAGGCGCTCTCCAGTATAGGGATAATCAGACTACCACGCTGGATAACCTAGGAAGTCCCTGAGGGAGTCAGAGGGATAAAGCCACCGATTGTAGGCGCTCTCCAGTATAGGGATAATCAGACTACCACGCTGGATAACCTAGGAAGTCCCTGAGGGAGTCAGAGGGATAAAGCCACCGATTGTAGGCGCTCTCCAGTATAGGGATAATCAGACTACCACGCTGGATAACCTAGGAAGTCCCTGAGGGAGTCAGAGGGATAAAGCCACCGATTGTAGGTGCTCTCCAGTATAGGGATAATCAGAGTACCACGCTGGATAACCTAGGAAGTCCATGAGGGAGTCAGAGGGATAAAGCCACAGCAATTAGGTCCTCCCTATTATAGGGATAATCAGACTACCCCGCTAGGTTACCTAGGAAGTCCCTGAGGGAGTCAGAGAGATAAGGCCACAGCAATTAGGTGCTCCCTAATATAGGGATAATCAGACTACCCCGCTAGGTAACCTAGGAAGTGCCTGAGGGAGTCAGAGAGATAAAGCCACCGATCTTAGGAGCTCCACAGGATAGGGATAATCAGACTACCAGACTGGATAACCTAGGAAGTCCCTGAGGGAGTCAGAGGGATAAAGCCATCGATTGTAGGCGCTCTCCAGTATAGGGATAATCAGAGTACCAGACTGGATAACCTAGGAAGTCCCTGAGGGAGTCAGAGAGATAAGGCCACAGCCATTATGCGCTCCCAATTACAGGGATAATCAGACGACCCCGCTAGGTAACCTAGGAAGTCCCTGAGGGAGTCAGAGAGATAAGGCCACAGACTTTAGGTGCTTCCCAGGACAGGGATGGTCCAGACACTAGAGCAGGGGTTCTTCAACCTTTTGCTCACCAGATGTTTTGGACTATGACTCCCACGATCCCTCACCATTGACTATGCTGCCACGAGCTGATGCGAGTTGTAGTGCAAAACATCTAGAGATCCAACGGTTGTAGGCTCTTGCACTAGGGGTACCTTGGCTCGTGTGAATTGGCCCTGCAAGATGGCCTGCTGGAGTAGGGAATTGGGCAAGGGCGTTGGAGGTGGGGCCCCCTCAAAGGTCTCAGGAAAGGTGCACAGGGACCTCACCTCGACCTCAAGCCCGCAGGCCTGTTTTTTGCAGAATTATTTTTGATAATTTATTGGTCTTGCCTTGTGACCCGTTTACAATCTTGTCACATATATAATTCGTTTAGAAACAACAAACGTTTCCAGCTAAAAATAGAACTTAATTTGAAACGAGGTTTTTATTCTTTGAAAGGGGGCAGGGGCTGCGACTGTGATCACGCTCCAGGAATAATTGCCTCTGCTCTCAGTGGGTGAAGGGGGGATAATTACAGGCCTCAGACAGAAGCGGCTGCAGCTACGAGCATTAAATACAGGCTGCCAACCGAGTGCCACGGCCTGGAACCGCAGGAAACCGGATAAGGCCGGGGGTGGCGGGGAGGGGAGGCTGCAGGGGGGGTTTACATTCTAGGCACTAAATATAATAACATCGACTCACAGCAACGCTGAATTCAAAATGGCAACTTTCTGAAACCTTTTCTAAACAGCGTTTCCAACAACACCCAGAAAATGGACCCAGAAATACATACAAATCAGTAAATATAACTTTTATATATTACAATTTTATATAAATCCTGCTTATAAAACGTTACTTCTATTGTGTACGATTTCAAAATCAGACAAGCAACACAATGAAATTCTGGGTTGTGAGGTGGGATGCTGTATGAATTCAAAATCAAGTGGCCGAATGTACATTTGATTAAAGCATTTACATTTCAACTACAACAGTAGCTGCTTGTTAGCTGCAGTTAACCCATTATGTTTCTGACAGATGCTCTGCTAGTAAAAATTGAAGTTTTAAATCATCTTGCTGTGACCTAGTCTTTTTCCGGCAGGTGTTTTTTGCAGGCAAAAATGATTGCTTTAGATTGTCTTAATATGACAAGAATTTAGACAACAGAGAATTTACAGTATGAAGCCAAGTATGAATTGTCAGAGAATATGAGCCAAGACCAGATATGCTTCCTTTGTGAATAGCTTTTTCTCATCCCGTACAGGTAGCTAGCACGACTGCCATTGGCCAAAGCGGAGAGGACACAACGAAGTAGACCGAAGAAATCTAGTATACATGCAATTAGACTTACAAAGGCGCAACATTTTGCCCGACTAACACTTTTTAATCACATTTGCCTCAATTGAATGAGTGGAAGAGGAGTTTCACTCTCCCCCAATTAACACATGGGCTGGCTCTATGGAACCAGGCAAGTGTAGACACTCGGGGCCCGCTTCATGGAAATGTGCGCAGAAATCCTGCAAAGTGCGCGTGCTGAGAAGGACACCGCGCAATCCTGCACGCAGAATAAGAAATGCGCCCCCTGTGTATTCATGGAAGTATTCCGCAAA
This sequence comes from Ambystoma mexicanum, assembly GCF_040938575.1. NCBI lineage: Eukaryota > Metazoa > Chordata > Amphibia > Caudata > Ambystomatidae > Ambystoma > Ambystoma mexicanum. The sequence continues at coordinate 1,524,437,119 of NC_090922.1, read as the reverse complement.
GTAAAACTCAGTCTAAACTCGGAAAATCTGCATACGCACAACCCTAAGTAAGTTTCAGAAACCCGGTTGCATACATGCACCCCTAAATCCGACATCCAAACCCACCTCTGTGCTGCGAATCCTACGCGCAAGTGTACTTATGCCTGCCTTTGGGTGTCGGATAGTATGAAGGACTTGCAAGGCCAATTGCCGGTTGATTCGTTGCGCGAGCGAATCCAGGAATATGTTTCGTGCCGCGCAATTGTGCCTGCAGGCCGTCCCTCGGCAACGCCCGCTTTTGAGCAACTTCTTCCCCATTTTAGCTGTTCCGCCCCCCTTCCCAACCCTCTGCACATGCCATGCCCATGCTCTACGTGGAGTCTCGCGCAAGGCCCTCAATGGCTCGCAGAGACATGCTGAGCCTGCCCAAACACCACGCAAGTCCAGGAAACGTTCTGCGCATTCGATTCCATGAGTCACCGAATGCTGATTTGCGTGCAGTTTGGGGAGCAAGTACCCTTTATTCCGCGCAAATTATTCCCTTAATCGAGCCCTCAAGGTCGGCTTTTAGTCGGCGTGAAATAACTCCTGCAGATGTGCGCATTTAATACAATTAAACTTCACACTCTTCCAGCAGGATTTGTTTGTAGTAACTTTATCCATGTGATATAATATAGTTTTGCCAGTGTAGGCCGAACATTTTGCTAGGGCTGCAGATTATAAACCTACGAATAAATACATGGTTAGTTGCCAAGCTCCGGTTTCTCCATTTTGTCTGCCCGCATACATTTCCAAAATGGATTCCCTCTCCAGCTGCCGCAGCCTAATGCAAAGTATTGAGGCCTAGTCTTCCTCAAATCAGCACACTCTGTACACTTTCATACACTTCACTTGCAATTACATTTCCAATCAACTTTCTTTAAGCAGACACATGTGTGTAATTGCATGTCCCCCTGGCAAACGCACAAACAGAGCCATGAACACCGACTTTATTAAACGTATTTTTATTTTGTTTTATTTATGAAACGCAGCCAGGCCCATGGGCAGACGGGCGCATCAATTTAAATCAGGTTGCAGAACGTTACAGTTACATACAGTTGATAAGGAGATACATACGTGTTACAGATACATGCATGTTGCAGTTACATACAGTAAACAATGGAAGATACAGTTAAAAAATATAGTACAGTATTTACAATAAATACAGTCGGGCAGACGACACGTCTAAGATCAAGGAAGTTAAACTGTCATTGTATCCAAGTCCTGAAGCCAGCGCTTCGTGTTGCGCTTGAATAAGTGGAAGGAGGGTTCTGATCTGAGGGAAGCAGGGAGTGTGTTCCATAGCTTTGATGCCTGTACAGGGAAGCTAGCCCCTCCCAAGTTATGGAGTTTGAATCTTGGTATGGACATTGTGTTTGCTTGAGCCACCCTAAGTGGTCTTGAGGATGTATGTGAAGTGAGTTGGTTAGTAAGGTAGGCTGGAGTGAGGTTGGCCCTGGCTTTGTGTGTTAGGGCAAGAGTTTTGAGAGATATTCTATACTCTACCGGGAGCCAGTGCAGATTGCGTCTAGTCTCAGAAATATGCGACTTCTTGGGGATGTTGAGGGCTGCCCTGATGTCATTATTCTGAATTACTTGTAACTTGTTAATGTTTTTGTGGCTAGTACCTAAATGGATGGCATTACAATAATCCATTTTGGACAGAACTAGAGTTCTAGCAAGTGTGATGCAATTAGGTGTGGAGATGAACGGCCTGCAGGCGGTGATTAGTTTACAAGTATATGTGGATGAAGTTGCTACCGCATTAGTTTGTTTGGAGAAGGATAAGGTGGCATCGAGGTAAATGCCAAGAGTTTTAGTGTTGTTTGAGATGGTAATGGAGTTGCCATCTATAGTAAATGATTTGAAGGCAGTGTTTAGTTTTTTCAGTTTAGCGTTTGTACCAAGGATAAGCAGCTTCAGTGTTTTCGTCGTTTAGACAAAGATCATGTTGTGCCATCCATGCTTGTATTACTGAGTAGATTTCGTTAAGGGTTTTGCTGTCAGTTGCATAGTCTCCAGAGATGGGAATGAGTATCTGGGTGTCGTCCGCATAGTTAGTATACGTGACACCCAGATAGTCAAGAATATCGAATAGGGGCTTCGTAAAGACATTATAGAGTGTGGGGAACACACAGGAACCTTGCGGAACCCCACAAAGTACCGGGGAAGGTTCAGCAGAGTCAGTGGGAGAGAAGACCCTCATAGTTCTGTTCGCCAAGAAGGAGCTGATCCAAGATGTGGCTGAGTCGGAGAAATGTGCTGCAGATTTCAGATGGTGCATAGCGTTAGGTGGTTCACCAAATCCAAAGCTGCTGACAGGTCAAGCAGTAAGAGGAGTGCTAGTTTATCTTTGTCTTTTAATACTTGAATTTGAGTGGTGAGATCTATCAAGGCAGTTTCCGTGCCGTGTCTTGGTCGGAAAACGGATTGCCTTAGTCCCAATAGATTGTTAGATTCTAGATACACCGGTATTTGCAAGTAGGCTGCTCTATCCAATATTTTTTGTAAGAAGGGTACCGTTGTTATCGGCCTATAGTTGGATGGGTTGGCTGGGTCAACGGTCGGTTTTTTGATTAGAGGAATGACCCAAGCGTCTTTTAAGTTATCAGGCACTACTCCAGTTTTGAAGGAGGCATTGATAAGGTTAGTAATAAATGGGGCGAGGTCATGTGCTGCTGCTTTGATGATCGGAGCAGGGCAGGCGTCACCTTGGCAATTCGAGGGTTTGAGTTTCTTAATGATGTTTTCCACTTCCGAGATTGATAGGGGTGTGAAACTAAAACGTTTACAGGTAGGCTCAAAGGTGGAGGTCTTATTAGGATATTGTTTGTATTCAGAGAATAGCGAACATTTTTTCACGTTAATTTTAGATTGTAGCAAGGCTATTTTATCTAATAGCGCCTTCTGAATGTTAGTGCACCATAATGCATCTGTGATACATTTGTCAACAGGGGCGATAGGAGATTCCAGTTCTTTTAAGATCTTAAAAAGTTCTTTTGTATTTGATTCCACTTGTATGATTCTTTTGTTGTAGGTGTCCTTTTTAGCAAGTATAATGGCCTCTTTGTAGTTAGAAGATGCTAAGGTCAGCTCATTCTTATTAGTTACTGAAGGGCACTTTTTCCAATGTGCTTCTGCAGTTCTATTAATTTTACGCAGTTCTCTTAGATGCGGCGTGAACCACGAATTCAGATGACATTGTGGTTTATGTTTCTGCAATTTTAAAGGGGCGATGGTATTCAAAGCTTTAAGTATTGCCTGATTGTAAGTGTCCACTAGGACTGTGGGGTCAGAGGTGGCAGTATTGTTGAGAAGGGGGAGTAATAAAGGGAGGAGTTTATCAGGTGTAATGTAACATGCATATACCAATGCATTACAAGCAGGCTTGGGTTTAAAAAAGCCACAAAAGAGTCAGGGTGAGGTGGGCAGGTGGAAGCATGGCGAAGCAGGTGGCTCACAGGAGTGGGGCACCAAGCCTCCAGCTGGTTTATGAGCAGGTCAAATGTAGAAGCTTGGGTAGGTAGGGAAGACCCCCAGGGGCAGCTCACAACCACTTCAAGTGTTTCTCCACTGGAATCCCCTCCTTCACCCTCTGGAACCCCCCCTTTCTTGGTTCTAGGGCCCACTTGTGCGCATGATATGGGCAGGAGGGAAACAACACATACAATACATGTCTCCCTTCCTCCGGACCCACTGCATCAGTGAACACACGCACCCCCCTCTGAGGCCCCCAGAACCAGCACATACTCTCGGCTTGCTCACTCCCACTATGCCGCCCACTCTTACCCCTTCTTCTCTGCTGCACTTAAGACAGTCAAATCATTCCTTTGTCATTTCCGCTATCCCACTAAAAAGAACTCTCAGGCATCCATCACCCCAATTCGTGAACCTGACAAGCCGCAAGCATGGCAGGAAAACGGACTGTTAGGCTTTCTCCTTCTGAGGTCCTCAAAAGGCACATGTCCAGTAGTGGCATTGGAGGGGTTAATATATACGCCACCATCCTTTTCTCAACTGGTCTCTCCCAATCTTCACCCATACCAACTGCCATCCTACCTGCATGCATCAGTGTGCAATTAAATCTTTCAAACAGTCCCATTCGTCTGAGGGTGGTATAAAGACGCCTTGTGGTGAGATGAACTATCTGCTGCAGGGAGGATTCCATGGCGCAAGACGTCACTTCCACGCCGTTATCAGTAGGTCTCTTTGCCTGGGTAGCCCCCTCTCTGGAAAAGGTCCTCCTAGAAGGAGAGAAGATTACCCAAGAAAAGAAGGACACTGGGGCAGGGAGCGACATCAGGTGGAGGAGAACCAGGAGAGGAGAACCTGTGTTGGGAAGCCACCTGGAACAAGACGGCCACCTAGAATCCGATATGGGAGTTGGCTAGTGGAGCCAGAGCTTGAAAACTGCCACATGGACAGGCTAGAATCAGGGGCCTGCTGAGTATATGGGCCCAGAAGGTGTCAGGAGCCACACCTTAAAATACCAAGCAGCTAGACCAGCAGGCACTAGCCCAGACCCTGGTGGGACTTGTGAGGCCAGTAGCCTTGCTAAACCTTTGGGAACTCATGTGGGGGAGAGAGATTCTGTTCAGTGGAGACTCCCCACCCACATTATCCACAGAAAACTCCCCTAGAGCAAGAGAGGGCACCGTGCAGGGGTTTCTACCACAGCATGACCTCACCCTACATTCCAGGACCAAGCAGTGGCGTAACACACAATTTGGGGGCCCCCTGTGAGCCATGCTGAGGGGACCCCCCCCTGCCCTCCCAACTTGACAACAAATCACAGGTAGCGCCACACTCTGGGCCGGCTTAGATTACCACACTTGCCCACACGTGCTGCTGCAGTGTTACGCTGCACACTGCAGCAGCACGGAGAAAGATAGGAGAAAGATATACATATGTGTTTTATGGCATTATACAGCGCACCTTCTGAGAAAAATTAGCTAAAAGGCCAGAGCGTTTGCAATTGTTTTGTGGAGTAACACCAATCTAAAAGTCGAATACATTAAAGTCACCAATAGTGCACAGGAACATTAAAGGAGAGTTCCGGGACTTTTTTTTTATTGTCCCTACGGTTCGGCCATGTGTTTTTAAGCATAACTCGGTAGATCGTAGAAAACTTTCCTATGGACCTTACCCGACTTTTCGTCCATTAACGCACTCGAAATCAGCCGCCATTTTATGATAATCCTATCACTTGCCGCATCGCCCTGGCTCACCTGCTTTTGCGGCACTAAATCAAATCCCCCGCCCCTGAGCCTGACATCAGCAGACGCGTACCGCCCATTTCCCAACGCCAAAGCACGTTTCGTGTCAACAATCGCTGCGCCTCAGCTAATGAAGTGTCGCCATGGAAACGGCAGGACGCCTCTTTCCTCAATAAGTATAAACACACCGTTTCACAACACACAGCAGCAGATTTTCGATTCCATTACTCTCGCTGTGTTACTTTGAGTATTCTGTGACTCGTTTCTGTGCTCTGGTCAGCTACCTTCGCCGCTTCTAGGCCTTGTGAACACCTGTACCATCTCTGTAAATTATTTTACTTTCTTTACCACACAATGGCTACAATAATGGCGTATATGTACGAGCCCGAGTACACCGAGGAAGAACTACTGGAAAGGCAAGCACGCGAAAACGATGGGGATTCGGACAGCAGTTGGGAGGACCAGTCAACGGATGAAGAGCCTGGACCATGTCGCATGGACGGCGTCTCCACCTGGTGCACGTGCAATCGGTGCGAGCTAATGCCAACTGAGGAGGAGAACTGCTGCTGCCGTGAAAATTCTGGGTGCTTGGCCTACATTTCGGAAGGCGAGCCAAGTCCGCAATGCATCACCGAGCTGCCAGAGTTCAGGGAAGCCTGCCTCTCACGGACAGTGTTGAGGATGATGATGGTGCTTATGCACGAACTTTGCGGCACTGCTCGTCCGCGTAATCCGAGTAACGAGTAAGTATACTCTGGTTGTGATGTCAGTGATGCCACTACTATTTCATGGTCGTCTCCCACATATAAAACTACATCTACATATCATTCGAATGCATGTAAATTGGTTCCATGTTGTGCATTTTCTAGATAGAATTTTTTTCAAAGCAGAATGACATTTTTGTACCTGAATCGACAGTGATAAGAAAGTTGTCATTTTAATACAGTTTGCATCTTTCATTTTCACAGGTGGTACAGGCTGGTGGCCTATCGTTGCTTCACTTGGTGGCTTCACGGGAGGCTCGGACACCGCGTTCGGAGAGTAATACCTGCCTGTGCGGTACTTGCCATTAGACAACATTTCCCCAGCGACAGTGGACAATACCGCGGCTTTTCCCGGGATGTGCTGCAACCGCAACTTTACAATGTGTAATGTTTATTATTTATGTTCAATTGAAATTAAGATCTAAAATAAAACCCAACATATATTTTAACAATGGTTGTTTTGATTTGCCAAGCATCTCCCCTCACGCTGGACGGCCCCCTGCAATCCACATAAGTGTGTCTCCATTCACGAGTCTTCCTGTGTCTTGTCTGCACGACCACCGCCCCAATCCACCCCCCGCCCTATCAAAGGCAGTTCGCACCGGGGTACTTGCACTGGCAAGTGGAGCTGTCAGGGAGCGATAAAGGCCAAGAGGTGCCAAAGACCATGTACACTTCAAAGTGGTCTATAGAGCATGGGTTGTTGTTCCCATGTCTACCGCCAGACCCCGTGTCTCCTGCCAAGCATCTCCCCTCACGCTGGACGGCCCCCTGCAATCCACATAAGTGTGTCTCCATTCACGAGTCTTCCTGTGTCTTGTCTGCACGACCACCGCCCCAATCCACCCCCCGCCCTATCAAAGGCAGTTCGCACCGGGGTACTTGCACTGGCAAGTGGAGCTGTCAGGGAGCGATAAAGGCCAAGAGGTGCCAAAGACCATGTACACTTCAAAGTGGTCTATAGAGCATGGGTTGTTGTTCCCATGTCTACCGCCAGACCCCGTGTCTCCTGCCAAGCATCCCCCCTCACGCTGGACGGCCCCCTGCAAACCGCATAATGCCACGACATATACACGTCATTCATTCACAAACACACCCCTGTTTCGAATTCTTTATAACCCACTTCATATTTATAATGAGAACTTCTTTGCACTTTGCTAGTCAACCCGTGAAGGTGCTGGTTATCTGCTCTTCGTCTCTGTGAACTTCCGTGACCACTTCGAGGAAACTCGTCAGTTTGCAACCTGTGAACTGCTCCCTGTTCTACGACAAGAAACTACTCTGATCCCTGCATCTAACTGTTTGCTCGTCAAGGTAAGGCCATGTACCATACTCATTTTGCGTCCAATTTCTTTTCGTTCAAGACAGTACATGCAAGGAACTAGTCACATGTTCTGAGTTTAGTCAAATTATTTTTCTATTTTTTTAAAGTTATTCAAATACTTATCCGCATGTGAATAACGTGTATAGTTCCAAGAACCAAAACATACCTTGCATTGAACCTTTTATGTATTTAATTTTTTAACACATTGGTATTCATAGAGAATTGTTGATCTTTACTTTTCAGAACTTTCCACAATGCCTGCCTGTTCCATTGGCGGTTGTCCTTCGAAGACCCATAATAAATCTGAAGGTACTATAATGCATGTTTTCCCTAAGACAATAGATCAGATAAGAGAATGGGTCCGATATTGCGGATATCCACCCTCTGAGCTTGAAAGTAGAGTCCTAGAAGTCTTTGCGGACAAGAGGGGTGATCGATACCGCATCTGCAGCAGGCACTTTACCTCTGACATGTACTCCACATCATTGCTAATAAAGAAGAACACACCGCGAGCGAGGCGAAAATTGCTCTCAACCGCTATTCCCACTCTATTCGTCCAAATCCCTCCACTGGTGAGTCAAGTTTACGTATTTATCTCTCGGCCTTGCGGTAGTGTGTAGCATTAGCTAACAATAATTTCCCCATTTATGTATCCACTCAATATGAAGGCGGAAGATTCTCCATCCGTGTCGTTATTGCAGTCATCAGCCACTTCAAGCGCCTACCGGGTAATCTTACTTGGCTATTCTGCCACTGACTTGTTTTAGGCATGTAAATCAATAGTTTTAATTTATCGTGTAATTATTTTACCTAATGGTACACCCTTGTACTCGTCCTCTAGTCTTTGTTTTCAGTTATAATTATTGTTATCCAAAATAATTCAAGTACTGTCTTTCAGGGAGATGCTGAGGAGTCCAACGTATTGACGACTACCGTTGATGTCACTCAGATGCTCGAGGTACGTTTCAGGACAGTTCCATCGATGGAGATCATCAGATCTTGCATTCTTGTAGCGTGATTGTTACACACAATGTTTCTTTCGTTTTTAGCCATTGATATGTCCTTCTGTCGTCGCCCTCCTATGTGTCTTCTTTTTTCAATATTGTGTTCATTACTAATGAAAGTCCTATGTTTCAGGGAGTCGATGGAGCATTAGTCCAAGAAGAAGGGGGAGCGTGCAGTTACGGGTCGGCGCAACAGCTTGCAGAAGTGTGCACCGCAGTTACATCGTCCCTTGATGTTCTTATGCATTTCGAGGTATGGATACTGACAGTTCGATGAAGCGAAATCATATGACGTGATTACATCCGCTATACTTCCTTCTTTATTAACGCAAGTACTATGTTTCAGGGAGATGACGGAGCTTCTTCTACAAGAACATCACCCCTAGTAGTTGATGCAGATTTCTGGGTGGTGACACTTCCAACGATCGAGCAAATCGAATCATATTTAGATATCCATTATTTATTTTAGACAACTGATCATTTGTGCAGGTCTATTTAGATGAGCCGTTCACGCCTGCACAAACTTTCTGTTCTTTTTATCAAAATAGAAAACCATACTAATGCAATTACTGTGTATCAGGGAGTCACTGAAGCATCATCTTCAATAATATCATCAATGGAAGTCTATGAGGAGCCCGAGGTATGGATCTTGACAGTTCCATCTAACTAGATCAACAATGCGTGAATAATTGTCGTTTGAATGTTCTACACAAAGCGTTCATTCGTGTTTTGCTATTGAGATGTACGTGGGTATTGGTCCCCAAGTACATTTTGTGTTTTCGATATTATTATACATACTAATGAAAGTTCTATGTTTCAGGGAGTCGATGGAGGATGTGCTTATCAGGAAAACATAGTCGTTGCAGCGCAAGAGGAAGTGGAGGAAGTGGAGACATGCACACACGAGTCGGAGCAACAGCGTCCAGATGTTGAAGTTCGAGGCAAGAAAGTTTCAAAGAAAAGAAAGCAAAAGAAGGTTAGTGTCCTGGTCACTATATTATGTTGTTTTTCACTGTTAATAGTTCAATACTGTAAGTTGTGTTTAAACTGAACACCCCTTTTCCAATCTGTCCTCTAGTTGCGAGTGGGTGTACGAACTAGATCTACACAGACAGTGAAGCGAACGAGAGATGTTGCTTGTCAAACCTTTTGGCAGGGACTTGAGACTGGAGAAGCATCGTGCCAATGGGAAGAATATGAAGTGATTGACAACGGAGCTATACCACCACCAGCCATTGATAGTGAATGTCCTCCTGGTAGTTCGGATGCAGTCGGAGATCAATTCATAGAATCCACACCCGCAAAAACTAAGACGGCGAGAAAGTTGAAGAAATTGTTTTATTCACCCATCGCCGGAGAAGGAACAGATGTTGCAATGGAAGAGAATGAAGTAGACGACAATGAAACACCATCAATATCACTGAACATAGCGGAAGACGATATCAGAGATTCTACCTTTCATGTGAGTGACATGTCCTCAACGTTACAGGCCGAACCAGCTGGGATGCAGAGTGACAGTATAAGGAAAGAGGCCAAATTCATTGTATTCGATAGTTGTTTGATTGATATTATTATTCGGATTAAATGTGGGCATTTGGTAGGTGGGGAAGTATGTGGGGAGCCATTGATTAATGTGACTCGTGCAATTCGAGGCACTAACCTTAAAATACATGCCACCTGTACAAAATATCATCCTTTCACATGGTCTGCACAACCTATGCTGGGACAACTGCCAGCAGGCAATCTACTTTGTGCAGCGGCTGCACTTTTTAGTGGTTCAAGTTTTAAAAAATTAGAGTCTTTCTTTCAGTTTGTGGGAATCCATTTCATTGCGAAAACTCAGTTCTACAAATACCAAACCGATTATCTATTTCCAGCCATTAGCGAAGCTTGGAGAATGGAAAAAATGTCTATTGATAGTACATTCGCGGGCAAACGGTTCAGGCTAGTGTAGGGGAGGACTGGTCCAGGAGACCCCTCTCGCCTGCGTTTCTTCCCCAGGTGAGGGCTATGGGCCATTGGGCGTTCCCTCATGCCACCCGGGCCCAGGTGGTGGAGGGCTCACCCACTGGAGACATTGCCCGCATGTATCGAATGCCCACATGTATTGATTACAACACAAATTTAGTTAGGCCCAAAAACCATTCTCTGCCCGGTAAAGATGGTGTGAGCTCAGCGCACTGTAGCGCGGCCCCCACCCTTGGAGAACATCCCTGTTGCCGCAGCACCCTGGCAGATCCGCTGCGAGCACGTTCCCACGAACAAGACGGACATGAGCTAGCGAAATACGCTAACATTGTAACAATTCACCTCCCACAGTGTACCATCACTATCAGCATGACCCAGCCAGCAGGCCTGAACAGTGAAATGAACAGCAAAATGGTCCTCTGATGGCAGACAGTCCTTACATATATATATGTATATATGAATGTCAAGTCCTCTTGCATTATTTCTTTCTCCCACAAAATATACACGCCTGTAGAATGTATTAAAATGAGAGAGTATGCTCCCATAATATAAGCTATAGCGAGCCCGCACCATTACAGGTGGATGCTAATGATAAAGGGACGCTCCAGGGATCTGTTCGTTGCGTGTATCACTGGGCAGCCTACCTCACATGGTTTCGCGCCGTAACTAAAACTAATGCTGCTAGAGTACGCGAGAAAGCGGATGCAAATATACTATGAACTCATGTCAAGAATGCGCAAGACGTGCACTTATCATGCGTGAATGTCTGAGCCCCTCATATGCTACCATCGTCACGTACAGGGGCGGATCGTTTTCTATGTACTCCACTGATCTAACCACTACCTCATTTACTGCAAATGTATATGCATGTAACTAAAACACTGTAGCTGCTAGAGTATAATGTACAACAATGGTGCTCGGACTGGGTATAGTAGAAACGCACCCAGCCAAGGTTAAATGCATGTTTTGAAGTGATTTTAAATAAGTATTATAGAAAGTATTCAAATGTTTGCGATGTCTTTACCTATATTTGGCAACGCACGAGGGAGATACCTTTGTGAAAGCGTACAAGGTCTCGATGTATCCCCCTCCCTCCCTCAGAAAACTGCCAAGACATGAGAACAGAGCCCCGCTCTGCGCTATCACACCTCCCCCGACCTGACTGGAGCCGCTTCAAAGACTTGTAACCCCACTGCAGCACCCAAGGCCGCGGCCAGCCACCTGCATTATTTACAGCATAGCAATAAACCTTAGTTTAAACTCAAGCGTCCCCCTGTAAACCCCTCAACCCACCGGACTGTCTCAGACTTATAGCCCTGTGCAATCAGGACACCCAACACTTAGACGACACACAGCGAAACATCTATAACCACTTCTACCAAGACAGAAAGACCTGTACCACCCGCCCCAGTCCCCGAAGCTTAGTCCCTCGACCTACGGTCCCGGTCAACAGATCACAAGTAACCAGGCCTCGATATATTATCTCCAGACCCCTCACAAGGTGCATTCCTCCTGTGTTGCCTTAACCTATTGAAAGATTTACTAAAAGAGAATAGAGCTGTAAATGACTGAATGACTGCGGGGTGCATGGCTGAGGGCAAGTAAGTCAGGAAAGGCATTCATCTCTGCCACAGGTCGCCTCAGCACACCAACACAGCCCGGATGAACTCAAGCCGACCTGCCAGGCCCAGCCCAACCCACGAGGGTGACCAGTGACGTCCTCCAGCCAAGACCAACCACACCGCAGCAGCACCTATAGTTAGTCGTCGCCACCCAATCCCAACGAACTTGTGCCCCCTATAGTATGTAGGTTTTGATGACGTTTTTTGTAAATATATACGCCTGTCTTTGCTATTGTCAGACAGAGCGCTCTCGGAGTTTGCAGAGTTCTTTGCATGCCCAATTCTGATTGATAAACTCCCATTTACGCTCACCCGCACTCTGTCCTGGTCTTATTCCCATTTTGGGAGAGTCCTTCATTGTCTCTCATTGCGGGGAGGATCGTGCTGTTTGGGGACGCTTGCTTTCACTAGCCGGTGATGGACAGTGCGACAGCCCAGGATTTTCAGCCAAGTACTGCACCTACCACTTTCAGGACATGGAAAGTAAGAAAATTGTGAGTTCGGTGGTCGTGCAGGTGTCACAAAGTACATCCTCAGTGGCCATGGAGAAAGTTGGCTTTGTAGCATCATTGCAAGAACTACAATCGCGGGGAATGGTGATCGACCTGATAGCCACGGACAGACACGTTTCAATTGCCAAGACAATGAGAGAACAGTACAAAAATATAAATCACCAATTTGACGTTTGGCATCTAGCAAAATCAATCAATAAAAAATTGTCGGCTGCAGGTAAAAAAAAAGAATTGCAAGGTATTTCACAGTGGTCCAAGTCAATCAGCAACCATCTTTGGTGGAGCTCAAAAACATGTGGAGGGTCGTTGGAAATTCTACTGGAAAAATGGCGGTCAGTAATGCCACACTGTACAAACGTTCACCGATGGAACACGAACCAACATTTCCACAATTGTGAACATGGCCATTTGTCCACAGAGGAGGCACGGAAGAAGAAGTGGTTGATTCCTTCATCACCCACTCACAAAGCCATTGAAAAGATTGTATTTGATAAAACTATAACAAAAGCTTTGAGGGGACTCACGGAATTCTGCCACACAGGAGATTTGGAGGTGTTCCACAATATGTGCCTCAAGTACAGGCCAAAACGATTGCATTTTAGCATGGAGGGCATGATAAATCGGACTCTTTTAGCGGTCTTGGCACATAACCATAATGTTGGCCGTCAACAAAGTAGGACGACCGGAACTTTAGGGACGCTTCGCTACAATAAGGCCTTCACTAAAAGAAGTAAACAATGGGTGATCAAACCAGTGTTTGAGGATATGCAATATGAGTTTATTGAGAAACTTATTGTTGACGTCCTAGATAGGCACATAAATGGAGTTGTGAACGAACCTGTGCAGGGGACAACTGCATTGCCACCCAACATTGCATCTGTTCCATGTCCACCTAAAGAAGAACTCATTGAGAAATACACATCACGGTTTAAATGATTGTAATTTGATTGTCTGTTCTCTCAAGTCTCCTCATGTCGCAGGCCCATTGAATATGTGTATCTAGCCAACCTTGTTCATTTGCGCATTAATTTAAACCAAACAGTAATATAAATCATTTTTCAATAAATATAGAATCTCTCCGTATTTATGGTTCTGTGTGGCTGCAAAGCACGCAGACAAAATGCAAAGATGGAGTGTAAATTTCAAGTCCTGTGAGAATGCCTTACACTGAATGTAGCTAACTTGGAATGTGTGCTCGTTCAAAGTGAAGGTCAGCTGCTTTGATTTTTTCTCGGGTGCCAGAATGGCCCACGACTCAGAATAAGGTTCTATTGTATTTTGACCTTGACCTTGAAAGCCATTTCATGTTCGTTCATTAGAAGAAATAACGTCGGCATAGAAGGAGTGGTATTTCGGGGCTGCCCTACGCACAGACGCAATGGAAAATGCAAATATAATGTAAGTAACTCTTTAGATGAGTTTATACCGCAATTTAATTACTATACAGTAGCTTTAAAGACGGGTTAAGTTGTACTTGTTCGTTCTATGTGGCATGTTGTTTTGTACCGCGCACTATCTTGGGGAGAACCGTCTACTTTTACGGAAGCACCTCAAAACCTTTGCTTCTGCTTTCTCTCTCCCTCTCCCCTGCTACAACTGGTCCACTGTCTGCGATCTCGGTCCTGGGCCCTTCCACTCTCCACCTGCACTCCCTGTCAACCCCTGCACTGGGGGACTGTCTCAGTATCCTACAGCCCCCCCTTGACGTTTAAAACCCAGTTGCACTGTCCTAGCTATGAAATAATTTCCCGACCGAATATATAAAATGAATAATTTTAATAAAGATCTGATGGTGAGACTAATTTCATTGTTTATGTTTTTCAAACAGGTACATCATGCATTACTGCATGTGTTACGAGTACCAGACACCGGCGGACGGTTTTTTTAACCGCCAGTTGCTTCTCCGCGTGAACAACGTTACCGCCCTGACCATTTTATGGGACGATCGCCAAGTACAAGTATGCCCTTATGCGGTACTAACGGCTAGATGCAACATACAGACCGTTGTGGTGGCCTAGTGCCTCGTTGTTGGAAAAGCCATGCGATTATCAGTGCGACCGAAGAGCTTATTTTATCGTAAACCAACACCCTGTTTACTGCACACGAACATCGCTTGCCTCAAGACGAACTATTTTGGATCGAGAGCAAATAAAAATGAAAATCGCTGCATATTCTCTAAACATTTGATGTCCAATAAATGTACTTTGCCAAATGTACAATCTTGCAGTTTGCTTTTAAACCACAGTTTGATATTCCGAATTGTGGCGCTGTATTGTGAGATGATCTAAGACCCTGTGTACAGCAAAGGAACATCGCGTGCCTCGAAACGAACTATTTTGGATCGAGAGCAAATAAAAAAGAAAATCGCTGAATATTCTCTAAACATTTGATGTCAAATAAATGTACTTTACCAAATTTACAATCTTGCGGTTTGATTTAAAAGTACAGTTTCATATTGCGAATTGTGGCGCGCTGTGTTGTGAGCTGATCTGTGTTGGTTTCCGGGTTCTGTGTGGAGTCGCGTAGAAGACGCCTGGGCGCGTTTGCCTACGCAGCACAGTCACGTCACGGATAGAGGCGGGGAATATGAATGTTTTGATAAAGTCTGTTTCAGGGGCGGGGGATTTGATTTAGTGCCGCAAAAGCAGGTGAGCCAGGGCGATGCGGCAAGTGATAGGATTATCATAAAATGGCGGCTGATTTCGAGTGCGTTAATGGACGAAAAGTCGGGTAAGGTCCATAGGAAAGTTTTCTACGATCTACCGAGTTATGCTTAAAAACACATGGCCGAACCGTAGGGACAATAAAAAAAAAGTCCCGGAACTCTCCTTTAATGCTTTAATTAATATAATGCTTTGCTGTTAAAAATGCCATGCTGCATAATATAGACTGGTCTAGACACGTAATAACATATTACAGAAAAGCATGCCAGGTCACATTTAGAGATACCTAGACTGGTTGCACCAAAATGCCAGTTGACGCAACAACACTTATCATGGTTATTTTATCACAGATGCCCAGAAAAATATACAATGCTGCAGTAAGAAACGGCTGGTCTGACAGCACCCAAATGCCAGTCTAGCCAGGTACTTACACTTAGCAGGACTGCTTTATCAGAGATGCCCATTTAAAAAAGTCAAGCCAAACTAAGAAATTACTAGACTGGCTGCACCAAAATGCCTCTCTAGCCGCTAATACCACATAGCAAGCCTGCTAAGCCTGGATATGGATAACCATTACAATTTATCATACAATCACCATCCCACCTCCCACATCCCCTCTCCCTCCGTGCTACCCCTTTTCACAGCCCCCAGAATCAGCTGCTTGACCCAGTATTACCTCCACGTCCCTTTTCCTTATCCCAGTGCTTACGTATGAGGCTCCTTGCCTCATGGGTAAGTACTGGGACGAGGAAGAGTGGGACTAGGAGTAATGAGAATTACAGGTAACTAAGCCAGGCATTACCTCCATGTCCATCTACCTCATCCCAGTACTTATGTATGAGTCAAACTGTCTCATACACAAGTACGGGGACGAGGAAGAATAGAGCTATGGGTAATGAAGATTACCAATAAGTAACAAAGGGATTAAACACAAGTAGTGGCGCAACACCATTGAGCTGACTGGGTTTAAAATCCCCTCCCCCCCCCAACTACCCCTTGACATTTTGGGCTATGTTGACTCGACCTGGCTGACCTACAGAGCCATTGCTGGACAGAACAGGACACAGATGTTAAATGGCACCTGGGTTTCGCTGTGAACAAAGGCCCAGCAATTACTAACGTAAAGCATTTCACTGTTAGTTCATGCATTCAAATGCATAATTCTATAGGCAATTGAAATCTTGATATGGGTTTAGTATGTGCATATTAAAGAAAAGTAGGGGGTAAAGTAATCCCAGCCTCTAATGATGAGCAGGATAGTCAGACACCAGTTAGTTAATCAACCAAATATAAATATTATTAATTCCAAGTCATGTTAAAATATCCATAAGTTAGAGTCAAATTATGGAGAACTGCAATAAAACATTTAAAATCAATAATAGAAATCTAAAATATGACTTTATTATAGCAATAATCTAGCACACTTCTGAGTAGAAGTATAGATGGTTATTAAGACATACAATTTATGTTCTTTACTGACGTAATCTTGTCTCAGCGCTGTTAGTATTTGAACACATATATTGTCTAAGCTGTTTTGCCTAGGCATTTATCTCAACGGTTTATAGTGAATATTTCGAATTACATTTTTTCGAATGCAAAAGTCGAAATGTTTTTTTCGAATGTTTCTTTTTTTATTTTTATTTTTTTTATGGGGGTTCCCCCCAAACCCGTTTTTTACAAAACCCCCCAAAAAACATATTAAATAAAAAAATAATACATTCGAAAAAATATTTTTCGACTTTATGTTTTCGACATTTTTGCATTTCGAAAAAATGCATTCGACATATTGACTGGACACCTATCTCAACATGTTTCTCTTCTATTCCATTTGATGGTGAACATTCGTCAGGAGGCGACAAACTTAAAGGTCACTCTTTAGAAACACACACAATAATGTTGCTCTCTAAAAATAGGTATCCTGTTGGTCCTTGCTCGTACAATAGTTTATAGCTTATGTCACATTACAGGCTGTGATAGAAACAAAAGACAAAAGAAGCTTTTAGTGCTTGGTCTATAGTCTGAAATTAACATTATTTCAATCAATACCAATCACTGCGAGGAATATTAACTTGATTGGTTGGTGACGGTGAAGGACTGTGGGTAGTGGTCTTTTAATGAATACATAAAGGTAGTTTATTAGGTAGTGTATTGAGACCTCCACCTGCGATATACTACTTGCTCCAACTCTTATCTCGTCCATAAGGGGTTAAAAGTCAGCCGTGTGTACCTGTGTTATTTCGTGGTAGGGCGTGTGGCCGTATTTAGTTCGTATTTAGTTTGCCTGTAACCAGATACTTCCCAGTGCTGATGCTTGTGATAAGCTGTATATAAATAAATAACGAACGTTGGTACATACTAGTACTGAGTGTGAGTAAGTGGTGACTGAGAAGATGCAGTAAACCATACTTACTGTTTAGTAGTGGAGTTGTTAGGAGACTCAGTTTGTGTTCTGGTAATGTAACATCCTCATGGGGTATAATCCTAGTAAAAGAGAATTCTCTTTGTTAGAGTGGGGTTAGATATATACTGCAAAAGCTATATTGTATAGCTTTTCAATATAAAGAATCTTTGTGTAGATACATGGATGGTAGATAATACTCTTATCTCAAATTTGTGGGCTGTGTTCTGTGCTATCCGGGCATATTAGCACTTCTGAGGCGAACGGCTGTATTTAGCGGTTTTAGTTAAGTTACGGGACTTTCGTAGCATGGTGAAGCCAAACCGCTAAACATTGTTCTTTTATAAGGGGCTCTTTGTGGCTCGGTGATATACTGTCGCTCTTCATGGTTAGCTTCTGTGAATGTCCGTAATCATGTCGGCACCTCGTTTAAAGCGTGTCTATAAACACGTCAACATTTGCAATGAATAGGCTGCTAACCGTGAAATTGCACATTCACATTATACAATATAGCCCTCTTATCTTAATGTCTTGCCTGGTTAGTTGGGCTATTGTAACGTGAATCTCTGTAAGTACAGAGAGAAGACAAAGAGAGAGCCGTACCTCTGGTTGCTCATTTATTGTGGAGCTTTCTCGCTCGTTCGTGACTGTACACTGTTGTGCTCGTTACTATGGTGATTATAAGTAAAAACCAAAGAAGAACAGTATTAAGAAAAAAGGTCTGGCCATTTTGAAAGGTGTAGTTTATGCATTGAAATAAGCAGTGTACGCTACAGTTTACACACTAACCATTCCTAAAAAAGCCTACGGGTACGGCACCTCAGAGAGATTAATAATTGCCATAATCTCTTATACTTGGAAGGTATGTGTTGTAGATTGTGAACATTGGATTAGTTTCTAAAACATAAAACCACTCTGTTAGCACCGTGGTTTATTATGTATCAGGACGGCTAGCGGTGCATCTCTATGTATTACATATGAATGGTTATCTAATTTTATGCCATTCCATGGCCTCATTAAGACCTTTTTTGTCACTTTTACTGTAAAGATCAGTTCTTGTTCTCTTTTGAACAGCTTTGGTGCCTTTAATGACTTGTAGCATTGCCCATTTGATATCTTCCCATTCGTGGTTCTTTTTGATAAAGTGTTTCGCCATGGGAGCCTGCTCTATTTTGTTTTTAAGTCAACTTCTATGTTCGATAATTCTGGTTTTGATTTTCCTGTCTGATTTGCTGATATATTTAAGATCGCACGGGCAGGTAATCATGCAGATAACATGGTCTGTGTTGCAATTGGAAGAGGAATTCTGTTTCCAGGCTTTGGTGATACCTATGTCTACCTCTTTAGATTTAGTAGTGAGTTTACACATTGTACATTTACCCTATGATAGGATTGAGGCCCCATGTGGAAGTCAAACTTTCAGTTTTTAAAGTCTTTGTTGATGGTCGACTTTTACTCACACAGTTTCCTATGGAGGTGCTATTTTTATACGCAGTTTGGTCGTGCCTTATTCTGTTCACTGGGAGCAAATACGTTCCAATGTTTGTTAATGATGTTCTTAATGGCCCGGCACTGATTAGTAAATGTAGATACAGAGACCAAACAATCGGCTTTTTGTGTAGAGGGGTTCTCTTCCAGTAGGGCTTCTCTGTTATTGTTATAAGCTTGTTTTGCCAATTGTTTGGGGAATCCTCTATTTCTCCGTTTTCTTGTCAGTGTTTGAGCTTCCCCTTAAATGCTATTTCTCTGAAGGCGAAGAAATTGAACAAATGGTAGATTGTCTCTTAAATGTTACACACAATGGCTGTTGTAATCCAGCATTTTATTGCACCAATAACAGCCAAAATAAATCAAACCTAAACTCTGCGAAATGTTTTACCCCATTAAAATCCTAAATAACTGCAACCAAAATGTTGAAAGTAGGTTAACATTTTCCAACATTTAAATCCAGTAAAAATGTGTGCCTATTGTTTCTGGATTGTTTTGACCAAGAAACAAGCTGAAAAAAATAAATGCAAAATCAATCTTCCAATCCTTGCTTGGAAAACAATTCAGAATAAATGCAGTAAAAATGTGTGGTATTACTGGATTGTTTTGACTGAGAAAGAAGTTCGCAAAAATCCAAAATAAATCCTCCAAAATCCTTGCTTGGAAAAAATCCTAAATAAATCCTAAATGAAGCCAAACAGAATCTGTACTTTGAAAACAAGACAGAAGCAATCGAAAAGCAATCCAAAAAGTGGATTTCTTTTTTGCTAGGGCCAGTGGTGACCCCCTCAATACGGCATCGCCCATAACACGCATGGCAGTGCACTCACAAAGTTCCCAGTTGTACCCCGAGGCAAAACTCGTCATCGCTGGAGCCCTCCCCAGCACAGAGCCAGAACCTCGCCAGACTAGAACCTCCTAGGCGCAGCTAAGAAAGAACAGTAACACAGTCTGCTCCACGTCACCCGGACCCTGAAATAGTAGCACCACCCCCCACACTCACACCCATCAGGATGGACCTGCAGAACCTGCTCGTCAGGGGACACCTCTTCACTCGATGAACCCTGATGACCCCTCCCACTGTTACCCCAGTGTCCTATATGCAGCTCCTCACTGATTGCCCTTCACGCAGCAGACATGACTCTGGGCATGGCTACTGCACCGTCACTTTGCCCCCCCCCCCCCGATGGCACGCCTTGCAGCTCAGATGATCTCGAAAGCCAGCAGGGCAACACGCTGAAATGGAAGCAGAAAACCAGACCTCCATTCACGGCTCCCCCGCCCGATCAACTGGTGTGATCCTGGACAGAGCACTTCGTCATTCTTCTCGTGACTCCGTTTCCTTATCTGCCCTTGAGACCAGAGTGCAGAGTTTCTAGGCCGCGGGCATGATTCGGGAATGTTCGCCACATGCCTGGCATTCTGGCGCTCTCAGGTGCTTTGTGTGCACAGTCTTATCGGGGACCTCCCTGAAACCATTCCTGGACCTCTTTGTTTACCCGCGATCTCATTGATTGCAATGTTGACATTCCTTTGCAGTGCCCTTTCGGTCGCTGTTGTGGAGGGTTACATTATCATATGCAAACAAACAAACAAACAAAGCGGTTTAAAGTGCCTCCATAGAACTCAAAAAGCAGGCCTCTGGCATCCAAAGTGTTTGTGTGAGTGGGTGTGGGGTACAGCCTGTACTCTTTGTGCTCTGGGAACACTGATTACTGTATTGAGCACTTCTTTGCTGATTTCCTCCTCTCCCAAGTGTTATGAAAATAGGTGTGATTATTACCTATTAGTGCCCTGGAACACCTCTGCGACCAATCAGTGCGCTGAGAACACAGCCGCTGACTGGGCGGGGCAAGCCTTCATTCCCGCGTGGCTCCACCGCCACCATTTTCTACCTTCCTTTCCCGCGTTTGCTTTCCCTGCAGTGCTGGCTCCACCGCCGCCATTTTCTACCTTCCCTTCCCGCGTTTGCTTTCCCCTGCAGTGCTGGCTCCACTGGCACTATTTTCTACCTTCCCTTCCCGCGTTTGCTTTCCCTGCAGACTGGATCCACCGCCGCCATTTTATACCTTCCTTTCCCGCGTTTGCTTTCCCTGCAGTGCTGGCTCCACCGCCGCCATTTTCTACCTTCCTTTCCCGCCTTTATTTTCCCTGCAGGCTGGATCCACCGCCGCCATTTTCTACCTTCCTTTCCCGCGTTTGCTTTCCCTGCAGTGCTGGCTCCACCGCCGCCATTTTCTACCTTCCTTTCCCGCCTTTATTTTCCCTGCAGGCTGGATCCACCGCCGCCATTTTCTACCTTTCTTTCCTGCGTTGGCTTTCCCTGCAGTGCTGGCTCCACCACCGCCATTTTCTACCTTCCTTTCCTGCGTTTGCTTTCCGCTGCAGTGCTGGCTCCACTGCCCCCATTTTCTACCTTCCTTTCCCGCGTTTGCTTTCCTCTGCAGCGCTGGCTCCACCGCTGCCATTTTCTACCTTACTTTCCTGCGTTTGCTTTCCGCTGCAGTGCTGGCTCCACTGCCGCCCTTTTCTACCTTCCTTTCCTGCGTTTGCTTTCCCTGCAGTGCTGGCTCCACTGCCACCATTTTCTACCTTCCTTTCCCGCCTTTATTTTCCCTGCAGTGCTGGCTCCACCGCTGCCATTTTCTACGTTCCTTTCCCGCGTTTGCTTTCCGCTGCAGTGCTGGCTCCACTGCTGGCTCCACTGCCGCCATTTTCTACCTTCCTTTCCCGTGTTTGCTTTCCCTGCAGTGCTGGCTCCACCGCCACCATTTTCTACCTTCCTTTCCCGCATTTGCTCTACCTGCAGTGCTGGATCCACCGCCGCCATTTTCTACCTTCCTTTCCCGCATTTGCTTTCCCTGCAGTGCTGGATCCACCGCTGCCATTTTCTACCTTCCTTTCCCGCGTTTGCTTTCCGCTGCAGTGCTGGCTCCACTGCTGGCTCCACTGCCGCCATTTTCTACCTTCCTTTCCCGTGTTTGCTTTCCCTGCAGTGCTGGCTCCACCGCCACCATTTTCTACCTTCCTTTCCCGCATTTGCTCTACCTGCAGTGCTGGATCCACCGCCGCCATTTTCTACCTTCCTTTCCCGCATTTGCTTTCCCTGCAGTGCTGGATCCACCGCTGCCATTTTCTACCTTCCTTTCCCGCGTTTGCTTTCCGCTGCAGTGCTGGCTCCACCACCACCATTTTCTACCTTCCTTTCCCGCCTTTATTTTCCCTGCAGTGCTGGATCCACCGCTGCCATTTTCTACCTTCCTTTCCTGCGTTTCCTTTCCGGTGCCGTGCTGGCTCCACCGCCACCATTTTCTACCTTCCTTTCCCGCGTTTTCTTTCCCTGCAGTGCTGGCTCCACCACCGCCATTTTCTACCTTCCTATCCCGCGTTTGCTTTCCGCTGCAGTGCTGGCTCCACCTCCGCCATTTTCTACCTTCGCCTTTCCTCTACCGTCCCCCTGCACCTTTCCCTCTACTTGTGTGCTCTGACCCTCCTCAACGGGCATGTCAAGACGATACGTGCTCCTCACGCCTGAATTGTTTTGGTTTTTACCACTATAGACAGCACAATAGAAGGTGGGGTCTCCCAAACAAGCTCCTGGCAATATTAATTGAGCTTCACAAAAACACCTCGCTCATGGTAAGACTAGATGAGGCTGGTCATCTTTCCAATACAATCAGCGTGGAGCAAGGAGTGCGACAGGGGTGCATGAGAGCCCCCTTTTTCTTTAACCTATACCTGTCAGATCTGGAAGACTTTCTTCAAAGATTGACTATAGCAAGTCACAAACTTAACTCCATCAAGGTTTTTTGGCTCGCCTATGCAGACGACATCGTTCTAATCGACAGGACAGCTATAGGACTGCAGCACTTACTAAATGGATTAAGTGAATACACTAAACTAAATGGACTACAAGTAAGCCCAAAGAAGTCCAAAATGTTGGTACTGAAATATCCAAAAAAACAAATTAACTTTGGTAAATGGTTTTTTGAAGAAGAGGCAATTAGTCTATTTGGGTTATACAATGTTTGCGTCTCCATTAGTGAGTAAAGTGGAATTTGAAATCAGATCCAAAGTTGATAAAACAATACCTCAGATGAAAAAGATCTACTTTGATCTTTGCAAATTTTCGATTAAACTATTAATAAAGTTTTATAACGCCAAAGTAATCCCTCTGATATTGTACGGGTTGGAGGCCCAACCAAAGCTCTGGGACATAGACTGGCAAAAGGTGGAGGGTCGTATTTGGAAGAGCTTGTTGGGCCTGCCTAGCTGCCTTCCTCTTCAGGTCTTAAGGTTTGAGCTTGGCCTGAACTCATTACAGCAACAGGTAGCTTGGAGATTGCTATCTCTCTACAGACTAATAATATTTCCACAAAAAGACTCTCTTTACGAAGACATCAAACACCATCTCCAAATGGACAGCTCCAAGATCCTCCAATAGCTGGACATAAAAGTTAAAAGAAATCTGGAAGGAGCCGATTCAATGGTAGCAACCATGAAAGAGAATCCCTTGAAAGCAAAGAAAGAACTGGAAACAATGGACTGGATCTAAACAGGGTTGGAAATGAGGCTGGTAAAACCAAAGAATAGCTTTTTAGTAGTGGAAAAAAAACTGGGAGATCTGCCCAAATATCTGCTAAAACATCCCAGCAGTGACTCAAGATATGTTTTTCTGAGGGCCCGCCTAAACTTAATTCATACAGGCGAGATCCTAAGCATCAGAAGACAAAGCCAGGATATAAGACCGTTTTGTAAAATCTGTGCAACTCAAAATAAGCAAAACCTGCATCCCATACTCCTAGAATGAAAGGAACTTGGGAGACTAGAGTTCTCTACTTTGGGAAATTTGTACATAAAATGGAGTGCTTGCATTCAGAGAACATTTAGAATCGCCTGATTTCGGGGCACAAAACCGCCCTGACGATTGCAGTGGGTCAGGTCCTTTGAAAACTTGGCCTGACCCATACAAGTGCTGGGCAGACTGGGATTAATGTTTCTCTAGATATTATGGCTTAACACAGCAGTAGAAATTAACAATGTAGAATTGGGGTGCAGGTTTTTGGGGAAATGAAGGTTTTTTTATTTTCTTCTTTCTCTTCTTTCTTCCTTTTTATCTTTTTATCTTTTTTGGTGGAATTGTTTACAAGATAACTGTATTTTTATCGTGGAAAATCGGCATAATGTTGGTTTTTATATTTTGTAAAAATCTACTTGATCAAAACAAATTAAAAGAAAAGCCAGCACAATGCTAATAGCAATATAGACCTTCCCAGTGGGTTTTACCCACCCTCTGTGGTGTTGCCCTTTTAAACAGATGTATCGCCCCTTTAAAGAATGACTTTGTCATGGCTGCTAGTTAATAAAATGGGCTTCTGCCCACACGTGAGACAGTACGGCAGCAGACTCCATGAGTGAGCAACTGGTGTCTGTCAAATTTGGGACCTGCTGTATGTCGATGGGAGCCTGGGACTGTAAGGTGGGTGAGCCCATCTCCACGGTTGGACCGGGTGACCTTGGCCACCAAAGGGTGCCCCCTGCCTTTGTGGCTGCTTGGTCGTAGCACAAGCTGCCTTGCTGGGTGCCCTCAGTAACTGTGGGTCAGGCCTGGGTGTCCCCAATCTGGCCATCTCACCCTTCTAACTCCCAGTCAAAAAGGAAGATCATTCTGGAGTCATCCGATGACTCCATCCTAGAGTCATCCATGGATAGTTCAGGAAGATCAACCAAAGTCATCCTGAAGTATGTGTACAGGCCGAAATATTTAAATGAGATGTCTCTAGAGTTATCACAGAAACTACTCCAGGATGAGTTCAGATTACTTCCAGTGATGATCTTGGATTACTCTAGGATAACTCCATGACAACTTCAGGATTGCTCCAGGATGACCTCATGACAACTTCAGGATGGGTGGGGATTACTCCAGGATGGTTTCATGAGAACTTTAGGATGGGTTTTGAATTGTGAATGATTATTGCAGACCACTCCAGGATGAGTTTAAATGATTTCAAGATGCTTCCAAAAGATTTAGGAAAAGGGTTTTGATTACCCCATTGATTATCCCTTTTGAGTAAGATTGGTGGAATTACTTTAGAATGACTCTAGTTAGACTTAGGGATAGTTTACTGGAAAACAATCTAGGGAATTTTGCAGCCGTCACTTTCCATCTTTGCTAGAGCACCCAAATGTTGTTAACTAAGTCAGCTGATTTAGGGCACAAAAATACAAACCCCACCACCCCCATGTCACGAACCAACCTGTAAACTCCCTCATTTCAATTCGCCCTTCTAGCCAACATGGCCTCACACCCAATAAACTCCCACAATTACAAAGCACTGCACAAAGGTACACACTTCCAGCGACCACAATCTGTTAAAGGTCTACCTGCATGACAGACTGCCGCCAGTCACTTCACCCAATATCACTAACTATTACCTAGTTCATATTATAATAGTAAAATACTGCAGCTATGCATTGTTGATATTTTAATATAGTATTGCTGTGGCTATAAGATGTCTTCAATCAAACACAGGCTCAGAAAGTGTTCAACATTTTTTTATTTAACTAATGCAGTTTAACGGCATAGCTGTATTCTATAAGAAAAAATAGGTTTCCAAAAATACAAACAAATAACAATCATCGATACTGCGTTTCGAAAGCCAGAGTTTTCTTTAGGCCTCTTCTGGCATTGCCCATTTTTGTGGCAAGCTTCATTCTTATCACCGGGCCGTCCATAGTAGACCAACTGTTGGCCTTGCAGACAGATCTCAAACATACTACAAAAAAGAAAGGATATATGAATATAAATGGACATTCCGAATTTGCCTTGTTAAATTCCTTATTGTAGAATAAATACCGGATTAACTAATGTTAAAATGTCAATTTACAAATGCGTCACTGCACTTAAATGCATTTGTACACAAAGGATGAAACAGGGTTAAAAGATAGATTTGAACTGAAAATGAATCATGGTTTTCTGTGGCTGCATTCAGAAGATATATGGTCTTTAGTGGTAAAAGGGGTTAATATGTCTTTGAGGAGAAGTTGAGCCAGGCAGTGAGTCAGTGGGGATGGGAAACGGGGCAATTATGCAGAAACAAGATGGACAGAGTAATTGTGTAGCTACAACTGTTTGATTTATATCACACAGTTAGAAATAGAAGGCATAACTCTGTTGTGGGGATGTTCCCAATTCCACTGTTTTTAAAGACTGTACTCTGAATGATTGAGCAGGTTTGTGGGCACGTGTGGGTGACAATTCACTGTCTAAACAGGCATGACCATCATTCTGCAACAAGGACACACTATTGAGAAGATGTGGTGATAGAGTTAAGCATGTCAAAGTAGATCTATCTGACAAAACATTTGTAGTCGACAATTCACTGTTATTTGATAGCCCATTATTTAGTAGTTGTTGCGCAGCTGCATCTTTGGGAACTGAGACATGGCACAGAGACATCTGCAGATTTATTGCTGTGTCTTTATATTGTCCTGATGATGCAACAGAGGCGGGCTCTGAGGAAGGAATGAATGCAGAATGAAGGACACTAGCCGTTCCAGTTTTTGTGACTAACTGTGAACAGCCATTACTAAGTTTGGTAGCAGTCACTTTCCTCCCATCAGCTTTTACCATATAATTCTCTTTGTTTTCTTTTGTTTTTTTTACTGGATGATCTACCTGTAGTTCACGCAACACTCTTAAGTTTTACAGCACTTGCCCGATTGCCAGAATCCACCAGTAGCTGCTTTTCCTCCTCTGCCTTCCTTTTTTAAAACCTGAATCAGTCCCTCTGCATCACAGCAATGGGCTTCAATTATTTCTTCAAATGTTCCCGGTGTCTTAATACACTGTTTCTTGACTGAAGGTATGAAAAAGGCAAATTAATACCTCATGTTAAAAGCTCACAATGTGACTATCACTAGAAGCAAAGTGTCAGAATGATGTTGTGCATCTATACTTTAGATTTACTCTAGAGGATGCAGGGATGCTGTGAAAGAGTGGTGAGCGTTGTGCAGCACGCATCTGTATGTTTGAAAAAAGGGGATGCCTCTCTGTAGGGACGTTACATGTACCCTCCTCCCCAAACATCAACGTACGTCCTGCCATTCTTGGTAATGTCCCCTTGTATCCGCAGGTCTGGCGGGTAATTACCACCTGGTACGGCCTGCCAAGGAAACTGTTTGGTCTCGTAATGAAGGGCTGAGTCCTCCCTGCAGAGGGTCAAACTTGCAGAGTGCTGGGTAGCCCCAGGTCAGAGTCGTAAGCACGTGGGCTTCCCATACGGGCACCTGGACGACCTTGAGGGTAGACTTCATGGTGCACCTTTTTCCAATGCAGCTTGACCTATCGGCACTCATTCCACAACTCTGGATCAGTATCCCGTATGATAGCATTGGGTGGCATAAGTGCTGCAGTCTATCATACAAGCATAGGATACAGTGGCATAAGTAGTCTGATCTACCGTACAAGCATAAGATATGGTGGCATAAGGATACGTGGCATAAGTTGTGCGATCTACCATACAAGCTTAGGTTATGGTGGCATAAGTAATGTGGTCTACTGTACAAGCAGGGGATAGAGTCGCATAAGTGCTGCGGTCTACTGCACAAGCATAGGATAGAGTGGCATAGTTTGTGTAGGAGAGTCCAGGAAGTCAAAGAGGGGTTTGGTGAAAATGTTGTGTAGGATGGGGGAGATGCAGGAACCTTGGGGGACACATCATGAGATAGGAGTTGGAGGGGTCCTGGCTATGTACGAGAAGACTCAAGGAAGGGGGTCACCCAGGTGGTGGCTTCTTGTGAGAAGATATCCGCAGTTGTGAGATGGTGACATCATATACTATGATCAACTAAGTCATAGGCGGCCGATAGGTCGAGGAGGAGGAGACGTGCAGGCTTTCCTTCGTCTCTAAGATTGTCAAGTTGGTTTTTAAAGTCTAGTAATGCTGTTTCAGTACTGTGTCCTGGACTGAATCTTGATTGACGTGTTCCTAGGATGTGGTTGGACTCCAGGAAGAGTTGTATTTGGATAAAGGCTGCCCCATCCAGTATCTTGAGTAAGAATACGACTGTGGTAATTGTGTTAAACCGTATTCGTATAATACCGCCTTGTTATGAATATTGGCCTTAGTCCATTCACGTTGCACGGAAAAACGTGACACCTCGACAGTACTGCACAATCCGATCCCTGAACGGTGAGCACATGGTTTGAGAGGGCATCTTGACGAGGGTCCTCATATCGAGGCGGGCCCTTGGCCGAAATCTCCAACCACGAGGATCCTTTGTAATCCGATCAGACCTCCTTTGCATTTTGTGATCAGGTGAGTTGTGCCCTGATTCCTAAGTATCCTGATATTTGATTGTAGATTTGCACCCGCGAGTTACAACAGCGCCAGGTAACACCAGTGATCTGACATGCCTGGGAAATTGTCTGCCTGTTTCAGGGGTTTATTCCGCAGAGACAGACAATCTTTGGAATATGGCCGACTGGCGCCACCTGGGGGTTTGTCGGCATGCACTATGTACTGTAAGTACGGTCTTGGTAGTATAGTATTCAACGATATTTGGCACAGGCAAACTAGACATGCTTCCGAATTTCAGTGGCCAGTTCATGGTAGTTTTGAAATTGCCTGTATAGAGTATTTGGAGTTTATATTGTTAAAGAAAAAGACTAGGCCTGCAGCATTTGATGTAATTAAGAATTGGAGAAAGGAAGCTATGCAGCAACTTAAGAGTAAAGAGAAACACGCACGTCGACATATGTCTAACTCTGAAAAATCATTATTGTATGACCAACAGAAACAGTCGAAACCTGCTGTACAAGATTTGTCTGAACTTTCTTTTCCAAGTGGTTCTGCTCCACTTGTAGCGATTGAAGGGGTGACTGCCGATCCAAATGTAGTGACCTGTTTTACAGTATCAAAGGCTTGAAAAAGAGAATTGTATCCACAGACTAAGAAATGTATAGAAGAAGGTGAAAAATCAGCTGTCTTAACTGCAATTTCTGACCAAGAATGTATTCACAAACAGAATATTTTGATATAAGGGATGGGAATGTATTTGGCTGAAATATGGAGTGATTTGATGGACATGATGTCCCACAAGGGTTGATGGATTTGAATGTCTTAGCTTACTTAAGGGATACTGCAGAGAAAGTACATGAGCATGTTGAGAGGGTATTTAAGTTTAAGAGGGAGTTAGATTGGTTACAGAATGATGATATGGGTGGCGATAGATTGGATGCTTCGTATGTGCAGAAATGATTTCTTCCTTCCTGTAAATGAGTGAAGAGACGTGTATTTGCACAAGAGACGAGCTTAGATGGATTTCGGATATTTAAATTTCTTGAAGTATATGACACGTTTAGTCAGTATACTCCGGCTATGCAAAGGAAAGTGATACAGGTAATGGTAGAATACCTGCAGGATGAGTGTATGAAGAAAAAGGTTTGTTGTCCCGTAGATTTGATGGTTATTTATAGTAGAGCATTTTCATACGATACTGCTTGGACTACTTTGTCACTTGATTAAGCTTTGCTGCTTAATGAACGTTCAGAATTGCTTACTTCTCAATTGCCAATGAAGGAGGTTCCTCTGACCTTTGTTCCTAAAGTAGAAATTCCAGCTAATGCCGTAACAGGCACAGCAGCCACTACTATTGAAGATCATTATGTCTCACAGTTTGTTCACGTCCCATTTTCTAGACAGGAAGTGAATTCCATTAGACAGATGATTCCAGATATTAAGAAAAATCCAACAGGATTTTATAAAGAAATTGAATCTGTCTTGCATTCATCAGTTTTCACGCTGGGTGATATAGACCTATTGTTCCCTGTGATCCTACCTGCTGATTTATGGAAACAGATTAGAACTGTAGATGATTTGGCAGGATTGGATGACATATGCGTTAACTTGGTACGGATAGATGGAGAAAGGAAGGCTGGTGAGAGACCACCACAGGTGATATTAACACTGCCAGACAGAATAGTAACTAAATTGAAGACTTTGGTTCCAGAGAGAAGAATAGTTTGGGACAAGCTTATAGCTTTCATCCAGGGGAAATCTGAGGGCGCTACCGAGTTTTTTAATCTGTTTGAACAAGTGTTTTCGGATTTTAGCAGTCAGGATTTGAATACTGAGTCAGGAAAATGGTTGTTTGTGGACAAATTTGTGCATGAATTGTTGCCTGATATCCAGTCACAAATTATGACTTCCGAAAGCGCCTGGCAAGCTAAATCGCAGTCTGAAGTATTGCACATGGCTCAGTATTACGAAAATAGGGTCAATAATGAAAAAGAGGATAGAAAAGAAGAAGGGAGACTTGAATACAAAAGTATTGTTGCAGCAAATAGTAAGAGGAACAAGAGGTGGGAATACACAGTTTAGAGGACAATTTGCACCACAGAGTAATGCGCAGATGGGTCCTGTACACATGAATCAATGTGCGTATTGCAGACAAGAAATTCATTGATGAGCACAATGCCCGATCCTTCAGCAGCAATCGAATAACACGTATGCTACCATGGGTAAATGACCCAGGGGCCGTCCTGGGATAGGGGGTCCTGGTAGAAGTCAGTTCACTCAAAACCAACAGTCATTTTCACAGGATAGTCAGCAGCATAGTGCAAATAATGGAAAAATTGTTGATAATTCTTTGACTGTCTATCTTTCTGAGGATCTTGCATTTGATGATGTACTGTTCGGTTAGGACAGCCCGAAGCAGAGTCTGGGACCAGTACCTATTCCCGTCGATCAGAAAGGGCCCTACGTAGAAATGAAGGTGGTGAATAGGAAGCATCTCTTTTTGATAGATACAGGAGCACAGAAGTGTTCTGTTGATCATTTGCGGGTTCCAGATATTCCACTGTCAGGGCAGAACAACATTTCTGTAGGGTTCTCTGGTACGCCAGTGGTTAGTCCAGTCTCTCAGCCGGTACCGATTTCATTGGGGCCATTCACCAATTCCTGTCCATTTCTTTTGACGACGAATTGTGGCAAAAATTTGTTGGGGTTGAATCTGTTGAAAGAATTAAATGCAGTAATTTATTGTTCTCCGGATGGAGAGCATTTGACGATTTCACCCTAGCGAACGTCTGTTTCACAATTCTTGAGTAGGCCTTTACCGACAGAATTGGATAAAGTTCCAGCATGTTTATGGGCGGTTGATAATGACCTTGGTATTTTACAAATTGAATCTGTTAAAATTCTGTTGAAATCAGGTGTTAAACTATGTCATGCCTACAGCACGTTCATTCACCCAACCTTGTGCCCCTTTCCGACCATGTCCCAGACCGGGTACTAGCTCTCACGTTAAATCACTCTCCATTCCCCCTCATGAGATCAGATCTTCCGCTGGTGGGAGGAGTCGGGGAGGCCATCAGAGAAAACGTCAGGTGAGGGGTCATCACCTTTATCTCAAGTGGCGACTCCTCTGGCGTTTGTCCTCAATGCTCAACCGGGCCACCTCTGGCAAACAACCCTTAGAGGTATCAAACCTGCACAATACCCGGACCTTCACCGAACCATGTGTTACGACTTCCGCCTCTCCTACTCCCCAACCACAGACAGATCCATTAGCCTATCATGGCACGGCAACGCGGATGGGCGCGGTAAAGGCCATGCCTCGTTGGAACATCGCATTTTCATTGGACCCAGCAACTCTCAAGCCTCCATCCACAAACGCACTGGTCACGTGATGTGTAACGCGTCCTTAGTGATCACGTGACATGTCTCTGGGTATTTAAGGAGCTCCCGAATGCTACACGACGCTTCTGAGCTGTTTGTTTACGCCGTTTTAGAGCCTCCTCTTCGTTCTTGTTACCTGGAGCTACTGTCTTTTGACCATGGACTACGTATTACGGATTCCTCAGCTTTTCCCCTTTTTGGTACTTTCTTTGGTCTCTATTGAACTCTTGGAAATACAGACCACGGACCGTCCTTTGGATCACCTTTAGTCTACTCGTTTGGCAAAATCATACCCCGGACTCACTGGTGATAACTGGTGCTCCAGCTTCCATCCTCCAGAAGCATTATACTCAGGTGGTTTCCAGTGTAGCATTCTGTCTTTCCTCCTCTGGCCTCCCTGATCTCAGCCCACTGAGGGAACATGCTACCCCATTGTTAGGCCTTCCATCCAGTGGTTCTTGGTAGGTGTCATTCTCCTTTGGGTAATACTGTATAGGTCTGCCTTGGGCATTCCTGGTCTTACCTGTTCCTTTGCCTTTACAGCAGTCATCTGGACCACGCGCGTATCCTGTTTCTCCATCTGTGGCCCTAATCCTCGAACAGCAAGTGACTATTTTCTTGCTGTTGGTGGCTTCGGGACAGAGGTATTCTTCTTCCTCGTGACCATCAAGTCTTGACAAACTACCACTTATTCCACAGTATAAGATTTCAGTTGACGGTGAGCAAGCTTTAAAGAGTATAGTTTCTGATTTTGTACATCGAGGAGTGATTGGGAAATTGCAGGAAGTTTAGGTAATAGTCCAATTCTACCGGTGTATAAGAAAGGGGATAATGTGATTCCTTTCCGTTTTATTAATGATTTACGTGCTATCAACAAGATTGTTGCTCCACAATTTCCAATTGTGCCTGATGTGACCACTATATTAACAATGATTCCAGCCTCAGCTACTCATTTTAGTGTTGTGGATCTAAGGAATGCTTGCTTTAGTATTCCTGTACATGTTGACAGTAGATATTTGTTCGCGTTCACCTTAGGGGGATGCTCGTTTACATTTGTGTGCCACAAGGGTACACTGAGAGTCCAAGCATTTACAGTAGAGCTTTGAAGGAACAGCTTGATACACTTGAGCTGCCTTCCACTTGTACGTTGTTGCAGTATGTTGACAATCTTCTTTTAGCTTCATTGAAAAAGTTTAAATATTGTCGGCAGGAGGTCGCCTATTTAGGCTATCTCCTGTCAAAGGAGGGGAGAAGACTGACACCTGAATGGATACAAAGCATCTCTAGCATGTCTGTCCCAAATACACAGAAAGAGGTCAGAGCCTTGATAAGCATGGCTTGGTACTGTAGACAGTGGAGCCCTAATTTCTCATTAATGATAAAAACCAATGCAGGCATTTCTTTGCCTTTACCGTGGAACATGGATAGCCAGAAAGCTTTTGATCTGCTCAAGGCTGTGTTGTGTTCAGCACTGGTTTTGGGCACACCAAATTATGAAATGGCCTTCGTTTTGTATGTGCATGAATGTGATAGATGCGCTTTGGCTGTGTTAATGCAGGAACATGGAGGGAAGAATAGACTGTGCAATTTATTTTCCTCCACGCTTGACCCTGTTGCATGCGCTTTGCTGAGATGTTTGAGAGCTGTTGCTGCTGCCGCTGCATCTGTAAAGCAAAGTGAGGGTATGGTTCTGGGTCACGCCTTAACCGTGATGGTACCTCACTCTGTAGATGTTCTATTAAACAGAACGCAAACGCGACATCTCACATCAGCACGATTAACAAGAGACAAGCTGATTCTATTTGCACCGCATATCCA
Source organism: Ambystoma mexicanum (assembly GCF_040938575.1). Lineage (NCBI taxonomy): Eukaryota > Metazoa > Chordata > Amphibia > Caudata > Ambystomatidae > Ambystoma > Ambystoma mexicanum. Next base: position 1,524,403,641 of record NC_090922.1, on the reverse strand, counting down.
AATTAACTATTGCCTCTTCCACAAGAAATTGCTTGCTGTGACAAAACATCACATGACTGCCTCTATACCACAGAGCAAGAAACTAAAGGCAGAATTGACTTAAGTGATACACCGTTAAAAGATCCACAAGGGGAGCTGTTTTGCGATGGCTCCTGTTTCAAACTTCCGGATGGTACATCCACTGCTGCTTATGCCATCACTACATTAAGCACTATTGTGGAAACCAAGAGAATTCCGCATAACTCCGCGCAGGCCGCAGAGATTATTGCATTGACTCGAGCTTGTGATGGTTTTGGTCCTCTGCTTTTGCAATTTAATTGTCACCCTGATTTGATTGTTTTGTCCCCTCTTATATAGCTGGGCTACTTGAACACCTGGCCGTATCAGTGGACTAACAAACCGGGCTTACTCCCCTTTGATTTTCCCCATATTTTCCCCTGGTCTTTGTGCATTCTTCACAAGCATCGTTTTGGATACACCAATTTGGTTCTACTCTGACTGAAGTTTCCCTGATTTATGGAACTATACTCGTTGGACATCCAACTTTAAACAGAGTTACAAGCTAGCCTTTGTTAGCACATGGGGACCAAATAATTGGCCAGCAGATTTATTCGCATTGTGTCACAGAACAACTAAACAACTTGCTGTTAAAACTGAAAATACCCTGGTTTTTTTCCGTTTACTGTGCAGAAATATGTTTTCTTACACCACTAGATGATACTAACCCACTCACTGTGTGAATATTGAACAGCGAGAGTATCCATTGTGAAATTGCCTTTCCAACTAGTGGACTTATGTTTACTTATTTCTATATATGTTTTGGTTAATATCAAAAATCAATAAATTGAATTGAATGAAAATTAAGAATGAGGGATGTGTACCTTCTTCTATCACGTTTGTTGACCTAATAATGCATGTAAAGGATATTTGGCTAACTATTTGAAGCACTACCCTCAAGTTTTCATATAGAATTATATGGACACTCCGACATTAGGAGAGTGTCTTTAAATTGCATCTGTGGTTGGAGCCCTTTTTTGTTCTCCTTTGGGGTGGTTCACAACTTTGGTAGATTTTGGGCAGAGAGAGGTTTCTTGTCCTCACATGGAACTAAGATACAACATGGCACTTTGATAGTTTGTCTACTCTCGGCACTTGCACTTCCTACTCAACTAGCAATAATGAAGTGCGCAGCTAACCAGAAAGTAACAGATTATGTGGAGAGAGGAAACGCTTTTGCTGACAGGATAGCCAAACAGACTGCCACCAATTTGCATTCCGAAATTTACATAACGAGAGAAGTCGCTAACATTTGTATAATAGAGAAAGGAATTGATTGTATAAAAGACATTCAGGCTGATGCCACTTCAGAAGAGTTTAAGAAATGGGCTGAGGGTCTAGCAAGTTTGGACGATGAAGGTTGTTGGGTAGATAATGCACAGCAAAGATGGATTCTACCCAATGCTTATGTCATCGCTATTGTTACGATGGTTCATTGTCCAACTCATAGGTGCTAGAAAGATTTGTAAATTGTTAGAACCTGTCTGGGTGAATGTAAATATCTTGAAAACCGCTGAGAGTTTGGTCCAAAATTGCATGGTATGCTTACAGCATAATGTGGGGAAGGGTACATCGACACCAAGGGGTAGTTTTGCCCCCCCCCTGTGCCTTTTGAGGTTATACATTTCGATTTCATTGAAATGGAGCGTTGTCAGAATTATAAATATGTTCTGGTAGTTATTTGTGCTTTCAGCAAATGGGTCAAAGCTTTTCCCTTAAAAGATGTCACAGCAATGAAGACAGCGAAAACCATGCTGAAGGAATATTTTCCTAGGTTTGGTTTGCCGAGGATCATTTGGTCAGACAATGGTCCGCATTTTATCGCTGCTGTTATCCTGCAAGTATGTGCGGGATTACAGATCAATAAACTGTTCCATTCGGCCAGACACGCTCAGAGTGCCGGACTTGTAGAATGCCATAACTATATACCTATATTGAAGAAAAAAATGGCGAAAATCTGCACCAGCAGCAATTTGAAATAGCCAGATGCCTTACCGATAGCTCTATTGTCCATGCGGACGACTCCACAAACGAAGACTGGGCTCTCTCCCTATGAGATAATCATGGGGAGACCAGCCAATATTTGTAATATACACAAACCCAGGCGGATAAAAGATGTAGAGCATTTGCTCCTTTCTGAGTACTGTGACCAGTTAACTCAAAACTTGTATTTGATTTATCAACAGGTGCGAGAAGCGGTCCCAGTAATATAGGAGGGGCCAGGTCATCGACTCCGACCCGGCGACTGGGTGCTCATCAAGGCATTTGAAAGAGCATCCTATCTCGCACCTCGCTGGAAAGGACCGTTTCAAGTCCTATTGGCCACACAGATGTAACGCTCACCTGATTCCCGCAGAGGCGCCGGTCTTGACTGGGTGATGCCGTATCTTCAAAGGTGATGTGTAACACACGGTTGGCTCTTTGGGCTGGACCTCTGTGCACTGTATGTCTGACTCGAAGAGTAAGATGTCTTAGGTAAGTGAACGCCAAGCTCTCCATCTGCCTCGGGGCAGGGTGCCGTAACCAGTTTCTTCACTGGATAAGGGTGCAGGCCTCTTGATCTCAGAGGACTGCTGTCCGTCGTTAACTGCACGAACGGTAAGTTCTGGGCACTTCAAATGTCTTAAAAGTCTTTTGTAATGATATCTCTTGTTTTGCAGGGTTCCGGCGATGGCGGATGGCGGGCTGATGAGAGTTGAGGATCGAACCCGCGTGAGGAATAGAAGCGCCTGGAAGCACGTAAGTAAGCGCTTGTAGCCTGCTTCACGATGCGCACTAACTGTCCTTTTTATCTTGCAGGTACAAGTTCGGAGCTTTAGAGAAGCTGAAGGGTGCTGGAATACCCACTGGATTCGGCGTGGGAAGGAGTAATGGCATGTGAGTAATAAAGTTGCCCAATGTCTTTAAACGCACCTTCTTTTGTCTTTCAGATGCGGGATGCAGCGCCGAAGGCCTCCGGAGCGTGCGAAGAGCTGGTAAGCTTTTGTCTTTCAGATGCCGGAATGCAGTGCGAAGACCTCCGGAGCATGCGAAGAGTAGGTAAGCCTTTGTCTTTCAGATGCCGGAATGCAGCGCGAGGCGTTGGTGACAGCCGATGGACCAGGTAAGAGATGCGCTGCCACTGAAGACCGTAGTGCTAACCTGTTCTTTCTTTGTCTTTACAGGTGATGCTGAAGACTGGATTCCAGGATGGTAAGCCTTTGTTCCCTTAGGCCCAGGATCAGAAGCAGAAGACACGATGAGCGTTCTGCTGCAGAGAATGCAGAATAACGCAAAGCAAGATTCATCCATCGGGTGTGGTTTAAATAGCCTCCTGTAGTGCTTAGGTGTCTCTTTCCACAGCCACGCCTAGGTAAGAAAAGAGTTCCTGCTTTCCAGAAGAGTTCCAGTGTTCTGAACCTAGGGAGTGGCTCCTGCCCCACCCAACAGGAAAAGTAGTCCCAAACAGAAGAGGATCAGGGGTTCAACTGGCAGGTAAGTAAGCAGCATGGTCTGCTGCAGGTAAGTCCACCCAAGCATTATGAGCCCGGCGCTTCCAGCGCTGGGACTGGGCATCTTTATGAGCCTGGTGCCACTGGCGCCAGGACAGGGTCCAAAAGGTCCCAATTGGGACTGGCTGGCACTCGGAACCGGGGTTATGGGTCTGCTTCCAAGGGAGTCGGGCAAGTCCTGATCTTTTGGAAGCAGAGATCATGACAACAGACCACTGTACGAGTGGAAGGAAAACCACACTGGATTCACGCAACTCAGATCAAGAAGATACCTTTTTTCTGCCTCACAATGAAGGAGAAGAGAAGGAAATTGTTTACTCTGTTCCGCATCAAAAGTCTGTTCTAACCGACCCTGAGGGTGTCCCGGAAATCCTTCCTTGGCCCATGGGGAGACTGCCGCTTTGCCTTTACGTTCTTCTTCTGATCTTTCTGCACCATTGAGCAATCTTGCTTCTGTTCCATCACTTCCTTCAGGAAGCAACGACACTCTGTTCACAGATCACACCGTACATGGAGTCTTGAGGTACGATCTGCGTCCAAGGAATCAGACTTACAGCACAGCATCGGCTGTGCCCACAAGGATTAATCATTGAGCCAGACCCTTGTCACTCTTTCGCTGGAAAAAAAAATAGGTGGCAGGGACCGGCAAAGTTACCTCCAAGCATGATAGGCCATGGGGTCAGGAGCCACTGATGGATGAACTAAAACAGCCTAACGGAGAGGCTTCTAAACAGACTCTGAGAAACAATGCCCTTTCCTAAATCTACTCATGCGGAACAAGCTCTTGGTCTTGTGGTTGACAAAGAATCTGTTTATCAGAGATCAAGGTCCTGAGGACCCATTGTTTTGTAATCGGGGTACTGATCTGCCTAACAATTATATTTGGGTTTTGGTATATGGAAGGGGTGCATCCGCTTGAGACTGTTACCTCCTGAAATGATCTCCACTGTGTCTCCCCCTTTCGTGCATCTGCACACTCTTCCTCCTCGAGACTCCCAACATAGACAGGGTTATCATAATAACACTTTTATTGCTCATGAATGCGGCCCTTGCGATTCTAAACAGGAGAAATTGCTTGGTGTGTTCACACTTGCCACAACACGGGGAAAAGGGGATAGGGCTGGTATATTCATCCTCTTCCTTTAACTACTGCTTGTTATGCCTCACTAAGGGCACTATTCTTTGGTGGTTGGAATGACAGTATTTCTGGGACCTTCGATGGGACTAACCTAAATGAATTCGAAAAACGAGTCCTAACACCTTTGGGACGTTCCCTCTTTGAAAATAGGAGCAAACTCAATGTTGCTTCTATCAGGCCTTCTGATAGACTATCTAGACCTTTCCAATCACTGATTTCTTTTAAGATGGCTCCCGTAGGCAATCGGGATGTCATGCCTCCTTCCTATACTATCAATCATAGCCCCAACTCTGTTTCCTTCTGTATACAAAGGGATGGTTCTCAGCTGATGGGTACGTTTGAGGGTTGTACCAACATTGCAAATCTGACTAGTGAGGACAGGCCTTTGTATGTAGGAGATCCCATTTACTTTGTTTGTGGTGATGAAGCTTATGCCTGGTTACCTAGAAATTGGCAGGGTACTTGTTATTTGGGTATCTTGTTACCAAGGGTACATGTGGCCAGCACTTCTGAAGTCTCTAGAGCTCGTCCAAGGCAGGATGAGAATGGTGATACTCCTTCACAACTCTTGAGTGATGTAGCAAAATCCTTTGTGCCATTTTGGGGACAAATAATGAATTCTGAAGACATAAGAAGACTAGCAAGGGTACTGGAGAAAACCATCAACAGAACCACTGATATTATATACAACATGACGCTAGAGCAAAAGGCAATTAGATTAGTGGCCCTCTAAAATAGGCTGGTGTTAGACGTCATCCTAGCTGAGCGTGGTGGGGTATGTACATTGGTGGTATCTGTGTGCTGTGTTTTCGTACCTGACTCCTCCCCTACCATATACAAGGCAATACAGAATCTACATACCTTGAGTACGGAAGTACATGTCCCGAGGGAAACGGGGATCTTAGTGCTTGGTTCTGGGACTTGTTACGTTCATGCAGTTGGAAGCTCTTTGCAGTCCTAATGATAGTTCTTGGTTTTCTACTGTTTTGTTGTTGTTGTATACAATGTCTTCCTGCCATATGTTCGATGTTAGGAGGATGTTGTGCACAAACTATGTGTAGTACATTAGGACCAAAGGTACATGCACCCAAGAAAACCGCTAACGCTTTTGTAATGCGGGATATCACTATCAAGGAACTTATGGCGATTGATATTTCTGAAGAATGTATATCAGGATGTATGGACATTGAGACGTGGGGTTTTGAATAAAGCGAATGTTTGAGTAATGCTCTTGGCTTAGGCCAAAAGGAGGGTTTGTAAAACCGTATTCGTGTAATACTGCCTTGTTATGAATATTGGCCTAAACCCATTTGCGTTGCTCGGAAAACCGCGTCTGAAATGTTCCGATTCCTGATCAACTTCACTGCTATTTTAAAAATCATCCACCATTTTGATTTTGACTCCTGCTTTGTGTTCTAAAATGGTGGACTGTGTTTTCAAATTGCAGCCGAGCCGAACAACCTTTGAGTTTTGTTAATGTTTAGGCTGACGGAGAGCAGACTGTTTGTTCAATGCAAAGAAACCTTGTGAGTTGAATGAACTGCAATCCAAGTGCTATCTGCACTCACAAGCCTCATCCTCATATAAACAACGAGACAATGTAGAACAAACTCAAATTACAGACTCTTGGAACAAGGCTTACTGTGGATCAGAGAACCAACGTCACCATTGTAACTTCATGGACATGCAAACTTGTTTAATCCGCTGTACAATATTGTAATATTTCACATGTGAACTGGGCACAAACCCTAGCATGTAACTTATTAGTTTGGAGAGGGGCTGGACTATGTTTGAAAAATGGTATAAAAGTGTTTGTGTTAAGATGTCCAGCACTCTCACCCCTCACTGTGTTTGCTGGTACACACTGCGAGGTGTTGGGAGCCAGATGGCTATCTGTTTGCTTTGAAACTGTAAAGAATAAAAGATACTTGTATCTTTTCGACCTGTGATTGGCGTATTTCATTTTGTGGTACTAAGCCTCGATATTTATTTGGTCTTTCAATTGGGCGGTAGTTGTTGGGCGCTGCTGGGTCGAGAGAGGGGCCTTTTATTAGTTGGAGGACCCAAGCTTCTTAGAGGATGGCAGGGAGCTTGCTTGAGGTGAAGGATATGTTGATAAACATTGTGATGCAGGGTACTAGGGCTTCTGTGCAGTCTATGATGGTGGTGGCCGGGCTGATGTCTCCCTTACATCTTGAGGGCTTTAGGCTTTTGAGGATGATGGAGGTTTCTGCTTCAGTAATTTATTTGAATTGAAAGGGGGTGGTGTGACAGTTGGAGGGTAGCAGGACCGTATGATGTGGTTTTCATATTTTCCAGTTTGAGACATATTTTCTTCTTTAAAGTGGTCATTTTTGATTGAATTGTGCTCTCATTGCTCTCCACAGCTCTTCTTTGATAATTGTGGAAGGAGGGGGTAATGGTGCTTCCAACTCCCTAAGAATTTTGAAGATTTCTTAAGAGTTAGACTTGGCATTCACGATTCTCGAGTTGAAGGCTGTAGATTTAGCTGCTATGATGGCCTACTTGTATTCGCTTGCAAATGTAGTTGAATAGGGTTTAGGAAGAGATGGCAGGGGACTTTTTCCAAGTGGCTTCTGATAGGCCTTTTTTTAACATAGAGCCTGGAGATCTGTGGTGAACCATGAGTTAATATGACTTGCTGGTTCCGCCTTATGGGGAGCCAAGGGGGATACGGTATTGACTGCTTTTGGCAACCTGTTTGTGTACAGGTCAGCTAAGACCTTGGGGTCATAAGAGAGGAGGTGTTCTGGTTGGACAGGGGTGATGTAAGGAGAGATAGAATCTTTGGTCATCTTCCAGGCGCTGCAGGACCAAGTCGGTGGCAGGGCAGAGGGTGCCGGACTGGGTGGTTTAGTAGGTGGAAAGGTGAATATAAGTATGTGGTGATCTGACCACGGGCATGGGGAGTTGGAGGATATGGTGATCTGGCTATTAAGAATGGCTTCCCAATCCAGCATACCGGCCTGTGATATGGGTGGGGGTCTTAATGCAATGTTTGAATCCAACGGCTGAGAGTGTGTTGGCCACTGAGGTGGCGTGGAAGTCCAAGGGGTCATTGAGGCCTAGGCTGAAGTCCCCTAGAAGGATGAATCTAGTTGTGGGTTTGAATTTGCCTCTGACAATGTGGGTAAGGGCTTCTTCAAAGGTAGCAGGAGGACCTGGTGGGCAGTAAAGCATGTGTATTGCAAGAGAGTCATTGGGGCTGGAGGACTGGGTTGCATAAGGGCTGCACTCTACCGTACAAGCATAGGATATGGTCTTGGGGGCATAGCTCAGGCGCAATGCGCTCACCTTGGAAGCAAGACAACACGGAGCAACAGAGGTTCAATCCCAGAGTCAGTGCTTAGAAACCTCTGGTATTAAGCGTGTTATGAATACCCAATCATATCATATGGTGGCATAACTGCTGCAGTCTACTGTACATGAATAGGATACACCAGCATACATTCTGCGGTCTACCGCACAAAGATAGAATAGGGTGGCATAAGTCCTGCAGTCTACCGTACAAGCATGGGATAGGGTGGCATAAGGGCTGTGGTCTACCATACAAGCATAGGATAGGGTGGCATAAGCGCTGCAGTCTACCGTACAAGCATAGGATAGGGCATAAGTCCTGCAGTCTACCGTACAAGCATGGGATAGGGTGGCATAAGCGCTGCAGTATATTGTAAAAGCATGGGATAGAGTGGCACAAGTGCTACGGTCTACTGTAGAAACAGAGGATACAGTGGCATAAGTGCTGCAGTCTACCGTCCAAGCATAGGATAGGGTGGCATTAGCGCTGCAGTCTATTGTACACACACGGGATAGCTTGGCATGAGTGGTGCGGTCTACCGTACAAGCATAGGATAGGGTGGCATTGGTGCATCAAGTAACAGCATTCTACAATCACTGGTGGCATCTGGTCTAATGGTCGGCATCCCAGCGACCTTCCAGTAACACCTACCCTCTGCGAGATGCCCTCTACAAAGTAGAAGCCAGCCCCCGATGAGGTAGCCTCTCTAAGGTACCTGTGCCCGTGTGTGAGAGGTTGCTTGTAAGGGATCAGCTTCCCCCTTTGCCCCTTTATTAACACCTTCAACCTTTGAGCCGCCTCCACCATATTAACATCTTCCCTCTTTGATCAGCCTCCCCATATTACCAGCTTCCCCCTTTGATCCGCCTCCTCCATATTAACAGCTTCCACCTTTGAGCTGCCTCCCCATATTAACAGCTTCCCCCTTTGAGATGCCTCCCCTATATTACCAGCTTCCCCCTTTGAGCCACCTTCCCCATATTAACAGCTTCCCCCTTTGAGCCGCCTCCCCCATATTAACATCTTCCCCCTTTCATACGCCTCCCCCATATTACCAGCTTTCCCTCTGAGTCGCCTCCCCATAGTAATATCTTACCGCGTTGAGCCGCCACCATATTAACAGCTTCCCTCTTTGTGCCACCTCCCCCATATTAACATCCTCCCCCTTTGAGCCACCTCCCCATATTAACATCTTCCCCCTTTAGCCACCTCCCCCATATTAACAGCTTCCTCCTATGAGCCAACTCCACCATATGAACAGCTTTCCCCTTTGAGCCGCCTCCCCATATTAACATCTTCCCCCTTTGTTCCGCCTCTCCCATATTACCAGCTTCCCCTTTGAGCTGCCTACCCGATATTAACATCTCCCCCATATTAACAGCTTCCTCCTCTGATATGATATGATATGATTTGGCATTTGTAAGGTGCCTATACACAAGTGTTTCAAGGTGCGAGCTGCCTCCTCCATATTAACATCTTCTCCCTTTGAGCCGCCTCCGGCATATATTAACACCGTCCCCCTTTGAGCAGTCTCCCCATATTAACATCTTCCCCTTTGAGCTGCCTTCCCATATTAATATCTTCCCTTTTGAGCCACCTCCCCCATATTAACAGCTTCCCCCTTTGAGCCGCCTCTCCCATATTAATATTAACAGCTTCCCTCTTTGAGCCGCCTCTCCATATTAACAGCTTCCCCCTTTGAGGCACCTCCCCATATTAACATCTTCCCACCTTTGAGCACCTCCCGCAAATTAACAGCTTCCCCCTTTGAGCCGCCTACCCATATTAACATCTTCTCCCTTTGAGTCGCCTCCCCCATATTAATAGCTTCCCCCTTTGAGCTGCCTCCCCATATTAAGTTTCCCCCTTTGAGCTTCTTCCCCCATATTAACATCTTCCTCCTTTGAGCTGACTCCCCCATATTAACAGCTTTCCCCTTTGAGCCGCCTCCCCATATTAACATCTTCCCCCTTGATCCGCCTCCCCCATATTACCAGCTTCCCCTATGAGCCGTCTCCCCGATATTAACATCTCCCCCATACTAACAGCTTTCTCCTCTGATATATAATATGATATGGCATTTGTAAGGTGCCTATATACAAGTGTTTCAAGGTGCGAGCTGCCTCCTCCATATTAATATCTTCTCCCTTTGAGCTGCCTCCCCCATATTAACACTGTCTCCCTTTGAGCAGTCTCCCCTTATTAACATCTTCCCCCTTTGAGCTGCCTCCCCATATTAATATCTTCCCCCTTTGAGCCACCTCCCCCATATTAACAGCTTCCCCCTTTGAGCCGCCTCTCCCATATTAATATTAACAGCGTCCTTCTGAGCCGCCTCTCCATATTAACAGCTTCCCCCTTTGAGGCGCCTCCCCCATATTAACATCTTCCCCCTTTGAGCACCCCCCCATATTAACAGCTTCCCCCTTTGAGCCACCTCCCGATATTAACATCTTCCCCCTTTGAGCCGCCTCCTCCATATTAACAGCTTCCCCTTTGAGCCGCCTCCCCCATATTAACAGCTTCCCTCTTTGAGTTGCCTCCCCATATTAACATCTTCCTCCTTGGAGCCACCTCCCCCATATTAACATCTTCCCCCTTTGAGCCGCCTCTCCCATATTAACAGCTTTCCTCTTTGCGCCTCCTTCCCCATATTAACATCCTCCCCCTTTGAGCTGCCTCCCCAGATTAACATTTTCCCCCTTTGAAACACCTCCCCCATATTAACATCTTCCCCTTTTGAGCCACCTCCCCCATATTAACAGCTTCCCCCTTTGAGCCACCTCCTCCATATTAACATCCTCCCCCTTTGAGCTGCCTCCCCAGATTAACATCTTCCCCCTTTGATACGCCTCCCCATATTAACATCTTCCCCCTTTTAGCCACCTCCCCCATATTAACAGCTTCCCTCTTTGAGTTGCCTCCCCATATTAACATCTTCCTCCTTTGAGCCACTTCCCCCATATTAACAGCTTCCTCCTTTGAGATGCCTCCCCTATATTACCAGCTTCCCCCTTTGAGCCACCTTCCCCATATTAACAGCTTCCCCCTTTGAGCCGCCTCCCCATATTAACATCTTCCCCCTTTGATCCGCTTCCCCCATATTACTAGCTTCCCCTTTGTGCAGTCTCTCCCATATTAATATTAACAGCTTCCCTCTTTGAGCGCCTCTCCCTATTAACAGCTTTCCCCTTATTAACAACTTCCCCCTTTTAAATGCTGCTCCATATTAACATCTTCCCCTTTTGAGCCACCTCCCCCATATTAACAGCTTCCCCCTTTGAGCCGCCTCTCCCATATTAATATTAACAGCGTCCTTCTGAGCCGCCTCTCCATATTAACAGCTTCCCCCTTTGAGGCGCCTCCCCCATATTAACATCTTCCCCCTTTGAGCACCCCCCCATATTAACAGCTTCCCCCTTTGAGCCACCTCCCGATATTAACATCTTCCCCCTTTGAGCCGCCTCCTCCATATTAACAGCTTCCCCCTTTGAGCTGCCTCCCCATATTAACAGTTTGCCCCTTTGAGCTGCCTCTCCCATATTAACATCTTCCCCTTTGAACTGCCTCCCCCATATTAACATCCTCCCCCTTTGAGCCGCCTCCCCATATTACCAGCTTCCCCTTTGAGCCGCCTCCCCCATATTAACAGCTTCCCTCTTTGAGTTGCCTCCCCATATTAACATCTTCCTCCTTGGAGCCACCTCCCCCATATTAACATCTTCCCTCTTTGAGCCGCCTCTCCCATATTAACAGCTTTCCTCTTTGCGCCTCCTTCCCCATATTAACATCCTCCCCCTTTGAGCTGCCTCCCCAGATTAACATTTTCCCCCTTTGAAACACCTCCCCCATATTAACATCTTCCCCTTTTGAGCCACCTCCCCCATATTAACAGCTTCCCCCTTTGAGCCACCTCCTCCATATTAACATCCTCCCCCTTTGAGCTGCCTCCCCAGATTAACATCTTCCCCCTTTGATACGCCTCCCCATATTAACATCTTCCCCCTTTTAGCCACCTCCCCCATATTAACAGCTTCCCTCTTTGAGTTGCCTCCCCATATTAACATCTTCCTCCTTTGAGCCACTTCCCCCATATTAACAGCTTCCTCCTTTGAGATGCCGCCCCTATATTACCAGCTTCCCCCTTTGAGCCACCTTCCCCATATTAACAGCTTCCCCCTTTGAGCCGCCTCCCCATATTAACATCTTCCCCCTTTGATCCGCTTCCCCCATATTACTAGCTTCCCCTTTGTGCAGTCTCTCCCATATTAATATTAACAGCTTCCCTCTTTGAGCGCCTCTCCCTATTAACAGCTTTCCCCTTATTAACAACTTCCCCCTTTTAAATGCTGCTCCATATTAACATCTTCGCCTTTTGAGCCACCTCCCCCATATTAACAGCTTCCCCCTTTGAGCCACCTCGTCCATATTAACATCTCCCCCCTTTGTGCCGCCTCCCCCATATTAACAGCTTCCCCCTTTGAGCTGCCTCCCCATATTAATATTAACAGCTTCCCCCTTTAAGCAGTCTCCCCCTATTAACAGCTTCCCCCTTTGAGCTGCCTTCCCATATTAACATCTTCCCCTTCGAGCCACCTCCCCCATATTAACAGCTTCCCCCTTTGAGCTGCCGCCTCTAAATTAACAGCTCAGTCCCCTATATTGACTGCTACCCTCTGTTAGCCATCCCCTCTATGGCAGTGGTATTCCAACTTTTTTATACTGACCCCCGTCAGTAAAAATATTGTTCCGGGAACCCCCATGAGCTATAACTGTATGTTAAAAGCAGTCACCGTTATCCCTTTTTTTTAAAGTCTTGCACGCTCATTGGGCATCCTTCGGGCACCCTAGGGAGGACAGCCCCTAGGTTTGAAGGCTATGCTTGGATAATTGCTGCTCTGTGTGTGCTGCCTCCTCTAGCCCAAGTCACCAACCCCGGCGCTGGACTTGGATCAGTGAATCACCGACCCTGGCTCCGGACTTGGATCAGTGCATCACCGACCCCGGCTCCAGACTTGGATCAGTGCATCACCGACCCCGGCTCCGGACATGGATCAGTGCATCACCGACCCCGGCTCCAGACTTGGATCAGTGCATCACCGACCCCGGCTCCGGACATGGATCAGTGCATCACCGACCCCGGCTCCGGACTTGGATCAGTGAATCACCGACCCCGGCTCCGGACATGGATCAGTGCATCACCGACCCCGGCGCCGGACTTGGATCAGTGAATCACCGACCCCGGCTCCGGACATAGATCAGTGCATCACCAACCCCGGCTCCAAACTTGGATCAGTGCATCACCGACCCCGGCTCCAGACTTGGATCAGTGCATCACCGACCCCGGCTCTGGACTTGGATCAGTGCATCACCGACCCCGGCTCCAGACTTGGATTAGTGCATCACCGACCCCGGCTCCAGACTTGGATCAGTGCATCACCGACCCCGGCTCCGGACATGGATCAGTGCATCACCGACCCCGGATCCAGACTTGGATCAGTGCATCACCGACCCCGGCTCCGGACTTGGATCAGTGCATCACCGACCCCGGCTCCGGACTTGGATCAGTGAATCACCGACCCCGGCTCCGGACATGGATCAGTGCATCACCGACCCCGGCTCCGGACATGGATCAGTGCATCACCGACCTCGGCTCCAAACTTGGATCAGTGCATCACCGACCCCGGCTCCAGACTTGGATCAGTGCATCACCGACCCCGGTGCCGGACTTGGATCAGTGCATCACCGACCCCGGCTCCAGACTTGGATCAGTGCATCACGGACCCTGGCTCCGGACTTGGATCAGTGCATCACCGACCCCGGCTCCGGACTTGGATCAGTGAATCACCGACCCCGGCTCCGGACATGGATCAGTGCATCACCGACCCCCGGCGCCGGACTTGGATCAGTGAATCACCGACCCCGGCTCCGGACATGGATCAGTGCATCACCAACCCCGGCTCCAGACTTGGATCAGTGCATCACCGACCCCGGCTCCAGACTTGGATCAGTGCATCACCGACCCCGGCTCCGGACTTGGATCAGTGCATCACCGACCCCGGCTCCAGATTTGGATCAGTGCATCACCGACCCTGGCTCCGGACTTGGATCAGTGAATCACCGACCCCGGCTCCAGATTTGGATCAGTGCATCACCGACCCTGGCTCCGGACTTGGATCAGTGAATCACCGACCCTGGCTCCGGACTTGGATCAGTGCACAAAACTGCCTTTGTCACACCCGCTTTATTTGATTTTTACATAGTGGTACATTTAAGGTGCTTTAAAGCAGCAGGAGGGCGGATTCAAGGGGAGGAAGAGGGCAATAACAACCCACACTCAGGGCCCGATTTTCATGATTGCGCAGCGAGCGTGTTAATTAGCACGTCTCACTGCACCATATCTTGATGCTCAGGCACCACGACTGTTCATCTTCGTAAGGCAGGACAGTGTGTTCGCTGTAATCCGCCTGTTTCTAGTGGAAACAGGTGGATTGGCGAATCTGGACAGCACTTTCGTTAAATAACGAAGCAATCGTTATTTAACGAAAATGCTGCCAAGATGAAAACGAAACGTACATGCTGACTGTAGCCGGCAAGTGGTAAGCAAGATGGTGACAGGTGGGTCCTGCACTGCATTTGTTTATCTTTGTTTGCAGAAGAGGGCATACTGCCATCAATGGAGTATGCCCTCTTCTGCAAACAAAGATAAACAAATGAAGTGCAAGACCCACATGTCACCATCTGCACAACCAAACAACCGTGTGCTTCTTGTGGCACGCCTCCTGTATTTGTGCTTCCTGTGGCACGCCTCCAGTACAACACCAATTTGGTACCGTACTTCAGCACCAATTTCAGGCAGTTCCGAAATTGGAGGAGTGCCACAAGAATACCAATGCAATGGGAGAGATAACGAAAGTGCCGGTTGCTAGGTCGGTTTTCAGCCCTTCCTACTACCCGGCACCCATATTCCCAAAGTGGCGCATTCAGTCCGACTTCGGAAGAAAGCGCCACCTTCAAAATAGATGTTAATTACCGAAAATGTCATTACCACTTTTTATGACATTTTCAGTAATTAACACCCACTTGAGAATCGGGCCCTCAGTGGGCTTTCAAGGTAAAATATGAAAAACAAAAGAAAAACACAAGAGGTGGTTTTAAGGTTTAGAATTAATCATAACCTCAGGTATTGCTCAGAGCAACCCTCCAGACCATTGTTCTTCACCTGCCAAACCATTGCAAAAGGGGACAAACCACATTCAAATAAGGTTTGGTCCCACCCCCAAAAGGGGCGGTCCATATGATTAAGGCATAGGTAATGAGTCTCACGGGAGCCGGAGGGTACATTTGGGCCCCTTGGAGGAAGGGGCAAGACAGGTGAATGATTGGTGTACAGCCGGTCAAGTGGCACAGCAGAGAACGTCTGAAAGAGCACATAACCCATCATATCTCACCACCACGCTCACTCTCTCCTTTACATCACCACTCAACTAGAACACAGAGATACTATGACACCATTCGGTATAACTGTTCTCATACCAACATCCGCCGCTCACTCCACATCATTCTAAGTAAACACTGCTGGTTACTCACCCACCAGCCAGGCGTTCTCCTCAGGCCTAACGCAGCCACACTTGGTCTGGATAAATCCTGCCAGAACGAACACATACTCCTGATCTCTCAACCACCACACCTACCGATAAGAAGCAGCTATTACACGGATACTGCACGAGCTGCACACATACCCGGTGCTCACACGCACCTTTTGACTCTCTCTACTCTCTCTACTGATCTGAACTTCGGTTCCCAAGGGCGTTCAACCTACCAGTGCCTTCAGACCATACCAATGGTATATAAGGCGCTATATAAATGCAAAATAACAATAACAATAACAGCGAGTAGAGTGCTCACTTTGACATCCGTGCAGAGCTTGCTAACGCAGGTTCGAATCCCGGTGTGGCCAAACTCAGCCTTTCATCCTTCCGAGGTCGATAAATGAGCACCACACACCGTGGGTAATAATAAGCAGCGCTCAGATGCCTGAGGGTTCGTAGCACTATATAAATGCCAAATTATTATTATTATTATTACTTGAAGTCATTATCCTACTGTAGGTATTAGAGAGGCCCTTGGTTGAACGCCTCAACTAAACGTTGGATTTTGGATCTTCTCATAATCTTGTAAAGGATTGAGAAGATCTGAAGGAATCTGTCCGGCTGTTCCCAGGGCTGTAAATGAGCAGGGGTTAGCATAGGATGGGTTTCGAAGATCCATTTAGCCAATGGAGGGGTTCCAAGGCGAGTGGGATATGCGCTGTTATTTAAGATCACAGAGGATTCTGCCATCATGGCTCTGGACCATGTGGAGTCTCCTAAGTACTTTCACAGGGGCTCCTCTTAGTAGGCTTTGCGCGATATTATAAAGATTGAATTGGCAGAAGTTTATAGCGCGTGGTTCGCAGCGCAAACAAGAAGGTTTCAACCTTTACAATAGTCTAAGTGTCGAGACGCACTTGCCACAGCCACACCCAGTAGCCACCACTGGAAGTTAACCTCTAGCTCAAAGTCACATGAGCAAAGTATTGTTTCTAAGTAAATTAACCCAAACGCAAGCCATTAGCGCCTAAAATATTTCTTTGTCTCACAGGGCTGTGCTAATATATATGCCCGCCCAGAAGTGGCATGAGGGAGATGCCAGCGGGCCCAGTCTTTTCCCCGCTCCCCCTCTTTCCCCTCATTCCCCTCTGAGTGCGCTTTCTACATGACTCATGGCACCACTGTCTATAAAAGTCAGTCAGCTTCCATTCCGGCCAGAGTTCTCTTTAGTCTTACTCAGAATCACAACTCCCAAAATTCATCTGGAGGCAACCAAGAAAACCTGGACTTGGAACCAGGGGAATGGAAAGAAAAGCAGGAATGGAATGGAATTATTACTGCCAAACAGAGAGGAGACACCCAACACCTGACCTACCAACCCCAGACTGACCGCAGGGGTAGAGTGGGCAGCAGGAAACAAACTAAGGGAGAGGGCAGACTGCATTGGGGGCAGGGGCGATACATACATCGTCCCCAAACCCAATTGAAAACCTCCGCTCTTTGCTCATCCGCCTCCAGCTCCCTCAGGGTCAGCCGCTTCTCCAAGCAGTTGGTGGTAGATCTCTTTCTTCAGCTGCGGCCTCCCTCTGGAACAGACTCCCTGCCCCCTTGAAACTTGAGAACCATCTCCGGTTCCGGAAGCACCTCAAAACCTTTCTCTTTGTCTCTGTTTTTTCTCCTCCTCTCCCCTGCTGATTTCCTGGCTGATACTGAAACTGCACTGGTTTACCTGGCCACCCTCTGACCTTGGGCCCAGGTCCCCTCCTCTGACAGTCGCACTCTTGCACTGCCCTCCTGGCAACCACCGCACTTGAGGACTGTTTTTCTGTATCCCTACAGTCCCACTACCAGGTCTTGACACTTGATGTCTGCACTAACCCTGGCACTTGCCACAAGCTGGCCGCACTGTTTACCTATTGTTCCTATTTATTTTATTTATTACTATTGATCCTATGTACTGCACTGCCCTTCCTCCCTCCCCTCCCCCGCACTTTCACTTTCCCCACTCCCCTGCACTTGCGCGATCTGAATGACACCTGGCCTCGTAAGATCGCTGTCTGTCTTCCCTCTGTTCCCCCTCCCTTGCCTCATCACGCCTTGAAACACTTGTGTATAGGCACATTATAAATGCCATATCATATCAAAACTCACCAGCACATGGAAAAAGCCACGAGGAACACAAGCAGCCTGGGCACATGGCAGCCACTCTGCAAATCGAGAATGAAAAGTGTGTGGGGCCAAAACCCTTATTGCAGTCTTCTAGAGATAGTCCCATCCCTCAGAGGGATTGCATAGCCAGAAACTACCAAGGGGAGCATGTAACCAGGGAGAACAATGGGACCAAGAATGTTGGAGGGGGTAGGCTTGGTTATAAAAGGCCATCCAGCGCAGAGGAGATTGAAAGGTGTTTGGGTGAGATCAGGTGGAGCGGTGGTGGATTAAGCGACCAGTCGAAGGATGGACGTGGATCAGAGTGCAGAGGAGACATGGACAGTGTTGTAAGGTATTGTGTGCGAGAGAGAGTGGTACCAGTTGAGGGTATGTGGTGAGGGGGGCATTAAAGGTGTAAAAGGGGAGTGACAGCTAGAGAGAGAGCGCAGTGAAAGAACGTGTAGGGGAGCTAGAGTCGAAGTGATAGGAAGAGTGTACAGTAGGAGAGTGTGGATGGAGTGCAAGGCAGTAGTGAGAGGGATTACGTTATAGAACCGAATCCCAAAAGCTCGAATTACCAAATTACAAAGCCCACTTGATCGCATTTTGTAATTCAAGCTTTTGGGATGTTGCTTGTTTGTCCCCCATTGGGCTTTTAATGTATGCGGGGGACACCCACACAACCCTCGATCTCATAATCACCAACAAAGGGAGCGGGGGACACCCCGGAAACCCCTGCTCCCCTTTGGTATTATGAGCTTCGGTCTTTTCTACCAGGACAAATGTGCACCAAATGTGCATTCAGCCTTTTTCCCTGGTATTTTGGGGCAAACCCTAGTGAGAGTAGTGGTGAGGGTGGAGTGAAGCAGCAGGGCATAGGAGGGGGCCACAGGCGCAGCAAGTGTGATAAGGGCACAGAGCCGTAGATAGGGGCGTGAGAGTGTGCAGCATAGAGAGAAGAGATTGGGTAGAGGAGTGAAGGCAGGTAGAGACAGAGACAAATAGGATGGGGAGTAGGAAGATTCCAGTGAGCGGAGATAGACATGGATGGAGAAATAGAGAGAGAGTGTGTGTGAAGGGAAGGGACTGGTGATATTGGGAAATACAAACAGACCAAGAGGGGAAGGGGACTCCTCTCAGCATGGGTTTGGAGGCCAGAGCCATTCTTACCACTTTATTGATGAAAGCCATGTTGATGGACATTTCGCAGGAACTTACCGTGGGAACAGAGGGAGGCTACAAAGAGCCTCCTTTCAAAATATGAATCAAAATATGTGGGGACCCCCAACATTAGTTCAGAATCCATGGCCGGTGGGATCTCATCATTCATTAAAAAGGGGGTGCAGGCCTTGGCGCAACTTTTAGAGTGATCAAGGGTGAGGGTTGTGTCCACTGGCCATGCTCAGTGGCCCGCACTCTTTTTGGCAAATGTTTGCAGTCTGGACACAAGGCACAGCCGAACGCTATGTCTGGTGGGATCTAAGTTAATAGGCATAGTGATATGGTATAAAGACAAATGAAGGGAATATGGGCCTCACCGGGAGACCAGGCCAGCTGGCTACGTGTGGGGGGATATGGGTCATGGCCATAGTCCACGGCCCCCAGTCTTTTGCCTTATTGTTGCATTGTGGACAGTGGACACTGCCGAAGAGATCCGGATACCTAGTAAGCAGAGCGTTGCACGCCACGGCTGTAAGCCAATGGTTGTCTGTCTTTTATAATAACTGGTGCTACAAGGCCAACCAGCAGTGGCCACTCACCACTTTTGTTAACACAGAGTTAAGATCCGATTTATCTCAGCAAAACCCATGAAATTGAATGGATGTGGGAAGTGACGATCCTCTTAAATGGGAGGCGCCCCATTACTCAGCCCATGATCACATAGATGACATCAGAGCAGGCATCAACAATGAGAAAAAAGCTGACCCCGTGGGGGACACGGACGGGCGGGACTCAAGATAAGATGACCATCACTTCCAACAATGACTGAATTTCACTTGCGTTTAACTCTTTCTTAACCGAGGGCTTTCACTGATATACACACACTGATATACACACTGATATACACACTGATATACACACTGTGCACTGTGGCGAAACACAAGTAAGATCTGGACCTGAGGACATGGTTCAACAATCTTTTGTTAAAAATAAAAAGGAAAACGCGTTGCTCACCCTACTTCTAAAGAGGATTCCCTTCCTAGTAACATAAACGAAGGTGCTCGTCAGGGTGGCAAAACAAAAGAGACAGTCCTCCGTCCGAACCTGTCCAACTAACCGGCACTACCGCTAGATAAAAATACACACACTGGAGGTCGTATCTGCCGCTTGCCTGACCCCCCCTCTGGTAGGTCTTCACTAAAATGAAAATGTTCATTCCATGACCTGGGACATCTCAATATGAGCCTCTTGATCTTCAGCCTTTTTAAACGGTTGTAGCGCATGTGAATAAAATGAGCTAAATAGCATGGCGCTGGTGCGCGGCCATTTTGGACATTCACTTCCATTACCGCAATGAAAGCCTACGTTTTCGTGGGCTCAGTAAGCAAACGTGAATTTTGCAACGGTTGCGAGGTCACATAATGATGCCAGATGAGCTAACCGTGGAGGATATTTGTTGTATTGTCTGCTGAAGGACAAGCCAAAAAGGGAGTCGGAGCTTTGCAGGTGCAGTGATAAGGGGTGCTGGGAATGAAGGCGAAGGAGAGAAGCTGGGTTTTTCCATTTCTAGCTGGATTTTTCCCCTCTTTGCTCCCAATGCTTGCTGTCTGCCCTTCGGTCTAGGGCAGTCTGGTAATCATGAAGGGACGGGGATCTCGCCATAAAGAGATGAGGCGTTCTTCACGGAAAACCGAGAGAGTTGGACCCCGGGTGATGCAGTCTCACTGAGAGGGAGGACGCTCCGCTCCAGACCCCGTTAGCACGAGTGATCTGTCTGCCTAACTGCTCTGGGACTAAGCAGTGTTGTAGTGGCCGAGATGAAGGTGTTTTCTGCAACCATACTAACGGTGATGCTCTTTTTCTATGTTCATGTATAATTGATTGCATGTTATGTTTTGGTTTTATGTATTTGTATTGGGTGTGAATAAAGGGCCTATAATCAGCCATTTATTTTTTTCTAACTATTGGTCTAATTGTAATTCATTGCCTCCCTGAGTCCAAGAACTTTTTTGGGTTACTGCCATAGGGTTTGGAATATGAGGCCCATGTTCATGGCCGAAAAAGCAAAACAGCAGTTTCCTTGACTCTTTGGACACTTTTTTCCTTGCTTAAGTCATTCACGGACTCAGTAGCCAGTTAAGGAGTCAGGGATTGGGCTTCTCCACAGTGATCTACCGCCTGCCTCTCTTCATCCTATGTGGTCTGAGTAACTGTGCAGTCTGTGTACCTGTGCTCTGCACCAGGGAGGGTTGGTGAAATGGCTCTCTGTGTCGTCCGTCTCTGCTTGTAGCGTTATGGTTTCATGATCCAGCGACCTTCTCAGGGCCTCAGCGGTATCCGTCATTCTCTCCTTCTCGGCGTCTCTTGGTATGGGGCAAACGCTGACCCTGGAGTGTGGAAAGCAGAAAAACTGGAGGCATGGGCACGCAAAAGACGTGATGGGCCCAGAGCCCAGCATTCCTGGACTCTGCTGTGTTTCACGGGCTCTGGGCCCGCCACATCCTCTGCGTGGTCCCCACTCTATTCCGCACTGCAGCGGCAATGTTCACTTTGCGCGTTTCCTGCCCCGTTGTTCCGATCGACGTTGAGGAAGTCTCCCTCCAACTGCGGGTTCCAGTGATTTTATACTTGTCTCTGTCGTGAGAGGTAACATACTTCTTGCTAAAAGAGAGTCTGAGGATGGTTCAGCCGTGGTGTTAGAGAAAAAAAGGCCTTATCACATTTACAACTTCTGTGGCCCCCTTGTAGGAGGAGGGTACAGATTTCACTGGGGTCTTCACCCTATTCCGGGAGTCCTTGTCAGCAACGGCGGAGTCACTCCCAATGAGATCCTGCTTGCCCAAACCCCTAGGCTCAACTGTCTAGCCTCAATGGGGTGGTTCCCCCTTGGGAAGAAGGGGCAAATGCCCCAGATTCATCACGACTCGCACACACGTACACACGCACACCTCGACACAATAATTAGATAAGGTCAATGTTTTCAGTCAGCTTTGCCAACCAATAAAGTTTGAAACTGCGGCGCTCTCGTTTCCTGGAGCATTTGGTGGAACGTGGTTTCCCTGCGACACACTTTATTTGCCCCATGGTAACTCAGCAGACATTTTGTGGTGCACGTTTCAAGGCGTAAGGGCCCCAGGCTTCCTTTGAGCCGGTTGTTGGCTCCAGATATAAGCTGTATCTACTCGTCACTCGAGGACTTGGCTTTGGTCATCTTCTAATTCTTGTCAGGGGGAGCCACTACCTGACAATGGGGGTCATTCTGAGTCCGGCGTTAAGGGAAAAACGAGACCGGTAAAGGAATAACGACTTCCTTTACCGTTACGGTCTATTCTGACGCGCCACACCGTTATTTACGCCACCGTAAACTACGATTGCGTAAATAGCGGACCAGTGTCGCGCGCCCGACACACCATCCCGTAAATAACGGGAAGGCGTAAACCATCTCCGATTCCAAGCAAAGCGAACACGGAAATAACGACCTCCACATGGGCGCAAAGTACCTTACCGCCATGGCGTTAATACCGGCATCGCGGGGAAGGTGTTAACAACCCTGATGAGTGTTTGGAAGAGGAACAGGTGCACCCAATCAGCACAGGTGGAGGCAATAGAGTCTGGCACAGCACAAAAGGAGCACACCCACACACCACACCCCCACCCCCACCAAGATGATACCAATTGTAGCAGCATTCCTGGAGCTGGAGGCCCTGCTTGCAAGGCAGCAACTACGACAACAGCAACAACAGCAACCACAGCAACCACCACAGAGGATACACAGGAGGAGAAGGAGGGTGAGACAGGGCCAGCATGCCCTGCCAGTGCAGCCACCATTACCACGCCGGCAGCCCCCAATACCCCGCATCAGAGCCACCCCCCTCAACCTCACACCAGAGCAGATCCACACCCTGTACCGGCTTGACTGGGACACCATAACCACCATAGTGGCCCTGATACATACCGACATAGTGAGCCTCATAGAAATCAGCACTGCCATCCCCCTCTACTAAAGGTAGTGTCCGTGCTCCACTTCCTTGCCACAGGCACCTACCAGCATACAGTGGGGCACATGCATGGCATTTCACAGCCAATATTTTCCTCGATACTCAACCAAGTGCTGGATGCCCTCCTCAAGCACAGAAGGGACTACATACATATGCCTCCCCCGGACTCCACAGGAGATATATGACACCAAAGCTGCCTTACATGCACTTGCAGGCATGCCAAATTGCATAGGTGCCATCGACTGCACCCACGTAGAATTGGTGGTTCCCCATGCCATGGAGGTGCCGTATCGCAACCGCAAGCAATACCACTCCATCAACGTCCAGATGGTGTGCAATGCCAGTAAAGCCATCACACAATGCAATGCTCGGTACCCCGGATCAACTCATGACTCCTTGGTCCTGCGGAACTCAACACTACCACGCTACATGGGCCGACATGCCGGACAACGTACCTGGCTGCTTGGTGAGTAACCATAATGGGCCATGGCAGTGCATTGGGTCTCTGAGTAGGTTGCCAGCATACCCCGTTGCGAAAGGGGGTGGGGGAGATGCATACTCCACCCGGGAGGGAAAGGGGGGGGGATGCATACTCCACCCGGGAGGGAAAGGGGGGGGGTGCATACTCCACCCGGGAGGGAAAGGGGGGGGGGTGCATACTCCACCCGGGAGGGAATGACAACGCTATTGTACGTTGTCCACCTCACAGAACACTGTGCCCCATGACAAGTGGCACGCCACATTACCACCTAACCACACAGTAGTGAATACGAGCCAACACCTAATGGTACCTGACAAACAGTTACCCTGGCCTAAGACCACGACACATGCACCACACATTGGTGGACCTTACACACCGTAAGGCCATCGTGCACCATGCAGTGCAATAGCACCATGTCGCTGACTCCTGCATCTCAACACAAAGGACAGTCATCCATGGGAGTGCATAGAGGTTAGTCTGACAGGGATCCTACTGCGTGTGACTGGTTTGGCTCCTCCATAGGATAGCTGCCAATCACCATGATAGGGATCAGTGCTGAATGAAGGCTATGCTACCAACTACTACCAACACACCCTTACAGCAGGTCTCATGCAAGTCCTCAATTAATGCAGTCCAACACTGCTGCATGCATAAACGATGCACATGCAACAAGACATGAGTGCGCACCATGACACATCAGGGAGAAGCTACCCCATCCATCATTCCATTGGCCAGCACACATGGCCGGACCAGTAATGGGTTGATTGCATCCAGGGACATGTGTGCATGGCCAGTCATCACCCGCTGCAATGTAAGACTAGCACAGTTCTCCACCATGAATGTACCAACACTTACCTTCATTCCACTCTCATGCAGGTGATGCTGGCTACCCTTTGAAACCGTGGCTCATGACCCCGGTCCGCAACCCCCAAAACAGGCACGAGGAGGACTATAATAGATCTCATACCCGTACACGGGTGGTCATAGAGCAGGCCTTCGGCCTTCTGAAGGCACGATTCCGTTGCCTCAGCCGGTCAGGTGGGGCCCTCATCTACAGCCACGAGAAGGTGTCCAAGATCACCATGGCATGTGTAATGCTGCACAACATGTGCATCCGTCGGAACGTGCCACTGCCCCCTGACGTGGGACTGCTACCACCAGATGAGGAGGAGGAGGAGGAGGTGGAGGAAGGAATGGCAGAACAGCAACATGGTGCCGATGCACGGGAGGGACGTACCGTGCGACACGCATTGATCGAGCAATATCTCTGAATCACAAGTCAGCTAAGGGGGTGAGGATGACAGGGCATTGGGCACTGGGTGTGGGGATACATGTACTACATGCACTGTGAGACATTAAAAGACACATGCACAATAATGAATGTCCACTCTGTATTGTAGGATAGACCAAACTGTGTATTGCATGATGATGTCCAAACGTGTACAACAGATCCTTCACCCTCAACCCCCTCCCCCTTCCCCCCGACTCCCACACACACCCTCAACCCCCTCCCCCTTCCCCCCAACGCCCACACACACCCTCAACCCCCTCCTCCTCCCCCCCAACTCCCACACACACCCTCAACCCCCTCCCTCTCCCCCCAACTCCCACACACACCCACAACCCCCTCCCCCTCCCCCCACAAAAACCCCACAATGTTCCCATCAGTGCAGCATTGGCCACATGTGTGTGGCTGCACGGTCAATGGGCACTGCCAGAGCCTGGGGCATCCCTTCCATTCCGGCGCATCGTGCGCAGTGACCTACGGACCGGGCTGGTCTGCGTGGAGGAGCTCTGGGAGGGTGGCTCCTCCTGCTGGGGCTGTGGTCTGGGGGGTGCTGCCTCCAGGGCATCAGCAATCCTGCCAAGCATCTCACAGATACGGTTTGTGCTGGTACTGATGACCTCGCCCAGGGCCTGAAGGTCATTATGTAGCACCAACCCTGATTCCCGGTTGTCCCGGAGGAACTCCTCTATCATGCCCGTGAGGTGCTGGCAGCGCACTGTTTCTGCAGCCGATGTGGGCGATGTGGTTGGCAGGCTCCGTGTTGTCGTGTCTGCAGGACTTACAGGACTTCCTGCAGGGGAAGTGGGCACATGACAGACAGGTGTATCCGCTTCGCATGTGAGCCCTGGGCCGTCACTCGACCCAGGGTCGCTATGAGCAACCTGGCTGTACGAGGGAGTGTCTGGGCTCTGTACATAGACATTGGGCTCCTCCACGTTGTCGATGGTGTTTGGTGATGTGCTGCCTGGCACATCGAGGATGCACATGGCAGCATTCTCCCCTGACGCACACGATTCCTCATGGTGCAACGTGGGGCATGTGTCCCGCAGAACTGCAGGCATGTCCAGGGCCGCGGATGTGGGTTGTGTACCCTCCATGGGGGTTGCTGGGGCAGGTTGTGTGGCATGTGCCTTCTTCCTGCTTGCAGGTGTGTGCTGTCCCCTGCCTGTGCCCCGGGAGGTACTTGTCCGGGGGCCTTCCTGATCCTCACTTTCATGACCGGTGCCTGTGGGGGGCAAGAGAGAGACAGCATGAGCAATGATCTGGGGGTCAGTATTACTTCCAGACAATGGTATTACGATGGGATAGCAGCGTTTTGGTGACATTTGGGTGCTGAGTGGGACTGTGAGCTTTGCTTGGATGGGAAAAGCATACTGTCGGCAGGGTCACTCATGTTGGCGGAGTACTGTGGTGACTGACATTGACCAGCTTTTTGTGTGGCATGCCCAATATGGGTGTCAGCCTTGCACCTGACATCATCCTGGGTCCCAGTTGTAACGGCATCATTGGGGCGGGGGGGGGGGTTTACCCATACATGATGTGACTGCTTGACCTGCCCTTGGCGATGACTTGCATTAGGGATGCATGTACTGTTTACACTCATGGCACTCACCTGCGTCAGCTGATGAAGGGTCACCGCAATCCATATCGCCAACG
Organism: Ambystoma mexicanum; assembly: GCF_040938575.1. Taxonomy (NCBI): domain Eukaryota; kingdom Metazoa; phylum Chordata; class Amphibia; order Caudata; family Ambystomatidae; genus Ambystoma; species Ambystoma mexicanum. Next base: position 1,524,377,309 of record NC_090922.1, on the reverse strand, counting down.
CCTTAGATGGCTTCTGTGCCCATCATCTCTGCAGATGTTTCCTCCCAGGGCATCATTTTTATGGGTGAGCCTGGGCCTCCTCCTGTCTCTAGGGCCAGATTGCGGTTTGCTGAGAGGATGGCCCGCACCCTCAGACGGAGGTCATCCCAGCGTTTGCGGCAATGCGTCGTGCTGCGGGGGGTGTTTCCAACAGCGCTCACCCTCTGCGAGACCAGCTCCCATATCTCCTTCTTCCTGAGGATGGTGGGCCTGCGCATGTCGCTGCTGAATACAATCTCTGCATGTTCATGCAGAGTATCGACAAGTACCTGGAGCTCATCCTGGGAGAATTTCTCCTTCCTGATGCGCGCAGCACCCTTTTTTAATGCTTTTGGCATGATGCTGGTCTCTGGAGTCTATTTTGCCTATCACAATATGCCCACGAGTCCTGTATGGGGAGGATTGCAATGGATTGTGATTTTAAAGATGGCCGCCATGATGCTTCCCGTTCCTGTTCGATGACGTGATTTCCGTTTGCGGTTTTTAACGGTGCCCGTAATTTACGGTCATCGTTAATTACGGGCACCGCTATTTACGCACTAGGTGGAGGGCGATGGTGTTAGTTACGTCTCGGTTGTTGTCGGTAAGGGGTTTGACGCGCCCTTTACCGGTATGGCGCTAGGGGGTTTACCGGCATGGCGGAAAGCTCGTACCCGCGAGGTCGGAATATGGTGCTATTTACGCCCTGCTACCAACGCGGATACAGTATTTCCGCCATGCCGGTAAAGTCAGTGATTTAACGCGAACCTCGGAATGAGGCCCTATGTCGGGTGCCAATCATCCTTGATGCTCTTAATGAATTAAATTGAAATGATTCAGGGACCATGTCGCCCACTGGCACGAGTACATGTGTGGTCTGATCCCAAACATGTCAGAACTCCATAGTATTCAGTATTGGAGATTCTGGGGGTCATTCCGAGTCCGGCGTTAAGGGAAAAACGAGGCCGGTAAAGGAATAACGACTTCCTTTACCGTTACGGTCTATTCTGACCCGCCACACCGTTATTTACGCCACCGTAAACTACGATTGCGTAAATAGCGGACCAGTGTCGCGCGCCTGACACACCATCCCGTAAATAACGGGAAGGCGTAAACCATCTCCGATTCCAAGCAAAGCGAACACGGAAATAACGACCTCCACATGGGCGCAAAGTACCTTACCGCCATGGCGTTAATACCGGCATCGCGGGGAAGGTGTTAACAACCCTGATCAGTGTTTGGAAGAGGAACAGGTGCACCCAATCAGCACAGGTGGAGGCAATACAGTCTGGCACAGCACAAAAGGAGCACACCCACACACCACACCCTCACCCCCACCAAGATGATACCAATTGTAGCAGCATTCCTGGAGCTGGAGGCCCTGCTTGCAAGGCAGCAACTACGACAACAGCAACAACAGCAACCACAGCAACCACCACAGAGGATACACAGGAGGAGAAGGAGGGTGAGACAGGGCCAGCATGCCCTACCAGTGCAGCCACCATTACCACGCCGGCAGCCCCCAATACCCCGCATCAGAGCCACCCCCCTCAACCTCACACCAGAGCAGATCCACACCCTGTACTGGGACACCATAACCACCACAGTGGTCCTGATACATACCGACATAGTGAGCCTCATAGAAATCAGCACTGCCATCCCCCCTCTACTAAAGGTAGTGTCCGTGCTCCACTTCCTTGCCACAGGCACCTACCAGCATACAGTGGGGCACATGCATGGCATTTCACAGCCAATATTTTCCCGGATACTCAACCAAGTGCTGGATGCCCTCCTCAAGCACAGAAGGGACTACATATGCCTCCCCCGGACTCCACAGGAGATATATGACACCAAAGCTGCCTTACATGCACTTGCAGGCATGCCAAATTGCATAGGTGCCCTCGACTGCACCCACGTAGAATTAGTGGTTCCCCATGCCATGGAGGTGCCGTATTGCAACCGCAAGCAATACCACTCCATCAACGTCCAGATGGTGTGCAATGCCAGTAAAGCCATCACACAATGCAATGCTCGGTACCCCGGATCAACTCATGACTCCTTGGTCCTGCGGAACTCAACACTACCACGCTACATGGGCCGACATGCCGGACAACGTACCTGGCTGCTTGGTGAGTAACCATAATGGGCCATGGCAGTGCATTGGGTCTCTGAGTAGGTTGCCAGCATACCCCGTTGCGAAAGGGGGCGGGGGAGATGCATACTCCACCCGGGAGGGAAAGGGGGGGATGCATACTCCACCCGGGAGGGACAGGGGGGGGGTGCATACTCCACCCTGGAGGGAAAGGGGGGGGTGCATACTCCACCCGGGAGGGAATGACAACGCTATTGTACGTTGTGCACCTCACAGAACACTGTGCCCCATGACAAGTGGCACGCCACATTACCACCTAACCACACAGTAGTGAATACGAGCCAACACCTAATGGTACCTGACAAACAGTTACCCTGGCCTAAGACCACGACACATGCACCACACATTGGTGGACCTTACACACCGTAAGGCCATCGTGCACCATGCAGTGCAATAGCACCATGTCGCTGACTCCTGCATCTCAACACAAAGGACAGTCATCCATGGGAGTGCATAGAGGTTAGTCTGACAGGGATCCTACTGCGTGTGACTGGTTTGGCACCTCCATAGGATAGCTGCCAATCACCATGATAGGGATCAGTGCTGAATGAAGGCTATGCTACCAACTACTACCAACACACCCTTACAGCAGGTCTCATGCAAGTCATCAATTAATGCAGTCCAACACTGCTGCATGCATAAACGATGCACATGCAACAAGACATGAGTGCGCACCATGACCCATCAGGGAGAAGCTACCCCATCCATCATTCCATTGGCCAGCACACATGGCCGGACAGTAATGGGGTGACTGTTTCCAGGGACATGTGTGCATGGCCAGTCATCACCCGCTGCAATGTAAGACTAGCACAGTTCTCCACCATGAATGTACCAACACTTACCTTCATTCCACTCTCATGCAGGTGATGCTGGCTACCCTTTGAAACCGTGGCTCATGACCCCAGTCCGCAACCCCCAAAACAGGCACGAGGAGGACTATAATAGATCTCATACCCGTACACGGGTGGTCATAGAGCAGGCCTTCGGCCTTCTGAAGGCACGATTCCGTTGCCTCAGCCGGTCAGGTGGGGCCCTCATCTACAGCCACGAGAAGGTGTCCAAGATCACCATGGCATGTGTAATGCTGCACAACATGTGCATCCGTCGGAACGTGCCACTGCCCCCTGACGTGGGACTGCTACCACCAGATGAGGAGGAGGAGGAGGAGGTGGAGGAAGGAATGGCAGAACAGCAACATGGTGCCGATGCACGGGAGGGACGTACCGTGCGACACGCATTGATCGAGCAATATTTCTGAATCAAAAGTCAGCTAAGGGGGTGAGGATGACAGGGCATTGGGCACTGGGTGTGGGGATACATGTACTACATGCACTGTGAGACATTAAAAGACACATGCACAATAATGAATGTCCACTCTGTATTGTAGGATAGACCAAACTGTGTATTGCATGATGATGTCCAAACGTGTACAACAGATCCTTCACCCTCAACCCCCTCCCCCTTTCCCCCAACTCCCACACACACCCTCAACCCCCTCTCCCCCCCCAACTCCCACACACACCCTCAACCCCCTCCCCCTCCCCCCCAACTCCCACACATACTCTCAACCCCCTCCCCCTCCCCCCCAACTCCCACACACACCCTCAACCCCCTCCCCCTCCCCCCACAAAAACCCCACAATGTTCCCATCAGTGCAGCATTGGCCACATGTGTGTGGCTGCACGGTCAATGGGCACTGCCAGAGCCTGGGGCATCCCTTCCATTCCGGCGCATCGTGCGCAGTGACCTACGGACCGGGCTGGTCTGCGTGGAGGAGCTCTGGGAGGGTGGCTCCTCCTGCTGGGGCTGTGGTCTGGGGGGTGCTGCCTCCAGGGCATCAGCAATCCTGCCAAGCATCTCACAGATGCGGTTTGTGCTGGTACTGATGACCTCGCCCAGGGCCTGAAGGTCAATATGTAGCACCGACCCTGATTCCGGGTTGTCCCGGAGGAACTCCTCTATCATGCCCGTGAGGTGCTGGCAGCGCACTGTTTCTGCAGCCGATGTGGGCGATGTGGTTGGCAGGCTCCGTGTTGTCGTGCCTGCAGGACTTACAGGACTTCCTGCGGGGGAAGTGGGCACTTGACAGACAGGTGTATCCGATTCGCATGTGAGCCCTGGGCCGTCACTCGACCCAGGGTCGCTATGGGCAACCTGGCTGTACGAGGGAGTGTCTGGGCTCTGTACATAGACATTGGGCTCCTCCACGTTGTCGATGGTGTTTGGTGATGTGCTGCCTGGCACATCGAGGATGCACATGGCAGCATTCTCCCCTGACGCACACGATTCCTCATGGTGCAACGTGGGGCATGTGTCCCGCAGAACTGCAGGCATGTCCAGGGCCGCGGATGTGGGTTGTGTACCCTCCATGGGGGTTGCTGGGGCAGGTGGTGTGGCATGTGCCTTCTTCCTGCTTGCAGGTGTGTGCTGTCCCCTGCCTGTGCCCCGGGAGGTACTTGTTCGGGGGCCTTCCTGGTCCTCACTTTCATGACCGGTGCCTGTGGGGGGCAAGAGAGAGACAGCATGAGCAATGATCTGGGGGTCAGTATTACTTCCAGACAATGGTATTACGATGGGATAGCAGCGTTTTGGTGACATTTGGGTGCTGAGTGGGACTGTGAGCTTTGCTTGGATGGGAAAAGCATACTGTCGGCAGGGTCACTCATGTTGGCGAGTACTGTGGTGACTGACATTGACCAGCTTTTTGTGTGGCATGCCCAATATGGGTGTCAGCCTTGCACCTGACATCATCCTGGGTCCCAGTTGTAACGGCATCATTGGGGGGGTGGGGGGGTTTACCCATACATGATGTGACTGCTTGACCTGCCCTTGGCGATGACTTGCATTAGGGATGCATGTACTGTTTACACTCATGGCACTCACCTGCGTCAGCTGATGAAGGGTCACCGCAATCCATATCGCCAACGCCTTTGATGGCTTCTGTGCCCATCATCTCTGCACATGTTTCCTCCCAGGGCATCATTTTTATGGGTGAGCCTGGGCCTCCTCCTGTCTCTAGGGCCAGATTGCGGTTTGCTGAGAGGATGGCCCGCACCCTCAGACGGAGGTCATCCCAGCGTTTGCGGCAATGCGTCGTGCTGCGGGGGGTGTTTGCAACAGCGCTCACCCTCTGCGAGACCAGCTCCCATATCTCCTTCTTCCTGAGGATGGTGGGCCTGCGCATGTCACTGCTGAATACAATCTCTGCATGTTCATGCAGAGTATCGACAAGTACCTGGAGCTCATCCTGGGAGAATTTCTCCTTCCTGATGCGCGCAGCACCCTTTTTTAATGCTTTTGGCATGATGCTGGTCTCTGGAGTCTATTTTGCCTATCACAATATGCCCACGAGTCCTGTATGGGGAGGATTGCAATGGATTGTGATTTTAAAGATGGCCTCCATGATGCTTCCCGTTCCTGTTCGATGACGTAATTTCCGTTTGCGGTTTTTACCGGTCCCCGTAATTTACGGTCATTGTTAATTACGGGCACCGCTATTTACGCACTAGGTGGAGGGCGATGGTGTTAGTTACGTCTCGGTTGTTGTCGGTAAGGGGTTTAACGTGCCCTTTACCGGTATGGCGCTAGGGGGTTTACCGGCATGGCGGAAAGCTCGTACCCGCGAGGTCGGAATATGGTGCTATTTACACCCTGCTACCAACGCGGATACGGTATTTCCGCCATGCCGGTAAAGTCAGTGATTTAACGCGAACCTCGGAATGAGGCCCTCTGACTGTTCCAGGACACCATTACTGGACGAAGGGCGTGTCTAAACCGTTTACAAATGTCTGCCTTGTCTGCATTATACACGTCTCTCCCTTTTCAAAAGACATCCCATAATTCCCCTCCTGTAATGGCTTTGTTAACAAAGCAGATACCCTATAAACACATTCAAAAGTATATTTAAAAGTCAATGCAAGAAATTAAGCAGCTGTGCAAATGTACAATACTACCCAAGTGCTACACGTTTACATCCCTTTCACAATTCTGGGACCTTCTTCAGGGGTTATTGTGATGTAGTGGTGAACAGAACAACCTAAACGGGAAAGTAAATGGGACAGATTGCATGCAAATAATGTAATTAACACACACTAAAAGTGAGAGTTCAGATTCAAGTAATACCTTCACTTACCCAAACAATCGGATTGGCAAGGAGCTAATGGTTGACAAAAAATTGTCAACATTGTCTTGAAATTGGGCATGGGACTAATGGGGAAGTAATGTAACTAATAATGTGATAGAGGGGGTATATCAAAAAAACAATACACTTTAGTAGATGAACCTAGAAATATGCTCACCAGGGGAATGCCACTAAATAGGTGGTTAGCAGGAAGAATAATGGATTGTAAAGAAAGCAGGCATTTTTTAATGTTTTTAAAGTTAGATTATATGCATAGATTGATTTCCTCATTATTAATGCTCCCGGTTTATTAATCTCTGCACATATGTTTTGTTCTTGGTAGAAATTAAAGTGCATGGTTAACCCCCTCCATGATTCTACGGCACCACTGTAATTTACTGCCAATATAATTGATATTAATATTGCCGGTAAAATAGCTCAGTGGGTTGAGCGCTCACAGCTGCAATCTATGTGTGATCTGCAGGTTACAGGTTTGAATCCCGGCAAGGCCAACTCAGCCTTTCATCCTTCTGAGGATGAAAGGCTGTACCAAAAGGAGTACCAACTTCGGTTGGGATGATACATGTATGTAATATGACCTCTGTAAAGCACTTTGGCTTAAGGCGCTATGTAAATAACAAATCATTATCATGAATGCCTCCCTTTCTTTTTAGAGATAGGACTGATCACCACACTCCGCCCGCTTCCCTGTAGATGCTGAATACTTACACGGCGCAGCATCACTGCACTGCCTGCAGTGAGCCAGCCGGTTACTTATTTGATGGTATTCTTCATCACCTCTGCGTCCCTCTTCTTCGTCCCAGTACTAAACGGTGGGGTGTCTCACCTCCCACAGGAACCCCTTTTCACTTTCAATATGTCTTCAGCCCCACCTCCCACCTCTGTGCATAACAGCTTGCCTCCCCCAGCCACAACAGTTTTCTTTGTTCGGCTCATGGCGTTGGTTCCATGGATGCCCTGCTGAGCGGGGTCTCCTTGTTGAGCACAGACTTTGGGCCCTGGACTCCTGCTGCCCGAGCATAGCACTTTACAGCAGTTGAGGGGGTCCTCACAGTCTGGGTTGGACCGTGTTGTATCTACTGCTGTAGAATTCCACACTTGCTCCTGCTTCTTATTTACCTCTGGTGTGAGTTCTATGTTCTAAGGGGATCAGTTGAGTCTTGTTGTGCAGAAGGGAGGATCATCCTTGGTGCTGCTGGGCTCAGGGTTGGTTACCAATAAAGATACTCTACTTACCTCCAGTGTGTGGCCTCTCCTTACACTGGCGAAGAGGGTAACCAGCCTGCTGAACCCACGTTGCGCTTCCAGCAGCCCAGCAGTTGCCGCCTCCTCTCCAACGTCCGGGTTCCAGCGGCGAGCACCCTGTAGCCGAGCTGTTCCGTTGTCCTCTTGGCAGCCGGAAACCAGGTGGAGTTCCTTCAAGGAGGGGAGCAGTGCACACGACAAGGGACGCCCTTCTGTCAACGCTGTCTGCGTTGGTTTATCACCGGTGGAGGCAGCCGTTGGGAGAGTGCCCGCAAGGAGGGGCGCTCTTCTGTCAACCCCGTCCCCGTTGAGCATCCACCTGTGGAAGTCCCCATCTCCGGTGCGCTGCGGGCCGCCGCTGGAAGGGAGAAGGGCCTTGGCACCGCTGTCGACGTGCCGGCAAGCCAGCACTCCCCAACGGGGTCGAGCGCGGGCCACCACATCCGCTGCCTGGATTTTTCAGAGCACCCAGGTGAGAGGGCAAGGCTCCCCACGTCCCGTTACGCACTGTGGCCCTGGGAGGAGGGCGAGGAGACCTGAAGCAGGCAGCCTTCTGCAGACTGTGGCTGCAAGCGTGTCCTCATCAACCCAGCCACCGGTAGGAGTTTGTCGGACACTCCTCATCCAATCCCTGCACGTTTCGTTGTGGGGGCGTTCCCTTCAACCAAGCTTCTGAAGTTAACCCCTTGTGAACTTGTGGATTTCTAGAATCAGAGAAGGTCCCTGTGCACCGAGGAGCATGCAGGGGGGGGGCACCTACTATCCACTACGACCTTGAACGGTGATTATTGGCTCGTGCTTATTGTTTCCTCCCCAGCACAGTGATAATTGTAATAGTTACTAGTTAACCTCCTCTGTACCTTGTTGGGTTTGCAACATGACCATGCAGCACAGCAATGCACGCCCACCTCCTGCATTTCTTCTCAGTCCCGGAGAGCCAGCAATTGCATGGGACTTGTGGGTTGACTCATTCAAGGTGTACCTCAGAGCGGCAGGAGGTGCAAGGTTTTCAGATGATGAGAAGGAGGCCGCTTTGCTGAATTGCCTAGGGACTGAAGGGCTCAGAGTCGTCAGGCATCTTCCCGGTGCTAATGTACATGCTCCCCGTGCGGAGGGTACCGGAGATGGTGAGGCCGTACAAGAGGTGGTACTTGCTTATGAAACGGCTTTGAACAAGTTGGAGGCGTGATTTGGCAAGAGGGCCAATGTTGTATCACTTGAAAGGTATCACTTCTTCTCGAGGGCTCAAGGGGCTAGTGAAGGTATTGATGCCTATGTCACAGCACTACGCACCTTCATAGCAACGTGCAAGTTCACTGGCGTCATTGATGAGTACATCCGGGACCAGGTTATGATGCGGACATGCGATGCACGCGTCAGGGAGAGACTGTGGATAGAGAAGGATCCACCCCTGGAGAAGGTCATTGAGATTTCTCGTGCCATTGAAGAGTCCAGGAAAAGCGTGAGAGAAATGGCAGACAAGGGGGAAGCGGTGCATGTGGTGGTTCCCCGCAGGGCTATTGACGCCAGGGGGACGAATAAGGACGGCAAGGGAGTGCCCGCGCCTAAAGAGCCGTGTAGTAGGTGTGGTTGGCGTGGGCATGTGGCAGGGGCAAAAGAATGTCCTGCTGGAAATGTAGAGTGTAGGAGATGTAAAACTAAGGGACATTTTGCACGCATGCGCAGGAGTGCTGCACCCAACAGAGAAACAGTGAGAATGGTGAATACCAACGATGAGGAGGAGGAAGTGACTGTGGTGGGGTACATGGGTTGTTCGGGGAAGGATAGTGCTGGTGCAGCTGAGGGAGCGTTGTTGAGTGTAGGGTGCAGCAGGAAGAGAGCGTGGGCAACGCTCATCGTCAATGGCACCCCTATAGACATGATGGTGGACACTGGTACCCCGTACACAATGATATCTCCAGAACTGTATGTGTCCAAATTTTAAAAGAAAATGTCTGACTTGTCTCCCTCTGATATAAGCCCGTGTGCCTATGGGCGTGTACCTATCAAGGTTTTAGGGTTTGAGTGGGTCAATATAGGGTTTGGAGATCGGACGGCCAAGGAAAAGCTGTATGTGGCTTACAAGGGTGACCCGGTTGTAGGGTGGGATGAGCAAGCTGCCCTGGAATTGGAAATAAGACCGGGGAAGGCAGTTCCTGTGTTGGCCGTGAGTGAAGTGAATGGGGTTTCTGAGTTACCCATGGTAGTCACAGCGGGGGTTCTTGAAAGCAAATATCCCTCGGTTTTCACTTCCAAGTTGAGAAAGTTGAAGGGGTTTGTGCACAAGATAGTCCTCAAGAGAGGTTCTGTCCCTAGTGTCCACAAGGTCAGGAGGGGTCCTATAATGGCTAGGGAAGCTTTGAGGGACGAACTGGCCAGACTTATGGAGTCTGGGGTCATCGAGGAACTGGAGAGTTCGGAATGGTTGGCCCCAGTGGTTTTGGCATGCAAGAATGATGGGAGCATGGGAATGTGCGTTGACCTCAGGGACCTGAATTCAAGTATATGGGTGGACAGACACCCCCTGCCTAATATCAATGAGATGCTCTCTTTAGTGAGTGGTGCCTCCTGTTTCTCCACCTTCGACCTTTCGTCTGCCTATCATCAGATAGTGTTACATGTTGAGTCCCGCCTCCTCACATCTTTTGTTACCCCTTTTGGGGCATTCCGTTTTTGTAGGATGCCATTTGGATTAGCGTCCGCCTCAGCTGTATTCCAGAGGGTAATGCAGAAACTTTTTGCTGGCGTGCGTGGGGTGGAGTGTTTTCAGGATGATACTCTGGTGTGGGGAAGATCTCGGGAGGAACACTATCGTAGAGTACTGGAGGTGATGGATGTCTTGAAGGCTAGTGGTTTCACTGTCAAACTTAGCAAATGTAAGGTGGGTGTTCAATGTGTTTCGTATTTGGGTCATACTCTGGATATCAAGGGTATTCATGCAAAGGGTGAGTTGATGAAGGCGTTGAGTGATGCGCCTGTCCCTGCGAACAAAGACCAATTGAGGTCGTTCATGGGTCTGGCTGAGTACTACAGCAGGTTTGTGCCTTCCTATGCGGATAAGACTGTCTGCATGAGGTCATTGCTTAGGAAGGGTGTGCATTTTTCTTGGTCTGATCAGTGCCAAACGGAATTTCTCAGGTAGAAGGGAGAAATCGAGCGAGCCCCATCCTTGAGTTCCTTTTCTCCGGTTAGGAAGACATTTCTCACAGTTGACGCGAGTGAATATGGCATAGGTGCTGTGTTGGAGCAAAGAAGGGACGGTGGACTTCAGCCCATTGCCTTTGCGTCTAGGGCGCTTAGAGATGCTGAATTGAGATACGCAGTCATAGAGAGGGAGGCTCTCGCTGCGGTGTGGGCTTCAAAACATTTTAGGTCCTTTCTGTGGGCGATTGAGTACACTCTTCGTAGCGACCATAAGCCGTTAGTACATGTGTTAACAACAAAGGGTTTGTCTCAAGCATTTTCAAGAGTCATGCGGTGGATGGCCGACATGGCGGAGTTTAATTTCAAGGTTTCGCGTTTCCCGAGTACCGGTTGTGGTGGAGAAAGTCAAGAAATGACTGGGGATGATTGTACCTTGGTTGCCACTGTGTTACCTGCGGTGTCTGAACAAGTATGGAGTGCGGAGTGTGCGCGTGATCCTGTGTTCGTTGAGATCAGGGCGGCACTCAAGAGTGGTCTCATGAGTGCAGAATTGTCCAACCAGTATGGTCATGTCTGGCAAGAGTTGTCTGAGGGTCCTTGGGGTGTGGCCAGGGGTCTCAGATTAGATAGTAGAGTGGCCCATGAGGGGTATTTAGGCAGGTCCATGACCAAGAGGAGGCTAAGGGAGGACTATTGGTGGCCCAGGATGGATATGGATGTGGAGCAGGTGGTCAAGGATTGTGCGGCTTGTTCGGCCAGTGACAAGAGCAAGGCCCCCACTCCTCAGCCTGTTTACCCGGTAGAAGTGCCCCGCGAGGTGTGGTCCAAGGTGGCCCTTGATGTAATGGGGTCCATAGATTCTTTGGGGGGAGGTTTAAAATTCATTGTTGTCATGGTGGATTATATGTCAAGATGGGTTGAGGACACTGCCTTGTCCACTGTGACGGCCGAGAAGATAGTGGAATTTCTTTCTGCGGTGTTTGATAGGGAAGGAGTACCTGCTGGCTTAGTGACCGATAATGGGTCTCAGTTTGTGTCAAAACACATGCAGACATTTTTTGAGTGATCTAGGTATACGCCATCATAAAGTTGTGTTGTATAATCCTCAAGCCAACGGTCTTGTGGAACGCATGAACCATTTTGTGAAGGGAGCCATTCAGTTGGCTCTCGCCAATGGTCTTCCGTGGGGCAGCGTGGTGTCTGAGTCGCCCAAAGCTTACAGGCTGACCTTCTCTTGCCACGGGTTGTTCCCCATTTGAATTGATGCAGGGGAGGAAGCCTGGCACCAAATTGAGAATTCCTGCACTTGGTGATGGTGTCCAATCTCGAGTTGACATGCAGGGAGTTTTAGATTGTGTGCGAGTTAGGCAGGAACGTTTCTTACAAGAGCAACTTGCCCGGAGGAAGCCCTTACCAGTGAAGATAGGTGCTGTGGTACAGATTTGGAATCCTAGGTTCGTGCCAAAGGGGCACAACAAATTCATGCGACCAGGAGTGGTCCTCAAGTGTGGTCGTGGTTATTTGAAGCTCGACGACGGGTCCAGGTGGAGCCTCAGGCGTGTTGTTGTGGTGGATAAGGTCAGGGTGTCCCAGGGTGATGGTGAGTCCGGGGTGCCCGGGGTTGGTGAGTCGGTGGGGCCCGTGGGCAGTGGAGGTGATGCTGGGGCGGTGTTTGGATGGCCGTTGGGACGTCTTTCTGCTGGTGAAACCAGTGATTCATGGGTTGACTTGCAGCCTACGAGCAGCGGGGTGTATTCGGAGGGCCAGGATAGTGAGATTGGTGCTACTTCTGTTTCTGTTTCCAGTCCTGTTTCCGTTCCTTGATACCACCGGTTGTGCAGTGGCGGAATGTGGTAAGGGGTTGTCCACTGTGGTTGCAGACCCTGTCGAGTGTACTGCTTACTCTGTTAGGGAGAGGAGGTTTCCCTCCAAGTACCAGGATTATGTGTTGGGGGCCGTAGTTCAATAGCTCCATGGGTACAATCCACCCAGTGCTCAATCGCCCCGGCCCGTTGCATCCATACCGGGCATTTGCTCTGGGGCCCCGGCAGAGCGCGGTCTGTAAGGAGAGGCCACACACTGGAGGTAAGTAGAGTATCTTTATTGGTAACCAAGCCTGAGCCCAGAAGCACCAAGGATGATCCTCCCTTCTGCACTGCAAGACTCAACTGATCCCCTTAGAACATAGAACTCACACCAGAGGTAAATAAGAAGCCGGAGCAAGATAGATAACACAAGATACAACACTTCTTCCCCCCCTTACTCAGCAATAAGAAACAGCACCCATCTACAAGCACACCTTCACACAAGACACACCACACAGACATACACACACACACACCACTCACAACAACCCCATAGGAAGAGAAGACGAGAGGGATGAGGACCCCCATGGGGACCCGCATGAGGACCCCCATGGGGAAGCAGACGGCCAGGAATAGGCACGTGAAGCCGAGGTTTCCATCCTCCTCCTCCTCCACTCCAGGGGAGGACGGTAGGATATCTAAGGAGAGACTTTTGGGGATTTTTATGGGAGCCCTGCAGCAGGAGGGTATCATGGCCGCCACAGCAGAGGCGTGTCCCCCTCTCTTCTAAATCAGAGTCCTCTTGCTCTGGGCCTGATGACTCGCCTTCTCCTCAGTATAAAGACTTTAAGGGGAAATATCTCGATAAGGAAGTTACTGCCAATGCCCCTATCTAGGCAGCCCACTACACAGGGTTTCCAGACTACGACTCCCCTCAGGTGCTACCGAGCATCACCAGGCCCCCTCCTCCTCAGCTCAGGTGCACTCTCACAGCGGGGTTCCCCCTCCTCACTGACATGCCACCTGAAATCCTCCCTCGCTCCTTTTGAGCCTTTGGGTGAGATCCATGTCAAGTTCCTGACTCTTAAAACTGTCTTTCTGGTTGCCATCCCCTCTGCTGGCGGCTGTGTGCGCTCGGGGCTCTCTCCTGTGAATCCCCTTACCTGGTGGCAGAGGCGTTGCTAAGGGGGGGCTGAGGGGGCTATAGCCCCAGGTTTTTTGGTTGTAGCCCCGGATAGAAGCTTAGGGGTTACAACCAAAAAGGCTAGCTAGCCCCCTGTCCCCAACAGTCCCAAAATTGGTATAGCCCCAGATCTTTTCCAGACCTAGCAACACCCCATGCCTGGTGGTCTCTCCTGATGCCCTCTTCCTGAAGTGCCACCCCTCCTTCCTCTCTTAGGTGGTGTCCAAGTTTCACGTCTCTCAGGCTATCGTTCTTCCGTCTTTCTTCCCTACCTCTCCTCCCCAGAGGAGGTATGCTGGGCTACCTTGGGTCTCAGGAGGGCTGCCCTGGTGTTTCTGGAGTGAAGCAAGGACTTTCGTTCCTCCTCAAGCCTGTTTGTAACCTTTGAGGGCCGCCCTCGGGGTAGGACGGCATCTGTGCCCACGATCAGTCGTTGGCCGCGTTTTACTTTCTCCATGACCTATTCTTCAGTGGGTTCCTGCTTGGCTACAGGGCAGGTCCACATGGGGCATGACCTCCTCCTGGGCGGAGGCGCGTGGTGTTGCCATCCAGGGCATTTGCAGGGCTGTCACCTGCGCTTACCCCAACACGTTTGTTCGGCATTATCGCTTTAACCTCCACTGCCAGGAGGCTGGGCCTTTGGGACTGGGTGTTGGGTGTTGGGTGTTGCTCTTCTGTGGTCAGCTAGCTGATGGCGCAGTCTTGGCCAGTGTGCTCCAATACAATAATGCCGCTTGGCTTGTATTCCTCCTCCAGGTGGTTTTGTTCTAGGCTCATTCTCCCTGGAGTTGGCATGCCTCGCTGTTTGGTACTGGGACAAGAAAGAGGGATGTGGAAGTAATGCCTGGATTACTTACCGTTAACCTTCATTACTCCTAGTCCTACTCTTCCTCATCCCAGTATGGCTTTCCCACCTCACCCTCACCTGCTGTTGAATGGGCCTACTGGGCAGTTGGTAGTAACTGTTGTGGCCAGGGGAGGTGGGCTGTTATGCCTGGGGGCAGGAGGTGGGGCCGATCATGTATGGGAAGTGAATAGGAGTTCCTGTGGGAAGTGAGACACATCATTGTTCAGTACTGCAGCGAGGAAGAGTAGGGCTAGGAGTAATAAAGATTACCAGTAAGTAATCCAGCCACAGCTCCAATCCCCTGTCCCCCACCTCCACCTCAAGGCAAAATTAGGTGAGGTTGAAGGGCGCACACAATGACACAATTTGACAGGGTAGTGAAGCCCCCTGTACCCAATTGTAAATCAGGGCCACAGTATGGATGATAACTAAGGGCCTGTTTCATGGAATTATTTGCGCAGGAAATAGGGTACTTGCGTGCCATTCTACGTGCAAACCCCTGTTCGTCGATTCATAGAATCAAATGCTTTGTACTTTTCGTAGACTTGCGTGAAGCTTGCGCCGACTCAGCACATCTCAGCGAGCCGTCGAGAGCCTTGCAAGAGACTCCACGCTGAGAGTGGGTGTGTCTTGCGCAGAGGGCTGGGAAGGGGGCAGAAAACCAAAAATGGGGAAGAACCTGCTCAAAAATGGGTGTTCTGAGGGACGGCCTGCAGGCAGTCTCCTGCACGCCCACAATTGCGCAACACAAGACGTATTCATGGATTCGATTGCGCACCTCTAGGCCGGGAAATGGCCACGCAAGTCCTTCATACTATCCACCTCCCGAAGGCAGGCGTAAGTACACTTGCGCATTGGATTTGCAGTGCGTAGATGGGTTTGCATGTCGGAATTTTGGGTGCCTGTACTCAACCAGGGTTCTGATGTAACTTATGAGTGCACATAGGCAGTTTAGCGGGAAGCAGGAACGTGTTATGGGGGTTTGCAGGCATATTTCCAGAGTCATTACCGAATACGGTTTTTTATGGGCATGCTGTCGGGGATACTGTTACCGGGGATCGCACAGGGTCCCAGAGATGCAGGTCTGCTTGCGGGGTCCCCACGCACTGTTTGAAGGATGAATGTATTTGCGCCCGGGGGAGCACGCAAAGGTAGCTGTTCTGGCTGTTTATACTTTGCATGTGGGCGTGTCAGGGGCGTTCCGACCATGACTCGCAATTACACTTACTTGAGGAATAAATTCCAAAAATACGCGGGGCGCACATTTTTCATTCTGTCCCTTGCAGTGTCCTTCTCGGCGCGCGGCTGCTGTGGGATTTCTGCGCACATTTCCATGAATCGGGCCCTAAGTCGCCAAGCACTGAGGCTACGTACTGAAGCGGCACAGGACAGACTGCGCAGCATGGAAAAAAGTGTCACAGATCTGCCACACGCAAAAAAGTGACGCCAAAAATGTTGCTACTTTTACACGTAAATTATGTAAACTGCGCTGTGATGAACATTGCGGCTGGCTAAAGGCTCCCATTTCCGCCACAAATTCAAGCATGGGACCAGGGGCGGTCCGTACCTCTGCGTCAGAAACGCAATGCATTTTTAAGCAGAGGGTGGCAAGTAAACGCGACTCATTCTCATGCCACTGTGTCGTTGGCATGGTGGCTACATCCGGCACCAGGACAGGTTTGTTCTGCACTCGTTCAACAAAACAGAAACGCAAACCCAGCTGTTTCATTGCTTTAAATCCTGAGGCGAAATACGATCTGATCTGTGCACCGGTGCTAAACCTGTAGCAGGTGCTTCCAGAAATCTCGAAGGGCAGACAGGTTGTGCCACAATCTGTGTTATCTCGAAATGTTTAAACTAGAACAACAAACAAGTCCGTTGCATAAAATGTACAAGAGACACACATGTTTTGATCATGTTACACAGCATACATGGTGCATAAACCTGCCTGCCTCATTTCTACTGCAGTGCATTTTTCTTAAATAAATAAATAATATTGATCAGTGTGAAACCAGTTTGATCCATGGGGTACCATTGAAGCAGCACAAATGCTGCTCCATTTTCTGCTCGAGGGAAACGTTTCAGAATCTGGCGCCAAGTGAAACATTAAAGGTTAAAGGAGCCCTATGCTGTGAAGCGCTACAATCCCAACAAAACATTATGAAAAAGGGAAAAAGAAAGTACTCAGACAGGGAAGGCGGGGTGCGACGGCCTGTTAGAAAGCAGGGGCCTGTGGGGGCGCCGCCGGAGCCCCAAGGACCAGATCCTGCCCAGCTGCAGGGAAGTCGGTGGCAGCCAAGGAGGGCGCGGGCGGGGCGCAAATTACCGCAATTATGCGAAGATCAGAAGCACCGCAGTGCAGGGCTCCGTTTACGGACCACCCCAAACCCGCCCAACCCCACATCTGGAGCCAGAGAGTGGCATCTTAAATTAAGCCGCCTCCATTTCACCTCCCCCGCCCCCACTGCAGCTGCAAAGCTCTGATGTCACCCTGGGCCCCGATTATCAAAGCTTTGCACTGCTGCAAAAATAGTGGAGCAAACCGATTTCGCCCCGCGTTGTATTATCTAAAATGTTCCCATGGACACTGACTGCCTTATTTACTATGTCTGATGAGTAACATGAAAGGAAATAGAGTAAACGATTTCTTTTTATGTCATGCAGCAAACACAGTACAAAAAACAGTAGGGTTTATTTTGACCCAGTGCAAATGATTTTTAGATAATGGCAATTGTGGCACCACCTGTTTGCACCATTTTATATTCTCAAAGGACTTGCTTACCTTTTAGCATCAGTGCAAATCTTCGAAACTCCTTTGATAGCTATGGGCGTGCCTGGGCGGCGGGGTTTCCCGCCCTACCTGCTCATTGGCCCCATAATTGGAGCTCTGGCCCCAGGAGGGGCCCCTCTCCGCAATCGTGAAGTGGCTCCTTTGAGGCCTGCCGTGTTTCTGCGCCCCCTGCTCGCCCAGCCTGTCCTTTCATCTGGCCTCGAGCAGACGCCTCGGGAATAGGTGGGGGGCCATGAATATCATTGCGGTGGGGGGCACCCAAAACCCTCTATGAAGGGGGCGGGATTCCCACATGCCCGGCACCTGTTTCCCATGTGCGCGTCTTACAACTTAACATGAAACAACCAGGAGACGCGTTCAAAGGCAAAGATGTGGTTTACACTTAAAGGCACCAGTCTCATACGGCAAATACCACGTTTTGGGGATCACACACGTCTTACCACATGGAGATAAGTATATATTAAGAAGAAGAGTGTCTATATCAAAGGGTAACTACAAACAGCAGCTGACATATCGAGTGCCTTCTTCGCATACATTTATAATAATACCATTTTTTATTAAACACAATTACATTTTTTCTCAATCATAAAATTATCACATTACATAAAACTTAGTAAAAAAACAACATATAAAACACATGTAAAAAACACAATGGATACAAATATGTAGGTCAAATATCTCAAGTACAATGCATTGCTCCAACTCTGTGTGATTCTTCCCACGAGGGCCTTTTCTCTAATTTTCTGAGGTTATTAGTATTTCCTCCAATATTCTGTGAAACTCAACTTGTACAACTTTCTGTCCATAAACCAGAGGAAAATGTAGGACATTCATCAGGGGTGCATACTTTCTTGTGTTTGTTGCGTGAACGATCTTCTCTACTTTCATGTCTTTCTTCAAAACGTTTTCCATGACACATACCCTGTTGATTAAAGACACCTAGGGGTATAGATATGTCACAAATGACAAACCTTACAGGCTGGGGTTGTATATCCCCGCAGCCTATTAGAACCACAAATGATTGTAGAGGGAAGTTTCCTTTTCTTTGGGAATATCTACCCGGCTTCTTCTAGTCTATAAAATAACAGAGAGTACACTATATTCAAAAACACCTAATGCCAGGCTATATAATTACTTATTCCTGTTAGGAAACCTCTTACCTGAGAGAGTCACAAAAAAGTCCTCTTCCGTCTACTTGCACAACAAAGTATGTGGCAGAGAATAGTTCCAATTAACCTATGCGATAGTAACTAGGAGAGGGAACATAGAAAACCAAATAACAGCTTCTTAGAATCTTCCGAGTGCGGATGGATTGACTCCCTATTTACAAAGCATTTCACACGTCTACCCTCAATACCTTACTTGAAAAGACGTTGTTGTATTTTAGGGGACAGGGTCAAAGGGCAGATGCAGTAACTTCCATTCCTCTACTCTCCTGTATAGTCCCAAGGGTTAAAGTCTCCTTGTAAGTGGTACTGGGAAGGAAGATATTAATGTTGTGTCAGCAATACTATCAAATGGAAATTTAAAATTCATTTTCTCACATTGCCATAAAAAAACTCACACAAAATTCACGTTTTCCTACTGAAATAAGTCCCTCTATAGAAACAGGGTCTTTTTTCCCCTAAAATATGGCCCCTATTTATATGCGCGTAAAATCCGATGTCATGACGTCATTACGGGCCACGTCATTGCGTCATCGTGTACCGTGTAGTGCCATATCCGGCCATTCTACCCAATGCATGTTGGGAGATGTAGTAATAAACATGCAGTGGTCATGTAGATCCCGCAAAGGAAGCAGCAAACCGTCAATTTTAAACAATGCAGATTCCTAAATGTTCCTGCTAGAAGGGAAAATTGCTAAAATCCAGCTATCGTAAAAATGAAGAAATGCCAGATTAAAAAACCACTAAGGTATTTTACAGGAGGGTCACGCTACATCTACCGTGCATTGCAACAATACATTGACTTGTATTACTAGCATTGTTCAATTGGTTTCCTATTCATCCACCACTCAGAGCAGTCCTGTGGTAAATATTCCTAGAATCACATACCTTGTGTTCTTTTCTTTTTTACGATAGCTGGATTTTAGCAATTTTCCCTTCTAGCAGGAACATTTAGGAATCTGCATTGTTTAAAATTGGCGGTTTGCTGCTTCCTTTGTGGGATCTACATGACCACTGCATGTTTATTACTACATCTCCCAACATGCATTGGTTAGAATGGCCAGATACGCACTGCACGGCACGCAATGACGGCACGATACGGCATGTGATGGCGTCACGATGCGACACGTCACGATGCGACACGTAATGACGCCATGACGTTGAATTTTACGTGCATATAAATAGCGGCCATATTTTAGGGGAAAAAAGACCCTGTTTCTATAGAGGGACTTATTTCAGTAGGAGAACGTGAATTTTGGGTGAGTTTCTGTTACGTTCTGGCTCAGCGCGGAGGTAGAACGTTGAAGGCCTCTGAACTAGGCCGCGGTGGCGCAGCTCTGGCCGGAGCGAAATGAAACACGCCACTCTTTGTTAGAGTCTTGTCCCGGAACTGCCTCCCATGCGCGGGGCGGGGCTTTTATGAAGATGCCCTGCGTCACCGCGTTGCGGGACGCAGGGCGGATATAACATTCCTCCTTTATTATAACTTAACTTAATATTGAACCACACACATCAACAGATATGCAAATGCTTGAAAATACAACAAACCAGGTGCTTTCCGCTTTTAGAGTCCTTGTGGGGCAAACTACCACACATAGTCTTTGAGCCGAGCTGGCGGCTTGGTGGCGGTTCTTAGGCCATATCTCCCACCCCTGGAGCTGGGCCCCACTGTCTCATTGGGTCACCCCTGTCTGGTTCGCTCCACTGCTCCCACGTTCTGTCACTCGGTTCTTCTTCACCCTGAAAGTTAGTGGGTTCATCTTCAATCAGCTGGGAGTCTTCATCTTCTTGGGGACAATCCCCATCAGTCCATAGGTTGTGTGGCACCGCCTTAGACCACAACGCATTTCATGTCACCTGACTGTGTCCTCTTTGTACAGTTATCATGGTCCCTTGTGTCACGCTGACAGTCCACGGGCCCGCACCACCTGGCAGATATGTTCCTCGGTCTCTTCGGCTACCTGAACTTCCTGTGGCATCGCCGCTCGAGGGTGTCTTGAGAGGAAGTCTGCCGGGTTTCCGCTTCCCGGCTGATATGCCAACTCAAAATTGTACTGTTGGAGATGTAGCAGCTATTTGGCTATTCTGGCCGGCGGGTGCGAGGATGTGCCCATGAAGATTGGCAGGTGGGGTTTGGGATCCGTAATCACCGTGAACCTTCTGCCATACAGATAGAGATGAAAGTGGTGACACCCCCACAGTACGGCAATTGCCTCCTTCTCAATGTGAGAGTATCGCTGCTCTATCATTGTGAGAGTTCTTGATGCGTAGGCGATGGGTCTCTTCTCGCCCTCTTTGGTGACCTGCATAAGGATGGCCCCTAGGCCAACAGGGCTGGCATCCACAAAAAGTTCAGTCGGGAGCGCAGTGTCGTTGTACGCCATTTTCGTGTCCACGGATAATCACTCTTTGATGCTTTCAAATGCTTCCTGACACGCTTTCCCCATTCCCACTTTGTGTTGCGCTTGGTAAATTCTCGAAGGGGTTCAGAGAGAGTGGCCAGGTTCCGGATGAATCTCCCACAGTATATGGCCATCCCCAGGAAGCTGCGCACGTCAGTGGGTGTCATGGGCGGACTCGCAGCCTGTATGTCGGCAACCTTCTGGGGGTCTGGGGAAATGCCAGTGCTGCTGAACTTGTAGCCAAAAAAAGATATTTCCGTCTTGAAGAACTCACATTTTTCTTTGTGAATGGTTAGTCCAGCATCTTCTAGTCGGCCCAAAAGCATCCATAATCTTCTTAAGTGTTCTCCTCTGTCCTGAGCATGGATCAGGATATCGTCACTCACATTTAGGACACCTGGTATGCCCCAGATGACTTCCTGAATTGTCTGTTGAAAGACTTCGGCAGCCGAAGAGATCCCAAAGCTTAGCCGCTTATATCTTTGCAAACCCATGTGTGTCGAAAAAGTGGTTATGTACCGAGAGTCCCTATGCAGCTTCAGCTGGTGGTAACCTGCTTTCAAATCAACCTTAGAGAAGACCCTTGATCCCGTGAGGTCAGCCACGATTTCGTCGAGGGTCGGCGTGATGTGGCTCTCCCGCTTGATGGCAGTGTTCGGGAGGCGCATGTCTATACAGATTCAGACCTTTCCCGGCTGTTTGGGTTTCTTTGTGACCACCATCGGGAAACCCATGGTGTCGGCCCCGTTACCGCTTCTATAATGCCGGCTTCTTCCAATGCTTTAAGTTCTTTCTCCACCTGTTCACGTATGTGGACTGGTGGTCAGTCAAAATGTCTAAAATAAAATGTAGAATGACAATAATGTCGAAAAATAAATGTAGAAAAAAAAAAGTTGAATTCCCTTTTTTTAAATTATATATTTATTTTGAGGTCCAGGAATAAAATAAAATAGGTAAAACAAAAAAAAAAGAAAAAAAGGGGGGTTTGGGGGGGAACCACCCCATTTCGAATAAAAAACGTTATAAAATAAAATTCGACATTTTTTTTTCTACATTTATTTTTCGACATTTTGACTTTCTACATTTTGTCTTTCTACATTATCACTATAAACCATGTGGACTGGGGTCCTCCGGTGTCTGACGGCCTTTGGCTGGACCGACTTGTCAATATGGAGCTTGATCGTCTTCCCTTTCAGACACCCAATCCCTTTTTGCAGGTTGGGATACTGTGCAAGGATGTTCTCAACCTCTTGTGCTGCCTTGACTTGACTGATGAACTTTACTAGACCTAGGTCCTCAGCCGCATCACCACTCAGAAGGCACTCGATCCTTGCATTTACTACGTAGATTTTTGACGGTAGCCTGTTTTCACCGTGGCTGAGGGTGGTGCGGCATCTGCCAACCACCGGTAGTGGTTTCCTACAGCCATATGCAAACAGAAGGGTGTCTGTGTTCTTCAGGTCTGGTCGTGGTTGCAGTGTTTGAAATGTGCTTGTGGGCATGACATTTACGGAAGCTCCCGTGTCTATGGTCATCCATACCCGCTGGTTTTGGAGAGTGACCTGGCATTTGCTCCTCCTGAGCCCTTTTTACTGCGTAGCATGTCCATGAGCCAAAGCTGACACCAGGTATACTTTTCTCCCTTTCGTCCGCTGCTCCCTGCCAGATTCTTGTTGGGTCCCTGTGACGTCATCCCCTTCTTCCTCAGTTGAAGAGTTGGTCGTTTCGACCCGCCTTGCACTTGCTTGCTTCTTTTTCTTGGTCCCACTCTTCTCCTGGGGATTCTGCGTGTAGGCGGTAGTGGGGTGCCCGATGACCGGCACACCTTAGCATAGTGGTCCTTTCTGCCACATGCCCCACATGTTGTCCCTTGCGCCAGGCAGTTCTGCCGTCCATGATGCAGTCCACCACACCATTCACACTCCGTGGGTCCTGGGATCCGTGGCTGCCTTCTGGCTGGTGCGTAGTTGCCGCCAGCCTCATCTCTTGTGGACTGTCTATTGGTGACATGGGCCACCATGGATGTCGTGAGGGCAGGCTGTTGTTTTTGAAGAGTCACTCCCATGTTGGCGGCCCTGGCATGTGCCAGCTCCCTTTGATGACCCAACTCCAGAATGCATGTTAGAGAGATGCCCTTCTCACTCAGCACCATCCTTCTTAGCTTCTCCGATTGGATGCCGTTGATGAGTTGTCTCTGGATTTCTTTCTATACATCCGTGAACTCACACGACATCGCCAGCTTCCTGAGTCGGGTGTGGCAAAGTCTCCTCTTCTGCCTGAAATGTGGTGCAGAATATGAAGGTTTCATAATCCGGGTTGAGTTGGAGAAAATGAGCCGTCAAGGCATCTTTCGCTTGCTGGTAAATGTCCTGGCCATCAGCAGTGGTTAGCAGTGAAGATACGTAGCACCTCGTCCCCCACCTTTAGCAACAGGTGCAATCTCATTTTCCTGGCGGTGGTTATGTCCTTGCACTTCATTGCCATTTCGAATTTTTGGATCCATAGCTGCCATCGGGGGCCAATTGATGATGGATCCGTGAATGGGTCAAAATGCTGAATCATTGCAGAGGAGCTCCCTTGTGGGCGAGCTTGTGGTGACGACATTGACAGATTCGCCGCAAGTCTAGAGGGCGTACCGGGCCTGGGGGTGGACGTGCCGGTCGCCATAGTGGGGCCTCACTGTCACTTGATGGGGTCTATTCTCCTCACCTTGGTACGTGGTTTCAGGTGTCAGTGGTCCCTTTTGTGGCCGACCTTCGAACCAGTAGATGATGGGTCCGCTGCCTTGCTCCAGGTGCCTGCAACCGTGATCACATGTGCGCGCTGCGTGTGCGATATCTTCTCACGTAGTGCTGTGGTGCCTCTGGCCCCTGGAAACCAGTTAGTTGGATGTTGCAGCGCCCTGGGACCGCTGTGTCTCCTCCAGCGCCTGGGCCCCGTGTGGAAAGCAAATTCGACAATTCAGCCGAAAAGAGAGAGAAAAAAAAATATATATATATTTTTTTTGGGCGGGGGGTTTTGTGTGCCCCCCCCCCACCGGGTGTCCAAAAATTGTGCGTGTCGCTGCTGAAATAATCAGCTGGTAGGGCGTTGAGCGCGTCTGCTGGGGCCCGTTTCCCTCGTCGCCAGTGTTACGTTCTGGCTCCGCGCGGAGGCAGAACGTTGAAGGCCTCTGAAGTAGGCCGCGGTGGCGCAGCTCCGGCCGGAGTGAAATGAAACACGCCAGACGTTGTTAGAGTCTTGGCCCGGAACTGCCTCCCATACGCGGGGGCGGGGCTTTTATTAAGACGCCCTGCGTCACCGCATTGCGGGACGCAGGGCGGATGTAACAGTTTCTTTATGGCAATGTGAGAAATTACACTTTAAATTTCCATTTGATAGTATTCCTGACACAACATTAATATTTTCCTCCCCAGTAGCACTTACAAGAAGACTTAAACCCTTGGGATTATACAGGAGAGTAGAGGAATGGAAGTTACTGCATCATGCCCTTTAACCCTGTCCCCTAAAATACAACAACGTCTTTTCAAGTAAGGTATTGAGGGTATACGTGTGAAATGCTTTGTAAATAGGGAGTCAATCCATCCGTACTTAAGCACTTGGAAGATTCTAAGAAGCTGTTATTTGGTTTTCTATGTTCCCTCTCCTAGTTACTATCGCATAGGTTAATTGGAACTATTCTCTGCCACATACTTTGTTGTGCAAGCAGACGGAAGAGGACTTGTTTGTGACTCTCTCAGGTAAGAGAGATTCCTAACAGGAATAAGTAATTATATAGCTTGGCATTAGGTGTTTTTGAATATAGTGTACTCTCTGTTATTTTATAGACTAGAAGAAGCCGGGTAGATATTCCCAAAGAAAAGGAAACTTCCCTCTACAATCATTTGCGGTTCTAATAGGCTGCGGAGATATACAACCCCAGCCTGTAAGGTTTGTCATTTGTGACATATCTATACCCCTAGGAGGATCGGGGTATTGTGATAGATCTATTTGGAAAGATCTGTTTTTCAGTAGAGAATTCTTAAAGGAGTGTCTTTAATCAACAGGGTATGTGTCATGGAAAACGTTTTGAGGAAAGACGTGTAAGTAGAGAAGATCGTTCACCACAACAAACACAAGAAAGTATGTCCCCCTGATGAATGTCCTACATTTTCCTCTGGTTTATGGACAGAAACTTGTACAAGTTGAGTTTCACCGAATATTGGAGGAAATACTAATAACCTCAGAAAATTAGAGAAAGGGCCCTCGTGTGAAGACTCACACGGAGTTGGAGCATTGGACTTGAGAAATCTGACCCACATATTTGTATCTCTTGTGTTTTTTTACATGTGTTTTATATATTGTTTTATACTAGGTTTTATGTATTGTGATCATTTTATGATTGTGAATTTTTTAATTGTGTTTCATAAAAAATGGTATTATTATAAATGTATGCTAACAAGGCACTAGATATGTTAATTGTTGTTTTTAGTTACCCTTTGATATAGACACTCTTCGTTTACATCTTCTTTTTGTAGAATATATATAATGTATATTTAAACTTGAAGCTACCAGTTTACTTGTTAATCTGTGTTTGTTTTTTGTGTCAATTCGCCCACAAATACCCTGCTATTCTGGTGCCCCTTCCTTTTGGTAATGTAATGGATTTCTTCTGAAGTTGGTATAGGCTTGTGAAACTCCTCGATCGAAATGACATGTTTCTACTCTTCTGACAGCAGTTCTTAGCAAACTGATTTCAGGCCATCGTTTGGTTTTCACCAGAGGGCAGCCCCCTCGCCATGAACATGAGCAAGCAACTAGCCCGACCCTCTGCTGTGGCCCAATAGTGCATTGTAAAGCACATATTTTTATAATACATTGCAAAAAGCAAAAGGATTTACAGGCCACTCAAATAACAACTTGACAACAGTCATTAAACCTCCTGAGCTACCTACGTAGCTTTCTCCATTAGAATGTGCCGACATCGGGTGTGGCTCTCTGCATTGCCAACCACTGTAAACACAAAACCATTTCACCTTCAGCCACACTGACACTGCACAGTCTCACTAGCATTTTATCTTCAGCCACACTGACACTGCGGACAGTCTCACTAGCATTTCACCTTCGGCCACACTGACACTGCGCACAGTCTCACTAGCATTTCACCTTCAGCCACACTGACACTGCGGACAGTCTCACTAGCATTTCACCCTCAGCCACACTGACACTGCATAGTCTCACTAGCATTTCATCTTAAGCCACACTGACACTGCACGGTCTCACTAACATTTCATCTTCAGCAACACTGACACTGCACACAGTCTCAGCCCCACTGACACTATGCACAGTCTCCTTAGCATTTCATCTTCAGCCACACTGACACTGCACATAGTCTCACTAGCATTTCATCTTCAGCAACACTGACACTGTGCACAGTCTCAATAGCATTTCATCTTCAGCAACACTGACACTGCGAAACAGTCTCCCTAGCATTTCACCTTCAGCCACACTGACACTGTGCACAGGTCCCTCGCATTTCACCTTCAGGCACACTGACACATCACAGTCTCACTAACATTTCATCTTCAGCAACACTGACACTGCACACAGTCTCAGCCACACTGACACTATGCAGTCTCATTAGCATTTCATCCTCAGCCACACTGACACTGCGCACAGTCTCACTAGCATTTCATCTTCAGCAACACTGACACTGCACACAGTCTCACTAACATTTCATCTTCAGCAACACTGACACTGCACACAGTCTCAACCACACTGACACTATGCACACTCTCCCTAGCATTTAATCTTTAGCCGCACTGACACTATGCAGTCTCTGTAGCATTTCATCTTCAGCCACACGGACACTGCGCACAGTCTCACTAGCATTTCATCTTCAGCAACACTGACACTGCACAGAGTCTCACTAACATTTCATCTTCAGCAACACTGACACTGCACACAGTCTCAGCCACACTGACACTATGCACAGTCTCCCTAGCATTTCACCTTCAGCCACACTGACACTGCGCACAGTCTCCCTAGCATTTCATCTTCAGCCACACTGACACTGCACAGTCTAACTAACATTTAATCTTCAGCAACACTGACACTGTACACAGTCTCAGCCACACTGACACTATGCACAGTCTCCCTAGCATTTCATCTTCAGCCACACTGACACTGTACACAGTCTCAGCCACACTTACACTGCACAGTCTCACTAGCATTTCACTTTCAGCCACACTGACAGTGCGCACAGTCTCAGCCACACTGACACTATGGACAGTCTCCCTAGCATTTCATCTTCAGCCACACTGACCCTGTACACAGTCTCAGCCACACTGACACTGCACACAGTCTCACTAGCATTTAATCTTCAGCCACACTGACAATGCGCACAGTCTCAGCCACACTGACACTATGCACAGTCTCCCTAGCATTTCATCTTCAGCCACACTGACCCTGTACACAGTCTCAGCCACACTGACACTGCACACAGTCTCACTAGCATTTCACCTTCAGCCACACTGACATTGCACACAGTCTCACTAGCATTTAATCTTCAGCCACACTGACAATGCGCACAGTCTCAGCCACACTGACACTATGCACAGTCTCCCTAGCATTTCATCTTCAGCCACACTGACCCTGTACACAGTCTCAGCCACACTGACACTGCACACAGTCTCACTAGCATTTCACCTTCAGCCACACTGACATTGCACACAGTCTCACTAGCATTTAATCTTCAGCCACACTGACAATGCGCACAGTCTCAGCCACACTGACACTATGCACAGTCTCCCTAGCATTTCATCTTCAGCCACACTGACCCTGTACACAGTCTCAGCCACACTGACACTGCACACAGTCTCACTAGCATTTCACCTTCAGCCACACTGACACTGCGCACAGTCTCACTAGCATTTTATCTTCAGCCACACTGACACTGTGCACAGTCTCTCTAGCATTTCACCTTCGGCCACACTGACACTGCGCACAGTCTCACTAGCATTTCACCTTCAGCCACACTGACACTGCACACAGTCTCACTAGCATTTCACCTTCAGCCACACTGACACTGCACACAGTCTCACTAGCACTTCACCTTCAGCAACACTGACGCTGCGCACAGTCTTAGCCACACTGACACTATGCACAGTCTCCTTAGCATTTCATCTTCAGCCATACTGGCACTGTACACAGTCTCAGCCACACTGTCCCTGTGCACGGTCTCACTAGCATTTCACCTTCAGCCACACTGACACTGCACACAGTCTCTCTAGCATTTCATCTCTAGCATTTCATCTTCAGCCACACTGAAACTGGGCACAGTCTCACTAGCATTTCACCTTCAGCCACACTGACACTGCATAGTCTCACTAGCATTTTATCTTCAGCCACAGTGACACTGCGCACAGTCTCACTAGAATTTCACCTTCAGCCACACTGACACTGCGCACAGTCTTCCTAACATTTCACCTCAGCCACACTGACACTGTGCACAGTCTCACTAGCATTTCACCTTCAGCAACACTGACACTGCGCACAATCTCACTAGCATTTCATCTTCAGCCACACTGACACTGCGCACAATCTCACTAGCATTTCGTCTTTAGTCACGCTGACACTGTGCAGTCTCCCTAGCGTTTCATCTTCAGCCACACTGACACTGCACACAGTCTCAGCCACACTGACACTGCACACAGTCTCACTAGCATTTCACCTTCAGCCACACTGACATTGCACACAGTCTCACTAGCATTTAATCTTCAGCCACACTGACACTGCGCACAGTCTCACTAGCATTTTATCTTCAGTCACACTGACACTGTGCACAGTCTCACTAGCATTTTATCTTCAGCCACACTGACACTGTGCACAGTCTCTCTAGCATTTCACCTTCGGCTACACTGACACTGCGCACAGTCTCACTAGCATTTCACCTTCAGCCACACTGACACTGCACACAGTCTCACTAGCATTTCACCTTCAGCCACACTGACACTGCACACAGTCTCACTAGCACTTCACCTTCAGCAACACTGACGCTGCGCACAGTCTTAGCCACACTGACACTATGCACAGTCTCCTTAGCATTTCATCTTCAGCCATACTGGCACTGTACACAGTCTCAGCCACACTGTCCCTGTGCACGGTCTCACTAGCATTTCACCTTCAGCCACACTGACACTGCACACAGTCTCTCTAGCATTTCATCTCTAGCATTTCATCTTCAGCCACACTGACACTGCATAGTCTCACTAGCATTTTATCTTCAGCCACACTGACACTGCGCACAGTCTTCCTAACATTTCACCTCAGCCACACTGACACTGTGCACAGTCTCACTAGCATTTCACCTTCAGCAACACTGCACACAATCTCACTAGCATTTCATCTTCAGCCACACTGACACTGCGCACAATCTCACTAGCATTTCATCTTCAGCCACACTGACACTGCGCACAATCTCACTAGCATTTCATCTTCAGCCACACTGACACTGCGCACAATCTCACTAGCATTTCATCTTCAGTCACACTGACACTGCACACAGTCTCAGCGACACTGACACCACGCACAGTGTCATATGTTCTAAATGAAAACTGTAATTCTCTCTATGGGGCAGGGGTGTATTTAGGCTTTCAGCTGTCGTAGGCCCAAGCTAAGTGCATGCACCCCCTCCCCATCTTTACTCCACCACTGCCAGACTCTGCACCTTCACCAGATTCCGCCCCTTCAACAAACTCTGTCCGTTAGGTTCAAACTACACCCCTTCACCCCATTTTGTCCCCCATTTTGGCTCCATAACATTATGGAGACGTTTTTAAGGTTGCAGTGATTAGAAACCTATTGCTTCCTCTCTATTAATTCAAGCCAGTCATCTTCTATGTTATGTTAGTTGGAAGAGTCTTTTCTGATCTCTGCTGCCCGAGAGGGGGAGAAGGCAGTGTGTTCTACAGTTGAGTGCACTAGAGGTACTCGTTGAGGCCAATTGTCTACTTTCATTTAGGTCAGAAAACAACCTTTTAGAGGAAGCGATCAGAACATAAGCTGTCTGCCAACTGGACCCAAGGGAAGGAAGGTTGGAACGAGGAACGGAGGGTTCAATGATAACATCTGGTCTCTCGTGAGTTGCCTGCTGTCATCCCATGAGAAGCACCTAGACTGGTCTAATATGAATGTTTCAGGCAACGTAACTACAGTCTTATCAAATAGCAAAGTTTGCATATGAAATAAGAACGTAGTACAGGCACATCCTATACACATTTTAAATGAAAAGAGCTCAACCACCTTCTCATGGTTACAGCTCTGGTGATAACAGGGGGCAAAATAGAAATAGGCAAGTTACTACCGACTGTAGTCCATGCACCTCCAATCCCTTGGGATGGAACGCCATTAAAAGATGGCAAAATCACAAGTGACATGTGTAAACTCTGCCGCCTGGGCATGGACACCTCAGCAGAAAGAAGCAGAAGGTTCTTGGAATCTTTGGCTGTGCGTTCTCACAGTGGAGTAATGAATAAGGGCGACCCTGAACCTTCATGAGTGGTGTGGTGAATCCCTTGCTGTTGTCACTTCTCCCTGGGAGCCCTGCCCATGGAGCCAGGGAGGTGGGCACACTACCCAACAGTCCCCCTAGGGGTGGTACTCAGTGGGAGGATTCCATGGGAGGGTCAATCCTGCCCTAGAGGAGCAACGTCGCGCAGGGAGAACGCGCGGCAGTCCCGGGTGCCAGTAGAAGGAAGTCGGCATCTGAGCAGGCTGAGCAGAGCGAGGTCTGACCTAAAGGCTGTGAAACCCGACATCCGGTGGCCGCAAGAAAGTCATCCCCGCGGGCCAGGTGAGACCTGACGTACAGTGAGAAACCAGCGTGGGGGAGCCACCGAGAGCAGATCGCAAGAACCGAGGGGATGCCAGAGACCGGGCCCTCGAGGACCAAGTTCAAAGGTATGAACAGTGGGGCCGGGAAGGCACCAGGAAATCCTGGAGGCTTTGGCGATGAGGAAGTGCAGAACAACCTTCCTCATCCCAGGGGGACAAAACAGAGAAACAAAACATACTGGGTGAGAGAGCACCCCAAGGAAACCAGAAAAGAGATAAGGTTCTGGGAACCAAATATTGAGAGTTGTGGGAAGTTATACCTACAAGACAGTGCCTGGCAGGTTAGTGTACCGGGTCTGAGTAAGAGACATTATAAACCTGAAGACGGCATTGGGGCCGCAAAGGTTAAGAGGTTTGAAGAATTGTACATAGAAAGGCAATGAGTGGCAGAATAGTGGCCTTGCCTGAGAAAGAGACTTATAAGAGAATTGGAGATTCATACTGTGACGAATCAACTTCCGGGGCACCAATGGTCGAGGAATAAGTATCGGTTACTAAACCATCAAACAGCCACACACATCTAGTACACCAGAAGGGATCTGAACAGATTGGAAGCACAAGCAAATTATAAACATCCTTGTCCAATTTTTGGTAACGTGGACGGAACGGGAGGCTTATCTCCGAAAGCTTGTGGATCGTTGGCTAGTTGCAACACAGCAAAAATACAATTATTACCCAATGATAAAAGGGACTGTCCAGTCAAGGATGTATACAAATATCTACTTTATTATTATCACAACAGACACTTCTAGCACCACTACAAAATACAACCCACCCTGTAAAGCAATGCAGAGGACCGACAAATTCAAAGAAGGAAAGGGATACACTATGAATACTGATAGGAGGGTGGTCGGTATAGTGAATAGTTACAACAGTTCAAGGTTACGTGGCTTCAGCACAAAGGGAGCAATGGGGCTTAAAATGTCTCTAGGGGTCTTCGGAGAAGGACCATGGGGACAGAACCACAATGTACTGTGTGCATGTAGGTGTTCTTGGTGCTCGACACGGTCGAGTCGGTTTCAGGGCACTTTGCATCTTCTGTGACATAGTTGAAGACGTGAGACAGCTGCGGGTATCAGGCAGCAACCAGTACAGAGAGCAAGGCTGGATATATAGCTGCAGACTTGTCTATACAGCGGCTCAGGGTCAGGAATTGGCGGTTCTGAAGCATTGATGGAGGCGCCTCAGAAGTCTTTAAGCCACTCGACTCGACTGGCTTGAAAATGACCTTTAAGGCAGACTCTCTGGCACTTCCCACCTAGAAAGTTTGCTGCAGAGCCTAGTATGGCACCCTGTGTGCTGGCTGGGTATGATATGCTATGATATGGCATTTATAATATGCCTATAGACAAGTGTTTCAAGGCTGGATCTGGAGCTTCTGGAGGGTCCACTGGATTCCGTATCTCTCTCTGTTCCCTGGGAGATGTCTAGGGGAGGGATCTTGCTTCCCTCTTGGAGGTCCTGGTCTTCCTTCACTGACGGAAGATGTAATGCAGACTGCACCTTCAGCCAGGGTCCAATGATGAGTTCTTCGTGCTACTCCTTGTGAAGTCTTCAGATTATCTGCCAAATGAGGGGCTTGGCCCTCTTTTAAAGCCAAATGGACCACAGGGATTGGTGCGGGCTAAGCCTACTTCAATTAACCAATCCTGGGTCCCCACCAACAATCACCTGTATGCGTGAGGTCATAACCAGAGTGCTTTGCAACAGAAAAGGTAAAGGGGTGACAACATGTAATTCTAAATCCCACCCATCTTCCCGTCTGTTTTGGATCAAAGGGTCTCTCTGGTTAATGGAGCTCTCTGTGGTTCCTGATTAAAGCGGCAGGTCTCCTTTGAAGCGGCAGCGAGAACAGACTTTCTGGCTCCTGCAAGCCACATCTTCGTACCTTATGAATGGGGTCCCCCTGAGAGGTGAACTTCTGTAAACATGCAGTCCCAGACATGACAGCTCACTGTCAACTGATACTGAGGGTGGGAGCTGGCTTCAGGTTGACACTGTTGCATATGAAAGGTTGTTGGGGTGTCCTGTCTCCTTTGTTAACCTCTGGGCCTGTTTGAAGTACATTCTATTTGTATGTTAATTATGGTAATCGCTGCCACCAACTGCATTGTTCAACAAAAGAGCAGGGTGGATCCATGGAGCCATTGTTAGTTAATCAGGCTGGGCATGGCAAGTGGAGAGTTTGGTCCTCCCCATTTCAGAAGAAGCATTGCGTACTCCTGTCATATCCCAACTAAATATGACAGGGCAGACTGCGCCTGTAGGCTACGTCCACCCAGAGGGTTGATGCATATGTCGTGCAGTGAACATAGGAAAATGTGTGCTGGTTAGACCCACACATTTTCCAGAGGTTGATCTACCATCATTCAATTTTATATAAACATTTCAAAAAAGCCCAGTCGAGCGCACACCCACCGTGCAGATGGGTGAATTCCTCACATGCCCCACAAGCTCAGCGTGTGACCCACCACCCTACTTAGGGCAAAGTTCATCATCAAGGTGGAAGTACCAGCTGAGGCCATATATGCATTTCCATGCTGGGAGCCTGGTTTGTGCTGGATGTCCATATTTAATCCCTTTAGAGATGTGGCCCAACGCAAAAGCGTTGCATGGCCATTAACCATCAAAGAGGCCAGTGGTCTGTTTAGATAGTGAAATGTAACCCAAAGATGTAGGGTTTGAGCGACTTCAATGCCCACACAACCACGTAAGCCTCTTTTTCATGACGGCCCAATTCCTTTACCTTTTTGTCAACCGCCTGCTAATGTAGGCGACAGGTTGCTCTACCTTTTCTTGGAGGCAACATCATTCAGGGGCATGGCAATGTTCCCATACCCCTTGATGAAATGACTGGTGGTACCCAGTGAGACCTAGAAAGGCTCTCACCTGCGTCTGTGTGGTGGGGATGTCCCACTCCTTCACAGCCTGTACCTTTGCTTCGAGAGGTTGTTTCTTACCTGCACCGACCAGGTGGCCTAGGTAGGTCACTGTGCCATGCACTATCTAGCACTTTGTGGCCTTTATAGTCAGACCTGCATTCTGCAGTGCCGGAAACACTTATTTCAGGTGGGATTAGTGATCTTCCCAGGTGTGGCTGAACAAAGCAATGTCGTCTAAATAGGCAAATCACTGGAGTTTTCCATTCCATACAAAACCTGGTTAACCATTTTCTGAAAAGTGACTGGGGCATTCTTCAATCCCGAAGGGAATCACAGTGTACTGATAATGTCCTTCTGGGGTTGAGAATGCTGACCTCTCTCTTGCTCCATCTGTCAAGCTGACCTGCCAGTATCCTGCCATGAGGTTAAAGGTATTCATGTACTTGGCAGCGCCAAGCTTGTCAATGAGCTCATCTGCCCGAGGAATGAAGTGAGCATCTGTCTTCATGACAGAACTGAAACCCCTGTAGTCAACACAAAAGCGGACTTCAGTCTTCCCACCACTGCTCTTTTTAGGAACCAGTACTACAGGGCTAGCCCAGGGGCTGTGGGATGGCTCTATCACTCCTTGGGACAACCTCTTGGAAACATCCTCCTTGATGGTGTCCCTGACCTTATTGGACATCCAGTGACTCCTGCTCTTCACAGACTTACTATGCCCCCTGTCCACATCATGGGGGCACCAATCTGCGCGACCTAGAGTCTGCGAAAACAGACCAGCAAACTGTTCCAATAAACTGCGACCGTCTGTCAGTTGCTGATCTGGTAGGTCATTTGCAAGGTTGACACCTTCAACTGGCCCATCTGTGGCTTCTGTGTGCAGGGATCTATGTGATTACTATGCAGAGCGTGATTGAGAATCCGAAACAATATCGAATTCCAGTCATC
Organism: Ambystoma mexicanum; assembly: GCF_040938575.1. Lineage (NCBI taxonomy): Eukaryota > Metazoa > Chordata > Amphibia > Caudata > Ambystomatidae > Ambystoma > Ambystoma mexicanum. The sequence goes on along the minus strand of NC_090922.1, from coordinate 1,524,342,712 downwards.
GCATAGATCACATTCCCCGCATCCTACTACCCCTTCCATCCACTTACCTTTTCGGCAGCTCACACAGAAGCGTGTCGCTGACTCTCCTCAATCCCTGCAGTGTCAGACCCCTCCCACTAACGTGGGTCATAGTTTGCACCTCAGGGTCCCTTTTTCAGTTTTTAATATTTGTTTTACTGTCCCCAGCTTCCAATGTCATGGAAGCGGGTGACTCCCCCGCAAACCCCGAATCCATAATGCCAAACAAGGGGAGCAGGGACACACGCGCAACTCCCGCTCCCCTTGTTTGACATTTTGGGCTTTGTTTTTTCACACATGCCGAATGAGCAGTAAATGAGCATTCAGCAATTTATTTTGTCTTTTTCGTATGAAATGATGTGCAGGAGGTCTGGGAAGGGATCAGTCTCCTCCTCAGTTTCTCCGTCAGTCACTAATGCCATGATCAAGTCATCTCGGCTGTAATGGGGTTTTAACCGGTTGACGTGAAAGACCCTGCACACCTGTTTAGGTCCTTTCACGTCAATGAGATAATTCCCCTCACTGACCTTTTCCAGCTCACAGTAAGGCCCAGTCCACTTGTCCTGAAGGGCACTAGGTTTGACAGGCTCCATAATCCACACCCACTGGCCTGGAGAATAGACTGTTAGTGTGGCCTTCTTTTGTTAGTGTGGCCTTCTGGTCATAGCTCCTGACTGGCCTTTAGGTTTCTCATCAACTGTTCCATGTACTTTGCCATCCTAGACCGAAGGCTAAATACATAGTCCACCACATCTCACGTGAGGGATGAAGGGTTGCCCGCAACAGGCCCTCCGGAAGCACTCCAGGCCCTAAGGGAGAGTATTCAATCTGGCGACCTCTTTGGCCCTCGATCGGGGAACCGCTGTGGCTATCTCGGGGTCAGGAAGATCATTACTCAATGGACATGGGACAGGGATGGAGTCCTTCACAACTACCCTGTGCTGGGTCGTTCCACCTCGCAAGCTGAACTCTACCATCTCCAAGGGACACTTACTCTTTCCTTCAAAGCCACTGATGCTGCATTCAGGCCCATCGATATACTGGCCTGGCTGTACTCACTGCCGGGTGACAGCAGTGAGGCTAGCTGCTGTTCGTCGGACCGCAGGAGTTTCATGTCCATTGATATACAGATGCTCTAGAGTTGAGTATTATCAGAAACTGGGGTCTCTTCTGGATAACCGGTACTATTCCCACTCCACATTCAGCCACTCCCTGGTCTAGTGGGAAGTCCTCCTCTAGGAGGCCCACACTAATGATGGCCTCTTCCACTAGTCCAACATTCACTATGGCTTTCTTGGGTAAGCCCTTGCAAGCAGGATCCCCTTTCCTATGTCCCAGCTCCTTACACACAAAACAACCTTTGGGTGGTTAGAACGTAGGTGTCCCAGTGTTAGGGGTGCCTACACTCTTCTTTTTGGTGTGTACGGCTGAACTAAAGTTTTGAGGTTTTCCTTCAGTCCTTTGGGGACCTGACTTTGAAGAGGAAGGTGTTTGACCTTTGTCCATCCCATCCTTGTTAACTTTCTTGTCCAAAGGTTTCCTTTCTAGTTTACGTGTGCCCACCTGAGCTTTTTTCTGGACTCGAGCACTTACAAATCTGTCCACTGGTGTAGCAGGAGCCACGCAGCCCCTGCGTTGTAGGGGGCCCCACCGCCACATGCCTTGCGAGGGGGACCCCTCAGACTTCGAAAATAGTTTCTTTTTGAAGTCACCCTGCCTTTATAAAGAAATGATATCCATTAGCTGAAAGAAATAATTTCTTTATGAAGGCAGCGTGATTTCAAAAATAAACTATTTCTTTTTGAAGTCCAAGGTCAACATGCCCCCCCCCCCCACCCGCCCCAACCACATGACATGAAAGCCTCCAGGTTAGAAGTCTCTATGTCACGGATGGACGGAGGAGCCTTATGATTTAAAAAATAAATATATTTTTTTTAAGTCACTCTGCCTTCATAAAGAAATTATTTCTGGAAATAATCATTTCTTTATGAAGTCAGAGTGACTTCAAAAAGAAACGATTTCTTTTGAAGTCACATGGCTGCCACCCACCGCATGACATGGAGGTTTCCATTTCCTCTGCACATGACAGGAACAGCGTTCCTGGCTGCTGCACGGAGCTGAAGGCCTCGTTCCCTGGACAAACGGATTCAAAAAGGTAATACCATGTACATGTACTTTGTTTAATTGTGTGTGTGTGTATGGAAGTGTGTTTGTATGTATATAATGTAATGTGTGTGAATGAGTGAGTGCATGAGATATGGGTGGCTGCCTGGGCTGGATGTGTGTGTATGAGTGTATGGTGAAAGGGGGCACATGTGCATGAACAGCTGGGTGTGTATGAATGTATGGTGAATGGTGTGTGATTGTGTTTAATGCCTGGATGATTTATTGGTAATCCCTCATTACTCCTAGCCCTACTCTTCCTCATCCCAGTACTTGTGTATGAGGCACTTTGCCTCATACACAACTATTGGGATGATGTAAAGGGAGATGGAGGTAATACCTGGTTTAGTTACCTTTAATCTTCATTACTCCTAGTCCAACTGTTCTTCGTCCCAGTACTTACCTATGAGGCAAGATGCCTCATACGTAAGCACTGGGATGAGAAACAGGGATGTGGAGGTAATTCTGGGCAGAAGAGCTGATTTTGGGGTTTGGGGAAGGGTGCACTAAATCGTAATGGTCATCCATGTACAGGCTAAGGAGGCATGATATGTGTTATTAGGGGATAGACAGCCATTTTCGTGCAGTCTAATAGTTTCTTACTTTGGCAAAACGTTTTTTTAACAGGGCATCTCTGATAAAGCAGTCCTGCTAAGTGTAATTACCTGGCTAGACTGGCATTTGGGTGCTGTCACTTTAGCCATTTCTTACTGCTGCATTGTATATTCTTCCAGGCATCTCTGATAAAATAACCATGATAAATGTTATTGCTTCGACTGGCATTTTGGTGCAACCAGTCTAGGTATGTCTAAATGTGGCCTGGCATGCTTTACTGTAATATGTTATTACGTGCCTAGACTGGTCTACGTTGTGCAGCCAGTTCGACATGTTTTCCTTGTGGCATGGAATTTGTAATAGAAAAGCATTATATTAATTAAAGTATTAATGTCCCTGTGCACTGTTGGTGACATGCATGTATTGGATTTTTGGATTGGTGTTACCCTACAAAACAATTGAAACCACTCTAGCCTTTTAGCCAATTTTTCTCACAAGGTGTGCTGTATAATACATTAACTGGTCTTACAACGGCTAATCTCACATGGGGGATTCACAGCCCTCCTACTTTGTGGGTACTCAACACGGTGTATAGAAAAGGAAGGATACTAAAGTGCTTCAGCCTATAGTCACAAATATGAATCTAAACTCAATCCTTTATTATACATATCACACACATAAAACACAGATATTCATGTAGAAGATAATGTAAAAAACAATATAAAAAGACGCACTCCACAATAACACACAAATGTATACATAAATCGTCACTAGAGGGTCTCACTATCTCAATGACAAATGGTTTACAATCACTTCAATGTGTACATTTGTGGACAATTCTATTGAAAAACATAGCCCGACTTTCTGTCCTAACAGCGAAATGAATAGATGGACATTCATCAGGGGTGTAGATAACCTCTTCTGTGTGTTTTGTCTCAAGGGCAACATATGGAATTGAACTTCCTGAGGCCCTGGTCTTCCTATAGGTTCCTAATGGGATGAAGGCAACATTTGAATATACTCAAATTGTCTTGTGATTAGACCTCTAAACAACCCTGCCCCATAAGGTATGCAGTATGGCTTGAAGTGGAATACCTACTTATTAGCTTGAACTTAATTTTCCAATATACATATACACACACTGCCATACATGCACACACAATCCGCTCGGTGCTTGCTAGAACTGGCTTCCTTTAATGGGGAATGTCAGTCTTCCATCCACTAACCTAGGAGAGAAACCAGCCTAGGTTGTGGATTCTAGTAGTGTCCTACAGTACCTGTTCAAAAACCTTAAAAACTCTCAAAAAAATCTCTCAAGGCAATCTTAAAGAAATGTTGGATAATAGTTCTAGGCTGGGTGCTGTCGTGGTGTCGTCAACCTCAATCTAATACGAAAGGAGACATACATTTTAAGTAACCAGATATGACTCCTCATCACTAGTCTAAGATATTGCAAACACAGAAATCCAGTCAATTAGGAGAACCTACGCGGGAGGGTTCCCCAAACGTATGACCCCGTGATTTACTCAATTGCTGCACTTCATGTTTCAAGGCCCATCAATCCCTCAAAAGGGGGCACCACTGGATGGCTAGCCACTGCAAAACAACATGCCACATATAACTAATCCATTGGGCAATTGGAATGCTCACATAAAAAACAGCATGTAGCCAGTGAAATTGCTGATAAGGTTAACTCCTAACCACGGGGTGCCGGATATCCGCTGAGCTCTTGTATGGCTTTGAGAATAATTTCACATGTTTCTTGATGCGCTTGTGCATTTACATTTACTATTCACCATTTTAACTTCGGTATGATCTATTTCATGCATGCACCTTTTGGACAGCCACAGACTTCGAGGGTCCGAGAGGGAAAGTAGTTCTTGCTTCCGAACACGATTTTAGTGCCCACATGTGGGAACTCTGTGCGCGACTTAACCTTAGGCAGCATTTAATATTGTGAAATGATGGATCATGCTTAACCTTGAAATTTGTTTGGGGGGGTCAACAGTTTTGCAATGGTTTAAAAAATGCATGTCCCGTGTATTTGAACATAAAAGTGATTGCTTATCACAGTGTGTGTGTGTGAGCGAAGTGGAAGGAACGTCAATGAAACTGGGGAGTGACACCAATAAAACCAGTGAGGTTCTGGCTGTTTTGCATATTAAGGAGGATTAATATCTTGAAGTATCCTAAGAGCATTATTTATTTCTTATATGTCTGTGAGAGTTGTATGACTGAATCACTAAATACCTAATGCATGCTGGGTTCGGTACACATGTCCTTTTTTCTTTTTAATAAACAAAAGTCACCTCAACAATAAAGCTTTTGTAAATATCAAGCATATATACAGGTTTGGCAATTACTCACACATAGTTGTGGTCAGGGACACTCTGAGACACAAATTAATGTTATGTTTAAAAAATGACTACATTGAAAATAAACTGCTATAATGTGCTGCTCCCGTGGCACTCTGCAGCCTTCGGTCAGGACCTAGTTGGCCTTATTGTAAATATATCTCTGGCGTATCCCTGAGGTACATGCCGCACAGGAAGCAGTGCGAACAGGAGAAGAAGGAAGAGGTACTTGCCAGTGGCGCAACCATGCATGCAAACCGGTGGGCAGGGTGCCAGAAGAACAGCACCAAGACTACCGCAACAGAAATCTGAATGTGTTCCAAGCACCAGCGTCTGTAGACTTGAAGACATGTGACGAGAAATGGAGAACCGGACCCGAAAATCAGCAAAGAAAGCGAGAAGCAGTACCCGAGTGAGAGCCCCCGCATAAAGAGAGGTACCGGGGGAATAGGGAACAACGGGGGGCCACCAGGGAATCATTATCTATGCGAAGGAACTCGTCCCAGTCCTAAGGACAAAAGCATAATTAGAAAGTTTAATGATTGAAACTGTAAAAATCGAATAAAATGAATAACAACCCATTAGGGAAAGATCAGGGGTATATGAGGACAAAGTATTATTGAAGACTCCAGTTAATGAAGGCAGTGAACCTGATAAAAGAGGAATATTTAAACAAGCCATGTGGTGAGCCAACAAAGATTGGGAAGCGAATCGCTGGGAGGAAGGGCAGGTACTCTATATATTCAAAGCTGAAGCCTGGAGAAAGTGTAAACCTGAAACATATTATGAGAAAGAGGAGATAAGGCTCGCAAATGAACAGGGTAAAAGAACAATGAGCCTCAGAGAGAGTATCATTGCCAAAGAAAGCCTGTGAGGAAATACAAATAAATATCATTTGGAAAAAAGCTAAGCTAAAAGACTGTGAGGAGCACATATGTGGTGGCAGGCGTGTGAGGAACTCTTGTAAAGAAAAGTACTACAAAGGGAGGATCACAGAAAGCACAAGATAGAAGAGTTATCTTGAGAAATTACAAGAGTTGATAAGAAAGACTATCAAAGGAGATTAAGTTATCTTGGGGAGCGACAAGAGTTGAAAGCTGATAAGAAAGACTATCAAAGGAGAGTACGCTAAGAAGTATATAATCCAATAGGAAACCTGTCAATAAAAGGTCTATCTAAGTGAAGAGAAGACCAAGCGACGAAGAGACATTCTCTTGGCCTATATTTACTTTGGTTATATTTTGTGCTAGGGTCAGATAGGAGTGGTTTGAATGGGGGACATATTTACTTTGGACCTCCTGATAGCTGACAAGCACATATAGCTTTTTTAGATAGGTAGGGTATTCCCTTTAGCCATAGGGAGATGTAGGCATCATTTTTTAATTTTAATAAACATAAAGAGAGTACAGAATGTCCTCAAAGTGTCTGATTCCTTCTTCTGACCCAAAACATGATATATAAATGTCCCAACCGGTTGACCGACTGTTAGTGTACAGTCCTCCTAAATGGGAAAGAGGTAGTTGTGTCCGTGAGCGTGCACTTCCGACTTCCCAAGCATCGCACAACCTAACCAAAAGATAGGATGGAAGAGAGTCGACCAGGAAGCCAACAGGCAACAAGTGGACAGCAGGACATCCTAAGAACAAAACAAAGGGAGATGTCCGAACAATGAAAATGAGTATTCCATGAGCACCCACGCCCTGGTTACTCAGTGCCCCTTTACCTGTTTAATGTCGAAGAGAGGTTAAAGATGTGATGGGAACAGATCAGGTGCTGCACCCCGATGACCCCGATCAGGGTCATCTTCGACTCCACACTCTACTTCTGTCCTCACATCTCTGACATCTTTAAGAAGTCTCACCACCAGCTGCACCTCCTCAGAGGTATTCTTCCTTTCCTCACCTTCCCCCAGAAGCTCACTGTCTTCAGAGCCCTGGTTCTCTCTAGGTTGGACTATTGTAACATCCTCTGTCTAAATCTGCCTGCCTCTACTCTCTGCCCTCTGCAACTGATCCAGAACAGGACTGCGAGACTTGTCCTTGGCCTCAAGCCCAGGGATCGTATCTCTCCAGGACTGAAATCTCTGCACTGGCTCCCAGTGGCTGTGAGGATTAAATTCAAAACCCTCTGCATTGTCCACAAGGCCTTCTGGGGGCTGGGGCCGAAATACCTTCAACTATCTCTTCCTAAATATCTTCCTTCCCGAGCTCTTTGCTCATCCGCCTCCAACTCCCTCAGGGTCAGTCGCTTCTCCAAGCAACGAGCTGGTGGTAGATCTCTCTCTTCGGCAGGGGCCTCCCTCTGGAACAGCCTTCCTGCCTCCCTGAAACTTGAGGAGAACCATCTCCGGTTCCAGAAGCACCTCAAAATCTTCCTCTTTGCTTCTGCTTTCTCTCTTCCCCTCCCCTGCTGATTTCTGGCTGAAACTGCACCGCCTAGATGGCCACCCTTCCTGCTCACAGGCCCAGGCCCCGCCAGTTGCTCACCTGCACTGCCTCCCTGGCGATCCCTGCAGGGGATGGAGTCCCTGATGGAGACTGTTTCTGCATCCCTACAGTCCCCTTAACCTACACTTATGCCCACACTTAAAATGCACTTGCCACTAGCTGGCCGTTTAATTATTCTTTATCCTACTTTCCCATGTACTGCACTTTCCCCTCTCCCTGCACCCTCGCACTTTTCCCTTTCCCCCTTCCCATGCACTTGCGCGATCTGAATGACACCTGGCCTAGTAGGATCGTTAATTGTCTTCCCCTGTTCCACCTCCCTTGCCTCGTCGCGCCTTGAAACACTTGTGTATAAGCGCATTATAAATGCCATATCATATCATATCATATCATATCATATCATATCATAAACACCCCCGTAAAAACACAAAGAAATTGCAGGGTCATTCCAAATGGCACACGGGCACATACTACCGGATGATCAAAGGGAAATAGTGGCTGTGGTATAAAAGAAGTACAAACGGGACGCAAATTAGGGCTAAGCATAGATCCAGGAGGCTAACTCACACTAGAAGTTCTAACAGAAGAAAGGGAAATGGTGGGCACAGGCAAGAGTATAGAACACAGTATTTCCGGAAGTCCGAAGGGGAATAGCAAAGGCACTCCAGAAAGGAGACCAGGATCAGGTACACAACAGTGCAACTGGCAATAACACACAGGCAGCACAAAACCACATGGGGTATTTACCAACAATGGTTGTTGAGCACTGATTGCTCCGACAGAGCCCTATTTTATCGGTGTCCTTGCCGTTACCACCTCGGGTGCGACTGAGTGCGTGGCACACCATGCAACGTACCGGCAGGTTTGGCTTGAAGTGTAGTTCAATTCTTCCTGCGCCACCGCATCATCCCATTACATTGTTTATGCCTGGACATGGCAGAAGCCTGTGATCGTGACAGTAACTCTTTCGCCCATTTCACCTATGTGAAAAGCCAGAGGGTGTTTCACTGCCTAGACCCCGGGGATCCCTTACTCAAGTAGCCAGGACAAGGCCATCGCCTTTGGATCCAGACTCTGGGGGTGAACAAGTGTCCATCGGAGCAGTACTAGAGGTTTGGCTTTTCCAGCTGTTGGTCAATGCACTCTACAAGTCCCGGGAGGATAGCTCAGTGGCAACGTGCTCGCCTTGGAAGCAAGATGACAGGAATCAACACAGGTTCGATCCCCAGGTCCGCGCTTAGTAAACCTCTGGGTATTTAAGCGTGTTATAAATAGGCAACTAAGGCAACTAACTAAGACAAGCACCTCCAAGCCCAAGGCCAGAGCTAAAACGAATATTCAGGTTCACATGGCATGGCCCCTGGGCCCAAATAAGACTGGCACTGAAAAATCTTGTCTTTGCAGGTGGCGAAAGGCAGTTGGTAAAGAGTGCCACCCATTTGCCTGTTCGCTTGGCTCTCCCTCTCCTTTACCAGGGGCAGCTCCTCCATAATGGGTGATGGGGTGCCGAACCACCTGTCAACCATTATAGATAAACCAAACCGACTCCCATGCGCTCCTGGGCTGGCTTTAACTGTCGAAGGGAAACATAGTTTGCCTTTGACAGTTTAAACATAGATTCCTTTGACTGTTTTAGTTTCCCAGTGCACATGCGCAATAGGTTATGGAAAGTTGAGGGTGTTTTGCTTCCACAGCCTTGCATGGCCTATTGGGGGTGTAGGCCTAAATGTGCCTAGGGAACGCTCCCATGCCCCCTGCATATTTAGGCCTCCCTGGGTCGTATTTAGGAGACACTCCGGCTCCCCCACGCCGAGATTGTCCTTTATTGGTGCAGCCAGTCTTGAATGTTTTCTTATTGTGGCATGGCCTTTGTACTGGAAAAGTCAGCAGTATTTATTTATTTGTTATATTTCTATAGCACACACAAACCCTCAGGCATCAGGGCCTTGTGGTCAACCAGTTACGGAGGCAGTGGATTACATAGACCATCAATATAAAAATACACATTGGATGCAGATAGTTCAACATAACATTTACCTTAACGGCAGGTGCAACGAGCGAGCAGAATCTGACATGTTAGCCAGATTTTATGCGAAGAGCCAGGCTTTGAGGGCTCTGCGGAAGGCCCAGTAGGTGGGAGAGAATTCCATTGTTTTGCGGAAATTACTGGAAAGCTTGACCCTCCTGCTTTGTCTCATTTGTACTTGGGTTGTACTATGGGTATAGGGGGTTCTGGTCGGTCTGACCGCCTGATTCTTAACAATTGTCCGGGCCAGGTAGGGTGAAGCGGAGTCAGAGATACACTTGTGGGTAATAGTGAGAGTCTTGAATGAGATCCTTTCCCGCATGGGGAGCTAGTGTGGTGCTCTGCGGGCACCAGATGTATGCTCTGACTTCGGTATGTTCAGCATGGCTCGTAGAGCACTGTTCTGGAAAATCTGGAGTTTTTGTAGGTTGCGTGCTGATGTGCCTGTGAAAAGTACATTGCAGTAGTCCAACCTGACACCAACCACTGCGCGAGCGATCGTAATGCAATTGTCTATAGAGAGAAAAGGTCTGGTGGCGTTGGGGAGTTTGGTTGCGTAGGCTGCTGAGGAGGACATGGCGTTTACTTGTTGGGTTAGTGAGAGTGTTGCGTCGAGGTAAACTCCTAAAGTTTTAAGCGCTGGTGAGACTAATATCTGCGTGCCATCAATGATGAAGGCTGAGTATTCTGGTTCCAGTTTTTTCAGCACGGCGGGGGGCCCAACGATGAGAAGTTCGGTCTTCCCATTGTTGAAGCAGAGGCCCTGGGTTGTCATCCAGGCTTGATTGATGGCATAGGTAGAGGTCAGCGATGCCGCGTCTGCGGGGTAGGTGCCAGAGAAGGGGAGGAGAATTTGGGTGTTGTCAGGGTAGTTGGTATATTCTATACCACGTGTGAATATATTGTACAGAGCCAGTGAGACGCAAAACCTCTGGGGTACACCACAGCTAATGGGGGCATGCGCTGCACAGGTATTTTCCAAAAATATTTTAATTACTCTGCCTTCAAGGAAGGAGGCGATCCAAGTAGTTGCTTCCAAGGAGAAGGATGCAGCAGAGGTAAGGTGGTGGAAAAGTATGTTTTGTGGTCAACTAGGTCACAGGCCGTGGACAGGACTAGTAGGAGCAATAGGACAGGATTTCCCTCATCCCTGATTTCGTCCATCTGGTTCTTAAGATCTAGGAGAGCGGATTCTGTACCATGACCGGACGGAAACTATACTGGCGAACACCTAGGATATGATTGGATTCTTGGTGGCATTGGATTTGAACATATGCTGCTCTATCAAGTATTTTTTGTAGGAAGGGGAAGAGCAGTGATGGGCTGGTAGTTATTGGGTAGAATTGCGTCCAGAGAGGGTTATTTTAAGAGGGTAAGGACACAGGCTTCTGGGTTGAGACTGATTGGTGCAATGTCTGTAAAGATGGAGGTATTGATGAAGGCCGTGATAATCGGGGCTAGAGCTTCGGCACAGTCTTTGATGAGGGGTGCCGGGCACACGTGCCCTTTGCACTTGGATGGCTTTAGGCTTTTTAGAATCGAAAGGCTATCCTGGGTGGTGATTTCGCTGAAGCTGAACAGAGGAATTCCTGGGATTATGGGGGTTGTGGTGTAGGTATCTGCAATATCCTTGTGGGTGAGTTTAAGGATAGGTTGTTTGTTATGATTTTTATTGGACCATGTCAATTTCTAGCAGCATAGCATTCTCTACACCGGCGCACCCGACTGGGCCTTTGCTCAGGTGGAAGTGTGGGGGAATGGGGCGTCCAATTCCTTGAGGATGGAAAATAATTCTCTTGTGTCCGAACTGGCATTGGCTATTCCGGTGTTGGAAGTATCAGCTATAGCTAGGATAATGGCTTTTTTGTATTGTTTGGATAGGTCAGTAGAGTTCTGTTTGAGATCAGCGGAGGGGTTGTTTTTGCAACTGGTTTCTGCAAGTCATTTTTGGATCTCCGGTCTGTACTAGGAGTTAGTGTGAGCCGCAGATTTGGTTTTTTTAGGGGCTAGAGGGGCAATAGTGTTGATGGCACTAGTCAGAGATTTGGTGCAGGGATCAGCTTGGATCACTGGCTCAGAGGCGTCCAGGTACTCAGGTTTGAGGGCATCAAGGAATGGAAGGAGGCTTTCTTTGGTTAGTTTCCTGGAACTGTGAGCCATAGATGGGGGTAGCTGCTTGGTGGAGGGTCTGGTGTACGGCCGCAGGGTGAGTGAGAAGGTGATGATGTGGTAATCAGACCATGCGCAGGGAATATTGGCCATTCTCTAATGTGGCAGTTGAGGTCTGCTAGTTAGTCCAGGGTAGGCCCTTTAATAAGCATAGGGTTCCAGACAAGCTGTTTGAAACCAGGGGCAATGGCTTGAAGGTGGGTGTAGTCACATAATATGAGATTAAGATCCCCCAGGAGGGTTGGTATTTTTTCCTAGGGTGTGGAGTATGTCTTCCCTGAATGTGAGGATGGGTCCAGGTGGACGATAGACCAGGTGGATTGTTACAGTGTTAGTAGGGGATCTGGTCAGTTTTACTGAGAATATGTCACAATTTTCGTTGAGCAAAGTATAGAGTAATCGGATTCAAAGGTGGTCTTTGGCAACAAGGGTGGCTCCACCTCCTCTGGATATCGGCCTGTCTTTCCTGAAGATGGTGAAGCCTGCTGGGATGGCAAGGGATAAGGCTGGGCCTGATGCTAGGTGAAACCATGTTTCTGTATTGGCAAGGGCATCAAGGTTGCCTACTGTCAACGTGAATGTCAAGAGCATGCGCAGGAAGTGAGCGGGCATTAATCAAGGCTAGTTTGAGAGTTGGACCCATGGCTTCGCCAGTGCCTGATTCTGTACTTTGTGTGATCATGGTGGAGACACAGGTGTTGGGAGTTGAAATGGTGGGTGGGGGGGAGCAGGGTGAGGGTTATGGTTGTCTGTAACAGTGTCAGGACACACGGGGACCATGACCTCCCTGGAGGTGGTTACTTTCACAGTGGTTAGTGCAGGATTTCTAGGTACGGCAGTATATGTGTTGGTGGGATTATCACAGTGAACGCGGCAGCATCTTTGACCATGGTGTTTATATTAGATGGGGTTAGTACTGACAAGTTTGCCACAGCATCAACAGGAGCAGTGCTCATTGCTATGGCATCATCGATCCGGACAGTTGAGGAAGGGATAGGTGCAGAAATTGCGTGAAGGGTAACATTTGTGGTTGTTATATCGTGGGTGGGGGCAGCAACCTTGGCCAGAGACCCAATGCTCGGCAAGGTGGGTGTAAGTACTCTTGGGGCAGGGGCAACGATGGAGGCATAAGTGTATTTGGTATTGCAGGAGGGAACAAGAGCAACAGCAGTGGACGTAGAGATGTCCAGCATGGGCATCGTTATAGTGCACGGAGGGGCACATGGAGGCGGTAAGAGTGGGTTACTGTGAAATCGAAGGCACATTCGTAGGTTTGAGGGGTGTTTGCGCGTCCTTCGGCGTAGGTTGTGGTTCCTAACAACGGTCTCTAAGGGTATACAGTGTAACAGAAGGACAGTGATCCTGGGATGGTCAGCTGTGTTAGTAGTCCAGTGGCCAATGTTGGGTAGGTGTTTATCAGTGATGATGTGGGCTCCTGCCGTAGAGCAAGGAGCAGTTCTGACAAGTTGGTGGTAGTGACGGTCTGTGAGTGAGGCGGGTTGGATTGTAGAATGGGGGGATTAATGCTCTGCCGACTATGGGATAGGGTCAGGGCTGCAGGGGCTGGACATTTATAGGGTGAGCTGAATGGGGTAAGAAAGGGTGAGGGCCTGGGGAGATTGGTGTGAGGTGGAACAGGTGAATGGAATATAGACCTAAACAATTGCTAGCCATGTTGGGGTGTAGTCCAGCTACTTCCAGAGGTACTACGTACAGCCTACCTTGGAAGTAGTACATTTGTGCAGGCGTTGCACGGTGGAGACAGGCAGAGGCATTCTCTGCCCTTAAATAGCAACCTTGACAAGTGGCCAGCTTTGCTATCCGGTGGACTTTCGCATCCTGTATAAGTTTGCAGGGAGGCCAGCTGGGCATTCTGGCTCTCTAGTTCCTTCGATATTCCAGCTGCGGCCATCTTAGTAGTTGCAGCCTTGTTGTTTCTGCTGCTGATGTCGTTAGGCTGATACAGGCATGGGGGTCCCTGATGGTTCTGTGGAGCTACTGAGCCAGCTGAGGCTTACATGTATGTATTTACATTGGGATACTGGCATATATTGACATAGCAAGCATGGACGTGTTTTCTTATAGGATCATGGCTGGCATTATGCTCCAAGCTAACCTAAGTATGTTCTGATATGTGAATACTGGCATATGTTGGTGCAGCCAGCATGGAGCCTCATGGACACAGCAGCAGGAAAATATTTTCCTACTGGCATTTATATACTGTGTGAAAAGGCATCATGAAAATGCTTCTGTGAATTGTTTGTGACTTTTATCTATTGTATTTTCATGAGTTGCCCACCAAAAGCAATTGTGAGCTATGTGCCTTTTTACACAATTTTTCTAAACAGTGTTCTGTAAAATGCTCCATTTTAGCCCATTCTTTTTCAAATGTTAGAACACCCCCGAATCCACCATGGTTGGATCGAGCCTACTTGCTACGCTCAGTCGCTCCTCCATTTTCGGGGAAGGCATTTATGCCCCCTGTAAGGAAGGCATGGTATCAAACAGTTTGACAGACACCAGTGATCACAGTTCAAGGGTGTTTATTGAACTTCAATTGGGTTTGAAAAACGCCTTTCTAAACCTAAATCTAAAGATGGGAGCCAGCTGTGTCCATCAAATAATAATAATGCAGTCCTAGTGGTGCCTTGTCAAAATAAAAGGGCCTATACTAATAAACCCATTGCCAATCCTTACTGCTAAATACAAATAGTGTGGGAAACAATGTTATGCAAAAGAAAAGCGTTCAAGAAATTATATGTCAACATATTCAAGCCGTTGGCTTCCCTTCCCCACGTTTTCATCACGAGTCAAGGCAGCACCTTCAAGCTTAGCACAGTCTCTGGCTTCTCTAGCACAAGGATGCAGTTCAAATCTCAGTATTGGGGACTTCTATGTCAAAGTCTCTTTGCCATTCAAAGTCTCTTACTTCAAAAGGCCTGATGCGACAAACATTAAAAAAGCTCCTTTCTCCTTAGGATTCTCATGTACAACTTCTTGGGGGATTTTTGATTCACCCCACGGCCCCCTCCACCAGCCTCAGACCCACTTTAACACAAAACTTTCAATTGATCTCCCATTGTCTGGCTTGGACCAAATCCATGTACTTTTCAAAACTTTCTCTACTTCATTGATTTCGAAGACCTTCGACTGTCCGCAGGATTTGACTACACCCGTCGCAGGACCTCTTCGATTCACATTTAGTTGTTCTCTTTCAATTGATCTCCCTCTGCCGGGCTCGGACCAATTTCATCTACTTTTATCACTTCTCAGCTGGGTACCTTACAAAGACCTTCGAGTGAGCACCCATGCGGTGCCGGACCACTCTGTCAAAGGTATTGTGGCGTGCTTTAAAGTTCAATCACTCATCAGCAATTCAACTTCATTTGCATCGCTTATCACATGTGTTTTACCAATGTTCTGTTGTGGAGAACCCCCAGGTATGCCAAAGCGATACTGCGAGTTCGCAGACTTGGAGGGCCCAAAACAGTCCCCCAGGATACACAGAGGACTCAGTCATCCGCAAGTTGAAACTGCAGTTAATTGCAGCCAAAACCAACAGGGATCGATACAAGAACTCAGAAAAATTCCAGCAAGTCACACAGTAAATGGGGCAGAGGCCACGTTTGTCTGGAAAACACGTCACTGCTCCGTCATTACTTGGGCCACTCTCCAAAAACATGTTGCTACCCATGATTGGCCATCAGGAGCATGATAACCTATCTAGGTACCTAGATGTATTATTCTACTGACTCTCGCATGTCAGGTGGCCGGCCTGTCCCTTCCCCAAAATCTAACTTACTAAATTGTTGCAGCGTAATGGGCCTTCCATTGGCTCTTGCCCGTTGCCGCCAACCCCTAGGGTACTAAACTATGATTGGCTAGAGCTGATGTCCCCAGGCCTAGGGCCCGAAATGGTTCCGGCTCACTGTGCACTTTTCCAAGGTGATGTGAACAATTATGGGCCTGATTCAGAGTGTTTTCCAATGGGATGGCACCATTATAAAACGCTTCTGTGAATCAGGCCCTTAGTGTCTATATTGTAACTTGTGTACACCACCTTTCTGCTCATGAGAATGTGCCCCAATGTTGCAACACTTGTTGCCACCTGCGCTTGTTTTCTGCTGGGACTGGCTCCCTTTTCCACCACTGATCACTGTCCATTGTCTGCTTTAGCTGTATCACATGTCTGGAGACCACGAGATTGAGCTCTGCAGCTTTGAATTATGAGGATTTATTCCCTTTTTCTGCAGCTGGCCCCTTTGTCGTCTGGGGATTGGAATGTCATTGTATCTCTTGACCTTGGCTGCAGATTCTGTCTCACACATCTTGCTCCCTGTCCAGCCTGAATCGGCTCAGCTTGTCTCCTACTTAATGATTTGAGGCCTTCTGTAATTTTCCTAAACCGTATATTGCGGTTTCTACATCGTCCACGTTATACTATATTCTCCATAGGTTAGTCACACTTGGCTCTGTCAGGTCCCATAGGTGCTCCTGCAGTTCCATTGAGTTATTCGCGTTAAGCATCTGCAAGCTTGCTCAGGATCTCTTGTGCCTTGCGGTTTCTGCGTTGCTGCATTTGGCTAATGAGCAAAGACAATATGTATATGTATCTGTCCTCTAACTTTAGAACTATATGCTTGTGTTCTTCATGTATTCGAGTGTGTGTTTGTGTCGCAAAGTGTGGATGTCCAACGCTGCTATGTCGTGGTGTCTCTAACAACGGCAGCACATGGCTCCTTTGGGCTTAGTCCAGGCTGTCCATATAGGATTCTTTAATCATGGTCTCAGGCTCTTCTCCCATGCAAGGATAGATTTGTATGTCCCTTGGCCTGTATGGCTGGCTGAGTGGGTACCTCGCTGTATATTTATCCATCATTGGTCCATTGGGAATTCGTCTGAAATAGAATGGGTGGTTCCGGTATTTTCTGGCCTTTCCTCCTGTCATGAACTTAGTCGGATGGGGTTGGGGGGCGGTGTCAGGATCCCTACTCCCTATTCAATTAGTTCCAGCGCTCACCTTACAAACCTTGGCTTCAACACAGACCAGTCTTGTAGTGGTCTCCCCAGCTGTGTTGCTTTCACAGAAGCAGATTTGTTCTTGGAGAAAAGGACAGTACCACGGTGAATGCAGCCCTGAAGATTTTTAGAAACCTTGAGTCCTAGCCCCCAGTGAAATACTAAACATTTGCATAACTAATTTTCATTCATACTCCACTCATCTTACTCATATTGTTATCTGGTCTTGTAATTTCTTTTAACCCTGGTTTCCATAATTCTGCATGTCAGGCATTGAGCATGTACAATCCCATTTTAGCATACATGGGTTTCGTGGGCTCTGCCAGAGCTGACCTCAGTGACGCAACACTGCATGCTCTGCGATCCATTTTTAGTGCAGGCAACATTCCTTATGGCACAGAGCCTGCTTCTGTCATACTTTGAGGTTTGAAAACGAAACAGGATTTTACAAATGTATTCAGCTAATAGTTATTTGCACCTTATATTTAAATAACTGCCTTCTTTTAATGCCTGCCCCTGTCTGTGTGTGATTACATTTTCATGAAAAAGGCTTTCTCAGTCCCCCTGCCTCCACCCTGGTCTTTTTTGGTGCCTTGAAGCAGTCAACAGAAGTCTTGCCTAATTCTAAAGCGCTTGGGAATGAAGGAAGGCGCTCCTTCCCAAAATTGGTGAATCTTAGACTCTTTCTAAATTGGTTTTAGATACATTTTCCTTAGAAGGGTAGTCTTATCACTAAACAGTAGAAAACGCATAACTGTCTCACTGTCCACCTTACATAGTGGACACAGATTTGAGTTAGCAGGACACAAATTACAGGTGAATGAGTCCACGGGGAGAATGCCCAGTCTAAAGCGCCGATACAGGGCCTTTTCATCTGCCGGGATAATCGCATTCAAGTATACACACTTTATCTCTAAAACCCAGGACATCTTGTCCACACTCTCCTCCACTCCTGCTCCTCTCCCCTCTCCTTCTCTACTTGCTGACCCACCTTCAGCTACCCCCCTCCTTCTTTTTCCTCCTTTCCTCTTTTCTCCCCTGATGAGGTCGCTAGACAAGTCTGATCTATGAAAGCCTCATCAAAACAGGTCCATCCCTGTTCCTCTTAAACCATTAAGGACCACATCGATACCCTCGCTCCAGCCCTTGTCGATTTCTGCAACCTCTCCTTTGCCTCTGGATCTTTCCCCTCCCCTCTGAAACACTCCCTTGTGCATCCTCTCCTCAAGGAAACCACAGCTGATCCTTCTTGTCCGGCTAATTATCGCCCAATTTCCATTACTCCCTTTCTTGGTAAGCTCCTGGAAAAGCTTTCCATCTCTCAGATTAACCTTCATTCTGACTATGTTGGCTCTCTCCATGACCACCAATCTGGCTTCAGGGCTGCCAGAAGCACGGAAACCGCTCTCCTGAACACCCGTGACTACCTGCTCTCCAACCTTGACTCTAACATTCCCTCTGTCCTCATCCTACTTGATCTCTCCTCTGCTTTTGACACGGTCAACCATACCACCCTGCTCAATCATCTCCGTGACAGCCTGGGTATCACCGATCAGACTCTGGTCTGGCTGACCGCTTTCCTCTCTGATCGACCCTCCCAGGTACAACTTGGGTCCTTCCTATCTTCTATCTCCCTCTCTACCTGTGTTGTTCCCCAGGGGTCTAACCTCTCGTCCTGGCTTTTCAACCAATACCTGGCAACTCTCGCCTACTGCATTTCCATTTTCTGCTAAAATTTCCAGTGCTATGCTGATGACATCCATCTCATTTTCAGGCTTCCTTCAGCCACCTCCTCTCCTTCCATCATCTCTGACTGCCTAATCACCATTCAAAATTGGTGTGCTGCCAATGATTTTTGTTTAAATGCCAACAAGACTGAGATCCTCCTCATTGGTACACCTTCCCCATCCTTTCCCCTCACTCTCTGGCCGGCCTCCCTTGGCCCTCCTCCTGCCCCTACCTGCGAGGCTAAGAACCTTGTGGTCATATTTGACTCGACACTTTCCTTCTCCGCACACATCTCTGATGTCTCTAAAAAGTCTAACTTCTTACTGCACCTCCTTAGAGGTACTCTTCCCTTCCTTTCCTTCCCTCAGAAGCTTACTGTCTCCCAAGCTCTGATTCTCTCTAGGTTGGACTACTGTAAAAGCCTCTTTCTGAATCTACCTGCCTCCACTCTCCGCCCTTTACAACTAATCCAGAACAGGACTGCGAGACTTGTCCTTGGCCTGAAGCCCTGGGATCGTATTTCTCCAGCTCTGAAATCCCTTCATTGGCTCTCAGTGGATGTAAGGATTACATTTAAAGCCCTCTGCATTGTCCACAAGGCTTTCTGGGTACAAAATACCTTCAACTATCCCTCTGTAAATACCTCCCTTCTCGGGCCCATCACTCCTGTATCTCTAACACCCTCAGGGTCAGTCGTTTTTCAAAGAAACGAGCTGAGGGTAGATCTCTGTCTTCGGCTGGGGCCTCCCTTTGGAACTGCCTCCCTGCCACCTTGAAACTTGAGGAGAACCATCTTCGGTTCCGGAAGCTCCTCAAGACCTTCCTCTTCGCCTCTGCCTTTGCCCCTCTTCTCCCCTGCTGATCTGCTTTCTCTCTCGGCACTGTGCACCTGGAGACCCTCTGTCATTCGGGCCCAGGTACCTGCTCACCCTGCCACCTTCCTGCACTGCCTCCCAGCCAGCCCTTGCACTGGTGCCTGTATCTACACCCATACAGTCCCCCACCAACTCCTCTTCTGCCCTTATCAGATACACCCTATCTGACTAACCTAGCACTTTGCCACTTACTGGCTGCACTACCACTGTTTATCACCTTTATTTATTTGACTTATTATTTATTCTGCTCTCTCCTAAGCTCTGCACTTTCCAATGTCCCCCCTTCCATGCACTTTCCCCCTTTTCCCTTCCCCATGCACTTGCTTGTTCTCAATGTCACTGGGCATAGTAAGATCTATGTTTCTGTTTCTCCCTTGATCCCATCCCTTCGCCTGGTTACGCTCTGAAACATCTGTGTACGAGCGCGATATAAATAAAATATTATATCATATCATATAATTTGGCCCTGTGATGGATCCTCCATTCGAGGTAGTTTTACCCCAACTTTAAGCATGCAGCGTCAACCCTAGTAAGTTTATTACTTCTTAGCTTGACCCTTCTCTTAAATTTCATTATCAAAGCCTGGTCCGTAATAAAATTAAAGTATTAGATAGGGAATTTCCTTAATAGCAATGGGATTAGATAGGCATTTTTTAATAATTTAAATACAATGGGCCTCATTAGGACCCTGGCGGAGTGGGTTTCCGCCAGCGCTAATCGCAGCGGACCCGTCCGCCGTACTACGAGTTCCCTTAGCGCCATGGAGGTTTTCTCCGCCTGGTTTTACCGGGCGGAGAAAACCATGGCGCTAAGGGACCTCGTTGTTAATTACACCGCCGTACTTTACGGCGGCGTAATTAACTCCTTCCCCACTCCCATTATACCCTATGGGGCAAGAATGGGAATGGGGAAGGGTAAAATGGGGATTGGGGATTTACCGCTCCGCCAAGGTCGGCATGGGGTGGTAAATCCGCCAACCCCCATGGCGCTATCGGCGGCTTTCCGCCATGCTCCGCGGTGCATTTAGCACCGCGGATTCCGCCAGGGTCGTAATGAGGGCCAATATCTTTGAACATGCTAAATTCTAGCCTGACTCCTACTTCTGGTTAATCACAGCGCCTGTGTAGAATGCAGTGTGCCCAAATGTGACAGGTGTATGGAGTGATAGGTGAGTGAATGAGTGTATGACAGGTTTATGAGTGATAGGTGAGTGAATATGTATGAATGTGACTGAGTGTTTTGGGTCAGTGTATGCATGTGTGGAGAATGCAGTGTGAGTGGATGTGAGAAACGGTTTATGGTTGAACATGTGAGTGAATGAGTATGATTATGACTATGTAATGCAGTGTCAGTGGATGCGACAAAAAGGGGTATGGGTGAATGAATGGGTATGACTATGATTATTTGTTTGTGTAAATGTTCTGGGTGGGTGCCTGTGTGTAGAATACAGTGTGTCTTAATGTGAAAGGTGTATGGATGGGTGATAGGTGAGTGAATTGGTATGAATGTGACTGTAAATGTTCTGGGTCATGGCTGCATGGGTGGGCAATTGGCAGTAATTAATCTACAAGCAACCAGGGGAAGAGATGGTGAGGAGCAGATCAGAGTCTTAGGTAGGGTGGGGAGTGCATGATGTTCAGGCCTAAGTGTTAGGGAGGAGCCATTCTTTGAAGAGGAAAGTCTTGAGCTTTATGGGTGAGTGACAGATGAGTGAATGGGTGTGATTGTGATTGTTCTGGGTGGGTGCCCGTGTGGAGAATGCAGTGTGAGTAACTATGAGAGAAGGTGTATGAGTGAGTGATTGATGAGTTAATGGGTATGCATGTGACTGTGAATGTTCTGGGCGAGTACATATGTTGAGAATGCAGTGTGAGTGAATGTATTAGTA
Organism: Ambystoma mexicanum; assembly: GCF_040938575.1. Classification (NCBI taxonomy): domain Eukaryota; kingdom Metazoa; phylum Chordata; class Amphibia; order Caudata; family Ambystomatidae; genus Ambystoma; species Ambystoma mexicanum. Next base: position 1,524,321,470 of record NC_090922.1, on the reverse strand, counting down.
CGTGACTGATGTGTGTATGGGTGTTAATTTGATTATGGGTACATGTCTGGGAGCATGGGAGTCAATGTGAGAGAAAGTGTATGGGTGAGTGGCTGTTGGGTGAAAATGGTTATGAATGTGATTTTGTGTGCATGCTGGGGGGCCATGGAGCACTGGGGCAATGTTGACATTTTCTTAAGTTACATGTCATGTTTTATTGAATTTCTTTTGGCAAAGCCAACCTGATATGTGCTATTGCATGTCTAGGGTAACATTTTGGTGCAGCCAGTCTAGCAATTGCTTACTGTGGATGGCATTTTGTTATGGGAATTTATGATAAAGCAAGCATGCTATGTGTTATAACCTGGCTAGATTATCATTTTGTTTCAGCCATTGTAGCCATTTCATACTATGGCTTGACATTTTGTACTTTGCATCAATGATAAAGCAAGCACGATATGTGTTATTAGATGAATAGACAGGCATTTTTGTACATCCAGTCTAGTTATTTCTTAGTGTGGCATTACAGTTTTTACTGAGCATCTATGATAAAGCAAGCATAAGTGTATTTAAATGTCTAGACTGGCTGTTACGCTTACATGGCTACCACATGGGCGTCGGGCGGACCTGGACTGCTGCGGCCTCCACCCACGTGATGCGTAGTGCAGCGATGACTGACTGTATCTGCCCACCTAATTTGTCTGCTTGACCCGTAGAAATATTCTCCTACAAGTGGAGAGATGGATTTAGCCACTTGTGGATTCAAATGATAGCACCCCCACTGTCCTCCCCACTAATCACCTCGGTGCCCTCTCAGCAATCTCACCTTATATTCTTGAAGGATGAGCCCTCCATCCTGCGAAGCACGCAGGGGCGCGTTGATGACCAGTTACTTCACTGGCCTGAAGATATTGGAAGAGTTGTAGACGAATCCTGACTCCAAAAGGTCCTGGGGAAGAGCCGTAAGTATATAGTTTGTAAGAGTTCAAAATGTCTGGAATTCACTCCTGTCCAATTCCTCTTTTATCTTGCAACTTTGACCCAATAAGAAGATTGACTGCTGAAAGCGCTCTGGTAAAAAGTCTGTGTTACATAACACTGTTCGGTAAATAATGCCAAGGGTTAAACGTACTGCTTTCTCCTTTTCTTACAAGTGCGGCATAAGAAGATATGGCGTGCTGATGAATAAAACCTCCGGCAGTAAAATCAAGTAAGCGTATGGCGGCTAAAGAGATTGGGCCTCATTCCGAGTATGGCGGTAAGGGATAGCGGCCACCGGTAACGAGACCGGTGGCGGTATTCCCTTACCGCCATACTCCGAGTTCCCTCTGCGCCCTCGCCTTTAACGCCTGCTTTGAGCAGGTGTTAAAGTCGAGGGCGCAAAGGGGCCCCCAAGCCAATAACGGTGACCGTAATGAACGGTCACCGTTATTTGCATCTTCCCCATTCCCATTGAGCCCTATGGGGGCTCATTTGGGAATGGGGAAGGGCCTTGGTGAATGGGGAATCACCGCCCCGCCAGCCTTGGAATGGGGCGGTGATTCCGCCATCCACCAAGGCGCTGCCGTTCCGGGTACGGCGTCAACCAAGGCGTTAATAGCGCCATTGGTTAGCGCCGTACTCGGAATGAGGCCCATTGTCTCTGTCTGTTCTCTCTGCTCACCTTGTTGTTTCTTGTCCCCCTTAGGTGCCGGGATTCGGCGATGCAAAGATGGAGACAGCGCCGGATCGAAGAAATGCTGCGTGGAATGGTGAGTATGGCGCAGCGCTGCTGCTGCGATGCGACGCGTTTAAACAAAGTATTTCCTCTGGTTTGAAGAGGCGATGAATACGGAATCAGGTAAGAAATCAGGTAATACTCTTGTTCTAACCTTTGCTTCTTTCCTTCTTTCCAGGTGCTCCAGGGTCGAGGCGGGCGTGGCAGAAGGCTGGATGCTGCTGCTGGCATGGTGAATGTTACGTTGCTGGATGCAGAATAACGCGAAGCGTGTGCTGCTCTTCGGGCGTGGTTTAAATAGCCTTCAAAGTAGTCCCAGGTAGGTATTCCTCCCCGACCAAACCCGAGTAACAAAATAGTCCCTAAGGTAAAGTAGTCCCTTCTAGGCCTCACATGGGTTTGGATCTTCTTGCAGCATGGTCTGCATCAGGTAAGTGTGTACCTATGAGCCTGGCGCCTATGGTGCCAGGACTGATGTCCCATATGAGCCTGGCGCCATAGGCTCCAGGGCAGAACCCAGACAGCCCCTAACAGGGGTTGCTGGGTTTTCTCAAGGCAACATGATGCCTGCTCGCGGGGCTGATGGACGTGGTCTGGATGCCCGGGGGTAGGCATCATGACAGCACTCCCCCTCAAGGCCCCTCCTAAAGTCGTTCCTCCCCTTGGTCCCCACTGGCCTACATTGGCCCAGTTTGGACATGTTTTCTTATTGTGTTAGAGAATTTTGAATGGTAATGCCAACAGGAGTATGTTCTTACGTTGAGGTACTGGCATACATTGGAGCATGGAAATGTATGAGCAGAGTGGGCGAAAACTTGTTTTTTATACTGGCATTGAGAAATGCTCCTGCGCACTGTTGGTGACTTGCATCTATTGGATGTTTTCATGAGTTACCCACCAAAACCAATTGCCCCACTTTTTTGCACATAAAGTGTGCTGTAAAATGCACCATTTTAACCCATTATTCCAAAAATGTTCTCTGGGGAGAACCCTCCCCCTGCCCCGGCCCAAACACCCTTTCATTGGTTCGCGCTCCCTGGACACACTCGGTCACTCTTGCATACTTTTGGCAAACATTTACACCGTCCAAATAAAATAATTTGCCAGCCGCTGTTGGTGGTCGCCTGCCATGGACATCCGGCAGGCGCCCCTGGGTGCTGCTACCTTCAGCATCCGACAGGCCCAGTGCCTGTGGGGGTCAGGGCCTGCCCTGGACATCCGGCAGGCCCCACGGTACTCTAGGACACCAGCACCAATGGGGTGGGGGCACAGCCTGCCCAGACCCTGACCATGCGAATCCCTGCCACTGCCCTGGCACGAGGGTCCCACAGAATCAGGGCCTGCAGGCCTGGGCCTCCACATGTAGGCCTGCCGCCTAAATCATGAAAGGAGACATGGACTCAGACCATCCTCTTCTGGAGTCTGCAGCCGTTCTGTCTCACGTGCCTGCAGGGGCTCCCTTTATTAACTTGGGCCATGACGCAGTCATGGCCCATTTTAAAGGGGCCCTACACGTGGGAGGGGCACATCCCCTTAAAGGGGAAATACTCATGGGAGGGTCACACCTAACAGCCGCCACTCGCCACTGGTGTACATTTGGGTTCCAGAGGCGGTTCCTCCAACTCCTCCCTGTGTCATGGTCAGCGTTTCACCACAGATTGAGTTTCACTTCTGTCGAGTCTGCCACTCCCCTTTGTTCCTGTTTTCTGCTTTCTCCCTGTCTCCTGGTCCCGCCCTTTCCCCTGTCCCTGCCTTCTTGCAGTTTTAACCTCTAGTTGCCATGCAATGGCCCGTGTGATGTAGTTGAATGGGTGAGTCTTGGCACCTGAATGAGGGCATAGGTGTGTCGTGTGGCCGCTTTGTGAGCTGTTTGTTGCCTGTTTGCTTAACGTCAATAAATAGTTCCCTTACTGCTGATGCTAGTTTCACGCCTGCCCTAGTTCCATTCCGCCTCCCAGCAGCAGCCCATATACCCGTTCTCAGTTTCTGCGATTTTCTGTCGCCGCAGAAACCCTGGTACCAGCCTCTGTTCTTTTAATTTCACTCCCTCAGGACTCAAGTGTTGCTTTCTCAGGCGTTGTGTTGTCTCCTGGAAAAACCACGTCACTGGCTGCCATTTAGGCTTGCCTCGCGCTCAAACCATGTCAGGCTCTTTGAACTTTATTTTTCTGATGCAAAATGATGTGCCAATCTCTGTGATTTTGTGTTACCAATTGCAAGAATCACGTACTGCTTTCTGTGATGTGTTTTCTGCCATCAAAAATCCTGTCACTATGATTTGTGAAGCATATACCATGCTCTGTGAATATTGTGATCTTTGTGTTCTCCCATGACAAGTTTGTTTCTCTCATTGATTTTGTTTTCTTCTACAAAGCTTATGCGCCACAAATTGATTTGTAGTCTCTCTACCAAAATCACCTGTCAGTCTCTGATTTTGTGTTTTCTTGCTGAAAAAAATCTCCCTTTCAAATTTTGAAGTCCCTGTGTAATTGTGTACTCTCACACTAGCACAACTGAAGGTTGATGGCTGGAAGGGCTTGAATTAATCATAACGACAGGCTTTGCTCTGGGCAACCAAATCCAGACCTCGAGGCCCAGGATCCTGACCGGTATTCAGGTTATCACACATTAATATTTGTAAGGAAAATTTGCATGCATTCAGAATCATTGTATGCAAGTTTTATCTCATGAATATTAACAAGGGGTATCCTGAAAACCCGATATAGATCTGGCCCCCAAGGCCTGGAGTTAGACAACCCATTCCAGACCATAGTTTTTCAGCTTTCAAGCCATTATAAAAAGGTGTTAGACCATCTGCAAATCAATCTTGTCCCTGTGACAAAAAAGGCAGTCCAGCCTAAGATATTAAGTTTAACCCTTCTGCAGAAGATCAGAAGCAAACGCCAGACATTTAATTCCTAAATCTAGGCCGGGTCCGTATTCTAATATTATTGTAATCTAACCTACGTTATATTTCCCTCACTCCTAGTAATCTATCCCAATTATAAAATAACTCCTGTCACCTGTCCTCACCCTGAGAACTAACCACAGTACGTTGACTTTCCAAAATGCTTCCCAAAACAATGCCTTCACTTGAAGTATCTACCTTTAAATAGATGGGATTAAACTTGCTCGAACCTCATCAAGCAGATCTCGGAAAATTTTCAGGAAGTTGATAATGCCTGAAGTGGCAGGAACTGGAGAGATTCAAGTTTTGATGGAGCCAGTTTGAGAAAACGCTTCTTATGTCCAAGCAGCTATTTAGGGGTTCATTCAATTCCCTTTTAACAATAATCTGGGGATGGGGGGGCACTGTTGTGCACTGTCAAGATGGCCGCCTAGACTTCGAGCTCCCGCTCCGTCATAAAATCCTTTTCGGAGCCGCCGCTGAACTCCAAAACTCAGGTGCAGAAGCGCTACAGACCCACCCGTGGGCCCTGCAAATCCTGACCCGCTACGGTGTAAAATACTGGAGTTGTGGAGACCGTAGGTTGTGCCGGCCGCTGCTTCGGGCACGATCCGCCCGAGAGTTCCATGTGGTAACAACTGTAGACCACGGTCCTGGCCTGCCGCTGGGCCGAAGGGGGCGGGGCCTGTGGATCTTGCATGCGCTCTGAGGCTAGGCGCGGAGTACTGGAGGGCGCCCCGGTGGTGTGGAAAGATCGGCGCTGGTGCTCCCCAGCGCCGCTACTGAAGAACTCCAGCAGCCTGACTGCCCTGCCGCACCCTGGTTGGGAGCAACACGGCAGAGACCTCGTCTGGAGCGCTGGGACTGGACGGACTGGAGGGCGGCCCTCGGCGCACCCACGGACGGGGGATCCCGACGCCGTCATAGGGTGTTAGGAAATTGCTTAATTGTGGGTAATTTTCCTTCCATGTGGCAACCCCTAAACTTTTTGCTGTTGTTTTCACCAGGATCTAGACTTTGCCAGAGAAGTGCGTCCTTCTGCCGCACTCCTCTAGGCTTTCGCTCCATTCTTAGGGAGAAACTGACATGCCCTTAAGACAGTCAGTACCGGGAAACGTTGTTTTCCGTAGTTTCTTTATCATGTTGCAGCTTTCGCGCAACATGGCACAAGAGGGCACTGTAAGCTAATTTACTGCTCTCTTTGGGTCCCTAGTCTACTACAGGCCCTAGATACTCTCTTGGGATTGTTATCGAACGGTGCAAGTGAATCACGGACGGGACTGGTGGCAGCGATCGTTTCTTTGTGTTTTTGAGCTCCTTTTGGCGTTTAAGCGCGTTTCTCACGCTTAGCCCAAAATGGTGGCCTGGCTCCCAAAATGGCCAGACCACGAGGGTCGTTGTCCTGTCCGCTGACCATCTTGCCCCCTTCACCTTCCCCAGGTCGAGCCGACCCGGGGCCTTCCTTATTTGGGCATGTATTTTCCGCGAAACACAGATGCTTTCGCGGGCTACTACAGGCCTTCTGTGTGCCTCCAGGATGTGGGCTGGGATGTCTGGTCACAATACACAACCTGGGAGCCAGAGAGTCTAGGGTGGTGTGAATGCCTGGGACCTCCGTGGTCCGTGATAGGTCCACGTATGGTGTGTGTGTTTTGTGAGCAGATCTCCCATTGGGTCCCCTCCGTTTTGGCGTGAAGATAACCGTGGATAAGAGGGGGCTGGAAACACCACTACCATGTCGATCTCCTGAGTTCTCACGAACAAAGGAATACAGGAGCCAAGTATCCTGCAACCAAGAGGCTGAACCGAGGAATCGCTGGTGACCCGCTGAAGGACTTCTCCTCTGCACTGCTGTCGCTTTGTGAAACCCTTTCTACCTCTGATCGAACGAGAAGGCCTGTACTGGTATTTCGACCTCTTGGAATAGTGGGAACAACTATTCTCGGCATCTTCACCATCTCCTGCACGTAAGCCTTCGGAAGTGTCTCTGGGCCATCCAGCAGACTGACCAGCCTACCCAGGAGTCTTGCTCTGTAACCGCCGTCAGGTTGTGTTGTATTACGAGTCCTTGTCACTCTCACACGATTCGTACACTTGGAATTCCCAGGTCTGAAGTGAGTAGTGTACATTGGGCTGAAATACACACGGCCGCTCCGTTGCCCTGCTGTGGTAACAAACTGTGCGGGTTCACTGCGTTTGCGACATCCTCAACTCAACTTCTGCTGCTGCTGAATCTACACGACGCCGAGACGTCCCCTGCTCCTATCTGAACCTGCCAGCACTGAAACTGACGCGGAGAAGCATGGGTCTGCTTGCATCGGGGACCGGTGAGTAGCATCGCTAGGAACTGGTCGCCCTCCTGCAGGAGCCCATAGCTTTTCCCCACTGTGTCTAACAGCACGCCTTTCCGTACTCGCGCTCTGCTTCTGCCCACAGTGGAGGCTGCGCTTGAGTCGCGGAGCTCTGTTCATCTACATTTGTTCACCGAACTAAACTGCCTGATTCCCTCGAAGAGACTCCCCTTTTTGCCCGTTGGCACCAGCGTGTGCAGGTACTTTTGAGCTCAAGGCTCCACTCTTCGTAGGGCTTGGACTTCATTTTAGTTAGGTGCCTCTGAAGGCGGACTGGGTCTAATTATTATTCGCACTGCCTGATTTCCTCCCCATCTAGGTGGTCTACACATTTCGTGCGTCTAACTCGTTAGACTCTTTTGTATTTGTATATATATTGTATTGGTTTGGTATGTGTTGGTTTACTTGAGTTTTATTGTGATTTCTCACTACGGTCAATGTTACAAAGGCCTTGTAATAAATGTGTATATATTTTTAATATAACACCTGCTTGGAGTAATTTGTAAGTGTCCTTGCTTTGTGTGCTCATTGCGGGCTTTCAGTCACCCTCACCCCTCCTGAGTCCTAGTCTTGACCGCCGTGATCGCTACCCTGATTGGTCTGGCTTGTCCAGAGGTTACCCTGTTCCAAGAAACTAGGCTGGCCTTCTGAACCTCTGCCCCTCCAGGACAGAGTTCAGAAATCCGTCTTAACATAGGGTAAGAAGACCCGGCGACTTGCCGCCCGGATAATACGGCTTGCCCGTGCTGCTTCGGGGAAGCACTGACGGAGATCCTTGCTGGGGTCGTGGCCCCGCCCGTCCTGGACGCCTGTGCTCTGAGCCTCCCCCGCACACCCGAATCGCTGGGGAGACACTACATACGGTAGCTATGGCCCGCGGCTGCAGGCGACCCGGCTGCCTATCCATCGGCCTGGAACATCGTATAGTTGGGCACGCTGCAACAAACACTGGGCGGGTGTCAAGCACGCGCCTGGGACCTCCGGCCGGCGCACGGTCCCCGTGCGACGCGGGGGAGAGGCTGTGCTCCCGCTTATTTGGATTACTGCCCGCTAGCCTGCGCTGGGATCTGGGTGTGGGCTCTGTCGACCCCCCCCACTTGCACGCCCCACTCACATCCTCTGCTGATCTCTCGGAGGGTACCCCCTGATCAGAACACAGCTCTGCAGACAAGGGCAAGACAGATAAGGATCCTTCTCTGGCGAAGTAGCTGCTTTGGACACTGGTAACACTCGAACGCTTCTTAGAACCACACTATTGAGAGTTTTATTTGATAATACGTGGGAGAACTCAGTGCAGCCAAACACAATCTGTTGTGGCAGACATACCCACCAATAACAGCGAAGCCTTGAGCCCAGAGAACAGCAAGAAAGAGGACAGACTAACAACAATAGTACAAGATGGATTCCGGGCAATCAACACGAAGCTGGATGATATTGTGTCCACCATTGGTTCCCTGAAGGTCAGGGTGGACAAAGAAAGTATACGTGTAACTGAAGCAGAACACAGAATAAGCACCAACGAAGATGCGATTTCACACCATAGTCAAGATATCACCCAACTAAAAGAGGCTATGTCCAAAATGCAAAATAAGTGTGAAGACCTCGAATCCAGATCCAGACGCAATAACATCCGTGTGGTGGGCGTTGCGGAAACATTCGGAAGAGGCCAAATGGAAAAACAACTTGAACTGCTCCTCAAAACGATATTCGGCCAGGATGCATTTTCCGAACACTTCTTGATCGAGAGGGCGCATCGCACACTGGCCCCAGTCCCTAAACCAGGAGCCACGCCACGCACAATAATTGCCAGGCTCCTTAATTATAGGGATAGAGTTCTGATCCTGCGTATGGCTAGGGAGGCTGGAACATAACAACATGATGGAAACCGGATTCACATATACCCGGACTTTTCGGCTGATGTCCAGTCGAGTAGAAGATCCTACAAACCGGTCAAGAGACTCCTAAGGGATCGCCAAATACCATATGCTCTAATGTTCCCCGCCAAGATGAGGATTCAGCATGCGGGCAGGGCACATTTTTTCGAGTCTCCAGCTGAGGCCACGCACTACATCGAGTCTTCCATACCCCTCCCACCTAGAGGGGGCAGACCGGCCCAAAACAACAGGCCCAGACCAGAGGATTAAGGTACTTTTCTAGCTGTACACTGTCTGTGCCATCATACCAACAGGGCCACAGCCCTGACAGTTCCTTGATCACAGCGGCTCCACTCTATATGATCGACGGAGTTGCGGAATGATTGGGCGACCATGTGATGCAACACGGCTACCCCTGGAATGATCCAAGAGTTATTTTGGGTACATTGTTGAGTTGGGGTTGACGATGAGGGTGGGTTAGCAAAGGGAGGAAGGGGGAGTTGGTTGTTCTTTGATCACCTGGCAAAGCGTGACCCAGACTATGGTTTGACTATGGGTAACGAGTTGTTTAATATTAAAAAAAAAGTGGATGCATTGGGAGCGGTGCTGGTTGGCTGGCACATACGACACGACATTAAGGGTCATGGAATCGGAAAGATTTGTCACTACATAGTACTGGTGACGGGTTAATAATAGAACTGCTTACTTGGAATGTGAGGGGTCTGAACAACCAGGCTAAGGCCAGGAAAATTGCTAATTATGTTACCAGGCATGCAAGAGACACATATGATGGGGAGCAGCAACTTACACATACTGCCCACGTGGGGATCTCAGCATTTTTACACAGACTACTCCACGCAGGCCAGGGGTGTAATCATCCTTATTCATCCAGGCTTGGGGTTCTGCCCAGCAGGGCATAAGGTGGATCAACAAGGAATATATGTGGTTGTATGGGGCAGGCTCGCTGGCCAGCAACTGCTTCTAGTTAACACATATGGGCCCAATATAGACGACCCTGCGTTTTACGTAAACATGTACCAACTGATCGCTTCCAATGGGCTATCTAGTATGATATGGGGTGGGGACTTCAATGTGATAATAGACCCTGTATTGGATAGGTCCTCCAAGGTTACTAGAACCCCCAGTAAAACAACCTCCACCCTATGTGGCATCCTTACACAGCTGTCGATGGTAGATGCCTGGCGCATGATGCACCCTGGAGACAGCAAATACACCTACTGCTCCTCGGTGCACAACTCCGAGTCCAGGATAGACTACTGGTTTGTCACATCGAGCATGTCTTCTGTGCTGCAGAATTGTGAAATCTTGCCCCGCACGTTCTCTGACCACTACCCAGTGATGATAGAATTTAAAATGAAGGATACCCCTTGTCCCGTACGTAGATGGAGAATGCCGAGTGGTATGCTGGGCGACCCCGGGGTGGTGGAAACACTACATGTCGAGATAGCTGATGAATATTTCACAAACAATGTGGGAACGGTAAACGAATACTCCACTGTGTGGAAATCATTTAAAGTGTGGGTCAGGGGGGTGTTACTGTCCAAGTCGGTTGGCATGCTGAAAAGCGTTCGCGCCGAACTGGCGGACATCGAAAATAAGTTGGAGGTATTGGAGGCAAGATATACTCGAACACAAAATAGGGAGCTATTGGCAGATGTACATACACACTTACAGAAGTTCGACAAACTGGCCGCTAGAGAAGTGCAGTACATGGCTGCCCCCATGCGGGCACGTAGGTACGGGGAAAGGTAATAAGGCCGGCAGGATACTCTCTAATTTTCTCAATCACGATAAGAAACCACACCAAATAACTAGTATACAGACGGCACGGGGGAGATATTCCTAAAGGAAGAGGAGATAAACCAAGAATTTGTCAATTTTTATATCAGACTGTACTCGAACCAAGATAAGAAATCGCCCACAGACATTGTAAATTATCTTGCTGCTCTCAACCTCCCCCAACTTGCAGAGGCAGATAATTTGGCGCTTGACCAACCGATATCGGCAGAAGAGTTGGTGGAAGCTATTAAAGGGTTGTCATCTGGCAGGGCACTGGGATCCGATGGGATAGGGGCAGAATTTTACAAAGAGTTCCGTGAGGAACTGGTCCCGATACTCCTTCGAGTGTGGGAGGAATCCCTTGAATGCAACATACTGCCCCCGACCATGAGAGAGGCGGTGATCACAGTGCTCCCCAAACCGAGGAGGCCACCACAAGATGTGTCCTCCTACAGGCCCCTATCACTAATAAACACAGATGCTAAAGTATTCGCAAAAGTAATGGCCAATAGACTTTTACTGGCGGTCCCCTTGCTGGTCCACCCCTATTAAAATGGGTTCATTCCCGCTAGATCAACAGCCCTGAATCTCCGTAGACTCTTCGGGCTAATGGCGCAAATAGACCCCAAGAGAAACGCTGCCGCAATATCCCTAGACGCTGAGAAAGCTTTCGATTCGGTTTCCTGGGTCTATCTCCTAAAGGTGCTGGAGGCGTTTGGGGTGGGGCCCAGCTTCATTAGGTATGTCAAGCTATTATATACTGAGCCGGGAGCCCGTGTTCTGACCAACAGGTCCATCTCTGAACTCTTCTTGTTGGGTAGAGGCACCAGACAGGGCTGTCCTTTTTTGCCTCTGTTGTTTGCATTGACCATAGAGCCTATGGCTGCTGCGGTTAGACTGAGACACACTGATAAAGGCATAAACATAAAGGGATCCATCCAGTTGATATCGCTATATGCCGATGACACCTTATTATATATCCGTGAGCCTAACGTAAATATAGCTCCTATAATGGCGGAGATACAAAATTTTGCCGATTACTCGAGGTACACGGTTAACAGAGCCAAGTCTGAAATATTTCCACTCATGCCGAACACTGAGTGCCCTGCAACACTACACGGTCTCAAATGGTCGGATCAACACATTAGATATCTGGGCATCCTGGTTTCAAGAGACAGGACCACTCTATACCTTGACAATCATGAGGCTACACTGCAGTCTATCACCACAAAGTTACAGATTTGGGGACGCTTGCCGTTGTCCTTACATGGTAGAGTAGCGGTCCTTAAAATGGTAATCCTTCCTAAACTGCTCTACTTGTTTGTCAATATCCCCATATGGCCGCGCAGACCCTTCTTCTCTAGGCTTCGCTCCATGGTGGTGACGTTCCTTTGGAACGGGAAGATGGCCAGGATTGGCTGGGAGAAGATGACTGAGTCATATTCCACGGGCGGTATAGCGGCTCCTGACTTTGAGCTTTATTATTATGTGGCCCAAGCACAATTTGCAAAGCACTGGCATGATACTGCACAAGAGATGCCTCATGCATTAATAGAGGAATACACCACACACCCCACGAAAAACCAATCTGTTATATTCGATATACAGTACAAGGATAGTTGCGAATACAACCCGGTCAGTTGTACGGTTAAAGCATGGGAGGCCATATATAGAAGATTGAAACACCGTGCAATCCAGAGATACCTCTTTGGAACTACCCTGGTATACCCCTCACACATGACAGCACAATACGAGGAGCATGGGACCCCAATATGGAAATTAAAATAAATTGGTGATATGTTTATAAATGGTAAATTTGCAACTCTGGGGGAAATAACAAGAGCGCTTGGGGGTGGGTCACTCATAACACTTCAATACTACCGCATGCAGGCAGCATTCCAAAAGAAATGGGCACTATTCCCGGACGAACCTCAGCCACACCCATGTGTACAGATGGTAACCGCAAAAGGAGGCCTAGGTATATCTAGATTATACACGGAGGTTCAAGCCCACACCCCAACGATAAACCAGGTGAAAGAAAAATGGGAACGAGACCTACAGACACCCATTGAAGACGCAAAATGGCATAGAATTTGTTCTTTGACTAAAAAGGTCTCCCTGAATGCAGGGTTGCGGCTAATTAAATTCAAAATACTTAACAGGCTACATTACTCTCCAATTAAAATTGCGAAATTCACCCCCACTGCGTCGGATGCATGCCCTAAATGCAATATGCCACAGGCAGGAGACTTTCACATGCACTGGGAATGTCGGGTGGTGATGAACTTTTGGAAAGAAGTTGCTGAAATGCTTGAGGGAATCACACAGATTCCCCCAGACCTGAGGCCCCAAAAATATCTGTTTGGGGACATAGGTAAATGTTCAGAGAAATTGAGAAGATTGTTCAATGTTGCATGCGCAGTTGCTAAAAAGTGTATCCTCCTTAAGTGGAAAAATGCTTGCCCCCCCAGTATGAACCAAGTTCTACGAGAACTGACCTATGTCAATGAATCAGAAGAACAATATGTAATGAACCGACCCACTGCCTGCAGACCTAAAGACATATGGGGTCCTTTCAGAACTTATCTATGCAACCTGTCCTCCGATGATGACGAATCTATGTAAATATGTGTAAATGATATAATCATGACGACAATGATCTGTTTTGAAATGTGCGCTGCAGACGATGAAGTGCCTTGTGTTCCTATGTTTCCACTAATAAAAAGAGTTTGAAAAAAAACAATAATCTGGGGATGAGGTCAATCTTGCATGTAAAGATTAACAAAAACGTCCTCCTGAATCTCTGCGCTCAGAGGCAGGAAGATCAGGATCGGTCGCGCAGCCCGACGATCACCTCAAAAAAGAGACATAAATGCACCCCGCTCTAAAGAAACCCAAAGGGCCTTAGAACTCTAAGTCCCTGCATGAGGATAACCGAGGAGTCTTGAGTTGATATCTTTATCTAGAAAGTAATTCTACCATGGTGTTTCTAGAAAATAAGTCTGGGTAGATAGCTCGCGAGTAAAGTGCTGGTCTCGGACACGAGGGAAGCCTGCACTTCACCAGTTACACTACCTCAGCAAATTTGCCCTTTAAGGTCGATAACACCTGCTATTAGGGTGCTTCTATGGGAGGCAACCAAAAGCTCTATAAAAGAATGCAATTTATTATTACTGCTATTTCACCAGCAGCCATCTGGGCACCCTCTTTATCTACCTCAATGTTTGCCCCTCCATATATAGTACCCTTCTCTAGCAGCCCTCCATACCCCTTGTAATCTAGAGCACCTACGTACCCCTCTTTGCTTAGCGCCCCTCTGTGCAAGTCCTGTACTAGAGATCACGTCCTTACTGCACTGATAGGGTAAGGTCTGCTCCCAGAAGCTCCAGAGCATCCGCTACTCACTCGCTCGGGCGCAACAGGTAGGAACTCGGGCAACTCTTAGGTTCGTGCGCCACAAAAGTGGATCATTCCGACCGATCACAGTTTGCTACTTATCTCAAAGACCCCAGGGTGCCATCTTGGGAAATGGTGCGTTTTAAAGCACATTGGGCAAGTGACATTGGTAATATTTTACAGCTGCACAGTGCGCTAAGTCATCAAACTGTATTTGACCTGTTTCCAAGAGGCCGGTCGGAGTCTGCACCTCCTCTGCCACAGAGCCACCCCCACACAGGCTGATCTGCTCTATCTGGATGCCTGGGTGCAGAGTGCCCTGCCTGGCAGTGACTATGCACCCCTTAGCTGGGCCTTCTGTGTAGAGCTTGTCCAGCTGTCCTGGTCTGTGGTCTGGATCACAAGTGCCCTGTGTCTCTTATCCCCCTGGTCTTATGCTCTCAATGCCTGCTTGTTCTGTCAGGCCCAACGGAGTGCAAAGAAACAGTCCCTCATTCTGGAAAGGTTGTATGTGCACCACCGGACTCACCAGCGCCCCCCTTTCTGGAGATTCCCATGCCCATGGCTTTACTCAATGCTTCTGAATTCAGAGAGAGCAGTAGACATTCCAAAACAGGGTGTCTTTGGCTCAAAGGGTCTATAGCGCTTGTCTCCAAACTGGATCCCTGAGGAACGTCAGTGTTGTGGACCCAAGCTTAGGGGTTGCTCTTGTTGCTGCTAGAATGGCCGGATCAGCAAGGAAAGGCAGAGCGGACCCAAAAGCTCATGTGGGGTAGATATGTTATCCAGCAGGTAGGTTCTCGCCCAGCAGCAGCAGCGCACCAGTGATCTACGGGGATCAGGGGGCACTGATGAAAGCCAGAAGCAAGGTTTGTGCAAAGGTTGGAAGGCTACACCACAGGCTATCCTCGAGAAGCAGGCAGCTCCATGGTGCTTGCATGCAGCCTGATCCTGCCGCCTGGTCAGGGGACTGGCACCGCGTGCTGCTGAAGCCGCAGATCCATGCAGGCTCCCAGAGTGAGTTGAAAGCCCTTGTTGAGAGTCAGCACTCTGTGAAACAAGGTGCTGTCACACCCACGCACTCATTGAACTCAAGTGCCCACTAAGATTTAACTTTGGTGACATATCCCATATCACAAGCTCTAATTAGACTAAAATATATTCTCGTATTCAAACCATATCACAGTATGTTGCAGAATTAGTATAGTAGTGTTATATTGTTTTGGGATGTCGAATACAACCCTCATACAAAGGCAGCTCGCGATCCTCACAATCCCTCAGTGATTCTGGCAATTCTCAGAAAGCCCTCATTCAGTTTGATGTGGGGGTCTGAACCGGACTATGTTTGACTTTCTAGATTCCGGGTGCCCTTGAGGTAACCACAGCAGGGAAGGGATTTTAGAGTTCCACCTTTTGCCCCTGGTGGTCTAGTGTTTGTCCAAGTTGATGCGCGTGCTCGCCGGTGGGTGTAGTCCTGTGCAGTCCTTCTGCTGGCCATGTGTTGATGCGGTTTCCCTCAGCGGCTCTTTACCTCCTAGCTGACACTCACCTATGTTGTTGGATCGCATGGGTGCAGCGGATTCCCTCTTTGTGGGTTCCAGTCTCTTTGTGGTTGTTCTTGGACCCCTTCGGCTGGTTGATGGGGAGCTTGGTGATGGTCGGGTTGCTGTCTCTACGTGGCTGTTCTTGAACCCCTTCGGCTGGTTGATGGGGAGCTTGGTGATGGTCGGGTTCCTGTCTCTACACGGCTGTTCTTGAGCCCCTTTGGCTGGTTGATGGGGAGCTTGGTGATGGTCGGGTTCCTGTCTCTGCGCGGCTGTTCTTGAACCCCTTCGGCTGGTTGATCGGTAGCTTGGTGGTGGTCGGGTTGCTGTCTGTTCTGTACTATTGGGGGTGCTGGTTTTGCATTCAGACTTGGATGCTTCTTCTTGGTTTCTTGCTTGAAGAATGAGTCTCTACAAGAAACCGAGGAACACTAGCAACCATTTTGTATTGGAGGCGTGGCTTGAGACAGACCGCCGCGATGAACTGGTCTTCATTAATTTCTATTCAGTAATGCTTCACTGGGGTGACTCTTGCAGATAGAAGAATTGCCAAATCTTGCAGATTAGCTTAGTATGTGGCGTTTCCTCTGTTCTCTCAACTTCTCTGTGGTCACTACTACATGGCATCGTTTCCTCTGTTCTCTTAACTTCTCTGTGGTCACTACTACATAGTATCATTTCCTCTGTTCTCTCAACTTCTCTGTGGTCACTACTAGGCGGCATCATTTCCTCTATTCTCTTAACTTCTCTGTGGTCACTACTACATGGCATCATTTCCTCTGTTCTCTCAACTTCTCTGTGGTCACTACTACACGGCATCATTTCCTCTGTTCTCTCAACTTATCTGTGGTCACTTCTACACAACATTGATTCCTCTGTTCTCTCAACTTCTCTGTGGTCACTACTACACAGCTTTGTTTCCTCTGTTCTCTCAACTTCTCTGTGGTCACTACTACACAGCATTGTTTCCTCTGTTCTCTCAACTTCTCTGTGGTCACTACTACACACCATGTTCACTTTAGCACCCCTGCCGTCAGCCCTGGGTCTTACCTAAGATGTGACACTGCTACATAAATATATGGCTACATATATGATGCGGTTAAATGTCTTGCTCTCCTTTACTCTTTGCCTCCAACAAGGTATTTCCTCTCTTTCCATAGCCACAGTCATTGCTCGATTAATTTACTATAATGATCTTAGCTTATCCCTCTCAATCCTGCAAATTCCCCACGACCATGCAGTTCATGCAGCCCCAGACCAGACTCCATCTCCTCCTTTCAGACTAGTGCAAATCCTCTGGGCACCTGAACCCTCCTACACTACTGTGAAAGCCTTTGCACAGCAGGAAAATGAAGGATCTCGCATCCCTGTCCTGCCCCTGCATCTCTATGCTCTCAAACTAACCCAGGAGTTAGGTTCATACAGTCCCTCCCCCTATTTTAGCCACTTTAAATGTTCTACTTGCATCCGTGACTCAGCACGGTCCCTCTGCATCGACTCTCCCTCAACTGACGAGTTTGCCTTCGGTCCACAGGGCACCTGTGGGGACCGAACAGGAATTTCATCAAAGGGTGACCTGCCAACCGTATCTTCTTGCATGTGCTATTGCACCCTGTTCTCCACAGGAAGCCCTGCAGTCTTCTGGCTCATGGCAGGAGCAGTCAATCGTCCGGGAGCCTGGATCTGCATCAAGGTCGATTAGAACTGAACCATCCGCACTGCTACCAAAATGTGCTCGAGCACCTTAAAGCGTCTCTTGTGCTAGATGGAAATACCAATAAAGATCTCGGACCAAATAACTGGACAGACTCAAAGAATATGGCAAAGTACTACTTTATTCTCCATGTAATAAAGCAGGGCAAACTACACACTTGATTGCTCAGCGGTCTTATACCCAACATGCATCATATATGATGTCATCCTACGTTGCAAACCATGAAACCTATTTGTGGGAGGGATTCGTTTGGTGAACATGTCTACTTATAGAATGTTTACAGGTTAGTACTTCATTAGTTGTCTCTTATTTGTAAGACACTCCTCGAACTACCTCTAAACACGTATAATACTGAGTATAGTGGACAAAAAAGCAGTGGATTGGTCTATGCAACATTGTATAGCAGCTTGCCCCATAGACCCACTGATTGGTTGGCACTGCCACCCGACCTTGGACTTTTGGCTCGACTAGCAGCACTTAAGGAAACCGAAACTCAGGTGCTTGAGTCACGTCAAATAACACCCCACTTTCCCAATTAGTCCATCATCTCTCATCAGCCTAACTATAGCCAAAGTTTACCGTCTGTAGTTTACCTTGTAGCCTGCTCTCTGTTCTGGGACACTCGGGCGAGGGGAAGCACATCACTATCTTCAATCGAGGCTTAATGAATAGCCCTTGTTTCCAACTTCTGCATCACGTGTGAGGAGACCGCAAATGTATCCATTTCAACCTCCTGTTTACTGCTATTTACTTTAATTATGCTGGGTGTTATTGCTCCTTCGGCCTCTAGAGACTTGCTCACTCCATCTTGTATAAGCCCTATTCACCATTAATTGGCTCCTACACATGTGTGCGTCTTCCTTATTCTAAGAGAAATATTTCTCACGGTCGTGGCTTATCCGTTTGTCTCCCTTTGTGCTTTGCAGCTATTCCCTGAAATAGCATAATTGATCCCATGCCGACATAGACTCCTCTTTGTTTGCACACAAAGCTGTTCTCCAGCGTCTTCTGACTCTGCAGGCCTGGTCTGTTTCTGAGGCATTTAGAATGAGCCACATTATATATTCCTCTATGGCAAGCTTCTATATGTCTCATCTAACTTATGTTGCTGTGTATTTACACTTATTGATCAGCAAGTTACTTTATCTTCTTTTTGCATACGTGATTACTTTATCATTTCATACATATTCCTCTTGTTGCTTCAGTTACATCGTCCCTTTTAAGTATTTTCATATTGTTTCAGTATGGCTTAATTTATCTTCTTTATGACATCACTCTGCCCTTGTCAGTTGTCACTCAGCGTTACACAAGACCCAATGGTGTGTGTAGACATCCTTCCACTCTCTCAGTGGGAGAGTACATTCGGAATGGTCTCCTGAGTACATATCGTCTCTCGTACACTTGATGAGGTAAAGGGAAGACACACTGGGTGCAACACGCAGCTCTTCTCCTGCTGTTCCCGTAAGATGACGGTTAGAGGGCAGGAGTTAGGGTATATTCGTCTACCTGCTTCCTCCACCTTCTCTCCTTAATGTTCACAGCCAATGCACTTGCTGCTTCATCCTCCCCTTTGATCGCCACACGTTTACCTCCTGTCTCCACAGATTTCTTCACTCTGCTACCTCTTCCGGCTATTTAGCCTCTCTCTGCACCCAGGGTCGGATTGGCCCCTCGGCCTTTTGGCCCGTGGCTAGGCCGAAATCGTCCATGGGAATTGGGGGCCGGTTTCTAGCCATGCCTGGGCCGGTTTGGAAGAAAATAATTTGTTTTAAAAAGATTTTTTTCCAACTTTTTTTTTCTTTTTTTTTCAAAAAGCTTTTCATCCTTCTTAGGTCGATAAATGAGTACCAACACAGGTTGGGTGATATTGTATGCATATTTGTTCTATAAAAAAGAGCTTAAGCGTTAGTGCTATACAATCACATATTACTTGGCCTTGGACGTCTGCTTGGATTCACAGTAATTTAGTGTACTTAGGAACAATGCTATTTGATGCCACTTCCTGTTTTGTCAAGGGGTGAAAGGTTGCGTTTCATCGCTTCCCGGGATGTCACTTTGGGGTGGGGAGGTCGGTGGTCAAATGACATCACTTCCGGTGATGTCATCAGAGGTCAAGGGTCGTGAGGCGAGGGGTGGGACACTTTTCTTTGGGTGACCGGGCCTATTTCTTGTCCCAATCTGACCCTGTCTGCACCTCCAGCACTCTCTGCACTTTCATATCTCGCCACACCTCCTCCTGCACCTTCACTTCTCTCTTCCCTTCTTTCACCTTTTAGACTTCAGATCTTACCACCCCTCCTCCTGCACCTTCACTTCTCTCTTGCCTTCTTTCACCTTTTAGACTTCAGATCTTACCACCCCTCCTCCTGCACCTTCACTTCTCTCATCCCTTCTTTCACCTTTTAGACTTCAGATCTTACCACCCCTCCTCCTGCACCTTCACTTCTCTCTTCCCTTCTTTCACCTTTTAGACTTCAGATCTTACCACCCCTCCTCCTGCACCTTCACTTCTCTCTTCCCTTCTTTCACCTTTTAGACTTCAGATCTTACCACCCCTCCTCCTGCACCTTCACTTCTCTCTGTGCCTCCTCCAGCACATTCCTATCTCTCACTTCTCTCAGACCTCCTCCAGTATCTGAACCTCTCTTTGCACCTCTTCCTCCTTTACCTTCACATCTCTCTTCCCTTCCTACACCTCTTACACCTTCAGATCGTACCACCCACCCTCTTGCACTTTCACCTCTCTCTTCCCCCCTGACTCACATTCACATCTCACACCTTTCACACCTCCTCCTGTATCTGAACTTCTCATCGCACCTCTTCCTCCTGCACCTTCACATCTCTCACATTTCCTCCAGTATCTGAACTTAACTTCTCTTTGCACTTCTTCCTCCTGCACCTTCACTTCTCTCTCCCGTTCCTTCACCTCTTATACCTTCATATCTTTCCACCCCTCCTCCTGCACCTTCACTTCTCTCTTCCCCCCTCCAACACATTCACATCTCTCACACTTCCTCCAGTATCTAAACCTCTGTTTGCACCTCTTCCTCCTGCACCTTCACTTCTCTCACATTTCCTCCAGTATCCGAACTTCTCTTTGCACTTCTTCCTCCTGCACCTTCACTTCTCTCTCCCGTTCCTTCACCTCTTATACCTTCATATCCTTCCACCTCTTCCTCCTGCACCTTCACTTCTCTCTTCCCCCCCTCCAACACATTCACATCTCTCACACTTCCTCCAGTATCTAAACCTCTGTTTGCACCTCTTCCTCCTGCACCTTCACTTCACTCTTCCCCTCCTCCAGCACATGCACATCTCTCACACCTCTCACACCTCCTCCGGTATCTGAACGTCTCTTTGCACCGCCTCCTCCTGCGTCTTCCACTCTCCCCCACTCTTCCCGCCTTGGTACTCGGCTACTGCAAAGACCTACGCTGGCGTTCACCCTCTTTGCATTTATATATGCTACTGAACTCTCAACCTTGGCCTGTCGCTGTACTACACGTTGCAGCTGTGGCCAGTGATTACGGTAGAAATGGGATCTGGGGGCCAACGGAACTTCAGGGGATGCCCCTTCTGTTTGGCTCTGTCTTCTCCGACCACGTCTGGAGGCGGCAGATCCGCCATCTTGGATTCTTTCTCTTCGCACGTGCGAATTGGAGTCCTACCTCCCCTGTAATCTAATAATATTGCTTTATTCCTTCAGCTCAGGCTCCGCAGAAGGGTGATCCTCAGAAACTGTCACGGCCGCATTAAGGGAACATTTTAAAGGACCAGTAACAGAAGTAGTATCACAGTGTGGATCCCCTGTATGCCCAGAGCGCTGTAGGGGGACCAGGGGATACTCCCAAAATCACCCCAGTGCCCACATCATGTGACGGGCGGTAGGCTCTGCTCCCTTAGTCGCCCCACACACACCCTGTAATGTCCAGGAGGGGCCTTTGTCACACCTCTCACATACCAATGTCTTCATCTTTGCCTGTTTCAAAACAGATAGATACTGTATCACCTTTGGGAAAAAGCCGCTTTCTGGCCCTCAATACTCCCTCCACAGAAGCCGAAGGTTCTCGAATGTGTGCTATTCACACCTATCTGGAGGTCATCAGGCTCTGTGGCCCACTTCCATCTGGGCCCCTGCAAGGCGTTCCCCTCTTCCCTATACTCCCCTCCTAGCAGCTGTTTGCTGCTGACACCCAGATGTTCTCCTCCTTCTCTAACCCCTGAACTATCTTTGTGACTCGGTGGCTTATGCTGAACATCTTTGAGGTCGAAAACTTGAAATGCCCTCCATGGTTGTAACCTGGGGGTCCTCTTCGACAGTAAACTCAGGCTTCACCGCTTCATTACCCCCAGTGCCACAGTGGTGAGACTGAACCTAAAGAACTTGAGTAACACCCTCCCCACCTCACCTACCATTCTGCCAAACCACTTGTTGCTACTCCCTCAGTCGGGCTCAGACCAACCACTGTTCACGATTTCTCAATCTCATAATAAAGAGGGGGTTCCCCTCCCCTAGCTTTCTCTTGGCATCCCTCTGTCGGGTTCACATTTGCCACATTTCATCTTCCAACAAAAAGACCTTCTAGACCCCTTACAAGCCTCCCTTCTTCTACGTCCAGGTCTCAGCCCCCAGTCAGGCTTTCTCTAAAGCCCCCAGTCAGGCTTCACAAAGTTCATTCACAACAATGTCCCACAGTGTTAGGGTTCACCCTAGTTTGCAGCCATCCCTCAGTCGGGTTCACGTCTGCCTCCACAATGTGTCAAAGACCTTCGACTTTACAAGGGGTTTGGTTTGACCTTTGTATGACCACCTTTACACCTTCCCCCGGCCTCCCCGTAAGGCCACTTAGAACTTGTAGTTTCACCTGGGTTGGGAGAGTAGGCACCAGTCAGAGGCCTTTGAATATGCCCCCACGTGGCACCGGACCACTCTAGCTCTGGTGCCAGTTTCTTTCACAAAAGTTCACAGGGCTCTCCCTCTGCTGAGCTTGGACCCTTCTCACAAAGGTCACAGGGGTCTCCCTCTGCCAGGCTAGGACTCCTCTTAGGGTTCAAAAGGGCCTCCCTCTTCCAGGTGCAGACCCGTCTTAAAAAAGTACACAAGGGTCTCCCTCTGCTGGGTTCGGACCCTTCTTAAAGGTTGACAACGAGCCTCCCACTTCCGGGCTCGGACCCTCCTTCAAAAGTTCACAAGGGGTCTCCCTTTGCTGGGTGCGGACCCTTCTTAAAGGTTGACAAAGAGACTCCCTCTTCCAGGCTCGGACCCTCCTTCAAAAGTTCACAAGGGGTCTCCCTCTGCCGGGTGTGGACCCTTCTTAAAGGTTGACAAAGAGACTCCCTCTTCCAGGCTCGGACCCTCCTTCAAAAGTTCACAAGGGGTCTCCCTCTGCCAGGCTCAGACCCCTCCAAGGTTCACAAAGAAGACTTCCCTCCACCAGGCTCGAGTCTCCTCTCACACCTCACAGTTTTCCCAAAAAGGGGTTTTGGGACTTCCAGTCCCAGAATGCACTGTCAGGATTTTGCTCCCACTTCTCAGCTCCCCAAAACAGCATTTGGCGTTGGGAGCTGCATGAGCTAAAAGGGGATAATGTTTTGAGGTCAGGGTCTCTACTGCTGACTCTCAGACCTGGGTTCGCCTGACTGGCCCAGGGGAGGAGTCCTGCTGTTGGTACTGCCAGGCAATCCCAGCTGCCCCTGTACTTGCCTTCTGAAGGTACAGCTCCCTCTGCACAGTGTAGTCCCTCCTGGACTCACATCCCCAGTGTCAGGGTAGTTTTCTCCTCCTCCAGGTCTCCCAGGGTCTCTGTAGCTCTTTCTGTCTTCCTCTGGCTTCGTGCACCTTCCAACATCCCCAACTTGCTCAAAGTGTGCTTTCCTGGCCCGCCTTTTATACTTCCTGGGAGTAGTGATTAGAATCAGGTGTGAGTGGTTGGAAGGGAATGCCTCACCCTGCCTGTCCTCATTAGCGGGAAAATATGGCCCAGGGATTCCTGTGGGTAATCCTTATTCCTCCTTGTTGATTCTACTTCTTTGCAGTATTTGAAAGACAGAGTGAATGAAGGCGATTCTGGGAAATGTAGTGAGTTACAGATCTTGGGAGAGAATTGGCTTAATAATGAAAAAAAGGTTTGGTAACAAAAGAACAGGGATTATGGGATGTGTAGTGTTCGACTGAAGAGAAGGGAGGGTTAGTGCCAGAAAAGGGGGAACAGATGTGTCCTTGTTGATAAAGGTGTTTTCTCCTGCCTTTTCCTAAAGGGAAGTACTGGAGTAGTATGGGACTGAGGTGGCAATATCCCATAAATACAGAGGGGTTGTCGGGTAGGGGTGTATCACAGAAAAGGGGATACCGCATCTCCCGCGAGGGCGTTCCTTCCGTGGTAACCAAGGGCCCCTTGCTCAGGTGATCCTCCCTCGCTTGTCTGCCCCCAGAGTCGGGATCCAAGCACAATGGCCCTCTCCCTGGCCACCTGAACAAAGGATCCCCGAAGTCTAACAGTGAGAACAAACTCGGGTTTCTCACAACTCTCCAATGCGGGCGAAATCAGGTGTGCTTGGCGGGTGTGCGGCAGGTGAGCACATTGAAGTCTATAGGAACTAATGCATCTTTTCCTGGGTAGGTAAGCCCATTGAAGTCTATGGAAGGCAGTGGTGTCTTGGAAGGGTGACAATATGTCCAAGGTGGGTGACACCGTTCAAATGTGGATGGAGAGGGAGGCCTGGTGTACACTGGCCCCACTAGGGAAAGGTTCCGCTGGGAATTCTGGGAGCTACTAGTTTACAGTGCAGGTTTTCTGCTGGGAGGATCAGTTGAGCATTTTAGGCAATCCCTAGGTACTCCCTGAAGTGCATTGGGGCCATCCTAATTGCCAACTGGTTAGTGATCGAGTAGGCTGGTGTTTAGCTATTAATGCTTGATTCCAGCTTCTTTCTTGTGTGTTTGTTTTGTCTTGAGCCATGCAAAGGTCTTACTTTAGAAGACGCAAGTGCAACCTGAACTGAAGAGTTTTGTGGTAGGTAGGCAGGCATGCGGGCACCCAGTAGTTGTATTGTATGTATTCTCTCTTTAATCTCACTGCCCCTGACCCAGCCTGTGCCAGCACCTCCTTCCCCTCCTTCACCCTTCTTGCTCCCCACCACTGGAACTCCCTGCCACCAGCATTCAAGATTTCCCTCACACAATATCTCTGTGCCCTTGAAGGAGCATTCTTATCCTTACACCTATACGTAGAGATAACAACTGTGCTACCATGTTATCTATACAATTCTCTGCATCGCCCCTCCCTCCTACCCTAACCGGTGTATAATGACAATAACTGATCATCAATTGTGTTTCTATGCACATTCTATAAAGTGGCGTTTGTTTTGCCTACATTCCATGTCTCACTCTTACTCCTTCTCCGACTGGTCTTTAATCCAGTGCAATCGCCCTAATCTCTGATTGACTCTTAATCCACTATGATCTCTCTAATCTCTGATAGGTACTTAATCCACTGTGATTGCCCTAATCTCCGATTGGTTCTTAATCCACTCTGATCGTCCTAATCTCCAATTGGTCCTTAATCCAGTGTGATCGCCCTAATCACCTATTGGTCCTTAATCCAGTGAGATCACCCTAATCTCAGATTGGCGCTTAATCCACTATGATTGCCTAATCTCTGATCGGTACTTAATCCAATGCAATCGGCCTGATCTCCTATTGGTTCTTAATAAAGTGTGATCACCCTAATCTCTGATTGGCCCTTAATCCACTACAATCGTCCGAAACTCTGGTAGGTTCTTCAACCAATTCTATTGCCTAAATCACCTATTGGTTCTTAATCCACTATGATCAACCTAATCTCTGACTAGTTCATAAACCAATGCTATCACCCTACTCTTCTGTTGGTTCTCGATCCACTGCGATCACCCTGATAGGTTCTTAAACCAATGCTATCACCCTAATCGCCTATTGGTTCTTAATTCACTATGATCTCCCTAATCTCAGATTGGCTCTTAATCCACTATGATCGCCCTAATCTCTGATAGGTACTAAATCCACTGTGATTGCTCTAATCTCCGATTGGTTCTTAATCCAGTGCGATCGCCCTGATCTCTGATTGGTTCTTAATCCACTGTGATCGCCCTAATCTCATATTGGTTATTAATCCAGTGCGATCGCCCTGATCTCTGATTGGTACTTAATCCACTGCGATTGCCCTAATCTCAGATTGGTTATTAATCCAGTGCGATCGCCCTAATCTCAGATTGGTTATTAATCCAGTGAGATCGCCCTGATCTCTGATTGGTTCTTAATTCACTGTGATTGCCCTAATCTCTGATTGGTTATTAATCTGGTGCGATCGCCCTAATCTCAGATTGGTCATTAATCCAGTGGGATCGCCCTGATCTCTGATTGGTACTTAATCCACTGTGATTGCCCTAATCTCAGATTGGTTATTAATCCACTGTGATCGCCCTGATCTCTGATTGGTTCTCAATCCACTATGATCGCCCTAATCTCTGATAGGTACTTAATCCACTGTGATTTCTGATTGGCTCTTATTCCACTACGATCACCCTAATCTCTGATTGGTACTTAATCCACTGTGAGTGTCCTAATCTCCGATTGGTTCTTATTCCACTACGATCACCCTAATCTCTGATTGGTACTTAATCCACTGTGATTGCCCTAATCTCAGATTGGTCATTAATCCAGTGTGATCACCCTGATCTCTGATTGGTTCTTAATCCACTGTGATCGCCCTAATCTCAGATTGGTCATTAATCCAGTGCGATCGCCCTGATCTCTGATTGGTACTTAATCCACTGTGATTGCCCTAATCTCAAATTGGTTATTAATCCAGTGCGATCGCCCTGATCTCTGATTGGTTCTTAATTCACTGTGATTGCCCTAATCTCTGATTGGTTATTAATCCAGTGCGATCACCCTAATCTCAGATTGGTTATTAATCCAGTGGGATCGCACTGATCTCTGATTGGTACTTAATCCACTGTGATTGCCCTAATCTCAGATTGGTTATTAATCCACTGTGATCGCCCTAATCTCAGATTGGTTATTAATCCAGTGGGATCGCACTGATCTCTGATTGGTACTTAATCCACTGTGATTGCCCTAATCTCTGATTGGTTCTTAATTCACTGTGATTGCCCTAATCTCTGATTGGTCCTCAATCCACTATGATCGCCCCAATCTCTGATAGGTACTTAATCCACTGTGATTGTTGATTGGCTCTTATCACACTGTGATCACCCTAATCACTGATTGGTACTTAATCTCTGATTGGTACTTAATCCACTGTGAGTGCCCTAATCTCCGATTGGTTCTTAATCCACTGTGATCGCCCTAATCTCTGATTGGTTATTAATCCAGTGCGATCGCCCTGATCTCTGGTTGGTTCTTAATTCGCTGTGATTGCCCTATTCTCTGATTGGCTCTTATTCCATTATGATCACCCTAATCTCTGATTGGTACTTAATCTCTGATTGGTACTTAATCCACTGTGATTGCCCTAATCTCCGATTGGTTCTTAATCCACTGTGATCGCCCTAATCTCTGATTGGTTATTAATCCAGTGTGATCGCCCTGATCTCTGATTGGTACTTAATCTCTGATTGGTTCTTAGACCAGTGTGATCGCCCTGATCTCTGATTGGTTCTTAATTAACTGTGATTGCCCTAATCTCTGATTGGTCCTTAATCCACTATGATCACCCTGATCTCTGATAGGTACTTAATCCACTGTGATTGCCCTAATATCTGATTGGTTCTTAATCCAGTGCGATTGCCCTAATCTTTGATTGGCTCATAATCCACTATGATCATCCTAATCTCTGATTGGTACTTAATCCACTGTGATTGCCCTAATCTCTGATTGGTTCTTAATCCACTGCAGTCGCCCTAATCTCTGACTGGTTCTTAATCTCTGATTGGTACTTAATCCACTGTGAGTGTCCTAATCTCCGATTGGTTCTTATTCCACTACGATCACCCTAATCTCTGATTGGTACTTAATCCACTGTGATTGCCCTAATCTCAGATTGGTCATTAATCCAGTGTGATCACCCTGATCTCTGATTGGTTCTTAATCCACTGTGATCGCCCTAATCTCAGATTGGTCATTAATCCAGTGCGATCGCCCTGATCTCTGATTGGTACTTAATCCACTGTGATTGCCCTAATCTCAGATTGGTTATTAATCCAGTGCGATCGCCCTGATCTCTGATTGGTTCTTAATTCACTGTGATTGCCCTAATCTCTGATTGGTTATTAATCCAGTGCGATCACCCTAATCTCAGATTGGTTATTAATCCAGTGGGATCGCACTGATCTCTGATTGGTACTTAATCCACTGTGATTGCCCTAATCTCAGATTGGTTATTAATCCACTCTGATCGCCCTAATCTCAGATTGGTTATTAATCCAGTGTGATCGCCCTGATCTCTGATTGGTTCTTAATTCACTGTGATTGCCCTAATCTCTGATTGGTCCTCAATCCACTATGATCGCCCCAATCTCTGATAGGTACTTAATCCACTGTGATTGTTGATTGGCTCTTATCACACTGTGATCACCCTAATCTCTGATTGGTACTTAATCTCTGATTGGTACTTAATCCACTGTGAGTGCCCTAATCTCCGATTGGTTCTTAATCCACTGTGATCGCCCTAATCTCTGATTGGTTATTAATCCAGTGCGATCGCCCTGATCTCTGATTGGTTCTTAATTCGCTGTGATTGCCCTATTCTCTGATTGGCTCTTATTCCATTATGATCACCCTAATCTCTGATTGGTACTTAATCTCTGATTGGTACTTAATCCACTGTGATTGCCCTAATCTCCGATTGGTTCTTAATCCACTGTGATCGCCCTAATCTCTGATTGGTTATTAATCCAGTGTGATCGCCCTGATCTCTGATTGGTACTTAATCTCTGATTGGTTCTTAGACCAGTGTGATCGCCCTGATCTCTGATTGGTTCTTAATTAACTGTGATTGCCCTAATCTCTGATTGGTCCTTAATCCACTATGATCACCCTGATCTCTGATAGGTACTTAATCCACTGTGATTGCCCTAATATCTGATTGGTTCTTAATCCAGTGCGATTGCCCTAATCTTTGATTGGCTCATAATCCACTATGATCATCCTAATCTCTGATTGGTACTTAATCCACTGTGATTGCCCTAATCTCTGATTGGTTCTTAATCCACTGCAGTCGCCCTAATCTCTGATTGGTTATTAATCCAGTGTGATCGCCCTAATCTCTGACTGGTTCTTAATTCACTGTGATTGCCCTAATCTCTGATTGGCTCTTAATTCACTATGATCATCATACTCCGATTGGTTCTTAATCCACTGCAAACGCCCGCTGTAAAACACTCAAGGCCTCCAAACTTGGGTCCGGGTCCAGGTTCCCTTAATGGGGAAATACCGGGCCATTCTGACCTTGGAGGGCCCAGTATTTCCCCATCCAGGGAACCCGGACCTGGTCCATCCCCATTCCCATTTGAGCCCCCATAGGGCTCAATGGGAATGGGGAGCATGCTAACAACCAGCCCGTTAATGACTGGCTCGTTGTTAGCATGCTGGGCCCCCTGCGGGACCCGCTAAGGACGTCTGGTAAAACCAGGCGTCCTTAGCGGGTCCCGCAAGGGGACCTCGTAATGCGGCGGTATGGGTTTAACGACGCCTGCAGCTCTACCTGCACCGTTAAACCATACCGCCAGGGTCCTAATGAGGCCCTCAGTCATGGGAGTGCACTAACCTCAGCTGTGGCCCACTGTGAAGTGTTTCTGATCGATAAGCCCTGACTTCTTTCAATAAATACAAGTGTGAGCTCATCTAACCGCTATTTGTAAAGCGCTACATTTGTCACGTCCATGGCTTCGTGGCGCTCAATGTCTTGAGCCCAGAATGTTTAAAGAACATCCTTTCTACCATGGGGACAGTGTAAGGTGGACTATACACCCCTCTTCCCATCTCGCCCCTCGCCTGGCCCTCTTTGTGCATTCTACCCCTTTTGAACATTGCTCTGCTGCTTGCAGGGTATATTCTATATAAATCGTCTATGTATTATAGGGTTTCAGGATCCGAGTTGCCCACGTAGTGTAGTGGACGAGTTCTTCCACCTGATGCACCCCTCTGGCTGTGTAATCAAACAACCAGAGCAGCAAATCAGAGGAAAGAAGAGGATACCAGATGAGACCAGGATGTCGCAATAAGAGACAGCTGCCACAGGTTCGAGGCCGTTGAAGCAGGTGTCAAGAGGATACGACGATGTGCGTAGGACAGAACACACAGTAACCTACAAACAAAGTGCAAGGTTACTCACAACATGTATATGCAGGGCAACCACTCTCTCCTGAAAACGAAGTACAGACAGTGTATACCGTTTTGTACTGGGCAGGTGAAACGTGATGCTATGCTAAGTCAATCTACCTTAGCCCCCTCCCCTTAACTAGATATACCACAACAACAACCCCTTGCAGTCTTACCATATCAATGGCATTAGAGTCTCTGGAAGTTCCAAGCAGCAAGGCAGAGTGAGGCAGGCCCGGATTCCAAGGAAAAAGAAAAGCACAGCCTAACCCGACGGCACGACGACGCCTATGTACACTTGTGGCAGTCTCTAGTCCGTGTACAACATGCCAGAGTCCGTGGTTTTCAATACCCAAAGCAGTGGTTGAAGAAAGACACCGTTCAGACACGGTCAGGTTCAAGAAGAGCGGCACAACAATCCAGGCGAAGACAAGGCAGTCCTTTTAGCTGTCCAAGGTCATAAACAGTAATCCGGCAGAAAGTTAACAAAAGGGTAATCCAAAACTCAGTATCCAATATTCGGTCCTGGGTCAAGGCAAAATGCAGTTCCAAGACAAAGAATGGGGGGGCAAGGAGGAGGGGAAAACAGGAACAGAGGGTCCAAGAACAAGGAAGGGAATGGGCAAGGAAACAAGGGAGAACAAGAACGAACGGGCAGCTCTCTGTAACGCCACTAATTCAAAATCAGAAGCACCGGACAGCAAGTGGGAGGTGCTTAAGTACGAGTCACGTGACGACGTTACGTGGTACTCGACGTTGCCGGCACCAGGAAGAGGGAAGGACGGGACGCCAGCGTTGCCATGCCAACTTCAAGGCACCTGGCTGCAACGTCCTTAAAGGGCTATACGCGTATGATCCAGGAACGATCGTACGCGTAGACATGACAGTATCCTCCCTCAAAGGGACCTTCACCCACCGGGTGGACCAGAAACGAGACAGAAGAACAGGTGCATGGATGTTTCCTGCAGGTTCCCAGGTATGATCCTCCGGCCCATAACCTTTCCAGTCGACCAAGGAAAAAGGCGTCTGCCCCATCGAACTTTCGTATCTAAGATCACGGCCACCTCGTATTCGTCGGACCCCTGTACCCTGAGAGGCGGAGGGTGCGCAGGCAGTCTGGCCGCAGGGTGGCATGGTTTAACCAGGGATACATGAAACACCAGGTGTATCTTCCACTTAAACGGAAGGTCGAAGCGGACAGGGGCTGGATTGATGACTTGAACTACTCTACAAGGACCCACAAACCGAGGCAACAGGGCCTTTCGTCCTGGAATGCGCAGGTTTTTTGCAGATAACCACACCTTCATGCCCGGTTGATAATCAGGGGCCGGGGTGCGATGCGTATCGGCATACTTCTTGGTTCGATTCTGGGCCTGTAGTAGCTGTTTTTTAACGAAAGTCTGGTTGTCGGATAGTTTTTGCAGACAGCCAAAGGCCGCAGGATTGTGTGGTATCACATCAGTGATATTAGGCAAGGAGCAAGGATGTTGGCCATATAGAGCAAAAAACGGTGACAAGCGAGTCGTGGCATGTAAGGAATTGTTGTAGGCGAATTCTGCCATGGAAAGGACCGACATCCACGAATCCTGACGTTGGAAGGTAAGACAGCGTAGATACTGTTCCATGGTGGCGTTTAACTGCTCGGTTTGACCATCAGTTTGAGGATGGTAAGCGCTGGAATATCTACCATCTATGCCTAAGGTCGTGGTCAAGGCTTTCCAGAAGCGGGAGGTGAATTGGGATCCACGGTCCGTGATTATTATGGAAGGTAGACCAAATAACCTGAACACATTCTTCAAGAATAGCTTGGCCAGTGTTGGAGCGTTGGGTACACCCCGACTGGGTACAAAGAGTGCAATTTTTGAGAAATAGTCAACAATGACCCAGATAGTGTCGTAGCCCTCGACCAACGGAAGTTCCACAACAAAATCCATGGATATCATCTGCCAAGGAGAGTCGGGTAGGGGCATGGGTTGCAACAAACCTACGGGTTTACCGCATTGATGCTTGCACTGAGCACATACAGCACAGGTGGCTACGTATTCCTTAGTATCATGAGCCATAGAGGGCCACCAGCACCATCTTCTCATAAGGTCTAAGGTTTTTTGCATACCCGGATGCGCCGCTACAGAAGAGTCATGGCACCATTGTAAGGCCATACGCCGTGTGTCTGAGTCAGGTAAATAGATCTTTCCCTGCTTGTATGGCAAGGAGCGAATGATCTCCAATCCGTGGCTAGACACTTCTGGAGGATTAGTAGAGACCCATGTCTGGATCAAGTTCTTTAAAGAGGGACGTAACGTACACCCACAGACAACTTGGTTAGGTAACAGCAGCGCACCCTGCAACTCGGAGGGTTCAGGAACACCATGGAGGCGAGAGAGGGCATCGGCCTTGGTATTTAAAGACCCGGGATGGTAGGTGATGGTAAAGTTGAACATGGCAAAGAACTCATGCCATCTGGCATGGCGTGCCGTGGTACATTTTACTGATTGAAGGGCTAAGAGGTTCCTATGATCTGTGAACACTTGGACAGGTTCAGGGGAGCCTAGGAGATGGTGTCTCCATACTATAAAGGCGTCCCTAACAGCCAAGAGTTCCCTCTCTGTGATAGTGTAGTTTCTCTCATAAGGTGTGAGTTTTCTGGAATGATATGCAACTGGGTGCAAACCAGGAGTCTCGGGGCAATGCTGTGACAAGATTGCTCCTAAAGCGATGTCGGAGGCATCGGCTTCCACGATAAACGGCAGAGATGGATTTGGATGCTGGAGCACTGGTGCAGAGGTGAAAGCAGATTTCAGGGCCTCAAAGGCCTGTTGTGCTTTATGATTCCACCTAAACTCACCCTTGACACTGGTCAGTTCGGTTAGTGGAGATACAATAGCAGAGAAACCATGGACAAAACGCCGGTAAAAATTGGCAAAACCCAGAAACGATTGCATAGCTTTTCGTGTATTAGGGCAGGGCCAATCTAATACGGCAGCTACTTTGGCCCGACTCATCTGTATCCCTTGGCTAGTGATATTATAGCCCAGGAACTCCACTTCTGATACATGGAACATACATTTGTCCAGTTTGGCGAACAAGTTATTTTCTCTCAATCTTTGGTGAACACTAGAAACATGAATGACATGAGTAGAGGTGGATGGCGAGTAGATCAAAATGTCGTCTAAGTAAACGACCAGATATTGGTCCAGCATGTCGTGAAAAACCTCATTGATAAAGTATTGGAAGGTCGCTGGAGCGTTACATAAGCCAAAAGGCATGACGCAGTACTCAAAAAGATCATACCTGGTTTTAAAGACGGTCTTCCACTCGTCACTCTGACGTATACGCACCAAGTTATATGCCCCCCTTAAATCCAGTTTTGTGAAGATTTTTGCTGAACCCAATTGGTCTAATAGGACCGAAATCAAGGGAATGGGGTATTGATTCCGGATAGTGACGGCATTCAATTCCCGGTAATCAATGCATGGGCAGAGATCCCCTTCCCTTTTGGGGATGAAGAACATGGGGGAGGCAGCAGGTGAAAGTGAAGGTCTTATGAAGCCAGACTTCAAGGACTTCTCAATGTACTCCTTCAAGATCGAATCCTCCTTTGGGGTCAAGGAATAAATATGCCCAGATGGAATTTTGGCTCCGGGGACAAGCTCGATTGGGCAATCATAAGGCCTGTGCGGTGGAAGCACGTCCGCCCCTTGGGCGTCAAAGACGTCCTGATATTCTTTATACATAGGAGGAAGGACCGTGTTAGTAACCGCCTCGATAGTAGGAGGACTCTCCATGAGTGCCTGACTCGGACTAACAGTCTTTTGAAGACTTGTTAGACAATGCTTTTCACAATGGTCCGAGTAAAAACTGATTTCTCCAGAAGGCCAGTCAACAGTCGGATTGTGCAATCTCAACCAAGGTAAACCAAGAATGACCTTGAACTGTGGTGCGGCAATCAAATCGAACACTATGCTCTCTCGATGGCCAGACTCTGTCGTCATGACCAATCCATCTGTACGTTCTGTTTCTAGGCCAGAGATTAATGAAGAACCGTCGACAGCGTTCACCACTTCAGGACATGATTTAGGAACCACTGATAACCCCAGTTCCCGGGCATAAGAAGCGTCCACATAGTTTCCCGTAGCTCCTGAATCCAAAACCACCACCACATCCAGTTTCTCTAGTTCAACAGATGCGAGAGAAACAGACAAACAGTAAGGGCTATAAATTGTGGGATCAGCAGATGAACCACCCAGCGTCTGGGTCCCTTCAGTCACTGTGTTTTGGCGTTTCCCTGTTTCTTGGTGGGTTTTTTAGGACACTCTCGGAGCAGATGGTCGGACGATCCGCAATAGTAACATAAACCATTTTTTCTCCGAAGTTCCCTTACTTCGGCGGATAAAGGGGCCCTAAGAGCCCCTATCTGCATCAGTTCTGTGGATCCAGAAGCAGGTACAGGGCTTGCAAGGGCAAACGGAGGCGTCGCTCTCTTTTCTCCTTTCCTGGCTGCCTGCCGTGAGTCAATCTGGAGAATTAGATCCAATAGTTCATTGAAGGCCGTAGGTATTACAAGTAATGTAGCCAAAGTGTCCTTCAGGGAGTCTGATAAGCCTTTATAAAACAAAGAGGCTTTATTTTCTTTGGGCCACCCTGTTTCCGCTACAGGCTGATTGAACTTGGCCAAGTAGGATAAGAGGGACGTGTTTCCCTGTTGAAGACCGAGTAGTTCTAGGTCAGTAGCTTGTGTAGCATAACATGTGTCGAATACTCGACTCATAGCGTCGATTAATGCGTCACAGTTGTAGAGAAGATGACTCCCTTCCTCCAGTAACGGGTTAGCCCAGGCAGCTGCCGTTCCTCCTAAATGAGACAACAGAAATGCTGCCTTAGTAGTGGAGTCCGGAAAGGAGGCAGGGCGGCATAGAAAGTGCAGCCTACACTGATTCAAAAAGGTTCGGAAAGCCTTGGGGTCGCCATTGAAGCGCTCCGGTGGTGCTAGGGGAAACTGGGCAGTCATATAGACAGGTCCAGCACTCTGTTGAGGAGGCAGCGCACCTGAGCTGGAAGCGATGGCCGGAGTGGGAGCTTCGGCCCCAAGGGGTTGACACCCTGCTTGCAATTCATCTATGTGACGTTGCATAGCTGAATGAGCAGCAGTCATGTCACTACGCAGATCGGCCACTAATTGCATGATAGTGGCCAATGTCTCATTAGTATCCATAGTAAGGCTTCTGATTATGTCAGGATCGAGTTGCCCACGTAATGTAGTGGAAGAGTTCTTCCACCTGATGCACCCCTCTGGCTGTGTAATCAAACAACCAGAGCAGCAAATCAGAGGAAAGAAGAGGATACCAGATGAGACCAGGATGTCGCAATAAGAGTCAGCTGCCACAGGTTCGAGGCCGTTGAAGCAGGTGTCAAGAGGATACGACGATGTGCGTAGGACAGAACACACAGCAACCTACAAACAAAGTGCAAGGTTACTCACAACATGTATATGCAGAGCAACCACTCTTTCTCCTGAAAACGAAGTACAGACAGTGTATACCGTTTTGTACTGGGCAGGTGAAACGTGATTCTATGCTAAGTCAATCTACCTTAGCCCCCTCCCCTTAACTAGATATACCACAACAACAACCCCTTGCAGTCTTAGCATATCAATGGCATTAGGGTCTCTGGAAGTTCCAAGCAGCAAGGCAAAGTGAGGCAGGTCCGGATTCCAAGGAAAAAGAAAAGCACAGCCTAACCCGACGGCACGAGGACGCCTATGTACACTTGTGGCAGTCTCTAGTCCATGTACAACATGCCAGAGCCACAGTTCCCAGAGAATCCAACGATCCAAGATAATCCCAGAGACCATGGTTTTCAATACCCAAAGCAGTGGTTGAAGAAAGACACTGTTCAGACACGGTCAGGTTCAAGAAGAGCGGCACAACAATCCTGGAGAAGACAAGGCAGTCCTTTTAGCGGTCCAAGGTCATAAACAGTAATCCGGCAGAAAGTTAACAAAAGGGTAATCCAAAACTCAGTATCCAATATTCGGTCCGGGTCAAGGCAAAATGCAGTTCCAAGACAAAGAATGGGGGGGGGCAAGGATGAAGGGAAAACAGGAACAGAGGGTCCAAGAACAAGGAAGGGAATTGGCAAGGAAACAAGGGAGAACAAGAACGAATGGGCAGCTCTCCGTAACACCACTAATTCAAAATCAGAAGCACCGGACAGCAAGTGGGAGGTGCTTAAGTACGAGTCACGTGATGACGTTACATGCTACTCGACATTGCCGGCACCAGGAAGAGGGAAGGACGGGACGCCAGCGTTGCCATGCCAACTTCCAGGCACCTGGCTGCAACGTCCTTAAAGGGCTATACGCGTACGATCGGGGAACGATCGTACGCGTAGACATGACATAGGGCGTGATAGCCGCACTATAGTTAAGGTCTGCAGCTTGAGCCATAGGACATCTGAAAATGCTATTGTAATACCTTTTGACTTGAATGATGGATTCAGCTGACATTTTCCAAACAAAAACTTTGTCATGGTCCCCAGCAGACTGGGAAATTGTTGGAAAATGAAAAAGCTATTAAGAAAGCAATAAAATGCGGTTTGCGACCTACTTCCATTCATTTTCCCATAGAGAAAAAGTCGAAATGTTATCAAGCTGAAGCACAAAAATCGCTAGAGGAAATTGGACCACATAAGAAACACTTTATGCAGGAAGCGATGACTTAATAATTGGGTCAGGTTTGGTGTTATTCCGTTCAGTAGATTAAAAATATTTGATGGGGAAA
Organism: Ambystoma mexicanum; assembly: GCF_040938575.1. NCBI lineage: Eukaryota > Metazoa > Chordata > Amphibia > Caudata > Ambystomatidae > Ambystoma > Ambystoma mexicanum. The sequence goes on along the minus strand of NC_090922.1, from coordinate 1,524,285,089 downwards.
GGGGAGCCCCCTTCTTCCAAAAATATAGCTGTTTAAAAAAAAAAATTCTGTTATTAGTACAAATTGTACCTTACACAAAATAAAAATTCAAATTCATAAAAGCAAATTAACTAAACAGATCAACAAACAATTTAGAAAAACAAAATGGAACCAAAGAAGCATGACTTTAAAAACAAAACTTAATACCTTATATTCATCTCATGGAGGGGAAAGACCCCATCACAATAAATCCAGACAAATCCGGCTATGCACGAATCAGCTAAACACAACCTGGCAATGCCCCAGCCAGCTATGCACACGTCATCTGTGCTCACTCCAGCTATACTCAATCCGGCTATGCACAAGCCAGTTAAACTCAATCTGGCAATGCTCAAACCGGGGATGCTACAGCCATCTATGCTGAACAGCAAGTTAAAGGTGACCCAAAAAAGAAAAAGAAAGGGCTACCTCTCTGGACATCGAGGTTAATGATCCTACCCCTCGCCACGGTCACATTCACCCTGCCTCATCACTTTAGAAATCTTTCAGAAAATACACTGAAGTAACCTTACCAAGGCCAGTGTCAATCCTAATTGAGAAGTAGACATCAGTCTTTCCCATAATTGATCGGTAACTACAATGGTCAGGGTATATATAAACAAACCCAACATTACAGCCCTGGATGAGCAAACATATCACATTCCAATACTAAATGGAATAAGGATTCGACAGGAGGAGCTCCACACATCCTGCACCCCCTGGGTTTTTTTGGCATACTCAGCTTCGGTCCGATGACCTCAGGGTTCGGAAAACAATTCAAAGGAAACTTAAGGTCGCACCTATAGAATACCTGAGCGGGGAATTTGTTTATATACGACCTTCAACCCGGAACTGGCATATAGAAAATGTCCTTCCCCTTAAACAAATTCAGTCTCCTCAAATCCTGAATGTCTCTCATTTTATCCCATGTTTGGATGTTTTTGAAATATATATTACTACCCTTCGTCATTGGGTTTCTGATATAGGACCCCAAGCTATCAGTAGGGGATCTCTCCAACTTCTTCCACAGGGACAGGATCGATTGATATATTGTGCCCACTAGGAGGTCAACCCCAACTCCAGCCCCACTATACTAATAGGGGCTGGCTGAGGAGGGAAGACCTAAAACCTGTTTTAAGATCTTAGCTTTACAGATATCTAACCAATTCCTGTCTGTAAGATTAACCAATTCACAGCCATACAAAGCTACGGCAGACACCTTAACTTTGTCAAATTCTATCAATGGGGTCAATGAGTAAGCTCAATAGTTCTTGCAGACCACCTTGGTCATTGACAAACACAAACAAAATTTTTCCCCCAACCTTGCTTTATATTTTCCCTGCAAATTTTTGGTCACAATGACCAAGCCCAGATAGCATAGCGAGTCCACTCTGTTGATTCTCTCATTGTTAAGTTTCCACGAGATTGATTTGATGTTCTGCCTCTTGCTGCATATCATCACATATCATTTTGATCTATTGACCACCAGCTGATTAGATAGAAGGTACCGTGCAACTCCATTTAGGAGTCGTTGCAAGCCTGAAGGAGTAGAATCCAAAAAGATTGGATCATCCACGTATGCTATGCAGGCGACTGATAGACCTGACCACCTGGGAGCGAAGCCTCCCTATTGTACCCCCTCAGCCCACAAATCTACTAAATAAAGATTAAACAGAGTAGGGGTGAGGACGCAATCCTGGCGGACGCCCGTCTCCAGACGGAAACTCCTTGACAGGTCTCCCAGAGTGTTGAATCGGACCCTAGCCGAGTTTCCAGTATAGAGCATCTGAATCATGTGGAGACAACCAGGATCGATCCCCCAGCTGGTTAGTTTTTTCCAAAGTAGTTTGATGTTAACAGTATTTAAGGCTGAGGATGCGTCTATCACTGCAACATACAGTGATCGACCGTAACTGCCCCCAATATCAGAAACGCAAGTAGAGAGTGCTAATCTACTCAAGATGGTTCCCACCCATTTTCTAAACCCTCTTTGTGGGGGGTTGAATAAATGAATCTTTTCTGTCCAGGTGATAAATTCCCTCAATATTAGGGAAGATTTTTGAGGAGCTATCAATCAAAGCAAATGGGTACGATAACCGGCTCAGATCAAGAATCAGGGCAGCAGCCATCGGCTGCTATGTGTTCAAATAATCTAAACAGGATATCAGGCCGGAGAACTGCGGTGTTCTTGAAGACTCCACCTGCCAAGCCGTCCAGGCCATTAGCCTGCAAATTCTTAGATCTATTAATGACCTCGGTTTTATCACACCTATCACATTTTTCTAACCAAGGGGCTCGACTATTCGGAACCCTGTCCTCTCCGGACATATAGCTATATCTCCCATAGTGCTTTGCAGCAGAGAGGTTTTTCAGAAGTGAAAAACCGGCCATTTGTTTTGCTCACTGTGAATGACTACCACCATAATATCAGGGGAATGTGAAAACGAAATGTGCAAAAAAAAAGCGATTTGGAGGAGGAAAATGTATATGTGTTCTACGTAAAGTGCTTAGGCCTAGGAACTACATAAATAACAGATCATTAGATCCTGGGGGTCGTCAACTGGGGGACGCTCTTCCCACATCCGCTGAATTTCATGAATTTTGTTGGGTTAGATTTGATCACCTTAGCTAATGTTTTTTCGCTAAATAAATAAATATGCCTGGCCCAGCGAGCAGGGGCTGCGAAAGGATGGGTGGGTCTCAATACACCAAACCACTGGGATGGGCGCAAGGACTGTGGGGGCAGGGGGAGGGGATAGACGAGGCCGCATGCAGCACATGACTAGTGCTGCTCTGTGCCGTCCCACCACACCTTCCTACTGCCTGTGATGTGCTGTATGCCGGCCCGCACCCTTCTTCCCACAGTGCAGTGTTGAACATTGCTAGGCTACATGAATGGCGGGCACGCAGCCAAGCACCTCAAGTATGCTCGCTGCCGACTGCCAAGTGTGCAAAAGGTCTCCCCAGCCCAGGGATGGCATTCCTGGGAGTGTTTACATTGCAGCAGGAGAGAGGGTTCGGGAGTGCACGGCCGGGGTCCCCGGGGGTTGTTTACACTGTCCAGAGCTCCACCATCACATCCAGGCCAGAAAGCAGGTGTTTCACAAAGAGGGGCCTTTTGAATAGCTCCCGCCCTCCGCACAACTACAGAGAGGGAGCTTTCATGGGGCTGTACTCACGCCTGGGCGTCCATGTACAATTAAAGAGCTCTCACGTGACTGGGCATACGAGTGTGTCGCCACGTATTCCCCTGTGCAAATGCTCGTGTGCAGCAACAGGGTGCACAAGCAGGCTATGCTCAAGCCGGCTGTGCTCAATCAAGTTCGCTATGCTCAATCCGGCTATGCACAAACCAGCTAAACTCAATCTGGTCATGCTGAAGCCGGCTATGCTCACACCGGCTGTGCTCAATCAAGTTCGCTATGCTCAATCTGGCTACGCATCCGGCTATGCACAAACCAGCTAAACTCAATCTGGGTTTGCGGTTGTTCAGAGGGGCATTGCCTAGCATTTCGGTGCTGGACTGCTCAAGTGGGTGATATGCACTGATATGCAAATGGCTATACTTTGTGAAAGATGCAGTGAGCTAAAGCATCTGGCTCTGGACTCTGAGTGGGTACATTCCCACAGAACAGGTTATCATGCTGTGCTCTTTCTTGCAGAGGGATGCCCTGACCTCTTTTTGTCAATCTGGCAGTGTTCAAACTGGCTATGCGAAAGCCGGCTGTGCTCAATCAAGCTGGCTGTGCACAAGCTGGCTATGCTAATGCCGCCTATACTCAATCTGGCTATGCACAAATCAGCTAAACTCAATCTGGCAATTCTCACTATAGCTGTGCACACACCAATAATCCTCAATCCGGCAATGCACATGCCAGCTATGCTCAATCTGGCAATGCTAAAAACTGGCTATGCATAAACCAGATAAACTTAATCTGGCAATGCTCATGCTGGATATTCTCAATCCAGCTATACTCAATAAGGCTATGCACAAACCAGCAAAACTCAATCTGGCAATGCTCAATCCGGCTATGTGCAAACCATCTTAATCTGGCAATGCTCAAAGCGGCTATGCGCAAGACGGCTATGCAAAATCCAGCTGCACTCAATCCGGAAATGCACAAACCAGCTAAACTCAATTTGGCAATATGCGGAATCCAGCTATACTCTATCCAGCTATGCACAAACCAGTTAAACTCAGTCTGGCAATTTTCAAACCGGCTATGCGCAAGCCGGCTATACAAAATCTGGCTATACTGAATCCGGCTATGCACGAATCAGCTAAACACAACCTGGCAATGCCCCAGCCAGCTATGCACACGTCATCTGTGCTCACTCCGGCTATCCTCAATCCGGCTATGCACAAGCCAGCTAAACTCAATCTGGCAATGCTCAAACCGGGTATGCTACAGCCATCTATGCTGAAGCCGGGTATGCAGAAACTGCTATGCACAAGCCAGCTAAACTCAATCTGGCCATGCTCAAGCCGGCCATGCTCAAGCCAGCTATGCACATGCCAGCAGCTATGCACATGCCATCTATGCTCAATCCGTCTATTCTCAATCTGGCTATGTATAGAGCAGCTAAACTCAATCTGCCAATGCTCAAGCCCGCTATACACACGCCAGCTATGCACATTCTGGCTACACTCAATCCGGATATGCACAAACCTGCTAAACTCAATCTGGCAATGCTCAAACCGGCTATGCGAAATCCAACTATATTCAATCCACCTATGCACAAACCATCTGAACTCAGTCTGGCAATTCTCAAACCGGCTATGTGCAAGCCGGCTATGCAAAATTCCGGCTATACTGAATCCGGCTGTGCACAAATCAGCTAAACACAATCTGGCAATGCTCCAACCAGCTATGCACACTTCAGCTGTGCTCACTCCGGCGATACTCAATCTGGCTATGCACAAGCCAGTTAAACTCAATCTGGCAATGCTTAAACCGGGTATGCTACAGCCATCTATGCTGAAGCCGGGTATGCACAAACTGCTATGCACAAGCCAGCTAAACTCACACATGTCATCACTATGTCATATCCGTTCCGGGGAATGAATTTGTTGCAGAGTTGACTGCTGGTTCCCACATAGCACCACATAGAATCATCCTTCCCCTTGGGTCCCCTGCGCCTTCCTCTGCGGAAGGAAGAAGGGAAGGAGGAGGAAAAGAGGAGAGTCTTGAGGGGCTTTCGGAACTTCAGAAGGTCCTGCTCAAGATGGAGTGGGAGTGGGGAAGGCTGTTCTAGAAGAGGGACAGGGACCCAGCTGAGGAAAGCGAGCAGCCACCTGCTCTCTGTTTAGCAGTTCCATTAACTCCCCTCCACAACCTCGTCAGAATGTCACTCAACCTCACCCTATTGGTAGAAGCTCACTGCTTGCCGTCAAATCGGATTAATCTATTGCATGTTCTTTTGTGATCAAAGGAGCCATGTTCCTCCTGTAAAAAAATAAAATAAATAAACCAAAAAAACAAATGAATGACATCTCTTCGCATTGGCAAGAGCAAATAACCTGGCCCGAGGCAGCAATGCGAGATGAATTGTCCCACTGATTCAGAAGAGGATGTAAATAACCTGGTCCGAGGCAGAAATGCGAGATGAATTGTCCCACTGATTCAGAAGAGGATGCAAATAACCTGGACCGAGGCAGCAATGCGAGATGAATTGTCCCACTGATTCAGAAGAGGATGTAAATAACCTGGCCCGAGGCAGCAATGCGAGATAAATTTTCCCACTGATTCAGAAGAGAATGTAAATAACCTGGCCCCAGGCAGCAATGCAAGATGAATTGTCCCACTGATTCAGAAGAGGATGTAAATAATCTAGCCCGAGGCAGAAATGCGAGATGAATTGTCCCACTGATTCAGAAGAGGATGTAAATAATCTAGCCCGAGCCAGCAATGCGAGATGAATTGTCCCACTGATTCAGAAGAGGACGTAAATAACCTGGCCCGAGGCAGCAATGCGAGATGAATTGTCCCACTGATTCAGAAGAGAATGTAAATAACCTGGCCCCAGGCAGCAATGCAAGATGAATTGTCCCACTGATTCAGAAGAGGATGTAAATAACCTGGCCCCGGGCAGCAATGCAAGATGAATTGTCCCACTGATTCAGAAGAGGGCGCAGCTCTTAGGCATTTCTTGTCCAATGCTTAGGCCACGTTTCTTTATGGTCCAAAAGAGAACTCTACTAGAGCGAGGAGGCCTCTTGGAGCCTTGTACCTCCTGTAAAAAAAAAATTAAAAAAAAATAAAAAAAACAAATGAATGACATCTCTTCGTATTGGCAAGAGCAAATAACCTGGCCAGAGGCAGCAATGCGAGATGAATTGTCCCACTGATTCGGAAGAGGATGTAAATAACCTGGCCCCAGGCAGCAATGCAAGATGAATTGTCCCACTGATTCAGAAGAGGATGTAAATAACCTGGCATGAGGCAGCAATGTGAGATGAATTGTCCCACTGATTCAGAAGAGGATGTAAATAACCTGGCCCCAGGCAGCAAAGCGAGATGAATTGTCCCACTGATTCAGAAGAGGATGTAAATAACCTGGCCCCAGGCAGCAAAGCGAGATGAATTGTCCCACTGATTCAGAAGAGGATGTAAATAACCTGGCCCCAGGCAGCAAAGCGAGATGAATTGTCCCACTGATTCAGAAGAGGATGTAAATAACCTGGCTCGAGGCAGCAATGCCAGATGAATTGTACCACTGATTCAGAAGAGGATGTAAATAACCTGGCATGAGGCAGCAATGTGAGATGAATTGTCCCACTGATTCAGAAGAGGATGTAAATAACCTGGCCCCAGGCAGCAAAGCGAGATGAATTGTCCCACTGATTCAGAAGAGGATGTAAATAACCTGGCTCGAGGCAGCAATGCCAGATGAATTGTACCACTGATTCAGAAGAGTATGTAAATAACCTGGCCCGAGGTAGCAATGCAAGATGAATTGTCCCACTGATTCAGAAGAGAATGTAAATAACCTGGCCCAAGGCAGCAATGCGAGATGAATTGTCCCTCTGATTCAGAAGAGGGTGCAACTCTTATACATTTCTTGTCCAATGCTCAGGCCACGTTTCTTTATAATAATAATAATAATAATTAGGCTTTTATATAGCGCTACAAACCCTCAGGTATCTGAGCGCTGCTTATTATTACCCACGGTGTGTGGTGCTCATTTATCGACCTCGGAAGGATGAAAGGCTGAGTTTGGCCCCGCCGGGATTCGAACCTGCGTTAACAGGCTCTGCACGGGTGTCAAAGCGGGCGCTCTACTCGCTGTGCCACTTGGTCCAAAAGAGAACTCTAATAGAGTGAGGAGGCCTCTTGGGCGATGGAAGTGTTCTTCTGGGGGACTTTGCTCCTCCAATCATTAAGATGACTTCCCATCTACTTGCTGTAGCCTGAGGAAAATGTGGAAAATCTGAACTATAATTCAGATTTTCCATATATACTTTACAGAAAGTCAAAATTCTATTAAAGTCCCAGAGATGAATGATTATGCTTTCTCTCAACTTTACTATTCGAGCAGCATCATCAAAACAATAATAATAACATACCAATGCAAAAACTACAATCCCCATAAGTTTAGAGTCTTTTGTATTTCGTAATGTTATTGGTCTTTCCAACATGTGACCTTAAACCACCAATAGTCTCTGTCCATCCCTATAAATCTTGTCCACCATTTTATGTAATCCTCTTTCTTTGTCTGATCCTTTCCAAACTGTAGCATCCCAACCGGTCGACGCTGTAGAACTGTTCTTTTAAAACAACTTCCTGTTCCTGTTGCTTTATTATTCACCATAGAACCCGAAACACAAACCATATTTCAGTCTTCTGGCCCAAGGGTGGGTAATCGACATGAGCAAGAACATGTCTCGGGAGGATAGCTTGGGGGCAACGTGCTCCCCTTGGAAGCAAGACGACACATAGCAACAGAGGTTTGAGCCCCAGGTCCACGCTTAGATAACTCTGGGTATTAAGCGTGTTATAAAGAACCAATTTCAATTCATACAATATAATTCATCCGAAGATTCATCCTTTTGTAAACATATCATCATAACATCATTGTGCTCATATTAAAACATCTCATTAACAATACATGACATTGATTACTGGGTGAGATAATCCTTCGCCTCTGTGTCTTTAATAGAATTAATAATAGAATAATAGAATTATGACTTTCTGTAATGTATGTATGGAAAATCTGAAGTCTATGTCAAGACGCGGAAGCTCGGATTATGCTTGTTCAAAGCTTACTTACTACCATCGACACCACTTTTCCCACTGGCTTGAAATAAAAGGTTTTAAAAGTTGATTCTTTCCACCATTCCGCTGCCTTCATAATGTCTTCCAGTCTGGGGCCTGCCTGAAAAGCCTCAGAGGCCATTGTTCCTCTCGCTGAGTGAGCTCCATAGCAATCTGTATCTACCCCCGCTTGTGACATAACCATCCTGATCAATCTAGCCAGCGTAGCTGACGCCACTGCCCCAAAAGGTTTCCTAGTGGCTATTAATAACGGAGTCACTCCTGGGGGTCGCAATTCCCTAGTCATAGCCCGTAAACTGAAATGCATCTCACTGGGCATAGCTTGGAATGATCTGGGAATGCTTCATGTGATATAGAACTCAACCAAGTTTTTGTCCTTTTCACGATATCGAACGTCATTCCCTGAGGAGGTAAGGTTTTCCTATTGATCTCTAGCACCCTGTTGTCTGATACCCTCTTACACGACAGTAAGCATAGAAGCATAGCCAATTTGGCTAACACCTTCCTTGTCAACTCATTGTTATCTGACCATGATGTGAACATTCTAAGGACTTTATCAACGTCCCATACCTGATCATATTTTTGTCTCGGAGTCTAATTATTCTAACCCCCTTCAAAAGACTGCAAATCAGAGGATGTTCTCCCACTGGTATCCCTTCTATTCTCGGGTGTCCTGCTTAAATGGCTGAACGAGCTGTGTTGATCGTCCTATATGTTTTGCCCGGAGCTGCTAAGTGAGCCAGAAAATTGGCTACGTGTACCACATCTGTTCCAGTGGAATGCACAGTCCTTTCCACACACCAATTGTGCCATCCTGACCAGGCTATTCTGTATGCTTTCCTGGTCCCAGGCGGCCAGGCTTTTTCGATAATATGTTCAGCTTTGTCTGATAATCCTGGCCTAGCCCAGGATTCCCTGAAATTGCCCATGCAATGTAAATGAGGTTGCCTGTCTTCACCCGAGGATGGATATTTTGCAAATATTTTGCTCAATTTGTCATTTTAATTATGTCGGTTTTAGAGGGTTGGTTTTTCAGAGGGGATATAGTGCGATGGTAATGTACATATGTGTGATATTAAATATAATATTTGAATTGTAGGGTTGGGGCTGTTCTTTTCAATGGTTAAATTTATACTTAATAGTTGTTTTTTGTCACAAAGTAGCCCAAAGTGTTATTAAATAAATCAAATCAAACTCTCCACCGTAGTTAAATGGGCGCCTTTTTGTTTCATGGATTTTCTGGCCATAATACTCTGTGTATATGTATCGATATGTTGGCGTAATCCGTTCCAGAGTTAGTCAACATTTGCACGCTCACACCTTCCGTGGGTTCTCCGACACACAGAACGACTGCTTGATTCTTTTCTGCTGAGGTTGGCCTGCTGGAACTGCATTCTCGACTGGTCACCACCTGTTAGGCAGAATCCTGTGCAGTGCCCTTAGGGACCACTACACACAATTAAGAATACAAGTGGTAATACAAGTTCACCTTTGGTACAAGCATGTACTACACTGTTAAAGTGGTAGCAGTAGCGGAGCAGCCAGGCTTATCTCAAGAGTATATGAGCAGTAGCAGAGATTACACAAAGGGACACAATTACTGTGGCTCAAGCAAACACTGACTCAAGGGTTTTGGTTAAAAAGTAAAAATACATTTATTTTAAACCATCTGTTTGTAAAACACTTCACTTCTATTAATATAAAAACCACACATCAAATACACTACACACAACCAATTCCCCTGGTGCAGAACAACTTAAGGTAAGTACCTTATGATTTGACAGACCGGTGTTATGAAACAAATGACGTTACCGGGAATACATATGCAATCACTTTTTGACAGTAATGACAGTTCGGTCTTACTAAAGATACTCGTATCCGCAGGAAGAAATGTTACCGGGGTAAAAACACACTTAGCACCTGGGTTACCACAAGAGAGTTGGGTGCAAACATCATAGGCAATACGTTTGTCAAGGCAGACAGAATCAGAGAACACTTTCTAACCCAAAGATAAAGGTCAGTAGGCCTGCGCCAGTGTTAGGTGGAACAGGGTTCCTGTTGTCGACGATCACACAGTCAGATAGTACATGATTCAAGGTTGCCAGGAGTACTTAGATATTGTCAGAAGAGGAGGCAAAAGTTATAAGAGGGAAGGAAGAAAAGGACAAGCCTTTTGTGAGGAGAAAAGGGTTCACCCTAGTTCCTCGAAGTCGGACACAATACCTTATTCTTTGAAGAAGCTGGTGCCACGGCAGTTGTTCCTGGTAGTTTCCTGCAGACTCATGGTTCCTGGAGCTTCAGTCGTGGTGACAAGAAGGAGAACATCTGGAGCGATCTGCACTACCCAAGGATGAGGCCAGCAGCAGCGACGGTGAATAAAAGGTGCGCTCCTTTAAAACAGGAGAGGCTCTTCAGATGGCTATCCAGACCACTACAGCAGGGTGCAGTGATTTCGACCATGAAGGGGATCGTCTGGCTGTGGAAGATGAGCTGGTTGACCCCACCAGGCTCAAGGGAAGAAGACTCCGGACTGGATCTTCTCTGGTCGTTAAAGGGTAGATAGCTCAGGACTGCAGCAGGGCTTCACTGGGACTCGGGGTTGCAGCAGCCGTCTTCTTCTCCGCTTCTCTTCGGTTCCATGCAGTTCCAGTGGCGAAACTGGCTTCCAGCCCAAGAGTCCTGCCTTTTATGCGAAAATCCCCCATTCACACAGCCTGGCTGTCAATCACCCAGCAGGGGGATTGTCTGGCCCGGACAACCACCTCAGCCAATCATGACAAAGTGCGACTTGGGTCTCCATGAAGACCCTGTGCAGGGGGTGACTACACCCCCCCCTCACATTCAGCCCACCTAGACACCCAGGCGCCAAGAGGAGGGCTTCTCTGCAGAAGTCCGCAAAAAGACAGTGAACAAAGAAGGCAAACCTGGTTTGCCGCGCAAAGTAAAACACAAGAAGAAATGGCGACTAAACCCAACCACAGCCGAAATAAAACTTATTTGGGCAAGCGGGTTGAAGTTTGAGGCTACCACAATAGCCTGGAACAATACCACGTTTATGTAATATAATCGCGATAGAAAAGTTAGGGTAGATACCACTGCCACTAGCCAAGTCTAAATGTTAAAAGAGCAAAACAAAGCTCAGAGAGGCACAGACAAAAAGGGGTAGGAGTTAACCCTTTCCAATACTCCATGTAAGATGGGGTGTACTGGGTCTGTAGTTTTAAAGTGACTACATAAAGTTAATGGCAACTTTACATGTTTCTGGGAGACAGTGGTCAGCCCCAGAAAAATGGAGTCAGGGGGAAGTCTAAAAGACATCCCTGTGTCACTGCACTGAAGGTGCTGTGTAACACACACAAAAAGTGGGGCTCATGGAGTGGTGTGCTCCAGAGCCCAAAATCACACAAACAGTAAAAATACACATGGCAAAACCCAGGTAAGAGTGAGAAAAAAGGCTCACACTCTTACCAGGTGGAAAATTAAACTCCAGAAATCCAGCAAAGCTGCTGGGGGACTCACTAGGTGAGGGAAATTAGCCATATAAGGAAAATTCTCCCTAACACCGCCCTCACATTACAGGCTTTGCATGTCGTTGCCAAGTATGCACACTTCAAATATTGGCGCACTTTGCGTCTTTGGCGGACAATTTGCATCACTTGCTATATGCTGTTTGTTCCCACGGCGGAAACGCTCTTTCACTTGCTGGTATACATGTTATACAGATCTCGCCATTTGGATATTTCCTATTTTATGGATTTTGTTGTAGTGTGTTGTTCCGCCGTGGTTTTGTCTTGGGTGGGATTTTTGCTCTGTATGAGCTTTTCTTCTCTTCAAATGTTCCTGCAACTGTTGGGATGCATGTACAGCGTCCCAGCCAGGCAAAAAAAGCTTCAAGCTGATTCCAAGATGGCGGCTGGTGGCGGAGGACGGGTGTTAGTGTGTCTCCCCTCACTGAGCTGCAATATCAGCAAAAAATAAAGCAACGTGGCTAAGGGAGGCGAATTTCCTGTGCCATTTGAGTGTCTGGAGAAGTCAGAGGAGAGGAACGGAGCACGGAAGGCTTGTGAGGCAAATGCAAGGTGCTCTCTGCAGCCACTGGGGAAGTGGGGGACATGCAACCCCCGCGGTGAAGGAGGAGGAGCACAGATACCGAGAGGAAAAGGAGGGACAGAGCTGATCCCCCGGGCCGGAGCGCAGTGAAGGGAGCTCCCTCGCACTAGGCAGTTACGCGACCCCCAGCAGAGAACAATTAACAAGCCGGGCCGGGACCCGGCAGTAAGAGGAGGAAAAAGGAGAGGTTTGACAAGGGAGACAGCCAGGAAGAGCTCGCAGCACAACGTACCAGAGTGGAGGCAAGGAAGGACCCGGAGTGCAGCTCCTGAATACGGCTTTGCACACATAAAGGGGCCTGAGGCGAGTTGGAGAAGGAAAGGGACTGCAACCCACTACGTAGGTCGGGAACTAAGAGGACAATGCCCAGTGGGGATCGGGAAGAGGCCGGACGGCTCAAGTGAAGACATTAGGGGACTAAAAGAGGGCAGGGGAACAGGAGGCAAACAGGAAAGAGTAGAGCTAGTAAAGAGGAGGATCCATCCACAGGATACAAACGGTGCCAGGGGACGCACAGGGGTCCCGTGAGAATACATTTTAGAAGAGGCAGACTGGAGTCAAAAGCTGAAATCCCCCTTCAGAAGGAAATTGACTGACATTGAAGTGGAGCTCCAGAATAGAGGTTTGGTGAGCAAAAGGGGCCGGAGGGGAGGTGGGAAAAGTGTGAGATTATGACCCAACACACAGGTGGGCACCAAGGAGGGCATAGCCCGGAGGAGATTGGGAAGAGGCCCGCCGCCCTAGTGAAGACACCATGGGTCAACAGGGCCAGTGGTGATCGGGAAAGAGCAGAGGGAGCAGAGAGGAGGCTTGCTCTACAGGTTATAGCCTGAGCCCGGTGACGGATAGGGAGCTCCGGCAGAACAATTTGTAGATGGGACATTGTGGAAACAACTGTTAAACCCACCTAGTAGATGGATATGGTCTGGTTGGTGACAAAGGAGATGGACTGAGTGCCCAATACAGAATTTGTGTGTGGAAACTGACATTTGGTATACCTTAGAAAGAATCCAGGAGTATCCACATGTCTAAAACAAGAAGGTAGGCCACACTGGCTGCTCAGCAAACTCCTCAGACGAGACGAGTATCAAACATCTGTGGGGCTCAGAGACATCTACGCACTCTAGAAGTGGAGGGTCCCACCAAAATCCATCGCCACAGGGGAACAGAGAAGAAGGGACAATGGCAATATGTAAAGAGGATATGTAAAGTTGGTTCAAAGAATTTCAAGACCTGTTAATGGCCTCCTTTCAAAACCCAGTTCGAGACTCTGAAAGAGGAAATGAAACAGTCGGTACAAGAGCTAAAGATGGATATGAACAAGTTACAAGAGAGGGCAGATACATTGGAAAAGGTTGTTCAGAGTTTGGAGGACGATATGCAGAAGAGTGACGAAGCTTTGGAACATCTGTCTCGACTGTCACATAACTTGGCGATTCAGTGTGAGGATCTTGAAAATCGCTCATGGAGTTCGAATATCAGGATAAAGAATCTTCCAGAGTCAGTGGAGGATAAGGACTTGAAGGCAGTAATCCAATAACTGTTTGCAGGTTTATTGGCAGATAGCTCCGAAGACACAGTCCAGGTATATCGCTTACATCGAACCGGCCCACGAAGATCGGTGGAGCCAGGCTCATGACCAATGGGTGTCCTGGTGGCAATAACATTGTACGGTCAGAGAGAGCAGATTCTACACAAGGTGAGGAACCACAATTATATCCAGATCTTGCACAATTCACACTTGGAGACAAATGGGCCTGGTGGTAAGATTCTTGGCAAAAAAGCAAGTCTGTTATAAATGGACATTTCCCATTGGTTTACTCTTTTCCTGGTAAGGGCGCCAACATAGAATTCCGACCTGTGAAGAAGGTGAACTGATCTTGAATGATATGATATGATATGATATGGCATTTGTAACGCGACTATACACAAGTGTTTCAAGGCGCGAAAGTGGAAAATGCAGATAGTCGAGCTGAACAATCGAGAGGAGACAGGGCTTACAAGGAGACGTGGAAATGGAAAACCGTATTGAAGAAAGGCAAAGGGGGACACATGACATGAAGGAAGCGGCAGATCCGGATCAACAGACTCTTTGTCGATGTGAAGAAGTATAGAAGGCAAAAGAGGACAGAAGATGAACCCCGGTGAAGGGGTACGACTTATACACATTGTCATAATGATTGTGGCACGGAGGGTTTGGGAGGGGGGTGAAGCTTGGAATTCCAAGTGGGGTTTAGTATTCCCCACAATGTTATCTCTGGGATTGTATGAGGGCCAGGCGCGGCGGACATTTCGTCCGAGCGGAACTAGGAACCTGGGCCCTCCTTGGGGGGGGAGTTCTAAGTTGGCGGTTATTGTTGTTAGTGGAGGACTGGGGGGGTGAGTGGGAGAAGGAGGGGATTGCCAGAAGGGAAGAATCAAGGGCATTGGATTAAGGACAAGGGTCATTTTTGTTCCGCACACTGAAACATATGGTGTTTGGTACAGGGTATATTCAGATGGTGCAGGCAAATTATAATACACCAACTATTCGTATCGCGCTTAAAGGGACAATATCAAAGAGGGTGTCTTTGGGAAGTGGCACTAAACAGGGTTGCCCGTTGTCCCTGATACTATATGCCATATATTTAGAACCCCTATTGGCAAGGATTCGGAATGCGGACCAGACAAAAGGAATAGTAATGGCGGGAGAGGCACATAAGACAATACCGTTTGCGAATGATATGCTGGTGGCATTATCGGACCCAGGAAATTCATTGCAGGCACTCATGAAGGAATTGGAAGCTTTTGGGTTGATATCAGGGTTAAAGATTAACAGGCAGAAGTCGGATGTTTTGAATTTATCTGTAAACCCAGATGCGCTGGAGAGGTTGGGCACCCGAATGCACTTAAAGATAGCGGAAAAGAGAATTACATACCTAGGCGTAACTCTTATGAAAACATTAGGGCAATGTGCGGGGCAAATTATCCGCCACTACTCGATATGATAAAAATGGATCTCATGAAATGGAATCCCCTAACAATCTCATGGTTGGGAAGAATGACGGTGATGAAGATGGTGGTACTGCCAAGACTTCTTTATTATTTCCAGGCATTGCCTATTAGGATCCCAAAGGCCTTCTTTAGATCCCTTACTAAAACCATAGCGTCATACATAAGGAAGAAAGAAAACAGGGCGGCAATGCCCACATTAACGGCCCCAAGGAATCGAGGGGGATTAGGTTTTCCCCATTTTCATCGATATTTCCAGACAGCCAGTTCCCCTCTGGAATAGCCTCCCTGCCGCTCTCCGTCTTGAGCCTGATCTCCTTAAGTTCCGGCAACACCTTATGACATTCCTCTTCTCCACTTCCTTCTCTCTCCCGCTACCCTCTAACCTCTCTTTCCGCTCTATCCCTCTCTCCCTCCTTTTCCACAGCAGAGTACCTCAGAGTCTGCCAGGTCCCCGGCACCCTCGCCAGTCCTCCAGCACTTGCCGCAGGGCCTGCACTTGCCTTATTGCTACTACACTCGGTCAATTACCCATTGAGAATGGCATCTCTCAGCACTTACCCAATTTCTGACCAACTGGGGCGTCTGGATCCCCCCCCTGCACTTTTCCTCCTCCCCTCCCCTCTCCTGTACCGCCTGCGTACTTGCACGATCTGAAAGTACCATGCGTTGAGGTCGTCTATCTTTTCCTCCCTGTCTCCTCTCGGCGCCTCTTTGCTCTTGGAAAAACTTCAGAATCATTGTCAGACCTATTTGTTGTTATCTAAACTGTTAACTGTATTGCATGCACTTAATCTGTCTGCGGAGACTAGTTATCATTCAGATACTCAAAGACTCTGAATGACTGTTGTTTTTTCCTCCCCTGTTCCCTCCCTCCTTGAGTGCCTTGAAACACTTGCCTTGTGTATAGGCGCTTTACAATTAAACATTACCATACCTATAAAGGAATAGTTTGTGTAAAATCAACATCAAATCTGGGCCAGACAGGATATGGCGGTAGCGGGAACATCCCTCTCGGGACTCATGTGGTTCAACAAAAAACATAGCTATCCCAATATTTGGATCATTGAAACAGTCGGAGTTGGGGTGGAGGCATGGGTTCTGGCAGTGGGGCAGGGAGCCTTAACGGTGAACCCCTCCCCATTTCACCTGATGTTTGAAAATCTGGAATTTCTGACAGGATGGAAAAGTTGGCTTTTAAGGCATGGAAGGGGGCGGGATGCCTGAAGATATGGGGCATGTATCAGGGACAGACTTTAATGACCTTTGATACATGTATTGGGATATAGGGAAGACAGAAAGGGATCGGTTTAGATGCAACCAACTGAAGCATTGGCTAACCGACCTAATTATTAAAGGGGCAGCTACAAGTCAGTTGACACGATTTGAAGGGTATATAACGACCCGTACGGACTCAAGAAATTAGTGTCGAGTCTTTATAGGTACCTGAACGATCATGAAGAGGAAGTACATTGGAAATATATGATGGATCTGCAGAACCAGATGCTTAGCTTAATAGATAAAGGGCCTCATTACGACCCTGGCGGAGTGGGTTTACGCCAGCGGTATTCGCGGCGGACCCTTCCGCCCTACTACGAGTTCCCGTAGCGCCATGGAGCAGTTTCCGCCTGGTTTTTCCGGGCGGAGAAATCCATGGCGCTACGGGACCTTGTTGTTAATTACGCCACCGTATTTTACGGTGGCGTAATTAACGCCTTCCCCACTCCCATTATACCCTATGGGGCAAAAATGGGAATGGGGAAGGGTAAAATGGGGAATGGGGATTTACCGCCCCGCCAAGGTCGGAATGGGGCGGTAAATCCGCCAACCCCCATGGCGGTATCGGCAGCTTTCCGCCGTGCTCCATGGTGCATATTGCACCACGATCTCCGCCAGGGTCGTAATGAGGGCCAAAGGCAAGTTAGGAGTGTTAATGCTTTTAGATTTAAGTGCCGCCTTTGACCTGGTGGATCACCACCTTCTCATCAAGGCACTCAGAGAGAATGTGGGATGTTCAGAAGGAGCCATAGATTGGCTTCTGGCATTCCTTTCGGACCGTCAAGCCAGAGTCCATTGGGGCAGTAGCTTCTCCGATCCCTGTGATATTTTATTTGGAGTCCCACAAGGGGCCAGCCTGTCCCCAATGCTGTTTAACATATACATGCGCACTCTGTGCAGCTTACTGGTGAAGGAGGGGGTGTCGTTTACAAATTACGCAGACGACACCCAACTCATATTGGAACTGGATGGCAGCCATCATGACGCAGACAGTGACGTAAAAGCCAGGGTCTACAAGATAATTAATGCTTGGATGCAGATAGATTGGATGTGTCTGAACGACTCCAAAACTGAGCTTATGCTGTTTGGATCTAGTCGTCAGCTTGCCAACTTGGGGGCAGAGTATAAGTCATTTAAAATCAAGAACGCCACTATCCAGGTAGTCCAGAAAGTGAAGACCCTGGGAATGATGGTTAACGCAGTGGTAGACTCTCATGCTCAGACTAGCTATCTACAAAAAAACACGGCATATTACTTAAGGCTCATGAAAGCCATTAAGCCTTACCTTAATGAGGGCAACATGGCTACCATAGCCAGAGCCATTATATTATCAAGACTTGACTATGGTAATGCCCTGATGCTAGGGGCTTCCTCTAGGGATGTCTCTAGTTGTCAGGTGATTCAGAATAACGCGGTTAGGCTGGTCAAAAATTTGAGGAAAAGAGACCATGTCACTAAAGATAGAATGGCGTTACACTGGCTAAGAGTAGAGTATCGTATAAAATTTAAAGCTCTCTGCCTGGTTCATAAATGCCTTTATGGCTCTGCTCCAAAGTATTTAAAAAAGAGGTTAGTGCTTCACACCCCCAGTAGAAGTCTTCGCTCCGGGGGTAAATGCCTGTTGATCGTTCCCAAGTTCAAGCTGAAATCGGGGTTGGGCAGCTCCTTTTTGGTTCAGGCGCCCAGCTTGTGGAATAGTGTTCCGGAAACACTCAGGTCTGAAACAAACCTTCTTGCTTTCAGGAAGGGTTTGAAAACATATCTCTTCAGATGATGAACCGGTATAAGTTGGATCAGGGACATCTTCAGGGTTCAGCTTTGGACTGGCCTCTTTCTGTGTTCTATGTGTGTCTCTGTTCGTTTAAAGCGCCCTGATGCCCTTGGGCTACCGGCGCTATATAAAAATGAAATGAAATGAAATAAAAATGAAAAAAATGAAATATATGAAGAAATGGGAAAGACTCTAGGGGAGGACATCTCAAGGAGACATCGGGGTACTTGTGGGGAGCTATTCCGAAGCTAACAGGATCCTTTCAGGTGAGGCAAATGTGGTTTACAATGCCATTACATGCCCCAAAAGAATTCATGCAATATTTCCCTCGACATCGGATCAATGTTGGAGGGGATGTATGGTGGTGGGGGATTGGGCACACATTTGGTTGGACTGTGAGGTGTTGCGTCCATTCTGGGAAGGGGCAAGAAAACAGGTGACTAACATGTTCCAGGGGACGGAGTCACTGGGAAGAAGGGTATGGATGTGTGGGATGTGGGATATCGGCGTGGTTGGTGATTGCACAACAGTGGAACCAACGATAGGCACTCACAGTCCAGGACTGGCTACAGAATGTCTGGAGTTTTGTTTCATTGGAATGGATAACATATAAGATTCAGGGGAATCAGGATATTTTTAAACAAGACTGGGTACCGGTATTGACTTATTTGCAAAGTGACTACATGGTGCAATGGTGCCCGCACAAGATTAGGATAATGGACATGATTGGTGCCTAACGAAACTCGTGAAAATTAGCAGGCACAGTCTTCACTTCTGGCAAGGGGTGGGGGAGGGAATGGGGAGCGGGGCAGTTGTAAATGCATCTTTTGTAAAGTGCGAATTATTGAAAGTAATAAAAATAATTTTAAAAAAAGTTCAGGCCAAAGAAAAACCTACTAGCACGAAAAATATTGTGGGACTAAGCCAAGGTTTGTGCAGCAAAAAGTGCGTGTATTGTTTTTAGTTAGGTTTGACACATATTAGATGCTCACATATAACAACACAGAAAGAGCAACAAATGTATTACTGTTGCAGTTCCAGAGATCATAGATAGGGCTGCATTATAGGCCCAGCGTTTAGTTGATGTATTTTGAAGTCATGGACAGTAGCCAGGCACGGGAAGAGTCGATGCAGGTAGAAAATGGAGTCAGACAGGTAGGAGTGACGTCAGCGTGTTAACATGGCAGAGGTATCACCATATTGGAAGTTATATCCTGGTACACCTGGACTTGAATATAATGCAGGCCTTGATGTGGAGCTGTCACTCTGTATAGCTCAGCTCAAAAAACAAATCCCCGAGGTCAGAGGCACAGATAAACGCTAATTGTATCCAGCTGCAGAGCATGAGTAGGGCGGGAAGGAATGTGAGCTGTGGGGAGAGCTGGCAGCGATGCGCCCTCTGAAGGACAAGTTCATGAGAACAGGGCATAAGATCTTGTGATGCCAATGGGTAAGGAGGAGATTGACGGCACTACTGCCCTCTCCAAAGAGCGGTCACCCCATACGAATTACAATTAGACACACAACTAAAGCAAATAAATCCCTGAAATTCAGACTCAGAGCGGTGTCCCAGTCTCGTCATTACTGGGCACCTGAGGTTGGAAGGAGATAAGGGGGGAGACGTGTCTGGAACATTCCGTGATTTGGGATAGAAGGAGCAGAGGTGACATGGATCTGTCATCATGTCTTGACTTGCATTTAGCAACATAGATAATAATGATGTGTTATGTATATAGTGCCTATACCTAAGCGCTATACTTAGAAACATATATGCATACAAAATCACTCGACCGAAGTTGGTACTCATATATCAACCTCGGAAGGATGAAAGGCTGAGTTGGCCATATCAGGATTCGAACCTGCGACCTGCAGGTCACACACAGATCGCAGCAGCAAGCGCTCAACCCGCTGGGCTATCTTATCACTGAAAGAGCTCACATGTTGTTAGGTAGAGTAGTGAGTCTTCTTTTATCCCCCTGTAGGAATATTCATATCCTAAAACAGGGCGCTCATGCCAGCTGTGCACAATCGCATGTTGCCACCCTCACCTACTCACCTACTCCGTGTGTGTGGTAAAGGTGGCAGCTTTTTGCTCTGTGCTTTTCTCTGACCCGCTGTTGCATACCTCTCCTATGCATCTGCACATCATCACCACAACAGCACCATTTAAACCACAATGGAAAACCTGCTCACACCACAGAGAACATTTTTTCTCACCATGAAGGCGTCCCACACCAGAGGCTGTCCTCCACCATACAGATCCAGCCTATACCAGACACCATCCACCACCATCCACCACCATAGAGAATCTGCCCACACTGGAGGCAGTCCACCACCAAAGGGAACTGCACACCAGAGACCATCCACCACCACAGAGTAGGGAACCTGCCCACATCAGATGCAATCCTCCACCACGCAGAACCTGCTCACACCACAGACAATCCACCACCAAAGAAAATCAGCCCACACCAGAGGCCATCTTCCACCACAGAAATCCTGCTCACATCAGAGACAATCCTCCACCACAGAGAACCTGCCCACACCAGAGCCAATCCACCACCAAAGGGAACTGCACACCAGAGACCATCCAACACCAAAGAGAAGGGAACCTGCCCACATCAGAGACCATCCACTACCAGGGAGAAGAGATCCTGCTCACACAAGAGAACATCTTCCACCACAGAGAACCAGCCCACACCAGAGACAGTCCACCACCAAAGAGAACTGCACACCAGAGACCAACCACCACCAAAGAGAAGGGACATTCCCACATCAGAGGCAATCCTCCACCACGCAGAACCTGCTCACACCAGAGACAATCCACCACCAAAGAAAATCTGCCCACACCAGAGGCCATCTTCCACCACAGAAATCCTGCTCACCACCAAAGAGATGAAAACATGCCGATACCAGGGACCATTCTCCACTGCCAAGAAGCTGCACACACCAAAGGCCATCCTCCACCATGCAAATCCAGCCCACTCCGAACATCATTCTCCGCCATGCATTTCCTTCCCACACCAGAGATCAGCAGTAACCAATAGAACTTGTCAACACAAGAGCCCATCCTCTACCATATAGATCCTGCCTACACATGAGACAATCGTCCCCCATTCAGAACCTGTCCACATCAAACACTTTCCTATACCATAGAGTAACTGCCCACGCCAGAGACCGTCTTCCACCATAGAGTCCCTGTCCATACCAGAGACTGTGAGACCCCACAGAGAACATGTCCATACCAGAGACCACCTTTTTCCTCTGAAAACATGGTCATACCAGAGATCTTCCTCCACCACAGAAATCCTTCCCACATCGGAGGTACCAAACTCCATCACAGACAACATGCCAACAGCAGATGTCCTCCTACCCTTAAGAACCTACCCATACCACAGAGAGCAGCCTACAACATAGAGAAACCACCACCTCAGAGACCACGCAACACCACAGAGAACCTTTCCACATCACAGACCATCATCAACCACAGATGGCACATCCACATCGGAGGTACCAAACTCCATCACAGACAACATGCCAACAGCAGATGTCATCCTATCCTTAAGAACCTACCCATACCACAGAGAGCAGCCTACAACATAGAGAAACCACCACCTCAGAGACCACGCAACACCACAGAGAACCTTTCCACATCACAGACCATCATCAACCACAGATGGCACATCCACATCGGAGGTACCAAACTCCATCACAGACAACATGCCAACAGCAGATGTCCTCCTATCCTGAAGAACCTACCCATACCACAGAGAGCAGCCTACAACATAGAGAAACCACCACCTCAGAGACCACGCAACACCACAGAGAACCTTTCCACATCACAGACCATCATCAACCACAGATGGCACATCCACTTCAGAGACCATTCTCTGCAGCAGAGAACTAATCCACACCAAAGATCATCCACCACCAGAGAGAATCTGCCAACACCAATGGCCATTATCCACCACTGCAAGTGTGTCCACCTAACAGACCACCAGCTGCCAATGAAAACCTTCCAATGATCTCCCTTGCAGGGCTCCACATTTGTTCCAACGGAGGTCTCTGATTTGACCTTTGTAATTCAACCTCCTTTTCTCTTCTTCCTTACCCTTTGTCTCCTCATGCCTTATCGTTTCAGCTGAGGCCTTAGTTCTCATCTCCCGTTGGAATATACGTGCCTCTCTCTTTTCTTCTTGATCCTACGTCTCGGCTGCTATAAAAACAACCACAATTTTATTTTTGTATATTACTAAATCATTTAACAGGATTGTATGACAATGTGATTTGTATGTTTATTGCAAATCCTCCATTTGCCAATTTCCATCCTCACAAGCACTTTGAAGCAACTCAATTGCAAGACGGTGCTTATTAAACCACAATAAAACAAAAACACCAAAGGGTCCACGCTCTATTACAAATAACCTGCCACACCAGAGATAATCTAGCACACTAGAGAACCACCATACAACACCTGTGCTCACTAAAGAGACCATCCTCTACCTTAGAGGGCTTGACACACCAAATATCATATGCCGCATAGAACCTGCTCATACTACAGATCTTCATTCACCACAGATCTTGCCCTCACAAGAAACCCTTCTCTGCCATAGAGCTGCTTCCCACCCTATAGGCCACTCCCTGGCATTGATAAACTTCCAAAACTAAAGAGACTTCTCCCTCATAAAGGACATGATTACCCCATAGGCCACCCACTTCCAACACCAAGGGGACCAGCGTTCATCACTAAGGACCTGCCACAGTAGTAACAATATACCCCCATAGTGAACCAGCCCATGCCAAAGGCCATTCTCCACCATATATAGCCTGCTCACAGTAGAGAGCCTGCCACATCGGAGGTTATCCTACCACAGAAAATCGGCCCATATCAGATTCCATTCCCCACCACAGGGAACCTACCAAACCCAGAGAAGATCCTTCACTAAAGAAAACCTGCCAACACCAGCGACCATCCTTCAACATTGAGAATCTGCCCACTGTGGAGACCACTGAGCAACAATTCTCCACCATGAAGAACTAAGGCACACCAAAAAACTATCTTCCGCAATAGAGTACCTTCCCACACCAGCGACACCCCAAGGCAACCTTCAACCACAAGGAACATACCTACAATAGAGGCTGTACTCCAAAACAACGTAGAGAACCTGCCCACTGTGTAGACCACCCAGTAACGTAGAAAATACTACACACACTAAAGAGACAATCTTCAATTATGAATAACCAATCCACACCAAGACACTCTCTTCTACAACAGAGAACTTTCCCACACCAGAGACCACCAGAGAAAATGTACCCCACACCAAAGAGGCAACCGCGCACCACAATGTACATACTTACAATATAGGCTGTACTCCACCATGGAGAACCTGCTGCTACCAGACGAGATCACCCACTGCTATTATGAACATGTCAACACCAAAGCAACGTTCATCCCTCACAAAGAACCTGCCATGCCAGGGACAGTCCACCGCCACAAAGCAGCAGCCCAACAAAGGTACCATTCTCCACCATACAAAACCTGTATGCACTAGAGAGTCCATCCTCCCCTAACCAAATACCATCTTATGTTGTACCATAGAGAACCTGGTCAGATCAGAGACAATCCACCACCATGGGGAACTCACCCAGACCAGAGGCCATTCGCCACCACAGAGAGAACCTGCCAGGACTAGAGACCATTCTCCACCATAGAAGACCTGACTACCCCAGACATCACCCACTGCCGTTGTGAGCATTCCAATGCCAAAGCAGAACCTACCACACCAGGGACAGACCACCACCACGAAGCACCAGTCCAAAAAGGGACCATTACCCACTGTGCAAAGCCTGTCTACACTACGGACAGTGTAGACAGGCTCCTCACCTGTACTCTCAATTAACTATTCCTGTGAAGCAAATACTCATCTACCTTGTACTGCATAAACAATCAGTCTGCACTAATGTTTATCACAATCAACTTGCATTGATGTACCTTATCTGCCAGCTGTGCTTAGCCTGTAATTGTATAGCCTCGCACTAACTTCCTCTGATCCTTTGCTAGCCCATCGTCCCCAGACAGCGCTGTGCGTTGTATCACCTCCATAGAGCAAACATGGCCTCTAAATGTACCCTGTGTCATAGATAGAGCTACTTGTCAGATACTGGCCCAGGCTGAAGGAGAACCGAAATTGAGGGTCCTCGATCCCATTCCAGGGGATGTATGGGTGGAATATATATATCAAATAAATTCTACAAAGAGAACATTGATTTCCAGCCGTGGTTTAGTGGGTGTAAGGACATGGCCCCTCCCCCTGAGCTATAAGATCATAAAGCAATCTATTATGAATCTAAAATCATCTAATGCCC
Organism: Ambystoma mexicanum; assembly: GCF_040938575.1. Classification (NCBI taxonomy): domain Eukaryota; kingdom Metazoa; phylum Chordata; class Amphibia; order Caudata; family Ambystomatidae; genus Ambystoma; species Ambystoma mexicanum. The sequence continues at coordinate 1,524,260,282 of NC_090922.1, read as the reverse complement.
CGGGCGCCCCAAATGGGCCAGCTAATGCAGTCCTGAAGAAAGACCCACATAATTGGGCCCAACTACTGCTTACTCTGTTCTCCAGAATATGCAGAACTTGCCAGATACCGACCTCCTGGAAGAAATATATATTAATTCCAGTACATAAAAAAGGGGAGCGGACTAAACCAGCTAATTATCGACAACTGTCTATGATGGATGTCACTAGTAAAATGTTCAACACCTTGGTACTTAAGGAAATAGAAAAGTGGGTTACGGATAACCATATCCTTAATTATGCACAAACGGGCTTCAGACCGGGGTCTAGTACTACTCATAACATCAGGGTACTTGACCTACTAATTAATAACACCACGAGTATCAAAGACGCTACGTTATACATCGCTTTTGTAGATTTTAGTAGCGCTTTTGACCTAGTAAGGAGGAATACCCTATGGACTAAATTAAAGGCTATGGATTGCCCGAAGTGGATCCTAAACATACTAATAGCCCTGCACAGTAATACCTCTACTAGGGTCCGCCTAAATGACCAAGGCGATGTAACTGATCAAATCATCATCAATATGGGGGTAAAGCAGGGCTGTGTAACTGCGCCAATGCTATACAACATATATATAGCTGACCTATTGGATCGTATGGCACTAAAATCTAATTTTCCCCCTATTAGGGAAGATCCCCATAATAGGTATGCTGTATGCGGATGATTTGATCGTTTTGGACCGTACGATGGCCGGTATAAAGAACATGTTGAATTAATTGGTAGATTATTCAACACAGATAGGACTGGTAATCAATGTGGAGAAAACAAAAATAATGACAATAGCTCGTAAGGGACCTGGCCGTACTGGGATAGATACAAAGGTAGGAACAATTGAGGTGGTAGAGCAATACCCTTACTTAGGACTAGATTTTAGAGCACCTACAGATTATGACGCCATAAAAAAACATAAGATACGAAGAGCAAAATTACTCACCCTTCAGGCTTGTAAATTTGCAAAGGGCACTGTGGGTTTCAGTATGGCTGGTATATTGAAACTTTACCAACAATGTTTTGTACCCGCCGTATTATATGGCTTGGAGGCATTGGCTATACAAGAGCTTACATGGCTAAACATTTTGGAAGGCCATTATTGGCGTATGGTGCTTGGCTTGGGTCCCTCGTGTTTGATTCAATATCTTCGACTAGAATTGGGCCTCACCTCCCTGAGAGGTAGGGCACTTCGCGCCCGGGGTGCCTTTTATCTGAATTCTCGGGCAGAGCCACGCTGTAAATTAGTCTGGCAGGGAAAAATTATGAGGTTGAAAAACATCCACGTGTCCTGAATTATAAAGAGTTGAATGAATCACTCTTTAAGGAGATTGATTGGCCCTATGAAAAATTGAGCAATTTACCTTAAATCCACCAAAAAAAAAGGCATTTGAGGACAAGTTGAACAAGTGGGACTGGTGTGCGAACTCAGACCACTTGTCCAAATTGAAAAGATATGAGGTTGTCAGGTATGTCTCACATAGATATTTAAAACCACAGCCCTATCTGTTATTAAGCCCGGCCCCCGATGTAAGGCATTTCCTACTAAAATTGAGAACCAACCAGCTTCCGGTTCTCACTATTACAGGCCCTCGATTGAAGATCCCCCGGGAGGCCAAGCTATGTCGTATCTGCCAGGGGGCAGGAACGCTGGAAACGGCTAGACATGTACTAACACTTTGTCCAAAAATAGGCCCTATATATCTGAACGCATATGAAAAATGGGTTCATAATTATGAGGCAATTAAGGAGGTTGATTTTTGGTATGCGTGTCTGAACAATGAATCACTTGGTTTACAGCTTGCACTTTTTAGGGTATGGTCACAAATCATGCCACTGCCTGAGGTATTATAGTATTATCGGTAATCATGCCACTGCCTGAGGTATTATAGTATTATCGGTATTAATATATCATCATTCTCCCTCCCTTTAATTACCCAGGTATGATTATACAGAGTTTTTAGAATTTAGAGTCTTAGCATTTAAAAGTACCAGAATTGTTGGAATTTATATATATTTTTGGTGTTAAACCGCATTTTTCTATTGAATTGTACTGTATTGTAGTATGTCTCTGTGTTGCACTATATTTATATATATATATATATATTTTATATTTATATTTTGTATTTTGCATATATATATATATATATATATATATATATATATATAGGATACATTACTCACCGTAATCGTATTTCTGATGCTTGTATCTGCTTAGATTCACATGCTGTGCATAGGCCGACATCTAGTGGAAGCTGCGGAGTATTACAGTTTGTTTTTCGAAACTCGAAAATGGGCGTCGACACAGGCGTGCCAGTAATACTATCCCTAGTGTGACGTCCACTGTACCCAAGATCCCTCACGCGTCTAGGATCCTCAGATTGTATTTTTTCTGACATGAGGAAGCATGAGGAGTAGCGTGAGTACAGATAATCCAAGCAGATAGACAGAAAGGTAAGACTACAAGCAATCATGCGCCTTCTCTCGGAGGGGAGGAAGGGTGGGTCGCATGTGAATCTAAGCAGATACAAGCATCAGAAATACGATTACGGTGAGTAATGTATCCCTTCTGAGGCTTGTGGAATCTGCTTAGATCACATGCTGTGCATAGATTAGCGAGCAGTACCAGAAGAAGGAGGTGGGATGTGAGAAGGGTCATGAGCAAACAGGTGTCTTAGAACCGCTTGTCCCACTTGTGTATCTGTCTTGGAATGAGTGTCAATGCAGTAATGCTGAGTAAAAGTGTGAATAGAGCTCCAAGTAGCTGCTTTGCAAATGGTGTCGAGGGGAACATTTGCAATGAAAGCCAGAGTGGCCCCAATGCCTCTAGTAGAGTGGGCTCTTGGCGTAAAAGGCAGAGTCTTTTCAGAAAGAGAGTAACACAGCTGTATACAGTTGATAATCCACTTTGAGATAGCGCCTTTAGAGACGCGAGCTCCCTCTCTGCCTGTAGCTACGGAGACAAACAGTTGATCTGTTTTCCTTAGCGGTCTGGTTTTATTTACATAGTAGAGGACCGCCCTACGCACATCTAGGGTGTGTAGTTTCACCTCAGCCGAGCTTTGCGGGTTCTGGAAGAAAGCCGGAAGCTCGATGGACTGGTTTACATGGAACTTTGATATAAATTTAGGTGAGAACCTAGGGTGTGTGCGTAAAACCAGTTTGTCCTTGTGGATAGTAAAGAAAGGATCCTGCACTGACAGAGCCTGAATTTCACTGACCCTTCTTATGGAGGTAATGGCTACTAAGAAGGCCGTTTTATAAGTCAGGTGTTTGAGACTACTTTTATGCATGGGTTCGAAAGGGGGGCCCATGAGCTTAGCTAGCACCACATTAAGGTCCCATCCTGGCGGTGGGTTCGAAATAGGAGGGTGAAGTCTCTTTACTCCTTCCATGAAGGCTTTAACTACTGGTACTTTCCACCACGACACCTTGTTATGGGATGTGGTGTAAGCCGAGAGGGCTGCCAGGTGTACTTTCAGAGAGTTAAAAACCAATCCTGCATCCAGCAGGTGGAGCATGTATGTCACAACGTTGGAAGGAGTGCAATCAACTGGGTTGATTTGTTTATTCTGGCACCAAATAACGAATCTCTTCCACTTGTCAAAATAACAGTGCCTTGTGTTTGGTTTCCTGGATTCTTTTAGGATGTCCATACACCTTTGTGGTAAATTGAGATGGCCAAACTCTATGACCTCAGGAGCCATGCTGCCAGGTTCATTGAGTTGGGTTCCTGGTGCACTGTTTGACCTTGTTGCTGGGACAGTAGGTTGTACCAGGCTGGGAGTTTGATGGGCTCGCACACCGCCATCTTGCGTAGGTGTGGAAAACATGGTTGTCTCGCCCACATGGGAGCAACTAGGATGAGCGTCATCGATTCCTTGTTCATCTTGTACACCACCTTCCTGATGAGAGGAGTTGGTGGAAAAGCGTATGCAAACATCCCTGACCAGTTCATCCACAGGGCGTTCCCTTGGGAGTCTGGCTGGGGGAACCTGGATGCAAATCATGGGCATTGTTTGTTTTCGCTTGTGGCGAATAGGTCTATAGTGGGGAAACCCCACTGAGAGAAGAGATCTTCTACGATATCTCTGTGAAGGACCCATTCGTGTTCCTCTGGAAGGGAGTCTCTGCTTAGGGCATCCGCTAGGGAATTGAGCTCCCCTGGAACATGTTGTGATGACAGGAAGATGTTCCGTCTGAGTGCCCATATCCAGATTTTCTGGGCAAGCTTGGACAGATTTGGCGAACGAGTCCCTCCTTGTTTGTTCAAATAGAACATGGCTGTCGTGCTGTCCGTCCGGATCTGCACCGACAAGTTTAGCAGATGGAGCTCGAACGCCCGAAGCGCTCGGAATACTGCCAGAAGCTCTAGCAGGTTGATGTGGTTCTTGGCTACTGAGTGAGACCAGAGACCCTGAGCTGTGTGGTGGAGATGGTGAGCTCCCCACCCAGTCAGGCATGCATCTGTAGTCACCACTGCCTGTACTTCGGGATCGTAAAAGGGTTTTCCCCTTGCGAGATTCTCTCTCGTCCACCAGTGTAAGCTCTGTACGAGTGTTGGCGAAACGACCACTAGATCGTCCCACTGACCACTTGCCTGAGACCACTGTTTCGCCAACCATTCCTGCATGGGACGCATGCGCAGACGCGCATGGGGGACCAGGTAAATGCAAGACGCCATCATGCCCAGTAACCGCATTGCTTTGCGTACCGTTATTTGTTGACCTGACTGATAATGTGGAATTTGCAGTAGTATATTCTGAATTCTCTCTTCCGAAGGGAAGGTCAACCCTTTTTGAGAATCTAGGATTGCTCCTAGGAACTGTTTTGAGGTGCTTGGCACCAGACTTGACTTCTTCTCGTTGATAGAGAAGCCTAATTCGTGGAGGAGGTCGATAGTCCTCTGAATGTTTGACCTGCAAATTCCTGGGGTTTCCCCCGTTATGAGCCAGTCGTCCAGATAAGGGTAAACTGGGATTGCCTCCCTGCGTAGGTGTGCAGCAGCCACGGCCAGTACCTTGGTGAACACCCTTGGTGCTGAAGCTATCCCGAAGGGCAGTACCTTGAATTGGTAGTGGCGACTGTCCACCTTGAAGCGCAAGTATTTTCTGTGGGCTGGGAGCATGGAGATATGAAAATAAGCATCTTTCATATCCAAGGTTGCCATGTAATCCCCCTTTTTTAGGAGGGGGATTACCTCTTGTAGCGTGGTCATACGGAATTTTTGGGGCTTGACATACTTGTTGGCAGGCCGTAAGTCCAATACTGGGCGCATTGTTAAATCTTTCTTTGGCACAAGGAAGTAAGTTGAATAGATACCCTTGTTTACCTGGTGTCCTGGGACGAGTTCTATCGCGTCCTTTTCTAGCAGAATGGCGATCTCCTCGAGAAGGATCTTCTGATGTTCTAAGGAGTGTACTCTTTGTCGTGGAGGGTGGTTCCGGGGACGCTGCAGTAATTCTATACAATATCCTGTGGACACTGTTGACAGCACCCATCTGTCTGAGGTGATCCCTTCCCAAGCCTGGGTGAAGTTGGAAATGCGTTCCCCTACTGGGGTTGCGTGAGAAGGGACCCTGAACTGAGCGTCACTGCTTTGGTGGAGGCGTGCCACCTCCCTTGTTGGGGCTGCCTCTGCCTCTTCCACAACCTCTTTTGTTACCCTTGCTGTAACTCTGGGTAGACTGCTGGTTGTTGTTCCATTGTGTACCCTGTCCTTGGGCATAGTTGCCTCTTTGTGAATTTTGGCCGCGTGGGCGACGAAAATTACTGTTCCCCCTCTGATTAGGGGGTTTGTTGGTAAGCTGGCCAAGGGATTTGAGAGTCTCGTACTCGTCCTTGGCATTCTTAAGTGCGTCTTCGACCGCTTTCCCAAACAATAGATCGGGTTCCACCGGCTTGTCTATTAATGAAGCCTGTGTTTCTGTTTTGAACCCCGACTGCCGTAACCACGCATGTCTCTTGATAACAGTACTTTCTGCTATCAATCTTCCTGCGTTGTCCGCGGCGTCGAAAGTTGCTTTTAATATGCAACCAGACACGGCTCTCCCTTCTGCCGAGATCCGAGCCAACTGGCCTTTTAACGGTTCAGGAGCAGAGGCTATGAGCGCCGCGACCTCTTCCCATTGATGGCAGTTGTAACTTGCCAATAGGGTGGTGGAGTTTGCAATCCTTGCTTGGTAGGCGGACGTTGAGGCTACCTTCCTGCCAAACCCGTATAGTCTTTTGCTCTCCTTGTCGGGAGGAGCTTCTGATGACGATAAGGGTGTCCCAGCCCTCTTCCGAGTGTTGGTAACCACTAGGGAGTCTGGTTTAAGCTGTCCTCTTATGTAAAGAGGGTCAGACTGGGCTGCCCGAAAAAGTTTTTCGACTCTGGGGTTGACGGCTCTGGTGAGGTTTGGATTCACCAGGGATGGATCTATTCTACGTTGGATGGATTTAAGGATAGGGATGGTTTGAGCGACCGGCCTCCTTTCTCCCACCAACTCTTCTGCGAAGTCACTTTCCTCCTGTACACCGTGGGTGTCGATGTGAAAATGTTGTGCCGCGCGAGCGAGAACTTCATTAAGGAGGGGCTGGTTATCAACTGGCGAGTCGGTAACTGGGGCTTCGCTTTCTACCGGGGAATCTACTCTGTAAATTTCCTGCTCGTCTTCTACCTCCTCCAGGTCCTCATCATCCGCATAGTATTCAGTCCCGGTTTGTTCCTCCATAATTGTAAACTCCTGGTCCCCTTCAGGGAAGGGCTGTCCTTGGTAACTGGGGTGTGGAGTAGAGTATGGAGTAGAGTAAGGCTGAACCTCGAAGGGTTCAGATCTTTCGAACCGGGCCTTTTTACTTACGGGGATAGGATCAGAGGAGCCTGAGGGTGTGGCCCTTTGAGGGTCATACGAAAGGTAATGTTCTGGGTTCTTGTCATAAAAATCAGCTAAGGAAGACATCCTTGACATGACCCTGTCTATGTCTTTACTGGACCATTCTTTGGAACAGGGTATGGCTTTAGTAGGCAACTTAGAGGACTTATCAAGGGTAGCCTTGCTGGATGTTGATGTCCCAGTAGATTTATGTTTGACTGTCTGCTTAGGGTGGAAGGATGGTCTTACAGGAGTGGAAGGCTGTGCTTTCCGCTGTTTCCCCCCCTCCCCGTGCGTGGAAAAATGTTTTCCCTGCCCCTTGGAGGCCTCAGAGACTTTCGACGCCTGGCGTCGAGGGTCGGGAGAGGCACCTTGTTTTGAGCGTGGGGCCTCGCTGGTGTTAACTGCGGCCTCGGTCTCCTGGAGCGCGGCCTGGGGGTGGAAGTCGTCTTCGTCTTCCGACGATCGAACTTCCGTTAATCTAGGGAGCGAGGCACTACTGGCAAGAGTGGAAGATTGCCTTGCGTCATGCGGCGATCTCGATCGAGAGCGCCCAGAGGACACCGAGTTGGACCGTTCTATCTGTGCCTCTTTCCGAGAAGTCGACGTCGTCGAGGTTCGGTTGGACTTAGTGTGCTTAGTGTGTGTAGGGTGTGTAGCGCTTGCGTCGCCGGGGGTCTTCCCCATAGCCGCCCTGCCGGACAACCTTCCGAGGTCGGGGACCTGCGCTCGGCAGTCTTTCGACGCCGTAATGCCCTCGCCGTCCGAAAGTACGGCGTCGCTGCCATCGCTGAAGGCGCCCTCCGCTGCCATGGCTGCCTGCCTGGCGTGGTGGTTCCAACGCTTTGTCGAACGGTCCTTAAGTGTCTTAGGCTTAAACCTACTACACGCTCTGCAGTTCGCTTCGGGGTGGTCCCTCGGCAAGCAGAGATTGCACGTGGCGTGCCTGTCGACCCAAGGGTATTTGCGGTTGCACTTGGGGCAGAATTGGAAAGGGATACCCTCCATACGCACCTTGAGGCAGCGGGCTGGTAAGTGTAGGAAATATATAAGGTGTACCTATATACTAAGAGTGAAGAGTATGTACCACCCCCCACTCTCCCTACTTGCAGGGCCGAGGCCAGCGGCCTACTAGGCCCGGGCCGAGGCCAGCGGCCTTCCGAGGCCCAGATCCGTCGTGCAGCAGCCGACGGTCGATGTCTTCTCCAGCCGTCGTCGAGTGTCGAGGGTCGACGTTGGGGTGGGGAAGGATGTCAATAAATAATTTTACTTCAATAATTAGCAAAAGTATGGCTAAGGCCAGGGAACTCCGCAAGATGCTTCCGACCAGTATGGCGGAAAAAAACAATCTGAGGATCCTAGACGCGTGAGGGATCTTGGGTACAGTGGACGTCACACTAGGGATAGTATTACTGGCACGCCTGTGTCGACGCCCATTTTCGAGTTTCGAAAAACAAACTGTAATACTCCGCAGCTTCCACTAGATGTCGGCCTATGCACAGCATGTGATCTAAGCAGATTCCACAAGCCTCAGAAATATATATATATGGATATTAATGATTGTGTGTTTAACATGTGTTGTGTAAAATCCTGTTCTTGGATTATATCACAATAAAATATTTATTATGGGCGTGGCTACGAGAGCCATGTAGGAGGACGCGTTCCAGCGGAGCTCCCGAGATCCTGAACAGATCCGGGCAAATTAGTGCGGTGTGACTGCTTATTGAATACCGACGATACGCATGCCAGCGTGTGAAAGTGCTACCTATGCACTGTGAACTTTTGAAGGACATAGTAGCTACGGCGGCGAAGATTGGAGAAGAAAAGTCGAGAGACGTTGAGGACAAAGGGCGACTCAAAATGGCCGACATAGGCCTGAGACGGAATAGAAAAGAGTAGCGGGAAGACCTAACCAGGCCAGCGTGCAGTGCGCCCACTCATCATTCGGAAGACCTGCACATCCCCAGAACCATGTCAAGTAAGGCAGTGCGACCCAAGGCGAAACAACCCACGCTGGACGACTTCACTAAGACGTCCCCGGGCCCGGACGCCACCAAGAATAAAGATGCATCGGCCGTGGGTGGCGCGACGCCTTCGGGCTCTAATCAAGAAATCCTGGCGGCGATTGCGGACCTGAGAGCAGCCTGGGAGTCGAAATTAGAACTGGCTGTCTCTGAATTAAAAACGGCATTGGACCTCAAAGTTGGGGAGGTCCAGGAGGACGTCAATCTGCTGAGACAGGACGTTAGGGTTCTGGCAGAGCGCACAGAGTCCCTGGAAAAAGAAGTTGGCCCGAATACGGCGGACTGCGCCACCCACAAGGCAAAACTGCACGCCCTAATTCAAAGGGTGGGCAACTTGGAAAGTAGAGCGGAGGAGGCGGAAGGACGAGCCCGTCGCAACAATATCCGCATTGTGGGCCTACCGGAGGGGACGGAGGGCCGTGACCCTACTGACTTTGTTGAGACCATGTTACTGCTGGAGATACCCGGAGGGGTCTTATCCCAAGGCTTCGCAGTGGAAAGAGCGCATAGAGCCTTAACGAGGAGGCCGCCTCCCGGAAACCCGCCTAGACCCATCATTGCCAAAATTCTTAACTACCGCGATCGGGAAAGAATATTGGAACATTTTCAAAAAGGAGGCACGATCAAGAGAGGAGCAGCAAACATCACGGCGTATCCGGATTACACTCTAGTTGTGCAGCGGAGCCGCATGAATTTTGGGACTGTGAAACGGAGGCTGAGGGAGGCAGGTTATAAATATATGTTGCTTTACCCTGCAAAACTGAAGGTTATACAGGCGCATAAAACTTTATTTTTCGAGACCCCAGAGGACGCCATGGAGTGGCTCGACACACAGGGGTGCCCCCAGGAATCGGCGGACCGGCCCCAGAAGGACTCGGAGGAGCTGCGGAAGGCGTAAAATGGCGTCGCAAGATGGCGCGACTCATGGACTTTGAGACTTGATTATAGTCGGTTCGGAACCTTCGGTATGGAAGGTCAGTTGGTTGTACTGTTTGTCGCAAACACTGGGATTATTATCGAACCGGAGCCCCATGGAGCGATACTCTTTCCCCACAATAGCTTAGGTTAGGTGGCCATTAGGGCGACCTCACCCTACTGGGCTCCGTGCACTGATCGGTGATTGCGGAACTAGATGTGGGGGTGCCTGAGCTCTGTTGTTGAAGCTTGGCAACAGTTGGGGTGTGTGGTGTTGGGGGGAGGGCGGGTGAGGGAGGGGAAAGGGAGTTGGGGTTTGGTTGTGTGTGTAGTTAGTTGGGGAATGAGCTTATTCGCGGAGTGGCTGCAGTGGGACGCCTTCTGTGTCATGCGAACTGCTGGAGGTTCCTGCAAATGGGGTGGGAAGACACATAATTGCCATGGGTGACCTTAAGATTGCCACCTGGAACGTCCGCGGACTCAATAATTACCTGAAAAGAAATAAAGTCATGTTGTATCTTAAACGACAGAAGATCGACATTGCCCTGCTACAAGAAACGCAGCTGACCCAACATAAACTAGACCTTGTAAAGAAAAAATGGGGAGGCACGGTGGTGGGCTCCCCGTACTCGGCCTATGCCAGGGGTGTGCTGATCTGGGTGGCCCCGCATGTCCCACTCAGAATTGTACGAGAGGAGGTAGATACGGAGGGTAGGCTGGTAATACTAAGGGCACTGATTGAGAACAGAGGACTGAGTATTATTAATACATATGCCCCCAACCAGAATACTGCTATATACTTCAGGACTTTATGTACACGCCTGGGCCCGTGCGCAGAGGAACCGATTATCTGGGGGGGGACTTCAACTGTGTTCTTGACCCCAAGATAGATAGGTCCGACAGTAAAGTGGACAGGCCCACCCCGGCGGCTAGGGCTTTACGGGTACTATTGGACGATTTTGGACTAGAAGATGTCTGGAGATTGAAACACCCCACTGCCTTGCAGTACTCTCATTATTCGGCCCCTCAACAGTTGCATACGAGACTAGACTATTTCTTTGCCACGCCAGAAGTGGCGATAGCAACTACTCAGATTGAATACAGAGCGAAGGTCCTGTCGGACCATTCGCCCTTGGTGATGGCCTGGCAATATGGCCGCCCCAGAGGGCGGATACCAACATGGCGCCTTCGGGCGGAGGCGCTCAGAGACCCGGTCTTCAGAGAGGATATTAGAGAGGCGATTATAAGGTACTTTGAGGAGAACACGGGCAGTGTAGATTCGGCTAGTACACTTTGGGAGGCCTTCAAGGTGGTATTGAGGGGCGACGCTATTTCCAAATCAAAGGGCCTTCAGGGGGGGGTTCTAGCTGAGCTAGAGAAAGTGGAGAAAGAATTGGAGCGTGAATGTACCAGAGCGGGGGGACACACAGACCTAGTACTCGAATTACAGCAACGATGCTCGGAGCTTTGGGAGCGGCTTTGTGACCTCAACTACAGGAAATACGTGGAGAGGCAGCATGCAGGCGGTGACAAAACTGGTCGCCTACTGGCATGGCTTTATAAGAGGGAAACCCCTAGGGCCCCGATCATGATGATAGAAAGGGAAAATGGGGAGGAGGCTCACACTCAGGAAGAGGTTAACGCTGCTTTCTTAGATTATTATAAAGCGCTGTATGAGGACAAAGGGGAAGACAATCTGGATAAAATCAGGGACACACTGGAAGATATGGAATTGCCTAGAATTAGTGCAGAGGAAAGGGAGGAGTTAGATGGTCCCATTACGCTAGATGAACTGGAAGAGGTGGTGAAACGGCTGCCTACTTGCAAGACCCCGGGCACTGATGGACTCCCGAGTGAGTTCTACAAAACATATAGCGCAGAGATACTTCCCCCTATGCTGGAGATGTATAATGAATCATTTGAGGGAGGCCGATTGCCGGACACGCTCAGAGAGGCGCTGATCGTGCCGCTACCCAAACCTAACAAGCCGAGACAACACTGTGGGTCATACAGACCGCTGTCGATGTTGAACCAAGACAGTAAGATCCTGACAGCGGTCCTGGCGGACAGGCTACGCAAGGTCATTGGCAGACTGATACACTCGGACCAGACAGGTTATGTCCCTGGCAGGAATATAACCCATAATCATAGGCGGCTCCACCGGGTGATCGAAGAAGGGAACAGAAGAGATGAGGAAATGGCAGTGATCTCCTTAGACACAGTCAAGGCATTTGATTCGGTGAGGTGGCCGTGGCTGTTCGCGGTCCTGGGGGAATACGGGTTCGGGCCAGGCTATATCAGATGGGCGAGGCTGCTGTATAGCCAGCCAACGGCTAGGGTGCGCACGGGTCGGTGATATCCGATAAGTGGCGCCTAGGTAGGGGTACTAGGCAGGGATGTCCTTGGTCCCCGATGTTATACATATTGGCCCTGGAACCCTTAGCGGTATATCTTAGACAGCAATATGACCTGGTGGGCATCGAGGTGGGAGGAGAGAGCCACTTGATATCCCTATATGCCGATGACTTGCTGCTGTACCTAAAATATCCGGAGGAGAACCTCCAGTATGTTTTGGAGGTCATGCAGAAGTATGCCGAATTGTCCGGCATAGCGGTTAATCCCGGCAAGTCGAGCATGTTCCCCCTAGGGTATTATTCGAGGGTCCCCACGGAACGCTTACCGGTATTACCCGTGCCTTGGGCAACCGAGTCCTTCCGATACCTCGGAATAGACATATATCATACTGTGGTAAACGAACATCTGCACAATACTGCAGTTGCTGTGGATAAAATCCTGGCGTCCATGCGATTTTGGGAGAAGCTGCCGCTGGCGATGATAGGGCGGGGGGCGTTGCTTAAAATGGTTGTCCTGCCTAGACTGTTGCATTTCTTCAACAACATACCATACTTAATACCTAGGAAGTTCTTTACCAAACTCAACAGTATGTGCAGGGACTTCCTATGGCACGGCACTCGCAACCGAGTGGCACTGTGGAAGCTGCAAAACTTTTACGATAAAGGAGGGATCAAATTACCACATTTTGAGGCCTATTATGTAGCGAGCCAATTGCAATATGTTACACAGTGGCTCTCTGATGAGGAATCTCCCGAGTCTAGGTTGGTTGGGACAGATTGCACCCCGTTTTATTTGAAGGAGATCATCTGGGTCCCTAGACAGGACTTAAATCTTCGCCCTGGCATGCTGTTACTTGGGTGGAGAATGTGGCGTAGAGCATGTCAGCTACTGGAAAGCCTAGACCCGTGTTCGCCACAAGTGCCACTGGTCGCCTTGACTGCGGGGGATAGGCAACTTAGGAAAATGATCAGAATATACTGGGAATCGGTTGGGTTGGCCACGTTAGGAGATATATGGCAGGATGGGGCCATCAAGGATTTTGCAGACCTAGAAGAGGAGACTGGGTTACATGGGGGCCAATACGTTACATACCTCAGGTTGGTACGGATTATCCGAAAATCTTGGCCTGAGACGGTGTTAGCGGAGGATCCGGACGCCCTGATTGACACGATATATGATATATCAGAGGGCGGACACGAGATTTCCAGATTGTATGAGGTGGTGATGTCCCGGGTGGGAAAGGACCTGATGGATTTGAGACTAGAATGGGAAACGGAGGTGGGGACTCAGATGACCGATGGAATGTGGGAACGGGCTATGGGATATCATAAAAAAGTGTCCAGAAATGCTAGGTTACAGCAAATCCAACTATATATCACGCACAGAGCGTACATGACCCCCAAAAGGATAGCTAAGTTTGCGAACACAGGCAGACAAGCATGTCCGAAATGTAACGAGGAGGACGCGGACATGACGCATATGTTCTGGTCCTGCCCAGTAATCGAAGTCTTCTGGGGAGAAGTGTCACAGAAGTTAGCAGACAAAGGGGTCCCGATAAGCATTGACACGGCCTGGGCTTGCCTCCTAGGGGGGTTCCCCAGACCGAAGAACACCAGACATCTGGGGAAACTGAGAGACCTAGCGTATATACTCGCTAAGAGGAGGATAGCCATGAACTGGAAGCAATGCTACAAACCCAGGATAGAGATGTGGTGGAGGGATCTGCAAAAATGGGCAGAAGCTGAAACCATGGTCTGGCAAGAGGCATGCAGTAAATGCGGGGAGGAGGATGTGGGCAACCTAGTAGCCTGGAGGTTGTTAGTTACTGGTCTGTTTGGGGTGCAATGGGAACCTACTGCCTCGGAGGAGGAAGACACCCGGCCACTCCAGGTCGATACAGAACTACCCTGTCGATAAGCTCTTGGGGGGGAGGGGGGGAGTGCAGTGTTGTGTTTTCTTAAGTGTCAATTGTCCTATTGTACATAATGCCACAAGTTTGTTTTGTACTGTTTCATTTAAAATAAAATAAAAAATATATTTAAAAAAATATATATATATTTATTATAGAGCTACTTGTTACCTGTATTCTTTCCTTACCAAGCCTGCTTTTGCCTTGCTATGGAATACTGAACTACTACAGTTTTTTTATATGCTCCTTGACCTGTGTCCCATATCACACTGCTTATCCAATCCTACTGCTTGCAGTTCTCCACTACACACTACACACACCATGCTGCCTAAAGCCACACACAAGACCCTCTCCAAGACCTCCAGCCTTCACCTTCCCTTTATTATCACAGTGTGTGCCCTCATACCCACTCTCTCCACACCTGAACCTACTGCATCATATACTAATTCCTCTGATATGCAACCACCGCTGTACTACACCACTCCAGCGCCCTTTTCACACGCCACCATGCACACTCACACCACTAACCAACAGCCCTACTACTCGCATGCTGCTACATCATGTCCACCTCCTTGCCTCCCCACTACAGGTAGCAGACTCACCAGACTCAGAGCCCGAACCCTACCACGTGAATTCAGCTGCCTTCTTACACCCACATAATCTCGCAATCTTCACCTAGGCTCCCGCTCCACTCGCACGTACACCACACACCCAGAAGGCTCTCGCGTACCCAAATTCACACCCACGCCTCCACAAATGACATTTATTCTGAGTGCACCCTCCACTACAGTCTCAGCTAGCATCCCTACCACCAAAACTACATCAACACCACATATTAAATGTGCCCTCTTAAACGTTCGCTCTCTCCTTGCCCATGCCTTAGAAATACACAATCTCCTATTCAGTCACAACCTTGACCTACTGGCCATCACAAAAACCTAGCTACATGAAGCATCTGGCTCTGCCGTCGCTCTTGCTCTCCCACCAGATTACACCATCTTCAGACAGGATAGACCAGCTCGCCTAGGAGGCGGAGTAGCCCTCCTTTTCAAAGAAACCCTCTCCATCAGATCTATCGGTCACCCATGGGCTAGCAACTCAAACATTCTATTGGTTAAGCTTGCACTGTCCCGAATAACACTATCAACATACACATACTATATCACCCCCCTCGCCTCACATCAGACTTTCAGGGACATCTCATCCATCTACTCAACAACAACATCAAAGGCTCCACCAAGACACTACTTCTTGGTGACTTAAACCTAGGATTCAAGGACCCCAAAGACAAAGCTGCCGCCACCGTAGCTAAGGATCTTAATGATTTAGGATTCACACAAAAAGTCTAAAGTCTGACTCACACCAAAGGCTGCACTCTGGATTGGGTCGCTGACCACAACTGCCTCAGCAATATCACCTCTAACTCAGCTCTACCTTGCACCGATCACAATTGTATAGAATTTTCCCTACCCATCACCTCTAGCTCCAAAACCCTCACTCCTGCTCCGCCTACACAAGTGATAAGTTCCAAAAACCTCAATGGGGACAACCTTCGCCCCTACCTGAATGTCCCGATGCTTGCCCCCCCCTTTTCCAGTGATCCCAACACTCTAGCAGATATCTATAAAGACACGCTTACTAAAGCCATCAACTCCATAGCGCCACTTGAATGTAAAAAAGAAAAAAAGTCTTTACATGCCAACTCCTGGTTCACTGAAGAACTGCAGTCCCTTCGTTCCTGCAAAAGGTAGGCCCCAAAAAACTGGCAAGCCAACCCCAGCGACAATACTAAGAATTGTTTTACCTCGATCTCCAGCCAATACAAAGATGCTATCACTAAAGCTAAGGCCAACTCCTTCAACGTCCGAATCTCAAATGCCAGCTCACAATCCAAGGAAATCTTTGCCATCTTCAACAAACTCATCGCTCCTCCCAATACTCCAGACGAGATCATCAAAGATGAAGCCTGGGGTGCCAGTATTCAATCTGCCATGCTACACAAAATCAATCTCCTTCAAAAGAAAATCCAGGATCACTACAAAGCCCTACCCCACCATCCTGAGCCCAAACTATCAGACCCCACTCCCTCACTAACCAACGCCACCAAACCACTCTTCTCCTTCAAGGACTTCACTGAACCTGAAGTGATCATGTTCCTCAAAAACCTAAAACCCTCAATGTGCAAAGGGGACATCTGTCCACCCAAGCTTATTAAGGACTATGCTGACCTCCTTGCTCCGCTACTGACAGCCTTCATCAATGCTTCTTTCAGAACTGGTATCATCCCCGCCAGCCTCAAAGAAGCCTGGGTACGCCCCCTTCTAAAATATACACTCTAGACCCCGCTCGGCACAATAATAGGGCTCCACCAAGTCTGGCCTGGACTTCCCCACAATTCCATATATGGTTCTTCAACCCAACAGCCAGGTAGGGGAAGGGACAGAGTCAGGGCGTCTCAGGACTTTGGGCCCGCTGGGCCGAGTGGGGTCTAGAGTGTATTTTTTATAGACCCATAACCACTGTGCCCTTCCTCCTCAAGATCCTGGACAAAGCTGCCCATTGCAAAATCGACTCTATTCTCGGGACAAGGCAATCTGGGTTCCGCAAAGCACACGGTACTAAAACGGCCTAGTGGACCTAAAAAACCAGATCACCCAAATCATGGACAAAGGTAAGCCAGCCCTCCTCTTACTCCTAGACCTCCTGGCTGCTTTCGATCTCAAGACTCTCACATCACACCTTACCCACTCAGCCAACTTCTCCAAAGAAGCAGCTCTCTGTGTTACCTCCTTCCTGGAAGGTAGGGCAATAAAGGTATTCTCAAACATAGCCAACGCACCCCCACCACCATCCACTGGGGAGTCCCGCAGGGCTCCTGCACAGCACCCACTTCAACAAGCTTGACGCCCTCTGTATTGCGTATACTAACTACGCTGATGATACTCAGATGCTCATACCACTCACCGGATTGTACAACAGAGACGCTGAAGCACTTCATACAATCTACGCCACCATCCAGACCTGATGGCGGCCAATGGCCTCTGCCTCAATGGGGAGAAGATCGAAATCATCATACTAGGTCAAAATACTACATTAGCCAAACTTGACAAGCAGTACTCCAAGTTCACCATAGACAACACAATCATCCCTGTCTCCATATCTGTGAAGACTCTAGGAGTCTACATAGATTCCACTCTATCCATGACTAGGCAGGTCAGCGCCATCACCTCCGCCTCAGGCCACACCACTAAACTCATAACCGCAATATAACCATACCTATCCAAGCCTAGCTGTCTATCAATAGCCAGAGCAACTATTGGTGCTAAATTGGACTATTGCAATGCCCTCCTAGCAGGTACATCTGCAGAAAATGTATACCGACTCCAAATCACGCAGAACAATGCGCTAAGAGCAGCTTTGAGCATCCCACAAAAGGGAACATATTTACCATGTCAGACAGGCAGCCCACTGGCTCCCGGTTAAAGAGTGCATCACTTTCAAAATCCTCACCCACAAATGCCTCACCCTCACAGCACCGTCATATCTATTAGAAACAATAACTAAATCTACCTCCACACGAACTGTCAGGTCGCGCTACGCCAACCAACTACACACCCCACACATCAACAGGGCTAAAGCTGGCGGGGTAGGCTTCCCCTACATAGCCGCCAAGTTATGGCACGCCCTACCCACTAACATCAGAACTGAGAACTCTCTCCTTGCATTCCGAAAAAAACTCAAAACTGCCCTCTTCATTTAACCCATTGTATGCTTTCTCCCTGTCATGCCTGCACTGAAAACTGTAATTTTCACCATACCTATAACTAAGAAAAAATGCCTGCAACAAGCGCCACAATGTCCCCAGGCTGCTGCGCGCTCACCAAATGTGAATAAATAAATAAATAAGGAGACCATACTCCCCTCCATCTTATAGAGCCTTCCCACACTGGGGACCATTCACCATGGTAGATATATGGAAATGATTACCAAATGCTGATTAGAAATCTAATTACACATGAATTTAAATGAAGACAAGAGTGTGTGGATTCAAGAAAGACTAAACCTTCATATTCAGCATCAGGCCTAGAGTTGCTTAGCGAGAACTTCATTTTGAACTATACGCTTGGAGTTAGGATGGAGAAATGAATTATTCGTAACCTTCCTTACACTGTCAAGGGTATTTATAGGCGCAAATATGATATGTTACTTTGAACCAGTGGTCTTCAAAGTTTTTTAGCCTGAGCCCCCCCGAGCGAAATGTGGGCAGGCCAAGCCCCCCCAAAAATGCCAAATGGACAGAAAGTCCAAATGGCTATGAATTATCGCGTGCCTTCACTGCACCCTGCTCACAGTATAGTCACTGGGCCCCCTCGCCTGCTCCCATTACAATCTCTGGACTCCCTCATCCCACTCCTAGCCCAGTACCTGGGCTCTCCCCACCCCATCCCACCACAGACCCTGGACTCTCCCCTCCCTGATCCAACCAAACTCCCAGGGC
Source organism: Ambystoma mexicanum (assembly GCF_040938575.1). Taxonomy (NCBI): domain Eukaryota; kingdom Metazoa; phylum Chordata; class Amphibia; order Caudata; family Ambystomatidae; genus Ambystoma; species Ambystoma mexicanum. The sequence goes on along the minus strand of NC_090922.1, from coordinate 1,524,241,696 downwards.
TCTCCCCACCTGCTCCCATCACAGTCTCTGGGCTCCCTCATCCCACTTCTACCGAGTCCCTGGGTTCTCTCTACCCCACCACAGACCCTGGGCTCTCCCGACCCGGCTCCCACCACCATTCCATGCTCCAGCCCATCCGGCTCCCACCACAGTCCCTGGGTTCCCCCACCCTGCTCCCAGCACAGTCCCAGGCCCAGTGGCGGCTGGTGAATGTTGTTCAGTGTAGGGGCATAACTATTTCCCCTAGATAGTGCATAGTGACCGAGTGTAGCAAGGTCCCTGAACCAATCATGGGGGTTTGTGGGGGCTCCCCCCCTGAGCCTTTTTAAAATAATGGGTTAAAATGTAGCAATTTAGAGCATACTTTTGAAAACAAAATTGGCTAAAAAAACAAACAAATTGCAATTTTGCACTGGGGGGCCTATGGGAAAGCATGCTATTTTTGACTGGACATGTATGATAGATGATCCGATTTAAGGAAACCCTGATGCCCCCTGCAAACCTGTATGCTGTTACCAGTCAAATGTTGTAAAATGTAGTTATCGGTCTAAACATAGGTGATTTATAATGTTTTCAATAATCCACAAATCATTGCGTATCTGTTTCAAATTTATATTTTGAGATTCTTCAAGCAACAAAAAAGGAAGATAAATGAAGACATACAGTCCAAACAATTGAAAATCAATGAGCTCAACGCGTTTCGGCTATAACAGCCTTCATCAGGAGCAATCAACTTGAGTATACTTGTTTACAAATATTTCTGGAAGAACCTATGATTCAAATAGAACATAATATCATCAGTATTATAAATTGCACAGAGGTTTTTCAGGTTATACATACATTCATTGATCATGAGATCTTACTCACGTGTACTAGGTGGTCAAGGACCCCAACACCTTCTGGGAATCCAAAACCAGTCCCGTTGGGCATACGATCATTGCTGTCCTGCAATCTAGGTGAATGACCACTGAATACACATGAGTAAGATCTCATGATCAATGAATGTATGCATAACCTGAAATACTTCTGTGCAATTTATAATACTGATGATATTATGTTCTAATTGAATCATAGGTTCTTCCTGAAATGTTTGCTGGGCTGTCATTTCCAGTACAAGGTGCTACCCTTTGGCCTCAACTCACGCCCCAAGGGTATCTACCGGAATCCTGAATGCAGTGGCAGCCCTCCTCAGGGCCCAGGGCCACCATGTGTACGACTGGCTCGTCAGGTCGAGATCCTCGGAGGAGGTTGCCCACACCTCCTCCGCGCTTATGGGTACACTCCACGGCCTGGGGTTTACTGTTAACCTAAAGAAGTCTCAACTGCAGCCCACACAGTGTCTCACCTTCAGGGGCCTTATCTGGGATACAAATTCCAAGAAGGTTTTTCCCTCGGAGGAAAAGATTATGGCCATCAAGAGTGTTAGGGAGAATACTCATTCTATGGCTAGTTTCCCTCACCTAGTGAGTCCCCCAGCAGCTTTGCTGGATTTCTGGAGTTTACTTTTTCCACTTGGTAAGAGTGTGCCTCTTTTTCCCACTCTTACCTGTGTTTTGTCATGTGCATTTCTACATGATGTGTGATCTTGGACTCTGGAGCACACCACTCCATGAGCCCAACTTAAGTGTGTTACACAGCACCTTCAGTACAGTAACACAGGGTTGTCTCTAAGACTTCCCAATGACTCCTTTTTCTGGGGCTGACTACTGTCCCCCAGAAACAGGTAAAGTTGCCATTAACTTTACATAATCACTTTAAAACTACAGACCCAGTACAACCCATCTTACATGGAGTATTGGAAAGGGTTAAATCCTACCCCTCGTTGTCTGTGCCTCTCTGAGCTTTGTTTTGCTCTTTTAACATTTACACTTGGCTGGTGGCAGTGGTATCTACCCTAACTTTTCTACCGCGATTATACTATATAAACGTGCTATTGTTTTAGGCTATTATAGTAGCCTCGTACATAAACCTGCTTGACCAAATACTCTTTCTTTTTTCTCCGGTCGGGTTTAGTCGCCATTTCTTTTTGTTAAAGTCCTTCTTGTGTTTTACTTTGCGCGGCAAACCAGGTTTGCCTTCTTTGTTCACCGTCTTTTGGTGGGCTTCTGCCAAGAAGCCCACCTCTAGGCGCCTATGTGTCTAGGTGGGCTGAATGTGAGGGAGGGGTGTAATCACCCCCTTCACAGGGTATCCTAGGAAACCCAAGCCGCACTTTGCCATGATTGGCTGGGGTGGTTGTCCGGGCTGGACAACCCCCCTGCTGCGTGATTGACAGCCAGGCTGTGTGAATGGGGGATTTTTGCATAAAAGGCAGGACTCTTGGCTGAAAGTCAGAGTCGCCACTGGAACTACAAGGAACCGGAGAGATGCGGAGTAGAAGACGGCTGCTGCAACCACCCTGTCCCGGTGAAGCCCTGCTGCAGTCCTGAGCTATATACCATTGGACGACCAGAAAAGATCCAGTCCGGAGTCTTCTTCCCTTGAGCCTGGTGGGGTCAACCAGCTCATCTTCCACAGCCAGAGGATCCTCTTCGTGGTCGAAATCACTGCACCCTGCTGTAGTGGTCCGGATAGCCATTTGAAGAGCCTCTCCTGTTTTAAAGGAGCGCACCTTTTATTGACCGTCGCTGCTGCTGGTCTTATCCCTGAGTAGTGCAGACCCCTCCAGATGTCCTGCTTCTCGTCTCCACAACCGAAGCTCCAGGAACCGTGGGTCTGCAGGAAACTACCAGGAACAACTGCCGTGGCACGAGCTTCTTCATGGAATAAGGTACTGTGTTCTGCTTTGAGGAACTAGGGTGAATCCCTTTTCTCCTCATCCAAGGCTTGCCCTTGTCTTCCTTCCCTCTTATAACTTTTGCTTCCTCTGTTGACAATGTCCAAGTACTCCTGGCAATGTTGAATCTTGAACTGTCTGACTGTGTGATTCTTGACAACGGGAACCCTGTTCCACTTGACACTGGCTCCGGCGTATTGACTTTCGTATTTCTGTCAGCGAGTGTTCTCTGATTCTGTCTGCCTTGACAAAAGTATTGCCTATGATTTTTATCCCCAACTCTCTATGGCTTACCCAGGTGCTAAGTGTGTTTTGCCCCGGTAACATTTCTTGCCGCGGATACGCGTATCTTTAATAAGACCGAACTGTTAAAAAGTGATTGCATACCTATTCCCGGTAACGTCTTTTGTTTCACAACACCGGTCCGCCAAAACAGAAGGTACTTACCTTGAGTTGTTCTGTGCCAAGAAAATTGGTTGTGTGTAGTGTATTTTACGTGTGGTTTTGAATTTATAGAAGTGTTGTGTTTTATAACAGATGGTTTAAAAATAAACTTACTTATATTTTTTACCTGAAACCTTGAGTCAGTGTTTGCTTGAGTCACAATAATTGTGGTCCTTTGTGTAATCCCTGCTACTGCTCATATACTCTTGAGATAAGCCTGGCTGCTCCGCTACTGCTACCACTTTAACAGAGTGTTACAGGCTTGTACCAAAGGTGAACTTGTATTACCACTTGTAGTCTTAATTGTGTGTTGTGTCCCTAAGGGCACTGCATGGGATTCTGCCTAACAAAGAGGGCCTCTACGCACTTCCTTATCAGGCCAGCGACTTCGGCTTGGTGGTACCAGCACCTACAGTGTATCATGGCCATGATCCTCCTGGCCGTACCACACACAAGACTTCAGATGAGGAGACTGCAGCTGCACTTTGCAGGAAGAGGGGCTCCCAAACTGAGCTGGTCAGCATACCGCCTTCTCTCCACTCTGACCTCACCATGACAGCCTATGCCTTCCCACCCATACCCCTGATCCGCAGGGTACTCCACAAGATAAAGGAAACTATCACCTCAGCATCATTTTGATAGCTCCTTGGTGAGACTGTGTTTCTCCAGATTGCTCAGCCTCACTGACAGACCACCCATTCATCTTCTGCTGGGCCCCGCACATCTCCTGTCCCAGCAGGGGGGTAGGATTCTCCACCCCGCTCCTCAGATCTTAGCCCTTGCAGCATGGTTCCTGAGCAGATCATCCTCAAGCACCTGAACCTCGGGCTAACCTGGAGATCATCCAGGGCGCTAGGAGCAAGGCCACTAGGAGCCAATAAAAGAGTAAATGGAGAAGGTTCTGTCACTGGGCGGACTCTAAGGCGATTGACCCCCTGACCTGCACGATGTGCTCTCCTTCTAGGCACACCTTGCTCACTCAGGCGTATAGGAGGACTCATGTCGCACCTATCTGGCAGCCATAGGGGCCTACAGAAATCCAGAGGAGGAGGTCTTCTCCTCTTCCAACCCGATAGTCAAGAAACATCTGGCGGGCTTGTCCAGGCTTTACTCGCCCATCAAGAAGCCACATCCTGTGTGAGACCTTAATGTCGTTTTGGGTGCCTTGGCTCACAAACCCTTCGAGCCAATGGTGTCTGCGGACATCAGGCTGGTCACCATCAAGACAGCTTTGCTAGTAGGTCTCACATCCATTCGCAGAGTCGGAGAGATCCAGGCTCTGGTGGCTTCAGAACCCTGTACCACTTTCCACAGGGATGAGGTGGTCCTGTGGACACACCCGGCGTCGTACCTAAGGTACCCTCCGCTTTCCATCTGAACAAGGAAATAGTCTTACCTACATTCTTCGCTGACCCCAAGGACGAGGCTCATAGAGTCTTGCACTGTCTGGATGTCAGGCGCGCTCTGAAATATCTGGATAGGACCAAGGGCTTCCGCAAGTCAGCGCACCTTTTTGTCACCTTCGGGGGCTCCAGACCCAGTTATCAGGCATCCAAATCTTCCATCGCAAGGTGGATGGTTGCGGCCATCAAAGAGGCCTATGAGGGGCAGCGCAAACTGCCAGCGAACATGCACGCTCACGCGGTAGAGCCAAGGCTACGGCCATAGCCTTCCAGCGGCAGGTTCCGTGGCAGGTCATAAACAGGGCGGGCACCTGGGCCACCCCTTCGGCTTTCTGTAAACATTACTGTTTGGACGCCGGCTCTAAGTCAGACGCAGCCTTCAGACAGGCGGTTCTAAGGAACTTGTTTGCTCCACCCTGGGGCTATATTCAGTTGTAATCGCCCATGCAGTATGGAGGAAACGTAAGAGAATCTGCCCACAACAAAGACATCCTACAATATAAGAAACTTTCCACACTAGAGACAATCCATCGCAATAAAGAACCTACAAACAACAGAGACATCTCCTTACAAGGAGAACCTGCCCACACTAGGGACAATCCATAATGACACAGAACCAGCATCTCCCACCAAATAGAACATGTTCATACCAGGAACCATCATCTACTATAAAGAACCTGCCCCGAACAGAGACCATCTGCTACCACAAATAGCTCATACTAGGACCCATCATCTAGCATATAGAACCTGCTCAGGACAGAGACCATCTGCCACTACAGAGAACCTGCTCATTCATACCAGGAACCATGATCTACTATAAAGAACTTGCCTACACCTGAGACCATCTGACACCACAGAGAACCTGCTCATTCATACCAGGAACCGTGATCTACTATAAAGAACCTGCCTACATCTGAGACCATCTGCCACCAAAGAGAACCTGCTCATTCATACCAGGAACCATGATCTACCATAAAGAACCTGCCTACATCTGAGACCATCTGCCACCACAGAGAACTTGCCAACAAGAAAGGCCATCATCTACCATCGAGAACCATCCCAGAAGAGAGATCAGCTGCCACCACAGAGAACTTGCTTATGCTGGAACACATCCTCTACCATAGAGGACCTGCTGACACTAGAGAGTGCCCTTGCAACAACCAGATGACATCACAGGTTTGGCGTTTTGCTCACACTTCCATTTATGTCTGGTTTTCTACCTTGACCATTAGAGCCGGTAGAATGCTAAATCAATGTGAGTGACCAGCCTGTGTTGTGCCGCTGTAGATGACGCATGTTTTCCCAGCCCTTGCGTGACGTGGACGTGTGTTACATGGCTGGAGAGACAGAAGGCATGTGTATGGATTCTGTGCTTGGCCTGGAGGGTGCCCAGGCGTCCCGGGAACAGATTGTGGGGCGTGGGCAAGAGAGTGGCTCTTCACATTGCTGTCACATGTGGTAGGGCTTTGCCTTTTAGTTGGCTGCAGAGAATGTTGATCATTGCTGATGATCGGGGGGGTTGAAGTCTGCTGAGAGACCCAATAGTGTCCCTGTCCTGCGCACAATGCGCAGTGCACGCGCTACGCCTGGGAGTGGAGCAGCTCCGGGCTGCACCTGGGCATAAAGGCGGGCTCATAAGACTGCAGTGGGCTGTCAGTCATTAGTGGCCTTTCTCAAGGAACACAAGCCGGGTAATACGCCATGCTTTATCCCTGCTGCCTCGCCAGTGAGTCTTCAGAAGACTGCACAGCATTTACCCTTTGAACCGGTCTTAGTGCATAGGCAGTCCCGCCTCCTGGTGTCAGGTGACGAGGGCCCTATGCCTTTGTTTGCTGGAATGTGTGTGTGTGTGTGTATGTGTGTTGGACCAGGGCAGTAATGACTCAGGTTCTTCCATGACATCTTCGTCCTATGATCACAAAGGCCTTTTACATTGTGTACAGTTTGCTTCTGAGGTGATGATTAACTCCTTGGTTGCCAGTCAAGTGATCCCAGTATGCAACAAGTGATTACACTGCATCACGGTGCATGCTCACTTTTAGTGACCCTCCTGTGTGAAAAGCGCCCAAGCCTTCTAACATACATGCCAGTATGCCCCACTCTATTCAGGAGCGAGTCTCGTCCTGGTCTTAACTTTACATTCTAGGAACTGTAGAAATCCAGGACTGCAAGCCCCGAAATGCAAAGTTAAAACATGGACTGGATGAGTATGTCCTGAATGTAAAAGGGCACGTTGGCCTGTATGTTTTAAAGTATGTGTGGGGACTCCCCATCGCGAGATCATGGGAAGGCAGCACCAAGCACATGGCAAATGATTTCGATTGCCCAGCCAGGAACAAGGAGTGTTCAAAATGTCAACGCTTCGGTTACGTAGCCCCGGCCTGCACATGGTGGGGAAAAACTGTCACCCGCATCGATGGCGACAGAGAGTCGAGTGAAGACGACGAGCAACATGACAAACCCATGGTCATCATGGTCAACACCTCCCATGCCAGGAGAGAAAAGCTCCACTGCACAGTGAAAGCGGATAACATGGAGACACGATTCATGGCCGACTCAGGTTCAGATCTCACCATCCTCCCCATAAATATGTATAAAGAAATGATGGGGCAAGACCTTTGGCAAAGCCACCGTAGATCTGCTCGGCTACATCAAAGCAAGAATCAAATTCAAAGGCAGGTCCACCACTTTTAAAGTTTACTTCTCTTCCCAAGGCCCTGCCATGCTTGGATGGGATGATCAACACAAGCTCAGTATATGGCTAGACCCCATCACCGCAAAGCAGGTGCTCTTGGTCTCTTCAGGAGGAGCGCCGAGTTTTAAAGAAGCCTTTCCTGGCCTGTTCTCCGAAACTCTGGGTAAAATCAGGAACTATGTCCACAAGATCCGCCTCAAACCGAATCCGGTGCCCGAGAAGCATAAGCTCAGGTCCGTGCTGGCCATGGCGAGACCAGCGCTGGAAGCCCACCTCCAGAAGATGGTTGAAGATGGCACCATCGAAAAAGTAGAGTCCTCAGAATGGTTGAGCCCAGTAGTACTTATTAAAAAGAAATCTTTGAACGACCTCAGAGTCTTCCCAGCATCAGTGAAATTGTGCTCATGATGAAAGAAGCAACCATATTTTCGAAGCTAGATATGCGTGACGCATACCACCAGATAAGCTTGCATAAGGCCTCGCGCCCGCTCACAGCGTTCATCACTCCTTTCGGCATGTTCCAGTATACACGCATGCCTTTCGGTTTGTACTCAGCATCATCCGCTTTCCAGAGGATGATGAGCTCCCTGTTGAAAGGAATCGTGAACGTCTCCTACTTTCAGGATGTCATCCTTGTGTACGCCAAGGACACAGAGACCCACGACAAGGCACTCACCGCAGTATTGAGCAGACTGCAAGAAGCAGGCATCCACCTGCACCACGAAAAATGCGTGTTCGGTGTAGATGACGTTGAGTACCTCGGGTATCGCATCTCGAAGGAGGGGGTGAGCCCCAAGAAGAATCTCCTCGAAGCCATAACTGACGCCCCGGCCCGATGTCCAAAGATGAACTCCAGTCTTTCCTGGACCTCGCAGAGTACTACGCAAAATTTGTACCGAGATTCTCTGAAACCACGTCCCCCATGAGGGAACTCCTGAAGAAGGGTTCGATCTACATATGAGGGCCCCAGCAGGACGAAGCGTTCACCAAGATCAAAAGGAGGACCCTGCGCGCACCCTGTCTAAAGCCTTTCAACCCTGAATGGGGAACATGTATCACGGCAGACACCAGCGCCTACGGACTAGGCACAACCCTAACCCGAAAAAGGGGTGACATGGAGAACACAGTAGCTTTTGCCTCAAAGGCCCTGTCAGCATCGGAGAAGAACTACTCCACGTGGAAAAGGAAATGTTGGCGTGTGTCTGGGCCGTCGAGTACTTCAGATCATACGTCTGGGGTACGAAATTCCGATTGGTCACTGACCACAAACCCCTCATACACATGTTAAACCCAGGCAGCACAAAGACGCCACACCGAGACTGGCCAGAATCGCAGCAAAACTTCAAGAATACACCTATAAAATAGCCCACATTGCCGTCTGGAAGAACACCCAGGCAGACTGCATGTCCAGGCTCCTAAACGAAAATACCCCAGGGACTATATTCCTTGAAGACGAATGCGTCATGGCCTCTGTTAAGATGGATTTCTGAACTCTGACCTGGAGGGGCAGAGGTTCAGAAGGCCAGCCTAGTTTCTTGGAACAGGGTAACCTCTGGACAAGCCAGACCAATCAGGGTAGCGATGGCGGCGGTCAAGACTAAGTCTCAAGAGGGGTGAGGGTGACGGAAAGACCTCAATGAGCACACAAAGCAAGGACACTTACAAATTACTCCAGAAAGGTGTTATATTAAAAATATAGACACATTTATCACAAGGCCTTTGTAACATCGACCATAGTAAAGAATCACAATAATACTAAAGTAAACCAACACATCACAATCAATACAATATATATACAAGACGAGGGGTCTAAGGAGTTAGGAGCATGTAATATGTAGACCACCTAGATGGGGAGGAAAACAGGCAGTGCAAGTAATCATTAGACCCAGTTCGACATCTGAAATACACCTAACTAGGAGGAAGTCCGAGCCCTACGAAGAGAGGAGCCTTATGCTCAAATGTACCTGAATGCGCTGGTGCCAATGGACAAAAGAGGGCCTCTTCGAGGATATCACGCAGTTCAGGAAGGTGAATGAAGCGATGCAGAACAAGTCCCCACTACTCAAGCAAGGCCTCCACTTGTGGGCAGAGGTAGGGTGAGAGTGCGGGATAGAGTGGCTATTTCACAACAGCGGTAGAAAAGAAACGGGCTCCTGCACGAGGGGCCACCGGTTGGGGCATGGACTACTCACCGGTCCCCGACACAGGCAGACCCAGACTTCTCCAGTTCAGTTCACGTTGCTGGCAGGTTCAGCTGTGATGATCAGAACGTCTTGACACGTGTAGATTCTGCGTAGCAGGATGCAGGGTCAAGGGTGTCCCAAATGCAGCGGACGTGCACAGGTTGTTACCACAGCAGGGCAACACGGCAACCGCGTTTACTCTGGTCCGGGCGCACTCGTCTCACTTCAGACCTGGGAATGCCAAGTATAAGAATTCGGTGTGAGGGCGCCGTGGACGCAGAGCAAGCAGTAGACCAAGTTTCGAGGGCGGTGACAGAGCAAAGCGTCCTGCGTAAGATGGTCAGCCCACTGGTTGGCCCAGGCACACATCCGAAGGGGCTTACTTGCAGGGTTTGATGAAGGTGCCGGGAATAGTTGATCCCACTATTCCAATGGGTCGAAGCGCCTTTGCAGACCTTCTAGGACGATCAGATGCAGAGGGGTCTCGCAGGATGATAGCAGTTCAGGGTGCCAAACCTTCAGCGGGTCACCAGCGGTTCCTCTACTCAGCTTCTTGTTGCAGGATACTTGGCTCCTTATCCCTTGTTCAGTGTGAACTCAGGAGATTGACATGGTAGTGGTGTTTCCAGCCTCCTCTTATCCAAAGTTCCCTTTGCGCCAAAACGGAGAGGACCCAATGGGAGATCTGCTCACAAACACTCACATCATACGTGGACCTATCACGGACCACGTTGGTCCCAGGCATTCAGGAGACTCTAGACTCTCTGGCACCCTAGGATGTGTATTGGGAACAGACATCCCAGCCACATCCTGGAGGCACACACAAGGCATGCAGAAGACCGCGAAAGCGTTGTGTTTCGCGGGAAAGTGCATGACCAAATAAGGACTGCCCCAGGTCGACTCGACCTGGGGGAAGGTGAAGGGGCAAGACGGTCAGCGGACAGGACAAAGAACCTCGTGGCATGGCCATTTTGGAGCCAGGCCCCTCATTTGTGCCAAACGCGGTAAGTGCAGATAACATGGCGAAAAAGGGTTCAAAACACAAGAGAAACGATAGCTGCCACCAGACCCGTCCGTGACACACTTGCACAGTTCATAATAAATCCACCAAGAGTTTCTAGGGCCTTTGAAATGACTAGAGACCCAAGAGCGCAGTAATGTAAGTTACAGTGCACTCTTGTTTCATGTTGCACAAAAGCTGCAACATGAGGAACGGACTAAGGGAAACAAAGTCTCCCAGTACTGACTGTCTTAAGGGCATGTCAGTTTCCCCATAAGAATTGAGCAAAAGCCCAGAGGAGTGCGGCGGAAGGCTGTGCTTCTCTGGCAAAGTCTAGATCAGGGTGTAAAACAACAGCAAAAAGTTTGGGGGTTGCCACATGGAGGGAAAATACATACAATTAAGAAATCTTTCCTAACCGCCTCCATAAGCGATCTCAGGAACAGCAAATTTATGGAACTGAGTGCCACTGGCAGGAAGAATATGAGCAGGATCAAGTCCTACGCCGCGTGGCAGTGTGGGTCTGCGAGGGATGGCCCAATGAAAGAGCAATCCCAGAAGGCCTATGCCCTTACTGGAAGGTGAGCGATGAAATTACCGCCATGAGCGGTCTCATTCTGAGAGGTGACCATGTAATTACCCCCAGAGGCATCCGGAAAGTAATCCTGTGCAGAGCACATGCAGGTCACCTCGGAAGCAACATGACAAGACGCAGAGTACGCAATGCCTACTGGTGGCCAGGCATGGACCAGGACATACGGGAGATGATCTAGAGGTGCCATGAATGCATCAACAGCGACAAATGCCTGTCTGTGAGACAAACCCCCATGATGCCCACCGAAGTCCCCAAAGGGGTGTGGCACAATATTGGCCTGGATTTCATTGGCCCACTGGATGGCATGTCCTCAAAGCACAAGTATGGAATAGTCATGGTGGACTACTTCTCCAAGTGGGTGGAGGTTGAATTCGCCCCAGACATCACCAGGAGTACGGTCATCGAGGAGCTCACCGCCATTTTTCAGCATGAAGGCCCCCCGAGGAGATCGTGACCGACAACAGGGTGCAGCTGGTATCCCAAGAAATGGAAAGATTCTTAAAAAAGCATAACGTCCGACAGCTGAGTGCGAGTCTGTACCACCCGCAAGCAAATGGGCTAGTAGAGAGAGCGAACCGCTTCATCAAGGGAGAGCTGCAGCTGGCATATGCTTCAGGCCTAGAACCCAGCAAGACTGTAAAGGAGGCCGTTGCGGCCCACCACATCACACCAAACGCCATCACTGGCGTTTCACCTTTCCAACTGTTGAGAAGAAGAAGGGCGGCGTCCACGCTGGTACCGCCCTGGCTACACCAGGTAAGGGAAAACAAAGACGTGGAAATGCGAGACATTGGGCCTCATTACACGGATTGCGGTAAGGGATTAATGATACCGGTAAGGGAATACCGGTATCGTTAAATACCCATGCAAATTACGACCCGGATAACTGCTATTAGCGGCACCGCTAAGAACGGTGCCACTAATAGCGGCTAGTCCGCGGGCGCGCGACCCTTCAACCTGTAAATAGCGGCATGGCGGTAATAGCACACCATCACAAGCCATGCGGACATGCCAATAGGGCATGGAATAGCCCCAAAAAGTCCATACCGGCATGGCGCAAATACCGGCATCGCTAACCACCCGTTAAGAGAAATGAGCAGTGTTCCCACCTGCCACAGGTGGACACAATCAGCACAGATGGAGGCAATGGAGACTGGGGCAGCACAAAAGGAGCACACCACACCCCTTCCCACACCCCTTCCCACACCAAGATGGTTCCAATACTAGCAGCATTACATGGATTACATGGCCTGGAGGACATGATTGCATTGCAGCACCAGCAACAACAGGCAGCACAGAGGAGACGCAGGAGGAGGAGGGCGAGACAGGCCCCCACCAGGGCACCTAGTAATACCACAGAGGCAGCCACCAATCCCCAGGATTCGAGCCACTCCATTCAACCTAACCCCTGAGCAGATAAACACCCTGTATCGTCTGGACCGGGATACCATCACCAGCATCGTGGACATGATACATGACGACATTGTGAGCCTCATAGACATCCGTACTGCCATCCCCCCTCTACTGAAGGTGGTAACTGTGCTCCACTTCCTGGCCACGGGCACCTACCAGCATACAGTAGGGCAGATGCATGGCATCTCACAACCAGTATTCTCACGCACGCTGACCCAGGTGCTCGATGCCCTCCTGAAGCACACAAGTGAACACATATCCCTGCCACGGACTGCCCAGGAGATCTCCAACACCAAAGTTGGCTTCTATTCACTGGCAGGCATCCCAAGTTGCATCGGGCCATTGACTGTACCCATGTGGAATTGGTGGTCCCACATCACAATGAAGCAGTCTACCGAAACGGAAAGCAATTCCACTCCATCAAACAAGATAATCACACATTGTTGTGCCCGATACCCCGGATCAACCCATGATTCAATGGTCCTGCGGAACTCAACAATACCACAATACATGGAGCGACATGCCGGACAATGTTCGTGGCTACTTGGTGAGAAGCCAGGCAAGCACATGGTAGTGTGATGTGGGGTGTGATTGGGGGGGGATGCATACTCCAACTGGGTGTGTTTGGAGGGGGGGGAAGAGATGCATACTCCAACTGGGTGTGGACTGTCGTCCGTAGAACAAATGGACATACAGATGTACGCCAATGTCCACCAAGGCAGGCCACAATGGGCCGGAAACAAAACCACATGCAATTTTGAAGCTGCACAACATTGAAAACGATCCGAGATGGCAAACATGAACCATCTATCCACATGCACATTGCACATCATACCACACCCCATATGACACAAATCAGCAACATGGAGCCAATATGCCAAATGAAAATATGCGCTGACCAACATCACTACAGCTATGCGCCCTTGAGTGCATGCAAAGGGAACACCTGTAGCCATTGTACTGAACCACACCCGTAGACCACTACTGAAGTGAGGCTTCACAGCATGGCGACATCAATTTCAGAATGACGGTGCAATAGCAGTGTGGTACCAAATTTGCCTGGGCCCAGGAAAACCTCAGGCCTGTCCTCACCCAGGACATGGCAATAACTGCAGAAGGCATGCATGGTGCATGTCCACTTGCAGGGACTAGCTCTCCTTCTCACATTGCAGTTACACAGATCGTCTCCATGCATGCTGGGATCCGTGGATGCCAATCACAATGCAAAGTTGATTTGTCTGATATGTACAGGTTGCACTTGATGTGAACAGTAACAAGTCCCCATTGTTCCACCCATGCAGGTGATGCCGGCTATCCCCTGAAGAGGCGGCTCCTTACCCCTGTACGGGACCCACAGAACAGGCACGAAGAGGAATACAATTGTGCACATACCGGTACCGGCGTCGTAATTGAGCAGACAATTGGCCTTTTGAAGACACGGTTCCGGTGCCTCAGCACGTCGGGTGGAGCTCTCCTGTACGGCCATGAGAAGGTGGCCAAGATCACCATGGCATGTGTCATGCTGCACAATATGTGTATCAAACGGAATGTGCCAATGCCCCCTGACGCTGAAATGCTATCACCTGATGAGGATTATGATGGGGATGAGGAGGGAGGAGACGGGGCTGCAGGTCATGCAAGAGGCGATGCCCAGGAGGGACGCGATGTGCATCAGCATCTGATCAACCAAATATTCTGAATCACATGGTTCAACTCTGTAGGATAGGTGTGGGTATTTGTGCACTGGGTTTTGTGGTGAAGCGCACAATGGGCCCTGTCCCCCAATAAAGCTAACATACACAATGATGGAGTCCAAGCCTGTGTTTTAACTTGTCACTAGTGTGTTTAATATATTTTGAGAAGAAGTGCACGGCCCCAACTATGCAACCACCCTTTCCCCCCTCCCCCCACAACACTCCCAAAACACCCTTTCCTCCCACCCCCTACTCCCCCACAACACTCCCAAAACACCCTTTCCCCCCTCCCCCCACAACACTCCCAAAGCACCCTTTCCTCCCACCCCCACAGCACTCCCAGAACACCCTTTTCCCCCCTCCCCCACTACACCCCCATGTGTGGCTGGTACAACGTTGCTGTCTTGCGGTACATGTGCCAGCTACATCGGGCTGGCCCTACTTCCCATCCCCACCACCACCATTAGGGGTTGGGAGGGTGTGCGCCTCAAGGTGTGCAAGGAGCGGCACAGGGGGCTTGTATGCCTTGAGCTGGCAGAGGAGGATGTGCCTGGTTGTTCTTGTGGTGGGGGGGGTACTGTCTGTCCATAGCGTCCGCTATGCGGGTGAGGACCTGCCTCAGTTGTGCCATCTCCTCACAGAGCCTGTTGGTGCAGGCTTCCATGCCCTGTCTCGTCTCCCTTGCATTCTCCCTGTACTCCTCCCTCAGACGGGCTGCCTCATCAACATGCTGGCCAACCAGCGCTGTGATATCCTCCTGCTGCTGTCTGATGGTGGGCAGGTCATGGCCACTGTGTCCTGGTCGTGGGGTGGGTGCCACACCTTGATCTATGGGTAGGCCATCGGGTGAGGGCACCTGTGGGCTCCAGCACCCTGCCATGCTTTCATCGCCAGACTGGGCATGACTGCTGGATAGTGATGGTGGCCGTGGGCTTGCTTCTCTGAATCGGGGGGAGCAGTGGGTGTGCTCTTGCATGCCCAAGTCACAGGTGTCCTCCACATCGGACAGTGGTACGGTGGCTGCTGCCTCGCCAATTGAACTGTTGGCAGCAGACAGTGTGCCCTCCGTCGGTGGTTCCTGTGTTGGGGGGATCAATGCAATGGGCGCAGCGATTGTTGCTGCCGTAGCTTCACGTCTTGGTGACGTGGGTGGCTTACTGTGTTTGCCCCTCTGCAGGAGCGCACTCCTCCCTGTGCCCCTTGATGTGCTGGCGGTGTTCCCTGGCTCCTTTGCTCTGGCTTGTTTCTTGGCAGGGGGAGCCTGTGTTGCAGTGTCCTGCTCATCGCTGTCGGTCTGTGAGCCTGTGGGGGGCAAAGAGGAGGATGGCATTGGTGATGGGTCAACGTGCTTCATGCAGATGTTGTTCATCATGCTGTTCTATACATTGTGACTTCATCAGTGGGCATTCAGGTCATGGGACTGTCGGGTGGGTCATTCATGCATGGGTCTGGGTGGCATGTGTCTGTGGTGATGCGTGCATGTGTGTGTGTTGGGGTGTGTCACTCACATGTTGTTTATGGCTGCATCTATGAGCTGATTCAGGGCTCAGATTTGGAGGGTACCTCACCTTTCACAGTGCATTGTTTTATGTGGACACTCACCTCCATCTGATGTTGTGGGCGCACCAAACTCCATGTCGCCGACTCCCTCTATGCATTCAACACCAATAGTGCTCACGCAGGTCTCCTCCCACTCCCTAAGTTTGATAGGTGAATCTCCACCCTCTCCTGTGGCCATGGCCAGGTTACGATTGGCAGCCAGTATGCTGCGGACACGGAGGCGGAGATCGTCCCACCGCTTCCTGCAGTCTTTCACGGTGCGGGTGGTGGTGCCCACCGCACTGTCTTTCTGGGCCACCTCTGCCCAGATGCCCTTTTTTTATCAGGGTCTCATGCCGCATGCCAAACGCAAAGACAACATTTGCGTTTGCAGCAAGCGTCTCCGTAAGCATGATGAGCTACTCATTAGTGAATTTCTCCTTCCGCTGCCGATCCGCTCCTTTTTCAATTGCCTTGGGCATTGTCAGGGGATCCTGGATGGTTTGGTATGGCACCGGTGTGGATTCAGGTCCTGGGGCAGAGGATGGCAATGGATTGTGTTTTTAAAGATGGCCGCCGTGCTCTTTCCGTTCATGTGCGATGACGCTATTTCCGTTTCCGCAATTTTACAGTGACCGCTAATAGTCACCGCTATTTGCATGATGCTGGAGGTCGGAAGTGCTATCAGCGCTTTCATCAGTGCCGCTAAGGGTCTTTACGGGGACTTTAGCGGCATGGCGGTAGGGTCATTACCGGCATGGCGCTATGCTCGTGTCCGCGTACTCGTAATTGCATGCAATTACCGTCCTCTTGACAAGGCAGACACGTTAATAGCGCTGTGCCGGTAAGGGCAGTATCTTAGCGCAATCCGTGTAATGAGGCCCATAGTATTCCGCATGCAGAGAAACAAGGAAGCAATGATGGCTCAAGGTGACAAACGCAGGGCCGTTCACCGCATAGTAGTCAGCGAAGGCGACCTAGTAACAATACGCCTCCCACGTAAAGACACCATGACCGGCTTCAAATACAGTAGACCCATAGAGGCCATCGCAAAGGGATCCAATCACATCTGCACCAGCGACGGTAAGCAACGGAACTTGGAAAGAGTGGCCCATGTACCGCAGAAGAGAATCCATCAACCACCCATCCTCGGAAGCAGGAGAAGGACTAGCCCAGCAAGGTTCGTCCAGCAACCCCCATCATCCAGGGGAAAGCTCATCGAGGACACAGCATCATGACAAACTCTCAGGCATGAGCCCCCAACCCCCGTCCGGAGAATCACTGAAAGAAACAACACAAGGAGAACTCGATCCACTTGAATCTCCCCATGTCCCTTCCCGCAATCCAGCTTTGCCTTCCGACCAAGGCAGACCACAGGGGGCGAGAAGAAACCCCAGCAGGTTCTCAGACTTTGTCATGCACTGACCACCCATCCTTTTTCCCACCAAAGGAGGTGTGTGGGGAAATTTCGTGAGCGAGAAGCGTGGAGGAACGCGCAAGGCTCAGAATCCAGAGGGCCGCGTAGTGAACGCACCGCCCCAGCGCTCCTCCTGAATCTGGAGCTTAGCTGCTCCCAAGCCCTGACATATAAGGGCTACACACCCAGAGCATAATGCCATGGCTGAGGGCAGCCACCTGAGTGCTCTGTATGCGTGATGTGTGCATCTCTGACACTCACAGCTTGCAGTGAAGTAACTGCATGAAAGAGACTGCATACCTGAGTGAGTACTGCTATGCCCCTACCACTGGACTCTGCCCATCCCCAGTTGAGTGAGTTACTGAAGGTGTCCAAATAAACACTGTGGTTCAGCACAGCCTGTGTCTTGTCTTTCTTCAGGCCACCACAGTATGTTCATGCTTGCGATGTTAAGACTCTGATGGGCAGCAGAAGTCAAATCCCTACCATGGCCCAGGGTAGGGATTCATTTGGGGAAAACAACGTTAACCAAATACTTTTAGAAATGTGCAATATTGTTTTCTTGATTACACACACAAAAGTTCACTTATTTGTGACACACATTCCACCTGTGAATAGTGTCCCCAGTCATGCCTCCTTTCCTAACATTCTGCCACTTGCACAATCGCACAATTATAATGCAAAAACACTACTATTTCAGGGTGTGCACAGGCTTAATATATGGGACATGGTTACATCATTTGTGTTATCAAATTGCCACACACACCATCATTGTACTTGACTTCTGCACTGTGACATCTAAATACTAAAGACAGCTCAAGTCGTTTGATGTCACGAAATGAGCTACACATCCAGTCCAGATGTTGGGGCTCATTGCGAGTTTGGTGGTATCTGGCCGGATTAACAGTCCAGATGTTGGGGCTCATTGCGAGTCTGGTGGTATCTGGCCGGATTAACAGTCCAGATGTTGGGGCTCATTGCGAGTTTGGTGGTATCTGGCCGGATTGACAGTCCAGATGTTGGGGCTCATTGCGAGTTTGGTGGTATCTGGCCGGAATAATAGTCCAGATGTTGGGGCTCATTGAGAGTTTGGTGGTATCTGGCCGGATTGACAGTCCAGATTGTGGAGCTCATTGCGAGTTTGGTGGTATCTGGCCGGATTAACAGTCCAGATGTTGGGGCTCATTGCGAGTTTGGTGGTATCTGGCCGGATTGACAGTCCAGATTTTGGAGCTCATTGCGAGTTTGGTGGTATCTGGCCGGATTAACAGTCCAGATGTTGGGGCTCATTGCGAGTTTGGTGGTATCTGGCCGGATTGACAGTCCAGATTTTAGAGCTCATTGCGAGTTTGGTGGTATCTGGCCGGATTAACAGTCCAGATGTTGGGGCTCATTGCGAGTTTGGTGGTATCTGGCCGGATTAATAATCCAGATGTTGAGGATCATTGTGAGTTTGGTGGTATCTGGCCGGATTGACAGTCCAGATGTTGGGGCTCATTGTGAGTTTGGTGGTATCTGTCCGGATTAACAGTCCAGATGTTGGGGCTCATTGCGAGTTTGGTGGTATCTGGCCAGATTAACAGTCCAGATGTTGGGGCTCATTGCGAGTTTGGTGGTATCTGGCCGGATTAATAATCCAGATGTTGAGGCTCATTGAGAGTTTGGTGGTATCTGGGCGGATTGACAGTCCAGATGTTGGGGCTCATTGCGAGTTTGGTGGTATCTGGCCAGATTAACAGTCCAGATGTTGGGGCTCATTGCGAGTTTGGTGGTATCTGGCCGGATTAATAATCCAGATGTTGAGGCTCATTGAGAGTTTGGTGGTATCTGGGCGGATTGACAGTCCAGATTTTGGAGCTCATTGCGAGTTTGGTGGTATCTGGCTGGATTACAAGTGCTGATGGCGGTGGTAATCCCCATTTGTTTTTAGTCCATAGGACTCTGGTGATTTTTGGCAGAATTCCTGCTGCGGGAATTCCACCAAATCCACTCATATTTGGAGGTGAATCCACCAATTTTAGGCCCAACTCGTAGTTGGGCGGTGTGGTAATACAGCAGTATACGTTAATACCGCTGCATTTTACCTGCGCTGCCCAACTCATAATGAGGCCTAATGAGGCATTTTGGTATATATAGTTCTGCATTTATAATGCATAACCTAACCTTCTAGCTAGCCTTCAGTGACTCACTCCAACCATCCTTGCCGGCTATAGGGCACTCTAAACTCACTCCTCACTCCTGCTAAGTCTACGCCCCTCATTAATAGTTTGCTGGTATCCCGCGGGTAAAACTTTCGGGCTACTGGCAAACTGTAATACCGTAACCGCGCCTGATCTGTCGGTATTACCATAGGACTCCATGGGGGGATTGCTGGTATTACTGGCACCGGAAATCCCGGCTGTTTATCACCAGTGTGGGGCCTGCTGGAGGTAAATCAGGCCACCCCACCAGCAAGGTCCAGAAACGTGCATTAGCATTAATTCCGGACCGGCAAACTAACAATGAGGCCCTATGACTATCAACTCCACTCTCACAGCTAATGGCCTAGCTGAGTATTAAGCTGCAGAAAAACCACAACTAGAGACTGACCTTTCACACACTCCCTCCTCCTACATTTTACACTCCGCCTACTCTACCATCATCCTCTGCCTATATCTCCCACTTTAGTCACACTAATAGTGATGAAGCGCTATCTCTACAATGAAGGCTAACCCCTCTTGTGCCCCATCAGACCATCTTGCTCCTCAGCTGCTCGAGCCTATTGCCCCTTTATTGGCCTCTCACCTTGCTGAACTCTTCAAGCTGTCCTTCGACTCTGCCAGCTTTCCCTCTTTTTTCAAAACAGCCACTGCCATCCCTCTCCTAAAACAGCAGGAGCTGACCTAAACCTACTGGATGACTTTTGCCCCATTACTATAAGGAAACTTCTCTCATGAATGTGTCCAACTTCATCGCCTCTACTAAGCACTTCAACCTATCCTCTATCCTAATTCTCCTTGGCCTGTCTGCTGCCTTTGACACTATCGATCACTCTGATCTCCTTAATACTCTCTTTCTTCTTGGGATTCGCGATCTAGCCCGTGCCTGGATTAAATCCTACCTTGCACTTCACCAACTCTCTGTCTCTTGGCGCAACACCTCTCAACTCACTCCTCTAACTGTTGGTGTTCCACAAGGCTCTGTCATGGGTCAGCTCCTCTTTACACTCTACACCTCTGCTCTTGGGGCACTAATCTCGTTCTTGTACCAACTCTTTACGGACGACAACCAAATCTTCTGCTCTTTTCCTGAACTCTCCTCTGATCTCTCTATCAAAATTTCAAGCTATCTCTCTGCCATTACATTTTTGATGGCTTCTCACTCTCTAATGTTAAACTCCACTAAAACAAAGGTGTTTTTCTTCCCTCCAAAAGCTCTCTCTCATCTCGTCCTCTGCTTATCCAGTTCCCACCTGACACTCTCCCCTTCTCCTCTTCAGCTAGAAACCTTGGTGTCATCTATGACCCTTCTCACACCTTTAATCTCCAAAACTAGAACTCCTTCCTTTCAACACCGCCAAGCATCTCTTGAACTACCTCACTTTACACCTACTTCCTCGTACCGTCACCAAGCTTGATGGCTGATGATGCAAAATAGGGGCAGATTTAAATTTCTTCTCCTGGTTCACAAATCTTTCCACGATAGGGCACCACTTTATATAACCTCCTCTACCAAACCCTATACACCTGCTCATAATCTCTGCTCTTTATGGTACTGAAGATGTAGCCGAAACTCAACCTCTTGTATCTTCTGAGGCCAAGGTGGGTCGAGAATGTTGTAATGTATCTCGAGTCAAAGTGCAATGTAAACTGGTGGTATCCAGCATTGAGGTCCAGTTTGGAGAAGACCCGGGCACCTGTGAGGTCCATTACAATCTCATCCAGGGTCGGGGTGATGAACCGTTCTCTTATTATGTCCACGTTCAGAAAGGTGCATGTCGATGTAGATCCGCACCTTCTCCGGTTGTTAATTTTTTGGAACGACCATAGTTGATACCCACGGCGTTGCGCCTGACACGGGTTCTATAATGTCTGCTTTTTCAAGTTCTCATAGCTCCTTGGCAACTACCTCCCGCATGTGGAACGGCGTCCGCCTGTGTTGTACCACTCTGGGTTGTATTGTTGGATCAATATGATATGATATGATATGATATGATATGATATGGTATTTGTAATGCGCCGATACACATGTGTTTCAAGGCGCGACGAGGCAGGGAGGGGGGGACAAGGGGAGACAGACAACGATCTTACTAGGCCAGGTGTCATTCAGATCGCGCAAGTGCAGGGGTGGGGGAGGGGGAAAAGTGCAAGGGGTAGGGGAGGGGGGGAAGTGCAGTACAAGGTAAGTGGCGTAACGTAATAAATAAATAAATAGGGCCAGCTGGTGGCAAGTGTGAGGTAAGTGCAGAACAAGTGCTGGGGGAGGGGGGGGGCTGTAGGGATACAGAGACAGTCCCGCAGTGCAAAGGGGTTCCAGGGCATCAGTGCAAGTGGAGAGTGGCAGGGCCCAGGACCGAGGCCGTTTAGAGTGGTCCAGTTGCAGGATCAGTGCAGTTTCAGTGAGGAATTAATTAGCTGTTCAGCAGGGGAGAGGGAGAGAGAAAGCAGAAGCAAAGAGGAAGGTTTTGAGGTGCTTCCGGAACCGGAGATGGTTCTCCTCAAGTTTCAGGGAGGCAGGAAGGCTGTTCCAGAGGGAGGCCCCTGCCGCGGAGAGAGATCTACCCCCAGCTCGTTGCTTCGAGAAGCGGCTAACCCTGAGGGAATTGGAGGCGGATGAGCGAAGGGCTCGGGAAGGAAGATATTTGGGAAGAGAGAGTTGAAGGTATTTAGGACCCAGGCCCCAGAAGGCCTTGTGGACAATGCAGAGGGTTTTGAACTTTATCCTCGCAGCCACTGGGAGCCAGTGTAGAGATTTCAGTCCTGGAGAGATACGGTCCCTGGGCTTGAGGCCAAGGACAAGTCTCGCAGTTCTGTTCTGGATGAGTTGCAGAGGGCGGAGAGTGGAGGCAGGCAGATTAAGATAGAGGCTGTTACAGTAGTCCAGCTTCGAGAGAACCAGGGCTCGGGAGACAGTGAGCTTCTGGGGGAAGGAGAGGAAGGGAAGAATACCTCTGAGGAGGTGCAGCTGGTAGTGTGACCTCTTGGCGACGTCAGAAATATGAGGAGAGAAGGAGAGTGTGGAGTCGAAGATGACCCCAAGGTTTTTTGCCTTGCAGGTAGGAGCAGGGTGGGGGCCAAGGGAGGCAGGCCAGAGAGCTACAGGGAAGGAGGGAGTGGGAGTACCGATGAGTAGAATCTCAGTCTTACTGGCATTAAGGCAGAGGTCATTGGCGGCACACCATTCTTGGATAGCAGAGAGACAGTCAGAGATGAGGGAAGGAGAGGGGGAGGCTGAGGGTAGCCTGAAGATGAGTTGGGTATCGTCCGCATAGCACTGGAAATTAGGGCAGAGAGCGGCGATGCGGTGGGCAAGGAGTGCCAGATACTGGTTGAACAGCCAGGGAGAGAGATTAGATCCCTGGGGGACACCACAGGGGGAGAAAAAGATGTCGGAGAGGAAGGACCCCAGTTGGACCTGGGAGGGTCGATTTGAAAGGAAAGAGGTCAACCACGCCAGAGCCTGACCAGTGATACCCAGGTTTTCCCGGAGACGGTTGAGCAGGATGGCATGGTTGACAGTGTCAAAGGCAGAGGAGAGATCGAGCAGAATGAGAACACACGGAGTGTTGGAATCGAGGTTCAAGAGCAGGTCTTCACGGATGTTCAGGAGAGCAGTTTCCGTGCTTCTGGCAGCTCTGAAGCCAGATTGATGGTCATGAAGACTACCAACAGTAGTATGTAGTTGGATCAACTTTCCTTTCAGGCCCTCTATGCCCCGTAAGAGACCGATGTCACAGATTAACCTTATCAGTCCCAGATCTTCTGCAGACTCTCAATTGAGTAGCCATTCTATGCCCGCATTGACGACATACACTTTGGATTTGATATCCTTTTCTCCCCTGCTGAGCGTTGTCCTGAACCATCCTATGACTGGGAGTGGTGTTTTGCAGCCATCCGCGAACAGCAGGGTGTCTGTGTGTTTAAGTTTTGCCTGGAGTTGCACCTACTACAACTTTTTGACTGGCATAACGTTTATAGAGGCTCCCGTATCAACCGCCATGACAGTTTTCTGCACGTGTACGTGTGTGAGGCACCTGGGTCTCCTCGTCTTCTTTGGTGGTACTTTGACTTGTTCCAGGGCCGAGACTAGGTGGATTTTGCCCTTTCTCGTGGATGTTCATCCCCGGATTCTTCTGTGGAGGAGTGGTCTCTAGTCGCAACAAGGCAGGTGTCCATCTGCTTCTTTTCCTGGTGTATGCTTTTGGCGGTTGGCTTTAGTTTCATTGGGGTGGAACTGATGATCAACATATGCGTGCATAGTGATCTCGGCGGCCGCATGCTCCACACGTGGTGCCTTGAGCTGGACAGTTTCTCTTCCCATGGTGTGTACCTCCACACCATCCACATTCATTCGTCCCAGGAGTTCTTGGTAGCCCCCTCGAGGCTCTTTGAGGTTCGCTGTTTTCCTCTCTTTGAGGTTTGTTGTATTTCTCCTTGGCCACTGGGTGGTTCGTGATTTGTGGAACTGTGGTTAGTGGGGCGAGTCTTAGTTTTTGTAGAGTAGTGCCCTGTGAGCTTTCCTTGGCATGCAATAGTTATCTCTGGTGTCCGTACTCCAGTATTCTTGCGAGAGGGATGCCTTTGTCGCTCAGAACTATACGTCGCACCTTTTCAGAGTTCATGCCATTAATGATCTGGAATCTGATCTCTTTTTCCATGTCCTCAAACCCACAGGATAGGGCCAACCGCCTGAGTCTGGTGTGGTATGCATCGAGGAGCTCATCCTCTGTCAGGACAGTGGTGCAAAAGTTGAATTTCTCATAGTCAGGGTTCAGCTGTGGCATGAAATGCGCTGTTAGTGCTTCCTTTGCCGACCAGTATGCATCTGCACCATCTCTCACAGCCAAGGAGTTGCAAATAGGTAGCACGTCATCCCCCACATTCAGTAAGAGGTAAGACCTCATTTTCCTCGTCGTAGTTACATCTTTACAGCCCATTGCCATCTCAAATGTTTGTATTCAGACCATCCACCTATGCCCAACCGTTGTAAGGCCTGTGTAAGTGTTGAACGGGCCCAGTGCTGCTGTGGTGCTGCCTTGACCGCGTGCTGTTGCAGGAGGGGTGAGCGATGCCATTATTCTTGCGAGGGTGCCTGGTCCGGGTGTGGAAGTGCCCTTTGCCATGTTTCCCTTCTGTATATTCCCTGTTGCGGCGTGGCTGGGTGGTAGCTGGGGTAATCCCTCTCACCTGCCAAGCAGTTGCTCTAGTGGATTCAGATATGTGTCACTGCAGGTCATATGTGTTGCGTAGTCGGGTCCATGTAGACTCCTTCTGGGTCTGGATGATGTGCCTGTGTTGCTTGCCGCTGCATTGTTCCACAAAAATGAGTGTGTCTGCGTGATTCGTATCATGCCCTCGTCGCCAGTGTTAGATATAAACTGGAGCTCCCCATGGCGCGAGGGAGCTCTGGTGCGCCATGCGTAGGTCTCCAGACTGTGGCGCATCCAAATCAGACACGTCCACACAGTGTGAGGGTTAGCGCCGAACTGCCTGCGCCTTCCGGCTCTTTATTTTCTGTGCGTCACGTACACAACACACACTGCCCCGCCCTGAAGGTGAAGCAAGCCCTGTGTTGGGCAGTGGTGGACTGGCCTACAGGGACGTCTGGAGGTTCCCCACTGGCCTCTGTGCAAAGGTTGTGACATACGACAAGCCATGTGTATTTCAGCTGCCCTGAGAGAGGAGGACACTGAAGAGGTAAGTTAGTGGAGTGCCACGAGGGTGCTTTCTGTGAGCTAGGAGAGTTATAAAAGGAAATGACCTAATTGACAGAAGTATTGGATGGTTTGGTTCATTTTTACACTGCTAGTTTCTTTTGTGCAACTACACATGCAAGACACACCCCTTCAGGAAGGCATTAACACACTGCAGAAGACCTCATCGTGGCCATGTGATTCTGTGTATCGCAAGAATAAGGCAGCCTTTAGCCATAAGAAAAGCTGTCTACAAGGAGGGATATAGGAAACTAACTGTGGGAAGGGCACAGAGCGAGGACATTGCAACCTGATGTGCAACAGGCAGCCAGTGCTGCGGCCTGGGGTCAGGGAGACTGCTGGCTGCTGCCTGCAGAAGCAGTGCAGGGTAGCGTTAGTTCAGCCTCTGCCCCTGGTGTGACACTGATGCATTCTTGTAATGGGGACCTGCCAGGTAGCAGCTGACAGTGCGCGCCCCTATTTTAGAGACACTGTGGTGGCAAATGCAAATAAAGACACAATGATACACTGAAGTCCCGTGCGGTTCCCCAGCCCATTGCCTTTGTTGCAGAGGAAGCAAGCGACACACAGCAAGGTTCCATGAGCAGACATGAGCACTACAAGCCACTCCATGGGGCTAAAGGCCCCTTAGATGTGGGATGGGGTCGTTCTGGTTTCCTGAGCCCTAGGTTGAATGGTCAGTAGAGTTCTTGCTAACACCTAGGTTTGGCCTGAACTAGCAGACCTCTGGCTATAAGCACCTGGACACGTATGAATGAGCCCCTTGGAGCCTCCCTGGATACAGAGAGAAAGGCTAAAATGAAGGCGGGCAGAATCTGCTAGGATACCAAGATAAAAAGTGGGGTCCCTGCCCCCGGTCATTCTGCACCCAGCAGCAGGAAGGCGTCCCCGCCCCAAGGAGAAGGGTCTCTTTGACGGCACTCTGGTCTTAAGCGTTTACCAGTCGAGCAGGTCAGGCAGATCCTGCTTGTCCTGAAAGACACACACTTTCACCGTCAGTCACTCTTCACTTTCTCTCAGGGATGAAATATTTCACAATCATCTCATCCTTACTGTTGTACGTGGGAAAAGGACAGAGCCCCTTTAAGAGGGAAGCCCAGGACTAATGGGAAGGAGCGGGAGGCAGGAGGAAGGGGAGGAGCATGGGAAGGAAAACGGCAGTAATGGAATGGAGGAATAAAGGGAAGGTTGGAGTGCACGATGGCTCCTGTGTGGTTATTGAGCGTGCACGAATCAGCCCCATGGGGGGGGCCTAACAACTGGCGATGAAGCGATACGAACGCCAGCAGTGCCTTGATGGCAGTACCCTGGAACGGGGAGCGCTGCGTCTGAAGGAAGAGGACGGCCCAGCAGCGTGGATTAGGCGGGCTGAGTACGCCCAGCAGCAGAGGAGGAGGAGGGCCTGTGTGCCCAGCAGCATCCCGGGGCCTCGTGTGCCCGCAGTGAAAGAGGGGCCCGTGTACCCTGCAGTGTTGGTGGGCCCGTGTACCCTGCAAGAACGGAGGGCTCGCACGCCCTGCAGCAAGGTGGGATGGTGGGCCCTGGTGCCCTGCAACGACAGAAGCCAGAAGAAGGACCCGAGTGCCCAGCAGTCCAGGAGGGCCCGTGAGCCCAGCAGCGGTGGACCTAAGAGCCCAGCAATCCAGGAGGGCCCGTGAGCCCAGCAGCGGTGGACCTAAGAGCCCAGCAGTCCAGGAGGGCCTGTGAGCCCGGCAGCGGTGGACCTGAGCGCCCAGCAGTCCAGGAGGACCCGTGAGCCCAGCAGCGGTGGACCTAAGAGCCCAGCAGTCCAGGAGGGCCCGTGAGCCCAGCAGCGGTGGACCTAAGAGCCCAGCAGTCCAGGAGGGCCTGTGAGCCCGGCAGCGGTGGACCTGAGCGCCCAGCAGTCCAGGAGGACCCCTGAGCCCAGCTGTGCGAACGAACACGCACACCAGCAAGGAGGTGGGCCCGTGTGCCCTGCAGAGGGAAAGGAGAGGGCCTGTGTGCCCGAAGCCGCAAGGGAGGCCCGTGCGCCTCACTACAGGGAAGAACATTGACCGGAGCAGTGGAGAACGCCGCCGCCGAACTCCGACACTGCGCAGCAGGCCCGGCTGGAACATCCCGCCCACCCGCGAGAGGGAGAAAAGGACAGACTACCGCGGACACATCCGCCAGCAAGTAAGGAGCTCTGCTGGGTGCCGGGAAGGGACACTAAAAGCGGATTGCGATTACCCGCGCTTCCCACCCCACATCTGCAGGACCGACAAGCGCGGGGCCCAGCAGCAATTAACCCCGCGTCTCCCTGTAAGTGACACTACGAAAAAAAAAAGAAAATAACCCGCAAGTGGCCATACCCTGACCGACGAGCAAGAAAATATTGGTCACAAGGGACACATGCACCCGGTACATGCAATAAGTGGCCCCACAGCGCCACACGCACACGTGAGGTACGGTGCCTCTGATCAGAGAAACGGAACACACCGCCCTACCCACTTTAGAGTGAACGGCCTGCAACGGCCCGCAAGCCCGCTGCACAGCGCCCTAGCTGCCCCAACCATAGTGAAGATGGGGAAATTTGGGCGGGAAGCCCACCAATGAAATAAACGGCCCAGAGGTCGTCAGCACAGCACCCGTGGCTGCCCCTACCTAATGCGCACAGCCACAACACTAGCAAGTTTGGGCGGGAAGCCCATGACCCAGATACACGTCCCGTAGGCCGTCAACCAAGCACCCTCGGTCACCCCAACCAACGCACGTTTCCACAACGGTGCCCCAAATGAGGGGTAAGGAGAACAACAGAAAGACTGCTACAGAGAGGGGAGTACCACCCCAGGAGCAAAACAACCAGACAACTGTAAACAGAGAGCACTAACGGGGACACCCACACCACGTCAAAACACCCAGAGCCACCCACCCAGTGGATCTATGTTATTGGAACCCCCATGCAGCGCTACAACAGCAAAGGGGCACATTAGTGTCCCCCACCACGCAGGCCACCGGTGCAGAAAATTGACAGGCCCACAGAAGGACGAAACCAACACAACTGTGCAGCACCACTACCAGAGCCAGCACAAGAGTGCACCCACCCTGCCAACACCCAGCCACCCCGACCAACGCAATACGAGACGGGGGAAGCAACAGGAGGGACACGAGAACGTAGTGGCACCCACGACCAGCCGCGCCAACACCACCACAAGGACACGCACAGGAAAGAAAGAGTAGACAGACATGAAAAGCCGCCCAAATTAATGGGTACCAGCAGCAGAGAAGACCCGTACCAGACAGGACCGGCAAAAGTAAAAGCAACACCACCCATACAAACCAGAGGATCAAAACACAACGATCTGCCGCCAAAGATCACACGCAAGCGCACTGTGACTCCATACCCAAACTAAACACCGGCCACCATGACTGACCCAGCGCACACAGATGCCAACGCAAGTGCGCAAGCCCTAGCAGACTTGGGCCCCATTTCATATGCCACCATCATGAGAAGGCCCAACCCATTCGCCTTGATCCCGCACCACGACCAAGGAACAAGATGGGAGGAATGGGTCGAAGAATTTGAGGACTTTTTAGGTGCAATTGGGAACAAAGACCCGCCCAACAAACTCAGCATATTTAGGAACTTGGTAGGAAAAGAGGTAAAGGACATCATTAGGACAATCCCACCTACAGACAAAACCACGTACCAACGTCTCCTCGATGCACTAAACGACAAACTCATAACAGGATCCAACAAAGACTACGAACGCCTTGCATTCAACCAACAAAAGCAGCGTCCACACGAATCGATTGGGGAGTTCGTCATACGTCTCCAGCAGAAGATAGGAGACTGCGACTTCGCCAACTTCAATGATGAAGAAGCTATAAGACTAAGGATCATAGAAGGGTGCACCTCGTCAACGTTCAGGAAACACCTTCTCATAAAGCCCCTACCCCTAGGGAAAATACTGAATATGGCAAAAACATACGAGAGAGTTGAGGCACAGGCAGACACCATTGAAAGGAAAATGGAACGTGACGCCATCGCAGCCCTCACGGAAGAGCGACCGCAATACTCTGAGCCCACTCGACCCTGGAGAAGGAGGAAACCGAGAAGACACTGGCCAGAAAGCCCGGACACAGAACAATTCCACGGGCGAGGGTGGAAACACACCCACAGACAACCATACCCAGCCTTTGGACGAACATGCTGGCGCTGTGGCCAGGAAGGTCACCTTCAGAGAATGTGCAGGACAAGACCACCCACAAGCTTGCCATGCCAACCCACACCCCAGGCAAGAGTCCCGAGTACACCTAGAGCACGGTTAGACATCAGAAAAGACATCCCGATTGTGGATACCAGCCCACCCAGAAGTCTCAGGAATGCACAACCCCTCGACCCTTACGGACCAGCACTTGGCACACGAACCCCACCCGTCCTGCGAGAGGACTATGAGCTTCGCAACCGCCCAGTGCCCTTGGAAATATCGTACGGGGGGGGGAAATAGAAGTCACAGAAAACTGCAGTACAAAGCAACCGTACCAGACAAGGGTGGAAGAATACCCCCTAGACAAACCCCAAGACCATGCCGCCCAATGGAGGACAGCACAGACAGAACAGCCCAAAGGACAGTCACGACGTGACCCGAACCAAGGAGACCGCAGAGTGCCGGACACTATGCGCATGATACCGAGTCCTGCCAGAGGACACAGCCGTCTCAGTCACCGGACAGCACTACAGCACGCACTCATCAGCGTCCACTACAGGTCATTCAAAGTAACCCACAAGAAGGACTACGTGCCCGAAGAGCGGGTGACAACTATGACAGAGAACCACGGCAAAATGACGCCAAAGGACTCCCTCCTCCACGAGCTATACTTTGAAGAGCAGGAACCAATGAAGGGAGAAGAGACTGAGAGAAGGGAAGAGGAGAGCGCAAAGACCTATGGAACACTGCAACAAGAGAGCGTGGAAGAGACCCACGAGCAACCAAGCAGGCCCCACCGGGCCACAAAGAGACCCCAACGTCTCATCGAACAAATGTGACCCGGGAAGTCTCATGTTAAGCAAGGGGGAGGTGTTGTAAGTGGGAAAAGGACAGAGCCCCTTTAAGAGGGAAGCCCAGGACTAATGGGAAGGAGCGGGAGGCAGGAGGAAGGGAAGGAGCAAGGGAAGGAAAACGGCAGTAATGGAATGGAGGAATAAAGGGAAGGTTGGAGTGCACGATGGCTCCTGTGTGGTTATTGAGCGTGGACGAATCAGCCCCATGGGGCGGCCTAACACTTACCAAACAGCACCCTCCTTCTCTCTGTGCACATTCGGCCAGAGTTCCCCACAGACATGGTTTCTGTGAGGACACTCTGAAGGTTGGGACAAGCACTAGCAGACACTTCACCCACCTTCCTCTCCCATTAACAAGCAACGCCTATGAACGCGCTTTCCCCATCACCAAACAGGCACAAATACGTGGAGACTCCCACTCCAACTCTCCTAGGCGCACTCTTACACTTTAGCACTTCAAAGCGGCCTCTGGGCAGACATGGCAAGTTTCCCGACCAGCTGGGAGAGCCATTTTGCTCCAAAAAGCGGGGGGGGGGGGAGCCATTTCCCCATAGGATTGCATTGGGGTTTAAAATATTTCAGGTGGGAGTGAGTGCTGGAGTTGGTCTCCCTTTGCTGGAGACTTCCACGAGTTGCGGGAGACTTGGCATGTCTGTTAGTCTTAAATGCTGCTCAAGCAAAGACTAAAACTAAGCAAAACTAAGATTGATGCTGACTGCTTTACTGCTCCTCTACCTCTCTCCCAGTCACCCCTCCCTCTTCATCGCCTCTCTCCCAGTCACCCATCCCTCTTCATCGCCTCTCTCCCAGTCACCCATCCCTCTTCATTGCCTCTCTCCCAGTCACCCCTCCCTCTTCATTGCCTCTCTCCCAGTCACCCCTCCCTCTTCATTGCCTCCCTTCCAATCACCCCCCCTCTGCGTTGCCTCTCTCCCAGTCACCCCTCCCTCTTCATTGGCTCTCCCAGTCACCCCTCACTTTTCATTGCCTCTCTCCCAGTCACCCCTCCCTCTTCATCGCCTCTCTCCCAGTGACCCCTCCCTCTTCATTGCCTCTCCCAGTCACCCCTCCCTCTTCATTGCCTCTCTCCCAGTCACCTGTCCCTCTTCATTGCCTCTCTCCCAGTCACCCCTCCCTCTTCATTGCCTCTCTCCCAGTCACCCCTCCCTCTTCATTGGCTCTCTCCCAGTCACCCCTCCCTCTTCATTGCCTCTCTCCCAGTCACCCCCTCCCTCTTCATTGCCTCTCTGCCAGTCACCCTCCCTCTTCATTGCCTCCCTCCCAATCACACCTTCCTCTTCATTGCCTCTCCCAGTCAACCCCTCCTTCTTCATTGCCTTTATCCCAGTCACTGCCACCCTATTCATCGCCTCTCTCCCAGTCACCCCTCCCTCTTCATTGCCTCTCCCTGTCACCCCTCCCTCTTCATTGCCTCTCTCCCAGTCACCCTCTCCCTCTTCATTGCCTCTCCAAGTCACCCCTCCCTCTTCATTGCCTCTCCCAGTCACCCGCTCCCTATCCATTGCCTCCCTCCCAGGCACCCTCTCCCTCTTCATTGCCTCTCCCAATCACACCTCCCTCATCATTGCCTCCCTCCCAGTCACCCCTCCCTCTTCATTGCCTCTCTCCCAGTCACCACTCCCTCTTCATTGCCTCTCCCAGTCACCCCCTCCCTCTTCATTACCTCTCTGCCAGTCACCCCTCCCTCCTCATTGCCTCCCTCCCAATCACAATTTCCTCTTCATTGCCTCTGTCCCAGTCACCCTCTGCCTCTTCATTGCCTCTCCCAGTCACTGCCACCCTCTTCATCGCCTCTCTCCCACTCACCCCTCCCTCTTCATTGCCTCTGTCCCAGTCACCCTCTGCCTCTTCATTGCCTCTCCCAGTCACCCCCTCCCTCTCCATTGCCTCTCTCCCAGTCACCCGTCCCTCTTCATTTCCTCTCCCAGTCACCCCTCCCTCTTCATTGCCTCTCTCCCAGTCACCCTCTCCCTCTTCATTGCCTCTCCCAGTCACCCCTCCCTCTTCATTGCCTCCCCCAGTCACCCCCTCCCTCTCCATTGCCTCCCTCCCAGTCACCCTCTCCCTCTTCATCGCCTCTCTCCCAGTCACCGTTCCCTCTTCATTGCCTCTCTCCCAGTCACTCCTCCCTCTTCATTGCTCCTCTCCCAGTCACCCTCCCTCTTCATTGCCTCTCTCCCAGTCACCCCTCCCTCTTCATTGCCTCTCTCCCAGTCACCACTCCCTCTTCATTGCCTCTCTCCCAGTCACCCTCCCTCTTCATTGCCTCTCTCCCAGTCACCCCTCCCTCTTCATCGCCTCTCTCCCAGTCACCCCTCCCCCTTCATTGCCTCTCCCAGTCACCCCTCCCTCTTCATTGCCTCTCTCCCAGTCACCCTCTCCCTCTGCATTGCCTCTCCCAGTCACCCCTCCCTCTTCATTGCCTCTCCCAGTCACCCTCACCCTCTCCATTGCCTCTTTCCCAGTCACCCCTCCCTCTTCATCGCCTCTCTCCCAGTCACCCCTCCCTCTTCATTGCCTCTCTCCCAGTCACCCCTCCCTCTTCATTGCCTCTCCCAGTCACCCCTCCCTCTTCATTGCCTCTCTCCCAGTCGCCCTCTCCCTCTTCATTGCCTCTCCCAGTCACCTCTCGCTCTTTATTGCCTCTCCCAGTCACCCCCTCCCTCTCCAATGCCTCCCTCACAGTCACCCTCTCCCTCTTCACTGCCTCTCCCAGTCACCCCTCCCTCATCATTGCCTCCCTCCCAGTCACCCATCCCTCTTAGATGCCTCTCCCAGTCACCCTCCCTCTTCATTGCCTCTCTCCCAGTCACCCCTCCCTCTTCATTTCCTCTCCCAGTCACCCTCACCCTCTCCATTGCCTCTTTCCCAGTCACCCCTCCCTCTTCATCGCCTCTCTCCCAGTCACCACTCCCTCTTCATTCGCTCTCTCCCAGTCACCCCTCCCTCTTCATTGCCTCTCTCCCAGTCACCCCTCCCTCTTCATCGCCTCTCTCCCAGTCACCCCTCCCTCTTCATTGCCTCTCCCAGTCACCCCTCCCTCTTCATCGCCTCTCTCCCAGTCACCCCTCCCTCTTCATCGCCTCTCTCCCAGTCACCCCTCCCTCTTCATTGCCTCTCTCAGTCACCCCTCCCTCTTCATTGCCTCTCTCCCAGTCACCCTCTCCCTCTGCATTGCCTCTCCCAGTCACCCCTCCCTCTTCATTGCCTCTCCCAGTCACCCTCACCCTCTCCATTGCCTCTTTCCCAGTCACCCCTCCCTCTTCATCGCCTCTCTCCCAGTCACCCCTCCCTCTTCATTGCCTCTCTCCCAGTCACCCCTCCCTCTTCATTGCCTCTCCCAGTCACCCCTCCCTCTTCATTGCCTCTCTCCCAGTCGCCCTCTCCCTCTTCATTGCCTCTCCCAGTCACCTCTCCCTCTTCATTGCCTCTCCCAGTCACCCCCTCCCTCTCCAATGCCTCCCTCACAGTCACCCTCTCCCTCTTCACTGCCTCTCCCAGTCACCCCTCCCTCATCATTGCCTCCCTCCCAGTCACCCATCCCTCTTTATTGCCTCTCCCAGTCACCCTCCCTCTTCATTCGCTCTCTCCCAGTCAGCCCTCCCTCTTCATTGCCTCTCTCCCAGTCACCCCTCCCTCTTCATCGCCTCTCTCCCAGTCACCCCTCCCTCTTCATCGCCTCTCTCCCAGTCACCCCTCCCTCTTCATTGCCTCTCCCAGTCACCCCTCCCTCTTCATTGCCTCTCTCCCAGTCACCCTCTCCCTCTGCATTGCCTCTCCCAGTCACCCCTCCCTCTTCATTGCCTCTCCCAGTCACCCTCACCCTCTCCATTGCCTCTTTCCCAGTCACCCCTCCCTCTTCATCGCCTCTCTCCCAGTCACCCCTCCCTCTTCATTGCCTCTCTCCCAGTCACCCCTCCCTCTTCATTGCCTCTCCCAGTCACCCCTCCCTCTTCATTGCCTCTCTCCCAGTCGCCCTCTCCCTCTTCATTGCCTCTCCCAGTCACCTCTCCCTCTTCATTGCCTCTCCCAGTCACCCCCTCCCTCACCAATGCCTCCCTCACAGTCACCCTCTCCCTCTTCACTGCCTCTCCCAGTCACCCCTCCCTCATCATTGCCTCCCTCCCAGTCACCCATCCCTCTTCATTGCCTCTCTCCCAGTCACCCCTCCCTCTTCATT
This sequence comes from Ambystoma mexicanum, assembly GCF_040938575.1. Taxonomy (NCBI): domain Eukaryota; kingdom Metazoa; phylum Chordata; class Amphibia; order Caudata; family Ambystomatidae; genus Ambystoma; species Ambystoma mexicanum. The sequence goes on along the minus strand of NC_090922.1, from coordinate 1,524,207,398 downwards.
GCCTCTCTCCCAGTCACCACTCCCTCTTCATTCGCTCTCTCCCAGTCACCCCTCCCTCTTCATTGCCTCTCTCCCAGTCACCCCTCCCTCTTCATCGCCTCTCTCCCAGTCACCCTCTCCCTCTGCATTGCCTCTCCCAGTCACCCCTCCCTCTTCATTGCCTCTCCCAGTCACCCTCACCCTCTCCATTGCCTCTTTCCCAGTCACCCCTCCCTCTTCATCGCCTCTCTCCGTCATCCCTCCCTCTTCATTGCCTCTCTCCCAGTCACCCCTCCCTCTTCATTGCCTCTCCCAGTCACCCCTCTTCATTGCCTCTCCAAGTCACCCCCTCCCTCTCCATTGCCTCTCTCCCAGTCACCCCTCCCTCTTCATTGCCTCTCCCAGTCACCCCTCCATCTTCATTGCCTCTCTCCCAGTCGCCCTCTCCCTCTTCATTGCCTCTCCCAGTCACCCCTCCCTCTTCATTGCCTCTCCCAGTCACCCCCTCCCTCTCCAATGCCTCCCTCACAGTCACCCTCTCCCTCTTCACTGCCTCTCCCAGTCACCCCTCCCTCATCATTGCCTCCATCCCAGTCACCCCTCCCTCTTCATTGCCTCTCTCCCAGTCACCCCTCTCTCTTTATTGCCTCTCCCAGTCACCCCCTCCCTCTTCATTGCCTCTCTCCCAGTCACCAATCCCTCTTCATTGCCTCTCCCAGTCACCCCTCCCTCTTCATTCGCTCTCTCCCAGTCACCCTCTCCCTCTTAATTGCCTCTCCCAGTCACCCTCTCCCTCTTCACTGCCTCTCCCAGTCACCCCTCCCTCATCATTGCCTCCCTCCCAGTCACCCCTCCCTCTTCATTGCCTCTCTCCCAGTCACCTCTCCCTCTTTATTGCCTCTCCCAGTCACCCCCTTCCTCTTCATTGCCTCTCTGCCAGTCACCCCTCCCTCTTCATTGCCTCCCTCCCAATCACACCTTCCTCTTCATTGCCTCTCCCAGTCACCCCCTCCGTCTTCATTGCCTCTCCCAGTCACCCTCTCCTTCTTCATTGCCTCTCCCAGTCACCCTCTCCCTCTTCATTGCCTCTCCCAGTCACCCCTCCCTCTTCATTGCCTACGCAGTCACCCCCTCCCTCTCCATTGCCTCTCTCCCAGTCACTCCTCCCTCTTTATTGCCTCTCCCAGTCACCCCTCCCTCTTCATTGCCTCTCTCCCAGTCACCCTCTCCCTCTTCATTGCCTCTCCCAGTCACCCCTCCCTCTTCATTGCCTCTCCCAGTCACACCGTCCCTCTCCATTGCCTCCCTCCCAGTCACCCTCTCCCTCTTCATTGCCTCTCCCAGTCACCCCTCCATCATCATTGCCTCCCTCCCAGTTACCCCTCCCTCTTCATCGCCTCTCTCCCAGTCACCCCTCCCTCTTCATCGCCTCTCTCCCAGTCACCCCTCTCTATTCATTGCCGCTCTCCCAGTCACCCCTCCCTCTTCATTGCCTCTCCCAGTCACCCCTCCCTCTTCATTGCCTCTCTCCCAGTCACCCATCCCTCTTCATTGCCTCTCTCCCAGTCACCCCTTCCTCATTGCCTCTCTCCCAGTTACCGCTCCCTCTTCATTGCCTCTCCGTCACCCCCTCCCTCTTCATTGCCTCTCTCCCAGTCACCCCCTCCCTCTTCATTGGCTCTCTCCCAGTCACCCCTCCCTCTTCATTGCCTCTCTCCCAGTCACCCCTCCCTCTTCATTGCCTCTCCGTCACCCCCTCCCTCTTCATTGCCTCTCTCCCAGTCACCCCTCCCTCTTCATTGGCTCTCTCCCAGTCACCCCTCCCTCTTCATTGGCTCTCTCCCAGTCACCCCTCCCTCTTCATCGCCTCTCCCAGTTACCCCCTCCCTCTTCATTGGCTCTCTCCCAGTCACCCTCTCCCTCTTCACTGCCTCTCTCAGTCACCCCTCCCTCATCATTGCCTCCCTCCCAGTCACCCCTCCCTCTTCATTGCCTCTCTCCCAGTCAACCCTCTCTCTTTATTGCCTCTCCCAGTCACTCCCTCCCTCTTCATTGCCTCTCTGCCAGTCACCCCTCCCTCTTCATTGCCTCCCTCCCAATCACACCTTCCTCTTCATTGCCTCTCCCAGTCACCCCCTCCTTCTTCATTGCCTCTATCCCAGTCACTGCCACCCTCTTCATTGCCTCTCCCAGTCACCCCTCCCTCTTCATTGCCTCTCTCCCAGTCACCCTCTCCCTCTTCATTGCCTCTCCCAGTCACCCCTCCCTCTTCATTGCCTCTCGCAGTCACCCCCTCCCTCTCCATTGCCTCTCTCCCAGTCACCCCTCCCTCTTCATTGCCTCCCTCCCAATCACACCTTCCTCTTCATTGCCTCTCCCAGTCACCCCCTCCCTCTTCATTGCCTCTCCCAGTCACCCTCTCCCTCTTCATTGCCTCTCCCAGTCACCCTCTCCCTCTTCATTGCCTCTCCCAGTCACCCCTCCCTCTTCATTGCCTACGCAGTCACCCCCCCTTTCCATTGCCTCTCTCCCAGTCACTCCTCCCTCTTCATTGCCTCTCCCAGTCACACCGTCCCTCTCCATTGCCTCCCTCCCAGTCACCCTCTCCTTCTTCATTGCCTCTCCCAGTCACCCCTCCCTCATCAGTGCCTCCCTCCCAGTCACCCCTCCCTCTTCATCGCTTCTCTCCCAGTCACCCTCCCTCTTCATCGCCTCTCTCCCAGTCACCCCTCTCTCTTCATTGCCGCTCTCCCAGTCACCCCTCCCTCTTCATTGCCTCTCTCCCAGTCACCCCCTGCCTCTTCATTGCCTCTCCAAGTCACCCCTCCCTCTTCATTGCCTCCCTTCTCTTCCCCCACAGCCTTTTGGGGTGCAAATTGTTTTTGTGAAGCTTCCAGTGTCTTTTTACTCCCTCTTAAAAAATCAAAGTTGTGTATTATAGATTTTTGATAGGCTAAACTACTTTCTAATTCAGATACATGGACAAAGGTGTTTAAAATACACATTTTTACCAATTTTTCCAGGGGGAGATATTCCATCATCAACGCTCCTTAAAGATGTCTGTCGGGTTTGCTTCTAGAATGTAATCCGGTGCCACTTTGAAATACTTCCTACGTCCTGTGTTGGTTCCTGGGGGCCTAGTCCGCACCTGGACTCTGAATCCAATAGTGACCATGCTTGGAGGTGCAGGATGCCCTGTGTGTTCTGTGGTCAGTGCAGTGCACGCGGGCCCTTCTTCCTAGTGCCACGAGGCCCTGCGTTGACTCCCAGGGCCATGTTCCACGTTTCTCATGTAACCGGACCTTCCAGGCGGCTCCATAACCTGTCCCTAAGGAGCGGGCCCATACACAGGCAATAACAGTGTGTCTCTCCCCCCTCTACCTCTCCCCCTCCCCCCTCCACCCGACGTGTCCCACACCCATGGTTTCCCTTCAAAACAAGTCAAAGAGGTTCTTTCATCAGGAAATAATAGTAGGCCGCACCCCTGTCCGTGTAATGGGATCTTCTACCGCCCTGAGGGGGGGGGGGGGGCGGGAAAATGGGAACACAGAGCTCCGCTTGACCTCCTACTGTTACCAAGAATTGACGGGGCCGCAAACAAAGAGGCCAACACAGCTTTTCAGCGCTAAGGCGTCACGTGTGTGAAAAGAGGCCGATGTAAGGAGCTTGCGTGCTTATGGCCGCGTGCCCTCCGTTGCGCCCCCCTGGAAAGGTTGCGTTAGGTGGTGCGCGCCGCAGATCTTCCCAAGATCACACGGTGAGTCTGCAATGAATGCGCGACTTTGCAGAGCTGCGCAGCTCTCCACACCTGCAGCTGAGGCTGCAAACAACGAGCCAGCAGCAAACAGAAGTCACACGTGGGGTTTATTGAGCACTGAGAAGCACAATGGGTTAAAGGTAAGACAGGTAAAGGGGTCAGGACTGCCACGTCACAGGTAGGATACAACTGCACCAACCTTACAGCTCCAATTAACTGGCAATCCTGGAAGTTTATGACACTTACCAGTTGACCTTAGGACACACTTTCTGTTAAAGTGGAGCTTGTTTATTAGTGCCGCCCCTCTCCAAGATCACGCTATGAGTCCGTAGCGAACACACTCTAGTGTCAACCTTAGAAGGAGTTATGTTATCTTGCACTTGTATAGCGCCTCCTGCCACAGTTCATGGCTTCGAAGCGCTCTGCCTGTCAGAGAGGCAAAGGAGGAGTATGATAGAACTTTCAGTAGTGGTGGGGAGGAGCACAGCCGGGAAGATAGCTGGGATGACGGCGAGCGATGGATAAGATGCACGGGAATGGCATGAGAAGGAAAAGGTGGAGATGTGTGCGCAGCTGGACTGCATCGATGGGGCGCAGCTGGACTGCATCGATGTGGCGAAGCCGCAGGGGAGGTGTTCTTTGCGCAAAGGGGGGGGGTATGTCTGGATATTACCCAATGCATTCTGAGCCTGGACATGTTGAATCCATGCCCAAGAAAACACATGCGGCAAAGCTCTTGCGCTTACTTCCCTAAGCCCCCGACAGCATTTGGGAGGGTTGTATGTCACACATCTGAAGTTTGCAAAAGCTCCCCAAAAAGCGAGGAAAAAACTCACATTTTTTGGTTTCCTCATTTGTGTCATGGGCTTGTGCTCAAAGTGCTTATGGCAATGCTTTGAGCCTTCCACAGCGTCCTGGTGAGCCATGGCACATAGAAAACCATGCCCAAGAAAACACAGCGTGCAGAGCCCCTCCGCTTACTCTCCCAGCCCCTCAATGGCCACAAACGGCCAGATTCCATGTATGGGAAAGCCGGAAGGAAAATATGCAAACATTTAACTGAGGGTGGGATTTCAACCATTGCTTCCTTGGGTGTAGCTTGAACTACAGAACCGCAGAAGACTGCCACACGCAGATAAGACAGCCCACAGTCCAAAGGTCACAAAAGAGGCCTGATACATGAAGGGTTGCACTGGAGCAAATCAGAAAATACCAATAGACATCCCAGATTTACGCCAATCTCTAACACTGGGGCATTGGAGCAGATCTGAGATGCCCTTGAGCAAAGTGGGCACCTCAAGGGAGCCCCAGGCCTCGCCAGAGCTCCTTCAGTTTAATGCTCTGCGAATCATGGAAAACAGAAGCAGGTGCACATCACAGATAATCACGCGCAGCTCATTTGCGTCTGTGCAAATCTTTGCAGATCAGGCCTCCCGGAAGCACCAGTGAACAGACTCGTGCCATTTTTGCTCCGACTGCAAATGTTGCTTGCAGATGAGATTAGTGGCAGGGCCCAGGATCAGACAGTGAGTCGGCAATGAACAGACTGCACTGTCATTTTTGCATCCACTGCAAATGTTGCTTGCAGATGAGATTAGTGGCAGGCCCAGGATGACACAGTGAGTCGGCAATGAACAGAATGCAGTGTGATTTTTGCATCCACTGCAAATGTTGCTGGCAGATGAGATCACTGACAGCCCATGCTCATACAGAGAGCCGGCAATGAACAGACTGCTGTGTCATCCTTAGACAACTGCTCCCCTTATAGGCAAGAGTGCATTTTTTGTTTGTATTTATTTCGATTTCTAGCGCAGTACATGCCACATAGGGCCCTGCATATAGGGTGTGTCGGGGGTGGGTCGAGAGTGTGATGTTAGTGCCCGGGCCTCAGTGTTCAGAGACCAAGGCTGAGCCGGGAAGGCAGGGCGCGCAGCAGGCAGGCGCGCAAGGAAGACACAGGCACGGGGTCCTCTAGCGGTAGCGCGTACACTGCCCTTCGCAGGCTTTCTCGCTCGCCTTTATTTCCTCACCCACGTGGTGTATACCAGGTGGACATCACATCCCTCTCCAACTTGAGACAAACAAACGAACAAACAACTGGAACAAACATGTGAACTCGTCTGCTGTTGCAGTAGTGTCTCTTGGTGGTCTATCGTTCATCAGTCCTATGCATCCAACCTCACACACGTTTATAGATGCCGTTCAGAATGTACCCCTGGACTCGAGTGGAAGGTACTAGTCACCTCCGAAGGGGATAACATTCTCCTTGCTCCCGATGTGGGGTGACGGGCTTGAGCAGACTTTTATCGCCATTGTCTGTCGTCAGGTGTTCCACGGTTGGCCTGTCTTTTTGCTCTTTCCTTCTCTGCGGTCGCTGGGGAGCAGGTCTCTGCCGAGTCTGGTTCTCTCAGGATTCTTCCCGCAAGGTGGATGGTGTCCGTTTGAAGTGGGACACGTTGTGGGTCACAGTTTCTGATCCTCTCGCGGCTGTGGCCAGCCTGTGTTCCCGGTGGTTGATTGTCCAGGGGAGAGACTTGTATGGGAGGGCCATCTTTCCGCGTGGCACTCTATTCTTCACCAGCGCCTTGTCCCCTACCTGGAGATCGCTTGGTGTGGCTCTTCGCAGTTTTCCTTCGCGTTGTGTGCTTGCCTTCGGCGTTCCCCTTGTTCTAGGTCTGCTTGTGGAGGTTGCCACGAGTGGTGGAGAGGCAGTCCTGCTTGGATGGGTACCCAAAACATTGGGGCTGTGGGGCTGACTTGAGTAGCTGAATGAGGGGTTTGCCAGTAAGACCGGAGAAACCCGTATAGTTCGAGTAGCCACAGACGTCCTTTGTCTTTGGCAATCCTTACGGATTTGTTGATCGACGCCATGAACCTTTCCACCTTACCGTAGGCCTGGGGCCAGTATGGTGTGATGTGGTGATGGCGGATGTCCATATCATCGATGAAGCACTTGAATTCCTTGCTTGTGAATGGCGGGCCATTGTCACTTTTTAATCGATGATGGGATGCCATGGATCGCGAACATCTTCTCCAATGCAATGGTGACTGAGGTTGAATCTGTTGAGTTGACTGGTTCCACTTCTGGATATCTGGTGTACTTATCAATGGCTACCAGGAGGTATGCTTCATTGGCGATTGTGCAGAAGTCAATGCTCACGGCATCCCAGCGGCATTCGCTTCTTGGGGGACATGCCATTGGCTCTGGAGGTCCTGGCCGGCCGGTGGCTAGACATGCTGTACAGGTTTCGACAAGTGCGCTGACCCTCTGCTGAATCTGTGGCATCCACATGTGCGGTTTGATGAAGGCCTGTATGTTCACGATTCCCTGGTGGCCTTTGTGCGCTAGTGGGAGGGCTCTTTCGTGTAGATTGGTGGGCATTACTATGCAATGGCCTTTGAGGATGAGGCCTTTGAGCGATACCGACAGTTTGTGGCATATCCCTAATAGGGCTTGTATCATTTCCTGCGCTTGGGGTGTCTTCTGGGCAACGGCGGTGAGAAAGGGTTTCCACTCACTGGTCAAAATTGCCTTCTTGGTCATCTGGAGGCAGGGGTCTTTGCTTGTCTCTTCTATGATTTTGTCGAGTTTCATGGTTTTGGGCTTGGCACATGCTATATCACCTGGCACACGTGTTCTTCCGTTTCCTTATCCACCTCTCGTTCTGTTGTAGTGGCGGGTTGAGGGTGTCGCGACAGGAAGTCTGCCGGGTTGTCGGCTACGGCCCGGTATTGTACCTCTAGGTGGAATTGTTGCAGTTGAAGCATCCAGCGTTGGATCCTGGCTGGGGGATGCAGAGCTGATCCTTTGAATATTGGGACCAGGGATTTACGGTCCGTCAGTACTCTCACAGGGTGTCCTAGGATGTAACCATGAAAGTGTTTGCATCCCCAGATGATGGGAAGTGCTTCTTTTTCGATGTGTGCATAGTTTCGTTCTGTCGGGGTAAGCGCTCTACTGGCAAATGTGATGGCGACGATCGTTCTGTCGTGGTCTGTCTGCATCAGGACGGTCCAAGGCCCACTGGGCTGGCATCCACCAGTAGCTCTGTCTTGCGTGTTGTGTCAAAAAATGCCTTGGTGGCGTCACTGGACAGTGAGTCCTTGATATTCTGGAACGTGTTTTCCTGTGCTGCTCCCCACTCCCAGGTCGTCCTTGCCTTCGTGAGCTCTCGCAGGGGGGTGGCGATGGTGGCCAGGTCTGGGAGAAATCGTCCACAGTATGTCGTCATGCCAAGAAAACTCTGGACTTCTGTTGCTGTGGTTGGGGCTTGCTCATTTTTGATTTCTTCAACCTTCCCAGGATCTGGTGACACCCTTTTTCATTGAAGATGTAGCTGTTAGGGACAATTCTCATTTCATGGCTAATTTCCCTTAGCTAGTGAGTCCCTCAGCAGCTTTGCTGGATCTCTGTAGTTGTTTCTTTCCACTTGGTAAGAGTGTGAGCTTTTCCCCCACTCTTACTGGTATTTTGCTATGTGTTTTGACCTGTTTTTGTGATTGTGGACTCTGGAGTACACCACTTCAGTAGCCCCCCTCTTTGTGTGTGTCACACAGCACCTTCTGTGCAGTGGCACAGGGTTGTCCTTCAGACTCCCCCGACTCCATTTCTGAGGCAACTACCGGCCCCCCAGAAAAGGGTAAAGTTACCATTAAGTTTACTTAGTCAAATTTAACCACAGATCCAGTACACACCATTTTACATGGAGTGCTTGAAGGGTTAACTCTTAACTCTTTTTATCTGTACCTCACAGAGCATTGTTTCGCTCTTTTTAACATTTAGACAAGGCTGCTGGCAGTGGCATCTACCCTAATTTTCTACCGCAGTTATCTTATATAACCGTGGTAATATTGTAGGCTATTGTGTTAGCCTCGAACTTAAACCAGCTTGACCAAATACTTTTTCTTTTGGCTCTGGTGCGGTTTTTTTCGCCATTTCTTTTTGTTAAAACCCTTCTTGTGTTTTACTTTGCGCGGTAAACCAGGTTTGCCTTCTTTGTTCACTGTCTTTTGGCAGGCTACTACCTAGAAGCCCTCCTCAGGGCGCCTGGGTGTCTAGGTGGGCTGAATGTGAGGGAGGGGTGTCGTCATCCCCTGCACAGGGTACCCTAGGAAACCCAAGTCGCACTTTTTCATGATTGGCTGAGGTGGTTGTCTGAGCTGTGATTGACAGCCAGGCTGTGTGAATGGGGGTTTTCGATCATAAAAGGCAGGTCTCTTGGGCTGGAAGTCAGAGAGTCGCCACTGGAACTACAAGGAACCGACGAGAAGCGGAGGAGAGGTCGACTGCTGCAACTACCCCGTACCGGTGAAGCCCTGTTGCAGTCCTGAGCTATCTACCCTTCAACGACTAAGAGGAGATCCAATACGGAGTCTTCTTCCCTTGAGCCTGGTGGGGATAACCAGCTCATCTTCTTCAGCCAGATGTCGCCTTCGTGGTCGAAATCGCTGCACACTGCTGTAGTGGTCCGGATAGCCACCTGAAGAACCTCTCCTGTTTTTAAGGAGCGCAACTTTTATTCATTGTCGCTGCTGCCGGCCTCATCCCTGTGTGGTGCTGACACCCTCATCGTCCTTCTTCGTGCAGAAGCTGCTGGAAAGCGTGGGTCTGTGTGAAACCAACAGGAACAACTGCCGTGGCACCAGCTTCGTTCTTTAAGAAAGGTACTGTGTCCTGTTTGAGGAATTTTGGGTGAAATCCCTATTTCTCTACTTTAAGGCTTGTCCTTACTTTTCCCCTCCTTCTTATAACTTTTGCTTCCGAACATTGACAATATCAAAGTATTCTTGGCAACATTGAATCTTGAACTGTCCAACTGTGTGATCCTCGACAACAGGCATCCGGTGTCACTTGACTTTGGCTCTGGCCCCTTGACTCTTGAACTCCTGTCTATGTGTGTTCTTCGATTCTGTCTGCCTAACCAACATACTGCCTGTGATTTTTGCCCCCAACTCTCTCTGGGTATTTCGGGTGCTAAGTGTGTTTTTACCCCAGTAGCATTTCTTGCCGCGGATACACGTTTATCTAGTAGACCGAACTGTCAAAAAGTGATCGCAATTGTATTCACGGTAACGTGTTCTGTTTCATAACACCAGTCCATTCAAACACAGGGTACTTACCTCGAAAAATACTGTACAAAGTGAATTGGTTAGTTGTAGTATATTATACGTGTGGTTTTTGAATTAAAAGAAGGGTCGTGTTAATAACAAATGGTTTGAAAATAAATGTACTTATATTTTTTTACCTGAAACCTTGAGTCAGTGTTTGCTTGAGTCACAGTAATTGTGGTCCCTTTGTGTAATATCTGCTACTGCTCATATACTCTTGAGATAAGCCTGGCTGCTCCGCTACTGCTACCACTATAGCCTAGTAGGTACAGGCTTGTACCAAAGGTAAAACTTGTATTGCCACCTCTAGTCTTAATTGTGTGTAGTGGTCCCTAAGGGCACTGCACGGAATTCTGCCTAACAGTAGCCAAAGAAACTCAGAGTGGATTTCCCAAATTCTCACTTTTCTTCGTGCAGTGTAAGTCCTGCATCTTCGAGGTGCTGTAGGGTGGCTGGTAGCCTGCTGTTGTGTTCTTTTTCTGTCTTGCCGTAGACCAGGATGTCATCACTGACGTTTGTGACCCCCAGGAGGTCTTGGAGCACTTTGCGTATTTCGTGTTGGAACACTTCGGCTGCTGACGAGATTACAAAATTGAGTCGGCGATATCTCCTCAGTCCGAGGTGTGAAGAAAACTTTGTGCTATATCTTGACTCTTTTGCCAGGCAAATTTGATGGTAGCCTGACCGTAGGTCCAGTGAAGACAGTGGCGCCTGTCAGGTCTACGATCAGCTTGTCTACTGTTGGTGTTATGTGTCTTTCTCTTCCTATTGCCACATTTGGCAGGCGCATGTCGGTGCATATGCGCACTGCCTGTGGCTGCTTTGGTTTTGCTGTCCCTACCATGGGGGATACTCAGGGGGTGGGCCTGGTGGTTTTTTTCAATAATCTGGAGGTGTTCCACCTTGTTCAGCTCTGCTTCTACTGCTGCCCTCATGTGGAAGGGGACCCTCGGTGCTGTACTGCTCTCGTTCTATCGTGGGGTCGATGTGGAGCTTTACTGCCCTTACTTTGAGGCATCCAATGCCTTTGAATAGCTTCGCGTGCTTTGCCAGTAAGTGATCAATGTCCTTTGACTCGATTGCAAAGTTGAATTGTATGAGTTCTAGTCGTTCTGTCGTTGGGCAACTGAGCAGAGTTTCAATGCCTGCGTTGACAATGTAGATGCGAGCCTTGCAGCTCTTTCCATGGTGTGTAAGAACGGTTTTGAAGTACCCCACCAATGGGAGGGGCTTTTTGCAGCCATATGCAAATAGTTGCACCTGTCTCCGCCGCAGGGTTGGTCTGAGGTCGAGTTACTCAAACTTTGTAGTCGGCATTACATTCACCGTGGCTCCAGTATCGATCATCATTGTTACGGGGATGTCTCCAACGGCAATTGTGCAGCTGTGGCGTCACCTGTTGTCATTGGTCTGCCTGCCATTTTTTGGCTTGACCGCTGATATCATGTGAACCTTTTCTCACCTGGAGTTGCGGTGCTGGTTGGTGCAACATGGGGACTGTTCCCTGCTCGACTGTTCATCTTCGCTGCTGCTGCTGTTGGTGCCCTCACCCTCGGTTGCTCGGGCTTGTCCTTCCCTGGTTTCGTGGGTCCCGTCAGGTTGTCTCTGCTCTCAGCGATCAGATTGTCTTGAGAGGAATGTTTGTGTGTTTCGGGGTCTCGTGTCGCTCCTCCAGTCTCGAGGTCTCGCGTCTCTCCTCTAGTCTGGGGTTTTTCTCTGGGGTGACTGGTCTTTGGCGCTCTGGGAGCTTAGGCACACTGAGGCATAATGGTTTGCCTTCCCACATTTATGGCATGTCGTGCCGTATGCAGGGCAGGGTTCACCCCGGTGTTGTCCTCCGCACCATAGGCACTCTTTTTGTTTGCTTGTTGTCTGTCCTTGTTGGGGCATGTGCTGCCGCAGGGCGTTGATTGTGGAATACTGTTGCGCAGAGTCTCAGCTCCATCTCAGCCACGTGTTCGTCTGTTCTTTCTCGCTGTTGTCCAATGTTCAGGATGGTGTCTAGCGGGAGATCTGACTCTGACAGGATGGACCTTCTGAGTTTGTCTGAGGATAGGCCATGTATGACCTGTTGCCTCACTGCAAATTCCTCATCTGGAAAGTCACACCCATTTGCCATTTCACGCAGTCGGCTGAGAAAATCATTGATGCTCTCTTGTGGGCGTTGTCTGGATTGGCTCATTTTGAACCTTTCGAAGTCTGAGCTGATCTTGGGTTTGAATTTTCTGGTGAGGATGTCCTTTGCTGTCTCCTGCGCCACGGTTCGAAGAACACACATCGAAGAACACACATAGACAGGAGTTCAAGAGTCAAGTTGAATAGCCGGAGTGCCATGGTGCCGAGATTAAGCATGAGGAGTGTCCTCTGCTTTTCTTTGCTGATGATGTCACGTGATTTGATGTTCAGTTCAAACTGCTGGATCCAGAGCTCCCAGCGGAGTCCTGTCCGGGGTCCAAAAGGCTGGATGGTTGCATGTATGTTCCTCGCGAGGTGTCAAGCCATGTGCTACTGTCAGGGTTCTGGTCTTGCTGCCTCAGCGGCGTCCCTGTGGCGTCTTCCGACATGTTGCGTGGTACACAGAGTGCTCCTTGTCTTTGCCACTACTGGCCCTGCTGGGATGGTGGTCCCCTCTTCCTTAGGCTCTGGTTGTGGCTGGGTGCGGCCTTGGTTGGCTAGCGGGGAGGGCCTCTGCAGGTGGGCTGCCAGCCGTGGCTTGTGGTGGCTGAGGTGGGCCTGGGGATGTTGTCCTGAGCACTGGGGCTCTTCCAGAGGCTTGGGGCCTGTGTGTGCTTGAGGCCTGGGCATACAGTTTTTTTTCCTTCTTTTTTTCCAGGGGCCAGGACGTGGGTCTGTGTGAAGTCAGGGCCTCTTGCCACCAGGGGCCGTGAACAGCCTTCTCGTGTAGGCTTTGCAATGGGGATGGAAGCAAGTAAGCAGGCCTGGGGTGCCTGGGGCCGAGTGCAGCGCTGCGTGGTCTGATGTGCTGTGTGTGTGGGGTTTATGGCATCCGTCCCCCACCTTCATCGCCAGTCTGATGTTAGTGCCTGGGCCGGGAAGGCAGGGCATGCAGCAGGCAGGCGTGCAAGGAAGACACAGACACAGGGTGCTCTAGTGGTAGCGCGTAGACTGCCCTTCGAAGGCTTTCTCGCTCGCCTTTATTTCCTCTCCCACGTGGTGTGCACCAAGTGGGCATCCCAGAGAGTAGGGCCAGCGAGCACAATATAGGCAACCGCTGGACGCATGAAACTGCTCAGAGCTATGCAAGCCCTCATTCAGGGGTGGCAGTTCCAGTGGTTTGGGGTTCGAATTAAACAGGGGCCAGGCGGTCGTGAGGCAGAAAAACTTGCCATAGCGGAGAGGGTTTCAAGGGATGAAAGAACCCGATGATCTGATGGACATCATTAGAGAACCTTTATGAGAGGCGTGGCCTGTGGAAGAGAGGGCGTGGCCTAACCAATGTGGATGATAACCCCACATCTCTGACACATTCAGACGGTATAACCAATCAGCAACGTTTATATAGAACACTCAGGCAAGGTAGCAATGTCTAGATTACTTACCAGTAATCCTCATTACTCCGAGGCTTGCTCTTCCTCGTCATAGTCCTATAATCTTGAGGGCCCAAGTCCCGGACAGATCTTGTGTGCAAGCTGCATCTTTTTTTTCTCCAGGAAAACTATACCCTCCTGTGGGGGGATGGGCTAAATCCATTCTCTCCACCCTCCAATCTTTCTGCACTATGAGGAAGGGGAGGGAAGGAAGACTGGGACGAAGAAGCGTGGCAGTATTTGGATTTCTGGTAGGAAACGTAGTCATTACCTCATCTTTTATTTATTTATTTATTCGTGCATTTGTAAAGCGCCTTAGACCTAAAAGCATATCTCTTCCTCATCACAGTCCCATAATCTTAAGGATATAGCAAGCATCCAAACTTGGAAACACGAGCCAGGCCCAGTGATCGTCGATTAATCAGAGAAAGTCATCGGGACGGTGGTCTCAAGTTATTAGACACAGAGCTTATATCGAGTGTATGGTGTAAAATGAACAGAAAGGTGGTCTATGGGGCTGGCTGAAGATGGGTGGGGGCACAAGGTGGAACAATTCAAAATGGTGCTTGGGTGTTACCTCTGACCTTCCTCCCCCTTCCGAGGCAGCTGTGTGGTGCCCATATTATAATGCAGATGTTTCCTAAGGTAAACACCATTGGGTGATTTCCCTGATTTGAACTTTGAGGGTGCATAACTTGGACCCCACTTTGAACTTCATTAATTTCCAAGCACATTCACTGGCCCCCACCCCCAAAGCAAAAAGCAGGGCAAACCACGTCAGTGAAGCACAAACACTTCTAAAGAGGTCTGTCTTGGACCTGCAAGTACACATTTAAAGTGCCACAGCCTTTACTTTCTGAACAGGGATGGCTGCATAGAGAGCATGTGCATACTATCAGCCCCGCCCTGTGGCTACATCCTAGATCATTTATTCATTTTATTTATTTTACATTATTTGTATTCAGTTCCAGAAGAACTTTTACAAAAATTACAGATCACAATTAACAATTCAAATCACAAAACTTAAAATCCTAAAATCTAAAATATTCAATCATAGTGTTGAGCATAAGATCTTATCAAATCAACTGAAATCAATCGTCTATTATGATATGATATGGCATTTAAAATGCACCTATACACAAATATTCCAAGGCTGACGAGGCAAGGGAGGGGGAACAGAGGGAAGACAGAGACAGCGATCTTACTAGGCCAGGTGACATTGAGATTGTGCAAGTGCAAGGGAAGGGGAAAAGTGCAGGAAGGAAAAGGTAGGAGGTAGCGCAGTACATGGAAATGACAGTAAAATAAATAAATAAAACAATAAATAAAAGTGTGGCCAGCTCGTGACAAGTGCAAGGGTAAGTGCAGACATCAGGTGTCAAGTGCTGGTGGGGGGCTGTAGGGATACAGAACAGTCCCCACTGCAGGGGATGCCGGGAGGCAGTGCAGCGGTGCAACTGGCAGGGGGGGTGACCTGGGCCCGAGATCAGAGGGTAGCCAGTTGACCAGTGCAGATTCAGCTAGGAGTTCAGCAGGGGAGAGGAGGAGAGAAAGCAGAAGCAAAGAGGAACTGTTTTGAGGTGCTTCGGGAACCAGAGATGGTTCTCCTCAAGTTTCAGGGAGGCTGTTCCAGAGGGAGGCCCCAGCCGAGGAAAGAGATCTACCCCCAATTTGTTGCTTGGAGAAGCGACTGACTCTGAGGGAGTTGGAGGCGGATGAGCGAAGACCTCGAGAAGGAAGATATTTAGGAAGAGAGAGTTGAAGGTATTGAGGCCCCAGGCCCCAGAAGGTCTTGTGAACAATGCAGAGGGTTTTGAACTTTAAACCTCACAGCCGCTGGGAGTAAGTGCAGAGATTTAATTCCTGGAGAGATGCGATCTCTGGGCTTGAGGCCAAGGACACGTCTCGCAGTTCTGTTCTGGATGAGTTGCAGAGGTTTGAGAGTAGAAGCAGGCAGATTTAGAAAGAGGCTGTTGCAGTAGTCTAGCCTAGAGAGAACCAGAGCTCTGGAGACATTGCGCTTCTGGGGGAAGGAAAGGAAAGGAAGAATACCTCTGAGGTGGTGCAGCTGGTAGTGTGACTTCTTAGAGACATTAGAGATGTGAGGAGAGAAGGAGAGTGTGGAGTCGAAGATGACCCTGAGGTTTTTAGCCTCACAGGTGGGAGCAGGAAGAGGGCCAAGAGAGGCCGGCCAGAGAGTGACAGGAAAGGAGGGAGCAGGTGTGCCGTTGAGGAGAATCTCGGTCTTACTGGCATTAAGGTAGAGATCAATGGCGGCACACCACTCCTGGATAGCAGACAGACAGTCGGAGGTGAGCGAAGGAGAAGAAGTGGCGGAAGGGAGCCTGAAAATGAACTGTCATCCGCATAGCACTGAAAGTTGGAGCAGAGAGCTGCAATGCAGTGAGCGAGAGGTGCCAGGTATTGGTTGAACAGCCAGGGAGAGAGGTTAAACCCCTGGGGAACACCACAGGTAGAGAGTGAGATAGAGGAAAGGAGGCAGCCAAGTTGGACCTGGGCAGGTTGATCAGAGAGGAACGAGGTCAGCCAGGCCAGGGCCTGATCGGTGATACCCATGTTATCACAGAGACGATTGAGCAGGATGGCATGGTTGACCGTGTCAAAGGTAGAAGAGAGATTGAGTAAGATGAGGACAGAGGGGAGATTAGAATCAAGGTAAGAGAGCAGGTCTTCAGCGGATGTTCAGGAGAGCAGTTTCTGTGCTTCTGGCTTCTGTGAAGCCAGACAGATGGTCATGGAGACAACCAACAGATTGCGTATGAAGATTAAGCTGGGAGACGGCCAGCTTTTCCAGGAGTTTGGCCAGGAAAGGGGTGATTGTTACGCTCAGCTGGCTCCCACAGAGGCGTCAATCTGGACTGGACTGCTGCGGTCTCCACCAATGTGACGCGTAGGGCCGAGATGACGGACTGGACTGGCCCACCTAGCTTCGTTTGCTTGGCCCGTAGGAATATTCTACTGCAAATGGAGAAAGCGAATTAACCACCCGTGGAGTTGAGCGGTAATCCCCCCACCCTGCTGTTCTTCCCACTGATCACCTTGGATGTCCCCTCTTATAGTCTCACCTGATGATTTGAAAAGATGAGCTCTCCATCCTGCATTGAGCACAGGTGCGCGTAGATAACCAGTTGCTTCACTGGCTCGAAGGAATTGGTGAGTTCCAGGACAATATTGACTCCGATATTCCCGGCAAAACGCCGTAAGTATGTAGTTCGTAAGAGTTCAAATGCCGGACTTTCACTCTTGTCCGATTCCTTGCAGGTTGCAGCTTGACCCTACTGAAGAGTTCCTCGTGGCAACCGGTAATGTTCTGGCAAGGATTTGTATTATCCAACACAGTTCGATAAAATAATGTCCATATGTAACCTGTTGCTTTCTCCCTTATTCAGGTGCTGAGAGAAAGTATGAATTCTCGGCGAATAATGCCTCCGGCAGTAAAATCAGGTAAGTCTTTTGTGGTGAGGAGGGTTCCCCTTGTTAGTCCCTTGTTTCACCTTGCTGTCCTTTTGTTTCCCCTTAGGGGCCGGGGTTCGGCTAGGATACAGTGGAAGCTGCGCCGACCCGTGAAGAAGAATAGTACCCCCGGTGGTAAAATCAGGTAAGTCTATGGGGGGTATTCCTCTGTGTATTCCCTTGGCTCACCTTGCTGTTCTTGTCTTCTCCTTAGGTGCCGGAGTGCGGCGGGAACACGCAGGAGGATGCAGTGAAATGTGAAGATGCTGCGAAGGCCGGTGAGTTCAGCGCGGCACTGCAGCAGGCGAGGCGACGCGCATAAAATAACTTCTTTCTTCCAGCTCGAAGGCGCGATGGATCGGGAATTCAGATAAGGATCAAAGGTGTTGCTCTTGTTCTAACCTTTTCTCCTTCTTTCTCCCTTTTTCTAGGAGCTCCAAACTCGAGGCGGGCGTGGCAGAAGACTGGATGCAGACTTGCAGGCACGGTGAGCGTTACGCTGCTGGATGCAGAATAACGCGAAGCGTGTGCTGCTCTTCGGGCGTGATTTAAATAGCCTCCAAAGTAGTCCCAGGTAAGTATTCCTCCCCAGCCCCACCTGAGTAAAGAAATAGTCCCTAGGTAAAATAGTCCCTTCCAAGCCTCGTTTGGCTTGGAGCTCTTGCAGCGTGGTCTGCATCAGGTAAGTTAGCAGCATGGTCTGCATCAGGCAAGTTTTAATGTATGATCCTGGTGCCTATGATGCCAGGACTGACTCTCCATATGAGCCTGGTGCCATAGGTGCCAGGACCGCACCCAAATAGCCCCTAGCGGGGGTTGTTGGGCTTGCTTGGGGTAACTTGATGCCTGCTTCCGGGGTTGCTGGACTTGGTCTGGGTCCCCGGGGGTAGGCATCATGACAGCACTCCCCCCCCCCAAGCCCCTCCTAAAGTCGTTCTTCCCTGTGGTTTCGGTTTGTGTGGGAAATTTCGGTGGAATTTTTTTCACCAATCGGGGTGCATAAACATGGTCACTAGGTTCCCATGACCTTTCCTGTGGTCCGTAACCTTTCCAGTCGATTAAATAAAAAAGTTTAAACTTTACCAGCTTGGAGTCCAGGACGTTCTTAACTTCAAATTCGGGTTCTCCGTCTACAAGGATGGGGTCTGGTGGCTTGGTTAGTCTTGTCCCTGGTTGTACTGGCTTCAGAAGTGACACATGAAAGACGGGATGAATTCGCATATTAGCAGGTAAGTCCAACTTGACAGCCACCGGGTTGATAATGGCCTTAATAGAGTAAGGTCGCAAATATCTGGGGTTAAAGGTCTGTGTTCCCTTTAGAGGTATATATTTTGTGGCTAACCATACTTGGTTTCCTATTTGGTATTGTGGGGAATCACTTCTGTGCCGATCAGCATCTTTTGTGTATTTTTCTTTCACCTGTTTTAAATGTATAGTTGCTTCCTTAAAGGCTTGTGTAATCGTAGCGTGCAGATGGTCCACTGCAGGCATTTCTAAGTCTTGGGGTGAGTCAAGGTCTGAGGTTTGAGGATGGTGCCCATATAAGGTATAAAAGGGGCTTTGTCCAGTTCCAGAGTGTACTGAATTATTGTATGCATATTCGGTGATCCAAAGAATGTCTTTCCAATTACTCTCCGTCTGATGTAACATACAACGCAGGTATTGTTCGAGAGTCTGGTTGGTCCTCTCCATTTGACCATCGGTCTGGGGGTGGTGACTGGTCGATAACCTCACATCGATTTGCGCCAATCGACAGCATTTTTTCCAAAAATGTGAAATGAATTGACTGCCCCGGTCAGAGACCAATACGGACGGAAATCCGTGTATGCGAACAATGTTTTCGAGGAACTCCTTGGCCAGGATTGAAGCAGAAGGTAATCCCTTTAAAGGAATAAAGTGGGCCATCTTGGAAAAAAGATCCACAATAACTAGAATGGTGTTAAATCCATTGCATGGGGGTAGATCAGTAATAAAGTCTAACGATAAGGTGTGCCATGGTGTAGGCGGAATGTCTAAAGGTTGTAAGAGTCCAGCTGGTTTTTTCTTTTGACTTTTGTTTTGGGTGCAAATGCCACAAGACATCACAAATGATTTAATATCCTTTCGCCAGGTGGGCCACCAGAATTGTCTTTTAATTTTAGCTTCAGTTTTTGCAATACCTGGGTGCCCCTCCATTAGGGTATCATGATAATGGGAAATTACTAGCTCTTGTAGTTCCTTGTGTGGCAGAAATAGCCGTCCTTGGTAATAAGGCAGATCATTGGTGACAGAGTAGTCCGGGCCTTTCTTTACTCAGTCCTGCAAGGCTGTAGAATCAAAGAGTTGCTGGATCTTTACCTGAATGTCCTCTAGAGTCTGTAGAGTAGTCATGCCAAGAATCCTTTGTTCGGGAATTATAGGTACTGGTTCAGGGTTCACTTCTGTCTCTCCCATCCCTATTCGGGATAAAGCATCTGCTTTACCATTCTTACGACCTGGTCGATAGGTTATCACAAAATCGAACTCGGCAAAGAACAATGCCCATCGGAGTTGATGTGACGATTGGGCCTTGGCTGTCTTTAAATACTGTAAGTTCCGGTGATCACAGTAATGGTATGCCTGGCACCGAGAAGATAGTGCCGCCAAGCCTTGAAGGCGGATTTAATGGCTAATAACTCCTTATCGGTAACCGCATAGTTTAACTCAGGTGCCGAGAACATTCTGGACCAAAACGCTACTGGGTGAAGCTGGCCAGTTTCAGGGTCCTTTTGAGACAGGACAGATCCGATGGCTAAACTGGATGCATCAGTTTCCACTATGTATGGAAGTTCAGGGCGCAGGTGCTTTAATACAGGTGCAGACGTGAATTTCGCTTTCAGCTCTTGGAAGGCATTTTCAGCTTCTTCGGTCCACATAAAGCGTTTATTTTTTCGCAAGAGTTCTGTGATGGGATGTACAACATGTGAAAAATCTGGGGTGAATCTGCGGTAGAAATTGGCAAAGCCGAGCATACTTTGTACTCCTTTAACTGAACTTGGTGATGGCCACTTAAGGATTGCGTCCACCTTTCGTGAGTCCATTCGGACTCCCTTTGGGGTCAGGATAAACCCAAGGAATTCAACTTCTGTGGCATGAAAAACGCATTTTTCCATTTTTGCATATAGTTTGTGCTGGCGCAATTTCTCAAGGACTGCTCGGACGTGCTTCACATGGTCAGATTCTGTAGAGGAGTATACTAGAATATCATCGATATATACGACAACACAAACATCAATGAGTTCACGAAGGACATCGTTCATGAAGTATTGGAAGGCTGCAGGTGCATTGCACAACCCGAAAGGCATCACCTGGTATTCGAATAACCCATACTTAGTGCGGAAAGCAGTCTTCCATTCGTCGCCCTCTTTTACACGTACCAGATGGTATGCCCCCCCGGAGATCTACTTTAGTGTATATGCAAGCGTCCTTCACTTGGTCTAGTAGTTCATGGATCAGAGGCAATGGGTATCGGTTCTTAACAGTTATCTGGTTCAATGTGCGGTAATCTATGCACGTTCTGAGGTCACCTTCCTTTTTGGGCACGAAGAACAAAGCTGAAGATGCAGGGGACTTAGATGGGCGAATAAAGCCATTGGCAAGGTACTGGTCTGAGTATTGTCGTAGGTGAAGGTTCTCAGGTTTCGTAAGGGCATAGATCCTGCTACAAGGGGGTTGTGCACCGGGTATGAGATCGATTTGGCAATCGTACGATCTGTGAGGAGGTAAGGTGTTTGCCTGTTCTTTTTGGAAGACATTCTGGAATTCTTGGTATTCAGGAGGTAGTTGCATGACTGCTGTGGTTACTGTGGCCAGGCCTGCGCTCAGATTTTTTTTTTGGTAACAGGTTTGCACACAATCCGGGAAGGTTATTCTCTTCTCTCGCCAATCAATACAAGGATTATGTGTTTCCAACCAAGATATCCCCAGTATTATTTGGAACTGTGGGGCCTTGATTAGATCAAACACAATAGCCTCTTGATGCCCATCCGGACCCAATAATGTCATCTCTGCGGTGGAATGAGTTACAGGCCCGGAGGCAATTTCAGTTCCATCAACTGTGGTGATGACATCTTAGGTGGTTTTTCACCAGAGAGGCAGATTCATCCTGGAAGCCAATTCGTAGTCCACATAGTTTCCTATGGCCTCGCTATCAATGTATGCCCTTACTGCGTGCATACGCGATGGCTGCC
This sequence comes from Ambystoma mexicanum, assembly GCF_040938575.1. Taxonomy (NCBI): domain Eukaryota; kingdom Metazoa; phylum Chordata; class Amphibia; order Caudata; family Ambystomatidae; genus Ambystoma; species Ambystoma mexicanum. The sequence goes on along the minus strand of NC_090922.1, from coordinate 1,524,186,324 downwards.
CTGGATCTACGACGACCATTGGTATGATGAAATGCGAGGTCTGAGTATCCTTCTTCAAACTCGGCAAGCGGACCTCTACGCTTGTCTGGCGTGGTCGTTTTCCGAGTCTGACTCCATATGGCCTTTATCAGCAGCTCCTACCACCTTCTTGGGTGGTTTTACAGGGCAATCCCGTAGAAAATGCCCAGAAGTTCCACAATATAGACACAATTGCATTTGCCGTCTCCTTTCTCTTTCCTTCTGGGTTAAGGGTCCTCCCCCCCGATTTGCATAGGTTCTGAAGTCTCTGCTCCTTTGGGGTTAGCGTGGGTTTTGACCAACACCCTGTTCTCAAACTTGGCTCGATCAGCCTTTCTGTTCTGAAGTCTGTGATATAACTGGACCACTAAGTCTATATATTCAGCACAGTCTTGAGTTGGGTTCACGACTTGAGCCAAGACATCCTTGAGTTCTTCTCGAAGCCCTCGATGAAACAACGTGATTCGTTTTACCTCAGGCCATCCAGTTTCCACTATCAACCTATTAAAGGTCGCGATGTAAGATAGAAGGTCCTGGTTACCCTGTCATAGGGACAAAAGTTCGTTATCCAGGGCCTGTCCTTGGGAGTGCCGGGCAAATAGTCTTTCCATGCTTGTTTGAAAGCCCTGAAAATCCTGAAGTATTGGGTCATCCTAAGTAACTAGTGGAATTGACCAATCAGCTGCACTGCCGCTGAGATATGACAATACAAAGGCTACTTTGGCTTGATCGTTTGGGAAGGCTCCAGGTCTGCATAAAAAGTGCAAGCGGCATTGGTTCATAAACACGGCAAACCTTTTGGGATCTCCAGCAAAGCGTTCTGGTGGAGTTAATGGAATATTTCCAGGTAGGTTTATTTGCACTGGGTTACTCGATAACACAGGAGCTGGAATTCCCCCGGAACCTGGTAGGGGTGCTTGTCCAGCCTGGCTTTGCAATAGTTACCTAGCAAGGTCATCAGTTCGCTCCTTTGACAAAATCAGTTCCCTCCTAAGGGCATTGGTTTCTTGACGGGCGGAATGCACTTCGGCCCTCAGTTCCCCTAGTAATTGGGCCAATTGGTCAGTCTCTGAGGTATCCATAACGCCCGGGGGGGAATTTGTAGGTAGGCTTCGCGTTCTGTTACGCTCACCTGGCTCCCACAGAGGCGTCGATCTGGACTGGACTGCTGTGGTCTCCACCAATGTGACGCGTAGGGCCGAGAAGACGGACTGGACTGGTCCACCTAGCTTCGTTTGCTTGGCCTGTAGGAATATTCTTCTGCAAATGGAGAAATGGAATTAACCACCCGTGGAGTTGAGCGTAAATCCCCCCACCCCGCTGTTCTTCTCACTGATCACCTTGGATGTCCCCTCTTATAGTCTCACCCGATGATTTGAAAAGATGAGCTCACCATCCTGCATTGAGCGCAGGGGCGCGTAGATAACCAGTTGCTTCACTGGCTCGAAGGAATTGGTGAGTTCCAGGACAATATTGACTCCGATATTCCCGGCAAGACGCCGTAAGTATGTAGTTCGTAAGCGTTCAAATGCCTGACTTTCACTCTTGTCCGATTCCTTGCAGGTTGCAGCTTGACCCTAGTGAAGAGTTCCTCGTGGCAACCGGTGATGTTCTGGTAAGGATTTGTATTATCCAACACAGTTCGATAAAATAATGTCCATATGTAACCTGTTGCTTTCTCCCTTATTCAGGTGCTGAGAGAAAGTATGAATTCTCGGGGAATAATGCCTCCGGCGGTAAAATCAGGTAAGTCTTTTGTGGTGAGGAGGGTTCCCCTTGTTAGTCCCTTGTTTCACCTTGCTGTCCTTTTGTTTCCCCTTAGGGGCCGGGGTTCGGCTAGGATGCAGTGGAAGCTGCGCCGACCCGTGAAGAAGAATAGTGCCCCCGGTGGTAAAATCAGGTAAGTCTATGGGGGGTATTCCTCTGTGTATTCCCTTGGCTCACCTTGCTGTTCTTGTCTTCTCCTTAGGTGCCGGAGTGTGGCGGGAACATGCAGGAGGATGCATTGAAATGTGAAGATGCTGCGAAGTCCGGTGAGTTCAGCGCGGCGCTGCAGCAGACGAGGCGACGCGCATAAAATAACTTCTTTCTTCCAGCTCGAAGGCGCAATGGATCGGGAATTCAGATAAGGATCAAAGGTATTGCTCTTGTTCTAACCTTTTCTCCTTCTTTCTCCCTTTTTCTAGGAGCTCCAAACTCGAGGCGGGCATGGCAGGAGACTGGATGCAGACTTGCAGGCACAGTGAGCATTACGCTGCTGAATGCAGAATAACGCGAAGCGTCTGCTGCTCTTCGGGCGTGGTTTAAATAGCCTCCAAAGTAGTCCCAGGCAGTGTTCCCTCTAAGCTGTGCGCATGTGCGCTTGCCCAGCTTCCTTCTGGGTGCCGCTCAGATGATTTTTAGCAGCGCACACAGACAATTCTGATTTATTCAAAAATATTTAATAATGCACAAGCCACAGCAATTAATTGAAATTTGCTAGTCGTGATATTCTGCTAATTTGCATTACACTACTATGCAAGGGTGACCGTAAACACATGAAATTCCTGACAGCAAAATACACACATAAGAGGTTAAAAACTAATATGAAAAACTGACTCCATGAACAGAAGAATCTAACCAAGATACGCTTTCACATATTAACCAAATAATGTTCCCTCCCCACCCATGACTCCTAAATTTGAGTCTACCACACTTTGACCTTATGACTCTAACTTCTGCCCCAGAACACATTAAGATAATACTGGACAACCTTGACTCCTCCTCTCTTGGCTCTGCGAAAGGTTAGCAGACGTGTACCCTACATCCACTTGTTTTATGTTTGTTGTAATATGAATAATGTTCACGTGCCAGAATTTGTTACTCATTGTGCCTTACCTAAAGCGTCACTCGCACGATGCAATCGAACTACCAGCTAAAATACTGGATACTGACTGTAAGTAAGCACACTACCTGGATGTGTAACCTTATCCCATACTTCCTCTTCTTTGTACTTATATCATGCAAGTGCTTTGAAGAGGCCCCCTTGCAAGTTAATGCATTATAAAACTCAAATATTAATTTGTATCTCCTACTTTGCATTACTTACATTACCCTATAAGTGGAGAGCAACATTGCAATATCATTTACTTTGCTACAAGGGATAATGGTTATGGACTATGCCCGGGATTACTCGTCCATAGTATCAGGGCACCGGATATTCAGACAAGAGAATGCTTTTCACACAGTCTGCCTCATTTCCAAGTGTTCAGAGTTCCTTTGGGCATAGACCTTCACACATTATATGGTTACTTGCTGATATGCGAAAACTGTTTCACTGAGAACTGTGTAATCCTACACAATAATATAAGGGTGTGGTATGTTGCAAACAATTTTGTATGCACTGCAAAACAATTGCAAACATGCAGAGTCATGACATTCTTAAAATGCCCATATGTTGGCATTAAAAATGCAAAGTATTGCGGGTCTGCAAATATCACAGTGAGTGTTTACTGCTAAAATCCTTCACTTTTTACAGTGCTCTATCAACTAGTATAGAAGGCTAGCGTAGAGGCCGGGGAAGGGTATGGGTGGAAGAGCACAGGTCATAATTCCTTGCGGGTGATGAACAAAGCAGCAAATTTCAAAAACCAAGTCAGACGTTTCGGCAGTACATGGAAGGAAATGTGTTGCTCGTTTGCTAAAGGATAGGAAATTCTAGTACCCGTCTAGACAACAGCACCTTCTTTTTCTTTCTATGCTCAACTGCTGAGGGCTTTTCAATATAAACATGTGCTCTGTATCCTCTCTTGCATCTCCTTAACTCGTACAAAGAATTACAGAGAGGGAACCATAGTTACAGAAGAAGGGACTCGATCTGTTGTATCGCTTGAGATAGATTTGATGCCATTTACTTAAAAGCCATACATATGTGATTGTCTTACACAGGGATCCATAATAAACATCAATAAAGCTCTTGTTTAATGTGTCTAGGCTCTGGCGTGGAAGGTTGGGCAAAACTATAGACTAGATTATGTTCCCTGTCATTTCACTTTCTTTGTCAGGGTTACAAGCAAGGCTCTAATCAGATTTTGCTCCATACTTGGAGTCAAATGATTTTTCAGGGAGTAAAAAAGTAATTAGCTTTGCCAATAGGGATACTTTATGATTATTAAAAGATGTTCTTCCCCTTAGAATTCCTGTTGAGATCAGGCATTAATATTAGAGTTCCTTCCTATGACACTGCTCTCTACAGGTCACTAATTCAAAGAAATATCAGTGGAGCTTTGTGGGTTGAAGCAGCAAAATGGTGTTTCTAGTTTTTGTTGGGCACATTTTCATGTTTAGGGAGTAAAAATTGATGGTGTATATGTCGCTCAGCTGTAAGGCTGGTGTTATCACTACCCGAAGAACAACGTAATGTGGAAAGTAAGCAGAGGCACAGGAATACTTGATCAACATATTCTGAGGTGCAGTTATTCTGATGCAATTATCATCCTTACACAAAGTATTAGAAGCATGTTCTCCTGGCCCTAGAAATGACTAAATAAATAAAAGTGGCACTTGAACTCCTATCAGCATTTTTTTTGACACATTGCTTTTAATTGCCATTAATCCATCAGCAAATGTTGTGTTCTGTCTAAATTTCCCGACACCCACATGAGTTTATGACAAGAGAGATTTGTATGTTGCAGTACACAAGTCATTTTCCAGTGGCGTAAAACGTTTGCAAGGTACTGTGGCAGATGTTGAAGTCTTAGACTGGTTGATGAGTTTTCTCTTTAATCACATATGACCTATTTTATTTTAGCCTATGTGTTTGATAAAGTGTTGTAAGATTTGTCAAGAATTGAAGTGGCTGGAAAGAGGAAATTCCTTTCCAACTCTCTTCTGTGACCATAGTTCACTAAATATGCGTGCTCCCAAAGTGGCTTACCTCATTAGTCAGTTGCACACATGGAAAATAATGTGCAAACAGCAAACCATTTCCGCACATAGAGAACAATAATTAGAGGGAACATTGGTCCCAGGTAAGTATTCCTCCCAGCCCCACCCGAGTAAAAAAATAGTCCCTAGGTAAAATAGTCCCTTCCAAGCCTCGTTTGGCTTGGAGCTCTTGCAGCATGGTCTGCATCAGGTAAGTTTCAATCTATAATCCTGGTGCCTATGGCGCCAGGACTGACTCTCCATATGAGCCTGGCGCCATAGGCGCCAGCACTGCACCCAAATAGCCCCTAACGGAGGTTGTTGGGCTTGCTTGGGGTAACTTGATGCCTGCTTCCGGGGTTGCTGGACTTGGTCTCGGTCCCCGGGGGTAGGCATCATGACAGTGATGGAGATCGGGCGATAGTTAGCCGGGCAGGAGGGGTCAGCTGACGGCTTCTTGCGAAGACGGTGCACAAGAGAGTGCTTCAGGGGGGAACGGAAGGCTCCAGTGGCGAAGGAATGGTAGCAGAAGTCAGCCAGGGCAGGAGCAAGGGTGTCAATGTGGTCCTTGATGGTTTTGGAAGAACAGGGAAGAACCTGTTTTGACGAGACATTCATAGATCAGACTTGTCTAGAATCCTCGTCTGGGGAGAACAGAAGAAAGGAAGAGAGAGACGAAGGAGAGGTGGCCACAGGGGGGCCGCAGGTAGAGGAGAGAGTAGAGGGAGGAAGAGAAGAGGATGAGAGGGTGGACAGGATGTCCTGGGTTTTAGCAATGAAATGTTAAGCCAGGGCTGTGCAGAGGGCCTGGGAGGGGACAGGAGAGGTAGAGGCTGCAGCAGGATTGGCCAGCTCCTTGCAGATTTTAAAGAGTTCGGCCGAGTTGTTAGATGCCGCAGAGACGTGGGCTTGGATGTGAGCTCTTTTCTTAGTGAGGACAGAGAGCTGGTATTGCCTTTGGAGCAGGCGGCCGGCCAGTTTGTCAGAGGATGTGCAAGAAGCAAGCCATTTCCTCTCAGCCACCCTGCACTTGCGTTTAAGGGTGACGAGGTCAGAGTTATACCAGGAGCTGCACTTGGCTTTGGGCTTCAAGCGGATCCTTATGACAGGGATAAGAACATCAAGCTATTGTACCTATCTGCAATTATCTTCCACCATAGAGAGGACAGTAGCCTCCCTACTATGCTCACAAGACCCCTAAATTCCACCATCACCACCCTCTCTACTGACACCAGTATGGAACACCCGGATCTGAATCCCCTATCCGAGCTTCCCAGCAACCCATGTAGTCTACTCTGTCGAAACTCTAGGCTCAGAGCTAGACTCTCGAAACTTTATGAGCCTCTGACCAGAACCCTACCTCCCAACAACAAAAGATCCAACACCCAGAAGCCCAACACCAACGTCCCCCCAAAAAACAGGAGACTTCCTCCCACTACCCAGACCAAAACTGTACCACCTCATCCGTCATGCCACCTACTTAAAGGAGGACTAATAAATGCAAGATCCCTGATAGCACATGCCACAGATATCTGCGATCTGATAGTGCTTGACAATCTGGACTTCATCGCCATCACCGAGTCCTGGCTGCACAACGCAGCAGGACCCCTACTCTCCTTAGCCATCCCAGAAGACTTTACTATATTCAGGCAAGATAGAACCAACACGCGCGGCGGTGGCATTGCCATCATCGCAAAGACCAGCTTAGATATGAGAATCTCACCTACAATAGCAGTTGACTCATGTGAATCACTCACTATCAAACTTCCACTAGCTAGCTCCCAAACCTTGACGATCCACCTCATCTACAGACCACCTGGTCCCTTAGGGACCTTCGAGGAGGATCTACATAATTCACTCTCCAACAACCTTAAAACCTCTTCACAACTACTTGTCCTAGGAGACTTCAATCTGGGCTTCAATGACCCTTCAGATAAAAATGCCACCATTATTGCCAATTCCCTTTCAAATCTGGGCATGACGCAAAAAACTCTTGAACCTACACATAATAAGGGAAGAATCCTTGATTGGCTAGTAGACTACAATTGCACGGCCAATATCAAAGCTATTATCCCTCAACCTTGGACAGACCACTTCTTCCTGTCATTTGAAATATCTACCTCCAGACCACCTTCACTAGCCTCCATCATGGCCCCGCCTTGCCCAACAAGAAACAAAAAGAGCATCACCAGAGACAAAGTGATCCCGGCCATTCTACCTACACTTAACGGATTAGCAGATCATCTAGACCCAGAAACACTAGTCAACGAGTACAACAAAATTATGCTAACTACCCTCGACAACATCGCACCCTTGAAACTTAGAAAAAGTAAACCCAAATCTCACCTAAATAAATGGTTTACCCCCGAACTAAAGGATTTGCGACTACTTAAGAGGAGCTGCGAAACAGCTTGGAGGCTCACCCCTTCAGTAGACCATAAAATGAAACTAACATAAATCTCCTCCCAATATAAAAAAGAAATCCATCTGGCCAAACAGAACTCCTTTAATAAGCGGATCTCCAACGCCAACTCAAGCATGAGGGAACTTTTCACCATCCTCAAAGAACTAGAGTCACCCATCCCCATTCCGGACACTTGCATCAAAGATAAAACTTGGTGCTCCAACATTCAGCTAGCCTTATCCAATAAAATCTCCCTACTCCAAACAAAAATAACCAAAAAGAAAGCCTCCCTTACTCATCATCCCAAGACTAACATCCTCATTACAGACCAGACCCCAAAGACCCAGGACACAGCCACACAGTTTATGTTTTCCAAAACATCGATTCTCGAGGTGGAGAAAGTCATCCTCTCTCTTAAGCCGTCTAACTGCCAGGGCGATTCTTGCCCTGCCCAGCTTATAAAAGACGCAGCTAGAGACCTCTCCCCGTTTATTGCCAAACTCGTCAACTCCTCATTCACGTCCGGCACGGTACCCACCAACTTAAAACAAGCCTGGGTACTACCATTGCTTAAAAAGCAAACGCTAGACCCTCTCATACCCACAAACTACCGCCCCATTACAACAGTCCCCTTCCTGCGCAAAATCCTGGATAAAATCGCCTACAATCAAATCCAAAGTTTCCTGGAACAACATAAACTTTTAGGAGAGCGCCAATCAGGATTCCGTCCACAACATGGTACAGAGACTGCCCTTATTGACCTAAAGGCACAAATAGATGAAATAAGAGATAAAGGTAAAATGGCTCTCCTCTTGCTGCTGGACCTCTCGGCGGCATTCGACCTTGTAGACCATGGAGTACTTTGTAGCCATTTAGACTCAGCCGCACATTTTTCCAAGGAGGCCATATCTTGGATTGAATCCTTCCTCAGTGATAGGACCATGAGGGTTTTCTCCCCTTCGGCAGCGGCGGACCCAATCCCCATCCATTGTGGAGTCCCTCAGGGCTCATGCGTCTCCCCGACTCTCTACAACATATTCACTAAGCCCCTTTTTGATGTTCTGGACCATCTTGGTATCACCTACACCAACTATGCAGATGACACCCAGATTCTCCTCCCACTTTCCGGGGACTACAACAAGGATTTGGCCTTGGTGAATAGGGTGTATATCATCGTCCAGGCATGGATGGCAACCAATGGTCTATGCCTGAACGATGACAAAACAGAGTTGCTCATCCTAGGGACACATTCTAACATACAGAAACTCAGTCAGGACTATACCTCATTTGAAATTGACGGGAACATTATCAAGGTTTCCAAAGATGTGAAGACACTTGGCTTCTATCTGGATGCCACCCTCTCCTTTGACAAGCAGGTGAAGTCATTGGCATCTGCCACCGCCTACACATGCAAGCTCATTAGAGCAGGCAAGCACTTTCTCTCCGATAACAACTGCCTTATCCTAGCGAGAGCATTAATCCTTTCGAGGCTTGATTATTGTAATGCCCTCTACATTGGAGCAAATAAATCCATTATCCACCGACTGCAAATTCTTCAAAACAATGCCCTACGAGCCGCCCTTGGTGTACCTAAAAGATCACATATTTCAAACATCAGGCGTCAAAACAACTGGTTGTCCTCCCAAAACAAAATCCACCTTAAAGTTGCATCCCTAGTTCATAAAGCCCTGAACAATGCAGCACCAAGCTATCTCCGCAATAAACTCACAATAAGACATCACTCGCGCCCTGCCAGAACTGCAAATGCCAACAGCCTCATCATTCCGAGATTCAGGTTATCTAAGGCGGGGGGTAGTAGCTTCCCGGTGCAAGCAGCTCAATTATGGAACTCATTGCCTAATCCTCTACGCGAGGCACAGCCCTTCCCTAAATTCAGAAATAACTACATCAATCTGCTAAGGACTGCCAATGAATAGCCTACTGGCACCCACTTATCCTTCACCCCACCCTAGAACATACATTTCATCATGATCTTATGGTCCCACCCACTTTGCCCACCTGACCGTTGAGCTTTCGCCCACACAGTACCTGTACATAGACAGTCTTGATCATATTTTGTATTTATTCTGCATGTAAACCGCAATTGCTGCTTTACCGTGATATTTTGCATTCTATATTTGTATTTTGTATTTGTACAGTGTATGTATCCCATGAACCCACCCTGCAACCTAAGCTTCGCATTTTCTGTACTGCTGCGCCCGGTTACCTTCGGGTCTGGTGCGCATTATAAGTGAATAAAACAAACAAACAAACAAACAAACAAACAAGTGTATCAGAGATAGAAGAGTGGAGCATGGAAAGGGCTGTGTCAGGATGTGAATCAGCCATAGGAGGAGGAGGGGGAGAACAAGTGGTGGCGAAAGCCTCAACTGACACACGCTTCATGGGTCGGATGACCGAGAAGGTAGGTGGTAGTGCTGGAGTTGGCTTGGACTGAGCGGTAGAGAGGGAGAGATGGAAGGAAAGGAGAAAGTGATCACTCCAGGAGAGAGGAGTGGGGAGGGGCATAGAGAGTGGCAGGTCTGTGGAGATCAGAACATCCAGAGTGTGCCCTGCAGGGTGAGTCGGGCCATAGGGGAGAATAGAAAGAGAGAGAGGGAGTCTCAGAGGTCACAAAAGAGTCCAGAGGAGTGACAGAGAGCATCTAGGGGGGATGTTAAAGTCTCCAAGAAGGAAGAGTTGAGTGGTCGAGGCCAGGAGGGAGGAGGAGAGGTCCGCCCACTCAGACAGGAAGGAGGTGATCTGACCAGGTGGCCGATAGATAGTAGCCACGGTAAGAGAGCGGCCAGGAGAGAGAGAGAGAGAGAGCCTGCAGACAAGGCATTCGAAAGAGGAGTGGGCCTGCAAAGGAAGGACAGAAGCAGGAATCCACTCTGGGAAGATCAAGGCTACACCCCCTCTCGAAACCGTTGTTTCTGGAAAGTGGGGCCATGCATGAAGGGTAGCACCTGGAGCTGATATTAGGGACATGCATGAACGGTAGCACCTGGAGCTGATAATGAGGCCATGCATGAAGGGTAGCTCCTGGAGCTGATAAAAGATGAATGTATGAAGGGTAGCACCTGGACTGGATAATGGGGCCATGCATGAGGGGTAGCACCTGGAGCTGATAATGGGGCCATGGATGAAGGATAGCACCTGGAGCTGATAAACGGCCCATGTATGAGGGGTTGCACCTGGAGCTGATAAAAGATGAATGCATGAAGGGTAGCACCTGGACTGGATAATGGGGCCATGCATGAGGAGTAGCACCTGGAGCTGATAATGGATCCATGCATGAAGGGCAGCACCTGGCGCTGATAAACGACCCATGTATGAGGGGTAGCACCTGGAGCTGATAATGGGACCATGCATGAAGTGTAGCAGCTGTAGCTGATAATGCATCCATGCCTGAAGGGTAGCACCTGGTGCTGATAATGGAGCCATGCATGAAGGGTAGCATCTGGAGCTGATAAAAGATTCATGCATGAAGGGTAGCACCTCGACCTGATAATGGGGCCATGCATGAAGGATAGCATGTGCAGATGGTAGGTAATGGGGCCATGCATGAATGGTAGCACCTGGAACTTATAATGGAGCAATGTGTGAAGGGTAGCACCTGGGGCTGATAATGGGGCATGCATGAAGGGTAGCACCTGGACCAGATAATGGGGCCGTGCATGAAGGGTAGCACCGGGAGCTTATAATTGGGCCATGTATGAAGGGTAGCACCTGGAGCTGATAATGAGGCCATGGATGAATGTTAGCAACTGGAGCTGATAATGGACCTATGCATGAAGGGCAGCACCTGGAGCTGATAAAAGATCCATGCATGAAGGGTAGCACCCATACCTGATAATGGGGCCATGCATGAATGGTAGCACCTGGAGCTGATAATGGAGCCATGCATGAAGGGTAGCAGCTGGAGCTGATAATGGATCCATGCATGAAGGGTAGCAACTAGAGCTCATAATGGATCCATTCATGAAGCGTAGCACCTGGAGCTGATAATGGGGCCATGCATGAGGGTAGCACCTGGAGCTGATAATGCATCCATGCATGAAGCACCTGCAGCTGATAATCAGGCCATGCATGAAGGGTAGCACCTGGAGCTGATAAAAGATTAATGCATGAAGGGTAGCACCTGGACTGGATAATGGGGCCATGCATGAGGGGTAGCACCTGGAGCTGATAATGGATCCATACATGAAGGGCAGCACCTGGCGCTGATAAACGACCCATGTATGAGAGGTAGCACCTGGAGCTGATAATGGGACCATGCATGAAGTGTAGCACATGGAGCTGATAATGGAGCCATGCATGAAGGGTAGCATCTGGAGCTGATAAAAGATTAATGCATGAAGGGTAGCACCTGGACCAGATAATGGGGCCGTGCATGAAGGGTAGCAGCTGGATCTGATAATGGATCCATGCATGAAGGGTAGCAACTAGAGCTCATAATGGATCCATTCATGAAGCGTAGCACCTGGAGCTGATAATGGGGCCATGCATGAGGGTAGCACCTGGAGCTGATAATGCATCCATGCATGAAGCACCTGCAGCTGATAATCAGGCCATGCATGAAGGGTAGCACCTGGAGCTGATAAAAGATTAATGCATGAAGGGTAGCACCTGGACTGGATAATGGGGCCATGCATGAGGGGTAGCACCTGGAGCTGATAATGGATCCATACATGAAGGGCAGCACCTGGCGCTGATAAACGACCCATGTATGAGAGGTAGCACCTGGAGCTGATAATGGGACCATGCATGAAGTGTAGCACATGGAGCTGATAATGGAGCCATGCATGAAGGGTAGCATCTAGAGCTGATAAAAGATTCATGCATGAAGAGTAGCACCTGGACCTGATAATGGGGCCATGCATGAAGGATAGCACGTGCTAATAGGGCCATGCATGAAGGGTAGCACCGGGATCTTATAATTGGGCCATGTATGAAGGGTAGCACCTGGAGCCGATAATGGGGCCATGGATCAATGGTAGCACCTGGAGCTGATAATAGACCTATGCATGAAGGGCAGCACCTGGAGCTGATAAAAGATCCATGCATGAAGGGTAGCACCCGGACCTGATAATGGGGCCATGCATGAATGGTAGCACCTGGAGCTGATAATGGAGCCATTCATGAATTGTAGCAGCTGGAGCTGATAATGTAACCATGCATGAAGGTAGCACCTGGAGCTGATAATGGGGCCATGCATGAAGGGAAGCACCTGGAGCTGATAATGGGGCCATGCATGAAGGATAGCAGCTGGAGCTGATAATTGGGCCATGCATGAAGGGTAGCAGCTGGAGCTGATAATGCAGCCATGCATGAAGGGTAGCACTTGGAGCTGATAATGGGGCCATGCATGAAGGATAGCACCTGGAGCTGATACAAGATCCATGCATGAAGGGTAGCACCTGGTCCTGATAATGGGGCCATGCATGAAGTGTAGCACTTGGGCCTGATAATTGGGCCATGCATGAACGGTAGCACCTGGAGCTGATACTCAGTCATGCGTGAAGGGTAGCACTTGGAGCTAATAATGGCGCCATGCATGAAGGGTAGCACCTGGAGCAGATACAAGATCCATGCATGAAGGGTAGCACCTGGTTCTGATGAAGGGGCCATGCATGAAGGGAAGCACCTGGAGCTGATAATGGGGCCATGCATGAAAGGTAGCACTTAGAGCTGATAATGCAGCCATGCATAAGAGGAAGCACCTGGAGCTGATAATGGGGCCATGCATGAAGGGTAGAAGCTGGAGCTGATACAAGATCCATGCATGAAAGGTAGCACTTGGAGCTGATAATGGGGCCATGCATGAAGGGTAGCACCTGGAGCTGATACAAGATCCATGCATGAAGGGTAGCACCGGGTCCTGATAATGGGTCCATGCATTCAGTGTAGCACCTGGGCCTGATCATTGGGCCATGCATGAATGGTAGCACTTGGAGCTGATACAAGATCCATGCATAAATGGAAGCACCTGGAGCTGATAATGGGGCCATGCATGAAGGGTAGCAGCTGGAGCTGATAATGCAGCCATGCATGAAGGGTAGCACCTGGAGCTGATAATGGTGACATGCATGAAAGGTAGCTGATAATGGGGCCATATATGAAACGTAGCACCTGGATCTGATAATGGGGCCATGCATGAAGGGAAGAACCTGGATCTGACAATGGGGCCATGCATGAAGAGTAGAAGCTGGAGCTGATAATGGGGACATACATGAAGGGTACCACCTGGAGCTGATAATGGGGCCATGAATGACTGCTAGCACCTGGAGCTGGAAATGGGGCCATGCATGAAGGGTAGCACTTGAAGCTGATAATGGATCTATGCATGAACGGTAGCACCTGGAGCTTATAATGGGGACATGTATGACGGTAGCACCTGGAGCTGATAACAGGGCCATGCATGAAAGGTAGCACCTGGGGCTGATAATGGGGCATGCATGAAGAGTAGCACCTGGAGCTGATACAAGATTAATGCATGAAGGGTAGCACCTGGACCAGATAATGGGGCCATGCATGAAGGGTAGCACCGGGATCTTATAATTGGGCCATGTATGAAGGGTAGCACCTGGAGCTGATAATGGGGCCATGGATCAATGGTAGCACCTGGAGCTGATAATAGACCTATGCATGAAGGGCAGCACCTGGAGCTGATAAAAGATCCATGCATGAAGGGTAGCACCCGGACCTGATAATGGGGCCATGCATGAATGGTAGCACCTGGAGCTGATAATGGAGCCATTCATGAATTGTAGCAGCTGGAGCGGATAATGTAACCATGCATGAAGGTAGCACCTGGAGCTGATAATGGGGCCATGCATGAAGGGAAGCACCTGGAGCTGATAATGGGGCCATGCATGAAGGGTAGAAGCTGGAGCTGATAATGGGGCCATGCATGAAGGGTAGCAGCTGGAGCTGATAATGCAGCCATGCATGAAGGGTAGCACTTGGAGCTGATAATGGGGCCATGCATGAAGGGTAGCACTTGGGCCTGATAATTCGGCCATGCATGAAGGGTAGCACTTGGGCCTGATAATTCGGCCATGCATGAACGGTAGCACCTGGAGCTGATACTCAGTCATGCATGAAGGGTAGCACTTGGAGCTAATAATGGGGCCATGCATGAAGGGTAGCACTTGGGCCTGATAATTCGGCCATGCATGAAGGGTAGCACTTGGGCATGATAATTCGGCCATGCATGAACGGTAGCACCTGGAGCTGATACTCAGTCATGCATGAAGGGTAGCACTTGGAGCTAATAATGGGGCCATGCATGAAGGGTAGCACCTGGAGCTGATACAAGATCCATGCATGAAGGGTAGCACCTGGAGCTGATCATGTAACCATGCATGAAGGTAGCACCAGGGCCTGATAATTGGGCCATGCATGAAGGGTAGCACCTGAGCTCATAATGGATCCATGCATGAAGGGTAGCACCTGAGCTCATAATGGATCCATGCATGAAGGGTAGCACTTGGAGCTAATAATGGGGCCATGCATGAAGGGTAACACCTGGAGCTGATAATGGTGCCATGTATGAAGGGTAGCACCTGGAGCTGATAATGGGGCCATACATGAAGGGTAGCACCTGGAGCTGATCATGTAACCATGCATGAAGGTAGCACAAGGAGCTCATAATGGATCCATGCATGAAGGGTAGCACCTGAGCTCATAATCGATCCATGCATGAAGGGTAGCACCTGGAGCGCATAATGGCCAAATCATGAAGGGTAGCCCCTGGAGCTGATAAAATATCCATGCATGAAGGGTAGCCCCTGGAGCTGATAAAATATCCATGCATGAAGGGAAGCACCTGGAGCTGATAATGGGGCCATGCATGAAGGGTAGCAGATGGAGCTGATAATGCAGCCATGCATGAAGGGTAGCATTTGGAGCTGATTAAAGATCCATGCATGAAGGGAAGCACATGGAGCTGATAATGGGGCCATGCATGAAGGGTAACACTTGGAGCTGATAATGGGGCCATGCATGAAGGGTAGCACTTGGAGCTGATAAGGGGGCCATGCATGAAGGGTAGCACCTGGAGCTGATACAAGATCCATGCATGAAGGGTAGCACCAGGTCCTGATAATGGGGCCATGCATTAAGTGTAGCACCTGGGCCTGATAATTGGACCATGCATGAACGGTAGCACTTGGAGCCAATACAAGATCCAAGCATGAAGGGTAGCACCTGGTCCCGATGAAGGGGCCATGCATGAAGGGAAGCACCTGGAGCTGATAATGGGACCATGCATGAAGGGTAGCACTTGGAGCTGATAATGGGGCCATGCATGAAGGGTAGCACCTGGAGCTGATACAAGATCCATGCATGAAGGGTAGCACCAGGTCCTGATAATGGGGCCATGCATGAAGGGTAGCAGCTGGAGCTGATAATGCACCCATGCATGAAGGGTAGAAGCTGGAGCTGATAATGGGGCCATGCATGAAGGGTAGAAGCTGGAGCTGATACAAGATCCATGCATGAAAGGTAGCACTTGGAGCTGATAATGGGGCCATGCATGAAGGGTAGCACCTGGAGCTGATACAAGATCCATGCATGAAGGGTAGCACCGGGTACTGATAATGGGGCCATGCATTCAGTGTAGCACCTGGGCCTGATCATTGGGCCATGCATGAACGGTAGCACTTGGAGCTGATACAAGATCCATGCATGAAGGGAAGCACCTGGAGCTGATAATGGGGCCATGCATGAAGGGTAGCAGCTGGAGCTGATAATGCAGCCATGCATGAAGGGTAGCACCTGGAGCTGATAACGGTGACATGCATGAAAGGTAGCTGATAATGGGGCCATGTATGAAACGTAGCACCTGGAGCTGACAATGGGGCCATGCATGAAGAGTAGAAGCTGGAGCTGATAATGGGGACATGCATGAAGGGTAGCCCCTGGAGTTGTTCAAATATCCATGCATGAGGGAAGCACCTGGAGCTGATAATGGGGCCATGCATGAAGGGTAGCAGCTGGAGCTGATAATGCAGCCATGCATGAAAGGTAGCACCTGGAGGTCATAATGGGCCAATACATGAAGGGTAGCACCTGGAGCCGATAATGGGGCCATGCATGAAGGGTAGCCCCTAGAGCTGATAAAATATCCATGCATGAAGGGTAGCCCCTGGAGCGGATAAAATATCCATGCATGAAGGGAAGCACCTGGAGCTGATAATGGGGCCATGCATGAAGGGTAGCAGCTGGAGCAGATAATGCAGCCATGCATGAAGGATAGCATTTGGAGCTGATTAAAGATCCATGCATGAAGGGAAGCACATGGAGCTGATCAAGATCCATGCATGAAGGGTAGCACCTGGTCCTGATGATGGGGCCATGCATGAAGTGTAGCACTTGGGCCTGATAATTGGGCCATGCATGAAGGGTAGCACCTGGAGCTGATAATGGGGCCATGCATGAAGGGTAGCAGCTGGAGCTGATAATGGGGACATGCATGAAGGGTAGCACCTGGAGCTGATAAAAGATCCATGCATGAAAGGAAGCACCTGGAGCTGATAATGGGGCCATGCATGAAGGGTAGCAGCTGGAGCTGATACTCGGTCATGCATGAAGGGTAGCACTAGGAGCTGATAATGGGGCCATGCATGAAGGGTAGCAGCTGGAGCTGATAATTGGGCCATGCATGAACGGTAGCACCTGGAGCTGATACAAGATCCATGCATGAAAGGAAGCACCTGGAGCTGATAATGGGGCCATGCATGAAGGGTAGCAGCGGGAGCTGATACTCAGTCATGCATGAAGGGTAGCACCTGGTCCTGATAATGGGGCCATGCATGAAGTGTAGCACCTGGGCCTGATAATTTGGCCATGCATGAAGGGTAGCACCTGGAGCTGATCATGTAACCATGCATGACGGTAAGACCTGGAGCGGATAATGGATCCATGCATGAAAGGTAGCACCTGTGCTCATAATGGGTCCATGCATGAAGGGTAGCACCTGGAGCTCATAGTGGGGCAATTCATGAAGGGTACAACCTGGAGCCGATAATGGGGCCATGCATGAAGGGAAGCACCTGGAACTGATAATGGGGCCCTGCATGAAGGGTAGCAGCTGGAGCTGATACAAGATCCATGCATGAAGGGTAGCACCAGGTCCTGATAATGGGGCCATGCATTAAGTGTAGCACCTGGGCCTGATAATTGGGCCATGCATGAACGGTAGCACTTGGAGCCAATACAAGATCCAAGCATGAAGGGTAGCACCTGGTCCTGATGAAGGGGCCATGCATGAAGGGAAGCACCTGGAGCTGATAATGGGGCCATGCATGAAGGGTAGCACTTGGAGCTGATAATGGGGCCATGCATGAAGGGTAGCACCTGGAGCTGATACAAGATCCATGCATGAAGGGTAGCACCAGGTCCTGATAATGGGGCCATGCATTAAGTGTAGCACCTGGGCCTGATAATTGGGCCATGCATGAGCGGTAGCACTTGGAGCCAATACAAGATCCAAGCATGAAGGTTAGCACCTGGTCCTGATGAAGGGGCCATGCATGAAGGGAAGCACCTGGAGCTGATCATGGGGCCATGCATGAAGGGTAGCACTGGTCCTGATGATGGGGCCATGCATGAAGTGTAGCACTTGGGCCTGATAATTAGGCCATGCATGAAGGGTAGCACCTGGAGCTGATAATGGGACCGTGCATGAAGGGAAGCACCTGGAGCTGATAATGGGGCCATGCATGAAGGGTAGCAGCTGGAGCTGATAATGGGGACATGCATGAAGGGTAGCACCTGGAGCTGATAAAAGATCCATGCATGAAAGGAAGCACCTGGAGCTGATAATGGGGCCATGCATGAAGGGTAGCAGCTGGAGCTGATACTCAGTCATGCATGAAGGGTAGCACTAGGAGCTGATAATGGGGCCATGCATGAAGGGTAGCAGCTGGAGCTGATACTCAGTCATGCATGAAGGGTAGCACCTGGTCCTGATAATGGGGCCATGCATGAAGTGTAGCACCTGGGCCTGATAATTGGGCCATGCATGAACGGTAGCACCTGGAGCTGATACAAGATCCATGCATGAAAGGAAGCACCTGGAGCTGATAATGGGGCCATGTATGAAGGGTAGCAGCTGGAGCTGATACTCAGTCATGCATGAAGGGTAGCACCTTGTCCTGATAATGGGGCCATGCATGAAGTGTAGCACCTGGGCCTGATAATTGGGCCATGCATGAACGGTAGCACCTGGAGCTGATAATGTGCCATGTATGAAGGGTAGCACCTGGAGCTGATAATGGGGCCATGCATGAAGGGTAGCACCTGGAGCTGATCATGTAACCATGCATGACGGTAGGACCTGGAGCGGATAATGGATCCGTGCATGAAAGGTAGCACCTGTGCTCATAATGGGTCCATGCATGAAGGGTAGCACCTGGAGCTCATAGTGGGGCAATTCATGAAGGGTACCACCTGGAGCCGATAATGGGGCCATGCATGAACGGTAGCACTTGGAGCCAATACAAGATCCAAGCATGAAGGGTAGCACCTGGTCCTGATGAAGGGGCCATGCATGAAGGGAAGCACCTGGAGCTGATAATGGGGCCATGCATGAAGGGTAGCACCTGGAGCTGATACAAGATCCATGCATGAAGGGTAGCACCAGGTCCTGATAATGGGGCCATGCATTCAGTGTAGCACCTGGGCCTGATCATTGGGCCATGCATGAGCGGTAGCACTTGGAGCCAATACAAGATCCAAGCATGAAGGTTAGCCCCTGGTCCTGATGAAGGGGCCATGCATGAAGGGAAGCACCTGGAGCTGATCATGGGGCCATGCATGAAGTGTAGCAGCTGGAGCCGATAATGGGGACATGCATGAAGGGTAGCACCTGGAGCTCATAAAAGATCCATGCATGAAGGGAAGCACCTGGAGCTGATAATGCATCCATGCATGAAGGGTAGCAGCTGGAGCTGATAATGCAGCCATGCATGAAAGGAAGCACCTGGAGCTGATAATGGGGCCATGCATGAAGGGTAGAAGCTGGAGCTGATACAAGATCCATGCATGAAGGGTAGCACCGGGTCCTGATAATGGGGCCATGCATTCAGTGTAGCACCTGGGCCTGATCATTGGGCCATGCATGAACGGTAGCACTTGGAGCTGATACAAGATCCATGCATGAAGGGAAGCACCTGGAGCTGATAATGGGGCCATGCATGAAGGGTAGCAGCTGGAGCTGATAATGCAGCCATGCATGAAGGGTAGCACCTGGAGCTGATAACGGTGACATGCATGAAAGGTAGCTGATAATGGGGCCATGTATGAAAGTTAGCACCTGGAGCTGATAATGGGGCCATGCATGAAGGGAAGAACCTGGAGCTGACAATGGGGCCATGCATGAAGAGTAGAAGCTGGAACTGATAATGGGGACATGCATGAAGGGTAGCCCCTGGAGCTGTTCAAATATCCATGCATGAGGGAAGCACCTGGAGCTGATAATGGGGCCATGCATGAAGGGTAGCAGCTGGAGCTGATAATGCAGCCATGCATGAAAGGTATCACCTGGAGCTCATAATGGGCCAATACATGAAGGGTAGCACCTGGAGCCGATAATGGGGCCATGCATGAAGGGTAGCCCCTAGAGCTGATAAAATAACTATGCATGAAGGGTAGCCCCTGGAGCTGATAAAATATCCATGCATGAAGGGAAGCACCTGGAGCTGATAATGGGGCCATGCATGAAGGGTAGCAGCTGGAGCAGGTAATGCAGCCAT
The DNA here is from genome assembly GCF_040938575.1 of Ambystoma mexicanum. Classification (NCBI taxonomy): domain Eukaryota; kingdom Metazoa; phylum Chordata; class Amphibia; order Caudata; family Ambystomatidae; genus Ambystoma; species Ambystoma mexicanum. Next base: position 1,524,166,233 of record NC_090922.1, on the reverse strand, counting down.
GCATGAAGGGTAGCATTTGGAGCTGATTAAAGATCCATGCATGAAGGGAAGCACATGGAGCTGATACAAGATCCATGCATGAAGGGTAGCACCTGGTCCTGATGATGGGGCCATGCATGAAGTGTAGCACTTGGGCCTGATAATTGGGCCATGCATGAAGGATAGCACCTGGAGCTGATAATGGGACCGTGCATGAAGGGAAGCACCTGGAGCTGATAATGGGGCCATGCATGAAGGGTAGCAGCTGGAGCTGATAATGGGGCCATGCATGAAGGGTAGCAGCTGGAGCTGATAATGGATCCATGCATGAAGGGTAGCACCTGAGCTCATAATGTATCCATGCATGAAGGGTAGCACCTAGAGCTCATAATGGGGAAATTCATGAAAGGTAGCACCTGGAGCCGATAATGGAGCCATGCATGAAGGGTAGCCCCTGGAGCTGATAAAATATCCATGCATGAAGGGAAGCACCTGGAGCTGATAATGGGGCCATGCATGAAGGGTAGCAACTGCAGCTGATAATGCAGCCATGCATGAAGGGTAGCACTTGGAGCTGATAATGGGGCCATGCATGAAGGGTAGCACCTGGAGCTGATAGAAGATCCATGCATGACGGGTAACACCTGGTCCTGATGATGGGGCCATGCATGAAGTGTAGCACTTGGGCCTGATAATTGGGCCATGTATGAACGATAGCACCTGGAGCTGATAATGGGGCCATGCATGAAGGGTAGCACCTGGAGCTGATAATGGGGCCATGCATGAAGGGTAGCAGCTGGAGCTGATAATGGGGACATGCATGAAGGGTAGCAGCTGGAGCTGATACTCAGTCATGCATGAAGGGTACCACTTGGAGCTGATAATGGGGCCATGCATGAAGGGTAGCACCTGGAGCTGATACAAGATACATGCATGAAGGGTAGCACCAGGTCCTGATAATGGGGCCATGCATTAAGTGTAGCACCTGGAGCTGATAATGGGGCCATGCATGAAGGGTAGCACCTCGAGCTGATCATGTAACCATGCATGACGGTAGGACCTGGAGCGGATAATGGATCCATGCATGAAAGGTAGCACCTGTGCTCATAATGGGTCCATGCATGAAGGGTAGCACCTGGAGCTCATAGTGGGGCAATTCATGAAGGGTACCACCTGGAGCCGATAATGGGGCCATGCATGAAGGGAAGCACCTGGAGCTGATAATGGGGCCATGCATGAAGGGTAGCAGCTGGAGCTGATAATGGGGACATGCTGAAGGGTAGCAGCTGGAGCTGATAATGGGGCCATGCATGAAGGGTAGCACCTGGAGCTGATACAAGATCCATGCATGAATGGTAGCACCGGGTCCTGGTAATTGGGCCATGCATGAACGGTAGCAACTGGAGCTGATAATGTAACCATGCATGAAGGTAGCACCTGGAGCTGATAATGTAACCATGCATGAAGGTAGCACCTTGAGCTGATAATGGATCCATGCATGAAGGGTAGCACCTGAGCTCATAATGGATCCATGCATGAAGGGTAGCACCTGGAGCTCATAATGGGGCAATTCATGAAGGGTAGCACCTGGAGCCGATAATGGGGCCATGCATGAAGGGTAGCACCCGGAGCTGATAAAAGATCCATGCATGAAGGGTAGCACCTGGACTTGATAATGGGGCCATGCATGAAGGGTGGCACCTGGAGCTGATAATGGGCCCATTCCTGAACAATGGCACCTGGAGCTGGTAAATGGGGCCATGCATGAAGGGTAGCACCTGGAGCTGATAATGGGGCCATGGATGAATGGTAGCACCTGGAGCTGATAATGGATCCATGCATGAAGGGTAGCACCTGAGCTCATAATGTATCCATGCATGAAGGGTAGCACCTAGAGCTCATAATGGGGCAATTCATGAAAGGTAGCACCTGGAGCCGATAATGGAGCCATGCATGAAGGGTAGCCCCTGGAGCTGATAAAATATCCATGCATGAAGGGAAGCACCTGGAGCTGATAATGGGGCCATGCATGAAGGGTAGCAGCTGCAGCTGATAATGCAGCCATGCATGAAGGGTAGCACTTGGAGCTGATAATGGGGCCATGCATGAAGGGTAGCACCTGGAACTGATAGAAGATCCATGCATGAAGGGTAACACCTGGTCCTGATGATGGGGCCATGCATGAAGTGTAGCACTTGGGCCTGATAATTGGGCCATGTATGAACGATAGCACCTGGAGCTGATAATGGGGCCATGCATGAAGGGTAGCACCTGGAGCTGATAATGGGGCCATGCATGAAGGGTAGCAGCTGGAGCTGATAATGGGGACATGCATGAAGGGTAGCAGCTGGAGCTGATACTCAGTCATGCATGAAGGGTACCACTTGGAGCTGATAATGGGGCCATGCATGAAGGGTAGCACCTGGAGCTGATACAAGATACATGCATGAAGGGTAGCACCAGGTCCTGATAATGGGGCCATGCATTAAGTGTAGCACCTGGGCCTGATAATTGGGCCATGCATGAACGGTAGCACTTGGAGCCAATACAAGATCCAAGCATGAAGGGTAGCACCTGGTCATGATGAAGGGGCCATGCATGAAGGGAAGCACCTGGAGCTGATAATGGGGCCATGCATGAAGGGTAGCAGCTGGAGCTGATAATGGGGACATGCATGAAGGGTAGCACCTGAGCTCATAATGGAGCCATGCATGAAGGGTAGCACCTGGAGCTCATAATGGGGCAATTCATGGTAGCACCTGGAGCTCATAATGGGGCAATTCATGAAGGGTAGCACCTGGAGCCGATAATGGGGCCATGCATGAAGGGTAGCACCTGGAGCTGATAAAAGATCCGTGCATGAAGGGTAGCACCTGGACTTGATAATGGGGCCGTGCATGAAGGGTGGCACCTGGAGCCGATAATGGGGCCATGCATGAAGGGTAGCCCCCGGAGCTGATAAAATATCCATGCATGAAGGGTAGCCCCTGGAGCTGATAATGGGGCCATGCATGAAGGGTAGCACCTGGAGCTGATAATGGGGCCATGCATGAAGGGTAGCACCTGGAGCCGATAAAAGATTAATGCATGAAGGGTAGCACTTTGACCGGATAATTGGGCCATGCATGAAGGGTAGCACTTGGAGCTGATAATGGGGCCATGGATGAATGGTGGCACCTGGAGCTGATAATGGAGCCATGCATGAAGAGCAGCACCTGGAGCTGATAAAAGATCCATGCATTAAGGGTAGCACCTGGAGCTGATAATGGGGCCATGCATGAATGTTAGCAGCTGTAGCTGATTATGTAACCATGCATGAAGGTAGCAACTAGAGCTATTAATGGATCCATGCATGAAGGGTAGCACCTGGGCTGATAATGGATCCATGCAAGAAGGGTAGCACCTGGAGATGATAATGGTGCCATGCATGAAGGGTACCACCTGAAGTTAGCCATGTAGGATGACGTAATAGATCACGCATCTAGTATTATAAAAGCTAGAACTAACTGAAAAGATAGCATGAGTCGAATTGATGAGTGTTTATTCGCCCTGCTTTACTTCTTGAGATTAAAGGAGTATTTTACTATCTCCTTTGAGTCTGTCCGGTTATTGGGTACAATGTATTTTCTTGGTAATTCCATCTAGCGCAACAAATGCCTTTCACCCTGGCTGTTCAACCAGTACCTGGCACCTCTTGCCCACTGTATCGCGGCTCCAACTTTCAGTGTTATGCCGATGACACCCAGCTCTCTTTCAGGCTCCCCTCGGCCCCATCTACTCCTCTCATTCCAGACTGTCTGTTGTCTATTCAGCAGTGGTGTGCTGCCAATGATCTCTGCCTTAATGCCAGTAAGACTGAGATCCTCCTCATCGGAACACCAGCTCCCTACTTTCCACTCTCCCTCTGGCCGCCCACCCTGGGCCCTCTTCCTACTCCTACCTGTGAGGCTAAGAACCTTGGGGTCATCTTCGACTCTGCACTCTCTTTCTCCCCTCACATCTCTGACGTCTCTAAGAAGTCACACTACCAGCTGCACCTCCTCAGAGGTATTTTTCCTTTCCTCTCCTTCCCCCAGAAGCTCACTGTCTCCAGAGCCCTGGTCCTCTCCAAGCTGGACTACTGTAACAGCCTCTATCTAAATCTTCCTACCTCTACTCTCCGTCCCCTACAACTTATCCAGAGCAGGACTGCAAGACTTGTTCTTGGCCTCAAGCCCAGAGGTTGTATCTCTCCAGCACTGAAATCTCTTCATTGGCTTGCAGTGGCTACAAGGATCAAGTTCAAGACCCTCTGCATCGTCCACAAGGCTTTCTGGGGCCTGGGTCTGCATTACCTCCAACTCTATCTTCCTAAACATCTCCATTCTCGAGCTCTCCGCTCATCCACCTCCAACTCTCTGAGGGTTATTCGCTTTTCCAAGCAGAGAGTTGGTGGCAAATCTCTTTCTTCGGCTGGGGCCTCCCTCTGGAACAGTCTCCCTGCCTCTCTCAAACTTGAGCAGAACCACCTCTGGTTCCGGAAGCACCCCAAGACCTTCTTCTCCGCTTCCACTTTCTTTCTTCCTCCCTCACCCCTGCTGATGACCCTTCGGGTCCACGCACTGGTCACCGGGCCACCCTCTGAACTTGGGCCCAGGCTCCCGCTTGTCCAGTTGCACCTCGCATTGCCTCTTGCCCCTCCGCCCCCCAAGCACGTGTGGTCCATATCTGTAATCTAACACACAGAGAGGTAGGGGAAAACAAATGTATCCTGCTCCACCAAGCTCGCCCCCTGACTTAGATACACCTGTATATAATATACATCAGATTTAGGGGACAGTGTAGTGACACAGGTGGGGCATCAACCTCGCGCTGAAGCAAGCCTCCAATGAAAGATTATAATAACCCTAAATAGGTCATTAGGGGATCAGCCGGCAAATGTACCACTGTACCATACAAATTGGACAGAACATTAACAAATATGATTTATATATTTCATTAGCAATGGTTAAAAGTAAGCACCTTCAAAAAACGATTACATTTCATCAACCAAAACAATATAAAATGCAAAGAGAGCAAGGGAAAACTCAAGAAGAAGTACACAGGGAAAGAAAGTGTAAATGAACCGCCTTAACTCCAGTTTCAAAATAAGATAAATGAAAAATCATTGTCTGGGGTCACACAAAAATAAATCAAGTTAACCTAAATCAAACTATACTTTACTCAAATCAACACTAAGGGCCTCATTGCACGGTAGGCGGTAAACCATGGCGCTATTAGCGCCATGGTTCATGCCGGTAATTTACCGGTACCGCCTTGGAGGAAAGGGGAATTACCGCCCTATTCCAAGGTTGGGAAGGCGGTAATTCCTCCTTCCTCCATTGCCCTTCCCCATTTTTGCCCCATAGGGCATAATGGGAATGGGGAAGGCGCTAATTACGGTACCGCAAATTGCGGTACCGTAATTAGCATCCCGGTCCCTTTGCGGGTTCGTTTCTTAACGCCTGCTAAAAGCAGGCGTTACTGTACCAACCCGGAAAGGGAACTCGTAGTAAGGCGGTAAGGGTTTACCGGTACCGGTAAAATACTGGTACCGGTAAACCCTTTCCGCCTACCGTGTGATGAGGCCCTAAATCTCACACTCCTTCACACCCAATCAGCCCAACATGTTTCATTCCTCATTCATTCAAAACACACACAGTAAAGGGAAATTCATCAGGGGCGTGCACTAATATTAAAACAACATTCCGCATTAAAAATTGTTTGTGCAATTTTGAAAGGCTATAGAAAACGGCTAATCTAATTGGAGAGTTTCACTGTCGGGAACAGGCTCAACCCAACCACATACTATTGATGTTGAATGGGAGTCAAACACGGAAGAAATCAGAGGGGCTAATTCCTGCTCTAACAGTTAACTTGGCTTCTGATCCAGCGGGAGGTAGATGCAACACACCTGTGGGCAACAAAAAGGGGATAATAGTAAAAATACTGATGGGTAGTCCTTCTAAAAAAGCAAACTGTTCAATTACAAAGTCTGTGGGGTACAAAAATGACTCCAAATCCCCGCATCACATTGGCTATCTAATACAAGGACACCCATGTATTCTTAAAGAAGGTAACATTAATCGGTTCATGCGGTACAACACATTTAGGACAAAACCTTGTTCAATAACCAGCACCTGAGGTTCCACCCTTAAGGTGGACTCAACCAACAAAGTCGGCCTATCGCTGCTAGCCGTTGTCAACTTGGCACTTCAGGGGGCAGTACAAAACAATCACCAGATTACCCAGCAATTTTGTTAGCACTCCATTAACTTATTAGCGTTCCATTGTCATACAAAAAGGGATTCAATCAGTCTCCTGGGCGTATGCCGGCGTATTTCTCAAATCAGCATCCTGCAATTGAGCCAAAATAACGCTGTACAGTTATACCCCCATAAACGTGAATTCAGAGAGACCTATGGTACCCTCGGTAAACAGCATCTTGGCAACGCCCGGGGACTACAGGGCGCAAGAAACACACGTGCAGCTCCCTGTTTAGCCCCATAATGTAGGTCCCTTAATCCATACCTCACTAGCGATTATCAGCACAGGGTCTATGTGGATTCTTCACGGAGGCAAACACCTTCAGTCAGCAGTATGTGCAGTCGCGCCAGCCAGGCTTGAGGTTGAACTGAAGGAATAGTGCAGGGTGTAAAAAAAAAGTGTTGGTCGGGTCTCCATCCACACTTGGCAAACTTGACAAGAAGTACCTCTCGTTCTCCATTGACAATATCCCTATCAGTTTCTCAAACGATCAAGACTTTGGGCGTGTACCTTGAACCTAGCCTTACCATGGACAGGCAGGTCAATGCCATCGCCTCCTCTGCAGCAAATCACTCTAAATTGATCAATGCTGTCAGGCCATTCTTGTCCCAACAAAACTGCATCACCATAGCTAGAGCCATCATCGGCTCCAGACTGGACTATTGCAATGCCCTCTTTATCTGAACCTCTCAAAAAAAGCCTGGCGAAACTCCAGATTGCCCAAAATAATGCCTTAAGGGCCGCAACAGACATCTCACGCAGGGAGCACATTTCTGGTGTTAGGAGATAGGTACACTGGCTTCCCATCTAGGAAAGGGTTGTCTTTAAAACACTTGCCCTAACACATAAATGTCTTCACGGTATGGCACCTATGTACCTAGCGCAGAGGATTACCAAACATAAATCTTCTAGACCTTCGAGGTCCGCCTATTCCAACCGTATCAGGGTTCCTCACATGCGCAGAGTGCGTGCGGGAGGCGCCAGCTTCCCAACAATGGCTGCAACCATGTGGAACAACCTCCCAGCACAGATCAGATCCATCGTCTCACACGCAGCGCATTCCGTAAGGCCTTAAAAAGGAGGCTCTTTGTCTGTAAGTCATGTATTACCAATGCTTCCCATCATCACCCGTGACCACTTTTTTTGCTGTTCATGAATATGTCACACCTATCTATGCATCACACAGTACTATGTAACAAAAATGTGTCAACAATTGTAACCTAACTGTATCTAAGCATTATTCTTGGGCCGCTTATTGTAACCCTCAAGCAAGCCTTCTCAAGTCTCCTTTAAGCGCCTCGATGCCTGTGGGCTGCAGTGCACTCTACAAATCCAAAAAATTAATAAAATAAATAAAAAAATAAAAAAGTCCTATCTTAAAGGGGACTCAATACATCAAAGGACATTTAAATCGAGATGTAGTACAGGGCTAAGCACCTGTTGAGGCAACTTGATCCCGCCTGCACCAAACTGCACCTCGCGACTCACGATGTCGCTATGTGGACTATCTCTTCATCAGTGTGTCTATAGTCCAACAACCGACCAGTAAGTCATCAGGTCAGCTTGCCTATCAAAGCAGAAAGATATAGGTACTACAATTAGACTTACTAAGATGGACTGTGTCTGTGCACGTACCCTCTCTTTCTTGTAGCACAATAACATGCTGCTGTAGTGCTTAGATTTAGAACGCAGGCTGTTCGTTGTGCCAGGCGCTATAGAGAACAACTCATGCAGATGACGCCGTGGCTTGCTGCGATATTAAAAGAAGCTGCAACGGCAGTTAGTTCGAAAGGTAGTGAACTCCACAGAGCACTGCTTACCGAGAGATTCAACCCGCACTGGCGTGGGCCTGGAGTGTCGCGACACCTTCTCTTGTCGGACTTGCCTCGACGTACGTCCAGCCTCACTTGCTGTCTCGAGGCTAATGAAGGCTAAAGCGCTAGGCTCTGCGACCACCACAGCAGAGAAAAACTCATCAGGTGTGCACGCTCGCGCGGGGGCTTCTGGTTCATAGAGTCCACAAACAGTATGCAGACACGCGGAGCAGAAATACGACTCAGTGGGGGGACACTACTATCGTCCTGTGTGCACGCTTGCGCTGGTCCTAAAGGTCAATGGAGTCCGCATATATTGTGTAGGCACACAGAAAGGGTATAATGTTTTAAAGTTGTAACCAGCTAACTATTGCTCTGGGTGTCTTGACCAATACCAGAAGCAGAAATAGAGGAATGGGTGATCTCATCGTCAGGTCATCAACACATTTGCTAGTCCCATCGTAGCCACCGTGAAGAAATGTTATGTCACTAAGTGACTCAAGATGGACACGTTAGTGACACTACAGGGTGCTCACAATGAAATCATCAATGGGGTGCAAAGTCCGGAATAAGCAACGGAATGGGTTGTGCACTTGAATCAACACACAGCTCATCACGCCGTGGTAATCAGCTTGCAGTTACTAGCTTCAAGCACAATTAAACCCCCCCCCACGCCCCCCCCCACTCTAATGTGTCATCCAGTGCAGTGTCTGAGCTTCGGGCTAGGAGTATGAGGCGCTCTTCCTTCTGTAATAACTTGATCTTATCTCGATTACTATCGCCTGAGGGACTGATTCCCCAAATCACGCTCCGGCGCAAGTCCTCAACTTTGTGCACAAATTCAGTGTTCATCCAGAGGGGCGTGCTGTGTCCTGTTCCGCATGCAGCTCTTGTGGTCTGTATCTGTAACCCCTCAGTCCCTTCTCTCTGCACTTATGAGCCACCCCTTGGCTGCACTTTTCGATTAGTTGCACTTCTCCACACACACCCCTTTTTGGCACTTCTCCCCTGCCACTTCCCTGCACTTGCGCGATCTGAATCACACAAGGCCTACTAAGATTGTTGTTTTGTCCTCCCTCTGTTTCCCCCTCCTTGTCTTGTAGCGCCTAGACGCACTAGAAAACAAGCGCATTATAAATGCCATATCATATGTTTGTTTGTTTGTTTCTTTCTTTATTTATATAGTGCTCCAGACCCAGAGGTAAAAGGGCGCTTCAGGACAAGGTTACATGGTACATTATATACAGTTATACATTTATACATTTATACAGTTTATACAGTTTACAATAAGCATCGAACAGTTAGAGTGCAGGCAGTATCCAGAGGCATAGGAGAGAGAAGATGGTATTGTCAGTTTTTATCCAGTAACCATCCAGTAAACTGTTTCCTAAAAGACTGAAAGGACTCAATATCACATAAGCCCTGTACAGGGATCCCCACTCGAAATACTAGGGCTAGGCCGATGAGATAATGATCCAAGCAAGCCTCCATGCAGGATACACAAGAAAGGAAAGGACCCTAGACCCCACTACATACTCCCCTGGATGAACATGCAGAAAGGTGAAGTGTTGATTATTAAGTCATGATAACCAAGGGTTTCACGTGATATGTCCAAGGTTGCTTCCTGCAAAGCTTCCTGGTTGCTCTCAAGGTACACTTATAATCTACAAGTTTTCTTTGAAGGGTGTGCCTTTGAGTAAAAATCTATTATGCAATAAGAATTCTTGGACTCAGTATGTGAAATGAATTATTAATTTCCTGATTGCGTCTAGGTTATTCTGGCTGTACTGCAGAAAGAACATTTGCACACAGTAAAAAGTGTATTAAATATGATTGCAAGCGTTTAAATTGATTGCTGGAAAGAACTGAAGATTCCATGTCAGGTCGCTGGGTTAAGGGGTCAAAGGTCGTCCAACAACACAGGTGCACGCCCAATGCTTCACAGGCCCCCAACTGCTCCAGGTGGACGTGGCCCTGTTTAGTTTTTTATTCATTTATAATTAAAGTTCTTGCAGCGAGCTGTGTGCCCCTGGTGGCCTCAAATCGCAAGCGCAAGGGGGGATCAGAAGAAGGAATGAGGCGAGGAGAGCTTACATGGGGAAAGGAAGGATTTGAGGTCTTTGTGAATCCGAGGAGACTGGGTTTCAAGCAGAGAGCAATGGGAAGCGAGTTCCAGAGTTCAGCACCGAGATGGGAGAAGGCTCTCCCACCTCTGGTCTAATGCTTGATTTTTGGGATCTCAAGGATACAACCATTGGTGGATTCAAGCCTCCTGCAGGCAGAGTGGAGGGTGCATTTAGAGGAGAGAAAGAATAGGCCCAGGCCATGGTAAGCTTTGTTGACGATGCCTGCACGCATGATTTGACTTCTTTTCAAGACAGGGAGCCAATGGAGTGACGTTAGTGACGCAGAGATAGAATCTCTCCGATTGGGCCAAAGCAGGAGTCTGGCTGCAGCATTTTGCACCCTTTGGAGAGGAGTACGCTGATTGAAGACCCTGGTAAAGGCTGTTGCCATAGTCCAGGTGGGTGGAGATCAAGGTGTTGACAGCTGCGGCCGCTGGTAAAAGATAGAAAGAGGACCATGCAGTGGAGGAGTTAAGGCTGGAGAAGCCGCATTCGACGACTGGACTCACTTCGGCTGTGAGGCAGAGGCTTTGATCAATAACGAAGCCTAGGTATTTGATGCAGGGGAGGGCAGAGAGGCAGAGATGTTCACCCCACAGGCAAGATCCTTCACCTAGAATGAAGATTTAGGTTTTAAAGGGGTTCAGCTTTAGCCAGTTAAATCCCATCCAGGTACTGATAGCTTGAAGACAGGGGGACAGAGATGGATCTGTGGGGCCTGTATGTTTTGTCCAGACATGTAAGGATCTCTGTATCATCAGTATACATGTAGATGTTTAATCCATAGGAGCAGATGATGTTACCGAGAAGGCAAAGAAGGGGGACAAAGCAGAGCCCTGAGGCACTCCACATGGTATCGCTAGAAGACCGGAGAAGCAGAGGGGAGAGCATGACACGTTGAGATCTGTCTTGGAGCAACGATTCAAGCCAGAGCAAGGCAACGTCCTGCATGCCGGCAATGGATTGGGCAAAGTCTACAAAGGGGTAATGGTCAACTCTGTAGCAAGGTGCTCAAGGTCCTGAAGGATCAAGGCAGTGGTGCTGCCGGCATCAGCTGCCATATGGAGATCTTCCACCAAAGAAACCAGGACCGAATTGGTGAACTCCCAGGAAGTCTGCTTGTTGCAAGTCAAAGAAGAACTTATTCTCGATGTGTGCTTGAGGTTGTTCGTAGGTGGTGCATTCAAGCAGCTTGGTAAGGAATCGAAGGTCCGAAGGTTAGAAATGGGCCCATAGTTGGCCAGGTCAGAGCGGTCCCTGTTCGGCTTCTTCAGCAGGAGGATAATCAATGTCAAAGCTAACACGAAAGCGCCAATTGCTCAAAAGAAAGGACGTGCAAGTTATTTTTGCTATTTATTGGGCGACTAATACTATCCTCTGGATATATTCCAATTAATAGTTTCTATACGTATGTATTTACAAGTTTCACAAAAAACAATCAATCAGTTTGGTGTGTGTTCCTGAATCAGTGGAGTTTGCCAAGATCCCACATTTATGATGATATGATATGATATGGCATTTATAACGCGCCTATACACAAGTGTTTCAAGGCGCGACGAGGCAAGGGAGGGGGAACAGAGGGAAGACAGACAACGATCTTACTAGGCCAAGTGTAATTCAGATCGTCTAAGTGCATGGGCGGGGGAAAGGGGAAGTGCAGGGGGAGGGGGAAAGGGACAGTGCAATACATGGGATAAAGAATAAATAACAAAGTAAAGAATGGCCAACAGGTGGCAAGTGCAAGGGGGAGGGGTAAGTGCAGGCATCATGTCTCAAGTGCTGGTGGTAGGACTGTAGGGATACAGAGAACAGTCCCCAAGTGCTTGGGTATCCAGGAGGGCAGTGCAGGTGTGCGACTGGCGGAGGGGGGGGACCCGGACCCGAGATCAGAGGGTGACCAGGTAAGCCAGTGCAGTTTCAGTATAAGCAAGGAAATCAGCAGGGGAGAGGAGGAGAAAAAGCAGAAGCAAAGAGAAAGGTTTTGAGGTGCTTCCGGAACCGGAGGTTGTTCTCCTGAAGTTTCAGGGGGGTAGGGAGGCTGTTCAAGAGGGAGGCCCCGGCCGAAGAAAGTGATCTACCACCAACTCGTTGCTTGGAGAAGCGACTGACCCTGAGCGAGTTGGAGGTGGATGAGCGAAGAGCTCGGGAGGGGAGATATTTAGGAAGAGAGAGTTGAAGGTATTGAGGCCCCAGCCCCCAGAAGGCCTTGTAGACGATGCAGAGGGTTTTGAACTTAATCCTAGCAGCTACTAGGAGCCAGTGCAGAGATTTCAATCCTGGAGAGATACGATCCCTGGGCTTGAGGCTAGGGACAAGTCTTGCAGTCCGGTTCTGGATGAGCCGCAGAGGGCGGAGGGTAGAAGCAGGCAGATCTAGAAAGAGGCTGTTACAATCGTCCAGCTTAGAGAGAACCAGAGCTCTGGAGACAGTGAGCTTCTGGGGGAAGGATAGGAAAGGAAGAATACCTCTGAGGAGGTGCAGCTGGTAATGTGACTTCTTAGAGACATCAGAGATGTGAGGAGAGAAGGAGAGAGTGGAGTCGAAGATGATCCTGAGGTTTTTAGCCTCACAGGTGGGAGCAGGGAGAGGGCCAAGAGAGGCCGGCCAGAGAGTGACAGGAAAGGAGGGTGTGGGTGTGCTGATGAGGAGAATCTCAGTCTTGCTGGCATTCAGGCATAGATCAATGGCGGCACACCACTCCTGGATGGCAGACAGACAGTCAGAGATGAGGGAAGGAGAGGAGGAGGCCGAGGGTAGCCTGAAACTATCATCCGCATAACACTGGAAGTTGGGGCAGAGTGTGGCAATGCGGTGGGCAAGAAGTGGCAGGTATTGGTTGAACAGCCAAGGAGAGAGGTTAGACCCCTGGGGAACACCACAGGTAGAGATAGAGATGGAGGAGAGGAAGGACCAGAGATGAACCTGGGAGGGTCGATCGGAGAGAAAAGAAGTCAACCACGCCAGGGCCTGACCCATGATGCCCAGGTTATCACGGAGACGGTTGAGCAGGATGGCATGGTTGACCATGTCGAAGGCAGACGAGAGATTAAGTAAGATGAGGACTCAGGGGGTGTTGGAATCAAGGTTTGAGAGCAGGTCTTCGCGGATGTTCAGAAGAGCAGTTTCCGTGCTTCCGGCAGCCCTGAAGCCAGACTGATTGTCATGGAGACAGCCAACAGATTCAGTGTGAAGATTAAGCTGTGAGATGGCCAGCTTTTCAAGGAGTTTGCCCAGGAAAGGAGTGATGGAGATTGGGCGATAGTTAGCAGGGCAGGAATGGTCAGCAGAGGGTTTCTTAAGAAGAGGGTGCACAAGGGAGTGCTTCAGGGGGGAGAGGAAGACTCCAGAGGTGAAAGAGTGGTTACAGAAGTCGGCAAGGGCAGGAGCCAGGGAGTCAATGTGGTCCTTCATGGTTTTGGAGGAACAGGAGTGGACCTGTTTTGACGAGACTTTCATAGATCGGACTTGTCTAGAAACCTCATCTGGGAGAACAGGGGAAAGGCAGAGAAGTAGGGAGGAGAGTTGGCAGCAGAAGGGCCAGAGGATGGGCAGGGAGTAGAGGTGGAAAGAGAGGACAAGATGTCCTGAGTTTTAGAGATGAAGTGAGAAGCCAGCGCCGTGCAGAGGGCCTGGGAAGGGACAGGAGAGGTAGAGACTGCGGCAGGATTGGCCAGTTCCTTGCAGATTTTAAAGAGTTCGGCCAAGTTGTTGGATGCCTCAGAGATGCGGGCTTGGATGGGAGCTCTCTTCTTAGTGAGAGCCAGTATTGCCTTTGGAGCAGACGGCAGTCCAGTTTGTCAGAGGATGTACGTGAAGCAAGCCATTTCCTCTCAGCCACCCTGCACTTGTGTTTAAGGGTGACGAGGACGGATTCGTACCAGGAGTTGCACTTGGCTTTCGGCTTCAGGCGGATCCTCGTGACAGGGGCAAGAACATCAAGAGTGTCTGATATAGCAGAGTGGAGCATAGAAAGGGCTGTATCAGGGTGTGAGTCAGCCAGAGGGGTAGAGGGGGAGAGAAAGTGGCAGTGAAAGCCTCCAATGACACGCGCTTCATGGGTCTAATGACCGAGAAGGTGGGTGGCAATGATGGAGAGGGCTTGGTCTGGGGGATAGAGAGGGTGAGCTGGGAGGAAAGGAGAAAGTGATCACTCCAGGAGAGAGGAGTTGTGAGAGGGACAGAAAGGGGAAGGTCTGAGGAGATCAGAACATCCAGAGTGTGCCCTGCAGACTGAGTCGGGCCAGAAGGGAGAATGGAGTAGGAGGAGAGGTCAAGGTAGCCAAGGAGGAAATAGCAGGGGAGGCCCTGGAGGGAAGAAGAGGGACAGCAGGAGAGGAGAGGAAGTTGATGAGGCGCGGGAAGCATCTATCAAATAGAAGAAGATTGGCTTGCGGGCCTTGGACCAAGATGGTACCATTCAGATAAACATTAACGATGACCTTAGAGGAGTGGAAGGAGGCCAGGAGGGCCTCCAGCCGCCTGCCACCGTTAATGGGAAAGGAAGAGAAGGGAGAGAGCACAGAGACCATATGTATGGTCCATAGGTCTGGCGAGGGAACGACAAAGAGGATGTCGGTGACAGTTTGCCTGGAGGAGGCACTGGTATAGGTGTCAGCGATAGGAAGGCCTGGGTTGGTGACCAGGATGTCCTTTTTAAACTTCTTCCTACTATAGTCGATAGAGAAACAATTTGAAAAGATAGGGGAGACAGAGAGCACCATAGAGAAGTAGGGGAGAGGTGAGAAGAGAGCGAGTGGGAAGGGGTAGGGGAGAACACTAGGTAAGGACACAGGGCATGTGCACGCAGACGAGACAGGATGACAAATGCACAGGACGCCAGGTGCTAAGAAGTGGCAGAAGGTTCGCTGGATGCATGCTAATGCAAGGAGGTAAGCCACAGAACGGCACTACTTTCAATGCAGTATTGGAGGAAAAAAACACACCTAGTTGTGGGAATCCTGAACAGTGGGAAGAAGGCCTGGGATTCACAATGCAGTTAAGACGTATTCAAAAAGCAGTATTGAGTACAGGAGAGAAACACACCTAGATTTGAGAGTCCTGAATAGTGGGAAGAAGGCCTAGGATTCACAATGCAGTTAAGACGTATTCAAAAAGCAGTATTGAGTACAGGAGAGAAACACACCTAGATTTGAGAGTCCTGAATAGTGGGAAGAGGCCTAGGATTCACAATGCAGTTAAAATGTATTCAAAAAGCAGTATTCAGTACAGGAGAGAAACACACCTAGATTTGAGAGTCCTGAATAGTGGGAAGAGGCCTAGGATTCACAATGCAGTTAAAATTTATTCAAAAAGCAGTATTCAGTACAGGAGAGAAACACACCTAGATTTGAGAGTCCTGAAGGTGGGAAGAAGGCCTAGGTTTCACAATGTAGTTTGAACACAATCAGGCCCGGCAAGGCAAGCAGCCAATCAGGGTGCGTGGGAGGGAACGGAGGCGGGAGGGAGGCGGGAGCAGCAGCGGAGGAACACGGAAGGGGGAGAGGGGCAGGGGAGCGCACACACGTGGTGAAGGCAACACAAGAAAATCACACGGACCACGGAGGGTCCACAATACCTTCTATGGCAGCCTGCAGTACCCGCTCTGCCCTTACATTACTAGTCCAAGTTTTTGTAGCCTTTTCTACAACATATATTGAACAAGACGTAAAAAAGAAATCATTTTTAGACCCTGACGAAGCGCGTGTTTCGCTGGCAATATTTAGTCCACACGTGTTGGTCTATTTATGTTGTCAAAGGCTAACTGTTTTAGGTTGGAAATTTGAATTAGTTATGTAACTGTGGGATTTTACTAGGATTTAAGCGTCAATACAGATGAGAGTACAAAGCTAATTGAATACAGCATAGATACAAGAATACATGAATATTTCTGAATTAATAATTGTAATTGTATATTATACAGTGCTTATACATAGGAGGAGTGCTTCAAAGCGCTTCAAGGTGGGATGGGAGCAAGGGAATATCATTGTTAGGCTTAGAAGTTTCCGAATAATCTAACAAAACTAGCGTGCTAGGCCTGACGGCATTTCTCCAAGTGCAAGTGCATGAAGTGTTTCTGGCGTGACCAAGCTAGGAAGGGGAGACAGAAGGGTGGGGGGGCAGCACAACCAACCTCACTAGTACTAGTACATTCATGTCATGCAGGTGTAAAGATGGAAGTGCTAGGCAGAGGAAGGGAGGGAAACAAGTGTGCCCAGTCCAGCAGCACCCTTTGTTAAGTGCAGAGGGGTTACCCATCTCATAAAGCGTAAGCTGAGAGTGCAGTAATGCTGAGCATAGTGCAGAGGCCCGGAGGAAAGTGCAAGACTGGCGGTGGAGCCTGGGACCTGTACGGTTCTGGAGGTGAACCAGATGTCCAGTCAGCAGCAAAAAGCTGAACAGAGTTAGGGACGAGAAACGAAAGAGGTTAGTAGGGGAGAGGGAGAGAGAAGGAGGAAGCGTAGAGGAATGTCTTGAGGAGTTTCCGGAACTGCGGCTCAAGACAGAGAGAGGCCGGGAGGCTGTTCCAGAGGGAGGCACCAGCTTAGGATAAGGATCTACCACCAAATCTCTGTTTGGAAAAACGGCTCACGCGCAGAGAGTTGGAGGAGGCCGAGCGTAGGGCTCTAGAGGAGAGCATTTAGGAATAGAGCGTTGTAGATAGTGGCGGTTCGGGGTGTTAGGGAGAATTCTCTCTTTAGGCTGAATTTCCTAACCTAGTGAGTCCCCCAGCAGCTTTGCTGGATTTCTGGAGTTTGTTTTGTTTCTCCTGCCAGGAGTGAGACTCTTTTTCTCCCACTCTTGGACATGATTTGTGGTGTTCCTTTGAATGTTAATGGGTTTCATGGGCTATGGGGTCCTTTACTCCATAGGGTCTCATGTGTTTTTACTATGTGTGTTACACAGCACCCTCCGTGCAGTAACACAGGGGTGTCATAGTGACACCCCACCATAGACTCCATACCCTGGGACTGACTACTGTCTCCCAGGGCATGTAAAGTCACCATTGGCTTTACTAGTCCCAAATTATGAACAGAAACCAGTACAAACCATCATATTGTGGACGTACTGGTCGGGGCAATTCGATTGCCCCGGTGTCTGTTAGTCGAGGGGGCACGTCTCTGTCCCCCCTGATCGAGTTTTGGCTGGTGGCAGTGGATACTACTTTTTATATTTGACCGCGAATATATCACTATGGGATTTTCCCATTGTTCGAGGCTACCAACTTTAAATATTTAATTCTCATAGCCTCGAATATACCGCCGGTTTATTTATTTAATATTAATTCGCTGGTTGGTATTGTTTGCCAGGACTCAATTCTAAAATGGCGTTTGTGTTCTCTTCTGTGACTCCAACCCAAGTCGAGCCCTTTGTTCCACTTTTTGGCGGCCTTCTCCACAGAAGCCTCCAAAAGTGGTGCCACTTTGTCTGCGTACCACAGGGGGTGTGGGAGGGGGTTTACGCACCCTGGACTGAGTTACCTTGGTAACTCAAGTCGCACTCTTGTGTGATTGGCCCAGGTGGTGAGCCGGCCGGCTCACCACTTAGCATGTTTGATTGACAGCTAGGCTGAGTGAATGGGGGTGTGCTGCATAAAAGCAGGGCTTTGGGAACTGGAACTTCAGAAGTCGCCACAGGACCTGAGAATCCAACGAGGGACAAGCTGAGCCGACCTACCACGACAACACCACCGGTGGAGCCCTGCGGAACCGACTCACCACTTCCCGACGACAGAGAAGATCTCCCGGATGGAGAGTCTTCTTCCCCTGACTGGTGGGCACAACCAGTTTACCTTCTTTTCCTCATATCCCAGGACGTTTTGTGGTCAAATTGCCCGTGCCAAGCACCCCGGCAACCGGATAGCCACTTACCACTGGACCGCGAATAAAAGGACCGCTCCTTTTACCTGAGAACTCCGCGGCTGGTTTCTTCCCTGGCAGTGCTACGGACTCCTGTCTTCCTCCCCCCCCGAGATCCTCTCTTCCCCCGGACGAAGCACTGACTTGCACCCGCTGCCAGGAACAACTGCCCCCGCTGGAGTATTCTCACCACTTTAAGGTACTGTGTCCGCCAGGCCTCCCTTTCTAAAGATTGCTACAAGGTAATAATAATCCCTTAACCTTCTGGACTGGGCTGGCCACCTTGACCATCTAACTGGTCCCTTTCTTTGGTCCAACTCTTTCTGAACCTTTTCAAGACTTTTGTGCACTTCAACCGTGTGACCTTGGACACATTTTGTTCTGATCCTCTTAAAGTGGATCCGGCCTTCTGAACTCTAACTTCACGGTTTTACTTTGCCTTACTCTCTTGTTGTGTTCTTGTGAAAGTGTTGGGATCTGTTTCAAATTATACTCTGCTTTTCGCTCCCTTTTTAAAACGAATTATTAGAGTGCCATCTGCGTAAAGCGCTCACCGCTGTCTGAAAATAAGTGGGGCTTTACTTAAGACTTGTCTAATATTCTTTTA
Organism: Ambystoma mexicanum; assembly: GCF_040938575.1. NCBI lineage: Eukaryota > Metazoa > Chordata > Amphibia > Caudata > Ambystomatidae > Ambystoma > Ambystoma mexicanum. The sequence goes on along the minus strand of NC_090922.1, from coordinate 1,524,147,566 downwards.
AGGGAGTGTATATCTTTTAGTGACCGTGTTTTTGAACTGCTTAACATTAGTGCCTGTGTGTTTTACTAGATGTGGTTTTAAATAAATAATTATATCTCTTTTACACCAAGCTCTGGTCAGTGTTTACTTGTTCTACTGTGTTCTTTTGACCTATTGTGAATACTCTGTTTACTGCCTAACTCTTCTTGAGGGAAGTCTGACTGCTCAGCCACAGCTACCAAGTGAATCTGTGTGGTACAGACTGCTACCAAGTGGGTTTACTGCCAAACACTTGTAGTCTTAAATCTTTTGCAGTGGTCCCAGAGGGAACTGCACAGGTTTCTGCCTAACACGGGGACACCTGTCAAAACACAGTTTATATTGAGCCAGAGGGTGGCAAACACTTGCTTCAGGAGGTGGGGTCCAAACCCATAGTGAGGCTGTGGTTCTCTAGTTTCCGTCAGATGTATGAGTCATCGATCCTGCACAAAAACAGCTGTAAGCCGGACCCAATCCTCTCACCTGCTGTACACTCCACCATGAGATAAGGAGGTGCGTCAGAAAGGTAAGTGGGCAGGGATGGTCTTAGTAGGACTCAAGCATGCGTCTTCACGCATGCGTGGGGCATATAAGCAGGAAGGTGTGGGGCATAGAGGCTGCCTGATCAGCCACTGAGCAGCAGTGCCACACCTGTGGGGCTGGGCAGAAATAAGAACCAATCACTAAGTGGGTTTTCCAGGGTCTCTCGCAGGACCCAGACTCACCAGTGGAGGACAGTCTGACAGGTAACCACACTGGTTATGGCAAGAACAGGTGTGCATGAGATGAGTTTGGCATGAGATGAGTTTGGCAGAAGGCAGCAGCAGGGATGTGGAGATAAGAATACCTAGCGTTTGCCACACGTTGGAGGGCTGGGTATTCTGGATTTGACATCACCTATTATCAGGGTCGAGGAGGGAAGGAGTGTTAAGTGTTTCTAGCGGGTGAACCGAAGACTCTCGGGCGATCTCAGCTGGGTGAGGAAAGCCTTCACAAGAGGCGCTCAATGGAGGTCATGGGGTGATGGGTAGGTTTTTCAACCTCTTGGGACCAACCACACAGATACGGGTACCATCTTTATAAACATCTCACTCACTGGGTGTACCCAAAGCAAGTCAGGTATGCAGTGTACACTGTAGAAATATAGAACCACTGATTGTACCGAATGGAGGTCAGTGTTGCACCGCACGCAGTGGTTATGAGAAGTATCAAACACTCTGTGCGTACCCGGTGGTGATGAGGAAGTATCTCACTCTCTGTGCATACCAGGTGGTGATGAGGAAGTATCTCACTCTCTGTGCGTACCCGGTGGTGATGAGGAAGTATCTCACTCTCTGCGTGTACTCGGTGGTGATGAGGAAGTATCTCACTCTCTGTGCGTACCCGGTGGTGATGAGGAAGTATCTCACTCTGTGTGTACCAGGTGGTGATGAGGAAGTATCTCACTCTCTGCGTGTACCCGGTGGTGATGAGGAAGTATCTCACTCTCTGTGCGTACCCGGTGGTGATGAGGAAGTATCTCACTCTCTGTGCGTACCCGGTGGTGATGAGGAAGTATCTCACTCTCTGTGTGTACCCGGTGGTGATGAGGAAGTATCTCACTCTCTGTGCGTACCCGGTGGTGATGAGGAAGCATCTCACTCTGTGTGTACCAGGTGGTGATGAGGAAGTATCTCACTCTCTGTGTGTACCCGGTGGTGATGAGGAAGTATCTCACTCTCTGTGCATACCCGGTGGTGATGAGGAAGTATCTCACTCTGTGCATACCAGGTGGTGATGAAGAAGTATCTCACTCTCTGTGCGTACCCGGTGGTGATGAGGAAGTATCTCACTCTCTGTGCATACCAGGTGTTGATGAGGAAGTATCTCACTCTCTGTGCGTACCCGGTGGTGATGAGGAAGTATCTCACTCTGTGTGTACCAGGTGGTGATGAGGAAGTATCTCACTCTCTGTGTGTACCCAGTGGTGATGAGGAAGTATCTCACTCTGTGCATACCAGGTGGTGATGAGGAAGTATCTCACTCTCTGTGCATTCCCGGTGGTGATGAGGAAGTATCTCACTCTCTGTGCATACCAGGTGGTGATGAGGAAGTATCTCACTCTCTGTGCGTACCCAGTGGTGATGAGGAAGTATCTCACTCTCTGTGCGTAGCCGGTGGTGATGAGGAAGTATCTCACTCGCTGCACGTACCAGGTGGTGATGAGGAAGTATCTCAATCTCTGTGCATTCCAAGTGGTGATGAGGAAGTATCTCACTCCCTGTGCTTACCCGGTGGTGATGAGGAAGTATCTCACTCTCTGTGTGTACCAGGTAGCGATGAGGAAGTATCTCACTCTCTGTGAGCACCCGGTGGTGATGAGGAAGCATCGCACTCTCTGTGCGTACCAGGTGGTGATGAGGAAGAATCTCACTCTCTGTGCGTACCAGGTGGTGATGAGGAAGTATCTCACTCTCTGTGCATACCAGGTGGTGATGAGGAAGTATCTCACTCTCTGTGCGTACACGGTGGTGATGAGGAAGTATCTCACTCTCTGTGCGTACCAGGCAGTGATGAGGAAGTATCTCACTCTCTGTGCATACCAGGCGGTGATGAGGAAGTATCTCACTCTCTGTGTGTACCCGGTGGTGATGAGGAAGTATCTCACTCTCTGTGCATACCACGTGGTGATGAGGATGTATCTCACTCTCTGAGCGTACCCGGTGGTGATGAGGAAGTATCTCACTCTCTGTATGTACCCGGTGGTGATGAGGAAGTATCTCACTCTCTGTACGTACCCGGTGGTGATGAGGAAGTATCTCATTCTCTGTGCGTACCCGGTGGTGATGAGGAAGTAGCTCACTCTCTGTGCGTACCAGGTGGTGATGAGGAAGTATCTCACTCTCTGTGCATACCAGGTGGTGAGTAAGTATTGCACTCTCTGTGCATACCCGGTGGTGATGGAGTATCTCACTCTCTGTGCATACCTGGTGGTGATGAGGAAGTATCTCACTCTCTGTGCGTACCAGGTGGTGATGAGGAAGTATCTCACTCTCTGTGCGTACCAGGTGGTGATGAGGAAGTATCTCACTCTCTGTGTGTTCCCACTGGTGATGAGGAAGTATCTCACTCTCTGTACGTACCCGGTGGTGATGAGGAAGTATCTCACTTTCTGTACGTACCCGGTGGTGATGAGGAAGTATCTCACTCTCTGTGCGTACCCGGTGGTGATGAGGAAGTATCTCACTCTCTGTGCGTACCAGGTGGTGATGAGGAAGTATCTCACTCTCTGTGCATACCAGGTGGTGAGTAAGTATTGCACGCTCTGTGCGTACCCGGTGGTGATGGAGTATCTCACTCTCTGTGCATACCTGGTGGTGATGAGGAAGTATCTCACTCTCTGTGCGTACCAGGTGGTGATGAGGAAATATCTCACTCTCTGTGCCTACCCGGAGGTGATGAGGAAGTATCTCACTCTGTGTGTGTACCCAGTGGTGATGAGGAAATATCTCACTCTCTGTGCGTACCAGGTGGTGATGAGGAAGTATCTCACTCTCTGTGCATACCAGGTGGTGATGAGGAAGTATCTGACTCTCTGTGTGTACTTGGTGGTGATGAGGAAGTATCTCACTCTCTCTGCATACCAGGTGGTGATGAGGAAGTATCTCACTCTCTGAGCGTAGCCGGTGGTGATGAGGAAGTCTCTCACTCTCTGTGCGTACCAAGTGGTGATGAGGAAGTATCGCACTCTCTGTGTGTACCTGGTTGTGATGTGGAAGTATCTCACTCTCTGTGCATACCAAGTGGTGACAAGGAAGTATCTCACTCTCTGTGCATACCCGGTGGTGATGAGGAAGTATCTCACTCTCTGAGCGTACCAGGTGGTGATGAGGAAGTATCTCATTCTCTGCGCGTACCAGTTGGTGATGAGGAAGTATCTCACTCTCTGTGCGTACCAGGTGGTGATGAGGAAGTATCGCATTCTCTGTGCGTACCTGGTGGTGATGTGGAAGTACCTCACTCTCTGTGCATCCCCAGTGGTGATAAGGAAGTATCTCACTCTCTGTGTGTACCAGGTGGTGATGAGGAAGTATCGCACTCTCTGTGCGTACCTGGTGGTGATGTGGAAGTATCTCACTCTCTGTGCATCCCCAGTGGTGATAAGGAAGTAGCTTACTCTCTGTGTGTACCAGGTGGTGATGTGGAAGTATCTCACTCTCTGCGTACCAGGTGGTGATGAGGAAGTATCTCACTCTCTGTGCGTATCCGGTGGTGATGAGGAAGTATCGTACTCTCTGTGCGTACCAGGTGGTGATGAGGAAGTATCTCACTCTCTGCGCGTACCAAGTGGTGATGAGGAAGTATCTCACTCTCTGCGTGTACCCGGTGGTGATGAGGAAGTATCTCACTCTCTGTGCATACCAGGTGGTGATGAGGATGTATCTCACTCTCTGTGCTTACCCGGTAGTGATGAAGAAGTATCTCACTCTCTGTGCGTACCAGGTGGTGATGAGGAAGTATCTCGCTCTCTGTGCATACCAGGTGGTGATGAGGAAGTATATCACTCTCTGTGCGTACCCAGTGGTGATGAGGAAGTATCTCACTCTCTGTGCATACAGGTGGTGAGGAAGTATTGCACTCTCTGTGCGTACCAGGTGGTGATGAGGGAGTATCTCACTCTCTGTGTGTACCCGGTGGTGATGAGGAAGTATCTCACCCTCTGTGCATACCAGGTGGTGATGAGGAAGTATCTCACTCTCTGTGCATACCAAGTGGTGATGAGGAAGTATCTCACTCTCTGTGCATACCCGGTGGTGATGAGGAAGTATTGCACTCTCTGTGCGTACCAGGTGGTGATGAGGAAGTATCTCACTCTCTGTGCGTACCAGGTGGTGATGAGGAAGTATCTCACTCTGTGCATACCAGGTGGTGATGAGGAAGTATCCCACTCTCTGTGCGTACCCGGTGGTGATGAGGAAGTATCTCACTCTCTGTGTGTACCAGGTGGTGATGAGGAAGTATTGCACTCTCTGTGCGTACCCGGTGGTGATGACGAAGTATCTCACTCTCTGTGTGTACCAGATGGTGATGTGGAAGTGTCTCACTCTCTGTGCATACCAAGTGGTGATGAGGAAGTATCTCACTCTCTGTGCATACCCGGTGGTGATGAGGAAGTATCTCACTCTCTGTGCGTAACAGGTGGTGATGAGGAAGTATCTCACTCTCTGTGCGTACCCGGTGGTGTTGAGGAAGTATCGCACTCTCTGCGTGTACCAGGAGGTGATGAGGAAGTATCTCACTCTCTGCACATGCCAGGTGGTGATGAGGAAGTATCTTACTCTCTGCGTGGACCCGGTGGTGATGAGGAAGTATTTCACTCTCTGTGCATACCAGGTGGTGATGAGGAAGTATCCCACTCTCTGTGCGTACCCAGTGGTGATGAGGAAGTATCTCACTCTCTGTGCATACCAGGTGGTGATGTGGAAGTATCTCACTCTCTGTGCATACCTGGTGGTGATGAGGAAGTATCTCACTCTCTGTGCGTACCCAGTGGTGTTGAGGAAGTATCTCACTCTCTGTGCGTACCAGGTGGTGATGAGGAAGTATCTCATTCTCTGTGTGTACCCAGTGGTGATGAGGAAGTATCTCACTCTCTTTGCGTACCAGGTGGTGATGAGGAAGTATCTCACTCTCTGCACGTACCAGGTGGTGATGAGGATGTATCGCACTCTCTGTGCGTACCAGGTGGTGATGAAGAAGTATCTCACTCTCTGTGCGTATCCGGTGGTGATGAGGAAGTATCGTACTCTCTGTGCGTACCAGGTGGTGATGAGGAAGTATCTCACTCTCTGCACGTACCAGGTGGTGATGAGGAAGTATCTCACTCTCTGCGTGTACCCGGTGGTGATGAGGAAGTATCTCACTCTAAGTGCATACCAGGTGGTGATGAGGACGTATCTCACTCTCTGTGCGTACCCGGTGGTGATGAAGAAGTATCTCACTCTCTGTGCGTACCAGGTGGTGATGAGGAAGTACTTCACTCTCTGTGCGTACCAGGTGGTGATGAGGAAGTATCTCACTCTCTGTGCATACCCAGCGGTGATGAGGAAGTATCTCACTCTCTGTGCATATCAGGTGGTGAGGAAGTATCACACTCTCTGTGCGTACCCGGTGGTGATGAGGAAGTATCTCACTCACTGTGCATACCAGGTGGTGATGAGGAAGTATCTCACTCTCTGTGAATACCAAGTGGTGATGAGGAAGTATCTCACTCTCTGTGCATACCCGTTGGTGATGAGGAAGTATCGCACTCTCTGTGCGTACCAGGTGGTGATGAGGAAGTATCTCACTCACTGTGCGTACCAGGTGGTGATGAGGAACTATCTCACTCTGTGCATACCAAGAGGTGATGAGGAAGTATTGCACTCTCTGTGCGTACCAGGTGGTGATGAGGAAGTATTGCACTCTCTGTGCGTACCCAGTGGTGATGACGAAGTATCTCACTCTCTGTGTGTACCAGGTGGTGATGTGGAAGTATCTCACTCTCTGTGCATACCAAGTGGTGATGAGGAAGTATCTCACTCTCTGTGCATACTCGGTGGTGATGAGGAAGTATCTCACTCTCTGTGCGTAACAGGTGGTGATGAGGAAGTATCTCACTCTCTGTGCGTACCCAGTGGTGATGAGGAAGTATCACTCTCTCTGTCCGTACCAGGTGGTGATGAGGAAGTATCTCACTCCCTGCACACACCAGGCGGTGATGAGGAAGTATCTCACTCTCTGCGTGTACCCGGTGGTGATGAGGAAGTATTTCATTCTCTGTGCGTACCAGGTGGTGATGAGGAAGTATCTCACTCTCTGTGCATACCCGGTGGTGATGAGGAAGTATCTCACTCTCTGTGCGTACCCGGTGGTGATGAGGAAGTATCTCACTCTCTGTGCGTACCAGGTGGTGATGAGGAAGTATCTCACTCTCTGTGTGTACCCGGTGGTGATGAGGAAGTATCTCACTCTCTGCACGTACCAGGTGGTGATGAGGAAGTATCGCACTCTCTGTGCGTACCAGGTGGTGATGAGGAAGTATCTCACTCTCTGTGCGTATCCGGTGGTGATGAGGAAGTATCGTACTCTCTGTGCGTACCAGGTGGTGATGAGGAAGTATCTCACTCTCTGCACGTACCAGGTGGTGATGAGGAAGTATCTCACTCTGCGTGTACCCAGTGGTGATGAGGATGTATCTCACTCTCTGTGCATACCCGGTGGTGATGAAGAAGTATCTCACTCTCTGTGCGTACCAGGTGGTGATGAGGAAGTACCTCACTCTCTGTGCGTACCAGGTGGTGATGAGGAAGTATCTCACTCTCTGTGCGTACCCAGTGGTGATGAGGAAGTATCTCACTCTCTGTGCATATCAGATGGTGAGGAAGTATCACACTCTCTGTGCGTACCCGGTGGTGATGAGGGAGTATCTCACACTCTGTGCGTACCCGGTGGTGATGAGGAAGTATCTCACTCACTGTGCATACCAGGTGGTGATGAGGAAGTATCTCACTCTCTGTGAATACCAAGTGGTGATGAGGAAGTATCTCACTCTCTGTGCATACCCGGTGGTGATGAGGAAGTATCGCACTCTCTGTGCGTACCAGGTGGTGATGAGGAAGTATCTCACTCACTGTGCGTACCAGGAGGTGATGAGGAAGTATCTCACTCTGTGCATACCAAGTGGTGATGAGGAAGTATTGCACTCTCTGTGCGTACCAGGTGGTGATGAGGAAGTATTGCACTCTCTGTGCGTACCCGGTGGTGATGACGAAGTATCTCACTCTCTGTGTGTACCAGGTGGTGATGTGGAAGTATCTCACTCTCTGTGCATACCAAGTGTTGATGAGGAAGTATCTCACTCTCTGTGCATACCCGGTGTTGATGAGGAAGTATCTCACTCTCTGTGCATACCCGGTGGTGATGAGGAAGTATCGCACTCTCTGTGCGTACCAGGTGGTGATGAGGAAATATCTCCCTCACTGTGCGTACCAGGTGGTGATGAGGAAGTATCTCACTCTGTGCATACCAAGTGGTGATGAGGAAGTATTGCACTCTCTGTGCATACCAGGTGGTGATGAGGAAGTATTGCACTCTCTTTGCGTACCCAGTGGTGATGACGAAGTATCTCACTCTCTGTGTGTACCAGGTGGTGATGTGGAAGTATCTCACTCTCTGTGCATACCAAGTGGTGATGAGGAAGTATCTCACTCTCTGTGCATACCCGGTGGTGATGAGGAAGTATCTCACTCTCTGTGCGTAACAGGTGGTGATGAGGAAGTATCTCACTCTCTGTGCGTACCCAGTGGTGATGAGGAAGTATCGCTCTCTCTGTCCGTACCAGGTGGTGATGAGGAAGTATCTCACTCTCTGCACACACCAGGTGGTGATGAGGAAGTATCTCACTCTCTGCGTGTACCCGGTGGTGATGAGGAAGTATTTCACTCTCTGTGCGTATCAGGTGGTGATGAGGAAGTATCTCACTCTCTGTGCATACCCGGTGGTGATGAGGAAGTATCTCACTCTCTGTGCGTACCCGGTGGTGATGAGGAAGTATCTCACTCTCTGTGCGTACCAGGTGGTGATGAGGAAGTATCTCACTCTCTGTGTGTACCCGGTGGTGATGAGGAAGTATCTCACTCTCTTTGCGTACCAGGTGGTGATGAGGAAGTATCTCACTCTCTGCACGTACCAGGTGGTGATGAGGAAGTATCGCACTCTCTGTGCGTACCAGGTGGTGATGAGGAAGTATCTCACTCTCTGTGCGTATCCGGTGGGGATGAGGAAGTATCGTACTCTCTGTGCGTACCAGGTGGTGATGAGGAAGTATCTCACTCTCTGCACGTACCAGGTGGTGATGAGGAAGTATCTCACTCTGCGTGTACCCAGTGGTGATGAGGAAGTATCTCACTCTCTGTGCATACCAGGTGGTAATGAGGATGTATCTCACTCTCTGTGCATACCCGTTGTTGATGAGGAAGTATCTCACTCTCTGTGCGTAACAGGTGGTGATGAGGAAGTATCTCACTCTCTGTGCGTACCCAGTGGTGATGAGGAAGTATGGCTCTCTCTGTGCGTACCAGGTGGTGATGAGGAAGTATCTCACTCTCTGCACACACCAGGTGGTGATGAGGAAGTATCTCACTCTCTGTGCGTACCAGGTGGTGATGAGGAAGTACCTCACTCTCTGTGCGTACCAGGTGGTGATGAGGAAGTATCTCACTCTCTGTGCGTACCCAGTGGTGATGAGGAAGTATCTCACTCTCTGTGCATATCAGATGGTGAGGAAGTATCACACTCTCTGTGCGTACCCGGTGGTGATGAGGGAGTATCTCACACTCTGTGCGTACCCGGTGGTGATGAGGAAGTATCTCACTCACTGTGCATACCAGGTGGTGATGAGGAAGTATCTCACTCTCTGTGAATACCAAGTGGTGATGAGGAAGTATCTCACTCTCTGTGCATACCCGGTGTTGATGAGGAAGTATCTCACTCTCTGTGCGTAACAGGTGGTGATGAGGAAGTATCTCACTCTCTGTGCGTACCCAGTGGTGATGAGGAAGTATCGCTCTCTCTGTGCGTACCAGGTGGTGATGAGGAAGTATCTCACTCTCTGCACACACCAGGTGGTGATGAGGAAGTATCTCACTCTCTGCGTGTACCCGGTGGTGATGAGGAAGTATCTCACTCTCTGTGCATACCAGGTGGTGATGAGGAAGTATCTCACTCTCTCTGAGTACCAGGTGGTGATGAGGAAGTATCTCACTCTCTGTGCGTACCCGTTGGTGATGAGGAAGTATCTCACTCTCTGTGCGTACCAGGTGGTGATGAGGAAGTATCTCACTCTCTGTGCGTACCCGGTGGTGATGAGGAAGTATCTCACTCTCTCTGCGTACCAGGTGGTGATGAGGAAGTATCTCACTCTCTGCGTGTACTTGGTGGTGATGAGGAAGTATCTCACTCTCTGAGCATAGCCGGTGGTGATGAGGAAGTCTCTCAGTCTCTGTGCGTACCAAGTGGTGATGAGGAAGTATCGCACTCTCTGTGTGTACCTGGTTGTGATGTGGAAGTATCTCACTCTCTGTGCATCCCCAGTGGTGATAAGGAAGTATCTCACTCTCTGTGTGTACCAGGTGGTGATGTGGAAGTATCTCACTCTCTGTGCATACCAAGTGGTGACAAGGAAGTATCTCACTCTCTGTGCATACCCGGTGGTGATGAGGAAGTATCTCACTCTCTGAGCGTACCAGGTGGTGATGAGGAAGTATCTCACTCTCTGTGCGTACCTGGTGGTGATGTGGAAGTATCTCACTCTCTGTGCATCCCCAGTGGTGATAAGGAAGTATCTTACTCTGTGTGTGTACCAGGTGGTGATGTGGAAGTATCTCACTCTCTGAGCGTACCAGGTGGTGATGAGGAAGTATCTCACTCTCTGTGCGTATCCGGTGGTGATGAGGAAGTATCGTACTCTCTGTGCGTACCAGGTAGTGATGAGGAAGTATCTCACTCTCTGCGCGTACCAAGTGGTGATGAGGAAGTATCTCACTCTCTGCGTGTACCCGGTGGTGATGAGGAAGTATCTCACTCTCTGTGCATACCAGGTGGTGATGAGGATGTATCTCACTCTCTGTGCTTACCCGGTGGTGATGAAGAAGTATCTCACTCTCTGTGCGTACCAGGTGGTGATGAGGAAGTATCTCGCTCTCTGTGCATACCAGGTGGTGATGAGGAAGTATCTCACTCTCTGTGCGTACCCAGTGGTGATGAGAAAGTATCTCACTCTCTGTGCATACAGGTGGTGAGGAAGTATCGCACTCTCTGTGCGTACCAGGTGGTGATGAGGGAGTATCTCACTCTCTGTGTGTACCCGGTGGTGATGAGGAAGTATCTCACCCTCTTTGCATACTAGGTGGTGATGAGGAAGTATCTCACTCTCTGTGCATACCAAGTGGTGATGAGGAAGTATCTCACTCTCTGTGCATACTAGGTGGTGATGAGGAAGTATCTCACTCTCTGTGCATACTAGGTGGTGATGAGGAAGTATCTCACTCTGTGCGTACCCGGTGGTGATGAGATATGCAGTGCGTGCTATGCAGGTAACTGATTCGCTATAGGTGCCCTGTCAGGGGGAACAGTCTCTTTTACTTATCTGAGTGAGCCCCTCCACTGGCATTTTGCTATCCTGTTGCTATCCTGACCTGCTTTTCTCTTCAGTAAGACTTTACCCAAAGCATCACAGGAGACTGTAACTATTTCTGTAGGTACTGCCATGGTTGGCCTTGTGGTCCCTGATGATTTTTCATGCCAATGCTGTATTTTTTAAGTCCTGCAATTAGACAACTGGATGTGTTGCCCTTCCAGTGTGTTTATCAAGGTGGGCACTGCCATGGGGGCACTCAGAGCATACAAAGGCAGCCTGGTTGAGTAGGAACTGGTTCTAGCGTCATATATGATCTGGAAAAGACATACATGCACTTCCCCGTGAGGGCCTGCGCCAATGCCTGCGAAAACAGTAGAGTGGCCTCCACTGAGTGCGCATGTGGGGGGTTGAGGAGGGCGCTACCGGGCTCGAGGCAAAGACATACATCACACTAAAATAACGAAACAATATCTTTATTTTAACAATGCAATGGTCACGGATAGGGTCAGATAACCGCCTAACAGGCACTAGGGGAGATTCTATGACTAAAGAGGGACATCTGAATATGGCATTGTCAGGAGAGGTTAAGCTGAATAGTGCCCCTTCCCTGTACATCTCTCACGATAAATCCCAAAGCTCAAGACCTACTAAGTCCTGACCCCACTGGGGACGCGCTAATCTACAAAGCAGTACCCAAAAGATATGGCCAACAGAAAGCATAAACCTTATCTAAAAAATCAGTAGCCTCCTGGCTACCCTAGCTTCCTAACCTGAAGTTCTAAGGATTGGCTCAAACAAAATCCCATAATCCCAACCATTCCCAGTGCATTCTTTTGCTAATGCAATAAAAAAGGATTGTTCTTCTAGGAAGGTTTGGGTAGCAGGCAATGCCAGTCTAGGTTTTGCACTCGTTCCTCCCAACCTCTTCTAGGACTCAGGTTTCCCAATTCTTTCTCCTTCAGTGGTTACGCGTCTTAACCGTGCCACCTTTGCAGCGCGCGTCTCTACCATGACGGCTTTGTGTTGTGAATCTAGACCACAATGCAAAGGTGCGGGTATGCTGGGGCTTCTGGTTACCCGTCATGAGGTGTGCAGGAGTGGACATAAAGGGGGTAGGGGGTACTGAAGAAGCGTTCTGGAGCAGTGTGACAAGCAAACAGAGGCACCCTGGGAATGACAACTGGAGACAAGGGTCTACGGGGAGGACCATTTCCTGGAAGAACAAGGCAGGAGATGGAGGGTGGAGGGGTTAGGGGACCTTCCTTCCAAGAAGCAAGTCTGGGTGGGACAGGGGGCGGCCATCGAATTAAGGATCTCTGTGGCATTTTCCTGCGCAGGTAAGCCCTGCGCAGCAGATGCCAATGCAGTAAAGACATTGAACCCCGTCAGGCTGTTCACAGTCACACCTGGGCCTCTTCTGGCCTAGTTTTGATGTCAAGCCCGTCCTGGATCAGGACTTTCTCTGGAGTTCTCACTCTGTGTCCCCCACCCCATCTCCGAACTTGGCTTCTGGCTGGCTTCACAGCAGGCCTCTCCATAGGCCTTGGGTGTCATGATTTGCAGCACGCCTCAGCTTAGGATCCTTGGTCTCAAGATTCAAAACAGCACTCCCTCCTAGGCCTTGGGGTTCAAGATTCACACAGGTTTTCTCCCTGACTCGTATTTGCAATAAGTTGTGGCCCAGATCTGGCCCTCAGCGTTATCAAAAAGGTCACTTCCCCAACCTGGGCTTCTAAATTCTCAACAGGTCTATTCCCAGACCAGGGCTTCAGGATTCTCAACAGGTTAATTCCCAGACCTGGGCCTCAGGATTCTCAACAGGTCTCTTCCCAGACCTGGGCTTCAGGATTCTCAACAGATTTCTTCCCAGAACAGGGATTCAGGATTCTTAACCTGTATCTTCCCAGACCAGGGCTTCAGGATTCACAAAAGGGTTCTTCCCAGACCCGGGCCTCAGGATCCTCAACAGGTTTCTTCCCAGACCTGGGCTCAGGATTCTTAGCAGGGTTCTTCCCAGACCTGAGCTTCAGGATTCTCAACAGGTTTCTTCCCAAAACTGGGATTCAGGATTCTCAATAGGTCTATTCCCAGACCAGGACTTCAGGATTCTTAACAGGTTCTATCCCAGACCTGGACCTCAGGATTCTCAACAGGTTTCTTCCCAGACCTGGGCCTCAGGATTCTCAACAGGTCTCTTCCCAGACATGGGCTTCAGGATTCTCAACAGGTCTCTTCCCAGACCTGGGCTTCAGGATTCTCAACAGGTCTCTTCCCAGACCAGGGCATCCGGATTTGCAACAGGGTTCTTCCCAGACCAGGGCTTCAGGATTCTCAACAGGTCTCTTCCAAGACCTGGGCCTCAGGATTCCCAATAGGTCTCTTCCCAGAGCTTGGGCTCAGGATTCTTATCAGGTCTCTTCCCAGACCTGGGCCTCAGGATTTACAACAGGTGTCTTCCCAGACCTGGCCTTCAGGATTCCCAACTGGTCTCTTCCCCGACCTCGCCTCATGATTCTCAACAGGTCTCTTCCCAGTCCTGGGCCTCAGGATTCCCAACAGGTCTCTTCCCAGACCTGTGCTTCAGGATTCTCAACAGCTCTATTCCCGGACCAGGGCATCCGGATTTGCAACAGGGTTCTTCCAAGACCTGGACTGCAGGATTCTCAACAGGTCTCTTCCCAGTCCTGGGCCTCAGGATTCCCAAGAGGGCTCTTCCCAGATCTGGGCTTCAGGATTCCCAACAGGTCTCTTCCCAGACCCCGGCCTCAGGATTCTCAACAGGTCTCTTCCCAGACCTGGGCCTCAGGATTCTCAACATGTTTCTTCCCAGACCTGGGCTTCAGGATTCTGTACAGGTCTTTTCCCAGACCTGGGCTTCAGGATTCTCAACAGGGTTCTTCCGAGACCTCAGCTTTAGGATTCTCAACAGGTCTATTTCCAGACCAGGGCTTCAGGATTCTCAGCATGTTTCCTCCCAGATCTGGGCCTCTGGATTCTCAACAGGTCTCTTACAAGACCTGGGCCTGAGGATTCTCAATAGGTCTCTTCCCTGACCTGGGATTCAGGATTCTCTACAGGGTTCTTCCCCGACCTGAGCTTCAGGATTCTCAACAGGTTTCTTCCTAAACCTGGACTTCAGGATTCTCATCAGGATTCTTCGCAGACTTGGGATTCAGGATTCTCAACAGGTTTCTTCCCAGACCTGGACCTCAGGATTCTCAACAGGTTTCTTCACAGACCTGGGCCTCAGGATTCTCAACAGGTCTCTTCCCAGACCTGGGCCTCAGGATTCTCAACAGATCTCTTCCCAGACCTGGGCCTCAGGATTCTCAACAGCTTTATTCCCAGACCAGGGCATCCGGATTTGCAACAGGGTTCTTCCAAGACCTGGACTCCAGGATTCTCAACAGGGTTCTTCCCAGACCAGGGCTTCAGGATTCTCAACAGGTCTCTTCCCAGAACTGGGCTTCAGGATTCTCAACAGGTCTATTCCCTGACCAGGTCCTTAGGATTCTCAACAGGTTCTTTCTCAGACCTGGGCTTCAGGATTCTCAACAGGGTTCTTCCCAGACCTCGGCTTTAGGATTCTCAACAGGTCTATTCCCAGACCAGGGTGTCAGGATTCTCAACAGGTCTTTTCCCAGACCTGGGCCTCAGGATTCTCAACAGGTCTCTTCCCAGAACTGGGCCTCAGGATTCCAAACAGGTCTCTTCCCAGACCTGTGCTTCAGGATTCTCAACAGCTCTATTCCCAGACCAGGGCATCCGGATTTGCAACAGGGTTCTTCCAAGACCTGGGCTGCAGGATTCTCAACAAGGTTCTTCCCAGACCAGGGCTTCAGGATTCTCAACAGGTCCCTTCCCAGTACTGGTCTTCAGGATTCTCAACAGGTCTATTCCCTGACCAGGTCCTTAGGATTCTCAACAGGTTCTTTCTCAGACCTGGGCTTCAGGATTCTCAACAGGGTTCTTCCCAGACCTCGGCTTTAGGATTCTAAACAGGTCTATTCCCAGACCAGGGTGTCAGGATTCTCAACAGGTCTTTTCCCAGACCTGGGCCTCAGGATTCTCAACAGGTCTCTTCCCAGACCTGGGCCTCAGGATTCCAAACAGGTCTCTTCCCAGACCTGTGCTTCAGGATTCTCAACAGGTCTCTTCCCAGACCAGGGCATCCGGATTTGCAACAGGGTTCTTCCGAGATCTGGGCTCCAGGATTCTCAACAAGGTTCTTCCCAGACCAGGGCTTCAGGATTCTCAACAGGTCTCTTCCCAGTACTGGGCTTCAGGATTCTCAACGGGTCTATTCCCTGACCAGGTCCTTAGGATTCTCAACAGGTTCCTTCTCAGACCTGGGCTTCAGGATTCTCAACAGGTCTATTCCCAGACCAGGGCTTCAGGATTCTCAACATGTTTCCTCGCAGATCTGGGCCTCTGGATTCTCAACATTTCTCTTCCCAGACCTGGGCCTCAGGATTCTCAACAGGTCTTTTCCCAGAACAGGGCCTCAGGATTCTCAACAGTTCCCTTCCCAGACCTGGGCTTCATGATTCTCAACAGGGTTCTTCCCACACCTCGGCTTTAGGATTCTCAACAGGTCTATTCCCAGACCAGGGCTTCAGGATTCTCAACATGTTTCCTCCCAGATCTGGGCCTCTCGATTCTCAACAGTTCTCTTCCCAGACCTGGGCGACAGGATTCTCAACAGGTCTTTTCCCAGAACAGGGCCTCAGGATTCTCAACATTTCTCTTCCCAGACCTGGGCCTCAGGATTCTCAACAGGTCTTTTCCAAGACCAGGGCCTCAGGATTGTCAACAGGTTTCTTCCCAGACCTGGGCCTCAGGATTCTCAACAGGTCTCTTCCCAAACTTGGGCTTCAGGATTCTCATCAGGTCTATTTCCAGACCATGGCTTCAGGATTCTCAACAGGATTCTTCCCAGACCTGGGCCTCAGGATACTCAACAGGTTTCTTCAAAGGCCTGGGCTTCAGGATTCTCAACAGCTGTAAGTGACTCCAATCTAGCAATCCAACTAAGTCAATGCCTGGTCTGGGATGCCCAATGGAAGCCCTTATTTATATATTTTTATGACAAGTTCATAAATCTGGATGATGAACCCTTATATAACGCCCCTCTCTTTGAATCCCCCGGACCCCACTGAGCCAACAAGTAGGTTTGTTTTGCAAATTAAAAGATTTATTTGAAAATTAAACAATATATATATCACACTTTTATGAATAAATTAATATTTGATAGCACACTGATGAATATAACATTGATCAACAATGGATAATACTACACTAGCACACTTCTTTAATTACTTAGGAGTTGGTATAGAAAGGATAAAGTAGCAGAGAATACATTTATGGTTTCAAGGAAAAGCAATGATGGAAAGAATGTAGCACAGAAATAAACTGATATGGTTTCAACAAGAGATAATATGATGACTTTTCCCCTTGTGGCAATTCACTCCCCCCCCCCCAGATGCCATATAAAGAGATGGAAAGGAGAGCACACAGTTCTCAGGAATACAATCAAAATGCAATAAAAAATTCCAGTTCCCCCCTAGCAAGCCTAGACCAACCGGTATGCTTTTAAACAGTCAAAAATACTTTACATGTGATTTGCAATGAAGTGAAAAATATGCTAAAAATGATTTTAATTTCCTATAGGAGATTCAGGGTAGGTGACAACTACTTTGAATTAGTTCAGGTCAACACTAGCAATGATTCAAGAATGATTATCAGAGTGAAAACGAATTTCAGCAGTGGAAAGCAAGAAGCAGCTATTTTTACAAGTGGTGAAATTGAGTCAAATTGCAATTCGCGACACTTTTTCTGAGTGCGCCGATCGCAATTACGTAAAAACTATAAGGAGTAGGAATGTCATGTTGGGTTCGTTGGAAAGCTTAGGTTCTTAGCTTTAGAATGAATTAAATCTCGCTTCTTGGACATACGGTTCAGGAGATACGGACGTTTTTATGGAGGTAGATTTTCAGAATGAAGTCAAGATTTCAGAATGACAATTGCTTTGACAGGTTGGAAATCACAGAATGGACACACGATTTCTATGCAGTTCGGGACAGGTTGAAATGGATGGGATAAGATTATTTTAAACTAAGAGATTGGTTCTGTACAGATCTGGATTTTGGACCGGAAGGGGCCTTGGACTGCACTCTCTGCCACTGGTTCTGCTCACAGCATCTGGTCTGGGTCTGCTATCGGCAGAGACGTCTTTATGGGAGGGCAAAAAGGGCACTTGCCCTGGTCCCCCACCTTGGAGGGGGCCCCCAAAAAGGCTGCCTGATCTGAAGAAGTAATATTACATTGTTAACCAGTGTTAAATAGCACACATCCGGATATTTTATGGGCTGCTGCTGAGTCCTTAAACCCATTGCCTTTCTGTTTTGACAAGTACATTCTGCCTTGATCAATTCATCATGTATTGCTTTCTGTGTTCACTGTGGTATACATAGTTTGTGTGTTCCTAACGGAACAACTCTGTGGCATTCTTTCCTTATTGTGGGAATTATGTTGATCATGTGCAATAGGCAACAGTGAAATGCATATTGATAAATTGAGTGTGACAATGGTTCAGAAGTTAGCTCAGTGTCTGAAGCACCCATTGCAGAGATATGTGTTCATATGCAAAATTAGAATACCATATTCCAGCAAGGCTGGCTTAGCTTTTCCTATGTCTGAAGTTTATAAAACTGCCTGCATATGTACTTGGTTTTGCAGAACAACATCTGCTGGTATCAGCAATGTACCTGTACCAAATAGGGAATGCTATAAAAACTAACATGTCATCCATATGGTGAAGGTCTACAAATTGGTTTGTTCAGATGAGGTGTTGTAAAACCTAGACAATCACCTCCAATGATGGCATAAACTGTTAGTCCAAGAGGTGAATAAGTATCCAAATTCAAGACTTATGGAACGAAAGCGTTCATGCTTGTATCCTGGCTTTGCCAGCAGATGATACAGTGATCCTGGTCAAATCATCTAATATATCTTCCATTACTTTGCTGTCTTCTGTGAGGTTTGCCTTCTGGCATGTTCCTGGCGTTGTTTAGCCCATTAATTGATCTTTCTTCTTATGTAGACCATTTGATTGGAAGGGGTGGTAGACAGAAGAGAGCGGACTAGATGTCGCAGGCCTTAGGCAAGCATATTTCAAGGTCTGCTTGTTTGACATTTGGTAAAAGCCATAGGTTTGTATGCACGTTTATAAATTAAAATATCACAAGCCATTGGAGGTCATTACAACCCCGGCGTTAAGGGTTAACGACGGCGTTAACCCTTAACGCCGGATTCCCACTTTAACGTCTGCTTTTGGCAGGCATTAAAGTCCATGGCGCTAACCCGCCATGGTGCTAATTACGCCGCCGTAATTTACGGCGGCGTAATTAGCGCCTTCCCCACTCCCATTATGCCCTATGGGGCAAAAATGGGAATGGGGAAGGGAAAATGGGAAATGGGGATTTACCGGCCCACTCACCTTGGAATGGGGCGGTAAATCCGCCATCCACCATGGTGTAAACGTAGTTTACACCATGGTGGTAAAGTTGGTGCACTTAGCACCAAGGTTGTAATGACCTCCATTGTTTTGGAAGTATTTAAAGCTTTAAAATACAAAAGACAAACCCAGATTACATTTGTTAAATCACATTGATTGGTATGCTGGTACTTATATACTTCCCTTGATGATGGAGAGGATGAAGCTAGAACCATTCCCATTTTGCATAGAACCCTTCTATAATATTTTGTTAAAATTGGTCATGTTTGGTAATGTGATTTGTATACATTCCAAGTCCGTTTTATAAAATGAGATTGTTTTAGTTAATGGTAAGAACTGGAAAAGAAAGTGTTCAAATGCAGAAATTGCAGTGTTGGCACAAATCCCAGCTTCAGCCCTTAACCAATGTATGACCCTGAGCATCTCATTTAATCTTATATACAGTCCCTAAACCTTTCAAAATGGTCAGCCTTTCAGAGTGATTTCCTTCTCATGGTATGATCTTCATAAAAGACTTATTCATGGTTTCACTGGCTACATATAGGGTTGCTTCTACTTTAATAGTGAGCATATTTATATCGCACACCACAGGCATTTGTTCCTTTGATATCTAATGGCAACACTATTTGAAAACCATATCCCACTTCTAATCTCAATCTGTCTGGATAAAGACACCTTTCTGGTATCTTCTAATCTGCATCCACTATCCATGCTACGGTATGTGTAGCATTCTCCTTCCTTCCGATTGGTCTCCTCGGTCCATGCATGAGCACTTTTGCATTCTGTGAGGCAGCTAATGTGAGTTCTCTGTCTATTATGGGTGACATGTGACTTTTACATACGGTCCTGCATTAATACTTGCATTAATACTACAAGCTGAACACATTCCTGGATGTTATTGATAACAATTATCCTGTATGCACTAGAGCAGTAACCTATTCGTAGACTGCTGATGTTGGTCTTCAAATGCTACTTGCTGATCATTTTGATTAGAGCAAGAATGAAGAAGGTAAGGGGACTTAAAGGGAGTAAACGTGGTTATTATGCTGCGAGACAGCATATCAACCTATAGGTTGTGAGTGCAACGGGTGGAGGTTCGGGATCCGATCATTATTCTTGATCCCTTAATTCGTTTGGTTTGGTGGAGGGGGGCTCCAAAGATTTCCATGCCCGGGGTCCCAAAAGTGCTTAAGATGGCCCTGGCTATCGGCACTGCACAGCGGTCTGGTCTGGGTCTGCTACCGGCACTCCCAGCGGTCTGGTCTGGGTCTGCTACCGGCACTGCACAGCGGTCTGGTCTGGGTCTGCTACCTGGTCTGGGTCTGCTACCGGCACTGCCCAGCGGTCTGGTCTGGGTCTGCTACCGGCACTGCACAGCAGTCTGGTCTGGGTCTGCTACCGGCACTGCACAGCGGTCTGGTCTGGGAATGGCTCTGGCACAGGGTTCTAGTCAGAATCAAATAGCTCGCCCGGCTGTTGAATAGTTTAATTAGGTTGCTGGATTCTGAGGCCTGCTGAGAAGGATTCAACTTTTGGTTCAGGCCTCTCTGCTTCAAGTTCTGGAGTATATCTGGAGTCTATGGTCCTTCTGGATATTGTCTGGTCTGGCAAAGTGCTGCGCAAGAAAGTGGAAGGAGCAGTCCCTATCTGGCTTTCAGTGGTTCTTTTTATGTCTTTTGAAAATGGGTGGGAAGGCTGACTTTCTATGCCCACCCCTCTGAGGATCCTGATAGGTTAGAGGATTCTCTGTCGCCTGACTAGAGAACTGAGCTGTGAGTCAGAGTGATGCTACCATTTTAAAATCTATTGAAGAAACGCCCCTTTGGTTTCACTTAGAAAATGATTTTTTCATAACAAACAGGTTTCCCAGATACACACGTGGTTCATAATACATGTACACATCACAGATAAATTAAGACAGGTCTCTGTTCAACCCTGATCTTTCTAAGAGCTTGGGTTCAGAAACAACATGTTGCGCTTTTAGTGGGTTTTGCCATGGTCGGTTCTGCATCAAATTTTACACAGACCTGCACTCCCTCCCTGAGCATATTACTATAAGTTATCATGTTTCTAGCATAAACCCAGTGTCTACAATATGAATAAATCACGGGGTTCGGTCTCAGAACATCACATAGAGTTGAGCTTAGTCTCAAATTGTGGGCACATTTTTCATATTAAGAATCTCCAAATTGTAAATTTTTGTCCGCTTGATACAATATTTTATTAGCAATTTAATAAAACATACATTTGCCTTCCCTGCAGTACACCCATTTGGTTGTCCCCGCCCCCGGGAACCTAGTGAGTCAGAGAGATCAGATGTCTTCCTGCCAGAGCAACTGTTGACAATTACACCTCAAATCAGCATATCCTATTCAGTTGAAAGAAGCTATTGTCTCTTTTCTTCCAGGCTGCAGGGAAATTCTTCTTCCCTCTTGATTTACATGTCAAGGCGATATCCTGTGCTGTTGGTGGTATGAGCAGGTGTGAAGGCTTCCCATGGACCAGCAAGGCTTTGAAGTCCCAGCTAACTCAGGTTCCTTTTCAGCTCCTGAAATACAGGTCTCCTGTCAGAGTTTAGATCGCTAGCGCCGGTTAGTGGCACGCACCGGTACTGCACCCATTTTTGGGAGCTGTCTTGAATTAATACATTTCAAAAAGGGGATTTTACTTGATAGCATATGATCTTTGCTAACATTGTATTGATGTGGATTCTGCAGTAGAGTAATGTAGAACACCAACCAGAAGTTGGATTTTTTTGTTTGGTGGTTTCGTGCCCATGATTTTAGCAATTTTCTACATCAATTAAAACGGATTTTGAACAGCACCATATTCCTTTGCACTGGTTTTGCTCTGTGTGCAGCCAAAGGATAGGGTCTGGCAATGGTCTCCTGTATTAACTATCTTGCAATGTTTGAAATAGGCATTTTGAGCTTGCATTCAGAGAAACAAAGGTGATTTCAAAGTGCTTTTTGAGCTAACAGGCACTGCTGTTTTTCCTTTGGCACCACGTTTTACTCATGGCGCTTCTGGCCCATCACGCTCGCACTGGTGGGTGGCAGGTCAGGCGACCATTTTGGTGTGCGCAAAACTGCACGGTTTTCCTTGATTCTGGCGCAAATGTGGGCTTTTCGGCCATCTTGGATTTTCTAAGCCCACAGCACCAAATGTTGCAGCATAATAACTCGAACATGGGTCAATACACCTGACAAGCCCCCCGCCCGACTGCGCTTTGATTTCGAGTCTAGGGGAAGTCGGGTGCAAAGGATTTTTTGATCCACGCGAAGAGGGTCATCAGCTTCTTCTCCTCGGTGCTGGATCATCTGGTTCTCCCAACCGGTTCTGACTGGGAGTATTGGGCGGTACCCAGGGCCCCTCGGATCTTTGCTCCCGGTCCCTGGGTCGTCCTCCTTGGGCAGTCTCCATGGTTTCTCTCTCTCTCCCTCTTCTCACCTAGGATGACAAAGCAAAAGCGGCAGAAACATATTCGTAGACATTTCCCCACCACTATTAATGTAGTGGGGTGAACATATACATTTTATAAATCAGGAGGCATTTGCATTCTTATCATATATTTTATAGACTATAGGTGGTATATTTTAGGGTTGGAAATTAATTGATCTGGAGCAGCCCTCTCTGGGATTGCAGAGGACTCCTCCAGTTGCTGCAGAGTGTGCCTGGGATGGCAAAACTTTAGCTGATTAATATGGACCCACTTGTCTTTCCCTTCGGCCAAACTGCCTTTGGGGATGCAGATCTTGTTGGCGACTGGTGAGATCTTGTCTACAATTTCAAAAGGTCCTTTCCATGTAGGCAGAAATTTCCGCTGTTTGGCCTGGTTCCTTTGGAAATTGTATAGATAGACCGGGTCTCCCACATTGTATTCTTTCCTAGTAGTCTTCAAATCATAGTGAGTCTTCATGCTATTGGCTGATCTTTCTAGGTTTCGCTGAGCATAGGCAAAAGCATGTTGAAGGTGTTTCCTTAAATTTTCAACATACTCATGAGTTGTGGAGGCATTGATCAATGTTTGCTCTCGGGTCCTGTAAAGCAAATGCTGGGGAAGCACCATCCTGCGTCCAGTCATCAGCTCAAACGGTGACATTTTAGTTGCAGATGAAGGGGTAGATCTGCTGGCCATTAGGACAAGAGGTAATCGAATATCCCAACTTGGCCCAGAATCTGCCATAAACTTTTTTTAAGATGCTCACAATGGTTTGGTTGTAACGTTCTACTGCACCAGAAGAGGGTGGCCGGTAAGCAATATGTAGCTTCCTTTTAACCCCCAGTATCTCCCACATCTTTGTCATTACTTCGCTGGTGAAATGGCTACCTCTGTCTTACTCAATCCTTTGGGGTAGACCAAAACGGGAAAAGATGTGGTTGATCATCAGGGCAGCTGCTGTTTCTGCCTTGCAGTTTGGGGCCGGGAGACTTTCCACCCATTTAGTAAATAAGCATGTCACCGTCAACATGTACTTATTTCCCCTAGAGGAGCGAATCACGGGGCCTATGAAGTCGACTTGCAAATCTGACCATGGCAGTGTCATCCCCCTCTTTTGGAGAGGCGCACGGTGTGTGAGGGATGTTGGCTGAAATTGTGCACACACAAGACACCCCTTCAAGTATTGGTCGAGGTCCTGCCCCATGTGTGGCCAGTATGCAACCTCTCTTTAGATCTCAAGTGTTGTATGAAACCCCCTATGACCGGCGGTGGCCGCATCATGGGCGTGACTTAACATCAGGCTTTGGAATGAGGTAGGGACCACCCACTGATAATGGCCAGCTTGGCATTTCCTTACCAACAAACCGTCTTGGATTCGGAACATTTTTGGACATTTCATCAACACTCTGAGGTCCTCTTTCCCAATGTAATCGGTATCCGTCAGGGGAAAGTTCTCAGGGTCCTCAACGTGTTGGTAAAACTTACCAATTATTGGATCCCCCTTGTGAGCCGTAATCAAATCAGCATCTGGGGTCTCCTTACTCCATTGTGCAGTTGAAAGATCATTGTGAGCATTTGTCTGGGACCTAGTGATAGCAGTGACCTGGATTTCCCCCAACAGGGACTCAATCTCTATTAGATTGCCTTGGATGGCCCCGGTTTTGGCCAGCTGATCAGCTAAGTCATTTCCAGTTTTGTCTGGTCCCTCTACTTTGGAATGACCCTTGATCTTTTTCCAGTAGATGGTCATCCCGTTCGAGGTGACCAGATCATCAATGTTTTGGATTAACTTCCCATGTTTCAAGGGTTTGTTATTAGCACATAACATGCCTCTGGTTTTCCAATTAATCTGGTGTTCCACGAACCCGTTCCGTACATAATCCGAATCTGTGATTATGACCAGTTCGTGGAGTTGATGTTGGACAGCAGTGAGGATGGCTTGATGCGCAGCCATCAACTCTGCCACCTGACTACTTCGGGGACCAATCTTGTACCCAGCAGAGGGTTCTGGGGACTCATTCACCCATGCATTCCCTAAACCGGCCATAAGTTCTTTTTCCCTGTTGTTGTCAACATGGTAAGAGCATCCGTCCACATAGACAGTGGGCATTCGCTCACACTTGTCTTCTTCAAAGACTTTGTGTGGGGAATTAAGGTATGCCTCCATGTTGTCCTTGATTTTTAGACGTTCGTCCTTGAGACAGTTTTCTCTGGCACAATCATGCAAGTCAGCCAGACCTTGTGCGAGGGGACTCTTCTTGTTTTGGCCATATCTGACCTCCACAGGAAAGCCTTGCTGTCATGGCGCGCGCACCATGGAAGGTATGGAGACAATGGAAGACCGGCGGTCTAGTCTCCCACGCACCTTGCACGTCATGACGCATTTAAATAGGCGTCACACACGGAAGTCGTCGCGTTGCAACCTTGCTTTCCCGGCTAGGTCCGTACGCTTTACTCCGCTCCTGTCCCGCCTGTGTTTTCTCCACTGGCCTTTCCTCCTTGTCCGCCCGCTGTGGCTGCCTCCTCTCCTTTGATTCCGCCCGCTGCGGCTGCTCGTTCTGCTCCGCTTCCTCTCCTTTCATTCCGCTCGAGCAGTCCGCTTTTTCCCCAGCTTTTCTCGTGTGTTTCCCTTGGTTTCCTCCTGCTGTGTGTACAGCTGTCACTGTACGCTCCTTCCTCCTTCCAGTACTCTTCCTCATTTCTCGCCTGTAGTATCCATCCAAGCTACTGCTCCGGATACCCACGCTGGAATCTCTTCCACCTGCCAACCGTAGTGTCTTCTGGGAATTGGAGTCCATTCATCTTACTCCAACGGAAAGCCTTCCTGTCTTCGCATCCGTAGTGCTATCACATCTCAGCACACCAGGGTTTTTCAGCCACGCTTTTCCCTGGTTTTGGGGGCAGGCTCCCTGAGGGTCCCCTTTGCCTTGCTGTCTACCGGCAGGCAAGGTGGCCTCCGGTGGAGCTCGTCCTAAACTCACTAAGAAAGGACTGGACCTCTGGAGAGAAAGAAGAGCCATTTCCACGGACAGTTCTTCGGAAGAACCCAGTACAGGTGAGGAGGAGGAGGAGGGAACTAAAGAGGGTATTAGTCAAGCATACAATACTCCATTGCATGACAGTTTGCAACGCCAAAGGATGGCTAGCTTAGAGCAGTATCAAGAACTGGTTAACCCCATACAAGGGATAACTGCCGAGCTCCAAACCCTTAAGGTAGAAAACTCCGCTCTTAAGGCTGACAATGCCGCCCTGAGACAACAAATGATTCAGAGAGAAGAAGTCCGGAGTGATCTCCCACCTATGCCATTACCCTGTGGGAAGTATGAAGGGAACCCCAAGAGGATCAAGGAATTCCTTGACGCTTGTAGAGTATACTTCACCTTTCGCCCTAAAATGTATGAATTCGACCAGGCAAAGGTTGGCTTCCTCGTCTCAAACCTTGGGGGTAACGCCCTAGCATGGGCCACCCCATTGGTGACAGAAGCTGATCCAGTGCTAAATGATTACAATGCCTTTGTACTACGATTCAGAGAACGCTTCGAAAGGACCGAAGCCTTATACGCTTCGTATGAAAACATACTTGATCTCAAACAGGGCCTTTCTGATGTACAAACTTATGCCTCAAAGTTCCAGAGGATAGCTTTGGAGACAGGATGGCCCGATTCAGCTAAACAAACACTCTTTAGGAGAGGGTTACATGAAGACTTGAAGGATGAACTTTCTCGGGTAGCCAGACCTTCTTCATTTGAAGAATTGGTAGCCCTAGCCCTCCAGATGGAATTTCGGATATCCGAAAGACGAGCAGAAAGAAGGAAGTCCAGACCCAATCCACACTCTACTCCCTCCTCCTACTCGCCTACCGCTCTGGAGAAATCTCATCTCCAGACTGAAGAACCCATGCAAATAGGTGCAGCAAGGGGTCCCCTTAGTGCTGCAGAAAGAAAGAGATGAAAAGACCTAAGCTTGTGCATGTACTGTGGTTCTGAGAAGCACCTTCTTAGAGACTGTCCAGAAGTACCTCCCAGAAGATCGGGAAACGAAGGACCCCGACCCTGAGCAGGGACACGGATGTGGCTTCGCTTGCTAATCCCTGTGTTACAAGTCCACCCATAACATGTAACCCCTCTAACCAACTTATGGTCCTGAAGATCGTTCTGGAATGGACAACAACTCATGCAGTAGAGTGTCTCGCTATGCTAGACTGCGGTGCAGCTGGAAACATTATGGATGACCTATGGGCTAGTAAATACGCCATTCCCAGAAGAGAAAAACCACAACCCATACCCGTAGAAGGAGTAGACGGTACCCCTCTGTCTTCTGGTCTCATCCGACAAGAAACCACAGAAGTCGTGGTTAAGATGAAGACTCATCAGGAAACCCTGGTGTTTGATTTGATAAAGGCAGCTCACTTTCCAGTGATACTCGGAATACCCTGGTTAAGAAAGCACAATCCAGGGATTGACTGGGTAACTAACATAGTGGAATTCAGGTCAGACCTTTGTGTGCAGTCCTGCTTGAAAGAAGAAGGACAACATTCACATCAGGGAGATGCAGTGCCTGCAAGAAGTATCAACTCCATTCCTGTGACCTATCAAGAATTCACCGACATCTTTACAGACACTCAACCCAGACCCCTTCCTCCACATCGAGCCGAGGATTGTAGGATCGATCTTGTACCCAATGCTGTGGTTCCTTTTGGGAGAATGTATCCCTTATCCCTTCCTGAGAAGGACGCATTAAGGGACTACCTAGCAAGTCATTTACAGAATGGCTTGATACAAGAATCTACTTCATCGGCTGGAGCCTCCCTGTTCTTTATTCCAAAGAGAGGAACCAAGGAGCTAAGATCGTGTATTGACTTTAGGGGCCTGAATAGTCAAACCATACGAGACAGATACCCAATGCCTCTGATAAAGGAGATCATGGAAGCAGTACAAGGGGCTAGATGGTTTACCAAATTAGACCTCAGAGGGGCCTATCATCTCCTACGAATCAAACAAGGGGACGAATGGAAGACTGCCTTTCGTACTCCTTTAGGTCATTTCGAGTACAAGGTGATGCCCTTTGGGTTAGTCAACGCGCCAGCCCAGTTCCAAAGATTCATGGATAAAGTCTTCAGTGATCTTCTGTTTAAATCCACGGTAGTCTACTTGGATGACATCTTGGGTTACTCGCACACGTTAGAACAACATTGTCTACATGTAAGGGAAGTGCTCAAGAGACTCCGAGACCATCACCTGTTAGCCAAACCTGAGAAATGTCTTTTCGAGGTTTCTACAGTTCCGTACTTGGGCTTTATTCTGTCAGAAAACCGCATCGAGATGGATCCCAACAAGACAGCATCCATTAACAATTGGCCTGTTCCCAACTCAGTTAAAGACATCCAGAGGTTCTTGGGTCTGACTAATTTCTATCGAAAATTCATCACATGCTTCTCCAACATAGTCTTACCTATTACGGCTTTGCTAAAGAAGGGGGTGAAATTCCATTGGACAACCAAAGCTGATTCCGCCTTTAACCAGCTCAAACAAGCATTCACCTCTGCACCTATCCTCAGGCAGCCTGACCAGTCTCAGCCCTTTATTGTAGAAGCTGACGCCTCACAAGGGGCCATTGGGGCAGCTTTGCTACAACGGAAGGCGGACCAACTCGAACATCCCATCGCCTATTATTCCAGAACACTCACCTCTAGTGAAAGAAACTATTCGGTGACTGAAAAGGAACTGTTAGCAATTAAACAGGCTTGTGAGGAGTGGCGTCATCTGTTGCAAGGAGCAAGGTACCCATTTCAAGTTCGGACTGACCACAGGAACCTAAGTATTCTCCAACAAATGGAATGCAGAAACTCTCGTCATGCTCGTTGGGCTTATTTCTTCTCCCAATTCGATTTCGTACTTACATACTTACCTGGTAAAGAAAACCACTTAGCTGATGCACTCTCCCGCAGCTACGAAGAAGAATCTGGGAACTACACAGAACAGGAATGTCTACTCAACGGGAAGAGTTTCATTGGAACCGTCAATAGTTATTTACAACAAGTTTTGAATGCCCAAAAGACTGCATCTCTTCCAAAGGATCCCTCTCTAGCCTATAAAGGGGAATACCTATTGAAAGACGACTTGCTTTACCTGCCCACCCAAGATCTCCAGAACCAAGCAATATCTTGGTGCCATGATCTGCCTATGGCTGGACATAAAGGTCGTGCTTCCACACTGGATTTGCTGAAAAGGAGTTTTTGGTGGCCGACAATGAACAAGGACGTAGTGAAGTACGTCTCCACCTGCCCCATATGTGCCCAAAGCAAGCACAGTACGTCTAAACCATTGGGGCTTCTACAACAAGATGAACCATCTACCGGACCCTGGCAACGTATATCCATAGATTTTATTGTTGATTTACCCAAATCAGAAGGATGTTCAGCAATCATGGTTGTTGTTGACTCCTTCAGTAAACTAGCACATTTCGTCCCACTCAAAGGTACTCCTTCGGCAACTACCACAGCTGACGTATTCCTGAAGGAGATAGTCCGTCTCCATGGTCTACCGTCCTCTATAGTGTCCGATAGAGGAACACAGTTCACCTCCAAGTTCTGGACAACCTTGTGTAAACAGTTACATATTCAGAGGGCGTTATCTTCTGGTTTTCACCCCGAAACTAATGGACAGACTGAACGCCTCAACGCTACACTTGAACAGTTTCTAAGATGTTACTGCAACCAGAATCAGGACAACTGGTATCATCTCTTATCAGTGGCAGAATTCTCATACAACAACACCAAACATACTGCAATAGGAATGAGTCCTTTTAAATGTACCTATGAGTACAAACCCAAACATATCCCATTCTCTACAGTTCAACCCACCAATGTACCCACCATAGACCTACTGCTGAACACCCTTAAACAAACTCATAAGGCTGCTCAAGAAACCCTGTCAGTCAGTCGTCAGACTTATAAGAGATGGGCTGATAAGAACAGAAGACCAAATCCCAATGGGAAAAAGGAGACAAGGTATGGCTGTCCACTAGATATCTCCCCAGAAGAGTCCATCCTGGTAAATTCACTCCTAGATATATCGGACCATTTTCCATAGAACAAAAGATCAATCCTGTAGCCTTCCAGTTAGCCCTTCCAAACTCTCTTCTAAGGGTACATCCGGTATTCCATACCTCGCTTCTTAAAGAGTATAAACCGGATCCTTTCTCCAGAACCATCAGAAGAAAGATACCCAGTGAGGAGGATGACACCCAAGAGTATGAGGTTTCACGCATCTTGGACTCTCGATACAAACACAGTGTCCTGCAATACCTCATTTTATGGAAGGGATACCCTTGGACGGAAAGATCGTGGGAACCAGCGAGAAATCTACATGCCTCCAGACTCCTACGCAAGTTTCACAGACTCTGTCCTGGTAAGCCTGGAGGAGGGCCTTGGCGAAGGGGTTATACTGTCATGGCGCGCGCGCCATGGAAGCTATGGAGACAATGGAAGACCGGCGGTTTAGTCTCCCACGCACCTTGCACGTCATGACGCATTTAAATAGGCGTCACACGCGGAAGTAGTCGCGTTGCAACCTTGCTTTCCCGGCTAGGTCCGTACGCTTTACTCCGCTCCTGTCCCGCCTGTGTTTTCTCCACTGGCCTTTCCTCCTTGTCCGCCCGCTGTGGCTGCCTCCTCTCCTTTCATTCTGCCCGCTGCGGCTGCTCGTTCTGCTCCGCTTCCTCTCCTTTCATTCCGCTCGAGCAGTCCGCTTTTTCCCCAGCTTTTCTCGTGTGTTTCCCTTGGTTTCCTCCTGCTGTGTGTACAGCTGTCACTGTACGCTCCTTCCACCTCAGCGTCCTTCAGTACTCTTCCTCATTTCTCACCTGTAGTATCCATCCAAGCTGCTGCTCCGGATACCCACGCTGGAATCTCTTCCACCTGCCAACCGTAGTGTCTTCTGGGAATTGGAGTCCATTCATCTTACTCCAACGGAAAGCCTTCCTGTCTTTGCATCCGTAGTGCTATCACATCTCAGCACACCAGGGTTTTTCAGCCACGCTTTTCCCTGGTTTTGGGGGCAGGCTCCCTGAGGGTCCCCTTTGCCTTGCTGTCTACCGGCAGGCAAGGTGGCCTCCGGTGGAGCTCGTCCTAAACTCACTAAGAAAGGACTGGACCTCTGGAGAGAAAGAAGAGCCTTTTCCACGGACAGTTCTTCGGAAGAACCCAGTACAGGTGAGGAGGAGGAGGAGGGAACTAAAGAGGGTATTAGTCAAGCACACAATACTCCTTTGCATGACACTTGCATTGACAGAATCCAGGTAGTAATTCGGGAATTACTCACATTTCCGGCCCGGATTCTGTCACTTTGGAGATATTGCAGAGGCTGGTGTGGAGTCTCCACTATGATGTGTTCCCCCTGGATAAACGGGCGGTAATTCTTCAATGCCCACACCGTTGCCAGGAGTGCCTTCTCACAATCGTTGAATTTTTCCTCCACGGAGGATAAAGTTTTGCTCGCATAGGAGATTACTTTATTGACCTTGTCATGCTTTTGATATAATACTGCAGTCAAGCATGTATTAGAGAACCCTGTCTCCAAGAAAAACTCCTTGTTTCTGACAGGGTAAGCTAGGCAAGGCGCTTGAGAGAGACTTCTCTTGAGCTGTCTTACTGCCTCGGATTGTTCTGGACCCCATTCCCACTTGACCCCCCCTTCATGAGATGAATCAGGGGTCTGGTGATCTCTGCGTAGCCCTCAATGAACTTTATGCTGTAATTAGTCAGTTCAAGGAGGCTCCTTAGTTCCTGCAGAGTTGTGGGGTCTTTCAGTTTCTGAAGTGCTTCCACTTTCTTTTCCTGGGGACAGAGACCCTGAGGAGTAATCTCATGCCCCAAGAAATTGAGACGGGTTCTACACCACTGTGCTTTCTGAAAGGAAAGTTTTGCTCCGGCGGCCCTCAACTGGGTCAGAACATAACAGATCTCTGCTATGTGTTGCTCCACAGTTGAGCTTTTGATGAGGACATCATCTACATAAGCCAGGTTACCCCTTGCACCCAGGTTTGGCATGGCCTTGTGTAGGAAAATGTTGAATTCATTGCCAGAGTTGAGGTATTCGAAGGGAGTCCGGGTCCATGCGTCCTGCTGGCCCCCAAAGGTAAAATCCAGCTTGTATTGGTCCTCCCTACTGACAGGCACAGTCCAGTATCCATTGGTCAGGTCTATTGTAGTGAATACCTGTGACCCCTGGATCTGGGCCAGCCCTTGGTCAATGTAGGGAAGAGGCCATCGGGAAGTATGGACCCGTTTGTTGAGCTCCCTAGGGTCGGCGCAGAGTCTCCACTGGCCGTTTGGCTTCAATATTCCCAGCACCGGATTATTGAAGGTGCTGTGTACTGGACGGATTATCCCCCGGGACTCAAGGTTCTTAATTATTTCAGTAAGGGACTCCATGGATGCGAGAGGCAAGCGATATTGCTTCACAAACACTGGAGTCATGCCAGGGTCCGTGGGAATTGTTGTTGTGTGGATGTCGGTGCGACCACAGTCATATGAGTCTACCGCAAAAAGATCTTGAAATTCCAAGAAAACTTGTTTCAACTTTTGCTTCTGCTCCAGAGTCACACAGGCATCAGCTAGGTTGACTCTCTCTTCAACCATCTGCCTAAAGCCTGGAAAGACTTCTGGTTTTGCTATCTCAGCGGCCTCCTCCAGCTGGGTGGAGAAGTCCCTGGTCAGACTGCTGATTTGGACTGGAGGCTTCAGGTGGGAAAGGCAGCCCTCATGGACCTGGAAAATAACCTCATCTCCTCTGAAGTCACGAGTCACATCTTCCTTACCATAAGGGCAGGAAGTGTACACCAGGAAGTTCCCCCCATGCCAGGTAAAGATCCTGTCTGGTGTTGTGTTGTCATCACTGTCACTGTCATAACAGTCCTTGGGGATTGGTCCTAACAGGTAATTTCCTAAATCAATGGAAAAATGTCGGTCATCAACCGCCATTCCAATAATGGTGCCTGCGGCTAGAGTAATACTCTTTAAGTCGCTGTTATCCACCTCTATTGGAATGGTGTCATGTTCTAGATTGACTAACGGTGTTGGGTTTAACCCCCAACCCTTGCTGTTGGAGAGAAGCATTTAGATGAATATAAGCATCAGGGTTTTTCAATTGTTGTCCTCTTTTAACTTTCACTTCCAGGGAGAATTTTCGGGTCCTTTCTGGGATGGTGACTTCCTCTTTAATCTGAATTTCAACTGCATAAGGTAGCAATTGAGCTGGCCTAAATGCTTTTTCTGGATCATCAAAGCCCATGGGATTATCCGCTAATCGGGACCAAGCTATGAAGTTTATATGGTCCAAACTAATGGCAAAGCGATTGAGAATGTCACTGCCTAAGTAAAAGGCAGCAGTGACGTCTCGCACGACCCAACAATTATGGACTTTGCTCTTGTTGCCAATGGAGATTTTGAGCATACACCTGCTTGGCAGGAGATGTTTGGAATTGGGTGTTTCCAGATCCATTTCCCATTTGTCTATCAGTTTGAATGTGGGAATGGCTGGATCTTTTGGGAGTTGGCGGAACATGGCTTCGCTGATGAAGCTCTTACCGTTGTTCACACACACTCAGGCGAGAACAGAGTCCTTCCCATCATTTAACTGAACAGGGATGAACAACTGCTCTCCAATTTGCTGAATATCAGCCAGGCTCTGAGCTGATTTCGCATCTTTCTGGACCATTGGAGTGGGAATGTCTGATTGTGGATTAGTAAAGAATTTCAGAGTGTTTCCTTCCAGTGTGGAATACCACCTTAAACTGGAAGGAAGGTTGATTTTCAGAAATAGAGAGGACCCCCCATCACCAGTGTGTTGTCCTACTGCTATTACTGTCACATCTGGAATTTGGTTGTTCTGGAAGTGAAATTCTACTTGGTCAGATTTTTGTTCACCCATGTGGCATGTGCCGTTTAAACTAACATGGTTGACACTCTGTTTTAATTTTATTGGTCAGCTAGTCTGGGTCCAGAGGACCTTGTTTACGCAATATATTAGGGGTGATAACCTTCTCAGGAGGTCATTCCCTAGTAAACAAGGGGTGCCCTCTGGAGTCACTACTATGACCGGTTGTTTCACCTTGTGTCGCCCAATTTTAATGTCCGGATCTGCAGTCCTCTCGACGGGAATTTCCTTCCCATCAAAGTTCTGAAGTTGTCCAGGAAGAGGGGTGAGAGGAATACGGTAAATCTCCCCCCTTCCTGCATTTAGTTCGTCAAAGGCCCTTCTGGACACCAGTGCCAAAATTGTACCCTGCCCCTGTACTTGTACCGGGGCATAGTGCAACAGGGTTCTATCAAGACCTGGGCCTCAAGATTCTCAAAAGGTTTCTTCTCATTCCTGGGCTTCAGGATTCCCAACAGTTCTTTGCCCAGACGACAGCCTCAGGATTCTCGACAGGTCTCTTGCCAGACCTGGGCTTCAGGATTCTCAACAGGTCTATTCCCTGACCAGGGCATCAGGATTCTCAACAGTGTTCTTCCCAGACCAGGTCCTTAGGATTCTGAACAGGTTTCTTCTCAGACCTGGGCTTCAGGATTCTGTACAGGTTTTTTCCCAGACCTGGGCTTCAGGATTCTCAACAGGGTTCTTCCCAGACCTCAGCTTTAGGATTCTCGACAGGTCTATTTCCAGACCAGGGCTTCAGGATTCTCAACATGTTTCCTCCCAAAGCTGGGCCTTTGGATTCTCAACAAGTCTCTTACAAGACCTGGGCCTGAGGATCTGAATAGGTCTCTTCCCAGACCTGGGATTCAGGATTCTCAACCGGGTTCTTCCCAGACCCGGGCCTCAGGATCCTCAACAAGTTTCTTCCCAGACCTGGGCTTCAGGATTCTTAACAGGGTTCTTCCCCGACCTGAGCTTCAGGATTCTCAACAGGTTTCTTCCCAAGCCTGGGCTTCAGGATTCTCAACAGGATTCTTCGCAGACTTGGGATTCAGGATTCTCAACAGGTTTCTTCCCAGACCTGGACCTCCGGATTCTCAACAGGTCTCTTCCCAGACCTGGGCCTCAGGATTCCCAACAGGTCTCTTCCCAGACCTGTACTTCAGGATTCTCAACAGCTCTATTCCCAGACCAGGGCATCCGGATTTGCAACAGGGTTCTTCCAAGACCTGGGCTCCAGGATTCTCAACAAGGTTCTTCCCAGACCAGGGCTTCAGGATTCTCAACAGGTCTCTTCCCAGTACTTGGCTTCAGGATTCTCAACAGGTCTATTGCCTGAGCAGGTCCTTAGGATTCTCAACAGGTTCCTTCTCAGACCTGGGCTTCATGATTCTCAACATGTTTTCTCCCAGATCTGGGCCTCTGGATTCTCAACAGTACTCTTCCCAGACCTGGGCCTCAGGATTCTCAACAGGCCTTTTCCCAGAACAGGGCCTCAGGATTCTCAACAGTTCTCTTCCCAGACCTGGGCCTTAGGATTCTCAACAGGTCTATTCTAAGACCAGGGTGTCAAGGATGGCACTCTATTAAGAGTGGCACAGGACACCCAGGAAGGGTTTGGGTGGTTGTGCCAAAGTAAAGTGGACAGATAAGTACACACACAGCTGAAAGAAAAGAGAACGAAGAGTAGGCAAGTGTAGTAAGGGAAAAGGTACAGAATGGATTCCCTCATGGGGTGTATGCAGGTATAGGAAAAGAGCATTCCACGAACCTAGGAAAACTCTAACCTTCTGCACCGTTTGCTATAACAGAGGCCCACGCTGTTTGCTCATGGCTTGGAACAACAGCTATGGGTGTCTGTAACGTAGAAACTAGACAAGGGAAGGGGCAGAGGTTGCCTGACGGAAACCAACAAGCTCTGTACAAGGGGTCTACAAACAGTACAAGAGAAGACACTAACAGATAAATCCAGGGAAAAGGAAGTCAAATAGCAAACTAGCAGAAGGAAATGAAGGGAAAGCCGTATAACAGGATTGGATAGGGAGAAAGAACTGAGGGTTGAAAACAAGGAAGAAAACAAGGGAGCAGCAGTCAGGAAATAGAGGAACTGTAATAACTGAAAGTAATTAATGAAGGTAAACTGATGTGGATAGCAGAGGACGGTAGGGT
This sequence comes from Ambystoma mexicanum, assembly GCF_040938575.1. Taxonomy (NCBI): domain Eukaryota; kingdom Metazoa; phylum Chordata; class Amphibia; order Caudata; family Ambystomatidae; genus Ambystoma; species Ambystoma mexicanum. The sequence goes on along the minus strand of NC_090922.1, from coordinate 1,524,112,344 downwards.
ACAAGGTAGAAAGCTCAGAAAAGCAGGAAGCAATGGGCAAGCCCAAAAGGAGCAGGGCTGTAAGGAAGGAAGCCCCGAGGGATAGGGCTTAGGGCAGCGGAGTGAAGCAGGCTGCACGGCAAGAAGCCCAGAAGGGCCGGGCAGCAAGGAGTGAGCCCAGAGGAGTAGGGCCGCTGACTGTAGAAGGGTGCCAGAGGACTGTAGAAGGCTGCTAGACTGGAAGCCCAGCGGACGAAGACTGTAGGTTGAAGGCAGTGGAGCGTGATCTGCTGTAAGGCAGGAGCCTGGGAGGCAAGGACGGAAGGTAGCAGCGGAGCGTGATCGGCTGCTTGGCTGGAGCCTGGAAGGCAAGGACGGAAGGTAGCAGCGGAGCGTGATCGGCTGCAAGGCTGGATCCTGGAAGGCAAGGACGGAAGGTAGCAGCGGAGCGTGATCGACTGCTTGGCTGGAGCCTGGAAGGCAAGGACGGAAGGTAGCAGTGGAGCGTGATCGGCTGCAAGGCTGGATCCTGGAAGGCAAGGACGGAAGGTAGCAGCGGAGCATGATCGGCTGCAAGGCTTGATCTTGGAAGGCAAGGACGGAAGGTAGCAGCGGAGCGTGATCGGCTGCTATGCAGAGGAACCGCATACAAAGATACGTAGCTCGAAGCAAAAAGGTGCTGGAAGGACTCTTAATGCAAGAGACTGAGCCCCTGCAGGCAGCAGCTTATATACTGCCCAGCACAGAGGCAGGCTAATTGGTCGCACCTGGCTAAGCACACCTGCAGACAATCGGCCACCTCCCTCTGTGTTCCTGAGCTGGTGGAAGCAGAGCAAATCCCTAGAGCTTTGTCATGACCGCTGCCTCCAAAGAGTCAGATCCAGCCCAACATCCTTGGAAGCAGGGTCACAACTTCCATTCCAGGCACCAGTCGGTCCCCACAGGGGCCTTTTGGACCTTGTCCTGGCGCCAGTGGCGCCAGGCTCATAAGGGAACCCAGTCCCGGCACAGGAAGCGCCGGGCTCATATTGAGAGGAATGGTGCTTGGGTGGACCTACCTGCTGCAGACCATGCTGCTCACTTACCTGTAGGATGATATCCTCATCCATTCCTGGCTGGAACTACTTTACCTTCTGGGTGTGGCCAGCACCACTCCCTGGGACTGGATACTGGAACTGTTCTGGAAGCTGGAACTTCTTTCTTGCCTGGGCGAGGCTGTGGAAGGAGATACCTAAGCACTCCAGTGGCCTATTTAAACCACACCCGATCAGTGCAACGTGCTTCGCGTTATTCTGCACTAGCAGCAGGACGTTCACCGTGTCAGCTCCAGAGAATCTTCAGCTTCTGCATCTGTGAACAAGAAATCTTCAGTCTTACCTCCCGGAAAACCAGTCTTCAGTCTTCAGCAGCGTCTGAAAGAGAACAAGGACACCAGGTTAGGACAAGGCAAAACCAGCGCTGCACTTGCCTCGTCCATCGGTGCATTCCGAGGCCGCGTACCGCACTCTTCATACTCCGGCAACCCTGCGGAAACAAAGAACATTGGTTAGTGAACCTCCGTGATAATTTTGCTTACCTGTGCCACGTACGCCTCGATCTCCGCCAAGCGCTGTTTAACCGCACCTGCAAAAACAAGAAGGACATCATTAGGGGCACTGTACGCCATCACTACTCACGTGCCTTCTAGCTGTAATCTGCTTGCCCATACTCCGGCACGTAACTCGGCGTCCATCTCCAACGCCGGCTGCTACGGCTACCTGAAAAAGGGAAAAGAGACATTAAGAAGTGCATTTAACTTCGAATAACATTCTTTTGCTTACGTGCCTTCACGAGCTCCGGCATTCTTCTCGCTTACCTTATCTGCATACCGGACCTGCAAAGGCAAGAGACATTTAAGTGGACATATAAATAAGACTCCATATTCAAGCAATTACCGTTCGTGCGGCTAACGACGGCCTTGCTCCCCGACTTCATCCTCTGCAATCAAGAGGCTGGGCTATTAACCAGTGAAGCAACTGGCATTAGCGCCCCTGCACAGACGCAGGATGGAGAGCTCCGCTTTCACCTATCTAAGGTGAGCACATTCAGCCTATGAATAACGTGGGGAGTCCAGAAAGGGGAAAGTCAGATTGGCCAATCAGACATACATTAACCCCTTGTTCTCCTACTTGCAGACACCTCACCCTCCAGGTCAAAATTACGGTGAGGAGAGGGCCCATCCAGGGTGTTACCAGAGGCCTGCGCGTGACCCTAGAAGACACTGAAATCTCCCAGCCCGGACCTGTGCCTCCGAGGGATTCAGGTGAGCGTTACAGAACGCGAAGCCTACCGCACATTTCCCACCCAGGCGCAATGGAAACCTCGGACACAGATCAATTGGCCCAATTGCTTGGGGCACTGAGAGCTGAAGTACAGGCATCCCGCCAAGAGACAAATGCTTTACGAAGGGAGTTGATCGTTTCCAAAGAGCGAACGGATGATCTGGCCAGACAGTTGTTACAAACACAAGCGGGACAGGCGCCTCTGCCTGCCTCGGGAGGGAACTACACTCCTACAACCTCAAATAATCCGGTGCAAATTAATCTGCCAGGGAATGTGCCTATAGCCCCACCCAAACGTTTTTCAGGTGATCCAAAACGGTTTGCAGTATTCATCAATCAATGCCGCTTGCACTTTCTGTGTAGACCCGCCGCATTCCCAACTGACCAAACCAAAGTAGCGTTCGTACTTTCCTATCTTAGCGGTAGTGCTGCAGATTGGTCCATTCCTCTTGTGACACAGGATGATCCGATCCTCCATAACTTTCAAGATTTCCAGACCAGTATGGAAAAGTTGTTCGCAAGACACTCACAGGGGCAGGCCTTGGACAATGAACTCCTATCACTAAGACAAGGGAATCAGGATCTCCTGGCATACATAGCATCTTTTAACAGACTGGTGGTTGAGACTAGGTGGCCTGAGGATAAGAGAATCACGCTTTTCTACAGAGGGCTGCGTGGAGAACTTAAAGATGTCTTAGCACAGGTGGTGAATCCTCCGCAAGATTGTTCCGATTATATCGACCTAGTAGTCCAATTAGATCACCGGCTACAGAACAGGAAGACCGATCGTTCCAGATTTGAAACCCAAATATTTTCAAGACCTCAGAGCTCCGCTAAAGGAAAAGATTCCTTGGAGCCCATGCAGATAGGGGTTGTTAAAGGACCATTAACCCAAAAGGAACGGGAAAGGAGAAGACAATTACAGCTGTGCCTCTACTGTGGGAATTCCGGACATTTCCTTCGTGATTGTTCAGTGAAACCGGTCAAGAAGGCTGTAGGAGCTTCCGATAAGAATGCTGGAAAACTAGAATCGGGAAACGACCTCGCCCGACAAGTGTAGAGGTCCGCTTGCCGAGCGTTAAAACCAGTTCCTTGACCTCGCATTTGGTAATGCCTATGGTCCTCATAAGTCCAGATCGACCAGATCGCATGCATGCTATTAAAGCATACATTGATAGCGGAGCGATCGGTAACTATGTAAATCAAGATATGGCAACCAGGATGAATCTTCCTCTATGTTCTAAGATGGTTAAAGACGTAATCACTACAGTGGATGGTACAGAAATAGCTTCCGGACCGGTTTCTCACACCACCATGGAAGTGATGTTGCTATGCCAAGATGGACATCGGGAGAGGATCGTGTTTGCTGTAATCAAGGCCCCGCAGTTTCAAGTAATCCTGGGAATTCCTTGGTTGGAAAAGCACAATCCTCAGATAGACTGGCGAGCCAAGGTAATCCGGTTTCCAGAATGCGCCCCAACTTGCTATCCTCGACCCGATATCAGGCTAGCAGCCATCGCTTCCGAGAGCCCCCAATTGCCTCCAGAATACCAAGAGTTCTGTGACGTCTTCCAGAAAGATCAGGCCAACACCTTGCCCCCGCATCGGTCATACGACTGCCAGATCGATCTAATACCTGGATCTACTCCTCCGTGCAGTAGAATATATGCTCTCACTGAGCCAGAAAATCTCCATCTCAGGCAATACTTGGACCAGTATCTGGCTAACGGATTCATTCGTCCCTCAAAATCTCCAGTTTCTTCAGCTTTGTTCTTCGTTCCGAAAAAAGAAGGTGACCTGAGAACATGTATCGACTATCGCGCCCTGAACCAGATTACAGTCAAAAACAGATATCCTTTGCCTCTGATTCCCGAATTATTGGACCAAGTTAAAGGTGCCTGCATTTACACCAAGCTAGATCTCAGAGGAGCTTACCACTTGGTACGCATTAAGGAGGGTGACGAATGGAAGACGGCCTTTCGCACTAAATACGGATTGTTTGAGTATCAAGTAATGCCCTTTGGACTATGTAACGCTCCGGCCGCCTTCCAGTTCTTTATGAATGACGTTTTCCGAGAACTTATTGATGTATGCGTAATTGTTTATATCGATGACATCCTGGTATACTCATCCTCAGAAGCTGATCACCGAAGACATGTCACAGCGGTTCTACAGAGACTTCGCCAACACTGTTTGTTTGCTAAATTGGAAAAGTGTACTTTTCATGTAAAGGAAGTCGAATTCTTGGGGTTCATCTTGTCACCCAATGGAGTTCACATGGACTCAAGAAAGGTGGACGCTATCACCAAATGGCCGTCCCCAACTTCCGTGAAAGGAGTACAGAGCATGTTGGGCTTCGCTAATTTTTACCGGAGATTCATTCCAGAATTCTCTCGAGTAGTTCAACCCATCACGGCCCTTCTGAAAAAGAATCAAAAATTTGAGTGGACTCCAGAGGCCGAACAAGCCTTCCAAGAATTGAAAGCCAAATTTATCTCCGCTCCAGTCTTAAAGCATCCTCGTCCAGAACTTCCTTATATCGTCGAGACAGACGCATCCAGCCTCGCAATGGGGCCTGTGCTATCACAAAGAGATCCCGAAACACACCAATTGCACCCTGTGGCATTTTGGTCCCGCAAATTTTCGGCCCCCGAAATCAACTATACAATTACGGACAAAGAACTTCTGGCAATTAAGTCTGCCTTTAAGGCCTGGCGGCATTATCTCCTGGGAGCCCGGCACACTGTCACTGTAATTACTGATCATCGTATCCTCCAGTATCTGAAGTCAGCCAAGGCCCAATCTTCGAGACAACTCCGCTGGGCATTATTCTTCGCGGAATTTGATTTTGGGATCACGTATCGGCCAGGCAATAAGAACGGAAAAGCAGATGCCCTTTCCCGAATAGAGGTAGACGAACACACAGCTAATCCAGAGCCGGTACCAATAATCCCCGAACAAAAGATACTGGGAGTAATCAACACGCTATCCCTTGAAGATATCGAAGCGAAAGTCAGTCAACTAATAACTCCTGAAGATTCATTGAATTGGCAACTGAAAGGAAAAGATTTTACGATAGATCAGAATCTATTGTATTTCCAAGGAAGACTATATTTGCCATGTGTTGACTTACAGAAGCAGGTCATCACCTGCTACCATGATTCTCTAATAGAAGGACATCCGGGAGTTGCCAAAACCTTAGAGAAAATCAAAAGACATTATTGGTGGCCATCTTGGAGGAAAGATATTAAAGATTTTGTGGCTTCTTGCGGCATCTGCGCACAAAACAAGAGTCAGAAGGAAAGACCAGCAGGTCTGCTACATCCAATAGACATTCCACCATGCCCTTGGCATACTCTCTCAATGGATTTTATCACGGATTTACCCCCCTGCTCCGGATACAACACAATTCTAGTAATCGTGGACCTTTTTTTCAAAAATGGCTCATTTTATTCCACTGAAAGGTTTACCCACAGCTCCCGTTTTGGCCCGAGAATTCCTTGAAAACATCGTCCGGTTGCACGGTTTCCCTTCAGTGTTAATCTCCGATCGAGGGAGCCAATTTATTTCCCATTTTTGGCGAAGTTGTTGTCGTTTAGCGCAAATTGATGTACAACTTTCCACCAGCCATCACCCCCAAACTGACGGGCAGACTGAGAGGACTAACCAAACTCTGGAACAATATCTACGCTGCATGTTGCAACAACCGGAGGGCACTTGGAAGGATGTCCTTTGGATTGCTGAATACGCCTACAACAATTCAATCCATTCAGGAACTGGAAAAACCCCTTTTTTTCTGCTGTATGGAATTCATCCTCGAACCTCTAATTTGGATCCACCTCAAGCTCTCGGAACGCCCGCTGTAGACCATCTGCATGCGACAATAACTCAAGCATTTAAGGAAGCCACAGCCCACCTTCAACGAGCCAAGGAAATGTATAAGAAAGGAGCGCATCAACATCGAAAAGAGGCCCCTCAATACCAAGTAGGAGATCAAGTCTGGATGTCCACTAAGCATTTATCCCTAAAAGGACCACGCACCTTCAACCCAAGGTATTTAGGACCCTACACGATCACGGCTGTGATAAATCTGGTGGCTGTGAAATTGTAACTACCTACTCGGATGAAGATACATCCCGTTTTCCATGTTTCTCTCCTAAAACCTATGCAACCCGGAACCCGTTTGACTAAACCTCCAGAGCCAATCCAGGTTGATGAAGAACTCGAATTTGAAATTCGAAACATCTTGGATTCCAAAATTTCCAAATCGAAACTGTACTACCTGATTGATTGGAAGGGATTTGGCCCTCAGGAGAGATCTTGGGAGCCTTCAGAATATGTCCATGCACCTCGTCTAGTCAGGAAGTTTCATCGGACTTTTCCCAACAAGCCAAAGCCTCCGGAGAAGACAAGCTTGGGAGGGGCCTTGAGGGGGGGTGCTGTCATGACCGCTGCCTCCAAAGAGTCAGATCCAGCCCAACATCCTTGGAAGCAGGGTCACAACTTCCATTCCAGGCACCAGTCGGTCCCCACAGGGGCCTTTTGGACCTTGTCCTGGCGCCAGTGGCGCCAGGCTCATAAGGGAACCCAGTCCGGCACAGGAAGCGCCGGGCTCATATTGAGAGGAATGGTGCTTGGGTGGACCTACCTGCTGCAGACCATGCTGCTCACTTACCTGTAGGATGATATCCTCATCCATTCCTGGCTGGAACTACTTTACCTTCTGGGTGTGGCCAGCACCACTCCCTGGGACTGGATACTGGAACTGTTCTGGAAGCTGGAACTTCTTTCTTGCCTGGGCGAGGCTGTGGAAGGAGACACCTAAACACTCCAGTGGCCTATTTAAACCACACCCAATCAGTGCAACGTGCTTCGCGTTATTCTGCACTAGCAGCAGGACGCTCACCGTGTCAGCTCCAGAGAATCTTCAGCTTCTGCATCTGTGAACAAGAAATCTTCAGTCTTACCTCCCGGAAAACCAGTCTTCAGTCTTCAGCAGCGTCTGAAAGAGAACAAGGACACCAGGTTAGGACAAGGCAAAACCAGCGCTGCACTTGCCTCGTCCATCGATGCATTCCGAGGCCGTGTACCGCACTCTTCATACTCCGGCAACCCTGCAGAAACAAAGAACATTGGTTAGTGAACCTCCGTGATAATTTTGCTTACCTGTGCCACGTACGCCTCGATCTCCGCCACGCGCTGTTTAACCGCACCTGCAAAAACAAGAAGGACATCATTAGGGGCACTGTACGCCATCACTACTCACGTGCCTTCTAGCTGTAATCTGCTTGCCCATACTCCGGCACGTACCTCGGCGTCCATCTCCAACGCCGGCTGCTACGGCTACCTGAAAAAGGGAAAAGAGACATTAAGAAGTGCATTTAACTTCGAATAACATTCTTTTGCTTACGTGCCTTCACGAGCTCCGGCATTCTTCTCGCTTACCTTATCTGCATACCGGACCTGCAAAGGCAAGAGACATTTAAGTGGACATATAAATAAAACTCCATATTCAAGCAATTACCGTTCGTGCGGCTAACGACGGCCTTGCTCCCCGACTTCATCCTCTGAAATCAAGAGGCTGGGCTATTAACCAGTGAAGCAACTGGCATTAGCGCCCCTGCACAGACGCAGGATGGAGAGCTCCGCTTTCACCTATCTAAGGTGAGCACATTCAGCCTACGAATAACGTGGGGAGTCCAGAAAGGGGAAAGTCAGATTGGCCAATCAGACATACATTAACCCCTTGTTCTCCTACTTGCAGACACCTCACCCTCCAGGTCAAAATTACGGTGAGGAGAGGGCCCATTCAGGGTGTTACCAGAGGCCTGCGCGTGACCCTAGAAGACACTGAAATCTCCCAGCCCGGACCTGCGCCTCCGAGGGATTCAGGTGAGCGTTACAAGCTTCTGGGGATTGTGGTTTCGATGATGACCAATAGGAATAGCCAGGAATAGATGGTTATAGCCAAGTGCATTGTGGTTATTGAAGTTTGTTGGAAGAAATAGAAAAGTACCAAAGTCTCGAAAATGAGAAATAAGGTCCATAATAATCGCCAATGAATGCGCCCAGGGCGCAGGCATGACAGTATGCCCCTCTCCAGGCTCCCTGAAGGTTGACCAACAAGAAGAATGTCTCTCACACCGTGAAAGAGTCTTATTCCAAAAAGGCACATCATGAGGCACCAAAAACTGATTAAGGTTGTTAGGTGAGAGTCTCGAAGGATGGAGACAGTATCAATGTTCTGAATCGTTGAGGTAGAATTCAGAAAAGACAAGGTCTTAGAAGTACAAAACCCAACAGTGTTTTCAGAGGAACTGTGAAAGACTGTTGCAGGCTCCATGGCAAAACTTGCTTTGAAAGGCAACAGTAAGGTGTTGGAAGGTGGAGCCAGAGGTACAGCAGAGTTGGTTGCTTTAGGAAGGTTTTCCAAGGCATCGGACGAGGCAAAGTCAAGATTAGCCGCAGAAATTTCAGTAGTCACAGTGGCGGGTTCTCCATGATTAGTAGGAAGTTCAGAAACCACCGCAGCAGGGAGATCATGAATGACTGTAGATATATCCGATGCTGTAGCAACTGAGAGTGTGGGTGCCGTAGAAGAACCAGCGGGTAGTGACGCACCTGAGACTGACAGAGTAGAGCCTGGTAGTTCTAGTCCTTCAGAGGCACCAGCAGGAACAACCAGAGCTGTAGTCCTAAAAGAAAAATTGTTATCTGATTTAGCAACAAGTTCTGTCCGTGCAAGCCGAAAGGAAGGGAGTGCTTCTACTGCAGAAAGAGTGATGTGAGATGCTGCAACAGTAGCAGGTTTAGAAGGAGGAGTATCAGAGATTGGGTTAGCAGATACAGTAACAGGCAGTATGATAGATGTGGGGTCAGGATAGGATAGGTGTTCTGAAGGCTGATCTTCAAAGTCTGGTGTGCTCAGATTTCTAAGTGGCTCTGGGGTATTGACTGATGGAAAGGCTGTATTCCGGACAGGTTCTGGGTATTGTTCAGAATTAGAATCGTGGTCTGGTGTACAACAACCTGAGTTTCTGTGGCTGGAAGGTGAAAGAGCTGTGTCAGACTTTAGAAGGGATGCATATGCTAAATTTAGGTCTTCCATCTGCTTGGTATAAGTCTGTATCCTTTTCTGCTTGGCAATTTAAGGCCTTATCATATCGATCTTTAAAGACAGAATATCGGGTGTAGGACATAGTGTCAGAATGTCTGGAATATTGTGTCCCTTCATAATATTTTTACTGTGTAAATAACTAAATTCATCATAGATATCTTCGGTCTGTCTTCTAAGGCGTAGGAGTTGTTCTTGAAGCAGATATGTACCATTAGACTGATCTAAAGCTTCTGAATCTGGTGTAGCAGAAAATTCGGTCGTAGCAATAGGAAGACTGACCTTAAGGTTATTGTGGTTGGTAGATACTGGGGAAGTATTAAGACAACCGATGGTCAGTATTGGTCTTTTGTACCCAGGACTAGGTGGACTAACCTCAGGATACCTAATGCCGTGACCTGTCAAATGAGGGTTTCCAGTAGACTGGGGAGTTTGCCAAGCAGATCTTGAACATATCACTCTAGCAACAGCGTACTCTGGTTTAGAGACTCCCACAATGAGTGCTATATCCTTGGCTGTAGCAGTGTTAAAATATATGTCAGAAGACGCAGGAGAGTCTTTCACTGTTTGCCCTAACAAGATCTGTAAGAATTCATTATCTTGCTGTAGCTCTTCAACAGATAAGGACTGCGGATCATAGTCGCAAATGTCATAATAATTATACATAGAAGAAGGGTCAGCAAGCCAGTGAGTGTAGTACCGTTCTTGTAAATCTTTGTTAATTAAGACGAGACTGTCTTTAAGACTAATGTTCTTGTTTGCTGACTTTAGGGAACCTATGGATTTTTGAAAAGGTTTCTTAACCCGAAAGGAAAGCATCTTTGGTCTGTGTGTGCCTTTTCTGCCTATAGAACAAGAAATCTTTTGCTCTTGCATTCTGTCAAGGATGGCACTCTATTAAGAGTGGCACAGGACACCCAGGAAGGGTTTGGGTGGTTGTGCCAAAGTAAAGTGGACAGATAAGTACACACACAGCTGAAAGGAGAACGAAGAGTAAGCAAGTGTAGTAAGGGAAAAGGTACAGAATGGATTCCCTCTTGGGGTGTATGCAGGTATAGGAAAAGAGTATTCCACGAACTTAGGAAAACTCTAACCTTCTGCACCGTTTGCTATAACAGAGGCCCACGCTGTTTGCTCATGGCTTGGAACAACAGCTGTGGGTGTCTGTAACGTAGAAACTAGACAAGGGAAGAGGCAGAGGTTGCCTGACAGAAACCAACAGACAAGCTCTGTACTAGGGGTCTACAAACAGTACAAGAGAAGACACTAACAGATAAATCCAGGGAAAAGGAAGTCGAATAGCAAACTAGCAGAAGGAAATTAAGGGAAAGCCGTATAACAGGATTGGATAGGGAGAAAGAACTGAGGGTTGAAAACAAGGAAGAAAACAAGGGAGCAGCAGTCAGGAAATAGAGGAACTGTAATAACTGAAAGTAATTAATGAAGGTAAACTGATGTGGATAGCAGAGGACGGTAGGGTACAAGGTAGAAAGCTCAGAAAAGCAGGGAAGCAATGGGCAAGCCCAAAAGGAGCAGGGCTGTAAGGAAGGAAGCCCCGAGGGATAGGGCTTAGGGCAGCGGAGTGAAGCAGGCTGCACGGCAAGAAGCCCAGAAGGGCCGGGCAGCAAGGAGTGAGCCCAGAGGAGTAGGGCCGCTGACTGTAGAAGGGTGCAGGAGGACTGTAGAAGGCTGCTAGACTGGAAGCCCAGCGGACGAAGACTGTAGGTTGAAGGCAGTGGAGCGTGATCTGCTGTAAGGCAGGAGCCTGGGAGGCAAGGGCGGAAGGTAGCAGCGGAGCATGATCTGCTGCTTGGCTGGAGCCTGGAAGGCAAGGACGGAAGGTAGCAGCGGAGCGTGATCGGCTGCAAGGCTGGATCCTGGAAGGCAAGGACGGAAGGTAGCAGCGGAGCGTGATCGACTGCTTGGCTGGAGCCTGGAAGGCAAGGACGGAAGGTAGCAGTGGAGCGTGATCGGCTGCAAGGCTGGATCCTGGAAGGCAAGGACGGAAGGTAGCAGCGGAGCATGATCGGCTGCAAGGCTTGATCTTGGAAGGCAAGGACGGTAGGTAGCAGCGGAGCGTGATCGGCTGCTATGCAGAGGAACCGCATACAAAGATACGTAGCTCGAAGCAAAAAGGTGCTGGAAGGACTCTTAATGCAAGAGACTGAGCCCCTGCAGGCAGCAGCTTATATACTGCCCAGCCCAGCACAGAGGCAGGCTAATTGGTCGCACCTGGCTAAGCACACCTGCAGACAATCGGCCACCTCCCTCTCTGTTCCTGAGCTGGTGGAAGCAGAGCAAATCCCTAGAGCTTTGTCATGACCGCTGCCTCCAAAGAGTCAGATCCAGCCCAACATCCTTGGAAGCAGGGTCACAACTTCCATTCCAGGCACCAGTCGGTCCCCACAGGGGCCTTTTGGACCTTGTCCTGGCGCCAGTGGCGCCAGGCTCATAAGGGAACCCAGTCCCGGCACAGGAAGCGCCGGGCTCATATTGAGAGGAATGGTGCTTGGGTGGACCTACCTGCTGCAGACCATGCTGCTCACTTACCTGTAGGATGATATCCTCATCCATTCCTGGCTGGAACTACTTTACCTTCTGGGTGTGGCCAGCACCACTCCCTGGGACTGGATACTGGAACTGTTCTGGAAGCTGGAACTTCTTTCTTGCCTGGGCGAGGCTGTGGAAGGAGATACCTAAGCACTCCAGAGGCCTATTTAAACCACACCCGATCAGTGCAACGTGCTTCGCGTTATTCTGCACTAGCAGCAGGACGCTCACCGTGTCAGCTCCAGAGAATCTTCAGCTTCTGCATCTGTGAACAAGAAATCTTCAGTCTTACCTCCCGGAAAACCAGTCTTCAGCAGCGTCTGAAAGAGAACAAGGACACCAGGTTAGGACAAGGCAAAACCAGCGCTGCACTTGCCTCGTCCATCGGTGCATTCCGAGGCCGCGTACCGCACTCTTCATACTCCGGCAACCCTGCGGAAACAAAGAACATTGGTTAGTGAACCTCCGTGATAATTTTGCTAACCTGTGCCACGTACGCCTCGATCTCCGCCAAGCGCTGTTTAACCGCACCTGCAAAAACAAGAAGGACATCATTAGGGGCACTGTACGCCACCACTACTCACATGCCTTCTAGCTGTAATCTGCTTGCCCATACTCCGGCACGTACCTCGGCGTCCATCTCCAACGCCGGCTGCTACGGCTACCTGAAAAAGGGAAAAGAGACATTAAGAAGTGCATTTAACTTCGAATAACATTCTTTTGCTTACGTGCCTTCACGAGCTCCGGCATTCTTCTCGCTTACCTTATCTGCATACCGGACCTGCAAAGGCAAGAGACATTTAAGTGGACATATAAATAAAACTCCATATTCAAGCAATTACCGTTCGTGCGGCTAACGACGGCCTTGCTCCCCGACTTCATCCTCTGCAATCAAGAGGCTGGGCTATTAACCAGTGAAGCAACTGGCATTAGCGCCCCTGCACAGACGCAGGATGGAGAGCTCCGCTTTCACCTATCTAAGGTGAGCACATTCAGCCTATGAATAACTTGGGGAGTCCAGAAAGGGGAAAGTCAGATTGGCCAATCAGACATACATTAACCCCTTGTTCTCCTACTTGCAGACACCTCACCCTCCAGGTCAAAATTACGGTGAGGAGAGGGCCCATCCAGGGTGTTACCAGAGGCCTGCGCGTGACCCTAGAAGACACTGAAATCTCCCAGCCCGGACCTGTGCCTCCGAGGGATTCAGGTGAGCGTTACAGAACGCGAAGCCTACCGCACATTTCCCACCCAGGCGCAATGGAAACCTCGGACACAGATCAATTGGCCCAATTGCTTGGGGCACTGAGAGCTGAAGTACAGGCATCCCGCCAAGAGACAAATGCTTTACGAAGGGAGTTGATCGTTTCCAAAGAGCGAACGGATGATCTGGCCAGACAGTTGTTACAAACACAAGCGGGACAGGCGCCTCTGCCTGCCTCGGGAGGGAACTACACTCCTACAACCTCAAATAATCCGGTGCAAATTAATCTGCCAGGGAATGTGCCTATAGCCCCACCCAAACGTTTTTCAGGTGATCCAAAACGGTTTGCAGTATTCATCAATCAATGCCGCTTGCACTTTCTGTGTAGACCCGCCGCATTCCCAACTGACCAAACCAAAGTAGCGTTCGTACTTTCCTATCTTAGCGGTAGTGCTGCAGATTGGTCCATTCCTCTTGTGACACAGGATGATCCGATCCTCCATAACTTTCAAGATTTCCAGACCAGTATGGAAAAGTTGTTCGCAAGACACTCACAGGGGCAGGCCTTGGACAATGAACTCCTATCACTAAGACAAGGGAATCAGGATCTCCTGGCATACATAGCATCTTTTAACAGACTGGTGGTTGAGACTAGGTGGCCTGAGGATAAGAGAATCACGCTTTTCTACAGAGGGCTGCGTGGAGAACTTAAAGATGTCTTAGCACAGGTGGTGAATCCTCCGCAAGATTGTTCCGATTATATCGACCTAGTAGTCCAATTAGATCACCGGCTACAGAACAGGAAGACCGATCGTTCCAGATTTGAAACCCAAATATTTTCAAGACCTCAGAGCTCCGCTAAAGGAAAAGATTCCTTGGAGCCCATGCAGATAGGGGTTGTTAAAGGACCATTAACCCAAAAGGAACGGGAAAGGAGAAGACAATTACAGCTGTGCCTCTACTGTGGGAATTCCGGACATTTCCTTCGTGATTGTTCAGTGAAACCGGTCAAGAAGGCTGTAGGAGCTTCGGATAAGAATGCTGGAAAACTAGAATCGGGAAACGACCTCGCCCGACAAGTGTAGAGGTCCGCTTGCCGAGCGTTAAAACCAGTTCCTTGACCTCGCATTTGGTAATGCCTATGGTCCTCATAAGTCCAGATCGACCAGATCGCATGCATGCTATTAAAGCATACATTGATAGCGGAGCGATCGGTAACTATGTAAATCAAGATATGGCAACCAGGATGAATCTTCCTCTATGTTCTAAGATGGTTAAAGACGTAATCACTACAGTGGATGGTACAGAAATAGCTTCCGGACCGGTTTCTCACACCACCATGGAAGTGACGTTGCTATGCCAAGATGGACATCGGGAGAGGATCGTGTTTGCTGTAATCAAGGCCCCGCAGTTTCAAGTAATCCTGGGAATTCCTTGGTTGGAAAAGCACAATCCTCAGATAGACTGGCGAGCCAAGGTAATCCGGTTTCCAGAATGCGCCCCAACTTGCTATCCTCGACCCGATATCAGGCTAGCAGCCATCGCTTCCGAGAGCCCCCAATTGCCTCCAGAATACCAAGAGTTCTGTGACGTCTTCCAGAAAGATCAGGCCAACACCTTGCCCCCGCATCGGTCATACGACTGCCAGATCGATCTAATACCTGGATCTACTCCTCCGTGCAGTAGAATATATGCTCTCACTGAGCCAGAAAATCTCCATCTCAGGCAATACTTGGACCAGTATCTGGCTAACGGATTCATTCGTCCCTCGAAATCTCCAGTTTCTTCAGCTTTGTTCTTCGTTCCGAAAAAAGAAGGTGACCTGAGAACATGTATCGACTATCGCGCCCTGAACCAGATTACAGTCAAAAACAGATATCCTTTGCCTCTGATTCCCGAATTATTGGACCAAGTTAAAGGTGCCTGCATATACACCAAGCTAGATCTCAGAGGAGCTTACCACTTGGTACGCATTAAGGAGGGTGACGAATGGAAGACGGCCTTTCGCACTAAATACGGATTGAGTATCAAGTAATGCCCTTTGGACTATGTAACGCTCCGGCCGCCTTCCAGTTCTTTATGAATGACGTTTTCCGAGAACTTATTGATGTATGCGTAATTGTTTATATCGATGACATCCTGGTATACTCATCCTCAGAAGCTGATCACCGAAGACATGTCACAGCGGTTCTACAGAGACTTCGCCAACACTGTTTGTTTGCTAAATTGGAAAAGTGTACTTTTCATGTAAAGGAAGTCGAATTCTTGGGGTTCATCTTGTCACCCAATGGAGTTCACAAGGACTCAAGAAAGGTGGACGCTATCACCAAATGGCCGTCCCCAACTTCCGTGAAAGGAGTACAGAGCATGTTGGGCTTCGCTAATTTTTACCGGAGATTCATTCCAGAATTCTCTCGAGTAGTTCAACCCATCACGGCCCTTCTGAAAAAGAATCAAAAATTTGAGTGGACTCCAGAGGCCGAACAAGCCTTCCAAGAATTGAAAGCCAAATTTATCTCCGCTCCAGTCTTAAAGCATCCTCGTCCAGAACTTCCTTATATCGTCGAGACAGACGCATCCAGCCTCGCAATGGGGGCTGTGCTATCACAAAGAGATCCCGAAACACACCAATTGCACCCTGTGGCATTTTGGTCCCGCAAATTTTCGGCCCCCGAAATCAACTATACAATTACGGACAAAGAACTTCTGGCAATTAAGTCTGCCTTTAAGGCCTGGCGGCATTATCTCCTGGGAGCCCGGCACACTGTCACTGTAATTACTGATCATCGTATCCTCCAGTATCTGAAGTCAGCCAAGGCCCAATCTTCGAGACAACTCCGCTGGGCATTATTCTTCGCGGAATTTGATTTTGGGATCACGTATCGGCCAGGCAATAAGAACGGAAAAGCAGATGCCCTTTCCCGAATAGAGGTAGACGAACACACAGCTAATCCAGAGCCGGTACCAATAATCCCCGAACAAAAGATACTGGGAGTAATCAACACGCTATCCCTTGAAGATATCGAAGCGAAAGTCAGTCAACTAATAACTCCTGAAGATTCATTGAATTGGCAACTGAAAGGAAAAGATTTTACGATAGATCAGAATCTATTGTATTTCCAAGGAAGACTATATTTGCCATGTGTTGACTTACAGAAGCAGGTCATCACCTGCTACCATGATTCTCTAATAGAAGGACATCCGGGAGTTGCCAAAACCTTAGAGAAAATCAAAAGACATTATTGGTGGCCATCTTGGAGGAAAGATATTAAAGATTTTGTGGCTTCTTGCGGCATCTGCGCACAAAACAAGAGTCAGAAGGAAAGACCAGCAGGTCTGCTACATCCAATAGACATTCCACCATGCCCTTGGCATACTCTCTCAATGGATTTTATCACGGATTTACCCCCCTGCTCCGGATACAACACAATTCTAGTAATCGTGGACCTTTTTTTCAAAAATGGCTCATTTTATTCCACTGAAAGGTTTACCCACAGCTCCCGTTTTGGCCCGAGAATTCCTTGAAAACATCGTCCGGTTGCACGGTTTCCCTTCAGTGTTAATCTCCGATCGAGGGAGCCAATTTATTTCCCATTTTTGGCGAAGTTGTTGTCGTTTAGCGCAAATTGATGTACGACTTTCCACCAGCCATCACCCCCAAACTGACGGGCAGACTGAGAGGACTAACCAAACTCTGGAACAATATCTACGCTGCATGTTGCAACAACCGGAGGGCACTTGGAAGGATGTCCTTTGGATTGCTGAATACGCCTACAACAATTCAATCCATTCAGGAACTGGAAAAACCCCTTTTTTTCTGCTGTATGGAATTCATCCTCGAACCTCTAATTTGGATCCACCTCAAGCTCTCGGAACGCCCGCTGTAGACCATCTGCATGCGACAATAACTCAAGCATTTAAGGAAGCCACAGCCCACCTTCAACGAGCCAAGGAAATGTATAAGAAAGGAGCGCATCAACATCGAAAAGAGGCCCCTCAATACCAAGTAGGAGATCAAGTCTGGATGTCCACTAAGCATTTATCCCTAAAAGGACCACGCACCTTCAACCCAAGGTATTTAGGACCCTACACGATCACGGCTGTGATAAATCCGGTGGCTGTGAAATTGGAACTACCTACTCGGATGAAGATACATCCCGTTTTCCATGTTTCTCTCCTAAAACCTATGCAACCCGGAACCCGTTTGACTAAACCTCCAGAGCCAATCCAGGTTGATGGAGAACTCGAATTTGAAATTCGAAACATCTTGGATTCCAAAATTTCCAAATCGAAACTGTACTACCTGATTGATTGGAAGGGATTTGGCCCCCAGGAGAGATCTTGGGAGCCTTCAGAATATGTCCATGCACCTCGTCTAGTCAGGAAGTTTCATCGGACTTTTCCCAACAAGCCAAAGCCTCCGGAGAAGACAAGCTTGGGAGGGGCCTTGAGGGGGGGTGCTGTCATGACCGCTGCCTCCAAAGAGTCAGATCCAGCCCAACATCCTTGGAAGCAGGGTCACAACTTCCATTCCAGGCACCAGTCGGTCCCCACAGGGGCCTTTTGGACCTTGTCCTGGCGCCAGTGGCGCCAGGCTCATAAGGGAACCCAGTCCGGCACAGGAAGCGCCGGGCTCATATTGAGAGGAATGGTGCTTGGGTGGACCTACCTGCTGCAGACCATGCTGCTCACTTACCTGTAGGATGATATCCTCATCCATTCCTGGCTGGAACTACTTTACCTTCTGGGTGTGGCCAGCACCACTCCCTGGGACTGGATACTGGAACTGTTCTGGAAGCTGGAACTTCTTTCTTGCCTGGGCGAGGCTGTGGAAGGAGACACCTAAACACTCCAGTGGCCTATTTAAACCACACCCGATCAGTGCAACGTGCTTTGCGTTATTCTGCACTAGCAGCAGGACGCTCACCGTGTCAGCTCCAGAGAATCTTCAGCTTCTGCATCTGTGAACAAGAAATCTTCAGTCTTACCTCCCGGAAAACCAGTCTTCAGTCTTCAGCAGCGTCTGAAAGAGAACAAGGACACCAGGTTAGGACAAGGCAAAACCAGCGCTGCACTTGCCTCGTCCATTGGTGCATTCCGAGGCCGTGTACCGCACTCTTTATACTCCGGCAACCCTGCAGAAACAAAGAACATTGGTTAGTGAACCTCCGTGATAATTTTGCTTACCTGTGCCACGTACGCCTCGATCTCCGCCAAGCGCTGTTTACCTGCACCTGCAAAAACAAGAAGGACATCATTAGGGGCACTGTACGCCATCACTACTCACGTGCCTTCTAGCTGTAATCTGCTTGCCCATACTCCGGCACGTACCTCGGCGTCCATCTCCAACGCCGGCTGCTACGGCTACCTGAAAAAGGGAAAAGAGACATTAAGAAGTGCATTTAACTTCGAATAACATTCTTTTGCTTACGTGCCTTCACAAGCTCCGGCATTCTTCTCGCTTACCTTATCTGCATACCGGACCTGCAAAGGCAAGAGACATTTAAGTGGACATATAAATAAAACTCCATATTCAAGCAATTACCGTTCGTGCGGCTAACGACGGCCTTGCTCCCCGACTTCATCCTCTGCAATCAAGAGGCTGGGCTATTAACCAGTGAAGCAACTGGCATTAGCGCCCCTGCACAGACGCAGGATGGAGAGCTCCGCTTTCACCTATCTAAGGTGAGCACATTCAGCCTACGAATAACGTGGGGAGTCCAGAAAGGGGAAAGTCAGATTGGCCAATCAGACATACATTAACCCCTTGTTCTCCTACTTGCAGACACCTCACCCTCCAGGTCAAAATTACGGTGAGGAGAGGGCCCATCCAGGGTGTTACCAGAGGCCTGCGCGTGACCCTAGAAGACACTGAAATCTCCCAGCCCGGACCTGCGCCTCCGAGGGATTCAGGTGAGCGTTACAAGCTTCTGGGGATTGTGGTTTCGATGATGACCAATAGGAATAGCCAGGAATAGATGGTTATAGCCAAGTGCATTGTGGTTATTGAAGTTTGTTGGAAGAAATAGAAAAGTACCAAAGTCTCGGAAATGAGAAATAAGGTCCATAATAATCGCCAATGAATGCGCCCAGGGCGCAGGCATGACAGTATGCCCCTCTCCAGGCTCCCTGAAGGTTGACCAACAAGAAGAATGTCTCTCACACCGTGAAAGAGTCTTATTCCAAAAAGGCACATCATGAGGTACCAAAAACTGATTAAGGTTGTTAGGTGAGAGTCTCGAAGGATGGAGACAGTATCAATGTTCTGAATCGTTGAGGTAGAATTCAGAAAAGACAAGGTCTTAGAAGTACAAAACCCAACAGTGTTTTCAGAGGAACTGTGAAAGACTGTTGCAGGCTCCATGGCAAAACTTGCTTTGAAAGGCAACAGTAAGGTGTTGGAAGGTGGAGCCAGAGGTACAGCAGAGTTGGTTGCTTTAGGAAGGTTTTCCAAGGCATCGGACGAGGCAAAGTCAAGATTAGCCGCAGAAATTTCAGTAGTCACAGTGGCGGGTTCTCCATGATTAGTAGGAAGTTCAGAAACCACCGCAGCAGGGAAATCATGAATGACTGTAGATATATCCGATGCTGTAGCAACTGAGAGTGTGGGTGCCGTAGAAGAACCAGCGGGTAGTGACGCACCTGAGACTGACAGAGTAGAGCCTGGTAGTTCTAGTCCTTCAGAGGCACCAGCAGGAACAACCAGAGCTGTAGTCCTAAAAGAAAAATTGTTATCTGATTTAGCAACAAGTTCTGTCCGTGCAAGCCGAAAGGAAGGGGGTGCTTCTACTGCAGAAAGAGTGATGTGAGATGCTGCAACAGTAGCAGGTTTAGAAGGAGGAGTATCAGAGATTGGGTTAGCAGATACAGTAACAGGCAGTATGATAGATGTGGGGTCAGGATAGGATAGGTGTTCTGAAGGCTGATCTTCAAAGTCTGGTGTGCTCAGATTTCTAAGTGGCTCTGGGGTATTGACTGATGGAAAGGCTGTATTCCGGACAGGTTCTGGGTATTGTTCAGAATTAGAATCGTGGTCTGGTGTACAACAACCTGAGTTTCTGTGGCTGGAAGGTGAAAGAGCTGTGTCAGACTTTAGAAGGGATGCATATGCTAAATTTAGGTCTTCCATCTGCTTGGTATAAGTCTGTATCCTTTTCTGCTTGGCAATTTAAGGCCTTATCATATCGATCTTTAAAGACAGAATATCGGGTGTAGGACATAGTGTCAGAATGTCTGGAATATTGTGTCCCTTCATAATATTTTTACTGTGTAAATAACTAAATTCATCATAGATATCTTCGGTCTGTCTTCTAAGGCGTAGGAGTTGTTCTTGAAGCAGATATGTACCATTAGACTGATCTAAAGCTTCTGAATCTGGTGTAGCAGAACATTCGGTTGTAGCAATAGGAAGACTGACCTTAAGGTTATTGTGGTTGGTAGATACTGGGGAAGTATTAAGACAACCGATGGTCAGTATTGGTCTTTTGTACCCAGGACTAGGTGGACTAACCTCAGGATACCTAATGCCGTGACCTGTCAAATGAGGGTTTCCAGTAGACTGGGGAGTTTGCCAAGCAGATCTTGAACATATCACTCTAGCAACAGCGTACTCTGGTTTAGAGACTCCCACAATGAGTGCTATATCCTTGGCTGTAGCAGTGTTAAAATATATGTCAGAAGACGCAGGAGAGTCTTTCACTGTTTGGCCTAACAAGATCTGTAAGAATTCATTATCTTGCTGTAGCTCTTCAACAGATAAGGACTGCGGATCATAGTCGCAAATGTCATAATAATTATACATAGAAGAAGGGTCAGCAAGCCAGTGAGTGTAGTACCGTTCTTGTAAATCTTTGTTAATTAAGACGAGACTGTCTTTAAGACTAATGTTCTTGTTTGCTGACTTTAGGGAACCTATGGATTTTTGAAAAGGTTTCTTAACCCGAAAGGAAAGCATCTTTGGTCTGTGTGTGCCTTTTCTGCCTATAGAACAAGAAATCTTTTGCTCTTGCATTCTGTCAAGGATGGCACTCTATTAAGAGTGGCACAGGACACCCAGGAAGGGTTTGGGTGGTTGTGCCAAAGTAAAGTGGACAGATAAGTACACACACAGCTGAAAGGAGAACGAAGAGTAAGCAAGTGTAGTAAGGGAAAAGGTACAGAATGGATTCCCTCTTGGGGTGTATGCAGGTATAGGAAAAGAGTATTCCACGAACTTAGGAAAACTCTAACCTTCTGCACCGTTTGCTATAACAGAGGCCCACGCTGTTTGCTCATGGCTTGGAACAACAGCTATGGGTGTCTGTAACGTAGAAACTAGACAAGGGAAGAGGCAGAGGTTGCCTGACAGAAACCAACAGACAAGCTCTGTACTAGGGGTCTACAAACAGTACAAGAGAAGACACTAACAGATAAATCCAGGGAAAAGGAAGTCGAATAGCAAACTAGCAGAAGGAAATTAAGGGAAAGCCGTATAACAGGATTGGATAGGGAGAAAGAACTGAGGGTTGAAAACAAGGAAGAAAACAAGGGAGCAGCAGTCAGGAAATAGAGGAACTGTAATAACTGAAAGTAATTAATGAAGGTAAACTGATGTGGATAGCAGAGGACGGTAGGGTACAAGGTAGAAAGCTCAGAAAAGCAGGGAAGCAATGGGCAAGCCCAAAAGGAGCAGGGCTGTAAGGAAGGAAGCCCCGAGGGATAGGGCTTAGGGCAGCGGAGTGAAGCAGGCTGCACGGCAAGAAGCCCAGAAGGGCCGGGCAGCAAGGAGTGAGCCCAGAGGAGTAGGGCCGCTGACTGTAGAAGGGTGCAGGAGGACTGTAGAAGGCTGCTAGACTGGAAGCCCAGCGGACGAAGACTGTAGGTTGAAGGCAGTGGAGCGTGATCTGCTGTAAGGCAGGAGCCTGGGAGGCAAGGGCGGAAGGTAGCAGCGGAGCGTGATCAGCTGCTTGGCTGGAGCCTGGAAGGCAAGGACGGAAGGTAGCAGCGGAGCGTGATCGGCTGCAAGGCTGGATCCTGGAAGGCAAGGACGGAAGGTAGCAGCGGAGCGTGATCGACTGCTTGGCTGGAGCCTGGAAGGCAAGGACGGAAGGTAGCAGTGGAGCGTGATCGGCTGCAAGGCTGGATCCTGGAAGGCAAGGACGGAAGGTAGCAGCGGAGCATGATCGGCTGCAAGGCTTGATCTTGGAAGGCAAGGACGGTAGGTAGCAGCGGAGCGTGATCGGCTGCTATGCAGAGGAACCGCATACAAAGATACGTAGCTCGAAGCAAAAAGGTGCTGGAAGGACTCTTAATGCAAGAGACTGAGCCCCTGCAGGCAGCAGCTTATATACTGCCCAGCCCAGCACAGAGGCAGGCTAATTGGTCGCACCTGGCTAAGCACACCTGCAGACAATCGGCCACCTCCCTCTCTGTTCCTGAGCTGGTGGAAGCAGAGCAAATCCCTAGAGCTTTGTCATGACCGCTGCCTCCAAAGAGTCAGATCCAGCCCAACATCCTTGGAAGCAGGGTCACAACTTCCATTCCAGGCACCAGTCGGTCCCCACAGGGGCCTTTTGGACCTTGTCCTGGCACCAGTGGCGCCAGGCTCATAAGGGAACCCAGTCCCTGCACAGGAAGCGCCGGGCTCATATTGAGAGGAATGGTGCTTGGGTGGACCTACCTGCTGCAGACCATGCTGCTCACTTACCTGTAGGATGATATCCTCATCCATTCCTGGCTGGAACTACTTTACCTTCTGGGTGTGGCCAGCACCACTCCCTGGGACTGGATACTGGAACTGTTCTGGAAGCTGGAACTTCTTTTTTGCCTGGGCGAGGCTGTGGAAGGAGATACCTAAGCACTCCAGTGGCCTATTTAAACCACACCCGATCAGTGCAACGTGCTTCGCGTTATTCTGCACTAGCAGCAGGACGCTCACCGTGTCAGCTCCAGAGAATCTTCAGCTTCTGCATCTGTGAACAAGAAATCTTCAGTCTTACGTCCCGGAAAACCAGTCTTCAGTCTTCAGCAGCATCTGAAAGAGAACAAGGACACCAGGTTAGGACAAGGCAAAACCAGCGCTGCACTTGCCTCGTCCATCGGTGCATTCCGAGGCCGCGTACCGCACTCTTCATACTCCGGCAACCCTGCGGAAACAAAGAACATTGGTTAGTGAACCTCCGTGATAATTTTGCTTACCTGTGCCACGTACGCCTCGATCTCCGCCAAGCGCTGTTTAACCGCACCTGCAAAAACAAGAAGGACATCATTAGGGGCACTGTACGCCATCACTACTCACGTGCCTTCTAGCTGTAATCTGCTTGCCCATACTCCGGCACGTACCTCGGCGTCCATCTCCAACGCCGGCTGCTACGGCTACCTGAAAAAGGGAAAAGAGACATTAAGAAGTGCATTTAACTTCGAATAACATTCTTTTGCTTACGTGCCTTCACGAGCTCCGGCATTCTTCTCGCTTACCTTATCTGCATACCGGACCTGCAAAGGCAAGAGACATTTAAGTGGACATATAAATAAAACTCCATATTCAAGCAATTACCGTTCGTGCGGCTAACGACGGCCTTGCTCCCCGACTTCATCCTCTGCAATCAAGAGGCTGGGCTATTAACCAGTGAAGCAACTGGCATTAGCGCCCCTGCACAGACGCAGGATGGAGAGCTCCGCTTTCACCTATCTAAGGTGAGCACATTCAGCCTATGAATAACGTGGGGAGTCCAGGAAGGGGAAAGTCAGATTGGCCAATCAGACATACATTAACCCCTTGTTCTCCTACTTGCAGACACCTCACCCTCCAGGTCAAAATTACGGTGAGGAGAGGGCCCATCCAGGGTGTTACCAGAGGCCTGCGCGTGACCCTAGAAGACACTGAAATCTCCCAGCCCGGACCTGTGCCTCCGAGGGATTCAGGTGAGCGTTACAGAACGCAAAGCCTACCGCACATTTCCCACCCAGGCGCAATGGAAACCTCGGACACAGATCAATTAGCCCAATTGCTTGGGCCACTGAGAGCTGAAGTACAGGCATCCCGCCAAGAGACAAATGCTTTACGAAGGGAGTTGATCGTTTCCAAAGAGCGAACGGATGATCTGGCCAGACAGTTGTTACAAACACAAGCGGGACAGGCGCCTCTGCCTGCCTCGGGAGGGAACTACACTCCTACAACCTCAAATAATCCGGTGCAAATTAATCTGCCAGGGAATGTGCCTATAGCCCCACCCAAACGTTTTTCAGGTGATCCAAAACGGTTTGCAGTATTCATCAAACAATGCCGCTTGCACTTTCTGTGTAGACCCGCCGCATTCCCAACTGACCAAACCAAAGTAGCGTTCATACTTTCCTATCTTAGCGGTAGTGCTGCAGATTGGTCCATTCCTCTTGTGACACAGGATGATCCGATCCTCCATAACTTTCAAGATTTCCAGACCAGTATGGAAAAGTTGTTCGCAAGACACTCACAGGGGCAGGCCTTGGACAATGAACTCCTATCACTAAGACAAGGGAATCAGGATCTCCTGGCATACATAGCATCTTTTAACAGACTGGTGGTTGAGACTAGGTGGCCTGAGGATAAGAGAATCACGCTTTTCTACAGAGGGCTGCGTGGAGAACTTAAAGATGTCTTAGCACAGGTGGTGAATCCTCCGCAAGATTGTTCCGATTATATCGACCTAGTAGTCCAATTAGATCACCGGCTACAGAACAGGAAGACCGATCGTTCCAGATTTGAAACCGAAATATTTTCAAGACCTCAGAGCTCCGCTAAAGGAAAAGATTCCTTGGAGCCCATGCAGATAGGGGTTGTTAAAGGACCATTAACCCAAAAGGAACGGAAAAGGAGAAGACAATTACAGCTGTGCCTCTACTGTGGGAATTCCGGACATTTCCTTCGTGATTGTTCAGTGAAACCGGTCAAGAAGGCTGTAGGAGCTTCCGATAAGAATGATGGAAAACTAGAATCGGGAAACGACCTCGCCCGACAAGTGTAGAGGTCCGCTTGCCGAGCGTTAAAACCAGTTCCTTGACCTCGCATTTGGTAATGCCTATGGTCCTCATAAGTCCAGATCGACCAGATCGCATGCATGCTATTAAAGCATACATTGATAGCGGAGCGATCGGTAACTATGTAAATCAAGATATGGCAACCAGGATGAATCTTCCTCTATGTTCTAAAATGGTTAAAGACGTAATCACTACAGTGGATGGTACAGAAATAGCTTCCGGACCGGTTTCTCACACCACCATGGAAGTGACGTTGCTATGCCAAGATGGACATCGGGAGAGGATCGTGTTTGCTGTAATCAAGGCCCCGCAGTTTCAAGTAATCCTGGGAATTCCTTGGTTGGAAAAGCACAATCCTCAGATAGACTGGCGAGCCAAGGTAATCCGGTTTCCAGAATGCGCCCCAACTTGCTATCCTCGACCCGATATCAGGCTAGCAGCCATCGCTTCCGAGAGCCCCCGATTGCCTCCAGAATACCAAGAGTTCTGTGACGTCTTCCAGAAAGATCAGGCCAACACCTTGCCCCCTTCATCGGTCATACGACTGCCAGATCGATCTAATACCTGGATCTACTCCTCCGTGCAGTAGAATATATGCTCTCACTGAGCCAGAAAATCTCCATCTCAGGCAATACTTGGACCAGTATCTGGCTAACGGATTCATTCGTCCCTCGAAATCTCCAGTTTCTTCAGCTTTGTTCTTCGTTCCGAAAAAAGAAGGTGACCTGAGAACATGTATCGACTATCGCGCCCTGAACCAGATTACAGTCAAAAACAGATATCCTTTGCCTCTGATTCCCGAATTATTGGACCAAGTTAAAGGTGCCTGCATATACACCAAGCTAGATCTCAGAGGAGCTTACCACTTGGTACGCATTAAGGAGGGTGACGAATGGAAGACGGCCTTTCGCACTAAATACGGATTGTTTGAGTATCAAGTAATGCCCTTTGGACTATGTAACGCTCCGGCCGCCTTCCAGTTCTTTATGAATGACGTTTTCCGAGAACTTATTGATGTATGCGTAATTGTTTATATCGATGACATCCTGGTATACTCATCCTCAGAAGCTGATCACCGAAGACATGTCACAGCGGTTCTACAGAGACTTCGCCAACACTGTTTGTTTGCTAAATTGGAAAAGTGTACTTTTCATGTAAAGGAAGTCGAATTCTTGGGGTTCATCTTGTCACCCAATGGAGTTCACATGGACTCAAGAAAGGTGGACGCTATCACCAAATGGCCGTCCCCAACTTCCGTGAAAGGAGTACAGAGCATGTTGGGCTTCGCTAATTTTTACCGGAGATTCATTCCAGAATTCTCTCGAGTAGTTCAACCCATCACGGCCCTTCTGAAAAAGAATCAAAAATTCGAGTGGACTCCAGAGGCCGAACAAGCCTTCCAAGAATTGAAAGCCAAATTTATCTCCGCTCCAGTCTTAAAGCATCCTCGTCCAGAACTTCCTTATATCGTCGAGACAGACGCATCCAGCCTCGCAATGGGGGCTGTGCTATCACAAAGAGATCACGAAACACACCAATTGCACCCTGTGGCATTTTGGTCCCGCAAATTTTCGGCCCCCGAAATCAACTATACAATTACGGGGGGGCGCTGTTGCGCACGACTGGAAATGGCCGCTCGTGTGTAAGCTCTGGCGAGGGCGAGGGCCGTAATGCCGAGATATCCGTCGATATAGTCCGGTTCTTCACGACAAACGCCAGAGACGTGTGGCAGGGTGTGCAGAACCGCCCGGCGGGGTTTCAGGACCCGGGTTGGTGTGGGGCCGAGGCGGCAGCCGCACCGCTGACACACGCGCCGAAGGAGGGAGCAGCCTGAGGCGCGGCCCGGAAGGCTGGGAGGAGCCTGGCCCCAATCTACGCGAGCAGCGGCCGGGAAACAGCCGACAGGGCCATACTGCAGACGCGCCGCGTATGATCCGGAAGACGAGGAGTGGTGGAGAACCCCTCCTGATGCCATCGGCTGCGCCCAGATAGACAAGAGGAGAGGACCGCGGGCGCTGCTGCGGGGCTGACATTCTAGCACCCGCACTGGGGAACAGCGAACCCGAGCAGGGTGCACACGCTCCCACGGAGGGGGACCGAGGACATTCTCGAGCCTGTCGGAACCAGGTGGACATCTCGGAGCCCTGCAGCGGCTGCCTGGAGAACTTGCAAGGTAGGCGGACAATTGTAGGAAACCGGGCCCCCCCTGGCGGGTACCCCATCGGCGACAGCCACTCCGGTGGGCGCACCGAGGCGCTGGGAGATAGTGAAGGTCACAGCCCTGTGGCTGGTCCCTGGGCCCCGCGCTGGACTGAGTCCTCCCAAACTACACATTAACCTGAGCAAGGCCATATGGGCAGGAACTGAAGGAACATTGAACTGTGCCCCGATCCTGAGACATGGGAATAGCAGTCTTCACGAACAGTCAGGAAGGGGGCTTAGGAAAACGCATTGAAACGGCTGAGGTCTCATGATATAAAACACTTCCTGATTCATCCCATGTGCGAGGCCTACGGCAATATTGTCCGCGAAGAACTGTATAGTTAGTGCATTGATTGAGGGATACCACCATCAGTAAAGGGCTCCCGAAATACTGAGTACTGAGCCGAGGAAAGATTAGACATTGCTCTCGCCACCCCTCCGGGAAACATAGGGCACCCTCTGACCACAGTGCAATTCCCAAGGCGATTATTTGTTGGAGTTCGCTGACCCGGGGCTTCTGACAGGGAGGAAATAACAACGGTGCCCAAAGGTTTTGGCCCAAAGAAGGGAACAGGAGCCATAGACAGATATACAACGACAATGCGGAAGGAGTCCGAGCGGGCATTAACAGAGGAGGTTTCCCCCTTGGAACAAATGGCTCCTCCACCGCCGATGATGGACCCCCAGGCGGTCTTTTTAGCTATGCAACAGGGCTTTTCCTCCCTAAACGAAAAACTCGATGGAATAACAGCGAACGTTGCCACTATCAGATCACAGCTAGATAAAACTACATCACGAATGACCGAAGCAGAGACGAGGATATCTGGCGCGGAAGATGCACTTGAGACCTTGAAGACCACAGTTTCCACGATGGCAATCGAACTGGGAACAGTAAAGGCTAAATGCGAGGATTTGGAGGCTAGATCCCGGCGAAATAATATCCGCATTATCGGAATACCGGAGGAAGCGATAAAAGGATCCATGGAAAAGGCAGTGGAGGACCTTCTTCGCAATCTTCTGGGGGACCCTGGATGGTCGGCAATGTTCATTGTAGAACGTGCACACAGATCGCTCGCCCCAAAACCGAAACCGGGTGCATACCCTAGGCCTATAATAGCGAGACTGATAAATTATCGTGACAGAGACTTAATTTTGAAGGCTGCTAGAGAAAAGCAAGAATTGAGATGGGAAACCAACGTCATCCGTATCTTCCCAGACTTCACGCTGGCGGTTCAGCAGGAGAGAAAGCAGTTCATAGAGGTCAAGAAACTACTCCGGGCCCGTCAGGTACAATATGCAATGCTCTACCCGGCAAGATTGAAAATTCAGCATCAAAACAAAGTATATTTCTTCACGTTCCCGGATGAGGCGGCAAATTTCATTGAAACTCATATACCCGTGCCAACTGCACAGAAGACGAATGGAAATGTCCCCTGAACTAAAGGGTTATCCGACAACAAGCACGTCAATGGAGAACACTAGACTCATGTAAAAGTAGGGCCCCCTCCAAGGGAGCCGGAAGCAATAGGGAAAAAATATCGGCCACTGCAAATCACGAAGATCGGAGAAAGTCCCGCATGTGTCATCATCAGTGAGAGCAACATGAAGAACCTGGACTGATTTAACGAAACGAAAAGGCATGGGCACTTGCACTCGCCACAGTTCCCCCTGTAGCAGGTGCACAATATGAGGGATGGGAGGGGGTGGGGGAAAATTGAAGTACATAGTTGGAGTTCGGGGAACTATGAGGGAGGGGGGAGGGTGAGGAACGGTTTTGCGGGAATTGGTTCTGTATCGGGAAGTTTAAGAACAAAAAGCACGTTGGTTCAAGGCACTTTGGTTCAAGAGCACGCACTACACATGCACCATCAAACACATGACCACACCTGTGTTATAGATAATGGCTGAACACGACACAGGCACTATTAAAATGCTGAGCTGGAATGTTAGAGGATTGGGGGCTCGAGTCAAGAGGAGGAAAATATTTGCCTATGTCAACAGACAGAACCCTAAAATTATCTTCTTACAGGAAACACATATAGGGCCTGAGTACGCGGGTCCATTGGTTGCGCATTGGGGGACGCATCAGTACTACACTAAATATTCCAAAAGGGCTAGAGGGGTGGCCATTTTAATTCACAAAGCCCTCCCGTTTACTTGCAGCACCGCCGATTGTGACCCTGAAGGGAGATACGTACTACTTCATGGCACCCTAGGCGATAAAGAGGTGGTCTTATTAAATGTATATGGCCCCAATATAGACGATGCAGAGTTCTATACAACATTATTTGGAAAACTTGCATTTTATCCCACTGCCAGATTGATAATCGGGGGGGATTTTAACACGATTCTTGACACACATCTAGATCGTACCTCAACACAACAGAGGACATTGTCGAGAGCGGCGCAGAATATACTCACCCACATGACTGACCTGAATGTGAAGGATGTATGGAGGGTGTTAAATCCGCTGAAAAGGGAATATACATATTACTCCACTGTACATGACATGCATTCTCGAATTGATTTATGGCTGGTAGATGATGAGGTGTTAACATGGACTGAGAACGTACATATCTATCCCAGAACATATTCTGATCACTCCCCAATACAGTTAACGCTGTGCATTCCAGACGCTAAAGTGTGGAAAGCACCATGGAAATTCAAACCGGCGGCCCTACAGGACCTGGTGTACAAAACTGCACTGACAAAATACATACAGGACTATTTTGACATAAATGAGAATTCAGTAGCTAGCCAGGCCATATTGTGGCAGGCGTTTAAAGTCTGTATTCGTGGTAACTCAATCTCCACAGAGGCGGGAGTCCTCAAAGATATCAGGGGAAGATTGGCGCGCCTGGAAGCGCACATAGCCTCTCTTCAATCGTTATATGCACACACATCATCCGCACAACTGAGCTTAGAGATTAAGCTGAAATTAGATGAATACAAGGAAGGGGCGGACCGTGAGATCCGATATTTCGACAGACCAAGAACTGCTCGTAGATACGGGGAAAGTGAGCGCCCAGGCAGACTATTAGCCAGAACAATAAGGGGCGAGGGGGGCCATGCAACGATACCATGCATAACGCTAAAGGACGGCACAGTTACCACCGACAATGCTAGAGTACAGGAGGTGTTCTATGAATACTATAAGGCATTGTACTCCCCTCAATGTAATGCAACTGAAGAGGAGATTGATGAATATCTCTCCCGCATACCAACAACATTATTAGCAGATGTTACTAGAGAATCACTTGAGAATCCGATAACGGAGGCAGAGATAGCAGAAGCTATAAAAACCTTGCCTAACGGGAAGGCCCCAGGGACAGATGGCCTTGGAGCAGAATTTTACAAGGAATTCAGTACTATCTTGGTTCCTAGGCTACACGCCGTCTGGGTAGAGGCCTTAGACAAAGGGGAATTACCTGAGACCACCAGGGAAGCGGTG
This sequence comes from Ambystoma mexicanum, assembly GCF_040938575.1. Taxonomy (NCBI): domain Eukaryota; kingdom Metazoa; phylum Chordata; class Amphibia; order Caudata; family Ambystomatidae; genus Ambystoma; species Ambystoma mexicanum. The sequence goes on along the minus strand of NC_090922.1, from coordinate 1,524,081,529 downwards.
ATTACACTATTACTCAAACCAGGTAAACCACCAGAGGAATGCGGCTCGTATAGACCCCTATCATTAATTAATACGGATGCGAAGATTTTTGCGAAAATACTGGCAACCCGATTATCACCACTTATGCCCCATATGGTCCACCAAGACCAAGCGGGGTTTATCCTGGGCAGATCCACGGCAACGAATATTAGGAGATGTTACAATATATTGGCCAAACTAGCCCCCGAAACACAGGGAGTGGCAGTCTCTCTTGATATGCATAAAGCATTTGATACAGTTTACTGGCCCTTTCTATTTGGGGTTATTAGAAATTATGGGTTTGGCCCTTATATCATGAAATGGATACGGGTACTATATGCGCATCCCTGCGCCAAGATTAGAGTCAACGGCACGCTGACGGAGATATTAGAATTATTCGGTGGAACCAGGCAGGGATGCCCTCTATCGCCACTCCTGTTTGCCCTGGTGATAGAGCCCCTAGCGGATATACTGAGGTCACGCTACAGCACATTTGGACTGAGGGTAGAGGGTAGATTCCATATCATCAATCTTTATGCTGACGACATTTTGTTGTACTTACGGGATCCAGATCGTACGCTCGCCAAAATTCTCGCTGAAGTTAATAAATTTGGAGACTTCTCGGGCCTGCGTCTTAACCGATCCAAATCGGAGATCTTCCCGCTTACAAAAAATACCGTGGTACCTAATGACCTACATGGCCTCATTTGGAGCCCTGTGCATATCAAATATCTGGGGGCACACATAGCCAGAACAGCACAATTATCACGGGCCTTGAACTATAGCGCGCTAGTGGACGCATTATGTATTAAGATAAAGCGTTGGGACGCTCTACCAATCTCGATGATGGGAAGAATAGCCCTTATTAAGATGATAGTGTTACCAAAACTGTTCTATTTGTTTAGCACTGTGCCGGTTTGGCCGGGCCGAGCCCTGTTTACTAGGATGAGTAGTGCGTGTATCTCCTTTGTATGGGGGGGACATCCCAGGCTGAGCTGGAAGTTGTTAACAAACACATACACTAGAGGGGGGCTAACAGCACCTGACCTAGAGCTATATTACTTATCAGCACAGGCACACTACGCAGCGCAATGGGCCGCTGTCTTCATCGATCCAGGTACCTCATCGCTAGGCACAACTGAACAAGAGGCAATTACCGCACTTCACCAAATGACCACAGCATCACACACACATCATAATTCCATAGATCCCACGAAGGTGACGGTTACGGCCTGGGTTAAGCTGGCAGACATATATGGTAAAGACAGGCTATATCATCCGAGTATGCCGATTTGGGGAGATCCTCGGACACCATTTACTCTAGACGGGGAAGTGGCTATACACTGGTCTTCCAAAGGTATATCCCAGTGGGGACAACTATTCTCAGGAAAGCTCTTTGTAAAATGGGAAGACATCCAGGAAATGGTGGGAAGGTCCAATTGTTATAAAATGCAATATATGAGAGTGAAAGCAACGATGGAAAAATTACTCCCCACCTTTCCCAATGAACCAGAGATTAATATGGGATTAGGGTATATGTTCACAGGGGGGACACAGAAAATCACAGCCTCAGCACTGTACAAAGTTATAATGCAAACACGCCCGATCCCTGAAAGCGCATCTAGAACCAAATGGGAACAGGATCTCGAACAGCAAATCGATGATCATGAATGGGCTAAGATCTGTGAACTCACTAAACAAATATCCTGCAACGCCAGGTATAGGCTAATACACTACAAAATAGTACACCGCACCCACTACACCCCAGCTAAGCTCAGATTAATTTACCCCGCTCTGTCGGGGGAATGCCCAAGATGCGGAGCTGAAGACGCAAACATTCATCATATGCTATGGGCATGTATAAAATTGGGCGAATACTGGAAGGAGGTGTGTGCAGCTCTAGATGAAATGGCAGATCAACCAGTAGAATGGTTACCACGGTTATGTTTATTGGGCGCGACAGGGAAAATGGACCCAACCTGGCGGAAGCTGCTAAACCTTGGCTTATTGATAGCAAAGAGAGTGATACTTATGAGGTGGAAAAGTGCAAACCCCCCGACGAAGGCTGATTGGGACAAAGACATGCTATGGACTAATGATACAGAAGAACTGTATATTGATTCGGTGCTGCCCTCCTCAAAACCGAGGAATATATGGGCTAGGTACAAGCAATATTTAACAGACAAGGCGGAGAGTGAAAATACCGAAATTGTGGTACTATGATAAGTGTGCATGTAATGTGCTAAATATGCTGTATGATTTGTATGTGCTTACCTCGTGCAACGTTAAATAAAGTTGTTAAAAAAAAAAAAACCCCAATTGCCTCCAGAATACCAAGAGTTCTGTGACGTCTTCCAGAAAGATCAGGCCAACACCTTGCCCCCGCATCGGTCATACGACTGCCAGATCGATCTAATACCTGGATCTACTCCTCCGTGCAGTAGAATATATGCTCTCACTGAGCCAGAAAATCTCCATCTCAGGCAATACTTGGACCAGTATCTGGCTAACGGATTCATTCGTCCCTCAAAATCTCCAGTTTCTTCAGCTTTGTTCTTCGTTCCGAAAAAAGAAGGTGACCTGAGAACATGTATCGACTATCGCGCCCTGAACCAGATTACAGTCAAAAACAGATATCCTTTGCCTCTGATTCCCGAATTATTGGACCAAGTTAAAGGTGCCTGCATATACACCAAGCTAGATCTCAGAGGAGCTTACCACTTGGTACGCATTAAGGAGGGTGACGAATGGAAGACGGCCTTTCGCACTAAATACGGATTGAGTATCAAGTAATGCCCTTTGGACTATGTAACGCTCCGGCCGCCTTCCAGTTCTTTATGAATGACGTTTTCCGAGAACTTATTGATGTATGCGTAATTGTTTATATCGATGACATCCTGGTATACTCATCCTCAGAAGCTGATCACCGAAGACATGTCACAGCGGTTCTACAGAGACTTCGCCAACACTGTTTGTTTGCTAAATTGGAAAAGTGTACTTTTCATGTAAAGGAAGTCGAATTCTTGGGGTTCATCTTGTCACCCAATGGAGTTCACAAGGACTCAAGAAAGGTGGACGCTATCACCAAATGGCCGTCCCCAACTTCCGTGAAAGGAGTACAGAGCATGTTGGGCTTCGCTAATTTTTACCGGAGATTCATTCCAGAATTCTCTCGAGTAGTTCAACCCATCACGGCCCTTCTGAAAAAGAATCAAAAATTTGAGTGGACTCCAGAGGCCGAACAAGCCTTCCAAGAATTGAAAGCCAAATTTATCTCCGCTCCAGTCTTAAAGCATCCTCGTCCAGAACTTCCTTATATCGTCGAGACAGACGCATCCAGCCTCGCAATGGGGGCTGTGCTATCACAAAGAGATCCCGAAACACACCAATTGCACCCTGTGGCATTTTGGTCCCGCAAATTTTCGGCCCCCGAAATCAACTATACAATTACGGACAAAGAACTTCTGGCAATTAAGTCCGCCTTTAAGGCCTGGCGGCATTATCTCCTGTGAGCCCGGCACACTGTCACTGTAATTACTGATCATCGTAACCTCCAGTATCTGAAGTCAGCCAAGGCCCAATCTTCGAGACAACTCCGCTGGGCATTATTCTTCGCGGAATTTGATTTTGGGATCACGTATCGGCCAGGCAATAAGAATGGAAAAGCAGATGCCCTTTCCCGAATAGAGGTAGACGAACACACAGCTAATCCAGAGCCGGTACCAATAATCCCCGAACAAAAGATACTGGGAGTAATCAACACGCTATCCCTTGAAGATATCGAAGCGAAAGTCAGTCAACTAATAACTCCTGAAGATTCATTGAATTGGCAACTGAAAGGAAAAGATTTTACGATAGATCAGAATCTATTGTATTTCCAAGGAAGACTATATTTGCCATGTGTTGACTTACAGAAGCAGGTCATCACCTGCTACCATGATTCTCTAATAGAAGGACATCCGGGAGTTGCCAAAACCTTAAAGAAAATCAAAAGACATTATTGGTGGCCATCTTGGAGGAAAGATATTAAAGATTTTGTGGCTTCTTGCGGCATCTGCGCACAAAACAAGAGTCAGAAGGAAAGACCAGCAGGTCTGCTACATCCAATAGACATTCCACCATGCCCTTGGCATACTCTCTCAATGGATTTTATCACAGATTTACCCCCCTGCTCCGGATACAACACAATTCTAGTAATCGTGGACCTTTTTTTCAAAAATGGCTCATTTTATTCCACTGAAAGGTTTACCCACAGCTCCCGTTTTGGCCCGAGAATTCCTTGAAAACATCGTCGGGTTGCACGGTTTCCCTTCAGTGTTAATCTCCGATCGAGGGAGCCAATTTATTTCCCATTTTTGGCGAAGTTGTTGTCGTTTAGCGCAAATTGATGTACGACTTTCCACCAGCCATCACCCCCAAACTGACGGGCAGACTGAGAGGACTAACCAAACTCTGGAACAATATCTACGCTGCATGTTGCAACAACCGGAGGGCACTTGGAAGGATGTCCTTTGGATTGCTGAATACGCCTACAACAATTCAATCCATTCAGGAACTGGAAAAACCCCTTTTTTTCTGCTGTATGGAATTCATCCTCGAACCTCTAATTTGGATCCACCTCAAGCTCTCGGAACGCCCGCTGTAGACCATCTGCATGCGACAATAACTCAAGCATTTAAGGAAGCCACAGCCCACCTTCAACGAGCCAAGGAAATGTATAAGAAAGGAGCGGATCAACATCGAAAAGAGGCCCCTCAATACCAAGTAGGAGATCAAGTCTGGATGTCCACTAAGCATTTATCCCTAAAAGGACCATGCACCTTCAACCCAAGGTATTTAGGACCCTACACAATCACGGCTGTGATAAATCCGGTGGCTGTGAAATTGGAACTACCTACTCGGATGAAGATACATCCCGTTTTCCATGTTTCTCTCCTAAAACCTATGCAACCCGGAACCCGTTTGACTAAACCTCCAGAGCCAATCCAGGTTGATGGAGAACTCGAATTTGAAATTCGAAACATCTTGGATTCCAAAATTTCCAAATCGAAACTGTACTACCTGATTGATTGGAAGGGATTTGGCCCCCAGGAGAGATCTTGGGAGCCTTCAGAATATGTCCATGCACCTCGTCTAGTCAGGAAGTTTCATCGGACTTTTCCCAACAAGCCAAAGCCTCCGGAGAAGACAAGCTTGGGAGGGGCCTTGAGGGGGGGTGCTGTCATGACCGCTGCCTCCAAAGAGTCAGATCCAGCCCAACATCCTTGGAAGCAGGGTCACAACTTCCATTCCAGGCACCAGTCGGTCCCCACAGGGGCCTTTTGGACCTTGTCCTGGCGCCAGTGGTGCCAGGCTCATAAGGGAACCCAGTCCGGCACAGGAAGCGCCGGGCTCATATTGAGAGGAATGGTGCTTGGGTGGACCTACCTGCTGCAGACCATGCTGCTCACTTACCTGTAGGATGATATCCTCATCCATTCCTGGCTGGAACTACTTTACCTTCTGGGTGTGGCCAGCACCACTCCCTAGGACTGGATACTGGAACTGTTCTGGAAGCTGGAACTTCTTTCTTGCCTGGGCGAGGCTGTGGAAGGAGACACCTAAACACTCCAGTGGCCTATTTAAACCACACCCGATCAGTGCAACGTGCTTCGCGTTATTCTGCACTAGCAGCAGGACGCTCACCGTGTCAGCTCCAGAGAATCTTCAGCTTCTGCATCTGTGAACAAGAAATCTTCAGTCTTACCTCCCGGAAAACCAGTCTTCAGCAGCGTCTGAAAGAGAACAAGGACACCAGGTTAGGACAAGGCAAAACCAGCGCTGCACTTGCCTCGTCCATCGGTGCATTCCAAGGCCGTGTACCGCACTCTTTATACTCCGGCAACCCTGCAGAAACAAAGAACATTGGTTAGTGAACCTCCGTGATAATTTTGCTTACCTGTGCCACGTACGCCTCGATCTCCGCCAAGCGCTGTTTAACCGCACCTGCAAAAACAAGAAGGACATCATTAGGGGCACTGTACGCCATCACTACTCACGTGCCTTCTAGCTGTAATCTGCTTGCCCATACTCCGGCACGTACCTCGGCGTCCATCTCCAACGCCGGCTGCTACGGCTACCTGAAAAAGGGAAAAGAGACATTAAGAAGTGCATTTAACTTCGAATAACATTCTTTTGCTTACGTGCCTTCACGAGCTCCGGCATTCTTCTCGCTTACCTTATCTGCATACCGGACCTGCAAAGGCAAGAGACATTTAAGTGGACATATAAATAAAACTCCATATTCAAGCAATTACCGTTCGTGCGGCTAACGACGGCCTTGCTCCCCGACTTCATCCTCTGCAATCAAGAGGCTGGGCTATTAACCAGTGAAGCAACTGGCATTAGCGCCCCTGCACAGACGCAGGATGGAGAGCTCCGCTTTCACCTATCTAAGGTGAGCACATTCAGCCTACGAATAACGTGGGGAGTCCAGAAAGGGGAAAGTCAGATTGGCCAATCAGACATACATTAACCCCTTGTTCTCCTACTTGCAGACACCTCACCCTCCAGGTCAAAATTACGGTGAGGAGAGGGCCCATCCAGGGTGTTACCAGAGGCCTGCGCGTGACCCTAGAAGACACTGAAATCTCCCAGCCCGGACCTGCGCCTCCGAGGGATTCAGGTGAGCGTTACAAGCTTCTGGGGATTGTGGTTTCGATGATGACCAATAGGAATAGCCAGGAATAGATGGTTATAGCCAAGTGCATTGTGGTTATTGAAGTTTGTTGGAAGAAATAGAAAAGTACCAAAGTCTCGAAAATGAGAAATAAGGTCCATAATAATCGCCAATGAATGCGCCCAGGGCGCAGGCATGACAGTATGCCCCTCTCCAGGCTCCCTGAAGGTTGACCAACAAGAAGAATGTCTCTCACACCGTGAAAGAGTCTTATTCCAAAAAGGCACATCATGAGGCACCAAAAACTGATTAAGGTTGTTAGGTGAGAGTCTCGAAGGATGGAGACAGTATCAATGTTCTGAATCGTTGAGGTAGAATTCAGAAAAGACAAGGTCTTAGAAGTACAAAACCCAACAGTGTTTTCAGAGGAACTGTGAAAGACTATTGCAGGCTCCATGGCAAAACTTGCTTTGAAAGGCAACAGTAAGGTGTTGGAAGGTGGAGCCAGAGGTACAGCAGAGTTGGTTGCTTTAGGAAGGTTTTCCAAGGCATCGGACGAGGCAAAGTCAAGATTAGCCGCAGAAATTTCAGTAGTCACAGTGGCGGGTTCTCCATGATTAGTAGGAAGTTCAGAAACCACCGCAGCAGGGAGATCATGAATGACTGTAGATATATCCGATGCTGTAGCAACTGAGAGTGTGGGTGCCGTAGAAGAACCAGCGGGTAGTGACGCACCTGAGACTGACAGAGTAGAGCCTGGTAGTTCTAGTCCTTCAGAGGCACCAGCAGGAACAACCAGAGCTGTAGTCCTAAAAGAAAAATTGTTATCTGATTTAGCAACAAGTTCTGTCCGTGCAAGCCGAAAGGAAGGGGGTGCTTCTACTGCAGAAAGAGTGATGTGAGATGCTGCAACAGTAGCAGGTTTAGAAGGAGGAGTATCAGAGATTGGGTTAGCAGATACAGTAACAGGCAGTATGATAGATGTGGGGTCAGGATAGGATAGGTGTTCTGAAGGCTGATCTTCAAAGTCTGGTGTGCTCAGATTTCTAAGTGGCTCTGGGGTATTGACTGATGGAAAGGCTGTATTCCGGACAGGTTCTGGGTATTGTTCAGAATTAGAATCGTGGTCTGGTGTACAACAACCCGAGTTTCTGTGGCTGGAAGGTGAAAGAGCTGTGTCAGACTTTAGAAGGGATGCATATGCTAAATTTAGGTCTTCCATCTGCTTGGTATAAGTCTGTATCCTTTTCTGCTTGGCAATTTAAGGCCTTATCATATCGATCTTTAAAGACAGAATATCGGGTGTAGGACATAGTGTCAGAATGTCTGGAATATTGTGTCCCTTCATAATATTTTTACTGTGTAAATAACTAAATTCATCATAGATATCTTCGGTCTGTCTTCTAAGGCGTAGGAGTTGTTCTTGAAGCAGATATGTACCATTAGACTGATCTAAAGCTTCTGAATCTGGTGTAGCAGAACATTCGGTTGTAGCAATAGGAAGACTGACCTTAAGGTTATTGTGGTTGGTAGATACTGGGGAAGTATTAAGACAACCGATGGTCAGTATTGGTCTTTTGTACCCAGGACTAGGTGGACTAACCTCAGGATACCTAATGCCGTGACCTGTCAAATGAGGGTTTCCAGTAGACTGGGGAGTTTGCCAAGCAGATCTTGAACATATCACTCTAGCAACAGCGTACTCTGGTTTAGAGACTCCCACAATGAGTGCTATATCCTTGGCTGTAGCAGTGTTAAAATATATGTCAGAAGACGCAGGAGAGTCTTTCACTGTTTGGCCTAACAAGATCTGTAAGAATTCATTATCTTGCTGTAGCTCTTCAACAGATAAGGACTGCGGATCATAGTCGCAAATGTCATAATAATTATACATAGAAGAAGGGTCAGCAAGCCAGTGAGTGTAGTACCGTTCTTGTAAATCTTTGTTAATTAAGACGAGACTGTCTTTAAGACTAATGTTCTTGTTTGCTGACTTTAGGGAACCTATGGATTTTTGAAAAGGTTTCTTAACCCGAAAGGAAAGCATCTTTGGTCTGTGTGTGCCTTTTCTGCCTATAGAACAAGAAATCTTTTGCTCTTGCATTCTGTCAAGGATGGCACTCTATTAAGAGTGGCACAGGACACCCAGGAAGGGTTTGAGTGGTTGTGCCAAAGTAAAGTGGACAGATAAGTACACACACAGCTGAAAGGAGAACGAAGAGTAAGCAAGTGTAGTAAGGGAAAAGGTACAGAATGGATTCCCTCTTGGGGTGTATGCAGGTATAGGAAAAGAGTATTCCACGAACTTAGGAAAACTCTAACCTTCTGCACCGTTTGCTATAACAGAGGCCCACGCTGTTTGCTCATGGCTTGGAACAACAGCTATGGGTGTCTGTAACGTAGAAACTAGACAAGGGAAGAGGCAGAGGTTGCCTGACAGAAACCAACAGACAAGCTCTGTACTAGGGGTCTACAAACAGTACAAGAGAAGACACTAACAGATAAATCCAGGGAAAAGGAAGTCGAATAGCAAACTAGCAGAAGGAAATTAAGGGAAAGCCGTATAACAGGATTGGATAGGGAGAAAGAACTGAGGGTTGAAAACAAGGAAGAAAACAAGGGAGCAGCAGTCAGGAAATAGAGGAACTGTAATAACTGAAAGTAATTAATGAAGGTAAACTGATGTGGATAGCAGAGGACGGTAGGGTACAAGGTAGAAAGCTCAGAAAAGCAGGGAAGCAATGGGCAAGCCCAAAAGGAGCAGGGCTGTAAGGAAGGAAGCCCCGAGGGATAGGGCTTAGGGCAGCGGAGTGAAGCAGGCTGCACGGCAAGAAGCCCAGAAGGGCCGGGCAGCAAGGAGTGAGCCCAGAGGAGTAGGGCCGCTGACTGTAGAAGGGTGCAGGAGGACTGTAGAAGGCTGCTAAACTGGAAGCCCAGCGGACGAAGACTGTAGGTTGAAGGCAGTGGAGCGTGATCTGCTGTAAGCCAGGAGCCTGGGAGGCAAGGGCGGAAGGTAGCAGCGGAGCGTGATCAGCTGCTTGGCTGGAGCCTGGAAGGCAAGGACGGAAGGTAGCAGCGGAGCGTGATCGTCTGCAAGGCTGGATCCTGGAAGGCAAGGACGGAAGGTAGCAGCGGAGCGTGATCGACTGCTTGGCTGGAGCCTGGAAGGCAAGGACGGAAGGTAGCAGTGGAGCGTGATCGGCTGCAAGGCTGGATCCTGGAAGGCAAGGACGGAAGGTAGCAGCGGAGCATGATCGGCTGCAAGGCTTGATCTTGGAAGGCAAGGACGGTAGGTAGCAGCGGAGCGTGATCGGCTGCTATGCAGAGGAACCGCATACAAAGATACGTAGCTCGAAGCAAAAAGGTGCTGGAAGGACTCTTAATGCAAGAGACTGAGCCCCTGCAGGCAGCAGCTTATATACTGCCCAGCCCAGCACAGAGGCAGGCTAATTGGTTGCACCTGGCTAAGCACACCTGCAGACAATCGGCCACCTCCCTCTCTGTTCCTGAGCTGGTGGAAGCAGAGCAAATCCCTAGAGCTTTGTCATGACCGCTGCCTCCAAAGAGTCAGATCCAGCCCAACATCCTTGGAAGCAGGGTCACAACTTCCATTCCAGGCACCAGTCGGTCCCCACAGGGGCCTTTTGGACCTTGTCCTGGCGCCAGTGGCGCCAGGCTCATAAGGGAACCCAGTCCCGGCACAGGAAGCGCCGGGCTCATATTGAGAGGAATGGTGCTTGGGTGGACCTACCTGCTGCAGACCATGCTGCTCACTTACCTGTAGGATGATATCCTCATCCATTCCTGGCTGGAACTACTTTACCTTCTGGGTGTGGCCAGCACCACTCCCTGGGACTGGATACTGGAACTGTTCTGGAAGCTGGAACTTCTTTCTTGCCTGGGCGAGGCTGTGGAAGGAGATACCTAAGCACTCCAGTGGCCTATTTAAACCACACCCGATCAGTGCAACGTGCTTCGCGTTATTCTGCACTAGCAGCAGGACGCTCACCGTGTCAGCTCCAGAGAATCTTCAGCTTCTGCATCTGTGAACAAGAAATCTTCAGTCTTACCTCCCGGAAAACCAGTCTTCAGCAGCGTCTGAAAGAGAACAAGGACACCAGGTTAGGACAAGGCAAAACCAGCGCTGCACTTGCCTCGTCCATCGGTGCATTCCGAGGCCGCGTACCGCACTCTTCATACTCCGGCAACCCTGCGGAAACAAAGAACATTGGTTAGTGAACCTCCGTGATAATTTTGCTTACCTGTGCCACGTACGCCTCGATCTCCGCCAAGCGCTGTTTAACCGCACCTGCAAAAACAAGAAGGACATCATTAGGGGCACTGTACGCCATCACTACTCACGTGCCTTCTAGCTGTAATCTGCTTGCCCATACTCCGGCACGTACCTCGGCGTCCATCTCCAACGCCGGCTGCTACGGCTACCTGAAAAAGGGAAAAGAGACATTAAGAAGTGCATTTAACTTCGAATAACATTCTTTTGCTTACGTGCCTTCACGAGCTCCGGCATTCTTCTCGCTTACCTTATCTGCATACCGGACCTGCAAAGGCAAGAGACATTTAAGTGGACATATAAATAAAACTCCATATTCAAGCAATTACCGTTCGTGCGGCTAACGACGGCCTTGCTCCCCGACTTCATCCTCTGCAATCAAGAGGCTGGGCTATTAACCAGTGAAGCAACTGGCATTAGCGCCCCTGCACAGACGCAGGATGGAGAGCTCCGCTTTCACCTATCTAAGGTGAGCACATTCAGCCTATGAATAACGTGGGGAGTCCAGAAAGGGGAAAGTCAGATTGGCCAATCAGACATACATTAACCCCTTGTTCTCCTACTTGCAGACACCTCACCCTCCAGGTCAAAATTACGGTGAGGAGAGGGCCCATCCAGGGTGTTACCAGAGGCCTGCGCGTGACCCTAGAAGACACTGAAATCTCCCAGCCCGGACCTGTGCCTCCGAGGGATTCAGGTGAGCGTTACAGAACGCAAAGCCTACCGCACATTTCCCACCCAGGCGCAATGGAAACCTCGGACACAGATCAATTAGCCCAATTGCTTGGGGCACTGAGAGCTGAAGTACAGGCATCCCGCCAAGAGACAAATGCTTTACGAAGGGAGTTGATCGTTTCCAAAGAGCGAACGGATGATCTGGCCAGACAGTTGTTACAAACACAAGCGGGACAGGCGCCTCTGCCTGCCTCGGGAGGGAACTACACTCCTACAACCTCAAATAATCCGGTGCAAATTAATCTGCCAGGGAATGTGCCTATAGCCCCACCCAAACGTTTTTCAGGTGATCCAAAACGGTTTGCAGTATTCATCAATCAATGCCGCTTGCACTTTCTGTGTAGACCCGCCGCATTCCCAACTGACCAAACCAAAGTAGCGTTCGTACTTTCCTATCTTAGCGGTAGTGCTGCAGATTGGTCCATTCCTCTTGTGACACAGGATGATCCGATCCTCCATAACTTTCAAGATTTCCAGACCAGTATGGAAAAGTTGTTCGCAAGACACTCACAGGGGCAGGCCTTGGACAATTAACTCCTATCACTAAGACAAGGGAATCAGGATCTCCTGGCATACATAGCATCTTTTAACAGACTGGTGGTTGAGACTAGGTGGCCTGAGGATAAGAGAATCACGCTTTTCTACAGAGGGCTGCGTGGAGAACTTAAAGATGTCTTAGCACAGGTGGTGAATCCTCCGCAAGATTGTTCCGATTATATCGACCTAGTAGTCCAATTAGATCACCGGCTACAGAACAGGAAGACCGATCGTTCCAGATTTGAAACCGAAATATTTTCAAGACCTCAGAGCTCCGCTAAAGGAAAAGATTCCTTGGAGCCCATGCAGATAGGGGTTGTTAAAGGACCATTAACCCAAAAGGAACGGAAAAGGAGAAGACAATTACAGCTGTGCCTCTACTGTGGGAATTCCGGACATTTCCTTCGTGATTGTTCAGTGAAACCGGTCAAGAAGGCTGTAGGAGCTTCCGATAAGAATGCTGGAAAACTAGAATCGGGAAACGACCTCGCCCGACAAGTGTAGAGGTCCGCTTGCCGAGCGTTAAAACCAGTTCCTTGACCTCGCATTTGGTAATGCCTATGGTCCTCATAAGTCCAGATCGACCAGATCGCATGCATGCTATTAAAGCATACATTGATAGCGGAGCGATCGGTAACTATGTAAATCAAGATATGGCAACCAGGATGAATCTTCCTCTATGTTCTAAGATGGTTAAAGACGTAATCACTACAGTGGATGGTACAGAAATAGCTTCCGGACCGGTTTCTCACACCACCATGGAAGTGACGTTGCTATGCCAAGATGGACATCGGGAGAGGATCGTGTTTGCTGTAATCAAGGCCCCGCAGTTTCAAGTAATCCTGGGAATTCCTTGGTTGGAAAAGCACAATCCTCAGATAGACTGGCGAGCCAAGGTAATCCGGTTTCCAGAATGCGCCCCAACTTGCTATCCTCGACCCGATATCAGGCTAGCAGCCATCGCTTCCGAGAGCCCCCGATTGCCTCCAGAATACCAAGAGTTCTGTGACGTCTTCCAGAAAGATCAGGCCAACACCTTGCCCCCGCATCGGTCATACGACTGCCAGATCGATCTAATACCTGGATCTACTCCTCCGTGCAGTAGAATATATGCTCTCACTGAGCCAGAAAATCTCCATCTCAGGCAATACTTGGACCAGTATCTGGCTAACGGATTCATTCGTCCCTCGAAATCTCCAGTTTCTTCAGCTTTGTTCTTCGTTCCGAAAAAAGAAGGTGACCTGAGAACATGTATCGACTATCGCGCCCTGAACCAGATTACAGTCAAAAACAGATATCCTTTGCCTCTGATTCCCGAATTATTGGACCAAGTTAAAGGTGCCTGCATATACACCAAGCTAGATCTCAGAGGAGCTTACCTTAAAGAAAATCAAAAGACATTATTGGTGGCCATCTTGGAGGAAAGATATTAAAGATTTTGTGGCTTCTTGCGGCATCTGCGCACAAAACAAGAGTCAGAAGGAAAGACCAGCAGGTCTGCTACATCCAATAGACATTCCACCATGCCCTTGGCATACTCTCTCAATGGATTTTATCACGGATTTACCCCCCTGCTCCGGATACAACACAATTCTAGTAATCGTGGACCTTTTTTTCAAAAATGGCTCATTTTATTCCACTGAAAGGTTTACCCACAGCTCCCGTTTTGGCCCGAGAATTCCTTGAAAACATCGTCCGGTTGCACGGTTTCCCTTCAGTGTTAATCTCCGATCGAGGGAGCCAATTTATTTCCCATTTTTGGCGAAGTTGTTGTCGTTTAGCGCAAATTGATGTACGACTTTCCACCAGCCATCACCCCCAAACTGACGGGCAGACTGAGAGGACTAACCAAACTCTGGAACAATATCTACGCTGCATGTTGCAACAACCGGAGGGCACTTGGAAGGATGTCCTTTGGATTGCTGAATACGCCTACAACAATTCAATCCATTCAGGAACTGGAAAAACCCCTTTTTTTCTGCTGTATGGAATTCATCCTCGAACCTCTAATTTGGATCCACCTCAAGCTCTCGGAACGCCCGCTGTAGACCATCTGCATGCGACAATAACTCAAGCATTTAAGGAAGCCACAGCCCACCTTCAACGAGCCAAGGAAATGTATAAGAAAGGAGCGGATCAACATCGAAAAGAGGCCCCTCAATACCAAGTAGGAGATCAAGTCTGGATGTCCACTAAGCATTTATCCCTAAAAGGACCATGCACCTTCAACCCAAGGTATTTAGGACCCTACACAATCACGGCTGTGATAAATCCGGTGGCTGTGAAATTGGAACTACCTACTCGGATGAAGATACATCCCGTTTTCCATGTTTCTCTCCTAAAACCTATGCAACCCGGAACCCGTTTGACTAAACCTCCAGAGCCAATCCAGGTTGATGGAGAACTCGAATTTGAAATTCGAAACATCTTGGATTCCAAAATTTCCAAATCGAAACTGTACTACCTGATTGATTGGAAGGGATTTGGCCCCCAGGAGAGATCTTGGGAGCCTTCAGAATATGTCCATGCACCTCGTCTAGTCAGGAAGTTTCATCGGACTTTTCCCAACAAGCCAAAGCCTCCGGAGAAGACAAGCTTGGGAGGGGCCTTGAGGGGGGGTGCTGTCATGACCGCTGCCTCCAAAGAGTCAGATCTAGCCCAACATCCTTGGAAGCAGGGTCACAACTTCCATTCCAGGCACCAGTCGGTCCCCACAGGGGCCTTTTGGACCTTGTCCTGGCGCCAGTGGCGCCAGGCTCATAAGGGAACCCAGTCCGGCACAGGAAGCGCCGGGCTCATATTGAGAGGAATGGTGCTTGGGTGGACCTACCTGCTGCAGACCATGCTGCTCACTTACCTGTAGGATGATATCCTCATCCATTCCTGGCTGGAACTACTTTACCTTCTGGGTGTGGCCAGCACCACTCCCTAGGACTGGATACTGGAACTGTTCTGGAAGCTGGAACTTCTTTCTTGCCTGGGCGAGGCTGTGGAAGGAGACACCTAAACACTCCAGTGGCCTATTTAAACCACACCCGATCAGTGCAACGTGCTTCGCGTTATTCTGCACTAGCAGCAGGACGCTCACCGTGTCAGCTCCAGAGAATCTTCAGCTTCTGCATCTGTGAACAAGAAATCTTCAGTCTTACCTCCCGGAAAACCAGTCTTCAGTCTTCAGCAGCGTCTGAAAGAGAACAAGGACACCAGGTTAGGACAAGGCAAAACCAGCGCTGCACTTGCCTCGTCCATCGGTGCATTCCAAGGCCGTGTACCGCACTCTTTATACTCCGGCAACCCTGCAGAAACAAAGAACATTGGTTAGTGAACCTCCGTGATAATTTTGCTTACCTGTGCCACGTACGCCTCGATCTCCGCCAAGCGCTGTTTAACCGCACCTGCAAAAACAAGAAGGACATCATTAGGGGCACTGTACGCCATCACTACTCACGTGCCTTCTAGCTGTAATCTGCTTGCCCATACTCCGGCACGTACCTCGGCGTCCATCTCCAACGCCGGCTGCTACGGCTACCTGAAAAAGGGAAAAGAGACATTAAGAAGTGCATTTAACTTCGAATAACATTCTTTTGCTTACGTGCCTTCACGAGCTCCGGCATTCTTCTCGCTTACCTTATCTGCATACCGGACCTGCAAAGGCAAGAGACATTTAAGTGGACATATAAATAAAACTCCATATTCAAGCAATTACCGTTCGTGCGGCTAACGACGGCCTTGCTCCCCGACTTCATCCTCTGCAATCAAGAGGCTGGGCTATTAACCAGTGAAGCAACTGGCATTAGCGCCCCTGCACAGACGCAGGATGGAGAGCTCCGCTTTCACCTATCTAAGGTGAGCACATTCAGCCTACGAATAACGTGGGGAGTCCAGAAAGGGGAAAGTCAGATTGGCCAATCAGACATACATTAACCCCTTGTTCTCCTACTTGCAGACACCTCACCCTCCAGGTCAAAATTACGGTGAGGAGAGGGCCCATCCAGGGTGTTACCAGAGGCCTGCGCGTGACCCTAGAAGACACTGAAATCTCCCAGCCCGGACCTGCGCCTCCGAGGGATTCAGGTGAGCGTTACAAGCTTCTGGGGATTGTGGTTTCGATGATGACCAATAGGAATAGCCAGGAATAGATGGTTATAGCCAAGTGCATTGTGGTTATTGAAGTTTGTTGGAAGAAATAGAAAAGTACCAAAGTCTCGAAAATGAGAAATAAGGTCCATAATAATCGCCAATGAATGCGCCCAGGGCGCAGGCATGACAGTATGCCCCTCTCCAGGCTCCCTGAAGGTTGACCAACAAGAAGAATGTCTCTCACACCGTGAAAGAGTCTTATTCCAAAAAGGCACATCATGAGGCACCAAAAACTGATTAAGGTTGTTAGGTGAGAGTCTCGAAGGATGGAGACAGTATCAATGTTCTGAATCGTTGAGGTAGAATTCAGAAAAGACAAGGTCTTAGAAGTACAAAACCCAACAGTGTTTTCAGAGGAACTGTGAAAGACTGTTGCAGGCTCCATGGCAAAACTTGCTTTGAAAGGCAACAGTAAGGTGTTGGAAGGTGGAGCCAGAGGTACAGCAGAGTTGGTTGCTTTAGGAAGGTTTTCCAAGGCATCGGACGAGGCAAAGTCAAGATTAGCCGCAGAAATTTCAGTAGTCACAGTGGCGGGTTCTCCATGATTAGTAGGAAGTTCAGAAACCACCGCAGCAGGGAGATCATGAATGACTGTAGATATATCCGATGCTGTAGCAACTGAGAGTGTGGGTGCCGTAGAAGAACCAGCGGGTAGTGACGCACCTGAGACTGACAGAGTAGAGCCTGGTAGTTCTAGTCCTTCAGAGGCACCAGCAGGAACAACCAGAGCTGTAGTCCTAAAAGAAAAATTGTTATCTGATTTAGCAACAAGTTCTGTCCGTGCAAGCCGAAAGGAAGGGGGTGCTTCTACTGCAGAAAGGGTGATGTGAGATGCTGCAACAGTAGCAGGTTTAGAAGGAGGAGTATCAGAGATTGGGTTAGCAGATACAGTAACAGGCAGTATGATAGATGTGGGGTCAGGATAGGATAGGTGTTCTGAAGGCTGATCTTCAAAGTCTGGTGTGCTCAGATTTCTAAGTGGCTCTGGGGTATTGACTGATGGAAAGGCTGTATTCCGGACAGGTTCTGGGTATTGTTCAGAATTAGAATCGTGGTCTGGTGTACAACAACCTGAGTTTCTGTGGCTGGAAGGTGAAAGAGCTGTGTCAGACTTTAGAAGGGATGCATATGCTAAATTTAGGTCTTCCATCTGCTTGGTATAAGTCTGTATCCTTTTCTGCTTGGCAATTTAAGGCCTTATCATATCGATCTTTAAAGACAGAATATCGGGTGTAGGACATAGTGTCAGAATGTCTGGAATATTGTGTCCCTTCATAATATTTTTACTGTGTAAATAACTAAATTCATCATAGATATCTTCGGTCTGTCTTCTAAGGCGTAGGAGTTGTTCTTGAAGCAGATATGTACCATTAGACTGATCTAAAGCTTCTGAATCTGGTGTAGCAGAACATTCGGTTGTAGCAATAGGAAGACTGACCTTAAGGTTATTGTGGTTGGTAGATACTGGGGAAGTATTAAGACAACCGATGGTCAGTATTGGTCTTTTGTACCCAGGACTAGGTGGACTAACCTCAGGATACCCAATGCCGTGACCTGTCAAATGAGGGTTTCCAGTAGACTGGGGAGTTTGCCAAGCAGATCTTGAACATATCACTCTAGCAACAGCGTACTCTGGTTTAGAGACTCCCACAATGAGTGCTATATCCTTGGCTGTAGCAGTGTTAAAATATATGTCAGAAGACGCAGGAGAGTCTTTCACTGTTTGGCCTAACAAGATCTGTAAGAATTCATTATCTTGCTGTAGCTCTTCAACAGATAAGGACTGCGGATCATAGTCGCAAATGTCATAATAATTATACTTGGAAGAAGGGTCAGCTAGCCAGTGAGTGTAGTACCGTTCTTGTAAATCTTTGTTTATTAAGACGAGACTGTCTTTAAGACTAATGTTCTTGTTTGCTGACTTTAGGGAACCTATGGATTTTTGAAAAGGTTTCTTAACCCGAAAGGAAAGCATCTTTGGTCTGTGTGTGCCTTTTCTGCCTATAGAACAAGAAATCTTTTGCTCTTGCATTCTGTCAAGGATGGCACTCTATTAAGAGTGGCACAGGACACCCAGGAAGGGTTTGGGTGGTTGTGCCAAAGTAAAGTGGACAGATAAGTAGACACACAGCTGAAAGGAGAACGAAGAGTAGGCAAGTGTAGTAAGGGAAAAGGTACAGAATGGATTCCCTCTTGGGGTGTATGCAGGTATAGGAAAAGAGTATTCCACGAACCTAGGAAAACTCTAACCTTCTGCACCGTTTGCTATAACAGAAGCCCACGCTGTTTGCTCATGGCTTGGAACAACAGCTATGGGTGTCTGTAACGTAGAAACTAGACAAGGGAAGGGGCAGAGGTTGCCTGACGGAAACCAACAGACAAGCTCTGTACAAGGGGTCTAAAAACAGTACAAGAGAAGACACTAACAGATAAATCCAGGGAAAAGGAAGTCGAATAGCAAACTAGCAGAAGGAAATTAAGGGAAAGCCGTATAACAGGATTGGATAGGGAGAAAGAACTGAGGGGTGAAAACAAGGAAGAAAACAAGGGAGCAGCAGTCAGGAAATAGAGGAACTGTAATAACTGAAAGTAATTAATGAAGGTAAACTGATGTGGATAGCAGAGGACGGTAGGGTACAAGGTAGAAAGCTCAGAAAAGCAGGGAAGCAATGGGCAAGCCCAAAAGGAGCAGGGCTGTAAGGAAGGAAGCCCCGAGGGATAGGGTTTAGGGCAGCGGAGTGAAGCAGGCTGCACGGCAAGAAGCCCAGAAGGGCCGGGCAGCAAGGAGTGAGCCCAGAGGAGTAGGGCCGCTGACTGTAGAAGGGTGCAGGAGGACTGTAGAAGGCTGCTAGACTGGAAGCCCAGCGGACGAAGACTGTAGGTTGAAGGCAGTGGAGTGTGATCTGCTGTAAGGCAGGAGCCTGGGAGGCAAGGGCGGAAGGTAGCAGCGGAGCGTGATCGGCTGCAAGGCAGGAGCCTGGAATGCAATGGCGGAAGGTAGCAGCGGAGCGTGATCAGCTGCTTGGCTGGAGCCTGGAAGGCAAGGACGGAAGGTAGCAGTGGAGCGTGATCGGCTGCAAGGCTGGATCCTGGAAGGCAAGGACGGAAGGTAGCAGCGGAGCGTGATCGGCTACAAGGCTTGATCTTGGAAGGCAAGGATGGTAGGTAGCAGCGGAGCGTGATCGGCTGCTATGCAGAGGAACCGCATACAAAGATACGTAGCTCGAAGCAAAAAGGTGCTGGAAGGACTCCTAATGCAAGAGACTGAGCCCCTGCAGGCAGCAGCTTATATACTGCCCAGCCCAGCACAGAGGCAGGCTAATTGGTCGCACCTGGCTAAGCACACCTGCAGACAATCGGCCACCGCCCTCTCTGTTTCTGAGCTGGTGGAAGCAGAGCAAATCCCTAGAGCTTCTGGGGATTGTAGTTTCGATGATGACCAATAGGAATAGCCAGGAATAGATGGTTATAGCCAAGTGCATTGTGGTTATTGAAGTTTGTTGGAAGAAATAGAAAAGTACCAAAGTCTCGAAAATGAGAAATATGGTCCATAATGATCGCCAATGAATGCGCCCATGGCGCAGGCATGACAGTATGCCCCTCTCCAGGCTCCCTGAAGGTTGACCAACAAGAAGAATGTCTGTCACACCGTGAAAGAGTCTTATTCCAAAAAGGCACATCATGAGGCACCAAAAACTGATTACGGTTGTTAGGATCTCAAAGGATGGAGACAGTATCAATGTTCTGAATTGTTGAGGTAGAATTCAGAAAAGACAAGGTCTTAGAAGTACAAAACCCAACAGTGTTTTCAGAGGAACTGTGAAAGACTGTTGCAGGCTCCATGGCAAAACTTGCTTTGAAAGGCAACAGTAAGGTGTTGGAAGGTGGAGCCAGAGGTACAGCAGAGTTGGTTGCTTTAGGAAGGTTTTCCAAGGCATCGGACGAGGCAAAGTCAAGATTAGCCGCAGAAATTTCAGTAGTCACAGTGGCGGGTTCTCCATGATTAGTAGGAAGTTCAGAAACCACCGCAGCAGGGAGATCATGAATGACTGTAGATATAACCGATGCTGTAGCAACTGAGAG
The DNA here is from genome assembly GCF_040938575.1 of Ambystoma mexicanum. Lineage (NCBI taxonomy): Eukaryota > Metazoa > Chordata > Amphibia > Caudata > Ambystomatidae > Ambystoma > Ambystoma mexicanum. The sequence goes on along the minus strand of NC_090922.1, from coordinate 1,524,061,067 downwards.
TGTGGGTGCCGTAGAAGAACCAGTGGGTAGTGACGCACCTGAGACTGACAGACTAGAGCCTGGTAGTTCTAGTCCTTCAGAGGCACCAGCAGGAACAACCGGAGCTGTAGTCATAAAAGAAAAATTGTTATCTGATTTAGCAACCGGTTCTGTCCGTGCAAGCCGAAAGGAAGGGGGTGCTTCTACTGCAGAAAGAGTGATGTGAGATGATGCAACAGTAGCAGGTTTAGAAGGAGGAGTATCAGAGATTGGGTTAGCAGATACAGTAACAGGCAGTATGATAGATGTGGGTTCAGGATAGGATAGGTGTTCTGAAGGCTGATCTTCAAAGTCTGGTGTGCTCAGATTTCTAAGTGGCTCTGGGGTATTGACTGATGGAAAGGCTGTATTCCGGACAGGTTCTGGGTATTGTTCAGAATTAGAATCGTGGTCTGGTGTACAACAACCTGAGTTTCTGTGGCTGGAAGGTGAAAGAGCTGTGTCAGACTTTAGAAGGGATGCATATGCTAAATTTAGGTCTTCCATCTGCTTGGTATAAGTCTGTATCCTTTTCTGCTTGGCAATTTAAGGCCTTATCATATCGATCTTTAAAGACAGAATATCGGGTGTAGGACATAGTGTCAGAATGTCTGGAATATTGTGTCCCTTCATAATATTTTTACTGTGTAAATAACTAAATTCATCATAGAGATCTTCGGTCTGTCTTCTAAGGCGTAGGAGTTGTTCTTGAAGCAGATATGTACCATTAGACTGATCTAAAGCTTCAGAATCTGGTGTAGCAGAAAATTCGGTCGTAGCAATAGGAAGACTGACCTTAAGGTTATTGTGGTTGGTAGATACTGGGGAAGTATTAAGACAACCGATGGTCAGTATTGGTCTTTTGTACCCAGGACTAGGTGGACTAACCTCAGGATACCTAATGCCGTGACCTGTCAAATGAGGGTTTCCAGTAGACTGGGGAGTTTGCCAAGCAGATCTTGAACATATCACTCTAGCAACAGCGTACTCTGGTTTAGAGACTCCCACAATGAGTGCTATATCCTTGGCTGTAGCAGTGTTAAAATATATGTCAGAAGACGCAGGAGAGTCTTTCACTGTTTGGCCTAACAAGATCTGTAAGAATTCATTATCTTGCTGTAGCTCTTCAACAGATAAGGACTGCGGATCATAGTCGCAAATGTCATAATAATTATACATGGAAGAAGGGTCAGCAAGCCAGTGAGTGTAGTACCGTTCTTGTAAATCTTTGTTAATTAAGACGAGACTGTCTTTAAGACTAATGTTCTTGTTTGCTGACTTTAGGGAACCTATGGATTTTTGAAAAGGTTTCTTAACCCGAAAGGAAAGCATCTTTGGTCTGTGTGTGCCTTTTCTGCCTATAGAACAAGAAATCTTTTGCTCTTGCATTCTGTCAAGGATGGCACTATATTAAGAGTGGCACAGGACACCCAGGAAGGGTTTGGGTGGTTGTGCCAAAGTAAAGTGGACAGATAAGTACACACACAGCTGAAAGGAGAACGAAGAGTAGGCAAGTGTAGTAAGGGAAAAGGTACAGAATGGATTCCCTCTTGGGGTGTATGCAGGTATAGGAAAAGAGTATTCCACGAACCTAGGAAAACTCTAACCTTCTGCACCGTTTGCTATAACAGAGGCCCACGCTGTTTGCTCATGGCTTGGAACAACAGCTATGGGTGTCTGTAACGTAGAAACTAGACAAGGGAAGGGGCAGAGGTTGCCTGACGGAAACCAACAGACAAGCTCTGTACAAGGGGTCTACAAACAGTACAAGAGAAGACACTAACAGATAAATCCAGGGAAAAGGAAGTCGAATAGCAAACTAGCAGAATGAAATTAAGGGAAAGCCGTATAACAGGATTGGATAGGGAGAAAGAACTGACGGTTGAAAACAAGGAAGAAAGCAATGGAGCATTAGTCAGGAAATAGAGGAACTGTAATAACTGAAAGTAATTAATGAAGGTAAACTGATGTGGATAGCAGAGGACGGTAGGGTACAAGGTAGAAAGCTCAGAAAAGCAGGGAAGCAATGGGCAAGCCCAAAAGGAGCAGGGCTGTAAGGAAGGAAGCCCCGAGGGATAGGGCTTAGGGCAGCGGAGTGAAGCAGGCTGCACGGCAAGAAGCCCAGAAGGGCCGGGCAGCAAGGAGTGAGCCCAGAGGAGTAGGGCCGCTGACTGTAGAAGGGTGCAGGAGGACTGTAGAAGGCTGCTAGACTGGAAGCCCAGCGGACGAAGACTGTAGGTTGAAGGCAGTGGAGCGTGATCTGCTGTAAGGCAGGAGCCTGGGAGGCAAGGGCGGAAGGTAGCAGCGGAGCGTGATCGGCTGCAAGGCTGGATCCTGGAAGGCAAGGACGGAAGGTAGCAGCGGAGCGTGATCGACTGCTTGGCTGGAGCCTGGAAGGAAAGGACGGAAGGTAGCAGTGGAGCGTGATCGGCTGCAAGGCTGGATCCTGGAAGGCAAGGACGGAAGGTAGCAGCAGAGCGTGATCGGCTGCAAGGCTTGATCTTGGAAGGCAAGGACAGTAGGTAGCAGCGGAGCGTGATCGGCTGCTATGCAGAGGAACCGCATACAAAGATACGTAGCTCGAAGCAAAAAGGTGCTGGAAGGACTCTTAATGCAAGAGACTGAGCCCCTGCAGGCAGCAGCTTATATACTGCCCAGCCCAGCACAGAGGCAGGCTAATTGGTCGCACCTGGCTAAGCACACCTGCAGACAATCGGCCACCTCCCTCTCTGTTCCTGAGCTGGTGGATCTTCTGGGGATTGTAGTTTTGATGATGACCAATAGGAATAGCCAGAAATAGGTGGTTATAGCCAAGTGCATTGTGGTTATTGAAGTTTGTTGGAAGAAATAGAAAAGTACCAAAGTCTCGAAAATGAGAAATAAGGTCCATAATAATCGCCAATGTATGCGCCCATGGCACAGGCATGACACAGGGCCTCAGGATTCTCAACAGGTTTCTTCCCAGACCTGGGCCTCAGGATTCTCAACAGGTCTCTTCCCATACCTGGGCCTCAAGATTCTCAACAGGTCCATTCCCAGAACAGGGCCTCAGGATTCTCAACAGGTTCCTACCCAGACCTGGGCTTCAGGATTCTTAACAGGGTTCTTCCCAGACCTGAGCTTCAGGATTCTCAACAGGTTTCTTCCCAAACCTGGCCTTCAGGATTCTCAACAAGATTCTTCCCAGACTTGGGATTCAGGATTCTCAACAGGTTTCTTCCCAGACCTGAACCTCAGGATTCTCAACAGGTCTCTTCCCAGACCTGGGCCTCAGGATTCCCAACAGGTCTCTTCCCAGACCTGGGCTTCAGGATTCCCAACAGGTTTCTTCCCAGACCTCGGCCTCAGGATTCTCAACAGGTCTCTTCCCAGACCTGGGCCTCAGGATTCTCAACAGGGTTCTTCACAGACCTGGGCCTCAGGATTCTCAACAGGTCTCTTCCCAGACCTGGGCCTCAGGATTCTCAACAGCTTTATTCCCAGACCAGGGCATCCGGATTTGCAACAGGGTTCTTCCAAGACCTGGACTCCAGGATTCTCAACAGGGTTCTTCCCAGACCAGGGCTTCAGGATTCTCAACAGGTCTCTTCCCAGAACTGGGCTTCAGGATTCTCAACAGGTCTATTCCCTGACCAGGTCCTTAGGATTCTCAACAGGTTCCTTCTCAGACCTGGGCTTCAGGATTCTCAACAGGGTTCTTCCCAGACCTCGGCTTTAGGATTCTCAACAGGTCTATTCCCAGACCAGGGTTTCAGGATTCTCAACAGGTCTCTTCCCAGACCTGGGCCTCAGGATTCCCAACAGGTCTCTTCCCAGACCTGTGCTTCAGGATTCTCAACAGCTCTATTCCCAGACCAGGGCATCCGTATTTGCAACAGGGTTTTTCCGAGACCTGGGCTCCAGGATTCTCAACAAGGTTCTTCCCAGACCAGGGCTTCAGGATTCTCAACATGTTTCCTCCCAGATGTGGGCCTCTGGATTCTCAACAGTTCTCTTCCTAGACCTGGGCCTCAGGATTCTCAACAGGTCTTTTCACAGAACAGGGCCTCAGGATTCTCAACAGTTCTCTTCCCAGACCTGGGCCTTAGGATTCTCAACAGTTCTATTCAAAGACCAGGGCCTCAGGATTCTCAACAGGTTTCTTCCCAGAACTGGGCCTCAGGATTCTCAACAGGTCTCTTCCCAAACCTGGGCTTCAGGATTCTCAACAGGTCTATTCCCAGAACAGGGCCTCAGGATTCTCAAAAGTTCTCTTCCCAGACCCAGGCCTCAGGATCCTCAACAGGTTTCTTCCCAGACCTGGGCTTCAGGATTCTTAACAGGGTTCTTCCCAGACCTGAGTTCAGGATTCTCAACAGGTTTCTTCCCAAATCTGGGCTTCAGGATTCTCAACAGGATTCTTCCCAGACTTGGGATTCAGGATTCTCAACAGGTTTCTTCACAGACCTGGGCCTCAGGATTCTCAACAGTTCTCTTCCCAGACCTGGGCCTTAGGATTCTCAACAGTTCTATTCCAAGACCAGGGCCTCAGGATTCTCAACAGGTTTCTTCCGAGAACTGGGCCTCAGGATTCTCAACAGGTCTCTTCCCAAACCTGGGATTCAGGATTCTCAACAGGTCTATTCCCAGAACAGGGCCTCAGGATTCTCAAAAGTTCTCTTCCCAGACCCAGGCCTCAGGATCCTCAACAGGTTTCTTCCCAGACCTGGACTTCAGGATTCTTAACAGGGTTCTTCCCAGACCTGAGTTCAGGATTCTCAACAGGTTTCTTCCCAAATCTGGGCTTCAGGATTCTCAACAGGATTCTTCCCAGACTTGGGATTCATGATTCTCAACAGGTTTCTTCACAGACCTGGACCTCAGGATTCTCAACAGGTTTCTTCCCAGACTTGGGCCTCAGGATTCTCAACAGGTCTCTTCCCAGACCTGGGCCTCAGGATTCTCAACAGGTCTCTTCTCAGACCTGGGCCTCAGGATTCCCAACAGGTCTCTTCCCAGTCCTGGGCCTCAGGATTCTCAACAGTTCTATTCAAAGACCAGGGCCTCAGGATTCTCAACAGGTTTCTTCCCAGAACTGGGCCTCAGGATTCTCAACAGGTCTCTTCCCAAACCTGGGCTTCAGGATTCTCAACAGGTCTATTCCCAGAACAGGGCCTCAGGATTCTCAAAAGTTCTCTTCCCAGACCCAGGCCTCAGGATCCTCAACAGGTTTCTTCCCAGACCTGGGCTTCAGGATTCTTAACAGGGTTCTTCCCAGACCTGAGTTCAGGATTCTCAACAGGTTTCTTCCCAAATCTGGGCTTCAGGATTCTCAACAGGATTCTTCCCAGACTTGGGATTCAGGATTCTCAACAGGTTTCTTCACAGACCTGGGCCTCAGGATTCTCAACAGTTCTCTTCCCAGACCTGGGCCTTAGGATTCTCAACAGTTCTATTCCAAGACCAGGGCCTCAGGATTCTCAACAGGTTTCTTCCGAGAACTGGGCCTCAGGATTCTCAACAGGTCTCTTCCCAAACCTGGGATTCAGGATTCTCAACAGGTCTATTCCCAGAACAGGGCCTCAGGATTCTCAAAAGTTCTCTTCCCAGACCCAGGCCTCAGGATCCTCAACAGGTTTCTTCCCAGACCTGGACTTCAGGATTCTTAACAGGGTTCTTCCCAGACCTGAGTTCAGGATTCTCAACAGGTTTCTTCCCAAATCTGGGCTTCAGGATTCTCAACAGGATTCTTCCCAGACTTGGGATTCATGATTCTCAACAGGTTTCTTCACAGACCTGGACCTCAGGATTCTCAACAGGTTTCTTCCCAGACTTGGGCCTCAGGATTCTCAACAGGTCTCTTCCCAGACCTGGGCCTCAGGATTCTCAACAGGTCTCTTCTCAGACCTGGGCCTCAGGATTCCCAACAGGTCTCTTCCCAGTCCTGGGCCTCAGGATTCCCACCAGGTCTCTTCCCAGACCTGGGCTTCAGGATTCCCAACAGGTCTCTTCCCAGACCTCGGCCTCAGGATTCTCAACAGGTCTCTTCCCAGACCTGGGCCTCAGGATTCCCAACAGGTCTCTCACCAGACCTGAGAATCAGGATTCTCAAAAGCTCTATTCCCAGACCAGGGCACCCGGATTTGCAACAGGGTTCTTCCAAGACCTGGGCTTCAGGGTTCTCAACAGGGTTCTTCCCAGACTAGGGCTTCAGGATTCTCAACAGGTCTCTTCCCTGAACTGGGCTTCAGGATTCTCAACAGGTCTATTCCCTGACCTGGGCCTCAGGATTCCCAACAGGTCTCTTCCCAGACCTCGGCCTTAGGATTCTCAACAGGTCTCTTCCCAGTCCTGGGCCTCAGGATTCCCAACAGGTCTCTTCCCAGACATGGGCTTCAGGTTCCCCAACAGGTCTCTTCCCAGACCTCGGCATCAGGATTCTCAACAGGTCTCTCACCAGACCTCAGAATCAGGATTCTCAACAGCTCTATTCCCAGACCAGGGCATCCGGATTTGCAAGAGGGTTCTTCCAAGACCTGGGCTTCAGGGTTCTCAACAGGGTTCTTCCCAGACCAGGGCTTCAGGATTCTCAACAGGTCTCTTCCCAGAACTGGGCTTCAGGATTCTCAACAGGTCTATTCCCTGACCAAGTCCTTAGGATTCTCAACAGGTTCCTTCTCAGACCTGGGCTTCAGGATTCTCAACAGGGTTCTTCCCAGACCTCGGCTTTAGGATTCTCAACAGCTCTATTCCCAGACCAGGGCATCCGGATTTGCAACAGGGTTTTTCCGAGACCTGGGCTCCAGGATTCCCAACAAGGTTCTTCCCAGACCAGGGCTTCAGGATTCTCAACATGTTTCCTCCCAGATCTGGGCCTCTGGATTCTTAACAATTCTCTTCCAAGACCTGGGCCTCAGGATTCTCAACAGGTTTTTTCACAGAACAGGGCCTCAGGATTCTCAACAGTTCTCGTTCCAGACATGGGCTTCAGGATTCTCAACAGGTCTATTCCAAGACCAGGGCCTCAGGATTCTCAACAGGTCTCTTCCCAAACCTGGGCTTCAGGATTCTCAACAGGTCTCTTCCCTGAACTGGGCTTCAGGATTCTCAATAGGTCTCTTCCCTGAACTGGGCTTCAGGATTCTCACCAGGTCTCTTCCCAGACCTGGGCCTCAGGATTCCCAACAGGTCTCTCACCATACCTGAGAATCAGGATTCCCAACAGGTCTCTCACCAGACCTGAGAATCAGGATTCTCAACAGCTCTATTCCCAGACCTGGGCATCCGGATTTGCAACAGGGTTCTTCCAAGACCTGGACTCCAGGATTCTCAACAGGGTTCTTCCCAGACCAGGGCTTCAGGATTCTCAACAGGTCTCTTCCCAGAACTGGGCTTCAGGATTCTCAACAGGTCTATTCCCTGACCAGGTCCTTAGGATTCTCAACAGGTTCCTTCTCAGACCTGGGCTTCAGGATTCTCAACAGGGTTCTTCCCAGACCTCGGCTTTAGGATTCTCAACAGGTCTATTCCCAGACCAGGGTTTCAAGATTCTCAACAGGTCTCTTCCCAGACCTGGGCCTCAGGATTCTCAACAGATCTCTTCCCAGACCTGGGCCTCAGGATTCCCAACAGGTCTCTTCCCAGACCTGTGCTTCAGGATTCTCAACAGCTCTATTCCCAGACCAGGGCATCCGGATTTGCAACAGGGTTTATCCGAGACCTGGGCTCCAGGATTCTCAACAAGGTTCTTCCCAGACCAGGGCTTCAGGATTCTCAACATGTTTCCTCCCAGATCTGGGCCTCTGGATTCTCAACAGTTCTCTTCCTAGACCTGGGCCTCAGGATTCTCAACAGGTCTTTTCACAGAACAGGGCCTCAGGATTCTCAACAGGTCTCTTCCCAGACCTGGGCCTTAGGATTCTCAACAGGTCTATTCCAAGACCAGGGCCTCAGGATTCTCAACAGGTCTCTTCCCAAACCTGGGCTTCAGGATTCTCAACAGGTCTATTCCCAGAACAGGGCCTCAGGATTCTCAAAAGTTCTCTTCCCAGACCCAGGCCTCAGGATCCTCAACAGGTTTCTTCCCAGACCTGGGCTTCAGGATTCTTAACAGGGTTCTTCCCAGACCTGAGTTCAGGATTCTCAACAGGTTTCTTCCCAAATCTGGGCTTCAGGATTCTCAACAGGATTCTTCCCAGACTTGGGATTCAGGATTCTCAACAGGTTTCTTCACAGACCTGGACCTCAGGATTCTCAACAGGTTTCTTCCCAGACTTGGGCCTCGGGATTCTCAACAGGTCTCTTCCCAGGCCTGGGCCTCAGGATTCTCAACAGGTCTCTTCCCAGACCTGGGCCTCGGGATTCCCAACAGGTCTCTTCCCAGTCCTGGGCCTCAGGATTTGTCACGCCCCTTCGGAGACGCTGGGCTTTGTGGCATCGATGGACCATAGGACGGCGGGTGTCAGCCATTTCTACTACCAAGATGGCCGCCGTAACTGGAGTTGCGAGTCTAGCCTCAGCACACCTTGATTTCCCGGAAGTACTGCCTCCCTATCCGAGGGTGGGTATATCAGTCCCGGAGATCAACACGGCGTTGCGTTGCTACTCCTCATTAACAACGCTACGTAAGTTCGTTCCTAGGTCTTAGAATTTGACTTGCGAAATACTGTCTTCAGCTTCTAAAAACTTCCTGTTTTCAAATTCTAGTGTCTCTCCAACTACCTCTTTGTTTTCCGAGTTCGCGGTCTCCTCCTCTTCATCAACCAAGTTTGCCATCCGGTCCCATTCCGGACCGTGGTAAGCCTCATCCCAATCCCGTATAACCAATTATCTCAAATCCCGCTTTTTCTAACATTCACAACTTACTATTATCCTCTTCTTCGCTTAGTAACAGGCACATCACGCACCGGCATTTCGAACACACTGGCAAGACTCTGCACCATCAAAACAGATTTTAGCTCCGCCTCGATTGCTTCTCCGAGGTTTTCTGAAGATTCTGACTACCACCATCTTCCCCCTATTGTTCCGGTTTAAGGGTAATCCACATTCCTCTTACCTTACATTCTATCCCTCAGTTTCACTCTGATACTTACCAGTCTCTTTCTTCTTCTCAAAGACGAACGCCCTCCTGACTTCGCCGAAATCCCCGACTGCAACGGAGGACAACACACCGCTACCTTCGGAACAGGGTTTTCTTCCCCAGAGGGTTTCCCTGGGACTTCTTCTTCTACCTGATTTATCCGGGAGGGGGAAGAGGTACTTGGGAGGCTTTCATTATCTTCTCTCCATTGGGAACAAGAAGAGCTTTCCACTACCGAAAGGGGGTCTGTCAGAGGAAGAGGTAACGGTGAGTCCTTGGGATAACATGCCAATTGATTGATTGGATATGCATATAACTTGTCTCATTTATTAATATATGACAGTTAGCAACGCCTGAAAATATAAAGTGTATCTGATCAGGTTGTCTCAGGGATTCAGGGTTACTAAGAAACATGGACGCCTCACAACAACAGCAATTAGTAACTGCAGTACAGGCTCTGACAGATGAAGTGCATTCTTTAAAACAAGAGAATGCTTACCTCCGACAACAGGCAGGCAGAGTCCCTAGCTGGTCCGAAGTGCCTCCTGGTCCTATCCCAGGAGGTTTATACGATGGTAATCCTCATAAACTCAAGACTTTTATCGAGGCTTGTACCGTTCAGTTCTCTTTCAAGACAGCCTTTTTTCAAAGCGACCGTGATAAGGTAGGACACATGATTGCAAACTTGACAGGGTCCGCGTTAGCATGGGCCACGCCTCTTGTTACTACCAATAATGTCTTATTAGATTCTTATCCCGCCTTTTTGAATAGTCTTCGAGCCATGTTCAGCCGTCAGGAAATCACGATTTCAGCCCAAGAGCAGTTATTAGATTACAAACAAGGATCTCAAGATCTATTGTCTTATATCACCAATTTCAAGCAGTTAGCAGCTGGTACGTCATGGGCGGACGATGCTCTAATCACAATATTCCGCAGAGGATTAAACGAAGAGCTAAAGGATGAGATCTCCCGAGTACCCAGACCTCCGAATTTGGCAGAGATGATCACCATGGTTATGCAGATGGATTACCGACTGCAAGAAAGAGTGAAGGAACGTCGTCGTGGCCGCTCCATGAGACCACCTATGACATACCCTCCTAGTTTAGGAAGATCACAAACAGATGAACCTATGCAGATAGGGACTACCAGAGGTCGCCTTACTCCAGAGGAGCGTCATAGACGTCGAGTCAAGGGCCTGTGTATGTATTGTGGTTCCAAAGAACACGCAATTCGTGATTGTCCTCTCATCCCAGCAAAAAGTCAGGGAAACGCCATCTCCCAACCGCCAGGGGAACCGCGGCTAGGGAGTCAGTAAACGGTTCCTCATCTTATCTGATACCTTCCCAAGTTACGGAGATCCCCGATCTTACTATGTTGGCCTTACATGTCCAGATCAAATGGGGAGATACAGACCCCATTCCGGTCACGGCCTTAATAGATTGTGGGGCCGCAGGGAACTTTGTTGATACCCTCTGGAAGACCGCTCATAATATACCATGTTCAGTCAAGACCTTGGCAATCCCAGTTGAGTCCGTGGATGGTAGTCCGTTAACATCAGGTCCCATAAAGGAACAAACTATACCTTTGCGGATGAATATCTCCTCCCATCAAGAATCCATTATCTTTGATGTAATCCGTACAGCCCACTATCCAGTTATTCTAGGACTACCCTGGCTTCGTGCTCATAATCCATACATCAATTGGAAGGCGGGCACGGTTTTTTTGGGATCTGAACATTGTTTGACGCACTGTCTTTCGGACGGTGCGGTTGGGTTTCGTCCCACTATCTCCATGTTGGAAAATCCGGGTTCCATCTCTGTATTGAACCATATCCAGGAATTGCCCATTGAATACAGACAGTGTCAGACAGTGTTCTCCGAATCTCAATATGCTGAACTACCCCCACATCGGAGAGATGACTGCGCCCTGGAACTAGTTCCAGATGCACCGATTCCTTTCGGTCGCATGTATGTCCTATCTGGACGGGAACGTGAGGTCCTTAAAGAATATCTTCAAAAGAATCTTTGCAATGGACTTATTCAAGAATCCACCTCACCAGCTGGGGCTTCTTTGTTCTTCATCCCAAAGAAAGACTCTACGGAACTCAGACCGTGTATAGATTACCGAGGCTTAAATAAGATCACCATCCCGGATCGCTATCCTATGCCTCTCATCCCAGATATACTAGAAGCCGTTAAAGGAGCTACCATTTTTACAAAACTGGACCTCCGCGGGGCTTATCATCTCATTCGTATACGAGCTGGCGATGAATGGAAGACAGCTTTCCGTACTCCTTTGGGACACTATGAATATAAAGTAATGCCTTTCGGCCTATCCAACGCCCCCGCAGTCTTCCAACGCTTTATGGACCACCTCTTTTCAGACATTCTTCTTCACACAGTTATTGTCTATTTAGATGATATTCTGGTCTTTTCTTCATCACCATCAGAACACTGTCAGCACGTGAAAGAAGTATTACGGAGACTATTCAACAACCACCTTTATTGCAAACTAGAGAAATGTGAGTTTCACAGAAACCAGGTTGCCTACCTAGGGTACATAATCTCTGCAAATGGGGTATCCATGGACCCTAAAAAAGTATCAGCTATTACAGATTGGCCTATACCATTCTGCATTAAGGATCTGCAGAGATTTCTGGGGTTTTCCAATTTCTACAGACGTTTCATCCCACACTATTCGCAAGAGATACTTCCGCTGACGACACTTCTTAAAAAGAATGTAAAATTCCTTTGGTCCGGGGAGGCACAAATTGCCTTTGAGAACCTGAAGAAACATTTTCTCACAGGACCCATACTGATTACTCCAGATCAAACCAAGAAGTTCATTGTGGAATCGGATGCGTCTCATCAGGCCCTTGGGGCCGTTCTGCTTCAAGAAAATGATCAAGGAATAGAATGTCCTATAGCCTATCTTTCTAAAACACTGTCTCCCTCTGAAATCAACTATTCAGTGCTAGAAAAGGAACTATTAGCTATAAAAAAGGCATTCGAAGAGTGGAGACATCTTCTCCTGGGGGCAAGACACACAGTTGAGGTCAGAACTGATCACAGTAATTTACGCGTCCTACAGTATGCTCAGACCCGAAATAGCAGGCAGGCACGTTGGGCACACTTCTTTTCACCGTATGAGATTGTTTTCACCTTCATTCCCGGGAGAGTCAATCTCAAGGCTGATGCATTGTCCAGAAAGGATTATACCTCTTCTACGCCTTTTCGATCGGAACCTCTGTTTCCCAGAGCCACATTCGTGCAGGTAGTTACCACGTTTTTACAGAACGTGGCTAACTCCACTTTGCAATTTACTCAGTTGAATCCACAGTTTCTGGCGACCTGGAAACTCAACATGGTCCAAGGATGTGCTTATAAGGACAAGAAGCTCTTCCTCCCTTCGAGTGAACTACAAAAGACAGTTCTAAATCTCTGTCACGACTCATCCCTAGCGGGTCACCGAGGTGTGGCTAATACTAAAGAGTTGATCCAACGTAACTTCTGGTGGCCGGAAATGACTCAAGACATCATAGACTACGTGTCCGCTTGTGCTATCTGTTTGCAGTCAAAATGCCCTCGAAACGCCCCTTCAGGACTCCTCTCAGTAATGCCGATCCCGGACCGTCCTTGACAAATGATTTCCACTGATTTCATAGTTGATTTGCCACCATCAGACGGTTGTACAGTAATCATGGTCACAATCGATTACTTCACAAAATTGGCACATTTCGTTCCACTTCCGCGGATTCCCACCGCAGTTCAGATGGCAAGAGTTTTTCTTTCACAGATTTTTTCCCTTCACGGATTACCTGAGACCATTGTTTCTGATCGAGGTTCACAATATACATCTCGCTATTGGCAGCAAGTCTGCAAGAGTTTGCATATCTCCCGGGCATTGAGTTCAGGTTTCCATCCGCAGACAAATGGTCAGACGGAACGCCTAAATCAGACCCTTGAGGGATATTTGCGTTGTTACATCTCCTCCTCACAAGATAACTGGTGTTCCTTGTTGCCTTTGGCTGAATTCGCGTATAATAACTCTCGACATTCAGCCTTGGGATTCAGCCCTTTTTTTTGCTCCTACGGATACCATCCTCAGTGTTTTCCCAGCGGTCCGGTCTCCACTTCTAAATTTCCCGATGTGAATCTTCTCATTGATGCCATCCAGATGGGACATCGAACAGCCAAGACCTCTCTTCGGGAGGCCCAGATCCGGGTCAAACGCTCTGCTGACAGACATCGCACTCCAGCTCCGCGGTTGGTAGCAGGAGACTTGGTTTGGTTGGCATCTCGATTTCTGCCTCGTCATCTGGTACCATCCAAATTGTCCCCGAAATATTTCGGCCCTTTTTGCGTTTTGAAGCGTATAGGGTCATCAGCTTTCAAGCTCAATCTCCCTTCATCCTGGTCCAGGATTCATCCTGTTTTTCATGTCTCGCAGTTGAAGAAAGACGTGGCGGATCGTTTCTCCCGTGCACGGAAAGGATTACCCTCTCCTGTCATCACCCCGACAGGTCCCGAGTATGAAGTGGCGGGAATTTGCGATTCACGCATTTTCCGGGGTCGTCTACAGTTCTTGATTGACTGGAAGGGTTATTCTCCGGCAGATCTCTCTTGGGAACCGGCATCGGCGGTTCATGCTCCTACTTTGGTCCGCCGGTTCTTTTTGTCCCATCCGTCCAAACCGGGAGGCCCGGGGCATTTGAGGGGGCATACTGTCACGCCCCTTCGGAGACGCTGGGCTTTGTGGCATCGATGGACCATAGGACGGCGGGTGTCAGCCATTTCTACTACCAAGATGGCCGCCGTAACTGGAGTTGCGAGTCTAGCCTCAGCACACCTTGATTTCCCGGAAGTACTGCCTCCCTACCCGAGGGTGGGTATATCAGTCCCGGAGATCAACACGGCGTTGCGTTGCTACTCCTCATTAACAACGCTACGTAAGTTCGTTCCTAGGTCTTAGAATTTGACTTGCGAAATACTGTCTTCAGCTTCTAAAAACTTCCTGTTTTCAAATTCTAGTGTCTCTCCAACTACCTCTTTGTTTTCCGAGTTCGCGGTCTCCTCCTCTTCATCAACCAAGTTTGCCATCCGGTCCCATTCCGGACCGTGGTAAGCCTCATCCCAATCCCGTATAACCAATTATCTCAAATCCCGCTTTTTCTAACATTCACAACTTACTATTATCCTCTTCTTCGCTTAGTAACAGGCACATCACGCACCGGCATTTCGAACACACTGGCAAGACTCTGCACCATCAAAACAGATTTTAGCTCCGCCTCGATTGCTTCTCAGAGGTTTTCTGAAGATTCTGACTACCACCATCTTCCCCCTATTGTTCCAGTTTAAGGGTAATCCACATTCCTCTTACCTTACATTCTATCCCTCAGTTTCACTCTGATACTTACCAGTCTCTTTCTTCTTCTCAAAGACGAACGCCCTCCTGACTTCGCCGAAATCCCCGACTGCAACGGAGGACAACACACCGCTACCTTCGGAACAGGGTTTTCTTCCCCAGAGGGTTTCCCTGGGACTTCTTCTTCTACCTGGTTTATCCGGGAGGGGGAAGAGGTACTTGGGAGGCTTTCATTATCTTCTCTCCATTGGGAACAAGAAGAGCTTTCCACTACCGAAAGGGGGTCTGTCAGAGGAAGAGGTAACGGTGAGTCCTTGGGATAACCTGCCAATTGATTGATTGGATATGCATATAACTTGTCTCATTTATTAATATATGACAGGATTCCCACCAGGTCTCTTCCCAGACCTGGGCTTCAGGATTCCCAACAGGTCTCTTCCCAGACGTGGGCCTCAGGATTCTCAACAGGTCTCTTCCCAGACCTGGGCCTCAGGATTCCCAACAGGTCTCTTCCCAGTCCTGGGCCTCAGGATTCCCACCAGGTCTCTTCCCAGACCTGGGCTTCAGGATTCCCAACAGGTCTCTCACCAGACCTGAGAATCAGGATTCTCAACAGCTCTATTCCCAGACCAGGGCATCCTGATTTGCAACAGCGTTCTTCCAAGACCTGGGCTTCAGGGTTCTCAACAGGGTTCTTCCCAGACTAGGGCTTCAGGATTCTCAACAGGTCTCTTCCCTGAACTGGGCTTCAGGATTCTCAACAGGTCTCTTCCCAGTCCTGGGCCTCAGGATTCCCAACAAGTCTCTTCCCAGACATGGGATTCAGGTTCCCAAACAGGTCTCTTCCCAGACCTCGGCCTCAGGATTCTCAACAGGTCTCTCACCAGACAGGAGAATCAGGATTCTCAACAGCTCTATTCCCAGACCAGGGCATCCGGATTTGCAACAGGGTTCTTCCAAGACCTGGGCTTCAGGGTTCTCAACAGGGTTCTTCCCAGACCAGGACTTCAGGATTCTCAACAGGTCTCTTCCCAGAACTGGGCTTCAGGATTCTCAACAGGTCTATTCCCTGACCAGGTCCTTAGGATTCTCAACAGTTTCCTTCTCAGACCTGGGCTTCAGGATTCTCAACAGGATTTTTCCCAGACCTGGCTTCAGGATTCTCACCAGGGTTCTTCCCAGACCTCGGCTTTAGGATTCTTAACAGGTCTCTTCCCAGACCTGGGCCTCAGGATTCTCAACAGATCTCTTCCCAGACCTGGGCCTCAGGATTCCCAACAGGTCTCTTCCCAGACCTGTGCTTCAGGATTCTCAACAGCTCTATTCCCAGACCAGGGCATCCAGATTTGCAACAGGGTTTATCCGAGACCTGGGCTCCAGGATTCTCAACAAGGTTCTTCCCAGACCAGGGCTTCAGGATTCTCAACATGTTTCCTCCCAGATCTGGGCCTCTGGATTCTCAACAGTTCTCTTCCTAGACCTGGGCCTCAGGATTCTCAACAGGTCTTTTCACAGAACAGGGCCTCAGGATTCTCAACAGGTCTCTTCCCAGACCTGGGCCTTAGGATTCTCAACAGGTCTATTCCAAGACCAGGGCCTCAGGATTCTCAACAGGTCTCTTCCCAAACCTGGGCTTCAGGATTCTCAACAGGTCTATTCCCAGAACAGGGCCTCAGGATTCTCAAAAGTTCTCTTCCCAGACCCAGGCCTCAGGATCCTCAACAGGTTTCTTCCCAGACCTGGGCTTCAGGATTCTTAACAGGGTTCTTCCCAGACCTGAGTTCAGGATTCTCAACAGGTTTCTTCCCAAATCTGGGCTTCAGGATTCTCAACAGGATTCTTCCCAGACTTGGGATTCAGGATTCTCAACAGGTTTCTTCACAGACCTGGACCTCAGGATTCTCAACAGGTTTCTTCCCAGACTTGGGCCTCGGGATTCTCAACAGGTCTCTTCCCAGGCCTGGGCCTCAGGATTCTCAACAGGTCTCTTCCCAGACCTGGGCCTCGGGATTCCCAACAGGTCTCTTCCCAGTCCTGGGCCTCAGGATTCCCACCAGGTCTCTTCCCAGACCTGGGCTTCAGGATTCCCAACAGGTCTCTTCCCAGACCTGGGCCTCAGGATTCCCAACAGGTCTCTTCCCAGTCCTGGGCCTCAGGATTCCCACCAGGTCTCTTCCCAGACCTGGGCTTCAGGATTCCCAACAGGTCTCTCACCAGACCTGAGAATCAGGATTCTCAACAGCTCTATTCCCAGACCAGGGCATCCTGATTTGCAACAGCGTTCTTCCAAGACCTGGGCTTCAGGGTTCTCAACAGGGTTCTTCCCAGACTAGGGCTTCAGGATTCTCAACAGGTCTCTTCCCTGAACTGGGCTTCAGGATTCTCAACAGGTCTCTTCCCAGTCCTGGGCCTCAGGATTCCCAACAGGTCTCTTCCCAGACATGGGCTTCAGGTTCCCAAACAGGTCTCTTCCCAGACCTCGGCCTCAGGATTCTCAACAGGTCTCTCACCAGACCGGAGAATCAGGATTCTCAACAGCTCTATTCCCAGACCAGGGCATCCGGATTTGCAACAGGGTTCTTCCAAGACCTGGGCTTCAGGGTTCTCAACAGGGTGCTTCCCAGACCAGGACTTCAGGATTCTCAACAGGTCTCTTCCCAGAACTGGGCTTCAAAATTCTCAACAGGTCTATTCCCTGACCAGGTCCTTAGGATTCTCAACAGGTTCCTTCTCAGACCTGGGCTTCAGGATTCTCAACAGGGTTCTTCCCAGACCTCGGCTTTAGGATTCTGAACAGGTCTATTCCCAGACCAGGGTTTCGGGATTCTCAACAGGTCTCTTCCCAGACCGGGGCCTCAGGATTCTCAACAGGTCTCTTCCCAGACCTGGGCCTCAGGATTCCCAACAGGTCTCTTCCCAGACCTGTGCTTCAGGATTCTCAACAGCTCTATTCCCAGACCAGGGCATCCGGATTTGCAACAGGGTTTTTCCGAGACCTGGGCTCCAGGATTCTCAACAAGGTTCTTCCCAGACCAGGGCTTCAGGATTCTCAACATGTTTCCTCCCAGATCTGGGCCTCTGGATTCTCAACAGTTCTCTTCCTAGACCTGGGCCTCAGGATTCTCAACAGGTCTTTTCACAGAACAGGGCCTCATGATTCTCAACAGTTCTCTTCCCAGACCTGGGCCTTAGGATTCTCAACAGGTCTATTCCAAGACCAGGGCCTCAGGATTCTCAACAGATTTCTTCCCAGAACTGGGCCTCCGGATTCTCAACAGGTCTCTTCCCAAACCTGGGCTTCAGGATTCTCAACAGGTCTATTCCCAGAACAGGGCCTCAGGATTCTCAAAAGTTCTCTTCCCAGACCCAGGCCTCAGGATCCTCAACAGGTTTCTTCCCAGACCTGGGCTTCAGGATTCTTAACAGGGTTCTTCCCAGACCTGAGTTCAGGATTCTCAACAGGTTTCTTCCCAAATCTGGGCTTCAGGATTCTCAACAGGATTCTTCCCAGACTTGGGATTCAGGATTCTCAACAGGTTTCTTCACAGACCTGGACCTCAGGATTCTCAACAGGTTTCTTCCCAGACTTGGGCCTCAGGATTCTCAACAGGTCTCTTCCCAGACCTGGGCCTCAGGATTCTCAACAGGTCTCTTCCCAGTCCTGGGCCTCAGGATTCCCAACAGGTCTCTTCCCAGTCCTGGGCCTCAGGATTCCCACCAGGTCTCTTCCCAGACCTGGGCTTCAGGTTTCCCAACAGGTCTCTTCCCAGACCTCGGCCTCAGGATTCTCAACAGGTCTCTTCCCAGACCTGAGCCTCAGGATTCCCAACAAGTCTCTCACCAGACCTGAGAATCAGGATTCTCAACAGCTCTATTCCCAGACCAGGGCATCCGGATTTGCAACAGGGTTTTTCCGAGACCTGGGCTCCAGGATTCCCAACAAGGTTCTTCCCAGACCAGGGCTTCAGGATTCTCAACATGTTTCCTCCCAGATCTGGGCCTCTGGATTCTTAACAATTCTCTTCCAAGACCTGGGCCTCAGGATTCTCAACAGGTTTTTTCACAGAACAGGGCCTCAGGATTCTCAACAGTTCTCGTTCCAGACATGGGCTTCAGGATTCTCAACAGGTCTATTCCAAGACCAGGGCCTCAGGATTCTCAACAGGTCTCTTCCCAAACCTGGGCTTCAGGATTCTCAACAGGTCTCTTCCCTGAACTGGGCTTCAGGATTCTCAATAGGTCTCTTCCCTGAACTGGGCTTCAGGATTCTCACCAGGTCTCTTCCCAGACCTGGGCCTCGGGATTCCCAACAGGTCTCTCACCATACCTGAGAATCAGGATTCCCAACAGGTCTCTCACCAGACCTGAGAATCAGGATTCTCAACAGCTCTATTCCCAGACCTGGGCATCCGGATTTGCAACAGGGTTCTTCCAAGACCTGGACTCCAGGATTCTCAACAGGGTTCTTCCCAGACCAGGGCTTCAGGATTCTCAACATGTCTCTTCCCAGAACTGGGCTTCAGGATTCTCAACAGGTCTATTCCCTGACCAGGTCCTTAGGATTCTCAACAGGTTCCTTCTCAGACCTGGGCTTCAGGATTCTCAACAGGGTTCTTCCCAGACCTCGGCTTTAGGATTCTCAACAGGTCTCTTCCCAGACCTGGGCCTCAGGATTCTCAACAGATCTCTTCCCAGACCTGGGCCTCAGGATTCCCAACAGGTCTCTTCCCAGACCTGTGCTTCAGGATTCTCAACAGCTCTATTCCCAGACCAGGGCATCCGGATTTGCAACAGGGTTTATCCGAGACCTGGGCTCCAGGATTCTCAACAATGTTCTTCCCAGACCAGGGCTTCAGGATTCTCAACATGTTTCCTCCCAGATCTGGGCCTCTGGATTCTCAACAGTTCTCTTCCTAGACCTGGGCCTCAGGATTCTCAACAGGTCTTTTCACAGAACAGGGCCTCAGGATTCTCAACAGGTCTATTCCCAGAACAGGGCCTCAGGATTCTCAAAAGTTCTCTTCCCAGACCCAGGCCTCAGGATCCTCAACAGGTTTCTTCCCAGACCTGGGCTTCAGGATTCTTAACAGGGTTCTTCCCAAATCTGGGCTTCAGGATTCTCAACAGGATTCTTCCCAGACTTGGGATTCAGGATTCTCAACAGGTTTCTTCACAGACCTGGACCTCAGGATTCTCAACAGGTTTCTTCCCAGACTTGGGCCTCGGGATTCTCAACGGGTCTCTTCCCAGGCCTGGGCCTCAGGATTCTCAACAGGTCTCTTCCCAGACCTGGGCCTCGGGATTCCCAACAGGTCTCTTCCCAGTCCTGGGCCTCAGGATTCCCACCAGGTCTCTTCCCAGACCTGGGCTTCAGGATTCCCAACAGGTCTCTTCCCAGACGTGGGCCTCAGGATTCTCAACAGGTCTCTTCCCAGACCTGGGCCTCAGGATTCCCAACAGGTCTCTTCCCAGTCCTGGGCCTCAGGATTCCCACCAGGTCTCTTCCCAGACCTGGGCTTCAGGATTCCCAACAGGTCTCTCACCAGACCTGAGAATCAGGATTCTCAACAGCTCTATTCCCAGACCAGGGCATCCTGATTTGCAACAGCGTTCTTCCAAGACCTGGGCTTCAGGGTTCTCAACAGGGTTCTTCCCAGACTAGGGCTTCAGGATTCTCAACAGGTCTCTTCCCTGAACTGGGCTTCAGGATTCTCAACAGGTCTCTTCCCAGTCCTGGGCCTCAGGATTCCCAACAGGTCTCTTCCCAGACATGGGCTTCAGGTTCCCAAACAGGTCTCTTCCCAGACCTCGGCCTCAGGATTCTCAACAGGTCTCTCACCAGACAGGAGAATCAGGATTCTCAACAGCTCTATTCCCAGACCAGGGCATCCGTATTTGCAACAGGGTTCTTCCAAGACCTGGGCTTCAGGGTTCTCAACAGGGTTCTTCCCAGACCAGGACTTCAGGATTCTCAACAGGTCTCTTCCCAGAACTGGGCTTCAGGATTCACAACAGGTCTATTCCCTGACCAGGTCCTTAGGATTCTCAACAGGTTCCTTCTCAGACCTGGGCTTCAGGATTCTCAACAGGATTTTTCCCAGACCTGGCTTCAGGATTCTCACCAGGGTTCTTCCCAGACCTCGGCTTTAGGATTCTTAACAGGTCTCTTCCCAGACCTGGGCCTCAGGATTCTCAACAGATCTCTTCCCAGACCTGGGCCTCAGGATTCCCAACAGGTCTCTTCCCAGACCTGTGCTTCAGGATTCTCAACAGCTCTATTCCCAGACCAGGGCATCCGGATTTGCAACAGGGTTTATCCGAGACCTGGGCTCCAGGATTCTCAACAAGGTTCTTCCCAGACCGGGGCTTCAG
This sequence comes from Ambystoma mexicanum, assembly GCF_040938575.1. NCBI lineage: Eukaryota > Metazoa > Chordata > Amphibia > Caudata > Ambystomatidae > Ambystoma > Ambystoma mexicanum. Next base: position 1,524,040,255 of record NC_090922.1, on the reverse strand, counting down.
GATTCTCAACATGTTTCCTCCCAGATCTGGGCCTCTGGATTCTCAACAGTTCTCTTCCTTGACCTGGGCCTCAGGATTCTCAACAGGTCTTTTCACAGAACAGGGCCTCAGGATTCTCAACAGGTCTCTTCCCAGACCTGGGCCTTAGGATTCTCAACAGGTCTATTCCAAGACCAGGGCCTCAGGATTCTCAACAGGTCTCTTCCCAAACCTGGGCTTCAGGATTCTCAACAGGTCTATTCCCAGAACAGGGCCTCAGGATTCTCAAAAGTTCTCTTCCCAGACCCAGGCCTCAGGATCCTCAACAGGTTTCTTCCCAGACCTGGGCTTCAGGATTCTTAACAGGGTTCTTCCCAGACCTGAGTTCAGGATTCTCAACAGGTTTCTTCCCAAATCTGGGCTTCAGGATTCTCAACAGGATTCTTCCCAGACTTGGGATTCAGGATTCTCAACAGGTTTCTTCACAGACCTGGACCTCAGGATTCTCAACAGGTTTCTTCCCAGACTTGGGCCTCGGGATTCTCAACAGGTCTCTTCCCAGGCCTGGGCCTCAGGATTCTCAACAGGTCTCTTCCCAGACCTGGGCCTCGGGATTCCCAACAGGTCTCTTCCCAGTCCTGGGCCTCAGGATTCCCACCAGGTCTCTTCCCAGACCTGGGCTTCAGGATTCCCAACAGGTCTCTTCCCAGACCTGGGCCTCAGGATTCTCAACAGGTCTCTTCCCAGACCTGGGCCTCAGGATTCCCAACAGGTCTCTTCCCAGTCCTGGGCCTCAGGATTCCCACCAGGTCTCTTCCCAGACCTGGGCTTCAGGATTCCCAACAGGTCTCTCACCAGACCTGAGAATCAGGATTCTCAACAGCTCTATTCCCAGACCAGGGCATCCTGATTTGCAACAGCGTTCTTCCAAGACCTGGGCTTCAGGGTTCTCAACAGGGTTCTTCCCAGACTAGGGCTTCAGGATTCTCAACAGGTCTCTTCCCTGAACTGGGCTTCAGGATTCTCAACAGGTCTCTTCCCAGTCCTGGGCCTCAGGATTCCCAACAGGTCTCTTCCCAGACATGGGCTTCAGGTTCCCAAACAGGTCTCTTCCCAGACCTCGGCCTCAGGATTCTCAACAGGTCTCTCACCAGACCGGAGAATCAGGATTCTCAACAGCTCTATTCCCAGACCAGGGCATCCGGATTTGCAACAGGGTTCTTCCAAGACCTGGGCTTCAGGGTTCTCAACAGGGTTCTTCCCAGACCAGGACTTCAGGATTCTCAACAGGTCTCTTCCCAGAACTGGGCTTCAGGATTCTCAACAGGTCTATTCCCTGACCAGGTCCTTAGGATTCTCAACAGGTTCCTTCTCAGACCTGGGCTTCAGGATTCTCAACAGGGTTCTTCCCAGACCTCGGCTTTAGGATTCTCAACAGGTCTATTCCCAGACCAGGGTTTCGGGATTCTCAACAGGTCTCTTCCCAGACCGGGGCCTCAGGATTCTCAACAGGTCTCTTCCCAGACCTGGGCCTCAGGATTCCCAACAGGTCTCTTCCCAGACCTGTGCTTCAGGATTCTCAACAGCTCTATTCCCAGACCAGGGCATCCGGATTTGCAACAGGGTTTTTCCGAGACCTGGGCTCCAGGATTCTCAACAAGGTTCTTCCCAGACCAGGGCTTCAGGATTCTCAACATGTTTCCTCCCAGATCTGGGCCTCTGGATTCTCAACAGTTCTCTTCCTAGACCTGGGCCTCAGGATTCTCAACAGGTCTTTTCACAGAACAGGGCCTCATGATTCAACAGTTCTCTTCCAAGACCAGGGCCTCAGGATTCTCAACAGATTTCTTCCCAGAACTGGGCCTCCGGATTCTCAACAGGTCTCTTCCCAAACCTGGGCTTCAGGATTCTCAACAGGTCTATTCCCAGAACAGGGCCTCAGGATTCTCAAAAGTTCTCTTCCCAGACCCAGGCCTCAGGATCCTCAACAGGTTTCTTCCCAGACCTGGGCTTCAGGATTCTTAACAGGGTTCTTCCCAGACCTGAGTTCAGGATTCTCAACAGGTTTCTTCCCAAATCTGGGCTTCAGGATTCTCAACAGGATTCTTCCCAGACTTGGGATTCAGGATTCTCAACAGGTTTCTTCACAGACCTGGACCTCAGGATTCTCAACAGGTTTCTTCCCAGACTTGGGCCTCAGGATTCTCAACAGGTCTCTTCCCAGACCTGGGCCTCAGGATTCTCAACAGGTCTCTTCCCAGTCCTGGGCCTCAGGATTCCCAACAGGTCTCTTCCCAGTCCTGGGCCTCAGGATTCCCACCAGGTCTCTTCCCAGACCTGGGCTTCAGGTTTCCCAACAGGTCTCTTCCCAGACCTCGGCCTCAGGATTCTCAACAGGTCTCTTCCCAGACCTGAGCCTCAGGATTCCCAACAAGTCTCTCACCAGACCTGAGAATCAGGATTCTCAACAGCTCTATTCCCAGACCAGGGCATCCGGATTTGCAACAGGGTTCTTCCAAGACCGGGGCTTCAGGGTTCTCAACAGGGTTCTTCCCAGACTAGGGCTTCAGGATTCTCAACAGGTCTCTTCCCTGAACTGGGCTTCAGGATTCTCAACAGGTCTATTCCCTGACCTGGGCCTCAGGATTCCCAACAGGTCTCTTCCCAGTCCTCGGCCTCAGGATTCTCAACAGGTCTCTTCCCAGTCCTGGGCCTCAGGATTCCCAACAGGTCTCTTCCCAGACATGGGCTTCAGGTTCCCCAACAGGTCTCTTCCCAGACCTCGGCCTCAGGATTCTCAACAGGTCTCTTCCCAGACCTGGGCCTCAGGATTCTCAACAGGTCTCTTCCCAGACCTGGGCATCCGGATTTGCAATAGGGTTCTTCCCAGACTAGGGCTTCAGGATTCTCAACAGGTCTCTTCCCAGAACTCGGCCTCAGGATTCCCAACAGGTCTCTCACCAGACCTGAGAATCAGGATTCTCAACAGCTCTATTCCCAGACCTGGGCATCCGGATTTGCAACAGGGTTCTTCCCAGACTAGGGCTTCAGGATTCTCAACAGGTCTCTTCCCAGAACTGGGCTTCAGGATTCTCAACAGGTCTATTCCCTGACCAGGTCCTTAGGATTCTCAACAGGTTTCTTCTCAGACCTGGGCTTCAGGATTCTCAACAGGGTTCTTCCCAGACCTCGGCTTTAGGATTCTCAACAGGTCTATTCCCAGACCAGGGCTTCACGATTCTCAACAGGTTTCCTCACAGATCTGGGCCTCAGGATCCTCAACCGGTTTCTTCCCAGACCAAGGATTCAAGATTCTCAACAGGTTTCTTCCCAGACCTGGACCTCAGGATTCTCAACAGGTTTCTTCCCAGACCTGGGCCTTAGGATTCTCAACAGGTCTCTTCCGAGACCTGGGCCTCAGGATTCCCAACAGGTCTCTTCCCACACCTCGGCTGTCAAGTAGTTCCCCCCTTCTCACCTGGGTCTGGAGTTTGCCGGTGTCTTCAATCGCTGCCTTCTTGCAAACGCTCCTGGTCTTGAACAGCGCTGCTCGAGTCTCGTCTGGTTCCAGGTTGCGTTTAGTTCCGGGAGCGCGTAGTCCAGGAATCCGGGAGTCTGGGAAAGGCTAGAAACGCTCGGAGCCAGGAAGGGGGAAAGGGACAGGAGCGGGTAGTAGCACTGGGACAAAGGAAACAATACCACGAGCTACGATCAGACGTCTGGGCTACTCTGCAATAGCATTGAGACGCGCGGAGCCGCGGAAGACTTGGTCTATAAATAGATCACGCCACGTTCAGCGCATGGAGTGAGCAAGCGCTTCAGCTCTGGACGGCCATGTTGGAAGTAGTACGGAATGTAAGCCCCGTTGAGACAAGGACCAGGAGGTCCAAAAGGGGCGTGATCTGAAGTTCATGACAGCATGCCTCCTCCGAAGGCCTTTTCCTCCAGGTTGGCCTGGGTGTATTAGGTGAAATCTTCTGAACAACCGAGGAGCCTTGATATTTGAAACAGTTTCCCAGGTCCTTTCCCTAGGAGGATATCCTTTCCACTCCACTAGGTATTGAAGATGGCCCCGCTTATACCTGGAGTCACAAATCCGGGACACCTCATATTCCAGTTGGTTGTCAACCAGTTTAGGAGGAGGTCTACTGGATTTACGAGAGGATTGGATATAGGTCTTCAATAGGGATGTGTGAAAAACGGGATGAATTCTTTTCCAGGAGTCAGGTAGCTTGATTCGATATGAGACAGGATTGATAATCTCCCTTATGGGAAATGGACCATAGTAGCGGGGAGCCAGCTTGTTTGGTCGCAAGTGTCGGGGGAGTAGTTTTGATGACAACCAAACTCGGTCACCGACCGTATAGGAAGGACCTAGGGCCTCATTACACGGACGGCGGTAAGGGTTAACGGTCACCGTTAATGGCAACGGTGACCGTTAACCCTTACCGCCGTACTACGAGGTCCCTTTGCGGGTTGGAGGATTTAACGCCTGCTTCTTGCAGGCGTTAAAATCCAACCCGCTAAGGGACCTCGGAGCTAATTACGGCACCGCAAAATTGCGGTGCCGTAATTAGCGCCTTCCCCAGTCCCATAGAGCCCTATGGGGCAGAAATGGGAATGGGGAAGGGCAATGGCGGAAAGGGGATTTACCGCCCCTCCAACCTTGGAATGGGGCTGTAAATCCCCTTTCCGGCAAGGCGGTGCCGGTATTTTACCGGCATGAGCCATGGCGCTAATAGCGCCATGGCTCACCGCCTACCGTGTAATGAGGCCCCTAGTCTTCTCTTGGAATCCGCATACCTTTTGGTCTGTAATCTGTCTTTCTCTAAGTGTTCTTTAGCCTCCCGGTGAATGTTGATAAGAGTTTCGATACAGGAGTCAACAGTAGGTACTGGTGTAGTGTAAGGAAGAACCGAGGGTAAGACCGATGGCTGGAACCCCTGGCTACAATAAAAGGGGCTGGTCTGCAGCGCTGAGTGTTCGGAGTTGTTGTAAGCGAATTCCACAACGGGTATCAGGAGACCAGTCATCCTGGACCTTGGTGGCGAAACATCAGAGGTATTGTTCCAGGGTCTGATTTGCACGTTCTGTGGATCCGTTGGTTTGGGGATGATATCCTGAAGAGAGGGCACTTTGGATTCCTAGTACCCAACAGAGGTGTTTCCAGAATTGTGAAATGTATTGGGGACCCCGGTCAGATATGATCTTGGAAGGAAGCCCATGTAGTCAGAATATGTGTTCCAGAAATATTCCAGCTAGCTCTGAAGAGGAGGGTAGTTTCATCAGTGGCATAAAATGGGCCATATGGGTAAACAAATCTATGGTGACCATGATGGTAGTATATCCTCGGGAAGGTGGTAACTCCACTATGAAGTCTGTAGCGATGATTTCCCATGGTTTAGAGGGTAGAGTGGGCTGAAGAAGAAGACCCGCCGGTCTTTTGTTATCATGTTTATTTTGGCCACAGGTTATACAAGCTTGGATGTATTGCTGTACATCGGACTTCATCTTAGGCCACCAGAACTGTCTCTGTGTAAGACGGAGGGTGTTGGTGATACCTCGGTGCCCGGAATGGAGTGTGTCATGACAAAGGTTTATTATTTTTTGCTGCAACTTCCGTGTAGGAATGAGTAGTGCATTGTCCTTGAATAAGTAGCCTTCCTTGGCTCTTAATTTCCAGTGATTTTGTGTTGAGATGTCCATCCATATTTCCGAGGATTGAGTTTGTGATCGGACTTCTTCCAGGAGATCAACTGCTTGGACTACGAAGATCGTGGGAGAGAACATTTTAGGAAATGCCTTATCTTCAGTGGTCACGTAGTCAGGACGACGAGACAAGGCATCAGCGATCAGGTTCTGTGATCTAGGGACATGGGTAATATGGAACTGATACTGGGCAAAAAAGTAGGCCCAACGTGCCGGATGACTGTTCCTGCACTCCAGAGACTGTAGAATCTGAAGGTTTCGATGATCAGTACGGACTTGGACAGGATATCTGGCTCCCAGAAGTAGGTGTCGCCATTCAGTGAAGGCTTGGCGAATAGCTAAGAGTTCCTTTTCCAGGACGGAGTAGTGTGCTTCACTAGGAGTTAAGGTTCTTGAAAGATAAGCAACGGGGTGTTCCAAATCGGCCTCCATCTTCTGCTTCAACACTGCTCCTATAGCGTAATTAGAGGCATCCGTTTCCACTAAAAAGGGTCGACTTGTATCGGGTTGAGCCAAAATGGGAGCTTGTGTGAACTCGGTCTTTAAACGCTGAAATGCAGTTTCTTGTAATGTTGACCAGACAAATGGAGTGTCCTTCTTTAGCAGAGCCACTATGGTTTGTACAATCTCGGAAAAGGGGGCTATGAACTTTCGGTAGAAATTGGAAGGAAGGATTGGATTTGTTTCACTACGTGGGAGAAGGCCAGGCGAGAATGGCCTTTACTTTTGAAGGGTCCATGCCAATGCCCTCTGGAATAAGGATAAATCCCAGATAGTGCACAGAGGTAACGTGAAACAAACATTTCTCAGGCTTGGCTAAGAGGTGATGTTCCCAGAGTCTTTGTAGAACTGCCTTAACATGTCCTTCATGCTTCAGAGGGTCTTTGGAAAAAATCAATATGTCGTCCAGATAGACAATGACGAAGAGAAACAACATATCAGAGAACACCCTATCCATAAAACGTTGGAATACTGCTGGGGCATTGGCTAGTCCAAAGGGCATGGCCAGGTACTCATAGTGGCCAAAGGGTGTTCTAAAGGCGGTCTTCCACTCGTCTCCTTCCCGGATACGGATCCAATGATAGGCACCCCTGAGATCCAATTTGGTGAATATTACGGCTCCTCTAACAGCTTCCAGGATATCCGAGATCAGGGGCAGTGGGTACCGATCCTTGAGGGTGCATTGATTTAAGCCTCTATAGTCGAGGCAAGGTATGAGTTCCTTGGTATCCTTCTTGGGAACGAAGAACAACGAAGCACCCGCTGGAGATTTCGAGGGTCTTATGGTGCCGTTTTCAAGATTAGCATCTAGGTACCCCGAAGGGCCTTTTTCTCGGGTTCGGAAAGAATGAACATTCTGCCGAAGGGAATTACAGCTGAGGGATCCATATCTATGGCACAGTCTTCGGGCCTGTGAGGGGGTGAGGCTTGGACTATGGCAGTAGAAAATACATCAGCATATCCCTGATAGGCCTCCGGAACTTGTATGATATTGGAAACCATGAGTGGTGTTTCTTGGTCTCTTGATGGTTCTTTAGAAGTTACCAAGGAGGGGTCCAGGATTAGGCAGTGGGACATACAGAACTCTGATCCCAGGAATAATGAACCTGCTGTCCAATTGATATACGGATTGTGCTTTTGTAACCAGGGCATTCCCAAAACCATGGGGTAATGGGCTGACTTAATGATGTCGAATGTAATCCGCTCTTGATGATGGTTTATGAAAAGTTGGATCTCTTTAGTCTGCAGGCTTATGGGCCCTAAAGAGAGGGGTCTTCTGTCAATTGTTTCCACCGGCTGCATGGTGTTTCGTGTCTCGTACGGAATATGATGACTAAGCACCCAGTCTTGATCAATGAAAATTCCCATAGCTCCGCAGTGCACCAATGCCAGAATGGGATAGGTCTTGTCTTTGGAGGGCGACAGGAAGGCCTGTAGTATCACCAAACTGTTTTGTCCAGGAGAGTTCAAGGATGGAATTGATGTGGAGCAAACATCTCTCTCCCGAATGTCTGCTCCATTTAAGATCGGGAGCTGGCGTTTCCCGAACGCCGAGGAGGTGCCAGAGGACATTCCCTGACCAAATGTTGGTCTGAAGCACAATACATACACAAACCCGTATGGATCCATCTCACTCTTTCTTGAGGTGATATGGGTCCACGAAAGGCTCCAATTTGCATGGGTTCAGGTTCTGGGGCTGGACTTGGGTTTGCGTCCGTTCTGGATGTACTCTCAAAAGAGGTCTTGGGTGGGTTTCCCTTGGATTTCTTCCTTTCAGCCTTCCTTTCCTGTATGCTGAAGTCGATTTGCAAGGCCAGGTCCATTAGTGCCTGGAATGAATTTGGTCTGGCCACCCTGGCCAGTTCATCCTTGATCTCATCGTTTAGGCCTCTGCTGAACAGGGTAAAACTAGCCTCAAAGGAACAGTCTGCTTCCTTAGCCAATTGTTTAAATCTGGTGATATAAGTGAGCATATCTTGGGAGCCCTGTTAAAAGTCCTGCAAGCGTTCTTGGGCAGTATAGACCTGCTCTGGACGGTCAAACATGCCTTTAAGGGCCTGTATGAACCCATCATAGTCGTCTAGGAGAGCATCGCCGGAGTTAACAAGGGGTGTTGCCAAGTTAAGGCGTTGCCGGAAAGGTGGGATATAATGAAACCCACTTTAGCCCTAGGAGTCGAGAAATAATAGGGCTTAAAGGTAAAGTGGAACAGGCATGAATCCAGGAATCCGCAAAGTGTTTTTGCTGAACCATCATACTTGTCAACAATACTGCCCAACAGGACGCCCTCCTTTGTAGCAGAATCCAGGGATAAGACGAATTGTTTGAGCGCAGCGTTTTCCGTCTTAAGGGTTTGAACCTCGGTTGATAATTCTTGCATGCGTCGCATTAAGTCCTGCACGGAGGCTTCCATCTCGTTTTTAGGTTCGATCAGGTGGCGTCTCAAACTGTCAAGGAGTTCCTGTTAGGCAGAAACCTGTGCAGTTACCTTAGGGACCACTGCAAAAGATTTAAGACTACAGGTGTTGGCAGTAAACCCACTTGGTAGCAGTCTGTACCACCCAGATTTACCTGGTAGCTGTGGCTGAGCAGTCAGACTTCCCTCAAGAAGAGTTAGGCAATATGCAAAGTATACACAATAGGCACTCAGATACAATAATACAATCAAACACTGACCAGAGCTTTGGTATCAAAGTATATAGTTATTTATTTAAAAACACACTGTTGAAAACACTCCAGCACTCTTATTGTAAAATATTCTAAACACAGTTACTATTATAATATATACACCCCTTTTTCCTGATCAGATGAGTCACTGTAAAACACCACTTATTTTCATACAGAGGCGAGCGCTTAACTAGATGGCACTCCAATAAGTTTGTGAGAAAGAGAGGGAAAAAGACAGAATATGGAAAGGTATACCACTCTAAGATTCAGGAACACTATTAGCAAGGCAGAAGAGCAAAAAGTCACTGGTGAGCCAAAGTCCAAAGGCTGGGCCCCCTCTTAGAGAGAGCAGAGCACGAATGCGCCCAAGATCACACAGTTACACTAGGCTTAGAAAGTCTTGCAGAGGGTTCAAAAAGAGTTTAGAGAGGCTTAGGAAAGTTTAGCCAGGGTGTCCCAGGCTAACCCAGGTTCGAAACCCGGGGTCTAAATCTACCCCGTACAGTCGGTTGCAAGGGAAGCCAGGCGGGACACGGTACCTTAAGTGGGAAGGATCCTCCAGCGTTAGCAGTTGTTCCTGGTAGTGGGTGCAAGTTGCGTCGTCGTCCAGGGGAAGAGAAGATCTCGACTTGGAGGAAAGATGAAGGTCGTTGCACTACCAGGGAAGAAACCAGCCGTGGAGTTTTCCGGTTAAAGGTGGTACCTTTGTTTCGCGGTCGTGGTAAAACGTTGTATCCCGGTTGCTGGGGTGCTTGGCACAGGCAAGGCGGCCACGAGGTACGTCAGGAAGGCGAAAAGACTGTGAAACTGGTTATCCCCACCAGCAAAGGAAGAAGACTCTCCGGCGGGAGATCTTCTCTGTCGTTGGGAAAAGTGGTGAGGCAGTCCAGCAGGGCTCCACCGGTGGTGGTGTCGTGGCAGGTCGGCTCAGCTTCTCCCTCGTTGGATTCCTAGGTCCTGTGGCGACTTCTGAAGTTCCAGTCCCCAAAGCCCTGCTTTTATGCAGCAAACCCCCATTCATCGTCTGGTTCCAGGTTGCGTTTAGTTCCGGGAGCGCGTAGTCCAGGAATCCGGGAGTCTGGGAAAGGCAAGAAATGCTCAGAGCCAGGAAGGGGGAAAGGGACAGGAGCGGGTAATAGCACTGGGACAAAGGAAACAATACCGCAAGCTACGATCACACGTCTGGGCTACTCTGCAATAGCATTGAGCCGCGCGGAGCCGCGGAAGGCGTGGTCTATAAATAGATCACGCCGCGTTCAGCGCATGGAGCGAGCAAGGGCTTCAGCTCTGGACGGCCATGTTGGAAGTAGTACGGAATGTAAGCCCCGTTGAGACAAAGACCAGGAGGTCCAAAAGGGGCATGATCTGAAGTTCATGACATCGGCCTCAGGATTCTCAACAGGTCGATTCCCAGACCTGGGCCTCAAGATTCCAACAGGTCTCTTGCCAGACCCAACAGGTCTCTTCACATACCTGGGCCTCATGATTCTCAACAGGTCTCTTCCCAGACCTGGGCTTCAGGATTCTCAACAGCTCTATTCCCAGACCAGGGCATCCAGATTTGCAACAGGATTCTTCCCAGACTAGGGCTTCAGGATTCTCAACAGGTCTCTTCCCAGACTAGGGCTTCAGGATTCTCAACAGGTCTCTTCCCAGAACTGGGCTTCAGGATTCAAAACAGGTCTATTCCCTGACCAGGTCCTTAGGTTTCTCAACAGGTTTCTTCTCAGACCTGGGCTTCAGGATTCTCAACAGGGTTCTTCCCAGACTTGGGCCTCAGGATTCTCAACAGGTCTATTCCCAGAACAGGGCATCAGGATTCTCAAAAGTTCTCTTCCCAGACCCGGGCCTCAGGATCCTCAACAGGTTTCTTCCCAGACCTGGGCTTCAGGATTCTTAACAGGGTTCTTCCCAGACCTGAGCTTCAGGATTCTTAACAAGTTTCTTCCCAAACGTGGGCTTCAGGATACTCAACAGGATTCTTCCCAGACTTGGGATTCAGGATTCTCAACAGGTTTCTTCCCAGACCTGGGCCTCAGGATTCTCAACGTGTTTCTTCCCAGTCCTGGGCCTCAGGATTCTCAGCAGGTCTCTTTCCAGACTTGGGATTCAGGATTCTCAACAGGTCTCTTCCCAGACCCGGACTTTAGGATTCTCAACAGGGTTCTTCCCAGACCAGGGCTTCAGGATTCTCCACAGGTCTCTTCCAAGACCTGGGCTTCAGGATTCCCAACAGATCTCTTCCCAGACCTCGGCCTCAGGATTCCCAACGGGTCTCTTTCCAGACCTGAACTTCAGGATTCTCAACAGGTCTCTTCCCAGACCAGGGCCTCAGGATTCTCAACAGGTCTCTTTCCAGACCTAGGCTTCAGGATTCTCAACAGGTCTCTTCCCAGACCTGGTTTTCAGGATTCTCAACAGGTCTCTTCCCAGACCTGGGCTTCAGGATTCTCAACAGGTCTCTTTCCAGACCTAGGCTTCAGGATTCTCAACAGGTCTCTTCCCAGACCTGGTTTTCAGGATTCTCAACAGGTCTCTTCCCAGACCTGGGCTTCAGGATTCTCAACAGCTCTATTCCCAGACCAGGGCACCCGGATTTGCAACAGGGTTCTTCCAAGACCTGGGCTTCAGGATTCTCAACAGGGTTCTACCCAGACGAGGGCTTCAGGATTCTCAACAGGTCTTTTCCAAGACCTCGGCCTCAGGATTCCCAACAGGTCTCTTCCCAGACCTGGGCTTCAGGATTCCCAACAGGTCTCTTCCCAGACCTCGGCCTCAGGATTCTCAACAGGTCTCCTCCCAGACCTGGGCCTCAGGATTCTCAACAGGTCTCTTCCCAGACCTGGGCCTCAGGATTCCCAACAGGTCTCTTCCGAGGCCTGGGCCTCAGGATTCTCAAAAGGTTTCTTCCCAGACCTGGGATTCAGGATTCTCAACAGGTTTCTTCCCAGACCAGGGCTTCAGGATTCTCAACAGATCTCTTCCCAGACCTGGGCCTCAGGATTCCCAACAGGTCACTTCCCAGACCTGGGCTTCAGGATTCCCAACAGGTCTCTTCCCAGACCTCGGCCTCAGGATTCTCGACAGATCTCTTCACAGACATGGGCTTCAGGATTCTCAACAGGTCTATTCCCTGACCAAGGCATCAGGATTCTCAACAGGGTTCCTCCCAGGCCAAGTCCTTAAGATTCTCAACATGTTTCTTCTCAGACCTGGGCTCAGGGTTCTCAACAGGATTTTTCCCAGATCTGAGCTTCAGGATTCTCAACAGGGTTCTTCCCAGACCTCAGCTTTAGGATTCTCAACAGGTATATTCCCAGACCAGGGCTTCAGGATTCTCAACAGATCTCTTCCCAGATCTGGGCTTCAGGATTCTTAACAAGTCTATTCCCAGACTAGGGCCTCAGGATTCTCAACAGGTCTCTTCCCAGACCTGGGCTTCAGGATTCTCAACAGGTCTCTTCCCAGACCCGGGCTTTATGATTCTCAACAGGTCGCTTCACAGACCTGGTTCTCAGGATTCTCAAGAGGTCTCTTCCCAGACCTGGGCTTCAGGATTCTCAACAGGTCTCTTCCCAGACCCGGGCTTTATGATTCTCAACAGGTCGCTTCACAGACCTGGTTCTCAGGATTCTCAAGAGGTCTCTTCCCAGACCTGGGCTTCAGGATTCTCTACCGCTCTATTCCCAGACCAGGGCATCAGGATTTGAAACAGGGTTCTTCCAAGACCTGGGCTTCAGAATTCTCAACAGGGTTCTTCCCAGACCAGGGCTTCAGGATTCTCCACAGGTCTCGTCCCAGACCTCGGCCTCAGGATTCTCAACGGGTCTCTTTCCAGACCTGGACTTCAGGAATCTCAACCGGTCTCTTCCTAGACCTGGGCCTCAGGATTCTCAACAGGTTTCTTCCCAGAACTGGGCTTCAGGATTCTCAACAGGTCTCTTTCCAGACCTGGTTTTCAGGATTCTCAACAGGTCTCTTCCCAGACCTGGGCTTTAGGATTCTCAACCGCTCTATTCCCAGACCAGGGCATCCGGATTTGCAACAGGGTTCTTCCAAGACCTGGGCTTCAGGATTCTCAACAGGGTTCTACCCAGACCAGGGCTTCAGGATTCTCAACAGGTCTCTTCCAAGACCTAGGTCTCAGGATTCCAACAGGTCTCTTCCCAGACCTGGGCTTCAGGATTCCCAACAGGTCTCTTCCCAGACCTCGGCCTCAGGATTCTCAACAGGTCTCCTCCCAGACCTGGGCCTCAGGATTCTCAACAGGTCTCTTCCCAGACCAGGGCTTCAGGATTCTCAACAGGTCTCTTCCCAGAACTGGGCTTCAGGATTCAAAACAGGTCTATTCCCTGACCAGGTCCTTAGGTTTCTCAACAGGTTTCTTCTCAGACCTGGGCTTCAGGATTCTCAACAGGGTTCTTCCCAGACTTGGGCCTCAGGATTCTCAACAGGTCTATTCCCAGAACAGGGCATCAGGATTCTCAAAAGTTCTCTTCCCAGACCCGGGCCTCAGGATCCTCAACAGGTTTCTTCCCAGACCTGGGCTTCAGGATTCTTAACAGGGTTCTTCCCAGACCTGAGCTTCAGGATTCTTAACAAGTTTCTTCCCAAACGTGGGCTTCAGGATACTCAACAGGATTCTTCCCAGACTTGGGATTCAGGATTCTCAACAGGTTTCTTCCCAGACCTGGGCCTCAGGATTCTCAACGTGTTTCTTCCCAGTCCTGGGCCTCAGGATTCTCAGCAGGTCTCTTTCCAGACTTGGGATTCAGGATTCTCAACAGGTCTCTTCCCAGACCCGGACTTTAGGATTCTCAACAGGGTTCTTCCCAGACCAGGGCTTCAGGATTCTCCACAGGTCTCTTCCAAGACCTGGGCTTCAGGATTCCCAACAGATCTCTTCCCAGACCTCGGCCTCAGGATTCCCAACGGGTCTCTTTCCAGACCTGAACTTCAGGATTCTCAACAGGTCTCTTCCCAGACCAGGGCCTCAGGATTCTCAACAGGTCTCTTTCCAGACCTAGGCTTCAGGATTCTCAACAGGTCTCTTCCCAGACCTGGTTTTCAGGATTCTCAACAGGTCTCTTCCCAGACCTGGGCTTCAGGATTCTCAACAGGTCTCTTTCCAGACCTAGGCTTCAGGATTCTCAACAGGTCTCTTCCCAGACCTGGTTTTCAGGATTCTCAACAGGTCTCTTCCCAGACCTGGGCTTCAGGATTCTCAACAGCTCTATTCCCAGACCAGGGCACCCGGATTTGCAACAGGGTTCTTCCAAGACCTGGGCTTCAGGATTCTCAACAGGGTTCTACCCAGACGAGGGCTTCAGGATTCTCAACAGGTCTTTTCCAAGACCTCGGCCTCAGGATTCCCAACAGGTCTCTTCCCAGACCTGGGCTTCAGGATTCCCAACAGGTCTCTTCCCAGACCTCGGCCTCAGGATTCTCAACAGGTCTCCTCCCAGACCTGGGCCTCAGGATTCTCAACAGGTCTCTTCCCAGACCTGGGCCTCAGGATTCCCAACAGGTCTCTTCCGAGGCCTGGGCCTCAGGATTCTCAAAAGGTTTCTTCCCAGACCTGGGATTCAGGATTCTCAACAGGTTTCTTCCCAGACCAGGGCTTCAGGATTCTCAACAGATCTCTTCCCAGACCTGGGCCTCAGGATTCCCAACAGGTCACTTCCCAGACCTGGGCTTCAGGATTCCCAACAGGTCTCTTCCCAGACCTCGGCCTCAGGATTCTCGACAGATCTCTTCACAGACATGGGCTTCAGGATTCTCAACAGGTCTATTCCCTGACCAAGGCATCAGGATTCTCAACAGGGTTCCTCCCAGGCCAAGTCCTTAAGATTCTCAACATGTTTCTTCTCAGACCTGGGCTCAGGGTTCTCAACAGGATTTTTCCCAGATCTGAGCTTCAGGATTCTCAACAGGGTTCTTCCCAGACCTCAGCTTTAGGATTCTCAACAGGTATATTCCCAGACCAGGGCTTCAGGATTCTCAACAGATCTCTTCCCAGATCTGGGCTTCAGGATTCTTAACAAGTCTATTCCCAGACTAGGGCCTCAGGATTCTCAACAGGTCTCTTCCCAGACCTGGGCTTCAGGATTCTCAACAGGTCTCTTCCCAGACCCGGGCTTTATGATTCTCAACAGGTCGCTTCACAGACCTGGTTCTCAGGATTCTCAAGAGGTCTCTTCCCAGACCTGGGCTTCAGGATTCTCAACAGGTCTCTTCCCAGACCCGGGCTTTATGATTCTCAACAGGTCGCTTCACAGACCTGGTTCTCAGGATTCTCAAGAGGTCTCTTCCCAGACCTGGGCTTCAGGATTCTCTACCGCTCTATTCCCAGACCAGGGCATCAGGATTTGAAACAGGGTTCTTCCAAGACCTGGGCTTCAGAATTCTCAACAGGGTTCTTCCCAGACCAGGGCTTCAGGATTCTCCACAGGTCTCGTCCCAGACCTCGGCCTCAGGATTCTCAACGGGTCTCTTTCCAGACCTGGACTTCAGGAATCTCAACCGGTCTCTTCCTAGACCTGGGCCTCAGGATTCTCAACAGGTTTCTTCCCAGAACTAGGCTTCAGGATTCTCAACAGGTCTCTTTCCAGACCTGGTTTTCAGGATTCTCAACAGGTCTCTTCCCAGACCTGGGCTTTAGGATTCTCAACCGCTCTATTCCCAGACCAGGGCATCCGGATTTGCAACAGGGTTCTTCCAAGACCTGGGCTTCAGGATTCTCAACAGGGTTCTACCCAGACCAGGGCTTCAGGATTCTCAACAGGTCTCTTCCAAGACCTAGGTCTCAGGATTCCAACAGGTCTCTTCCCAGACCTGGGCTTCAGGATTCCCAACAGGTCTCTTCCCAGACCTCGGCCTCAGGATTCTCAACAGGTCTCCTCCCAGACCTGGGCCTCAGGATTCTCAACAGGTCTCTTCCCAGACATGGGCTTCAGGATTCGCAACAGGTCTCTTCCCAGACCTGGGCTTCAGGATTCTCAAAAGGTTTCTTCTCAGACCTGGGATTCAGGATAATCAACAGGTTTCTTCCCAGACCTGGGCTTCAGGATTCTCAACAGGGTTCTTCCCAGACTTGGGCCTCAGGATTCTCAACAGGTCTATTCCCAGAACAGGGCATCAGGATTCTCAAAAGTTCTCTTCCCAGACCCGGGCCTCAGGATCCTCAACAGGTTTCTTCCCAGACCTGGGCTTCAGGATTCTTAACAGGGTTCTTCCCAGACCTGAGCTTCAGGATTCTTAACAAGTTTCTTCCCAAACGTGGGCTTCAGGATACTCAACAGGATTCTTCCCAGACTTGGGATTCAGGATTCTCAACAGGTTTCTTCCCAGACCTGGGCCTCAGGATTCTCAACGTGTTTCTTCCCAGTCCTGGGCCTCAGGATTCTCAGCAGGTCTCTTTCCAGACTTGGGATTCAGGATTCTCAACAGGTCTCTTCCCAGACCCGGACTTTAGGATTCTCAACAGGGTTCTTCCCAGACCAGGGCTTCAGGATTCTCCACAGGTCTCTTCCAAGACCTGGGCTTCAGGATTCCCAACAGATCTCTTCCCAGACCTCGGCCTCAGGATTCCCAACGGGTCTCTTTCCAGACCTGAACTTCAGGATTCTCAACAGGTCTCTTCCCAGACCAGGGCCTCAGGATTCTCAACAGGTCTCTTTCCAGACCTAGGCTTCAGGATTCTCAACAGGTCTCTTCCCAGACCTGGTTTTCAGGATTCTCAACAGGTCTCTTCCCAGACCTGGGCTTCAGGATTCTCAACAGGTCTCTTTCCAGACCTAGGCTTCAGGATTCTCAACAGGTCTCTTCCCAGACCTGGTTTTCAGGATTCTCAACAGGTCTCTTCCCAGACCTGGGCTTCAGGATTCTCAACAGCTCTATTCCCAGACCAGGGCACCCGGATTTGCAACAGGGTTCTTCCAAGACCTGGGCTTCAGGATTCTCAACAGGGTTCTACCCAGACGAGGGCTTCAGGATTCTCAACAGGTCTTTTCCAAGACCTCGGCCTCAGGATTCCCAACAGGTCTCTTCCCAGACCTGGGCTTCAGGCTTCCCAACAGGTCTCTTCCCAGACCTCGGCCTCAGGATTCTCAACAGGTCTCCTCCCAGACCTGGGCCTCAGGATTCTCAACAGGTCTCTTTCCAGACCTAGGCTTCAGGATTCTCAACATGTCTCTTCCCAGACCTGGTTTTCAGGATTCTCAACAGGTCTCTTCCCAGACCTGGGCTTCAGGATTCTCAACCGCTCTATTCCCAGACCAGGGCACCCGGATTTGCAACAGGGTTCTTCCAAGACCTGGGCTTCAGGATTCTCAACAGGGTTCTACCCAGACGAGGGCTTCAGGATTCTCAACAGGTCTTTTCCAAGACCTCGGCCTCAGGATTCCCAACAGGTCTCTTCCCAGACCTGGGCTTCAGGATTCCCAACAGGTCTCTTCCCAGACCTCGGCCTCAGGATTCTCAACAGGTCTCCTCCCAGACCTGGGCCTCAGGATTCTCAACAGGTCTCTTCCCAGACCTGGGCCTCAGGATTCCCAACAGGTCTCTTCTGAGGCCTGGGCCTCAGGATTCTCAAAAGGTTTCTTCCCAGACCTGGGATTCAGGATTCTCAACAGGTTTCTTCCCAGACCAGGGCTTCAGGATTCTCAACAGATCTCTTCCCAGACCTGGGCCTCAGGATTCCCAACAGGTCTCTTCGCAGACCTGGGCTTCAGGATTCCCAACAGGTCTCTTTCCAGACCTCGGCCTCAGTATTCTCAACAGGTCTCCTCCCAGACCTGGGCCTCAGGATTCTCAACAGGTCTCTACCGAGACCCGGGCTTCAGGATTCTTAACAGGTCTCTTCTCAGACCAGGGCTTCAGGATTCTCAACAGCGTTCTTCCCAGACCTGGGCCTCAGGATTCTCAACAGCTGTTTTGCCAGACCAGGGCCTCAAGATTCTCAACAGATCTCTTCCCAGACCTGGGCTTCAGGATTCTCAACAGGTCTATTCCCAGACCAGGACTTCAGGATTCTCAACAGGGTTCTTCCAAGACCTGTGCTTCAGGATTCTCAACAGGTCTCCTCCAAGACCTAGGCCTCAGGATTCCCAACAGGTCTCTTCGCAGACCTGGGCTTCAGGATTCCCAACAGGTCTCTTCCCAGACCTCGGCCTCAGGATTCTCAACAGGTCTCCTCCCAGACCTGGGCCTCAGGATTCTCAACAGGTCTCTTCCCAGACCTGGGCCTCAGGATTCCCAACAGGTCTCTTCCCAGACCTCGGCCTCAGGATTCCCAACAGGTCTCTTCCCAGACCTGGGCTTCAGGATTCCCAACAGGTCTCTTCCCAGACCTCTGCCTCAGGATTCTCGACAGGTCTCTTCCCAGACATGGGCTTCAGGATTCTCAACAGGTCTATTTCCTGACCAGGGCATCAGGATTCTCAACAGGGTTCCTCCCAGACCAGGTCCTTAGGGTTTTCAACAGGTTTCTTCTCAGACCTGGGCTTCAGGATTCTCAACAGGATTTTTCCCAGACCTGGCTTCAGGATTCTCACCAGGGTTCTTCCCAGACCTCGGCTTTAGGATTCTTAACAGGTCTCTTCCCAGACCTGGGTTTCAGGATTCTCAACCGCTTTATTCCCAGACCAGGGCATCCGGATTTGCAACAGGTTTCTTCCAAGATCTGGGCTTAAGGATTCTCAAAAGGGTTCTACCCAGACCAGGGCTTCAGGATTCTCAACAGGTCTATTCCCTGACCAGGGCATCAGGATTCTCAACAGGGTTCCTCCCAGACCAGGTCCTTAGGATTCTCAACAGGTTTCTTCTCAGACCTGGGCTTCAAGATTCTCAACAGGATTTTTGCCGGACCTGGGCTTCAGGATTCTCACCAGGGTTCTTCCCAGACCTCGGCTTTGGGATTCTCAACAGGTCTATTCCCAGACCAGGGCTTCAGGATTCTCAACAGGTTTCCTCCCAGATCTGGGCCCCAGGATTCTCAACAGTTCTCTTCCCAGATCTGGGCTTCAGGATTCTTAACAAGTCTATTCCCAGACCAGGGCCTCAGGATTCTCAACAGGTCTCTTCCCTGACCTGGGCCTCAGGGTTCCCAACAGGGTTATTCCAAGACCTGGGCTTCAGGATTCTCAACAGTGTTCTTCACAGACCAGGACTTCATGATTCTCAACAGGATGTCTTCCAGGAACTGGGCTTCAGGATTCTCAACAGGTCTCTTCCTCGACCTGGGCCTCAGGATTCTCAACAGGTCTCTTCCTCGACCTGGGCCTCAGGATTCTCAACAGGTCTCTTCCCAGACCTCGGCCTCAGGATTCTCAACAGGTCTCTTCCCAGACCTGAGAATCAGGATTCTCAACAGCTCTATTCCCAGACCAGGGCATCCGGATTTGCATCAGGGTTCTTCCAAAACCTGGGCTTCAGGATTCTCAACAGGGTTCTTCCCAGACTAGGGCTTCAGGATTCTCAACAGGTCTCTTCCCAGAACTGCACTTCAGGATTCTCAACAGGTCTATTCCCTGACCAGGGCTTCACGATTCTCAAAAGGTTTCCTCCCAGATCTGGGCATCAGGATCCTCAACCGGTTTCTTCCCCACACCTGAGATTCAGGATTCTCAACAGGTTTCTTCCCAGACCTGGACTTCAGGATTCTCAACAGGTTTCTTCCCAGACCTGGGCCTCAGGATTCCCAACAGGTCTCTTCCCAGACCCAACAGATCTCTTCCCAGACCTGGGCCTCAGGATTCTCAACAGGTCTCTTCCCAGACCTGGCCCTCAGGATTCCCAACAGGTCTCTTCCCAGACCTGGGCCTCAGGATTCTCAACAGGTATGTTCCCAGACCTGGCCCCAGGATTCTCAATGGGCCTCTTCCCAGTCCTGGGCCTCAGGATTCTCAACAGGTCTCTTTCCAGACCTGGGCTTCAGGATTCTCAACCGGTTTCTTCCCAGACCTGGGCCTCAGGATTCTCAGCAGGTCTATTCCCAGACCAGGGCTTCAGGATTCTCAACAGGTTTCTTCCCAGACCTGAGCCTCAGGATTCTCACAGGTCTCTTCCCAGACCCGGGCTTCAGGATTCTCAACAAGTCTATTCCCAGACCAGGGCTTCAGGATTCTAAACAGGCTTCTTCCCAGATGTGCGCTTCAGGATTCTCAACAGGTCTATTCCCTGACCAGGGCTTCACGATTCTCAAAAGGTTTCCTCCCAGATCTGGGCCTCAGGATTCTCAACAGGTTTCTTCCCAGACCTGAGCCTCAGGATTCTCAACAGGTCTCTTCCCAGACCCGGGCTTCAGGATTCTCAACAGATGTATTCCCAGACCAGGGCATCAGGATTCTCAAGAGGGTTCTTCCCAGACCTGAGCCTCAGGATTCTCATCAGGTTTCTTCCCAGCCCTGGGCTTCAGGATTCTCAACAGGGTTCTTCCCAGACCTGGGCCACCGGATACTCAACAGGTCTCTTCCCAGACCTGGGCCTCAGGATTCTCAACAGGTCTCTTCCCCAACCACGATTCCTATAACTTTGGGCCTGGATTGTCTATTGTTTTTCCCCCTGGGTCACTTGTGGAAAGCCTCCAACTCTGGCTCTCTAGTTCCCCAATGAGTTGAGAGGCACTGCTGTGTCCTTCTGGCGAGCATTCATCCTCTAGGCTTCCAGGAATTGGCAGCTTTCCAAACTTGCCCGATCTTCCACCTGGCATCAGCTCCTTGGGCCACCTTTTCTCCAGTAGACTCAGCTTGCAGCAAGAGAGCCGGATCAGACACATTTGTATCTTTTGGTATTCACTATGATATGATATGATCATTTATTTATATAGCGCCTATACACAATGTGTTTCAAAGGGCTTCAAGGCAGGGAACAAGGGAAAATACAATGACATTCTTACAGGCCATGAATAGTAAGGATGTGAAATTAACTATCGTACTCGGCCTGACGACATTTCAGATAGTGCAAGAGCTAAGACATAGATAAGGAAGGGAGGGGAAGAGTGGGAAGGAAATGGAAACAGACAGGCGACTACCGTACTGGGCCTGACGACATTTCTGGTAGAGCTGGAGAAAAACAAAAGGTGAGGGAGAGGGGTGCAGAAAGGGAGGGGAGGAACAAAACAAGCGACTATCGTACTAGGCCTGATGGCAGGAGGTGACAGACGAGGTTGCTATCATACTAGGTCCAGGGAAAATTCTGATAGAGTAAGTGCATAGAGGGGAGGAGATAAGAAAAGGGAGAGGGGAAGGGAGGAGAGAACAGAGAGTAAGCAGTCAAAAAGAGTGGAGAAGCAAGAGGGGAGAGCGAATACAATTGCAGAAATCAGTAGTAACACATAATGTTGCAAGCCAAGATACAAGATGAAGATGGGAACAGCATAATTCAGAGCCACCATGAGTACAAGATGCAAAGGAAGTCCCGCATGAGAGTTGAGAAAGGGTGACGCACCGTGAATCAATGCAGTCCATAAAAGTAAAATCCAGCATTGGCCACAAGACGTTGATGGTGAAACCAGAATGTATCAGGAGAGACTCCTGGGTGCGGGAAGGGGGGGCACAAGGGAACAACACAGGGGGACCAGAGAGGATGGGGATGGCCTGTGGGGACAGAGGGAGTAAACTGTCATGCCGTTCGCAAGGAGATTCCCTTGGCGTCTAGGTAGCCAATGGCAATTGCGCCGCCATTGAATTGTTCCACGCTATCTCCTACTTCCTGTTGTTACGCTCTAGTCTCTTTCCTGGCCTCTTCCTGGTTTCACTATTTAACCACGCCCCCTTGGTCTGTTCGGCGCGTTGCAACTTTTTGCAGTTACGCTCCGCACCATTCGGGCTTGCTTCCAGCTTGCCTGCTTTGTGCTGCCTTACCGGTCTCAGCCCGGTTTCCTTTCCTTCCTTTGTGCCTCCCTATTCCCTTCCATTCAGCATTTTTTGTAGCTTTCGGTAGCGTCCTTGTCTACCTTCCTTGGACTCCGTTTTTCCTCTTTCCTCTCTCTGCCCTCACTTTCGGCTTCTTGGCCCCTCCCCCTTTCACTCGCTTTACTGTATTCCG
Organism: Ambystoma mexicanum; assembly: GCF_040938575.1. Taxonomy (NCBI): domain Eukaryota; kingdom Metazoa; phylum Chordata; class Amphibia; order Caudata; family Ambystomatidae; genus Ambystoma; species Ambystoma mexicanum. The sequence goes on along the minus strand of NC_090922.1, from coordinate 1,524,018,352 downwards.
ACCTCTTTCGGGTTTGCTGTTTCTTACTTCTTACTTCCTTCTTTTCTATTTTTAATTCTGCTTACCTTTTCAGGCGACTCTAGCCGTTCAACTCTTTTCCGGCGTGCCGTTCTTCTTCCGGCATTCCGTTCTTGCGGTGACCCTGCTACCACCGCTTTCAGCTCCGGCTCCACTCTCACGTGATCCTCGGCGGTCACGGATTTCTTCTACTACCTGGAACAACTACACCTTCAGAATCAACCACTTACCTGGAATAGATCCTTGTCTGGTAATCCTACACCGCATCAAGACTTCAACACTCAGGAGAGGTTTTTTTAAACACACGCTTTTTTCCTCTCTTTCGGCTTCTTCGGGAAAGGAGTCCCTTGCTTCCCTGTTTTACCAGGGGACAGGGTGGCTTCTAACCGCAGAAGACCATTTCTCTTCTCTAAAAAGAAGTCATCAAGGAGAAGAGGGCGAAGACACGAGATATCCACAGAAGAATCAGGTGAGGAGGAGTGGGTTCTGGATAAAGACTGTTCTGACTCTGACGAATTGAGTGATAAGCCTGATATTCGTGACAGATTGCAACGCCCAAAAGATCCTACAATGGCTACAGCTGAACAAGTTCAGGAATTGCTAACTGCTGTACACAATCTTACGCAGGAACTCCAGACTGTTAAAGCCGAGAACGTTGTTCTTAAACAACGTGTGGACAATGAAGAAAGAGCCGTGCGGAATTACCTCCTATCCCTCTGGCATCAGGAAAATATGATGGTTCGCCACATAAGTTCAAAGAATTCATGGAGGCATGCATCATACATTTTACCTTCAGACCCCAGACATATGCCTCCGATAATGCCCGAATAGGGTTTCTTATCTCCAATCTCACTGGAAATGCATTGGCCTTGGCAGCCCCACATGTTACTGGTGCCAGCCCTCTGTTACAAGACTATAGTGGGTTCACTGCTCAGTTTTAAGAAGCCTTTGAGAGACAAGAAACCGTCTTGGTAGCCAGCGAGCAGTTGCTTGACATCCGTCAGGGTAACTCCGATTTGCTATCCTACATATCCCCTTTTAAGAGGGTTGCTGCCGATACCGGGTGGAAAGAGATGGCCCAATATACCATATTCCGCCGGGGCCTCAGAGAAGAATTGAAAGACGAACTGGCACGGGTACCCAGACCCGCAGCTTTGTCTGAATTGTGGTCCACTGTTCTTCAGTTGGATTTCTGTCTTTCCGAGAGACGCTCAGAAAGACGAAGAGGTTGTACCATACCAACATCCTCCGAGCCCTGTTTACCCACCTCCTCTTCAGCCCATCTAACTAAGGACAAACCCATGCAGATCGGAATCACCCGGGGGCCCCTTACTTCTGATGAACGGAAGAGAAGGAAAGACAATAATCTGTGTCTGTATTGTGGTTCTAATCAGCACTTGCTACGAGACTGTCCAGAAGTACCACCACGGCGGTCGGGAAACGCTCCACCTCGGAACTAGTAGGGACAAGTTAACGAGGGGGATTTCCTGGTCCCTACGTTTCAATGTCAGTAACATCTGTTTCATCCACAGAGGACACTCGTCTTATGCTTCTGGCCGTCCAACTTACCCTTCATCAAAGGACTTATGAGGTCCTGGCATTACTGGACTGCGGTGCAGCAGGGTGTTTCATGGACATCATGTGGGCTAATAAAACCGTCATTGAACGGCTGGAGAAGGACGAAGACCAAAAGGTGGAAGGGGTAGATGGCAAACCCTTAAGTTCCGGTCTGATCACCCATACCACACCTCCTATGACCATGTTACAACATACGGAGACTTATGATCTTATAAGAGCTGCTCACTTTCCAGTTATGCTAGGGGTTTCTTAGCTACGCAAACATAACCCTACCATAAACTGGAAAGCTAATCAGATGTCCTTTTCCTCTGACTTTTAACTAAGGAAATGCCTTCCTGAAACCAGTTATGCCACAATCCAGGCCATCACTGAATCCTCTACAGTGACTGATACCTTGGGAATTCACACCATTCCCATTGACCTGGCTCAGTACAGTAAAGTGTTCCAGGATCAAGAAGCCCAAGAATTACCTCCACACAGACCTGAGGACTGTGCCATAGATTTGGTCCCAGAAGCCCTGGTGCCGTTTGGGTGAATGTTCTCTCTTTCTCTTAAGGAAAAAGAAGTCCTCAAGAAATACCTAGACTCCAACCTACAAAACGGGCTCATTCAACCTTCACGTTCTCCTGTTGGGGCATCTTTGTTTTTCATACCCAAAAAAGACACAACAGAACTAAGACCCTGCATCGACTATCGAGGTTGGAACAGCATCACCATCAGAGCTTGGTACCCAATGCCATTAATCAAGGATATACTAGAAGCCGTACAAGGGGCCAGTGTTTTCTCCAAGATTGACCTACGAAGGGCCTACCATTTGCTACGTATCCGTTCGAGACGAATGGAAGACCGCTTTCAGGACCCCTTTCGGTCACTATGAGTACCAAGTGATGCCTTTCGGTCTGGTAAACGCTCCATCAGTGTTCCAACGGTTTATGGACCGTACCTTTTCCGACTTGTTGTTTCACTGTACTATCATCTACTTGGACGATATCCTGGTGTTCTCAAGATCTCCAGAACTGCATTCACAACATCTACACCAGGTCGTCCAGAGACTTAAAGATGCTCATCTAAAGGCTAATGCGGACAAGTGTGTATTCCAGGTAACCACGGTTCCCTATCATGGGTTTATCCTGTCCGCTGAAGGCATCCAAATGGATCCCTGCAAGGTAGAGGCCATCCTGCAGTGGCCAAGTCCGACTTCTGTAAAGGAAGTCCAGAGATTCCTCGGACTAGCCAATTTTTAGCGCAAATTCATTTCAGATTTCTCCAACAAGGTACTGCCCATCACTTGTTTGTTAAAAAAATCCTCTACCCCATTTCTTTGGTCTAACAAAGCAGAGGACGCTTTTCAACAACTCAAAAATGCCTTTTGTTCTGCACCGGTGCTACGTCAACCAGATCAAGGCCGTTCATTTATAGTGGAGACTGATGCTTCATCTGCAGCTTTGGGAGTAGCATTGTTACAAGAGCATGAAGGGGTTGAGTTTCCTGTGGCCTATGCATCCAAAACTTTGACACCGAGTCAACAGAACTACTCCGGGATCGAAAAAGAGCTGCTAGCGATGAAAGTAGCATGTGAAGAGTGGCGGCATCTCTTGCAAGTGGCTGTTTTTCCCTTTGAACTACGAACAGACCACAAGAATCTGAAAGTCATACAAAATATGGAGTGTGTTCATTCTCGACAAGCCCGATGGGCCCATTTTTTCTCCCAGTATGACTTTGTGCTTACTTACTTACCCGGGACCAAAAACCTGCTTGCAGATGCTCTTTCTAGAAGGCCCTCTCCAGAATGCCATTTCGAGCAACGTCTAGATCTCATGCTACCCCAGAAGAAAGTGGTATGTACATTAAATGCTTTCCTGGAAGGGGTATGCAAAGCCACAGCCAACCTGGACAAACCTTCTGTAAAACCATCAGAGGATCTTATCTTCCAGGACGGCGTATACCTCTTCAAACAACGTCTGTTTCTACCAGACTCCACCTCGCGTCAACAGGTCATGAAATGGTGTCATGATGACCCAGTGGCAGGACATTGAGGAATTAAGAGCACTCTCGACCTGCTCAGACGTCATTTTTAGTGGTCCGGAATGGAGAAAGTAGTTAACAACTATGTTTCGACCTGCCCAGTCTGCTCTAGGTCAAAATACAGCACTCAGAAACCGGTAGGATTCCTTCAACAAGAAGAACCACCTAGGAGACCATGGAGGGTAATTTCCACCGATTTTATTGTTGACTTACCTCCTTCAGACGGTTGTTCATGCATCATGGTAACCGTGGACAGTTTTTCCAAAATGGCACACTTCACTCCACTGGCAGGTCTGCCTACACCAGCGGAGATGGCTTCTGTTTTTGCCAAGGAAATATTCCGGTTACATGGCATTCCGGACAAAATCATTTCAGACAGAGGATCGCAGTATACCTCTCGTTTATGGAAAGAGCTCTGTAAGAGGCTGGGGATAGAAAGAGCTATGTCCTCAGGTTTCCATCTGCAGACGAATGGTCAAACAGAACAGATTAATGCCTCATTAGAACAATATCTTCATTGTTTTACCAACTCTCAACAAGACAATTGGGTGGCTCTACGGCCAACAGCCGAGTTTGCATATAATAACTCTACTCATAGTGCCACCAAACTTAGTCCTTTTTTTTGTACTTATGGCTTTCATCCCCATTTCTTACCTATCAAGACTTTCCCTCCTGCTGATACACCCTCTGTTGATGTATTGCTTTCCAACATTTCTGAAGCACACAAGATTGCTTATGAAAGTCTACAAACCCGCAAAGTTCGGTATAGTTCTTTCAGCAATCTCCAGCGCCTTCCTTCCCCCCAATGGCATAAGGGAACCAAAGTTTGGCTTTCCACAAAGTACCTCCCTCGATGGTTGCATCCTTCCAAACTTACCCCATGCTATTTGGGTCCTTATACCATCTTGGAAAGGATTAATCCAGTTGCCTACCGACTGCAGTTGCCCGGCTACACGAAGCGCATACATCCGGTATTTCATACCTCCCTATTGAAGGAACACCGGGAAGATACTTACAAGCGTAGAATACCGAAAGATCAGATACCCAAGGACTTACCTCCGGACGAATATGAGGTCGCTGCCATCCGGGACTCCAGATATAAGGGAGGCAGGCTTTAGTATCTCAGACATTGGAAAGGTTACCCGCATTGAGACGATTCCTGGAAACCTGTTTCGCATGTTCATTTCCCCCTGTCTGGTGCTGATATTTCATCGGCTTTACCCTGGCAAACCGGCGGGGGTGTCCCATAGAAGGGGGCAGACTGTCATGCCGTTCGCAAGGAGATTCCCTTGCCGTCTAGGTAGCCAATGGCAATTGCGCCGCCATTGATTTGTTCCACGCTATCTCCTACTTCCTGTTGTTACGCTCTAGTCTCTTTCCTGGCCTCTTCCTGGTTTTGCTATTTAACCACGCCCCCTTGGTCTGTTCGGCGCGTTGCAACGTTTTGCAGTTACGCTCCGCACCGTTCGGGCTTGCTTCCAGCTTGCCTGCTTTGTGCTGCCTTACCGGTCTCAGCCCGGTTTCCTTTCCTTCCTTTGTGCCTCCCTATTCCCTTCCATTCTGCGTTTTTTGTAGCTTTCGGTAGCGTCCTTGTCTACCTTCCTTGGACTCCGTTTTTCCTCTTTCCTCTCTCTGCCCTCACTTTTGGCTTCTTGGTCCCTCCCCCTTTCACTCGCTTTACTGTATTCCGACCTCTCTCGGGTCTGCTGTTTCTTACTTCCTTCTTTTCTATTTTTTCTTCTGCTTACCTTTTCAGGCGACTCTAGCCGTTCAACTTCTTTTCCGGCGTGCCGTCCTTCTTCCGGCATTCCGTTCTTGCGGTGACCCTGCTACCACCGCTTTCGGCTCCGGCTCCACTCTCACGTGATCCTCGGCGGTCACGGATTTCTTCTACTACCTGGAACAACTACACCTTCGGAATCAACCACTTACCTGGAATAAATCCTTGTCTGGTAATCCTACACCGCATAAAGACTTCAACACTCAGGAGAGGTTTTTTTAAGCACATGCTTTTTTTCCTCTCTTTCGGCTTCTTCGGGAAAAGAGTCCCTTGCTTCCCTGTTTTACCAGGGGGACAGGGTGGCTTCGAACCGCAGAAGACCATTTCTCTTCTATAAAAAGAAGTCATCAAGGAGAAGAGGGCGAAGAAACGAGATAACCACAGAAGAATCAGGTGAGGAGGAGTGGGTTCTGGATAAAGACTGTTCTGACTCCGACGAATTGAGTGATAAGCCTGATATTCATGACATAAACACATGTTGGTGCATGCTTACCTGCTGTTTTAGCAGAGGGTCGGACCCTGGATCTTCCTGGTGGAACAAGTCCAAGCAGGAAATGCCCTTTTCTTTGACTGCCCTTTGCTTTGGACGCCCGGGCAAGAGACGCCCTTGATCTAAGAGTTAAGAGCAGGAAGGAAGAAGCAGGGCTAAGAAGGTGGGTGGTGCTTAGACCAGGTGACCTAGATCCACTTGCAACTGCTCCACATCTGCAAAGGAAAAGAGGCTGGAGGGCTCCTCAAGTAGGGAAAAAAGCGGCAAGCAGGAAGGCACCAAGTGGGCGGGGCTTGCTAAGTGGTGAAAAAGAGCGGCAACCAGGAAGGCACCAGGTGGGCGGGGCTTGCTAAGTGGTGAAAAAGAGCAGCAACCAGGAAGGCACCAGGTGGGCGGGGCTTGCTAAGTTGTGAAAAAGAGCGGCAAACAGGAAGGCACCAGGTGGGCGGGGCTTGCTAAGTGGTGAAAAAGAGCGGCAACCAGGAAGGCACCAGGTGGGCAGGGCTTGCTAAGTGGTGAAAAAGAGCAGCAACCAGGAAGGCACCAGCATGATCACACCATGATTGGGCTTTACTTGTGCCTTTTATTGGCTCCCAGCAGCCTCTCTCCCTCCATTGATTGTTTGTGTTCAGTGTTTGAATATGGGCATTCATTTGGATAGTTCCTAATTTGTAATGTCTCCCTCTCCTTCGCCTCCCTTCAGCCTCTTGTTGCCATTGGCTGATTAGTCGAGGGTCATGATTGGTCTATATCGTCCTTGGTGAGGCTTTAAAGCGTGGCTCGGTCAACTGCCCCATCTTGGATTTCCTGAAGCCTTGTAATGCATTGTGACACGGCCCCGTTCTTGGTCTGCTTCAGTGTCTCGCCTGGGCAGCTGGCCCATGGCACACTGAATCCCCCATTTCTCTGATCTTACCCGGGTTCGTTGTTCGGGTCCGCGAACGTAAGCTGTACTGGTGCTTTTTATTGCCGGGGTGGGCCTGCATATTATGTGCGTGAGCGTAGGATGATAGCCCTCGTAGCCACGGGAGATCTCTCATTTTTTCAGGGCATGCCCCTGCAGACCAGGCCAAAGTGCCCTTGGGCTGTAGTGCGCTCTACAAATCCAAAAGAATAAAAATAAAGTTCGAAATATAGGTTATTTTATGCATGTAACTGATATACAATTCAATTAAATTGACACTTCGATTGTACTAGAAAATAAACAAATGTGAGCCCAAAAAAACATGTCCTGAGTTTCACAAGCACACTTTCAAGACATACAACAAAAGAAACAGAGTGATAGATACCTGCTTGTAATCATCGCATTACAGGGGAGGAGAGCATGTTGTTTGTGTGACAAAATATGTGTAGCACTATGAAATTCACAAATCCTTTTTGCAAGACTAGCAAGGAGATATTATCGAAATAAACTAAGTTGTTGAAAAAGTAAGTGGTTTTACTTAGGTAATCAGTTTAATATTTTCTTGTTTTTTAATTATTTTTCTTTTCTTTATGGTAATGTGAGGCACAAGTCAGCAGGAGGACCAAATGCCAGTTGTACAATAAAGATATCCGGACAACCGTTCAGGAGCAGACCGGGCAAACTGGCCAGATAATTGCCCAACTGGGTAAATATCCCAAAAGACCAAAAAGACAAGCAGTGGAAGCTGACTTACAACACAGCACTTCCAGCAGGCAACAACAGTCCACATACTAGCCTTGTGAAAAGAGAAAAGAGGACTAGGGGTCGTAAGGTGACCGTGCGCTACTTGGTACCGCTGTAGGTTGCAATGAAAGAAAGGTAGTGGGAAATGGATCTGCAGCACCAACACACTTCCACTGGACCCCCTAGAAGGAGCCAGGACACATAAATTGTAAGTATTAGGATTGAAGGTGAATCAGATGCGCTGATCCTGAGTAATCAATTTGAACATAAATCTGCATCAGTTCTGCATCAGCAGTATCTTATTACATGCCTTGATAACGACCGTGAGGGTCGAAACACGTATCGGCTGATTTCCAAGACTCCTCCATTTAGATATCACAATAAAGATTTTGTTTGAATCTCAAGACTCTTCTATTTTGATTATACTATAAAGACTCACACAGTTTTCAAGACTTGAAGCCTAAGAAGCTTTTCTCGTGCTGTCAGCTCTACTGATTTTTATTCAAATTCATTACTCAGGATCAGCGCATCTGATTCACCTTCATTCCCAATACTTACACATATTAGCCTTGACAAAGACCCTGAGAGGTCGAAACACGTGCCGGCTGACCACTCAATCCACGCAAATAACATGCACACAAGCCACTGCAAACAAGAATGCGAAGAGTAATTCTTTAAACACAAAGTGTCCGGGCCCAACTGCATTCAAGTCCTAGCACAAAGTGGGGCCGACACCACCCCTACCTGCAGCAAACGAACTTAAAAAACTCACAAGAAATACCCAGCTGCTGCGCAATGTTGAGTCAAAGCCTAGTGCCCTAACATCTCTACGTACAATACATACTGTTACATCCGTTTTTCCCTTCACAGCCTCCCACCAACAGAGAATGCAAGCATGTCTCGGGTCGCATACCTCTCCCAACAGACTAAACAGAAACGCAAACTCTCGCGAGCTACCTGAGACCCTCTTGACCCCCATAATATGTATACAGCGACAAAGAGACACGGCCCTACCTCTGGGTGCGCCACTTCACGCTGATGCCCTATACTCTACCCCACCTCCAGCCCCTTCAACATGCCCCTAACAGTGGTGTTATAGAGCACACTTTCTGCGGAAATTTGACTAAAAAATCAGAGTGTTTGCAATTTTTTTGTAGGGTAACACTAATCCAAAAATCCAATACATGCACATCACCAACAGTGCACAGGAACATTAATGCTTCAATTCATTTAATGCGTTGCTATTAAAAATGCCATGCCACAACAAAAAAAAGTCTAACTGTCTGCACAATGTAGACCAGTCTAAACACGGAAAGCAGGCCAGGCCCCATTTAGACATACCTAGACTGGTTGCACGAAAATGCCAGTCGAATCAAAACACTTATCATGGTTGTTTTTATCACTGATGCCCAGAAAAATATAGAATGCCACAGTAAGAAACGGCTAGACTGGCAGAACCCAAATGCCATTCTAGCCAGGTAATTACACTTGGCAGGACTGCTTTATCAGAGATGCCCAGTTAAAAAAAAAAGTCAAGCCAAACAAAGAAACGCCTAGACTGGCAGCACCCAAATGCCATTCTAGCCAGATAATTACACTTAGCAGGACTGCTTTATCAGAGATGCCCACTAAGAAAAAGTCAAGCACTAAGAAATAACTAGACTGGCAGCACCAAAATGCCTCTCTTGCCACTAATACTACATATCATGCCTGCTTAGCCTGGAGATGGATGACCATTACGATTTATTGCACAATCCCCACCCCACTTCCCACACATCCTCTCTCCCTCCTACCCCCTACCCAACCTCCAAAATCAGCTCCTCTGCCCAGAATTACCTGCACGTCCCTCCTACTTGTTTCAGTGCTTACCTATGAGGCACCTTGCCTCATAGGTAAGTACTGGGACGAGGAAGAATGAGACTAGGAGTGATGAACATTACAGGTAACTAAGCCAGGAATTACCTCCATTTCCCGCTACCTCATCCCAGTAATTGTGTATAAGGGAAAGTGCCTCATACACAAGTACTGGGACGAGGAAGAATATGGCTAGGAGTAATGAAGATTACCAATACGTAATCAATGCATTAAACACACACATGTGGGCTGTGTTGACTCGACCTGGCTGACTTACAGAGCCATTGCCAGAAAGAACAGGACACAGATGTTAAACAGCACCTGTTTTTCACCATTAATAATGGCCCGGCAATTACTAAAAGTAAAGCATTTCACTGTTAGTACCTGCATTCAAATGCATCATTTTTTTAGGCAATTGAAATCGTGATGTAGGTTTTGTACTTGCATGCTAGGGGAGTGATTGGAAAGGTAGAGAGCGGACAGGAGACCGCTTATTCTCACTGAAGTCCATAAGTGGGTGCTTTCCGACTTAAAGGAGAGAGTTAACTTCTTGTAACATTTAAGTTGCACTAGAATAGACTCATTAGAAAGCGTAAAGATGTTAGATGCCCCTACACAAATAATTTTGGCCCTCCCCGACCGCCTGAGAAGTTAGCGCCTCTCCCAACATTTGAAAGGTTAGTCCCCCCCACAAATTGTCGGTTTTGTTACGCCCCTGAGCACAAGCAAACACACCATTCACCATACACACGCATGCACATCCAGCCACCCATGCATTTAAGTGTGCACCCTTTCACCATACAGGCCCACCCAGGCCGCCACCCAAACATCAAGGCCCTGATTCATGGAATTATTTGCGTGTAAATCAGGGATTTGGCTGATATCCTGCCTGCAAATCCCCATTTGTTAAACAGGGATTTGCGGGCAGAATGGCATGCAAATCCCTATTTTACATGCAAATAATTCCATGAATCAGGGCCCAAGAGTGAACCCCATCACCATAAGCACACACCCAGGCAGTCACCCATACATTTACGCGTGTACCCTTTCAGCATACAGGCACACCCAGGCAGCCACCCATACATTTAAGTGTCCACACGTTCACCATACAGGTACACCCAGGCAGCCACCTATACATTAAGTGTGCACTCCTTCACCATACAGGTATGCCCAGGCAGCCACCCATACATTAAGTGTGCACTCCTTCACCATACAGGTATGCCCAGGCAGCCATAAGTGTGCACTCCTTCACCATACAGGCACCCCATGCAGCCACCCATATGTTAAGTGTGCACTCCTTCTACATACAGGCACACCCAGGCAGCCACCCATACGTTAAGTGTACACACCTTCACCATACAGGCACACACAAGCAGCCACCCATACGTTAAGTGTAGACACCTTCACCATACAGGCGCACCCAGGCAGCCACCCATACATTAAGGGTGCACTTCTTCACCATACAGGCGCTCCCAGGCAGCCACCCATACATTAAGTGTGCACTCCTTCACCATACAGGCACACCCAGGCAGCCACCCATACATTAAGTGTGCACTCCTTCACCATACAGGCGCACCCAGGCAGCCACCCATACATTAAGTGTGCACTCCTTCACCATACAGGCGCACCCAAGCAGCCACCCATACATTAAGTGTGCACTCCTTCACCATACAGGCGCACCCAGGCAGCCACGCATACATTAAGGGTGCACTCCTTCACCATACAGGCGCACCCAGGCAGCCACCCATACATTAAGTGTATACTCCTTCACCATACAGGCGCACCCAGGCAGCCACCCATACATTAAGGGTGCACTCCTTCACCATACAGACACACCCAGGCAGCCACCCATACATTAAGGGTGCACTCCTTCACCATACAGGCGCACCCAGGCAGCCACCCATACATTAAGTGTATACTCCTTCACCATACAGGCGCACCCAGGCAGCCACCCATACATTAAGTGTGCACTCCTTCACCATACAGGCGCACCCAGGCAGCCACCCATACATTAAGGGTGCACTCCTTCACCATACAGGCGCACCCAGGCAGCCACCCATACATTAAGGGTGCACTCCTTCACCATACAGGCGCACCCAGGCAGCCACCCATACATTAAGTGTGCACTCCTTCACCATACAGGCACACCCAGGCAGCCACCCATACATTAAGTGTGCACTCCTTCACCATACAGGCACACCCAGGCAGCCACGTGTATACTCCTTCACCATACAGGCGCACCCAGGCAGCCACCCATACATTAAGTGTGCACTCCACCATACAGGCACACCCAGGCAGCCACCCATACATTAAGTGTGCACTCCTTCTCCATAAAGGCGCACCCAGCCAGCCACCCATACGTTAAGTGTGCACTCCTTCTCCATACAGGTGCACCCAGCCAGCCACCCATACGTTAAGTGTGCACTCCTTCTCCATACAGGCGCACCCAGGCAGCCACCCATACATTAAGTGTGCACTCCTTCTCCATACAGGCGCACCCAGCCAGCCACCCATACGTTAAGTGTGCACTCCTTCTCCATACAGGCGTTACCAGGCAGTCACCCATGCGTTAAGTGTGCACTCCTTCTCCATACAGGCGCGCCCAGGCAGCCACCCATACATTAAGTGTATACTCCTTCACCATACAGGCGCACCCAGGCAGCCACCCATACATTAAGTGTGCACTCCTTCACCATACAGGCGCACCCAGGCAGCCACCCATACATTAAGTGTGCACTCCTTCACCATACAGGCGCCCCCAGGCAGCCACCCATACATTAAGTGTGCACTCCACCATACAGGCACACCCAGGCAGCCACCCATACATTAAGTGTGCACTCCTTCACCATACAGGCACACCCAGGCAGCCACCCATACGTTAAGTGTGCACTCCTTCTCCATACAGGCGTTCCCAGGCAGTCACCCATGCGTTAAGTGTGCACTCCACCATACAGGCACACCCAGGCAGCCACCCATACATTAAGTGTGCACTCCTTCACCATACAGGCGCACCCAGCCAGCTACCCATACATTAAGTGTGCACTCCTTCACCATACAGGCGCACCCAGGCAGCCACCCATACATTAAGTGTGCACTCCTTCACCATACAGGCGCACCCAGGCAGCCACCCATACATTAAGTGTGCACTCCTTCACCATACAGGCGCACCCAGGCAGCCACCCATACATATAAGGCCTTTTTCATGACTTGGAATGCTAAGATACGGGAACTCTTCCGGGAAGGGGCAAGACAGAATATCTCACTGGATACCCTCTGTAGATCTTACGCCAATGGGAGTTTACAAGTCCCAAATTATGAATTATACTCCCTGGCGGCCTAGATCCAGCTTGAGTCCTTGTGGCTCGCAGACAAACCCAACCTGGAAACAGCATTCATGCAAAATACTATCAACCTCATTTACACTTAAGGAGGCCCTCTGAATGCTAGATGGAATACTCCCTAGTAGCCCCGCCTTATCCCCCATTTCACCCATACATTTAAGTGTGCACCCTTTCACCACACAGGGACACCTAGGCAGCCACCCATACATTTAAGCGTGCACCCTTTCACCATACACTCACACATGCACCCCCAGCCACCCACGCATTTAAGTGTGCACCCTTTCACCATACACTCACACAGGCACACCCAGGCAGCCACCCAGAATTCATTCATTCATTCACACATGCATGCACATTACATTATATACATATATACACACTTATATGCACGCACACACATGTAAAGAAAATACATTTTCTTACCTTTAATCAGTTGGTCCAGGGAACGACGCCTTTAGCTTCCTGCAGCAGACAGGAACGTGTGTTCCCGTCGTCTGCAGAGGATGTGGAAGCCTCCATGTCATGTGGTGAAGGGGAGCTCTGTTACTTCATAAAGAAATGGTTTCTTTTTTAAGTCACTCTGGGCCCGATTCTCTTGATGGCGCAGTAAGCGTGTTAATGAGCACGTCCCACAGCGCCATATCTTAACGCTCAGGCACCACTGCTATTCTCATGTGAGCCTGGGCATCTTCGTAAGGCACGACAGTGCTTTCGCTGTACTCCGCCTGTTGGTTATTTAACGAAAATGCTGCCGAGATGAAAACAAAACTGCAGCCAGCAAGTGAGAAGGAAGGTAGTGGCAGCCTGAACTCTTCTGCAAGCAAACATAAACAAATACATTGGAGGACCCACCTGTCACCTTCTGCACAACAAAACAATCGTGCTTCTTGTGGCACTCCTCTACTGCAACAATTCGGTACCGTGCTTCAGGGCCAATTTCAGGCAGTTCCAAAATTGGAGGAGTGCCACAAGAATACCCATGCTAAGTGACAGATGAGGAAAGTGCCGGTTGCTAGTTCGGTTTTCAGCACTCCCTAGCAACTGGCACGCATATTCCAAAAGAGGTGCATTCAGTCCGACTTTGGAAGAATGACCCACCTTCAGAATAGGTGTTAATTACCAAAAATGGCATTACCACTTAGATTAACACCCACTTAAGAATCGGGCCCTCTGACTTCATATAAAATTAAAGGACCAAACCGTAACAGAAATAATTTCTTTATATAGGCAGAGTGACTTCAAAAAGAAACTATTTCATTTTTTGTTTTAAAAAAAAGTTATTTTGTTTTAGTCTGAGGGGTCCCCCTACAAGGACAGGTGGTGGCGATGCCCCCGCATCACGGGGGCTTTTAGGGCCCCTGCTACGCCAGCACTGTACGCATGTTATATTCAGGGCGATTTGTCATCTGATGGAAAAAACGAGAGACTGCGCCAGCGAGCTCCATGCCAATGCCATGTCACTCTCACCACCTGCGTGTGTGTGCGCATATGTACTCCAGCTGGTCATCTCCGCCATTTTTAAAGTGCTCCCAGCCTGCCGCTTCTTCTGTACCCTGCAAGTTCTTCCAGGCCCTTGCAATTCTGCGCTTCGGCAGAATATATGCACAATCCATTAACTTGGCGAAAAGTGCCTTCTTTTTAGGTCTCCAGTATAAACCCAGTAGGAAGGACTGAGGTGACCCCCCAAAGATATCAATTCCCATCCCACTTACTTTCTGGCGTATCATGGCCCAATAGGACTATATAACGCGACATTCCCACAATTCGTGTATGTGATCAGCCTTGGCATAACTAGATCTCTTACCATTTGCCAACCTGTGTGGCGTCACGTGCGTTCTATGGAGTACATTCAATTTTATAAGGATAGGAAGACAGTATCGCAGTAGATTTGGTCGAATGCAAAACCATCGCTTTTTCTTGACCGAATGTGGCCGAAAATATATATGGGTGTTGGATAAGTGTAATAATTAAGGGTGGAGGGACAGGGGGTTCTCCTCCTGCATATATTGACAGGCAAAAGGATTAAAAGAAAAAAATAATTTGGTGGTTGGGCATTCGACAAAATCCCTTCGATCAAATGACATAGAACCTAAACTAAAGCTCTAACTAATTTCCCGTCCTATAAACTCGTATCCAGATCTTTCTCCCATCCCTCCTCAGCCTTAAGCACAATATTCAGCGTTATTTCCAGAAATCTACTGTATAATTGTGTAACCCATTTCTTGCCATCAGTTATCGAGTACATGAGTGCCACAGTGGCGGCCAGTTCCTGTTCCCCCGGCATACACTCCCACCAATTCGTAGCCTTGTATATCAGGGAAATATAAGATAAGAGTTGACATACTTGCATGTCAAAGCCCATACATAGATCTTCAAACATTTGTAGGGACCCATTCACAAACATAGCACCCCATACCAAGAGCCCCTTATCTTCCCAGCGAGCTCGTACATAGTGTCGCTCCTTGGCACTTCAGCAAGATCCGCCACCAGTGGAATGTTCGGCGAATAAGAGGATTGCGCTCCCGCCAACCTTATAATGCTACGCCGCAGTCTGTTCCTAGGGAGTATCTTATCTACCATCCAGAGGACCTCCTTAAGTGTAATCGGGGTGGATAGTATTTTGCATCAATGCTGTTTCCAGGTTGGGTCACAAGGACTCAAGCTGGATCTAGGCCGCCAGGGAGTAACATTCATAATTTGGGACTTGTAAACTCCCATTGGCATACGATCTACAGAGGGTATCCAGTGAGATATTCTGTCTTGCCCCTTCCCGGAAGAGTGCCCTTATCTTAGCATTCAAAGTCATGAAAAGGGCCTTCATGATTTCATAAGGAATATTCGCAAAGTAGTACAATAGGCGCGGGAGAATAATCATCTTGGTTATGGCCGCGTGCCCCAACAAGGACAGGAGCCGCCTCCTTCATAAGGCGATGGATCCAGAGATGCCGTTCACTGCCATAGCGTGTTACGTTAATACGAATCATAAAAGGATTGACAGACTGTGATCCCCAAGTATTTAAAGCCTCTAATGCCCAAGGAAGCACCAAATCTGGAAAAGGTTTCTCTCTATTTTTTGTTAAACTCGCCAATGGGAATGGGCCCGATATCAATTACAATGCGTGACAACCTGGATAAATGATCCAGTACCTCCAAGATGTATTTGAGGTTTCCTTGCGGATCCTAAACGCACAGGAACATGTCATCTGCATACAATGACATTAAATGAATTGTTCCATCCACCAATATACCCAACTCCTCAAACACACTTCTCAAAAAGACCACCAGTGGCTCCAATGCCAAGATAAACAGCATCAGTGATAGCGAACAGCCCTGCCTTGTGCCCTTCTTTAGTTCCTAGGAGGCTGAAATGGAACAGCCGGTCCTCCCTCTGGCCATGGGATAAGGGTATAACAGCCGAACCCATCTCATAAAGCATTCCCCAAATCCAAATCCCCGCAATGTGGCGTAGTCCCAATCCCAGCGTACAGAATCAGACGCTGTTATGGCGTCCAAGGAGGCTACAGCGCCATCCATATCAAGGGCCGCAGTTCTATGAATGACATAATGGAGACGACGCAGGTTTAAGGACGTTTTCCTGTTAGGTCCTCATGTATAAGTGGGGACTGCTCTTGATTTGCTCTATGTGCCGGCCGCACGCTCAGAATCTATATGCCATGATTCAGGAGGGTCAAGGGCCTGTACGATTCACAGAGCTGCTGTAGTTTGCCCTGCTTTAAAATCGGGATTGTAATCGCTTTTCTCATAGACAAGGGCAACACTCCCCTCTAAAAAGCAGCCTGGCATGTGTGTAACAGACTGGGCCCCGAGACTTGCCTATATACTCTTAAAAAGTCCACCGGTGGTCCAACCCCTCCCGGAGCCTTTCCCGATGTCAGCTTGGTAACCGCTGCACATATCTCTGCCTCGGTTAGGGGTGCATCCAGTAGCTCCACCTGTTCCTGCATAAGCTTGGTAACCGCTGCACATATCTCTGCCTCGGTTAGGGGTGCATCCAGGAGCTCTACCTGTTCCAGCGTCAGCTTGATAACCGCTGCACATATCTCTGCCTCGGTTAGGGGTTCATCCAGTAACTCCACCTGTTCCTGTGCCAGTTTGGTAACTGCTGCACAAATCTCTGCCTCGGTTAGGGGTTCATCCAGTAACTCCACCTGTTCCTGCGTCAGCTTGATAACCGCTGCACATATCTCTGCCTCAGTTAGGGGTTCATCCAGTAGCTGCACCTGTTCCTGCATAAGCTTGGTAACCGCTGCACATATCTCTGCCTCGGTTAGGGGTGCATCCAGTAGCTCCACCTGTTCCTGCGTCAGCTTGGTAACTGCTGCACATATCTCTGCCTCGGTTAGGGGTGCATCCTGTAGCTCCACCTGTTCCTGCATAAGCTTGGTAACCGCTGCACATATCTCTGCCTCGGTTAGGGGTGCATCCAGTAGCTCCACCTGTTCCTGCGTCAGCTTGGTAACTGCTGCACATATCTCTGCCTCGGTTAGGGGTGCATCCATTAGCTCCACCTGTTCCTGCACCAGCTTGGTAGCCGCTGCACATATCTCTGCCTCGGTTAGGGGTGCATCCTGTAGCTCCACCTGTTCCTGCACCAGCTTGGTAGCCGCTGCACATATCTCTGCCTCGGTTAGGGGTGCATCCTGTAGCTCCACCTGTTCCTGCACCAGCTTGGTAGCCGCTGCACATATCTCTGCCTCGGTTAGGGGTGCATCCTGTAGCTCCACCTGTTCCTGCACCAGCTTGGTAGCCGCTGCACATATCTCTGCCTCGGTTAGGGGTGCATCCTGTAGCTCCACCTGTTCCTGCGCCAGCTTGGTAACCACTGCACATATATCTGCCTCAGTTAGGGGTGCATCCAGTAGCTCCACCGGTTCCTGCATCAGCTTGGTAACCACTAGAGATATCTCTTCCTCGGTTAGGGGTTCATCCAGTAGCTCCACCTGTTCCTTTTGCAGCATGGTAACCTCTGCACTTATTTCTGCCTCGGGTAGGGGTGCATCCAGTAGCTCCACCTTTTCCTGTGCCAGCTTGGTAACCGCTGCACATATCTCTGCCTCGGTTAGGGGTGCATCCAGTAGCTCCACCTGTTCCTGCGCCAGCTTGGTAACCGCTGCACATATCTCTGCCCTGGTTAGGGGTGCATCAATTAGCTCCACCTGTTCCTGCGCCAGCTTGGTAACCGCTGCACATATCTCTGCCTCAGTTAGGGGTGCATCCTGTAGCTCCACCTGTTCCTGCACCACATTGGTAACCGCTACACATATCTCTGCCTCAGTTAGGGGTGCATCCAGTAACTCCACCTGTTACTGCATCAGCTTGGTAACCGCAGCACATATCTCTGCCTCGGTTAGGGGTGCATCCATTAGCTGAACCGGTTCCCGCGGCAGCTTGGTAACCGCTGCACATATCTCTGCCTCGGTTATGGGTGCATCCAGTAGCTCCACCTGTTCCTGCGGCAGCTTGGTAACCGCTGCACATATCTCTGCCTCGGTTAGGGGTGCATCAATTAGCTCCACCTGTTCCTGCACCAGCTTGGTAGCCGCTGCACATATCTCTGCTTCGGTTAGGGGTGCATCCAGTAGCTCGACCTGTTCCTGCGTCAGCTTGGTAACAGCTGCACCGTTCTCTGCCACGGTTAGGGGTGCATCCAGTAACTCCACCGGTTCCTGCATCAGCTTGGTAACCACTAGACATATCTCTGCCTCGGTTAGGGGTGCATCCAGTAACTCCACCGGTTCCTGCATCAGCTTGGTAACCACTAGACATATCTCTGCCTAGGTTAGGGGTGCATCCAGTAACTCCACCGGTTCCTGCATCAGCTTGGTAACCACTAGACATATCTCTGCCTCGGTTCGGGGGGCATCCTGTAGCTCCACCTGTTCCTGTGCCAGCTTGGTAACCGCTGCACATATCTCTGCCTCAGTTAGGGGTGCATCCAGTAGCTCCACCTGTTCACCGCTGCACATATCTCTGCCTCGGTTAGGGGTGCATCCAGTAGCTCCACCTGTTCCTGCACCAGCTTGGTAACCGCTGCACATATCTCTCCCTCAGTTAGGGGTGCATCCAGTAGCTCCACCTGTTCCTGCATAAGCTTGGTAACCGCTGCACATATCTCTGCCTCGGTTAGGGGTGTATCCAATAGCTCCACCTGTTCCTGCGCCAGCTTGGTAACCGCTGCACATATCTCTGCCTCGGTTAGGGGTGCATCCAGTAGCTCCACCTGTTCCTGCGCCAGCTTGGTAACTGCTGCACATATCTCTGCCTCGGTTAGGGGTGCATCCGGTAGCTGCACCTGTTCCTGCGTCAGCTTGGTAATCGCTACACATATCTCTGCCTCGGTTAGGGGTGCATCCGGTAGCTCCAGCTTTCCTGTGCCAGTTTGGTAACTGCTGCACACATCGAGGCGTCGGTTAGGGGTGCATCCAGTAACTCCACCTGTTCCTGTGTCAGCTTGGTAACCGCTGCACATATCTCTGCCTTGGTTAGTGGTGCATCCAGTAGCTCCACCTGTTCCCGCGGCAGCTTGGTAACTGCTGCACATCTGTCTGCCTCGGTTAGGGGTGCATCCATTAGCTCCACCGGTTCCTGCGCCAGCCTGGTAACCGCTGCACATATCTCTGCCTCGGTTAGGCGTGCATCCATTAGCTCCACCGGTTCCTGCGCCAGCTTGATAACCACTGCACATATATCTGCCTTGTTAGGGGTGCATCCAGTAGCTCCACCTGTTCCTGCGGCAGCTTGGTAACTGCTGCACATCTCTCTGCCTCGGTTATGGGTGCATCCAGTAGCTCCACCTGTTCCTGCGGCAGCTTGGTAACCACTGCATATATCTCTGCCTCGGTTAGGGGTGCATCAATTAGCTCCACCGGTTCCTGCGCCAGCTTGGTAACCAATGCACATATATCTGCCTTGGTTTGGGGGACATCCTGTAGCTCCACCTGTTCCTGCACCAGCTTGGTAGCCGCTGCACATATCTCTGCCTCAGTTAGGGGTGCATCCAGTAGCTCCACCTGTTCCTGCGTCAGCTTGGTAACAGCTGCACCTTTCTCTGCCACGATTAGAGGTGCATCCAGTAGCTCCACCGGTTCCTGCATCAGCTTGGTAACCACTAGAGATATCTCTGCCTCGGTTAGGGGTTCATCCAGTAGCTCCACCTGTTCCTTTTGCAGCATGGTAACCTCTGCACTTATTTCTGCCTCGGTTAGGGGTGCATCCAGTAGCTCCACCTTTTCCTGTGCCAGCTTGGTAACCGCTGCACATATCTCTGCCTCGGTTAGGGGTGCATCCAGTAGCTCCACCTGTTCCTGCGCCAGCTTGGTAACCGCTGCACATATCTCTGCCTCAGTTAGGGGTGCATCCAGTAGCTCCACCTGTTCCTGCGTCAGCTTGGTAACAGCTGCACCTTTCTCTGCCACGGTTAGCGGTGCATCCAGTAGCTCCACCTGTTCCTGCATCAGTTTGGTAACCGCTGCACATATCTCTGCCTCAGTTACGGGTGCATCCAGTAACTCCACCTGTTCCTGTGTCAGCTTGGTAACCGCTGCACATATCTCTGCCTCGGTTAGGGGTTCATCCATTAGCTCCACCGGTTCCCGCGGCAGCTTGGTAACCGCTGCACATATCTCTGCCTCGGTTATGGGTGCATCCAGTAGCTCCACCTGTTCCTGCCTCAGCTTGGTAACCGCTGCACATATCTCTGCCTCGGTTAGGGGTGCATCAATTAGCTCCACCGGTTCCTGCGCCAGCTTGGTAACAACTGCACATATATCTGCCTTGGTTCGGGGGGCATCCTGTAGCTCCACCTGTTCCTGCACCAGCTTGGTAGCCGCTGCACATATCTCTGCCTCGGTTAGGGGTGCATCCAGTAGCTCGACCTGTTCCTGCGTCAGCTTGGTAACAGCTGCACCGTTCTCTGCCACGGTTAGGGGTGCATCCAGTAACTCCACCGGTTCCTGCATCAGCTTGGTAACCACTAGACATATCTCTGTCTCGGTTAGGAGTACATCCAGTAGCTCCACCTGTTCCTTTTGCAGCATGGTAACCACTGCACATATCTCTGCCTCGGTTAGGGGTGCATCCAGTAGCTCCACCTGTTCCTGTGCCAGCTCGGTAACCGCTGCACATATCTCTGCCTCGGTTAGGGGTGTATCCAGTAGCTCCACCTGTTCCTGCGCCAGCTTGGTAACCGCTGCACATATCTCTGCCTCGGTTAGGGGTGCATCCAGTAGCTCCACCTGTTCCTGCGCCAGCTTGGTAACCGCTGCACATATCTCTCCCTCAGTTAGGGGTGCATCCAGTAGCTCCACCTGTTCCTGCACCAGCTTGGTAACCGCTGCACATATCTCTCCCTCAGTTAGGGGTGCATCCAGTAGCTCCACCTGTTCCTGCATCAGCTTGGTAACCGCTGCACATATCTCTGCCTCAGTTAGGGGTGCATCCAGTAGCTCCACCTGTTCCTGCACCAGCTTGGTAACCGCTGCACATATCTCTCCCTCGGTTAGGGGTGCATCCAGTAGCTCCACCTGTTCCTGCACCAGCTTGGTAACCGCTGCACATATCTCTGCCTCGGTTAGGGGTGCATCCAGGAGCTCTACCTGTTCCCGCATCAGCTTGATAACCGCTGCACATATCTCTGCCTCAGTTAGGGGTGCGTCCAGTAGCTCCACCTGTTCCTGTGTCAGTTTGGCCAATTTGATCAGAGACAAGGTGCATTCTATGTCATCTCCCAGAGGAGCTGTGTCACAATCATGTAATGTCTCATCCGAACATATATTATTTTTAATCAGAATTACAATTCACAGGAATAAGGCACAACAATTGTCAAACTTCCTTGAACAAGACACCCTTCTCACTCCCCACCCCACCCCACCCCCCACAGTTATAAATGCCATATCATATAATTTCATATCATGCCATATCATATCAAATCACAGTAAGTTGCACACTGTGACCATTCTACCAGACAGGACAACAGGTCAGTTACATTAGAACAAGAGAACAAACTCCAGTGGTGGCACCGGATCATTGCATTCCCCCTTCAGTGGTGGCACCGGATCATTGCATTCCCCCTTCAGTGGTGGCACCGGATCATTGCATTCCCCCTTCAGTGGCGGCACCGGATCATTGCATTCCCCCTTCAGTGGCGGCACCGGATCATTGCATTCCCCCTTCAGTGGTGGCACCGGATCATTGCATTCCCCCTTCAGTGGTGGCACCGGATCATTGCATTCCCCCTTTTCTTCCCCTGTGGTTGTTGGCTTGGTTTAGGGTGGTTGTTGGCTTGGTTTAGGGCCAACCCTTTCACCTCATAGCTAGTAACATATTAGGGGGTCAAAGTTTTGGCCTGTCACTACCCCATTTCAGGATAAAAGTTCCCCATTCAACATGAAACGTCTCCACACAGTTATTAACAATAGCCAACAGTTTCTCATATGTATATAAATCCCAGAGTTTGTTCATCCTGTCGTTTGTAGAAGGTATGGAGTTATTGTTCCATTTCTGGTCTAGGGCCTCCCTCCCCGCTCTCAGCACGGTGACACTAAGATTTGGGAATCTTTGCTCATTACTGTCCTCATCCGGGACTCCAGGGAGCACTTGCAGAGAGAGCCAGTCAGGCGCTATTCCTACTATATCTTTAATCCAACTGAGGACTTCTTACCAGTAAACCTTTAGGGCAAGACCACCACATGTGGAACCATGAGCCAGTTTAACCACAGTGTCTAGGACAGAGGGGGGAGGATCCCGGGAACATCTGGGAAGTTCTCAGGGGAGGGAGGTGCCAACAGTTCCGTATTTTAAAGGTGTTCTCCATCGCCGAGGTATAAAGGTTACCAGAGAACATTAGTTTATAGATTTTACTGCAGGTCACTTCAGAAATCACCCTCCGTGATTGTTCGGCTGAAGACTGCCTGAAGATATGCCTCCCTTCTATTTCCAACGTGACCATCACTTTGTATATTTTGGACAGGATTCCCTTTCGCAAGGTTGCTTCGCTAATGACTTTCCCAAAGGCAGTGAGTGGTCGAGAAATCTTGGGGAACCATTTTGGGTCAGAAAAATGCCCTTGAGGCGGAGGTATTCAAAAATACTCAGTGAATCAGTTCCCAGGGTCTCAGACAGGGGAATTGTCACGACCCTCGCCCAAAACCCCCTCTGGCAAACCCATTGGCCAGGTGGAGTCAGGACTCGGGCCTCTAGAGCGTGGCATCCTCTTCAAAAGCCCTCATGGGCATAGCGCCAGGCTCAACACCAGGAACAACAATGTGCTTGGGAACTACTTTATTGTATTGTTAGCCAACATGGAGGCATCCACATAGCTTGGTTCCTAAGAACCAAGCTATGCGGTCTAGTGTTTTGGGTGTGGTAGCCTAGGGACTACTTTACCTGGACTATTTTGTTGGGCTATTTAAACCACACCCGAGCAAGACAACACGCTTAGCGTTACTTTGCAGCTTGCAACGTGACGCTCACCGTGTCCAGCTATTCCCTCGAACCTCGGAGAAGCAGAACCTGCAAGGAGACAAAAGGAACATCATTACCAGCAACATCTTACCTGCAGTCTTCATCTTTAAACACTCGCAGCTACTGAGAACAGCTTCCTCGAATCTGCACGCCTCCCGGAAGATAGAGGCAACATTAAAGAAAGCAGTAGACACATTTACAAATTACAAACTGCTCAAAAGGCTTACCTGGCTGGTCGCCTCTCGGCTGGCACCACTCCGGACATTCCACTCGCGCTGAAGAACACCACGACCTACAAAGAAGGAAAACACAGGTTAGCAAAGGCAAGACTTTGCAGCACTGCGCATAACGCTTACTTACTGCATCATAGGGCTCTTAATGCACCATCATTTAACAGCGGGGCTCAAATAAAAAGCCAGTTCGCCGCGCTGAAGCTCCGCATACCTAAGGGAGAAAAAAAGAGACATTTTAAACAAAGAAAGACATGCAGGATAGCAACAAAACTAAAGAACAGCAATAAGACCTACCTGAACAAAATCAAATGGGCCGGCGTCAGTGAAGTAACTGGACCGCACTCGCCCATGAAAGACAACGCACCCCTGCAAAGAAGGCAGGACAGAGAGCACGCCTAATTCTACCACAAGGTGAGGAGAGGGCGCCAGAGGGACTGAAATCATACGGGGGTGGAGGGAGGATACTTACCCCAGTTGGTCAGTCTTGAACACAGTCCTCCTGTATTTTCAGGCAGAACCTTCCCCCCGCAGACCACATCAGGGCAAAGCTGAGAAGCACACCAGCGAGTAACCTGGCTGGGTGGTGTCCCTGTAAATACCAGGTGAGCGTAACAGGAATGTACTCAATGAAGTGGCCCTCAGTGAACAGTTGTCCAGCTCTTTCTAGACCTTTGTGGGACCATTTGTGTGTGTAGCGGAAGCCCCGTCCCACCAACCTCCAACGTGGTTCCCCATACTTAGCTCAATGGAAACAGCCAGGAAGAGAGGCGGACATTGCATTTACCCCTTTTCCATAGACTACGCAGGATTGCAAGAGTTGGAGGATTCCTAACGTAGTCGGGGATAGCTTATGATGGGAACCATAACAAGTCTCTGACTTTCTTAGGGTGGCTGTGTAGGTCCAGTATGTTGCTAGGTCATTTCTAAGGTGCTCTAACATGACACCTATTTGGGCCACTTTATAGTACAACCAAAAGTGAGGGAGGCCAAAGCCCCTGAAGTCTCTGGGGAGGGTTAAGGTGGACAATTTAATTCTAAGCCTCTTCCCTTTCCATATGAAGTTATCATCTGCTTAGTTTGGCAAAGACTAAATCCTGGAGAAGGGACGGTACGGCAGTAAACAGAGACACAGCAGCCGGAGTAGAACGTTCATTTTAACTGTCACCATTCTCCCAAACCACAAACGAGTTAGGGGGGCCCATTGTGTAAAGTCTGCTCTAGGTTTCTCCAACATGGGGGTAAAATTGCACTCTACCAGCGATGGGATGTCCCTGTAAAGACACATTCCCAAGTAGGGAGTAGCTGTATTTTCAATTCTCATCCCATTAATGGTTCCCGTATCTCTGGTTGCAGAGTCGTTGGTTCCAATCGCCATTATGTTAGATTTGGGAATGTTCATTTTAAGGTCTGAGAACCGGCCAAAGAGTTTAATTTGAGAGAGAAACTCTGACAAAGACTTCTCTATGTCTGTTAAATAACACAGGATGTTGTCTGCAAACAGAGTTTAAATTCATGAACCCCACACTGAATCCCTGAAATCTTTTGGTTTTCCCTGATTGTAATGGCCAGGGGCTCCGTGGTGAGGGCGTATAGCAAGGGGGAGATGGGACAGCCTTGTCTGGTTCCTCGAGGCAGGTGGAAAGGGGCTAATGTAGTGCCAATCACTACTACCAAGCTACCGGGTCGTTGTAGAGAGCCAAGACCCATTGCCTAAAGTTGCTACTAAACCCCATCTTTTGCAGGACCTTTCTGATGTAGCTTCATTCTACTCGGTCAAAGGCTTTCTCTGAGTCTATTGAGACCAAGTAAGCACTCATCCCCTTGTGTTGCGCCTTCTGCATTAAGTTAATCGATTTTCTTATATTGTCCGAACTTTGACGGCCGGAAATAAACCCCACCTGTTCCCCATGAACCAAGGAGGACATTGTGTGATGGGATCTATTAGCCAGCACCGTTGCCATTATCTTTACATCCGTATCCAACAGGAGATTGGGCAGTAGGAACGGCATCGGGATGGGTCTTTGCCTTCCTTGGGGATGACAACTATGAGGGCTGAGAGCATCGATTTCGGAAGCAGGCCAGTTTCCAGGGCCTTATTGACTATTCTGGTCATGAATGGGGCCAAAGTGGAGCAGAAGGAAAGAATCGGAACATGAAGCTGTCTTCCCCTTGCGCCGTGACCCCCTTCATTTTACTAATGGTATCAAGAACCTCCACCTCAGTAATTGTGGCATCCAATGCTGCTACGTTGTCCGGAGTCAGACATAGGAGGCGGAGTGTGTTCAGGAATTGGGCAATAAGGGGGCCCTCTTTGTTATATTTGGTTGTGTAAAGGGTTTCGTAATATTTGCGAAATTGATCTACTGTCTGATCATCGTCTAGGAGTCTTTTGCCTCCGGATGGTCCGATTGTGGCTACCCTTCTAGCATTTCTCTGTTCCCTTAACCTCCCAGCCAAGATGTTATCTGCTCTTTTCCCTCTTCTCCATCTATTTCTGTTACAGGAATGCCAAGTTACATTGCGTTTGGTGAATCTTGAGGGCTTTCAATTCGGCCCTGTATTTCTGGAGTTTCTCTCTGTCACCAGACAACATTTGGCATTTCAATTTCGCCGCAGGCCTTAGCTCTTGCGCTGCTCTTTCTCTCTTTTGTTTGGCTCCCATTCCTATCAAGACGCCTCGGATAGTCACCTAAAATGACTCCTATATTCCCGGAATCCCCACCTCGCCATTGTTGTTGAAGTTAAAGAATTCTCCGATCGACTGCAATATTGTTTGGGCCAGTTCTTTATCTTTAAGCAACAGGTAACCACAGGACCATCTAGAGTTGAGTTTATCTGAGAACCATTCCCTAATCTTATTTTGGCCAAGTCGTGGTCTGACCATGGTATGGGCTCTGTGGTTGATTCCAACACTCTGTTTTTTAATGGGATTTCAATTACGAGGTAGTCTATCCTTGAGAATGTGTCGTGCACCTTTCAGTAGAAAGTGAACAGGGTGGTCCTGCCTACTTTCCTGAGGGAGAGAATCCACCACCCCCAATTGCTCATTGGTCTGCTGAAAGCAGAGAGCCTCGTTGTACTCCATTTGGGAGGGTATGTGTGGATCTGCCCTTTTCCTGTCTATGTCCGAGTCCAAGACCATGTTAAAGTCACTGCTTATAATCAAGGAACCTTAGACAAACAATTGGATCTTCCCCTTCGTTGCGTCTCGAAATTGGTCTTGCCCGTCATTTGGGAAGTATACAGAGACCATGGTGATTGCATTACCTTTTACTTCCCCCTTGACCATTATATATCTACCACATGGGTCCTTTGATACCCCCTTCAGGACAAAGTTAAGCTTGCTGTCCACCACAATTGCCACCCCTTTCCTCTTGGCCTGGTTGGAGGTATGGAAAACCTGATCTATAGATTTGGATCTCAGGGATGGTTCATGCCCCCATTTGCCAGCGAGTCTCCTGCAGAAAAAGGATGTCCAACTTAGATAGGTAGTATTCACGTATCATCAGGGATCTCTTATTCAGGGAGTTGAAGCCTGTGACAATCAGTGAGCCCGGTGCCATTGTATAATCCACCTTAGCCATATAGGTCTGTGTTCGGGCCATTGTTCTACCACATGCTAGAGCTGTCTGACCTGTAAACTAGGGTCTGAAACCCATTCTTGCTGCGTTCTGGTATCCCAACCTTCTGGAGAATGGTCTGAACTAAGACATATAAGGTAAAACCCCCCTGTAACCAGCCCCAACCCCAACACCCCCCACCCCCGGCGTCTGGGTTCCCAACAAAATCTGGGTCACCATTGGGCCAGACCACTGTTTGCAACCCCACCACTGGGCCTACTAACATCCCATTGCCACCACTGAGCCCCCTTCACTAAGCCCCCCTTCATTATGACTAACTC
The DNA here is from genome assembly GCF_040938575.1 of Ambystoma mexicanum. NCBI lineage: Eukaryota > Metazoa > Chordata > Amphibia > Caudata > Ambystomatidae > Ambystoma > Ambystoma mexicanum. Next base: position 1,523,991,002 of record NC_090922.1, on the reverse strand, counting down.
GCTTCTGGTCCCCAAGAACATAGCAGAAACAATACAGGGAGAATAACCAGTCGATCACGTGAGACTTGAGAGCCCTCACAGCCCTTTCAAAGCTGGTAAAACACATGCACGTCTCCTAACGTTTGGACTGTACGCTAGTTTCCTCTCCAGAGCTGCCAAATTGCACCCCCAACCCCTCCGGATTGTGGGGAGGCGGGGGGGTTGCTGTGTTTAGTTTCTTACATTTTTGAAGCACTTGACAAAGCATCTGTCCATAGTTCCCTTGCTTTTTGGGGCCATACTCTGGGACCCCCCCTGGACCGACGAGGGCAGCCTCTGGGGCGGCCTCTCCAAGCACCTGAGTTACTCTGTTGAGGTCGTCCTCTGTGACTAGGTTAAATATGTACCCCTCAAACTCGAAGGTGAGAGAGAAGGAGAACCTCCCATCTGTAGTGCACTCCCGTCGTTGTGAGCCATTTAGTCAGAGGTTGCAGAGTCTTCTCCGGGACAGGGTGAAGGCGACTGGTCCTGGAATATGGTAATCCACAAGGCTCCCCAGCATATTAGACCCTTCATTCTCACCACCAGACCCTTCCTTCTTGCCATATCCAGTACCATTGCTTTCTCAGAGTAGTAATGGAATTTAGCCAGCTCTGACCACGGCCCGCGGGTCCCCCCTCCTGCTCGGTGTGCTCTATAAATGGTGGGTTAGGTGGTATTGTCATAATTGAAGACTTTTCTGATGATGTTGTTTAAGGCTTTGATTGTCGCCTTGCGTTTCGCGGGTTTCAAAGTCGTTCATTTTCAAGGCATACTGCTCTTCCCTCCTTTCCAACTCAGAGATTCTCATTTCAATCTGGGTAATTTGAATATCGATTGAGGTTTGGTTTGCCTCCAGACCCTGGATTCTGTCATCCATATTGTCTACTTCCTTGTACAGCCCGTCGAGGCTTTGACCAATGTCTGATCTGAAGCCCCTTATTCCCTCCAGAAGCGCTGCCATATCCTTCCTCATTGCTTGGGAGTCCTCCATGATCAATGTCGGTGTGGTGGGCGTAGTCGCCTCGGGTTGCTGGGGTCCTGCTTCGTAGCAGCATTTTTGGAGCACAGACGACCAACTCACGGGTGTAAGGCTCTCCAGAGAAGGCAGCAAGAAGGCTTCTTGTGGTTGACTCAGAAAGGCTCCTGTCCCAGACCAGTGTTCCCGCTGATAGGTGGGTAAATCTGCTGTGGGCTCGAGGGCTTTGTGAATCTGAAGGGGGGATCAGGTTTCGTAGAGCAGTGCCCATGCAGCGGGAGAGGGGCGATGCTGGGGATATCATCGGTGGGTGCTCATTCTTGCCCAAGGGCGGCATACCTATCCTTATGCTAGGACACTCACAATGTCAATTGAAAGCTCAATATTGAAAATCATGCCCAATCGTGTAGCACTGCTTTCGCAGTTAGTTTAGTAAAGTAATTTTCCTCCTCCTCCCTTCCCCGTCTCACCGCCAATGCAGTCACTAGCCCCGGCCAGGCAGGGGATGGGAGATGTGCAACATGGGCTTCTATGCATCAGTCCCTCATTTCTCACCGGCTGGTCCAGCGCTCCCGGGTCGCCTCTCTCCCCCGCGGGTCTGCCAGACGTTTGCCACTGCTCCTCCCCCTCACCCGGGTCACTGGTCTCTTCTGTGTGGTGCTTAGGGTCGGCCCCGGAGCAGGGTTCTCCCATGGCAGGCCGTGTCGGGCGGTATCTCAGCTCTCCTCTGGCCCCGGAGTACAGGGAATGGCTTCAGGAAGTCACTGAAGTGTGACACACCCGGGGGGGGTCGCTGTCAAACACAAACAGGTGCTATCTGGGGGGTTTCATTGGCTCGTGTAGGGTCTAGAACAATTTCCCATTCAATATCATCCTCAATTCTGGATAGTGTGATTAAAAGCGATTTTCTGCGCAACCCGACATTGCGATCGCCATCCCCGGATTACGACCTTAAAGGCATCCCATAATATCCCCTGATCCTCCACACTCCTCATTAGTTTCAAAATACTCCTCTATTTTCTCTTCAACATTTGATTTAAATGGGGTGTCCAAGAACATCTCAGCCCTAAGCTTCCATGTTAGAATAGGCACTGTTCTCCTCCTTACCACTTAAGTGGAGAACAGTGGGGCTTGTTCCGATATCGACCTACCCCTGTAACTCGTATTAACAACATCTTGTGTATTTGATGGATCACTATGAGCCGTCGTTCTGTTTAACAAAGGGTAGTCTTTATTGACTTAAGGCAATAAAGAAAAGAAATTGGGAAGAGGGTTAATTCCCCTTCTTCAGTCCAAAATTCGTTTGGTAGCAAGCTTCTTTAGAGGATATGGCAGGAAGTGTAGTTTAGTCTTCATATGCCCAACAGAATGTATCTGCTTCTTCCTCGCGGGCTGCTGACCTCTGAAACACAAAGGAAACGAATTTGTCAGTTCTTCCCCATTTCCTCCCTTATATAGGGGCTGGAGCCTGTCTAACCAATCAGGTAGCTTCCCCGACCGTAGGCTTGATAAACCTCTCCAAGCCCCACCCCCTTCTTCTGAGGACTCTGGTCGCCATAATGGATCCCGCCCTCGTGCCTCGCGGAGGACGCTGGTTTTTATTCTTTCTATTCCCAAAGGTATCGGTAAGTGTTGAATGGTGTTGTAAACCGGTTGGGCATTGCTGAATCTTTCTGTTTTGTGCCGTATCGAATCACGTTGTTTTTGAGGCCGCTCAAAAGATGTCCTTTTGCTGGTGTCATAACAGCGTTTTGACCGCTGGAGTCTCGTGCTTGTTATGCCTTGGGGCAAGGTGAAAGGTATATTCCCCCCTCCCGTTACCATGGTAAGACTACTTCTATGAGCGTGTCTTCCCCGTGTGTTTGTGTTCACATTGCAGACCCAAGAGGTATCACTGAATGTATACGTTCCTTTCGTCTGTTTCAAAGGCGTTGTTTTGTCCGCGTCCCCGCCCCACTAAGCCTCTTTCGAGTCTTCCGTGATCTGCTCATCAGTCAGGTTGTCACAGTGTACTTTCCTCCCCTGTAAAGAAATAGTCGATATAGGTATATATCTTATCTGGGGCTGAGTAATACGAATATGCCCTCCACAGCGCGTTATTCACCCTCCAAACATCCACTAGGCTCATATCCCCCAGTAGCCTACTTAAACCCCTCACAGGTATGGATGGTTGAGTATAATGGTCATCTGACCTGTCCATAATGGGGTCTGGGATACAGTTAAAGTCCCCACCCCATATCGAAAGCATATCACGGAACGGGGATAGTCTGTCACTTTCCTCTCCTTCCCCCAGAAGCTCACTGTCTCTAGAGCTCTGGTTCACTCTAGGCGGGACTAGTGCAACAGTCTCTTTCTAAATCTACCTTCTTCGACTCAAGATTTGTTCTTGGCCTCAAGCCCAGGGATCGTATCTCTCCAGCACTGAAATCTCTGCATTGGCTCCCAGTGGCTGCAAGGAGTAAGTTCAAGACCCTCTGCATTGTCCATAAGGCCTTCTGGGGCCGGGTCCTCTATACCTCCAACTCCGTAAATACCTACCTACCCAAGCTCTTCGCTCCTCCACCTCCAACTCCCCCAGGATCAGTCGCTTCTCCAAGCAACGAGTTGGGGTAAGATCTCTTGCTTCGGCTGGGCCTTCCCTCTGGAACAGCCTCCCTGTCTCTCTGAAACTGGAGCAGGACCATCTCTTGTCCCGGAATCACCTCAATACCTTCCTCTTTGCTTATGATTTCTCTCTTCCTCTACCCTGCTGAACTCCTGACTGAAACTGTACTGGTCACCTGGCTAACCCTCTGGTTTCAGGCCCAAGTCACTGCACGTCCAGTTGCACACCCACATTGCCTTCCGACAACCCTTGCACTTGGGTCTGTATCTGTAACCCTACAGTCCCCTTACCTGCACTTTTGGACACCTGCTGTCTGCACGCACGCTCGCACCTGCCACATGCTGGCCGCACTTCTTCTTGTTGTTTGATCCCATGTACAGCACTGTCCCCCCCCCCTTTCCCCTGGCACTTTTCCCCTCCCCTGTACTTGCGCAATCTCAATGTCACCTGGCCTAGTAGGATCACTGTTTCTGCCCTCCCTCTGTAACCTCTTCCTTGCCTTGTCGCGCCTTGAAACACTTGTGTATAGGCACGTTACAAATGCCTTATCATATAATACATCATTTAGTCGCTGTATAAATGTGAACGCATCATGATAAGGGGGTCATGTACTTTTGCTACAGGACTCCCTAAATTCTAAATATTCATTAACATTCACCGCCCTTCCTCATGTCTCTGGGTTTCACCCATTTAAACGGAACCGAGTGGGCCATCCATATCAACACCCCGCTAGAGTAGGTAGAGTATGTGGAGGCGTATCCCTGTCCCCTCCACCTCCAGTGGAGATCAGTCTGTTTGGCATCATCGGGGTGAGTCTCCTACAACAACGCAATCACCACCCGCTTCCTCTACAAATACGTCCTCACACTGTTCTTTTTTTTGATAAAACTGTTTAACCCCCTGACATTCCATTCCATGTCAGGGCATTCACATCAGCCGCTCCTTGCAGTAGGCAATAGTCAACGATTTCCCCGCTCCATGTTGGAGTTATCGGATGGGTAATCCCCTGCCGCCCAGTCAGGAGCGTCCCACATCCAGCCCCAACCTGAATAGCCGCACAGTAAACCTACCCAGCACATGCCCCCATCTCCCTGTGACAGTCCCCTGCACCTCACTGCCAAAATCCACCTCACTCCTGCAAATCTCATGGCTCCAGCAACTTCCATTCAATGACGAAACCAGAAAAGCAATATCAACCTCCATGTTCCCACCCAGGCTGCTCAACAGGACTAACCCGTTGGAGCGACCCACCCTTTATTCAGGACGGAAGATTCTGATTCCCTCTGCTCCTAGGTGGCATGCTGCTCTTATCCATCCACTGGTACACTTCTACCAGAGAATCAATAAAAACGAGATTCCCCCTCATAAATGACTTTCAGCTTCGCCGGGTAGATCAACATATATTTCAGTTGCTCTTTGACCAAAGCAAACGAATGCCACCTCCTGTTGGGCTTCTTCACTTCACTGCTGCCAAGTATATTGAAGTGCAATAGAAATAGAATACAGCATGCATACTATAGTGCACACAGTGCACTAGGTCAACTACTGCATTTCCTGGACACAGTGGAGTTTTTTTTGTGAGATTGTGACGCCATCTTTTGCAGTGATTGTTTTGAAGATGTTTTGATCATGTCTTGACAATCGGCTACGAACGGGACAGTATTGCTTTAAAGGAAGAGAAGGAAAGGGAACTGAGGAAAGTGCAGAAGAAATACTACTGGACACGCTTATACTTTTCTGATTCTGAGCATCCATCAGCAGTGCCTGGCAAATGCCTAATATGTATAGACAAGACAAAAAAAGATTGGCTTTGCCAATGCTTTTTTTTAACAGGACTTCCCTGAAAAGCACGCACAGTGCTTATAAATCGATGGGCTGATGGCAGACCTGGTACACACATTTTTACTACACCAGTAGCGTTTACAGCTCAAATTAAGTTATTTATTCTCAGACGACTGCTTTGAAAAATCACTAGCACGCACTGAGTGCAAGGTTTGATGTTAAGGCTTGTTTAAGAGGGCTCAAAGAGTTCCCACGAGGAGCAGTTTTGGGCAGGAAGGGCAGGAACTGGGTGGAAATGGCCATAGGGATTAGCATGGCAATGGGAGTTCAATGGGTGGGCATTAACTAAACAACACCTACAAGCTGTGTGTCCCTCGTACGCCATTTCTCCCCATTTGTACTCTAACGCGATAGTTTGGGCTTATAATAGCCTGAACTAAAAGGGAAGTCCCCTTTTAAGCCGAGGAGGCTAAAGGATGGGGGCGGGGATACAACTGTACATAGGCATATGAGGGAAGTACCTACATTATGATAGCACCTAGGCATATGAAGCATTCACTGGCATGTGAACCGGTACCAGGCACATACTGGCAGAGCCTGAGCATGTGTCACTGTCACAGTGCGCGTGGCAGTAGTACCTGTGCTTACTTATGTAACCATGGGCTACACTTGGACATTTGATGGGAACATCTGACCATACAAGAGCCATGTAATAGCCACGCCTCTTTGTGTAATGGCTACGGCTGGAGATTTGTCAGTGTGCTGGTGTAAGAGGCCAGTACATGGTACAAAAAGGCAATATCTGTCAAAGGCTGTCCATGCATACAAGTGTACATAAGGAATATTATAAAAACAGTCCTATTGCTGTCTTCTTGCGTGTGCCTTTGTTCATATGTTGTTCCTGTAGGTTTCTTTTTCCTTCTTTCTCAGTACATTGACAGGCCAACTCTAGCGTGAACCAGATGACGGAGTCCTTTCGCCAGTACTGCCATAGCACCAGGCTAGATCACTTGAGGGGTACACGTGGATGCTTTGTAAACATTTTGCAGGGCTATTCTAGGAGTAATGGACTAGAGGAGCGATTCAAGAGGAAGCCAATGGCCAGAGGGGTGATGGACCATACGAACCAAGGACCAGAGGAGAGCGTTCAAACAGGTTGCCCAGGAGCAGTAAGGTGACTGACCAGAGGAGAGTGAATCGCAAGGGAGTCAACGACCAGAGAGGCAACAGAAAAGAGGAGCAATTTACAAGGGCATGGCTGCCAAAAGGACGGGCCCATGTCACACGTGACACCACGAGCCAGTCCTGGCTTTTCACTTTTCATGCTGGTCCTTGTAGGCCCATACTTAGAACAAAAATACCAGTCCTAGCATTGAAGAGGAAATGCCTGGACTGGCTCAGTGTCACCAGGGACATGGGGCTACCTGGCAGGTATGCAATGGAGCCAAGGACAAGAGGAGAGCGACACATCAAGGACCAGTTGGACAATGGACCAGAGAAGCCAAGGACCCAAAAAGCCAATTATGTGCTTGCATAAGCCGCACACATACAAGAAATGAAAATAGACACCAATTGTTAGAAAAATAAAATGCAATTTTAATAACTGCTTTTTGTTCGAACATGTTTGTGTTCTCTCTGTGTATATTTGCGTTATTGTTACTGTTCTTACTTTTGAGACTTACCCAGTGTTTTAGAGGGGCGCTTGTTTTTTCAGCTTATTTGGTTGGGAGTATGCTTGTTTTCGGCTTGTTTTGAAGGGGAATTCAGCTTATTTTTTACTTCTGACCTGGCAACACTGGCACTGTGACATCGGTCTCCAGGTCGGATGGTGCCTAGGGTCAGGAGGTCAACACGCGTTTCCCGCCTCATGACTGGAAGTAATTATTAACGATCTCCTGCTCTAGGTACACATCAGGCCATGGTGGCCTTATTGGCTCTCAGCACTCGTGGAGGTGCCACAAACACAAGAGACTTTGGCACCTGAACCACAGCTACCAGGGAAGCTGAGCTCATCACAAATGGAGGGAGGGAGCGGCCGTCTGGCGGCGGTTCCCAGAATTGCCTGAAGACCATTTTCCGCCTCTGGGAAGTTTCAGGCAGAGATGGACTGGCCTTCGCCTACCACCTTTCACGTCCACAGGACAGGTGGAAGGAGGCTTGGCTTTTGGTGGGTCAGGGCCCAATCAAATGTATGGGCAGATAAGGAGCTTGGTGGGTGAATTAAGCTATTCTAAGGCATGTGTGTTAAGAGCTATGCCTTCAGTAGCATGGAGCAATGTACCCCCAGGTACAGGCTGGTGGCGCTGCACGGCCCGACCATAGGTAGATTGACTTTTGATTCTGAGCAGTTCCAAGGTCCTACATATCTCATGGCAGCCGTATGATGGGCTGAAAGGGGAGGCAATTCAGTTAAAGTCGGGGCAAGAGACAGGTTTCAGAGAGGGAAGATATTTTGTAGCACTCAAAGAGATTGAGGACAGGGTTCCAGTGGGCAGGACCTCCATGTAAGCGGGCCGATCAGCCTCCTGCGGCAGAGTGTTCAGATGGGAAATGAGGTTGGCAAGGCAGTCAAGCACGCAGATTTGCATCTATAATGACAGCCTTGCTGCTAACCCCATGCATTTGTGCCTTATACGTGACCAGAGTTGAGAGCGGTAAGCAAGGAAACAATGGGTCTCATTAAGAGGTTGGCGGTAACACTGTTTCTACCGCCTGACAGCCCCGTGCCCCCGGATATCATAAGCAGGGGTAGAACAGTAAATTCCCATTCCTGTGGAGTCCTATAGCTAACGGTGCTGGTGCTTCAGTGAAAACACTGCCAATAGGGGCCTGAGCTCCTGGCAGGTCAGGCCTGCTGCAAGAACCATGCCCCTGCCGGCAGACTCGTAGTTTGGCAGTCCAGGAAGAGTGGCGGTACGTTGATACCAGCACCCTTATTTCCAGACCGCCAAACTTGTAATGATGCCCAATTAAGAGAATGGCAGCCTTGTATGCCAAAAGTGTCCGCCCGAGTGAAGCGGAGGAGAGCAAGGGAAGAAATGCAAGAGGGCGTGCCAAGACCTCATCAACAGCAACCGTGTAGGGCAGGGGCTGTTCCCATGACCAGCATGCAGCAAAAACTCACAGGTAAGCGTAAGGACTGCAGAGGTCCCAGTTAAGGCATGTAATTGGAAGGGCGGTTGTCAACAGATGCTTGGAAATAAGTCATTTGCAGAGGGTCCATGGGTACAGAGGCGGCTCTGGGTACAGGAACATGTGTTTTGCCAGATGCATGCGCTCACTTCTATGAGTTCTAAAAGCCTGCCAACCAGAAGTACATAAGCAGCACTTAAACATACATGTTTACAGGTTCTCGTGGTGCCTTGGGGGTTATTTAGGAAACATCCATCACCCTTTAAGTCATGCCCCTTTCTAGGCAACCCCTCTCGAGCTCCAATCTCACTTAAAGCACTGACCGTAATAAAGTGTGTGTGCGCCAGCAGTGCTGTTATTGGGCCGGGTCTGGGATCCGGCTCCCAAATCCTGAGGAATCCATATGCACTCTGCATTGATTTTCCGACTGCTGCAGTGCGTTCCAATGCGTTCGTGTAGGGGCAGGGATTAGGACCGTGGTTGCTATGTTGAGAGGCAAGACACTTGCCCACAGAGCCACTTGAGGGTAAGGAAATCCCAGGTCGGGGGGGGGGAGGTTTGAAAGGTGTACACATTTTGTACTTTTTATATGGGAGTTGAATAAAATATCCCCCTAACTCGTCCACGCTGATCCCCTCCATATTCCTGTGCTAGGTGGGATTCCCTTGTTAACAAAATAGTCAATTCTCACCACCGTGCACCAGTAGCGGAGCAATGACAGGGTATAGAATGGGCCTTTCCTCTACACCCGCTGCACATTCCCTGCGTTCATCCCGCCTGTGTGAGGGGTCAGAAACGTGAGACGGTCACCTTTGTAAAGAGTTTTCAGCTTTCGCCATTTTATTAAATGAAAAGGATGTATGAATGCCTCACTATCCCTACCCTGATGAGGATTGGCAGGATTATTTGTTTTTATAAGAAGTAGTAGGCTCCACCTCCTCCGGGGGTGAGAACAGGTTTCAAGTAAAAAACAATTGTCTTTGTCAGGATGATTTGCCACAAACTGAGTAAAAAAGAAATATTCTGTTCCAGACCCTCCTCAGCAGATGGAAGGAGTTGTCTTTGTCATAACCACAGTTCTGCACTTTCACCCACTGCTACCTGGTTTACTCCCATGCAGACCTTCTACAATTGGCAACTTGCCAGGCGGGTTTACTCGCCTGCCCGTTCAATACTACTCCAAGAACAAAGCGTGCGTCAGTGGTAACTTCAAAATTAGAACAACTACACAAGGTTTAGTTGCCATCAAACTTTAAACCATCCCGCCTGGGAAACATGGAATCACATTACTGCTCTTTAGGACTCCTCTACAACTATGCTCCTCTCCCTCTGGATAATATTCTCCAGAAGGGCAGCCTGGTTGCCACCTTTCTTTCCCCTCAGCACCAACAACCAAATAGTGACTATGATAGGCTTCCACTCAGTTTCTGTCTTGGCTTTGTAATGTGTCTTTATATCATCTGATGCTCTGTATTTCACAACATCGGGACAGCAAGTCTTACAACTATTGGGTTTCCCAATATTCCCCTCTCCTTAAGCAATGTTTGTTGTATTGATATTTTGGAACTTTTAAATGCTCTTGGCTGGGGTATTACATGTAAGCTTTTGTTTGTAATAATGCTTCTCCACTGGGTTTTGGGCCTTCCACTAACTCACACGCTAGCTTGCACCGCCACTTTGGTTCAACAAGTATAATTTGCGTGGTTATCGAATAGTTCAGTATTCAGGATTGTTCCAACTGCTTCTTTCACACACATGTGCGAGTGAAACGGCCTGCCGTGAACACACAGAATGTGTTGGAGCACTCCAGAGTCACTTGCAAGCTGTGAACTCACTGGCCAGGTCGGTTGATCTTGCTGCGCTTAGTGTTCGCAGGTCTTCTGTCGTCGTGGCTACCTCGCGGTCGGGTGAACAGACTCCTCTGGTACACCTCTGCTCACACCCCTCAGAAATTGAGTTTCCTCTGCTCCGGAGGTGCAACCCAGTCACCTGAATCCTCTATAGAGGGCACACTTATCTCGCTACTTCTGTTAGCTGCTGCGTGACCTCTGTACAATGAGCCTTCAATGGGCAAGTGTCCTTTTCTCACGCTTCCCACTGCGTGACTTCTGCAACAGAGATAACTCGATACAAAGGCCCTTTTAGGACCCGCCACTGCTCAGTGAGGGATCCATAGGATGCATCACACCTGGAGCTAAACACTGTTTTATTTATTTTTAAAAGGCACACTTGTGTGAGCTGCATGCCCCTCTGGCCCAATGGCTTTCCGGCTGCACATCCTGCCACCTACTAGCAACTCTGGAACGAAGCTGGAGACCCAACATTTCCGGAGTGCCGTCATTTCCCTGCCAGAATGAGAGAAGACCACAGAAGTAGCAGCAAACAAAAAAGTGTATATATGTGTGCTTGTTTAAATGTTTTGCCATGTGAGTCTACGATATAGGTTTGTGTCTGACAGGCTGTGTGTCTGTCTTTGCAACAGTAATGTGTGCATGAATTGCATCAGGAAAGTAATGTCCAGTCACAATACTGGCATAGTTTTGGTCTCAGCTTTAGGAAACTGATATTGCACCCACAATCTACATCAGTATGGTCACTATAAATCAAAGTGATGTACACAAGTAATGTTGGCACATATGATGGGGTAGCTTTACCAAGTAATTTGCATTGGCAATGCTGGCATACGCTGGGGCACATGTATCATGGAAATGTTGTGAAATGCTTTTGTGTACTGTTTGTGATTATGTTAATTTGTTATGCTATCAAACCATTTGTGAATAGAATGACATTTTACCCCACACTAAAAACTCCACTCCTTTACCTATTGCTCCCACACGATGCCTGGTCGCTTCTCACTGCTTTGTGGGAGATGGTAATGCCCCTGTAATATAAATCCAAACCCAAGGACTTAGTTGGAGCATGACTTTTCGCCTCTAGAGGCAATACAATAAGACATTATATACCTGGGTGCGCACTAGTGAGCAGGGCACTATATCCCTGGGTGAGCACTAGTGAGCTGGAAACTATATCCCAAGGTGCACACTAGTGAGCTGGAAACTATATCCCTAGGTGTGGACTACTTAGCTGGGCGCTATATCCTTGGGTACACACTAGTGAGCAGGACACTATATCCTTAGGTGTGGACTAGTTGGTAGAGCACTATATCCCTAGGTGCAGATTAGTAAGCAGGGCAATGTATCTCTGGGACACTGAGTAGTGCTAACTAGTGTGCAAACCAGGTATATAGGTGTGGACTAGTTCGCAGGGCACTATATCCCTGGGTGCGCACAAGTGAGCAGGAAACTATATCCCCAAGGTGCACACTAGTGAGCTGGAAACTATATCCCTAGGTGTGGACTACTTAGCTGGGCGCTATATCCTTGGGTACACACTAGTGAGCAGGACACTATATCCTTAGGTGTGGACTAGTTGGTAGAGCACTATATCCATAGGTGCAGATTAGTGAGCAGGGCAATGTATCTCTGGGACACTGAGTAGTGCTAACTAGTGTGCAAACCAGGTATATAGGTGTGGACTAGTTCGCAGGGCACTAAATCCCTGGGTGCGCACTAGTGAGCAGGAAACTATATCCCAAGGTGCACACTAGTGAGCTGGAAACTATATCCCTAGGTGTGGACTACTTAGCTGGGCGCTATAGCCTTGGGTACTCACTAGTGTGCAGGACACTATATCCATAGGTGTGGACTAGTTGGTAGAGCACTATATCCATAGGTGCAGATTAGTGAGCAGGGCAATGTATCTCTGGGACACTGAGTAGTGCTAACTAGTGTGCAAACCAGGTATATAGGTGTGGACTAGTTCGCAGGGCACAATATCCCTGTGTGTGCACTTTTAAGCAGGGCACTATACTTTACTTTACACTTATAACACACACCACTGACCCGGAGGCATAAGGGTGCAGACAAGCAAGCACACAACATATGATTTAAGACAGAAGTCCCTATTTAAGGCAGAAGAAGAAAATGAGGTAAACACGTTGACCTAAACAGCAGAGTGTGCAGCTTTTTTCTAAACTTAGTGGATTTAAGGGATGACGTTCCAGGCCCTAGGGGCACCCAACGAAAAAGCACACTTCTTTACCGAAATCAATTTAAAAGCAGGGGTTTTGGATTGGTTAATGTTGTTTGATCTAAGAGGGCGAGCACTACATTTGGTGACTAGTGCCTCGCTCAGATATATAGCGGGCCTGACCACATCACACAATTATGCACAATAAGCAGAAGCCGGAAATCAATTCTTGCCTCTATAGGGAGCCAGTGCAAACCGCGCCTGGCCTCGGACACAATCTCTCCCGTTGAGGCCAGTAATTACGCCTACCGCACTATTCTGTATAGTCTGCAGCCTGTTAAACTCAGACTTAGCTATGCCCACCAATAGACTGCCACAAGTCTATTTTGGAGACAATTATTGCTCGAGCCACAGTCTCACAGCTAGCTCTAGAAATATAAGGACGTAACTTGATGTAGAATGTCGTGGAAGACACCAAGCTACCCACATGAACTCGCATATTTAAGATTGAAGTATACGCCAAGTGCTTTAACCTTATCTTTTGTTTTAATTTATATCCTGCAATATTATAAAAAAAGGGCATAGTCTTTTCCCAGTTTGCAGACTTTGGCCTCAGTCCCAATGGCCATTACCTCGGTTTTATCTGTACCAAGATAAAGGCCATTGTTGGCCATCCATGATTGATCAGTCCATACATTTTATTGATAGTTTTAACATCCTCCTGATAGTTGCCCGTCAGAGGGATGACACACTGCGTATCATCTGCATAGGTGGTGAAATTCACTTTATTCTCTTCCAGTAGGTTGAGAAAGGGCACCGTAAAGATGTTCTACAGGGAGGGTGATCAGCACGCTCCAGAGGCACACCTTGAGTCAATAAGACTGCGTTGGCTTCTGCCGTCTTACTGCTGACCCTGCACTAGCGGTTGCTCAGAAAATACTCAATCCAACAGGCAGCACTGTCTGAAAACCCAGCCACCTCCTTCAACCTGGAGACCAACAAAGAGTGGTCTACCAGGCCAAAGGCAGCAGAAAGGTACAACAGCATCAGTAGAGCTGTCTGGCCCATGGTCATGAGCTGTAATAGTCTAGACTTCAGATCCAACAGAGCTGTTTCAGTGCAATGATTTTCCCTAAAGCCCGATTGGAGTAAGTTTACTAATGTTCCTTGATTTAGTGACAGTTTTTTTTACTTCCTATTTCATTGAAGCCTTATCACATCTAATGGAAAAATGTATAAAAAAAAGTGATCCCACCAAGGCGAAATTGACAAATCAGTGGTTTCAATATTATGAACTAACACCCAGCCCAGGATATTCCCCTTGACATGTGTTGGCGATCTAACAGTTTGTGTCAAACCCAGATCCCCCAATGCCTCCTTTAGCTGCTTTGCCTGTGGGTCATTCACATTACCCCACCAAAAATTAAAATCCTTAGGGAGCAGAGCTTTGGTAGTAGGTTTAAGAGTACCGAGTATAGAGTATAGAGTTACAGAGTTGAGAAGAGAAGCCAGGCATAGAGGATGGTTGTCTATAAACCAAGCCCAGAATAACTATGGTGTCAGAATTAGTTCTCATTGTAATGTGTAACTGTTCACAGCCCTCGATAAGCAGGCACTCCAAGTTCCATATATCAAGACTGCTTTTAAAAAAATAACAGCTACTCCACCACCCTTTCCTTCTTCTCTATCATAACATAAGATACCGTAGCCAGTAGGGACAGCAGGTGCCAATGTGGGGCCTGCAGCGGGGTGACACCATGTTTCTGTAAAAGCACAGACATCAATATCATGAAGTGTTACATCCAGCGCATGCTAGAACCCTACTACTACTTTTTTCATAAGTCGCTGCTCTTATTCGCTTATACTATAGGGCTCGATGGCCCACTAATTTCAAGTGGATACGGTAGGCTTGCTGCAACTTCATCCGGATATTGCTTTATTATAACGGAGGACTGTACACTAGGTATATTTTGTTCCGCAACTATAGCCCTAGGTGTGGACTAGTAAGCAGGCCACTATACCCCAAGGTGTGGAATAGTTGACAGGGCACTATATCCCTAGGTGTAGATTAGTGAGCAGGACACTATATCCCTGGGTGCACACTAGTCAGCAGGGCACTATGTCCCTAGGTGCAGATTAGTGAGCAGGGCACTATGTCCCTGAGTGTTCACTAGTGAGCAGGGCACTATATCCCTAGATGTGGACTAGTAGGCAGGGCACTATATCCCTAGGTGCAGTTCAGTGAGCAGGGCACTGTATCTCTGAGTGTGCAGTAGTGAGTAGGACACTATATCCCTAGGTGTGGACTAGTTGGCAGGGCATTATATCCCTAGGTGTAGATTAGTGAGCAGGGCACTATATCCCTATGTGCAGATTAGTGAGCAGGGCGCTATATACCTGGGTGTGCACTAGCCAGCAGAGCACTATAACCCTGGGTGCAGATGAGTGAGGAGGGCACTATATCCCTGTGTGCACACGAGTGAGCAGGGCACTATATCCCTGTGTGCACACGAGTGAGCAGGGCACTATATCCCTGTGTGCACACGAGTGAGCAGGGCACTATATCCCAAGGTGCGCACTAGTGAGCAGGACACTATATCCCTAGAAGCGGACTAGATGGCAGGGGACTATATCCCTAGGTACAGTATAGTGAACAGGGCACTGTATCCCTGGGACATTCTACAGGAAACTATATATCTGTGAGAGAGAGCAGGGCGATCTATCCGTAGGTGTGAACTCATGAGCAGGGTACTATATCCCTTGGAGAAGACCATTGAGCAAAACACTAGATCCCTGGGTGTGAAAGTGTGAGCAAGGCACCATAGCCCTGAGGGAAAAACCGAGAAAGTGACGGGAGGGGGAGGTGAAGAAAAGTCCCCTGAGGACTAAGCCACAAAAGACGAACCTACAGTGTCCTTGTGAAGTATCGGGGAACACGAAAACAAACCCCAACCATCCTGATACCATAAATAAAAATAATACATTTGAATATCCATGTTGCATCATTGGTTACAACTTGTGGTACAGGGCAGTAGTCACTTGCATCACTTCATGCCTCCTGATACAAATGCTGGCCAAGATTCCTCTCTCTTTTGTAGACCCAGAGCCAATGCTGCGGCAATATGGAGAGACCAACAGAGTACAAACCATCAGCGAATCCCGCCAACCAGCAAACAGCAGCGTACAACCACCACTGACGCCTGCCATGCCATGCACCGCAGCATAAAGCCAATGGTGACACCTGACATGCCATGCACCACAGCCACTGCTGATGCCCGACATGCCATGCACCGCAGCGTAAAGCCACTGCCGACACCCAACATGCCATGCACCGCAGCGTACAGCCACCACTGAGGCCTGACATGCACTGCATCGTACAGCCACCACTGACACCTGACAAGACACCAGCCAAGACATCTAGGGCAGTTGGCCGGATGGGACCTGCCATGCTCTATTTAAGATGCGCCCAGTTTCATGGGCAAAGGCCTTGCACGCGCTCTTCAAGGCAACTAGCCAGAATGGCCGCTTACCGGGTTCCTGGTCCCATAGCCATATCGTTCCAGTATAAAAGAAAGAGAGCAGGATTGGACCTTTGGCAATGCAAGATATTCCTTTGAAGACCTTGGCCAGGATAGTGTGAAAGGAATTAACTGAATGGATGGCGGTGTATGATATAATACCCTAGAACCAAACGGGTTTTCAGAGAAAAGAAATAGTGCCCTGTACTGGCTGATAACTTTAGCTACCTTCATGGAGTGTGCCTGGCATAAGCGCCATTATCCGGTGTACGTAGCCTTTATGGACTATAGCGCAGCATTTGACACAGGAGCAAACTTGTAGCATGGAACCTCCTGGGTGGCTCGGCTAGTATTAGGCACCTCCTCTCCAGAGTGCGCCAGAATAATCTGGGCGAGGCGATTGGCTACCTACAGCAAGTAGGGGTGTTAGCACCCAGGCTTTATAATTTAGATCTGGCATATGTCCGGATGGCGCAGGTGTTCGCGGGTACCAATAAACCTAAATTAGGGATTATGCGGCAGCCTGGCTTAGCTATGCGGACGACCTCCTTGGATTAGGATCTACTCCTCGAGGTCTTCAACTACAGCTAGATCCACCGAGTAAACATTCTGCCTCTAGATCCACCGAGTAAACATTCTGCCTCTAGATCTACCGAGTAAACATTCTGCCTCAAAGGGTCTGAAAATAGGCATTGAGAAATCCAAAGTAATGGTTTTTGCTCCTTCCAGAGAATTGTTTTTTTTTTTACCTTGTATAACGATAAAATTAACCAGGCAACATCTTAAAAGTCTTATGGCACGCTTGTGGACAATAAATTGAAATGGACTGAGACGGTACGAGCAAAGAACACTCAGCAAATTGGGGCACTTACAAAACGTGCCAGTAAAAACGGAGGGCCTACTCTACAGGCTGTATCTATTTATAGAGCAACACTAGCAGCCTGTATACTGTATGGTGCAGAATTGGCTAAGCTTGAGGTTTACTCACCCCGAACACCATTGTGGTTACCAAGCTCAACGTCAATTGATTATATACGCCTCGAATCTAAACTGCAAAGCATCAGCACCACAGTATTAATTAAACATATGATGTTTTATTGGAGATGCTCCAGAGCAGATCATGGATCTCTGCTTGGGTTGCTTGCTCCATGTTTATTTGAGTCTGGAAGCATCAGTAAGTAATAGCTATCCGACGGGTTTAGTTATGGCACATAATTGTCTACCGAAAATTGGCGACGGCCACCTTGTGTTGCTGTCTTTTGCAGATGATATCCTTCTTACGGATCACACCGGGGGGGGTATATCCTTCTTGTGGATCACACCCAGGGGGGGGGGGGGGGAGATATCCTTCTTGCAGATAACACCCAAGTGGAAATCCTTGTTGCGGATCACACCCGGGAGGATATCCTTCTTGCTGATCACACCCGGTGGGGCGGGCGGGGTGGAGGGAGATATCCTTCTCGCGGATCACACCCAGGAGGGGGATATCCTTCTTGTGGATCACACCCGGGGGGTGGGGGGGGAGTAGATGTCCCTCTTGCAGATCACACCCGGGTAGTTATCCTTCTTTATGATCACACCCAGGTGGGATATCCTTCTTGCACATCATACCCGGATGGGTCGTAACAGAACACTGAATATCTTGTGCGAGTATGCTGCGGAGAACGGCCTCAGTATAAATGTAAACAAGTCAAAGTTGATGTACTTCAGTCACATGAGCTTACGGTCTGCGAGATACATACTTCAGTGGGATCAGTCGACTGTACAGATACTTATTGTTATTTGGTCTTGCCCATAAATTATGCCAAGGGCATAAGTGAAGATGCAGAATTTAAGAATAATAAGGCCCTTGCCCCAAGCGGTTTAATTTGTAAGATATTGGGCCAGCCTGCAGGGTTTAGTCTGACGGGGGTATTGTTGTATGTAAAGGGGAGGGCAATCCAAAACCCGAAAGGTACAAATAATCCAAAAGACCAAATAATCACTGCACCTCTTTACAAGGGAAAACACTGAATATATTACCTATGTGCAAGAATCCATTGATTCCTATGGCAGGACCTGGGTATCCCAAAGAATTGAGGATACCCAGAGCCACTGTCAAATCAGCATATAGCTGCCACCAGCCCATAACCTTCTCTGTGGGCAACACACATCCCCAAAAACATAGACTGGTGGTACAAGGGTGTACCTCTACTCATGGGAGACCTAAGGGTACCCCATGGGTACTGTTCACTAAAAGGTAAAAGGTGAAGAGCTGTTCTGTCAGGGATCCAAACTGGACTCCTGTGCAGAAAGCAGACAGAAAACACCAACAGAGAAGTGGCAGGACAAGGACGAGGCGGCCCAGTTCCTCCAAA
This sequence comes from Ambystoma mexicanum, assembly GCF_040938575.1. Classification (NCBI taxonomy): domain Eukaryota; kingdom Metazoa; phylum Chordata; class Amphibia; order Caudata; family Ambystomatidae; genus Ambystoma; species Ambystoma mexicanum. The sequence goes on along the minus strand of NC_090922.1, from coordinate 1,523,972,582 downwards.
AGCATTTCCGGCATTACAGTTTCCACTTATGAAGTGGAAACATTCACAATTTTGTTTACAATGGTAAATCCATGGGTGGAATTACACTCCGCAGCTTGACGCCAGAGGGTTGAGCGAGCTTTACAAATGGAAAAAGAAAGAAATAAATACAGCCAGGGACAATTCCACCGGTTTCTGGTACAGAATTTGCTAGCAGAAATTCACCCATTTTCTGGGACCTCCAATTTGGCAGAGTGGTAAAAGAACCAGTAATGATATTGCTGCCACTTTACAGACTTACAAAGGTAGGCCATACCTGTACCCCTTAAATTCATTGGGGTACCCCCTGATCACGCTCACACCACATTTAATGCACCCCTCTAGGGAATTAAGGCCAGGAGTCTATCTTGCAAGAGAAACTTTAATCTTTATAAAGATGAGGATTGGGGGGAATGGCAGAGGACTCTGCCCTTCCGACCAGCATTCTGTCTTCCTTGGCTGGCTTCTGCAGACTAATGGCAAGCAGGCGCCTTTATACTCTTCAGCTTAGTCGCTGGATACCGGCAGAGCTCATCCAAAACTGTTGTTCTTGCCATACAAGGGATGCTGTAGTCTCCAGTGTTGCATGGCCAGGTTTGAATTTAGACCAATCCTGCTTAACATACTGCTGCCTCTGCAGGAATACATTGTAGCTCTTGCTTAGCATCATTTGCTATGTTATAAACATTCATACATAGACACATCTTCCTGCCATACTCTCAGCACTTCACTCAATAAAATTATATTTTATCTGGTCCAATAATTTCTACAAAAAAACCCTGTTTTCTCAGTACTCTGTATATGTTGTGCTGAATCTTTTTTAGTCTCCATTGGCTTGTGATGGACAGGGACAGCTGCCCAGACACTGTGCTCTAATCCAGCCTGCCTGTAATCTATATTTAGCACAGGCTGCATTCACTGTGTGCTTTGACCAAAGCTAACAGTTTTACAAATATATCCATCTAAATAGTTATTTGCACCTTATATATCATTCCTAACTATCTTTACTTATTGACTGTGCTCCCCCCTGGACTCTAGTAGTGCTTAGAAAAGAGTCAACAGAAGTCTTGCCTAATTCTAAAGCACTAAGGATGTTTTGGAATGAAGAAAAGCACTAGGCTCCTTCCCAACAACCTCAACATCTAATGAGGCCCTGTGTCTCTTGGAATGACTATGCCATGAAAGCAGGTAATTTGGATAAAAACAGTACGCATTTGACAGTGTCTTCTTATGTTAATGCCCAGACCCCACAGGGTACACGCGTTACAAATACCAAATCAAATCTCAATGCAATCCTAAATAATTGGTGTATATATTGGTGGACACCCGGTCCTCCCACTAAGGATAGGTTTCTTCACACTCCTGCTCAGAGGACTGTGAAACAACCTAGCCAACAGTGTTACATACCTAAAAGACCTTCCCATCTGGCAGAGAAAGTAGGGCACTATATCCTAGGGAGCAATATCCACAGCGAGACTGATACAAATAACTAGGGTGCTTGAGCCACCTAGCAGAGCACGCAGGGCCCTAGCAGCCATGACTACCTGGCAGAGCAGGGCACCATCGCCCTAGCAGCCATGACTACCTGGCAGAGTGAGTAGGGAACTATCACCCTAGCAGACATGACTACCTGGTAGAGGGAGCAGGGCACCATCACCCTAGCAGCCATGACTACCTGGCAGAGTGAGCAGGGCACTCTATACCTAGGATGCCTAAATCTGATCCACCCATCTGAGTGGGGAGGGAGCTCTATACATCGGAGACCTGAGCCACACCTGGTAGATTGAGTAAAGTGCTATTAACCTAGGAGCCAAAACCACGTGCAGAGCCAGAAGGGTGCTATATCTATAGGAGACCTGATCCAACCCAGCAGAGTGGACAGGACTATAGAAAACTAGGAGCCAGAACCACCAGCAGAGCGTGAAGGCTGTGCTATCCCTAAGAGACCCGATACACCCAAGCAGAGCAAATAGGACACTAGGAGCCAGAACCACCTGCAGAGCGGCAGGGATGCTATATCCCTAGTAGACCCCGATACACCCGAGCAGAGCGAATAGGACACTAGGAGCCAGAACCACCAGCAGAGCGTGAAGGCTGTTCTATCCCTAGGAGACCCGATACACCCAAGCAGAGCAACTAGGAGCCAGAAACACCTGCAGAGCGGCAGGGATGCTATATCCCTAGTAGACCCCGATACACCCGAGCAGAGCGAATAGGACCTGCAGAGCGGGAAGGAACAAGTTACTTACCTGTAACTGTTGTTCTCCAGTATGGATTCACATGCTCATGAAAATTCCCAGTTGTCAGGCTAGGAATCCTCGATAAAAGAAAAAATCAGTTTCAGTTTCATTTCTGAACTGTCTTTCTCCTAACAACCAATCACTGAGTTCTGGGTCATACAGCCCTCAGTCATTGACTGCCCTCTACCTAAGCCCCTCCTCTGGCAGCCATCTTCAGATTTGGTAGCACGTAAAGTGCTAGTAGGACCAAGAGAAGAGCCACAGAGGGGCAGGTGGGAGGGTTCGCATTTGAATCCATGCCAGACCCATGCTGGAGAACAACAGTTACAGGTAAGTAATGTGTTCCTTCTCCAGCATGGAGTCTGGCATGGATTCACATGCTCATGAATAAAGAATACATAGCAGTACACATGCAGTACACATGCACAACCACGGGAGGTGGCAAAAGGCTCAACATATGCATCTCTTACCTCCTCACCAGGCTCACCTTCAAGCAAACAAGTTGCGCAGCAATGCTTGGCCATGTCTCGACTCCTCCCTGGAATCCCTGTCGAAGCAGTAGCATCTCGTGGGGCTGTTGGTAGACCTCCATGTAGCAGCGCTGCAGATGTCCAGAAGGGGCTCACTAGACAGGAATGCCGTTGTAGCAGCGATCGCTCTGGTAGAGTGGGCTCTCAGACGGCCAGGCAACTGTCGGTTTGCCAACCGGTGACAGTGGGTGATACAGCTGGAGAGCCACCTGGAAATGGAAGCCTTGGACAGGGCCTTACCATGGTTCACAGGACCAAAGTTCACAAAGAGCTGAGCGGTTTTCCGGAAACTCTTTGTGCGGGCCACATAAAACTTGAGCGCTCTAGCCATATCCAGCGAGTGCAAAGTCCTTTCAGCCGGCGACAAAGGCGTTGGAAAAAAACAGCTAACACCAAAGGCTTGTTTAGATGATAGTTTGACAGCAACTTGGGCATGAAGGAGGGGTGCGTCAGCAGCACCACCCTCGTCTCGTGGAAAGTCAAGTAAGGTGATTTACAAGAGAGGGCCTGGATCTCCCCCACTCGTCGTGCAGAGGTGATGGCAACGAGAAACCATGTCTTCCACGACAAAAGCTTGAGTGGAACAGAATGCAGCGGTCCCTTGAGCTTATTAAGCAATACATTGAGTTCCCACACCAGGGCCTGAGACTTCACCAGCGGGAATGAGTGGAATAGTCCCTTGACAAATTCCTTGATTAATCGGTGCAACCACAAGGATGGTCGCCCTTGGGATCTGGTGTAGTGGGAGATAGCCACCAGATGAACCTTCATGGAGGCATGGGCCAGTGGCGATTTGGTAAACGACAGCAAATATGGAAGTACATGCGAAGCCTTGACCCTCAGAGGGCCGATCTTCACCAAATAGCAAATCTGTTCCACTTGAGTCCGTAGCATTTCAAAGAAGACAATGCTCTACCCTTGGCGAGAACTTCTTTGATGTCGTGGGGATGATCGTAGCCACCCAATTCTACGGCTGCAGGAGCCAGGCCTTCAGGTTCAGAGACCCTGGATCATGGTGAAGAATGGCACCTCCTTCCCGGGCGAGAAGATCCGCGACCACTGGCAGCTTGACTGGTGGTGCCATAGACATGCTGAGAAGGTCCGGGTACCAGATCTGCCTCTGCCATGCCGGTGCGACGAGGATCAGCCGGAACCAACACTGCTTGAGTGGATTGATGACTAAGTAATAACGGCAAAGGAGGGAATGCATACAGAAAGAGGCCTTCCCAAGGTAATGGGAATGCATCCCCCATGCTCCCCTGCTGGCAAACCTCTGGCACTTGGTGTTCATTGCCATTGCAAACAAGTCGATCTGTGGATTGCCCCATTTGCTGAACAGATTCTCCACTAGGTCCTGCCAAAGCGCCCACTCGTGGCACAAAACAATGTTCCCTGCTCAGAGAGTCGGTGACCATGTTCTTGACTCCTGCCAGATGAAACGGGATGAGGAACATCCCCTGTGCGAAGGCCCAATGCTAGGAGTCCTGCGCTTCACTGGGACCTGGTGCCCCCTGCTTTCTGATGTAAAACATTGAGGGGATATTGTCAGTGAAGACCCGCACCACCTTGCCTTTGAGGGACGGCAGGTACGATTTCAGGACCCAAAACACCACCCAGTACATTGATGTGCAACATCTTTTCCTCTGGCGTGAAGACTTCCGGCGTGGGCTCCCCATCCCTCCAAGGAGGCGTCCGTCGCTACCGTCTCCTGATGTGGTAGGGGTCTGGAAATCCACGCCTCCGGTCAAGTGAGAGCGCACGCCCCACCATCTTATTGCCCGACAGAACCCCTCGTCAAGAGCGATCTTGTCCTGGAAGCTTCCAGACACTCGAATCCAACAGGCGTTGAAGAGTCGGATGAGGTAAATGCATGACAACATCTTGCCAAGCAGAGACTTGATGGCCCTCACCGCGGCAATCCTCAGAGCGAACAGCCATTGCACCTTGCCCAGGATGGCTGCCACACTCTCCTCAGACAGCGACGCTAGGCACAACACAAAGTTGAACCGGGATCTAAGGAACAGCACGTCCTGCGATGGAGTCAAGCAGGCCTTTGCATAGTTCACTGAGAACCCCAGATCCGTCAGAAGGCAGACGGTCCTCGCCGTGTGGCCCGGATGATTGAGTCATTCAAGTAAGGGCAGATGTGGATACCTGGCAGTCGCAGATGTGCCGCCACCAGCGCCAGGCACTTGGTGAAGACCCTTGGCGCCGACTTCAATCCAAAGGGAAGGGCCTTGAATTGGTAATGCTTCCCCAGAACAAAGAAGCGCAACAACTTGCAGTGTCCCTTGTGAATTGGGATGTGGAAGTACGCATCCTCCAGGTCCCACAACGACAGACAGTCTCCCTCTTCTAGCTGTCCAAGCATGTGCTGAAGAGTGACCATCCGAAACTTCTGGGACTTGATGTACTTGTTCAGTCGTCTCAGGTCGAGAATGGGCCTCCAGCCTCCGGTGTTCTTTCTCACGAGGAAGTACCTTGAGCACACTCCGGACCCCCGGAACCGCTTCTGGACAACCTCTATTGCCCCTTTCATTAGCATGGCCCGAACCTCCAGAAGCAGCTGAGGGACGAGGTTGTCTTGACAGGCCACCGGTGCTATCTGGGGACACTTCCGTTGAAACTCCAGGGTGTGTTCGTGGGCAAGAGCGTCCAGCACCCAACCGTCAGTGGAGATGGTTTTCCATACGCTGACAAAGTTCGCCAGCCAGCCTCCCACCGGGATGCACGGGTGGGGGCGCAACATCACGGCTGGTTCATTCCTGCTTGCATGTCGACGGGCCGCCTTCGGTTCCCTGGCGACAACATCCTCCTCCGAAAGCCTTGGAACAGCCCCTGTTGGTCTCTTGGGCCGAGGAGCAGGAGGGTTAGCGGTACGAAGAGGAACTCACTCCGTAACCCTTGGCAGAATAGGGAGACTTGCCTCATGAGGATCAAAAGGACGGCCGTCGCTGTTGTAGCGTGCCCAGGGCACGTGCTGTCTCCATGTCCGCCTTGATGGCCTGTAGAGACTCATCTACAGCCTTCCCGAACAGATTGTCTCTGTCAAAGGGCATGTCCAAAACCCTCATCTGGACGTCCTGTCAAAAGTTGGTGGCCTTGAGCCAGCCATGACAACAAAGGCAAACGCTGTTGCCCATCTAGCAGAACCCCGCGTCAGCAATGTCCATGGCCACCGTGCTGGCATGGTCCAATGCCACCTCGCCTTCTTGCAGAATTTCCAAAGCCTCCGACCTCTTGTCATCGGGAAGGAAGTCCAGGATGGGAGCGATCTTGAACCACAGCTCCCGGCCCTATCGCGCTACGATAGTGAGGGTGTTGCAGCCTGGATGGTCGCCGCCGCAGAGTAGATAACCGGTCGTCCCATGGAACCTCTTCCCCTCGTTGTCCAGCGGGATGGACACTGTTAAGGAAGAAGCGTCTGACTACTTCTTCTTGGCCGCTGCTGAGAGCAAAGAGTCTGGTGACGGTTGGACCCACAAGCACTTGGGCAGAGAGTCCCGCCCCCTCTACTTCTCAATGCGATCCCTTTTTGCCAGGGCCCTAGAAAGAGTCTTCATGAGAGACAGGCCTTCGTCCCAAATGTCATACAAGAGTGGGACTGAAAGGAGAGAGAGTGTGTGAGAGTGTGTGTGAGGGTGAGAGCAAGTGCGTGTGTTTTGTCCAGCACAATAGACATCCTCATCTGTATCTCAGAGACCAGAGTATGTAGCATAGAGAGAATGTCCACTGAGAGTTCTCTAGGAGAAAGCTGAGGCAGTGGAATAGGAAGCTGGGGCACAGGAAGAGAGCCCAAGCCCTCGTCGGCCTGCGGCTCTCCGTTGCCTTCCTCAATGGTATCCTCGTCTTAATCTTCGCCTTCGTCGGTGCCCTCGTCATAGGGCCTGATCCCAACGTTCTACTACTCCTGGATGGTCTGAAGGTAGACAAGCACCTCCTCCAAGGAGATATCCATTCTCAGGACGACACATAGACACACACAGACACCCACACACACACACACACCCCCCCAATCTTCTTCACGTCCAGATGAGACTGTCTCTGGGAGATGACCGGCATCTTCTTCTCCGGGGTCTTCTCTATGGGCTGGAAAGAAGACGGACTCCCTCCTGGCAGGGAGGGACACTCTTGCCTTCGGGGTCACACCCTGCGGGTCCGCCTCTGCAGCCTTCGAGAGGGACGCAGCCACCACCACCTCAACGGAAAGCAGCGCCTTCGTCAGGTTTACCTGGGCCTTCACGGTCAGGACCAGTCCCTTGTCCTGCTTGGCCTTGGTCGTCCCAGATGCCTTGTCCTGCTTAACCTTCTCCTTAGGGGGACGGTCAGAGCCTTGGTCCCCCTTAGCCTTCTCCGGCAGGTTGGTCTTGGACTTCTCCTTGGCTGTCTCCAGAGCCACCTGGAGTTTGCCCAGATGGTCAGATTTCCTCTTGGATGATGATCCAGAGCACTGACTGGTGACTGAAGTCGAAGGAGACGGACGCGCCCTGGCCACCAAGGAACATGCCACAACAGAGGGTCGCCCTCAAAGGACTTAGAAGCCCGCTCAGCATTCCCGGATCCGGGAGAGGCATGCTCCTGTGACCCATCCAGTGCAGAGGCCTTGGCCTGTAGCCAATCCTTCAGCCATCTATGCCGATCCTTCATCGTGTGAGTCAGGAGTTCATGGCAAAACGCACAATCTTCCTCCTTGTGCGTCGGGTACAGGCAGTAAAGGCATTTTATCGTGTTCATCGTCCATATAAACATTCCGCAGACCGCAGTCGGTGCAAAGCTTGAAAAGAGAGGGGGATTCCTTCTTCTCATCCACCATGATCCACACAGTGTAGGCCTTCAAGAATCTTCTGGAAGCCTCCACGAAGAAACTCGACAAAATTCACCCTTGAGGGGCGCTGATAAATCCGAAAAAACAGATCCCATTTAATCAGAAAGTTGATCGATGGAGCACAGGTGCTCGATTGACCAAAACATAGAGTAAAACTCTTCCAAAAAGCAAAAACACAGAAAAACCCTAGAGAGCGAAGCACGAGGACTGCCAACACTTGAACGTGCAGTAAAAATCTGAAGATGGCTGCCAGAGGAGGGGCTTAGATAGAGGGCAGTCATTGGCTGGGGCAGTATGACCTAGAGTTCAGCAATTGGTTATTAGGAGAAAGACAGTTCAGAAATGAAACTGAAACTGAAGTTTTCTTTTACCGAGGATTCCCAGCCCGACGACGAGGAATATACACAAGCATGTGAATACATGCCAGACCCCATGCTGGAGAAGGGTGCTATAGCTCTAGAGGACCTGATCCACCCCAGCAGAGCGAGCAGGACACTAGGAGCGAGAACCAGCTGCAGAGCGGGAAGGGTTCTATATCTCAGTAGACCTGATCCACCACAGCAGAGCAAGCAGGATTCTAGAACACTAGGACACGAACCACCTGCAGACCAGGTAGGGCGATCTCTAGGGGACCTGATCCACTGCAGCAGAGTGCACACGACTCTAGAACACTAGGAGCCAGAACCACCAGCAGAGTGGGAAGGGTGCTATATCTTGAAGAGACCTGATTCACCCCTGCAGATCGAGCTGGACACCAGGAGCCCAGAACCACCTGCAGAGCGGGAAGGGCGCTAGATCGCCAGTAGACCTGATCTAACCCTGCAGAGAGAGCAGGATACTAGGAGCCAGAACCACCTGCAGAGCAGGTAGGGTGATCTCTTGGGGACTGATCCACCGCAGCAGAGTGCACAGGACTCTAGAACACTAGGAGCCATAACCACCTGTCATAGTGGGCGAGGCGATATATTCTTAGGAGCCTGGACCCCCCTCACATAGCATACTGGATGCTATGTCCCCCGGGAATGATTTGAGCTGGGCGTTGCATCCCTGGGACTTTGAACACAGAGACACCAATCCCATCCCTTTTACCCCAAACTCTTACTTGGATTACACGTCCCACTTCCACCCTCCCCCCAACCTGTTAAATAAAGACCCTTGTATCATATTCTTAGTGTCACATGAGCCATTATTGCAAGAGTCTGGCTGCTCTGAAGAGAGCTCTGCTTTCAATTATTTTCCTGAAAAATACCAGGTTGAAACAACATCAACCAGTAATCGACTAGTGACAATTTTAACAAGGTCTGGTTACTGTATGGCTGGACTGTTAGCCTCAGTCTTTCCTGAGCGAATACTGTGTGGATTATCGCTTGAGTGGCAATCCAATTACAAACCCAAGAGAAGATGCTATTTATTCAGGAAATATCTCCACAGGTCAGAAAATAGTGTTCCAGCATCAATGCCATTACTGCGTTTTTATCCCTAAGAAAAATGCAAATGTCTCATCCACGCAGACCATAGTACCATTTGAAAACTAGGCTAGACTACTGCAATAGCATTTTCCTTAATCTACCCTTTTCTTCTCTACAACCCCTCCAGCAAATGCAGAATAGGGCAGCAAGACTTATCCTTGGCTTCAATCCCAGGGACTGCATCTCTCCAGCCCTAAACACTTTCCAATGGCTCCTGGTTGCTGCAAGGATCAAAATCAAATCCATCTGCATCATCCATAAGGCTGTCTGGGGCTGCGGACCTATCTACAACTTGCTATTACTAAAAACTCTTGCTCCAGATCTTTACATTCCTCCGGCACAAACTCTGCGTTTAAAGCGCTTCGCTAAACAGCAAGCTGGTGGCCGATCCCTCCCCTTAGCAGGCTCCCTCCTATGGAATAATCTCCCCCTCAAACTCCGGAAGCTCCTCAAGACTTTCCTTTTCACCTCCTCCTTCTCTTCCTCCCTCCTCGGTTAAATCCCACAGTTGCTGAGATTGGTGACCAGGGCCCTTATGTGGCTTGGCCTCCCACACCCATTCGCCTTGGCACCCACTGGCCTATGTCACCACACGCCTACACTCATTTATTGGCGGCTGACACTCCATCTAGGCACTTACAGCAGCTCGCTCCCTAGCTCTTGATACACCTAGCACTTACCCCCCACCCACAATTCACTCTTTTTTTTCTTCTCTCTCGTAGATTCGCCGCCATCTTTTATTGTTCTATTTATTCTTCATCCCCATGTCCCCTCGCTGTTTCCCTGTGGCCGCTTTGAAACACAATTTACTTAATGTATAAGCGCCTTAACAATGCACAATAAAATAAATGGAAAACAATTTTTTTTCTATTTGCTGCATTTCACCCATATGTTGGATTGGGTTAAGAAAGATCCCAATACATTCTTAATTGGTTTTAAGAGGGGTTGATACAAGTTTAGATGAATGAAGGCCTGCATTTGGACACAAGTTGAGCAATGAGAATGTGCTGAACCTTTGGATTATGTAATTGATCTGCATTGAACCAGGATTATTTAAGAATATTTGTTGTGTCAATTTGGATGCCAGCATGATTATCCATTTGGATATTTGCATTTACTGCTAGAATTAGTTCTTGCATTTTGAGCAGGTGGTGGAGGAACAAATAGGCATTTGAATATTAAAAGTGTGGGCTACATTTCGTGAGCAAACTCTAGAATATAGCAGCCACTTTAGAATCTACAATCCTCTCCAGACCCTTTTCTAGATCCACCAATTCCAACAGTAAATGAAAATACCATCATAATAGAGAATCTGTTCTTCTACCCAAGTGGCACCTTTAATTTAGCTTCAAAAAAGGATATTTTGGAAAGGGCACCATGTGATCTTAGACTCTATATATCCTGCGATCACTCTACAAACCACCCATGAATTGCATGATCATCTAAAATCCACAATCCTTTTCTCCAGTTTTCATTTAATCACAATTATGTTCAAGAGGTGGAGACAATTGTTTTCACCTGGCGCGCTAATTTTTTCAACCCGTTTGCACAAATCTGCCTTGATGAGCAGTTATTCTGAAAGGCAGCTCAGACGGCAGCATTTACCAGAGTTATGTGCTTTGTCTGCACAAAGTCTTCCCTCGGTTCCCTTTCACACTTGCACCCTCTAGATCACGATGTGAACCGTTGGCTCTCCTAATGTTTAGGTGGACTACAACTCTTGCCACAGCAAAAGAGGTGATGGCTGGAAGGTTTTGAATTACTCCTAACCTCTGGCATTGCTCTGGGCAACCCTCCAGACAATCGTTCCCCACTGGCCGAGCAATTACAAAAGGGTTACGATCATATTCAAATCAGGCTTGGTCCCAGCCCAGTCATATTATTGTATACAAAGACCATGACATTGTCAGTTCACAGCACTAAGCAGGGGCCATAGTTACACAAGGTATGCTCAAACCTGCAAGAATCTAAAAATGGAAACTATGTAGCAGTGCAGGCTGCATATTATTGTTCAGCTGTGCTTGCCTAGACAAGGTTTAAAGCAATATACACATTATAGACTTGTTTTGGCTCACTCACTCAAGATGTCTATTGCATTAGTGTGCTCAGCTTTGTTTTGGGCGGCGGCTGCTTCAGCTTTCTAAATGGATGAGTGCTGTGGTCGCCCAGTCCTGCCTCTTCTAGGCCCAATTAGACCATCACTCCATGCAGACACTGATCAGTAGCGAGAATGCAAAGGTTGCCAATCCGAGGGGGAAAGAGTACAAAATGCAATGCTCTGCCCATGGGAAGAATAAATTACCAGAGGCTTTGAACACATTCGCAAATTCATGTCACACGTTTACTCGGATATACACAATTTACATCTGAGATGTTGGCAAATGCACTGAAAAGGTTGGTGCTGTTCTAGGCTTTATAGATGCTCATCGGTCTATGCACTTTATACAGATGATATCCAAGCAGTGGAGCGTCAGATACAGGGGATTCTGCACAGGAGCGTCTCACACTGCACTTATATAAAAGTCCTTCTGCACAGGGTTAGGCTCCCTCCCGATGGCAATAAAGGAACCCCCTGCTCCGGGGTACCTCTCTACCCACTTGTATCGCGCTATCCAAGCCCAGGAGTGTCTTTCTATGGTCTGGTCCATGCTGACAAGCTATACAGAGATATCATGTCCCCTCAGCCTATGTCTAGTCTAGAGGTACCCATGCCCCCGAGCTGGTGTAAAAGGCAGTCGACCTATCATAGGCTTGGCAGCTACTGGGATGACAGATGGGGGTACTGGGCAGATTCCAGGGTGAGCCCGAGCTGGTTCCTAATCCTTCATCAGCGAGCCACGTCTTCGACACACAAATCACAGTGCAGCTGCGTCCTCTGGAAGCCGCAGGTAGATGGGGAGGGTGCAGCTTACACGCTGCTCCCCAACTTATCGCTGATAGGGGTGCATTGAGGCAGACTTGATGTTGGTTTTAATGTTGCTCACCATCTTTCCTAAAGACACGGAAAAGAAAAGCTAGATTTACATCTCCAGAATTAAAACTTAAGGGGTTTCATAAAAGTATCCTCAGAAATAAAGGCAGCTCGATCATACACGACAACAATAAGAGTGTAACGCAGAACAACACTGCTGAGGACCAGGAGAAGCTGAAGCTGCTCACCTGTAAGAACAACACTGCTGAGGACCAGGAGAAGCTGCTCACCTGTAAGAACAACACTGCTGAGGATCAGGAGAAGCTGCTCTCCTGTAAGAGCAAAACTGCTGAGGACCAGGAGAAGATGCTCACCTGTAACACCGGCTTTGCACTTCATGAGGTGGTCCTTGTGCAAAGTGAACAACATCCCACAAGAATCAGCAGATGGTGCCCAGAACCAGATCCACCCTGAAAACTCTGCACCAACCAGAACATCCGATTCCTTTGCCAATCTGCTATTCATGCACGACAGTTCAATCTTCATACGCCCCCCCTCCCATATTCCCCCACCCGGCCTTTTCCTTGGCGGGACACAGGAATCTGAACAGCCTCGAAACCACTATTCCAGGTGAGTACCATCTGGCAGCGCGTGCACACGATGGTCACTTTCTAAACAGACGTATCTTGCACACGTGATTGAAGGGTACGTACAAACGTAGCAGAATTTAAATGCATCTGGTTCTGTCAACATAACGAATCATTGTGCGCGAGACCGTGGTGTTTAAGAATTGCAAAGCCATGGACTGACAGGTGATATGATATATGGCATTTATAATGCGCCTAAACACAAGTGTTTCAAGGCGCGACGAGGCAGGGGAGGGGGAACAGAGGGAAGAAGAGATAACAATCCTACTAGGCCAGATGTCATTCAGATTGCGCAAGAGCATGGGAAGGGGGAAATGGTAAAGTGTGGCGGGGAATGGGGAGGGGACAGTGCAGTACATGGGATAAATAGAATAAATAAACAATAAGTAAAAGTACGGCCAGCTGGTGGCAAGTAAAAAGGTAAGTGCAGACATCAGGAGTCAGGTGCTGGTAGTGGAGACATCAGTGATGGCTTTCTGTTGATAATATACAATAAAGCAATCACAGCTCAATGGCTCAGAGCTGATGTTAAGGATACACAGTGGCGTAATCATTACCCCACAGAAGTGCTCATCAGGGCTGCCCACAAGTAGAAGGAAACCTCCTGCAGAGGCTTTGCCGCCAAGTGCAACTGGAAAACGCTCATGAAGACGTGATCTTCAAACGGCTGATTACATCAACAGCTCTCGATGTCCCGAAAGAAAGACCCGTAATACATGAGGAAAGCTACCAATGTGAAAGGCCTTCTGCACAACAACACTAAGAACGGTTGCTCATATCTTCTTAGAGACTGCTCTCTGGGTTCACTTGAAATGTGTGTGTATTCCAGTGCCAAATCCAATGGCTCAGGATGGAGATCAGCAACTTGAATCATTAGGCTTAAAGAGTCAAAATTGCCAGTCTCGTTGAGATCTTAATTATGTGTATGCATTTAAGGAAAGCACTTGGCCAGTTATTATTATTATTATTATTATCCTCCTCATCCTCCTCCTCCTCCTCCCCCCCCCCCCCCCCCCCCTCTACAGGAGGTGGTGCAAAACAGTGCACCCCTTGGTGCACCTGCCTGTGCACGCCAGGACAGCGTCAGAAGCGTGCATAGCATGCCGATTTCACAAGATGGCAGAGGATCAGAAGGTGTAGCAGGCTAGAGGAATAGAATCAGACAGTCAGGGGAACATGGCAAATGTATAAGCTGCGCAAAACCTGTGTCCGGGATCAAAGGAGCAGACTAACACAGAAAAGGTATGATTATTTATTTCAAAACATAGTGTGGGGGCAAAATCTTATATGGGTAAGAATAAAGCACAAGTGAATTGTCAGAACTTATTCAATGGATTTGAGTGAAAGTCAGAGGAAAGAAAAAACTCAAAAAAGGGCTCCTGTCTAGCCTCAGGTGGTTGCCGGGTTCCCCTTCCCATGAAAAGGTTTTGTAACACGATAAAGTCTAGTAACAGTCTCTGGGTTCAGGACTTTCCTTTGCCAAGGTTCTTGGCGAGTTCAGGCAAGAACCAGCTACACAAGGACATCTCTCCTTTCCTTCTTCTCTTCTGTGACTTTCCACACTAGGTTGGAAGAGTAGAAATCCAGAGCCAGCCCTCACCCTAAGGGCAAGAGGGTAGCAATTTCTGAACCTCCCCTTTGCATCAGCATGATATTCTGCAATCCCCACTTACACCAGGTCTCAGTCAATGTTCACCAGTCTCCCTTGTTGTTTCAGAAGAAGCAAAGCGACAATCACACAAGATGATCAAAATTAGGCAGAAAGAAGCACTCCAGCAGCAACCGCGCTCAAAGAGTTGTCACCGTAGCAGACCCGAAGCAGCAGCAGCAACAGCAACTCCTGCCCCACTCTGTACAGCACACCACGCTGGGAGGGAGTGAGAAACACAGAGGAGTGAGCAAGTTGGCAGAACAGACCATATGCGAAAGCACAGACTGGTGACAATACGCCGCCATTATCAGTGGACAGCCTAGTCCAGCAGGGTTGAACAAGGGGAACAGGAACACCCTTCCTGGAACTTACCAAGATGGCCCACAGGAACGGGGCCCAAAGCATGAAATAGGACACTGGACCTCCCAGTTCACCACGTTTGCGATGTGGCAATCCTGCACAGAGAATGTAGGTGGCTCTTAGCCCCTTTTAAAACTTTTCTCTGCACTTACACACTCTGGGAAGGTATGAAAGGGCCAGAATAGTTAGGAATACATGATTAGTCCTCACAAGGGAAGGAATACTTGGCCAGAAAACAGGAAGTGTGGGTTGTTCAGGTGAGGTCATAGGAGGTGGAGTTCAAAGAGACCAGCAGAAGGAAGGCAGAAGCCGTGGACTCTGGAGGCATTATTTGGATCAGGGGTTGCTGAGAGCAAGTGCCACTACACAGTGAGAAGACGTGTGTGTGTGTGTGTGCACGCGTGCCTGTGTGTAAAATAAGGAGCTACTATGAACTGAATGGTACAGGTTGAAAGGAGAGTGCCTCAGTTGTGGTGTGAGAGTAGCGAGAGTAGGAATGCGGGGAGGGAGTGGTGCAAAGAGAGCAATAGTAGGAGGAGGAGGAAGAATAGTAGTGGTAGAAGGGAGAGGAGTAGCAGTGCAAGGAGGGTAGTACTGAAAGGCAAACAGCAGGAGGAAGCAGTTAGCAGCAGGATAGTCTGGAGTAGGGAAGTAATAGTGGAGAGAGTAGTATAGTGGAGTGGGAGGAGAAGCAACATCATAGGGTAGAAGAGAAGACTACGAACATTGAAAGCTCGGAGGACAGGGTCAGTAGAAGAGAGGGGAGCACGGGCGTGAGTGACTCAGCCTGACACCAACAGTTAGTGTAAGGTACTATCCAAAACCCATTAGAAAAATAGTAAGGGGAGTTAGTATTTCTCGGGGGAGTTTGGATAGCCTGCATTTAGGGAGTCACCATTAGAAGACGGGCTTAGAAAGTGGGGTCGGGGGTCAACATTCGGTATCACTAAGCAGAGGTTATAGATGCTTAGATTAGGGCGACGGGACGTTGCAAGACGAGAGATGCAGGTTTGGCCCTATGACCTACAAAGAAAAAGACATTTGAACTGTCTGTTATGTGCCATGTGACACTTACTGGAATCGTGAGTCTCCCGTAGGAAAGGACTAAGCTGTCTGGGTAACGAGCATGGCACCACCCACTGGACTGGGTTTGGACATGGGGAGTTTGGCAGGATGAGATGGTGGCCAACTGCTCTGCCTACAGAGATCCTCTTCCAAAGATCACAGTCCCATGTCTCAGAAGATGATGCCATCTGCCTACTTCCTTCTAAACTCCCGCTCATTTATTCAGTTCCTTCGTCATCTGCCAGCTAGGCTTCACCACTTTGGACTTCATGGTTTAATGTGTGAATTTCCTCTCTTTCAGTTCTCTCCTTCATAACCATCATTGATCCTTATACTCTTCTCTCCACTGCCCCTCCCTTACCTTCGAGCAATGTTCCTGCCCCTCAGTCCTCATTTCAAAATCTCAGCATTCTGTCCCACCTCATTCACCAATTTGGGAACTATTCAAAATACCCTCCAGATCAGACCGGTCCCCTAACTCATTTGGGCACTAGGAGTACTTTTCTCTCAATCACTCTTCTCTCTCCAACCTTCTCCAGCATGCTAGTTGTTACTGCTACTACTTCCCAAGGCTCTCTTCTTTCTGCCACCTTGTTCACCCCTTTGGTTACTTTCGCCGCTCATCGACTTATTTCATTAGTTTCGCCAGTACTTTCCTGTGCTATAATTGTTAGGGAGAATTCTCTTATAAGACTAATTCCCCAAACCTAGTGAGTCCCCCAGCAGCTTTGCTGGATTTTTTGGGGGGTTTGTTTTTTTCTCCTGCTAAGAGTGGGACTCTTTTACTCCCACTCTTAGACATGATTTGAGGTATGTCTTTGACTTGTTATGTGCTTATGGGCTATGGGGTTTCTTTTTACTTACAGTGACCCCCAAACTGACTCCATACCCTGGGACTGACTACTGTCTTCCAGGGCATGTAAAGTCACCATTGGCTTTACTAGTCCAAAATTGTGAACAGAACCAGTACAAACCATCATATTGTGGAAGTACTGGTAAGGGGTAATTCGATTGCCCCTGGGTCTGTTTTCGAGGGGGCACTGTCCCGTCCCCCCCTTGTCGAGTTTCTGGCTGGTGGCAGTGGTTACCACACGAAATATTCCACCAGAATATTCTCTATGGGATTCTCCCATTGATTTTAAACGCACCACTTTTTGGTGCAATGTTAAAGATACCGCCGGTTTATTTATTTAATATTAAATCACTGGTTGTGTCTTTTTGCCAGAACTTGATTCTAAAATGGCATTTTTGTCCGTCTGTAACTCTGACCACGGTCGAGCCCTTTGTTCTACTATTTTGGCATGCTTCTCCACAGAAGCCCTCCAAATGGTGCCACTCTGTCTGAATTCCACAGGAAGGGTGGAGGGGGGTGGACAGCATTGCCTTAGCAACCCAAGTCGTACTCTACTCTAATTGGTCCAGTGATGAGCCGCCCGGCTCACCACTTAGCATGTGTGATTGACAGCTAGGCTGATGAATGGGGTTTTTCTGCATTAAAGCAGGGCCTTTGGGACTGGAACTTCAGAAGTTGCCACAGGACCTAAGAATCGAAGAGGGAAGAAGCTGAGCCATCTGCAACGACGACACCACCGGTGAAGCCCTGCTGCAACTACCTCACCACTTTCCTGACGACAAGAGAAGATCTTCTGCTGGACGAGTCTTCTTCCCGTGAGCTGGTGAGATCAACCAGTTTGTCCTTTTCGCTTTCCAAAGACGTCTCTTGGTTGAATCGCCCGTGCCAAGTACCCCGGTGGCCGGATAGCCAAGCTCACCACTTTTGACCGTGAATAAAAAGGACCGCACCTTTTAATCGGGAACTCCGCGGCTGGCTTCATCCCTATGCAGTGCAACGACTCTCCGTTTCCTCCTCGACGAGATCTTCTCTTCCCCTGGTCGGAACCACAAACTTCAACCACTGCCAGGAATAACTGCCCCCACTGGAGCTTCCCTTCGCTTTAAGGTACTGTGTTCTGCCTGGCCTCCCTTTCTACAGATTGCTAAAGGTGACCCTTAAATCATTGGCTTCTAAACTGGGTTGGCTCCAGGCCTTCTAACTATATCTTTTGAATCACTGCAACTTCTTTTGAACACTCTGCAAAGACTTTCAGTGCACTTTAAACCGTGTGATCCTGGGCACATTTCGCTTTGCTCCATTTATAGTGGGCCTGGCCTATGAACTTTGGCTGTACAGTATAACCTGCCTTTCTCCCCTTGCTCTGAAGTGTTGGGAACTGTTTTATCCTTCTGCTCTCCCCTTTTCTCTCCCTTTAGCTACATTATCAGAGTGCCATCTTGGTTAAGCGCTCACATCTGTTCTAACAAATAGTAGTGTTTGAACCCTGACTTGTCTGATAACTATTAAGGCAGTTCGGGCAGAGTTCAGTCTGCGGCAGTCCCTGGCGGAGTGTGGTGTGAGGAGCTGCAGCGACTGTGTCTTTCCGGGATCCAACCTATTCCTTTAAGGAAAAAGAAAGTCCAACTGACTATAAAAACCCATCTCGAGCGCGGAGCGCGCGCGGAGTTCGGGCAGAGTTCAGTCTGCGGCAGTCCGCGGCTGAACAGAGGCTGGCTGAGGTGGGTGGCTTGGCTGACGGCCACGAGACGGTAAGTGAAGTTAATTCACTATCCCTTATTATCTTCTTGGATGGCTGAAACCGGCCCCCTGACGCGTGCAATGGTCAGGCAAACGCTTCTCCCCAGAGCAAGGTCCGAACACATAGCTACCACCCCTGTATCTGCCCCTGAAGCAGCTACCGTGAGCAATAGCCACTGCGGTGAAGCCGTGCCTAACCCTGCACCGATGGACCCGGTGGTAACTACCGGAAATATCAGCCATAGCACTACCCCACCGCCTGTGAGTTCACTAGCCGGATATGACTGGGGGACTCAGTGCAAGCAGAGCAGAGAGAGGCAAACGACGTCCGACATGGAAAACGTGTTAACGGTGTCCATGCCTTCCATCCTAGCCCCGTCACACGTGCCCTGCAGTAGTGCGATTGTCTCGCCTACCTTTGCATGCCCCAAGGTGATCAACTCCTTATGTAGAGGTCCTATAATGGACCATGGAAATTGTAGACCACAGACTACATTGGACCCAGGAACTTCGAGTCTAGAGCTTAGCCGGGTACAAGATGAGTGCCTCAAGACAGGCGGCTCGACAGCCAAGCTCGCCCGCGCTGAACCAACCGCTGAGCCGGTGATTGAGATAAATACTGCGATGTTTCAATCGCCTTTTGACGTCACTGACTCCGAATTGATGGAACTTGAAGTGCCGTTAGAACAAAATGAGTCTAAAAAGCTTAGATTCTTGTATCCACCCGCGAAATCCGACGACTCAAACACCATGGCAGAGCCATCCAGTGAGGCAAATGAGGCAAATGATGAGGACAATTTGAAATTAGGCTATCATACAAATGCCACGGTATCACATCAGCGGCCTCCGTTACCGGAAACTGAAGCAAATAAGATGAGATGGAGCAGCACGTCCCCATCACGAAGTGCGAATCAGAGTGCACTAAAGACGTGCACAGCAAATAGCGGACGCAAAGCTCCTGACTTCGGCAGCTCCAACTGCCAACATTCGAGGCCCAGTGAATCGGGTCATTTACTAGACCTTGCTGGACGTGAAGCAAGATTGGCTGAACGCCTGAGAGCTGACTTTGAGCAAATGAAGCAACGTCTGTCAGCCAGTATTACAAGACCCAACTCCGACCAGACCGACAAGTCGACCTCCAACCCAGATTCGATCGACCTGAGTGAGACGAGTATGGACCAGGAACAGGTCCACAAAAATTCAGGACTCGAGTCGAACAAAGTGGTGCCAAAGGACATTGTCGAAGCAAATCTGCCCTGTAGTGGCTCTCTATCGACAACGGTAGCTGGCAGGTCCCACTGGCCAGCGAAATCGCCCAAAGAAAAGTCGAGACCGCTGTCAACTCACTCAACTCCAATGCATCAGGCTTTATTGTCTCACACGACAAGTAAGATGTTCGATTCCATGAGTTTGGATGCAAATTCTAATAAGACGAGGGAAAATCAAAACCAACAGAACGACATGGAGACAACAAAAGACATGGCGGCAGCCCTCAAGTCCAATCTATCGGCTGCAGCGGCACTACAAATACACAACAATGTGTTAGCCGCAACATCAGTTGCCCTCATTCCCTTTACCAAATTATACGAAAATATACATGAAGCCATACAATCGAATGGAGGGATGCTCCAGCATATTATGGAAATACTAGCCAACCAGGATCAAACCATTGCCCAGCTTCAAAACAAACTTGACACTGACAAACTCGCCTTGCAGTCAATGCAATTGCAACTACATGAAATCAGGACCAAGGACACGTCAGATGTTAAAGCGTTAGTGGTAGCAGCTACGGCATGTCTAAAGCAAACCTCCTCCCTGCAACAGCAATGCAGGCACAGCGATGGCCCGACTAGTAGTCCAATGAAGGTAAATGAACCAGAGGAGGCGATCATGAGTGAAATCGCTAAGACAGGGCCCCCTGCCTCTGTACTTGCGATCCAAACAAACGAGGGCGAGATAGGCCGCTCCTTGTCAGTCGCTCCAATTCTGCCCACAGTCGTGATTGCCGTTGACCCCACTGGAGGGTTATCGGCGAATCCAGCAGAGAAGCCGTCGACATCTTCAAGTGAGGTAGAACGTCCTTCTGTTGATAACAATCCAAAAAATCTCGACCCAGGTGCATGCAACAACAAAAAAGTGACCTTTGGCATTTTTGACGGGCCTGCCCTATATCTAAACAAGGCCAAAGGGATTCCGTCCAACGGACAAAAAACCCGATCGACAACGAATCACCCGAAAAAACAGACCGAAAAGCGAAAGCACTGTGCGGCTCGTCCTCAAACCAGCAGTTCAAAGAAATTTATACGCAATCTGACGACTCCACCAAAGCTGAACTTCTTCTCGAGGAACACAACGGGAACTCCCCCACAGACCTCCAAAGGCACAAAAAGGACGGACAAGGCTGTGCCAGTAGCCGCAGAAGCAAAGGCAAACCCTAACAAACGTCAAAGACTCGACTCCGACGAACAGGCAACCACAACAGGATCAGTATCAATCGACCTATGTGATTTATCCACGTACTCATATGATGACGACACAGAGCAAACACAGAAAAGTGCCTTGAATAGCACCATGAGTAGCTCTGCCTCGAACGTGAATATTTCTGATGTGGACTCGCCGCTAACAAATCCATGGGTCGCAAAGAAGATTCCTGCTCAAAATGAGATGGCTCTGGCAAAAAAGAAAACCCAATCTTCCATACACGGTCACAAGATAGCAAACACGAATGCCAAGCTCCTCCACAAATCCCTGAAGGATGACAGGCCAAGTCTGGTACATCAGGGCCGTATAAACAAAATAAGGAGTCCAAATCCAAAACTAACAGCTGGGCAGCGAGCAAACGAACTAAAAAAGGACTACAACGAGACCAAAGAGACTCAAATGGATAAAAATGCCAAAATTGCTATTATCAACATCCTCAATGACGATTCTGAGGTAAACTTGAATAGAAGAAATGTCATGCGCCTCCTACACTCGGTGCCTGCTCTAAGAACAGTGTCCTCTGATGACATAGCAATCATTGAATACATATCGGAAGACCATGAGGACCGAGTTTACTTACATATAAAGTCCAACGCTGTCCGAAAAGTCATCTTGGCAGCAAAAGACGATCTACTGCAGCTCGGCTTTGACGTCAGCGAACCTAAGCCCAAACCTGAATGGGTTGCAAGCAAAAACGAGGGAAAGTCTAGCCGTAGGCATGAATTCAGATCACTCACATTTGAAAAGAAAAAATTCGAATTAAAAAATCACTCGAAAACAGCCCCTAATTCAAATCATTATGGAAGTCAAATCAGGCATAACGTGTTAAATCATTAGCTATCGGCCGTCAAGGAACAGACAGTGTCTTCCCTGATCTCATGGAACACAAGAGGATTTCGACATCTGTTTGATGAATTTCCGATTGAATTGGAAAATAACCTGATAATTTGCCTACAAGAAACGTGGCTAAGGACCCCCCCGGTGAAAGATGGCTACGTGACCCTGCTAAATCCAGCAGGGAAGAATGCATTAGGACGGCCTTTTTCAGGTCTAATAACTATGATCAAAATTGGCCACAACTGGGAGGTGAAAAAAAGCGATAACCCTAACTTATTCATCCAAAGCACGCTAATTGAACATAAAGTTCGCGGTCCACGGCAACACCAGAATATTCTAATAGTTAATGTATACTGGAACCCGGTGATGATCAAGACTAAAAACTTTATAGCTGCAATAACCGCAATCCTGAACAAAAATCTGCAGGAAATAAGCAACCTTATGGTCATCATATGCGGCGATATGAATTTGTCATGGTTTGATCTGAATGGTGGTCGATTGAATCGAATGAGTACGCAATGTCAACAAAATCAAACTAGGCGATCTCAATGGGACAACATCATGGAGATTTACGACTGCGACATGATAAATGGACAAGTGGCGGGCGACATACCACAAAATAATACGTGGCATAACTTGGGTTTTGCAAAAACACTAGACTATATCTGGGTGTCCAAACATTCATGGGACCTAATAAAAGATATGCACGTAACACCAACAAAAAATAGCGATCACGAGATAATGGTGATGAATATGAATATAACCTCTGGATGCATGACGCAGCAATTAACTTCTACTCTTGAAGTAAACAACGGGAAAAACAGATTACGAATATCGTCCCGCCAGATTTCCATCATCACGAATGAATTGGAGGAAGCAAAGAATGCGTTGAGTAGCAACACAGACTATGTGGCACTTCTACCCTGCCGTCAAGACAGGGCGTTATGGAAGACAAACTCTGTTAAAACGCATACTCATACATGGAGCACAAAGCTAAATAATGAAAAAAAGAAGGCTAACAGTGAAATTCGCCAGTTGAAATCGCACGGCGGTCCGAATATGGGCAACCTGATACAAAAACGACGACAAGCTTACCGCAACTGGGTGAAAGCTTTCAAGTTCCAGCGGGACCAAGAACGCGGTGAAGCAATGTTGAGCCTGGTGAAATCACATAAATGTAGAGACATCTGGCAGATACTTAACAAATGTTCAACTAATCAAGCCATCAGGATGGCAAACGTGGTGACTGAAGTCGCCTGGAACCAACACTTCAACAAAGTCTTCTTAGGAGACGTTAAAACTGAACCAAATCACCTTGTATCACCGGCTGTAAAGTGGGACTGCTGTGAATCTGCAGATGACATAGCCACTGCAATTGAGAAGTTGAATAACTCGCGTGCTGCAGGACCGGACGGCATCACAAATGTGATGCTTAAAGAAAATAAACTGGCATGGTCGAAACTCATCGAGATACTATTCGCTAACATTGCAGTGACGAGAACAATTCCTGCAAATTGGACAACAGCGATAATTGTCCCAATCTTCAAGAAGGGTGATCGGGCCAATCCAGCTAATTATCGCCCCATCGCCTTGTTGGACACAATTGGCAAGGTGTTTGCAAACTTTCTTCAAAAAAAATTAACAAAGTGGTCAAATGCAACTGGAATCACAGACAACAGACAAACAGGTTTTACGAAAGGTGTGGGAACAGAAATGAATTTAACATTGCTTAACATCTTAAAAATAAATGCTCTGGCAAGAAAAACGAACTTATTCCTTGCATTCATAGATCTTCAGCAGGCTTTTGACTGTATCGATCGAGAATTACTGTGGGAGAAACTAGACAACTGGAATTGTCCCCAAGACATCCTGCAACCAATCATAGCACTCCATACGGCAACAACAATTCAAATAAGGTTGAACGAAGCTGGCCAGTTATCTGAAAGAATGAAAACTAAAAGAGGAGTAAAGCAGGGTTGCCCGATTGCTGCTTGTTTATTCAAGCTCTTCATTACCGACATTCCCACCGCCCTAGCCGATGTCAGATGCTTTCCTCCTAAAATAAATGGGACACAAATAAATTGCATGACATATGCAGACGATCTTGTATTGGTCGATACTACGCAGATCGGCTTGCAACGACTCCTTCAAAAGTTACATCAATATATGTCGACCAACAACCTGAAAATAAACACTGCAAAAACCAAAATCATGAGAGTCGGGTCTCATAAAGGAGAGAAGAAACACCCATTTAGATGGAGAGTCGGAATACATCCAATCGAAGAAGTCACAGAAATCAGATATTTGGGCATCATGGTTAATACCTCGATATGTGAGAAGAGTTGGGTCCGTGATATGGAGCTCCGGATAAAGATCCTGGCAGTACAGGGCTTGCGAATTCACAACCTTTATGGAAAATTCTCCTTGATACCGATCCGGTTGTTTTACTTGCAAAAAGTCATTCCATCTATTACTTACGGAGCCGAATCTGGATGGAACCTTGATCATAAAATCTGGGCGAAAATGGAGGGCCACTTTTGGAAAAGAGTACTAAGGCTACCAAACTGCCTTTCAATTACCGTTATAAGACAAGAACTAGCCTTGGTTGACCTGTATACAACCGTGTTATGGAAATCCCTGGCACTATTGAGAAAGACGCTACTAACAAATAAAGAACCCGCATATGAAATCTTAGCAGTCAAAGACATGAGATTTGCCGGAGACGCATACAGGAAATGGTATAAGAAGGCATTTGACATTATGATAGCCGCAAAGATATCTGAAGAAATGCTGCTAAAGTGGCCACAAGTAGCCAAAAGAAAACTAAAAGAATGGTCATGGGCAGGTAACATAGCAAGACTGGAAAGCCAGACAGCTGCACCCAAACTTGGGCCGACTGCTAATAAAATGAACAAGATGCCAAAGTACCTGTCACAGTTTCCTTCGAGGCATCACCGTGATCGGTTTCTGAAAATGAGAATGAACGCGATAAGAACTAAGGACATCCTACTAATAAGAAAAGACGCAGAGACCAGAGACAATCGGTGCCGATTCTGTAACGAGGACATCGAAACAGTAAAACACTTGTTAGTCGCCTGCCCCAAACTTCGATCCCTAAGATCTGTACACCTGATCAAATACGCCCCGAGAAATGAGAACATGGAGGATTGGTGGTACCGAATACTGAGTGGGAGCTCAATTCACCTAATATCCTCAGTGATAAACTTCCTCGATGCCATTCAACTGTAAAGATCATGTGAAGGGAGGGGTGGGCTTCTTGAGGCTGTAATGGAATTGTTTTGTAAATCATGATGTGTCATAACAAAAAGTTTAATAATAAACTATGTTAAAAAAAAAAAAAAAAAAAAAAAAATTAAGGCAGATGTGTATACTTCACCCGACTGTGTTTTAACTTGCTTTCTATTGAGAGTGCTAGTATATGCCATAAAGTGTGTTTTAAATAAATTATATACAAAGCTCTGGTCAGTGTTCGTTTGCTCTACTGTGTTTTGGCCCTATTGTGTATACTCTGCATACTGCCCTACTCTTCTTGAGAGAAGTCTGACTGCTCAGCCACAGCTACCAGGTAAATCTGGGTGGTGCAGACTGCTACCAATTGGGTTTACTGCTTACTCCTGTAGTCTTAATCTTTTTGCAGTGTTCCCCAAGGGAACTGCACAGGATTCTGCCTAACAATCATTTACATTTGATGATTTCTAGGTCTCCGTTAGCTTTTTTACCACTCTCAGCACCTTCTTCCCCACTTGGGCAGTGCCCTCTTCCCCTCTACTTTCAAGATTAATGGCTTCAAGAACTTTCTCAACCTTTCCAGCCATGTGGGTACCTTCTTCACCCCTGGGGGAATCACCATCTTTCTCAAATAGATTCCCTTTAGCTGCCATTTGCCAATCATTACCTCTTACTCTCTAGACTCCTTGGTCTGGTATTCCGAGTCTCTCTTCCAGCTCACAGGTTTCAATATTTCCCAGCCTCCTGCACCTTTCCTCCAGTCTCTTGAGTTTTGATGAACCTCTTGCTTGCTCCTACAACCTTCTCCAAAGTCTCCTCTCTCCAGTCACCTGCTCTGCACACCTGTAATAACAGATTGACCCCTTTGGTTGTAATGGGTTTTATCACTGAAAATAAACATTGCGGGGGAAATTATGTTTTTGTAACCCACTATACACCCTTCCCAACATATTTTAGGACTAGTGCAATTATATAAACAAACTTGAGTCCCAAAATATTTGAGGAAAGTGTTGGATAGTGGCTTAAAAAAATATTGCTCTCTCCATCATGTTTATTTCCAGCAATTAAATCACTGGGTGCCATTTTAATGGGGCTATGTTACCCTGCTATGAGGGTATGCACCAGTGTTCTGGAATTAGATAAAGGCTGCGATAGTTGGCCTAGATTTGGTAGACCAGAGTCTATTATGCAGTGTAGAGGCTTGAGCTAGCCTGTTCACCATCTTGCAATGCATTTCACTCTCTCAACACTGCCTGGGAGTTGTACAAGGACAATGACTGCTCATCGTATAGTAAAGGGGCTGGTAAATCATTTTTTTAAGTGCGTCAGTTATTTATGTGTGTTGAAGGAACATCTGTGTCCTCAAATTACAACTTTGTTTCATTCACAAGTGAAAAAACGGAAATTTTGAGTGGAAATGCTGCCGGTAAACAATGGATTGGGAAAGCGGTCTAACTCGCGGGAATGCAAGTCTCAGGGAAAGCGGTCTAACTCGCGGGAATGCAAGTCTCAGGGAAAGCGGTCTAACTCGCGGGAATGCAAGTCTCAGGGAAAGCGGTCTAACTCGCGGGAATGCAAGTCTCAGGGAAAGCGGTCTAACTCGCGGGAATGCAAGTCTCAGGGAAAGCCTCTCTGGGTCTTTAAAGGGAGCTCTCGGTAACATTAAGAGAGGCCTTCTTATGGGTTTCTTATGTTGGCTGTCCCATGTGAATGCCTTTGCTATCAGAAGGATAGATTTTGCTTTCTTAAGTGGCAGTAGCCCAAGAATCACCAGTTTTAATGGAAACTAAAGAACTGTCCTTCGAGGTTGGGAAGATCCTTAATTATCCCATATGATCTCAGCTTCACAGGTGTATTGGCCGAACTGCTTGGCGGGAGACCATACCTAGTTCACACCATTTGACAGTCCCCCGACTTGAGAGAGGCGCCAAGTAGGGGAGACCAGGAGATTCCCCCTCATACTACCTCCTAACCCGTGATACGATAGCTTGGGGCAGAATCTAGCACCCTGGTCACCCCACTGGTGATGACAGTGCGATGCAGTGAAAGTAATCACA
The DNA here is from genome assembly GCF_040938575.1 of Ambystoma mexicanum. NCBI lineage: Eukaryota > Metazoa > Chordata > Amphibia > Caudata > Ambystomatidae > Ambystoma > Ambystoma mexicanum. The sequence goes on along the minus strand of NC_090922.1, from coordinate 1,523,945,649 downwards.
GTCTGAACGGGTTCGTGGTACCAAGGTTTGGTCTAAATCCATATTCATGACTCAGCAAGCACCAGGACATTGCCTTATGAGGGTCATTGGCTTCTTTTGACGCTGCCCCTCATGCAGGTTCCTATCTAGGACTTCACTGGCAATGTACCCGGGTCACCAAGACAATCAGGTCAGGATGCCTCCGTTAGAATCTCCCCATCAGGTTTATGCTTAATGCCCTCTCCTAGTGAGATCCCCAGCACTTTTTGCTGGACTTCTGGAACCTTTCCTTGTTCTGCTGAGTGAGGGAAGATGTTTTTCCCTCATTCATTCTTACTGATCTAACTATGGGAACTTTGCTCTTTGTTTTACCTGATTGTATGCAATCATGCTTTCCTCCATATCTCTTATGCACAAAAGTGTCACCTATGTTCTCTGTGTCCCCGCTTAGGCTTCAGTGTGTCTGCAGGAAGCAAGGGAGGAGCCCAAAACTCCTGTCCCTTGTCTGCTGGAGTGCCTGAATAGAACAGGTTCCCACTGGGGGACTGGCTGTCCTGAGGACAGCCACCCGCCTTTTCTGTAAACTGCAGAGAGTTTGCAGAGTGAATGGGAAATCCTAATAAAAAGGTGAGGTTCCTGAGGAAGAAGGCAAGTCGACCATTGGAAAAGAAGGTCTGAAGCTGAAGACAACCAGAGATGCCAGCAGACCCTTCCATGCATAGACCACTGCTGTTCGGACCCTGTTTTCTTATTGACAGAGGAGCTTCGAAGACGACTCCTTCCCTCAGGCTGGTGGGACTAACTAGCCATAAGATGAACTGCAGCTCGAGCCATCGCCCGACCTGCGTGTCCTTCCAGGGCTGCATATCGCAAATATAAGAGGACCCAATTGCAGTGCATAGTCTTCCAGTGCACAAATCCTCCCAGGACTTTGGCGAGCTCCAGTTGGACCTCCAGAAACCCAATCCCACTTCTCAAAGTCCCCTCATCAGAATGCAGAATCTAGGTGGGTCGACTTGGCGAAAACCGTTCATTGCTGGAGCTGATAAAAAGGTGTCAAAACCGCAGACTGACAGATCGAAGAAAGTCTTGATGAGGGTCCTTTCTCATGACTGCTGCTGCGACATCCCTTCCAGGGTCCTGCCTTTCGTCACCACGACCAAGGAATCAGGACCCCGGGTCTGTCGCTTCTACTCTGGAAAGAAGGATGCTGCATTTTCTTCAAATCACTTAAGGTACCGTGGGGCTAAAGTTAGTACTTACCTCAAGCCAAATTGTCACACCAGTGTGACTGGAGTCCGATACTAGGTGTCTGGGTGTTCACCCATATCCTTTGCCCAAGCTTGACAGCTTGTGCAGTGAATGCAGTGATTGGAAAGGATTCCCCATGTCCCTACTAACATTTTATTCCACTACAGCATTTCACTTGAAAGTAACTTGAACGTTTGCCTCTTCTGCTGTTACATGACTTTTGCAATCCTCCTCAAACTACTTTGGAGAACTCTTAACTAAGTTAGGGATTGGACTTCTAAAGTACTCGAAACCTTAAAAAGTGTTGTCAAAGTAGAAATTGCTGGTATTAGTGAGGAATAACCCCTTTTCCTCCCACATACATCTATTATTGTAACAATTGTTTGCGCCAACTGCTATTATTTAAACAGTGGAGCTGTCATTACTGTTATTTCTCTGTAACAATTGTGGGCGCAAGCCACTACTATTTAAGCAGTCTCCTGAAAAAGTGTTGCTATTGGCTTCTATTATATGTTGGTTAGTCTAAGAGAGTATTTACTTACCTTGCCTTGTGTATATAAAGTAAATGTATATTTTACTCTAACTTTCAGTGTGCAAGTGTCTCTTTGGACTAATGTATTTACTGGGTTCTCTGTGCCTACAGCGCACATCCTCTTCATAAGATAAGCCTGGCTGCTCTGCCACTCTACCAAACCTTTGGGTAGTACAGACTTGCACCAAGAGTTGTGCCCTGTAATACCAAGGGATAGTCTTATGAAGTCTCACCTGCAAGTAGACGTCAGATAATCTTCCCTAACAGCCCCCAAAGGTACTCTGGTCATTTTCCCTGCGCAGGTCACCCTCCTAAGCACTTTGTGAAACACACTGGTGAGTGGGAGATGTTTGCACGGCCGGGTGAACACCTCAGTGGCAACGCACTTACCTGCAGAACAAATGTTTAGACCTCAGTCAGGTGCTTACGAGCAGGAGAAGTCCAGAAGTAAGCACGATATAAACACCAAATACAATACAACACAGAATTCTAGAAGACTGCATACCATTGCAGCAATGTGGTGATCAGGAAATAAAGCCTTGCTCCTAGTCCCCACTGAAACGGCAAGCCAGGCTCAGAGGTGGAGTCCTCGGGTGGTAGGTAAGAATTGATGTAGTAACCCTGTGGGAGACTACACAACCCTTGTCCTCTTGGTAAGGTAACCTACATTTTGGCACAGGCTTGTACTACACCAGTTGGTAGAGTGACTGAGCAGCCAGACTTAATCGCAAGAGGGGTAAACGTGAGCTGTAGAGCTGTAGCAATGAAACCCACCAACACAAGTATCCAAGTAGCACTTAAACTCAAGGTTTTTGTTATAAATAATTATTTGACAGTCGTTTCTAAATAAGCATTCTTTAAAAAAGGGCAATATGTGTAAGAATAAAATATACTGCAAAATACTTCTCCAGAATCAACACAAAGCTAGAAGATACTCTTTAAAGATGCTTCTTACATACTTCCTACACCCGGGGGTGACTTCACTAACTAAGGCAGTAGTGGCATTTATATATCACTAGTATGCTTTGTAGATTCTGAGGTTTGTAGAAAGGAAAGGTTAAGGGAAGGAAAAAAGTTAACCAGGTTCTCAGAGCATGTGAGCATTTAACGCTTCCAATGAAGTCTAGATAAAAAACCTTTCCCAGCAATAATAGTTAACAACCAAGTTATCACCTATGAGGGCAGTAAGTAGCAAAGTCAAATTGACTAGAAGAGTTTGCAGGGAGCCAGGACAGTCAAAGTCAATGGGGCAGAGTCTATGGAGATGAGGCACTACTTAGATAGCACAGTCTTGCACAAAGTTAGAGAGTTTGTTAAGAAAATCACTTTAGGGTCACAAGCTTTTACACTTGTGGAGGGTAGAGCTGCAATTAGCAAAGTAGCTACTGCAAGTCTCAACGGGGAAGAGCAAAGCTGAAGACACTGAGGTAATTACCCCAAGTCAGAACAGTACCTTTGGTTAGAATAAGAGTGGTCCAGCTGGCTTCTGTCTGGTTATAGCGATGCACATCCCGGGTTCCTGGGCCTCAATCGTGGGGACAAGAGGGAGGACACCTGGAGGACTCCTGCTGCAGCAATTCGGAGGCAGCTATGGGCTCTTTCAGATCAGCAGCACTTCGCGGTTTCAGCACCCGGTAAACAGCACCACCGTGGATCTTGGATACCGGTTGGGCTTCCTTCGCTCCTCGAGTCCTGAACTCTGGTGAGGGGGCTCGAGCGCCGTTTGTCCTGCTTCTGAAGGGTCCTGGGGAGACTTCTGGAGCTTCTGGCCAGATCACAGACGTTGCACTCAACTACAGATTTCTTGACCCCTGGCACTGGGTTCCTGAAGCCGCAAAGTACAGCCAGTTGGGGAGATGGTCCAGTGGAGTCCGTCTCGGGGTTAGTTGGTCCCACTAACCCAAGGGAAGAAATCATCCCTTCCGGAGCTTCGCTTGTTGATTAGAAAAAGGAGTTTCAGCAGCAGCAGCAGCAGCAGCAGGGCTTCACCGAGCAATTCAAAGGTCCAGGAGGATGCAGCATGCTTCATTTACGGTTTCTTTGTTGGGTTGTTCTTCCCAGTGGTCGACTGTCTTCAGTCCCAACACCCTCGCCTTTAAGCAGGTTACTTCCATTCATGCACAGCCTAGCTGTCACTCACAGCAGGGTGGCTGTCCTGCAAGGACAGCCAGCCAGCCAATCAATCAGCACTTGGTGCTTTCAGGCATTACTAAAGACAAAGGACAGGGGAGTTTCAGGAACCTCCCTCACTTCCAGCCCTTCCAGACACACTGGAGCCAGAGGCGGGTTTCAGTACTGAAGCCCGCCAAAGGCAAAATGAACAAAGGGCTAGAACCTGGCTTGGCGCGCAGAGTAAAATCCAAGAAAGACCTTGCAACTGGAAAATGGCAAAAAAAGAAGACCGGGCCATTTTAAAAAAAAGTGGTCACCCATGGGTGCTATACTGAGCGTAAGATGGTGTGTGCTGGACCTATAAAGAGAAAAGGTAAGTAAAGTCAATTTCACTTTACTATTCTTGGGAACAGTAGTTCACACAAGAAAAGGTATTTAAACCTTACTAAAGGATTTCTCTGTGACACTGCACTGAAGGTGCTGTGTGTCACCATACAAAAAGTAGATGCCTAAGGAGTGTGTCTGACTCCAAAAAAACAAAGGAAACAGATAATCCAAATCAGGTCAAAACACACGAGTGAGAAAAAGGTCTCGCTCACTCCGGGGTAAAATTAAAAACTCCTAAAGTCCGGCAAAAGAGCTGGGGGTCTCGAAGGTGGGAGGAATTAAGCACTAAAATAAAAATTCTCCCTAATATCAGGCAACTGCCATTTGAAACCCACGTATGGTCCTGCAGAAAGGCCTCATTACTATGGAATATTGTGCGAGTACAAACATGCCTCTGCTAGACTGGGGTTTCCTGGGGTGTTGCGGGCCATGACCAGGGGAGACCAGCATGAATGGAAGTCTAGATTCCAGGATGAATGCAGCGAGTCCTTGGATTGAGTGCCCCAGACCGGAGAGGTCCCAGTCTTTCCTGACTGGCTTAGCAGCTGTGGTTCAAGTCGGGTAATGCTTTTCAAAACGTTGTATTCGTGCGAGGATGAATTACATTGTAAACGCCTGTAGGTCCAAAGTATTTCCCCTATAAAGAAAACAGATGCTCTTCTCTCTGAACAATCTAAAGTGTATGTAGAGGAGGGCTAAACTATAGAGCAATGGGGCTTCATGTGTGGCAGGGATACTGCTCTCTCCGAGCTTCTCGATGCACGTACCACAATCTCAGTCATAGTGTCCTGCATGCTTCTTGACAGCCTACTTCAAAACACAGTCTCAGGTATATTGTGCAAGGCACACTTTTCGGAAATTCTCTGAAACAGGGATCGGCTCACCTCTTGGTGGCTTCAGCGCATAGCTCCTCACTTGCCATTTGTACCATCTCAGCAACATATCGCCCAGCTCACTTAGTCTTTAGTGATAAGTGCCATGAATGTTTTGGAAGCCAACATCCGAATCTCGCAATTGAGTTGGGTTGCACCTTTTGCCAACACTTGGGTATGCAATCTGTTTCTAATCAGCGGTTGCATGAGGATTTCCTCTTTGGAGGCTTCTGGTCTGCTTCAGAGACTGCGCTTCCTTTGCCAGCTCCTGGAAATTACCCAACCAGAAAGTGCATTCCCTCAGCAAGAGCAGTCACTGGCTGGGCCTCACTGACCCTTCCTTGGATTGGTATTGTGACACAAGTTTGCATGGCATGGCAATGAAACAAATGAGAGATATTGCAGTCTTTAAAATACGAGAAAACATTTTGGGGTCAACTGAGGTCCCACTGACTGCGTGTGTCTGCTCTACGTGATGCCCCAGTGGTACAGAGCTAACCAGCGTACATTTCACTGAAGGCATCTCAATGGAAATGGAGAGCTATGTTAGGTAAGGATTTGTAGAGTCCAACTGGTGTCGGACTTTACAAGACGTATCTCTTGGTATTAGGTAACCCACCTTTTAATCTAGGCCTGTACTACACAAGTTGGTAGTGTGAATGAGCAGCCAGGCTTAAGGGGCAATGTGAGCTGTAGAGATGTACAATGAAATCAGTAAATAAAAAAAGGTATCCAAGTCACACACTTAAAGCTATAGTATATATATTCATATATACACACAAGGATAATTAGACAATCTTTTAAAAGCAGCAACTAATAATAACATTAATCCCAAAGTTAGGATTAATTTCAACAAGAGCAATAAAGCAGGCGAGTAAACCTTTCATATGTTATCCCTATTCCCGCACATTGAGTGACGTCATTTGAGATCAGTAATAACACTTACTTGTGATCACCATTATAGTATTGGGTTATAAGGAGGGAAAAGTTATAGTTGTCAAGGGTTTTGACCCATGTTGAATTATTAGGCGACAACAAAAACTGAATCAATAGACTGGGTAGATGTGGGGATGAGCTGTTGCCGCCCATCATTCTATCCCAGAACAAAACTAAATCAATAGACTGGGTAGATGTGGGGGATGAGTTGTCGCCGCCCATCATTCTATCCCAGAACCAGGAGAACCGCGCAGTTTTGCGCAGACCAAAATGGTCGCCTAACCTGCCACCCACCAGTGCAAGCATGATGGACCGGAAGCGCCAGGGGTGAAAGGTGGTGCCAAAGGAAAAATAGTAGTGCCTGTTAGATCAAAAGCGCCTTGAAATCACCGCTGCTTCTCTGAAGTGCAAGCTCAAAATGTCCATTTCAATTTTTTCAAAATCTGTTTTTAATTGATGTCAAAAAGTTGCTAAAATCATGGGCACAAGACCACTCTAAAGATTCAACCTTCTTGTGGGGGGGTTCCACATCACCACTCTACTGTAAGGATGCCCATCAAAACAATGGCAGCAAGGATTAGAGCTGTCAAGCAAAATCCTCCTGTTAAATTCAAGACAACTCCTAAAAAAAATGAGTGCAGTACCAGCTTTGGACACAAGCCGGCGCTAGCGGTCTAAACTCTGACAGTAGAACTGTATCTCAGGAATGCAAGAGGATCCTGAGCTAACTGGGACTTCAAAGGTTTGTTCCCAGGAGGCAGGCTGATTCAATTAACAGTTCAAAGGGCCTCTGTCCATGAGAAGCATTCACACCAGCCCTTACCAGCAACAGCCCAGGAGATCACATGGACATTCTAACCAAATGCAGAGTGGCCCCCTGGCCTGCTGACCTCAGCCGACACAAAGACTCTTTCCATTGAATAGGATATGCTGATTTGAGTGTTGACTGTAAACAGAGCTCTGCCTGGTAGGAGAGACATGTGATCCCTGACTCTCCCAGTTCCTAGGGGCGGGCCAGACGGGAGTGTGCATTAATATTGCAGCAAATGTATGTTTGATTAAATTGCTTATAAAATCTTGTATTAAGCTCACAGAAATGTGCAATTTGGGGGTCCACAAAATGGAAAAATGTACCTACAATTTGAGTCTAAACTCAATTCCGTACGATGCTCTAGGACCAAACCCCGCTAATTATTAATACTGCAGACACTGTGCTTATGCTAGAGACCTAGTAAATTACTGGAATATGTGGAAGGGGGGGTGTACATTTGTGTAATTTTGGGTAAAGATTTAACATTGGTAAACCAACTAAAAATGAAAATAAGTTGCCATTTTCTAATGCAAGCCCCCAGGAAGATCAGAGTTGGGCCAGAATGTACCTTAAGTCATCTGCAATCTGTACATGCAATGTCAACCACTTGTGCGTTTGGGAAATATGTTTAGTTATGAGAATGAATTCTAAAGCAAAAGCAAAGAGGCGTTTCTTCAATAGATTGTAAATGGCAGCATTACCCTGACTCACAACCCAGTTCCCCCAATCAAGGGAGAGAGGAGGAACTGGCCAATGATAAGTTGAGAGGGTTGGGCATGCAGAATGAGCCGACCCACCCACTTTCTAAACACATAAAAGGAGACTGTGCAGGACAGGTAGGGACATTCAATTTCCATTTCTGTAACGCTCACCTGGCTCCCACGGAGGCGCTGACCTGATGCGCAGGATTCGAAACACCGACTGAACTGGACCCCCAAATCTGGCTTGTCTGGCCCGTAGAAAAATCTTTCTGTAGGTGGAGAAAGGGGATTAACTGTCTGCAGCGTATTGTGATTGCTTCCCACCTCCCCTTTGCTCTTCTCTGACCACCTCCGAAATCCCCAATCAAGGCTCACCTTAATGTTTGAATGGATGAGCTCTCCATCCTGCTTCTGGTGCAGGGGCGCGTATTTGACCAGTTACTTCACTGGTTTCGGAAGGCGAAATGCCGTAAGTATGCAGTTTAAAAAGTTCCAGAATAGAGTCTTCTCTTTGTTTGCTTTTCTTAACCTGCGATCTGTCCTTATTTTCAGGTGCAGAGTGGAAGTGATGCTTCGAGGGATATTGCCGGAGATAAACTCAGGTGAGTTTGTGATAAAATGATCCCTTTAAATGTCTTTGAATCCCTCTAGTAATGTCTTTCTTTTTTCCCCCTTAGGGGCCGGGGTGCGGTACCAGGCCAAGAAGTGGCGCCGACCCGAAATGAGGAGTGGTTCCGTCAAATATGGCCAGGTAAGTCTTGTGACGGAAAATCAGGCTTTCCTCATTTGTTCCTCATGCTCACCTTTTGTCTCTTCTTCTCCCCTGCAGAGATGTGGCGGAATGCCCGGAAGGTCGCGGTGAATAGTGAAGAGCCCACGAGGCAGGCGAGTGATGCGCGGCGCTGCAACAAATAGCGTGATGCTTTTAAAGAATGTCTATCTTCAGGATCGCTGGCGTGATGGTTCCGGACACAGGTAGGAAGTTAGATTAAGTTCTTGGTTTTCACCTTTTCTCTTCCCTTCCTTCCTTTCAGGTATCCCAAGATCGAGGCGGGCGTGGCTGGAGGCATGATGCAGGAGCAGGCACGGTGAGCGTTCAGCTGCTAGATGCAGAGAAACGCGAAGCACGTGTGGCAGTCCGGGCGTGGTTTAAATAGCCTTGGAAGAAGTTCCAGGTAAGTATTCTTCCACAGTCCTCACCCAAGTAAAATAGTTCCTTTGATAAAATAGTCCCTCCTAAGCCTCATTTGGCTTGAGGCTTCATGCAGCATGGTCTGCGTCAGGTAAGTGCACCAAACACCCTCTTTTATGAGCCTGGCGCCAAAGGCGCCAGGACAAAGTCCAAAGAGCCCATATTAGGGGCCGCTGGGCTTTTACCCGAGGGCATGATGCCTGCTCCCGGGGGTGCTGGGCCTGTCCTGGTGCTCCGGGGGTAGGCATCATGACAATTTCCTTGCGGAGCACGCTGACAGACTACTTCACATCCAGAGATCCGGACTGACTCCAGCAAGACAGAGACTAGAACTTAGAACTCTGACTCCAGAACTTAAAGCAAAGGCCTAACCCACAAGCTGAGTTCTCTTCAGAAGGCCTCAAAACCTAACCAAACTATTCACAGCCGGGCGAGCTGTTTGAATTCTTTGCCAAGAAGTTTTGCCAGAACCGGCAGCAGACCCAGAAAGCAGTGCTGTATCCAGAGAGACCAGAGGTCCAGAGATCCGTACAGTGCCGAGTGCCAGACCTGACGAGCCGAGCTGACCCAGATCGCTGTGCGCAGAACCAGTACCAAGTGGCGAGAGAACCGCAGCCAATCCTGACCCGATCCGTGACGAAGTCGCATTCCTGTCCAAAATATAGTGGGAGTACTCAGCCAGAACTGTGCAAAACCAATCTCTTAGTAATAAACTAATTCAAACTATTTTAACCTATCTAGAACTACACCATAGCATTGTGTGTCCTTCTGTGACTTTAAAGTTGCAAAACTGTCATCTGTCATTCTGAAACTTTAAAATTCCATTTCTGAAAATCTACCTCCACAAAATCGTCCGTATCTCTTGAACCGTTTGTGATAGAAGCGACATTTAACTTTCATTTTAAATCGCGCTCGACGCACTCGGCAAAAAGTGCAGCGATTTGGCGCAAATTTCTTCACGTGTCAAAATAGCAGCTCCTTGCTTTCCTTTGCTGAAATTCGTTTGCAACCTGACAATCATCCATAGAGCATTGCTAAAGTGATCCTGAACTAATTTAAAGCAGCTATCACTCACCCTGAACCTCTAGAGGGATTTAAAGTAACTTAGCATATTTTTCCCTTCTTTGCATACCACCTTTAAAGTATTTTGCCTGGGTTTAAAATCATCCCTGTTGCTCTGAGCTTGCTAGGGGGGGAACTAAATTTCGTATTGTATTGTGATTGTATTCCTGAAGACTGTGTGCGTTACTTCCATCTCCTTACATAGCATAGAGGGGGGAGTGAATTGTCAAAGAAAAAGTGATCATATTATCTTTTGCTGAAATCATATCAAGTTTATTTCTGTACTGCCTTTCATTCATCTTTGCATCTCCTTGAAACTATAAAGCATTCTCCGATGCCATATTCCCCTGTTCCTAGTCATAAGTCACCAGAACTGTGCTATTGTAGGATTACCTATTGCCGATTACTGCTCATATTCACAAGTGTGTTATCAATTATAAATTTATTATAAAAGTGCGATATATATATATATATATATATATTGTTTAATTCTCAAAAAAACCTTTTAAATTTGCAAAACAAACTTACTTCTGGACATAATATATAAATAAGGGCTTCCCTTGGGCATCCCAGACCAGGCACTGACTTAGTGGGATTGCTTGATTGGAGTCATTTAACAGAGTCAGATAAGAACATACTTAGGAAAACAGATTCTCTTTGAGGGATGTAGGCAGTCTTTTATCCCAGCAATAATAGTTTGTTTTATTGATTTATAAAGTGCACCACACCCTAAGGTATCTGGGCACATTACAAGACAGCTAAGAATCAAATTAGGTACATACAGCATAATATAGGTATAACACATGTGAGCACATAAGAAATACATGCAAGTTGAAAATGATGGTCAAGCAGGGCAAGTCAACAGTAGCAGTAGAACAGATACAGAGAAGGATATACAGGGACGAGGGACAAGTGCATTATCAGTGCAGGAGAGGTGGATACATTTTAGATACTCAGACGTTAGGGTGAGAAGCATCATTCGTGGAAAGCCTTTTTTTGGTGTTGAACCTGAAGCTTTGGAAGGTCTGGTTAGAATGCAGATGAAGGGGGGGGAGCATTCCAAGCTTGGGCAGCTTGAGCAGGGAAGCTGTTGCCACCAGCTCTTTTTAGGTTAAACAGTGGAACTGAGATACAAAAGGAGTTGAATGACCTTGTTGGTCTGGGTGATATTTTCAAGGTGATTTTATCTCTCAGATACTGTGGTGCAGCATTGTTGAGGCATTTATGCGTGATGGATACTAATTTGAAGTAGATCATGTCCTTAATGGAAAGCCATTTGTGATTTCTTCTAGTTTCAGAGATGTGATCTCTCCTTGGGATGCTCAAGGCTGTTCTAAGAGCATTATTTTGTAAGGTTTGTAGTTTGTTCAGTACTTCTTTTATTAGCTCCTGCATATAGTGCGTTGCAGTAATCAGGTTTTGACAAGATTGATGCTCTCGCGAGTATGATGCAGCTATTAGTGGAAAGGTATGGTTTGCAGGTATGTATGAGCTTACAGGTGTAAGCAGAAGCCGAGGCAGTCACATTGACTTGTTTTCTGAGGTTCAAAGTAGAGTCTAGGTAGAAGCCTAGGATTTTAGTTTCCTTGGAGGTATTGATGGTGTTACTGTCTATGTTAAAGGAGGAATACTGGGCAACTAATTTCTTCATGTTAGAGGGGGCACTTAGGATTAGAATTTCGGTCTTCTCATCATTCAGGCAGAGGCTATGGGCTGCCATCCATGCCTGGATGATGAGGTACATTTTATTTAGTAACGCAAGGTCCTGGTCGAAGTTCCCAGATAGAGGTATGAGTATCTGGGTGTCATCTGCGTAATTAGTGTAGATAACACCCAAATGGTCCAATTTGTCGAATAGGGGCTTAGCAAATACACTGTACAAGGTTGGAAAGACACAAGACCCTTGTGGCACTGCGCCTGTAATGGGGACAGGGTCTGCAGCAGTAGATTGTGAGAAAACTCATCGATCTATTACTTAGAAAGGATTTAATCCAGTCTGCAGCCTCTTGTGAAAAGTTGGCCGCTGAAGACCGGTGTTCACATAGTGTGTTGTGGTCCTCCAAATCAAAAGCGGTTGAGAAGTCTAAAAGGAGGAGTAGTGCACATTGTCCATTGTCTTTCAATTGACCAATTTGCATTTTTATCAATCAACGCAGTTTCAGTTCCGTGGAGGGGCCTGAAACCCGATTGTCTAAACCCTAAAAGATTATAAACCTGTAGGTATTGCTGGATTAGGATGTATGCTGCTGTATCTATTATTTTGAGAAGGAAGGGGACAGTAGTAATGGGCCTATAATTAGTAGGGAGAGAGGGGTCGAGTGTAGCTTTCTTTAGTAAAGGTAAAACCCAGGCGTCTTTGAAGTTTGAGGGTACCTGGCATGTCCTAAAAGAGACATTTATTAATTTAGTGATAAAAGAGGCAAGGTCTCTGGCCACTTCTTTATTTGTGCCAGGCATATGTCGCCTTGCCATCTCGAGGGTTTCAAGGAGGCAATGTTTTTTTTTTTACCTCGAACGTGGTAACTTGAGCAAATTTAAATTCATGGAGCTTATTAAGGACTGGGCTTTTTTTGTCGTCTCTGGGCCAACTCTGAGCAAGCAAGCTTAAGCAGTTTATTTGCTATGTTTTGAAGGGTAACAATTTTATTGGTGAGAGCATTTTGAATGTCCGTCCACTATTCTTTGTTTTTTGGGTGGGAGTCATCAGGGACTACGGGTGATTCTAGTTCCCTCAAGATTGCAAATAGTTCCTTTGTACTAGAACTAGCATTCTGAATCCTTTGGTTATATGTTTCTTGTTTAGTTCTGATAATCTCGGTTTTGTAGTTAGCGGATATTTCATTTACTTAAGCTTTGTTTTTATTAGACGGTAGATGCTTCCATTTTCCTTTTTTCTAACCGGAGGGCCTTCAACTGAGGGGTAAACCAGGTGTTGAGGGGAGCTTTGGGTTTGCTGTTGCGAAGTTTAAGTGGGGCAATGGAGTCTAAGGCTTGGGTCATGCTGTTAAATATAGTGTTCAACAATTAAAACCTGTAAGGGAACAAGAACTGCCAAAGCAGATAGGTTCAGAAGAGGGCCTTTAGGGAGCCAGGACAGCCAAAGTCAATGGGCTAGTTCAATGTTCTGATGCACTCTTCTTAGAAAATGTTTTTTTTTTTTAAAAAATAGTCAGTAGTTCAGTAGAAAAATCACAGAAGCTCAAAAGGCGCCATCCTGAAGAAGCACAAGCTGGCTGGCCAGTGCAAGCAAGTTGAGGTCAACTCAAAAGGATTTCAATAGTACTCCCCATGCGAGGAAGTGCCACGAATGGCAAACGGTAGATGTACCCCAAGCCCCACAGTACCTGAGAATTGAAGAACTGGCTCCAGCCGGATGCCTTCCTGTTGCAGTGTAGCAGACCCCCTGGTCCTTGGTAGTGGTGATGAAAGGGAGGACGTCTGGCGGGCTTCTGGGGCAGCACTCGAGAGAGGGACTCGGTAGAAATGGATTCTCCTTTATTCAGGTGCCTTTTGTGGTTTTGGCGCCTTTTTCTCACCACCAAAGATGAATGAACAGCTCTGGTTGGATGTTACTGGATTCCCTCGGTCCTGGACTCTGGTGAGGGGACTCTAGGTGAAGATGTCCTACCTCTGTAGGATCCTCTAGATGCCCACAAAGTTTTGGCCAGATTCATACTTCTGAAGACAATGCACTCGAAGATAGTCTGGGGTCCCCGGGCATTGGGATGCTACAGCCTTGGAAAGTCACAGCAAGTCGATGGTTCCACCATAATGAAGCTTGTCTCAAGGCTAGTTGCCCCCACCAGCCCAAGGCAGGAAGTCGTCCCGTACGGGTCTTCCCAGTCAAAACGAAAACGAGTCAGCACAGCTGCAGGTCTTCACCTGGCACTTTGCGGTCTACACGGGTGCTGCTGGTGTCTCTTCAGGTCTTCTTCGTCGGATGTTGTCCACCAGTGGTCGACTCTGCCTTTAGTTCCAAATACCTTACCTTTTAAGCAAGTTCCCATTCATTCACAGCCCTAGGCTGTCAATCACCCAGCAGGGTGGCTGTTCTTCTAGACAGCCAGCCGGCTGGCCAATGAGAACTGTTTTTACTTAGGCACCCCTAGAGACAAAGGACAGGGAAGGTTTGGGACCCTCCCTCACTTCCTGCCTTTCCAGACACACTGGAGCCTGGGCGGGCTTCAGGGCTGATGCCCGCCAAAGGCAAAATGCACAAAGAACACAAACTTGATTCAAACAACAGAGTAAAAGCCCAGAAGGAACCAACTGACAAGAAATGGCGAAAGAAAAGACAGGGTTGTTCACCCTGTGGTACTGTACTGCAGCTGAGACATCAGTCTGCAGATACACGGCACAAGGTAGCAAAAAGAGAAAGCACTGCCACCAGCCATTCAAGCTAGTTAGTGTAACAGAATGTTACATGAGAAGTGGGATAAAGGAATTATTATGTAACCACCCACAGCACTCCACATAGGGTGGGGTGTGCTGGACCCGCAAGAAAAGGTAAATAAGAGTCATCTTACTATTTTTGAGAACAGTAGTTCACCTAAGAAAATGTAGTTAAACATTAGGAGAAGTCCAAGGGACTTCTCACTGCACAAAAGGTGCTGTGTGTCACAATGCAAAAAACAGATGCCTTTGGAGTTTACCAGACTCCATTAAACAGTAAGAAACACAAACATCCTAGTCAGAATAAACACATGAGAGAATGAGAAAAATGTCCCACTCACTCAGGAGTTAAAATTAAAAAGCTCGGAGTCCTGCAAAAGAGCTGCGGGTCTCCAAGGTTTAAGGGAATTGGTACAAAAATGGAAATTCTCCCCAACAAGCTGCTTGAGAGGTAAAAGTGGGGTTACAGAGGAAGAGGGTTATAGAAAACAACATTTCCTGAATCCTTTATAGTGCGCCCTTGGAATTGAGGAGGGCATTTAGTTTAAGAAACCAAAAAGGGTCTTTCTTTTGGCACAGTGAAGTTTGATGTTACAAGCTTAGGCTTCGCAACCTTAGGTTTAATAGGAGCTTGAGAGACATTAAAATGACACTAAGCCATACCCTCTTTTGGCACATGGGTAAGGAGCTCCCTTTAAGAGGACAAATAATGCGTCTCACCCCGCGGAATCTCCTCACCACCCTGGGCCTAGTCTCTGCCCATGTGATCGCAGTACACCACCCCCAGGGTTAGGATCAGAAAGCATCTGCCTTCCCCAGGCCAGCTGCAGTACACCACCCCAGGGTTGGGAATCAGGAAGCGTCTGCCTTCCCCTGGCCACCTGCAGTACACCACCCCAGGGTTGGGATCAGGAAGCGCCTGCCTTCCCCTGGCCACCTGGGAGGAGACGTTAGGCAGGGGTTTAGCGAGGGATCCACAGGATTCTTCACAATTCCCAATAGAAAGAACACTTCGGGATAATCATAGAACTGTTACCCTAGCTCTTATGAATTGCAAGGTGGTTTGGGTCCTTGTGCCTAAATGTCACCAGTTCCAAAGTAGATACTCCACTGGTAGGTTTATTACAACATTGGCAGTGCCAGTGGTTAGGTTTAATAAGAGTCAAGAAGATAAAATTCAGGAAAGTAAACTCACTCAATATCAGTCCTTATGCTAGTCTTAGGAAGGGATCCTTGACCAGGCCTCCACCAACCAAAGCCAGGAAGGAGTGATTTAGGGACAGGACTACGCCCATGTAACTTCTGAGAACAAGGGGGACAGAAACAGATGGGTTAACTTACCCCCACTGACTCAATTTTCTTTAGAGAACACTGATGGTGTTCCGGAATCCGTTGCAGAGATCTCTACTGTGCCTGGCCCCAAGGGTAGAGGGAAATGCTTTGGTGCACGCTTTTAGTATTGAATGGTCATGGTACTTAAGAATCGGCTCCAGACAGTTTCCAGTAGAACAGGCAAACTCGGAACGATGAAGACTTCTGAGAAGCAGGGCACCTCAGCACACAAGAGTCACCACAGTCAGGCTGCAACTGGCAATCTTCAATGGAAGAACTAAGGAACAGGCCAGCACAGCTTCCGTTCTTGCAAGAAGGTTGAAAATGCAGTAGCAGACACCTTGTTACACAAGTCGAAGATCCTCCATGTTTCAAGGATGCACTAGGAACAGCGTCGGCTGCAGCAAGGTAGTCCAAGAAAGCTGGTCTGTCCACCGGTTGGTCCAGCCACACTTCCGAAGGCACGAAGCCTTCAGCAGGGTTCGAGACTGGTTGTTATCATCAGTCCAGTGGTCGAAGCACCAACCAGGGTCTTCTTGAGTTCAGGACAGAGGAGCAGGGCTTCACCAGGACAGCACTGTAGTCGATGCTGGTCAGCTTCAGGGGTCAGCAACTGCCCTTCTTCATAGTGGTCTTGGCTCCAACGAGGATCTGTCAAACAGTTGCAGGAGCCCTCTATTTATCCAGGATTTGGGCTGGGAGCCTGCCGAAGCCCAGCAATGGTAAGGATATCCACCATTCGAACCGCAGATGCTATCAAACCATGGATAGCCATGGTCACAACATCTGACTAGCAGCAGACGTTCAGGCACCAGGGATGTGGATTGGGATTAGACAGTCCCAGCTACCCTTCCTCTGGCCGCACACACAAGCCACCCCATAGCGCACGAAAGCCAGTGTTCCCCAGGAAAGGGCATTCCAAGGCATTTCCTGACCTGAGAAGACATAGCAGGTAACAACAACATAGCAAAATAACAAGTGAAAAACCTTGTAGCACAGGCACCTTAAGCAACTATTTGCATTCATGCAAAAGTGCAAAGTTAAATGTTCTAAAAACTGTACAAATACCACAGGTGCCACATCGTAAAAGTAAACAAAAAGCCATTATATTGAAGGATACAAAGTATCCAAACTCAACTTCTCTGTAAGGTGATACGTGCAATTGCAAAAATACAAGAAATTCACAGAGATCGTCTCTCGGTACTGATGATCTTAGGGACTGATCAGTACAGAATGAGAACACAGGCCAGGAAAATGAAGCAGAAGGCGTTACTTACCACTAAAAAGTCAGGACAGGAGTAAAAACAAGCACGCCTAAAGGGAGTCTCGGAGGTTGAGGGGAGGAAAGCAGCAAAAAGAAAATCTTTCCCATCGTGCAGCAAAATGCAAAAGTACACACAGGCAAAATGAAAAACACGGTAGAAAAACACCTACTGCCACCGGCCCGCCTCAGACACACCGTAAAAGTAACAGAAAAGGTTACAAAACAAAACATAGGGATAATAAGCATTCCTGCACAGGGCTGGACTCGGGCAGAAAATTGTCTTAGGCATTAATGAAGAAGTGGGCCACCGTTGCACATGGCAATTCATTCATTTTGTGACCAACTGTCAGAACCAACGTTTTTTTCTTGTGGCCAAAACGTGATGCACATTTTGCAATTTAAAAAATATGTATTAAGCAATAATGGTCAAAACTATTTGTCGCATAGTGCAGTAATTCAAACTGGCCCACTTTGGCCAGGAAAGTGGACCACTTTGACACAACAAAACTGGCCCACACTAGCATTTTTTGTTGCCGGCATTGCCCTATTGGCCAGTCCGAGTCTGCCTCTGCAGCACTTCACTGTAAGGAGAAGCGCGCTACAGCAAAGCAACAAAAAGGAATTTTAAAGAGGGCTGGGTCCCCATTACACTGGACACCACATGGGCTTAAGCGTGCTCAGACGGAAAGAAAAGCAAAACAGGCTTTCCACAGGGTTCAGGTCATAGCAAAGAGGTGGGGAGGATTAAGGTCAATATGGAAAAGCCGCAAAAAGAAATTCTTCTAAATCAATCCTTCAATTTGTGGCCTTACTATTGTACAGTTCCCGGTTTTACAGCTAGGTTTGCACTAATAACCAGCACATACTGTGGCAGTAAGCGGTCTCACTTTCCCACACCTCTGCTAGGGCAAGTCTGCTATATGAGGAAATACCAGGGCAGTGGGCTGAGGACCGCTGAGGCATTCAATGACTGCTGTGGGATAGGAAAAAAGAAAGGTTTAGGAGACCTAGAAGGTGGCCGTAGAAGTTCCAAAAACAGTAATTCTGTCTTAATAGGGCTAAATAGCTGCAATTTAGTCATTTTTTTTTTACAGATTATGGCAGCTCTTTGCAAACATGCCATTTTTGCCCTATGGCGATTATTTAACCTAAGCAATGATCAAATACACCCATTTCAACTAAAGATAAAAGGATTTTAGTAGGTAAAGGTGAACACAGTCCTGCCCCTCAGCAATTTTGTATTTTAGGCTTCCTTTGTATGGGGCAACCCACGAGGTAGGCCTAAAATGGCCATTCTGTGCACCTGGGATATTCGTGAGACCACATGGCAGTGTCCATATTGGCCTGAACAAGTTTAGACCACTTTAGGTTCCTGGGCACCCCCCACTTGCTGTTGGGGTGGACCGGGCTGAACAGAAGATCAGCTGATTCCTTCCTCCTAAGCCGCAGATGATTGGTGGGCTGGCTTTGGACAGCCTCTGCTTACAGTGGTACTTAAGGCTTTGACAAAGCCTTTCTCACTCATGCTGCTCTGTGCATGGATCTTGGAAGAAGCAGTACTGCCAATGTAAGCCCTCATCTGGACAATTGCTGGATGCAGTGGTTTGGACATATCCTGGTTAGGGTTTTTTCCTGGTGGAAGTCCAGTGTAGGCTCCCGGCATCTGCCCGTCGAGTGAAATTAGGTGTTGAGTCCAGCCCTCTATCCTGATAACATTTAAAGGCTGTTTGCAGCCACGGCCTATAGTTTCCTTCCTGACTGCTATTTGAGAATCTTCTTGCCTGGGGATCGTCATACCCAGAGTGCTTTGTCTGCAGGGCATGTAGAGGGGACAGGAAGATGCGTAGCTATATTGTGCGACCACTCGCTGGACTCTAGCTCTCTCCTGGGCTACTCCGACTCATCCTTTCCTCTGTATGCAACATCAAAAGGGCTCAATGAATTACCAGCCTGGTGTGAATTCTGTTGGCCGGGCACAGCCTGCCATTTGAAGCACTGGACATCACCCTGACCCCTGGTGGCAGTTCAGGGCAAGCTGAAATTTGACAACCCTTTCCCAGGGATGACAGAGTTTGTTGGAACCAGGCCTAAATGGTTTGTTTTGAGCAAAACTCATCCCTATTCAGTAAAAGCACAGAAGCTCCTAACCAGGAAAGCCAGAAGTAAACATGCAGATGAAGGGGGGGGGGGCCTGATAAGCAGACCTCACTTTCAGAGATGCAGCTTGCTCCATCATTTTACTCTGAACATACCCCATTCATGATAATAAAAGCTTGGACATTATGCTACAGTAATCTATATTTTTACGATGTTGAGTTAGAGTTGGGAAGAGGTTCCATATAGTTACAGGGCTTCGAGACAAGCTGTGCATGTTAGCACTACACATAAAATAAAGGCAACATAAACCTCCATACCTGGCTGGCCTGGCTGGGACATGCCTAGCCCGCCCATCTGCTGCTGATTGGCACCCATGTTGATCTGCACCTGCTGAAGGCTTGGGCCACCACTCATCATGCCTCCGGAGCCAGGCTGGCCACCAGGCCCGCCAGGGGGGCGACGGTTTGAAAGCCCCCTTCCAAATGCCACAGCAGCCACCAATGCACTGGTGTCCGCAGGGTTGAACGTAGGCTTGCTCTGGCGCAATCCTATGTAACGAGAAGGGGAGAATAGAGGCAGGATCAAAGAACAGCCAAGTCAGATATGAGAAGAGTGAATGAATCTGCACCATAGGACATGTTTGGAAAAGGGAGGAAAGCCACCCCGGATAGCCCCAGTACCCTAACAGCACCATCAACCACTGGAACATGTTTGAATAACCATTATGAATCAGAGAGACGGACAACAACAGAGTGCATGCCACTGAAACAGCACCATCAACCAGAGGGCAGGCCACGAAACAGCACCATCAACCAGAGAGCCTAGGCCACGAAACAGCACCATCAACCAGAGAGCCGAGGCCACGAAACAGAACCATCAATCAGAGAGCCTAGGCCACGAAACAGCACCATCAACCAGAGAGCCTAGGCCACGAAACAGCACCATCAACCAGAGAGCCTAGGCCACGAAACAGCACCATCAACCAGAGAGCCTAGGCCACGAAACAGCACCATCAACCAGAGAGCCTAGGCCACGAAACAGCACCATCAACCAGAGAGCCTAGGCCACGAAACAGCACCATCAACCAGAGAGCCTAGGCCACGAAACAGCACCATCAACCAGAGAGCCTAGGCCACGAAACAGCACCATCAACCAGAGAGCCTAGGCCACGAAACAGCACCATCAACCAGAGAGCCTAGGCCACGAAACGGCACCATCAACCAGAGAGCCTAGGCCACGAAACAGCACCATTAATCAGAGCGCAGGTGAAGAAACAGTGGTATCAACCAGAGCGCTTGCCATGAAACTGCATCAACCAGAGCGCGTGCCATGAAACAGCACCATCATCCGGAGCGTGTGCCATGAAACAGCGCATTAACCACAGGAAGCCATGAAACATCACAATTCACTAAAATCAAGGGGAGTGAGTAACAAGACTATCATTTATTAAAAGGGAATAAAAAGCGCACCATTAACCAAAGGACAGGAATAAAACAGACTATTCAATATAGGGTAGACCCCAAACAACATAAATCAGGACAGGCACTACTTGTTCAAACGGTCTTGCACACATGAGGGCAGAGACATATTTGGCCCCAATTTCTGGCAACCATCGTAGGCTCCCAACCTCCTACTGTCTCTGGAGCAAATGTTCAAGGAGTCCTCCAAGATGAACAGCCTTCTACTGGTCCCCCTAACTGCATCTTTATGCAAACAAGTGTGGTAGGTCAGAATCAGGAGATACACAGGGGAGCATGTTACCTGAATTGAAGGTAAAACGGTCTAATCTTAGCCTGAGATTCTAAGACCTAATCAAGAAGAAACAAGCAAAAGGGTCCTCATCAGGAGGTTGTATATAAATGCAGTCATCTTCCTGCGCTCTCCCCACCTTGCTGCCCTTCATCCTTTTCCTTGCTTAACCACCAACCTCCCGGTTCCCTGGAGCCACTGTCAGGACCTCACAATTTGTATCGCACATTGGCAAGGTTCCTTGGAGAATAGGGTGTTTCAAATGCTATTCAAAGAAAGTTAGAAGGGGATGTTGTTGAAGTATTTAATGAATCCTTTTTAGCTAGTTCATATTTCCTTAACTCACTTTCGTGTAGAAAGATGAAACACTCCCAAGCCAAGATGGTGAAACACTTTCCCAGCAGTGATTGGTTTATTCTGATGCAGGCAGCATTGTGTAGTCATTTAGAATGTTCCTGACAATTCTAAACTGCCTTTCATGAAAGTTTTTCATCTGGTTAGGTCATGTAATTTTTAGCTCCAGTAAATTTAAGTATTAGTTACAATTTACTAGTCTAGAATCTTTTGTAGTTGTTAAATCTAATTTTAAAAGCAAAGAGGCAAGAAAGAAGTTCAAGAAATCTAAAGTTGAAAATTACCACCAGAACCTGTTTGCTGGGCAGCTGAAGCTTTAAAAGAAGAACTGAACTAAGCTAAGTGAATTTTTGTTTAAAAGAAAGAAGATTCAAAGGCTTTAAATTTGAAGACGATATTAGACATCTTTTATGCAGTGCAAATTTATGTAAAAGGAAAAACTATTTGTTTAAAATAATAGAAAAATAAGTTAAGCTTCTTTTTGATGTTAAAAGGGTTTTTTGACATTAATCAGGCGTGCGGATCTATTTCGCCGAGTTACTAATTCTAATTCTTGTTTTCTAACCCTCTAAATATAGTTCAATGTTTTAGTTCGTAGCGCATTGCGTCTATCGTATTTTTTGCAGTGCGGTTAGAAGAAAGGACCTTACGACATAGCGTTAACGTCGTGGCCATCTTGGATTTATTTTTTAATGCGTCGCGTAGTGTTACGGACAGCATTTCTTCAAAGACATTCGTCGGAAGATAGCGCTTCAGAAAACAAAGTGTGTCAGTTGCGATTTTCGAGTGAGCGTGATCAGATGTAAATCATTTTCTTCAAGAAAAATATAGCGTTGAGGAAGTTTTCAAATAAGAATTCCTGCAGAGTATGAAATTTCCAGTGAACATAAAAGACACATCAGAGGTAGAAGGTATTTGACATACATCAATATCTATTTAGTGTAATAAAATAAACTGAAGCAAGATACACATTAGCTTTAGGAATAACTACATTGTTGGATATCTTTTGTTAAAATCACAGTTTTGAAAAGAAAGAAGATGTACATAGAAGAGAAGTTCGTACAGAGCATTTCAAGTAGCAACAGCATTCTCTTTGAAGCAGCCTAAGAGCAAATCTAACTTAGGCAACAGGTAATTAGAAAAATATTAAATTGAGAGAGAGATAGTCAGAAAGAAAGTTTATATTATTTATTTAAGGTTGTATTTTCCTTTTAGGAACTCCACTGATTTAAAAGCCATCCGGAGAAGACGGTCTGAAGTACCTGCAGTGGGAGTTCTTGTCTTTTGTTATTTTATCCATTCCCCTTTCCCCTTGGGTTTGCCTGGCCAATAGTTAAATAGAATAAGGATTGTTGAGCAGGCAGGCTTAGGGGGTTTGGTGGGCCAGCTTCACTCCTGCAGGATCCAACTGCTTCAGTACCTTTGACAGCCACTGTGTACCTTCTTCTGCTGGGACAGAAGGTCTGTCTGACACAAAGCAACTTATGGCAATCGTCAACTGGTTTGCATGTCAGTCCCTGTCGTCTCTAGCCTCCAACTTACTTTGCATGGAGTTGTGGCTGCAGCTTCCCTTCTGGACAGTCTCTCTGTGCTAGAGGGGTTTTCATTCCCTTCTCCCAGCCCGGCCCATCTGGCTACTCATTCTGCCTACTGCCTTCCCGCAGTGTAGACCACCAGCTGTGACACCACGTCTGGCATGGTCGCTCTCTGCTCGGCCACACCTCCAGCAAGCATTCTGGTTCCATCGAGCTCTGCGGGCTTACCTCTACAGAGTTTCAGATTAGCTCTTTAACTGACCCCCCCTCCCCTAGGGGACTAGGCCATCCACTTCTCCACTGTCTCGGATGAGGACTGATGATAGGGGTCAGAAACCAAACCAGCCATTGCAGAAGGGTCTTTGGGATTATTATACATATCAGCTCACACATAGTTAATAAAGGTTTTAGGGTTGGAAGGGATGTCTCTTAGATTTTTATGTCCATTCATGGAGAGGTGACAAACTGTTTGACATGAATGAAACCTTGTGTCACAAATCCAAAGAAAGTATGTTGGCATTTCTTCCACTGTCACAAAAAACAAAAAAATACAACACCATGGGTGACTTAATTAGGTTGAGGTTTTAGTGGAACAGGATTTACTTTGGTCTTTGCATATGAGACCTTTGCAGGGTGTTGAGAATGTGCCAGCTTATCTGGCATCTGAGCGTCCAACTCCGCCACATCAGACTGATCTTGCACCGGCTGACAATGGATAAATAAATGGTCTTTAAATCCTTGAATACTGTGGACCCAACCTGCCTCTGTTCCCCAATTTGAGGTACTGGGTCTGCTCAAAATCTGTCCAATGTCCAGCAGCTCACCTAAATAAAGTGGTTGGCAGTTACAGATTGGCATCACACTAAGACAACTAAGGCACAATATGTGAAATTCCCACAGTTAATTCCCCTTCTGGAGGCAGCTACAACAGTTATTTCCAGAATACTGATAATTGGTTTTAGTGACCAAATAGACCGACTAACCACGGGAGAGCTAGCGGAAAGAACAGCTTACGTGAGGGGCCCAGAGTGTACCCAACCGAGGGACCCCGAGTGCAAACATGCAAGAGTGAACAGTAGAAACCGCAGAAACCGCCAATGGATCAGAAACCACAGAAACCGCCAATGGAGCAGAAACCACAGAAACTGTCAACGGTGCATAAGCCGCAGACTAGAAACAACCACATGTATGGAAGCAGAAATACCCAATTATTATAATAAATAGCAGAAACAATGTGCTCAGAAGAAGTAGGATCATTATGGGTTGAATACATGGACATCAAAAGTACACAGAGGCACCCGACACTGTGGGTACAAAACAGAACTCTATGAATTCTGGAGATGCTGCCCTCATGCAAGCCAGTGGTTTAGGCACGTGTGTGTGTAGTGGGTGCAAGGGATCCCATTTACCACAGCAGGTAAATGCAATATCTTGCTATCATGACAGGCCCATGTGATTTCACCACTGGTAGCTTCACCCCGGCCCATGGCACTTACCTCCGCTAGCCTCATCCCAGCCCCATGTGCTTCAATCCCCACCAACACAGACACATGGCTATGTAACCCACCTCTGCTACTTTGGCCCTCATTGCACAGTCATGCGAGTCACTCCTGAAATCCCACGAGAGAGTGTGTGTGAGAGAGAGTGTGTGAGAGAGAGTGTGTGAGAGAGAGTGTGTGAGAGAGAGTGTGAGAGAGAGTGTGTGAGAGAGAGAGTGTGTGAGAGAGTGTGAGAGTGAGAGAGTGAGAGTGGACTCACCACCGCTCTCCGACTCCCGCTCCTCCTTGTTAATTTTCTCCAGCAGGCTGCTGCAAATCTTGTTCAAGCTCTGGATCTGTTTCTAGAAGAGAAGAGCCACATAAGACATTCCAGAAGAACACATCCACGGCACCTCCTACACAGCGTCATAAATGTCGTATTCATATGGCAGCTAAGACCAGCTAGAACACATACACGTCACCTCCCACGTGGCGCTATGAAGGGGGTCCTCAGACAGCAGCTGAGAGCTGCTAGAACATATCGCCCTGATGCCCCCGGGCCTGATGGATTGCGCGTTATAAATAAACAAATACAAATACAAATCCACATCACCTACCAGCCCATGGTTTGTTTGTTTTATTATTTGTATTGCACACCAGACTCGAGGGTACCCGGGCGCATAGCATAAGATAATTTACAACTTAGTTACACATCAGGGTAATACAATACATAGGAAGTATACAGAACAGAGATAATGTACAAGCAGAGAGCAATCAAGTGGGAGCATAGGCATGACATGGTCCGAAAACAGGGCATATACAGAGGACAGTCAATAATATGAATAATAGCTAACCTTATTTATATAGGGCAGAGCGATTGGCCCTAGGTGTCCGGATCAGGCCTAGGTGGCAGAGTCTTTGAGCCATCTTAATATACTCTGGCAGAAGTTTTGGTAAGATTGGTCTGCCCTCAGTGGGGTGGGTAAAGAGTTCCATAATTGGGCTGCCTTGACCGGGAAACTATAATCCCCCACCCCCCCCAACTCTAGATAGCTTAAATCTACGGACTAAGATGCAGTTAGTGTAGGATAATCTGCTAGTTCTCGTCAAGGATTTCATGGTGATTCTTTCTGTCAAGTAGCAAGGTGTCACGTTGTTCAGGCATTTATATGTAAGTGAAGCGACTTTTAGCTCGATTTTGTCGTGTGTTGAGAGCCAATTATTAGCTCTTCTAGTCTTGGAGATATGTTCTCTCCTGGCAATCCAAGTGCTGCTCTAAGGGCATTATTTTGAAGGAATAAGATGTTCTTAATAGTTTGTTTATCATCCCCTATGTACAGCGTGTTACAGTAATCAAGCTTGGATAAAATGAGCGACCTGGCAGGGGTAATACAGCTATTATTAGACAGGAAGGGTTTACCTGCTCTAATCAATTTACAGGTGTATGCCGTGGCCGAGGCCACGGCATTAGCCGGCTTGTTGAAAGATAGGGTAGAACCCAGGTAGAAACCCAGGGTTTTCACCTCTTTGGCGACGGTGATAAGATTGTTGTCAATATTGAAGGCAGAGTATTTAGGGCTCAGTTTTGAGGCTTGAGGTTGTGCCCAGGATAATGATCTCAGTCTTATCATTCAGGCATAGTCCCTGTGTGGCCATCCATGCCTGGAGGATGATATATACCCTATTCACCAAGGCCAAATCCTTGTCATAATCCCCAGTAAGTGGTAGGTGGATCTGAGTATCATCTGTATAGGTGATCCCAAGATGATCCAGATCGTCGAAAAGGGGCTTAGTGAAGATGTTATATAGGGTGGGTGAGACACAGGATCCCTGAGGCACTCCGCAAGTGATGAGGATGGGGTCTGCAGCTGTGGTAGGCAAGAAGACTCTCATAGTCCGATTACTTGGAAAGGATTGTATCCACGCTATAGCTTCTGCTGAGAAGTGTGCGGCAGAGTCTAGAAGGCTGCATAAAACCCTGTGGTCCACAAGGTCGAATGCACCTGATAAATCCAAGAGAAGAAGAAGGGCGGATTTTCCTTTATCCCCAAGTTCATCAATCTGGGCCTTCAGATCTATTAGAGCTGTTTCGGTCCCATGCTGAGGCTGAAAACCGGACTGCCGTGCTCCTAGTAAAAGCTTGGATTGCAGATGTTTTTGTATTTGAGAGTAGGCCATTTGGTCTATGATTTTCAGAAGAAAAGGCACTGTAGTAATCGGTAGGTATCAGGGGGTCTAAGGTCTGTTTTTTTAGTAAAGGGAGCACCCATGATTCCTTAAGGTTAGATGGGATAATGCCTGATGAGAATGAGGCCTTAATGAGTTTCGTGATGAAGGGGGCCAGGTCTCTGGCAGCATCCTTTATAAGTTGTGCAGGGCATTGGTCACCCTGACAGTTGGAAGGTTTAAGCAATATGATTTTTTCCGTTTCAATTGTAGTAACTTTAGAGAACTTGAAACGGATTGGATCAGCAGTGTTACTGGGTGGTGCTGGGGCGATTATAGGGGAGAGGGGTTGTACTAGTTAGTGAAGATTTTATTGGCAATTTTTGTTTGTAAGGTCATACCTTTATTGGCTAGAGTTTTCTGTATGTTAGAGCACCAAAGTGTATCTTTCATACAGTTGTCTGGCACTGGGATAGGGGCTTAGAACTCTTTCAGGATAACAAAGTGTACCTTTGTACTTCATTTGGCCTGTAATATCCTGGAGTTATAGGTTTCACGTTTAGCTAGGAGTATTTCACTTTTGTAGAGGGCAGTTAGTCTCATTTTCCTCGGATGGTAGTGAACTCCAAGATACCTCAATGGTCTTTTTTTTATTCGTAATGTTTTCAGGTGTGGTGTGTACCATGAGTTGAGGTGGGCTTTGGGTTTGCTTCATCTCATTTTAAGTGGCGCTATTGAGACTAGTGAAGTGGACATCACTTGATTATATTCCTTGACCAATGTGTCAGGCCCCAAATTGTCAGGCAGCGTAATGAGTGTGGGGAGAATCAGAGGGAGTAGGTTGTCATAATGTTCTTTTTATTCCTTGTCGGAATGGGAGGGGCTAGCGATATATAGGCATGGAAATGGATTTCACAGTTGCTAAGGAAAAGGTTACAAGGTGCTGGTCCGTCCACATCTGAGGGGATATGGATGAGATTGAGGCGTTGCAGTTGTAGTCTGCCACCCAGTCAAGTGTTCTTCCTTTGTTATGAGAAGGGTGGCGCACTCTCCGGGCTAAGCCTAGTTCCGTTAAGATATTAGCCACACTCTATGCTTGTGAGTCTTTTAGGGTCTTTGAAGCCTAAGTTCATGTCCCCTAGTAGTAGGACTTGAGAAGATTTTTTTAAGTTGTCAGATAAGGTATTGGAGATATCTTCCTCAAAGGTTCCGATAAGGCCTGGAGGTCTATATATCAGGTGGACTGTGAGAGTCTGGGAGTTGTTTATAGTAAGCGTGGCTGTGAGATTCTCACATGATTTAATGACAAGGGATGGTGCTAGTCTAATTGGAAGATTAGCTTTTGCAATAAGGGCAATACCTCCTCCTCGTGTTTCAATTCACACACTGCTTGATGAAGGGTGACCTTTTGATGGGGACCGCTCAGACTGCCGCTGCAAGCAGATCAGACCAGATGGAAAGCACTGCATGAAAAGCCACAGGATTAACACAACCAGAGATTAGGAAGGTCACAAGCAGTTAACTTCAAAAGTGCAGCCACTGTATGTAAGGATAGTTTCTAGTACTATAAATGATGGCAGAAGTCGTGCCATGGATATGCGACGTTTGACCTTTAGAGAGTCCTGCACATGTCGCTCTGATTTCCAGGATGCCTTCCGTTTGTTACGGTCCCTATCAAAAGGTCAGGCCAGGGAAATAAAAAATCTGGTTGTCTACGGGCAAATTCAGCACGTATAGGTAGGATGTAGTGCATTCAGTAATCTTGTCGGTATCGCAGTATTCAGTATAGCTTCAGCACTAAAGCCTAGAGCAGACGGCCCATTGGGCACAGGAGGTTCATAAATATAGTCATACAGTCTGTGGTACAAGACCAATATATACCAATAGATGCTGTGTGACTGTTAAGGATGTTTTAGCTTCAAGGCAGTTTTGCCTGATGGCTAACAAACTTGAACCAACAAGAATATGGTGTCCAACTTTGCAACAGACGCCCACACAAGTCCAATCTAAATCTTTTACAAGTGCTCTTTGAGAAACTGCATGTATGAAAGTCATTTTGGATAGCCTCTCTCAGCTTGGTCCCTGGTAAAGTGCAGATCCAAATTTTGCACACGAAATAAAGCAGTGCTGGCTGCTGTGACAAGGCCGGTAGCCTGGCTCATCAAGGGAGATGGGAAAGCCGCTCAGCGAGGGGTGGGAGGCCTACCAGCAAGGAACCCAGCGCCTATCCCACCCTTGAGGGGAGAGGTGGCAGAGGGCCCCAAACCATGCCCATTTAACCATGTCAGTCTGTTTTAGCAATACACCTCAGTTTCAGGTCATGGATCCATTGCAGGATGCTTGCTAGTGTTTCGTTTCTTGTAGAGGCACTTCGACCCAAATCACGAAGAATCTTTCAAGCCAGAGCCCCGAACCTGTGCCCTACATAGAAGGCAGAAGCGGAACAAGCACACAGCCGCAAAAGTCATTGCCCACGCTCTGGCACATGAAGAGAAAATGTAGTCGAGACACATGTACGGCTATACACCACTACCGAGCTCAAGTGTGGGGAGAGAGTCTCAGAAAGATGCTGCATCCAGACGCAACCATGCAGGTGCTTCCGGTGGTACCAGCGAGCACGGTCAAGTCTTCGGCCAATCCCTAGACCACATTGGGAAAAAAGGAGAGTTCTTTCCTTTGGTATCTAACCTAAGGGGCACCTGGAATCAGTCCCCTAAACCTGAACGGAAACTATTGCCTGCTTGGGCTACCATTGTTGTTCCACAGTGGACCCACGTGGAGAAAGTGTGAGGGGATTAGACCGCTAATTATAACTTTTCAGAGTAACAACACGCCCCAGGTGGGAAAGACAGGGACAGTTTGGCCAAGAAGAGATGGAATGTGTGGAAGGCGAGATGGAATGCATGCAAACAGAAAGAAGGAAGTGGGAGTTATTCTGAGGACGCCAGAAGCGGACAACCAAGACACCAGCAGAAAATGTATGGAGATGGTGAGGCACTGACTTTGGCATAGACATGGTATCCATTGCTGCTGCAGGAACAGAGTGCCAGGGGACAGGAACACCAGAATCAAGTGCATTGTTTTTAAAGCTGGACCCCAGCTCCAGGAAGATCCTCCGGACTCCCTCGAAGCAGGGCTGACAAGACAGTCACCTCAAAAGAGTGCTGGACCCCAGAAGCAAGGAAAGTCCACAAGGTGTCCAAGAACCACACTGGTGCTATTCGCGAGAAGCTGAAACCGTGAAGTGCTGCTGATCTGAACTTTGCCCATTGTTCCCGCCGACCTTTGAATCGTTGTGCAGGAGTCCTCAGACGTCCTCCCTCTTGTCCCAACGACTGAGGCCCAGGAACAAAGCAATAGGATCTGCCATACTACAACAGGAACAGAAGCCAGCCGGAACCAATTTCTTCAGACCCAAGTTACTGTGAACTAAGGGGTACTAACCTCTTGTTGTGTAGCTTGCTTGCTCTCAGTTGAGACTAGCATTTGCTGCCTTTTGCAGAGCTGCTTGCAGCTTTACCCATCACAAGTCCCCCAGCTTATGACCAAACAGTGAATACTCTTTCTGAAAAACTCTATAACATTGTACTACTACTACTACTGATTTATTGAAACTTAGAGTGTGTATTTTGAAGTATATTAAAGTGTTACATATTTGCTCCCTTCTAAAGAAGGCTAATTTTGAAACGGACTGTGAAATGAATAAATCATTGTTTATCAAGAATCCTTGAGTAGAAGTTTACTTGGATAAACATGGAGAATGTTAAGAAATCTACAACGTTGTGTCAATCTCTCCTTTCTGACCCCTCACAAGGTTTACCATGCTATACAGCGATTATGGCAAACCTTGACCTCGGAAAATGAAGCTACACTCGAGAAGAAATCCCATGATATTTGCTGGCATTCTCTATTCAGACCTTAACTGGGAGTAGCAAAGTGACACTCCCTAGCTTAAGCTGTACAAATTGTGTTTAGCCTAATGATTTGTTCTTAGCATTCTGTTAGGACAGAACGACGCTGTCCCATTTTTGCTGCCGTCACCACTTTATATTTCTCTCCTACTTTTGCTAATTATTCTACTTCCTTCTCTGCATGCTTCCCCTTCTATCCCACCACCGCCCAGATTCAAACTTACATTCCTTGTGATCCAAGAACATGAATGTATTATGTGTGCATTTGTGTCTTATGTTTTCAATGACACCACAATTCTTTGTTTTTTTTGTTTTGATTCGTACTACTGTTAGTAGTTGCATACCCTGCATGCCTGGGGTGGAAACCACCACTTAACAGCCATTTTCTACCTTTGCTTATGCAACCCAGTACAGAATGGTTTTATTTTATAGACTCGGTTTGTTTCTTGTCTTTGGTGTCCAACCTATTTTGTCAACAGGACTAGATATGATATACATCAAGGCATTATTGCAACAATGTTGGGCTGGTAAGGGGAGGTTACGGAATATTAACCAATTTTTGCTTCAAAAACCCATGGCACAGCAATACTCCCTATCCTATGATATACAGTGATTATGTTGCCATGGAAAAGGCCACAAGTTGGTGACGTTTCCCAAAGGAATGCACCCAAAGAAATCACTTTCCCCCAAATATTCTCGGATCAGAGGTAATAATATATAATTATACCCCTCCTAGAATACTTGAGGAAATAATTTTAAGGGGCCAGTAGATAAAAGTCGCCTACCTAGCGACATTTCCACAGCAACATATTCAGATGGAACATTTACCATACTGTTCATCTGTGGGCTTTAATGGTGAATATTAACACATTAATTAATACACATGTATTATTTTATTTGTATTTATTGTATTTGGTTTAAATAAACCTTTGCAACAAAAAAATGTTAAAAAAAAGAAAAAGAAATACATTCATAGTAAAAGCAAACCACCATCATAGTATTCACTTAACCAGAAAAGTGAAACAAATTCAGAGGAAGAACAAAACCCAGAAAAAACATAAAACAGACAAAGCCTTAAAACATCTATGGAATCATAAGAACTAGAACCTAATAAATTAAAATTAAATAAAACCCAATAAGACATGTCTAATTCACCTACCCCCTAGGAGTTAATAAACAAAAACAATTTAACAGAGATGCGATACAGAATCCAGAGGGAGATTCCCAGCAATTACATTACAAGGTTCAAGGAAGACAGGAAGAAAAGAAAAATTGGGATATCCAAATTCAAAACTTTCCTCTGAATAAAGAAATCACTTAGCCCACGACTACTGTGACTCTACAGGTGTAGACTTTTAATAAAACCTGATAAGGTCTTAGACAGGGTTGTATGTAGTACCCTTTGGGTGCACTACAATAACCGCAACCTCCTGGCAACAGGAACCCAACCTTTGGTATAAGTATGAACTACACAGGTTGGTAGTGTGGTCGAGCAGCAAGGCTTATCTTAAGAGGGGTCAATGTGAGCAGTAATGTTGTGACACAGAGTTTCACAATAAAGTTATTCAAATAAACACTTATACTCAAGGTTTCTTGATAAAACAATTATTAATTTATTTCAGGCAGTTATATAAGACTTCTTCAAAAAAAGGGAGCAAAACATAACACCTATAATACACTTCAAAACACACTCTTAGTCTCTCTAAATAAGATTACACCCATTGGGGATGGCACACAGACACTTCCTACGCCCACAGGTGACTCAGATAGGACACTGGACATTGATTTGTCACTGGTACATTATGAGCAACACCGAGTTTGGTGAAAAAGATAGAATAGAGGAATAAAACAAAGGTTAACAAATAAACCATAAACGGGCAGGTACTTTTCAACACCTTACCTTCCAAAGCACAAAGTCAGAGGTAAAGAGGAGTCTCTCATGGAGCCAGGACAGCCAATATTAACTGTACAATATCAAGGGGAGCTTGAGGTCTTCTTTGCAGGTAGGAAAAAAGTCTTTCAAAATGTTTGTAGAAAACAGAACACTTGAAGGGCCACAAGCTGAGAGGCTTGTGAGGGGCAAAGCTTTAGCAACTCTGCAAGGTAACCAAGGCAGGTCTCAACTGGGAGCAAGCCAGGCTACACAATGTTCTTAGACTTTACAGACCTCTTGTTAGAAGAAATGGTTCCAGCTGGCTTCTGTTCATGTACAGCTCTGCAGATCCTGTTCCTGAGCCTCAGTTGTGGGAACTCAAGGTCTGCAAAGGGACGGTTGGCAGCAACAATGGGTGAACTGCAATTCAGCAGTCCTTCAGCGTTTCAGCTCCTCGCGTTTAACAGTAAATAGCAACACCACCGTTCTCGGATACCACTTCAGACTTTCCTTGCTTCTGGGGTCTGACACTGTGTTGAGGCAACTCAGGTTTGGTCAGTCCTGCAATAGGAGTCCGGAGGATCTTCCTAGTGCTCGGGTCCAACTTAAAAGCAATGCACACAGGCTCGTTGGTTCCAGCAGCAACTGCAGTGGAAATACAACCAGCTTCGAGAGGATGTCCAGACGGGCTTACTTTGGAGTCGATTGGTCCCACCAACTCAAGGGAGAAGTCGTCCTTGCAGGGCTTTTCTAGTCGAGGCGAATTCGGACCTTCAGCACAGCAGCAGGGCTTTACCGGGCAATCCAACCGTCCAGGAGTTGCAGCAGGCGTCTCTTCCAAGTTCTTCTTCAGATTCCTTCGTACAGTGTTCGACTGCCTGCCAAGCCAAAAAAGCCTCACCTTTTATTCAGGTTTCTCCCACTCACTCCAGCCTAGCTGTCAATCACACAACCGGACATCCAGCCGGCCAATCACCGTTGGGTGCATTCCTGTCCCCAAGAGGATTAAGCACAGCGAGTTTCAGGCACCTCCTTCACTTCCTGCCCCTGCTAGACATACTGGTGCCAGAGGCGGGTTTCACTCGTGAATCCTGCCAAAGACAAAAACGAACAGAGACCAAAACTTGGGTTGGCTCGAAAAGTAAATCCCAAGAAGGACCTTTCCAACAGAAAATGGGAAAAAAGAAGACTAGGGCCATTTTGACGAAATGGGCACCCATTGGTGTCTTACCGTGGCTGCGAATGCAGCCCGCGGTAAAAACACACAATGGTAGTAAAAAGTAAACTACTGCCACTAGCCATTAATTGTAAAATGTTACATGAGAAACTAAACAAAGGGGATACTAAGTAACCCCTCCAGCAGCCTATGGTAATAAGATGAGTGAGCTGGGTCTAGAAAGTTACAATTTGGTGTCAAAAAGCACTAAGCAGGAAACCCAGCATGGTCCCAGCATTCTGTTGTAGTATGATATTTTTTATTGACGTGAAGTAATTTTTATAGGATTGCTTGATTTTCCTGTCGCATTCTAGTCTAATGCCCTCATCCATACTTCGCTAACGGACGCCTCTAATATCCCTCC
Source organism: Ambystoma mexicanum (assembly GCF_040938575.1). Lineage (NCBI taxonomy): Eukaryota > Metazoa > Chordata > Amphibia > Caudata > Ambystomatidae > Ambystoma > Ambystoma mexicanum. The sequence goes on along the minus strand of NC_090922.1, from coordinate 1,523,912,083 downwards.
TCAGTTATTTTTGCAGAGGCCAAATCCCCATTATAACAATGCGTGTGTCTACCAGGGCCATGGTTATTATTAATCCTAGGAGAAATACCAGAGACTAGGACCCCAACAAGGCTCTGGAACACACTCATTAAAATTGTTACGTTTCCAGTCTAAGGTAGATTTATTGAGGAAATCCCTCAAGTTATGGTTCAGAGTACAGATATTAATCACTGTCCATCTTATTGCAGTTCCTGCCACAGTCGCGATAACATGTGGTTGCAATCTAAATCCTCTGGCTTTCACGGTCAGATCAAAGATGGCCGTTAAGATAGGGTGGTCACTCCAATCATTCCTCAGCACCTTAAATAACACGCATCTGTTAATCAGGAAGTGAGCCAAATAGATGTATTCCAAAATGGAGGTGCTACTTCCCCTATACCAGGTTTGCTAATCAGACTCCTTATAATTTGACACATGCTCCCCACCAGAGGTTGTAATCCTCTACTACCCAGTCCTACAGGCCAAGTTCTCCCCAGTTGTTGCTTCCCAGGGTGTCCAAGAATATCCAAGTCTAGTTCCCATAGGTTTCTCTGTGTTCCACAATCAGCATTCACGTCCCCTACCACTAAAACCCTACCATTTGTGAACTTCCCCAACCACTCGTCAACCTGGCACAGTCTCGCAACAAAGGCATCCACCAATGAGATACCTTTGTGGCAGTATATTAATGATCAAGAACGTCAGAGCCCCACCCCCAGAAGTAAGATCCACCCCTAGTAAGCCAAAAGGCAGATTCTCTATAGTTGTCCCATTTAGACCTAGAGTATTTTCTATTGCAAACAACCAGCCTCCCCAAGGCCTTCCCCCTGTGCTTGCTTTTGCTAATTGGCTAAATATCTTATACCTGTCCAAAGTAGGTGTAGAGGTCAGCCACAGTTGGCCTCTCGTAGATTGGCCAAACATTTAAGATTGGTGAAAAGATGTACATTACCCCAAGAGTGCCAATATTTTATACATAGCAGGACATTTTTCCACTCAGCGCCTTGACATTTATGTTCATTACGGGACCAATTTCTTCCACAAGGAGGAGATCATTGTAGCCCAATATATTTCTTTGCTGTCAGCTTTTCCATTCCCACTGCCCGAACCCACACTCTCATTCCCAACCACACTTCTCTGCATATTATTTTTGTCAGGCCCCCCCACCCCTCCCCTTCCATTTTCCTCAACTTCCACGCCTAGGTTTAATAACCCATCACTTTGTGTGAAGATCAATTCCTTCACTAAAGAAGAGTTCAGATATACAAGGCAGGAGTCAAGCTGATCTCCATCGAGGAAAGCCACTCTTAATATGAGATGAACCGATCGGAGCCTGTTATGGTATTTCTGCAGATATCGACAAGATGTTAGACCTACTCAGGCAAAATTGATAATCCAGGCCCAATACACTACTCATTTTGATATTGGTTTGTTGTTACCCCGAACATCATGTCCCACCATTCAACAAGGTGTCCCCACTTACTCGGTTTTCAATGGCACCAAAATCAAATGGGATCTCCCGCGCAGTTCCTCCTCCCCTCCCCCCCGACACAAGGAGTCCACCCCCAGTTTTTACTGCCGGAGCAGCCGAGGAAGATGAACCCACACATGGGCCCCAGATAGATTCAATTTGACCAAAGATGGCAGCTTCTGGGCAGCCTACCTCGAACCCCCTCCTAAACAGAAGGGGTGCCATGCTGTTCCCACCTTCCCTTGGGCCACCCCATGTGCCTACCAGTTACCATTTCAAGACCCAGGAGGAGCATCGCCCCCGCCATTACCGTTGTTCATTGTGGGTTGTGCTGGGGGAATAGGATCGCTCTGCTCAGAGCTTAAAAATACTTCATTTTGGAGAGGCAGAGGATTAATTTCAGTTTGAGCTTCGGAGTCAACAGGCAAAGCTTTAGGTAATCCCCTCCATAGCTGAGCTACCATGCTAAATAAGAGGAGATAACCTTGAGAAATTAAGATATATGCCCTGCTCTAATGCTAAGAACATGATTTCTACGTGGCAACAGTTTCCGTTTTACCAATTTCTTAGCATTAATTTTTTGAGCTAGAGGAGTATCATCAACAGGTGCCACCTGAGTCAGCACATCACCTCCCGGGTGAGGTAAGCCACTCCCCACCTTGGTCACGATCATTACTTTGATCTGTATTAGAGCAAGGCACATTTGGACCCTTCCCGAAGGAGCTAGTTGCAATCGGCTCCCCCTACGCCCTGACAAGATAGTGGGGCAGTGGCAATTCCATCACCAGCTTGTCATTAGATATTTCAATGATTTCCACAGAGCCTCCAATAACAATAGGGTTTAGTGACCACCACCCCCCCCCCCCCAAGGTCCACCCTCCACCCCCCCCTTAGTCCCGCATCATAAATCAAGTCCAAGATCTTCCAATTTACTAGTCGGATCCACCAGCATTACATTAGTGTGTTTTAACTCCACCCACATATTGTCATACAGCAAAACAAGAGAGCTTAGGACCATGTTCAGTGCGGAAACCGTCAGGTTTGTCAAGGGTATTCACTCATCGATTTCCCTCAGAGTATGGTGAAGTGTTGGGGAATCACTCTGAGCACCAAATGCCCCTGTTCCATCAAATTGGGGTTGGGCATGACATTCTTGGTCATGTCCAGAGCTACACATGTCTATCAGGTTTGTTAGTGCCGTGGGCGAGACATGTAGAGAGGCATCACATTTGAAGGTAACCAGGTTTTCAAGTCATTGACTCCGGTTCTTATGCACTCACGACAGGCGGGTAGTCTGGGCTTTGCACCCAGACCGCTGTTCCTCGCCCCTCTGTCATCGGGGAACCAGCTCACGTGCACCTTCCACTGAACCAACTCCAGACCAAGGGAATACGTCACATCACCTTTCTTACTTAGGTAAGCACCCGCTTATTTCAGTCTCTCTGGTTGTACTGTGCTTATTTGGTGCTAATCAAAGCTTTCCTTTGCAGCAGCCTTGGGGTCATCAACGCTCCGCAGTTCCGGGCTTCGAGGATCACCCACCTGTGGCCTCAATGACTGCATAGGGAGTATTTTTATATTCTCTCTCTGCGATACTTGTGGACAGAGGTTTCATACTCTTCACGACAATCAAGAAACCTGACAAAAGTGCCCTTTGATGTGCATTATCTAGTATTCCTAAGTACTCGACCGTAAACGTTGGAAGTATTTAAAGTGTTTCTGGTGTAAATATAATACACCATTCGTATTTGTATTCTGCTGCATGTAAAGACTTCGATTCCTCTCTGAACTGGCTTTAGCTAGGGTTGCGTGTTTGGACTTAAGACTTGCTGTGCGAAGAAACCCTCTCTAGAACCTTGAATCAAGCTAATGTTACACTAATTAACTGTGTTCCTACCTTGAACTGTTACAAACCGCAGGGGTGCATAATAACTGATAATACGATAACATTGTCTTTTCCCTTTCTAACATTGCTACAAATGTAACCGCAAACAAACACAAAAATGAAAGTGTCCTTTGAAATGTATACTCAAGTATTCCGAAGTGTTCTAGTGTAAACATCTAAAGTATTTAAAGTGATTCTGGTGGCTATATAATAAAAATATGTTATATAAATTATAACATTAACAGTTTTTGGTGTGCATGTCTAACTAAGGTACAGTGTACTTATCTACAGCTCACATCTTCCTCTTAAGATAAGCCTGACTGCTCTGTACTCTACCAAGGTCCTGAGTTAGTACAGACTGATGCTAAGAGTTGGGGGATCTACAAACCACTGGGATAGCTTACTAAAGTCTCACTACCAGTAGGACTTTAAGAATGTGGTGTTGGTGGAGTTTTTACTAATGACAAACCTAGACCATGAGTGCCTGTTTCGAGCAATGGGGGTACAGAGTCTGCACCCATTTCGATGCAACTGTAAATCCTACCTGGGCCACATCTGGAGTTAAGCGAGCTGCCTCTGTGCTCAGCATCTTCTCTTGTTCTTCCACCTCTGGATCTGGTTTAGTTCTCAAGTGGTCCGGGACAACCTCATGGCTGAAAACAGGGACCCGGCCCTCAGTCAAACGCTGAAATCATAAACAACACATGAGGGTATTTATTGAGCATGGACGGGAAGGTCTTCAAAGTATATCATTGAAAAACATTTTACTTGGAAGTTGTACTTCAGAAAATCACTTGAAATAGAAAGAATGCATATTATAAACTGTAAAATGTCCATAAAAATGCCAGACCACAATATTAACAGGTATTCAGCACAATTTCAAGTAGAATATGCAAGTACATGTAATGAGTTACGTGGGTTTTTGCCAAATTTGGTAATAAACTTGTAAGGGGTCAAGTCCGTCGGGCACGCCTGGTGACAGTAAAACTACAGCTATGACCAGAATGCCGACAAAGCTGCATATGGGCAACCTTAAGGCTGGCAATGATGGCTGTTAATACAGAATTCCTATTTTGAGTTATAAAGTGCCCCTCGTCGTTTTGCTTTGCCCCAAATTTCTTTTTGGATCACTGACTTATTTATGGTGGCCATAAGGGACTGCTCCCGAAGCCCTCTGCCATTGGAACCCTTTTCTCCTTTAATTAAGTAATATGATCTTAGACCTCCCAGAAGGCTCTCAAGGGACCCATTTTTGCCGTACAGTGCTTATATACCCTACATTGGTTTTAGGGAGAAGGCAGGTGCCAGCTGTATTTTTGCCTCATCTTGGTTGCAAGACAAACCTTTTTGTTGCCCACTGGGGTACGAACATGGTTAAGTGCTGCTCTCGGCAATTGTGTTTTTAGGGCTTTGTTTGTTTCGGGCAAACATCGGGTGGGTCTAAAAGGTCCATTCGGACAACATGGACCCTTTGTGAACCCATATGGCAGTCACCATGTTGCTTTTCTACTGGTTTAGAGCATTGTAGGTCTCTGGAGTTCCTCTCATCCTATGGGTGTGTCTGGGCTGAGTGGGAGTCCGGATGCCCAACCGGAATGGCCAGCCAGCCAATTCCTTTCTAGCCCACCTTTGCTATTTGTGGGCTGGGTTTTGCAGCCCCTTCTAGCACTGGTACTTAATGCTTTGTCCCGTCTAAGCTCTGTCCTCTGGGAACTTAGAAGCAGGTTTGCTGATCTGCTAGAGGCATTGGCAGCATTTTTACCACTGGTGCTGCCGTTTTAATGGCTATATGCAGTGGTTTGGGCATTTCCCGGTTGGGCGTTTCTGCATGTAGATTTCCAAGTCATGATTCCTGCGTCCTCCTGCTGAGTCCGCTTCAGTGTTGAGTGAAGACTTCTTTGCCAGGACCTTCCCCATGAGGGTCTTCAGCCTTGCTGCGAGTAACTGCCTTATATAGCTTATAAGGGTTACTGGGCCGCACTACCCACCTGAACTGCTCCTTGGATCTCCGTTGGTCGCCTCTATCCATTATCCTCAGGCTTGGATCGTTTTCTCAAGGATTGTCATCCTCCTTTGACCACCGAGTCACCGGCGTACGTCTTCATTGGTTCCTTCAGCTTCCACGAGTCTTCCTTCCCAGTATTGTCACTGCTGGCTTAGGAGGTTCTATCGTCAGAAGGTCCATTCTTTTCTTTTGTGGAGAGGGAGTAGGTTCTTCATTGACTCCGGGTTCACGCCAGATGCTGTAACACTCGCATGAAAAAGAAGCCCTGTAATTGCTGCGTTTCACCTGGCTTGCTTTTTCTTCTAAACTTCCACTGCGAGTAGCTACTTCTGCGTCCTGGGGTGGGCCATTATTCAACATAAAGGTCCTCAGGGGTCTCTTTGGTCCAGGAGTCGAGGTTCCTTAAGAGAGAGTCCCTACCACATGTCCCACTCACTGATAGTAGGAGGAGTCCTTCTTTGCTGCATCTACAATTGGCCTCCTAATTGGGGCCTCAAGTCCTCCCACTGCCAAATCTGCATATGTAAGGTAAAACAAAGACTTCACTTCACCCATACACTCCGATGGCCTACTGACTTTGTCCCACTGACTTCTATGGAACGTTCTACTTACCCTGGAACTCTTCTATTGTGGCTTTGGGGGCCTTTACCTACCCCTAGACATTTTCCATGAACCCACAAGGTGGCCTAAGCCAAGAACGATTATTACTTACCTGGTAAATATAATGCATTGTTAAAGTTGTGCTCTTCTCTTCTGTTACTTTAAAGTCAAAGCTGACTGGGTGGGACGTGCACTGGTAATGGTTTCTAAAATGTATCCTGTTTTTGGATGCGGTTGGCTGAATCTCAGAATAGTTCCTCACCTTCCAACAATATTTTTAGTTGTGATGTGTGCATTTATATTATTAAAATGATATGCCCTAGAGGGCCATAATTATTAAGTGCCATTATGATTATTTTACCTGTGGGATAAAATGTCGGGGTCCCTTTTCTCATTATAGGTCATGTACCCATCTGCGATGGTGGACCCACATTAAAGTATACAGTAGAGGAGAGCTCTTAGAGACATTACTACTTTCATACATATACTGTGTATTATGTACCACGTGCTTATTTGAACTAATAAGGGTCTCCAGGAGTAACATAAAACATTAACATATTGTTCAGTATATCAGGGTGGTGGTCGTTGATATAAGCGTGTGGACTAATTGTACCTTTAAGTCTGCCTACTACCCCTCTGCTAAGAGCTAAAACCTGTCGCTCTGCCTCGTTGCTCTGCCTTTAAGAGAGGTCCGGCTTCCCTTTTTGGCTGCGCGTTGCAGGTAAGTGGCGGTACAGCCTTCAGCAGGGAGTTGTGAAAAACCTGCCTTAGCAATGGGGTGCCCATAGGAAGGTTCCATGACCAGGGGCCCCTGAATGAAGGATGCACAGGTGAACCCACATGTGAGCAGCAGACAGTTGTGGTGGCGTAATCTTTAAATGCATTTTGCACACCAAGCCCTTGGGTATTGAAGCGGAGGCCCAAGGATATGGAAAATACTGCCAGGCACTGAAGAAATGGCGTGTGGGTGCAGAGGTGAGTTTGGAGATGCTACTGGGTACAGGAAGCCAATCAGATATACTGACTGCACATGAATTCCTGGGGGAAAGAAGGGTGAATCTAGTAGTGTGCAGAGGTTAGCAGACTCCCAGAGGAGAATCTTTAAAGTGGGGAAGGCACCACACTGCTGGTCCTTCAGGACAGGCCAGTGAGGCTATAGACGGACGAGGGTCCCATTGAGGAGAACGTCTGTGGTGGTCCAGCCCAGGGAGTCACACTACTGAGCATGCACCACACTTCAGTTGTGAGCAGAAGTGTTCAAACTCCTGCTCCAGTGAGGAATAAGGTCCCAGGAGCTTCTATTGGTGCACAACAGGCTGCAGGGAAGGGGTTCCAGCAGAACAGAGGGAGAAAAAGCCTAAAGCTTGATTACATTGCACGCACACACACACACACACACTTACCATGATCTCCTCGTCGCGGTCAGGGGACAGGATCAGTGGGATGATGACCTGGTTCCTCAGCAGTGGAGTCTTATCATTTTTCAGCACCTTATTCAGGGTGCTGAGCTGTCCAGAAAGGAGAGCAAAGCTATCCAGCACCGAAGGCCTGTGGAGAGAAACGGGGGGACGGGGCAAGGTCAACAATCAGCAAGTGCCTCTATATGCAATATAATTGCGGGTATTGGGACTATAGTGATAAGTGGCAATACAAAAGGAAATGCACTATCTGTACTTGGGAGTTAGAGAAACGAGCCAATTGATTGCAGAAGGAAATAAAAGTTGGTAGACAGTGGACATTTATGAATTTAATATATTACTAGTGTAGTTTGTCAGGTTGTAAGAGCATTTCTATTTAACAAAGCGTAAACAATGCCCAACACCACAACCTCTTACTTTAAATGCAAGCTACTCACCGCAGCAGAAACTTAAAGGGCCCTGAGAAGATGGGAGCACTGGAAAGGAAGAGTGTCGAACTCAATCAAGGACACGTTGCAGCCATTTGCCTTTAATCGAGAGCAGGTGGGAGAAGTGTGTCACAGAAGCAAATGGAATGAGCCAAGAGATGGAACGTAAACCTCAAACAATTAACGGGCCTGGCACTCAATGCGCTCCTCAGCATCATAAATGCCCCGGTTGGCCCGTTCTAAAATAGTTATCTTATACTGCGGCCCCACTGTCTATACTGTCTATGCCCCTCTGACTGTGTGCCATTAACATGAACTGCCTCTCGCACCCCATTGACCAGGGCCCCTTGGACTGTGTGACCTAACTGCATTTCATGCCACTCGTACTCTATGTACCTCTTATTACATCATGTGCCCCAATTACACTGTCTGCCTCATGCAACGTCTGTATACCGGTAGCCTCCAGCATTGTATGCCCTCGCCAGCATCCCTGCACTGCATGCTCCCAACTCCTGCCTTCTACCAGGCATCCAGGCTTGGGGCATACACCCGCCAGTTCTTACCAAGCACCCTGCCACAGCCTCACCAATGTATTCCCCAAGGGACTCACTAGATTCACCTGCCCATCAGAAAGCACACCTCTCCGCCCTCACAAGAGACTTCCTGCTCTTACTAGTGCTTACCACTGCCTCCTTCATGAACCTCCTCACCCAATCAATCATGGTAGTCTCCAACTCAAGCTCCCCCTCCTACACCCCACCCAACGTCCACAGAGGTCAAATCCCTCCATTGGAACACTTCCACCACACTTTGCCCCCTGGCTCACCCAGCATCCAGGCTCACCAGGCTTAGGTCCCGCACTGCAACACTTTGACTGCCTTGCCTTCCCATTTCCAGAAGGAACCTCAAGCTGGGCTCCCGCACTCACCACACCTATGCAAACAACACTCATCCAATATTGTAGACACCCACTCCTCACAAATAAAGTCACCCCCACACCTCTCCAATTGCCTCCAGCACTCACCCTCGAAACCTAACGGAGATCAACTCAACAAGCCCTCCCCCCTGAGAGCCCACCTCACTCCATCCACCAACATGCCTCCCGCGTCAACCAGTGCTAAAAAGAACTGTTCACCATCTGCTCTTAAATGTGCCCTATTAGACGTACGCTCTCTCTCAGCCCATGCGCTGGAAATTAAAACCTTATCATCACGCAAGACCTAGACCTACTGGCAATCACTGAGACATGGCTCCACGAGGCGTCCGGTCCAGCCATTGCCCTAGTCATCCTGGACGGATAGTACATTCTCCGCCAAGATAGATCGACATCCAAAGAAGGAGGCGAAGCACTCATCACCAGAGATGCATTGTCCATCAGATTCTGCAACCACCACTGGGAAGGGAGCTCCGACCTTCTCTCCGCCAAACTATCACTGTCCCCCAACTGTACCATCAATATCCACCTATTGTACCGGCCCCCTGGCACAACTCCAGAGTTCCAAAGACAGCTACTTCACATTCTGGGAAACAACCTCAAAGGCTCCTCCAAATCCATCCTACTCAGACACCTTAATCTAGGCCTAAACAATCCTAAGGACAAAGCAGCCACAGCCCTAGCCAAAGAACTAAAAGATTTAGGATTCCTACAAATAAATCACTAGCCATCCCCACAGCAAAGGTCGCACCCTCGACTGGATCGCAGCCCACAACTGCTCTACAGCACTCATCTCCAGCTCTGCTCACCCATGGCCAGACCATAACTGCATCCAATTTTCCATCCCTGCCATTCCAACCAGTAAAGCTCTCACCTATGCACCTCTATGCTAACACCCAACCAGAGCTATCAACACCATAGCCCCAATTGATCCAAAAAAGTAAAAAAATCCATGTACACCAACTCTTGGTTCATGGATGAACTACTTACCCTACGCACACAAACACAACGCCCTCACCAACTGGCAATCCAATCCTAGCGCTTCCACCAAGGAAGAATTTAGAAAGAATGCCTCCCAAGCCATATTCAAAGCTAAGTCAAAATCCCTCAACCTTAGGATTTCCAAGGCCAACTCACAATCTAAGGAAATGAGATCTTTAAAAATGGAACACATCACACCCTCCGCCAGCCCCGATGAAATCATTAAGGATGAAGCATGGTGCCAGCATACAGGATACTATGCTCAACAAAATTGAATTAATTCAAGAGAAAATACAAGCTCAATTCGAAGCCCTACCAAAGATCGACCACCCTCTCCCGCCAAGTTTCCCATCCCAGCCCCCCTTGCCCCTTCTTCTCATTTCAGGACATCTCTGAATCTGAAGTCCTTGAACTCCTCCAACAGCTTAAACCAACATGCAAAGGAGACATCTGTCCTCCCAACATCATCAAAGAATGTGCCGACACCTTGGCTCCCCTCATCACGGCTTTCATGCAGGTCTCCTTCAAAACCTGTACTGTCCCATCTAGCCTCAAAGAAGCTTGGGTCCGCCCTCTTCTAAAACAAAATGTCCCTAGATCCCGCCTCCCTAACAACTACCGCCCCATTACCAATGTCCCTTTCCCCCTCAAAATCTTCGATAAAGCAGCCCATAACTAGATCTAACATTTCCTAGAAGCCAACCCTATCCTCGATAAAAGGCAATCAGGTTTCCGTAAAGGCCACTCCACTGAAACCACCCTTGTGGTCCTGAAAAAAATATAATAATAAAATAACCACAATCATGGACAAAGGCAAACAGTCACTCCTCCTACTCCTGGACCTCTCGGGCGTTTCTGACCTTGTGGATCACAAAACCCTCACCTCACACCTCACTCATGCTGCTCACTTCACCAATATAGCCTCCTCATGGATCACATCTTTCCTTGAATGCAGAACCATGAATATCTGTTCAGACCAGGCAAATGCAGCTTCTTCCACCACCATCGAATGCAGAGTTCCCCAAGGTTCCTGCACAGCCCCCACCTTATATAACCTGTTCACTAAACCGCTCTTTGACAGACTAGACTCTTGGCATAGCTTATACCAACTATGAAGATACACACTACGGGAGGAGCAGCCCTTTCCGAAATTCAGAACCAACTACATCAACCTGCTAAGGTCGGCCAATGATTAGCCCATTGGTGCACTCTTATCCTCACTCAACCCTAGCACATACACATCAGTATCCTGTTCTCCCTTGATTCTATGGACCGCCTCACTCTGCCCACCCAGCCGATGAGCTAACGTCCATCTAGTGCCTGTACATATATTGTCTTTATTGTATTTTGTATAAATTTTGCATGTACTTTGTGTGCAAATTGTAATTGCCTCCTATCTGTGATATATTGTATTTTGTACATAGTATGCAACTATTGACCTTACCCTGTAACTTAAGCTTCGCATTTTCTGTACTGCTGCGCCCGTCTACCTTCGGGTCTGGTGCGCATTAGAAGTGAATAAAACTAACAAACACAGGTCCTCTCACCCCTCTCAGGCATTAACAGGACACTGCAGCCCTCCTCCAAATCTACACTACAATCCAAGCTTGGATTGCAGCAAACGGGCTGTGTCTCAACGGTGATAAAACTGAGATCATCATCATCATGGGGAATAAAGAAACACTAATGAAACTTAGCCAACAATACTGCAACTTCACTATCGACGGCTCCATCATCCCAGTATCCCCAGCAGTCAAGACACTTGGGGTCTTCATAGACTCCACATTGTCCATGACTCGGTAGGTCAGTGCTATCACCTCGGCATCCGCAAACACCACTAAGCTCATAGATGCAGTCAAACCTTTCCTCTCCAACCAGAACTGGCCATCAATTGGGAGAGCTACCATTGGAACTAAATAAGATTATTGCAACGCTCTCCTAGTTGGAACCTCCAATAAAAAAACTGAATAGACTCTCTCAGAGCAGCCCTAGCAATACTCAAAAGAGACCACATCACGCAGGCCAGGCAAGATGTCCACTGGCTTCCTGTAAGGGAGAGAATCACCTTCAAGACTCTCACTCTAACACAAATGCTTAAGCCTCTCTGCCCCTCCCTACCTATCTGAAACAGTATCCAGAGACACCTCATCTCGCCCAAAAAGAACCTGCCACGGCAATAAACTGTGCATCTCTCCTATCAAAAGAGTCGAAGCAGGCGGGATTGGCTTCCCACATCTAGCACCGAAACTGTGGACAGCCTACCCAACTCAGTCAGAGCCAAGACCTCCCACAAAGCCTTCCGGAAAAAGCTCAAACTCAACTCTCTTTAACACCCCTCCCATGACCCCCTACTCCTATCCTCTCTCTGCTCTGCAACTAGGTACGTACAGTGACTTCTCCTCCATCTCATATGATTATGATGTCTATAACAGCGCCACGATGCCCCTGGGCTGATGCACGCTTTATAAAGGTCAATAATAAATAAATAAAATGCCTCCCTCGCAGAAGGATCTCCCTGGACACCATCAAGACTGGTCTCATTTCACCTCTTTTGAAAAAAACCAACCCTAGCTGCAGATGACCTGGCCAACTACAGGCAATTACGAACCTCCGGATTATTGCCAAAAAATGCCTGAATCAAACAACTCCACCTCCTAAATGACCATCAGTCAGGGTCCCACCAAAAGTGCAGCATCGAGACAGCCACCATACAAATGGTGGAGGATGCTCTACAAATCATGAATAAGGGAGACTCATGCCTCCTCATCCTCCTTATTCTTTCAGCTGCATTCAACACCGTCGACCAATGCATTCTTCTCTCCCTCCTTGCAGACAGGATGGGATTTTCTGGCACTGTTCTGAATTGGTTTACCTCCTACCTCTCAGGCAGACACAAGGCTGTCCAGATTATCTTGTTTCGTTCTAACCGATTTCAGGTCTCTTCCGAGTTCCCCAAAGCTCCATCCTCTCACCAATCCTTTTTAAAACTTGACATGGAGACTCTGAGCCCTCTCCTCAAAGATCCAAATATAGCCATCCACCTATACGCAGACGATACTCGGTTGTAAACGAGAGTGAAAAGTGCGTAGGACAACATTCTATTCCACGGTTACCTAGCCATCATTCAGTCCTGGATGTCAACTGCCTATCTCAAACTAAACCCATCCAAGACTGAATTTGTCCTCATCGGTCTGCCCACTAAAACACAACGTGTCCAACAACGGCTCAATGATATGCGCCTAGAAGAATTTGTTGCACACTCTTCAGCAAAATCCTGAGGCTTCACCATTGACAGCAATCGGCCCTTCCAGAAACACACAGCCAAAAAGGCCCAAATAGCCTGGCTCAGAATCTCTACCCTTTGAGAAATCAAACCCTTCATCCCGCCACAGGACTTCTGGACTGTAATGTATGCCCTTCTGGTCTCGCACATCGAAGGAGTAAATGCTCTCCCGACAGGGTTCCCAGCGGCTCATTTGGCTCCCCTAAAGGCAGTCCACAACGCTGCAGCACGTCTTATTACGGGAGCACAGAACTTTGACCAAATTGCCCCATCCTATGCAAACTACATTGGCTTCCACTCTAAGCCAGGATACTGTTCAAGACTGCATGTATCATATCCAAAGCAGTCATGAGTAGCACACCAGCATATCTGGCGGCTAAGCCCCACATATTTGGTGGCACACACTGCTCGTACAGAAAATCGACCAACTGGCGTGAGTCACAACTAGCCGGCAAAAAGGACAAGCAAACAATCTTTCTCTTGTCATGCACCCACCCTCTGAAACTCGATCCCAGGGTCGGCTCGGAATGCACCTACAATTCTCCAATTTTGCAAGTCTCCCAAAACATGGCTCTTTCAACACCACCTGACCATGGATAAATTCCAATGGACGCACAAACCGGCGCACATACCTCCCAGTACTACACTACTGTAAAAGATGGCAGCCCAAATGTTGGCTACCCATATTCTGTACAGCACTCTGCTTCTCTTGAGCTATGTCCGCGCTTTAAACAATAAAAAAAGGGAAATAGGGAAAGCAGCCTAAGCAAGTAAGTGCTCGGAAGAAAAGACAGTGAATGAAAGAAATCGGGCACGACCACTACGCACATCCAAATGGGAGATGTCACCACTATGAAGGAGTGATATTTCTAAAGCATTTCATGCCACACACTTGTTATCTGAACTGGAAGGTGACCTGGCTGCCTGTTGAGGTGGATTTCCAGAACCAACCCGCAGTAAGTGTTCCGAGAGGCCGGGCCAGTAAGTGAACACTGTATTTGACACAAAGTGTAGCCAAACTATCAATGGAAGTTATACAGAGCGTTATGGTAGATGTGACGAATCCTAGGAGATCGTCCCTGCTCCCCGAGGGGGAAGGCCCTTTCTGTGAGGCCAGGGAGGTGAGGCAGCTAGCCGATAGCCCCCTTGGGTGTGGTATTCAGCGGGTGCATCTCATTTGGAGGGAGTTCCCCTCGGGTACAGGGAGGGCATCAGGAGCCAACGCGGCATAATACACCTTCACCCACCTTCACCCCCTCCCCCTCATCTTCTTTGCCTTTCCAAGAAATTAATACTGGTATTCAGAGTTGCTTGAAGTCCTTCTTAAAAGTATATGGTTACTTACCTTAAATAGCTGCTGCTCTTCTCAAATTGTAACACTGGGTTCTGCCTCCCTTGAAACTGCTTAGAGCATTGCCAAAATAGTCATAGGGTCAATTACTTACCTTCAATAACATTGTGTTCTGCTTAAAGTGTAATGGCATTTTGCTTTCCCTTGTTTGCTTAGTGCTTTCTACAACAGTTACTGTGTGTTGACACTCGTCATGGGAGTAGCTTAAGCCATCTTTCAGGAGCTGGTTGTATTCTCGTTGTCTGCAAGGTTCAGCACTCTGGTGAGGGATCTTTTCAGATTTGATTCATGTCTCTGTGAGGTCCAGCAGGATGCCCACAAGGTTTCAGCAAGATTCAGAATTCGGAAAATGGCTCGAGGTTCAAGGGTATTGTGGTACTGCAGCCCTGCAAGGCTGCAGCACGTTATGGGATGGCTCAAAATACAGTTCTTCTTGAGTCCATTTAGTCTCACCAGGTTCTGGGTCGGGCTTGTCGTTTTCAAATCCGCAGGTCGATTGGAAGGAAGGGTAACAGCAGGCTCCAGTTACACAGCAGGCTCTCCGGTCGCTAGAAATCGCCTCAGCTGCATTTCCTTAATCATCCTCTTTGGCTTCGGTTCCAGTGTTCCACTCCCTCTCCAGCTTCCAGGATCAGACTTTTATGAAGGAATCCAGCCAAACAGCCATGCAACATTCAAACCTGGGGGGTTGGCAGTCCTTTCAGGACAGCCAGCCTCCCAGTTTGAAATGGATTCTTGCAGTAAGGCTGAACTGAAAGATAAAGGGCTGCAGAGGTTTGGTGTCCTCCCTCACTTCCTGTCTTTACTGACACTCTGGTGCCTGGGCGAACTTGACCGAGGTCACCCTCTAAAGATTTGAACACAAAGGATTTTCCCCATCTTACCACCCTGGATGTCAGGAGGGTGAAGGGGGGGGTGAGGGGGGGGGGCGGGGGGGGGGAAGTACAAGGAAGCACCAGGAATACTAAAATGGCAAAAAAAAGAGGGCAGGGGCTATTTTGGTAAAATAAGCACCCATGTGTGCCTTTACCGTGGGCCGTTTTCACAGCCCCGGTAAAGGAGTACCAAATTAATAAAGAGGTTCACCGTCACCAACCATTAAAGGTAGGTTTATCCTTGTATCATAAATGTTACATTTAGAATGAGAAAGGGGATACCCAGTATCTCCCCAGCACGCCCCATTAGGTGGGGGAGGGGGCTGGTCTCACCTAATAAAATGTAAAATGGATCCAAATATCCTTTATACCCTTGGGAACTGTAGTTCTCACAAGGCTGGCCAGAGGAAGTTACAAAGGAAGCCCCAAGGGCAACCCAGCAACCATAAAAATGTATATACCAAACGTTGTCAAAGAGGATCAAATTAAAAAGACTATGGAGAGTCTTAAAAATTACACCCATAAAAAGAGTAAAGATTCTGCGAGTGTGGAAAAAGGTTCCCCCTCACTGAGGTAAAGGGAAGAATAATCCACCAGTAAAGTAAAGTGTTGCGGGGTTGACACAGGTCAGGAAGATTCATCATTGCTATGACAATGTTACCCAATAGGTTGACACAGGTCAGGAAAATGTATCCTAAATATGAAAAGCTTGCCCAACATAATTCCCCTAGACAACTTAGGGCCGGGATGTGGGAGAGCGGCAGGGGGAGAGAGGGTGGGTTGCAAGCTGGTGTGTATTCCTACTATGGGTACGGTTTTCTAGATGTGTTTGACAGGGCTCATCTCCCAATGACATGGGCGGAAGGCGGTTACTGGCTTCAAAGCACATGCTTGAACCTCTGCCTACCTAGATAGAACTTATTTTGTTGGGGCTCAGTGCGCAAGATATTTGGAAGTGGGAGTATTTGACTTCCCATTTTTAAAATTTGGGAGTCAAATAATATATATATATTTTTTTTTTTATGGAGAACAAATGTAAGTCCAATTCCCAATAGGAGTATTTTATAAGCGGGTAAAAATATATGTTTTTAACTGGAAGAAATATTTTTGTCATTTCTTTGCATCTAATCATGCATACACATTAAAAAGGTATGCGTTTACTTTTTTTGGACTGGCAGCTCCAGTAATATACAAAACGTCCAGGTCCAATTGGCCCCTTATGTTCAGCTTTTACGCAATTCCTTGGCGAGCCAGTGGTTGATATTTTTTATATTGTTTTCTAAATTTGCTGGGCAGCATTTGTTGGTTTTAAGCTTGAAGCTGATCAAGCTATAAATTAAATATAGTAATGTTGTCTTTAAATTAAAAAAAAGGCAAAAACCAAATAGCTTGCGCCCTCAGCTCAGTTTATTTTTCACTTAGAGATCCAATTTTTTGTGCCCTCTACACGTGTTTCACTGTCTTAGGTTTCAGACAGATCTTCAGGAGGGAAGAACTAAGAAATGAATTCCATATTTGTTCGTTATACAATTGTTTTTCAAAATTGGATCTAAAAAATAAAGAAAAAAACAAAACCTTTTCAGCATAATGTCCTTTTGTATGAGTTGCAGACACTAATATAAAGCTTATATACTCACTTACAATTTTCTCTCAATCTTGTTCATTTGATTTGAACATCTTAATTTCTATGAGGTAGTTCCAATTTGAAAATTGCACACTCTGGGCTAGGAAAAGATGGACACTTCAATTAGCTAATGTTGTGCGGCTTGCCCCTAATCAATCAATGCCAAATATCTAATCAGATCCTAAGCTTACCTTAATTTTTGGTAGATATTTTCAAATTCTGCTCTTCAGCGTTCTTCTTATGGCCTGATAACCTGATGTATCCGTTGGTTTTCCTGCCGTTCTTTATATGGTCGGTGTAGCGGTCATGTGATAGCTTCAATCACCTGACCGCTCCTCCTTTCTTGAGAATGAGATTAATTCATGCAGCACTTTCTAACTTCGTTTCGTTTTCACTCACGCTAGCAAACGTGTGAGCATAATGGATCCTATGGCTAATTTCAATTCACGTGATATGCTGCGTTGCGTGATCACGTTTGGGCGCCATTTTGGTTTGGGAAAGGTGCTCTATTTTACTAACTATTTTTGTTCCTAGTCATGACTGCTACATAAGAAAATATTGTCGCTAATGACATAATGTCCTTTTACTGATAAGGACATTTTTAGTAGTGATATACTACTTCCATCTTTTACTTATCTGTAATTCAGACGATTGTTACGAGTTATATATTAAGTGTTTACAACCCACATTAACAATTTATATTTACAATTTACATATACAGATTAAAGGCTGAACAATACATAATCATTATAGCAGGTGTATTAATTCATTGTCCGAATTGAGTCCTGTATGGCAACTGTCCAAATTGCAGATCCAAAATGCTTCTCTTAACCTCAGCATTTTTTCCAAATTTCCTCCCCTTTGTGGTTTAGTGATTTTTTCAATTCCAAAAAACAGCTACAGTAATAGTTTCCTTCTGTGGTACAACGAGTGCTATCCATTGAGCTGCATGGGTGAAAGCGTGGGCACAAGGTTCTATGTATCCGTTTCCTATTTTTTGTTGTATTTGCCGATTTTTAGGGAGTAAAAGTGGCCATTCCACCCCTTATCTGTAGGTTTGTTGGGGCTTATATTAGGGATGGATAAACCGGCTTCCACTGGCAGAGCTAAGGCCATCATTCCACCCCCTGCCCAATCGTCAACGACTCCTTGCTCATGCTCCTTCCAAGCAATTCAAATCAGGGATAAGACTATGTTTTTAAGAATCAACATTTCGGCCAACACGGTACTGCATTTACAAATATTAGACGCTGCGCCTCCCACTTCGGCCTGGTTCAATGTGCAGTTTGCCACTTGAACACACGGGGATCAAAAGGCAAAAGGTCCTTTGTCGGACAAAGGGTCACCGAGTGCCTCCAATTGCAAAACCTGTGTCCTCAGTTGCACGTGTCCCATTTTGTTTTTAAGTCCCCTCAGTTTCTTTGCCCATCAGTGGCCTGTTGGAGGACCCCTGTGCACAGATGGTAAATCCTATATAACAGGGGGATGTCAATGGAAGCGGGCATCTTGATTTGTGTTAAGTCACCCCCCCTACAAGGTGCACAACTGATGGTGGGGAGCATATTACAATTGTGGGTAACTGGGGGGGGGAGAGAAACAACAGGAGCTGCCAGAGTCATGGACATAATACTGGTGGTGGGGGTAAAGGTCACAGGGTTTCGAGCTATGTCCCCCCTACAGCCGTCCTTTGGGGAACATCCACGCTCATTGGCTGCAGCACAGTTCCCATGCCTTCATTCAGTAAGTGTGTGATTTTTACCCGATTCATTAAGGGCAACAGTGTTGTGGGCAACAGTACCCCCTCGCCAGGGGTCCATGCTGACTGGGGCTCCAAATGATTCTAGGAAATTAGTAATTTCACTAATGAGTGAAAAAGCCATCTCCCGAGGGCATTATGGGGATTTACTGAATTAACCTTTGTGTTGCATATGGAACGCAATGTATCTACTGCTGGATTTTCCTTTTTTCCAGCAGAATTTGTGTTGTGAATTAGGGACAGACGCTGCTGCAAGGTTTGAAGTTAGCTTTGCGATGTGCACAACCGTCCTTCTGGGGTCAGCTGAAGCGGCAGTCAGTAATCACAATTTGAAAGAGGTTAATGTTTAAATAAAGTTAGCAGCCTTCGCTCACAAGGCTTTCGCATGGTTTCTCGCAGCCTACTCCGGGATTTCCATACAGAGGACCTCATTATAAGTGAGCCGGTCTGTAAAGGTACTGGTAACTTTAGCGGCACCTTTTCCGGAACGGCTCACTTTGAGTCGGCTGGTAGGGGCACTGTACAAACAGCAGGCCTGA
Source organism: Ambystoma mexicanum (assembly GCF_040938575.1). Lineage (NCBI taxonomy): Eukaryota > Metazoa > Chordata > Amphibia > Caudata > Ambystomatidae > Ambystoma > Ambystoma mexicanum. Next base: position 1,523,892,915 of record NC_090922.1, on the reverse strand, counting down.
CCTGCATGTAGTGCTGGCCCCTACCAGCAGGTTTTTCACTGACGCACCAGCACCATTACTAATGGTGAGGTGCTTCGGGGTTCCCATTGCCGTGGAGTCCTGGAATGGGAACTTACTGTTCCTCAGCCAGATGTGCTATCCTGGTAGCACAGGCGGTGGAAACGGTAAGACGAGGTTGCCAGTATGTACTAGCAACCTTGTAATGAGGCCCAGTGTCCGTTATTCAAATTCCTGCGTCTAATCGACTCCTTGTGAGGGAACTGCTCCCATCAGCGGACAGTTACCAACAAGCAGATGGAACCTCGGATGTCGCGTTAGGCTGCAGAGCGTGAACACACTACAGGGACTAACACCTGCACCCTTGTCCCCCACCCCTTAGCCCCCGCAGGCTCTTCCCTCGCAGGGGAGATCAGCTGGTTTATGGGTTTCGGCATCTTGTTGGAGGCGGGGCTCCACAGCTCAATGGCAGACAACAGGGATACTGACAATAGCAGGGTAATGACTCCACCGGCAGCCGCCAACACCCACGCCCTTGTCCCCCTACAGGCTTTTGTACTATTGTTCCCGCTATTTGAATACCTTACATTCTTTTCAGTTTACCCATGTCTGCGCATCAATTAATCATTCTAGCAAGAAGAAGCCCTCGCGCCTTTGGATCCACTGCAACTATGAATATGTTGGAACAACTTCCATTGATTCAGTGACGTAGTTTGTATTTACTACACTTGACTTGACCATATTTGGCCGAGTGTAATTTTTTTTTTTTGCTTTGAATAAAATGTGCCAACGCAATATAGTTCATTAATTGTCTATCCTTGAATTACTAGATCATTATTAAATATTTATTAATTAAATATCTTCGTGAATGTCCTTATATTCTTTACAGATTCAAGAAACGACTCCTGAAGAAGTAACGGATTCCCGAAACACAAAGCCTTTTATGTTAGGTTACTTGTCTGGATCATTGAAAAATAGAGATCTATATTAATTCAGTATTTGAAATTTAAATTTTACTTACTGACCTGAATTAACTTATATTTGTACATTTATGCATCCCTATGACTAACACTTACTTACATTTTACCATAAAATTAATTACTTGTTCTAAATTATAGACTTGCTTTTCCAGCCTTTAGCAGTGTGCAGGGGTCCGGGGGATCTCTACATATAGATCATAGTTAGTCAGACCATGTATACACACACATTTTGAAGACCCCACACAGTGTCTGCCATGCACCAGAGAACTCAACGGAGTCTACTTGTCTCTTAAGCCATGTGGGGGCTACTCATGGCTCTTCGGGCTTACTGTGACAGAGGCAGTGTCATAAACAGATAACTGAGCTGGCTGAGTCAGAGCCCACAGAATATCTGACAAGTACCCCCGCCCCGCCGCCTATGTAGGGCCAAGTACCAAAAATATCTTGACGGAATCCACTTGCCCCTTACCATGTGAGATGCTCATACTCGTTCTCTAGCTTGTAAATGAAGCTGGCAAGAGATTTCTTCAAGTCGCCAACCTGGTTAATGAGGACATCGATGGAGGACTCCAGTTGCTTCTCCTCTCTCTGCAACGTGGGGATGACAGGAATGCAAAAGGTAAGTAATCAGACATCAGGAAGCAGAGGAAATGAGAACAAGAGGCAAGAATGGACGACTAGGGTGGGTGGAGAACGAGAAAGGAAGTAAAGGAGGAGGAATGAAAAATAAATACAAATGTTCAAATTCTTTACATCTCCATGAACTCCATTAAACTAATAGGACTTTTCACGCAGAATCTTTTGTAAATTTTATCATTTCATATTTTAGTTTCTTGAAAAAGAAAAAACACTTGAATGATGAGGCAGTCTTTCTGAGAGTGGGTGCCCGTCAAAGTGTGCATTTACCAGTCCCTAATAGGAAGACCCAGAGACCATAAAATATCCTATAAAGGCAATACCCAAAGGGATTATAAGAGACTCTACCTGTATTCAGACACAGACTCTTACCATGGAAAAGAGACAAGCTCTCTTTAACCTCACAAGAATAAAGCATTCCTGCAACTCGAACAATGGCTCTATTATTTTGAATCAAGTTTGGTACGCCCCAAACCCTCATCACAGGGGCAAACAACTTGAGTGAATGAGAGTGCCTTTAAATATAATAACTTCAATTAAATTGTTAAATAAATCAATAAAACAGTGTGTAGATGCTAGCTAGGGCATAATCAATCAGCCATACTCTGTACATATAATTCATACATAGTGAAAGCAATGTGATGGAAAAGGAGGAAGTGAGTTGTGGTAAATACACGTTGTGGCAAAGCCGAGAGACTGCCAAGGAGAAACAGAACTGCATGTTGATTAATGACACCGGTTCAGAGAGAGAAACCCTGTATTGGCAAGAAAGTCCAAAGAGAACACAAGTATAACAAAGTGCTATAGATTATCAGTTGTGTGACCTGTAATGTCACCAGACGTTATTTGTACCCAAGATATAAAATGAGCAATAATACCGTATTTTTGTGTATCGCTGAAGACCGCCGCAAAACGAGTGTCTGTAAAATGTAAATGTGAGCTGTGTGAAAGGGCAAGTGCGAGACTCTTTGCAGCAGTTTTGTGGGACAGTGTTGCACAGGGCAGTGTCTCATATATTGCATGCTTGACCTATCATTTGCTGCTTAAGGAGAAGTTCAAAAGTTACATTAATCAAAAAGTTTACAACGTTAAAGGAAAGCTATAGCTTGAGACTAAGGGCCCGATTCACCAAGCGTTTTCCTATGGGACTGCACATTATAAAACACTTCGGTGAATCAGGCCCCATGTACGTAGTATGGTGTTGCAGCAGGCAGGGCAATTTTCAACTTCAGATGGACCTTGTCTGTCATTGCTATCAACTGTTTTCAACATAGCGTTAAATATCAGTTTCGCGGGAGGGCAGGCCCGGCAGTGGCCCTCAAGCCCCAGCCAGGTAGGCCCACGCACAGCATTCCAGCCCAAGCATCCATGAAAGCAGTATATATTGCTATTGGCACTCATCTGGGTAGCTGATACTCTAGCTATTAAGGCAACCATGATTTGCACAATTCATGTTTCCCTTAAAACCACTACACATATGTCTGCAATTGGAAATAAATATTTTCAGGATGTGCAGGTGGTCCAGGAGGTGAGCGAGCAGGGGGTTTGTGGTGTGGCACTCCAGTGGAAACTCAGCCTGCGGCACGGACTCCAAGGACAGGGTAAAGGCTGGGCAGTCCTTACAGCTAAATATAAAGAGAGTGTGGGATAGTGTTCACAAGAAAAGAAACAAGTGTTGACAAATGATAAGTCAGGATGTTATAGTCGGGGTCTACCTTCCCCACGTTTCGTGCATGTGACAAGGCGGGACTCCTGAGCAGAGCACACTCTCGGGGCTTTCCTAGCACAAGGCTATAGTTCCGTTCTATGGTATCAGGATCTTCGGTGGTTAAGTCTCTTTTCTACAAAATGGCTCTTGCCTCCGAGGACCTGATGTGTTCAAAATAACAAAGAGTTCCTTTCCATATGTACATTGGGTGATGACTTTTCACCCCTGGGTCCACCTCTTCTGGGCTCAGAACCTTCTCTACCGTTAGCCTCCCTCAGTCGGGTTCACTATGGCTTTTATTCTAAATATTTCACCTGTTGCATTCACAAGTCCCAATGACTTTTCAAACAAACCATTGTGGACAACCCTCCAACGGGTTCACTCTTGTCAACACAATGTTCATTGGGGCATCATGCTTCACCCTGTTCTGCAGGCATCCCCCAGCCAGGTTCACGTTTGCCAGTCGCACAGTTCCTTCTACTTTATCACGATACAGAGTTTCCCTTAGCTTTCCAATTACTTGCCGGTCAAAGACTTACGACTGTACATGGGGTTTTACTCAACCCCTGCATGACCACTTTTACCTTTTCCTTGCAGCACTCCTAAGGCCTACTGAAATCAGTAGTTTTACCAATAGAGGGATCAGCCAGGATCTTTCGAAAGAGCACCCACGTCGTGCCGGACCCCTCTGCAGCTGATCTTTCCCTCTAGGGTGTTAACAGTTCTTTGATTCCACTTATTTTGCCATTTGCAATCTTCGCTCAACACAGTTCGGTTTCTTATCGGTTCTCCCTCCGACTCTCTGGCTGTGATGAACCGCTTGGCTTTTCTTGTCTCTGAAGTCAAGGACGGTACCACGGTAGCAAGCGTCTCTCCCTGTCCTGGTTATAAGTGTAGGAGGGCTCTGCGTGCCGTTGAAATCTGCTACAGCACACGTCGGCTATTATTCGCGGACTTACGATTCCTTTTTGGGAGGCATCGCGGATCTGGGTCGAAAAGGGCAAGGCCGCCTCTCTCATCATCCCTTCGGTTCTTACCGCTTTTCTCCTCCTCTTGAACTGCAGTCCTAAAATAGCTGCCTCGTTGTGCGGTTTATCTTGCTCGTAGTGTGCTCTCGTGCTCCACATTTTATCCCATTGGGGGAAGGGAAAAGGCCGTCCGTTGTGAGTGGTTATTATTAATTGCCTGACCCTTGTGTTGGGATATGTCAGGTAATCGGCTCTGGTGTTAGTCCATTGTGTTTCGTGGTGTAAGAAAGTGTTTGTGTCGGAAAAGGGAGGGGGGAAGAGTTTGAGTAGCCTACGTGGTAGGATGGTGTAGAGTTGAAACTGCGGCGTCACCTGCTGCCCGTGATGCGGTGACCGAGGTTGCAGTGAGAGGAGATTCAATGGAGCGTGGCGAAGTGGGCAAGACTGACAGTTGGAAATAGCCAATGAGGGAGGAGACCGGCGGGGTTCGTAATAAGTCTTACTTATAAATCAGTTAATTCATTACACCGTCTCCACACCTACCTTCTAGCCAGGATTCTACAGATGGGGGAAAAGGTCTAATAAGAAAGTGGATACCGTGTCTCATCTGTCGGTGCCTCACTTCCACTCCCCAAGGACAAACACCCACCCCCCCCCATCCAGGTGATCCTCCCACACTGGTCCACCCCCAGGAACTGGATCCAATAGCGATGGCTGTGTCCTGGCCACTTGGATGACAGATCTCTGTGGACTAGTCCGGGAGACACCTTCAGGTTTCTCATATAAGGCATTAGTTGTATGTATTTTTTGTTTGAACCATGCTTGGGGTATGCTGTCTGAGCATAATTCCCAGCCATGTAGCCTTTAATAGGGGCACCTAGTGTAATTAATTTGTAATGAATTTGATATTTAGGCAATAAGTACTATTCATAATTAAGTGCAGAAAATAGTGTTAGGTTTGGATTTTCGGGTTTCACACTAGACCTTACCTTGTTATGGAACACTGCGAGCGAATCACGTAAACAGTGTTTCTAGGATGCTTTTCAGACTTTTTGCAAAGTATTCCAAGTGCCACAGTTGGAGCAAACATAACTACAGTAGCAGTTATTGCTACAGCACTCCCTGCAAGACTTGTAGCCACAGTACAACAACAGCTCGTAAAACTGGGTGAAAAGTTTTAGACAATCTGCATTGACCTTACTGTCATCATAAACAAGAGTTTTGCTTCTCTGAAAAAACGTGTAAGAGCTATGTAAGCTATAAAATGATGTTGAACAGAAATGCCAGGAGTAATTAAACTGAGAAAGACCAAGAGGAGTCTATACCTAATTGATGTATGGTCATGTAGAATGGATGAAATGCTTTTTGAAATCAGAGGTCTTTGTTTTTCTTTTTCTTCTTATATTAACCTCTCCTACTTTGTACGCCAACCCCCTATCTGCTGTTTAATGAGGAAATACGAAGCTTTGTTGTAATAAAAGTAAAACAGTAAGCCCTTAAGAATCACATGCTATGTAGGTTCTCCAGCAGTGTGAAACGTGTGTAGGCAAGCTTGCAGTAATGTATCCAAGGAAATACATATTTTTTCCTGGGCAAGAATTTAGGGAAGGCATCTCGATTGGACACCCATTATTTAATGTCTTAATCATAATGCTGCAACAACTGGCGTTCAACATTTTGGTCCCAATTGTAATGTCCCAAACCACCATGCAGGATCTATAAATTGTGTTTAGATTGGTCTCCCCTCTTAGCGTATCTGTCCTCTCTATCATCCTGTTACTTGGCTTATTGCATTTATACAGTTGTATATCATGATTATCCCTACTTATAATCATATTTGTTGAATGTGTTACTTAGCTGGAGATAAATAAACCCGTCACTTATTAACGGCTTCCAATAAAATAATTGAGTAGTATTACTCATCTCTTACAAATGTGTCTACAAGATTGACACTGTTAGAAGGGACTACATTTGGGTACTGTGAAGGCATCATGAAGCAAGACCTAAATAAACTAAGGACAGTCTGTGTCCAAGTTTAACGAAAGTCTTTAACTAAAACCTGTGTCCAAAAGCTATACTTGCCCTCACAGCTAATGATAAACAATGTGTAGTGATGTCAGCACAAAAGGAAACCGTGTTCAAAATAAAGTTCTGAGGTTCTTCCATGCTCTGGCTCGTTTCAACTTCCCCACATTCAAATACTTCCACAAAAAGGCTTGAGGTTCTCTTCCCCCAAGTACACCACACAGTTTCAGAATATCTCGGGGTTCCCAAGTTCAGTACAGTCCAGAATCCCTTGTGGGTTCCCTTCCCCAAGTACAACATATTTCCAGAATCTTTCGGGTTCCCAAGTGCAATACAGTTCGTGATTATCTAATACAGTTCCCTTCCCCAATTACAACACAGTTGCAGAATCTCTCGGTGTTCCCTTCCCCAAGTACAACACAGTTCCAGAATATCTTGGTGTTCCCTTCCCCAAGTACAACACAGTTCCAGAATATCTCAGGGTTCCCTTCCTCAAGTACAACACAGTTCCAGAATTTCTCTGGGTTCCCAGGTTCAATACAGTTCCAGAATATCTCAGGGTTTCCTTCCCCAAGTTCAATACAGTTCCATAGTTTCTCTGGGTTCCCAAGTTAACACCGTTACAAAATATCTCGGGGTTCCTTTCCCAAAGTACAACACAGTTCCAAAATATCTCGGGGTTCCCTTCCCCAAGTTCAACACAGTTCAAGTCTCTTGACTTTCCACAATGCTTTCAGCTTCACTTTATAATCCTTTAGATTACGTATCAGCTAGCTTTCTTTCACTTCAACACTTATACCACATTGCATTTGTCTTTTGGCTTCTCTTGTCTCTTTTCTAAATTAGGCTACTCGTCTGGGTGCAGTTGTCGGACCACATGGTCCACCCAATACAGGTCACGCAACCGATGACCCTTAACTTGTGTATCTTTTCTGGCAACCTGTATCATGTGTCACCACGTAATGCCACTTTTCTTTATCAGTCTCCTTGTTTGGCTTTGATATAGTTTGTATCTCAGACCCTCTGTCAAGCCTTTGTCCAGCACAGCCCCCCTACGCCCTTTTGAACCTGTGCCAGTTATCAATGTTGGTGGCATTATTCCTTTTGGCACTCTCTTGGGTTTTGCCCCAACTTTGTATATGGGCAGTCTTGTGGCTGTATCACAACTTGTATTCACTTTATTCTGTGTTGAATATCCTCTTCCACCACCTTGTTTTCACTTTGATTAGTCAGGTTCAGCAATGTGCATTTCACACTTGCTTTTCACTTAGTTCATAAGTATTCATTATAGGCGTTCACTTTGTTCATCAATGCTTTTCAGCAGGTTTCACTACTTTCACAATAGCACATCATTCACTTTCCACTCATGCTATAATTTCACATTTTCATATCTTTTCTTTAGTTTGGTATTTAATATACGCTGTTGTATTCCCCAAAATACTTGGCAACTGGTTCATTATTCAATGTTCTTTCATTTGAGTTCCAAACCCCATTCTCATAAGTTTCCCTTCAATAGTTAACTTGCACTGTCCAATTCCTGCCACTGGAGCACCCCGGGAACGGGTATTCCCTGTCTCGCACTCACTGGGGCTTGTCTGCTCCTCTGGGCATCTTCCCTCTGTTCCCAGTCTTCCTCTTTGCTCCCGGGTATGCGTCAGAAACTCCAGCAATCATCGCTCGTTATCGGGAAACTTTCTTGCAGTGTCTCGCAGCGCATGGGAGGTTTCTGTGTTGCCCTACTAAAGCTCAGAACCTGCGGCTCAGGGAATTGCTGGGGCTCAGGTCCACTCACAGCCCACTAAGGTTGCGGCACCTTTGTCACCCCCTGGCAACTGCTGGTCCTGCTCCAGCCTGCTCCTCACCTCGCTGATGCTGCTTTCTCTCCAGGCAGGTTCCCCCGTCCCCACTGCTGGGCCCTCCTTTTAGGCACCTGTGACCTTTCAATGTGTTGCAAATGCGAGTACTTTACCTGACCCCAATTATAACAACTGGATATGCCTGACCCTCCATAGGCATCTTCCTCGTCTCAGTACCCCAGTAGTGAAATTGACTAGAAGTGTGCTTTACTACTAGTTGCCTCTTCCTCGTCCCAGGCTTAAAAAGTCATATGATTGTGGGACAGTGTGTGCGTGTGAGAAAGGGGAAAAGACTTGCAATACCCTACGAAAGCAGGGCGAGGGTAGGACTCATTCGCATATGGGAAAGGGGGATACTATGTCTCACCTGAAGACATCCTCATCCCATTCCCCGAGGCCGCTCCACCCAGCTGATCCTCTGTCGCATATCCACCCCTAGGGTCTGGATCCGAAAGTGATGGCCTTTCCCCAGCCACCTCAGAGGAACATCCAAGGGGAGTAGATGGGAGGACGCCCTCAGATTCTTCACAGTGCGTTGCACGAGTGGTAAGAATGTGGCCCTTCGAAATGCAGTCATTAAACCTTGTGGTGTTTGGGAAGTATTTAAAGGACTAAAAATATGATAAAATGTACCTGAATTGTTTTGGCTTTGGTAGATGGTTTTTGCATTTGATTTTTATCTGCAAGTATTTATTACATTTTGGCTACTACTTACCTAGTATTTGTAAAGATGATTGAGGGGAATCTGGTTTTAAGAAAAATATATATTGGCAATATATGTAAAGAACAGTTTAATCAATGGGTCATTTAGAGACCACACAAGATCCCCACTTCCTTATAATACAGCAACATGGAGCAAGATCCACGTACGTGTAGACCCCATGCTGATATGCTGAAAGATGATCTAGTGGGACAAGGTTAGGTTTCAGCATGGCTGCTTAATCTTAACTCTGAATCTGTTGGTTGTCTCCATGACCATCAGTCTGGCTTCAGAGCTACCAGAGGCACGGAAACCGCTCTCCTGAACATCCGTAAAGACCTGCTCTCCAACCTTGACTCCAACACCCCCTGTGTCCTCATCTTACTCAATCTCTCTTCTGCCTTTGACACGCTCAACCATGCCATCCTGCTCAACCGTCTCCGTGATAACCTCGGTATCACCGATCAGGCCCTGGCTTGGCTGAGCCCCTTCCTCTCCAATCGACCCTCCCGGGTCCAACTGGGGTCCTTCCTCTCTTCTATCTCCATTTGTGGTGTTCCCCAGGGGTCTAACCGCTCTCCATGGCTGTTCAGCCAATACCTGGCCCTTCTTGCACACCGCATTGCCGCCCTCTGCCCCAATTTTCAGTGCTATGCGGATGACAACTCATTTTCAGGCTCCCTTCTGCCACCTCTTCTTCTCTCATCGCCAACTGTCCACCATCCAGGAGTGGTGTGCTGCCAATGATCTCTGCCTTAATGCCAGTAAGACCAAGATTCTCCTCATCAGCACACCTGCTCCATCTTTCCTGTCCCTTTCTGGCTGGCCTCTCTTGGCCCTCTTCCTGCTCCCACCTGTGAGCCTAAAAATCTCAGGGTTATCTTCGACTCCACCCTTTCCTTCTCTCCTCATATCTCAGACGTCTCTTAAGAAGTCACACTACCAGCTGCACCTCCTTAGAGGTATTCTTCCTTTCCTCTCCTTCCCCCAGAAGCTCACGGTCTCCAGAGCTCTGGTACTCTCCAGGTTGGACTACTGCAACAGCCTCTTTCTAAATCTGCCTCCCTCTGCTCTCCGCCTTCTGCAACTCATCCAAAACAGGACTGCAAGACTTGTCCTTGGCCTCAAGTCCAGTGATTGTATTGCTCCAAGACTGAAATCTCTGCACTGGCTCCCAGTGGCGGCGAGGATTAAATTCAAAACCCTCTGCATTGTCCACAAGGTCTTCTGGGGCCTGGGGCCTCAATACCTTCAAGTCTCTCTTCCTAAATATCTTCCTTCTCAAGCTCTTTGCTCATCCGCCTCCAACTCCCGCAGGGTGAGTCACTTCTCTAAGCAGCAAGTGGGTGGTAAACCTCTTTCTTCTGCTGGGACCTCCCTCTGGAATAGCCTCCCTAAAACTTGATAACTATCTCCGGTTCCGGAAGCACCTCAAGATCTTCCCCCTTTGCTTCTGCTTTCCCTCTTCCTCTCCCCTGCTGATTTCCTGGCTGAAACCAAAACTGCACTGATTACCTGGCTACCCTCTGATCTCAGGCCCCCTCCAGTTGCACACCTGCACTGCCCCCCTGGCAACCCTTGCACTCTGGAACTGTTCTGTATCCCTACAGTCCCTACCAGCATTTAACCCTGCACTTGCCATCAGCTGGCCGCACCTTCATCTATTATTTATTGTCTTATTTGTTTTCTGTTATCCTATGTACTGCACCTCCCCTCCCCCCCCCCCCCCCAGCAGTTCTCCCCCTGCCCTGCACTTGCACGATCTCAATGTCACGTGGCCTAGTATGATCGCCATCTCTGTCTTCCGTTTCCCCTCCCTTGCTCCTCACACCTTGAAACAATTGTGTAATGCCATATCATGATATATCAAATCATGGCAATGTCAGGATAACCTGGAGGGGGTACAGAGAGTGGTGGTAGGGTGGGTGGGTGGCAGCTGCAAGTCTGTGTTGTAAAGAGATCATTCTGCGGTTCCAGCAAAAGTCACACAGATATGTGACAGAACTCCTGATTGGGAGAAAATATGTTAAAAGCGCCACTATTGGATTAAATCTGCTTAGTACAACAGGAAATAACACTTTGTGCATTGGCAATTGTATGGCACACCATTTCCAGTTGTCATGCCAACCCCAAAGACTGCTTCTTTGAAACCCTTTCTTCTTGTAGCAATTATTTGGGCGAGATTTGCCACCAAAAAGCGCCAAAACCAAAAATGTGATTTCCACTTTAAGATGAATATCCAAATGAAATGCTACATTCCAATATACGTTAATTTGGAATATGTTATTGCAGCCTTTCATAGCAATTAATTGTATTTGTAAAAGACCTCCATGAACACGCAACTTGTTTTTCTTGTACATGCTATGGTACGTGGATGAATGGATGGATGGATGGATTATTGGGGCGGAACCCCGTGGAGTTGGGAAAGAGCTGCAAGAGGCAATATCAAGGGAGATGGAGTCCAATCAGACCCTGCCAGCTCGTTCCCTCTCTGCACGGCCTCCTGCGCCCGCCTCTCACCTGCATGCCGGCGCCCGGGGCTCCCTGCGCTCTTCACCGCTCTCAGGGGCCCTTCCTTCTCTTGAACACTCTCAGGGGCCCCGCTCGGCAGGTTCCTCCAGCGCGGTGCCTCGGAGCTCATAGACATAGAAAGAGGACATCCAGCGCGCCGGCTGGCGGCCATCTTGAATTGGTCGCAGTCTGCTCCGTGCACCGCGCGTGGTGTTATGGGACGCGAACAAGCGAGCTACGGCTTCAACAGGTGTACGGGGTGCCATGTTGGAACGGACAGGTGTGTCTGCAAATAAGGAATCGCAGCCATATTTAAACGGGCTAAAATTCTTACAGACTGAAAAAAGGTGGCAGAGAGAGAATAATGATTTGCGTTTTAAATTGTGCTGCTGGCTATTTGTTGGGCTGGCCGAAGAAACAAAAGCGATAGTTGTTCAGGAAGAAGAAGGGTTGCGGGCAATGGGGATGAGTTCTAGCTGGGACTGAGCCCTCGGCGGCCATGTTGGAATGGGCTGGGACTGAGCCCTCGGCGGCCATGTTGGAATGGGCTGGTACTGGTCCGGTGGCCATGTTGAAATAGGCTGATACTGGTCGATGCTTGCGCGACACTGACGGGGTTAGCCAGTGGCCACTGATTGAGCTATTGGGTCCCCCGTTTCCCGCGGTCTTCTCGAGAACAAGTGAGACCCGTTCTCTAGTGCGCCCTTTTATGCGTCGCCCGCCCCCCCCACTTGTCTTTGGTTGCTGGCATCGCTTCCGGGTCACGGGCCAAGAGTTTTGGGGTCAGAGGTGAAAGGGCAGCGTTGGTGAAGTGCACAGTCCCCCAGAAGAGGACTATAGCAGACCACTGGGAGGGGGTGGCGACCTGTGACAGGTCCGAGAGTGCGGGCTGATAGACACCACAGGGGAGAGGGGGCAGGTAAAGGGCTCAGTTACTTCCTGAGACATACTGCAAGAGGGGAAGGGGAGAGGACTGAGACAGCCTACACAAGGGGAGAAAGCTGTGGCAGTCTGGCTGAGGGGGAGGAGACTGAGACAGTGGGAGAGAGCTGTGACAGTCTGCAGTAGGAGAGGGGAGAGAGCTGTGACAGTCTGCAGGAGGGGAGGGGGAGAGAGCTGAGACAGTCTGCAGGAGGGGAGGGGGAGAGACCTGAGACAGTCTGCAGAAGGGGAGGGGGAGAGACCTGAGACAGCCTGCACGAGGGGAGAGGACTGAGACAGCCTGCAGAAGGGGAGGGGAGAGGACTGAGACGACCTGCAGGGGGGCGGATACCCTGCAGAAGGAGGGCAGGGGGGGATCTAGATAGCTTATAGGCGAAGTGCCTGTGGAAGCAGCCTTGACTGCTGTTGATTGGCAGTAAACAGACACTGGCAGCCTGCAGACTGTGACAGACACTGAGACAGTGTGATGGGAGGGGAAAGGTACCCTAGGGGAACAGAATGCCCATGCCAGTGGACATGAGACAGACCTGTGCCAGGTAAGGGGGCGTTAAGCAGACTCCCTCAGACAGGGCGAGGGGAAGTGAGTGCATCCGAGCAAACCACCTACCAGAACACTAGAAGAACATCTGAGGAACTAGTGAGCGGGGCAGTCTCTGAGAGGAATCGCCCCACCGGGCCCATAACACCGTCTAGAGGAGAAGATAGCCAGCATGAGTCACTGACCTAGAAGCAGGGCAATCTAAGGGGCATAGGTGCACTGGAAAGGTGGCGCAGAAGTCTGTCCCAGTCCCACAGTGCATAGAGTACGGTAACTGGAGAGCACAGACCCAAACGGGGCCCACGCCTGCCAGCCTCTAATCAACCATCTGAGCCATCTGATCACGAGGGAGACCCTGCTCCCCGCTCACAGCGGAGCTGTCAAGCACAACCCAGAGCACGTACATCTGCGTTACACAACACTAGAAATTCACTTTACATAAATGTTCAAATGAGTGACCCTAGAGGCAGAAAACTGACATTCTCAACCAAGAACAAGTTCTCTACCACGAACATCATCCTAATCGTTGAACGGTAAAGTGGCAATTTTGACCCCAAGGAGACATAGTGACCATCATTTGACCAGACAAGCGGGGCTCATTGTGGGATATATCTCCTGGCAATTATAAAAAAGACTACAGCTACCTCCAGCCACTGGCACGTTGACTATTGAAGTGGGGATATCGGGACTCGCCTTCGCTGAGGCTTGCAAGAGCCCCTCTCCAGGCAGGATATTGTTCTAATGGGAAGTACAGTTTCCCATCTCAAAAACGGACATATAGGCCAACAGAAAAGAGAGTTTACATAATCCACATCAAGAGGGACATCACCACCGTTAAGAGACTGTAACCCTGTATTACTGCATAGAGAAGAGTACCAACCCTGCACACTGAGAGGGGATGAAGCGTTGGACATGGAGGAGAGAGGACCAGAGAGTGAGGTACAGTCACAGAATGCAAGATATACCCTTACTTTGTGCTATTCATTTCAGAGTAAAATTATGCAAACTCAAGGAATTGTTTAAAGTACGGTATTGGCAATCAATCTGGATTTTTATTCTATTGTAATTATCTCATTTGCAAATGTACTTCTCCGTGAGGTGTTTTCAGAGTATGTTTGCTGAATCCAATATCAAAAACGTACTTGCCCATATTCTCCTAGCTTTAATAGCATTTTAATTAAATGTATATGATATGATTAGTTATTTATAACGCTCTTAATACTCAGAGGTTTCTAAGTGCGGACCTGTGTTGCTCCGTGTTGTCTTGCTTCCAAGGCTAGCACGTTGCCCCTGAGCTATCCTCCCGAGACAATAGTGTTTCAGTCAAATATAAACTATTCACACTTTTTTATACGTTAAAAAAATCCATCCATTTACATTACATTTTCAACAAATATTTACAACAGGAAAAAAACAAAAATATTAATCCAATTATCCATTACAAAATTTATCATATACCTATGTCACTTATACAATTACTATTCTTAATTCTAAGGAAAACCCAATCACAGTGATCGCTATCTTAATTCATCATGAATAAACTAACCTCCAAGTTCTAATTATTAGGAGTTAGCAGAGTATTCTTTGCCATACGTTATTAATATCCAAGGAAAAAGACACTTGATGAACAACCTGTAGACACCTATTCCAAAAGCAATCCGTTTCAAGGTGACATCCCCAGTAAACCCATTTTCCAAAGTGATTTATTTGGAGATGCTCCAAAACAGGGCATAATGTTAAGAGATGTCGACGGATTTCCAATTTTTGCATATTCTACAGTATCCTTTTTCTAGTCCCATCCAATATATATTGCATGCATGTGCAATATATATTGGATGGGACTGTTTTCCTACAGTCGGGATGGGAGGCACTCCCCCGTACTACAGAGAATCACCAGGAAACTCGTTTACTGCGGACAAAATACCTTCTTTATTGTGCAGACCATGACTATAAATAAAAACCACAAATTATGTGGTGCTCCATACTTAATGGCACAAAAAATGATGCGTTTCGCGGTTACCTCACCGATTGATCACAACAGGTGATACACAAACATCATGCTGTTAAAATACCCCATGTGACAGGAAGTTTGACATAAAAGGTGGACTAAAAGGGTAGCTTTGCACCTTTCGGCCATTTTGGAATGGATAAAGTGACATAGTTTTAATACATAACACTCTCAAAACACTTTCAATTTCTTTAGCATGTCACCACTAGGATGTTAAAATTAAATTTGAAATAAAATATATACAAAATTGTATAAAAGGAAGCATACATAGTTCAACATGTTGTCATAGACTTCGTAAAGTGCCTCGTGCATAAATTTCACTCATACATAGTGTCTAGTGCAACTTGTGCAAAGTACTGCAACATTAAAGTGCAATGTGCCAGCATTAAAGTGCATAGTGCTCACTATTTCTTAAAATGCTTAGTGCATCTATGTTTTCTTTGTTGTTGCATGTCTACTATGTATTTGTCCTATTGGTGCAATAAATCTGTAAAGAGACACACGAATCGCTGTTATTGACATTCCTATTATAGTGGCCAGAGCTTTCTTTATCAGTTATCAGTTTCTTTTGTCGTTATCACGAAAAAATATCAGATAGATGTCTGGCAACTATATGGTGCCAGACCGACATAGTGTATAATATAACTAGAGTCACTCTAACTCGCTGAGCGGTTGCATTGGACATTCCGTAATGCTTTTCCTGCTCACGTATCTATTTTGCAATAAAGACCTTATTTATAGCTTGGACATAACAGGTTCAGTATGGATTATCAGACAATTCTGAAATTGTATGTTTAACTCTAATATCTGTGTATTAGTGACACATTCATAGCCTCAAAGTTGGTGTGTTACTGTCTAGCTGCCAGCAAATGCTGATGTTTAAAACCGAATTAGTACAAATATAAAAGACATATTCTATCATAAAAGGTCTGTCTCTGGTTTGAAATGCAACTTTACACTATCAAAAGAAACTACTGTAACAATACCACAATTCTTTCCTTTCGTAAGACCCCCTTGTCACATGTTCACCAATAAAACATAAAAGATCACCTTCAGTGCATAAAAGAGAAAAAAAATTGGAGACCCCACAAACTGTCCCCACATCAGGCTGCTATCTCATCCTCATGAAAATCAGATGAAGGAAGGAAAAAAGGAGAGAAAGAAAGAAGAAAATGGATAGAGACATGGAGACATAGGAAGAGAGGAATGGAAATGGGAACAGAATTAATTCTCAATCTCATTGTGTGAGGTATGAACATTATCCATCTAGATCGAAATCTCAAAATGGTTATTTAAGGCAGAAAGTTTAGAATTTCACAAGAACAAGCACATGCAAAGGAACGAAAAGATGAAAAGACAGAGAGGCAGAGTATGCATTCTAAAAATCTGTAATTACTGTCCTAAAATTACTGTTCTAAAAACGTATACAGTTCTTCGTCCACATTGTGGCCTATTGGATGTTTTGTTTCGAAATCTAAAATGCAACACGTTTCATTTTGGCTGAGTCTTTTTTCCTGGTCGCCTCCTCTTGGTTCTTTCTCAATTTTATAAATGCCAAATAAGAAAAAACTCTGCATGTTGCTGTCATGATATTCACTGAAATGTTTGGCCATTGGCTAGTTTGGATCTTGATTTCGAATAGCCCTAACATGTTGCTGAATCCGTATTTTCAGCTTACATTTAGTGCTGCCAATATACAATTTCTTGCAGGCACAACCCAATGCATATACAACATATTCAGTCTCACATGTGATTGTGTCCAGAATTTTAATAGTATTACCCAAAATCGGATGTTCATAAGTGTTATGAAGAGGCTGGCGCAGGCAGGTAAGATGTATAACAGTATTTATTTAAGTTATATATAAAGAAGAAGACCCCCAACACTCGGAGGCTCCTCTCCTTCAGCACTTTTCTCCAAATGACAAACCCTTAGAACATTACACAAAAGATGCTATCATAACATTCCATGACATCATACAGGGCTGAAGCATCATCATATGAAAAGCATTGAAGGCTCCCTGCTCTCCATAAGACATCACTACACATCTCCCCTTTTTTAAATTTAACTTAACCTATCATGAATGGATGTAAGGTGTCGATGATGGCAGACTCAGGGTCGAAAGTCACGTTAGTGTCCAGGAATGCATTTGAAGGCGAGATGAAAGGGGAAGTATCAGCATTATCAGAGCCTGACATAAGTCCTGGAGGTTACAACCAAGATAAAATTGATTTACTAGGATATGTGTGGAGTAGGTTTGAATTTAAAGGTAGCAGTTGTGATGGGAAAGTGTATGTAACGAAAAAGGGACAATCCTTATTAGGATGGAGAGAGCAAAAGAATTTAGGAATCCGACTAGACCCCAACCACCCTGAGCAAGTTTTACAAGTGTCAGAAGTATCTACCATGTCCTGCAAGTATGTGAGAGAGTTTAGTAAGGTGTTTGATGAGACATTGGGAAGAGTGAAGGGTTTTCAACATCAGGTATTACTTAAAAGGAGTAGTGTTCCCATCGTAGCAAAGCTCAGACCGGTGCCTTTTGCTTTGCGGGACAGTGTTAAACAAGAATTGCAGAAATTGTTAGTCAGGTGTGATCGAGAGAGCTGGGGGTATGGAGTGGGTTTCCCCAGTTGTAATAGTGAAGAAAAGTTCAGGGGACATAAGATTGTGCGTGGATATGCGTGAGTTGAATAAATGTGTGTTGGTGGACAGGCACCCACTACCCAACATGGGTGAGTTGCTGACCATGGTGGGTGGGGCAAAGTCTTTCTCCAAACTGGATATGACGTCAGCCTATCATCAGGTTGAATTAGAGGAGACATGTAGGAAAGTTACAGCGTTTGTGACGCATGAAGGAGTGTTCCAGTTTAGGAGAATGCCTTTTGGGTTGGCATCTGCCTCCTCTGTATTTCAGAAAATCATGGATCGCCTTTTGAGAGGACTGAAGGGCGTGTACTGTTTTCAAGATGATGTCTTGGTGAGTGGAGTGACTTTGGAGGAGCATGACAGGAATTTATGCAAGGTGTTGAAGATATTTAAGGATAGGGGTATCCCACTGAGAGAAGAGAAGTGCAAACTTGCTGTGACAAAAGTGGACTATTTGGGACATGAAGTATCGGGGATGGCATCAGGCCCAAAGAGGAGATGGTAAATGCCATAAAGAGAATTGAGAGACCCCGTAATAAGAGTGAGTTGAGGTCTTTTCTCGGAATGACGGAATTTTATCAAAAATTTGTGGTGAATTATGCCAACAAAGTGCAAGAGATGAGAAAAATTCTGAGGAAAGGCGTTGATTTTGTGTGGAATAGTCACTGTGAGTTGGAATTTAATAGTATAAAGGAAGATATAAACTTAGCCCATCCGTTAGGATGTTTTGACACGAGAAGACCGTCTATCATCACAGTAGATGCTAGTGAGTATGGACTTGGGGCGGTGTTCTCCCAGAAGCAAGATGATGGGTCTGAAGAGGTGATAGCTCATGCATCGAGAGGTCTCAAGGGAGCAGAGGCGAGATATTCGGTTCTCGAAAAGGAGGCATTGGCATGTTTCTGGGCTGTGGAACGATTCAGGAATTTTGTGTGGGGAGTAGAATTTGTAATTCGCACAGATCACAAACCACTTAAAACTATATTTGAAAATAAGGGCCTAGATAAAGTTTCCCGCAGAGTGGCAGGTTGGGTCACCAGGATGCAGACACATTGCTTTAAGATGGAGGTCATTCCAGGAAAGGACAATATATTCGCTGATAATTTGTCGAGGGTGAGAGTTGTTGACTCTGATGTTGTGGAAAGTGAAGAAATGGAATTAGTGTTTGTTAACACCGACGGTATTGTGTCCAAACAGGAGTGGTTGGATGAGATAAAGAAAGATGAGATCATGAGTAGGGTAATTCCATATGGGGTGTCTGCAGCATGGCCGAATAAAGTGGATCTGGCAGAGTGGGTGAAGCCGGTTTGGGAAGTGAAGGATGAATTGTCTGTCATGGATGATATTTTATTCAGGTGGGGAAGAGCAGTGGTCCTTATTGGGTTGAGGAAAAAGGTGATTGAGCTAGCGCGTTGTGGTCACATTGGAGTTACCAAAACCAAGGGAGTGTTGAGAGAAGAATATTGGTGGCCTGGGTTTGATAAAGAAATTGAGAATTGTTTAGCTAATTGTCAATTTTGCATCAAGAGTGGAAAGGGAGCTGTGGCCAAGAAGCAGCCATTGGTGGATGTGGGCCTCCCATCAAGGATATGGAGTGAGATTGCCATGGATATTCTAGGTCCTGTGGAGTTAGGTTACGTACGTGCTAAATTCATTGTTCTGGTTGTAGACCTGTTTTCTAGATGGGTGAATTTTAAGGTTGTGAGAGACATCACCGGAGAAAGTATGATAAAGACATTGCAGGAGATATTTGCCAATGAAGGCTTACCGGAAAGTGTGTTGACGGACAATGGTCCCCAGTTCATAAGCAGTAACTTTACCAGCTATTTAAGGAAGTGTGGAGTTGATCACAAAAGAACTTCATTGTACCATCCCGAATCCAACGGGGTGGTTGAAAGGATGAATAGGTGTGTGATGGAGAGTATTCGGATGGGTGAGGAGTGTGGTCTGGATAAAGTAGCCATGATACAAAATAGGATCTGGGCTTTGAGGATGGCGCCACATGCTACAACAGGTCTGTGCCCGTTTGAGCTCATGAGGGGCAGGAAGCCATATTCCATGGCATGTCCACCATGGCTTGGTAGGAGTAGGGAGACGAATCTGGTTGTTGATGAAGTGAGAAAATCATTGGTGAAGAAGAAATCCGAATGGGTCATGCGCGAAAATCTTAAGAGAGGGAAGAAAGAATTGCGCGTGGAGTGTGGAGATTGGGTCAGGATAAGGAAGGGAGTTGTCAAGAGGAAAGGAGAATCTCTTTATTCAGATCCTGTCAGAGTTGTGGCAGTCATGAAAGGAGCCGTACGTGTGACTGGAGGGCAAGTGTGGAATAAAGATAGAATTGCCACTGTGAGGAGAGGCCAGCGGGCGAGGTGGCGGAGAGCGGTGACATAGTCTTCAACAGATTCCCCGTGAGCCTGAATGCGCATGCGGAAATTGTACCGCTCCAAAATTGTACTCCTCTTGGGGTTGAAATGCTTATCTAATTTGAGCAAAGCCGATTCAAATTCATTCAAGTCATCCCCGCTTCCATCCCCCTACCAACTGAGGAAGAGTCTCGAAAATCCTCTGCCCCTCATAACCTAGGAAGTGTAATAGCAATGCCACTTTTCTTTCACTGGAATATGCGGTTCCTCCGGCGGCCCTCATATAGTGCATAAACCCTTTTCGCCATTGAGGCCAAGCAATCTTCACCGCACCCGGAGTGGGCATGAAAATGTGTGGGCCAGATATGCCAGGTAAAGCTGCCATGTCTTTCTGCTCCGCTCGACGATACAAGGGAGCGGAGCAGCCTTCCTTGAGCCTCCCCCCACGGCTGCTTCGGTCGTTCCTCCAGAAGGGCACTCCATGGATGCCGGAATGGGGCCTCAGCATCCGTCGTTCACTGTGGCGGCCCGCTCAACGCGAGGAGGAGCGGAGCAGCCCACGGCCAGTCACTTTCTTCTCTGGCGGCGGCACCGCCGACCTCTCCTCGGTGGGACCTTCTACGCAAAGGGGGCACCTCCAAACACCCTCCTCCAGGTTGCTCAGAGGAGGCACGGGCGGAGCAGACCTCAGGAGCGATGCGAGCACCCGCTCGCAGGCCGTAACTCGACACCGGGCAAAGTGGAGCAGGCACGGCAGTTGCTGGGGGTCTCCTTTCACCTGTCTTCAGTGACCTCTTTATCCCATCCTCGTCGCCATTGTTATGAAGAGGCTGGCGCAGGCAGGTAAGATGTATAACAGTGTTTATTTAAGTTATATATAAAGGAAGAAGACCCCCAACACTCAAAGGCTCCTCTCCCCCAGCACTTTTCTCCAACTGACAAACCCTTAGAACATTACACAAAAGATGCTATCATAACATTCCATGACATCATACAGGGCTGAAGCATCATCATATGAAAAGCATTGAAGGCTCCCTGCTCTCCATAAGACATCACAACAATAAGTTGCACAGTTTTTGGCATATTTGCAAATGTTGCATTTCGTGCATTAAAAAAAAAACACTTTTTGTGTTGTTAGCCACATTCCTTTGTTAGATGTAACTTCATTTTTCATGAAACTTTGAACCAGAGTGTCTTTCAAAGAACAGTTACGTCTTAAGCTTATTTCTGGGTACAATTTCAGATTATTAGCAAGGTCTTTATAGGTCATTAGTATTTTCCAATGTCTTTCTAGTATCTGTTTTATCTTCGATGTTTCACTGTCAAAAGTTAGAATCCGTCTTGTATCTTTTTCTTGTTCTTTCAGTGTTCTGGCTTCTGTACGGGAACCTGTGAGAAGGCTTGATCTTTCTTGTTTCCTTGCTTTGATATAAGCTTTCTCAATAATCTTTTTCGGATAGCATTGTTTAGAAAATCCCTTGGCTGCGATTTTACTATCCTGATCGTATGCCTTCAAAGTGGAGCTATTGCACCGAATTCTTATAAATTCCCCATAGGGTATGCTCCAAATTAGAGTTATTGAATGGCCACTGGTCGCATGCAATGGTGTGTTAGTTCCAGTCGATTTCCTGTGCAGTTCAGTTGTTAGTATTTGATCTACAATTCTGATGTTCACATCCAAAAAGGTTAGTAAAGTACGGCTATGTGTCTCTGTGAATCTAAGATTGTGTTCATTATCATTAAGTAGTTTCACAAAGTCGATCCATGCCTTCTCGGATCCTTTCCAGATTATAAACAAATCATCAATATATATTAGCCATAGTACAACATTTTCCGTTGACGTTCGATTCTGATCGACCAAACATCGGAAGCTTCCCATTGTTAGATTGGCGTATGATGGGGCAAAAGTTGTACCCATTGCCGTGCCTTGCAGTTGCCTAAAGAATTCATTATTGAAGATAAAAACATTATTTGTCAGACACATGTTGATCATCTCCAAAACCATTTGCGTGTGTTCCAAATGATTAAGTGATCTTGTGTTTAGAAACTTTTCGCATGCCTGCTTGCCATATTCATGCCCGATGGATGTGTACAATGACACCACATCCATTGTTGCCATAATGTGATTCTGTTCCCATGGCATGTTGTCAATGTGTTTCAAAAAATCTGTAGTACCTTTAAGATACAAGGGAAGAGAGCTAACAAATGGGAATAGTACCTCATCAATATACTTGGATATATTCTCTAGGGCCGAGCCCATATTGGTCTCCCAGTTGGTTTTTTCGTGTCTTTGTGCACTTTTAGGAGAAAATAGATTGTAGGTATGGTCGAATTCGACATTGACAAGAACTTACAATTGTCTTCGGTGATGATGCCTTTGCTCTCCCATCCGGACAAGAAATTGTTTATCTTCTCTGCCAACTTTTTAGTGGGGTTGCTTCCGATTCTCTCATAGCATTTTCTGTCATTCAGTTGTTTATAAGCCCCCTTGATGTAATCATCCTTATTCATTAGGACAATATTACGCCCTTTATCGGAGGGCTTTATGACACAGTTGGTGAGCAATTGTAGTTCTTTCAAAGCTGTCCTGTCTTTAAATGACAGACTGTCTTTGCGTCTCGGTTTTTTCGCCCTTCGATATTGTTTCAAATCCTCTATAACAAGAGTCTGAAATACTTCAATGTTGTTGCCCAAATTGGCCATTGGGTTAAATTTAGATTTCAATTTGAGCTTGCTTTTTATAGTCCAATCTGTTCTTATATTAAGATCTTCGAGATCTATTCTCCTTTCCCCAAGTTCTTCATCAGGTTCAGTTTCTTTTTGTAAATCAACCAGGTCTGTCGGTGCTTCTAGATCCTTGATAGTTAGATCTGTTTTGCCTCCTTCTTTTAGTGTTTTTTTGGGGGCAATTTGATTAATGGCAAAGAACTTCTTTAGACGAAGTTTGTGCACAAAATGGTCAAAATCAATCCGTGTTTGAACATAGTTGAAAGGTGCAGCCGGGCAGAAGTTCAAACCGAGATTTAAAACCCTTTCTTGATGCTTAGTAAGGGTATGGTTTGACAAGTTGATAATTGTCTGTCCTCCAGTTTTAACTTTCTCATCTATTTTCCAGAGCGTAGCGATCTGGCCGGTATACTGTTCGTGGCATTGGTTGCCCCTCTGCCCCCTCCTCGTTTTACCCGGCCGCCTCTGCTCTTTCCCCGGCTTTGGTTTCCTCCTTTTGATTGTTTCTGCTTTTTGCCATCTTGGCGTAACAAGTCTTATTTCTTCTAAAAAATTTAGACGTATGGCTGGTTCGCCATTTTCACTTGCCGTACCATCTGACTCTGATGTTGAAGATTCTATATTTTCCACTTTATCATTCTCCTCCATGGCTCTAGGGGTTTGGTTAGCAGATTATATATATAAATATATATATATTCTATCTTGTTTGAAGGAAAAGCATACACAAATGTTGCTGATCGAAAACGCATCCTCCTGAGACTCTGGATGGCTGCACCCAGAGGTGGCGACTTGATATTTTCTCCGACAATCAGCTCATACTCTGGGCATCTCATCGCGCCAAAGAGCTTTCTTCCCTCTCCCCTATGTCAATCAAGCAATGTAAGAGTAAGGGAGAGTTGATATTTTTTATTTATTATTATTATATTTTTTTTTTTGGTTAACCTATGCGTTCCCCCTGTGCACTAGAACTAGGGTGGCCTCCTAAAATCGGCCCACCTGTTCAGATTCTAGAAATTCATCTTAGGTCATGTTAAAATGTGGGTACTTGATTATATGGATAAAGAACGTTACGTAAATCATAAATAAAGGAAAATACAAAAAAAGAAACCATAGAAAATGTTCACTTTGGAAGGAAAACCTAGTCCATTAAAAGGATACATTCTTTCTATTTGCTTAGACAAGCAATATGCTTTGTTGTAAATAACATGCAGATGAGAACAGTTGGGTCTTGAATTTAGTTCTGAGCTTATTGACATCCAATATTGAGAACACTCAATTCAGCCTGTGGTGTTATTCTTTTTGAGGATTGGTAATAAAGAGAGTACTTCATTTTGCCCTCTACCAAACTACTTTGCACAAGATGTGATGGTTATATGTGAATTCAAAATTAGATAATGGGTTCAGTGTATTGTTAGACATTTTAAGAAAGAATATCTCCAATATCATTCCTTGAATTGTTTTGTGATTTAGGCTTCACCTCTTAACTCTGTGATCCATCTAATGTTAGATTTTATAAGGGTTGTATTTCAATACATATGTGGTACTATTTATAACTTCATATAGAGAAAGATAAACAAACAAATTTGGATAATCGTGTTATCTGTCATCAGTGAAGTTTATTGGTTCTTAATAAAGTCTGCTTTATGTATCTTAGTCTTTCTTACTGGTATGTTCTTTCCAACTCTAGAGGTCTGTACCGGTTATAAATTCCTTATGTTGGTGGTTCTTCAGCATTACCCCTTGTTTTGTCTAAAATGAAACAAAGGAAATGTATTGTTGGTCAGATTTGTGTCTTTTCGTTATGCGTGTTGGTGGTGTTTGCATGAGAAATCCATTTTGTTACATCAACACGCAATGATACCCGTCATGAAAGATGTGCAGCTTGGCGTATGCTGTTTATTTCTACATTTACTATTTTATTGATACCATTGTTTTTGAGATCTCGGCCTTCATTGATTTGACAGTATTTAATGTAGTCTATAAATAGTGTGAACAATTTGTGCAGCAACCTTTTTATTAATTTATGATTGGCAAACTTTACCTGAATCTATTTCAGTGGTATACGATGCCCAGTGCGCCAAGCGATTAAAATGTAATACATCAACACTGTGCATTTGAAGTCATCAACTCGAAGAGCAATATTGCTGAAAAACTCAAAAATCAGTTTTGGGATGTGCTATGCTTGTGATTTGATGAAATACATAGTTAAATAACAAATTGATTTTACCCAACTTCAATAGAGATGAACTACTATTATTCAAATTTATACTGAAGAAAAGTGCAGTTCATTTTCTCAATTTTAAGGCTCACTGCGATACTGGAAATGCATCGGAGGGACAGGGCCACCGTATCCTTGTCCTTTACTGGTTTTTACCGTTTGTTCTGTCGTGTTTTCCGCACAGGAATTCATGTGGGACTTCTGGCGGTGCAGCTCTTTCTTTTGGCTTGCTGTACAGACCCATGGGATGGATACCCTTATGACATCCATGGGTGGGGGTGCATCCCTGTACCCCTAGTGTATGTTTTTGGGCACCTGTGGGTGGCCCACAGAGCTGGGTACGTGCTGGTGGCAGCTCTGTGCTGAAATGACTAGTGCTCTGAGCATCCTCCATTTTGGGATGCCCAGGCCCTGGCATTGGAGTCGGTGGACTCCTGATGGAAACAAGATGGCCCACGTGGCCACTTGCCTTCTATCGCCTGTTAGTTTGATCTTCCCGAAGTCCCGGGAAGCCCTGACTCTGTCCCTTCTCTCTGACTGGCTGTTGGATGGAAGTTCCATATATGGTAGTGTGGGGAAGTGCCGACCAGACTGGCTGGAGCCTTCTCAACGACCGTATGTTGTGGGTACGCCTGTGGGTGGGACCTGGGTGAATGGAGTGTGTGACGAATATACACTTCTTCTTGTGGATGTCTGGTATCTGGTGTTTGACACAATGACTGAGACAACCCAGCCTGAAACTGGCATGAATGCAGTGTGTAGTGTTGAATGGCATGGTACTTGTCTGAATCCACATTCTGTGTTATGAGTGTCTGGATGGAGAAGAATGGCCTGAATGCACCGTGCGCCTGTTTGGCTGACTGACTGCCGAATGCCCCTCCGAGCGATTGGTTTCCTCAGTGTGACCCAGCAGAATAAATGGGAGATCAACAGTATATCTGGGGGCCTCTCACTGCTAGAAATCGTTCGGAAGCTGCAGAGAAACTGGAGTTGAAACTGAAGCTTGAACTTGAAGCCCTGCTGGAAGAGAAGAATTGCTGTTGCTCTACTTTGCCGATCTGAAAGCGGTCTCCAAGAACTGATCCAAGGAGGACCTGGTAAGGAGACCTCTCCCTGAGCTACGAGGGACCATCGTGCACCAGCTGATCTTTGCCAAAGCTCCCTGGTAGACAGACCTACGAAAGGCTGCCGACCGGAGACGGGGACTGCCGCAGAATCCCAAGGAGAAACGCCCAGAGGGTTGTCCGTCACCGGCGACGACCGCCATCGCTGACCGGTGCCGCAGTTACCCCTTTGCTGAAGAACATTTAAACCAAAGGACGCTCTCGTCTGCACCGTCAACCACTTTGTCCCACCAGAGAAAGTCGAGGCCGCCGACGAGCATCCGACAGTGGGCTTCCCGCCATCTAAAGACCACAGACGCCAGACAACTCGACACCCTTGCTGTGCCACAGTTCTTTAATCTGTTTGAGGTCCTGAACTATCGACATCGAGGTAGCCCGCGCGCCTCTTCCTTGCAGGACGTCTACGCTCCATCGTCAACGGACACCGCTAGGAACGAAGCTGCCACTTCACCGCCGTAGTTCACCCTGTTCATCGCTGGGCGTTCGACAACCCGTGGCTCCTGCCTTTAAGAGAGTGCACTCAAGAAGGGCCATGGATTGCCTGACGAGGAACTCTACAACACCAGGTACTTTGGGGTTGCAGAACTATCGGAAAGACTCTTGTGAGCAATATATGGACTGGGCTTGTGATATATCTTTATTCTACAGGTTGCCCAGGTGGGGGGTTCTCGACACAGAACTGTGTCTAGCGGTAGGGGCCAGTATTCTGCCAGTTGTTCTAACCAACTGCTTTACTCTTATATCTATTGTTGGTTTCCTTTACAAACTTTGTGTGACATTTAACCGTACAGTTGATGCACTTTAAAGAGATCGAATAGTGATTGTGGTACCACGTAGAACTATATAGATTTGCCATTGTAGATGACCAAGTACAAAGTGAGTTATCGTGATATTGTACATAACTGTGAACATTAATTATATAAAGACTGTGCTTTAACTAATAGTGTGTGGACATTCCTTGGTGGGAGCTTGGGGACTACACTGTACTTAAGAACCAGCCTGCATCACCTCCTGAGAAGTTAGGCCCCGATTGCTCGTCCATTGCTACCAACAATAGAGAATCTTGGCTGGGGTCCTCTGTGCCTCTCCTTTACCATATAGAGAGCAGGAGTACACCCCCCCCACCCAGTCTTTACAATCAGCTTCTATCCTTCGTTTCTAAGGACCTTACATAGAAGTAGTCCAAAGGTTAGCTAGAGTCAAGCTGTTGATTTAATAAATGGATTTTGCCTCCATCTGATTACTTCCTCCTCCTGGTATGCGGGTAGACTTTCTCGATTGTCATCTGCCCATGTGCTGCTAGTGGAGATCTCTGTGTGTTTGATTGCACAAAGATGCTCTGCAATCTTTAGTTCTCTTTTCTTACTGCAAATGCCTTTAATTATATAAATTGCACATTTGCTTTTGCAGTTAATGAATTGTTTGATTCACTGTTGCCTGTAGGACTCTGTTCAAGGTACACTTGCATGTTTTACAGGTTCTGCATTTATAGACTCGTTTAAAATCATTATTGAGCCAATTCTTTTGTTTATCTACAGCTTTATCTAGCTGTATCTAGCTAGCTGGCGCTGATATTATTCTTGGTGTGTTTACTGTACCTCTTTAACCGCCCTGCTACCCTACTTAGAGTGCTACTCTAGCTGGTCGACAACTGTTACCTCTAGCAGAGTCATTCTGGCCCAGAGGGTCACCCTGCTGCATAGCCATGGGTAGATTCCTCTCACACCCTTGTCCCATGCAGAGAGAAATCCTCCTAACAATACCATTAAAGAGGGCAGCAATGAGAGACCACCAGGGCAAGCGGGGGAACATGGCCACGTAAGTTACAGCTTCCACCTCCTCTGGCATCTAAGAGAGGATACAGTGCTGAACAGATTGACCCGGCACCATCAACAGGCCAGAAGGGGTGCTGTGCCCCCAGGCGAGGAACTTGTGAGTACCCCGGTGGAAGAGAGGAGAATGAGTACATGCTGCCGCTGGAATGAAGTTCTGTAGGTGGAAGATAGTTTGGTTTCTACGAGAGTGCTGGAGGAGGGGTGTTCGATTCCCTCCCCAAGTGGTCCCCAGTGGGAAGGAGGGCGGCTCTATAACATTCACTGCCAGTTCACAGTTAACGCAGTTGACAGAGTTTAAGTTTATGTTGGGAAATTATTTGGGTAGCATGTGTAAATAACGGACTCTATCATGGGAGGCACCACGTATTTAGATTGAGGCATTGAGGGGGCTGCACATGCTGGATGTAAACTGGTTGTGGCGGGATGGGATCTGAGGTAAAGAAGTCTGGCGAGGAGGGTGATGGGGATCTGGTCGTGGTTACCCTGAATGTTAAGGAACTTAACTCTCTCCAAAGAGGTCCTTAGTAGCCTGCCAATTCCGTAATGCAACCCTAGATGTGATGTTCCTGCAGGAAACCAGTTTGGTGGAAGGGGAGGAAAGGCGGCTAAGAGGTGCAGGGATTGGGCAAGTATATTGGGCATCAGGGCAAGCACAGCAGGGCGGTGTGGGAGTAATACTGCATAATCAGAAGCAGATGCAGATGCAGGAGTGCGTGGTTATTTTTTAAAATTTTAATTAATAGTTTATTACAAACCTGTATCAGTTCATCATACGTTAATAAAACTCAATTTAAAATCCCACAAGCACCCTCCCTGCCCCAATATGAGTTAATCCTTCCATTTCATCTCCCTCCTCCTCCTCTATAATATAAACCGTTTTTTCAAAAACCACACCAACACAAAGATTAGCCGGAAGTCTTCAACAACCATTAGGAGGGCCCAAAACTTCTCAGCCCCATAACAATGTCTTTTTCTTATCCAATCACCCAGGTGCCTAGTGCTGACCGCCGTCAAACCCCTGCAAAATATTGTTACATGCTGCTGTGTTTCCTCCTGGAAGTCAGACCCGCAAAATCTACAAGCTACCTCGTTCATCTTATCATAGATCCTCTTCATTTCATTAGTTGTATGCAAGTTGAACCGGAATCTCAAACTGTACCCAGTGTCGGATTGGCCCGTCGGCCGATCGGCCCGTGGCCGATACGAAATCCTTAGAGGCTGGCGAGGGGCCGGTTTCAAGCCCATGCCTGGGCCGGTCTCGCGCTGGCTCAGGGCTGCCTGCGGTGCTGATCTGCTCTGCATGATCAGGGCCTGCGGGCAGCAAGTCGGCGCGAGACTGACACCATGGCGCTGCTGCTAGGTGATTGTGAAGGAAGTGTTACTTTTTTACAAAACACTGGTAGTGGGTCGGGCTGGCCTCAGCCCGGCCCGCTACCAGTGTTTTGTAAAAAAGTAACAGATTCCTGCAACTGCTCGTCTTTGAAGGACCTGGGGCAGCAGCAGGCAGTCTGATGGAGGAGCCTGGAGGCCGCCTGAGGGCTGGGCTTGGCCAGAGGCATGATAAATTGCTTTCAACTTTGCAGGAAGCAAGCAACACATTTCGTTGCACGCTACTTTGCAAATTTGAAAGCAACTAATATTGGCCATGGCCAATGAAAATGCGGCGAGACTCCGTGCCGCCACCACCCCTCACTCCCAGCCCAGGTCAGGATTGGAGCTGTAGCCTGCAGGAAGCTGCGCACAAATGAGGACCTTACCAGTGCCATGGGCGAGGTCGAGGCCCCTGTCTCCACACCACAGCAAGAGTCCCTCGACTCGTCTCCAGCAGTGCAGCAGAGGCCAGCCCAGGAGGGCACACAGGCACTCGGGCACGGGCGACCCCCCCCGATCCTCCCTGCCCACACAGTCACCACCCCACAGCGTCAGCGGAGATGGAGAGACACCCCTGGCTGAGCTGAGGAGGTAAGAGTCACCGGCCGTAAATGCTGTTATGGGCGGTAAAATAGCTCAGCGGGTTGAGCGCTCACTGCTGCAATCTGAGCGTGATCTGCAGGTCGCAGGTTTGAATCCGGCAAGGCCAACACAGCCTTTCATCCTTCCGAGGTCGATAAATGAGTACCAGTTTTGGTTGGGTGATATTGTATGTAAGTATGTAAAGCGCTTTGGATTAAGGCGCTATATAAATAACACATCATTATCATTAATGTCCCCCCCACCTGTCTCACTTTGTATCTCTTAGCTCCACACCCTGCTAACCAAAGCTCCATTCTTTGTTGCCCTTTCATTTTCTCCCACTGCCTCCCCTTCACCCTTTTTGATCACTACTCTTACAACTCTCTCTCCACCAGTGCCCACCACAGCATCATTAGATTCAAGGAGCAGCAAGCTATGCTGTTGGGGTGAAAGAGGAACATTCCTGCCATGCATGTGGGGCAAAAACATGAGATAGCGACCCGCAGGGCATGCTCCTACTCACTGCTTGCCATGATTGGGCGTTGCTGTGGAGAGTTGTGACTGGCAGCTAGGAGCAAGGAAAGACTACTATGGTTGGCCTCTAAATCTGGTTAATGGACAATGCAGATGAAATCGGATGTTTTTGTTTTTGATGATTTAGGCACATTGAAGTCTATGGAGGGGTCTTGGGTTTGACGTGAGGGTGTACATTGTCCAGGGCTGGTGACACCCACCCAAAGAGAGGGAATGGAGGTATGCACCACAGGGCATCGCAACTCTGCGTGATAAGTAGAGCGACAGACTGTGGCATGTTTTCCACACTGCATTCCACACTCTACTCTGCATGATTGTGGAGACGGGCACTTCCTTTTTTTTATGCTCAGACTCGAGCCCCATGTATCTGCAGTGCTGGATGGCAGTAGCTGCCGGTCTACGAGTTGGCTCATAAATTTCGCAGACCCCTCCAATTGATGATGGCCTGCAATGGAAAAACATCTAGCGTGGTCTACATCATACACACGAGGGAATGCTTGGGATAATTAGCAGTGGACTGGGGGTGGGGCCATTTACATCTCAAAGCAAATGTTCCACGTTGCTTTGGCACACCTTTGCTTGCTCATGTTGACTGTTTAGTAGTTTATTAAAAAAATACTCTTATCACAAATTTCGCCGTACTTGGAAAGCGCCTGTGTGTGAACTCATTTCCAGAAAATGTTTTGGGTCATTGGCTGTCAGGCTGTCCCATAAAAGGGCAAAGCTGACAGGACCACTGCGGTCACATACATTCATGTTTGTTGTTTGACGGGGTGGATTTGCACCGCGCAGGCACAAAGGGGGCCAGTGTGTTGCTGTTGGGTGGAGGGAGGGGGTTACCTACGCTCTAGTCCGAGTGTAACATTAGGAGACACTCCTGGATTTTCCTTACTGGGGGTTGTTGTGTTCGAAGCCTAAGGTGCCCTTCATTGTTATTTTTTGCAACACCCTGGCAGCTCTCCCTTCTTTGGTGTTCGTTCGCTCGCCGGGGTGGATGGTCAGTGGGTTTCTGTGTGTGTCATCCATAAAAAATGTGATTTATTAAAAAGGCTCCTGAGTCCTCTCCCTTTCTCCTCCCTGTTGCTTCCACAGACAAGCTCCAGTTTCCTGATTTTTACATCCACTTAACACTAACACGAGACGCAGAGAGGAGTTGCTGAATGCATCATTGAGAGCACACATGTGTCCAACAGATGAGCTCTTCATGTATGTGGTTTGTGAACTATAAATAGTAAACACACTCCAGTATAATTGAGCCCAAGCAAGAAACATACCTTTTGAAAAAGAGCTCACATTTTTGCAAAAAACAGGCATTTTACATAATATTTTAAATTAGTGAATGTAATGATAACTGACGGCATACAGTATACACCATACGGACTACATGAGGGCCTGTTGCAGTGTTACGGATTGCTGCCCAACTGCCACTGCTAAAATGTGCCGATTTTTCAGAAATCATGCCATGTGTATCTATTAACTAACCAAAAAAAGTTCCATCCCAGTCAGTGTGGGGGATGGGAATGGAAGTAGCACATCGTACTATTTAGAATAATGCACAGTCAGATTTGTAATGCAGTATTACCGCAAACCATATTCCCCGCAATAGCCTATGAGGGGAATACCTGATGCTTGGTAATCAAGCAGTCAGTAACAAGAAAGCACTGCCTCTTTAGCTGTAGTCCCGTGAAGCCAGGATGCCTGAGTTCATACTCCAGCTTACATGTCAGTGTGATTGAACCTATGCAAAACACTTTGCTTCCATTGCCCCATTACTGAAAGAATAAAAAAAAAAGGTGCAACGGATGCACCTTCTTCAAATGCTGCCTGCCTCTTGGAAATGTGGTAATCCTTGTGCCTAAAAGCTTGTGCTCAGTGTAGAAATATTTGACCATGCACATCAAGTGGCCATTGACTAGTCTTCATTGTGCCGCAATGAATGCCTTGTTGTAATGTGTCTATCTTTCCTATCTGCATAGCATGCTGTTCAGGATGTTTGTTTGCATGTATGAGGTAACGAGTGAGTGCTCAGTGTATGGAATGTCCTGTGAGTGTGCTGCTTTCCCTATTTTGCCAACCTCTAATCTGAAGCCCGAAAAGTAGATGCACGCAGTCTTGAAATGCGGCCAAATTTGCACAGACCTGCAGATGAACTTAACTAGTCTGCTGTTAAATCTCAGTTACCAGTTTAATGGTATCCACTACATAACAATTGCTCAGTTTACTAGTGCTGATTTGATAGCTCAGTGGGTTGAGCGCTTGCTACTGCAATGTGTGTGTGATCTGCAGGTTGCAGGTTCGAATCCCTGCAAGGCCATCTCAGACTTTCATCCTCTGAGATTGATAAATGAGTACCAACACAGGTTGGGTGATATTGTATGCATATTTGTTCTATAAAAAAGAGCTTAAGAGTAGGTGCTATACAATAACATATTATCATTTGGCCTTGGACGTCTGCTTGCATTGATGATGGTTTGAGGGCCACTTTTCTTGATGCAAGGGGTGGGCCACTTTTTGAGGTGACCTTGAAGGCTGGGCCACTTTTTTGAGGCGAGGGAGGGCCACTTTGTTTTGGGTGTCCGGGCCTATTTCTTGTTCCAGTCCGACCCTGACTGTACCCTATACCAAGGAGAGGGAAGGAGCACCCATAGGTCTTGACTTCATTCCCTAGGACTGACTGCAAACAATGGGTGTTTCTGTCTTCTATTGTACAATTCCAGTCTAGCTCCCACATTTGTTGTAAACATTTTGTTGGGGTTGCTTGTCCGTGTTTCTATATTCACACCTAGGGGTTCTAGTGTGGCCCTACAGCAACTCTCCCACTGTCCTAAGATGTCGTGTTAGAGAGAATCATGTGTAGTGCCCTTAGAGACCACTACACACAATTATTACTACAAGTAGTAATACAAGTTCTCCTTTGGTACAAGCCTGTACTACTATGTTAAAGTGGTAGCAGTAGCGGAGCAGCCAGACATATCTCAAAAGTATATGAGCAGTAGCAGAGATTACACAAAGGGACCATAATTACTGTGACTCAAGCAAACACTGACTCAAGGTTTCAGGTAAAAAAATATAAGTACATTTATTTTTAAACCATCTGTAAAACACAACACTTGTATTAATTCAAAACCACATGAAAATATACTACAAACAACCAATTCTCTTGGCACAGAATAACTCAAGTTAAATACTTCCTGTTTTGGCGGACCGGTGTTGTGAAACAAAAGACGTTACTGGGGATACACATGCGATCACTTTTTGACAGCTCGGTCGTATTAAAGAAACGCATATCCGCGGCTAGAAATGTTACCGGGGCAAAAACACACTTAGCACTTGGGCTGACCAGAGAGAGTTGGGGGCAAAAATCATATGCAATACGTTTGTCAAGGCAGACAGAATCAGAGAACACTCGCTGACAGAAATACAAAAGTCAATAGGCCGGAGCCAGTGTTAAGTGGAACCAGGTTCCTGTTGTTGAGGATCACACAGTCAGACCGTTCAAGATTCAACGTTGCCAGGAGTACTTGGATATTGTCAACAGAGGAAGCAAAAGTTATAAGACGGAGGGAAGACAAGGGCAAGCCTTGGAAGAGGAGAAAAGGGATTCACCCTAGTTCCTCAAAGCAGAACACAGTACCTTATTCAATGAAGAAGCTGGTGCCATGGCAGTTGTTCCTGTTGGTTTCCTGCAGACCCAGGGTTCCTGGAGCTTCGGCTAGAAGGACTACGTCTGGAGGGGTCTGTACCACACAGGGATGAAGCCAGCAGCAGCGACGGTGAATAAAAGGTCTGCTCCTTTAAAACAGGAGAGGCTCCTCAGATGGCTATCCGGACCACTACAGCAGGGTGCAGCGATTTCAACCACGAAGGAGGTCCTCTGGCTGTGGAAGATGAGCTGGTTGACCCCACCAAGCTCAAGGGAAGAAGACTCCGGAGTGGATCTTCTCTGATCGTCGAAGGGTAGATAGCTCGGAACTGCAGCAAGGCTTCAGCAGGACTGGGCAGTTGCAGCAGCCAACTTCTTCTCCGCTTCTCTTCGGTTCCTTGTAGTTCCAGTGGCGACTCTGACGTCCAGCTCAAGAGTCCTGCCTTTTATGCAAAAATCCCCCATTCATGCAGCCTGGCTGTCAATCACGCAGCAGGGGGGTTGTCCAGCTCAGACAAAGAAGTAAAAGTAAAGTAAAACACAAGAAGGACTTTAACAAAAAGAAATGGCGAATAAACCCGACCAGAGCCAAAAGAAAGAGTATTTGGTCAAGCAGGGTTTATGTTCGGAGCTAATATAATAGCCTAAAACAATACCACGTTTATATAGTATAATCGCAGTAGAAAAGTTAGGGTAGATACCACTGCCACGTCTAAATGTTAAAAGAGCAAAACAAGGCTCTAGGAGGTACAGATAAAAAGGGCTAAGGATTAACCCTTTCCAGTACTCCATGTAAAATGGGGTGTACTGGATCTGTGGTTAAATGACTAGGTAAAGTTTAATGGCAACTTTACCCTTTTCTGGGGGACAGTAGTCAGCCCCAGAAAATGGAGTCGGTGGGAAGCCTAAGACAACCCTGTGTCTCTGCACTGAAGGTGCTGTGTAATGCACAAAAGAAGGGGGCTACTGAAGTGGTTTACTCCAGAGTCCACAATCACAAAAACAAGATGAAATACACATGGCAAAACATGGGTAAGAGTGGGGGAAAAGCTTGCACTCTTACCAAGTGAAAAAAAATAACTCCAGAAATCCAGCAAAGCTGCTGGGGGACTCACTAGCTAAGGGAAAATTAGCCATAAAATGAGAATTATCCCTAACAGTCGGGACCCATCTTGCCCAACTCTGCACTAAGGATTTCAAAAGGTGGAGCTGGAGTTGCCAGCAAGCATTTCTGAAATAACAATAGCGACTTCCAGACCACTCTTGCATAGCGATATTCCTCCCAATTCGTATGTGATCACTGAGGTCACTATCAAATTCGGGAGCTTTCAAATATTCCTCCACAATGCCCCTTCTAGCGAGGCCCACACCCTATAGGGGGTAAAAAGAAAGCCCTCTGCTCCAAAAGTCAAAGCCGAGTGGCTTTAGCTTCGTAGTCATTACCGGCTGTAATGAGTATTTACCAAATCCTCTATGGATCATGATCGCCTGTGATGTGAACTTTAGTGGCTTTTTTTTGTTTTTAGAGTCAGTAGCTTTGGCCCCTCATCCCTTCGATTATTAATATGGGTCCTGAGATGGACCAGGGATTGAACATCAGTTACTGAGATTTGTTCTAAATACCCTTTGTGTCTAGAATTCCCTTTGCTACTTCTGGATCCGAAAACCATGATTTTCCTTTTTTGGTTTATTTCCTGGCTGTCAATCAGGAGATCCTGAAGTATCTTTTGAAGTAGAGATCCATTTCTGCAGATGACTTAGCAGCACTCTCCCAAAAGTGTTGCCCGCTACATCAAGGAGAGCGATAGGGCCATAGTTGGATATGCCTTATCGTTCCCTTATGGATTGGGACAATGACTACTGACTGCTATGATTTGGGATCTCTCTCTGCCTTCAGGATTTGTTTGAAGAGGGTAGACATAAACGTGCCCATTCCTCTGGTGCATCTTTGAGCATCCTGCTCGTGATGCCATCAGGCCCCAGACCTCATGATCTACTTGCCTTCTTGATTAGCATCATCAGATCAAGCTCATCAAATGAGATGGACCATCCCAATCCCTTCACCTGTGGGGGCCTGTAGCAAATGCATCCTCTCTTGGAAAATCATTTCTCATAGTGGGAAATCCACTGGTTTTCTGACACCTTATTAGGTAAAACCAGACTTTTCTATTTGCCATGGTTATTCATTCGTTTCTGTATAGCTCTTATGTCCCTACTCATTAACTTCTGTAACATTGCTTCTGCATCTTGCTGCAACAATGTAGCCCTATATGAACGAGTTTCGAGTTGAAATAAGGTGGAGGGCTGAACGAAAGCCCTCCACCTTATTTCAACTCGAGGATCTAATCTCCTTTTGAAAATGTATTTTTTTCATTTGCCATTCTTTCATTAAACTTGTGGGGGTGGTTTTTTCCTGGCCCTTAGTTTGGTTCCTTTTAGCTCTAAATTCTAGTAGCAAGGGCACATAATCCACCTCTATCCTCTCAAAATTGGAGTTCAAGGCTCTAACACCGGCTGGCTTGAGTCTTACTCGGTTACATCCATTTGTGGCTTCAATGGCATACTGCCATACTTTATTCCTCCTTTTGATCCCTCACCCTTTGAGGGACAATCTTAGGAGGGAGTGATTGCTATTATTTTGGGATAGATTCTCAAAGACGTAAATCAAAATGCACGAGTATACCCCGTTTGACCTGGTTGGCCCTGGCGTGCGGTCGTCCTCACATTGTCCATTTAGCATACGCAGCTCTTTAGCTTTCATTAAGTCCAGCCACGCCAATGCTCTGTTTC
The DNA here is from genome assembly GCF_040938575.1 of Ambystoma mexicanum. Lineage (NCBI taxonomy): Eukaryota > Metazoa > Chordata > Amphibia > Caudata > Ambystomatidae > Ambystoma > Ambystoma mexicanum. Next base: position 1,523,856,215 of record NC_090922.1, on the reverse strand, counting down.
TGCTACCCCTTTGCCCCTCCTCCTCATCATTCCCCCCCATGTTAGATAATCAAGGTGCATTTAAGTCTCCTCCCACACATGTATAGTCAACATTATGTCGACTGTGGCATTCGTCGATAACAACAAATGCTTGCAGGAACTTTTGTATTTTGATCTCCACTGGATTCCAATAGATGTTCACAATTAGGATCCATGACCATCGGGCTGGAGAAGTCCCACCCACTCTTACACATGTTGCCTGAATAAATGGGTTCTGCATAGTTAGTCCACCATTGATAGACCTCTTCTGTTTTTTACGAGGGTCATGAGACCAAGCGAGGGCCTCCCTTTTGTTCCACACTTGGCTGGATTAATATTAGCGCTGTACCCATCATAAACTGGAGCCCTTACTAACTCTTGTAAACAAATAATATCCATGTTTCCAGAAGTTGTTCCTCAACCGCCAAGAGAGAGAAACCTCTGGTGTTACCAGGTCTCCAGATAAGGTGCGTACGAGGCCTTTTTACACACGAAAATCTTGCAAATACGACAGCGTTATTATTTTCCTGTGTACAGTTACACACAGGTTTAGAGCAGAGGGCAGTACAATGGTCAGGTTATTTGACACAAACCAGAAGGCTTCTTTTGATTTTGATCTACATGGATGTAATTGCAATCTACCTCTGAAACAGAATGTATTTCTCTGAAGCCTTTCAAAAAAAGAAACTGCACACTGTGATAAAAGGAATGCTTTCTTTCCATTCAGCTTCAGAAGCACTGTGCAAATGTTCCTAGAATTTTAGGATTGTATAATTAATAAGATGGAAAACTAAGTTGCAATTGAGAATTAATATTTTGCAACAAATGATGCTTTTTGTTTCCAGTGAAAACAAACCAGTATTGCCCAATTGTATATTTCAGAGTTCGGGTGCTGTGTGCATAATCATGCAGAGGCAGATCATTTCTACACTGATCATTTAATTTACACTCTAATTATAGGAACAGTGTGTAAAATGATGACTATGCACAGTGTAGTTTACATCCATTCAACCTTGCAGTCAATGGGGTACATTACTAAAAATGGTCAGTGGCAGCAGAGTCTTTGCTCAAGAGTGAGTGAGTGTTATTACACCAATCACATGTGTTCTAGCCTCTCAAATTTTCAAGACTAAAATTAAACATCAAAAACCTGACTCTCCATGAAGTGTAAGCACTGTTCAAAAACAAACAAATGAAAGTTACATTAGTAATAGAAATATAAAGTCAGCAAAACTTGTCCTTGTGATAATCCAGATAGGTATTTAACTTCATGTAGTGCTTCATAAATGAACATCGTCCAACATCTAGGTACTGTGATTATTATACCTCGGTCGATAGCTCTGCCGGTTGAGCACTCATTGCTGCTATCTGTGAGTGATCTGTATGTTGCAGGTTTGAATCCCGGCAAGTCCAACTCAGCTTTTCATCCTTTTGAGGTTGATAAAGGAGTACCGACTTTGGTTTGGCGATAATTGTGATAAATATGTTCTATGTACAGTGCTTTGCCAAAAGCGCTATATAAATAACCATTTGACCGTTAGATTAGATATAAAATTTAGCATGGAGTCCTTGCCTTTCTGCACTGTTGTATCATAACATTGGCATACCATTAGGTAGTCATAGCTCCAGAAAATGAGGACTTTCATTAAATATCAAAAGACAATTCTGCTATCGAACCTCAAAACACACAATACAATTAATTTTTGCTTTACTATGTAATTGGCTAGGTTTTTGTGATTTCAACATTTAAATATATACAGGAGAGATCAAATGGCCAGACCTTAGAGAAATAATGAAAGGTGTATTCTGTCACAATACAGAAAGCTGCCGTACAGTAATGATTTTCATACAGTTTGTGCATGCGTCGGCTGGATGTTACATCCATTTTACTCTCTTGCAAAGGAGAAAAGTCATTTTTACTCTCTTAAAATCACATTTACTTCCAAACAGGGAGTAAAATACTCCCACCTCCAAAATCTTATCTGGAGCACTGGGTGTTGCAAAAGCCCAATCCATCCCTTCTCTCGCTATTAGTTTCGGTAACTATCATTTCCACACCACTCCCGATCTCTCCTCTCTCCTCTCTCCTCTCTCCCTCTTCACCTTTTGTTTACAAGGATTTAATGGTCCGCTCTCCCATAGTAATACTCTTAAAAGATAATTTTTTGCATACCCTCATATTTGGATATGTGGCCGTTTTCTTCTGAAACTTCGTTCTCACTGTCCGTGTCTTACATTTTCTCGGGGTTATGACCAGTTTCACACTCGGCCCTTTCCTTTGTTCCTCTTTTTGCGTTTGAAGAGCATCTCATCTATGTTTGTATTGGAGGTCTTACCTCCAAAGGTCTTTCTTTGGTCATCAACTCTGTTAAATGGAATCCCCATTGATGTAGTAAATGGGCTGTCCATAAGCAAAATCAGCTGCAGGAGTGTGTGGTTATAAGATTGATGGAAGGATGACTGCTTATAGTGCAGGGTACAATAGAGGGGGTGAGTTTAGTAATGGCTGCACATTATGCCCCTAACCAAGTCAAGCAGCATTTATCCAGGGTGCCTTAGATACGATACTATCCACTGCAGGGGACCTCTTCATCATAGGACGAGATGAACTGCTAGACAGGAACTCTAAGGACGGGACCCTCCCCGAAGGAGAGCAGACCGGGGCACCCATGTTGCGCTATTGCAGCAAGGTGGTTGATAGACATGTGGAGAGTGATGCACTCATGCGCTGAGGGCTTCGCCTTCTCTGTCCCCCACACCACCTATACTACAATTGATTCCCTGCTCATGCATAGGGACCAAGGGGGGGGGAGTGGTTAGCATTGCTGTTCGACTTGTGGGGTGGTCTGACCCTGATATGGTTGTAATGCAACTTGATATTGAAGTGCTTAACAGGGCAGACAGATGGAGATGCAGTGACTCCCTATGGCGGGACCCACCTTTTGATGACAAGTTTTCAGAAGATGCTGGTGCATATTGTGAGATTAATGGCACTGATTGGATGGATGTTAATGTGGTCTGGGATGCTGGGAAGGCCACCTGGAGTGGCCAAGGAGGGAGCTCGAAAAAAGTGGGAACAGGGACTGCGGTAGGATGTGCTTAGGGTGGAAATTTACAAAAGGGAATTGTAGATGCACATAGAGGGGCAGTACGATGAACAGGTGTTGGAGGCAATACAGAAGAGGAGGTCGGAATTGAAGGTGCTCTGCCTGGGTGGTACCCTATGCAAGCTAAAGTACATTAGGCAAAGATTCTACGAAAAAGGAAACCAGGCAGATGCATTGCTGACAGCAGGGCTTGGAGCACAGAAGGATGAGGGATGGGGTGACGTGGATACGCCTGAGCGGAGTGCGGAAATATTTGCACTATGTTATGAGGACTTGTATGCAACAGTGTGTTCAGGGTCAGGTATTGCATGGGAGGAATATCTCCGTGGTGTGGAAATGAAGAGGGTTACATGGCCCAGAGGTCGAGTTCTTATTGAGCCCAATTATCGCTGAGGAAGTGTTGGCAGTGATCCGGTGGCTCCCCAATAGGAAGGCATCGGGTGAGGATGGATACACAACAGGTTTCTATAATGTTTACGGGGATCCTTCTGAAGGACATGACCAATTTTTATAACACCCGAGACAGGGATTGCCCTGGCATGCTTAGTAATGCGCTTATAACGGTGATACCCAAGTAAGGGAGGGACCCAACCCATTGCCCCTTCAAACCTCCGATAGCATTGCTCAAATGTTGACAACAAAATATTTACACGCATAGTGGCTTCCTGGCTGGAGGGCATGATGCCATGGCTGATAGACTCCGATCAGGTGGGCTTTATTGCGGGACGAAAAGGTACGGATGCCATAAGGAATACTTTAGATCTCATGGAGTATATCTCGTCAGAATCGGAAGGGTACACGTTACTCCGCCTTTATGCCGAAAAGGCGTTCGATTGTGTTTTTATTATTATTTGCGACGCTTTGCAAGATGGGGTTCAAGGCAAGAATACGCTGTGCAATTTATGCTGCGCCGAATGCGTGGATGGTGGTTAACGGAAAGACGTCCCTAGCCTTTCGTCTCAGTAGTGGTACGAGGCAGGGGTGGCCCTTTCCCCACTGCTCTTCGCTCTCTCCATAGAACAGCTCAGTATAAAGATGAGACAGGATGAGCAGATATCTGGCATTAGAGTAGGGGAGGCGGAGTATGGGCTCAGCCTTAATGCAGATAATATCCTCCTTCATCTCTGAGGTGGCCACCTCGGTTCGGGGGTGCTCTGATTGTTAGCTGAATACGGTGTAGTGGAACAGATGGATGCCTCTCCTCTGGTCCCCGCCCCCTCACCACCATCCTATTGAAGTAGCGGATGAATTGGGAACCCATGCTTGAATCCGTGCAACATTCCTATACTGCGTCGAGTGTATGAAAGACGATATGCACTCAGGCAGCCATTCGGAATATAGCCTCATGTTGAGGCAGAGGAAGGATGCTACCAGGAAGAGTGTGCACTGCCAAGATGCCAGAATGCGGCTATGGATAATATAGACAATCTCTAAGTAAAGTCTGACGGCAACAGAATAGTGTCATAAAGAAGATGTATGAATCTATGCCGAAACAATCTGAAAATACTTGAGACTGACAATGTAAATGAAACATGTACCTAAAGACGAAGGATGGCACAAGGGCAACGTGCTGGTCTTGGAGCAAGAGCACGCAGAGCAACTGAGTTTTGAATCCTGGGTCTGTGCTTAGAAACGGTATGGTATTAGGCGTGTTATAACAAACCAATAAAATATATAAAAATAATTGTGAATATCAAAAGATGAAGTAACGTGCCGACTAATAACTATAAATACTGTAAAGCAAGATAGAAAAGGCATATTGAAGCTTGCTAAAAAGAGATGTATATACATAACGTTTAGGATGGCCATTGGAAGAAAATGGACGGTGGCTCGTGTAAGAATTAATCCTGCGACCTCAAAATACGAGGATTGCAAATTGAAAAAGCTGTTTACGTGTCGAGAATAACGGAGTACCTTGGCCTGGGATTAAGGCGGCTATTTCGAGAGATGGGTTTAAGACACAACGGGATTCGAATGAACAGACCACGTGCGTAAGACATATTTCTGCTAAGATTAGGAGAGACAAAGACATTTGTAGGTACCAAGTGTTGAACAACCACAAAGTCAAAAGCCTATGTGAGGTGGTGTGAGCAAGTCTGTAAAGGCCACAATGGGTGATAGTACCCTGTTTAATAAAATAAAATAGTAGTAGATGCAAGGCTGAAATGGACAAAATTGTGGTCTCCTAACACGTGACTCGGAAAGTCAAAAATGAGGGCTATTCATTAAAAGCACAGATGGAGATAGTGGTGTGCTCATACTCTCTTGAATGTTCCAGAACAGTGAGCAGACTACGAGGTCGACTACAAACAGAAGTCTTTGGCTAAGTACCAGGTCGATGACATACAATGGACTAATTGGGAAAATGGGGAGTAGTGCGATGGGATTCAAGCGCCTAGGTTTCGTGTGCACTCACTTGGTTGGATCGGGTTGCCAACCAATCGTAAAGCCTGTCACGCACTTTTACATACAATGCTGCATTTACCAATCCACTGCCATATTCTCTGTTATAATCAGTATATTGCTTATGTAGAAATAGCTCAGGGCTTGTCCTACGGACATGGGACAGCCAATGAGATATTAACTTTTATATAATTCTATAAGTAGACTTACTGGCCAAATCCAATCCCTCTTGTTAATAGGTTTTGCAAATGCCACGTAGGATGACGTCATTGACGTATGAGAAAGTATACATTCTGTACAAGCAAGGGAAAGTGTGAATACGCATGCATTTATTTTGATAGCTGTTATCTCCCTGCTTTCTTTCATTGAGTTTAAAGCAGTATTTTACCATCTTCCTTGGGTCTGTCTGGTTATTTGGTCTGAGATATTTACTGGTAATTCCATCTAGCGTATGCTAGAGGACATTTGGTAGCGGTGCGGATGGTTCTAATGTAATGACCTAGATCTAGGCCCAGATCCCGGATGATCGCCTGCTCCTACCATTAGACAAACGATCGCTGAGTTTTCTGCGAAGAGCAGGGTGTAAAAGAACACATGTTCTAGATTCGGATGGCAGGTCCCCTTTGATGAAATTCCTGTCCGGACCCCGCAGGCCCCCCGCGGACTGTAAGGCCAACTGGACGGTTGTGGGAGAGTGGATGCCGACGGACTAAAAATGAATAGCGGATGTAAGTAGACCATCGAACGTGGTAAAATATAAAGGGGGAGGGATTGTGTTGTGTACATATAAATAGCAAGAGTAACTGGATTTTTGGGGATTATAAAGTAGAGAAAAGATACCTCGATTTCACAGGCCAACGAGGGACGGAAAGAGTCCATGCCATAACTCCATATAGGAGTGTTAAGGATTCCTGAGGCATAGAGCCAATAAGAAGGGAGTGCATTAAACTCTGAGACGGAGTAAATATGAAGAGATGAGATACATTTACGAAGAATAGTAAAGGAAGTGCACATGTGTAGGGGGTTTATATGCTATGTTTCTATAAAGCCATCTGCATGTTTAAACAGTGTGCAGTCAAAAAGTTGAAAAAATAAAGTCGAACAAAATGTCAAAAAAGTTGAATGTTTTCTTTTTTTATTTATATGTATTTTTGCGTTTCGTAAGTAAAAAAAAAGTGGTAAAATAAACAAAAATAGAAAAAAAGGGGGTTGGGTGAACCCCCATTTCGAATAAAAAACGTAATGAAAAAGAAATTTGATGTTTATTTCTAATTTCTTTTTCTATTTTTTGACTTTTTACATTGTTGTTTTCGATGTAATGACTAAAACCTGTTTAAACTGAAAAAAACAGCAAAAATAAAAGCTTTTTTGGTACATTTATTAAAGAAAGGATTGATGTCAATCGGATGATTAAAATTAGATGAAATTAGTATACGAATAAAGGAGAACCGTAAGATACTAAAAAATAAAGAACAATATAAAGATAATTGATAGAAAGTGTAAACGAAGGAGCAAGAAGAACATTGTTACAAAAAACAAAATTCCTCAAATATGCTAAATATTTTTATTTATGGATTACGAGAGCCGATTGATAAGTATTGGTAATCTAAATTGACTGGTCACTAAGGAGGACACACCTCTTTTACACCTATGCAGAACATTGCTAAGATATACAGGCAAAATTAGGAATAGCAAGGACGGTACCACGGTAGCAAACTCGTCTCCCTGCCTTAGTTATCAGTGCGGGAGGGTCCCATAATTCGTTGACATCTGTTATACTACATGTCAGTTGAAGTTCCCGGTCTTATGATTCCTTTCACAGAGGCTTTGCAGGTCTGGTTTCTAAAAGGGCAAAGGCTCTTCCCTCCATGTTGTCCTTTCCGGTCTCATTGCCTTTCTTCTCTCTTTGAACTGCCATCCTGGAATAGCTGCCTCCCAGTGCTTTTGTCCTTGCTCAAAGTGTGCCCTCGTGCTCCGCCTTTTACCCCTGTGGGGATGGGAAAGGGCTGTTAGGTGTGTGCCGTTATTGTCAATTGCCTGACTCTGCCTTGTGTTGGGACACATCAGGTAAACGGCTTTGGCGTCAGTCGGTTGTCTTTCACAGTGTAAGAAAGTGTTTGTGTCAGAAAGGGAAGAGGGGGTTAGTATGGGGAAAATGTGTTATAAGGAAGGGGGTACCACGTCTCACCCGCCGTTTGTCCCACTTCCACTCCCCGAAAAACCCCCATCCAGGTGATCCTCCCCCCGCTGGTCCACCCCCAGGAACTGGATCCAATAGCGATGGCCGTATCCTGGCCACCTGGATGACGGATCAAAACGGCCTAGCGGGTGTGACAACTTCAAGTTTCTCACACCTGTTACTCACCTGCCAAACCAATCCCTCACTCCTTTGGTCACTCAGCCTCCTCCTTCTGCCTTCTCCTCCTTTACCCCTGTCACACCTGAAGAGGTTACCAGAGTTGTCCGCTCTATGAAGGCTTCTTCAAAACAGGTTTCCCCCGCTCATCCAGAACCATCATGGACAACATTGGCTCTCTTGCCCCTGCACTCGCTGATTTCTGCAGCCACTCTTTCTATGCTGGTTCTTTCCCCCTCCTCCTTCAAGCACTCCTTTGTGCGCCCGCTCCCAAAAAAACCTTCAGCAGACCCTACCTGTCCATCTGCCCTATTTCAATCACCCCCTTCCTGGGGAAACTGTTGGAGAAGCTGGCGTGGCGCCAACTCAACTCGCACACTGAACTTGTCGGTGGTCTACACGATCATCAATCTAGATTCCGGGCATCCAGAGGCATGGAAACTGCTCTTTTGAACATCCGTGAAGAACTGCTCGCATCCCTGCACTCCAACCCGCCAGCTGTCCTCATCCTACTTGATCTCTCCTCTGCCTTTGGCACTGCCAATCATTCCATCCTCATACAAAGGCTCCACGATACCCTTGGTATTTCGGGACAGGCACTGCCATGGCTGACCTCTCTCCTAACTGACTGCTCTTCCCAAGTCATCTTGGGCACTCTTTCCTCTCCTACTTGCTTCTACACCTGTGGTGTCCCCCAGGGATCTTTCCTCTCCCACTGGTCTTTTTAACATCTACCTTGCTCTTTTGGATTTCCTTATCTCCTCCTTCTCCCCCCAACTATGTCTTAGGCAGATGACACTCAACTCTTTTTCAGACTTCCTGCTGATTCACTCGCACCTTCCTTCCGACCTGACTGCCTATCTGCCATCCAGGCCTGGTGCACTTCTGACAATCTCTGCCTCAATCAGCAAAACAGAGATCCTTCTGATTGGGACCCCTGTTCCCTCCTTCTTCCCTTCTCTCTGGCCTCCCACCTTGGGCTCTCCCCCTGCTCCGCTGAATCCAGAACTCCTCTCTCTCCTTCATCCCTCACACTCAGGACATTGCTAAGAAGTTCCACTTTCAACTATTCCTTCTCACATGAATTCTCCCTTTGCCCCGAAGCTCAATGTTTCCAGAGCCCAGGTTTTCTCTAGACTGACTATTGCAACAGCCTCTTCCTCAATTTACCTTCTTCCAGTCTGCAACCCCTTCAGCTAATCCAGTATAGAGCAGCAAGGCTTATCCTTGGCCTTAAGCCCAGGGACTGCATCTATCCTGCCCTAAAAAGTCTGTCTGGGGCCAGGGACCACACCACCTGTAACTCTCTCTTATAAAATACTCTCCTTCTAGACCTCTATGTTCCTCTTGCACCAACTCCCTGTGTGTAAAGCATTTAGCTAAACTGAGAGCAGGAGGTTGTTCGCTTTCGTCTGCTAGATCCCTCCTATGGAACAGCCTCCCCATTCCTCTGCGTTTTGAGCAGGACCTTCTAAAGTTCCAAAAGCACATCAAGACTTTCCTCTTTTCCTCCTCCTTCCTGCCTCTGCCAATCTTACAGTTGCTGCGATTGGTGTCTTGGACCCTTATCCATCCTCAGGGCCCCTGACCACTCACACCCACTCTCGCTAACTTCTAACTACCTTCAGAGCTTGCCTCTGCACTACCTCCACACTGGAGACTCACACGTTTCCACCCAACGCGGCTTCTGGCTGCCTAGCACTTACCATACCTTGCACTTCATCTGTGGCTCACCCTCAAGCACGGGAACCCCAGCAGCTACTCCACTGCCCTCTTTCTTGCTGAATACTCACAAGGCATAGTAGGTTTGGCCGTTCCCTTCCCTTCCCTGCTGTCTGTTTTGTATATTTGTTTGTACTGCAATCCCCTGTTGCCCTGTTGGCATTTTGAAACCGAATTTATTTGCTGTATAAGAGACAAACAATAAACTAAACTAGGCTAAACTAAAAGGACCTTGTGAGCAATCTTTAGCAGCAGCTGAATTTGTGATTGAAAAGGCCTCAAGTATACACATGGGGTGTTCAGTAACGTTGTTCGTAGAGCATGCATTATTTGCAATTTTGCAGAAGCCTAAAAGTACACTGACCACACAAAGAGCATCAGGGTATGAGGTAATTTTCACAAACCCTGCAATCAAAATTGTTAGGGTAGAACAGTGAATCCAGCAATGTGTATAGCCGAACCAGTGGGAGAAGTTGATGATATGCATGACTGTACAACATATACTGATTGTTATGATGATATTCCTTGAGTTGGAGAAAATGCTCTAGTAGAGGGGGAAGGGACTTTCATTGATGGGTCATCGAGAATTGATCAGAAGACGGGGATGAGACATACAGGATCGACAGTGGTAAAACTGAACCGAGAGGGTGAATTTGAGGTAATGCTTAGTAGGAGATTGTCTGTAAATTACTCAGCACAGGCTGCAGAATTACAAGAATTTATTGATGCGCTGTTGAGGATAAGGAAGTGACGGAGTACTCTGACTCTGCCTATGTGACATCAACTATACACAGAGGCTTATCACGTTGGAAGAAGAGGGGGTTTCCTTCGTGCAGACGGCACTCCAGTGTAACATGCATGCTTATTAGAAAAACCTATTGAAGCATTGAGTTTCACAGAGATCATGGCAATCGTAAAATGTGCTGCTCGTTCAAAGAGAACAGATTTAATCTGTCGCGGAAACAAAGCCACAGATTTGGCGGCCAAAAAAGCAGCCTATTACTCAACTACATTTGAAAGCGAAGTACAACTGCAAAGCAGCGTCAGGGTGGTATACGTTTGTTAAGGAAGTATTCAATATGATTTCCATTGTGCAATTAATTGATATAAAAGGACGATCATTGCAGGAAGAAAGAGTTATGGAATAAACAGGGTTGTTCTCTATCCCGCACTGTGGTAATTCAGAGACGGGATAGCCCTGGAACGCCAGTTATCCCCTCTAGCATTATTGAGGTTAGCGTTGGAGCAGCTTCACTACCCAGCGCATGTGACTCAAAAGAGTCTAGCTGCTACTACTGTCAGTCTAGAAATACAGATACCTCTACTATGAGACCACAAACGCATTTTGGTGGCCGTGGGCCAACCGTCTCATGCACGATATGACAAAATATAGGTTTTCGAGTTTGCCAATGAACGGTCATTTTGATGTAACGAGAATCGCCATTTTGTTTTCTAACCATTGCTCATTGCTTTCTGTTCCTATTGCTTCGCAGTATATTTTCCGCTTACATTGGTCGACTGTCAAACATTGTTGTCTGTATGTGAAAAGGACAAGGCCGCAGGGCCTTGAGGATAACAAGAGTTCGCTGAAACACAAACATAGGCAGCGCCAGGAAGAATGCCCGGCTCCCTCCCGAATGTAGCCTTGAAGAAGAGTTGCAGGGCATTTAATCATTTCACAGCTGCCAGCCAGTCTCGTTATATGGTAGAATATGTTAGAATAATACCGCTAAAGGCTTGAATTATGCTGTTCTAACGGCCCCCCTTTGCTGAGCCCGCTAGAGCGTGTCGGCTCCCAGGACGTGAATAGCAACTGATAGATAGCAAGGTCCGGAATGCAACTCTTCCCTCCCCCCCCCGTATGTAGCTCGCTTCCAAGAACAGAAGCGCTGTGTTCTATTCAACAACTGAAAGATGCCTTCGCACTCACAAATTGCAAATTGTTACTAGAATAGATGTTTGAAGGTGTCATAGTGGTCGGAGATGTCCATCATCACACCAAGTTCAAAGAAACCCAATAAAGGGGGGTGTTAAACATGTCATAACTGATTGTTTGATATGCATTTTGTATATATGCAACTGATGTACATAATTCACTCTCTTGCGTCCCTCGAGGTCTAGAGATGCACGTCGCGGGGCTTGAGACCGAGTTGGCCAACTGAGACTTTTGCTTTGCAATAAACCCTAGCTTTGGGAATACAACCTTGTGTCTGGCGTATCTATCGTGTGTGGTGACTCGCCTTGTTTCCATAGCCGTCAGGGTCCCCTAGGGGCCCCTATCAAGATGGCGCCCGAATAGGGACCCTCCCCCACTTGTTACATCGCAGAACGTTGTAATTGAGTAAGGCAAAGAACGGCGAGGACGGGACGATCGAGCCGGGGATCAAGAGGTGTTCGGGGCGCCCTGTAAAAGTGATGAGAGACTTCTTTGCAGATCTGCACACATCTGATCCCTGATCGACGTGCCTGGCTAGAGAACAAGGAGGCGAGTGTCCCGAAACGAGGCGGAAGCCAAGAAAGGCAGACACGACGTCCTTTGGTGCGTCAGTATACAGACGACTTGATCTATCAGGTGAGTCATTCCCCGATTCAAAGTATCCTGATATTGGTTGAGAGTTGACTTTGCAAAATCAAACGCCCTAGGTAAGGTTGATTAACCAGGGGGAAGGTTGAAACATGCCTGGGGTATTGTCCACCCTAGCGGGGTTTTTCCGCTGTGGTAGACAATCTTTGGAAGATGGCCAAATTGTACCACCTGGGGGAACGCCGGCGTATGAGATGTATGTGAAGTATGGAGTGGGTGCGATTAATATTCTGTGAGACTTGGCATAGGCAAACCAGAAAGCAACAAGACCATCAGTGGCCGATTAATGGTAGTTTTGAGATGGCGAGGATAGACAACCTGGAAAGGGTGTTGATAAGAAGGAAAGCGTGTCCTACAGCATTTGAGACTATTAAAGACTGGAGAAAGGAAGCAATGCTCTGATTTAAAAGCAGAGCAAAGCATGCGCGCAGGCATAAATCGAAAGGCGAAGTGGCGGAAGAGAAAGAAGAGGAGGAGTAGACTGAGAGTCTAAGAAGGGCAGGTAGGCGTGACCAGTTGAATATAGAAAAGATATACCCACAACGAGAATTACACATAGCAGATGAATAGATAGAAATTATATTGACCCATACAAAATGAGGCCCAAGATCAGAAGTAAGACCAGACACGTCAGTAGCTATTGCCCAGACCCCGCCCGTAGCTCAAGCTCCCCCTCCGGTAGCTCAAGCCCTCCCACAGCCACAGACCGTGCACGTAACACTTTCTATTAGCCAATCAGGCCCACAACAGACACTCCCTGTTCCCATTGTCCCATCCGAACCTCCCGCCTCAGGCACAGACTCGGTACCGTCCGTTCTTCCCGGGGTTGAAGTTGAAACCATGGGGGCAAGAGGCAGGACTGACCAACAGGGGTGCACGAGGGTAACCCGCAGCGCAATCAGCAAAGAAAGGAAGGAAGGTGGAATTGCAGCAACTGTTAATACTGGATGTAAGACAAGATGTCGAAACTGCTTTCCGCAATGATTATTAAAATGTGAATAATCTCACCTTGACCGATCGAGTAGACCATCAGGAAACAACCAAGTGCAGCTGTGAAAGCTACCCTAGGACAGCCCTGTCCTCTCCGACCCGGAGTGGAAATAACCAGGGGAGAGAACAGGGTAGCCAGGGAAACCCTCGATGGGGAAGAAAACCCTGGTCGAATCTGGAAGTGTTGTGGATCCGGGTGGTTGATGAATGTCTTCTACGAGTGGCTGTGGGCAGGAAGGCTTCGTCTGGATGAACGAAAGGAATATGATCAGAGTAGTAGCGTAAAGTAAGGAACGGGAAATGGAAATGAAATGGCACTGTTAAGGGTTCTCACCAGCAAAGTGAAGGAGAGGATGAATGTTTTAGGGCTTCGAAGGAGAAGAGATCGGGAGCTGTGAGCTCTAAAAGAAACAATCCTTGGGTCAGAATCTGAATCGAAAGAGGTGGAAAGTAATTCTGAGTTTGTGTCACTTACAGCTATTGGGTGTTTCAGCACGGATGAAAGCAGAGTTGGCGTAATCGTGACGCCGATGGATATCTGAGCGTGAGGAGAACTCCCGAGAGATGGTGAGACCAGAATGGGAATGGAAGCAAGAATCTGGGGATGAAAGCTTGAGAGACAAAGAGATTCAGGGTAAATCGAAAGTCAAAATGGAAGGAGCAGAGATAAGAAATCCCTAGAGGCGAACTCACGGAGCGTTTGTTGAAACAGAAGCGACGCGAGGAGTTGGCGGCTCCCGTGTTTGATAAAGGATCACGTGAGCATGCCGGAACGTCTCGGAGAAACGTGAAGAGTCTAGACCGCTACTTTCAGAACCGGAGTCGTCATGAAAAGGATTCTCGGGAGTCGCGTAGAGCAGGGTACCACACAACCGATTGCGAGCCCATAGTGACCACCTCCCATAATGTGTAACAGTATACCCCCTCCTCCTGGGGGGAGAACCCGGTTTACCCGGGTGAAAAAGAAAGAATCGACGAATCAACTTAGGAGCATGAACACCAGAAGCAGGTTCCCAGGATCGTTCAGCAGGTGAGTAGCCCTTCCAATCTACCAAAAACTGCAATTTTCCCCTCCTGTAACGAGAGTCACAAATACTGGCCACTTCATATTCAGATCCAGTAGCAGTAAGAACCGGAGGCGGAGGAGGATTCCCCGATCTCCGAAAACGGTCAGGAACGACCAATTTGATTTGAGATAAATGGAACACTGGATGAATTCGAGACCAGGAAGTCGGTAGGGCGAGTTTGATTGCTGCAGGCCCAACCCAGGATAAAAGGTCCAAAATATCTAGGAGACAATTTAGAAGGTACAAGATGCCGAGGAGGGAATCGGGATGCCAGCCAAACAGAATCACCCGGGATGATAGTAGGGGCTGCCCGACGATGTTAATCTGCGTACCTCTTAGCCCGATCTTGAGCCTCTTGAAGAGACAGTCTGGCTAATTTCTGTCCCTCTCGAATATCCGAGAGAAGGCTGTCAACACCAGGGCAACAGGAAGCAGGAACAGAAACGGTAGGTACAAAGGAAGGGTGATACCCATAAGAACAATGAAAAGGACTGGTGTGAAGAGCTGAATGCTTGGCGTTGTTGTAGGCGAACTCTGCAAAAGGGAGCAGTTCTACCCAATTATCCTGGGCTGCTGAGATAAAACATCTCAGATATCCCTCCAAAGTCTGATTTAATCTTTCCGTCTGTCCGTTAGTCTGAGGGTGGTATCCGGAACCTAAGGCTCTTTTGATTCCCAGAATGTGACATACCTTCTGCCAGAAAAGAGAGGTATATTGGGGGCCTCGATCTGATACAATAGTGTCTGGGAGTCCGTGTCGAGAAAAGATTTCGGAAAGGAATATTTTTGCCATATCCGCTGCTCCAGGAAGTGTCATTAACGGGGTAAAATGTGCCACTTTGGTAAAATAATCGATGGTGAACATAATAGTGGTTTTATTCTCAGAAGGAGGTAGGTCCGAAACAAAATCGGTGGAGATAAACTGCCAAGGTCGGTCTGGAATAGGCATTCTTGAAAGTAAACCCAGAGGAGACATCCGAGGAGATTTAGACTGGGAGCAGATTGTGCAGGCTGCAACATAATCACGGATGTCTGCCTTTACTTCCGGCCACCAGAAATGTCGTTGAACAAGCTCCAAGGTTGAGGCGTATCCTCGGTGACCAGCTGCTCGGGAGTCGTGACACATCTGTAGAACTTCTTGTTGTAGGAACGAAGTGGGAAGCAGAACCTGAGCTCCTCGAAAATAATAGCCCCTCTCTTCAGTGAGTTGATGCTTAGCGGCGATATCTTCACAGAGGAGTTTGTTTTGATTTGTAGCAATTAGTACTTCTTGCAGAAAGTCAGTTAGGACTGCTATGAATCGTGCTGTGGGAAACATCCTTTCAGAACAGAAATTAGAAGTGGGAGAATCTTTCCGAGAAAGAGCGTCGGCCCTTAAGTTATGTTTTCCAGGAAGAAAAGTGAATTCTATCCGAAAAGGAAGAAAGAAATAGGCCCAGCGGGCTTGTCTACTGTTGGTGGTCTGGGCATTCTGGAGAACTCTGAGATTCTGGTGATCGGTTCGAACTTTGACAGGATAAGAAGAACCCAACAGCAGATGTCTCCACTCTTCGAAAGCCCGTTTAATAGCCAAAAGTTCCTTCTCCAGAACGGAATAATTTAGTTCAGCTGCGTTAAATGTCCTAGACAGATATGCGACAGGTCTCTCTTCCCCCAGATCAGAGAGTTGTAACAGCACAGCTCCCATAGCGTATTGAGAGGCATCAGTCTCCACTATAAACGGCTTGGTCTGATCAGGGGTGATCAAAATAGAGGCAGAAGTGAAAATTTCTTTCAGAGTTTGAAAGGCACATTGGGCTGCTTCATTCCAGCAGAATGTGACGTTCTTCTTTAGTAATTGTGTGATGGGCAGAATAATTTCAGAGAAATGGGGGTTAAATTTCCTGTAGAAATTAGCAAATCCTAGAAATCGCTGGATGTCTTTGACACAGGAGGGAATGGGCCAATCTAAGACTGCGGACACTTTCTTTGGATCCATAGATAGGCCTAGGCTAGATAATACGAAACCTAGGTAAGTAACTTGCTCTTGATGGAATACACACTTTGAGGCTTTGCAATAGAGATGATTTGATTGGAGTCGACTGAGAACTGTGTTCACATGATTGACATGGTCTTTCGGGTTGGAGGAATAAACAAGAATATCGTCCAGGTATATGATTACAAAATGAAACAAGATGTCGGCGAACAAGTGATCCATAAATCGCTGGAACACTGCTGGTGCATTCACTAGACCAAACGGCATCACATGATATTCAAAGTGTCCGAAAGGGGTGCGAAAAGCGGTTTTCCATTCATCCCCAGGAGCTATTCTGATGAGGTGGTAGGCTCCTCTGAGGTCGAGTTTCGTGTACACAGAAGCCCCCTGGACTGCCTCTATAATGTCAGATATTAAAGGCATGGGGTACTTATCAGGAATCGTAATCTTGTTGAGACCTCTGTAGTCAATGCAGGGGCGGAGTTCCTCAGAGTCTTTTTTGGGAATAAAAAAAAGAGAAGCGCCCGCTGGGGAGACGGATTCAGAGATTAGACCATTGCGTAAATTGGCCTGGAGATAGTCTTTTAGGATTGCCTTTTCCTTTTGGGACAAAACATACATTCTGCCGAAGGGAATGGGTTGATCTGGAAGAAGGGTAATATGACAATCATCCCTCCTATGAGGAGGTAGAGTGGGAAATAAGGGATTCTCGAAAACCGATTGAAACTTTCGATGACACGGTGGGATGATCTCTAGTTGGTTTATGGTGGGCCCGGATGGAAGGTTAGACACTTCAGTTGGAATGTGAACACCCACAGACTCCTGGGACAAACAATGGTTTACACAGTACTCAGACCCTAGGAATAAAGTACCCGCTGACCAGTTTATATAAGGGTTATGGAGTCGTAACCATGGGAGACCCAAAATAACCGGGAAATGAGCTGCTTTAATGAG
Organism: Ambystoma mexicanum; assembly: GCF_040938575.1. Classification (NCBI taxonomy): domain Eukaryota; kingdom Metazoa; phylum Chordata; class Amphibia; order Caudata; family Ambystomatidae; genus Ambystoma; species Ambystoma mexicanum. Next base: position 1,523,839,039 of record NC_090922.1, on the reverse strand, counting down.
GTCAAAAACCAAAGTTTCTTTATGATTAGCGACCAGACAAGTGATCGGTTCGGTCTGTTCTTTGATCGGGCCGGAGCTCAATGGACTTCCATCCACTCCTTGGATGGGAGTAATGATGGATTTGGAAACAAGTTGTATCTTGTGCTTAGTGGCCCAATCATTGTCCAGAAAATTGCCAGCGGCTCCACAGTCAATCAAGGCTGGTATGCCCGCCAACACTCGTTCAGAAAGAATCATAGAAAGAGATACCACCACCATGGTTTGGCAAGTCGCAGTGTCAAGCGACATTCCCATTCGATATGGGGAAATAGGATTCGGAGCCACTACCGTCCTTCCCCTTGGGGTAGGGCTTTGAAGTTTCCCGATTTAGGATTTGGGGTACGTCGTGGAGGAACCAAGTGACAATCCTTCAAAACATGTAGTGAAGAACCACAATACATACACAGTCCTCCGGTTCTTCTTCTTTCTCTTTCAGAGGCGGACAATGGTCCCCTCACAGCTCCAATCTGCATGGGCTCTTCATTTTGGACGTGTGATTTATTTCCTGTCGGATAATATTCACTAAAGGATCGGGTACTTTTGCTCTTTTTCCGTTCATAGGATCGTTCCTGCAACCGGTACTCAATTTGCATGGTTAGTGTAATCATGTCTGCTAAATTGGCTGGGCGAGGAACTTTAAAAATCTCGTCTTTCAGCTCGTCTGTTAATCCTCTACGAAAAAGAGTTAGAAGACCATCCTAATTCAGACGATAACTGCTTGAATTGGGTTATATACCGTAATAGGTCCTTTCCACTCTGTTTTAGGTCAAGGAGTCTTTCCTGAGAGGATACAGTGATTTCTTTTCTCCCAAACATGGATCTTAGGCTGTTAGAGAAATCCGTATATGAATCAAAGATTACATTGTTTGAGGTAACCAAGGGCGTGGCCCAAGCCAATGCGGGTCCAGATAAGTGAGAAATCACAAACCCCACCTTATCTTTGTCCATTGGGAAGAAACGAGGTTTGAGTGTAAACTGGACAGTACAGCCATCAAGGAATTCTTTGAGCTTGTAGGGGTCGCCATCATACATTATCAGATGTAATGTGGACGGAGGAGTATCGGAAAATGCTCTAGCAACCTGTTGTCTTAACTGTATATTGTCTTGCTTAAGTGATTGTACCTCTAAAGACATGGCCTGCATAGCGGCCATGAGTTGCTGCATTTGTTGTTCCATAATGGTCTTCGTCTGTCAATATTTTCGGGCGTCGCTTACTGTTAATACTGGATGTAAGACAAGATGTCGAAACTGCTTTCCGCAATGATTATTAAAATGTGAATAATCTCACCTTGACCGATCGAGTAGACCATCAGGAAACAGCCAAGTGCAGCTGTGAAAGCTACCCTAGGACAGCCCTGTCCTCTCAGACCCGGAGTGGAAATAACCAGGGGAGAGAACAGGGTAGCCAGGGAAACCCTCGATGGGGAAGAAAACCCTGGTCGAATCTGGAAGTGTTGTGGATCCGGGTGGTTGATGAATGTCTTCTACGAGTGGCTGTGGGCAGGAAGGCTTCGTCTGGATGAACGAAAGGAATATGATCAGAGTAGTAGCGTAAAGTAAGGAACGGGAAATGGAAATGAAATGGCACTGTTAAGGGTTCTCACCAGCAAAGTGAAGGAGAGGATGAATGTTTTAGGGCTTCGAAGGAGAAGAGATCGGGAGCTGTGAGCTCTAAAAGAAACAATCCTTGGGTCAGAATCTGAATCGAAAGAGGTGGAAAGTAATTCTGAGTTTGTGTCGCTTACAGCTATTGGGTGTTCCAGCACGGATGAAAGCAGAGTTGGCGTAATCGTGACGCCGATGGATATCTGAGCGTGAAGAGAACTCCCGAGAGATGGTGAGACCAGAATGGGAATGGAAGCAAGAATCTGGGGATGAAAGCTTGAGAGACAAAGAGATTCAGGGTAAATCGAAAGTCAAAATGGAAGGAGCAGAGATAAGAAATCCCTAGAGGCGAACTCACGGAGCGTCTGTTGAAACAGAAGCGACGCGAGGAGTTGCCGGCTTCCGTGTTTGATAAAGGATCACGTGAGCATGCCGGAACGTCTCGGAGAAACGTGAAGAGTCTAGACCGCTACTTTCAGAACGGGAGTCATCATGAAAAGGATTCTCGGGAGTCGCGTAGAGCAGGGTACCACACAACCGATTGCGAGCCCATAGTGACCACCTCCCATAATGTGTAACAGCAACAGGCAGAGATGTATATAGATGGGAATGATGGGACGGCAGCAGTGGCTTCGATATGACTTCCGTAGAAGCAACGAAAGACAGGTAGTGTTGGAATGCATGGGTGAATATTTGGTGGAGAAATGGAAACAGCTAATTGGGAAATTACCACCGCAGCCATTGTTAGATTTGAATGCATTAGCACGCTGTAGGGAGAGGGATGAAGAAGTGAGAGAACATGTATATAGACTTTTTGAGCTTAAAGATGAATTAGATAATGATTATGTCGAAATGTTTACTGCACCTGTCAAAATATTTACTACACCTGCGTACAGGAGTAGGGATATCGGGAGACCTGGGAAGGGAGAAAAGGGGTCGCATAATCAATGGCAGCAATTACCATCGCCGGGGCAGAAGGAAATGGTGAACGAATTATCATTGCTAAAACAGGTGGGGGCAGACTTGAAAGAATGTCTAATAAGAACACAGGTACTATTGCAGCAAGTAACAGGACATAATATAGGGCGAGGGAACGCACAAGGAAGGGGTCATTCGAATATGCATGGGGGAGCAGTGGGACCGAATCGGTGTGCATATTGTAAAGAGGAAGGACATTGGCGAGCGCAATGTCAGCATCTACAGAATAGAAATGGGTCCGGTCAGAGGAGACAGCATAGAGGACACCCAGGAGCGAATGGACCAAATAGGAATAGTATGCAGCAGCATCACAATAACGGAAGTAATCAAAACCAAGGCCAAAACCAAAATGCCCCAAACCAGAGTCAGGGACAGCAAAATCAACAATATGGAAATCGGAGTGGGGGAAATAGAGGGAAGAGTGGAAATGTTTTCGATGCATAGCCAAACACGTATTACAGTAATAGTAATGATTACACATTGGATGATGTGTTATTTCCCCAATAGGACAGCCCAGGACAGGGGTCGGAAACAGTGTCTATTCCCGTGAATCAGAGAGGACCCTACGTAGAAATGAGAGTCGGGAATGAGGAGCACCGCTTTCTTGTAGATACAGGAGCACAGAAGTGTTCAATAGACCATCACTTGGTTCTGGATATACCACTGTCAGGACAAAAGAATATTTCCGTAGGGTTCGCAGGTACACCAGTCATAAACCCAGTGTCCAAACCAGTCCCAGTTACCATAGAACCATTTACTGAACATTGTCCTTTCCTTCTAACAGAAAATTGTGGGGAGAATTTGTTGGGATTAAACTTGTTGAAAAAACTAGGTTCTGTTATACATTGCACGGCAGACGGAGTGTTTCTAACGATATGGCCACACAATGCCCCTCTGTCAGAATTTATGTCCGAAGCGTTACCAGGGGAACTAAGTAAAGTACCAACCTGTATATGGGCAATGCATGACAATGATGTAGGATGTTTAAAGATGGAGCCAGTAAAGATTATTTTGAAAGAAGGTGTTACCCTACCGCGAATACCCCAATACAAAATTTCGGTTGAAGGTGAGAAAGGATTTAAGAGTATTGTTACAGATTTGGTGAAATTAGGGGTAATCGAGGAAATTGCAGGCAGTACATGCAACAGCCCGATTCTTACGGTTTATAAAAAAGGAGGTAATGAGGTACCATACCGTTTCATAATTGATCTACGCGCATTGAATAAGGTAGTAGATCCGCAATTTCCTCTAGTGCCAGTCACTACAATATTGACAATGATACCTGTTTGCAGAATATTTTAGTGCAGTAGATTTGAAAAACGCATTCTTCAGTATTCCAGTGGACAAAGACAGCATATATTTGTTCGTGTTCACATTAGGAGGACGATCATTTACATTTACGCGGATTCCGCAAGGTTACACGGAAAGTCCAAGTATTTACAGTAGAGCATTAAAAGAGCAGCTAGACATGCTGGAATTACCCGTGGGTTGTGTACTTTTGCAATACATAGACGATCTATTGCTAGCTGCAGACACAGAGGAGATTTGTAAAGAAAGCACTGTATTACTACCGTCACACCTAGCGGCACATGGCCATAAAGCTAGTTTGAAGAAATTTCAGTATAATCGAAAGGAGGTGGCCTATTTGGGCTACCTACTTTCGAAAGGAGGCCGAAGACTAACGCCAGAACGCATAGAAAGTATTTCTTGTATGCCTATTCCAAAGACGAGAAAAGGAGTCGGGCCATAATAGGCATGGCTTCATATTGCCGACAATGGATTGGTAATTTTGCGTTAATTGTGAAACCATTAGTGAATTTAACTCGAAAGGATGCGGTTATGCCTTTGCAGTGGGATGAGGAATGTCAAAGCATTTGATGGATTGAAAACTGCATTATGCCCGGCTCCAGTTTTGGGTACGCCGAACTATGACAAAATGTCTAGACTATTTGTGTGTGAAAGTGACGGATGTGCTTTGGCGGTTTTGACAAAGGAACAAGGTAGAAGAAATAGGCCGTGCGGCTATTTTTCATCTGCGCTGGACCCTGTAGCGCGCGCACTACCACGATGTTTGCGATCTGTCGCAGCGGCTGCTGCGTCAGTGAAACAAACGGAAGGGATGGTATTGGGGAACACTTTAATTCTGATGGTGCCACATGCCATAGACGTTCTATTGAATAGGACACAGACGCAACACCTCACCTCTGCTAGATTGACAAGATATGAGATTATCTTGTTCGCGCCTCATATCCAAATTATGAGGTGTAGCGCTTTGAATCCTGCAGAATTAATGCCACTAACCATAAAAGAAATTGGGAAGAATGAATCTCCTCCCCCCCCACGATTGCATAATGGTCACTGAGGAAGAAACCAAGGGAAGAGTTGTTGGATCTGGAGGGTTGTTGGGTGGACAAGGGAACAAGAAACTGGATGTTGCCAAATTCGTATGTGACTGCAATGGTCAAAATGGCCCACAGCCCTACGCACATCTGTGCGAAGAAAATAATACAGCACCTTTCTACAGTTTGGCAGAATGTAAACATAAAAAAGAATGCGTTGGTGCAGAACTGTATCACGTGTTTGCAACACAATGTAGGGAAGGGAACAGTGACTCCAACAGGCAGTTTTGGCCCGCCCTCCATGCCATTTGAGGTAATTCATTTTGATTTCATAGAGATGGAGAGGTGCCAAAACTTAAAATACGTCTTGGTGGTGGTCTGTGCATTCAGTAAGTGGGTGGAGGGGTATCCTTTGAAAGACTGCACAGCAATGAGCACGGCAAAAGTAATGTTGAAGGAGTACTTTTCCAGATTTGGCTTGCCCCGAGTCCTATGGTCTGATAACGGACCACATTTTGTGGGTGCAGTGGTATTACAGATATGTGCTGGTCTCCAGATTGATAAGAGATTCCATAGTTCAAGGCATCAGAGTTCTGCCGGTCTTGTGGAGAGGAACAACGGGATTCTTAAATCAAAGAGTAGCAAGATTTGTGCGGGAAGCAAGTTGAGTTGGGTGGATGCATTATCAATAGCACTATTATGCATGCGTACGTCTGTACAGGCTAAAACGGGGCTCTCCCCGTACAAAATCATAAGGGGGAGGCCGGTAAATGTTTGGTGCGCACCTCAGCCAAAACGACTAAGTGAGATAGAACATCTTGTGCTTAGTACTTATTGTGGCCTTTTTATGCAGAAATTGCGTTTGATTCATCAGCAGGTGCAGGAGGCATTACCAGGGAGATACACCGGTCCGGGGCACGCGCTGGAGCCAGGAGACTGGGTGCTGCTAAAGAACTTTGAAAGAAAGTCATCATTAGCACCCAGGTGGCGCGGGCCCCATCAAGAACTGTTGGCAACGCAGACGCAATACGGGTGGATGGAAGGAAGTCGTGGATCCATGCCACCTATGCCAACTGCACTGAAAGACTTGCCTGACACTGATGACCGGAAAGAGACGGCGGTCCCAGAAACGAAAGAAACTGTTGCCAGTGAGCAGCCACCTGATCTGCCAAAACGAGAAGTGAAACTCGAAACAAAGCCTGAGACGATTGCCAAAGAGGGGGAAGGGCAAAGAGTGCCCCAACGTTGCCCAGCAGAATCAACATCCCTGCTGACCGACGCAAAATCTGCCTTGCAAATACCAGCAAAACCAAATAGTGTACCCCTTTGGCGCCCATCAGCACTTGCCAGCACGCCAAAAAAAGGATCTGCATCATTGGCGCGGCGCACACCAGCACCTGCAGTAGCGCCACAGGCTGACTTTGAGCCTAAATCTGGAAGTGCACTGGCACTGTTCACGGATCATATGATACCAGGAGCAAGGCGATGCAACCTGCGGCCTCGGAAGACAAATTGATCCACAGTTCTTTTTGGTGTTTATGTCAACCTCTGGTTCAGCTCATGGACGGAGAAGGAACCAGAGGTGTAGAGGAGAGAAGCGGGAGAATTGTGCAAGTCGGACAATTCAAGACTCGCGGCTCCTCGGTGCGATCATAAAAAGTACATGTGTCCGGAACCAGAGGGGACAAGCTGGGCGCACATGATACTAAGGCCATAAGATAACTGATCAAAGGTCCTTTGAGCAGTATAAGAAGGGACAAGTGATCTCGCCTATAAACGAATAATCAAATCCAGGCTAAAAAGGACAGGCAGAACTGAACTGTGACAATTCCATTGAACCTATTAACATCAGAGCAAGCGCGACGAAGAGAGATATCCACAATGAAGTGTGATAAGAAAGGACGACGACGAGAAACATGCCGGGACTGGTTCCAGCCTCCTCCTGCACCACCACCGCTGAGAATGAGTCAATTATAAAGACTATAAGCTTAAGAAAAACACATGGTAAAACAAATTGTATGCTGGTACTAACGATAGTAATGTGCTTTATGAGCGTGGTAGCACCAATATCGACAGCCCTAATATTATGGTGGGTAGAAACAATACACCCATTAGAAATGTTTTTACCAATAATTCATATATCCACTACTGAAAGCCTGGTTCAGATGATCACTTATACCCTACCCCCAATGGAAGAAAAACACAGGGAAGGTTTTGGAAAGAACACTTTACTGTTGATCATGTACATGACGCAGGCAATCCTGAAGAAAACAAATTGCTGGGTATGTGCCCATTTACCACAGCATGCTCGGAAAGGGATAGGGTGGTATGTGCAGCCATTACCATTAAGTTCTGCATGTAGTGCATCTTTAGGTGCAATGTTCTATGGGAAATGGAATGAGAGTAATACAGGTCAATTAGACAGACCCACCATGAATGAGTTTGAGGAGATAATATTGAAGCCTGTGGGTTGTTCCATTTTCCATAAAGCACAAGTAATAGCCTCAGAGCCCACGAGGAAAAGTACACGAAAGATAACACGACAAAATAGATGACGTTTCTTGTAAGTACAGAAGGGGACAAAGATGCAATTCCCCGAACTTACACGGTGAATTATACCGCAAGAACTGTCCCTTTTTGTCTAAAAAAGAAAGGCTCTTTTTCAGTCGGAACATATGCTGGTTGTATGAATACAGTGGTACTAAAATGGGAAATAGAACCAGTATAATATACGTAGGTGATCCAGTTTATTTTATATGTGGAGAGAAAGCATGCCCTTGGTTGCCCAGAGACTGGGGAGGTACATGTTACCTAGGGCTACTGTTCCCAGGAGTATTCCTCTTAGAAACAGCAGCCATGGCCAGATTATCCAGAACTAGAGTCAAAAGGACTGACTAAGGTGTTTTAATAGCAACTGATGTAGCAAAATCATTCATTCCATTCTTAAGGCAGATAGTGAACTCCTATCAGAATCCTAAAAAAATACAATAAACACAACAACATATATATTATTTAACATGACGTTGGAAGAAAGAGGAATCAGGTTAATGACGCTGCAAAATAGAATGGTTCTCGATGTGATCCTGGTTGATCGTGGGGGAATTTCCAAATTAGTGGGATCAACATGTTGTGTTTATGTCGATGATTATTCCCCCACAATCTTTGAAGCAATAAAGAAAATGCACGTCCTAAACTCTGAACTCCCTGCTGGAGAAGGGAGCTGGGGAATAGAATCTTGGTTTTGGGGAATACTACGATCTTGGGGATGGCAGTTGATCTCAATATTAGTAGTGGTGTTTGGAATATTCCTAACGTGCTGTTGTTGTATACATTGTTTACCCATAGTTTGCGCTGAGGTAACTGAGGGATGTACGGAAGGATGTATGCATATGATAACAAAATAAAACAACCTCATGATCGAACTGACCCAGACCCAAATGAGATGAGAGCAGTAAAAGAGTTGATGGCAATAGATATTGATGAAGACAATGATGTCCACGATAGCATGCAAGACTCAGACATAAGTACTTCAGATTCATCATCACTAGAAGAGGTTTCAATAAATAGATGAGATGTTTGGCATACGGCCAAAGGAGGGTTTGTCCGTCTAGAAATACGGATACCTCTACTATGAGACCACAAACGCATTTTGGTGGCCGTGGGCCAACCGTCTCATGCACGATATGACAAAATATAGGTTTTCGAGTTTGCCAATTGTGAGGTGGTCAAAGAGGCAACAGAACCAAGAGAGGACCCTATTCTAGTAATAAGACCCAGCCAACAAAAGCCAGCAAATCAAAAGAAAACTACATGTCCCAGAAACCACCACGAGAAACGAAACCAAGGAGGGGGCAGAGACAGAATTAAAAAGGGAAAACGGCATAGGTACAACCCAATCATACAGCATGGAAATAGGTGTACCAGAGACTGGCACTGGTGCAATGCAGTCAGCCCGCATATAGATGGGTGGCCCCAGAGACATACAGGGTGGGGGTCAAACAGTGCATGAAACTGGGTGGAAGGAGGAAAGAAAACGCCCTGCAGATGTGGGGAATGGGAGGGAAAACTGGCTGGAGACTGAAGGGAGGGGAGGAGCAGAGAGGGGGTTAAATGCAGCAACAGAGAGCTCACCAGGTGTTTCTGATTACAGCTGCAAGCCGAGCCGGAGACCAGAGAGGAATGGAAAGATGATTACGACTGGAGGTACTAGAAGGCTCACTGAGGGGCACAGGGGAGATCCCTATCAGAGGCAGACTGGCTGAGGAGAAGCGCCAGCCGTCAACCATTAATCAAGGACTGTGCATTCCGTGTGGATTTTTTCCTTTTTGTTTTCTTAACCCAGTGAACAGAGGGTGAGTGAGACTGAAGGCTAAGGTCCGTGGAGAAAAGAATTAAGTTGACTTTATTTTCCCTTTTAACGATGCGAGAAGCCAAGTGGAGCTTCTTTTGAACTCTGGACTTCGTTTACCCTTTCACGGAAACCAAACCTCATGAAAACTAATACTGTTTGATGTGCACAAGGAGGGTTGTTGCTTAGGTTAACACCGCAATAAATCTTAAAATTGTTAAACCTACATCCGACTACAGCCTACTATTTTACAGTGGTGGCAGCGGTGGGATTCAAGAGAACACCCAAGCAGAAGACATGGAAGCTGTGGTAAAGGCACTCGCAGAAGGGCAACAGCAGCTGCAGCAACTTTTACAAGTGCAAAGTCACCAGGCGCATGCGGACAGACAAGCACTCCAACAGACCATAAAAGTGCAAAGTGCTGCCCAAGAGCAAGGACGGGAAGCCTTAAGAATACTGGGAGAAGCAGTGGCCACGACCCGGACGCATCCAGTAATACCGCCTACGGTATTACAAAAATACCAAGTAGGCGAAGACCCCAGTTTTTTCTTCGTAAATTTTGAGAGAATAGCTAGAGCAGCCCAATGGCCACAGGACAGATGGGCCTTCTATCTGGCTCCTCTGCTCACAGGGGTAATGCAGGGGGCATACCAAGCGGCTAACCCCACCGGAGACACTCCTTATTCCGAGATTAAAAAAACTGTTTTGGAAAGACTCGGTATGGATGAAGAATCTTACAGGCTCAAGTTTCGAGAAACCCGATTGAAACCAGGTGAAAGTCCAAGACAATTGTTCTACAGAGTGCAAGATTTGGCGGAAAAATGGCTGCAAACAGGCACAGCCACAATAGGACAGATTAAGGATAAAGTAATGATGGAACAATTCATTGATGCCTTACCAGGACCAATTCAGAGGTGGGTGAGGCAACATCACCATCTATCACTGGCCAAGGCAATAGACGTGGCAACAGCATATCAGAAGGCAGGGAGCACCCGACCTTTCCCTGCCACCCAATTGAGACCAAGTGTGGAAACTTCCCAAGTACGCATCGGAACCTATAAAGGACCAGGAACCGAACCCAGGAACAAGGCCGAACCCGACCCACTAATGGGGCTGGCTTAAGCAAAGGACCGGCACCCCAATGTTTTGAGTGTGGAGAATGGGGTCATATTGCGCGATTCTGTTCCAAAAAAATAAAAACTGAACCAATGGAAATCGGGTCCATGCAAGCGCAGGAATACAGAAAGAAACGACTGCCTTTCGTGATAGAGGTCACAGTGGATGGACATCCCCGTCAAGCAATGATGGACAGCGGAAGCCGACAGACGGCCATACAGCCCCATGTGAGCGAGCAAGATCGCGAACAGGTGAGAACCATTGACATAACGTGCGTGCATGGGGACGTAAAAGGGTATCCAGCTAAAGACATTGTGTTGGGAATACAGGGGCAGGAGATACCAATCAAAGCCGCCATTATTCCTACCTTGCCCGCCCCGGTGCTAATAGGAACAGATCTACCTGAATTCGATAGATGGTTAAGAGAAGCCCCGTTTTCAAAAACTATTGGCGCATGTAGTCGGGAAAAATTATCTAAGACCCAGAAAAGGAGAAACCGAGTGAATCAGGAAGCGTATAAAGACATTTCCATCATAGACTGGAAGGTGGGGGACCATATGCCTTCATTTCAAACAGAAACAGGGCTGGATGAAACGTTAAAAAGGGCCAGGGAACAAGCTCTAGACACTAGTGGGGTCCAACCTACTACTCCCTACTTTAAAGAGAAACAAGGGTTAATCTATCGAGTAACCCCAAGGATCTGATAACGTAGAGAAGGAGAAATTGTTGGTTCCCCAGTTCTACAGGAAAGGGCTGATTCAGCTGGCACATGATCACACCACAGGGGGACATCTAGCTGAGAACAAGACCATAAAAAGGGTGTTGCAAAATTTCTATTGGCCCGGAGTTTACGCTGAGATAACCAAATATTGCCAAGAGTGTGCAATATGTCAGAAAACAAGCCCCCATATTCCAGCACGAGCCCCTTTACAAAGAATGCCATTGATCAAAGAGCCATTTCAGAGAATAGGGCTAGACATTGTGGGTTCAATGGAACCTACCAGCCGAGGATACCGGTTCATACTAGTGGTAGTGGACTATGCCACTAGATATCCAGAAGCATTTCCATTAAAAGGAATGTCTGCCAAACAAGTATGTGATGTACTTTTACCCTATTTCGCTAGAGTGGGAATTCCCCTGGAGATTGTAACAGACCAAGGATGTAATTTTATGTCGAGCGTCATGAAAGAAGTATGCAAGACCCTTGGCATCAACCATTTAAGGACCTCTTTGTACCATCCACAGACTGATGGGCTGGTGGAAAGATATAACAAAACCATCAAACAAATGATAAAAAGAGCAACCAGCCCCACTGGTCTGGGGTGGGAGAAAGTACTGCCATGGGTGTTGATGGTTTTACGTGATACACCTCAATCCTCAACGGGGTATTCTCCATTTTAATTATTATTTGGGAGACAGCCAATATCTATTTTGGGATTACTAAAGGACACTTGGGAACAACAGGAAGAAACAACCCTAACGGAATATGTGAAAGAACTAAGAGATCACCTGGGAAAACTCAGAGACTATGCTCAGGAAAACCTGGGGCGGGCTCAAGAAACGCAAGAGAAGTATTATGATAAAGGAAGCAGACCTAGGACGCTTAAAATAGGAGACAAAGTGCTGGTGTTCTTACCCATTCACACGAACAAAATGCTCGCCCAATGAAAAGGCCCATACAGTATAACAAAGTTGTTGGGTCCAGTTAATTATGAGGTAGAGCAACCAGATAGACAAAACAAACATCAGAACTATCACATTAATTTACTCAAGTTGTGGAAAGAAGGGGACTCTGCAATATTGTGTACGTCTCTAGTAGAGATGTCGGTCCCGGAACAAATGGTCACACACTCGGCTGGTAACCTACAAGATGTGGGCTTGGGGGAACAATTAAGCGACACCCAAAGAATTGAGTTATTTGACACCTTGGGCCCTGTAGCAGAGACATTCTCGAGTCTACTTGGAAGGACTCCTATGGCTACTCACTCAATCCCAACCGAGGCAGGCAAGATTATATGCCTCCGACCCTATAGAATCCCTGAAGCAAAAAGAGGGGAGATAGCACAAGAAATAGAGAGCATGCTGAAACTAGGTACCATTATTCCCTCCAAGAGCGCATGGTGTTCACCGGTGGTACTAGTACCCAAACCAGATGGTACCACCCGGTTCTGTATGGACTTTAGGCAACTAAACGCCATTTCCAGATATGAATCCTACCCTATGCCCAGGATAGATGAACTAATAGAGAAACTGGGAGCTGCATCCTTTTTGAGTACCTTGGACTTAACCAAAGGATATTGGCAGATACCACTCAACCCAGCGGATCAGGAGAAAACAGCCTTCTCAACACCTCAAGGTCTATTTCAGTTTACGGTGTTCCCATTTGGGTTGCACGGGGCCCCTGCCACTTTTCAGGCCTTAATGGATAAGGTACTGAAACCTCATGAACTATACGCAGCTGCCTATTAAGATGACATAGTGATTTTTTTAGTAAAACCTGGAAGGAACATTTAGAACATCTAATCAAAGTAATTACATCCTTACAAGAGGCAGGACTGCATATCAACCCCAAGAAAACCAAGCTGGCAGCCAAAACTACCAAGTATCTGGGGTATTCTGTAAGAGGTGGAGTAATCACACCATTGGTTGACAAAATACAGGCTTTGAAAAAATTACGAATACCGGAAACTCAGAAAGAGATCCGAGCCTTTCTAGGGTTCGTAGGATATTATAGAAGATTCATACTGCATTTTTCTACCATAGCGGCACCACTGACAGACGCCTTAAAAACCAACCGGCCACTTCAAATCACACCAGAAGCTGTGCAAGCTTTTCACCAATTAATACAACTAATATCAACCCAACCGGTTCTACACTGCCCGGATTTCTCAAAAGCCTTCTATTTACAGGCTGATGCATCAGGATGTGGTCTAGGTGCCGTGCTAGCCCAAGGATCAGAACAAGACCTCTGCCCAATAGCCTTCATCAGTAGAAAACTCCTCCCACATGAGATACCATACTCCACCTTAGAAAAAGAATGTTTGGCAATAAAGTGGGCCGTTGAATCTCTTTTTGTTATTACTTACTAGGTCGAAAGTTTACCATCTTTACAGATCATGCCCCTCTTCGATGGCTAGCCACCCAGAGAGACTCAAACCATAGGGTCCTTAGGTGGTTCTTAACCCTTCAACCCTATCATTTTGTTACAGTACATAAACCCGGAAAATACCAGCTAGTCGCTGATTACTTGTCCAGGGCCTTGAACATGCCCGAACGGCCTGGTTCCCGGGTGGGGGGGAGCATGTGAGGTGGTCAAAGAGGCAACAGAACCAAGGGAGGACCCTATTCTAGTATGATATGATATGGCATTTGTAACGCGCCTATAAACAGGTGTTTCAAGGCGCGACGAGGCAGGGAGGGGAGGAAACAAGGGGAGACAGACAACGATCCTACTAGGCCAGGTGTCATTCAGATCACGCAAGTGCAGGGGTGGGGGAGGGGGAAAAGTGCAGGGGGAAGGGGAGGGGGGGGAGTGCAGTACAAGGTAAGTGGCGTAAAGTAATAAATAAATAGGGCCAGCTGGTGGCAAGTGCAAGGTAAGTGCAGAACAAGTGCTGGAAAGGGGGGGGGGCTGTACGGATACAGAGACAGTCCCGCAGTGCAGAGGGGATTCTAGGGCATCAGTGCAAGTGGAGAGTGGCTGGGCCCAGGACCAAGGCCGTTAAGAGTGGTCCAGTTGCAGAATCAGTGCAGTTTCAGTGAAGGATATTAGCTGTTCAGCAGGGGAGAGGGAGAGAGAAAGCAGAAGCAAAGAGGAAGGTTTTGAGGTGCTTCCGGAGATGGTTCTCCTCAAGTTTCAGGGAGGCAGGAAGGCTGTTCCAGAGGGAGGCCCCTGCCGCGGAGAGAGATCTACCCCCAGCTCGTTGCTTCGAGAAGCGGCTTACCCTGAGGGAGTTGGAGGCGGATGAGCGAAGGGCTCGGGAAGGAAGATATTTGGGAAGAGAGAGTTGAAGGTATTTAGGACCAAGGCCCCAGAAGGCCTTGTGGACAATGCAGAGGGTTTTGAACTTTATCCTCGCAGACACTGGGAGCCAGTGTAGAGATTTCAGTCCTGGAGAGATACGGTCCCTGGGCTTGAGGCCAAGGACAAGTCTCGCAGTTCTTTTCTGGATGAGTTGCAGAGGGCGGAGAGTGGAGGCAGGCAGATTAAGATAGAGGCTGTTACAGTAATCCAGCTTCGAGAGAACCAGGGCTCGGGAGACAGTGAGCTTCTGGGGGAAGGAGAGGAAGGGAAGAATACCTCTGAGGAGGTGCAGCTGGTAGTGTGACTTCTTTGCGACGTCAGAAATATGAGGAGAGAAGGAGAGTGTGGAGTCGAAGATGACCCCAAGGTTTTTTGCATTGCAGGTAGGAGCAGGGAGGGGGCCAAGGGAGGCAGGCCAGAGAGCTGCAGGGAAGGAGGGAGTGGGTGTACCGATGAGTAGAATCTCAGTCTTACTGGCATTAAGACAGAGGTCATTGGCGGCACACCATTCCTGGATAGCAGACAGACAGTCAGAGATGAGGGAAGGAGAGGGGGAGGCTGAGGGTAGCCTGAAAATGAGCTGGGTATCGTCCGCATAGCACTGGAAATTAGGGCAGAGAGCGGCGATGCGGTGGGCAAGGAGTGCCAGATACTGGTTGAACAGCCAGGGAGAGAGATTAGATCCCTGGGGGACACCACAGGTGGAGAAAAAGATGTCGGAGAGGAAGGACCCCAGTTGGACCTGGGAGGGTCGATTTGAAAGGAAAGAGGTCAGCCACGCCAGAGCCTGACCAGTGATACCCAGGTTTTCACGGAGACGGTTGAGCAGGATGGCATGGTTGACAGTGTCAAAGGCAGAGGAGAGATCGAGCAGAATGAGAACACACGGAGTGTTGGAATCGAGGTTCAAGAGCAGGTCTTCACGGATGTTCAGGAGAGCAGTTTCCGTGCTTCTGGCAGCTCTGAAACCAGATTGATGGTCATGAAGACTACCAACAGATTCAGCATGGAGGTTAAGCTGGGAGATGGCCAGTTTCTCCAGGAGCTTGCCCAGGAAGGGAGTGATGGAGATAGGGCGATAGTTAGCCGGGCAGGAGGGGTCGGAAGAGGGTTTCTTGAGAAGAGGGTGCACAAGGGAGTGCTTGAGGGGGGAAGGGAAGACTCCAGAGGCGAAGGAGTGGTTGCAAAAGTCAGCCAGGGCAGGAGCCAGGGAGTCGATGTGGTCCTTGATAGTTTTGGAGGAACAGGGGTGAACCTGTTTAGACGAGACTTTCATAGATCGGACTTGTCTGGAAACCTCGTCAGCAGAGAAAAGTGGAAAGGCAGAGAAAGAGGGAGGAGGGGTGACTGCAGAAGGGCCAGAGGAAGAGCCGGGAAGGGAGGGAGGGAGGTGAAAGGAGGAGAGCGAGGACAGGATGTCATGAGTTTTAGAGATGAAGTGAGAGGCCAATGCAGTGCAGAGGGCCTGGGAGGGGACAGGAGAGGTAGAGACTGCAACAGGGTTGGCCAGCTCCTTGCAGATTTTAAAGAGTTCGGCGGAGTTGTTAGATGCCGCAGAGATGCGGGCTTGGATAAGGGCTCTCTTCTTGGTGAGAACGGAGAGCCGATACTGCCTTTGGAGCAGGCGGCAGGCCAGTTTGTCAGAGGATGAACATGAAGCACGCCATTTCCTCTCTGCAACCCTGCACTTGCGTTTTAGGGTGGCGAGATCCGAGTCATACCAGGAGTTACATTTGGCTTTGGGCTTCAGGCGGATTCTCATGACGGGGGCAAGGATATCAAGAGTAACAGATATAGCAGAGTGGAGCATGGAGAGGGTTGTGTCAGGGTGTGAGTCAGCCAAAGGGGCAGGGGGGGCGAGAAGGTAGCAGCGAAAGCCTCAACTGACACACGCTTCATGGGTCGGATGACCGAGAAGGTGGGTGGCAGTGAAGAGGGTGGCTTTGCCTGTGGGGTAGGGAGGGTGAGGTGGGAGGATAGGAGAAAGTGATCACTCCAGGAGAGAGGAGTGGAGAGAGGGACGGAGAGGGGAAGGTCAGAAGAGATCAGAGCATCAAGAGTGTGCCCAGCAGAGTGAGTAGGCCCAGACGGGAGAATAGAGAGTGAGAGAGAGTCGCAGAGGTCACGAAAGAGAGCAGTGGGGGGACTGGAGGCATCAAGGTGGATGTTGAAGTCGCCAAGAAAGAGGAGTTGAGTGGTAGAGGACAGGAGTGAGGAGGAGAGGTCAGCCCACTCAGAGAGGAGGGAGGAAATTTGACCAGGTGGCCGATAGATAGTAGCCACGGTAAGGGAATGGCTAGGAGAGAGAGAGAGTCGGCAGACAAGACATTCAAAAGAGGAGTAGGTCTGCGTAGGAGTGACAGTGGCAGGAATCCACTCAGGGAAGATAAGGGCAACACCACCCCCTCTACGGTTAGGCCTGGGCATGGAGAGGATCTTGTAACCGTCAGGTAGGAGTGTGTCAAAGCTGGTGGCAGAGCTGGCTGTGAACCATGTCTCAGTGAGACAGAGGACGTCGAGGTCCAGTTCCTCAAGAAGGTGACAGATATCAGAGGAGTGCTTCATGGCAGAGCGAGAATTTAGAGTGGCAATGTGGAGAAGGTTGCCCTCCTTGAAGAACTTCCGGGGAGGGGTACAGATCAGAGGTACGCCCTGCGGAGGTGTTGAAGAAGGAGGTGAAGAAGGAGCACGAGAGGGGGCAGGGAGGGAGGGTAGAGGCAAGGTAGCCAAGGATAGAGGTGGGGGGACAGCAGGAGAAGAGAGGAAGTTGATGAGGTGTGGGAAGCGTCTATCAAAGAGGAGAAGGTTGGCCTGAGGGCCTTGGACCAAGATGGTCCCATTAGCGTAGACATTAATGATGGCCTTAGAGGAACGGAAGGGGGCCAAGAGGACATCCCAACGGGTGCCACCATTAATGGGAGAGGAGGAGAAAGGAGAGAGCACAGAGACCATATGAAGGGTCCATAGGTCAGGTGAAGGCACGAAAAAGAGGATGTCAGTGAGAGTTTCCTTAGAGCAGGCACTAGTATAGGTGTCAGCGATAGGGAGGCCTGGGTTGGAGACCAGGATGTCCTTTTTAAACTTTTTCCTACCAGATTTAGTGAGGAGAGCAGGATAGTCAATGGAGAAGCAGTTAGAGAAGATAGGCGAGACAGAGAGCACCATGGAGTAGGAGGGGGGGGGGGAGACAGACGAAACGAGAGCACGCAGACAGGAAGTGAGCGGCAAGCACAAGTTACCACAATTAGAGCAAACAAACAGTAAAGCGTATTAGGTACCGGGCCACCTAAGTTTGAGAATCCTGCGAGGGGAGAAAAAACACCCTAGTTTACCACAGTTCAGAGCAAACAGTAATGCGTATTAGGTACCGGGCCACCTAAGTTTGAGAATCCTGCGAGGGGAGGATAATGAGATAATGAGGATAATGAGACCCAGCCAACAAAAGCCAGCAAATCAAAAGAAAACTACATGTCACAGAAACCACCACGAGAAACGAAACCAAGGAGGGGGCAGAGACAGAATTAAAAAGGGAAAACGGCATAGGTACAACCCAATCATACAGCATGGAAATAGGTGTACCAGAGACTGGCACTGGTGCAATGCAGTCAGCCCGCATATAGATGGGTGGCCCCAGAGACATACAGGGTGGGGTCAAACAGTGCATGAAATTGGGTGGCAGGAGGAAAGAAAACGCCCTGCAGGTGTGGGGAATGGGAGGGAAAACTGGCTGGAGACTGAAGGGAAGGGAGGGGAGGAGCAGGGAGGGGGTTAAATGCAGCAACAGAGAGCTCACCAGGTGTTTCTGATTTACAGCTGCAAGCCGAGCCGGAGACCAGAGAGGAATGGAAAGATGATTACGACTGGGGGTACTAGAAGGCTCACTGAGGGGCACAGGGGAGATCCCTATCAGAGGCAGACTCGCTGAGGAGAAGCGCCAGCCGTCAACCATTAATCAAGGACTGTGCATTCCGTGTGGATTTTTTCCTTTTTGTTTTCTTAACCCAGTGAACAGAGGGTGAGTGAGACTGAAGGCTAAGGTCCGTGGAGAAAAGAATTAAGTTGACTTTATTTTCCCTTTTAACGATGCGAGAAGCCAAGTGGAGCTTCTTTTGAACTCTGGACTTCATTTACCCTTTCACGGAAACCAAACCTCATGAAAACTAATACTGTTTGATGTGCACAAGGAGGGTTGTTGCTTAGGTTAACACCGCAATAAATCTTAAAATTGTTAAACCTACATCCGACTACAGCCTACGATTTTACACCAATGAACGGTCATTTTGATGTAACAAGAATCGCCATTTTGTTTTCTAACCATTGCTCATTGCTTTCTGTTCCTATTGCTTTGCAGTATATTTTCGCTTACACTGCTCGACAGTGAAACATTGTTGTCTGTATTTGAAAAGGACAAGGCCTCAGGGCCGTGAGGATAACAAGAGTTTGCTGAAACACAAACGTAGGCAACGCCAGGAAGAATACCCGGCTCCCTCCCGAATGAAGCCTTGAAGAAGAGGTGCAGGGCATTTAATCATTTCACAGCTGCCAGCCAGTCTCGTTATATGGTAGAATATGTTAGAATAATACCGCTAAAGGCTTGAATTATGCTTTTCTTATTGCCCCCCTTTTGCTGAGCCCGCTAGAGCGTGTCGGCTCCCAGGACACGAATAGCACCTGATAGATAACAAGGTCCGGAATGCAACTCTTCCCCCCGTATGTAGCTCGCTTCCAAGAACAGAAGCGCTGTGTTCTATTCAACAACTGAAAGATACCGTCGCACTCACAAATTGCAAATTGTTACTAGAATAGATGTTTGAAGGTGTCCTAGTGGTCGGAGATGTCCATCATCACACCAAGTTCAAAGAAACCCAATAAAGGGGGGTGTTAAACATGTCATAACTGACTGTTTGATATGCATTTTGTATATATGTAACTGATGTACGTAATTCACTCTCTTGCGTCCCTCGAGGTCTAGAGATACACGTCGCGAGGCGTGAGACCGAGTTGGCCAACTGAGACTTTTGCTTTGCAATAAACCCTAGCTTTGGGAATACAACCTCGTGTCTGGCGTATGTATCGTGTGTGTTGACTCGCCTTGTTTCCATAGACGTCAGGGTCCCCTAGGAGCCCCTTTCACTACTACATAAGAATGGTTCGTACGGAACCTATTTGCACATGTGGTACAGTTCATTATAAACTGTATTGTATGCCAGAAAAGTACTGCAGGACACACTATGCAAACAGTGAGAGGAGTAATCCCCAGACCTAATGGACAATTTCAGCATCTACATATAGATTATGTAGATCTTCTGTAGACTTGCAATGGCTTTAGATACTTGCTAAGTTGTAGTATGTCCCTTTTCTAGATGTTTCGGGGCAGGTCCATTCACGTACCCTGATGCCGCGTGTGCCGCCTTGTGTGCAGTGCTTCAAAGATGGTGTGTGTGTGAAGTTTTGCGATCTGCTAACGGACCGCACTTCGTAAATGAGCTATTTGGAAAATAGTTTTGCTATTAGGCAGAAGACACAAGTTTGCGTCAGTTTATTATCCGCAAGCAAAAGGTATTTTTGAGAAATTGAATGCTCTTTTGAAGGAATGGATAGCAAAATTAAAAAGAAGGGATGGCTGCATTTCCTGCTCCTTGCGAAATATGCCCTGCGGAACCAGTCTGGCTCAGATCACCACCTGACTCCTCATGAGTTGGTGACTGGACGCCATATGAGAACTCCTCTCACTCCCCCAACAATGCCAAATACAGACGCCCATACTTTAGTGAGGGATTTAGGCGATGAAATGCATGATTACTTGAAAACAGTTACTGCAGGTGTTTCTTTTATGAAAAAAAAAAAGACAACCAGCCCATAGATTTGGAAGAAACACTCAAGCCACTAAGCCTGTATCCAGTGGATCAGGTGCCGGTGCGCAAATTTGTACCCACCTGGAGTACCCCCCGCTTCGAGAGCCCCCTCGAAGTGGAGGAAGTAAGGCCTACCGATGTAACTACAAGGAAGGCGAGCATGGATACATTTACATGTCGTCAAACCCTACAAAGGAGAAACCTTGACCTCTCCTCCAACTACCCATACTGAAGCAAGGGAAGAATTTCAGTATGTACAAACAAGATCTATTACCAAAGGCCAAGGCAAGGGAAGAAGAAGGAAAACCTTTATGGTTTCTTAAGGACTGATGGACTTGCAGTGATCCTGGAACACCTTCCTTAGATTAGGATAAAAGAGACATTGGGACAGAAACAGTAAAAGCCAGAAAAAAAGAATGCTCTATTTTTTGTTACCTATTGTACACATGTGCTTGCTTGCTGTTATCTCATATATATTAGTCTTATCAAGCTTTAATAAGCATACACACAGACATTGTGACATTTCTCGGAAACCCGAAAAACAACACTATTGTTTTATGAATTATATTGGTGATTATTAAGCAGCATTTGTTATAAATTCATGAGTTATCAATAACCGATAAACTTGATATATTAAAGATAATTGGAGAAATTGAAATGTTTCAGGAAGTAAGAGATGCAGCTCCACAAAAGAAATGTACTGTACGAAGGATAATTAACAGCTTTATGTGATATTTTGATTTAAGCTGCTATCCTTATTACATTGGCATGCATCCATGTTATATAGGCAGTGATGAACAAGAAAATAAGACATCTAGCATTGTCCCCATTAAGCCTGCAGCGTCAGCTTCGACCCACGTAAGTGGGAGGAACCGACACTGCAGGGATAGCGGGGAGTCGGCTGCGCACCCAGAAGTGTGCGCCACACAGGTAAGTGTGGTGGGGGGGTCGGGTAAGGGAATGCAGGCTGGGGAGGTGGGTAAAGTGATCTATTTGATCACTGCGCTGCACTATAATTGGTGTTGACCTTTTCGCCGGCGCTGTTTACGGGCGGCGCAGTGATCACATAGATTTGAAGGAAGAGATAATTTCATCTTCGACTAAAACAAGAGAACCATTGCTCATCTAAATCAATAAAGGCTTATGAAGACATTCCTGATGCATACAAATTATTCAGCAAGACCGCCATGATAATGACATCTAAATGTATACCAGGACTCCACGCAGCAGTGAATGCCAAGTGGTTGAAGATCACTAGATGGGAGCTGCTGCAGACAATCAATGCAACAATAAAAGGATTTAATGCAATCAAAGGAGAATTGTGAGCCATAATGATGACCCCCCAGAACAGGTATGTTCTGAATGGAAGGAGGCGTTTGTGCCAATATCGGGCTGTCTTACGCTAAGTTTACACCATCTCAAGATGGAGAAAATGGAACCATGACCGAAGCAATAACAATGCTAACCCAGCATACAAAGATGGAAGTGTTAGCTTATGAGACAGGAGACGATTGGTTAGCCTCTCTGTTTTCATGGATTCCATCTTGGTTGGCGAATGCTTTCAAATTACTTGGGGCCATATTAGTGATGCTAGGATTCTGTTTTCTAAGGACCATCTTGGGACAGTGCCAGAAGACCGCCAAGAAAGCTATTGGAATGAAGGTAATGATTGACATTAACAGTCGCACTGGAGAAAAAATGCAGACACGGATGGAAGTGCTCGAGAAAACATTGAGAAGAGTGTGGAACAATGGATATTCTGTTCACCAGCTGGGGATTGCCGATATATCACCTGGAGTATGGATGAATATATAAAAAAAAATGCAGTCACCTGAGGGGGTGACGAAGATATGGGTCCCAAAGAAAAGGAAATATTAGATGATGGAAGAAGATAAAGCAGGAATTGCGGAAAGAAGAGAAAATGGTTATGCAGAGGAGCAGGTGGATGTCTCTCCGCTGGTCCATGCCCCCTCACCACTGTCCTATTGGAGTAGCAGACAAAAAGCTACAATTGGGAACCCATACATGAATCCATGCAACACAGTTATACCACGTCAAGTATGTGAAAGACGATGTGCACTCAGGAATCCATCCAGAATATACCCTCACGTTTAGGCAGAGGAAGGATGCCCACTGCCAAGATGCCAGAATGCAGCTATGGGTTATATGGGTGAACTCTGAGTAAAATCTGACGACAACAGAATGGTGTCATAAGGAAGATGTATGAAACTATGCTGAAACAATATAAAAATTCGTAAGACTAACAATGTAACTGAAGCACTAAGAGAAACATGTACCTGAAGATGAAGTAATCCTGGATATAAGAAGATGAAGTAACTGGCTGATTAATCGTAAATACGCTGTAAAGCAAGGTAGGAAAGGAATATAGAAGCTTGCTAAAAAGAGGTTTATACATAACGTTAGGACGGCCATTGGAAGAATGACCCATGTTAAGAATCAACCCTGCTACCTCAAAATATGAGCCGATGATTGCAAATTGAAGGACTGATGAAGAAGCTGTTTTTGTGTGCAGAATAAGGGAGTACCTTTGCCTGGAATCAAGGAGACTATTCCGAGGGATGGGTGTAAAGCTCAAAGGGAGTCAAATGAACAGACCATGTGCATAAGACACATTTCTGCTAAGATTAGGAGAGACAATGACATTTATAGGTGCCAAGTGTTGTACAACCACAAAGACGAAAGCCTATGTGAAGTGGAGCAAGTCCCTAAAGGACAGAAAGGGTGATGGCACCCTGTTTAATAAAATCAAATGGTAGTAAATGAGAGGCTGAAATGGACGAAATCGTGGTCTTCTAACGCATCACTCGGAAGTAAAAACAAGGGCTATTTGTTAAAAGCCCAGATGGAGATAGTGGTGTGCTCATACTCCCTTGAATGTTCCAGAACAGTAAGCAGACTACAAGGTCAACTACAAACAGAAGACCATGGCTATTTATTTTATTTAATTGTTTTTTTTTATAACGCGCCTAATATCGTACCTGAGTTTGGTTTATAAGTGCAGATCTGGGAGTCAAACCTCTGTTGCGCTGCGTGGTCTTGCTTCCAAGACCAGCGTGTTGCCCCTGTGCTATCCTCAGTTCACAGGATCAGGTCGATGACGTACAATGGGCTCATTGGGAAAATGGGGAGTAGTCCAATGGGATTCAAACACCTAAGTTTCGTTTTCACTTGCATGCTGCTAAACAAGGCAAAAGTCCAAGGTTGGATGGGGTTTGGTTTAGTTTAGTTTATTTGTAGAGCACTCCAAGCCCGTAGGCCTGATTGGTAGCCAACCAATCATAAAGCCTGCAGCACACTTTTACATATTTATTTATTCGCATTTGTTGAGCGAGCAGTGGCCCAGGGGCATCGTGGCGCTGGTTACAGAAATTCTTTTTCTTAGAGATTATTCATGGTTGACAGTTCAAGTAGTTCTTCAGTGTTGCATTTACCGATCTGCTGCCATATTCTCTGCTGTAATCACTATATTACATATGTAGAAGTAGCTCGGGGCGTGTCCTACAGAAAAGGTGCAGCCAATGAGATATTAACTTTTATATAATTATTCTATAAGTAGACATATTCCCCTAATCCATTCCATCCTGTTAATAGGTTTTGCAAATGCCACGTAGAATGATGTTATAAATGATAGTATAGTATAAATGTATGTAAGCTCTGTACAAGCAAGGGAAAGTGTGAATATGCATGCAACTATTTTGATACCTTTTATATCTCCCTGCTTTCTTGAGATTAAAGCAGTATTTTACCATCTTCCTTGGGATTGTTTGGTTATTTGGTCTAAGATATTTATAGGTAATTCCATTTAGCGCATGGAAGACGCTCTACAGTGCTAGAGCACAACGGGCAGGTTTCGGTGTTCAAAGTTAATATGGGTAAAGCAGTACTCTTTCCTATAGGCTGGGAGATGCAGGATAAGGGTGAAGATTTGAGTGACTTTGGTCTCCCGATTGAGCAGGATGGTATAAAGTACCTGGGAATACCTATAATTAAAGGCCCAAGTGATCTGTACACGATCAACTACCTCCCATTGTTGGGAGCGCTCTTTGAGGACTTGGAGAGGTGGTCTGTCGTGGATAGGATGCAATCAAAATGACATTCCTGCCCAAGATGTTCCACTTTTACCAGGCGCTATCCATTGCGATGCCAGACGCACACTTTACGGAGTGAAGAGCACCGGCTTGATACATTTATATGGCAGGGGCAGAAGCATAGGGTGCTCTACAGGATGCCAGGGTGGGGTTACTAGAAATGCGCCTGTATAATAAGGCGGCACAATTTAGGGCTCTGGTCCCGCATTTGCGAGTAGATGGGCAGAAACAGTGAGCGCAGGTAGAGAACCATTTTTTCAGGCCAGTTACGATGGTAGAATGGCTGTGGGCACCCCAGAAGGCTATTCCTTGGACAGTCTATGGGCATCACGTCCTGGGCCTGGTGTGGGCACTGTGGAGGACTAAAAGGGGAAATGGCAGGAGTTCCATGCCCGCCTTCACTGAGCCATATATGGACACCCAGATCATGCCCGGTTTCAAGATTGTTATGAGGCAGGGCTGGAAAGGGTGAGGCAGGTAGTGAAGGGCCTACCCATGCTGGAGGAAGGCCTGGGGATGGGGACGCTTTCTGTGTTTAAATACCTCTAACT
Source organism: Ambystoma mexicanum (assembly GCF_040938575.1). NCBI lineage: Eukaryota > Metazoa > Chordata > Amphibia > Caudata > Ambystomatidae > Ambystoma > Ambystoma mexicanum. The sequence continues at coordinate 1,523,814,075 of NC_090922.1, read as the reverse complement.
CAAAGGTGCATTGATGTCACCGGAATGAAAGGCTTTGCAGAGGGAGTTGACGGCCACCGAGGTGATCTTGAGGGTGGACGTCTCCACGAAGGGCATCCCCTTTAGGTTGTACCAGGCTCTTCTAGGCTGACATAGAAATGCATAGGAGGAGATGTCAAACTCATATGGGGCTTTCCATAAGAGCGGAGCAGTGGAGATGTTGTGTAAGAATGCACATAGAACATCCATGCATGGCATTAAGTTGCTATACAGATGGCATTGGGACCTGGTGAGGTTATCAAAGATGTATGTAGGTGTAAACAGCAGATGTTTGAGAGGCTGTGGGTAAAAAGGGTGGGCTATTGGCATATGTAGTGGGACTGTGCAGAGGTGCAAGGTTTCTGGAAGAAGGCCCCGGGGTGGATAAAGTCCCTGGACGGAACAGAGAGAAACCTCGACCCCTGGTTGGTGCTGCTTGGAGTACAAGTGCTTGAATGGGAGTAGAGTAGGTCGATGCATATGCTCCACTTTCTCTTGCTTGCTGCGCGCGCCTGCCTGGCCTTGGGTCGGAAGAGGGCTTTGCTCCCCAGTGAGAGACAATGGGCTTTGAAGGCTCTGGACATTTATGCGATGGAGTTGCTGACCGGATGCTACACGATCCGAGACCTTCACGTGAATTGGACTGGGCGGCCTTCCTTAGCAAGTATGGCCCTGATTATGTTCCGCTCAGGACTGTATGAGGAATAAGGAGGGGGAGAAAGGGTATACGTTAGGAATGGCCAGGTGGCACCCTCGAACTGGACTCCTGCCCATTGCCTGTGGAAAAGATATAATGCTGTGGTGTGAAATGTGTAAACTTTCGAATCCGTTACGCTTTGCTGCCCTATGGTTTGGGGAGGTGGGGTTACATTGTGAGAGGGGCTGGGAGTATTTACTCGTTTATGTTTGCTAAAATGCAAAGTAAAATAGGCAAGTTGTCGGAATGTGAGAACGTATGATTTTGTCATGCGTACTTGTGTTGTGTTGTGTAACGACTGCCAATAAGAGGGCAGCAATAAAGACTATGGGTTGAGTGCTTAGAAGCAGGAGACCACTGTCGGGTAGGAACTCTTTAATGTGCTATTAGGGAACCAGATAAAAGGAAAGCACAGAATGTGACATCCGTCTGCACACTTGCAGGTGAATAGTGGACATTGTTACTCTTTAGTTTTGTTACAGAATGCCATAAAGTGGTTCCAGGCATGTGAGTGTAGCTGGGGAGTGTTATGGGCTATCACACACTGTGTGCGCCCTGTGGAATTAATTGAAAGCCCCTCACCGAATCTATCACTGTGTGTTCCAATGGATTGCTCAAAAGGCCCACCTCGTACAGGCCATGTAAACAAGGCTCCTTGATTCCTTCAAACGTGGCCTGGTGACAACAAAGGGATGCACAATAATGCGTGTGCGAGCATAACGTAAAAGAAGCATTTATTTCTGAAGTGGTTCATAGCCGACTCATTTAACAAGCAAGCTGAATGTGGTTTTTATGTGTAATTGTACACCTCCTCTTCCCCACAGGTGGAGGAGGCAGGGCAGGTCTACCTGCTTATGAAGAAGGATTACCGCATATCTCGCAACGTCCGCCTGGCTTGGTTTCTCTCCAACCTGCACCAAGTCATCTCTCCTGTCCCGGAGGCGGAGCTGGTGAGTTTGAATCTGCTTTCGCCAACCCCTGTCCTCTATGCCCGCATTGGCTTTCAGTTCCTTTCATTTTCTCCGTATTAGAAACGCTTGTAGTGCCATGGGCCCGAGCCTCGTTGCACTGAATGCAGTTATGTTTTGTGTTCACACAGCTCTATGTGCTATGCCTTTTCGTTTGGAGGGTTTCTGCAACAGCACCTTGCTATCCCTGATATTTAGAGTAGATGTGGGATTGTTCAGAAATTGGGAGCTTGCTTGGAGTGCATGCTTCCTGGGAAAGTCAGTCTGGGCATGTCCTGTGAATGACATATCCAGGGCATCCTGGGAGTTGTACCAGTGGGTCTCTGTCAAAAGTAATCCAAAAACGGAGCATACACCAAGCAAGAAGTAACGCAAATGTATTGGACCCAATCCGTTTTTTCCAAACTCGCACACTACAGGATTAATGCTTAAGACATGCCTTAAGCTGTCTTACACAGGACACCAAAACGAAATTGGAGAAAGAAAACTCAGCAGCCTGAGACGAAAATCGAACCAGCAGCTCCTTCCCATCCAGCAACAGACAGACTGAAGTGAGTTCCGAAATGGTGGCTTCCCTGTTCAATGACTCAAGATTGCTGGAGTGTAGTTTTGAGCTTGAACCTGTCATGAAAGAAAGCCGATTGTAAGACCCAGGTAGGAGAGACTGATTGTAAAACCGCAGAGACCAGCCAGCAAGTGAAAACCGACCCAGCCACTTACCTAGTCAAAAAAAGGGCAGAGGACGCAAAGGCAGAGTCCTTTGATGAGGAAACAACAGAGAAGGTGAAGACTAAGGCTCTGACCAAGGGGAAGGCAGAGCAGGGATGGGCAGAGAGTCTGACAGCAGAAAGAAAGGGCAGAGCCCTAAAAAGGGAGCAGCAGAAATTGCCCCAAAAGCAACCGCGAATGGCATAGTAGAGACCCCAGCATAGGAGACAGAAGGTAACGAGAAGGAGGTGGTGAAGAAAGTAAAGTTTCCCTGGGGGGACTACCCAGGAAAGGACATGGCGTCCTTGTGAAATAATGGGAAACACTATTAAAAAAACGACCATCCTGACACCTTTTAAATAAAAAACATAAACTTGAATATCCTTATTGCATAATTTGTTGTGTGACTTGCATAAATAGTTCAAGACCCGGGATGTGGTGGTGGTGGTGGCGATGATGATGGTGGCCATCCTCTGCTAATGTGGCGCTGCTCTTAATAGCAGGTTTAAGCAGGTATTATATGCAACAAGGAGGAAGCGGGTTACCAGTTCGGCTAACCGTGTCAGGCTTGGCTCAACTGTCCCAACCGCGTTCTGCTGCTGTGCTCTGAATAACAGACTGCATGTTTGCATTTTAAGTGGCCCTGTGCAGCACATGTGTTACGCCAGAATCAGGAGATGGAAAACGAGGCATGATTTTCACAAGTTGTATTCTCCATTCGTAGAAATAAGACCTAGTGTTTTTCCTAATCCTGTTAAGATAGCTAAACAGAAATGCATTCCTCTGTCCCGAAACCTATTCTAACCTAGTTTCTTTCCCCATTTCTCGAAAAGAAAACCTAAAACAACCAAAACATACTTCAGGCTATTGCCCGAATATAGGCTGCTGGCCTTCTGATCCCCACCATTGTGTCTCTTCACCGTAAGCCCTTGCCTATGTGAAAAGTCCCAAGCATGCATTTTGTGTACGGCAGAAGTGTCGTGCACGGGGGAGGGGTCGGTCTCTCTCTCAATCTCTATCTCGCTCTCTCTCCTTCAGTCTGTCTTTTCTCTTGAGTCTCTCTCTCTTCTTGAGTCTCTTCCTACTCTGGGTCTTTTCTCCCTCCCTCCCCTCACTCTGGGGCGTCTTTGGTCTCTCCCATCTCAGGGAAATTTCTGACAGCTCTGGGGCACCTCAGGTCTCTTCCCCACCTTAGGGCTTTTCTCACACTCTCCCCACTTTGGGACTTCTGTGTTCTCCCTGCTCTGGCTTTTCTCCCTCTCTCTCTCCTTGCTCTGGGGCGTCTTGGGTCACTTCCCCTCTCTGGGGCTTGTCTCACTCTCTCTCCCTTCTCTGGAGCTTTTCTCACTCCCTCCACTCTGGGTCTTCTCAGTGTGTTCCCCTCTCTTGGGCTTTTCTCACACGCTCTCCGCCCAGTTAGGGCTTCTCTATGTTCTGCCCTCCCTAGGGCTTTTCTCATTGTTTCTCCCCACTTTGGGGCTTCTCCCTTTCTCCCCACTCTGGGGCGTCTTGGGTCTCTCCCCTCTCTGTGGCTTTTCTCACAGTCCTGGGGCATTTCAGGTCTCTTCCCAACTTCAGGGCTTTTCTCGCTCTCTACCCACTTTGGGGCTTCTCAGTGTTCTCCCCGCTTTGTGGCTTTTTTTCACTCTTCCCCCAACTCTGGGGTGTATTGGGTCTCTTGCCTTGCTACCCAAAACGGTTCAATTGGAGCCATCACATACCTATTTGTGACCGACAGTGTTCCTCAGCGGGCTGGCACAGTCTGTGCGGCACTCACTTGACTCGTCTGCTTGGATCGTCTCTTCTTTTCCGGTCTCTTTGCGTCTGAACAGTTGAGTGGTTTCTTTGCGGGCCCTTTCCTCGGCTCTCCAATTTGCTCACTCCTGCCGGCCCACCCCATGTGTGCTCTACAGCCTCTTTGAACTACGCGGGCTTCGTGGATGCTCTGATTGGATTTGTTCTTTTGGTGATTTGCCTACAGGAGGCTGCTCTTTCAGCTTTTCCTGCTTACCCTTTCCCATCTGGGGTGTTAAGCGTAGGGGGCTCACCGCCTTAGTGCCAAATGGGGTGGCTCCCCTTGGGGAGAGGTGCCGACCTCCTTGGATTCATCATACACGCTATTACCTATTATTATTTTCTTTTTTAGTAAACCATGTACCTCATATGGAAGCCCTCCTTCTAAAGGTGCTTGATGGACGGAGGTTAAATTGATCTGCGTTCTAGATGGCTGCATACCATATCTGTGGCCCACTTGTTCTCATTGGGGCCAGTAGAGTGTCGTCTTACCCTCAGGCTATGCCTGCCTTACACTTAGTGGTGGAACCTGTGTCTAGGGATCCTGCCTGAGCCCCCCTGGACATTCAAGATTAGTAGCTGCCCTTTGTCTCCACAGGGTTACAATCTAACCACACTTAACTATTGAATTGATCCTCAGTATACCCTATGGGAGAAAGTTGGCAACTGTAGCCAGCACTGGTTACCTTAGCTCTGATTCAACATTATTTAAGATTATTTTCAAAGTATTCGTGTACCTTATATTTGTGTAAGCAAATTTTGGTATGGGGTAATTCTGCGTCCCTCTGTGCCCGCCATGCCAGTCTAAGCAAAGGTCGACTGTCGCTCATCCACCCTACCATTTGGCAAATGGCGTATGAATGGTGGGGACATTCATACTTATATTTGTGTAAGGTTGAGGATATATTCGACCACTGCTGGGCCCCCGCATTGGAGCTTGTAATGTATTTTCTTATGTAAAGAGTGGTGTGTCCTAGTTGGGCTGAAATATAAACGTATAGATGGCTTTGCCTTGTGGTATTCTAACTAACAGCATCCATGTAGATGAGTATGCTTGACACTTTCTCGTATGGTGAATCGTGTGTGTGTGTGTCTGTGTCTGTGTCTGTGTCATTTACTGATTGAGCAACCTGGTTTAGACTAAGGCAGTCACCTACCAGTGAGAGCTGTTAGACTGGGTATGAATCCTTGCAGGCCCACTAAGGTTGGCTTTCCAGGACCCTACACAATTGGTTCGGACACTCCCTCTGAACAGTGGGAAAAGCATTGTTACTTAAGGCCTAATCTTATGTGCCCATCACATTCCTCCTTCCCTCGTTTACTTTCAGGAGGATCAGGAATATTCTCCTCTTTAACCTGTGGACATTTACACTCAACCTGGTACTATTTACCATGGACAGAATCTGTGAAATCTTTGAAGAGCCTTACAATGTATATATTCATAGAACGTCTTATGTCTTTAACAAGACCGTTTAAACCATTCTTGTCCCTTCTATCGCTACCTCCGTCACTCCCCCCTGCCAGTGCTCATTTAAAGCTGAACTATTCACTTATTGGTAAAGGAGTAAGTCGCAAAGCTTCTGCCTTGATACCATCCACAGTGACTTGAGTGCAAGAACCAACATTGCACCCAACAAGTGGCAAGGAAAGACTGCTTCAGAATGTCCTTGGGAGGGGGTGGTGTGTCCGGTGTGTCCCAATCCGGTAGTCCAAGGCCACAGTTTTAAAAAGGGCCTGGAAAGAGCATACAGGACAAGTCAAGTGCTTCTCACATGCCTTCTATTAATGTAAAATCGCCAGATGTCTGATGCTCATCGGCGTTCGTCTCATCTCATCTGTGATGGTTGGTATATGATATGATATATTTTATTTGTATCGCGCTCGTACACAAGTGTTTCAGAGCATGACAAGGCAAGGGAGGGGAAACGGGAGAGAAACAAAACGACGATCTTACTAGGCCCAGTGACATTGAGAACGTGCAAGTGCATGGGAAAGGGGAAAAGGGAAAAGTGCATGGAAGGGGGAGAGTGGAAAGTGCAGAGCAGAGGAGAACAGATAAATAATAATAATAATAAATACAAATAGATGAAGCAATACATAGGGAGTGCGGTCAGCAAGTGGCAAGAGCTGTGTTTACGGCAGCAGAACTGGGTAAGTCTGATAAGTGCATAAAAGAAGAAAAATTATGGGGCATGGTGGACTGTGGGGGTTAAAGGTACAGCCCCAGTGCGAGGGGTGGCCAGGAGGCAGTGCAGAAGGGTGGCAGGGTGAGCCGGTACCTGGGTACGGAGAGCAAAGGCAGAAGCAAAGAGGAAGGTCTTGAGGTGCTTCCGGAACCAGAGATGGTTCTCCTCAAGTTTTAGAGTGGCAGGGAGGCTATTCCAGGGAGGCCCCAGCTGAAGACTGAGATCTCCCCCCAGCTCGTTTCTTTAAAAAGCGACTGACCCTGAGGGAGTTAGAGGAGCGAAGGGCTCGAGAGGGGAGTTATTTGCGGAAGGATAGCTGAAGGTATTTTGGGCGCAGGCCCCAGAAAGCCTTGTGGACAATGCAGAGGGTTTTAAATGTAATCCTCGCAACCATTGGGAGCCAATGGAGAGATATCAGAGCTGGCGAGATACGATCCGAGGGCTTGAGGCCAAGGACAAGTCTTGCAGTCCTGTTCTGGATTAGTTGAAGAGGGCGAAGAGTAGAGGCAGGTAACTTTAGTAAAAGGCTGTTACAATAGTCCAACTTAGAGAGAACCAGAGCTTGGGAGACAGTGAGCTTCTGGGGGAAGGAGAGGAAAGGAAGAGTACCTCTGAGGAGGTGCAGTAGGAAGTTTGACTTTTTAGAGACATCCAAGATGTGGGAGGAGAAGGAAAGTGTGGACTCAAAGATGACCACGAGGTTCTTAGCCTCGCAGGTGGGGATGGGAGGAGGGCCAAGCGAGGCCGGCCAGAAAGAGAGGGAGGAAAGGATGGCGAAGGTGTGCCAATGAGGAGGATCTCAGTCTTGCTGGTATTCACGCAAAGATCATTGGCAGCACACCAATCTTGAATGGCAGTTAGGCAATCCGAGAGAAGTGAGGGAGAGGAGGTGGCCGAGGGCAGCCTGAAAATGAGTTGCGTGTCGTCAGCGTAGCACTGGAAATGTGAGCATAGAGTGGCAATGCAGTGAGCGAGAGTTGCCAGGTACTGGTTGAAAAGCCAGGGCGAAAGGTTAGACCCCTGGGGAACACCACAGGCAGAGAGGAAGATAGATGAGAGGAAGGACCCCAGTTGGACTTGGGGTCGATCAGAAAGGAAAGAGGTCAGCCAGGCCAGAGCCTGATCAGTGATACCCAGGTTCTCCCGGAGGCGGTTGAGCAGGATGGTACGGTTGACCGTGCCAAAGGCAGAGAGAGATCGAGTAGGATGAGGACAGAGGGAATGTTAGAGTCAAGGTTGGAGAGCAGATCTTCACGGATGTTCAGGAGAGCAGTTTCCGTACTTCTAGCCGCTCTGAAACCAGACTGGTAGTGCAGGTTTCACACTAAAAAGGTCTTCTGACTGCTACATTCAGTATTCTCAGAGCAGAACTTGTGAACATTTGAGTGTTCTTTCAGGAATGGGAGCTTTTGACATTGTAATGCTTTGTTCCTTTTAGCTCCTCTTGGTGCTTTATCTAGGGGTACGATTGATGGAAGAAGGTGCATTTGTTCACATAACTATAAATAAAACATGGGTATGTAAGTACAAGGTTCTTACATCAATTAGTATACTGTGCAGTAATGTCATTTCCAGCTGTGCCTGTCTTCCGTTTGGCAATAAGGGAGTAGTCTAAATAGAGACTCCCCTTTTTGTTAATTTGCAGTCCCTTTAATTGTACATCTCCTAGTTACCCTATTTGCGCCCCATTGTAGCAGTCGATACCCTTCGTGAAGTATTTTTCTTTTCTTTTCAGGTGCGATCTGATAATGAGTTGGATGTGCTCAGCATCCTGCCCATCGGTTGGCAGCCAGAGGAAACTGTGAGACCTCGAGCGTACCTTCTGGTGCCTTCCACCTGTGTCACGTTTCTAGCTCGACAGTACCGCTTCGTCATAGAACTGGACCTGAGCCCATCCACCGGGATTGTGGTGAGTTTCCTGTGTATGTGTGTGTTATGACAAAGGAAAATCAAAGTTTATACTGTGTTTGTAGTCATCGAGATCGAGGATACAATCTTAATTTGTGGTGATCACTGGCACACACGAGGGATATACATTTCAACACTTCTTTTTTCTTTTCAGGATGGGTAATAAGGTACGTACCTATATGTCCTACAGCTTTCAGTAATTGGAGAAGGTGTTTTCTCTCTCTCTCTCTCTCTCTCTCTCTCTCTCTCTCTCTCTCTCTCTCTCTCTCTCTCTCTCTCTCTCTCTCTCTCTCTCTCTCTCTCTCTCTCTCTCTCTCTCTCTCTCTCTCTCTCTCTCTCTCTCTCTCTCTCTCTCTCTCTCTCTCTCTCTCTCTCTCTCTCTCTCTCTCGCTCAAAGTCCAGGTAAAAAGTGTAAGGAAGGGTTTCACCATCGCTTGCCAGGTTTTTCTTAGAAGTCTCCCTCTGGGTTGTCTGTTATCAATAGTTTCTGTGTTATAGTGTCTAGCGCACTACCTAATTCCCTTTAGCGGACCGAACAAAACAAGTGATAAAAGAAGTCCTAGTTGAAAGATCATTTGTTAACAAATTGGTGGTGGTTGGTATTTGGTTTTTGACAATTTGTTAAACCCTTCCTGTACCAACTTTGTTGTAATTGAATTTCCTTCAATATCTTCGTTATCAAAACTCATAATTTCGGGAGAATATGCAATCCTTTTGACTTCTGCGTCTGCGGCTTAATTCCAGCAAGAGATAAAATGTGTTCATTTAGTATGCGCTGCACATTTATCGACTGCTATGGCTACTGGGAGTTGTAGTGCCTTGATGAGTTTCTCCAATAAGGACGCATGTTGCACCAAGTGTACGGTTGATGTCACATGGGTGGGGGTCACTGTACACCGTCACTTCCTGTCCTTCATTTTTCTTAAGCGCGACAATAAGCACTAGTAATTCTGACGCATGCGCTGAAAAATGAGACGGTAGTCTTGCACTTACTACCTATTCAAACTCTCCATTTAATCTGTGTCTTATCACTGCGGTGCCTGAATGCCTTTCCCCACTAGTCTTATCAATTTTCAAAGAACCATCAATAAAAAATAATCTCCCCTCCTGCTAAAGCATTCTCTTTCACACAGGGTATATCATCATAAAATTCAACATAATTGGCACAGTCATGGACATGATCACCACCTTCCACTGGCTCAGCTATGAATGTGGCTGGGTTCACTATTTTACATCTTACAATTTTAATTGCCGGGTTGGAAATCATTACCTCATAAACTGAAGCTCTTTGGGATGTCAACGCGCCTTTTGGGTTTCTCTAAAATGGCAAATAGAGCATGATCCAAAAAGAGTCATGAAGCAGCCCATAACAATACTTTTGGACTTCTCAATTGCGAACACGGCGGGTGCCGAAGATTGTTCGAAAGGGAAGTGTCCTCTCATAACTGGGTCTAAAATCCCACTGTAATGTGCCGAAGATTTGTACCCTAATGTGGTTCTTTGAAACACTTGTGTATAGGCGCGTTACAAATGCCATATCCTATCATATCACAAGCACTGCTGTTATTACTGACCTATTCATGTGTAAAGTCAATGCCATCTACATACTGTATCACCTCGCTTTTGAGATTGATATTGCCTAGATCCATCTGCAGAACTCTGTTTAAAGATCGATGGGGACTTGCAGTACCATTGAGACAACCTAGTATGTTTTAGTGTCTTTTGGCGAAACGCAAATTAAGTCAAGACTTACAAGTCCTTGAGCAGCGGGATCGAGAAAAACACGTTTTTCAAATCTATCACCATGAAGTATCGAGCTTCTACGGGGATACTACACAATATTGTCACCGGGTTGGGAAATAAAGCAAACTCTGCATCTAAAATCTGGTTAAGAGGCCTCATATCCTGGATTAATCTCCATAACCCCCCTTAAAACTCCTTTAGATTTCTTAATCAGATACACTGCAGTATTAAACAATGACTCGCTGGCACCAGAATCCCTTGATTCATCAGTGCTGAAATAGTCTGGAATTATACCCTCATCAGCTTCTCGAGACATGGGGTACTGCTTTGCTCGGGGTAAAATTGCTTCTTGCTGAAACCTTATTTTAACCTCACCTATCCCCTTCAGTCAACCTACGTCATAAGGGCCTGTGGTCCATAAGGTGCTTGGCACCTTTTCAAGATCCTCCACAAAAAATGCTGATCGCTGCAGCATACCGCCATTCTCTGTGGGACATCCCTTTTCGCTATCCTTATCCAGTACGTAATGCTCATGAAGAACACTGCTTCATCATAGCTTCGGTCCTCCGTGAAGATATCGTCATCAGTTATGTCGTCAATCTGTACCCCTCCTCAAGAGCTATCAATGTTCTCAACGGTCAACCCTCATCGCCTACTCCTTTGATCATGCCTTTTCCTTTCACACAATAGCTGCTTCAACTCTTTAGGAATAGTTTGTCCACCCTCCTGATCCATAGTTACTTGTGGTCTAAACAGAAATTCATCAGGTATCCTCACAATCTTTCCCACCAAGCCAGGTTGGTAAAATGCTTACTCCATATAGAAAAATCTCTAACTTCTGGAACGCCTCGCAGAGTCACTTGCCCTGTGAACGCCAGTATGAACATTCCCACGTTTAAATAGTGTATTACTGGAGTGAGGCACACTATTCCTTGGTCAGTCAGTAATTGAAATAGTGATGTAAAGTTTTGTCATTAAATCTCTTCCTAAAATATTGACCGGCGTCTGATGTGAATATAATGGTGGAACGGATATGTCACATTCTCTTATGGAGACTGATAAATTATCAGTAAAAGGAACTCAACTTGTAGCTCCAGAGATCCCTTGAGCATTCATGGCAATAACCGACATTGGATATTTTCCTTCTCGTATGCACAAACGGGTTGCTCCAGTGTCGAAAAGAAAAACATCTACCCTTGGTTCCTCTTTGGGGGGTCTGGTGTCACAGATAGTACTGAACACATCAAGTCACTGTGTGAGCTGTCCTATTGTGGATACGCGGAGTTGCCTCGCTGAGGTGCGAGCAGTCAACAGCAGTCCCTGCCCTCCTTGCTTCCTGGCTCAAGTCTTTCTACAGTGCCTGCAGTGGTTAAAACCCCCAGCATGCACGTGGAGTTGGCTTGCTGAGGTGCGAGCAGTCAACAGCAGTCTACTGAGGCTAGGAGGTGAGGAGACATGGTCTTGCAAGCAGACCCTAAAGCTCTGCCTCTGCTTCCCATAGCGATAGACTTACACAGTGTAAAGACACACACATTGGACAATTCGACCCCCCCCCCCCAGCACCTGCCTCACCAAAAAAGCCCTTCAGGCAGAGTGTTGAGGAGCAAATTCGCCCGACTACAAAATCGGAAAGGAAACCACAAAGACTTGAGTGTGGGAAAAAACGGTAGTCCTAACCTCATTTCAACCACTATATTACAGAAAAAAACGGTCATTGCAACTGCACAAATATCTCCTATACCCAGCAAAATGGCCACTCGCCTTTTGGAGGACCCGAGCTCCGATTTTGAAGACGCTGAAGATAGAGCGCCGACGAGAGTCGGAGGAAAGCAGTGAGGAAAGTAGCGGAGAAGAGGCACCTGTTACGCAAACAACTTCCCCCCCCTTCACTCCCTCTTCGCCCCCTCTCCCAATCTCTGGCTCAACGCTGCCTGCTTGTCCCTTACTTGGGAGCATGGCGGTCTGCCCTGGAAAGGCGGCACCGCACGTACGGTTCGACCTACCGCTGGTGGTGGTGCCGCCTGGGCCTCGTTCACCCCTGCTGCCGTGCGGTGAGTGGGGTGGAGCCTGGCAGTGGCGAAGGACGCTGTCAGGCTGACCTCAGTCCACGGCATCGAAAGCAGGGGGAGACGCGGTTGGAGCCTTGGCAGACCCGACGCTGGTGACGGCAGGGAGTGGCATGTCTCTGGTCTCGGCTGCGGACGTCAGGCGGGCATTGTCAGCTGACGAGCAAGTTTCGTGCTTCAGCTCACAAGCTGAGACCTACGCCAGCCTGGCTGCTAAATTGACAAACACATGTGGCGAGGAGACTGGGACGCCCTCTGCTGCCTCTGGGACCTCTCTGCGCCCTACTCAAGAAACCACAAAGGAAAAAGACAACCTTCAAAACACCCCCTGTAACACAGAAGAGGTAAAAACCATGGATTTGGACGCAGATCGTGACTCAACGCACAATCCATCAAATGTCTCGAAAAACAATTTCATCACGCAAAAAAGAGACATAGCAATGGCCCTACTAAAAAAAAAAAAGAGCCTTAACAAAAAAGATCCTTCAGGAGAAGGGGGAACTCCTGCACAATGATCATCAAGAACAACATAAAAAAGGACTCAAGGCACCAACTCAAAAGGGAAAAGCCGGGAAGTTTTTCCAACAGAATTCCCTGACGTCTCGCGCCCTAAAAGATTTCTTCTCCAAACAAACAAACAAACCAGAATCCGAGGTAGAACTTTCAGATGCTGAAATGTTAGACGCAGTCTTAGAAGCCCCCTCGACCTAGAAACAAAGAAAAACCATGGAAGTCCCTTGCAAAATCATCTTAGCCGAGGCCTTGGTTGTGCAGGACCTTGTCCCAGGCCCAAAAAACTCTGGTGACCTCTACAGGAGGAAAAACGATCAAACTTTACCATATAAAGGGGCAGTTACGGCCCAAATCAACTTGTTAGACGACGATGTACCGCCTCATTGCCCCGAGAGATCGGGACGAGAAACTGAATTATTAATGCCATCAGTTAATTCCATGATAACGAATGGATTGGATCAAAGAAGTATATTCCAACCTCTGCTCGCTCAACCAGTGTTGGGCCAGCAAGGGCAAATACGTTATACTGCTGATCTCCCGTCCAGGAGATCTTTAATCCAAGGCGATTACCCAAACAATATTTCAACTCCAGTCAGAAATGGAAGACTCAGCGACACTTTTGGCAACCTTCCCAAAGATACTCCAACAAAAAAAACAGATCTTGTCACGATCATGTCGGCAATTACGGTGGGACTGGCCCCCTTTGTAAAACTATAAGTCAATAAATGGTTCAATGAAAGATTCATTAGCACTCTCAGCCATGACAAACACCAAACTAACTTTCCTGGAGGGTCTTATTACAGCTCTAACCCAACAAAACATCGAGAAAGAAAGACCACGCGACGAAAAATTCACCTGACTTGAAAATCTAATTGAATCCAAATTTAATGCAATTTACTTGCGCGAAACTCAGTTGAATCTCGAAACGGAGCAAACTCCATTGCTGAGTGTAAGGGATCCAAAAACTGATGGTGTGAACGACAGCTCCACTAGGTCGATACGTCGCCTTTACACAAAACTGCGAAATGGGGAAAAAAAACAAAACTGCCAAAAGTTGCTACAATCTTTAACATGGCAAAGCTGACTCCATCAGTACCACCCCAAGCAGCCACGTCTTCTAAAACTTCAAAAATGTCCCGAGGTCCAGTCTCCCACAATACATCAAAGGAATAAGCGATAATTGAATTAGATAACTCCAGTATATCTGTGGCAGACTCTTCAGGAAATTTGTCACTCTCAGATTTAACAGTGCATTTGGATCAAGAAGGAGTCTCTGATTCCCCAGACAATATTCAACAAAACCCAGAGCGGAGTGCAAACATAGCAAGTAAAACCGCCACTCAAGAAAAACAGAAGATCGTAGTTCTCCCTACGAACACACCGGAATTCCATATACCGAAAGATACTGTTTGTCAAGATCTCAGAAAAGGCCCATCGGACCTAATAAAAAAAAAGACACAACAAGATGTGGAACAAACCTTACAAAAAAAAGCGAATCCACCCGTCAAAGACTGAAAAGCACAAATGAAACTCATACGGCCAATCTACGGTCAGGAGCAACAGCAGCCAAAAGATTCTCTCAAACACGAATCTTCAAGATGGAACAATTGACAGCTGGGAAAAACTCTCTAATGTTAAATAGAAAGACAATTATCAAAATCTTAGCCAAAATTTCAACACCTAGACACGGCGGACCTAGTGTTGATTGAACCATATCACAGAGACAAGAAGGCAAAAGCATACCTCCATGTCACAAAGACGGCAAGTACTAATCTAAAACAAGAGGTGATCTCGGCCCTAAACGAACTAGGCTTTGCCTTTGCGGAAATTACCACACCCGTGTTGGTGGACAGAAACGCGCATTCCTCAAGTAAAGTGGCGGAAGAGCATCCCGATCGCCAAACGAACATAGAAGAGCAGTTCACAAACAAAAGAAGCGAGACATACAAGGAGAAAGGGGAAAACCGCTGAGGGAGATTTCAATCAAAATACTATCCAACGAACGAGAACACAAACTACAAGAAACCAAAATACACTGAAAACATAAGAAAAAACGATAGACTGGAGAAAAATCGCAGACACGGCCCCTCTACTGACCAAAGCTCTGATTGGTCCCATAACAAAAGACGTGAGCCCTCAGGTCCATGGAGATGGCTGCAAAAGGTGTTAAACCCAAATTCTCCAAAATAACAACGAAATGGTCCAGCGACGTCGCCCAGCAACTCTACCTCTGAATTCCCTCCAGAGATTCAATTCAAGGAAACCTCTATGAACTCGTGGAATACGAGAGGCCACGAACATCTGACCAAACCAGGCGCATTTAATTTGGCCCAATTTGATATTATTTGTCTTCAGGAGACCTGGCTGATGGAGAAACCAACAATAGACGGATATGAAACCTATATCTCTCCAGCGAGTAAGGGCATGTTCGGCAGACCATCGTCAGGCCTCTTAACTGCTGTCAAACTTGGCTCAGGTATCTCCATCAAAAAGAAGGTGACAGAAACTTAGGGCATTCTGGCACTACAGAGTGGCTCCGCCCAGAAAAAGCAACAGGGGGAAAAACAAAATCCAATTTAGCAATCCTAAACGTCTATTGGAATCCGCAAAGAACTAACAACCCTGATTTCTGCAGTGCTGTCGCGGATACCCTAGACAAATTCACCACCGAACTGGGCACCGACTTCGTCATCTGTGGAGATCTGAATGCCAGGTGTGAGCAACCTTTGACAACTACACATCCGTCGCCATCTTTAGAACGAGGTGCATTATGGACAGACCTCATTGACTCCAGAAATTTCCACAATGTGGCAACATTGCGAGGCCATCTTCCAGTGATTCCAATCTGGGAACGAGTTGACACCTCAGCGACGTTGGATTATATATTCATTTCATATTCGCTTCTACCTTCTATGAAGTCTTCAGAACCGAAGCCAGTGACCATAACTTGCTGACAATGACTCTCGAATCGGCGAACATTCCAAAAGAAATGTATCCTTTTGACGTGGAGGTAACACGTAAATCAGTGCGAGTCCAACTTACAGCAACAAACGTCAAGGAGATTGCTCAGAAATTTGACGAAGAAAACAAAAGCCCAGAGTCCACGCAAACCAGACCAAATTATCTCCCTCTTTTCGTGACATACAGAAAAAAGCAAGGAAACCAAACTCCATCATATGGAAATAGGACTCGCAAATATGACCCCCAACTGGTTCTGAAAAGAAGAGACGTTCGCAAACTGATGCAACGGGCCAGATAGTCGGACAACATTGAACAAAAAGAAATTGCCATAGCCGCTACAAAGTCATATAGACTATGGTTGAACCACCACAAAGCTGCTATGTATCAGAACGATGCTGAACAAATGTTGAAAACTATGACATCAAAAAAATCACAAGATTTCTGGGCTTTAATTAAAAACAAAAGCAGTGAGACAAACAACCAAATCTCAAATGTAATTCCGGAATCGACTTGGATAACCTTCTTTGCAGCCCTATTTGCATCTCATCCCGAAACTACAGAAAATTATATACCTCCCACGGTAACATCATGGGCCGACCTTGCTGATCAAGACGAGATTTTGACCGCAATCCTGAAACTGAAAACGTCAAGAGCACCGGGACCGGATGGTCTAACTAACATGGACCTAAAACAACATCCTCAGGAATAGTCTGCTCTAATAACAAAAATATTCAGTCAAGGACAGTCGAGAAACAGATTCCCAAAACATGGATGGAAGCACTTATAGTTCCCATTTTCAAAAAGGGAAGCAGAGACAATCTGGCTAATTACCGTCCCATAGCCCTCCTAGACATCATGGGCAAGATTTTTGCTAGTCTTCTACTTACCAGGTTCCATGGATGGGCTAGATCATCTCCATGTTTGGACCAATTGCAAACTGGCTTTGTCAAAAATGCAAGCACAAGTATAAACATCATGATACTAAACATCATAAAAGAAAATGTGAAGAATGGTGCACCAAGAGTTTTCATAGCTTTCATAGATTTGACAAAAGCATTTGATAAAATCAGTCACTGGAAGCTCTGGTCCAAACTATCTAACTGGAAATGTCCAATGATTGCACTTCATACGGACACAAAGCTGAGAGTTCGTCTAAATAGACAAGGGATGATGTCAGACCAATTTCCGTCAGAACGTGGCGTGAGGCAGGGATGTCCGCTCGCCCCTGCCCTCTTTATTGCATTCCTGGGCGATTTCCAATACACCTAACTGGCGGTAAGAGCCTTCCCACCAAAAGTGGGCAGTACCTCAATATCCAGACTACTCTACGCAGACGACCTGATCCTTATGGATTAAACCCAAATATGACTTCAGCGCCAACTCACCAACTTGGCCAATTACATAGACGAAAACGATCTGGAAATAAACATTGACAAATCTAAAATTCTAATCATGGAGAAAAATCGACCAATCACTAACAACAAGGGTCGCTGGTACTTGAACAATAGCAAATTAGAAATTGTCACCAGCATAGAATATTTGGGAATAATGTTTGATGCAACACGTTTGGAAAAAGCTATACACCAGGCCCTGTGGGCGAAAATTAAAACACTAACCACTCAAACTAAGCTAGTAGATCGGAAATATGGAACATTTTCCATACTACCAGCAATACAGTTCTACAAGCAAAAGGTGGTGCCATCAGTAATCTACGCTATGGACGTGGCCCTGAACATCCAAGACACGATATGGCCAAAACTGGAAGGTTTTCTATGGAAAGCGGTATTGGGCCTTCCCAAATCGACATCAATTTCAGCCATCAGACGCGAACTGGGACTACTGTCGCTGAAAGCGTCAGTCGATCAAAGCCAGATGAGACTACTGCAGAAAATTATTTCACCTGATGCGCTTACATTATTTAAATCGATTCAGAAGGAACTTAGCCAAGAACATTGCATCGCCCTAAACAAATGGGAGCAGCAACTGCAAAAAAAGCTGGCAGACTTAGCCTGTACGTCCGAGGATTTAATGCAAAATCCTTGTCAGATAAAGAGGAAAATAGCTCAAGAGGATTGGATCCAAACACGTTAGGCAGCCATGTCAAACAAGCTACTTGCCCACCTACCGCCTACAACAAATAAGCTGACTTTACCTCTGGACTACTGCATAAAATTTCTTGATAAGACTACAGAAAATATTCATGAAAATGAGATTCAACCTAATGCCAACGCAAGAAATTAAAGCTATTTGGACTAAATCTTTATCCAAAACTTGCAGACTATGCCCAGAGACACAAGCAGTGGAAACCGTAAGACATTTACTCTTGAACTGCACCAAAACGGCACATTTACGAGAAGCTTTTCTGTTACCCCTAATGTGCGAAGTGACACTCCAAGAAGAGGACACATGGCGGTGCCGCCTGGTCGCAGGTGAAAAGACAAAATGGACCTCAGCGGCAGTAAATATGCTGGAGGCGGCACTTAAACTTATGATAGAGACTGGCAGTCCACCCAGTGTCACATAACTAAGTTCTATCATTTGATGCAGATCTTCATCTTCTTTCCATTCTCCAGAGTGATCTTCTAGGTTTGCAATGTCTCTTTTATTTCTGTCAATTTTACGATCTTCATGCACTATTCTTTCATCTTTCTACTACGTGTGACATGAGATATGATTTCTTGTAAAAATCAAATTTTGTTTTGATTATAGACAAGTAAATAAATAATTAAAAAAAAGATACACGCTCATCCCCGTCCCTGTAAAAGGATTTTCTCCTCCCACAGTGACTCCTCCTATTCTAGGTGTCGATACTTGTCCAATATTTGCATACTGCTGTGCCTGCATTGGGGCTTGCAACTGCCCCTGTGGTGGATTCATTTCTACTTGTCCCTGTTGTTGTACCTGCTGTACTCTGTGTCTGATAAGAGGTGTGATCTTGGGCAAAACACTCTCTACTCTGTGTGCTGTATGGTGGAGAAGAAGCTGTCCCCCTCTGGAAAAATGGCCATTTTGTATACTCCCTTGGTTCCTACAGACGTGCGCAATATGTCCTGTCATTCCACAATTCCAAAATACTGGAGGAACTCTACTGTAGGTCCCTCCTTGACTATATCCTCCCTGAGTACTCTGGTTCTCATTCTATATATTTTGAAAACCATCTTGGTCCGTCGGGTGTGAATTATTTGCCTGAGTTGTACCTATTGCTTCCTGCATTGCCAATCCTTCTCTGCTTGTCGGTACTGCCCTTTCTATGGCAAATATTCACGGCCCGTGACCTAGAACCCCACTGGCATGGTCACATGCCAGGTAGGGTTAGGCACTCAGGGTTCATTCAGTGCCCCAAGGGCCTTACAATTATCATCAGGTACTCTCCTGGAGTCAGTCCTGGCGCCTTTTGCGCCAGGCTCCTATTTGGAATGGGACTTGAGGGGACTACTTTTTGTGTGTAAGCCTGCAGCCAACATGGAGGCACCCACACAGTCTAGTCCTGAAGAACCAGACTGTGCGGTGCAGTGTTTTAGGGTGTGGAAGCCCGCCTATTTTACCTGGACTACTTTACAGGGGTAGGCTATATAAACCACACCCAAGCTACAGAACGTGCTTCGCGTTATTCTGCAGCCAGCAGCGTGACGCTCATCGTGTTCAGTGACCAGCACCCGGCGTTCCTGGAATAGCGGACATGCAGAGGAGACAAAAGAACATCATTAGCAGTCCCTGCTTACCTACAGCTTTCCATCCTTTGACCCTGGCTGCTCGCGGTCTCCCATCCCGTTGGCAGCATCTTCAGGAGACATCACGCATGCACCGGAACGAAGCACCTGGAGGGGGAGAGAAAAAAGGACAATGTTAAACAGGTTACTCACGGCAATCACAGCTGGCTGGGCATTTCTTGGCCGGTTCCGCTCCGGAAATCTCTGCACGCCCAGAAAGACCATCGCGACCTGAAAAGGAATAAAGAATACAGGTTAGCCCAAAAAGACATTAGCGCGCCGCACTTCGCGCTGAACCTACCTTTCTTCATACACTCTATGTCCATAATCCCGGCAGGAGCCTGATCCAAGCAGCGCACCCAGCGAACCTCCGCACACCTAAGGGGGAAACAATCGGGGAAAGACATTAACAGCACAAAGGAAAAGCAAAGGCCTTCAGAGACTGCTATAATCGGACTTGCCTCCTTAAAGACACTTGAATGGGTTGGCACCAGTGAAGTTATCTCTGTCGCTTCAACCCGCAGAAAACTACGCGCCCCTGCGCAGAAAACAGGACGGAGAGCACGCCAGACATCATAACAAGGCCCACCTGCCATAGAAGACATCATCCCGAACTAGGCACATCCGGGGGGAATCCGGCAACCAGGGCATACGAGCATCCCTGTGGATACCAGGTGAGCGTAACACAAATTTTGACAATTGTTTCTGAACTAACTTGGCATCTTAGATTTTCCTATTCTCATCTTTCTTCTTAATTTTTTTCTTGTAATAACTGACAATGATGTACTATTGTCAACTGTATCTCAGCCCCTGGCTCTGCATCCATCCCTACTTGTTTTTTTATTTGCTTCTGTACTGGGTCAAGCAACCCCTAACATAAAGTATGGTAAAATAATACCACTGTCTTTTCCCAAGGCTCGCGAGTTTTAAGCTGCCATTTCTCCTGAATATCCTGAATGTAGGCAACGGGGTCTTCGTCTTCCTTCATTTTACGTGTCATAATTGCACCCATATCTGATGTGTCAGGATACTGTACTCTGGCAGCCCTCCAAACGTCTGCTCTACAATTATTAAATGGCGCTCCTTTGTGCACCGTTTTGTGCAGTTACGCTTGAATGTCCTGCTCTTCTCCAAATCTCATCAGCTCTAAGAATAACTGCCAGTAGACCTTTTATGTCCCCCTATGGCCAGCGTATTTCCTCCGGTCATTTTCTCAAATACGTATATCCATTTCCCAACCCTGCCAAGTCAGACTGGGGACCTTACATTTTTAATTATCCTTGTCCATCTGTGGCCATGCAATGCATTGCAGTCTTGCTCGCTCTTTTTCTAACAAAGGAAACTGTGTAAACCCCATCCCATAATCGGACCCCACTATTATTCTATCCGTGGCAGGAATAATCGTCCCCGTCCGTCTCCTTGGTGTAGACCTTTAAAAGAGGCAAGAGATGCAAAAAAGATGGACCAAATTGTGGTCTCCTGTCACGTGAGCCAAGGTGGAAAATAGAGTTTGAACTCTGAATCCTACAACAACGATAGTGAGAGACTTCCTTCAGGGGTGCACACATTTCCTCCTTCTGTCCCAAGACCGGAGTCTTTCTTCGTCTGACATGTCTAGGCCCCAACTGGTGTGACTATCATCCCCCTCACCCTTGTCCAAGTTCTGCTCAAAGACAATGTCCAGCGTTATTGCTAAACATGTTTCCTTCCTCCCTTTGTAATTGTGGGACTAGGGATCGATCATCATTCTCTCAAGTTCCCTACTCACTATCTTTTCTTAATTGTCGATAGATCCAATGCTTTCCACATCAAATCTTTCTTCTTCTAGCGCTACTCTAGATACTGCTGGCATTACTTCCTTTATCGGGAGCATCTCCTCCACTCTGTCCCATTTTATTTCTGGGCTCAGCCTCATTTGTTCTTTACAAATGAGACTGGCATTGAAACCTTGCTGTTTCCTCTTGTGTTCTATTTCTTCATCTACTTCCCTTTGCTTTTTCTCATCCTTTCGAATTCTTTATTCCTCTTGCCTTTGTTCTTCTCCTCTCCTTTTATTCCTTCCCTCCTTTCTTTTTTTTTTATAAAACATTTTATTGTTTTTTAGTAACATACAACAAACAGCCACACACAAAGGGGTAAACACAACTTCCTTTACCCGCCCGCCAATAGTTCCCCGCATGATTCCTGTTAATGAGCCTCCAGACATTTTCTGAACATGCCTCGACACACCGCTCCTGTCATGACACACAGTCTGGCACACTAGCATGTCCTTGGGCTGTATTCCAATTTGCTATTATGGATTATTTTAATGCGCATCTTCCCAGTTCTGCCATATTCTCTGGGCTTTCTCTGGACACCCTCTGGCAGCATAAACCCTTTTCTCCATTGCGATGCAGATGTCGACATCCGTGATCCATTGGTCATAGCACGGTGGCCTCTCAGAGCCCCATAGTTGCGCTATGTTCTTTTTCAATATTGCGGTGGTGGTAGATAAAAACACCTTTTCGTACCTTGTTAAATCAATATCTTCCTCTATTCCCAATAGTAGTTGTTTTGGGTTCACATGTATTCTCTTTCCCATTCCTTCCCTCCTTTCCTCTTCTTGTCTTAGTCTCTGTAATCTTTTGTCCCTTAGCCTTTGTGCTTCTTCCTCCTATTTCTTTCCTTTTCTACTATCGCTCTTTGTCTATTGTTTTTTGGGGTTTTTTAAATTTTTTTTTTACATTTTTAAAGCGCTCACACAGCCCGCAGGCATCGAGGCGCTGTTACAGGAATTGTTTTTGTTTATTTATTTAGTTGCGTAATTGTTGTTTTTGTCTTAGTTGCGTATTTATAATGCGCTTAAACACCCAGAGGTTTCTAAGCGCGGACCCAGGGATTGAGCCTGTGGTGCTCAGTGTCGTCTTGCTTCCAAGACACGCACGTTGCTGCACGAAAATGGCTGCTGCGGGGAATTTACTTTCACGTTACGCACTCCGACGTGAAACTGAAGGTAATCCAGCCCCCTGGCAGTGAGGGGGGACCTCCCCCTCGCATAGCCCGGGGGTTGGATTACAGTTTTGCTCGATCCCTGCGTTGCAGGGATCGAGCAAAACAGAGTGCCTAAACCGACAAGCCGGTTCGTCGGTGGCACTTAAAGGGTTAAGCATCCATTCCTCAGGAGGCGGGTCTTCTTTCTTCTTGATACATCTTCCAGAGCTCTAAAATCGCTAATCTGTTTTGTAATTTCTTCCCTGTGTACGCAGCGTGCAACTATGTGGTCATGTGTTGTAATACCGCTGTTGACAACGATCTCCCTTCTGGCCACGGCATGCGCATTTTATCTGCTGTGCCCTTTACCCATTCTGCACTGTACTGTTTGAGCTTTGGCATGTGTTTTGGCAGTGTCTTGGAAAGGTGCATGAGAGGAGTATTCCCCATAATGACAAGTATCAATTGACTGTCAATACTTCCCAGACCATTAAATAAACCTTTTACCTTGGCTTAAATGACCACTTTTCAACATTTTTAAAACAACAAATATGGGCAAGCACCATCAATCACTGCTGAATCCTCTTGTTCCTATTCTCTTGATTGGCGCCAATCACTTAACTGTGCTGTTACTTTTTTACTTCTTCACAATCTCTATTTTTCGTCAATATTTTACTCAACAAACATTTGGACTAGTCCAACATTACCCATTATAAACACTGTGATCACCTCTTGCATCTCCTTTACTTTTTACCCTGTACAGGGCTTGAGACCTCACCATATGTAGTCGTTGACTATGCTTTTTATGTTTAACTCTACTCCCGTTGGGATTTGAAACGTCCCCTTCTGATTCCCTTCAATCAGGTTTTCCTAGGTGGTGTCTCTTATCTCTACAATTATTTCCTGTTACTCAAAAATTATGACAATCCCGACCCTTATTTCCCATTCCCCTTAGTCTACTCGCCATTCGTTAATCGACTGGAGGCCTTCGGTATCGACTCCTCCTTCAATCCGACCACTTTGCCTTCCGTCCACAAGACCGCCAGTGGAAACCGGGCAGGGATTTCGTCAAAGGGGGGGGCTGCCACCCTCTCTGTTCTTCTTGCAAGTTTATTTCTATTCGGCCGCTCTCCACAGGAAATTCTGCGATCTTCCTGCTAATGGCGGAAGATGCCCGATAGTCCGTAACTCTGGAGACAAACTAGTTTGGATCTTTTTGAACCATCCGCACCTCTACCACAAGAGTTTAGGGCCTTTTTAGGAATATGTATGTAATGGATGGGATCACACAGATGAACTCTTCCAAATAACAGAACCAACTCAGGAAGATGGCAAAGTACTATTTTATTAACTATTATCTAAAACAGGGAGTCACAACAAACTTCAACGGACGATTTCTCTGAGCAATCTTTTCACACAACATAAACTTTATACTAAAAATATATCAAAGGTGACATCATACTATGTGGCAAATAATAGAAAACCTACTGGGGATCAGGATAGGCCTAAGGGGAACTATCTGTAGTAACTGGGATTGTAATTGGCTGCCCCCTGTCAGGTGGACTACATATGCATATCTCTAAAACATGTAATCTTCAAATACATTAGGTAAACGGTTTCTTATTGGTTTCTCAAACAAGGTCCTTTGTTATATGGACCTCTACAATTGGTTGGCATGCTTATGCCATGTCTGGAACATTAGGTTCACTTAGCAGCACATAGGCCCAGACCTAAGTGTAAGGAGGTGGGCCTGACTCCTCCCCACCAAATTAGCCCAACATCTATAATCACCCAAGCCTTCTGCCATGAAGATTTTCTTTGAACTCGGCCTTGCAGAGTATCCTTGTCTCTGAGAATACACGTGGTTCTAGGACCCTGAGTTCAAACTCTATTTTCATCCTTGGCTCACGTGATGAGACCACGATTTGGTCCATTTTGCCGCTTTTAAATGTCTTAAATGAACTAAACCTGGCACTCTTGGTGTTCTTTCTTTGCACCTTAACAAGGGATGATTCATCCTTTGTACGTTCACTCCTTTCCAGAATAGATATCTGAACTTGGCTGCTTCAATCTTGACTTCAGGCCAGACAGCCTCGCCATGCAACTCCACGATTCAACTTATTCTTGCTGCGACATAGTTTTTCTCTTCCCACTTCACAGGTCCTGTCTTACTAAATTCGTGAAACCGATGTCCAGCTTTTATACAATGGCGGCTTCTGGGGGGCATGAGTTCCTGTGTCAGGATGATAATTTATTTGTTGAGGAGAAGGGAGGGATGTGTGTTTGGCTGTGTTCGGATCAGGGCGAAGGGAATGTATGGGAGATTGGGGGGAAGGGGGTTCCTGTGCGGTAAAATGTGCGGCAATTGCAAAGTGTCTAGCCATTGCACCCAGATTCGATTTACCATAGAGACGTGATTTTTGCTTGAAATCAAAAAGGACAATGGTGTTGCCATCAATGAGGGTGATGGGGAGCCATAGTGCTCAAAATACGATTTTTGAAGTGGGAGTATCCTACTCCCAACTTTTCATAGTTGGGAATAAAATTATGTGTCTGGGATTAATGCAGTACGTCCCTTTCCAAAGGGGAGCATTTTTGAAATTAAAAAAAAGATTTTGTGATAAATATTGTTTTTCAACTAGTTATTCATGCACATAAAGATGCATGTATCGGGCATTTAATGGTAGTAGCTCCTTCCGATTGCACTGCTCCTCCAAACATATCCATGGAGATGTGTGGTTAGAAGCAGGGGGCAGGCAGCTGGTGTCAGTTTCCTCATTTTTTTGGGGGGGTGGTACTTTTGATATGCGTTGGCACCCATTCCGCCCTCCAGGGTAGGGAAACAACACATGAAGATACCATGACATGCTAGAATTCACCTCATATAAGCAAACTAACATAGACCTGAAAAGGTACTGTTAGCAGCTTATAGTTTATTTATTTGTTAGCTTGTTAGGCGCGTATATAGTAAGTACATTCAGTTCCAAAGCACCCACAGGGTAACGGAGGAGACAAGAGGATGAGAAACATTAAAATACATACAACAAAATAAAAATATAAAATACAGTGGGGGGAGGGAGACAAACCTACTTTGTGAATGTTCAGAACGTGCAAGTGCAGAAGGGAAGGGAAATGAGATAGGTGCTGGGGTGCTCATGGGTGAAGCAGAGGTGATGTGCAATGTATGGTAAGTGAAAACCTCCAAGGTGGAGGGTGTGCCATGGCAACTGATGAGGGTATACAGAAGCTGGGGGTGACTTGGTGTGGGAGGTCAGGGCCCCGAGAATGCTTAAGGGCCCTGGATACCATCAAACAACTGTGAGATTAGCAGTGGAGAGGGGGTGTTGAAGGAGGAGGTAAAGAGGAAAGTCTTGAGGAGCATCCGGAATTTAAGAAAGTTCTGCTCAAGACGAAGTGGGAGGGGGAGGCTGTTCCAAAGAAGGGAGCCAGCAGAGGGAAGCGATCGACCTGCCCTCTGTTTAGCAAAACACTTTATACACAAAGAGTTGGTGCCAGAGGAGTGCAGAGGGCTCCAGAAGGGGAATTTTTAGTAAGAGAGATGCAAATATTGTGGTCCCGGCCCCAGATAGCCTTGTGGATGGTACAGAGGGATTTGAATTTAATCCCTGAAGCAACCAGGAGGCAGTGAAGACTTTTTAGGGCAGGAGAGATGCAGTTCCTAGGCTTGAGGCCAAGGATAAGTCTCACTGCCGTATTGGATGAGCTTGAGGAGTCGCACAGTGGGAGAAGGTAGATTCAGCAGTAGGCTATTGCAATAGTCAAGCCTAGAGAGAAACGGGGCTTGGGTAGCATTGAGCTTCTGGGGGAAGGTGAGAATAGGTAGATTTCCTTTGAGAAGGAATAGCTGAAAGTGAGACTTCTTGGCAATGTCCTGAGTGTCAAGTGTGAGGGGGGGTGGGGGAAGCGGAGAGAGAGAAGTCGAAGATGACTCCAAGATTTCTGGCTTCCGAAGGAGCATGGGGAGAGCCCAAGGAGGAAGGCCAGAGTGAAGGGAAGAAGTCAGAAGCAGGGGCCCCAATCGGAAGGATCTCTGTTTTGCTGGCATTGAGGCAGATCTCACTGAACGTGCACAAGGCCTCGATGGCAGATAGGCAGCCAGGGTGATGGAACGTGCAAGAGGGTCAGCAGGAAGTTTGACAAAGCGTTGTGTGTCGTCTGCATAACACTGGAAGTTGGTGGAGAAGGAGGAGATGGGGAGTGCCAGCTGAGTAAGGTAGATGTTAAAAAGCCAAGGCGAGAGAATAGAGCACCGGTGGACACCACTGGTGGAGAAGGAAGTAGGAGAGGAGGTGTCCAGGATGTCTTGGGAGGAGGGGCCAGTTAGGAAGGTGGTTAGCCAGGCCAATGCCCCCTCCGAGATACCAATGGTGTGATGGAGCCTTTGTATGAGGATCGAGTGTTTGACCGTGTCAAAGGCAGAGGAGATATCAAGAAGTAAGAGGACCCAGCAGTTTCCCCAGGAAGGTGGTGATGGAGATAGGATGGTTGTTGGCGGGACAGGTCGGATCTCTGACAGTTTTTTAAGGAACGGCGCACAAGGGAGTGATTGAGGGAGGAGGGGAAAGACCCAGTGGCAAAATAGTGGTTGCAGAGATCAGCAAGTGCAGGGGCAAGAGAGCCAATGATGTCCTTGAAGGGTCTGCATGGACAAGAGGAAACCTGTTTTCAAGAGACCTTCATGGGGGGGTTAACTCTGGTGACTTCTTCAGGTGTGACATGGGCGAAGGAGGAGGAGGGCGAGTGGCCAAGGGAGGCAAGAGGGTGAGGGATGGGTTGGGAGGGTGAGTAACAAGGCTGTTCAGCATGTCCTGAGTTCTGGTGGTGAAGTGAGTGGCCAGGGCGTTGCAGAGGGCCTGCGAGGGAATTGGGGAGGAGGAGACTGCAGAAGGGTTGGCTAGTTCCCTGCAGATTTTGAAAAGTTCAGCCCTGTTGTTGGGTGCACCAGATACCCGTGCTTGAATGTGGGCTCTTTTCTTGGCACGGATAGAGCGTCTGTATTACCTTTGGAGCCGGCGGCAGGCCAGTTTGTCAGAGGGTGAGCCTGAAGTTTGCCACTTCGTTCCGCTGCTTTGCACTTTAGTTTCAGGACTGCAAGTTCGAAGTCGTACCAGGTGTTGCGCTTCGAGGTGGATTTCAGGTGGATCCTCATGACTGGGGCAAGAATGTCAAGGATGTTGACATTGAAAAGCAGGAAACACTGAAAGCGCTAGACACCTGATAGAACCTGTATTTGCTTTTATTTTGCAAAGCATCCTCTCAGTGAGGTGTGTGTGTTGTTATGGCACATTTTGTGAGAAACCGAACGGAAGTGAGAGAAAGAGAAAAGCAGCGAGTGGCCCGTAACAAGAGAAAGGCTTGCGAAAAGGCAAAGAAAGGTGCCAGGGGCACGCTAAATAGAAAAGCAGAAAAGAGTGTGCAAGTGTGCGCCGAAAAGAAAGCTGAACGTGCACTTTTGCACAGAAAGGAAAGCGGAAGAAAAGGGTTGCAGGAAGCATCTGAAGTAAACAAAAAGGTAGCAGGAAAAGTGAGAGCAAGAACACAGAGAGAGGCAAAAGTGTCAGAGTGGTTGTGCCTAGAAAAAGCAAAGAGCCTGGCGTTTTCGCACACCTCCGATTCTACCCCATGAAAGGATGGTATTGTTAAATCAGAAAAGGTACATCCTAACCCGCGGAATTTGTGTTGTGAATTGAAGGGGCCTAAACGCCGGGAAGGCACCTGTGAACTCAAGAAAGAACTTAGCCAAGTTCAGATTTGCGTTTAAAAACTGGAAGAGGCCTAAAGCTGGGGTGGGTGGGAAGGGAACCATGAGTCGGGTATTAAAGAAAGCATCCTGACAACACTGACTTTGTGTTTAAAGATCGAGCTTGGGGAAGGGAACCCTATGATGCCTAGCCAAGTAGAAACTTGTCGGTTTTGTTGTACTTTTGAAAGGATTGAAGCGTTGGGAAGGGAACCCAGAGAAACTTACAAAAGGAACTATTACAATTTCCCATGTTTTTTTAAAAACTTGATTAAGCTAAAGGTTGGGGAAGAGAACCCCAAGGAGCTCAGGCACTGAAGGTAGTTTGAATAACTACAAGGGACCTGTGGAGAAGGGCTTACAAATAACCATGTGGATTGAACTAATTTGTGTGACATTGACCAAGCAGCAACTGGTAAGGAGACCACCTGAAACCAACTCTGGTTTCCATTTTTGTTGAACCGCTATTTTTGTTATTTTGACTTTCTATTGCGTTTCTGTACAGAGGGAGGACAAGCATAGGTTTAGACACAGATGGACTATTATTTTGGACTCTGGGACGACGGCCTATAGAAACATCAGTTAAGGGAATTACCCCCTTTAGAGTTAGGGCCAGCTAGGCATTACACCAATCCAGGTACATAAAGGTTTTCAAACAAACCCTTTTTAGTCTCTCTTGATGCCATGCCTGTTTCACAATTTATGTTTATGAATGACTGAGTTATTTATACATATTTAGTTCTGTATAAAATTCTACGCTTGTAGATTGAACCAGCAGAGAGCACCAGCAATTTCGTTTTTATATTTATTTAACAAAACGTGTTTTTGTGGCAAATCATTATTTGTGGGTTTGTGGCTTGGCGAAGCTTTGTTCCTTATACAGTTCCCCACCGTTTCACCAACCTACACCAAATTTTGCATAGTTGCCTGTTAGGACCCATCCAGAAATTACTGGCCGCATGACATTTGGACACCCCATCCCGTTCCCCAGATTTGAGCACCTTCACACATGAGACGGTTGCCTGAAATCGGCAGAACATCAATAGAGTTGTAGAAGCACCAGTCCCGACACGTTGAACAAAACTCGAGGTCCAGGTGCTTGGATGCACGGTTTCCAAGATATTTACACTACATTGCACCGTAACGAACTGCACTACGTCAGGGTGAGGCGACAGCTGGGGAAAGAGCAAAGAAGGTCCCAGTATGCAGCAGCATACCAACTCTCGCCCTCCCTCCAATGTCTGCTCTGGGGTATGGCAGCCTGCCAAACGCGTCCATTCTCAGTGCAGTTCACTTCAGGGTGCAAAGCACATCAAGCGATAAGCAAATCAGAAAAGCGACCTACAGGATCATTGATTTTCAACAATTATTTATTATTTTTATTTTATTGTGTTCTACAGTACCACAGTACTTTTAACACATATACAAAAATACACAATCCAATGTACATATATCCAACATTTATAAAATTACTGCAGCTTTCCTTAAAAATTCAAAAACATGTATGGTCAAGCTTAATTCATTACAGTTCAATATCCTCCTCCATAATTCATTCTCGGAGGAGAAAACCAAGCCTGCTGAAAAACAAGACCGCAAGTCCTCCAGCTTAGGGCAAGTCACACACAAGTGTTTTAACGTCTCAATATTTTTGTTACAATGCCGACATAATCTCTGATCTTGTGGAATTTCCACACGGCGGCCCAATACTCCTTTTGTTTGTAACAAATTCAACCTTAATCTTAGCACTTGTGTCCTAAAGGATCTCGACGGGTGCTTTTCAAGGTAAGGAGCTGGAGTATTAAAACTTTTACATGACTAAAGAAAGTGATCCCCAAAGCATTTATACCCCATTATGTCAGTTCTCAGGTTAGACCATACATATCTACACCATCTTAACTTGGCGACCTTCGGTGTCGGCTCCAATTCCTCCATTGGAATATTTGCCTGTTGAAGCATCAATTGACAATTCAAAACCCAGTCCCCAAGAACCCTACAGCTACCCTGAACTCTTACCAGGTTTAACTGTTCCTATATTGACGCCCCTGGAGGGTTCAGTATTTTTACCAACAACTGAAGCTTACCCCAATCCACCATAGTCTTTATAGGTAACAAACCTAATTCAAACAAAATCCCTGCTAAAGGAACTGACTGTTGAAGTAGGCCTTTCCATAATGCCTCCTCTAGTTGTGACCAGTTAATCAGCTGACTCCGAGTTTGGGCCCCATAAATTAATTTCGAGGGGATTGGGTCCTCCGACGTATTCCATATCTATGACATGTAATCACCACAGCTGTGCTGCTTCGGAAACTTTTTTCGGCATCTGCGTCCTGCGTCGATGCGCCGTCGTCGAGGACCTCGTCCGACGTCATCCGATGTGATAAGTAGGACGCACGACACCCGTAGCCTCAGTTCCGTTTTTTCCGCG
Organism: Ambystoma mexicanum; assembly: GCF_040938575.1. NCBI lineage: Eukaryota > Metazoa > Chordata > Amphibia > Caudata > Ambystomatidae > Ambystoma > Ambystoma mexicanum. Next base: position 1,523,783,647 of record NC_090922.1, on the reverse strand, counting down.
AACGTGTTGCTTCGTGATTCTCGGTTCACGCCTCGACTCTTTGGAGTTCTGTTCTTCTCGGTTCTTCAAACCTGTTCGTTTTGTGACAATCCTTCGTGTGAAGATGTCTTCGACCCCGCGTCCGGGTTTCAAGAAGTGCGGGGAGTGTGGGTCCAAGATGTCGGTGACTGACTCGCACGACGCCTGCCTCTGGTGCCTCGGGGAGGCCCACGACACGGATGACTGTATCGACTGCCAGTCGCTCACGTCCAAAGCCTTACGCGAACGTAAGAAGAAGTTGTCGGTGTCCAAGCCCCGGAAGTCCAAATCTGCGGGGCTTTCGACGGATGATTCGAGGGGTGACTCTCCGCGTCATCGTCGGAAGTCTCGTGGGTCTCCTTCTAGGAGTCGGTCTCGCCACTTCTCAGCCTCTTCGAGGCATTCTCGGAAGCGCCGACGCCGGTCGTCTTCCAGGTCCTCTTCGGAAGACTCTGCCCGGCACGTCGCTTACCCCACCAGCCGTGCGACGCCGGAGGAATGGGCTTCTTTCGGGAAGAAAATGCTGGTGATTCTTGAGTCGCAGGGTACTAAGCCGTCCGCGCCCCCGAGTGGGGTCGGTCGTGATTGGTCGAGAGACACCGCTCGCAAGAGTGGTCGGCACGAGTCACGGGAGAGGTCCCGTTCGGACAAGGAGACTCGTTCTCGACGTACCCATTCCAGGTCCCGGTCCTCGACGCGTTCGAGACCGTGTGCACCTGTGAGGTCTTCGAGGAAGACATCGACGTCTGAGGCGTCGAGGGCGTCGACAGGCTTTCTCGAGGCTCCGGCTCCGAGGAAGTCGTCGAAGCCGTCGACGCTCAGGTCGTCGAGGGACAGGCTCGGGGCTCCGGCCTCGAGGGCTGTGTCGACGCCGCCGATGCTGGAGGCGCTGCATCTGACGTCGACGCCGATTTCCTCGACGCCGATCCTCTCGGTGCCGATGCCGGTTCTCTCGACGCTGGCGCCGATTCGCTCGAAGCCTTTCGTGTCGGAGGTACCCCGTGGCACGGGTGAACCCCCTAGGAAGGCTCTGGTTAAGAGCAAGCACTCTCGGGTGCCTTCTTTTCGCCACCTGGACTATATTTCAGAGGCGGATGAGGATTCTGATGGCCTGGTTCCTAGTCAGGTTCCAGATGACATTGTCTCGGGCCATAGTCAGTTTGACGATTTGAGGCAGTCACTGCATGATGCCAGTGGACTGGACACCTCTCCGGAGGTGGACTTTTGTAGGCCTGAGCCTGGCTCTCATGCCGATTCCTCGTATCGGCGCCTTATGGCTAGGGTTTCTGAGTACCTGGGATGGTCTGCTCCCCCAGGGGAGTTTGTGCAGGATGATCTGACGGAAGTCCTTGATGTTGGTCCCCCAACTGATCCGGTACTGCCGTTCCATATGGCTTTACAGAGAAGGGTGGCGGCGGCTTGGACTGCTCCGGAGAGTCTCCCGGCGGTGGGCAGATCCTTGTCACGAAAATACCGTCCAGCCAGTAGCGACCCCTGCTACTTGACCAGGCACCCCACTCCGGAGAGTTTGGTGGTGCAGGCGGCCACGGCCCCGGCAAAGCAGGCGTCGTACCCTACCATCCCTCCTGATAGGGACGACAAACGTTTTGATGGCTGGGCGAAGAAAGTGTTTTCTTCTGGTGGTATGGCGCTTCAGGCGGCCAACTCCATTTGTGCCTTCTCGTTTCACACACACTCTGTGGAACTGTGTTGCGTTAGCGGCTGAACATATTCCCGAAGGGGACGAACGGGATGGTTTCCTTGCTATGGTCCAGGATGGTAAGGATGCCATGTGTGAGTCCGTTCAGTCGGGTTTGGACTTAGCTGAATGCGTCAGTAGGTCCATGGCGGCGAGCACTGTTATACGCAGGTTTGCGTGGTTGCGGAAGTCGGGGTTTGCTCCTGATGTGCAGTCCCGGCTCCTCAACATGCCCTTTGACGGTGAACACCTTTTTGGCAGCAAGGCTGACGAGAGCCTTGAGAGGTTGCAGACCTCAAAAGCTGCAGCGAAGTCGTTGGGCGCTGCAGTTCGCCAACCTCCGCCTTTTCGTCCTAGGGGACAGCAGTGGAGGGGTGGTTCCTTTCGCTATTACTCGTCTTTCAGTAAAGCGAGAGGAGCTGGCAGTCAAAGAGGCCAACGCAGGGGTACCAGAGGTGGACGACAGGGTACCCGTGGTGCCAAGGCCGCTCGGGCAGTTGCCTCTTTGCCCTCAGGTAACGCCGCAGCTGCTCCCACTCAGTCATGAGGCCATGTCCCATGGTTCGCCGGTTGGGGGAAGGCTGGCGCAGCATCTTGTAGAGTGGCAAGCCATTACTTTAGATGTGTGGGTTCTGGAGATCACAACCCACGGCTACTGTCTTCCTTTTTGGCACAGGCCTCGCGACAATCCACCGGGGAACCTCTCTTTGCAGAGTCCGGATCCGCTCCTTGCGCAGGAAATTCAAGCCCTGCGGGAGAAAGGCGCCATTGAACTGGTGCCTGTAGCGGAGAGGAACAAGGCATGGTATTCCCCTTATTTTTTGATTTCGAAGAAAGACGGGGGATTGAGACCCATCATGGACTTGCGCGGTTTGAACAAACTCCTCAGGAAGGACAAGTTCAAGATGGTTACTCTCTCTCAAGTCCTCCAGGCCCTTCAGCTTCAGGACTGGTTGGTGTCACTCGACCTCAAGGATGCTTACTTCCATGTGCCCATCCATCCCAAGCACAAGAAGTACCTGAGGTTCGCGGTTGGCGACTCGCACTTTCAGTTTCGAGTCCTGCCGTTCGGATTGACCTCCGCCCCGAGGGTTTTCACCAAACTCATGGTGGTGGTGGCAGCGCATCTCAGGCAAGGGGGGATTCACGTCTACCCCTACCTGGACGATTGGTTGATCAGGGGGAGCTCTCCCGAGCAAGTCCTGGATCATCTGTCCGTCACCTGCCACTCCCTTCACAGGCTGGGCTTCTCCCTCAATTTAAAGAAGTCCCATTTGAAGCCAACGCAGCGGCTCCAGTACATCGGAGCAGTGCTCGACACTTCCCTGGGGCAGCGTTTTCCTCCCCAGGTGAGGGCTCTTCACATTCAGCAGATGGTGCACAAGTTTCAGCATGCCCAGACGCTCCCAGCGTTCGAGTTCTTGAGGTTGCTCGGCCTCATGGCATCCTGCATTCTTCTGGTGCCAGAGGCTCGCCTGCGGATGAGATCTTTGCAGTGGGCACTCAAGATGCAATGGTCGCAGTCCTCCGGCAGGATGTCGGACCCGGTTCAGGTGCCGCCCTCGGTCGCTCAGGATCTTCTGTGGTGGGCCGTCGAAGGCAACTTGATGAAGGGGGCTCCATTTTGGCTTCCCTGGCCGGAGGTGACGATCGTGACGGATGCATCCCTCACGGGATGGGGAGCTCATGCCAACGGGCTAACAGTCAGCGGTCGTTGTTTTCCGTCGGAGTCCAGACTCCATATCAATCTGTTGGAGCTGAGGGCCGTCAGGCTAGCCCTGAAGGCTTTTCTGCCGACTGTGCGAGGAAAGAGTGTCCTGATCCTGACGGACAACACAGTGGCCATGCACTACCTCAACAAAAAGGGGGGGCAGGGTCACTTCCTCTGTGCAGGGAGGCGATGCAGCTCGAGTTCTGGGCCATCCAGCAGGAAGTTTCGATCTCGGCAGTTTATCTGGCCGGAGACGAAAACGTGACGGCGGACGCTCTGAGCAGGCAGAGCACGATCTCTCACGAGTGGGAGTTGGCTCAGGAGATTCTCCTGGAGATCTTCGCCCTTTGGGGGACCCCTCAAGTGGATCTCTTCGCCTCCAGTGTCAACCGGAAGTGCGAAAGGTTTTGCTCGCGGGAATTTCCTCCAAAAGGAGTCTTAGGAGACGCGTTCGTGGTGGAGTGGTCATTCCCGCTGCTGTACGCGTTTCCTCCAGTCCCCGTCATCCCGCAAGTGCTGCGGAGGTTACGGAAGTTCGGTTCCCGGATGATCCTCATTGCTCCGGCGTGGGCTCGGAGGACGTGGTACCCGGACCTTCTCGACTTGTCCATCTGCCCTCCATGTCGTCTTCCCTACTGAGACGATCTGCTCTCACGGGAGGGGGGCCAGGTTCTCCATCCAGAGGTCAGATCCCTCAACCTTCACGCTTGGCTTCTGAAAGGTTGAGGTACAAGGATTGGGACCTCCCTGAAGACGTGATGGAGGTGTTGCTTTCGGCCCGAAGGCCAGCAACAAAGTCTCTGTACCGTTGCCGTTGGCGTAAGTTCTGCGACTGGTGCCGAGTTCAGAATGTGGATCCTTTTGCATGTGACATCCCCATGGTTCTGTCCTTTTTACTTTCTTTGGCCCACAGGGTACCATTAAAGGTTACCTGGCGGCGCTATCCATCTTTAAGCGCTCGTCTGAAGAGTGTTCTTACTTTAAAATCCCTTTAATTTCACAGTTTCTGAAAGGGCTCACTAATGTGTTCCCTCCGTCACCTTTCCTGGTGCCCGGTTGGGATTTAAACCTTGTTCTTAAGTTTCTTATGGGTGCTCCGTTTGAGCCTTTACATTCTTGCCCTTTGAGGCTGTTATCTCTGAAAACTGTTTTTAGTTGCGGTTACTTCCGCTCGCAGAGTGAGTTACAGGCACTTTCAGTTAAGCCACCCTTCACTGTATTTCACAAGGACAGGGTTGTCCTTAGAGTTCGTCCTTCTTTTCTTCCGAAGGTAGTGACGGAATTTCATTTGGCCCAGAAGGTTGTTCTTCCGGCATTCTATCCTCCTCCGCATCCTGGTAAGGAAGAGGAGAGGCTCCATAGGCTTGATCCTAGGAGAGCTTTAAGCTTTTATGTTTCACGCATGTCCCGGGTCAGAGTGGACGATCAACTCTTTATTGGTTACGCTGGAAAGCGTTTAGGGCAAGCTGTGACGAAACAGACTTTGTCTCGCTGGATTATTTTGGCCATCTCGGAGTGCTACCGCTTGGCGGGTAAGGACCCACCGGTTGGCTTGCGGGCCCATTCTACCAGGGGTATGGCTGCATCTACTGCCCTGCAGAGGGGTGTTCCTATTCGCAACATCTGTGATGCAGCCACCTGGGCTTCAGTACATACATTTGTACGTCACTATTCCCTCGATTCCATCCGAGCACAGGATCTGGCCTTTGGCAAGGCGGTCCTTTGCTCTGCTATTTGATTGGCTATTCTAAATTTTGATTCTAAATTCTTTCCCTCCTCCTTGCTCTGGTACTGCTTTGGGAGTCTGTCATAGATATGGAATACGTCGGAGGACCCAATCCCCTTGAAGAACAAGTTACTTTCTTACCTGGTAACGTTCTTTCGATGGGATGGTCGGACGACGTATTCCATATCGCTCCCGCCCTGTCTTCCCCGCTGCAGAATTTCTTTGCGATTGCAGCTTACGTTCCGCAAGGCTTTGTGTCTGACTGGCAGTTGACTAGTGTCACACGTTCTGGGGGAAAAAACTACAACTGAGGCTACGGGCGTCGTGCGTCCTACTTATCACATCGGATGACGTCGGACGTCGGAGGAGGTCCTCGACGACGGCGCATCGACGTCATCGACGCAGGACGCAGACGCCGAAAAAAGTTTCCGAAGCAGCACAGCTGTGGTGATTACATGTCATAGATATGGAATACGTCGTCGGACCATCCCATCGAAAGAACGTTACCAGGTAAGAAAGTAACTTGTTCTTTGGGATTAACTGTTGTTTGTATAACTTTAGGGCTGGTAAAAGAGAGTATCTACCGAATTTCCCATCGAAAATTCGGAGTTGTACACCTGCCCCTGCAAATTTTACCCTTAAGTCTTCCTGTAATTCAGGACCTGAGAGCTTGTCATAAATTACCAGCCCTAAGTATACAAATTTATTTACAACTTCTAGCTTACCATTTTTCAAGTACCAAGGCATTATTTTACAACTTTTCCTACCCCCCTTAAACACCAGAACCTTTGATTTTGCAGTGTTTAATGTTAAGTCTAGTTTCTCTAGAAACCCCTCCACGGCTACTAATGCTCTTTGGAGCCCAATAGCTGTGAGATCACATATAACAATGTCGTCTGCATAAAGCAAGTATTGGACAACCATAGCACCCAATCTTGGAGGGAACGTTTTTACAAGTTCCATACAACCTCCTATTCCCAGTAAATACAGGCAAAAAAGAAAGGGTGCCAAAACACACCCCTGTCTTAAACCCCTATTTGTCTGAATCCAGGGGGAATAATTCCCTAATTCATCCAGCCTTACTCTAATCCTTGTATTTGTATGGAGAGCCACCAAAATACTCAACAGAGCTACCGGACACCCCCTATCATATAGTTTTTTCCACAAAAAAGCCCTATTAACCATGTCAAACGCTTTACTAATATCTAAAAAAGCGAAAGATACTGGCCGTGCTTGGACCTTTGCTTGGTGTGCTAATAAATCTAACACCATACAATTAGTGGATGTACTCAGCTCTTGCCGAAAACCTGACTGAAAAGCATCGAGGGAATCAGATTCCACCGCCCATTTTTGCAAGGCTTTCAGCAGCATTTTCGCAAATATTTTGTTTGAAGCATCCAACAAGGATATAGGTCTATAATAAAGTGGAGAAGACCTATCCCCGCCTTTAAAGATCAGGATTAAGGTTGCTGCTGACCAGGTAGAGGGGAACGAATTGTTAGCCAGAATATCCGAAAATAAGGCAGACAGTACCTGTGACCATACTACTAAGTTACCTTTATAGGTCAGATTAGAAAGACCGTCTGGGCCCGGTGCGTTCGAAGACTTGCTTTTCTTTATCAAGTTCTTTATATCCTCCAAGTCCCATTCTAGGGCACCCTTCCAATCCGCCTCTACCCAGGTAACTGATTGGTCCAAACCTTCCACCCTGTACAAATCAGTGAAATGTTTCACCCAACCAATGTCACTGACCGCATGTGCCTGAAGATAATCTTGTCTACCTTTTGGTTTAATTAGGTCCCAAAATATTCCTGGCCTATTCCCTAGCATACAAGCCAGCATTCTCTCGGCATCCTTAATGTATAGCAATAACTTTCTACCTTTTACCCAGTTCCTGTGTGATTGTTTTAGAATCTGCACCTTTTCCATATAGCCTGGAGGTGCAGATTTCTTGAGATACCTCACCTCTCGGTGTAGTTCCCTTTTATGTGCCTGGACTTCTACATCAAAAGAGTGGGAACCCTTCCTCCTTGCCACCATCTGGGTTAAACCTCTGTCTGTTGTTAACCTACCTAACAACTCCCTCACAATCGTAGGGAATCCCTCCGCTGTACATAAACGGGCCATCTTATTTACTGGTAAGTTTGCAATTTCAGACAAGAATGCTGATGCAATCCTAGGAATCCACTTGACCTCGTTCTTTCCTGAATTTATTTCCACTCCCACAATGTCAGTTTCAACATGTTTTGTCGGACTGAACAATTTAAATTCCAAAAGGGAATGATCACTCCATATCAGAGATTTTACTTCCAGGGATACTCCTCTTATGGCTAGATCATGGGAAGTGAAAATGTAGTCTATTGTTGATTTCCACAACCCATTCTGCCATGTAAAAGCTGGCGGAATATCCATCTGTATATTACCATTAATAATGCTAAGGTTCCACACCTCAAACTCCTGGATAATCCTCTTTCCTCTCTCCCGGGATTCCTTACAGACAAACTTTCTATTATTCTCTAAATACCAATTCTCTTCTAAGCATTCTGCATTAAAGTCTCCAACGATTATCACTGAAGCCCCTCATCCGGGAATTCACCCATTAATGTAAAAGAAATTGCTGTCAAGGCTTCTTCCAATTTGTCTTTTAGGGGACTGAAATAAACATTTACCAAAAAACATTTGCTTACGAGACTCTCACCATCTTCCTGCCATTCTAAGAGTACAATCAGGATGTCCGACCTGTCTACATCAATTACCTGCATGGAAAGTCCCAAAGAACGTTTAACTGCTGTTTGTAGTCCACCAAATGGCCTACCCTTTACTCCCCGTCGGGCCTTAACGTAGACTGTATTAAATCCATCTATCATAGGTGTGTCTAGCAAAAAAGTTTCCTGCAAACAGATTATATCAAAATTCGAGAAAAGTTCATGGTTATTCATGATGTTCTTGAACCCTCTCGAATTCCATGTAATTAATGACCAATTAGACCATCATGTATGTTGGAAACGCTTTTCCTCCCTTCCTTGATTTACCCCTCTACCAATAGGAGCTTGTGTATACCCTCTGGAACTATAGATATCCTTGTTGTATCACTCTCTTTCATCTTGTATCATACCCTTCTTTGCCTGATAAACGGGAGCCAGAGTTGACAATATTGAGGGCCCTGTGTCTGTGACTTCCAAACCTAGGGCTAAGAAACGCTCTCTTTCCCCCATTATTATTTCCCTTATTAGGTGTGACCTTAAATGAAGTCTTACAGTATCTAGACAATCATCGTAGACAAATTCTACCGTCTTAATGTCCCCTGACGATATCAATTTCAGATTTGGAATTTCCTGCATAAAATCAAGGATATAATGTCTATTTAAGGGATATCTATTTGAACTTTTGAACAGCCGATTCAAGAAAATACATAGCTCACCGTTATCTGGCATCATTTTTTGCAAATTGGCCGCTTGCCTCAAATTCGATTTTTTGGGCGATTTTATTTGCCCCGTACTTTCCCCCACCCCCTTCTATGAATCCAAAAACGTACTCTTTGGAATTTCCAGACCTACTTCCTCCATTAATCTTGGGGTCGGTAATGGCACTGTTAAGGAAACCCTGGGTGGAGGCAACTTCCCCAAGTCCGCCTTCACCACCACAGGTTTCGCAAAAATTGCATATAATTTAGGTGCCGTTGGTTTCCGGGACTTCCACCAAGAGGATTCACCAATCCCCTTCCTGCTATTATATGCGGTGGAACCAAGTCTTTCCTCCAAATTACAACACTTGCCAGCTCCTCTACCTGCTCCAAATTCAATATTTTTTGGGGCTTCTAGATCCTTAATCTTCTCAATCTCTTCCTCTTCCATATCTACTGGATAAACAGATATATAAACAGATATATTACTTAGATCGAAAGAAGGACTATCCCCCTCCTGTACATTTTCCAACACAGATGAAACCCTATCGACTTCCTTGAACCTTATTAGTTCCGTAACTTTGCCCCCTTTCCTGTTTATAAAAAAAAATCTTTCTTTCTCTGATCTAGTATGTCTCTATCAATCTGCATATGTTTGTCCACTGCCAATCTTAGATTACGGAGGAATTTCCGTGATCCTTTATTCTGTTGTGAGGGTGGAAGCTTACAGTTTTGGGATTTTTTTTCCTGTGAGTTCAGCTTGGTAGGACAACTTGGTTTTTTTACCTTTGGGCTACTACTCAACATCTTCTTATCCTAAACCTGTTCCTTCCCCAACATTGATACCGATGGGAGGACTATTCCGGATACCCCAGGTACCACCAAAAGACTTTCTCCCTTTAACTCAGCATTCTCCCCCTGTGTTTTCATATTTTTAACTCCCAATCTCTCGCCTTGTACAAACACAGCCCCTTCACTAGCCACCTTTTTCGGGCTTGGGGTATTGAAGACTGAGGTTGCCATTATAAAGCCTTCCAATAGATGCACTTTGCTCAATACTTCCTTCATTGATTTCCTAAGCTCCCGGATTTCATAGTTCAATGTGTCGTAGCCTCTGTCCATGGAGTCCATAATTCTAGAAAGAACTGGGAATGATAACTCATCTACTGGGGGTAGCTGATCCTGTTGGGAGACTTCTTTTATCTCCTCAGCCTCTATTGCTTCATCCTCGATCACTGGGTCCCCCACTATAGAGTCATCATCCCCAAGTTTGACACCTTCACTAACCTGAATTTTTTGCGAGGTGGCCTCATCCCCACAAGCAGTTTCCCTCTCTTGCTTTTGGCTAAACTGGTACTGTGACAATTTCTCCTTATAACCCCAGTCTTTAGGTATAGGGACTGATGTTGTTGAAATCTTTCTTATAGGGTCTCTTGGGCCTTGAACTTTCCTGGAAAACTCATGAGTCAACAGTGGGGCTAATATAGAAATATCTGATACTAAATCTCACTCCACCACCAGTGGTTCGTCTGCCAAAGAGTTCACTTTAGATTCAATGTTTAGAAAAGCCCGATTTATGACTCCCACCACCTCTGCCATTGAATCCACTTGATTAGTTTGCTCCGGTCCAATATCCCCAGGGCCCTCTATACCCGGAGGAGTGGGAATTCCCTGGGGGACTACCAAAGTGTCTACTACCATAGAGGTAACAGAGCCCTTGTTAACTACTTGAGTCACTTGAGAAGGATGTGGAAGAGAAATGACCACCTGTGGTGGGACTCTACCCCCCTGAGCTATATATTCCTCTGGGATACTTCCCATACTTCTGAGTGTGACTCCCATTATGGGAACCCAGGAGGGTTACCAAACTTTATGATTACTGGCCTACTCAATCACTTGTATGACCATATGATAATCTCAATACTAAAAGAGGAATACCTTAACACGCTGCAGTACTAAAATGACAAATGCTGATAAAAGAATAAAAACAATCCCATACAGGTATGTAAAACGATCTGTTCAAAATTAATGATAAAATATTATACTGATTGTCTGCTTAATAGGTACTCCAGAAAATAATTACAGACACTATACCCTTATTTGGCCTCTGCGCAATGTTTCACAACTTCAGCCCCGCCAGCTCCCAACAGCTGCACAACAGCCAGCGCCCTTTACCCCTCACGGGCTTAACGCCGCAAGGGTGGCTCGAGCGCAGCTTTGACTGAGCTGCCGGTCACGTGATCACCCACATGGTCTATGCAAACTCCGCCTCCACCAGGAAGCGGAACAGATCAGGCAAGAGCCAAGCTCGCAGTGCCTGTAGGTAGTTCAGTTCAAAGGAGCACGAGAAGGAAGTCCGCTCCACACAAAAACACAGCCTGTTTCAGCAGCAAAGAATCCGCCGCTCGGGCGCAGCTTTGACTGAGCTGCCGGGCACGTGATCACCCACGTGGTCTATGTAAACTCCGCCTCCAGCAGGAAGCGGAACAGATCAGGCAAGAGCCAGTGCCTGTAGGTAGTTCAGTTCAAAGGAGCACGAGAAGGAAGTCCGCTCCACACAAAAACACAGCCTGTTTCAGCAGCAAAGAATCCACCGCTCGGGCGGCTCGAGCGCAGCTTTGACTGAGCTGCCGGTCACGTGATCACCCACATGGTCTATGCAAACTCCGCCTCCACCAGGAAGCGGAACAGATCAGGCAAGAGCCAAGCTCGCAGTGCCTGTAGGTAGTTCAGTTCAAAGGAGCACGAGAAGGAAGTCCGCTCCACACAAAAACACAGCCTGTTTCAGCAGCAAAGAATCCGCCGCTCGGGCGCAGCTTTGACTGAGCTGCCGGGCACGTGATCACCCACGTGGTCTATGTAAACTCCGCCTCCAGCAGGAAGCGGAACAGATCAGGCAAGAGCCAGTGCCTGTAGGTAGTTCAGTTCAAAGGAGCACGAGAAGGAAGTCCGCTCCACACAAAAACACAGCCTGTTTCAGCAGCAAAGAATCCACCGCTCGGGCGGCTCGAGCGCAGCTTTGACTGAGCTGCCGGTCACGTGATCACCCACATGGTCTATGCAAACTCCGCCTCCACCAGGAAGCGGAACAGATCAGGCAAGAGCCAAGCTCGCAGTGCCTGTAGGTAATTCAGTTCAAAGGAGCACGAGAAGGAAGTCCGCTCCACACAAAAACACAGCCTGTTTCAGCAGCAAAGAATCCGCCGCTCGGGCGCAGCTTTGACTGAGCTGCCGGGCACGTGATCACCCACGTGGTCTATGTAAACTCCGCCTCCAGCAGGAAGCGGAACAGATCAGGCAAGAGCCAGTGCCTGTAGGTAGTTCAGTTCAAAGGAGCACGAGAAGGAAGTCCGCTCCACACAAAAACACAGCCTGTTTCAGCAGCAAAGAATCCACCGCTCGGGCGGCTCGAGCGCAGCTTTGACTGAGCTGCCGGTCACGTGATCACCCACATGGTCTATGCAAACTCCGCCTCCACCAGGAAGCGGAACAGATCAGGCAAGAGCCAAGCTCTCAGTGCCTGTAGGTAGTTCAGTTCAAAGGAGCACGAGAAGGAAGTCCGCTCCACACAAAAACACAGCCTGTTTCAGCAGCAAAGAATTTTCAACAATTGATGAGTGTTGTCATGTCTGTCCACAAAACCTGTTTGGAGAACGGGTACTTTTTGCTAGTTCCTCATAAAAAGGGTAGTCCTCTGTGGATGTGCTGTGCAAAGGGCCTTGCACTTTGTTTATACATGGATTTGGCTGGGCTACGACAAGAGGATGATGGCACTTATCGGCAGGGGCACAGAATTGGGGACTGATATAGCAAAGAGAAAGTTGCTTTGGAGGACCCTGCCCCAGAAATGTTATACCAGGGGATCGGGGTTGAAAGCCCGCGATCCAAATGTTTGAGGGAGAAAAGACTGAAGATTATTTTTCCACAATAATCTTCTGTTTTTTTCTCCCCAGAACATTTACAACTTGGCCCACGCACCCACCACACCCCACCACACCCTTACTTATCTTGTGTCCCTGCAACGCCTGTTCCCTTTCACTTCCGTGATTGGGAACCAGCGCGGCAGGGTCCTTTTTTTTTTTTGTTTTTCTTTTTTTTTTGGTATGGCTGTGGGGGACACCCATGCAACCCCTGCTCACAATATAGTCAGCAAGGGTGCGGGGCACACCCCCTCAGCCCCCAGCACCGAATGCGTGATTTGGTCGAACGTTTCGGCCTCTTTGAATTTTCGAACGGCCAAAATGCGGCCAAATCACGCATTCAGGCTTTTAAGTTCTGCCATTTTGGCCAGTTCCATACGGGGCACAGATAACATGGCCTCAGACACTTGGACACTTAATTATTGTTATTGGACTTTTTTGATGGTACCTATACAGCACAAAGTGTTTCCAGGCGCCACAAGACAAAGTGGGAAGGGGAGCAGAAGAGGATAAACGGCAAGCAAATGTCCTACTAGGCATTGTGACATTGGGATCATTTAAGTGCAGTGAACAATTGCAAGGGGGGGAAGGAGGCACCAGGGCTGAGGCAGAGTAAGTGCTAGGGGAGCCCATGGAGGCCAAGTGCAAATGGACACATGGGTAAGGATAACTGCGAGGAGCCAGGGTGGACCAGTCTCTGTAGGCTAGTCTGGGGAAGGTGCCCAAAGGCAAGTGCTGGTAATGGGGAACTCTGTAAGACTGGTAGGAGGGGCCCCTGGGGGACTCAGAAGAGGGCAGGCCACCCACCAGTCATGGCAGCAGGGAGCAGTTGGCAGGGGAGGGTGAGAGGAAAGGAGGAGGAGAAGAGGAAAGTTTTGAGGAGTTTCTGGAAGTTCTGGAAATCTGGCTCAAGTCTGAGGGGGGGCTGGGAGGCCATTCCAGAGCGGGACTCATGCCGAGCAAAGGGATCTGCCCCCCATTCTCTGCTCTGAGAAACGTTTGACCTGCAGAGAATTAGAGCTAGAGGACCAAAGGACTCTAGAAGGGAGGTGCTTAAGGAGGGAAAGTTGGATATAGCGCGGTCCGAAGCCCCAGAAAGCCTTGTGGATGATGCAGAGAGGCTTGAATTTGATCCTTGCAGCCACCTGGAGCCAGTGGAGAGATTCTAGGGCTAGAGAGATGTGTTCACTTGAGGCCAAGGAGAAGTCTCACAGCTCTATTCTGGATTAGTTGGAGAGGGCGGAGACAGGAGAGGGGCAGATTGCGGAAGACGCTGTTGCAATAGTCCAGCCTGGAGAGAACCAGAGCTGAGGAGACATTGAGTTTCTGGTTATTGCTGCAGATTGCAATTCCTAAAATACAGTTCCCCAATAACAAAAGAGCAAATAAAACCACAATTCCATTTGTGTTTGCAGATTCGCCGCCATCCATCCTACACAGATCAGTTTACAACGCAGCGTTCATCTGTGTGTCAGTTCGTCAATCTTCGACAATAGATGCCTAATCTACCACCCTCTAATAATTGTCATTTTTACTCATCCCAACAATCCAGCTCCCCCTGCCAGAGCACCATTTCCAATTTCACAAGTATTATCACCAACATTGTTGTTATAGGCAGCATTAAACTCTGAATTGCTGTTGTCATTAGTCTTCCCAAAATGCAGGATTAATTACTGAGTGGATGAAATGTACCCAGGGCACTAATATCCTGATTCTATCAATATCAGAATGTGGGCATTCCAGAACCAGATGTTGCAAAGTATCCAAAGGAGCCTGGCCACACACACACACAGCATCCTCTTAGCTCCTTTGGTATTTTGAGTTTGGGGGCAAACACCTCCAAGGTTGGAAGCACATTGAGGCGGAAATTCAAATACATATCTCTAGACTTTTGTAATGGAAATTTGGCTAAGTATTCCCTAACTTTAATCTTGGGCCCAGAACAGACCTGCCAATCTTTGTGCAACTTGAGTCGCTCTAAATCCTACATATCTGTACACCTGTCCCACATAAAGATCTTCTTTTTCTTAATAATGTCGGAGTCATTAGCAGTGATATCTATTATTTTTCAAAATTCGGGCATCGCTTATGAAAGCTTTCTAAAAAGGGTATGGCTTTGTCTTTGTTCACAGACACTCATACTGGGAATTGCCCAGATTAGAGTTTTCCACCCGTTTTAATGTTTCTAGCAGAGACGAGCTCTGCTTACCACATTGAACCCACCTTGATGTGGTTCCCAATTCCACCCGGAGAGCACTGATTGGAGTTGATCTGGGCAATCCAAGAACAGCTTACCAGATCTTTCCTTCTAGGATGTCAAAAGAAATTATTTGTTATTGGATTTCACAAATTTGCATCCATGTATCATTATGGGTATGATTTTCAATTTGTAGAAGTCAATAAGGGGGATTAAGGAGTAGGCACACATTTTTCCTTTTCAAAACCTTCATCATAGAAATAAATTGTTGAATTTTATCCTCCATTCTTTTTTCTGATTCTCTAGTTGACACTTTGAAGAAATGGAGTACCCCATGAAGTAGATGTTGGTAACCCGTTTGATTGGTATATTCTGGAGTTTCCATACAAATGGTCTTAGTTTGTCAATTTGTAAATTGTGTTTGTGGTTAGGTGATTCTTCAGTAAATAACTCTTCACCCCCACCAATAGTCTCTGTAGACCTAGCTCGTGGCATCCATTAGCACTAAATCATCAGCACAGGCTATAATGTTAGTCCTAAGGTCACCACATTTGGGGGTGTAACATTTCCAGGATTTACTTTCCTCCCATAAATCTGTAAGGTACAAGTTGAGTAATGATGGAGTCAATATGCATCCTTGTCTTACTAATTTTTAAGGTCGGAATTGCCCTGGATGTATTTCCCTGCTTGTGGAGTCTTATTTTTATTGTGTTGTCTGTGTACAGAAATTTGATCGTATGAAGAAGCCCCCTATCAATACCCCAATGAATTAACTTATGCCACAGACGTTCATTGTCTATGTTGTCAAAGGCTGCTTCCAGATCTATTAAAGCAATATAAATTGATTTCCCAAATGATCCTCCTATGTTTGAGATGCAAGCATGTAGGGCCAGTGTGGAAAACTGTTTGTAATGGGCTCCGAATCCCCTCTTTGTCCGCCCACCGACTTAGATCTTTTAGTAGTAGTTTCGCAAAGATTTTGGCAACCAAATCCAATAGCGCAATCAGCAATTACTATTTGGTTGGGCTTGGTCTACTCTTTTGAAGATATGGACTATCGTTGCTCTCTTCCATGAAGTTGGGCACTTTCCCCCTTCACCGATATAAGTAAGAGTTTATGTAGTATTTTTGCCCATGGAGTAGGGTTCTCTCTGTATATTAAATTGGAGATCCCATCCGGGCCACATGCTCTGGAGCTTTTTAATGATTCAATGATCAGGACGATATCCAATTCATCAAATATACGGTTGAAAGCCTGCTTAATAGTTGGGCCCACCTCCTTAAATGTCAGGTGCCCAGTTTTTGTGCCACCTTTCTTGGTGTATTAGTCCACCCAGTCTTCTGAGACACATGATTGCAGATGTGCTTGTTGAGAATCGGCTCCATTCAAGGATCGCTATATCATTCTCCAATCCTTGGCAGTGATATGCTTAAATAGTATTTGATTTTTTTTTTTTGGGTGTGTTATGTTTGATTGTTCCCTCAGTGTCTTCAGCCATCCCTGATATAACCTTTTTCGCAGTCTATGATCTTTTGCGTATCTATCTCTGTGTTATTTAATTTTGGACTCTGGGTGGACAGTGCTTTAATGGTGGTCCGCAGAGCCTTTTGTTTGTATTTATTTTTGCATTAAAGGTATTTCTGTGTTTCGGAACAAAGTCTGCGTATACTGGCACACCCTTTTTTGGAGGGATTTGCCATTTATTTAAGAAGGAAGGGAAGGTGGTCAACCTGGGTCACTCTTTACTTCTTACTTGCTGATAATGAGTCCCACCGTGCCCTAGTCTAATGTTAGCAGTATGGGGATTTCTAATTTGGCTTTACCTTCTGTTATTCCCAGTGACTACTCAATTAGTTTGATTACCTTTATCTGTTTTGGTCACCGTTTCTATTCTCCCTTTCAATCTTAACATCGCATGATCACTTGCTGTTGTTGGTATAATATCAAAGCTGTGTATATACTCAGTAATCACGTTCTTTAGGAATAAGTAATCAGTTACAGAACTGGCCCCCATACTTTGCCACCTGGGTACATCCTTCTTTTTCCCATCCAACAGAAGATTAGTTTGTGTAAATCCCCATCTCAGAAGGAAGGCAGACCAAGATTTACCCAACGAGGCCCTGCTAGAGATAATGCAGGTTTCATCCAGGACCTTGACCTTCATTTCATCAACAAGAACGAAATCTTGATCACAGATATTGTATCCACAATTAAAGTCACCTCACATGATTATGGGGCAGAGAGGTACTTGTTGATCCGAGTCCAGCAAAATATTTTCCAGTTCATCTAGTCTTAATTAGTGAACGTCGCGTTGGATTGTAATGGATGTTTATAATTAGCGTGTGGGTCAAATTCATTTGGTTTGAATCTCTTATTTCAGTTGCCAGAGCTGCTTCTGATTTGCATTTCCATTGTTTTATCGAAAGAGCTTGCCCATTTGCTATTGCTGATACCAGGTCCCCTCAGGGTCGCCCACAAGCACCTTTCTTAGCTGGTTTATGATTAGTATGATTAGGCAAATAACCATCCAGCACAGGACAACTGGTGAGATATGTCTCCTGTAATAGTATGAAGTTGTAAGTCTTTGTTATCATATTGGTTCTTCTGTAGGAAAGAGTTGAATCCCCCTCGAATTCCAGCCTAAGAGGCTATTTTTTTTTTTTTTAAGTTTTTTTTTTCCCTTTCTTTTTTTGTTGTTTTTTTAAAAAGCCTAGTCGCCAAACTGATTCCTGGCAGGGCACTAGGAAGCCATCCCCATCCAGAAGATAGCTGAGCTCTTAAAGTGCCTGCGATGGTCGTGTTCAAGGTGTCTCGTAATTGTTAGCTTCTTTCTTACTGAGTCGTTTTCTTTGTTCGAGACTAGCTCTCATATCCGTTTAGTAGTATGTCTTCCTGGTGTATATGTACTAAATTTTCCACCCTTTAGATGCGAAAAACACAGAACACTTTCCCAGATGGGCTCTGTCATACAAATGTACAATTTGAATATCGACAGAAGACATTGATTTTAAAGAGGGTACTGTAGCAAGTAGATTCAGGATTCTTGTTCTGTTTAGAGGAGTACTTCTTTCATCATCAAATACTGACTCGAAGATTAGACGTCTGATTATATGCTCTATGATATGGTATTTATTACGCACCTATACACAAGTGTTTCAATGTGCGAAGAGGCAAGGGAGGGAAACGAGGGGAGGACAAAACAACAATCTTACTAGGGCTAGTGACACTGAGATCGCGCAAGTGCAGTGGAGAGAGAAGGGGAACAGTGCCAGGGGAAGGAGAGGAGGAGAAGTGCAAGACACAGGATCAAACATCAAAGAACAAGTAGTGCGGCCAGCAGGTGGCAATGCAAGGTTAGGTGCAGACCACAAGTGTCTGATAAGGGCAGGTTGGGGGACTGTAGGGATGCAGATACAGACCCAAGTGCAGGGTTGCCAGGAAGCAGTGCAGGTGTACGACTGGGAGGGCAGGTGACCAGTGCAGTATCAGACAGGAGATCAGCAGGGAAGAGGAAGAGAGAAGGCAGAAGAAACGAGGAAACTCTTGAGTTGCTTCCGGAACCGGAGATGGTTCTGCTCAAGTTTCAGAGAGGCAGGGAGGCTGTTCTAAAGGGAGGCGCCAGCAGAAGAGGGAGATCTGTCCCCAACTCATTGCTTGGAAAAGCGACTGACCCTCAAGGAGTTGGAGGTGGAGGAGCTATGAGCTCAAGTAGGAAGATAATTCTGAAGAGCCAAAGTTGGAGGTATTGTGGTCCCAGGCCCAAGAAGGCATTGTCGACAATGCAATGAGGGTCTTGAACTTGATCCTTGCAGTCACTGGGACCCAATGGAGAGATTTCAGGGCTGGAGTGATGCAATCCCTCGGCTTGAGGCCAAGGACAAGTCTCGCAGGCCTGATCTGGATGTGTTGCAGAGGACAGAGAGTAGAGGCAGGCAGATTTAAAAAGAGGCTGTTGCAGTAGTCCAGACTAGAGAGAACCAAAGCTCCGGAGACAGAGCTTCTGGGGGAAGGAGAGGAAAGGAAGAATACCTCTGAGGAGGTGCAGTTGGTAGTTTGACTTCTTAGAGATGTGTGAAGAGAAAGAACGTGTGGAGTCGAAGATGAGCCCGAGGTTCTTAGCCTCACAGGTGGGAGCAGGAAGAGGGCCAAGGGAGGCCAGCCAGAGAGAGGCAGGAAAGAAAGGTGCAGGTGTGCCGATGAGGAGGATCTCTGTCTTAATGGCATTCAGGCAGAGATTGTTGGCGGCACACCACTCCTGGATTGCAGACAATCCCGGATGAGAGAAGAGGCAGCGGCAGAGGGGAGCCTGAAAGCGAGTAGAGTGTCGTCCGCTTAGCACTTAGTTGGGGCAGAGAGCAGGAATGCGGTGGGCGAGAGGTGCCAGGTTTTTGTTGAACAACCAGGGAGAAAGGTTAGACCCCTGGGTATAACACCACAGGTGGACAGAGATGGGAAAGGAAGGACCCAAGTTGGACCTGGGAGGCTCAGTCAGAGAGGAAAGAAGTCAGCCAGGCCAGAGCCTGATCAGTGATACCCAGGTTATCACAGAGCCGGTTGCGCAGGATGGCATGGTTGACCGTGACTTGTGTTTAAGGGTGACAAGGTCATACCAGGAGTTGGTTTTAGGCTTTATGTGGATCCTCATGACTGGGGTAAGTACATTGAGCGTGTCAGAGATGGAGTGGAGCATGGAAAGGGCTGGTTCAGGGTGTGTGTCAGCCAGAGGTGCGGGAGGGGGACAGAAAGATGCGGCGAAAGCCTCCACTGATACACACTTCATGGGTTGAATGACTGATAAGGTGGGTGGCAGTTGGCTTGGCCTGATTGGGGGTGGGGGGGTTGCTTGGCCTGGAGGGTAAGGGAGGGGTGGAGGAGAATATATATATATATATATATATATATATATTTTTTTTTTTTTTTTTTTTTTTCAAACGAAAACTAAGCCCAAGAGAGGGCCAAATCTGCGGAATGCACTCCCAAGAGCAGCCAGGTCCAGAGAATCCAGTCCTTAGCAAATAAAGGGCTGTACGGCAAAGATCAGGTAGCACCAAATGTTCTTTATTAATAAAAAGTGCATGGTAAAGGAGAACCTGAAGGTTACGACGCGTTTCACGATCAACTGACCGCTTGTTCACGATAGTAGGGTAAACACAGAAAATGGACTTATAAGAACACAATTCAAACTCTATGGTTGCAATGTGTAGAATGTCTCGTACAACACGTAACTCAAATGTAAGGAGAAAAACAATCGGCCATATTGTAGTGACCAATTATTGCCTCATATCGACCTTAATGGTCTCAGGTTAAAACATAAAATAGAATGCTGGGCTTCAAACGGCAATTTACAGATTAGATTATTGCCACTAACGCCACAAAGTACACCTTAGAGGGAACAGATCAAAGAGACGACAAATACCGCACAAGACCCTAAAGTGGTCAAAATGCAAGTTAAAGTATTATTAAAAAATAATAATAATACCCGTTGAACAGAAGGAAGGAACAGCACTAGCACGAAGTAAGGTACGCCTTGCAAATGCAAAATACAGAGAGCAATGGCGGGCTGCATAGCACCTTACTATAATGTATAAAACATGAGTATGTAGTGTGCTAAAGGAGGTGTGGTACGATATCAATAACATGCCTTCGAAAATCAAAAATATAATGGAACCTGCCCCAAAAAAAACATAATAATGGGGCAGACTCACAGGTATATTGCCGTCTCTCATCTAAGGACCCTCTATGTAAGGTGTACACGTGCGCTAATAGAATGACATCAATGTAAACGCCTAAATCATAGGTAATCTCAATCAAACCTATGCATTGAGTGAACATCGTGTATAAGATAGGGTACAAAACGGGTCGAATCAAACACGTGTAGCAATATTAGGAAAGTGCTTAGTGCATGCACAAGTAGTGCAAAGTGCCAAGAGCAAAGTGCAAAATACATAGCAGCAATGGTATGGAGGGTAGAGGTAAACGGGGTACAGGGAAAGGAGGGAGGGGAAACAAGGAGAGATGCATGGGGATCAACATTTCATTCTTTATAGCAAAAATAATACGCACAGTGCTCTACGTCCATGGGTGCACTGATCGTGTAGTCACAAAATTTGAAAACCAGCCAAAACTCCCATAAAAATACAAGGAGGATGGAAAAAGGGCGTGCAGCCATGGACAGCTAGAGAATGATAAAAATATGGATCCACAGTAAAGTGCAAAGTGCATAAACCATAAAATGCCCAAATTTAAGGGGCAAACACCCTTCCTGATATTCCTTATATTTCACCTGAATAATGCAAACATTTAATATAGGCCCGTTGACTCATAAATTAAAAAATCCACATATGAGAAACGAACGGAAAAGAAAATGAAAATACAATATACATAAAAATTCATAGTACCCTAAACATACAGTTAATGATTTTAAAATACGAGACAAATGCAACACGAGTAGACTGCGTCTAAAAGAGTCCAAAGAGCAGTGTGAAGAACAGTATAGATCATGATTATCAATCTAACAAGATAAATATACTCCCTACTATATATATGGAAGAATAGAGAGAGAGTCACTGAGGTCGCAAAAGGGTCTTGTGGCAGGACAGCAAGCATCCAAGTGGATGTTGAAGTCTCCAAGGAGGAGGAGTTGAGTGGTCGAGGCCAGGAGAGAGGAAGAGAGTTGATCTGACCAGGTGGCCGGTAGATAGTAGCCACTGTCAGAAGAGCCTACAGACTAGGCATTCGAAGGAGGAGTATTTGTATTTGTATTTATTTATTTATATTGCGCAGCCTGCCCAAAGGCATCAGGGCGCATGTTTAGAAGGGTTACATAAGTTTACAGAAAGATAGATTACAAATTGCATAGTAAAATAAGCATACATAGAAAGTCGTCACAATAAATACAACAGTGGATGGGGTTGTAGAGCATGCAGTGGATGATTACCACATGGTGGTCAGCTCTTCGTCTTGCTCATAGAGCCATTGTTTTGTTCTGTGTTTGAAGGATTGGAGGGAGGGGACGTTCCTGAGGTCATTGGGAAGTGAGTTCCAGAGCTTAGCGGCCAATACCGGGAAGCTTGAGCCTCTGGCAGTCTGTAGTTTAAAGCAGGGAATAATGAGTGTATGTGCTTGCGCAGCTCTTAGTGGTCTGTGGGCTGTGTGTTGTGTAAAGCGCTCTGACAAATAGGCTGGTGCTGCGTTGTTCTGTGCTTTGTAACTTAAGATGAGAGTTTTGAAGGCAATACGCTGTGGGATAGAGAGCCATCGCAAGTTCCGTCTCGTGGATGAGATGTGGGTGCGCCTAGGAATGTTGAGAGCAGCCCTAATGGCGTTATTCTGGGTTACCTGAAGTTTGTCGATGTTTCTTTGATTAGTTCCGAGGTACAGGGCATTACAGTAATCAATTTTGGATAAAATAAGGGTTCTGGCAAGGATCAGGCAGTTGTCCAGAGTTAGGAAGGGACGGCAGGCAGTGATTAGTTTACACGTGTAAGCCGATGCTGAAGCTACTGAGTTAGTTTGTCTGGTGAGCGAGAGGGTGGAGTCTAAGTAGATTCCAAGTGTTTTCGTAACGTTGGAGACCTTAATGGTATTGCCATCAATGTTGAAAGCATCATATTTGCTGCCAAGTTTTGCAAGTTTAGATTGGGAGCCTAAGATGAGTAGCTCAATCTTCTCGTCGTT
This sequence comes from Ambystoma mexicanum, assembly GCF_040938575.1. Classification (NCBI taxonomy): domain Eukaryota; kingdom Metazoa; phylum Chordata; class Amphibia; order Caudata; family Ambystomatidae; genus Ambystoma; species Ambystoma mexicanum. Next base: position 1,523,761,295 of record NC_090922.1, on the reverse strand, counting down.
GAGGCAGAGGCCGTGGTGGGCCATCCACGCCTGGATGACGGTGTAAACTGCATTGAGAGCTTTGACGTCAGTTACGTAGTCACCCGTTATAGGGATGAGTATCTGGGTGTCATCCGCATAATTTGTATAGGTGACACCCAGATGGTCAAGAATATCAAAGAGTGGTTTCGTAAAGACATTATAAAGCGTGGGTGATACGCATGAGCCTTGTGGGACTCCGCAAGGGACATGCGCTGGGTCAGCTGCGGCATGAGATGAGAAGACTCTCATGGATCTGTTTGCAAGGAATGAACTGATCCAGGAGGTAGCTGCATCAGAGAAATGGGCAGCCGTTATAAGGTGCTGGCAAAGGATTTGGTGATCTACCAGATCAAAAGCGGCTGATAAATCTAGGAGGAGTAGGAGCGCTTGTTTGCCCTTGTCTTTCAGGTCCTCAATTTGTGTTTTTAGGTCTATAAGCGCGGTCTCTGTGCCGTGTCTCGGCCGAAAACCGGATTGCCTAAGTCCTAGTAGGTTGTTCTTGTCAAGATAGCTTTGAATTTGGATGTATGCCGCCCGGTCCAAGATTTTTAGAAGGTATGGTACCGTGGTGATGGGCCTATAGTTGGTAGGAATGTTAGGGTCTAGGTTAGGTTTTTTGATTAGGGGGATTACCCAAGCATCCTTGAGGTTATCTGGTACTATGCCAGATTTAAAGGAGGAATTGATAAGGGTGGTGATAAAGGGTAGGCCTATATAGGAATGATGGAGGCAGGAATCCACTCCAGGAAGATCAAGGCTTCATCCCCGCCTGAACAGTTGGATCTGGGCCCGGAGAGGATTGTGTAGCCATCAGGGAGAAGAATGTCAAAGCTTGTGACAGAGCTTGCTGTTAACCATGTCTCAGTGAGGCCAAGGACATCCAGGTCAAGTTCTTCCAAGAGATGACAGATGTCAGAGGAGTGTTTGACAGCTGAGCGACAATTGAGAGTGGCGAGGTGGAGAAGGCTGCAATACTTGAGACTTTCGGGGGAAGGGTAGAAATCAGAGGTACTCCCTGCGCAGGTGTAGAAGGAGCCCGAGAGTGGGCAGAGGAGGTAGGAAGAGAGGGCAAGGTAGCCGAGGAAGAGGAAGAGGGCGCCAGAGAAGTGGCAGAGGGTGGAGGCAGGGAAGCTGAAGAAGGTAGAGAAGGGACAGCGGGAGAGGAAAGGAAATTGATAAGGCGCGGGAAGCGTCTATCAGAGAGGAGGTGGTTGGCCCGAGGGCCTTGGACCAAGACGGTGCCATTCAGGTTAACATTAATGATGACCTTAGAGGAGTGGAAAGAAGCCAGGAGGGCCTCCCACCGGGTGCCATCATTAATCGGCGCGTAAGAGAAAGGACAGAGCACAGAGGCCATATGAGGAGTCCAAAGGTCTGACGAAGGAACAACCGAGGATGTCGGTGAGGGTCTGTCTGGAGGTAGCGCTGGTGTAGGTATCGGCGATTGTGAGGCCTGGGTTAGAGACCAGGATATCCTTTTTGAACTACTTCCTCCTACCAGACTTAGTTAGAAGGGGAGGATAGTTGATAGAAAAGCAGTTGGACAAGATAGCGGAAACAGAGAGCACAATAGATGGTACCGAGACAGGGCGGAAGAGGAGAGCTTTTGTATGGGGAGAGAGAGAGAAGAACGGAGGGGGGAGACATTGGGGGAGAACCCAGGGTGGGGGGTGCAAGCATACAAGACGGGGCGAGACAAGAACAAGTGGTATGTAGATAACTAGCTGAGCTAGTTGGAGTGCTCAGGAGAGAGCACAAAAGCACAAGGCAGTATGATGAACAACAGCTAGGTTAGCAGAGCAACAAGACCAGAGCAGTCGGAGAAAGAGAACCTAGAGGAAGGAAGAGCACAGCAGGCCAAAAGACAATTCACAGACGCGCAAAGAACACAGGGTAGCATGGTGCACAACAACCAGGTTAGCAGGGCAACAAGAAACAGAGCAGTCAGAGAAGGAGAACCCTAGAAGAAGGAAGAGTACAGCAGAATAGGAGACAATCCACAGCAGCAAAAGAACAGACAATGGAAGAAGAACCTAGAATGGGGACAGAAAAATCAAGGCAGAACACAGAGCAGTGCACGGCAGAAATAGCATCAATCAATAATCCCCTCAGCGACCTCTACTCCTTCTCTCCTACCAGACTGTCTGGCCGCATTTCAGGAATGGTATGCCCGCCAATGATCTCTGCCTTAATGCCAGTTAGACTGAGATCCTCCTCATTGGGACACCACATCCCTCCTTTCCTCTCTCTCTCTGGCCGCCCACTCTGGGCCCTCTTCCTGTTCCTTTCTAGGAGGCTAAGAACCTTGGTGTCATCTTCGACTCCACCCTCTCCAGCTCGCCTCACATCTCTGACGTATATAAGTAGTCAAACGATCAGCTGCACCTGCTCAGAGGTATTCTTCCTTTTTTCACTTTTCCCCCCAGAAGCTCACTGTCTCTAGAGTCCTGGTCCTCTCTAGGCTGGACTATTGCAACAGCCTCTTTCTAAATCTGCCTACCTCTACTCTCCGTCCTCCACAACTTATCCAGAACAGGACTGCAAGACTTGTCCTTGGCCTCAAGTCCAGGGATCGTATCTCTCCAGCTCTGAAATCTCTTCAATGGCTCCCAGTGGCTGCAAGTATTAAGCCCAAGACCCTTTGCATCATTGTCAAGGCTTTCTGGGGCCTGTGACCGCTCTACCTCCACCTTTCTCCAAAACAACTTCCTTCTCGATCTCTCTGCTCATCCATCTCCAACACTCTGAAGGTCACACTATTCTCCAAGCAGAGAGTTGGTGGAATATTTTTTTTATTTTTTTTTATTATTTGTGTATGGCTTCAAAGAAACCTTTACAAAATTCATACGCAAAGATTAAAACAAACAGTTTACAAACACATCAATTCATTACATTTCATACATTTAAATCCCACAATTTACCCTAAAACAAACTTGCTTACTATATTTCTTTAACCACTAGGACAAAAACATTACAGTACCCTTTAAAAACAATTCCACATTAAGTTCAGCGTTACAGCAATTTACATTCAACTTTTAAACTTTTAAAAAACTTTTAAAAAGCGTACCACCGCCAATTGCAGGGGGATTTTATTATCAAAGAGCATACGTTTCCACAATAAATCTAAATCTACATTTGAGGCGTCAGAGACAAAACGCTTAAAGTAACAATGCAGGTTCTTCTGAATCTAGGCGAGGAGCGAATCCGCCTTTAAGCAAAATGGTCTCGGTCTTGTCTCCTGGAACACAAGAGGCTCTAGCTTTCTAAAAAAAAAGCTACTAAAAAACAAATTGCTAACAGAATTTGATATTCTACTATTCCAGGAGACATGGCTCGTCATCCCCATAGAGATAGAGGGCTTCACTGTCATAAATCTTGGGGCCTCACAAAAAACTAAAGGGAGACCGGCGGGCGGACTCTTAACGGTTCTCAAAAACTCGAGTATTAAACAAATCATCCCTCTCTGTAATAATGTTGCAGGCATTCAGGCCTGTAAAATAGAGCTGGACTTAGATAACTCAAGAGCCACTCTAGTCCTTATTAATATATACTGGAATCCAGCCATCATAAAGTTGCAAGAGTTTATAGAAATTTTACAGACCATCTTAATAGAAGTGAAGACTAATTTCCAGGGAGCTCACATTATAGTCGCAGGGGACCTTAATGCAGACCATATTACCCCAAAAAATAGCCAGCCCACACATCTCAAGCTGACCTTACTGCGAAAGGGTAAACTGTGGTGGGACGTTTTTTCCTCGTGGGACCTTGAAAGGATCCTCAAGCAAAATGGGGACAATGAAATAGGTTACCACACCTGGTGCCAGGGCTCTTCGAAATCCACTCTAGACTATATTTTTGTGACACCAGGTCTCGCATCTCTCTGCCCGATCTTAACCCTCAATTATGAAGGAGGTAGTGACCACGCAAGCCTAGAACTTCAATTCCCGGCTTCTCGGAGAGCCTTTAATTTACCGCGTCCGCAGGATTTAGTCGGATTTAAGGGCAAACTGAGAGTGGCTAAATATAAATTTGGCAGGGAAAAACTAAATCAACTTCTAGAAGCAGTCCCGGCACCGTCATTCCGTCCCGGAGGAATTCCATCCCGAAAGATTTGGGAATTTTGTGTGGTCAATCTGTCCACCACAGGAGATAAAAGCTGTAGGAAAACAAGCACACCTCCATCACTTTGACGAGAAAACACACAAGCAAAAGAGGACTCTCCGCCATCTAATTCGCACTCTAAAGAAAAAAGGAGGAGGAGACTCACGAGAAACCTTGCAAAAAATTAAGAAAGCTAAAGAATCCTACAGAAATTGGTCTCGTAACCACAAACATCAAATACAGCAAGAAGATGGGGAAAAGATGCTTCATTTACTTAACGCCAACAACTGTAGAAGCTTCTGGGCTGCACTTAATCAACTGGAAACAGGCCGTAATAGCTCTCTCTGCAGCTTAGTTCCAGAGCAATCCTGGATCGACTACTTGACCAAGAATTTTGAACATCCAGGCTCCAGAGAATTCACTGGACCTCCAACGATCTGGTCATTGTCATTCAATCAACAAGACATCATAGATCTCATTCTTTCAGCCTCTACATCCAAGGCAGCAGGTCCTAATGGTTTAACTTATCAGGTTTTAAAAAATCACCCCACATTATGGGCAAAGCTGTTGTACCACCTCTTTCAGGAAATCATAAAAAATGGCTCCTTTCCTCCGTCCTGGAAGAATGCACTGATTATCCCACTCTTTAAGGGGGGGGACAGACTAAAGCCTGCAAGCTATCGGCCAATCGCCCTCCTTGACATTGATAGTAAACTGTTTATGCGACTTCTCCTGAAAGAACTTACTCACTGGGTCGATACCAACGATATTCTTTCCCGGCATCAAACGGGTTTCAGGAAGGGCCTATCTACTAGTTTAAATGGTCTTATCCTGAGCCTCCTCAGTGAAGGTTCCAACGAGAAGGATGGTTCTCCACTTTTTGGTGCATGGGTGGATCTTTCTAGAGCATTTGACCTGGTGGACAGGGCACTCCTCTGGCGGAAACTTCAAAATTGGGGGATTCCAGCACCCCTTCTGGCTATGCTCATAGAGCTACACAGGAACACCACCATTAGGGTAAGGCTGGATGACGCCGGCAATCTTTCAGAGGTTATAGAGGTTTTCAAGGGAGTCCGACAGGGTTGTCTAGGTGCTCCCTTATTTTTCAACCTTTTCCTAGCAGACCTGGGGAATTTCCTTGAATCGGCCTCTATGATAGCACCTAGGATTAATGGGAGAAGTATACACTGGCTGGCCTATGCAGATGATATCGTCTTGCTGGATGGCTCGGCCCGGGGGCTGCAACAGCTCCTCCTCAAACTAAGTGTCTATGCCAAGTTAAATGATCTAATAATCAATCCCTCAAAATCTAGAATCCTGGTATTTAAACATCCGAGGAAAAATCTACCCTCTAGGAAATGGACCCTCGATGAAATGGAAATTCCTAGAGTCGATGAGCTCATTTACTTGGGTTACGAAATTTTCGCATCTCCATCTAGGAGTAAGATGCTACCAATCATCCTTGGCAAGACCTCTAAAATCACGGCCCAGATGAAGAATTTGATGGGGAAGTTTTGTAAATTCTCCCTATCGCCGCTTCTTAAATTCTACATCGGCAAGGCTGTACCAGTCCTTCTGTACGGTCTAGAAGTGAAACCTATGCTTTGGAATCACGAGTGGAACAAAATTGAGGGTCGGTTGTGGAGAGCAGTACTAAACCTGCCTGTATGTACACCCCTTAACAGCCTGCGATATGAACTGGGTCTGATCTCTTTAGGCTGTCGAGTTGATTGGAAGCTCTTGTCGCTCTATCGCGATATTATCACCGCTAGACCCTCTACTCTCCTCTTCGATGTAATTGGTCATCATAAAAAGGCCAAATCGAAACAACTTCTCGACTTGGAAAGAAAAGTGGGGGACATTCTACTTAGGCTGAATTTAACAATAGAACTATTAATTGACAATCCTGCGAAAATTAAAAAACAACTCGAAATATGTGACTGGATTCGCACGATTGAAGGAGTCAGGCTTCTAAATCCACCAAATCTTTTCCTGACAGTGGAGCGAAAAGTAGGCACACTACCACGTTACCTTCAAAAATTCCCCGACCAGAGCATTCGAAACAACTTTCTTAGACTAAGACTAAACTTGGCTCACACCGGAGAAATTTTGGCAAAAAGACATCAGGGTGATAAGACCATAAAGCTTTGTAGGTTTTGTGATCCACCAAACCTGCAATCATTGAAACATCTGTTGTTAGAGTGCGAGGGGACCTGGACCGCAAGACGGCAGCTGCTTGGAAGATTTGTCGCTAGAGAGGAGACCTTATCACAAGACTTCTTTTGGAATAGACTAATCTCCGGTCAAGAAGTTATGCTCACCACAGCAATCGTGAAGGTTTTAGAAAACTGTTTGATACTCACAAAGTACAGTTCAAGTGCCGTATAGTGGGCGAGTTTTTCTTGACCGATTTGCAAAGCTTATGTTTTTAAAGTTCTTAAATGTTTTTTCTCATTTGATTTTGTAAAGGTTTTCTTAGGAAAGCCATAAACAAATAATAATTAAAAAAAAGAAATTAAAGTAACAATGCCTTTCCTGACTCAGCGCAGGACACTCGATTAAAAAATGTCTTAATGTCTCGCTATAATCACTAATTCTGCAATATCTGCACAAAACTGCTGCCTCAGAGGAATTAGTTCTGACACGATTTCTCCCGTAAGAAGCACATTAAAACGAAATCTCATAAAAAAGATTCTCCAACTTTTCTGTGGTAATGAATGTAGGTACGGTTCGGGAAGGCCCATACACCTATAGAAGGATACCATGTGCCCATACAATTTATATTGACAGTTTCTCCATTGTGCCAGCCCAGTCAAAGTTTCTCAGCAATAACTTAACTCTTTCTGAATTGATTAGGAGTAGGCTCACTGGAGCCCCTACTCTATCCAATACATTTTTACAAATTTCCACCAATTTTCCCATAAAGGCTGATTTGGTAGTGCCGTTGATAAACTTGTTTGCCACATCATTGTATAAGGTATCTCCATTCTTACTCACGATGTTCCGAAATAGCAACAAACATTTCCATTCAATGATACTTTTTAATGACTGTAACCCTAGTTCATATCTTATGGCTACTAAAGGAACGCACTTAGGGAGACACCATGCCATTTTCCGCAAGAGGAAAGATTCCAGTTTGACTGAGTCAATTTTACCATGAATGAATGGAAATTCGATACCATAAGTAATTTTCGGAATGACTAAGTTTATAATATTTCAAGAGCGGCAAACAAGAAAATGCCCCAAATTTCTGATCAACTATTCGCATCTGTAGAGAACAGGCTTTTATTTTCATCATGTAATGGCTGAGTGTTAATGCTCTTTCAGGTCTATCGTTTACAAACAGACCCAGATAAATTATATTATGTTTGATTTCTAGTTTCGTCTTGTCTACAAACCAATTTTTCTTATGATACTTTTTATTCCGAGTGAAACATAAAACATTTGATTTAAGCGCATTCACAGCTAAGCCATTTTCGGTCATATAAGTGAAAAAGGCTCCCAATATGCGTTGAAGCCCCACCGGGGTCCTATCAAATAGAAGATAGTCGTCCGCATAGGAGCACCAGCTCAGTTTTTTTGCCTTCCACAGACGGCTGTATGAATGCTGCCTTTTGCAAAAATGGGTCTATATCTGAGGTATACAAGTTGTATAGGGTCGGAGCGAATATACATCCCTGTCTTAAGCCGTTGAAGGTGTTTATTGGCGCAGAGAGAAGGCCATCGTTATTTAATCTAATCTGGACACTCGAACCTTCATGGAGATGGATTAAAATTGCCAAGATCTCTGTAGGCATACCCAAACCCTGCAGTTTGCCCCAGAGATGTCCACGATTCACCAAATCAAATGCCAAGGACAGGTCCATACTGGCTAGATATACCGGCGTGGCATTCATTTTCCAACCTATCTCTTGTAGCAGGTTTATAAGGAGACCACCCGCCAATGTACCACATTTTTTTCTAAAACCGAATTGCTGCGAGCACAGAATAGAATTACCAGATATCCATTCTTCAATTTGCTGCAGTATCAAACCAGCAAAGATTTTCGAATCTGAGTCTAAAAGCGCAATGGGTCTATAGTTAGAGGGTATTAGTCTATCGCCCTTTTTATATATGGGCACAATGAACGACATATTCCACGTTTGGGGGATAGATTTAGTGCACCCACTGTCTTTAAATAAGATTTCCAGCGCTCCTGCCCAAATATCAGGATCCCCTTTCATTAGACGATTTGATATGCCATTGGGTCCCGTGGCCCTCGACGGGCTAGAAGACGCAATTTTCTCCCTTATTTTTGAAAATGGAAAGTCACATTTCCATGCAACTGTTTTTAAGTATTTTAAAGGTTCTATCTTGAATTCGCCCTTTGCGTAAAGATTAGAAATATGCTTCGCCCACACATGTTCATTAATTGAATTTAGGGTACCTTCTGGACTCAAAGGAGCAGTTTTATTAACCAAACGCCAGAATTGTCGTGCAGAATTATGAGTCAAGGCCGCCAGCATATCTTCATTATCAGTTTGATGTAATATGCATTTATAGCCCCGCATCCAGTTTTTATACTGCTGTTTCAGATATCTCCCACCTTCCTGTACTACTAAAGCAGAAATTTGCAAAGATTTTAATTTTCTTAAGTGTCTGTGTAGGATAAGCTTGGCCTGCCTAACAGTTGTATCATATTCATGAGTGTGATTTTAATTACATTTGTTTTCCTTGGTCTTTTCACAGATTTATCAATCAACTGTTTTAAAAAAATTCCCAACATTTGCTTGCGAAAAGCTCACACATTTATCTGCATATGTAGTCCTAGAGAAGACATTTCTAAAGAGCATATTACACGCTTCAACATTCCCCTCATGCCAAATTATCCTGTTCCCCCTTTGATTAGACATCAAGTCCTTTGGCATCGTGGCGTGAATCTCGAATCCTCTGACAACCAACAAATCAAGCTCCAACATGCCATGATCACTCATCAACGTCGTACATATTTCGAAATGTGCCACTAAGTTGAGGAGCGTTTCTGAAGCATAAATGTAATCAATAGCATAAACCTTATCCCCTGCAGACCAGGTTATATAGTTTACCTCAGTTCTAAGTTGTTGATGCACTGATCTTAAGCCCCATGATTTAAAAAAACAATTTCATACTCTAGCATCGGATTTCTTATCTGATGTGCGCACATGGACCATATTCCTATAGGTCTGATCAATTACATTGGCCGGCACTATATAAGAATCTTTAGTGTCTGACATCAAGTATTTCATATTAGTATTTAGGTCACCCATCACCATCAATTGGGCTCCCGGAAAGAGTGCTACGCAATCCTCCAAAGTTGTCTCTATTTTTAGAAGAAGCGTATACAAATCATATCCCGGAGTCCAATATATATTCCATAGTAAAATATGAGACAGCAAAGGGTTATCGCGAATTTCCAGTACAGTGCCTAAGGCAAAAGGAGGCTCCCTATGTTTCTTTAATCACAATCCCACAATTGAGCTTAATAGCTGTAATAATGCCTCCCGACGGGCGACCAACCAAGCCTTTAGTAGCCAATAAGTGTACGCATTCAAATCCATCCAGTTGTTCTTATTAGTCATCCACGATTCCTGGATACAAATTATGTGTTTAGATTTTAACTTACAACATAACTCAATTGAGGATGATAAATAGGAGTGCCCTCTCGAGTTCCAGCAGACTAAAGAGAGCTGATTCTGTATTCCTAAAAGTTTTGTTTGAGGGATTGCAGTTTGGAGATCGAGTCTCGTAGGCTCAATGCCAACCATCTCCAGCTTGTTTCCTGTTCCGGTACATACTCTGTTGCCCTTGTTTGAAAAGACCCACCAGGATAAAGGAGCCTAGAATTATCATTTATTTCATTTTCAGGAGATGGCTTCGACCCATCGCTAAAAATCAGTACATTGAAGCCCCTTCTATTGAATTGATCCAATTCAGCTAATAATTTATGAAAAACCAGCTGTGAATGAAAAACAACCCTAGCATGATCATAACAATATGGATGAATAAAATCCTCGGTTGGGGCATCCCTCTGGAACAGCCTCCCTGCCTCTCTCAAACTTTAGCAGAACCACCTGCGGTTCTGGAAGCAACTAAAGGCTTTCCTTTTTGCCATCGCATTCTCTCTTCCTCTCCCCTGCGGAGGTCTCTGACTGCTCTGCGCACTGGTCACCTGGATACTGTCTGAACTTGGGCCCAGGCTTCTGCATGTCCAGTTGCCCTTGCACTACCTTCGGGCTCCCACAGCACTTAAGGGTATGTACCTTCAACCCTAGAGTCCCTTCTCTCTGCACTTATGAGCCACCCGCTGCCTGCACTTATTGAATTACCTTGCGTGGTCTGAATGTTACATGGCCTAGTAAGATTGTTGTTTTGTCCTCCCTTTGTTTCCCCCTCCTTGCCTTGTCGTGTCTATAAACACTTGTGTACAGGCGCGTGATAAATGCCATATATAATATCATATAAGTAGCAGAGCATAGAATGGTGCTGTATTCAGGTGTGGAGAGACTGTCAGCTGAGCTGCAAGCTGGGGGTGGTCTTCCTTCCCTTTTAAAGGTCAGCGTTCGTGAGTCTAGCCTGGTGGTTCCAAGGAACTTGCAACACTTTGGCTAGCAATTTTTCTTTTTCATTAGTATTTGCCTATTTATAGGGAGTAAAATTGACTGATTAACACATCTGTTGCACTGGGGGTATGTGATGAGTTGTGAGGTCATAGGGGGTGTCTTTCTTGTCAGGTATGCTGGCCTCATTAAGGTCAGTGTTTGTAGTTCCCTCATCAAAAAGTGGTACAAAAACTGCCTTTAAAATACGACTGTGAGTTACAGTGCATTTACTAAGTATTTATTGTATGATGACATGATCACTTTCTTATATTGGTGGTGGTAATAATTGTTCCTCATGAATCCTCATAATAGTACCTTTATCTATTTCTCTTCTTTCTCCTAGGACGATTCAACTGGAGAGATAATATTCGACGAAGTCTTCTATGCATTGTCTCGATGTTTGGTGGGGCTGCTTCGACCCTTTCGGATTCCTGGCTCCAATATTCTATACCGCCCTGAAATATTCGTCACAATCCAGGCATACTCATCCATTATTGGGCTGCAGTCTCACCAAGTAAGGACAAGGTTAAACGCATGGTCTTGAGACGAGGATGGTCTTGCCTCTACCCCCTATGACAGCACATGCTGCAAGCCCGGATTGAGCTCTGTAGATTGTTGTGCATGTGGAACTATTGGCATATTCTAGTTATGGACTTAATATGTTTATGAGAATATGTGACTAATACCCATGAGAGTAAAAGAGTGTCACTGCAAGAGCTGTTATTAAGAGTGTTTGGGATTTAGAAGGGGTTGGTGATTCTACAAAATGGAGTATATTTTTCAGGAGTTGTTTCTTTGCCAATACCAGTTGTGATGAGTTGCAGTGCCATGACTGCCACAATAGACCACCGGGCTACAATGTGTGGTGGATTGAGGCTTTTCCTCGACTCACACAGATGGCATGTTGCTGAATCCCTGTGGCAGTTAAGAGAGAGGAGTGGCTGGTCAAGCTGGCAACGTACAGCGAGATGCACTGCCAGCATGGAAAGAGGAAAATCGCTTATCAGCTGCAAGAAAAAGGCTTCAGCCTCCCTCACCACTTAATAACAGTACAGCTGAAATAGCACAGTGGTAAAATGGTTACCTCCCATGTAGAAGACCCAATTTCAATTCCTCATTAAGGACTGTGGGTAAACAGACTAAATTAATGAAATAACATCTGTAACAGCACAAAGGCATGGGGGAAATGAAATAAAACCTTCTTTCATGAATAAAGAGGAACACAGAGAGACATACTTACAATCTACCCAGGCGGAGCAAATCAGATAAACTGGAGCAGAGCTCTTATATACAAGAGTTAATTGGAGCTCCTTATTGGTCCAACTGTTATGTCGAACTGACCAATAGGGGCTGACCTATCCTGGGAAGTTATGATGTAAACGCTACTTCCACCAATGGTGAGCCAGACCGATCAGCCAATCAGTAGTTGTCTAAGGAGAGACATGACTGAATAAAAGGAGAGCCAGTACAGTTGCAAGTTACCTCAGCTGGGGACTGGTTCCCTAGCTCACTGGTGAAGGGGAAGCAGAGAAAGGACTTAGTAAAAGGATAGCCAGTTGAGTTGCAAGTTGTCTCAGCTGGGGACTGGTTCCCTGTCTCGCTGGTTAAAGGAAAGCAGTGGAGAAGTCTGGAGTAGAAGGAAGGCTGCCTTTTGAGCTACCATGCTTTGCTGAAGAGGGAAACCAGAAAGAGCCCACGTCCCTCTGATCCAGGAGGCCAGTAGAGCTGAAAGAAGGGCAGTCTTTGCTGGCCTGTGGAAGAGGCTAGGCAGCCTAAAATGTCTCAGTGAATAAGAGACTGGGCAGCCTGACTACTCCTGGAAGGCAAGAGGCAGGAAGCGTTGAGCCCAGTTTGAAGGAGTTATTTAGGAGACTCATCCCCTTACTCTGAGTGATGCTAACCTAAGTGAGTGAAGATGCCTCAAGAGAGGGTGTGAAAGTGAGGAATCCCTTGAGAGGGGAACGAGAGTCAAGAGAAAGAGTGAGTGAAGATACCCCAAGAGAGGGGAACCAGAATCAAGTGACCCCAGAAGAGGGGGAGAGATTGAAGACACCCTGGAGCAAGGAAATTCAAGCGAAATACCATGAGTGGAGTGAAAGTGTGTGTGAAGCCCTGGCGGAGAACAGAAACACTCTGGAGTGGGGTAAACCAGTGAAAATGGCACCCAGAGGTGTCAAGAGAAAGAGAGGGAAATACATCAAGTGAGATTTTATTTGGATCTACATTTGGAACATTTAGCGATTACAGCGGCACCTGAAGAACCTTTGATTGAGGGGCGAAAACTTGAAACGGAAGCAGCATCCCTGCATCTTTTAGTTGTTAAACCCTTTAGTTTCATGCATGTTGCGTCTGTTGTAGACTAGTATAGGATGGGGGTAGGGACTTTGATTTTGATTCATCCGCACAAGAATATCCTTTCCTTGAATTTATAGACTAGGAAACTTGGCACTTCAAGTTAATTTTCATTACTTTAGTTTAGTTTCTTTGAAGCTCACCAGGAAGTCAGTCTAATTGTAAAAGAATATAAAAAAAGAATCCATGAATATTCTGTCCCAGATTCCGATTCCTACTTCTGGTCTGCAACAAGTGACCACCCTGCCAGCTGGTACGAGACTCTGAGGAAGATGGCAGCAGCAATAGTGTGGCTCACACCACATAGAGCATGCCCAAGGGAACTGGCGAGACCCTGGAAGAGGGGTGTTGCAGGACCTCCTAGGAAACGCCCTAGCCTTTTCCTTTGACAGCGCCAGCACAAGTCCAGGTTGTTTGGGACTTCCTAGAACCCGTAGTAGGACCTGGGTTCAAATTCCCATAGCGGTGCTTAGAGATATGTAAGGGTGTACTTAAATGAATAAAATAAGAATTTGAGCCCAAGGACAAGACAAATGATACTTTAAGGGGGCCAAAATAAAATCTGAATATAATGAGTGATTTAAATAACAGAACGTCAAACTGGCCAATCGGGAGACAGACCAACATAGGAGGACCAGAGTTGAAACACCCTGCAATAAATCCTCTAAGCAGGGCTTTCCACCAATCCGCGCCCAACAGGATGATAAAAGGCTATAAAAGCAGAGCCAACTCACTCTGAACTCGTCTGTCGGGGACAGGTTTCCTTGTACTTCTACCCAGATGCTGCTTGCAGAGTAGCTGCATCTTAAAGGAGGAGTGGTGGCTGCCTTAGTGAAGGAGCCTGCACTACCCCCTGGAGCACCACCTAAACTAAAACGGTGGAAGAGCTGGCCCACCAGAAAGAACCTGGAAAGAGGCAAAGGCAAAACTTTGTCCAACCTAGAGGGAACTAGAGCTTGGGAGACAGTGAGCTTCTGGGAGAAGGAGAGGAAAAGCAGAGTACCTCTGAGGTGGTGCATTAGAAAGTTTGACTTTTTAGACATCAGCGATTGGGTTGGAGAAGGAAAGTGAGTCAAAGATGACCCTGAGTTTCGTAGCCTCTGGGTTGTGGGTAGGAGGAGGGCCAAGGGTGCTGGCGAGATAGTGAGGGGAAAGGATTGTGAAAGGTGTGCCGATGAGGAGGATCTCCATCTTGCTCGCATTCAGACAAAGATCGTTGGCGGCACACCAATCTTGAATGGCAGCTAGGCAATCAGAGAGGAGAGGAGGTGGCCGAGGGCAGCCTGAAAATGAGTTGTGTGTCGTCAGCGTAGCACTAGAAATTTGAGCAGAAAATGTCAATGCAGTGGGCGAGAGTTGCCAGGTATTGGTTAAAAAGCCAGAGTGAGAGTTAGACCACTGGGGAACACCAAAGGTAGAAGGGGAGATAGATGATAGGAAGGACCCCAGTTGGACCTTGGAGGGTCAATTAGAGGGGAAAGAGGGCAACCAGGCCATATCCTGATCGGTGATACCCAGGTCATCACGGAGACGGTTGAGCAGGATGGTATGGTTGACCATGTCGAAGGCAGAAAAGAGATCGAGTATGATGAGGACAGAGTGAATGTTAGATTCAAGGTTAAAGAGCAGATCTTCACGGATGTTCAGGAGAGCCGTTTCCGTGCTTCTGCCAGCTCTGAAGCCAGAGTGGTGGTCATGGAGACAGCCAACAAAATCTGAATGAAGGTTAAGCTGAGAGATGGCCAGCTTTCCTTTCCAGAAGTTTGCCCAAAAAGGAGGATCAACTGTGGGTTTCTTGAGAAGAGGATGCACAAGGGAGTGCTTAAGAGGGGAGGGGAAGGATCCTGAGGCAAAGGAGTGGTTGCAAACATTGGCAAGGGCCGAGCGAGGGTATCAATGTGGTCATTGATGGTTTTAGAGGAACAGAGTTGAACCTGTTTTGACGAGGCTTTCATAGATCACACTTGTCTAGCAGCGACCTCATCAGGGGAGAAAAGAGGAAAGAACGAGAAGGAGGGTCAGCAAGCACAGATGGGGAGGGGAGAGGAAGGGGAAGAGTGGGTGGACAGGATGTCCTCGGTTTTTGAGACAAAGTGAGAGGCAAGGGCATCGCAAAGAGCATGGAAGGCAACAGGAGGGGTAGAGACTGCAGCAGGGTTGGCCAGCTCCTTGCAGATTTGAAAGAGTTCAACCGAGTTGTTAGATGCCACAGAGACACAGGCTTGAATGTTGACTCTCTTCCTGGTGAGGACAGAGAGTCGGTATTGCCTTTGGAGCAGGCGACAGGCCAGTTTGTCAGAGGATGAACAAGAAGCCCTCCGTTTCGTCTCAGCCGCCCTACACTTAACGTTTAAGTGTAGCTAGGTCATAGTGATACCAGCAATTGCACTTGGCTTTGGACTTCAAACGGATCCTCATGACAAGTGCAAGAGCATCAAGAGTATCAGAAATAGAATAGTAGAGCAGAGACCGGTCTGAGTCAGGATGAGACACAGCCAGAGGTGGAGGGGGGGAGCAAAGGTGGTGGCGAAAGCCTCAACTGACACACGCTTCATGGGCCGGATGTCCGAGAAGGTAGGTAGCAATGTTGGGTTGGGTAGGCTTGGCTTGGGGGGGGAGGAGAGAGGAGAGGAGGGAATGATCGCTCCAGGAAAGAGGAGTGGTTAGAGGGATGGAGAGGGGGAGGTCAGAGGAGATCAAGACATCGAGTGTGTGCCCTGTAGAGTGAGTCGGCCCAGAGGGGAGGATGGACAGGGAGAGGGAGTCGCAGAGGTCACGGAAGAGTACAAAGGAGGAAGGAGAGTCTAATAGAATATTGAGGTCACTGAGGAGGTGGAGCTGAGTGGTAGAGGCCAGGAGGGAGAAGGAGAGGTCCGCCCACTCAGAGAGGAATGAGGTGATTTGACCAGGAGGCTGGTAGATGGTAGCCACAGTAAGAGAATGGGTAAGAAAGAGAGGGCACATACAGACTAGGCATTCAAAAGAGTAGGAGGACTGAGTGGGAATGATAGAGACAGGAATCTACTCGGCAAAGATCAGGGCTACCCCCCGCCCCACCGGACCGGGAGGATCTGGGTGTGGAGAGGATCTTGTAGCCATCAGGGAGGAGAGTGTCAAAGCTTGTGACAGAGCGGGCAGTGAGCCATGTCTCAGTAGACCAAGGACATCAAGGTCTAGTTCTTCAAGGAGGTGACAGATGTCAGAGGAGTGTTTGACAGCACAGCGAGAGTTGAGAGTGGCAAGATGAAGAAGGTTGCCAGCCTTAAAGACCTTCCGGGGAGGGGTACAGATCAGAGGAACTCCCTGTGAAGGAGAAAGAGCCCGAGGAGGAGGAGCAGAGGAGAGAGGGCATGGTAGCCAAGGGTGGAGGGGCCTTCGACCATGAAAGTGCCATTAAGGTAGACATTAATGATGGCTTTAGAGGCGTCGAAGGAAGCCATGAGAACTTCCCAGCGAGTGCCACCATTAAAGGGGGAGGAGGCGATAGGACAGAGCACAGAGATCATACAAAGAGTCCATAGATCTGGCAAAGGAACGTCAAAGAGGATGTCAGTGAGGGTCTGTCTGGAGGAAGCATTTGAGTAGGTGTCAGCGATAGGAAGACACGGGTTAGAGGCCAAGATTTCCTTTTTGAACTTCTTCCTGCCAGACTTAGTGAGAAGGGAAGGATAGTCAATAGAGAAGCAGTTGGAAAAGGAGAAGCAGAAAGCACCATGTGGGTGGAAGCAGGAGAGGATGGATAAGCTGGAGGGTTAAGGCAGGTAGGCGTGGGGCTACAGAGAGTTGTGAGGTCACTGGGCTGGCACGTTACAGAGAAGTAACAGTATACAAGCAAAGTACAGAGAATTTACAGCAAGATCTGACTTTCTAGTAAAAAGCAAAAACAGCAAGATCTAACTTTCCAATCAGGGATTCAGATGTTAGCAAAGGATTTTAAGAAGCAATGAGCATCAGAATGACAACATGGGAGAAACGGGCAGAAAGAACAGTGATAGGAGTGGTCCAGAAGGAGGGACTAACCTATAGTTCTGTAGGTGACAATGTCAAGGCAGTCTGGATTTCTCAGAGGAGTGAGGTGGCAACATCATTGTGGTTAAGGAGCAGGGAGGACCCCAATTAGCGTTCCGGAAGCAGACAGGGGCCTTAGAAGTGAGCCTTTGCTGATGGGGCCAGCTAAAACCTTCCGGTCCGTGGTTGGTTGGAAGAAGACACTCGGCAACCAATTGGAGTGCTGCACAGGGAAAGGCATCCTGCCTTCACAACAAAGAAAACAATGGTGGCCAACTTGTAAGTGCCAAAAATCAGTCAAATATGCAGACAATAGTGGGAAAACTTGCAAGGCAGTTCCAGGTATTAAAAAGCTCACAAAACAGCAGCGCAATGAAAATGCCCAATAAAACTGTGCTTTTCCAACAATTTCAAGCACATTTCGTCTGGAGCAGCGCTACATCCTCTGAAGAGAAGGGGAAAAGAGAAAAAGGGCCAACAAGTAATATGTGAGAATACAACATGGTGCCATTACTTCTTTTCGTACAATTCGACCACTGATAAACATGGTAACTAACACACAAGTCTAGCCAAACTGTCATTGTACTGTAGCAGAGCAGTAAGGCCTAGACTTCAGGAGTTAGGGTGGTGGTGTAATCCACATCCCACACTTCACTACTTCCAGAGCAGGCAACACCAGCTTCCCCATAGCAGCACACGCATCTGGAACTCGCCCCTCCTACCCTCCTCAGTAATGAAAACTCCTTTCCCAAGCTCAAGAAACAACTAAAAACCAGGTTGTTGAATAAATATTAGGAATACCTACGCTACATAGCCTGCCCGCTTGCCTAATGCCTGACAATATTCAGGTGTTGGCCGAAACTGCTTGTAACTGACTTGCTTGTAACTGCTAAGGATGACTTTGAATCCTGTAACCATATGTTTGACTAAGATTTATGTACGCTGTGATACCCAAGGGTTTGGGCGTGTAATCAAATGCAGTAAATAAAAATATTATGCCTTAGCCTATAAATTCACAGGTAAGGAACTACTGCTAGAGCAAAACCATAGGCATATGTAGTATATGAAAACGTGTGGGCGCTCCTTGTATAACTCTCATAGACCTGAGTTAAGTATGGAATTTACTTTTTATGTACTTAGTGTGATGAATCCCATGGAGTGATCGCTGTTTCCACGGTGGTGGCCTCCTCCCACCCCCTTTCCATGATGGAGATCCTCCGACACCAGAGACAGTCATGCCCTATTGTCAATTGGCAGTTCCCCCTGGTATTTATTTATTTATTTATTACATTTATATAGCGCGCAGACAGCCCAGGGGCATTGTGGCACTGTTACTTGTAAGAAAAACTTAGTTACAATGGGTACAGGTTGTGCCTTGGGTTACAGTGAGGCAATGACCTGTGATCAGATATAGGTGGTGTCATACCACGTAATGCATCATACATGACATTCATGAGGGCTAGGCCATATGTTTGTTAGATGAACAGGGTCGTTTTCAAGGCTTTCCGAAAGGCGGCCAGTGAGGGTTCAGAGCGCAGGGAGCTAGGGAGGGTGTTCCAGTGTACGGCAGCGAGGTACGGGAAGCTGGAGCCCCCTGCTCTGGCTCTTTTTACCCTGGGTACTGAGAGCATGCTGGCATAGGGTGACCTAGTGGGTCTTGCGGAGGAGACCGGGTGGATCCTCTGGGAAAGGTACATTGGGGCGGCAAGGTGGACACATTTGTGGGTGATGCTTAGAGCTTTGAATAAGATCCTTTCCTTTATGGGGAGCCAGTGGGATGCTTTTCTGGCAGCGGTGATGTGCTCTCTCTTGGCAATGCCTTGTGCAGCACGCAGGGCACTGTTCTGTATTACTTGGAGCTTCTCAAGGTTTTTGTTGGAGGTCCCTAGGAAGAGAATATTGCAGTAATCAAGCCGCGAGCCAGTTATGGCCCTGGCTATGTTAGTGCATGTTTCTTTTGACAGATAAGGTCTGATTGCGTTAAGGAGTTTTGCATGGTAAGCAGCAGAGGAGGCGATGGCGTTTACTTGTCTGGTCATGGATAGGTCGGAGTCTAAGTAGACGCCTAGTGTTTTTACTGTGTCTAGTACTGGGATCCTGATTGAGTCAATAGTGAAGTGACTAAACTGTGCGTCAAGTTTCTTGATGGTGTCATGGGAGCCTACGAGTAGGAGCTCAGTTTTGTCGGAGTTAAGGCAGAGGCTGTTGATAGCCATCCACATTTGGATTGTGTTGTAAATGTTGTTGAGGGTAGCAGAGTCCGTGTCATAGTCGCCTGTCAGAGTGAGAAGGATCTGTGTATCGTCGGCGTAGTTGGTGTAAGAGATGCCCATGGCGTCAAGGATGAGGAAGAGGGGGTGGGTGAATATGTTATAGAGGGTGGGGGAGAGGCAGGAGCCTTGGTGCACCCCACATAGCATGATGGAGGGTGATGCCGTGGCTAGGTCAGAGAAGACCTGCATGGTCCTGCCTTGGAGGAAGGAGGTGATCCATGTGGTGGCTTCTTGAGAGAAGTTGGCTGTGGAGGAGAGGTGGTGGTAGAGGATGTCGTGGGCTACAAGATCAAAGGCTGCCGACAGATCCAGCAGAAGGAGCAGGACAGGTTTGCCTTGGTCCCTTGCGTCGTCCATTTGGTTTTTGAGGTCGAGTAGGGCAGTCTCTGTCCCGTGCCTGGGGCGAAAGCCGGATTGTCTCAGTCCAAGGAGGTTCTGTTCTTCAAGGAAGTGCTGGACCTGCGGGTAGGCTGCTTTGTCTAGAATCTTGAGGAGGAAAGGGACAGTGGTGATGGGGCGGTAGTTATTAGGGGAGGTGGGGGTCAAGTGTGGGTTTCTTTATGAGGGGTCGGACCCATGCTTCCTTGAGGCATGCAGGGACTCTCCCTGTGGTGAAGGAGGCGTTGACAAAGGCTGTTAGGAAAGGCGCCAGGGTGTCTGCGCAGTCTTTGATGATGGAGGCAGGACAGGGGTCGCCTTTGCATTTGGAGGGTTTTATGTTTTTCATGATGTTGATCATGTCTTTTTCTTGGATGGTTTTAAAAGAGAAGGTGGGTGGGGCCTCTGTGGGTGAGGGGGGCGGCGGGGAGGGTGTAATGTGGGTGGAAAGTGTTAGTTTGGTGTTCACGATTTTGGCTTGGAGGGTGCTGATCTTATTGCGCATGGCTGTTTGGATGTTGTCACACCATTCTTTATCCTTGGTGAAGTTTTGGGGGGTGGGTGTGGGGGTCTCAAGTTCCCTGAATATGGCGAACATTTCGTTGGTGTTCGATTTGGCCTCCGTGATTCTATCTTCAAAAGATTTAGCTTTGGCTTTAATGATGGCTTTCTTGTAATTATTTGCAAGGGATTTGAAGTTGAGTTTGTCTTTATCATCCCGGGAAGTTTGCCAAAGAGCTAATGCTGCTCGTTTGTCGATGCATAGTTTTAGAAGGTCTTGGGTGAACCACGCATTAGCGTGTCTAGTGGGTTTGGTTTTGCGAGGTTTAAGTGGGGCGATAGTATTGATTGCTGCCGTGATGGCAGTATCGTAGTTTTTGGCCAGGGTTTCTGGGTCGTTGGGGAATGGGGCTCTGAAGGCAGGTCCCTGTAAGAAGGGAAAGAGTCTTTCTTTGGTCAGTTGACGGGCACTCCTTGTAAGGGCTGGAGGTAAGGGTAGAGGGGAGTGGGAAGTGGTTGTCGTGGTGGGGATGTTGAAGGTGATGGTGTGGTGGTCAGACCATGGGGTGGGGGTGTTGCCTGTGACTGTGAGGGGACAATTGTGGTGGGCGATCCAGTCTAGTGATCTGCCTAGGGCGTGTGTGGGGTTAGTGATGGTGTTGACGAATCCTAGGGTGGCTAGGGCTGTGTCAAGAGCTTTGGCCGCGGGGTCTTTGGCGTCATTCAGGCCAAGGTTGATGTCTCCAAGGAAATTGGCTTTGGAAGACTTTTTAAGGTTGTCCGCCAGGAGGTGGGTGATGGAGGCCTGGAAGTCTCCTAAGGGTCCTGGTGGTCGATAGATGA
This sequence comes from Ambystoma mexicanum, assembly GCF_040938575.1. Taxonomy (NCBI): domain Eukaryota; kingdom Metazoa; phylum Chordata; class Amphibia; order Caudata; family Ambystomatidae; genus Ambystoma; species Ambystoma mexicanum. Next base: position 1,523,740,201 of record NC_090922.1, on the reverse strand, counting down.
GGTGTAGGGTGATGGTGCATTGGTGAGAGATGGTGAGTTTTAATTGAAGGTAGTCGCTGTTATTGTTAATAGTTTTGTCCGCCTTTCTGATGGTGATCGAGTCTTTGGCTATGAGTGCGACACCGCCTCCAGTGGTCAGGCGATCTTGTCTCGTGATGGCATAGCCAGGTGGGAGAGCGAGGGATAGGGCGGGGCCTGAGGCTTCGTGTAGCCAAGTTTCGGTGACCATTAGAAGATCTAAATCTAGGGTGGTAATGAGGTCGTGGATGTCTAGCGCGTGCGCATTGATGGATCGGGCGTTGATGAGGGCACATTTGAGGTTCGGTTCAGGGGTGACATTGATGGTTGAGGGTGGCACATCCGAACCAGTGGGGTGCGTATTTTCTGGGGTCATAGGCACAGTTAAAGTGGCATTTGCATCATTGGGTAGCATGGCAGTGGTAGAAGAATTGCAGATTGCGGTAATTACATTCAGACCAGTTGGGGGCATATTTTCTGGGGTCATAGACACAGATGAAGTGGCATTTGCATCATTAGGTAGCATGGCAGTGGTAGAAGAATTGCAGATTGCAGTAATTACATTCAGATCAGTGGGGGGCATATTTTCTGGGGTCATAGACGCAGATAAAGTGGCATTTGCATCATTAGGTAGCATGGCAGTGGTAGAAGAATTGCAGATTGCGGTAATTACATTCAGACCAGTGGGGGGCATATTTTCTGGGGTCACAGACGCAGATAAAGTGGCATTTGCATCATTAGGTAGCATGGCAGTGGTAGAAGAATTGCAGGTTGTAGTGATTACATTCAATCGTGTGAGTGACACGTTATCGTGAGACTTAGACATTGTATCCAATGCAAATGGGTCAAGGCGATGCTTAATTGGTGTGCTCGGTTTCGCTGTGTGGCTAAGTCTACGGGATTTATGCAGTACTGAGGAAGGAGCCTTTAGGTTAGTGTCAGATTTCATGGTTCTTGACTGTAGGCGTGTATTGCGTGCACTTGTGGGGATGGGTAGAGCGAGCATTACGCTCGGGAGAGTACGTGTGCGTAAACGCTGTTGCCTTTTTGCAAGAGAAAGTCAGGTAGAGAAAGTCAAGAAACCCTTTTCTTTCATTATTTTGATCAGACCCCTCACTTGTGACCCAGATATCCAGAACACATATAACACCTTTTTCTGATGTGCCTTTTTGTGAAAACTCTTAAGAGAAACCATCTGCGAGTGATGGGTCCAAAGACATCGATGGACTCCAACTCCCATAATCCCTCGGGTGCTGAGACAAGGACGACGACAAGGGAGTGAATGCAGATTAACAAGAGCTCAAAGAACAACGTGCAGACTAGTTGTTTCCCAAAACCTAAAGTGCGGAAGACCTTTAAAAATGATAGCTGAACTGCACAGAAGGTCGGAGGCATTGGGAAGCAAGCAAAAGCCTCTGGGTGTAGGGACGCTCGAGGAAGCTGCATTCTCCTATCATGACCGGAGAAGCAAGCCAACCTGTAACCACAGAGCCACACACACCGCATTCGGGACGTGCACACGTAAAGCTGGAGAACGAGTGGAGGAGCCACCCCACAAAGACACAAATCACATCAGAGATGCAAAGACGAACCAGTGAGTCTGGCTAAAGCAGCTCGGGAACCCTGGGGGTGCTTCGAAAACCACGTCAGCGGGTGATTGAACCATGCAAAGTTGTTGATGCAGAAAACACTTACAATTGGTTAGAATGCAGACACGACAAAGTAAAAAAGCAAAGATTGGTTGAATGTTGACAAGCCAAAGTTCAAAGGTTTTGTGAATAAGGTCCAGGACCAATTCAGCACACAATAAGTAGAATGTTTGAATGCAGACAAGGCAATGTGCAAAAAGCAACGTGCAAACCCCAATACAATACAAGCCCATGAAATGCCAGTGTGGGGAAGAAGTGTGAATTAATATTATTCAGCCAGAGAACTGTGAAAAACATCAGATGTGCTGGCAGACGTGTACACCAGACAGCTGAAGTTTGAATGGGAGATTCCTGGCCGGGGAGTACGCCAGGTAGTCTGAAAAACCCATAAAGAAAATGTTGTGGCAGGCGAGTACACCAGGCCACTGAAACTGAACAGATATTTCTGGCATAGGAGTATAGCAGGGAATTTGCAAAGATACAAGAAAACTTTACAGAAAGACTGTTACAAAATATATGTGTTTGATCAAGAACTTTGTGAGTCCAGTGACAATGCAAAGGAAGATACATTTTTGCCATCCTACTTTGCTAATCCAGGGGGCAGCCTCTGGACACAAGGGTCTTTTCCTTGAAGAGCATTTTGGATGGAGTCATTTTGAGTTTGAAAACTTTTTACGAACATCAAACTAAAGACATTTCCTTGCACCTTTTTGTTATTTTGTTTAAAGTGTGAGGATCAGGATATGGCGTTTTAGACACAAGGATGGCTTTTCAGTTACTGACATCCTGACATTGACAGATCCTAAGTTTTTAGGTAGGGAAATCTCCTTTAGAAATGGGGTCAGTGAGGCCTTTTCCCAACCTCTTCATGTAATAAGTGTCTTTGTTTGAAAATATGACATCCTGTGTCCAGCTCTTATTTCTGATCCTGCACATTAGGTTCACTTTTATACAGTGTGTTGTGCACTAGTACCCTGAAGCGTCTGTGTGCTAGATGGAATTACCAATAAAATATCTCAGACTAAATAACTGGACAGACTCAAAAGAGATGGTAAAATACTTCTTTAATCCTAAAGAAGTAAAGCAGGGCGAATGAACACTCATCAAATCGATTCATGCAGCTCTTTTGCTGGACTTAAGACTTTTTTATTTTAACGCCTGAGTCAGTGGGACCTTTTTCTCACTCTCAGGTGTTTTTCGCTGATTTGGATTTTATGTTTTCACGCAGGCATCTGCTTTTTGTATAGTGACACACAGCACCTTTGGTGCAGTGTCACTGAGGTTTAAATACCTTTTCATGGGTGACCTACAGTTCCCAAGAATAGGAATGTGAAATTGATCTTACTTACCTTTCTTGTAGGTCCAGCACACACCATCGTAAGTGGAGTTACTTAGTAGCCCCTTATTCTACTTTCTCATGTAACTTATTTTTTGTTACCATCACTACTTTAAATGGCTGGTGGCAGTGGTTTAATTTTTACTACCATTGTGCTTTTCGTCCCCTGCGTTGTTTCTTTATATATTCAGTAATTTCAGTTTCCATCTCTGTTTTGAAGACTGGGTCTTTCCAGAGCGATTCATTATATCGCCACTGTCTGCCTTTCCTGGGCAACGTCTCCCATTCAATGTCGGCTGTGACCATGTCATGATCCGACCAGGTGATTGGTATAATATCAGACCTTTTGGTGGCATTACATATTTCAGCAGTTAAGTATATATAATCAATCCTAGTAAAGGTGTCATGGGCGGTGGAGTAGAAGGTATACCCTTGCTCCTTTGCATGGTTATACCACCATATGCCTCTAAGATCATATATATCAATCATGCCCGTAACTTCCCCGCGCCCTCCTTCAGTGGGATCCCTCGCATTCCCTGTGCCCGATTTCCTGTCCAATTTGGGGTCCGCCCATAAATTGAAGTCCCCACCCAAGAGAACTTGTCCGTTTGCTTCCAGCATAATTTTAGGAACTGTCTTAGTCAGGTATTTTGTCTGGCCCGTGTTAGGGGCATAAATGGTTGCGAGAGTGATGTTTACCTTTCCCACAGTGCCTGCGACGAGTAAGACCCGCCCTTCAATGTCACCCCATATCTTGGCGTTCACAAAACCTAGTTCTTTATGGATGAGTATCCCCACTCCTCCCCTTCTCAGAGGTCCGCATCCCCAGAATTCTATTCCTGTACGTAGCCCAGAATTTTCCGTTCCTCTCCCTTGGCATCTTTTGTTTCTTGCAGAAAGAGAATGTCCAATTGTCACCTACGGAATTCACGATTTACTAGGGATCTTTTCGTCGGAGAGTTAAGGCCCTTGGCGTTCAATGTCCCTACCCTGAGGAGGCTTCCCACCCTTTGGTCTGTATTAACTGCCATTTGTTCTCGTACCTTTTGGAGGACCCTTTGTTAGTTGACACCTTGCCAGGGCATCTGTGTACCATTTGTGTGTCTGTGTAATTCTAAGTGTAAGGTCTCTTCTCGGCCCACCCCCCCTCGCTCCACTACCCCTCCCCCCTCTCTATGCCATCCTCCAATTCTTGGTGATGGCGTTCGATCTGGATCAGTTGGAAAGGTCGATCCAACGTCGAACCACCAGTAGGAACCGTTACCTCACGGTCCTTATCCAATAAATATTCTCAATGCAATTTGAGCCCCCCTTCTCACTGCCCCCATTACCCAAAACCAAACATCATTTCTCTGAAAGGATATGTGATGACCCAGACGACTTTGCTGCTTATCATCGTTAGGTCGACCTCTTTCCTTTCGGGCAGGGGTCCCCAATTTTAGCGTCACTTATCGTTATCCGGTGTGGTGTTGCCCCGTCTGTATTTCCTGGATCCCTTGACTCTTTTCCTCTGTGATCCTTGTAGTTTCCAGCGTCTGGTACTCTGTCCTGCTTCTTCTCGGTCTCCTCTTACTGAATGTGTTTCCAGTAGATCAGCGGTACAGTCACAAATCTCCCTCTTTGATTTTAGTCGTATTTTCTTTCCTTCATGTTCAAATGATAAGGAGAAGGGGTACCCCCATCTGTATCGAGGTCCTCGTTCCTTGAGCCACTTTGTGAGAGGGCCGCACATTCGTCTCAATGCCAAAGTCAGTGACGATAGATCCTGAAAGATGGTGATCTGCACCCCCCCTATCCCCTGAGGGTGAGCGGGCCCCCACTTCTGGCTTTCTCAAGAATCCTCGCTTTGTCCTGGTACCTGTGGAACTTGGCTAGGCCCTATGTACTCTCTTCGTTTTGGGTTCGTCAATGTCTTCATCCGCAACCAATATTTTGATGATATTATGGATTCTTTTCCTGAGGTCTCCTCCGTCTCACCTTCGTGTTCAGGGATGCCAAAAAAGCGAAGGTTATTTCTTCTGTTTCTATTTTCAAAGTCATCCATTTTTAGTCAGAATTCCTCCTTCCTTTGTTCAATCTCTCTTATTCGGGAGTCCATCTGGGTTTCAAGGGTATGTATGGAGGCTTGGTTGCTTGCGACTCCTTCAAGTCTCTCCTCTATCTTATCTATCTGCTGTGTTATCTATCTTGCCCCCAATGTTGGCTCCCATCAACTTTATCTCTTTCAGGAGGGCGGCAATGTCTTCCTTTGTCACCGTAACCTCTGAGGCGGATGTTTCCATGGTCACTTTATCCATGTCGTCTGTAGCTGGGGAGGGTTGGGAGTACCCATAGGCGAATTTGGCTAGTTTTCCTCTTATGTTCATATAAAGTCTGCCGTGCCGGAGGAGGCACTCTCCCATTAGAGGGGGGCCAATCTGCCGCTTCGGAGTTCGTCTCTGGGGACTTTGGTGTGATTCAGGGGTGTGTCGTCTCCCTGTTGCTCTATAGGAGTGGGAGGTCGTTCTACCATGTGTGGAGACCTCTGTCTTGCCTTGCGCTGGCTTTAGTGCATGAATCGATGAATCGTGCAAGACACTGTTTTTCCTCCTTTTGTATTGGTTCTATGTTATATGTTCACACTCTGCACCTGATCAGATGCCTTCAGATTGATTCGAGGAAAGGAGATCTCCTAGGCAAATTAGGCTAGTTTTCTTCCAATGGTTATATATGGTCTACTGTGGCGGAGGAGGCACTTGCCCCGTTAGTGGGGGCCCAACCCTCGGTTTCGGAGTTCGTCTCTGGCGACTTTAGTGTGATTCCAGGAATACGTCCTCTCACTGCTGCATTATGAGGGTGGAAGGCCCTTCTAGCGTGTGTGGGGGCTTCTGATTTCCTTTGCGCTATCTTTAGTGCCTTAATCGTGCAGGGTGACTTTTTTCCCCCCTATTGTTTTAGTTCTTTATTGTGTGTTCGCATTCTGCGCCTGTTCAGGTGCTTTCAAATTGATTCCCGGAGAGGAGATCTCCTAAAGTTGCACAGGTACCAAGAAGTGGGGGTCTCCTGAGCTCCACAGGGGTTTTATAAATCCAGAGTGGGTGGGGAGGGACGCAGAGCGTATTGAGGTAGTCTGCTGGATTCCCAAGTCAGGTCACTGCGTGGTCTCGTGTGGGTAGTTATTGGAGAGCCTTCAGAGTGGCGCTCTACACACAGCATATTATTGCGCAAGCACCTGTACTTTTTATTCTCTTATTTCTTGTGACACAATATGAAGTCCACAAATGTATGTTCTTACGGGGTTGGGGATCTCTGTTCGTTTCTCCCCCCTAACCCCCTCCGAGCCGGTGTTGTACGGCTCACTGTGCTTGTTTTTGCTTGAGGGCCCTTATCTGGGACTGCCCATGCGGTGGTTCCCGGAATAGTAAAAATGATAGGGCTCTATCAGCAATGTTGGTGTTGGGACCCCGGATCAATCCTCCCCCGGCGGCAGCTGTGACAGCAGCCCCGGGGTGCTTGTTGGAAAGAGGGGGGCCAGTGGGTTGCATTCACTGTGTTTGTTATGCTACGCTGCTGCCGACTCGCACTGCAGGGTGCCCGCAGTCCGGCGTGCTCACGGTACGATTGGTGCACCGCAGCATAGCGGTCTGTCCTCTGTGCTGCGAGGCGGCCCCGTGGGGGGGTCTTTCTCAGGCGACGGGAACGGTCGATCCCACGCCTTCACTGTCTTTCGGGAGCCGTGGGCTTCCGCTTGCGCCTGTGGAAGGGTGTCCGTGAATGCGCTAGGGCACAGGGGGTGCCTCCAGTGGTGTTATCCTGAAGTTGTCACCACTGCACCCAACGGGGACGATGGTTCCACGGGGGTCGGGTCTGTGGCATTGCCCCGTGAGGGAGACGCGCACGCGGCGGCGTGACGTTGCACGTCGCCGCGTGCGTCTTAAATAAACGGGGCGTTCCCGGCCGCGTCAGAGCGACCGGGGAGCCCGAAGCACACAGACGTGTCTGATCTGAGTCTGTGGGTGGAGGGGCTCACGGGCACGCATGGGGGCACCTAGAGACCCCCAACAGTGGCGACGAGTGTTGGATGCCCGGGCCCGGCGGTGAGAGCGATCCCGGATAAAATTTTTTCTCCGACGACGAAACATCCGCGGATGTTTCGTCTCACGCTGTGGCCGCGGACCATACACGCGGCTGGCGGCCATCTTGCGCACGTGGCTGAGGAACTTCCGAAAGCTCCGGCTTGGAGTCGGAAGGCCACCCAAGCCCAATTTTTGGATTTGCTGACTGCGGGCAGCCTAACCCGCAGGCCCATGCCTGAATTTTGATATTTTGGCCAATTTTCAGTCTGTAACGTCGTGTGGTAGCTGGAAGATGGACTGAGGTGGCTGGGCCTTCTCAGCCCACTCCATTTCTGAAGCTCAATTTTTGGAACATTTGGTTCAACGACCCTCTTCAACCCCTTCATCATCACGTGGGTGATGGCATGCCCGCTCCTGAGATCCACGTTGGAATGAGACGCCTCAAGGTAGCTTCTTTAACCCTTTCATCATCACGAGGGTGGTGGCAGTGTGGGGAGAGGTGCAAGTTGCGGCCCTCAGGACCAGAACGAGGGTGCCTGTGCGCTTGGGCCCATGAGTGATTTCGGCCCTCTGGAGGGTGCGACTGCCACGGCCTCGGAGGATTCGCCGGACGAAAGCCTGGCAGATTTATTTCAACAGAATCCCCCATGGCCAACCCCACTTCCTGCGACGTCTGGGCTGCCTACACCCACGGTTGGTGCCGCTTTTCCCCCGAACCAACCACCACCCCTGGCCATGGCCCAAGCCAGGGCGCAAGCGGCTTTGCAGCCCATTCTGGAGTTTGACGCTACGGGTCCTCCGTCCAGCCTGGGCCCCCGATGGAGAAGATGGATTGGACGGCTGGACATGTACTTTCGGGCCGCCCAGGTCACGGACAATGACAGTAAGGTGGCTACGATGCTGTATTCAGCCGGAGCAGCTGTACAGGAGATATTTGAGTCGTTAACTCCGGTGGACAACTCCTATGACCAAGCCAAAGCCGCCCTCCTCGCGCATTTCATTCCCCTTGCCAATGTGGACTATGAGAGGTTCGTCATGCTCTCGGCCAGACAAAAGGAAGATGAAACGCTCGACACCTTCTATGGCCGCCTGCGCCGCCTATCCCAAGGGTGTGCGTGGGGGGATACGGAGGATATGATGAGGACCATGCTAATCCAGGCATGTTCATCTGGCAAGCTGAGGCGACAGGTCCTGAGAGAGCCCGGACTCACCCTGCCCAGAATCCTGGAGCTCGGGCGGTGCCATGAGGTGGCGGAGGCCCGTGCCAACAAGATGGAGGCCGGATCCCGCGCAGCGAGGCCGGAAGAGGTGTGCGCTGTCTGGCGGGGCGGCAGAGGGGTGCGAAGGCCCGGTGTGGCTCCCAGAGACAGAGCTGGTAAGCCAGTGGAGTCATGCCAGAAGTGCGGCTATGACCTCCCCCACTCGTCTGAGTGCATGGCGATTGGAAAGATCTGCGGACGCTGTGGGGTGCCCGGCCACTTCTCGAGGGTGTGCAGGGCGACCCTGCCTGTATTGATTCCAAGGGGACAACCCCGTCTGTGGACCCCTCGCCAAAACCACCCGCCCAATGTAGCTCAGGTGGAACAATCGGGAGAGGAGACGCCGGCGGAAGAAGTGGAGGAAGAGGATGAGGAGAATATTTTTTTCGTCTCCAGCATGGAAGTCCTCAAGGGGAGGAGCAGGAGACAGCCGAGATGCGTCGTGGAGGTGAACTGCTCGCCGGTCCCGGTGCTGGTCGACACGGGGGCCTCAGTCAACGTAATGACGAGAGGACATTATGCCGTGCTCAATCCACCCCCGAGGCTGGCGACGCCAAGAGCCCGCATTTTTGCATTTGGTGGGCGGGAGCCCCTGCCACTGGACGGTGCGTTTGTCGCCAGGGTGGAGCATGACGGGTCGAAGATCAAGGCCCGCTTCTACGTGACTCCGGTGAGCAGCAACACCCTATTGAGTTGTGCGGCAGCGGAGGCTCTTGGCATAGTGAGCTTCGCGTACTCAGTATACTTGGAGGACATCAACGATCTGCTGGACAAATATGGTGACATCTTTAAAGGGCTTGGGAGTATGAAGGGTGACCCCGTGAGGCTCCACATTGATGAGTCGGTGCAGCCCGTGGCTCTGAAACACAGGCGGATCCCGTTTCATCTAAGGGACCAGGTGGACAAGGAACTAGACAACCTGGTGAACCTGGATATAATCGAAAAGGTGGAGGGCCCCACACCATGGGTATCCCCTATCGTGGTGGCGAGGAAACCTAAACAGCCGGACTCCGTCCGGATCTGTGTGAACATGAGGCTGCCCAACAAGGCCATCAGGAGAGAACGACACCTGACCCCGACGATCAATGACATCATTGCTGAAGTGCAGGGGGCCCGGTTCTTCTCTAAGTTGGACTTACGAGCTGGATACCACCAAGTTGTCCTCCACCCAGAGTCCCGATATATTACAACCTTCACTACCCACAGGGGGCTTTACCGATACAAGCGGCTGAGTTTCGGTGTGTCGTCAGCAGCCGAGGTTTTTCAGAACTTGATCCGAGGCGCTCTCGCAGACCTGGAGGGCGTCCTAAACATTAGTGACGACATTCTGGTCTTTGCCAGGACGGAACTTGAACATCTGAAACGTCTGGCCAAGACCCTTGAGAGGCTGCAGTTGCTGGGGCTCACCCTCCACAGGGACAAATGCGAGTTCCTCCGCCCGACCATTGAGTTCTTTGGTTTCATTTTCAAGGAGGGCGGTGTATCTCCGGACCCCAGGAAGGTCCAGGACATCAGGACTGCGCGCCCCCCTGAGTCGGCGTCAGATGTGCGGAGCTTCCTGGGAATGGTAACATACTGTGGGCGCTTCATCAGGAATCTCGCCTCGAGGTCGGAGCCTCTGAGGGCCCTGACGAAAAAGGATACCACCTTGCAGTGGGGCCCGTTGGAACAGTCGGCATTCGAGGACATCAAAGGCGCCCTGACAGCAGATGATACCGTGGCTTTTTTTGACCCCGCCCTGGAGTCCGAGATTGTGATGGACGCCAGCCCGTTTGGCCTCGGTGCTGTGCTCACCCAAGTGGGCAGAGATGGGGGGGTAAGGCCAGTGGCATATGCCAGCAAAGCCCTCTCCGAGACCGAACAGAGATACTCGCAGATTGAACGCGAGGCCCTGGCTGTCTTGTGGGGCTGTCGGCACTTTCGGCTTTATGTGCTGGGGAGACCTGTGACAGTGGTAACGGACCACAAGCCGCTGCTTCCGATCATGGCCGGATCATCTTCAAAACCACCAGCCAGAATCGAGAGGTGGATGTTGGCCCTTCTGGAGTATAGCGTCACCCTGATCTACCGGCCGGGGGCCAACAATGCGGCTGACTACCTGTCCAGGCACCCGGTGGGTGGTGGAGGACCCGCACAAGACTCGTGTGCTGAGGAAGTCGATGACCACGTCAGGATGGTGGTAGAGGGTGCCACCCCCAACGCAATGCCGCTACCCGAGCTGGAGAGTGCGGCGGCCAACGACGAGTGTTTCCGCATCTTGAGGAGCTCGATGCGGTCGGGGTCCTGGAAATCCGTGCTAGAATTGGTGGCAGGGCGCACTCAAGAAGCTAAAGTGACCCTCGAGCAACTCTGGAAGGTAAAAGACGAACTGTCCTTCACGGAGTCGGGCCTGCTGCTGCGGGGCGATCGCCTGGTGGTGCCGGGCTCCAAGATCCATGAAGTCATCAACCTGGCACACCAGGGACACCAAGGGGCCGCCAAGACGAAGGCGAGACTGAGGCTGAAGGTGTGGTTTCCCGACCTGGAAAAAAAAGTCGACGACTTCGTAGCGGCCTGTGTGTGGTGCCAGGCGGCCTCCCCAGTCCAGCGGGAGCCTGAAATCGAAGTAATGCCACGAGGGACCCGGCCGTGGGAGGTCGTACATGCGGACTTCGGATCCACGGCCGTAGGCACTCACTTTCTGGCCATTGTGGATGAATACTCCCGATACCCTGAGGTGGAATTCGTCGAGTCGGTGGCATTTGAGCACGTGGTGGGCGCTGTGGAGAAAATGTTTGCCACCCATGGATTTCCTGTGACTCTGTGCTCGGATAATGGGTCCCCATTCCAGAGCGCTAGGTTCTCGGAATTTCTGGAGAGCTGTGGAGTGGCGCACCGGAAGGTGTCCCCGCTGTGGCCCCGTGCGAACGGGGATGCGGAGAGGCTGATGAGGACATTGAACAAAACATTCCGCATAGCCCAGGGACAGGGCCAGCCCCTCCAGCGGGCGCTATACCAGTTCTTGAGAGTGTACCGCACCACCCCACACGCCTCAACGGGGGTGGCCCCGGCTGAAGTCCTGTTCCGTAGGTGCCCCCGAGGTCTCCTCCCAGAGGTACTTGAAAAGGAACCCGGCGTAATAGATGACCAACGGGTGGAAGCAGAGCGACAGGCAAGGACACATCAAGAGAACATACGGCGGGGTCTTCGTCCGCAGCGGCTGGAACCGGGCGACGAAGTGCTGATCAGGAATCGGCATCCCCACGGAAAGCTCTCGCTCCCATATGAACCGGAGCCGCTGGACGTGGTGGCAGTCAAGGGGTCGATGGTAACGGCCTCGGACGGGAAGTCGGCTGTCACTCGGAATGTGAGCTTCTTTAAGAAACTGGGGGATTCTCGAGCTGAGCTCCCGCCTGACCCGGATGAGTCTGCCCTCCCGGATGAAGATGCCCCCCGGGGGGAACTTGTGGGGTCGCCACAACGAGGCACTGGAGCAGCTGGGACTCCTGCGGCTGAGGTAGGCGGGAGGTACCCCCAGAGGGCTGGGCGAGGGAGACCTGCCTATCTCGGAGACTATGTGCTGGGGCCGATTGACTGTGTTCCGGAGTAAGGGGAATCGGGAGGCTGACAATAAAGGGGCATGGGCTCTGAGTGTGTAATTGTTATGATGTGTGCAGTGCAATTTTGGAAGTGTTTGTTGTCGTTGCTCCTCCCGGAAAAAGGAGGAGTGTGGCGTTGCCCCGTGAGGGAGACGCGCACGCGGCGGCGTGACGTTGCACGTCGCCGCGTGCGTCTTAAATAAACGGGGCGTTCCCGGGTGGTTTCCGTGCTGGTTTCCGTTTCACTTTCGAGGGAATTTACCCTCTGGTGTCGTCACCTTCCTTTGGTGATTTGAGTCCCTTCCCACGTTTTATTCTCTCTGGGATTTTTTCCTTGGGAAGGGGGACCCTTGCACGTCTCTGACGCAATTTTCTTCACCAGGGGGAAGGGTCCAGAAACAGGGGCTCCATCCATTTTACGGACCCCCTGGGCCGGACCTTACATGGAGGGAAGACTCATCCGTGCCCCCCCTGGTGGCTGTCCTCGCAGTATTGGTTTTTAAAAACGATTTGCCTGTCCATAGCGCTTCGGGTACCTGTCGCTCTGCACAAACTCACTCATCTTACTCCTTGTCTCAGTACCTGAGTGATTATGGGAGTTGGAGTCCATGGATGTCATTGGGCTTCTACTTCCAAGTGTTTTTTCAAATGATTGGTATGCTGGTACGTATATTCTTCCCTTGATGATGAAGAGAATGAAGTTAGAACCATTCCCATTTTGCAAAACACCCTTCTATAATATTTTGTTAAAAAATTGTCATGTTTGGTCAGGATATTTACAATAAGGTACTTTAGAAACAGAAAGTGGTATGTGTGAGTTGTGGGTGTTTGGGCCAAAGGTGGAGGCGTGACCTGAATACTGTAAAGTAAACGTTTCTTGTTTTCCGCTAAAAGGGGATCCTTTAAATGACAGCATGCCATTAATGTGTTGGGTGTCAGAGGGTCTTCCTTAGAAAAAAGGGGGGAACACTGTGCTTCATCCAATGAGGTTCTAACATCTCTCCGGCTGTCGTCTCCTCCCATGTGAACCTCCCTCATAAAGCTACCCGCGGTATCAGGTAGCGGCTGCCGCCCCCCTGGCCACATGGGAGGAGACCCCTAGTCCCCCACCACAGGAGGATTCGTGATGACTCCACTTCATTCATTACACTACCCTTTACTGGAAGCCAGTGAAGTCTCTCTAGTGCAGAAATAAAATCCTTTTGTTTTTTATGAAAGGTGAACTGCACCTTTCTGAACTGTTGAATTTGAAAAGCTGTGACCTCTGCATACAACGCATTGGCAGGATCTAATCTGGAATTTACTAACATCTCCTATCACTGCTGCATGTCCTTGCTTGAAGGGTATATCGGAATTGACAAAGCCTAAAAAAGGAACTCTTCACCCTCACCTCTTTGTGTATCTTCATTCCCAAATCCGAAATTCGACTCAAAGTCCCCGGAAAGCTGGCACCAGCCAGTAAGTTAAACAACAAGCAGAGTGGGGTGACCTGCATGGGGAAATGACAACCAGTGACCTTGTGGAGACCCTGACCTCCAGCAGTAGTGACTTCCAGATCCGTGTTATGCAGAGTTAGATCTATAATGAGGCCATGGTTGCGAGAGATTGGCAGGGGAAGTGGAGGTCAGTGGACCAGTAGAACAAGAACTGCTGTCAGACTCCCAGAGGTCAGAGTTCAGGACCTTTGGCATAATAGTGGTCATGCTCGTTGTTAGGTAAGAATTAGTTCAGTCCAACTGGTGTGGGACTTGACTACACACGACTTATCTGTTGGTATTAGGTAACCCGTCTTTTAATATAGTCCAGTACTACACAAGTTGTTAGTGTGACTGAGCAGCCAGACTTATCTTAAGAGAGGTAATGTTGGCTGAAGAGCTGTACAATGAAATCGGTAAATACAAGTGTCCAAGTAAACACTTACACCCTTAAAGTTGTATAATACATTATTTATTCATACACAAAGAAATTTAAAAGCATTCTTTAAAAACAGTAATTAGCTGTAACATTAATCCAAAGTTAGGATTCAATTGAACAAGTGAAAATAAAGCAGGGGAGTAATTCATACATATGTTAAACATGTTCCAGCACCCGGAGGTGACGTCAGTTGAGGTCAGTATAGCATTTATATAATATCACCTTTGCAGTATTGAGTAATTTAAGCAAGGAAAGGTTAGGGTTATAAGAACAGTTGGATTTTCCCAAAAGGGATGCAGACAGTCTATTATCCCAGCATTAAAGTGTTTAACATTTAAAACCTGTAAGGGAACAAGCACTGCCAAAGCCACTCTGCATTGTCTACAAGGCCTTCTGGGGCCCGGGGCCTCAATACCTTCAACTGTCTCTTCTTAAATATCTACCCTCTTGAGCTCTTTGCTCATCAGCCTCCAACTCCCTACGGCTCAGTTGCTTCACCAAGCAACGAGTTGGCGGTAGATCTCTTTCTTCGGCTGGGACCTCCCTCTGGAACCGCCTTCCTGCTCCCTAAAACTTGAGGAGACCCATCTCCGGTTCCGGAAGCATCTCAAGACTTTACCTCTTTGCTTCTGCTGTCTCTCCTCCTCTCCCCTGCTGAACCCCTGACTGAAACTGCACTGGTCCCCTGGCTAGCCTCTGAATTCGGGCCCAGATCCCCTCCCCTGTAAACTGCACACCTGCACTGCCTCCCGGGCAACCCCTGCACTTGGGGGCTGTTTCTGTATCCCTACAGCTCCCACCAGCCATTGACACTTGATGTCTGCACTTACCCCGGCACTTGCCACAAGCTGGCAGCACTTTTTACCTATTGTTTTATTTATTCTATTTATTCATTACTGTTCATTCTATGTACTGCACTGACCCCTCCCTCTTGTCCCCCACACTTTCCCTTTCCCCTCTGCCCTGCACTTGAGAGATCTCAATGTCGCCTGGCCTAGTAAAATCGTTGTCTCTGTCCTCCCTCTATTCCCCACCCCACTCTCGTCGCGCCATGAAACACTTGTGTATAGGCGTGTTAAAAATGCCATATCATATCAATAGGTTCAGAAGGAGCCCTTTAGGGAGGCAGGACGCCCAAAGTCAATGGACAAAGTCAAAGTTCTGATGCTTTTCTTCTTAGAAGATTGTTCTTAAATAGTCAGTGTTCAAAAGAGAAATCGCAGCAACTCAAGAGGAGTCACCTTTAGAAAGCACAAGCTGTAAGGCCAGTGCAGGTAAATTGAGGTCAACTTAGTGTAGGATTAAATTACACTCCCAAAAATAGGAAGCACCCCAAATGGCAAAAAGGATGATGTACCCCAAGCTTCCCAGTACCTTTGAAATTAAGTTTTCAAGCTGGATGCCTTCTGGATGCAATACAGCAGACCATTGTTCCTTGTCCTTGGTCGTGGTGATGGTAGGAGGACGTCTTGCAAGCTCCTGTGTCAGCACTCGAGAGAGGGACTCGGCTGCAATTGGAATTTCGTTGATTCAGCAGCTCTTTATGGTTTTGATTGCCTTTCCCACCGCCAATGATGAACAGCTCCTGGTTGGAAGTTCCTTGATCCCTCGGTCATGGACTCTGGTGAGGATGGACTCTGGACGTGGATTTCTTACTTCTGTAGGGTCCTCTGGATGCCCACAAGTATTTGGCTGGATTTGGACTAAAGAATACAATGCAATAGCAGGTGGTCGAGGTACCCCGGGTATTGGGCTTCTGAAGCCTTCGAAAGTAGCAGCAAGTCGGCGGTTGCGCCAAAATAGTTTGTCTTGAGGCTAGTTGGTGCCACCAGCCTAAGGGAGGAAGTTGTTCTTTATGGGTCTTCTCTGTCGATTCGAAAACGGGGTCAGCACAGCTGCAGGGCTTCACAGTCCACTTTGCGGTCAAGGTGGGTTCTGCTGGCATCTTCTCTCGTCTTCTGCTTCGGATGTTGTCCCCCAGTGGTCCCCTCTGCTCTTAGCCCCAAAAACCTCACTTTTTATGTAAGTTACCATTCATTCACAGCCCTAGGCTATCGATCACCCAGCAGGGTGGCTGTCCTCAAGGGCAGCCAGCTGGCCAATTGGATTGGTTTCACTCAGGCACACCTAGAGACAAAGTACAGGGAAGCTTCGGGACTCTCCCTCACTTCCTGCCTTTCTAGACACACTGGAGCCTGGGGCGGGCTACAGGGCTGAAGCCCGCCAAAGGCAAAACACCCAAAGGACTCAAACCTGATACAAGTAGAGTAAAAGCCCAGAAGAAACAAACTAACGAGAAATGGCAAAAAAGAAGACTGTGGCCATTTTGAGAAAATGGTTACCCTTGGTGCAGCACTGCAGCTGAGGTATCAGACTGAAAATACATGTCACTAGGTAGTAAAAAAAGAAACCACCACCACCAGCCATTCAAGTGAGTTAGTGTAAAAAATGTTACATGAGGCATGGGGAAAGGAATTACCATGTAACCCCACAGTACTCCACATAGTGGTGTGTGCTGGACCCATAAAGTAAAGGTAAGTAAGACAGGGGTCATCATGCTATTCTTGGGAACAATAGTTCACCCAAGAAAATTTAGTTGAACATTAAGAGAAGTCCAAGGGACTTCATTCAGTGGCACTGCACAAAAGGTGCTGTGTGTCGCAATGCAAAAGCAGATGCTATGGAGTTTTACCAGACTCCATAAAATAGTAAGAAACATAGAAAATCATAGACAGGAAAACAAATGAGTGATTGAGAAAAGGGTCCCACTCACCCAGGAGTACACATTAAAAAGCCCTGAGTCCAGCAAAAGAGCTGGGGGTCTCTAAGGTTAAAGGGAATTGAAACAGAAATGAAAATTCTCCCCAACACTCCTAGTCACCGGAGATGTATAGATTGAAGTTTCCACTGGAGAGCCATGTCTGCTTATTTGGTACTGGTTAGGTCTATTGCTTTTTGGTGGTGGTACTGTATTAGATCAGCCAGAAGTGATTTTTCCGTCTCGTGTCCTGGTCCAGTATTCTCAGTGGGTACATTGGGCGCTGTTGAGTCCTTCTGTCTTTTTAGAACACCCAGTAATCTAATTGTCTCTTTGCCATTTAGGTGCTGGTCCAAGGATTTCAGCTGGAGGAAGCAAAACTGGAAACCTTCCTACAACAGGTATACACGCAGCTGGGTGCTTTCGAGAACAAAGTGGCAGAGATGCTGCAGCAGCAGTACGAACCCCAAATCTTGGTAAGGCAACAAGGGACTGGTATGTCAAAGGGGCGGGGCTGGGAATAGAAGATGGCGGCTTGTACAAGTAGATGAGAGCAGAAATAATGGCTTGTTTTTAAACAGCAGTTCATTCCCGATTGCTCCTGCTTCTATGCCTTGTAATGATGGGTGTTTATTAGTGTGTTATTAACCAATTTAATGGTATTCTGTTTGTTAGTTTGATAGATTAGAGAGCTTGGCAGGGATTTAAACCTGTGATTTCAGATTGCGCCCATGTCTTTGAGGCAAGTGTGTAATCGCGAAGTGGAGCAGCACCAGCAGAATTCTATTACATTGGGAGTCCTTGGTGGGGGAAACACACCAGGGCCTTGGCTGAAAAGTGTTAAAATAAAGAAAAGGATAAATTTAATGCAATATTTTGATTTGATCTACCAGTCTAGGAATGAAGTACCTTTTGCTGGTATTAAGGTTTTTCTACCTGTGCATCTTCCTCAAATGTTCTCATATGGTCTGTAGGCAACTCTAAAGATCTAAACATCCCAGGAGTGATGCTGCTGGCTGGGACATGAGAGGAGGAAGGTTGTCGCATTTTCATCCCCCGCGCAGTGCTGCCCTTCAGTAGGAGGATGAACCAGTCTCCAGGGGTAGTGCTAGAGCACAGGTGTATGCATCTGCAGCTTTGCCTAGTTCTTAGTCCTTTTCTGTGCACCTCTTAGTGAAGATCGACTCTGGACTCCGTAGTGCATACCTCTGCAGTGTCCCAAACTCTGTGGCTGCCTAGGGTTCCCAGTACTTGCTGCAACTGCTGAGTGAGTGCTTTCAATGTCCCTTCCCATCTGTTTTTACAGGTACAGGATTCTCTTTTAGACACTGAGAGCCAATTGGAAGATCCTCCTGAGGACCGGAAGCGGGGAGTTTCCATGGTGACGGCAGACATTGGGTTGGTCAGCATGATCCGACAGGGTATCCTGGCATTACAGCTGCTGCCAGCAAACTCCAGTGCAGGTCAGTGACCACTTGTATCATGTGACTCTCACAATCCTTGATGTGTGGGGTGGGTGTTGGGCAGGGGAATCCTGGAGCTCTTCAGTGACAGACTTCTCTTTGCAGGTATCATCATCATCACAGATGGAGTGACCAGTGTCCCTGATGTGGCAGTTTGTGAGACGCTGCTCAGCCAGCTGCGCAGTGGCACAGTGGCCTGCTCTTTTGTCCAGGTGAAGGACCCGTACCACCCA
This sequence comes from Ambystoma mexicanum, assembly GCF_040938575.1. NCBI lineage: Eukaryota > Metazoa > Chordata > Amphibia > Caudata > Ambystomatidae > Ambystoma > Ambystoma mexicanum. The sequence goes on along the minus strand of NC_090922.1, from coordinate 1,523,721,938 downwards.
GTGCTTGCTTTCCTTACTCGTCTGCAGGCACCCTTTGTATAGGATGAGAGCATGGCCAATGGACCATTGTTCTGCTGCACAAAGGGATGGTGCCGTGGTTCTGTGCATAGAAGCTGTTGCCCCTATAGCGGCCAAAGAGATTTTGATTTAAATTGCATCTTTTGGATGTACAGTGTGCTTTATCTTTTCTTATCAGTATTTCAGGTAGGGTGCCCTAGCAGTGGATTTTTGTATGGTTGCGTTGCGATATCAGATTTCTTTTATGGTGTTAGTTTCATTGACTGCACCAATAAACTGTCATACAATATGGAAAGATGGTATTACCAATAACGCAAAAGATGGTGGAGTGACGGAGGCAAATAATCAATGAAGCAGTTTTGTTTTATTAAGTTTCAAATTGTAGACTGTGTCCTTTACTGCAATCATTGGGTCTTCTAAGGCATTCCATTATTAATGTATGTGCCACCTGATAATCTCATGTTCACCTAGGTGGGTGCCGTGTTCTCCTATGACTGCAGCTTTGGCCATGTGCCAAACGTGGAGCTGATGAAGTTCATTGCAATGGCTACCTTTGGGTCTTACCTGTCCTCGTGCCCAGAGGTGGAACCCGGGAACCTTTACCTGAACGTCTACCACAAGGCCTTCTTGCTCTACTCCTTCTTGCGAACTGGCGAGTCCATGAACCCAGAGTACTACTGCGGTGAGTATGCTCTGTGTTTTGGTCACTTGGTAGGCGCTTATACAATTAGCAAAACAGTATTAAAACGCCCACAGGGCAACAGGTTGGGGAAGACAGACAATGAGAATAAAAAGGGAGGGGAGACAAACCTACTATGCCTTGTGAGTGTTCAGGATGTGCAAATGAAGCGGGGGTGGGGGATAAGGTGCTTGATGCTCATGGAGAAGTGCTCAGGGTAAGTGCTAAGAGGAGAAGAGACGTAAGTGCAACCACCTATGGGTAGGGTGAGCGTAATTAAGTGCAGTAGAAGAAGACAGCGGCAGCGAAGAGAGATGTGGGGGGGGATCAGGGCCACGAGGACACATAAGGGCCCTGCACATCAGTCCTGCTACTGTATGATTAGCAGAGGAGAGAGGAGAAGAAGGAAGAGGTAAAGAGAAAGCTCTTGAGGCTTTTTTGGAACTTAAGGAGGTCATGCTCAAGACACACAGGGAGCAGGGGGCCATTCCACAGTAGGGAGCCAGACAAGGAAAGTGATCGACCACCAGCTCTCTGTTTAGCAAACCACTTAACCTGCAGGGAGTTGGTGCCCGAGGAACAAAGGAGTCTAGAAGGGGAGTATTTGGTCTGGAAGCGTTGAAGATAGAGTGGTCCCTGGCCCCAGATAGTCTTGTGGATGATAAAGGGATTTGAATTGAATCCATGCTGAGGTCAGGAGCCAGTGAAAGCTTTGAAAGGCAGGAGAGATGCAGTCCCTGGGCTTGAGGCCAAGGATAAGTCTTGTTGCCGTATTCTGTGTTAGCTGGAGGGGTTGCAGGGTGGACGAAGGAGGAATGCGGAGGTGGCGATTGCAGTAGTCTAGCCTGGAGAGAACCAGAGCACGGGTAACCTTGAGTCTCTGGGGGAAGGTGAGGAAGGCTAGAATTCTTTTGAGAAGGAAGAGCTGAAAGTGGGACTTCTTGACAATGTCCTGAATATGAGGGACGAAGGAAAGGGAGGAGTCGAAGATGACTCCGAGATGGCTACATAGGAGGGGCCAGGGGGATGATCTCCCTGTTGGGTAACATTTTTATAAATGTGAATAATCTTCCTGACCTGTGTCAACCCTAGAACGTTTGTGTGGACTTGGTAATTATGTTAACTTGTCTCTAGATGAGTGGGAATCTTTCTTCCACACTCTCATCTAGTCATTTACTCTGTGTCTCTCCATAGTGTGTGATTGGAGTTATAGTTTCCTATAACTTTGGACTGACTGTAATGTACTATGGCAGCACACAGAATTTGAAATGCAGTGGCTTCCTTTTAGTTCTCTTATTATTTCTTGGGTGAACTACTGTGCCCAAAGAGTAAAGTGGTATTTCCATCCCCTTTACATTTTATATAGTGAGCCAACACACCCCACCTTACGTGGAGTGCTGGGGGTCATACATTGTATCCCCTTGCTTACTTACCTGGTAAAACTTTAGTTGCAATTTCAGTTTACTGGAATGGCTGTTGGCCCATGAAACTACCTTCATGACATCATGATTGAGCCAAATCAGCCTTGGTAATGCACAGGATGGCCACCATACGGCTAGAATAGTGGACTCCTTCTTTTTCCGCCATTTCTCATTTGCTTGTTGTCTCCTAGGTCGTCTTCTGCCATTCTAGGTGGGAACAACCTTGGTTGAAGTTTTGTCTTCGGCAGGAATCTTTTGTGTTCCCTGCCAAGTCTCCAGAGTGTCTGATAAGACAGGAAGCAGGGGAGGCACCCAAAACTCTGCAGCCCTTTGTCTTTCACTTGCCTAAAAAGAAACCGTTCCCCATGGGGGACTGGCTGTCCTGATTGGACATCCAGACCGCCCTGTTCTGTAAACTACAGGAAGAGTTTGCAGAAGTTGGGCTGTAGTTCCTGATAAATACCCAGAAACTGGAAGTTGCTGATAAGTCGACCACTGGAGCTGAATCCAAAGAGGAAAATGAAGAAAAGATGTCTGTAGCGATTTCCAGCAACCGGAGAGCTTGCTTTGAAACTGGAGCCTGATGTAAACCTTCCTTCCAATCGAATCCTGAATGCTCAACTCCTACCCAGAGACTGGTGAGATCCACTGGTCTCAAGAAGACCTGAAAAAAGTAACCATTCCTGGGCTGCAAACCACCAATACAGGTCGGTGGACATTGGGTCTGAGTGCAGTGTATGGTCTTCTGAAGTCTGAATCCGTCCAAAACTTTGGTGGAGTCCTGCAGGACCTCCAGAGACACGATTCGAATTTGTGAAGTCCCCTCGCTAGAGTGCAGGGCCGAGAAAGTGAAGAGAATCTGTCCGGCGATATTCGTTCATCTGGCTGCTGTAAAAATGTGCGAGACCCACAGAGCCACGAGAATCTGAGAAGAATCCGTTGCTGGAAGCTTCCTCTGAGGACTGCTGCTGCATGTTCCCATCCAGTGTCTGTTCTTTCGTCTCCAGACCAAGAATTCAGGGACCAGGTCCTGTGCTGCTTCATCCTCAAGGCATCCACCCAGAAGCTCTTCTTTTCTCCTAAGGTACTGTGTGGACTTGGGTAATACTTACCTTAAGTCTTGTGTGAATCCCGTGAGGCCGAGTGGGTGATTCATGTGGCTGGGAGTTTGCCCATACCACTTGACCAGGCCTATTCTGGAACGCATATAGGGAGCCTTCTGTGAAGTTACTGAACACTTCAAACTAATTCTAAAGTTAATGCTTGCTTGTTGAAGAAGATATCCTTTGGAACTCTGACATTCCTGCAACTGAACCCTATCGTGACATGCCTGCAGCTGGCTCCTAGACCACTAGGGTCCCTCTTCTGGCTCTGAGATCACTCATGCGTAGAATAGGGAAAGACTACAAAAGATAAGGCTTCTGTCTTGAAAAGCATAATAAGTGTACTTGTAAATGAGTTGGTGTAGAACTGTATCTCTGGCAGAGTTACATTCTGCCCCTCTAAAAAACTCTGCTTAGTTGCTTTTAATGGCGGTTCACTCCCCTCCCCCCACTACTAAAAAGTAATAAGGGTTGGTACTGTTTTATTATTCTTAACTGAATGAGTGTAAAAGCTTACCAATAGCATTTAGCTACCTTGAATAACAGGCCCTCTACAAGTCACCAGAGTATTGTAGTTCTAGGTACGACTCTGTACCTAGTTGCCACTGCATTACATCTTTATCCTAATGTACCTACCATGTGTCGCATAACTGCTTCTCAGTTGATGCATCACTCTGAACTTAGATGCTACCCTGCTGCACCATATGCTGGCCTACGGTCGCTAATGGACCACATTTGATCTATGCTGTGCCTTATGGTCGCTAAATAGACTATATCTGATTTATGTTGCACCTTATCCTAGGTTGTTCTGTCTTGTTTATGATTCGCCATGCCTTTAGCAGTTCACTGTGGTACACTCTACTTGGCTGAACTTTACACTGCCTTGCCTATTTGCATTAACTACCTAACTTTGCACACCCCTCAGCCTGGTGTATACTGCTCTTTGCTTTAACTAATATGCCTGATATTTGAATCTAGCTGCGCTGTATTTTGCACTGCATTCCCTGATGTGACTGATATTCGAATCTAGCTGCGCTGTATTGTGCACTGCATTCCCTGATGGGCCTGATATTTGAATCCAGCTGCGCTGTATTTTGCACTGCATTCCCTGATGTGCCTGATATTTGAATCTAGCTGCGCTGTATCCTGCATATTTGATTCCAGGGGCACTCAGACTGCTGTATACTGTGAAATGCCACCTAGTCTTATCTACATCCTGCCACCTTAAAACTTGTCAATGCCTGTTAGCCTCAGTTAGCCCGCCTATACCTAGCCATCTTAAAATACACTGAAATATCTCAATTTTGTACCTAGCCAGTCAGACGCTCCTAGCTTGACGGCACTAAGCATTCTTACATGTACCTGAATTCCAAACCGCACCTGGCTTGTTTGTCGCATCCAGGCCGCTCACTTTTAACCAGTTAGCATGTACTCCCTAAATCTAGTGAAACAAACTATTGCTGCCAACCGTAGGATAGCTAAGCTACCCCGCCTCATCACCTCCTCCATCATATTAGTAGCATTATCACTTAGCCTAGCTACTAAAGTTAGCATACTGTCCCACAGCACCAGGCCATTCCCTACCCACCTCCCATACCACACCATGCCGATATCACAACAAATCATAGGACCTATAATGAACCAATATCAGGAAGATACTATCTTACAAAGGCCTTGTAGTACCACAGACAGAAACCTTAAACTTCGCGCACGCCTACCTAAATTGCACGAACTACCAGCCAAGAAAATTGAACAACTCAATCTCCACAAAAAAAAACACCTACTGTCGAAGCCAATTATAGAATATACCAGGAAAGATAGCAATCCCAAAAAACTCACACAAAACTGTTCCAAATCTATCACCACTGCTAGTCTCAGTACCACGAACCCCAAACCTGAAAGTCACAAACATCATCTCAAAGGTGCGCTCATTAACGCTAGGTCACTAGTAGCACATGCAACAGAGATTTCAGACATCATTGTCGCAGACAACCTCGATTTCCTGCCTATCTCAGAATCGTGGCTTCATGATGCAGCAGGCCCTGCCCTATCATTAGCAGTTCCAGACAATTATACCATCTTACGAGCAGACAGACACACCTCTCGAGGTGGGGGCCTAGCTATCATAGCCAAGCTTAGTCTTGACATGAGAATTACCACAACCCCTATTTCGAAATCTTGCGAATGCCTTGCGGTCAAAATTGCCACCGCTAACTCCCAAACACTGAACCTCATCCTTATCTATAGACCTCCAGGTCCTACTGGAACCTTCGCTGAGGATCTATCTACAACCATATCCAACAACCTAAAAAGCACCTCCCAAACAATAGTGCTAGGGGACTTCAACCTTGGCTATAATGACGCTAAGGATATCCAGTCCACAGCTACAGCTCTGATCCTTGAAGAACTGGGTTTCTCCCATTAAGTTAACCTTCCCACTCATGACAAAGGCCGCATCCTAGACTGGATAGCGGAACATAACTGTGGAGTAACCATCACAGAGACTGTACCCAGGTCTGGACTGACCACCATCTTTTACTATTCACAGTAGCTACGAACTCGGCCACGGCTCAGTCCCCACTTGCCCCTCCCATGCCCACGAGGAACAAAAAACTTATGACGGCGGAAAAATTACTGCCCATCATCCTACCACATCTGAACTCGCTCCCAGCGAACACGGATCCAAATGTGCTAGTTAAACAATTTAATGAAACTATCAAAACAGCCCTTGACCACATAGCTCCGCTCAAGCTACGTAATAGTAAACCGAAGAAACATCTCAACTCATGGTTCACTCCTCACCTAAAAAAGCTCAGGCTAAACAAAAGAAATCTTGAAACCACCTGGAGACTCTCTCCCTCAGCCGAAAACAAACTCAACCTAGCCAAGGCATCTTCCCAATATAAGAAAGACATCTTACTAGCCAAACAGGAAACGTACAACACCAGAATATCACAATCTAAATCTAGTGTCAGAGAATTGTTCAGCATCCTTAAAGAACTGGAAACTCCTATTGCCCCCCAAGAATACTGCACCAAGGATAAACGTTGGTGCTCCAGCATACAGTCGGCCCTCACCAACAAAGTAGCCAATCTACAAACTAAAATTGCCCTCAAAAAAGCTTCTCTTACACCTCATATCCCACAGACTATAGTTCCACCACTAAAACCTAAACAAGAATCACGTTTCTGCTTCGCTAAGGTATCGACCATTGAGGTAGAAAAAGTTATCTTGGGACTTAAATCATCCAACTGTAAAGGTGATCAATGCCCTGCCCAATTAATCAAGGATGCTGCGAGAGAATTATCGCCATTCATAACCAAACTCATCAACTCATCCTTTACCACAGGCACTGTACCCAGAATAACCTAAAGGAGTCCTGGGCACTGCCACTCCTAAAGAAGCAAACCCTTGACCCGGCCATTCCTACCAACTTCAGGCCTATCACGACCGTGCCCTTTCTTCTAAAAATCTTAGACAAAGTGGCATACATGCAAATACAAAACTTCCTTGAATCCAACCTTTTACTTGGAACACGACAATCCGGATTCCGTCCACAGCATGGGACTGAGACAGCCCTAATCGATCTCAAGGCCCAAATAGATCAATGTAGAGACAACGGCCAAGCAGCCCTTCTCCTACTGCTAGACCTCTCAGCGGCCTTTGATTTAGTCGACCATACAGTATTATGTAGCCACCCAGACTCTGCAGCCCACTTCTCCAAAGAGGCCATAATATGGATCAAGTCTTTCCTGAGTAACAGAACTATGAGTCTTCTCTCCCTCAGCCTCAGCAGACCCCATCCCCATAACATGTGGGGTACCTCAGGGATCCTGTGTGTCACCCACCCTCTACAATGTATTCACAAAGCCACTCTTTGACGAAATGGATCATCTGGGTATTGCCTACACTAATTACGCAGACGATACCCAGATCCTCCTCCCGCTTTCAGGTGACTACGTCAGGGATCTGGCCTTAGTGAATAAAATCTACAGCATCGTTCAGGCATGGATGGCCACACACGGCCTATGCCTGAACGATGACAAAACTAAACTCATTATCCTAGGCCCCTCGACATACATAACCAAACTCAGCCCGGATTATGCCAATTTCATCATCGATGGGAACAACATAAAAGTAGCGAAGGAAGTGAAGACCCTAGGCTTTTACCTAGATGCCACCTTGAACTTTGCTAAACAAGTTAATTCCCTAGCCTAAGCTACCGCATACACAGGCAAACTCATCAGAGCGAGCAAACAATTCCTTTCTACAGACAGCTGCATCACGCTTGCCAGAGCCCTCATACTTTCCAAACTGGATTATTGCAATGGACTATACATTGGGGCTAATAAACAGACTATTCATAAAATCCAGGTCCTCCAGAATAATGCCCTGAGAGCAGCTCTCAAGATTAGCAGAAAGGAGCATATATCCTCGGTAAGAAGAGAACATAAATGGCTATCCACACAGGATAAAATTCAACTCAAAATTGCCTCCCTCACCCACAAGTGTCTCAACAACAAAGCACCACCATACCTCAAGGATAGGTTACACCCTAGAACCTCGACCAGACCCACAAAAACAGCAAATGCTAACTGCCTACAAGTCCTGCGATTTAAACTCGCGACTATAGGAGGACAGAGCTTCCCAGTCAAGGCAGCGCAGCTGTGGAACTCACTACCCCTTGGCATCAGAGAACCCCAGCCCTTTGCGAAATTCAGCCAGAACTTGATTAATTGGCTGAGAGTAAATGACGCCTAACTAACTTCCCGGTCCTGACTGTTTCCATTGGTAAACTAACTGAAGCTCCACTGGCACCCCTATTCCAGACTAAATCAACTTCCTTTTGCACTGGAATGTCACTGGAATGATACCTGTATATTACTACTGTATATATTATTGTATACTATATATTGTACGTATATTACTACTGTATATATTATTGTATACTCCCGATAGTATATCCACACCTGTAAAACTGTGTTGGCTCTGGACCTAGTTCCGGCCGTGTATATATATGACTACTATATACTGTACATTGTATGATACCCTTGTACTGTTACTACTTATTATGTACCTGTAACTAAGCTGAGCATATTCTTGTCCTGTGCGCCCTGATGCCCCAGGGTATGGCGCGCCCTATAAATAATAAACTAAACTAATAAACTAAACTAAAGAGATTGTCATCCTTAAAGTGTAATATTGTTTTTTGCTTTCCCTGATCTGCTTTATACAGATGTAAAATAGTCTGAGAGTTAATACTTGTCTTTTAGTTGCTTGTAGCCCCTCTGAAAACTATAGTAGGTCTTACTTACCTTAGAATTGTATGTCACACTTCTGAACTAGAGTGACCTTTTAACTAATGATTACTGTGCTAATTGTGCAAGCCACTACTAGTTTGGAACTGCCATTACTGTCCTTTCTCTGTAACAATTCCTGACGGGAGCCACTACTGTATAGGTTGCTTCCTGAAATTGTGTAGTAGGTTAATTACTTACCTTGAAGTGCATTGTGTTTTTCTTAAACTGTAATTTGGTTTTGCTTTCCCTGAACTCCTTAGTGCTTTCTAAAATAGTTATTGAGTGTTCATACGTAATTGAGTAGTTTAAGGCCCTCCAGAGAGTATGAGTTACCTTACTAGCTCTGAACTGTGTGCTACAAAGTAATATATGTTGCAAGATAGATTTGTAACAAGTGTTGGCCTAATTAGGTGTTTCTGTAACTGAATAACACTGTTGGATCTGACCAATCGGGTCTGCAGCCCTTGAATTACTTATGGTATTCTAATAGTCTAATTACTGTGGTTCTACTCCCCAAGAATAGCTGCCATTCTAAATGTCTTACAGGTTTGGCTCACCTTGAACTGCTGATTGCTAATCTAAATAAGGTTATACTTATGGTATGTTTTTTATAATTGTGTTTATATAATATGTCATAGTACTTCCCCCAAGATTTATATTAGCCTACTTGTAGTTAAATAAACCAGTTACTTTGCAATACATAGTGTTTCAGTGTGTATTTGGACCATATGTATGCTACAATGTCCTTGTACCAAGCTGCATCCCTCTCTCCCTCCCAAGATAAGACTAGCTGCTCTGTCCATGCTACCAATTGTTCTCCGTTGGTACAGCCTTCCCCTAAGAGTGGAGTTTTGTACTGCCTCAGATATGGTTTTATGAAGCCCTTAGTTGGACTTTAGAAAACTGTCCTAACATCACCCACACCCCGACCGTAAACACAGGAGCCATAGGATGCAACCCACCGTCTTGGTTGGTGCCCGGTTTGATATAGCGGGTAACCATGAGACAGCAATTGAGACTAAGGGGGCTAGGGAGAGGTTGTGAATAGGCAGGCCGTATGAGTATAGGAAGACCAAGAAGAGGTTTAGGAAGAGGTTGTGGATGAACAGAGGGATTTTCCTGGGCCAAAATATAAACAGGTGGAACTTAATAAATTGTGAAACAAAAATTGGGACGACGAGGCTGATTCTTGAAGCAGATGATACTCAATATAAGATTCAAACTATACTTTCTTAAATTCAGACATCTGCACCAAGGAAGTGCAACAAAAGAACATTGTTCCACGCTTTCCCAAGAAGACCAAAATGAAATGAGATGTTATCCACTGTATTTGTTGAGGAATAACGCAGAAGAGAAGCTTGTTATTTCTGAAGGTCCCTCCCTGTTGTGGTACTTTCACACTAGACCAAGCTTAGTCCTTGTTCGACTTATGTAAGTGCTAAATACGAGCGCACTTCTTTCTTGAAGTTGTAAGCGCTGTAGGCACAAGCGCTTTATGGATGACCTGTTAAAAAGTGCTATAGGAATGAGGGCTTTGTAAAAGCTTGGGAATAGGACTACTAAAACTAGTAACACAGCAAAGCTATACGGGGACTTTCATTATTCCACTGCCTGCAAAGGTATTCAAGCTCTACTCATCTCTGGCCTGGAACCCCTCAACTAGACTTCCCAGGGCTTGTAGTTGTCGAAGATAAATGAGAACTCCAGAAAGACTCCTGCCATGGATGGTGAGGGAATCAGCTGGAGAACACCACCCACAACAGCAGCGGGGAAGTTACTGGGGAATGTCATCCATCACAGCGTAGGAATTGCTAAGGTGCGCAGAGCATAGCAGCATGTACGTAGACTGCATTTTGTACCACTGATGCAAGCTCGAAGAAAACAGCCATCGGTGCTTTAAATACAAAAATAGATCTGAACACCAAATCTGAATTATAGCCTCGGCCATGCTTCTTTTGGGGGAACTGTAATTATTGTTATAGTGTGTGAGCGAAACTTAAATAGGAGTTTTGCAATATGGCCATAAATTGGGTGTTACAGAGAATTCTCAGAAATGGGCTAATTCCCTTCTACCCCAGCTCTTTTTGCTGCTGGACCTGAGGACTTTTAATTTCTAACCTGGAGAGAGTGAGACCTTTTTCCCACGCTCTCATGTATTTTTCTGTAATTTGGACTCTGAGTTTCTTTGGACTTTGGCGTCTGTCAAACTCCATAGGCATCATCTTTTACATTGTGTCACACAGCACCTTCAGTGCAGTGGCACAGGGAAGTCTCTTAGATTTCCCAAAGGTTTAAATACCTTCTCTTGGATAAACTACTGTTTCCCAGAGCAGTGAAGTGAAAGTGACTTCACTTACATTTGTAACTTTCTAGACCCAGCACACACTATCTTACAATAGGGTGCTGGAAGGATCACTTAGTAGCCCCTTTGTCTAGTTTCTCATGTAACATTTTTATGTTACCCTTTCTACAATTAATGGTTGGTGGCAGTGGTTTACTTTTTCCTACCATTGTGTGTTTTTTACTGCGGGCTGCAATTGTAGCTGCAGTAGGACACCCATGGGTGCCCATTTAGTCAAAATGACCCGGTCCTCCTCCTCCTTTTTTTTTTTTTTTTTTTTTTTTGCCATTTCTTGTCGGAAAGGTCCCTTTGTTAGTTTTGACTTTGGCAGGATTCACAAGTGAAGCTGGCCTCTAGCTCCAGCATGCAGGGCAGGAAGCGAGTGAGGTGACGGAAACTCCGTGTGCTAAGTCTCCTTGGTTACAGGAATGCACCCAAGTGTGATTGGCTGGAGGACTGTCCTTGCAGGACAGCCACCCTGCTGTGTGATTGATAGCTGGACTGTGAATGAATGGGCGAAGCCTGCATAAAAGGCAAGGCTTTTTGCTTGGAAGGCAGAGTCGACCACTGGACGAAGGAATTCTAAGAAGAACTTGTAAGAGACGCCTGCTGAAACTCCTGGACCATTGGTTTGCCCGGTGAAGCTCTGCTGCAGTGCTGAAGCTCCGAATTCGCCTCGACTAGAGAAGACCTGCAAAGGACGACTTCTCCCTTTGGGTTGGTGGGACCAATCGACCCCCACAACGAGCTTATCTGGAAATCATCTCGGAGCTGGCTGTACTTCATTGGTGCTGCAGGAATCGAAGTGCCAGGAGAGGAACAGCAGAACCGAGTGAGTGTCGTTAAGTCGGACCCGAGCTCCAGGAAGATCCTCCAGACTCCCAGGAAGCAGGACTGACTCAGCCACCTCAACAGAGTGCTGGACCTTAGATGTGAGGAAAGTCCATAGTGGGATCCGAGAACCGCAGTGGTGCTATTTGCAAGAGCCGCAAGGAGCTGAAACCGCGAAGTGCTGCTAATCTGAAGTTTGCCCATCAATTTGTAGTGCAGGAGTCCCCAGACGTCCTCCCTCTGGTCCCCCCGACTAAGGCTCAGGGACAACAGGCTCTGCAGACCTACACAGGAACAGAAGCCAGCTGGAACCAATTTCTTCTAAACAAAGGTACTGTAAAACTAAGGGGACTTACATTGTGTCGTTTAGCCTTGCTAGTTCTCAGTTGAGACTTGTCTTGGTTGCTTTTGCAGAGTTTCTTGCAGCTTTGCCCCTCGCTAGCCTCCCAGCTTGTAGCCCTATAGCGATTCTATTTTTCTACAGAGACTTCTAAAACATTGTGCAAGACTTTTACTTACATGCAAGAAGTGCTTTAGCTCACCTAGACTTTTGCTCAATTACGATTGGCTGGCCTCGCTCCCTGAAAGACTCTTCTGACCTCTGAGTTAATGCTTTATCTTTCCTCCAGGAAAGGGTTTATTTACTTTGCATTGGGGGGTTCAAAAGTACTTACCTGCTTCAGAATATTTGTTTAACCTTTGTTTTGTTCCAAACCCCTTTTCTTTGACACCAAACACACTATTGTTCTAAATGTACCAGTGATATATTAATGTCCACAGTGTTCTAGTTATTTAATTCACCCCAGGGAGTAGGAAGAATCTGTGTGCCATCCCAAATGGGTACTTGCTGATTTAGAGAAACTAAGAGTGTGTATTTTGAAGTGTATTTTTGTGTTACATATATATTGCTCCCTTCTGAGGAAAGCTTATACAACTGACAAATACACTCAAGGTTTCTAGATTAAACAATTATTAATGTAAGAGTTTATTTGAATACTTGTCACTGTTAACCTCTGTGTAACTCCCCTACTGCTCACATTGACCCCTCTTGAGATAAGCCTGGCTGCTCAGCCACACTACCAACCTGTGTTTTACAGACCTATACCAAAGGTTGGGTTACCTACTGCCAGGAGGACAAGGTTGGTGTAGTCTCCAAAAGGGCACTGCATGCAATCTTGCCTAACATTGGGATATATGGTAAATGTAGACCTTGGGCACTTCCAAGGCTTCTGATCCTCATAACTACCACATCAACGCACTTTACCAGGATCCATGGTGTTTCATAGACCCAGATCCTTTTGTGAACCCACCACCCCCACAATCCAGACACACTGTGTGACCTGCCCAATGGTCAATGTGCAGCTACAGTAATGCACCAGCTAATTTTGGGGCCAAGGAGTCGATGGAGAGGGAAGAAGAGCCTGTGAGCATCATCTGCCACTGCATCAGGGTAGTTTACTGCCAAAGCCCGGCTCTCCACTCTTTGACATGTGCACTGTTCACTCCATTGCTGTATGACTGTGACACCACTCTTCAATGCAAAGGTTATGCAGGGTGGTTGAGGTGTGCAGTGAGGCTCCAGCCCTCCCTGCATTTGCGCCTTGAGCCTTGAAATACTTATGTATAGGCACATAATAATCAATCAGTCAAAGCTTCACTTAGAGTTGTGATCTCTTAACTTAAGAAGTGCGTGGGATGCTAGAGGACTCCCTTGCCACCTACAGCAAACATTTCTTTGTTCCAGAACAAACGTCTATTTGGACCCCCAGGCTGTCTAGTGCACCCATTTTCATCCTACTATACTCACCCCCCCAACACACTCTCCCACTCTCTCCCCCCCGCTCTCACTATCACTTTCTCTTTTATGCTCTATCTCTCTCACACTTTGTTTCACGCTCTCTCTCTCAAACGCACGCACACACTCACTCTCACACGCCCTTTCGTTCTCACTGTTGCTCTGCTGTTTGCCTCTGTCCTCTTTTATTTCTTTTGCTGGAATAGTTTGCACTACTCCTGTTGGAGGATGTTGCATGCGTTTCAATCACAACATTTTCCTTCTCTAGCGTATACCGGCCATCTAGCGTCTTGTTCTTACTTTATGTACGTTATGTGGAGGGCTTTTCAGAACCAACAGTGGAAGTGGGTTTTGTGAAGCCAACTTGGTGGATTTTAGGGAGATATTTACGCAGACCTATGGCCTGGGATTCGCAGCCACCTAACCTAATGGTAAAAGAAAGAATCCAACAAAAATGGTAGCCAAACCTCCCTAAAGGTAAGTAACGAGGCAGAGCAGTCAGGCTTAACTCCCGGGAAGGAAGAATGGTATGGAAGGCCAGTTAGTCCGCACAGTTAACGAAAGAAAGCACATTCGGGTTAAAGGTACATGTAGCACATGATGTAACCAGTGCACTTATAAAAAGCCAGCAATGGTCTAATAAGATGCAATCCACCCTTACTAGTGAGACCAGTATCTGATGATTGCCATTGCACATATGGTCTAATGGGCGGGGAGACACAAGGCAGCACTCGACCAGCAAAACATTGCATTGCCGTAGTCCTTATCAGGACCTATGATGCCATACAATTGTAGTCACAAGTGAAACATTGTCTCACGGTGTTAGCAGAAATGCATTTTTGGGTGTTGTGAAGAATCCAACGAGATGGTCGCCTCTCCACAAGGAGGCCCCCCCTTGGGACTGGGCGTGTAAGCCCCAACACCCCTTAAGGTACGGGGTGAGCAGAGTCCCTCTGTAGATGAGCACCCCCGAGTCAACATCCCTCCGGCCCCCCAAATGCTAACACCTATAAGGGGTGTGTAGGCGCTAGGGTGTATGATAATCCTATAACCCGCTTTAATAATGGCTGACTCTTCCAATCTCCCTGGAAGACAGCTGAGAGGGGAATTAACCGGCCCCCTAGAGTATGGTCATTCAAAGAAGCAATCTGGAAATAGTCTCTGCAAAGCTTGCAGAGTTCAACTGTAATCCTGGTCAGTCTCGTCTGTCTCACAAATCCTATCAACCTCACCCTTCTGAGTTTATCAAACCCCTTGGTATAATAACTATAATTCCATATGATACCTTTTCCCCCATCCTACCATGCAGAACACTTAGAAAGTCTACCTCTCTCCTTTTCCAACCTGAACACCTTCTTACACTGTAACAGACAAAAGACTAATGATAAACATGTCCCGACACAGGGTCCGGCAGAGTCGGGCAATTGACATAAATCGCACTGTGACAACCTGTTAGAAGCTCCAGGCACGGAATACCCAAAGGAGGGTTGGTGGGGACAAGAGACAGAAAATAAAACAGTGCTGGATCATGAAAACGAAACACACCCATGCCCTGATATTCACGGCCGCACGATTACAGACTTCATAAAAGCACTGGCTCAGGCAGCCGCGGGAAAAGACATGACTCATGTAAATAGTTTACACATCAAAGGCAGCACGTTCCCTCTGAAGTCAGTGCCGGCTCAGGCAGCCGAGGGAGAAATTACTTATTTAAACTGTTTTCAGATTAAGGGCAGCAAGTTCCTTTCGAAGTCAAGCCGCAGTTATAATGACAGGAACAGAACACCATCCGAGCGTGTTAGTAAACAAAAGAATGCGCCACAGAAAACTGTAGAAGACCGCATCATTGGATCACAGAACTTACCGTGTACTTTAACAATGAAAAGCAGCGTGCTCCACGAGGCACCAGTGCGGGCTCCATTATGGCGACCAGGATCCTCCAAGGAAGAGGGCGGGGCTTGGAGGGGCTTTTCAAGCTTTCGGGCAGGGAAGCATCCTGATTGGGTGGAGATGTCCAAGCCCCTATATAAGGGAGGAAATGAGGAAAAACTGACAGATTTGTTTCCTTTCTGTTGCAGAGGTCAGCAGAGTGTGAGGAAGCAGCAGAGGGGTTCCATTGGGCATACGAAGACTAAACTACGTTTTATTCTCTAACCAAGCCTGCTGGTAACGAATTTTGGACTCTAAACAGGGTTTTATACCCAACTTAATTTTCTTTTTGTTACCATTTTTGAAGTCAATAAAGACACATTTTTGTTAACCTAACTCCTGCTCATAGTGATCCCTTACATCAGTGGTGGCAGCGGTGGGATCGAGAACGCTATGGAGGCCATAATCAAAGCACTTACAGATGGTCAGCAACAGCTGCAACAGGCAATGCAGGTGCAGTCGCATCAAGCGCAAACGGACCGGCAGGCATTACAGCAGGCTCTACAGAAACAGGCAGCCACGCAAGATGCCATCAAGCACATCACAGAGACAATGACAGCCACAAGGGGTAACTCCATAGCCCCAACCAATGTACTACAATAATATCAGCAAGGTGAAGATCCAGGGTATTTCTTTACCAACTTCGAAAGCGTGGCAAGAAATTTGCAGTGGCCGGTGGAGAAATGGGGCCACTTCATTGCTCTGCTATTGACTGGTCCCCCTACAAGGAGCATATCAGGCGGCTAATCCAACAGGCAACAGGAGATGTTACTTACGCGGAGATCAAGAAAACCATATTAGAATGAATTGGGGTGGACGACGAGGCCTACAGGGCCAGACTAAGGGATACCCGCCTAAGAACCAGTGAGACCCCCAGGCAACTGTATTACCGGATACACAATCTGTGACAAATGGTTAAAACCAGCCTCCGGATCAGTACAGGAAATAATGGAGAAGGTTAAACTCAAACAATTCATAGAGGCTTTACCCTCCGCGATGCAAAGATGGGTACGTCAACACCATAGGCCCACCCTAGCAGAGGCCATTGATATCGCAACAGCATTTCAAAAAGCAGGAGCTAGCCGACCACGGTCGGTAGACCCCAACAAACCGGTGCCCAAAAGAACAGCCCTACCCGAGGTAAAGAGCAGTCAACCAGGCCAAGGAAATGGATGGAACACGACGACCAGACAACCGCAATGTTTTGACTGTGGCGAATGGGGGCATATTGCCCGGTATTGCCCCGGAAAACCAAAGCCAGAGCCGATGGAAATCGGATATGCTCAAACACGAGAATACCGAAGAAGGAAGGATCCGTATCTGATGGAAGTACGACTGGATGGAAAACCGAGACAAGCCCTGCTGGATTCAGGAAGTGAGCAGACCACCATAAAACCGGAAGTAAGTGGGTTGGCGGGGAAGGGTAGAGCAACTATTCCTATTACCTGTGTGAATGGGGACACCAAGGCATATCCCTCCCAGGAAGTAGATCTTGAGGTAAAGGGTGTTAGTACGAGGATGAAGGTCGTCATAATGCCCCATTTACTGGCACAAGTGCTAGTAGGTAAAGACCTACCTTTATTTGAGGAATGTCTATGGGATCAAGAGTGGCTACATACCGCGCCCTATGCTCAAACTGAGATCGAAGAGAAGTCACATCCAAGACCTAAGAAGACAAAAAGAGAAGTCGGAGAGAAACAAAATTTGTGGCATGAAAGACGTAGATATGTAGGAATAATCGACTGGTTACCAGAATCGGGGACCAGGTCATTCCGGAGTGAACTGTTAGACCCGACTTTAAAACATGCCCGAGATCAAGCAACATCAGATTACAAGGAAGGAGTCTATCCGTTGTTCAAGTCAAAGAATGATCTTGTATATCGAGTAACCTTGAATCAAAAGAAGGGCGAATTGGAACAGTTACTAGTACCCCTGGTCTTTAGAGAGACCGTACTACGAATAGCACATGATGATGCTGTAGGAGGAGACTTGGGGAAGGAGAAAACACAGGAGAAATTACTAAAGAGATTATTTTGGCCCGGAATATACCGAGAAGTGGCCAAATATTGCGAAGTGTCCTATATGTCAAAAAACCAACCCACATAAACCAAAAAAAGCTCCTTTACAACCCATGCCACTTATAAAGGAACCTTTTTCCAGAATTGGGATAGATCTGGTTGGACCATTAGAATCCGGTAGTCATGGATATTCCTACATTATGGTGATAGACTACGCCACGAGATACCCGGAGGCATTTTCTATGAAGGGCATTAGCGCTACACAGGTATGCAACCAATTAGTTCCATTTTTTTCAAGAGTTGGCTTGCCCACAGAAATAGTAACGGACCAGGGACGCAACTTTATCTCAGGAGTGATGAAGAAAGTTTGCCAACAGCTGAATATCAGACAGCTACGTGCTTCCATATACCACCTTGAAACAGATGGGTTGGTGGAGCGATATAATAAAACCCTCAAAATGATGCTCAAAAGAATCACGGCACCAACAGGCAAAAACTGGGACAGTCTTACCATGGGTATTAATGATACTGAGGGACACACCTCAATCGTCTACGGATTTTCTCCCTTTGAGTTGTTATTTGGACATAAACCCAAAACAGTCCTCGATATAGCCAAGAAAGAATGGGAAGCACAAGAGAAGGAAACCCACCTTACTGACTATGTTCTGGATATGAGAGAACATCTAAACAAACTAAGGGAGATGGCCAGAGAAAATCTGGGGAGAGCCCAATCCTCCCAAGCTCATTACTACAACCATAACTCTAGAGCTAGAAAGTTCCAAGAGGGTGATATGGTGTTGGTTTTGCTGCCCACGTCATCCAATAAGATGTTGGCACAGTGGAGGGGACCTTACAAAATCATACGCGTTCTTGGTCCCGTGAATTATTTGGTGGAGCAACCAGACAGAAGAGAGAAACAGAAAAACTATCATGTAAACCTCTTGAAAGAATGGAAGGGGGCCGAGACAACCAACATGAACACCCTAAAGGTAACTGGAACAGACTAAGCTATGCAGGCAGTTCAATGGGGACCCCAACTCAGTCCAAAAGAGAAGAAAGAACAGGAGGTCCAGCTACAACCATTAGAAAACGTTTTCTCGTTCTTTCCAGGAAAAACACATCTAGTAGAACATGTCATCAACACGGACCCCTCAAACTGTGAGAGTCAGACCCTATAGACTACCTGTGGCAAAGAGGGCAGCAGTTCAAAGGGAGGTGGAAGAGATGTTACGATTGGGGTAATCGAACCCTCGAGACAGTCACTGGTCATCACCCATTGGAAGCATCCGGTTCTGCATGGATTATAGAAAATTGAATGCCATTTCAACCTATCAGGCTTATCCCATGCCCAGAATCGACGAACTAATAGACCAACTAAGCACAGCCCACTAAATCAGTACCATTGACTTAACCAAGGGTTATTGGCAGATCCTACTACGCGAAGAGGACCAAATTAAAACAGCGTTTTCCACACCTTCAGGATTGTACCGATTTACGGTATTACCTTTTGGATTGCACGGGGCCCCTGCCACCTTCCAAGCCTTGATGAACCGTGTCTTAGCTCCCCACAAGGAATTCAGTTCAGCGTACCTGGATGACATCATTGTATTTAGCAGAACATGGGAAGAACATCTAAGCCACCTAACAGCAGTGATCACCGCGTTGGGAAAAGCAGGATTACTTATAAATCCAAAGAAAGCCATTTGGGCGGCCAAGGAAACTAAATACTTGGGATACCTTGTTGGACAAGGGTTCATCAAACCACAAATCGAAAAAGTGAAGGCAATCATGAGACTACCCATGCCCTGCAACCGAAAGCAGATGAGGGCCTTCTTGGGTTTTGTGGGTTATTATCGAAGGTTTACCCCATTGTTCTCCAGCATCGCCAGTCCATTAACGGAGGCCCTAAAGTCTTCCTATAAAGAAGACGTATCACAGAATTCGTCCGCAAAAATGGCTTTCTGGAACTTAAAAAACACATAGCCTCATTCCCGGTCTTGAGATGTCCTGATTTTGAGAAGGAATTCTACGTACAAACAGATGCATCAGGAACGGGTTTGGGGGCCGTACTCTCACAAGGGACTGAAGATGATTTGTTTCAGTTAGTGTTTATTAGTCATAAACCTTTACCACACGAAATGGCATATTCAACAATGGAAAAAGAATGTCTAGTATATATAACAAAAAAAGGGTGTAAACACCGTATAATATACCACAGAGGTGACAAACGCCAGGGATCGTATATTCCCGAATATACTTGTTCATACATTAATTTATTAATTATAACTCTCTTAAAATGATCACATTACATAAAATTCATAGTTAAACACATAATATATAAAACATCAAAAGACTGTACTTCACAAAAACACATATAAATCCCGAATATGGGTTGATTCTGCTGGTCTGTAAATTGACTCCGTGTGGAACTCCACACTGGAGAAATTTCTCTTTTAACTAGGTTTTATTGGTCCTTGCTCAGTAACCCAACTTGTACAAGTTTCTGTCCTAGAAACACAGATTAATGTGGGACATTCATCAGGGGTAAAGTGATATGTGTTTTTTTCTCTCAAAGGTGATGATGATTCCTCCTACCACTTTCTTGCAGCCATAGAATTTCTAAAATTGACTCCCTTATCAATTGTGGTAATAACTTCCACGACAACGCCAAATTTATGGTATTGATAAAAGCGACTTCCAAATGGTTTAGAGAAGGTCGCTCCAAAAACTTCATCTCAAGTTCGATCCTATAATTAGATCGGTGCTTTAGGATAAGAATTAGCCTCCATCTTGAAGGATGTAACTGGAACCTGTTCTGTGGCCGGAATTTCTTTCTCCTTTCTTTTTCCTGTTAAGGAAGTTTCTTCCGTCCATTTAATCAACATCCTTCAAGATGGAGGCTAATTTGGAAGTCGCTTTTATCAATACCATAAATTTGGCGTCGTCACCTAGGACAGAAACTTGTACAAGTTGGGTTACTGAGCAAGGACCAATAAAACCTAGTTAAAAGAGAAATTTCTCCAGTGTGGAGTTCCACACAGAGTCAATTTACAGACCAGCAGAATCAACCCATATTCGGGATTTGTATGTGTTTTTGTGAAGTACAGTCTTTTGATGTTTTATATATTATGTGTTTAACTATGAATTTTATGTAATGTGATCATTTTAAGAGAGTTATAATTAATAAATTAATGTATGAACAAGTATATTCGGGAATATACGATCCCTGGCGTTTGTCACCTCTGTGGTATATTGTACAGTGTTTACACCCTTTTTTTGTTATATATACTATTAGGTTTATCCATGTGGTAAAGAGTGTAATTTGATCCATTAAAACATGGTATTTGCCGTTTGAGAAAAACAAAAGAATGTCTAGCCATAAAATGAGCAATTGAAAGTCTACGCTATTATCTTCTGGGAAGACTCTTCAGTGTTAAGACCATGCCCCCTTGCAATGGCTAGCCGTACATAAGGATTCTAATCAGAGGGTTCTGAGATGGTTTCTGACACTCCAAGCTCACTGTTTCAAAACTGTACGCAAACCAGCTGCGTTTCTGGTTATCCCCGACTATTTGTCACGAAGTCTAGAGCAGCCCGATCGGCTTTATACCAGAGGGGGTGCGTGTGACACCCTGACAGAAGCTCCAGGCACGGAATACCCAAAGGAGGGTTGGTGGGGACAAGAGACACAAAATAAAACAGTGCTGGATCATGAAAACGAAACACACCCATGCCCTGATATTCACGGCCGCGGCCGTACGATTACAAACTTCATTAAAGGACCGGCTCAGGCAGCCGCGGGAAAAGACATGACTCATGTAAATAGTTTACACATCAAAGGCAGCACGTTCCCTCTGAAGTCAGCGCCGGCTCAGGCAGCCGAGGGAGAAATGACTTGTTTAAACTGTTTTCAGATTAAGGGCAGCAAGTTCCTTTCGAGGTCAAGTCGCAGTTATAATGACAGGAACAGAACACCATACGAGCGTGTTAGTAAACAAAAGAATGCGCCACAGAAAACTGTAGAAGACAGCATTATTGTATCACAGAATTTACCGTGTACTTTAACAATAAAAACCAGCGTTCTCCACGCGGCACCAGTGCGGGCTCCATTATGGCGACCAGGATCCTCCAAGGAAGGGGGCGGGACTTGGAGGGGCTTTTCAAGCTTTTGGGCGGGGAAGCATCCTGATTGGGTGGAGATGTCCAAGCCCCTATATAAGGGAGGAAATGAGGAAAAACTGACGGATTTGTTTTCTTTCTGTTGCAGAGGTCAGCAGAGTGTGGGGAAGCAGCAGAGAGGTTCCATTGGGCATACGAAGACTAAACTACGTTTTTTTTCCTTATTCTCTAACCAAGCCTGCTGGTAACGAATTTTGGACTCTAAACAGGGTTTTATACCCAACTTAATTTTCTTTTTGTTACCATTTTTGAAGTAAATAAAGACACATTTTTGTTAACCTAACTCCTGCTCATAGTGATCATTTACACGTACACACCTGACAGCCCTTTCCTTTCCCCCCAGGGATAAAAGGTGGCGCAGGAGAGCACTGTACGAGCAAGGCAGACCGCATGATGAGACAGCTATCCAGACCCGGCAGTTCAAGAGGAGGAGAAAGGTGGCAAAGATCGAGAGGCTGACGAGGAGACAACCTTGCCCTTCTTGACAAAAAAAAATGAAAACTCTGCAGAAGGAATCGTAAGACCGAGGACAATAGCCCAAGTATGCTGCAGCAGATGTCAACAGTACACCGTGTGTGTCGACGCTGATAGGTCGGAGAGAGGGAGACTCCTGCTTACATGGTACCGGCCTTTACTCCAGTTGAGAGTAAAGCCAAGCGGTTCTTACAGCCAGTGAGTCGAAGGGGAAACCGATAAGAACCGGGCTATGATGAATGAGAGTCGCTAAGTGAAAGAAGTTAAAAGAACTGTTAAATTGTAAAGGGGAGACCGGCTGAAGAAGGGGACTGGCACCACAGGGTGCTGCTCCGAATCCCTGTCTGAGTGAAACTACAGATGCCAGAAGGCCGTAGGAGAGCCGTCAAGGTAGGTCAAAGTGGTCGTACAGGAGGTCAAGTAAAACCCCGGTATAGTCGAAAGCCTTTGACCGAAGTACATTGAAATTAAGGGAAGTGAACCTCCATAAACATTAAAAGCAAGTAAAATGAATTCTGCAAACATTAAAAGCAAATGTGAATGTGAAGTTGGCAAGAGTGAACCCAGAAGAGGGATGCTGACGAGGACGGCGCAAAATCTAAAGTCCCAAGAAACAATGTGTTGACAAAGTTGAACCCGGCCGAGGGATGTCCGCCGGAACTGTTTAAAAAAAGACATTGAGATTTGAGAAGGGTCCGAGCCTGATCAAGGGCGATCCAGGGGTGAAGCTATCACCCAAAGTTCATTGAGAAGAGGAACAGAATTTAATTTGTGGAATAAGGTACGTGAGGGGTCGGCGCACAGAAGAGGGTGACCCAGGGATGAAGCCATCACACTGAGAAATATGTAGAACAGAACTTTGCGTTTGTTACTTGTTTTTTTTTTTAAAACTGTCTCTATTTGCATTTTCCAAAATACACTATGCATACACAAAAAATGAAAAAACTCAACGGGATCCACAGGGAAATGAACCCCCCCTGTGACTAAACACGTCCACACACCCCCCCCCAGCCCTCCCACCCTCTCCCAAGCATATTATTAGCAGATTACTTTAGCACCAAGAGAAAGAGAAGAAAAAAACAGTTTCAGCACTAACACCAGTGAATCCCAACCATCCATTCTTCCCTGAGAATACGAAACCGCAGTCCGTGGGGAGCACTCCAGGAAGACCTCACAGGGACTACACGTCTGAGACTGTTTCTGGATCCTCTTCCCTGGCCATATAGTTCCTGAAGGGGCCCCAGGAGTCTTTAGGTTTACTGTTGGGAGGAAGCGTCAGGTTGTATTGAGTCTCTCTGCGTTTACAGCTAGCCATGAGGTTCAGCCAATGGTGGAACGAGGGTGGTGCCGGGGCTCCCCACTTGCACGCCACTAGTGACCTTGCGACCACCGAAGCCATGCTTACAAGGCGATTCTGGCAGACTGTACCGAAGTCCACCAGTGCTAATAGCTAGCATTCGGGGGTGAGTTGGATAGGGATGTCGATCATACTTGACACTGCTTCAGCTATGCCCGACCATAGAGCAAGGACCTGGGGGCACATCCACGCAACGTGGAGGAAATCGGCAGAGGTTTGACATCCCCTCTTTCATTCCGGGGGCTGGAGTGGATACAATTTGTGCAATCTAAGGGGGGAGAAGTGGATCAAACGAAATCTACTATTGACAGTGATGGACTTGGTCTGGGCGCAAATCAGGCTCCACTGCTTGTCAGACAACGTTTTCCCCAGGGTGTCCTCCCAACTTCCCCTATAGCAGGTGTGAAGTGAGGTCTTGATCGCCCGAGCCATACCGTACAGGGCTGAGATAAGCTTCTTAGTGGATGCCGGAACAGTGGTATATGAAATGAGGAGAAAGGTTGTGGGGAGTTCGGAAAATCACTCCACCTGATTCTCAACACTTCCCTCAGTCGGAAATATAAAAGCTGTGTTATAGGGTGCCTCTCGCCTTGAGGACCACCCAAGGTAGAAATGTACCATCTGGCGCCACATTACCCAGTGTACGTATATGGAGGTTAGGAAAGTGTTGTATAAAAATTGTCTTGTGTGTGAGTGGAATACCCCGGACGTGGAATATGGCCATCGCGGGGGAGTACCATTGGGCCAGATTGGCCCGCGACGAAAGTCGATGCCAAGCTCTAATGGTGGTGTCAGCAGGTTGAATTTCAGTTCTAGGACATTTCTCCCGTGAGGCCCATAGGAGACCCCTACGATCATCAGGGTACACAATGGCCCTCTCCAAGCGGGAATGGGGTAGATCGTCCGAGGGGGACCACCACCACACGGCGTACTGCGCCAGCGCGTTCAGATAATATAAGTAGAGATCAGGTACATCATCCCACCCTGGGAGTAAGGACAACAAAGAGTTTCCAAGGAGACGCAAGGATGTTTCCCAGCCCATATTAGTTTGGTCGTCTTACTCTTAACTCGTCGCCAAAAAGACACAGGAGGCCATATCGGGACATTATTAAACACATATAACAACTTAGGCAGGACCACCATCTTAGACAGCGAAATGCGAGCAGCCTGAGAAAGGGGAAGGCGCACCCAAGTGTCCACACTGTGTTCCAAGAGTTGTAAGGCCTAGAGGTAATTCTCCTCGTAGAGCCTTGCGGGAGATGTGGACACACAAATGCCCAAATAGTGGATGCTTTGCGGATGCCACGCAAAGGAGTTTCAACGTCTTGGGGAGAAACACCGGGGGTGAGCGGAAGCACCCCAGATTTGGCCCAATTGATACAGAGGCCAGATAAAGCCCCAAAGTCAAAGACCTCTTCTACCACAGGGTTCAGATTAGTCTGCGGGTTTTTTATGTAGATCAACATATCGTGCACATGTAATGAGACAATAGAAGTATGGGAGTGAAGTGTAACCCCTCTATGGGTGTGATATTCCCTAAGAGCACAGGCTACTGGCTCAATGGCCAGAGCATATGGGATAGGCGAAAAAGGACAGCCCTGCCTGGTGCCCCGCATTGGATGAATGGGGTCGGATTTGATACCATTAGTATACACCAAGGCCCGTGGCGCTGTGTACAGCAAGTGAATCCAATGCAAGAACATGGTACCTATACCTGCCCGCCGGAGGACCTCGAACAGAAAACCAACCAAGTTGAATGCCTTTTCCGCATCGAGTGCTGCCACCGCTATAGGAACCCTGGGGTTAACATTGTGCATCAGAGTGAACAGCCTACGTAAGTTATTCTGTGTAGAACGGCCCGGTGTGAAACCAGCCTGGTCCGGAAGAACCAGGGCTGGCATGAGGGGTAAAAGCCTATCTGCTAATAGTTATCTTGTTAACGGTATTCACCAAAAAGAGGGGCCTATATGATGCACAATGTCTGGAATCCTTGTCCGGTTTAAGCAGGACAGTCACCAAAGCCGTCATAGTGGTCTCGGGGGTGGACCCCCGACGAGGTGGATGCTTTGAACATGTTATGCAGATGCGGGACTAGTAGTGACGGAAATGCCTTATACAGCTTGGCAGTGATGCCATCAGTCCCTGGGGCTTTACTGTTAGGAAGAGATTGGATAACTTTAAGCAATTCTTCGTCCGTAGGAGGGACATTCAGCAACGCCCCCACTTCCGGATCCAGCCATCCCCACGCCAACCTAAGTACTGTGCAATGACGTCATGGACGCTGTAGTCTTGGAAGTATACAGCGTATCATAGCAGTGCCGAAATGTTTAATTTATCCTACCTGTATCTCTAGTGGGTTCACCACCTGCAGTCACGATTCCTTCTATAGGTTGTAGGTGATGTTCCTGCCTAATAGCCCAAGCCAGCGTTCTACTTGGACGATCCCCTTGCACGTATATCTGGCAGCTATAATCGGATCTCCCAAAAATCTGTACTCATCGGCCATAAGAAGGCGGATCTCACGTTTCTTGGCCTCAATGCTATCCTGGGTTTCAGGGGAATTATCCTGGGTCAGGCACAACTCCAGCTCCTTCAATTCCTTTTCCTTTGATGAAATGGCCCTACGAATACACCTCAGGACTCCCACCCCCCCTCCTGAGAAATACACCAACCCCTAATGAACACTTTAAACGTTTCCCAGACCATCCTAGGGTCCGAAATGGAGTCAGCGTTTATTTGAAAGAATTCAGAAATGGCCTGGTGGATATCCTCGCGGAAAGCTAGGTCCTCCAGGGCTCGAGCTCTAAATCTCCACCAACGTTGTCTAGGGGGGATGGATGGACAGGGTGTGAGGTAGTATCAGAGATTTGGAGGAACCACGGGACAGTTCAGGGGACAAGAAAATGTAATCTATTCTGGTGGAGCTCCCGTGCACACTCGAATAAAAGGTGAATTTCCGGGTGTTGAAGGCGCCAGATGTCAACCAGGGAATAGTCTGAAGCAATGGAGGACCATTTGGTAGCCACACGAGAGAGGGATGTCTGCATTGAGGAAGACCTATGTTGTGTCGGAGACAAAGCCACATTGAAATCCCCCGCCCAAACCACCTCATACCCCGGAAACGTACATAAGTGCATAGCGCAATTTTGAAAGAATTCCGGGAAATCATAGTTATATATATATAATACAAACCAAACTTGCAGTGCATACGATAACATTTCAATTATACATCACTTGATTGTGTTCACTGCTTCCCATATCCCACCCCCCGTTACAAACCCACTTCTTCTAATGCTCTGTTCCCACATCTTGTGATAGAGTATTCCTTTCCATGGGTTCCGTTGGGTTTCACATTGACACAAATAACTCTATTAATAATTGCCATGCCATCAGGGTCTCAGTCTCCTCCTCCCCCCAACACTGCTAGCTCCTTGCCATACCATGGTTTCTGCCTCTGCCAATTTCTGCAAATCCTTCCACCATAACTCCACTCGTGGTTTATGGCATGTCTTCTTTCCCATAGCAATTCTTCTCTTTGCAAGCGCATATGCCAGATCCTTTTGTTTGCTCACATGCTTAAGTTTCCGTGGCCTAGGGAACCCCCCTAACAAGCAGGCCCACACTGTATCCACCACGATCTTAATACCTCTTTCTGCTAGTTTGTGTGCCACGTCGCTCCAGAAGCGCTCGATAACCAGGCATGACCAAAACATATGCACCATACCCGCATTCTCTTCATCACATTTAGGGCATGCCTGCCGCCCTGCATTTTTGAACTTAGCTATCCTATGGGGTGTCATATGCACCCTATGCGTAATATACAGTTGCACCTGCTGTAGTCTTGCATTCCTCGACACCTTCTTATGATTCCCTTGGGCTTGTTCCCACATCCCGTCATCCTTCGGGGTTCCCACTTCCCCCTCCCAGTCGTGTCTCAATTGTACTACCTCCTTCCCCACTTTGGACATCACCATCTCGTATATTCTAGATATCTCAGGTCCCCCCTCTGCTATGTCGTATATTATGTCTATAGTAGCATCTGGTTCTTCCTCCAGTACCAGTTCAGGCCACGTTCTCTTAATTGTCCGCACCAGTCTATGATACGTGATATACTGGCCTGTATGTAACCCAGTTTCCTCCCCCAACACCTCAAAATTTATTATGGTCCCCTCTTGCCAAATATCTCCCATAGTCGCTATCCCAACCGGTTCCCAGTGGTTTCTGATTATCATCCGTAGTTGCTTTTCTCCACCTGCCAGTGCAACCAGTGGTACTTGAGGGGAACACGGGAATGGGTTCTCCATCTGGCAAGCCCTGTGCCACATCCTCCATCCAAGTACCATCATCTTGGGACACCCTTCCACTTCTGCTTTGGGCAGTCACATAATCTCACTTAAATAAAATGGGGCACAATCTTGTCTGAACAACCTGGATTCAGAGGTTACCTCCTCTGAGAGCCATTTGGCCACGTATTGCAGCTGGCTTGCTACATAATAGACTTCATAATTAGGCAGTTTTATACCCCATCGCTAGAAATTCTGTAGCTTCCAGAGGGCCACTCTGTTCCGTGTACCATGCCACAGGAAGTCCCTGCACATACTGTCCAATCTAGTGAAGAACTTCTTTGGTATCCAGTGCGGGATGTTCCCAAAGTAGTGTAGGAGCCTAGGTAGGACCACCATCTTCAACATCGCCACACGCGCCATCATTGCTAAAGGCAGCTTTACCCAGAACCTCATGCAATTTTCAATTTTCTTAATGGCTACCTCTGTGTTGCACTTATGCTCCTCTTCCACCGTGTGGTATATCTATTCCTAGATAGCGAAATGTGCTAACCACCCATGGTATCTGTAACACCGGTAGTTGTTTCAAGGGGATACCTTTATATCCACCCAATGATAACATGCTGGACTTCTGAGGGTTCACCGCTAAACCAGACATCCCCGCATATCTTTCCATCACCTCCAAAATATATTGGAGGTTTTCCTCCGGGTGTCGCAAGTACAACAGCATGTCATCTGCATATAAGGATATCAGATGTCGTTCACCCCCACAGCAATGCCTATCGTATCATATTCTTGCCTCAAGTAAATCGCAAGGGGTTCCAGGGCCAATATATAGAGCATAGGGGACCATGGGCAGTCTTGTATGGTACCCCTGCGGAGTTGCCACCTTTCCGATATCACTGCTCCAGTTTTAACTCTGGCCAGCGGTTCATTATATAACATTTTAGCCCACTGTAGATATCCAGGACCCATCCCATAGCCAGCCAGGGCCGCCAGCAACCATGGCCATTTGACCGAGTCGAAGGCCTTTATTACGTCCAGTGACACAATTGCCAATTCACCTTCATTCTCGTTTCCATATTCAATGACTCTGTGGAGCCTTCTGAGATTATTGGATATGTTTCTATTAGGGACAAAGCCTGTCTGATCAGGATGTATTAATTTAACAATGACCCTCCTCAATCTATTTGCCAAAACGGCCGTCAGTATTTTACTGTCTTGATTTAACATTGATATCGGTCTATATGAACCGCAGCTATGCCCGGGCTTATTAGGTTTGGGAAGCGGTATTATAATCGCTTCTCTGAGTGACGCTGGCAGTCTGCCTAGCTCATATGCCTAATTCAACCTATCCAACAGCGGGGGAGCACCACTCCTTTAAATATTTGATAAAATTCACTTGGGAGTCCATCAGCCCCCGGGGTCTTACTAGTGGGCAACTGTCTCACCACCTCTTCTAGCTCCTCTAAAGTAATCGGTGCATCCAGCTCCTCTCTTTCCTCAGCACTGATCTGCGACAATCCTGTGTCCTCCAATGTTTCTACTGCGCGATTATACTCCCCATCATCTCCATATAGCCGCCCGTAATAGTCTGCAAACTCCTGATTAACTGTCATGATCTCTGCTTCCAAAAGATCAGGACTTGCCCGACTCCCTTGGAAGCAGACCCATAACCCCGGTTCCGAGTGCCAGCCAGTCCCAATTGGGACCTTTTGGACCCTGTCCTGGCGCCAGTGGCACCAGGCTCATAAAGATGCCCAGTCCCAGCGCTGGAAGCGCCGGGCTCATAATGCTTGGGTGGACTTACCTGCAGCAGACCATGCTGCTTACTTACCTGCCAGTTGAACCCCTGATCCTCTTCTGTTTGGGACTACTTTTCCTGTTGGGTGGGGCAGGAGCCACTCCCTAGGTTCAGAACACTGGAACTCTTCTGGAAAGCAGGAACTCTTTTCTTACCTAGGCGTGGCTGTGGAAGGAGACACCTAAGCACTACAGGAGGCTATTTAAACCACACCCGATGGATGAATCTTGCTTTGCGTTATTCTGCATTCTCTGCAGCAGAACGCTCATCGTGTCTTCTGCTTCTGATCCTGGGCCTAAGGGAACAAAGGCTTACCATCCTGGAATCCAGTCTTCAGCAGCACCTGTAAAGACAAAGAAAAGAACAGGTTAGCACTACGGTCTTCAGTGGCAGCGCATCTCTTACCTGGTCCATCGGCTGTCACCAACGCCTCGCGCTGCATTCCGGCATCTGAAAGACAAAGGCTTACCTACTCTTCGCATGCTCCGGAGGTCTTCGCACTGCATTCCGGCATCTGAAAGACAAAAGCTTACCAGCTCTTCGCACGCTCCGGAGGCCTTCGGCGCTGCATCCCGCATCTGAAAGACAAAAGAAGGTGCGTTTAAAGACATTGGACAACTTTATTACTCACGTGCCATTACTCCTTCCCACGCCGAATCCAGTGGATATTCCAGCACCCTTCAGCTTCTCTAAAGCTCCGAACTTGTACCTGCAAGATAAAAGGGACAGTTAGTGCGCATCGTGAAGCAGGCTACAAGCGCTTACTTACGTGCTTCCAGGCGCTGCTATTCCTCACGCGGGTTCGATCCTCAACTCTCATCAGCCCGCCATCGCCGGAACCCTGCAAAACAAGAGATATCATTACAAAAGACTTTTAAGACATTTGAAGTGCTCAGAACTTACCGTTCGTGCAGTTAACGACGGACAGCAGTCCTCTGAGGTCAAGAGGCCTGCACCCTTATCCAGTGAAGAAACTGGTTACGGCACCCTGCCCCGAGGCAGATGGAGAGCTCGGCGTTCACTTACCTAAGGTGAGGGTGTTAACCTTTGGGGTTCTACAGGAGAAGAGAAAGGGAAGAGGAGAGAGGCACCCAATAACCCCAGTTCATTAATCCCATATTTTCTATCTGCAGACACCTTACTCTTCGAGTCAGACATACAGTGCACAGAGGTCCAGCCCAAAGAGCCAACCGTGTGTTACACATCACCTTTGAAGATACGGCATTCACCCAGTCAAGACCGGCGCCTCTGCGGGAATCAGGTGAGCGTTACATTAACTCCTTCTTGGGTATCAACCACACTTCCATCTTCCCTTGTTATCGTTACAGAGTCTTTCCCAGTGCCCAGCACATTTCTGCTGCAGCCTGAGTATCAGTTTGGTGTCTTCCTTGGTATTATTTCCTCCCTTCAGTGCCCTTTCCAATTCTCCCTCCGTTTCCCACAGGTCAGCCAGGATCCCTCCTTGCAGTCCTTAAGATTTTGCTATAGCTACCCCCCCCTCATCACAACCATGAAGGCTTCCCACAATGTGCCCACCGAGTACACACTGCCAGTATTCATCTCAAAGTAGTTAACAATCTCCTCCCTCATATCCTCCCTAAAGAGGGGGTCTCTCAGCGCCTCTGCTCTGAGGCGCCATGTCGGTATCCTTTCTCTCGGGGGGACTATATTGCCATCCGAGGATCAAAGGCGAGTGGTCCGAAAGTACCCTCGCTTTATATTCAACGTCCGTGATCTCTGGTGTGACAGACATAGTCCAACCTTGTATGTAATTGCTGAGTGGCAGTATAATGCCTCTCTTGGAGGTGTCACGCCCTCCATGCATCTCCGAACCCAAAGTCATTCAGCAGTGTCTGCAACGCTTTAGCAGATGGGGCAGGTCTATCCATTTTCCCATCTGATCTGTCTACCTTAGGGTTTAGTTGCAGTTAAAGTCCACACCCCAAATCACCGCATTCCCCACACACATGCTGAGATTGTTACACAGTGTTTTAAAATATGCCGCTGTATTTTGGTTCGGGGCATACATATTTACAAAACTTATCTCCCTATTTTCCACCAATCCCCTCATTATGACCATCCTCCCGTCCGTCTCAACCAGCGTCTGTAACAGCTGAAACGGGGCGTGTGGCGCCACACAGATAATCACTCCCCTAGCATAAGCCAAATATGACAAACCCACCACAGTCCCCTTCCATTTCTTCCCAATCATCTCCATCTTATCTTGCGTCAGGTGCGTCTCTTGCAGTAAGGCTATGCCTATCTTCTGTCTATGTAGGTATAGCATGACCTTATTCCTCTTCAGGTAACTATTGAGCCCCCTGACATTCCAAGTAACTATTTTAAGGTCCCCCATGGCATGTTAGAGTCCCACTCCTCCCTTCTCCTGTACGGTCCAAATCCAATTGCTTAACTCGTCTATATAGGCTTGTTCCCAACTTAAACTCCCCTTAACTAAAAACACAACAAACCCCCCCCCCCCAACCTCCCTCTCCACATCCCTACCCTTCCCCAACAACACCCTCCCCAACTGTTGCCCAGCTCCATCCCTGAATCAAAGGGCATCTAGCCCTTTCTGGCAATAGCCTGTACTCGCGGCTCAGCAGGGTGAAGTCGCCCTAATGGCCGCCTTACTACTAATTCCTGGGGGTAGGTTGCCTTAATCCTGCTGCTCCTGCTTACTTCAAATTCACTGCGCCTAGTGCTACACAGTTTACTGGTGCATTTTATTTGCTATATTCCAGTCCAACAGGGTCAGTGAGTCCAAAAGCTCCATAATACAGTTCAGATGTGCCAAAGTTTCATACTGGGACTCCCCTCCCATTTATCCCATTAGTATTCACGATACATCCTCCTCACTTATCGTGCTCCTGACGATCCTGCTCTTCATCTCGCTCCGGACAGCCCTGCAAGTCCAGCCATGCAGCCGCTTCCTCTGGGGTATCAAAAAAGAACGCTCTACTTTTATGCAAGACTTTTAGCTCTGCAAGGTACAACAGCATGTACTTGATACCAGCCGTGCGCAGTCTCCTCTTGACCGCCACATAGCTGTACTGCTGTCTTTGCACCAACATAGTGTAGTCAGGATACGCCGTGATGTTGGAAGATGCCCCTTCTATCGTTCCATCTTTACGAAAGTACTCCAGGATCTTCTCCCTGTCTTTGTACTTCAGGATCTTCGCAATTATCGCTCGAGGTAGGGCCCCAGGCTGGGGTTTCCTCATCAGGGCCCGATGTGCACGTTCAACCGTAATCCCCCTGTGAAAGCTTGTCTGCCCCTATCTCTTGCAGGATCATATTCTCCACATAGTCCGTGGGGTCTTGGCCTTCTTCTCACTCCGGCAGGCCGACCAACCGGATGTTGTTTCGCTTGCCCTACCTTCCGCTTCTTCTGCTCGGTTCTCAAGATTAGCCACCTGCTGTTTTAGTATGTGGACCTCCTTTGCATTATTTGTGCTGACATTTGTGTTGGTCTTTACCGCACTCTCCAGGCCACTTGTCCTTTCTGCCAGCGCTCTGACATCTTGTCGCAGCAGGGTGACTTCAATTCCTACTGCATCTATTTTATTCTCCAAGGCCATCCGTAGATCCACCATTGCTGTCCCCCATGTGGCTCTCAGCTCTGTTATAGCTGCTAGAACCAGGTGGTTTTCTCCTTCTGGGGTACCATCCACGGAAGCCGCCGCTGCGCTCTGTGCCGGGGCAGTAGGAGTCTGCTGCGTCTTGGCAAAGGTCTCCATTGTAGGTTGCTTGCTCTTGGCTCTCGCTCCTTTCACCGACATAATGCAATCCTGCATGCGTATCCAGTTCCGGCTCCCCTGTATCATGCTAGTTCTATTTCCTGGTGTTACTGTGACTCCACCAGGTCAGTCAGGCCCAGGAGCGTCGTCCTCAGGGGGCTGCGATATGTGGTAGCGTGCAAAGTTATGCTTCGAGTGGGCTGTGTCCTCCCACGTACCTTCTCTGACTATTATGGTCAATACCTCATTTGCCTGTTCCTGAGGGCCTGTAGGTGCACCCTCCACTCCACTGCCACTATGCCTCGGGCCTATGTGGCGTTTAGTGTTATGTATTCACCTTAATGGGAACCTTCCTGCAGCATCGGCATTCAGCCTGCTTGGCGCCCTCCTTCTTATGCCGTCATCCAGCAAATGTCCAGGATAAATTGGGTTCTTGCTCCTTCCAGTTATTATAGTGCCAATGTCCTCCTATGCTTCCATTTGCATAGCAGCGTGTCTCGCTTCATTGCATCAGTCCCATCTACTCTTAGGGATGGCCACTTCAGTTTAGGTCTTTGAACACATGTCTCCCAGCCAAAATAGAAGAGCACTCCATCAGCCGGCCCCCAATAACCTTCATGCACCAGTGTAGCGCTTCGTTATGTACCTTCTGTTATGAAGCAGAGCGGTGTTCTAGCTGTCGTCTCACGTAGTCATCCGCACACTGCTGTGAACGTAAATTGTATCAGTGCGCGGCCTGCTTCCCGTCGATTATACAAAGTAGCAGTAGTTCTGTCTGACAGCGCTTCGCGTGTGGTTACATCTGCGGCCATGTAGAATGCTCAATGCACGTTTGGGGCTTCACCGTCGTTGAGTATCTACTGCACGTGGCTACTGTCCTTTGTGAAGATCGCTCCGCCGCACACAGTCCAGTGATCTATATTACTTGTGCGGAACAAGGAGCGTACATATGCAGGCGGCGGGGAGCCATGCGAACGCCAGTTGCATCTGGTTGGGGCCGCGCAAATGCTAAATGCCGGTCCTCAGCATTTCATACGCGCGACTGCTGTATCCGTGATCCAAATCCACTCGCCGCTCCGAATTCCCAAACAATGACTTAATATCCGCGTGAGCGACCGCTGCTCACAATGTCAAAGGTGAGCCGTGCGACCGACGGAGCTCTGCACGACCCCCAAAGGCCAGAATTCTTCTTTACGCCCAGCAGCTCGCGTCTACACTGCCGCGGCTGCGATCGCTTTGTTGTCCTCCATCTTAGCTACTTTGTTTCCGTGCCGCCGTATTTTTCAAAGTCAATTACCTTCCCGGTAATGCACACGATTCACTTGCTTTTCGTAGTTATTGCAGGGCACCCGTTCACACGCCTGTGCTTTCATTCCTGAGGCATATAAATCGTTTTTCAAGCGTAGTTTCCCGGATCAATGTCGGATCCACAGGAGCTGCTCAGCAAGGCACGTCCTACACCATGGCTAGATAGCCACGCCCCCAGTTGGGACCATATGTTTTTAAATGGGACGGACCATCCCACAATTTCACGTTCGCGCGATGGCTCCTCGCGTAGTTTGTAATGAGGCATGTCTTCTTCCCATTAGTGAACCGCTGGATATTCCATGTGACCACGGTGAGTGTTTTGTTGGAGAGGGCATCAGCCCCTCAGTGCTAAGTTAAGTCAAGTGGCAACTAGGACTGTGAATAGAGAGAGCTAGTTTGTCAGTAAGGGTATATTCTGAACATAGTGGACATATAGTGGAATCACAAGGTGCAAATAATTTCAATGACATGGAAGAGAGTACCCCCCACCCCCCCATAAAATCCAATAGTACATTTCGTACAATAATCAATGCCCTTAGAACTGGGACTTCCCCCCCCTCCTGCCTCCCACGCCAGAAACCCCAATCTACCGGCTAAAACATCCCACCCCCACCCAAAAACCCTATATCAAACACACCAAGCAAGAAAGCCGTGCCGCTGGGCATAGGGGGTGCTGGCGGCTGCTCCTTTTGTCCGGAGGCTATACCATATCCCCTGAAGAAGAATCAATTGCCATATTACCCCTTCATCTTCATCAAGAAAACTGAAACGGACAAAGATACGGCCCTGTGAGGGCCCCAAACCATACAAGATAATGAAACATTACACCCAGCGCCCAGATCAGGGGAAACCCCGGGGGATTCATCTGGACCCAGAATTTCCATAGCAAATTTCTCTGCCACATCTGAGGAAGTGAAGAACAGAGTTTTGTCATCGTGCACCACCCTGAGCTTTGCGGGGTACAGCATTGCATAGCGCACAGCCTTTTTCCTTAGAATGGTCTTAGCGTTTTGAAAACGGTTTCCTTTGGTCCTGGACTTGCTGACTGAAGTCCGGAAATAAACGTATCGTTGCAGAACCCCATCTCAGAGTTTTCTTCTCTCTCGCCGCCCTCAGCAGCATGTCCCGGTCTCGGTAGTTGAAAATGCGGGCGATGATGGCCCTCTCTGGGACACCCGAAATGATACCATGAAATGATAAGTGACCGACGGATTGTCGAGTATCTCCATCAATAGCTTTTCAACAAACTGTTCCATATTGTCTATCTGGGTGGATTCTGCCATCCCCGTAATCCTTATGTTGTTCCGCCTAGATCTTCCTTCAAGATCTTCGTTCTTGGCCATGACTTTCCGCACCGTTAGTTGGAGGGCGGCAACCGCATGCTGGAGCGACGCAATTTTGTCCTCGCCATCCCCAATTCTATGTTCCACTTCGGACATTCTGCTACACAGCTTGTCAATCTGGACTGCAGATATGCCCACCTTGCAAGATAAAGCGTACGTTTTTGCACTGTCTGTACTCCCCTTCAGCGCTAACAGGGTTTGATTAAGAGCCCCAATGTCAATCTGAGAGGAGCCTGAGCTCGGCTCCTGCTGTGGTGGGTCACGTCCAGCCTAGCAAATTGCTCCATTCTAGGTTGCTTTTTCTGGTTACCCATGCCATGCAGACACCACAAGGAATATGCTAGCGTTTAAGTGTCAACTTTAAGGTGAGGAACCGTGGGGTATATTAATATGTCTGCTCTGGATGAATCCCTGCCACCCCTGGCTCAGTCCTCACCCCTGTTGCGCTCCAGAAGTAGGCACTGAAGTCAAGTGAGAGGGCCGCCGAGGGGCGATATCGGGCCATCCAGGGGACCCGGGAGGGCGTGAGCGGCCACAACTGGTCCGTAGCGCCCCGCTCTGCCTGACGGGCCCATCACTCAGACCAGGCCTCCACATGGTGCCCCCAACCAGGCGCCGGCACCAGGGAGGGCAGAATCAGAACAGGATGGCGGTCACCTCCCTGGTGCCACCACAGGAGTGGGCTCCAGCAGCATCCGCGGGGCAGATACCCCTCCAGGGCCCCCAGAGTGCAGGCCTGGGCTCCAATGAGGCTCCTCCCCCGACTCACCGCCAATGTCGGGGGCACTGTACCTGAAGAGTGTCCCAAGAGCTGAGTCAACCAAGTGCCGCAACAGAGATCCACCCACCGGCCCCTCCAGCCCGGAATGCAGAAGAAAGGAGGTCCTCCAGTAGGGGCCCAGAGGCAGATCCGCCGGCCACAACACCTGTGAAGAGGCAGTGAAGAAGGGTCATGATATTGGGCCGGCCCTCCGCAGAACCTGGCTAGAGGTATGAGTTCGGGCAAGGATGGACGCGGCCCCAGGCCCGCAAAACCCAGAACCGAGACGCTTCGGCGCCGAGAGGCCCCAGGCCACCAGGGCAAAGTTCTAGAAGCAGGTAGGTATCCGCATCCAGGAGCGTCCCAACAAGAGGGGGGACACAGCTGCCAGCGAAATTGCTGTTTCATGCCAAATCCTCCTCCCCGGACCTCATCCAGCACTCCAGAGTACCTCGCCAACGTACTCCTCCAAGCGGCAAGTTCCAGCGTTCCAAAGGAGGGACCGACGGCGCTCTGCTGCCCGGAGCCTCCCAGATCCGAATGCATGGCAGACGACACAGCGAGGCCGGGGCAGGGGATGCTAGCCTATGCAGGATCCACATTCAGCCCAGGTGCCACATGTGAAAGCCGGTGCAGAACCCGGGTAGGCGTGGGGTCGGGCCTGCCTAACGGCGTCCAGGAGCCAGCAGCAGTGCATAGGTCCACGCCGCAGCCGGTAGCACAGGGGGGGGGGATGGGCTGCACATCAAGGATCACAGGGCCCGATGGCCCAGAGCACCCGTGCCTGAATGTGGGAACCACTGGACCTACGGAGCCGTCACCACTCCCGATGACACAAGGTACCTTCCGCCGCAGCTTAGACACAGGAACGTGGCTGGGTGCAGCGATTAGAGAGCTTCATTCTGTCCGTATATCGTAGCCTCTACCAGAGCGCCTTCAGGCTACGGCCATCTTGCGCACTGCATCGCAGCATCCCCCTGCGTTTATTACCTGTTTAAGTAAACCTGTTGGGCCTTCGAGTGTTAGGAAACAACAAGGAATAGGGGTCAGCACCTGGAAGAGGGGGGCCCAGGGATGAATCCTCACCCTAAGAAGAGTCACGAAATGAACTTTCATTTTGTTGAAGGAACTTTTGTTTTACTATTTGAAATATGTCCGGCCTTCGGAGGCAAGAGACTTTCGAGAGAAAAAGAGACTTGGCCAGATAGGCTCCTGATAAACTAGAACAGAACTGTCCACTCGTGCTGGGAAAGCCCAAGTGCGTGCTGTGCTCCAAGATTCCACCATACCCTGTGCTGAAGCTCAAAACGTGGGGAAGGGAGACCCAAGCTACCGCATCTTGACATATTTGTGGACACTTCTTTCTTTTCTTGAAAACTATCCCACACTCTTTTTGTATTAGTTGTAAGGTTTGGCAATAGGTTTCTTAGTATCATCCCTTTTTATTTTGAAATGACGCCACTAGGACTGCCTTATTTTCATTTGATTTTCAACGCTTGCGCCCATCTTAGATTTAGGTTTAGATTAGGCGTTTTTCCAACCTGCATACAGTTTAATAAACACGCTTGAACAGTGATCACGTGTCTGTCTTTACTGTTGCCACCATGAGTTCCTTACAATAGTGAGGAAAAGGAGAGGTGCTCAGCGTGTGGAAAGAAGGGAGAAACCCCAGTGTTGGGCAGTGAGGAGGAATGCAAGAGTGGGGAATGTTGGAAAAAAGTGTGGTGTGAGGAGTGGAGCCCCAAGAGTGGGGAAGAGACTGAGAGGGCCCCAACCTGGGAGCACGAAAGACAAAAGCAGAGAGAAGAAGACTGAGCATAACATAGATTCACAAGAGAAGCAAAGAAGCCTGACTGAAGTCCCTTGAGGACACATTAGGACGACATGAACATGACATACCTGGAAGTGTAAACATAGGCGAGGGCCTACGGTAAAGAGACGCAGGGTTGGAGGTCTGAAGCTAGCTGCCTACCCTTTCTATGTTTTGTTATTTTCTTTTGAGAAAGAGGGAAAGCAGGTATGTCTGTATGTATGTATGTATGTATGTATGTATTGCATTATATGCCCAAACCCTTTGGTGTCACAGCGTAGTTACAAACAGTTTGGCATAGTTCAGTAAACTTACATTTCACTAACATTACATTCAGTGGCAATTATTACAGATATAAAAATATTTTACACTCAAATAGCAATGCCTTAGGTAGCAACTATTAAACATTAGGATCATGATTTACTCCAGATATCTAAGTGGTGCGGGTGGGCAGGCTAGTGGTGGAGGGTGCAGACAGCCCTTGCCTAGTATTTGTTAAATAACCAGGTTTTTAGGGCTTTTTTGGAACCTTGTTGGGAGGATTCACTTCTGATGAGTAATGGGAGCTTATTCCAGGTTTCAGGAGCCATTATTGGGAAGCTGCTACCCCCGGCTCTAGCATATTTGTATCGAGGGACTGCCAGGTAGGCATGTTTGTTGGACCTGAGCATTCTCGCTGACTTGTTCATGGAAACAGTATTATTGAGATAAGTGGGTGCTTATTTGCGATGCACTTATGAGTGATGCAAAGGGCTTTGAATAGGATTCTTGCTTTTATGGAAAGCCAATAGGCTTCCCTGCTGATGGCAGAGAGGTGGTCGGATTTTCTTTTTAGTCCTAGTACTGCTCGCAGCGCTTTTATTTGCAAAAGTTGCATTTTTTGCAAGTTGGTGGTTGAGGTACCTAGTAGTAGGACTTTACAGTAATCCAACTTAGATACGTTGAGAGCCCGGGAAAGAGTGATGCAGTTCTGTGCTGATAGGAATTGCCAGCTAATAGCTATCAGTTTTGCTGTGTAAGATGTAGATGATGATAGAGCGTTTATGTGCGTGGACATTGTTAGATTGGTGTCTAGCTATACGCCTGGCATTTTAACCTGTTTTAGGACTGGAATGAGGGTGCTGTCAATGTTGATGGCTGAATGGTCTGCGTGCAGGGTATTGATTCTTACTGGTGAGCCTACAATGAGAATCCCTGTCTTCTCATTGTTGAGGCAGAGGCTATTAAGTGCCATCCAGTTTTGGATCATAGCGTAGATTTTGTTGATCATGATTGCGTCCTGTTCGTAATTCCCTGTGATGGGGATAAGTATTTGCGTGTTGTCAGGGAAGTTCGTGTAGATGACACCCATGGCATCCAATGCAGCAAATTGCAGCTTTGTATAGGCGTTGTATAACGTGGGAGACATGCAGGAACCTTGCGGGACTCCTATGGGTACTAGGATGGGGTCTGCAGCTTCTTTCCCAATGGAGACCCAGGATATCGGCTAGGAAGGATTTAACCCATGTTGTGGCTTCATTTAAGAAATGGAATTCTTTTGCTAGGGTGGCACAGTGTTGGTCATGATCGACAAGTCAAAAGCTGCCGACAGATCTAATAACCAGAGGATACACAGTTTGCCGGCATCTCTTATGGTGTCCATCTGGATTTTGAGATCCAGAAGCGCTGTTTCTGTGCTGCGGTTAGGCCGAAAGCCTGATTGCCGTTCTCCTAGGAGGTTTCAGAAGGAAGGGGACTGTCACATCTGGGAAGGTTTTTTTAGGAGTATAGGTATAGGATTCTGGACCGAGGACTGCATTAATGTTTAGACATCTTGACATGCTGATGATCACCCTTCTACCTGTTCCTGTCATGGAGCAGGGCTTAGACTTGTAGGTTTAGGGAAAGATTAGTCCTTTTAATATTGAGGTGGTTATAAAAATCACAGAAATCATGCCTCTTTCTCTGTTAGTGGAGTTTTCCTAAAGTCCACTTGAGGTAAGACTTCATAAAACTATCGATTGGCATACAGGTCCCCAACTCAAGCCTGTACTAGCCAAAGAATCTTGGTCGAATGGCAGAGCAGCCAGGCTTATCTTAGGAGGAAGATGTGAGCGATAGGTAAGTACGCTGAAACCAGTAAGTGCAATAGTCCAAAGAAATACTTATACTTAATTGTATATTTGAATCTAAGGTTTTATTATATTTACAGAAGGAATTAAGATAAATACTTAATTCACTTAACCAACATACAGAGGAATTCTTAGTACTTTTCAAAGGGCATTACTTCAATGGTAGTTGCTCGCAGTACAATTGTTATTGTTTGTCACTAGTGACAGCTCTACCATATTATCTGTACTACCGCGCACTCGCATTACTTCACAGATATACAGTAATTGTATTTACAACGCAACACCACATAGGAGGAAGTCTGTTAAGAAGGAAAAAGGTTAGTTAATCACACAGCAGCAGAGTTTAACATTCTAGAGGCACTTTTCAGGCTAACTAATGCTTTAAAAGTCCAATTCCTAACTATACGGAAATGTCAGTGTAGGAGTGCATCCAAAGTCTTGAGGTAGCAGAACAGCAAAAGTTACTTTGTCTCTACGATAAGTTGATTAACAATATAACACAATGAGGAGGACCCTGCGAAAGGACTCCCTAAAGGGACACAAACTGGCAAGCATGGGTCAGAGGTAGAGTGGACACCCTGGACACCTCTTTACTCACGCCAGTCACTCTGGAGCGACTTTTCGGTTGAAGGTAAGTTATACCTTTCACCCCACAGTATCTTAAGTTAGAAGAAATTGTCACAGCTGGATTCTCCTCTGTGCAGCAGCAACCGACTCGTTCTCCTGACTACTTGGTCTGGAGACGAAAGGAAGGACTCAGGATGGGATGTCTCAGCTTCAATCTCGAGAGGACTCTTGACATGGATTTCTTCCGTCGTCTTAGTTGGTCTGCGGTTTTGGTGCCTTTTTCTCAGCACCAGCAAAGGACGATATTCACCCGGTCGACCTTCTTTGCTTCTGAAGTCCTGCACCCTGGTGAGGGGACTTGGATGAGTGCGATCGCGCCTCTGGAGGTCCAACTGGATCTCACCAAAGTTCTAGACGGATTCGGCCTCGCAACGATATTGCACTATAAATGGGTCAGAGGTCTCTTGGTATTCGCGGTCTGCAGATCTGGAAAGGCACTGCACCTCGGGAGATGGCTCAATTTGTACTTCGTCTCGGGGCTGGTGGGTGCCACCAGCCAAAGGAAAGGCGTTGTCCTCTTCGGAGCCCCTCTGTCGAGTAGAAAACAGGTTTAGGAAGCAGTGGTCTCTTCACAGTGATTGGAAGGGTCTGCAGGTGTCTCTGTACATCTTCAGCTTCGGTTCTTTGGTTCCAATGTTCGGCATGCCTTTCACCTCAGGAACTTGACCTTTTTGTTCAGTTTTCCCACACACTCCTTTGCATACTTTCTCAGCATTTTACAGAAAGGGGTGGGGAGCCATCCAATCAGGTCACCCAGCCCTCCCGCCCCATGGGAAATGGTTCCATTCAGGCACTCTGGCAGACAAAATGGCAGGGGAGTGAAAAACTCCTTCCACACGTCCTGCCTGCACAGACATACTGGAGCCTGGGCGGGGACAACACACGCGCACACGAACACGCACGCACACACACACACGAACATAGGTGACCTTATCGTGCACAACCGAGACTGTGAATACAGTCTCTGCTAAAAATTAGCACAGTAGTTTGTACAACACGTCGACTGCCACCAGCCATAACTATAGGGTTGTCTATGTGACTTAAAAAGTCACGGGCGCAGAGAGAGGAGGATTCTAAGTACCTGTGGTGTGTGAAAAAGAAGTCTCAAATCCCACTAGAACAAGTTTTGGCAAAGCCAGTATGCTGGTAGAAGTTGTAGAACATAAGCACCTTTTGAAGTTAACAGGTAAGTAGAAAATGTAGCAGTCCTCTCTCAACCCAATCATATTAGGGTTTACCCTGGGGAGGGTCACTGGCTTGAACTTCACCGATCACATCCAGGCAAGAGAATGTTGAGGAATTGGCTTTATTCCCTTTAAGGGTGGAGAAGGAGGAGACTGACACACATGTGGCAT
This sequence comes from Ambystoma mexicanum, assembly GCF_040938575.1. Taxonomy (NCBI): domain Eukaryota; kingdom Metazoa; phylum Chordata; class Amphibia; order Caudata; family Ambystomatidae; genus Ambystoma; species Ambystoma mexicanum. The sequence continues at coordinate 1,523,679,352 of NC_090922.1, read as the reverse complement.
TGTGATTGTTTAAAACTTTTATTAGTCAAGAACATAAAGAGAACCTAACTTTCCCTATCTGTAAGATGGGTTTCCCTGCCTCAACTAAAATACGAAGCATTTGGTTAGCATGTCTGTGTAAAGCAATAGTCCATTGTCGTGTCTGTCAAAAGGCCTACTTTTGCCCCCACATTAAACTAAACTAAAGATAAAGTACACTTTCTTGGGCCAGAATAATGACTCCCTTCTTTTGCACTGGGGATAAAGATTTTACGTCCAAGTGTTGGTTTATTCTTAGAGAGAATGGTTCCCTTTCCCAGAGCAGAATTCTTCCTCCAGCAAAAAGGGCAAAGTATCAAAAGTATTTACAGTTCTGGCTACCAGATGAATGACTCCCTGCTGGTATGTGGATTTTATAGTTTAACCAGGAATGACATTCTCTTTCCCTGGTCTTTCTTGGTTGCCAGGATAATGCATCCTTTCTCCTGGTTTCTTGTTTCAGGGTTTAACAACGCCAGATGGAGTGCCTCCCTTCCCCTGGTCTTTCTTCCACTTACTTTACCACAGTTCACAACACCAGGGGGAATAACTCCCTTCCCCTGGCTTCTCTTATGATTTCTTTTGGTTACCTGGTTCACTCTCCTGCCAGGTTCACCCGTATAGAAGTGGATTTCTCTGGCTCTCCTCTTGTGGATGAGGGTCCCAGACATGGGTGTGCTGTCTCAGGGTTTACCTCTTTTCCCCGGCTCTCTCCGGTAGGTCTGGGCTTCTCTTGGCTTCGGACTTCCCCTTGTTTCTGTTATTCTCTGGCAGGCTGTGGCATCTCCACTATATATAGCTTCTCTCTGTGTGCACATCTGCACTTGTGTGCACCGTCCAGGCTCCTTGTACACCTGGACTTTTGGCTAGCCAGCTCTTGTTCTCAGGCGGGCTGCGGCGGCTCCGCAGAATGTACTTTCTCTCGGCTAGCATCCCTGGACCTTCGACTTGAATGTAATTTACATATGCCTTGGGTGTCACTTTGGGGTTTGGTGCATAGAACACAGGTCTCTGTGGCCCTGAATTGCATTTGCTCCTCCTTTGGACGTTTATGCTATCATGCCCATATCTTCTGTGGAGGCCTAAATCATTGCCTTTTTGTGGTGTCTTTTGCAGTGTCCCAACACAAGCTGTTCAATGAGCACTTGGTGTCTGCCAGCAGTAACCCTGCGCTGGCAATGAGGCGGAAGAAGCATACAGAGAAGGAAGTTCACGCAGACCTTGTGAGCGTGGTGTCGGTCCGTCTGCGGGAAGGCTACTGTATACGTGATATTTCCATCTCTAAAGGTGAGTGTCATCACATTTCACACCTAATTTTACAAGCTGCATATTTAACTTATCCCATCCCATCGCATTAACACGTGCCTCCACATTGGGTTCAGTAGAGCAAATGAGAAGTCAGCATGGACTCATTGCCATCATTAATTGCAAAGGGTTTGGGAATGTTGTATGAACTGCTTGCTTGTTCTGTGTTATCTCTTGAAGTCCATGTTCAGCAGGTGGCCTGTTATAAATGAGTTCCTCTTTTGCCTCACTTGGTGACATGTAACTTTGCTGTTAATTTTTTAGAATAGTAGACACCATTCAAAGGTAAGTAAGAACTTGGCAGTTACTTTTCAGAATGACGAGATGCAATTCAAAGGTGAGTAATAACTTTGTAACCCTTTGTTTCCAGTCCTTATCACAGAAACAACATCAACACAATGCAAGTTACTTGGCAATCCTTTCACAGAACTTAGGCTGTAAGAGTCCTTTCCTATGTAGTTCTGGGTCTCTTTCAGGGTCAGATTGAAGTTCAAAAAGGCAGACACAAGCTTTATAAAAGTCCAGAATTTCTGTGGAAATCTTCTGCAGCAGATGGGTAACAGTTTTTTTTGGGTAAAAGCGTTCAGGGACTTCGTAAAAGGCTCCCTGAATGTGCACCAGCGTTGGGCCTGGGTGAACGTGTATGAGTGAACTCCCAAATGTACAGATCACCACGCTAGCCATTCCGGAGCAGCACAAAAGCTTTGGGTAAGTATTACATAGCTCATCAGTGAAGATGAAGATGCAGGCGGACCCCTCAGGACCCGGTTACTGGATTCATGGTCTTCAGATGAAAGAAAGGACGCTGGAAGGAATTTTGCAGCAGCAGTCATGTGGAAAGGTTCTTTGTTGTTTCTCGTAGGTCTGTGGTTTCAGCACCTTTTCCAGCACACCAGGAGAAGGATTGTCGCCTGAACGATTTCCCTCACTTACTCGGTCCAGCACTTGGTTGACAGGATTTCAAGAAGTGGAATCTTCCCTCTGGAAGTCCAGAAGGAGTCTACCACAATTTCAGAGAGATTTGTTCTTCGCCATTTATCCAGGAACCCAGCCAATCAGCACTCATGCTACATTCAAGCTTTCAGGGGTGGCTGTCCTGAACCTCTTAGTTGGAACTGGTTCGAGGAAGGAATGCCTGAAGACAAAGGACTGCAGAGTTTGACTCGTCCCTCAATTCCTGTCTTCACAGACACTTTGGAGACACAGTAGTCTTCACAAAACATTCCTGCCAAAGACAAATGCCAAAGCAAAAACAAAGAGGTGATAGCTGGAAGGTTTAGACTGAATCTTAACCATTGGCATTGCTCGGGGCAACCCTCCAGGCCATCGTTCTTCGCCTGCCAAGCCATTACAGAAGGGGAAAGACCATATGCAAATCAGGCTTGACCCCACCCCAAAAGGGGCAGTCCAGCCCGAACTGCTAGGTCACATCCCTTCTGCACGAGACCACAAGCATCACCAAACAAGTTTCGCCCTTGTTGGGGCTCATCAGTGAGGAGTAGCTTGGGTCTCTAGGCCCAGCAGGCACGGGACCCACGTCTGGGCATACCCGTCCCACTCGGGGTGACAAAGCAAAAAAAAAGAGGTGATAGCTGGAAGGTTTAGACTGAATCTTAACCACTGGCATTGCTCGGGGCAAATGCCAAACCAGGAAGCCCCTCCACGAGCATGGCAGTAGGACCAAGAAAGGACAAGCTTACAAGAAATGGCAAAAAAAAGAATCCAGCACCCGTTTCGGTCAATGGTGACCCTTCTGTGCTTTAACACAGCTGCGGGTAACAATTACGCAAACGTCGGGAGAACGCGTCCACTGCTACCAGCTATACAGCACACATGTATGCTTGTCAATGTAACAGAAATGTTACAGGAGCAGTGAGAACGTGAATACAGTGTAACGCATCAGCATTTCAAATAGGTGGTGTGTGCTGATCTCACAATATATAACTATAGGTATTTTATTCCCTAATGGCAGATTCACTATATGTACTAAGCGGTAACTTGAAGGGGTAAATAACCCAATTAAGAGCAAAAAGGTGAAGAGGAAGTGCCAAGCACGATTCGCACTCCTGCTGCCCATTTTGAAGTAACAGGAACTTTCACGCCGAAATATGTGACGTATAATGAACAAATAAACCAGTAGAGAGCCCCAGTGGGGCTCTGTCCACTACCTTTCAGAAGACAGCACCTATTGAAGTACTGACACCTAAGAAAACCTGGACAGTAAGGTACCCATTGAGAAAACCATATTGACAAGTGCGACAGAATGACGATCGTCAGAATGTAATACCCAAAGAAGCTAAGAAGATACTGAAGGAAGACGAATGATGACATCATAAGAACCCGGACTGACTCGCATTTAGAAGATATCACGACCTGAGAATGTTGACAAATGAGACGAAACACCATGGACAAGTGACATCCTAAGCTTAAAGTGGAACAATTGCTGTCAAGATGTCAGAAACTTGTGCCATATGCACGATGGAGATAGTTTAAATGTGTACATATGCAAAGTAACTGCAAGAAGCACAGAAATTGTGAGGCTTGCTTATGCTTAGTAGTAAAATGGATTGCGGCAAGAGCCACCTGTACTTATAGCTACCTCAAGAAAGCACTTCCACTACGCACAAGAGCAGAATCAACCAAAGGTTACCAAAGTTCTCAAGAAGAGAGTTTCACAGCAAACAAATCGAGGATTAAAGACAGAGAAACTCAGACTAAGATAACCATACAAGCCAAGGTCGTATTGTCTGAAATAGGCCAACAATGGATACAATTAAAGAGAAGAAGATAAGCCACAGATGGCAGACCACTGGCAGAATTAAATCAAATATACGTAATTGCATGAAGGAAAGGCCGATTTCACGGTGTCGGAATCACGTGACCAGACAAGCAGGAAGGGATGAAAATTTCACACCTACGCATGGACATTTGCCATGCCCAGACGCCTTAACTTTCCCAGGCCAAGAAGCAGACTCGAGGCCAAAATACAAAGAAATAATTGACACATGACCACCTAGGTAAGGATTGATTGTAACAATAATTGATGGGAAGCTGGGGTGCATACCAACTCCCTGCACCTGGCCGGCTATTCTGCACGCTGCTAAGCGCAAGTGGAAAAGTATGAGTGGGGTTGATGCCAACCCAATCATAGTGGACCGTGTAATCTAGGGGCCTATAGTTAGTAGAACCAATGAAAAGTCCCATAACGCCAACCATGTGAAACTCGATGCCGGCAGAGGCTCACAATGGCCACACCATCCTCCAGTTTTGAAAAACACTAAAAACATGGCTATTTGAACAATACCTGCTGGCTGAATACAAATCCTTCTCTTCCGCCACCAAGAGTGTTGCGCTACTGTATAAAATGCCAAGACCAATTCTGGCTCTGCTGTTTTTTTCTTTTCTAATACTGTTCTTACCTTTTGTAGGTGATTCCTTTTGCACAATGTCTTTATAATGCATGTATATTTACGTGTGTGTGTCTTTGTGTTTGTTTTCGTTTTCTCTCTCTACTGTATATGGGCCAGCTCCTGAAAGTGAAGCTAGTGTGCTTTGTCATGATCCTTTTAGAAGAGTGTGGATGAACTTGATGGAAACCCTGTATCCCTACAAAAAAAAATAGTTCTTTCTGAACCACTCCATAGAGAGCTTGAGGAACACCACCTAACATGACTGTTAGCTGTTGATGATTGAGCAGTAAATGCTGGTTGTCGGCAGTTTATTCAACCTTGCCCATGGACCATTGGTCTTGGGCTGTAACTGTGAGCAATTGGGCATTGGCTATTAGCATTGCAATGGGTGTTACCTACTGCTCTCACACCTTTGCTTCCTCTGCAGGCAGTGCTTTTCTGGATGTGAAACTGGTTCTTCTCTGGAAGCACAACATGCGCATTGAGTATTTGGCGGCTGCCCCATGGCCTCTCGACTCTTCCAAACGCACAACTCTAGTGGAAGTGACCATGGAGGGGAGCTATGACATCCTGCACGACATCAGCTGTACAATGAGGAAGCCGATAACAAGCCTGTACCGTACCTCAGTCATCCGACGCTTCTGGAACACACTGCAAAGGTGAGGGACCCGGGCTGCCTAGGATTTCACCACAATTGTCTGCCGATTTCATCTTCTTTCCTTACTCGAACCTCCCTCTGCATCTCTCCTCTTCCCCTTGCCATCGTTCCATCTTTTGCCATCTCGTCCTCTCCTTTAACCATGTCCTTTTGGTCAGTAGAGTAGGAGAGACGCACATTTTGGGTGGCACATGGGACAACTTGTGGACTTTGCAACAGACCTAACCCAATCCAAGGTGCCGTTGGGCAGGGTGCCAAATGGTTAAAATTGCTGTAAACATATGTTAGATTTATTTTAAGAAAGAACACAAAATAAGGGCCCTTTTAAAAACACAGTAACACTTCAAATAAGTTGTAGATTTCTCATCTATAACACGAAATTTAAAGGTGATGGTAAACGCATTTTCATCAAAACAGTTTGAAATCAAATATGTGTGTACTGCTAAACGAACTTTCAATCATTTCAAATCTTACAACAGTTGTTTTAAGGAAACAAAGTTCTATTAATCTCTTTCAATGCCTCAATGTTGGGGGTGCTTTGATATTGTTAGTGTTCAACGGACATGTTGGACGTACAGAATATTGTGTAGAGGGTCAAAATAATTGGTTGTCTTTTATGCAAAAAAAGGTAACAATATTTGAATGAGATTTCTCCAAAAGAGGGAAGGAAGTTCAGAGATGTGCTGCACTGTGTAACGCTTACCTCAGAAACTCTGCGGGAGCACTTCTCTGGAATTCTGTTTTGGCGCTATTCTCAGGGTGCGTAGTTAATCTATGCAGTCTGGTGATCTACAAAAAAAAACATTCTGTAATCCTTAGTATACTAGTCTAATGCACCCGTTCAGGAATTATCTCTCATACCCATCGGGAGGCGTTACCTGTAGTTTGTTTTTTGGGAGCTCTCCATCCTGCTTCTGCGCAGGGGCGCTAGTTCTGAAGAAGGGAAAATGAAATGCGATTTTCTGAGGGAAGGAAGGATGGCGGGTGTGCGTGACTAGTAAATAATGGGGATGCTAGGAATTGATAAGGAATTAGATACTATTGATAAGCTGTTCCTCTATATTGACGTGCATGAACACCTAGTCACATCTAATCCAACTATGAGAAGCAACTCAATCTGCGTGTGAACAATTGGACAGATAAATGGTTAACTGCAGAGATAAAGTAATATTTCTTTGTCACATTTAACGTGTGGTGTATGCTAGCTTGTGAAGAAGACTTTCCACAACCAACGACATGACTCTAGTAGTTTTGCTGACTGGAAGCAACTGTAACTTTTCCCCAGAATTGACAACTAACAACCTTGTCACCAAATCGTAACCCTACCTAGCATGTGTGGAAGGGCTGACTGACATGGGAACAGCTTATTACTGTAGTTACAAAACATGAAAACTCCGCTGACTGAAAAGGCACGCTAAAAAACAAGGGCGCAACAACATAACAGCCAATACTTGCGGTAACTGTCGCTTGACGAAAACAACACAGCTTCGAACTGCTGAAGGAGATTTGCAAATGTTCCGCTGACAGGAATGAGCGCGGTAATTGTATGAGGTAACCGTGAAGGCAACTTACTAGAATGTTGCCTGAAATCTAACACCAGGGAAATACTGTGGAAGTGACGGAAAATGTACTCTAACTACAGAGGGAAAACTATGGAACTATGACAGGAGATCATAAGAATGGGCTGAGGAAAACTGTGACGAGAACGGAGCCGCGGTAAGCGTACACTGCGAAGCAGATGACGCGAAGCACGGAGCAGGTGAGAGGAGGGACTTATATATGCAGTGAGTGTGAAGCACTAGACCGTGACGGTTACTTTCCATAGAACCCCTTAAGCCGCCATCTTAGGTGATGAGGAAGTGTCTTTCCCCCATAGCCCAAACATGGTTCTTTCCGTGTTACGGACCAAGCATGATAAGCCATGGTCCACGAATTCTTAGAGGCTAATCTAGGGGCATGACCCAAGCTCATGACACACTGCTGGGCTCCTTTAACATTGGGAGCAGGAGGGAGAAGCTGATGGTTGTCTCCAAAATCTATTTGGGGTTTAATTAAGTACCAAGGATGAGTATGCTCATCCTTTTTGCATAGACTTGCATAATAGCTTGGCACTTAAGGGGTTAACAATCAAATAATACGTGTTTTTAAAATATACCTTCTGGCGCTACAGCTACAAAAATATCTTTGGAGCCTTTTATTACTGACAATGCATTGGTGGAGAAAGCCCCACTGCCAGTGCCCTATATCAGTAAGGTGGCATCATTCCTTAGCATTGGCTTTCCAATGCTCGGTGAAGTTTAGAGTAATGGGGCCCCCGAGCACTAAGAGGGCACGACTGGTGGAATACATGGGGAGTGGGAGGAGATCAGGACAGACCCACCTGCATACAGAAGTAAGGTGGCATCATTCCTTTGCATTGGCTTTCCAATGCTCGGTGAAGTTTAGAGTAATGGGGCCCCCGAGCACTAAGAGGGCACGACTGGTGGAATACATGGGGAGTGGGAGGAGATCAGGACAGACCCACCTGCATACAGAATGGACATGGACACAAAACATTCGTAGGCAACATTAAAACTGTGGTTATTCGAAATACAAACCTCACCTATCCACAAAATATGTTGTGCTTCACGATATATACATTTCGTTTTCATACATACCTACTATATAACACACACATTGGTTATTTACACAGGTATAAACTTCCGTCAGAAAAAGAACTATATAAAATGTATACAAAATGACGAATCGGATCAACACGAAATTCAATCTAGACCAATCTGGCCCCATCTTCCTTCCTTAATGACTGCGCTGCCCTCCCTCATTCATCTCTCGTTCACCAACTCTTGGAGAAAAAGCCACGAGTAAAAATGACCAATTGTTTCATAGTCCGTGATGATCAGGAAAATGTGTTAATCTTTTGTGTTGTTCAGTACGCATTGCAGATTATTTCGCTGTTGTCTGTATTTCTACTAGATCCATGTTTTATTCATGTATATTGCACATGGCAACATTATTCAGTATTTTCTGAGACATGCGTGCATGTAGCAAGGTTTTTAGTCATTGCATACAATCATTTCCGAGCTTCTCCCTGGTTGTGGAAGAGTTGAATGGAAGAGATTGGAATATGGGAGTGTAGTAGAGTGAAAGAAGGAAGTGGACAGTGGGAGAGTGTTTGGTAATATTTTCATATTTATGATCAACCTTCCTGACCTGTGTAAACCCCAGAACGTTTTGCTTGGACTTGGTAACTATTTTTCATTGTCCCTAGGTGTAGAGGAATCCTGTTCGCCTCTCACTTAGTCTTTTACTCTTTTTTTTTGGTGACCGTTTTATGTCTTCCCATAGTATATGGTTGAAGTTATGTTATGTTAGTCAATTTATAGTACGCTGCCATGAACCCTGAGGTGTGAGGGTGCAGACTAGACAAACAGATAAAAAAAACGTCAAGTAATCAGATAATCAGGGGAGCCTAGGCCAGACAAAGAGGAGGATGAAGGAGATCAGCAGAAGAGCCAGGTTTTAAGGGCCTTCTTGAAAGGGATAATAGAGGGGAGCTGTGTCAGAGTCTGTGGAAGAGAGTTCCAGAGCTTAGGAGCCGCAATGTAGAAGGCCCCATTCTCAGCCTTCTAGAGTTTACAGCGTGGGATGGATAACAGGTTCTGGTTACTTGACCTAAGAGGCCTGTGGTTGGCTTTGTTAAGGATGTGAACTTGCAAATATTTAGGCATTCTGCGAAGTCTACATTTAAAGACTATCGTAAGTAGTCTGAATTTAAAGCCTGCCAGATAAGCAACCGGATAAGCAACCAGTGTAGGGTGAGACGGGCCGCTGAAACATGGTCACGACGGGCTAGTCCCAAGATTACACGGACTGCACCGTTCTGAACTACTTGAAGTCTGTTAGAATCAACTTTTCCCAGGCCAACAAGGTGGCTACTGCAGTAGTCAATCTTTGCACCGACTATGACTCTGGCAATGGTTTCAGCGTTTTCTTGCGATATGAAAGGTCTGACGTGAGCTAGCAGTTTCACATAATAGAAAGATGCAGCGACAACGCTATTCACTTGAGCTCTCGTATTAAGAGACTGATCCAGTATGACGCCTAGTAGTTTCCACTGAGCCTAGCCTGAATGATTTATTGATGCGGTCCAATTTGGAGAAATGGTTGGAGTTACCCACAATCGGCTCTGTTTTGCTTTTGTTAAGAGCAAGATTATTGGCCATCATCCAATTTTCAATTAGTGAAAACATTCTGTTTAGCTCTTGTTCGTCATCGGAGTGCACTCCGGAAAGTTGCTCTAATGCTTGTGTGTCATCAGCGTAGTTCGAGAAGGAAATCCCTTCCTCCTCGAGCATCTCAAAGAAGGGCGCTGTGTAATGTTGTAAAGACGGGGAGAGGTACTATACTATAGATTACTATAACATTTGGGCTTAGGCTGGGTTGCAACTTTGGGCTCCCCTGTTCATTTCTCTGTCATATACTTCGGTGGACTACAGTTCATCCACTTTACATTTTGTATCAGTGAGCCAGCATCCCCCACCTTATGTGGAGTGTTAGGGGGAAACAATGTGTACCCTTTCTTACTTACCAGGTAACATTTTGTTACAATTGTGAGTTTACATGACTGGCATGTGACAGTGGTTTTACCTTCGATTGTTAGTCTTTATTATTCGCAGGCTGTTAATTCAGCCTCGGTAATACACAGAAGGGCCACCATAAAATGCTAAAATGGCCACTTCCTGTGTGTTTGCTGTTTCGGACGTCTCACCCTGCCATTCTAGATAGGAACGACCTCAGTGGAAGTTTAGTCTTCGGCGGGAACCCTTTAGATCCCCGGCCCAAGCTCCAGAGTGTCTGAGAAGGCAGGAAGCGAGGGAGGGGTCCAATACTATGCAGCCTTTGTCTTTCACCTTGCCTGAAAGGAACCAACTCCCAGTGGGGGACGATGGGGGCTAGGGGCCTGGCTGTCCTGATTGACCAACCAGACTGCCCCTTGCTGTAAAATGCAGGGAGAGAATGCAGAAGTTGTGCTGTAGTTCCTGTTAAATACTCCAAACCTGGAAGCTGCTGACAAGTCGACCACTGGATCTGAAACCAAAGCGCAAAATGAAGAAACAGCTGCCATAGCGATTTCCAGCGACTGTAGAGCCAGCTGGGTAACCCGAGGCTGCTGTAACACATCCTTGCAATCGACCTGGGGACCCGAACGCAACGACTCCTACTCAGAGCCTGGTGAGATCCACTAGACTCAAGAAGACCTGCATTTTGAGCCATCGCATGGCATGCTGTGACCTTGCTAGGCTGCAATACCCCAATACCCTCAGACCTTGAGTCATTACATGGTGCATGGTCTTCTGAATTCCGAATTGCACTTAAACTTTGGTGGCATCCTTCTCGACTGCCAGGGACTTGATTTGAATCCTTGAAGTCCCCTCACCAGAATGCTGTGCCGGATTAGCTTTGAGAATCGGACCAGTGATATTCAGTCTTCTCTTGGCTCTGGAAAATGGCACCAAAACCACAGAACTGCATCCAGCCACGAAGAAACTCTTGCCTGCAGTCTTCCGTGTTGATCACTGCTCCATATTCCCTTCCAGTGTCCGGTCTTCAATTTTTACGACAAGGAATTCATCGGCCGGGTTTTTGGATGCAGATCCTGAAGACGTCTTGCTGCAAACTTGTCTTCTGTGCTGAGGTGCTGTGTTGGTATTACTTACCTTAAGCCTTTTGTGATTCCTATGAAGCTTTGGGAGTGATTCATGTGATTGGGAGTTTGCCCAGGCCCATTACTGTAATTCCTCTAGGGGTGTCTTCTCTGAAGTCTCTGCACTCTTAACTAACTCTAAAGTTAACTACTTACCTGTTTGAACAGCTTGCCTCAGGAAGTCTGACTGTGCCTATCCCGACCTGTTTGTTGGCCAGTAGAGAACTAGTGACCCCCTCTTGCCAATGGGAACACTCATGCTCCAACAATAGAGAAGGACTTTTTCCTAGAAAAGATAACAAGTGTGTAAAATATACATACTTATAAAAGAGGTGATTTTGTAACTGTCACTCTGAGAGATGAACATTTATAAAAGTTCTTACTTGCCTGTGAATGTGTTCTACCATTCTTAAACGTATATATAGAGTTACATTTACTTGACTGTGAATGTGTTCTACCATTCTTGAACAGTATATATAGTTACATTTACTTGCCTGTGATCGTGTTCTACCACTCTTAAAAGTATATATGGAGTTTCATTTACTTGCCTGTGAATTGGTTGCTCCTCTTCCATAAAATTAATGTTGTTGGCTTCACTTTACTATTTCTGTTGGGATATAAATGTATACGTTCACCAACTGGGTTTTGCTTCCCCTGAACTGCTTTATAGCCTGTCTAGAATAGGTCTGCAGAAGTTTTACTTAATAGAGCTGTGTGCCAATCTGAATAAGTGTACTGTGGGTTTAGCTGACCTTGGTCTGCCTGGTGCAATCCTAAAATAGTGTAAAAAGTTCTTGCTTACCTTAGTCTGTGTTCCACTGATCTGAAAAAGCAACTGTAATAGTTTATTACACCATGCAGTCTTACTCACCTAGTATAACTGAATGTTATCCTGTATGTAGTTAGGGTTTTACTAACCTTGGCCTGCCTTGTGCCATCCTAAATATGTTGGAAAGTTATTGCTTACCTCAATCTTTTTTCCACTGATCTGAAAGCCAACTGTAAAAGTGTATTACAAAATTAGGTCTTACTCCCCTGGAATAACTGAGGGTTATCCTGAATGTAGTTATAGGTTTATACTGTTCCATGAATTTGTGTTCCACTATTCAGAAAAGTATCCTGGTAACAGGGTTGGTTTAATAATTGGTTTCTCAAGCCGAGTGTCACTGCATGACTGACAGGGTCTTCTACCCTTCAATTACTGTAAGTAATGTAAAAAGTAACTTTCAGTTTTACTCCCCCTGAATAGGTGTATTCTATTCTATTCTAAATGTGTATGATTCTGTCTGACTTGCCTAGAAATACTGTTAGTTATTCTGAATAAGGTCTATGCTTTGTTCTGTGTACCTTCAGCACTGTGTTGTGTTTATGATTCTATGACAAAGTACTTACCCACCAAGGTTTACCTTGGCCTATTTGTTTTTATAGTAAACCTTTCTTTGTATAATACTTTGGGTGTTAGTATTTCTTTTGAACTATTTGTGTGCTACAGGTTCTTTGTACCTTCCTAGAGCCCTAGCTCCCTCCTAAAACTAGCCTGGCTGCTCTGTCTACGCTACCATGAACTCAGGTGGTACAGCCTTATACTAAGAGTGGAGATTTGTACTGTCTCCTTTGTATGGTCAGAGAAACTGTCCTAACAGGTTGAGGAGCATTGTAGAGCAAGCGAGGGGTACTACCACACCTGCTGTAACACTTTAGATGCCACTTAGAACAAGCACTGGTGAAGCCAGCCGTGTTGGCCCGTCTGTATGCATTTTATAGTCCTTTTCATAAATCTAGACACTGACATTTTCAGATATTTCCATCATAAGTCCAGAGCCAGAGAGTAGCACCGTTTGTAAGTGATTGGCATACTCTTGTCTGGTACTCACTCAATTACCAGCAATGCACCGGTTTCTTGCTCTGTTACTTTTCAATGCCTATGTACTCTCTATTGTTAGGCTATGCATAAGTAGCATAGCAGTAGCAGTCTCTGCGCTGCCCAATTAGGGGGCAGTGCCATATTCAATGATGTCATTAGCATAGCTGTGCAATATTCCATTATGCCCTCATTATGGACATTGATGGCAAGTTCATTAGGCCCATGTGGCTCAAAGGCCAGATACCAATATGAAAAGTTCTCATATGCAATGGCAGATTCATATATGTCGAGCTGCCACAGTAAGGCCACATTCCAATAACACAAGCTACCATTATGATCACCAGCACAGTAGGCACATATGTCAGTATGCCCAGTTAGCACTGCACAGACATGTTCTGTAAGGGACGGTATGTGTTTGTGTGTGGTGCAGTGGAATGTTTGTGTGGTGCTTGGTGCAGTGTGAGTGTGCAGTGCAGAGGCATCTTGTGCATTCTGGTGTAATATGTGTTCAGTGCAGTGCTGGAATGGTGGGTGTGTGTAGTGCAGTTGTGAGGGTGGAATGTTTGCAGTGCCTCGGGCGGTGATTGTGCAGTTGTATGTTGTCTGTACAGTACTGAGGCAGTGTGTAAATGCAGTGATGGGGCGTGTGTTTGCAGGTCAGTGCTGAGGTCATGTTAAAACAGTGCTAGAGTGTTGTGTGTGTGTAGTGCTGTGGCAGTATGTGTGTGAAGTGCTGTGGTAGTATGTGTGTGCTTTTCTGTTAACATTTTGAGGTGATGAGGGTCATTTTCGTGAACAGCCCAGTACTGGGGGCAATGTGTGCGGTGCAAGTTGTGTGTGGGAGCTGCAGGTCCGAGGCAGTGTGAGGAGCACTTTTGGGACTGTGGGCCTGCCTGCAGTGTGGCGTTGATGAGTACAGGGTGGAGGGAAGAGCGTGAAGAGCATGGTTGGGGTTGTCTCCATTCATGCAGTGTGGGGATGGTGCAAGTGTAGAGCACCGTAGTGCCTTTGTACACATGTGCAATGGGGGGATTGTTTGAGTACGCTGTGCTGGGTATTGTGGTGCAGTTGGGAGGTATTGTATTTTTATTTATATAGCAGGCCTAGCCCAGAGGCATGTGGGCACATTTCTTACGGTTACATATGTACAAAGTTACAAACCAAATAATTGTACATAAATTTGACAATTGCAAGAAAGAATTTACAGTTACATAGGTATGAATTTACAGGATAAAGCATAATAGAAGTACATATACAACAAGGAAACTAAGCTGGTGGAGGAAGTTAATCTTCATTAATGAGGAGCCAGGATTTGACAGCCTTTCGGAATTTGTGGTAGGAAGGTTCTAGTCTGATACTCTTGGGGGGGGGGTAAGGCATTCCAAGTTGGTTGCTAGTACTGGGAAGCTCCTGCCACCTGCCTTTTGGAGCTGGAACCTAGGTATTATGAGGCAGTTAGTGTGTGATGATATAGTCAGTCGGTCCGTAGAGTAATTATTGAACTTGTCACAGAGGTAAATGGGTGCTTGATTGTGCAAGCATTTGTAGGTAAGTGAAAGGGTTTTATATTTAATTCTTTGGTTGATTGAGAGCCTTCGAACACTCTTTCTCAGCTCTGAGATGTGAAGTTTTCTCGGAAAGTTGGTTGCTGATTTTGATAAATGTGCAATTTTCTTAGATTGTGTTTGTTAGTGCTTAAATATAAGGCATTGCAGTAGTCTAGTTTGGTTAGTACAAGGGCCCTGGCTAAGGTAATACAGTTGTCAGGAGTCAAAAATGGTCTGCAGGCGTTAATGAATTTGCAGGTGTATGTAGTGGTAGACACGCAGTGGCGCTGATTTGTCTTAGGGAGAGGGTCGAGTCGATGAACATGCTTAAGGTTTTGACATCATTCGAGACCTTAATGTTGTTGCCATCAATGATGAAACTGTTAACCTGATTGTCAAGCCTATTCAGTCTGGCTGGAGTTCCTACGAGGAGTAACTCAGTCCTGTCATTTAGGCAGAGTCTGTGTTGCACCATCCATGCTTGGTCAATGAGGTATATGTCATTGAGTCGTCTGGAGTCTGTTATGTAATTGCCTGTGATGGGGTTAAGGATATGGGTGTCGTCAGCCTAGTTTGTATAAGAGAGACCCATTTTGTCTAAGTTGTTGAATAGATGCTTTTCAAATATATTATAAAGCGTAGGGGAGACACACAAACCTTGTGGGACCCCACAGGTGACAGCAGCAGGTGTGGCGGATCTTGTTGGGGTAAACTCTAGTGGTTCTGTTGTTGAGCATTGACTAGATCCACGAGGTAGCGTCATTGGAGAAGTGGGCTTCCGAAGAGAGATGGCTGCAAAGGGCTTTGTGGTCCACAAGGTCAAATGCCGCTGATGGATCTAGTAACAGAAGGAGGGCAAGGTTGCCTTCATGTTTTATGGTTTCTATTTGGGTTACTAGATCTATCGGAGCTGTTTCAGTGCCATGCCTGGGACGGAAGCTCGATTGACGTAGCCCCAGTAAGTTTTTACTTTCCAAGTGATGCTGGATCTGCAGGTAGGCTGCTCTGTCGATAATTTTAAGAAGGAAGGGCACTGTGGTGATCGGTCTGTAATTGTTTGAGGTATTTGGATCGAGGGGAGGTTTCTTGAGTAGGGGCATGACCCAGGCGTCTTTAAGGTTCGTTGCTACTGTATTCGTTGTAAATGAGGCATTTATTAACAAAGTAATAAAGGGTGCAAGCTCCTTCGCAGTTTCTTTTATGATTGATTTTGGGCAGATATCACCCATGCATCTAGAAGGTTTTAGGCTTAAGATTATTTCCTCAACTTCCCTAATGCTGAGGGGGCAAATTTGAAAAGGTCGAATTGATCTGGTAGAGGAGATTGGGATGACGGATGTGGGCTGTTGGTGACTAGGCTAGTCTTTTTAGTCTCCATTTTCTTTTGTAGGAGCTCAATCTTATCTGAGAGCGCTTTCTGAATGTTAAGACACCAGGTGGTATCCTTGGAGCATGAGGTTGGTGGAGCTGTAGGTGATTCTAGCTCTCTGAGTATGTTGAATAATTCTTTAGTGTTGGATTTGGCCTTATGGATCCGGTCATTGTAAGGGTCGCATTTCGCTAGGAAGATCGCAGACTTGTAGGTTTTGTTGGGGGCGTGAAGGGCAGTTTTTTCTGTGTGGTTTCAGCTGTTCTTTTGTTTTTTCGCAGGGTTCTTCGGTGAGGGGTCAACCAAGTGTACATGCAGGGTTTGGCTTTTCGCTGTTTTTGTGGAGCAATCTTGTTGATGGCATCAAGTATAGTTGCATTATAGAGGCAACAAGGTCGGTAGGGTTGTCTATGCGCTCATTGGTAGTTGAGCAGTTCATAAGGGGTTGAAGAAGTGGGAGTAACCTATGAGCTGTTATATTTCTCATATTTCTGGATAGTTTAGGAGGAGCCAGTAATTTGTCAGGGTTAAGGTTGGTGCTCTTTTGTATAGTTAAGAGGGTGGCATGATGATCTGTCCAGGCGCAGGGCTGGTTAGATCGGATGTTAATATAGCAGTTAGAATCTGCTATCCAATCCAACTGTCTGCCTTTGTTGTGGGTGGGTTTTGCTAAGCACAAGGCGTTAGTGCTTGGTCTTTGGTCGGTCTATGTGCAGTCGCTGTCATGGGTTTAGGAACGTGTTGGCCTATGTCAGGTAGGAAGGTGGTGGGCTTAATTCTGTTGGTTGAAGCTGAATTCGGCGATACTATTGCTAATAGCTCGTGCATTGACATCTTTGGTGTCATAAAGTTCTAGGTTTAAGTTCCTAGAAGCAGGATTTATGAGCCAGGTTTGGAATTGTTTGTAAGGAGTAACAATAGGTCTTCCTTGAAGGAGGATATCGGGCCAGGTGGTCTGTAGACCAGGTGAGCAGTTCTGGTTTGAGTTGGCGATGGGGGTAGTTTGATGGTGAGGAGTTCTCCAGAGGGGAAAGTTTGAATAGGAACCTGCCTAAGGCATAGTGACGTTTTAGCGATGATGGCAACGCCACCCCCTTTAGCTGATATCCTATCTTGCCTGATAATAGTATACTGGTCTGGTATAGATAGTGATAGCAATGGACCAGATGTAGGTTGGAGCAGTGTCTCTGGATGTAACGCTCACCTGATTCCCGTAGAGGCGCCGGTCTTGACTGGGCGTATACCGTATCTTCAAAGGTGATGTGTAACACACGGCTGGCTCTTTGGGCTGGACCTCTGTGCACTGTATGTCTGACTCGAAGGGTAAGATGTCTGCAGATAGAAAATATGGGATTAAGGAACTGGGTTATTGAATGTCTCTCTCTTCTTCCCTTTCTCTTCTCCTGTAGAACCCCAAAGGTTAACGCTCACACCTTAGGTTTGTGAACGCCGTGCTCTCCATCTGCCTCGGGGCAGGGTGCTGTAACCAGTTTCTTCACTGGATAAGGGGAGCAGGCCTCTTGACTTCAGAGGACTGCTGTCCGTCGTTTACTGCACGAACGGTAAGTTTCGAGTAATTCTAATGTCTTTAAAGTCTTTAGTAATGATGTTTCTTGTTTTGCAGGGTTCCGGCGATGGCGGATTACGGGCTGAAGTGAGTTGAAGATGGAGCCCGTGTGATGAATAGAAGCGCCTGGAAGCACGTAAGTAAGCGCTTGTTGCCTGCTTCACGATGCGCTCTAACTGTCTTTTTATTTTGCAGGTACAAGTTCGGAGCGGCTGCAGGGTGCCGGAATACCCACTGGGTTAGATGTGGAAAGGAGTAATGGCTCGTGAGTATTCAAGTTCCCCAATGTCTTTAAACGCACCTTGTTTTGTCTTTCAGATGCGGGATGCAGCGCCGAAGGCCTCCGGAGCGTGCGAAGAGTTGGTAAGCTTTTGTCTTTCAGATGCCGGAATGCAGTGTGAAGACCTCCGGAGCGCACGAAGAGTAGGTAAGCCTTTGTCTTTCAGATGCCGGAATGCAGCGCGAGGCGTTGGTGACAGCCGATGGACCAGGTAAGTGAAGAGCTGTCACTGAAGACCGTAATGCTAACCTGTTCTTTCTTGTCTTTATAGGTGTTGCTGAAGACTGGATTCAGGATGGTAAGCCTTTTTCCTTAGGCCCAGGATCAGATGCAGAAGACACGATGAGCGTTCTGCTGCAGAGGATGCAGAATAACGCAAAGCAAGATTCATCCATCGGGTGTGGTTTAAATAGCCTCCTGTAGTGCTTAGGTGTCTCCTTCCACAGCCACGCCTAGGTAAGAAAAGAGTTCCTGCTTTCCAGAAGAGTTCCAGTGTTCTGAATCTAGGGAGTGGCTCCTGCCCCACCCAACAGGAAAAGTAGTTCCAAACAGAAGAGGATCAGAGGCTCAACTGGTAGGCAAGTAAGCAGCATGGTCTGCTGCAGGTAAGTCCACCCAAGCATTATGAGCCCGGCGCTTCCAGCGCTGGGACTGGGCATATTTATGAGCCTGGTGCCACTGGCGCCAGGACTGGGTCCAAAAGGTCCCAATTGGGACTGGTTGGCACTCGGAACCTGGGTTATGGATCTGCTTCCAAGGGAGTTGGGAAAACCCTGACCTTTTGGAAGCAGAGATCATGACACTGGAATAACTAGGAAGTCAAGGTCATTGTTGTCAAGCGCATGGGCTGTTAAAGACCTAGCATTGATAAGACCTCCTTTAAAAGTAGTGGTGTTATTCTCTGAGGGCAGTTTGGTACCCTTGCTGTTATTGTCAGGAGAGCTCATTTTTAGGGCTGAGTTGTTAGTGGTGCTGGTCTTTTTCTTGACAATTTCTGGTTTAGGCTTATGTTTGTGCAGGCTGATGGTTTCTAGGTGACCTCCTTTAGGGAGTCTGTAACCAAGTCTTCGTTTTCTATTTGCCGTTTGGCAAGGTAGGTTAGGTGTTGGTTTGAAAGCATATCATTTTATCCATTGGTCAGACGTTAGTGCTTGGTCTTTGGTCGGTCTATGTGCAGTCGCTGTCATGGGTCTAGTAACGTGTTGATCTATGTCAGGTAGGAAGGTGGTGGTCTTAATTCTGTCTAAGCATGGCAGCTTTATGGCCATAGCCAGGGAGCGTCTCCATTTAGTTTCTAGGTGAAAGGTATGCACTAGTTGAGTGGTCCTGGTGCAGTAGTGCTATAGACCGGGTCACCCATGGTCTTTGGAATACACACAATCAGGTTTGATAATGTACTAATAAAGGTTAACCAACGTTGGATCATGTCTAGGTTCGATTAGCATGGAGGCTTGAGGCTATATAATTAGGCTACGAGGAGGGTATAATGCAATTATACTGGAAGGGTTCAGGGTACAGGAGTCAAAGCAGAATTTCCAGCATTACCAACATTAACAATAGTAACCACATTACAATGTAGGTATTCTAATCCTGCAGTGAATCTAAGCAGATACCGTAATAGCATTTCTGATGATTGTAAGTAATGCATGTCATTCGAATGGATTGTGTCCTCCATCGTATTCCTCATCATTGACCTGTAGTATCCAGCTTCGGAAATGTTTTGGTAGAGCGGCACCTGCATCGATGGCGTTGGGTCGATGTCCCTCGACGGCCTCTATCGAGGGTGATGTCATCAGATGTTATAAGTAGCATGCACAGCACCCGTTGCCTCGGTTCTGTTTTTTCCGCAAACTGGTTTGCTTCGTGAAACTCGGCGCCTCGTACTGCTGAAGTATTTGCTGTTCAAGGTTTTCGATATGTCCTCGTCTTCAACACCGACTCCTCCTAAATCCGGATTCAATAAATGCCAGGACTGCAGCTCCAAGATGTCTATCACGGACATGCATCGTGTCTCTCTGTGGTGCCTCGGCAGGGGCCATGACACGGATACCTGATCCAAGTGCCAGTCTATGACCGGGAAAGCCTTGAGGGAACGAAAGGGGAAGCTCAAGGTAGGCAAGGCGTCCAAGCCCCATAAGTCATGACATGCTGGGCCTTCGACTGATGAGTGGAGGGGCGACTCTCCTCAGAGGAAGGCCAAGCGATGAAGGTCGTGGAGTGGGTCCCGCCACTGGTCCTCATCGAAGCATTCTAGGCGAAGGCACCACTGGTCGCCTTCCTCGTCGTCTTCTTCGGGCGACACCCCTGAGAGGGTGAGCTGCACGTCCAAGAAATCGACGCCGGCAGAATGTGAATCCAGGTGGATATGCTAAAGAAGATATTTGATAAACAGGGCAAGGCTCCGTCCGCGCCTTCTGTGGAAGCCGGCAGGGAGCGGACTCGGCCGGATACTCGTGCGCCCTCGAGCCCGGATAAACTGCGTGATCCTCATCGGGAGCCCTTGCGGTCCCGTTCGGACAAGGTTTCTAAGGATCGATCGAGACTGGATGAGAGGTCAAGGTCTTCGAAACCTTCCAAACCATCAAAGCCATCGACGACATCGGCCCGACGCCAGTCAATAGTGCCTATAGACTCTTCCACCCCGGTCAGTCAATGCCTTCGCCGTTGGTGCCAGTTTTCCCGGCAGAGTTACTTGTGTCTGTGGAATCACCTAAAAAGACGCTTCATAAGTGTAAGTCGACTGGGCAGCCTCTGGTTGGTACACCTGTCAAAAAAGGTGTACCCCTCACTTTCATTTTTGAGGAGGAGGAACGGTTGGATGAGGAGGATGCCCCTTTTGGTCTTCAATTTGGGACCCCTAATGTTCCTGAAGGCCTCATTCCGGAGGAGAGTAGGATGCTTGATTTCTGCGAGTCCTTGCATAATGCTAGTGGTCCAGACATTTCTCCTGAGCTGGAGTTCGGCAAAGCCGACCCAGGGGAGCATGCCGACTCCTCTTACAGACAACTTATGTTGAGTTGTGGAATATCTGGGCTGGTCTAGACCTCCTGTGCATTTTGATCAGGATGATCTTATGGACATTTTGGCCAAGGGTCCACCTACAGATCCTGTTTTACCATTCCATGTGGCTCTGCAAAAAAGGGTGGCCAGGAATTGGGAGACCCCTGAGACTAATCCTGCAGTGAATAAGTCTCTTACAAGAAAATACTGCCCCCCCAGTAGCGACCCGTGCTACCTGTCAACTCACCCCACTCCAGAGTCTGGTCGTCCAGGCAGCCACGGCTACCTCGAAACACGCAGCGTACCCTACCATCCCTCCTGATAGGGACGATAAGCACGTGGATGGGAACGTAAGATATTTTCAGCTGGGATTATGGTGTTGAAGTCGGCCAACTCCACTTGTGCCATGGCAAAATTTTCATACCCTCTGTCGGAGGGCATATCTATGACAGCAGAGCATATTCCCGAAAGGGACAGCTTCCTAGCTATTAAGGACGGCAAGGAAGCCATGTGTGAGTCCCTTCAGTCTGGGTTGGATTCTGCAGATAGCATAAGCAGATCAATGACTATTAGCACAGTGATACGCAGGTTTGCGTGTTTGCGGAAGTTGGGGTTTGCACCTGATGTGCAAGCTCTAAGCTTGCCATTTGACGTGTCTCATCTTTTTGGCAGCAAGGCTGACGAGTGCCTTGAGATGTTGCAGACCTCTAAAGCAGCCACCAAGTTTTTAGGTGCAGCTGTTCGGCAAAACATCAGCCTTCTCGTACTAGTGGACAGCAGTGGAGGGGTAGATCTTTTCGCTACTACTCCTTATTTGGAAGGGCCAGAGGAATGGCCAGTCAAAGAAGCCGACGTAAGTTTCCTCGTGGTGGACGAGGGTGAAGTGTCAAGCCAGCTCAAGCACCAGCCTCTTTACCTTTATTATACTACTTTTATTTGTAAACCTCTTTTAACTTGTGTGGGAGTGGGTGGGGCCTACAATGATTCCTTATGGGAATTCAGGACGAACATACATATCCTTAGCACTTAAGGTGTTAAATTATGAGTCTTGTTCACCTCAATGTATTAATTGTCCCAAATCTTGGTAGAGAAAATTCATTTTTGTTCTCATTGCATTATGTAAAGATGGCTGTGGTAAAATAAGTCACACAGCATTTTCTTGCACTGTATTTTGTTCTTTTTCCTAACTTCACGTTACAGACTGAGACTGCAGAACAAATAACTTGATATTTGTAGGTGCGTAGGGTACAAAGTCCAACTAAGCTAAGGAGCTTGATTAAACACACACAGATGTTGGAAGAAGTGGGGCACATGGTGTATTTGGCATGTATGACAGATTCATAAACATTGTGTGGTGCGTTTGGCAAAAGGCATACAAAAATGCAGGCGACACGAGAGCGCCCTGGGGCCACAGACTGTAACTTAGTTAATAACTTTTTTGCCCACTTTGTGAGTTGCTCTTCAGTTTTCTTTGACTTTTGTGTTGCCCTGGCTATTTTACCTCTGTGATTTCCATTCAGTTCTCACTGGGGACACAACCCCTAAGTGTGACTCTTTCTGGACCCTTATGGACCCCAAAGGGAGTGGATAGTACAGCCTATTTGCCCCTCGTCTCCTTGGCCGCATAACTTTGTCAAATCAGTTGTTCATGCCTGTGACCAGGTTTTGGCAGAATTCCATTTGTGTGGTTCCCTTTTTAGTCGACTCTTGAGTCTCCTGAACTGTCTGTCAGAGGAACTTTCACTGAAGTCCCTCTATAGCTGTAACGTTGTATTCATAAGTTGTGCTCACTAGCTCCTGTGGCTAGTGGGAGCTGCAGTGCTTTAAAGCATCCCATTTGGTCTGATGCCGAAGTAGGTTGGTGACAGCTATGCTATTGTTTTTGGTTACACCAAGTTTGTAGCCATTTTTACTGTTTAAGTAACCAATGGCCAATTATTTGGCAGCTGATTGGGTACTATAGCCCTTTTTAAGTAATACCCATGTTATTTTGTTTTGTATTTTACTACACATGCTTCTCCCGAGTCCACAGAGGCACATCCTCTTTTTGTTTGAGTTGATCTGTAAACTGGATTTGAGTCAGACTTCCAAATCTACAAATGCATGGACGTGCCCGATTATATGGGTGCTCGGCTAGCTAGCACTTACAGGTTAGCTTCCAAAACTTTAACGTTACCAGTCTGTGGATTGGTGGGCAGGGTTACCCCTGCCCCCTCCAAATGTGTACCGCTATGAGAGCTGAATGAAGTGAGCTGGAAGACTGTAGGAGATTGGCTGCTGCTGCAGATCTTGGTGTGGTTATAATCACTGTGCCTTGGTCCTTGCATGCCTGCTTTTTCCGCTACAATTTTTATGCCTTGCTAAGCTCGCGTTTTACCTCCATCCAACCATTTCTCAAATGTTGGATTTCCGATGCTTACCCCCTTCTTCGAATCCGCTCTTGTCCCTCCGGGGACCTCCTTCTGGCCCTGCTATCTAACATTGTGATCCCCTCTCTGCTGTACCAGCCTGGAACCCCGAGGTCGCATCTATGCTGCTTACCAACACTATGATTGGAGGATTTCTTTAACATTTGTTACTGGATTGCCAGCCTGCAGGCTGGGCTGGCATCCCCCTAATGAAGGCCGCCTTTAAAGGCCTAGCGCCTGTCTGGGCTTATCGGGGGCTGGTCGGTGGCTCGACACGTTACTATCATCCCTGCTTCCCTGTTACCACTTCTGCAAATCAGCTCCACCCTTTCCACCTGATGTCGTGCTACTCTACACACAAGATAAGGGAGGTCTGATCCCCTTCCCGCCAGCTCTGTTGTCGGTACCTCCTTCTTAACATTACTTTGTTGCAGTGTTGGTTGCTCTTGAATGTACTTTATCCTGATCCCAGAGACTTCTGACGCATATAACTTTGCTGAAACTCTATTCCCTCTGCACCTTAACCAATGCTGGTTTTTCTCTACCGTCACACCTACTACTTTGATCCGCAAGGCACCGCTACCAGACAGCTCAGTCCTCCTGGATATGTATTCCCTTCTGTTGGTGTTGCCTCATACTCTTGTGGTGTCTGTTAGGCAAAATTTGTATGCAGTACCCTCTGGGAACACTACAAACAACTCTGACTACAGGTATAGGAAACCCAACCTTTGGTATAAGCTTGTACTACACAGTTTTGGTAGCGTGTTGTGCAGCCAGTCTTATCTCAAGAGTGGTCAATCTGAGCTGTGGTGGAGTTAGACAGAGATTTACAGTTACAAGTATTCAAATAAACTCTTAGACACAAAGTGTATTGAATAAACAATTATTAATGTATTTATCAGTCAGTTAGAATAAGCCTTCTTCAGAAGAGAGCAATATAATAGTAACACTCAAATGCACTTCATGAAATACACACTCTTAATATCTCTAAATCAGTAGATACCCTTTTGGGATGGCCCACAGACACTACCTACCCCCTCAGGTGACTTCAATTGCTAGGGTGCTAGGGACATTAATATACCACTTGTTGCATTTAGAATCGTATAGTAATAAGTCAAAGGAAAAGGTTATTTAGAAACTGCAAGAGATCACAAATATTCTTAAGCAGGCAAATACTTTTGGATCCCCCCAGGAAGAGTCATTCAATACAATAGGCTATTCAAAGTCAATGGGCAAAAGTCTTATATAGGCTGCAGCACCATTGGTAGGTAAGTAGAAACATCTTTGTACAATGTCTTGGGAGTCTTTGAAGAAAAGATAAATCAAATGTGGGCCACAAGCTGATTGGACTTGTAAGTAGTAGATGATGCAAGCAACTCTACAGTAAGAGGTAAGTTCTCTCAGACATTTTACAGTACCTTTGTATTGGAGAAAAAGTGCAGCAGATGACTTCTGTTCCTGTGCAGCTCTGCAGATCTCACTGTTCCTGGGCCTCAGTCGTGGAGGCAAGAGGGAGGACTTCTGGGGACTCCTGCACTGCAATGGGACGGTCACCGCTCGCAACCGGCAATCTTCAATTCAGTGACTGTTCAGTGTTTAAGCTCCTTGCGTCTACCGCAAATAGAAACACAGCGGTTCCTGGCTGTCGAGAAACACTGAAGTGCCACTTGTTTGAATATTGCCGGTTGCGGTTGGTAACTTTCCCATTGCAGTGCAGGAGTTCCCAGAAGTCCTCCCTCTTGTCCCGACGAACAGGAACAGAAGCCATCTGCTGCACTTTTCTTCAACCTAAAGGTACTGTACAATCTAAGAGAACTTGCCTCTTGTCGTGTAACTGCACTTGTTCTCTGTTGGTGAGACTTGCTCTGTAGAGTTGCTGGTAGCTTCTTTACTTCACAAACCTAAACAGCTTGTGGCCCTACTTTGAATTCTTCTTTTCTACATAGACTTCTTAAACATTGTGCAAGACTTTTTACCTACCTCTGAGAAGACTTTTGCCCAATTGACTTTGGCATAGCCTGGCTCCCTGAATGACTCTTCTTTCCTCTGTTAGTGTGTTTTGTCTTCATTCCAGGAAGAGGTTAACTAACGTTGCATTGCAGGGGTTTACAAAAGTACTTACCTGCTTTGAGAATATTTGTGAGATCTCTTGTTTTGTCATAATAACCTTTCTCTGTGACAAACTCTTAAGTCTGATTCTGAATGTCAACAGTAGTATATTAATGTCCACATTGTCCTAGTCACTAAAGTCACCTGAGGGTGTAGGAAGTTTCTGTGTGGGCCTTCCCAAAAGGATACTTACTAATTTAGAAATATTAAGAGTGTGTATTTTGGAGTGTATTTGTGTGTTACTATTATATTGCCTCCTTCTGAAGAAGGCTTACTCTAACTGACTGTTAAATCAATTAATAATTGTTTAATCAAGAAACATTGTGTGTAAGAGTTTATTTGAATACTTGTCACTGTGAATCTCTGTGTAACTCCCCTACAGCTCACATTGACCCCTCTTGAAATAAGCCTGGCTGCTCAACGCACTACCAACTTGTGTAGTACAGACCTATACCAAAGGTTGGGTTCCTATTGCCAGTAGGTCAGTGTTGATGTAGTGCACCCAAAGGGTACTGCATACAATCTTGCCTAACAGTGTGCAGTTCAAAACATCAACACAATGGCTTTCTATGCCAAGGTCTGTTTGCCATTCAAAGTCTCTTGTTTGAGGGCCTGATGCAACAAACTATACAGTTCCTTTCCTTTTGTATTTCACATATACACTATTTTCTTGGGTGCCTTACTATCCATCTCGAATCCCCCTGCGCCAGGCTCAGATCCACTTTGACATCAAATCTTCATTATGTCTCCCTCAACCTGGCTCGGACCAATAACATACTCTTGCTTTAACCCAAAACTTTCAATTGATTTCCCTCTGCCGGGCTCGTACCAACTTTATCTAATTTGCCATAAACTTTCTTTATCAACATCAAAGACTTTCGACTGTATGCAGGATTTTGCTTGACACGTCGCAGGACCATTTAAATTCACAATCCTTTGCCACTCTTTCACTTTTGTTAACTTTCAGCTGGATACCTTAGAGACCTTCAATTTAGCGCACACGCGCTGCCGGACCACTCTGTCAAAGGTATCATATCTTGGTTTCGAAGTTCACTTACTCATCTGTCCAACTTCACTCACGTTGGTTATCACACCCGTTTCAAACAATGTTCGTATCAGCGCTCGCCATACAATGTTGCCGTCTGCAACCTTGGCTTGAACACAGACAGGTCTCGTATCGGTTTTTCCAACTCATCGGCTCTGTTTATACCACTGACGCTACGTTGTTGTTGGAGCCAAGGACAGTACCACGGCAGCAGGCAATTCTCCCCGCCTTGATTACCGACGCGGGAGAGCCCCGGGTACCTCCGACACACAATACAGGGTTCTTCAGCTGGGTTTCCTGGTCTTAGGTTTTCCATTCTCAAGGTTTCATAAAAGTAACGGTTCCTTGACGAAAAGGTCACTGGAACTTCCCTCCTTGTAATCCCCTTCTGTTTCACCGTCTCTCTCCTATTGTTAAATGGACATCTTGGAACTGCTTTGCCTCGCTCAGAGTGTGCTCTTGTGCTCCATGTTTTATCCGTGTGGGGAAGTGTAATTGAATTAAGGTGTGTGTGATAGTCAGTAATTGCCTGAGCTTGCTTGACCATAGTATTGGGACACGCGAGGTATACGGCTTGGGTGTTAGTCTGTTTTCTCTCATAGCAGCCTGTCTGTGAGAAAGGGTTTGTGTTGTAAAAGGGGTTGAGTTCAGGGGTAAAGGTGTTACAGGGAAGGGGATACCGCGTCTCACTATCCGGTTTCCCACTCCCTGAAGACCCGTCACCCAGGTGATCGTCACGCACTGGTCCACCGCCAAGAACTGCATCCAAAGGCAATGGCCGTGTCCTGGCCAACTGGATGATAAATCCCCAGGAACTACTTCCCCCGCCTTAGGAAACTCATCAGTCCTTCAGACAGAGTACTGAGAAACTGTTTCCCTTTTAGCTTTTACATGTGTATAACTTTTTAATATTGGACACAGCACCTTGCAATGCAGTGGAGTAGGGATACTGTTGTATTGCCCTAGCTATTTACACTTGGGACTTTTTGGTTATTTATTTTGTCTGCCTAAAGACAAGCTGGTGGCAGCAGATACATTTTGACAATGTTTGCATTATTTTTAGTGTGCACATTCACGTTTAACATGTATGGCTATGAAACATGGCTAGTGCCCTAAAATGGTTGTGCCACAAGATCTTTGCTTGTTCTTTGGCCATATTGTACTTTGTCCTTCTTCCTGCCTTTCCAGTTCAGGAAATCCCATATAAGGTCATGCACTTGCCCAGGAAAGCTGCAGCTTTCTTCGGCTGCTGATGGTTTCTCTGTGTGTGGCCCAGGAAGTGGGTGAGACGGTCTGGGTCCACTCAATATCTGTGTTCCCGGGAGTCTTGCGAGGCATGAGTGAAACCAATAATTCTTCTTAGGGATTGGACTGCTGAAGTTGGGAGAATCCACTTGTGACTTGGTTCCACCCTTACTGCATTATTTTACTTGCCTCTTTTGATGCTGAATTCTTTAAATGCCTTTTAAGAACCTATGATAAATGTATTTCTGGAGCTTGTGGATCTACTTAGATCACATGCTCTGCATAGTCCGACATCTAGTGGTAGTCGAGGAGTAGTACAAGATTTGTTTTCGAGAGTCTAAAACAGACATCGACAGGGCGTGTTAGTAATACTATCCCTAGTGTGACCTGTACCCATGGTACTTCACGCGTCGAGGTCCCACAGATGGTATCTTTCCGCCATTGTGGTTGGTTGCAAGTTGCGGAGTTCCTTTCCAGGCTGGTGCCTTTGACTAATTGAAAGTTGATTCATAGACTTCTCCTCTTTCTCTATTGCCCGCTTTTGCTGCAGAGTCAAGAAACCGATTGACGGCCTTCAACGGACAATCCAATCATCGACGACTTGACTGAAACAACAACCAGACACAGACTTCACGGGCCTCTTCAAGCTTTAGCCCTTACAGTAGGGAGAGAGGGGAGGTGGGTGTTCATACTTAATTCTTTCAGAGAATGCATATTCTGCCATCCCCTTTCCCTTTCCCTCGCCTAGCTGACGTTTTCTTTAATAAAGGACAAAACTACTTTTACATTTTTCCCTATCTGCCATCGAAAATTTGTGTGGAAAGAGATTCACTGAGTGTGCAATTACTGTCTCTCTAGAGATCACCCTGAAAAACTTTGCAAGTCCTGCAAACATTTCTGCCTAAAGACTATTAAAGATCGACGCACCAAATGTTGGGCCGTCCACGCAATGCAGGCCGAAGCCTCCATCGACATGACAGAGGAAACCAGCGAGGGCAGTGTCCTTAGTGATGCCAAAGTCGAACAGGGTTTGTCGGAACCCCATGTGCGGGCCCCCGACTCCAATAAGTAGGCCGGCGGCTCTGTGATGGAGATGACACCTGGCAGCCTTAGCACACACATATCCAAGAAAATTAAGCACATACCCCACGGCCGACATTCAACGAAATCGTCGAGCGTCGAGGCTCACGTAGTGGCTTTGGAAAAAGCCTCAAGATCTTCCCTGTTCTCTGGGCCGTCGCTTACACTTTCGCCTCACCACAGATCTCTGAAAACCGACCCTACAGTCGGTTCACGTGCCGAAAAACAGGCGTCAAAGGGCGCGTTGGTGTTCCCTGCACAAACAGTGAAAATGCAAGAATTTATTAAAAAACACATCTCTGCTACCCTGATAGACACAAAGTCACCAAAAAAGTCAAAAATGTTGACGCCCTTGTCCTCCAAAAGCATTCAGGCTTCAGAATCTTCTCCCCCTGTAGACACACTCAGGGACTGTGCATCACAAGGACTAGGCACTTTCCGAAGCCACCCCTACCATGTCAGGATCTCCACCTCCATGTGACTATACTCCTGAACAGTTTTAACAGCCATTTAAAGAGGTTGTCCTGCTCTGTCGACCATCATCCAGAAGAACTAACGTCCCTTAGAGATGCCTCACAACCAGGGGTTCCAACAAATCGACCCCCTGCCAAAAAACCTTGTCTTTAGTCACAGCCTAGCACCCCTGCCCTAGACCCATCGGCCTCCACCTGCCTTGACCCATCCCAGGACATGTATAATGAGCATCTCTCAGGGTCACAAGACCCAGGCTTTCAAGGAGAATTATGTAGCCAGGCCCAATACTATGATGAAGACATTTACGTCATCCAGTCGCCTGACCACCAAGACCACCCTGTAGCAGATTCTCCCGTAGGCAAAAAACTACAATACAATGAACTTCTGCTGAGGGCTGCCCAACACTTTAGTATGGACACCCAAGAGGCACAAGTGGACAAGGACTGTGTAGAGGACATTCTGGGAGACAGGAAGTACGCAGTTTATCCCGCGGTTAGAGTATGTACAAAGACGTATACAGCCCTCCCTACATACGCCTAATCTCACAAGGGTGGTTAACCCCAGAGTAGAGAAATTATTCAGGCCAGCGCCCACAGACCCTCTCTACATTAGGGGTCAGCTAAAACCTGATTTGCCAGTTGTCACCACTACCAGAAAGAGGGCGGCGCTCCTCTGGTATCAGCTAAAGCCCTGCCAGACAAGGAAAGCAAAATGATCTATACTTTCGGAAGGAAGGTTGCCTCCTCAGCAGCATATCAAGCTAGAATCGCAAACTACACGTCTGGCTAGTTACAGCTGCCACAAATGGGATGACTTGGAACACCAGGTTGAAGCAGTTTCAGAACCCCTAAAATCACAATTATTAAGCACTATTGCAGTGGGCAAGCAGGTATCAAACTGCATCCTCAAAAATGATCTCGATGCAGCAGATAATTCAGGCTGCATCATCGCCTAAG
This sequence comes from Ambystoma mexicanum, assembly GCF_040938575.1. NCBI lineage: Eukaryota > Metazoa > Chordata > Amphibia > Caudata > Ambystomatidae > Ambystoma > Ambystoma mexicanum. The sequence goes on along the minus strand of NC_090922.1, from coordinate 1,523,649,313 downwards.
GGGTCTGCAACCTTTGGCTCCCAGATGTGTTTGGACTACCATTCCCATCCGGCCTGTACAGCATAGTCAATGTCAGGAGATCATGGGAGTTGTAGTCCGAAACATCTGGAGAGCCACAGGTTGCAGACCCCTGGCCCTAAGGCAACCTCATCAAGCACCATGCCTGGCTCAGAAAGTCAGGGTTTAAGCTAGAGACTCAGGCCACCCTCCTTAACATGCCGGTGGAGCCTAATGTACTTTTCAGCAAAGCTGTCGCAGACGCCTTCAAAAGCGCAAAGGAACAGTATTCCACTCTTAAATCCCTTGGCCAGTTAACAAACAAGCCCTACATTGAGTGTGGCTCCTCAAACTCCTGAAGGTTTCAGGGTCAGGGTTCACAACGCTCTTCCGGATACACTCAGGGCGGACATCTTCATCTTGGGGCCCATCGCAAGGACAATCTTCCTCTTCCGGTTTTCAAAGGGAAAATAAAAGATCCAGAGGAAGAGGCAGAACCTCACCTGGGAGTGGCTCCACCCCTCCCAAACAATGATGCACCGCTGCAGGTCCCCTCCCATGCCACTCTAGTAGGAGCTTGAATTTCACATTTCACCCACGCATGGGAGGGGATAACGACAGATAAGTGGGTGTTGTCCACCTTGGCAGGTGGGTATTGTATCAAACTGTTATAAAAAGCACCCAACGGCCTGCTACGACAAAGGAAAATGATGCCAGAAGAGAAGCGCATACTGTTAGAAGAAGTAAAGGCACTACTGGAGAAGGAAGCCATAGAGATCGTCCCAGCAAATCAGGTAAACAAGAGTATTTATTCAACATACTTCCTTGTGCCAAAGAAACATCTTTCCTTGCACCCAGTATTAGATCTGTGCCCTGCAAACAAATGTCAAACCCCAAAAGTGTTACAAGACCACACTTCAAGAAGTAATCCCCCTCTTAAAACGGGAGGGCAACATGGCAACATTGGATATGAAAGATGCATACTTGCATATTTCAATTCTCCCTGCACGCAGGAAATATCTGCGTTTCAATATAGTGGGATTGCACTACCAGTTCAAAGTACTCCCCTTCAGCATCCCCTCAGCGCCAAGAGTATTCACAAAGGTGCTTGCAGTAGTAGAAGCACACCTGCACAGAGAGTCAATCCCTATATACCCTTCTCTGGACGACTGGCTAATTACTGGGGAATCTCCTCAAATTTGCAAACAAAATACACAAATTACATCAACGAAAAGAAATACAGTCTAGTCCCCAGCCAAATAAAACAATTTCTGGGAGCAATTCTAAAGACGAAAGAGGAGCTGGCTTTCCTGTCAGACAAGAGAGTACAAAACATGCTGTTGCAAGTACCTACTACAAGACAGGTCTCCAAAGCAGTGTGCTTGCTCGGGATGATGGCGTCATGCATTCACTTGGTTCCACGTGCACGTCTGCACATGCATCTAATGCAGGAATGGTTAGCGAAACAATGGTCTCTTGCAAGCGGTCAGTGGGATGATCTAGTGGTTGTTTCCGTAAACCTGGTACAGGCTCTTCGCTGGTGTTCGAGGGACAACCTGCTGAAAGGAAAACCCTTCTGCGTTCCACCAGCACAAGCGATCCTAACTACAGATGCCTCACTCGCCGGATGGGAAGCTCACTTCTTTCTCCACACAGCCAACAGCCAGTGGACACGTGCTACAGCCCAAAGACACATCAAATTCCTAAAACTTCAAGGCTTTTCAAGCCTTTCAGCAACATTTTATAGGTCAAATCCTTACAGACCGCACCACTGCCATGTTCTACCTAAAAAAGCTAGGAAGCACACACTCTCAAAGTGGGACAGGGGGATAGCTCAGGGGCAAAATACTCGCCTTGGAAGCAAGACAACGCAGAGAAACACAGGTTCGATCCCTGTGTCTGCGATTAGAAACCTCTGGGTATTAAGTGCGTTATAAATAACCAATCATATAAAAGTCTGTCGAAGCTATCCCAAAAAATATGGACGTGGGTACTCGGGCAGAGCATGTTCCTAACCTCTCAACATGTTGCAGGGGAACTCAATTCTCTGGCGGACATACTAAGCAGATGCCCTCTACCAGAAGAACATGGGTGGCAACTCGACGAAGATGTCAGACGGAATATTCTCACAATGTGGTCACCTCACATTAGAATTGTTTGCTATAAGCCTAAACGCGCAATGCCCAGACTTTGTGTCCAGGTTTCCCCAACCAGGGTCCAAGGGGAACGCCCTGTGGATGAACTGGTCAGCAAAATTTGCTTACGCTTTTTCCCCGACACCACTCCTGAGCAAAATAGTGCACAAGATGCACCAGGAGCAAGTAACTCTAATCCTGGATGCTCCTATGTGGGCGAGACAACCTTTGTTTCCACATCTGCTCAAATTGGCGATGTGCAACCCAATCAAGCTCCTGTGCACGTACAACATGCTAAAACAAAACAAGGGAGCATCTCTCCAACTGTGCCCTCAATCTATGAACTTGGCAGCCTGTCTCTTGAAGTCATAGAATTTGGCCACTTGAATCTTCCAAAAAGGTGTATGGATTTCCTAAAAGAGGCACGAAAACCCAACACCAGATCCTCCTATTTCAATGAGTGGAAGAGATTTGTGATATGGTACACGTCACAAACACTAAACCCAACAGAATGTTCCCCAGCTAATATTCTACATTAAATGCTTTACCTACTAGACTCTGGCCTAGTATTAAACTCCATCAAAGTGCATCTGGCGGCCCTGTCAGCTTACACCACTTCACAGAACAAAGTGTCCTGGTGAAAAGTTCCTGTCATTAAGGCAGTCATGGAAGGGGTAAAGTGGATATACCGCACAATGTCCAACCCTCCCCCAGGTTGGGATCTCAATGTTTTGCTCTCCAAGCTCATGGGGCCACACTTTGAGACTATGCACAAGGCCAGTCTAAAACATCTGATTTACAAGAATGCATTCTTAGTAGCCATCACCTCTATAAGATGAGGCAGTGAGCTACTGGCTTTGTCCGTTCAAGACCCTTTCTTCATAATACACAAGGCCAAGGTTGTCCTCGGAACACATCCTAGGTTTTCACCTTAGTACATCTCAAAGTTCCATGTTAATCAATCCATAGAACTTCCTACCTCCTTTCAAAATCCATCCAACTCCGCTGAAAGGAGCTGCCATACACTTACGGAAGGCGGTCTTGTACTATGTGAACAAAACTAAACCTCTAAGGAAAACAGACCAACTGTTTGTTTCCAAAGCACATGGGAGAGAGAGTGATCACATATCAAAGAACGCCATCTCCAAATGGATAGTCAATTGCATACAGCTCTACTATTCCCTCTCCAAAAGAGTTTTACCTTTCTATTTGTAGGAGGTTTTGTCTTTTGGGGCAAATTCTGGATTTGGTGGTATTTTCTTACTGCTGTATTTTGGTGGTATTTTGTCGGTAAACTGGCCTTACTATCAGAGGTAATTCAGTATTACCCTGTTTTGGTGATAACATAGTGTTCGCTTATATTGGCGGTAATAGTTAGTGGTATCTTATTTTTGTGGTATAGTGGTGAGCATGTCTTTTATACTACCATCCCATCCTAGAACAAACTCTCCCTCATTACAATTGTTACCCAACTTTGGCTGACTGCAGGTACTCCGTGGACCTAGCATCTTTAGGGAACCCAGTGAATTTATTCAGAATGCCACTTATTGCATGTAACTCGTGTTACTGACTTATTTACATTCAGTCATCTATGTGCTCTGGGGCACCACCTTCTCTTCCACAGGCAGAGAGAAGCGCATTCAACACACATACACACACCTTCCTACCTTGCAGATAGATATATATGTGCTCTTCCTTGTTTACTACCTTAGCTTTGGCAATAAAATGGCACGTGCTTTACCACTCTGGAATAAACATCAAACCCTTATGATTTCCCTTTCCCTTGAAGAATGACCAACACACATGAAATGAAACATAAAAGAAAATCCAATCTACTTTCAGTACACAATGTATTACACGATCATAATAACAAGGTTACGTTATGTGATGTTCCAATCATTTATTCTTACCACATTGGTCACAGCATCGAGCCTACAAAAGACAATTAAAAAAAACAAGCACATCGCAGATGCAACTATGCAGGGAGAAAGTTTTTTTTTTTTTTAAATCAAATTTTATTAGGTTTCGCACCTGTTACAACAATGCGGGGCATATTTAAACATGAATAAACAGGAAACCAGTTATAACCCCTCGCCCCCCACCCCTTCCCACCCCCACACCTCCCATCCCCCACCCCCCACCAGTTCAAGTTCTCAATAATTGCATATTTGACGGGTTCCGAAAAGAGCATAGCAAAGTCTACATGTTGTGCACTTGGCACGCCAAAGTCATGGGCCGAGCTTTGAAAGACTCAGAGTTGGACCAGTGAACGCTGGCCTGAGGTCCCCAGAGGGGGGTTCTCCGGGTCCGGAGCCTAAGATTACATTGTGCGGCCATATTTTTCGAAGAAGGGGAGCCATATTTCCTCGATGTTGGATCTAGATTCGTCGAGTAAATGCGTGAGGAATTCCATGTCGTAAATGGTCCGTACCTTGGTACCCATGCTTTTTCCCCAGGCATTCCGGGGTTCTTCCATTTTTGTGCCAGGCAGCATCTGGCCGCCACCAACATGACCTGGAGCATGTGGTCATGGGTATTTTCATGATCGTCCCCAATGTCAATTCCGAAAAGAAGCAGCCAGGGGCAGGATGGCCGCTCCACCCCATCTATCCCCTTAATCCATGTCAAAACCTCCTCCCAGTACTTTTGGACCACCGGGCACCTCCACCACATGTGAATATAATCCCCCCCCTTTCGGTCCTACACTTCCAGCAATGTGGATGATACCCCGGCCTCATTCTAGCAATCCTCTGCGGGGGGTAGTGCCAGCGATGCAATACCTTAAGGGCCTGGTGGCGATACTGGAGTGAGGCCGTGGAGCGGTTGGCCCGCCTGCACATCTCCCTCCACCTCTCGTCATCGATCTCCTAACCCAGGTCCTTTCCCCATTGTGTGCATGCAGGTGGGGGGTCTCGCGGGACAGAAAAGAGGAAGAGCTTGTAGAGGCGGGATATTGTTCCCTTGGAGCCCCTCGCCGAAAGGAGGAGTTTTTCAAAGTCTGTAAGGTCACTCCTGTGTTCCCCCATGATGGTTCGGTCAGGACTCCCTTAAGCTGGAGATAGCGAAAGGGGACAGGGTGCCTATCCCCAGGGCCTCCTCAAGATCTTTCTGGGGTAAAAAAGAGCCCCCCACCCAGAGGTGACCAGTCCTGCTAAGGCCTGCCTCGAACCACGTCTGGTACGCCGCTGGCTCCGCTATCTTGGCCATGAAGGTGGGGGCCCAAATGCAGCTCAAGGGGGAGGGCCAGGTTGGGAGCCAGCGGTAGTAGCCCCCTCCCTCTTTCCATAGGGACCACAACACTTTTAGGACTGGGTGATACAAGACACTTCTGGGGATCTTTTTCCTCGGGACCCAGAGCCATTCCTCTATGGTGACGGGCGCGAGAGCTCGTTGTCCATGGCTACCCATTGTTTTTTTGTCCCCGGGGCAAAGTGGTCAACCAGGACCCTCAGTTGGGAGGCCCTATGTTATGTTTCAAGGTCAGGGTATCCCAGCCCTCTATCCTCCTTTGGTCTGGTCAGCACCTCGTAGGAGATTCTGTGTTTCTTCCCTGACCAGAGAAAGTTGAGGAGGACTCGCTTCGTTTCCTTGAAAAACGTTTTGGAAAAGAAATAAAAACTTGGGAAGGATTACCATTTTTATGATGTTGAGACGTGCCATCCAGGAGAGCCCCGACCCTGACCATCGCTCTGTCTTTCCGGATTGCTGACCAGAGGGGAGGGAACTTGGCCGGGTATAGGTCCTCGGGGTCACGGGTAACCTGGACTCCAAGGTACCGGAATCCGTCGTCTCTCAGCCTGAAGGGGAGCCCGTTAACAAAGGTCATCTCTGAGTCTGGTAAATTACCCCCTAGGAACGCCACCGATTTCTCCAGATTAACTTTGTACCCCGATAGGTCCCTATAGCGCGAGAGGCCCTGCAGCATTCAGGGGACTGTTTGGGATGGGTTTGTGATGTAGAGCAGTGCATCGTCAGCAAAAAGGCAGACTTTGCACTGCATCTCTCCGACCTGTACTCCCCTGATGGCCGCATCGTTGCGGATCGAGATTGCCCATGGTTCCATCACGAACGCGTAAATTAGGGGGGACAAAGGACATCCCTGACGTGTACCACGTTCGAGGGGGAACGTCCTCGACTCGGTCGCATTTGCCACCACTCTAGCGGAGGGGGAGGAGTAGAGCACTGAGATCCAACCCAGCCACCTCGGGCCCATACCCAGGGTCGTGAATACCTCCCTCATAAAGGCCCAGCTGACCCTGTCAAAGGCCTTCTCTGCGTCAAGGGCCAGCAGAAGCGCGCCTTCGTCGCGGACCCCTCTCGAGGCAAGCACATGGAGCGTCTTCCGCATATTATCAGAACCCTGTCTGTTCAAGACAAATCCTGCTTGGTCAGATTGTACCAGGCGTGGGAGGCAGCCCTCAAGCCTGGTGGCCAGGATTCTAGCAAAGATTTTAGCGTCCAGATTGAGGAGTGAGATGGGTCTATAAAATCCACATTCCGCCTGGTCCTTGTTTGGGTAGAACAGTGATGAGAGCCTGCAAGAATGTCGGTGGGATGGACTCCCGGTTCCTGATCTGGTTAAACAATTTGGCCAGGGGCTTCAGCAGGACGGGTTGGGTCTGTTTGTAAAAGTCTGCTGTGTAGCCGTCTTCCCCCGGTGCCTTTCCCACCTTTAGTCTTTTGATGGCGCCCTCCACTTCCTCCTCCGGTATCTCTCTCTCCAGGACCTCTAACTCCACATCAGACAGCCTAGGCAGAGGGTGTTCTGCCAGGTAGGCGCGGATGTCCTCCAGTTATTCACCTGCCTTTTTGGAGTAGAGTTTGCTGTAATAGTCAGCGAAACACTCCACTATTTCCTCGCGGCCCCCGTGAATCCCGCCCACTCCATCACTGAGACGAGTGACTCCCCTCTCAACCCTGCAGCCCCGAGCCCTCTGCGCCAGTAGGGTCTCCACCTTGTCTCCCTGTTCATAGTACCTCTGCTTAGTGTATCTCATTTTCTTGATGTCTTCCCCTATGAGGACCGTATGGAGTTCCTGTCTTTTGCCTTGCATCTCCTCCAGGAGAGCCCCTCGATCCACCCCCGGGAGGCCCAGTCTGGCTCGCAGAGCGCCCAACTCTGCACAGAGTTTAACCTCGATTAGGCCTCTCTCCCGTTTACGTCTCGAACCCTCCGCTATGAGAAGACCCCTGAAAGTGGCTTTTACGGCATCCCACACCATGGACATATCTGTCTCGCCAGTGTCGTTTGTCTCAAAGTAGGCCAGCATTTCCTGCCTCATGAAATCACAAAATACTGGGTCCCTGAGGAGTGTATCATTGCAACGCCATCGGGAAGATCTTGGGGAGATGGGCAGTGACCAATTCGCTATGAGGAGTTTGTGGTCCGACCAAGTTATGGCTTCCACCTTCAGCTGTTGTGCCACCCCGTTCCCCTCTTCCGAGATTAACAAAAGGTCGATTCTGGTGTAGGTGCAATGAGGGGGCGAGAAAAAGGTGTACCCAACCTGGTTCGGGTTTGCTGTTCGCCAGATGTCCACCCAATAGTGCTCTCTCAGGAGGGCCTGCAGGGCCAGATTATCCTTGGAGATGCCCCTGGATGACCCCCCTCTCGCGGACCACCAGTCAAGCCTCGGGTCCATTATAAGGTTGAAGTCCCCCCCCCCCCCCACCAGTATCATGGCTCCCTCTGCCCACTCATCCATGACATGAAAGACCTGGGTGAGAAAGTGTATTTGTTTTGAGTTGGGCGCGTATAAAGTGGACAGGGTAACGCGCTCTCCCTCACAGGTTCCCTTAATGCCCAAAAAACGACCACGGTTTCTATGTGTGTGAGATGGAACGCCCTGCTCAGGAGGATTCCCACCCCTTCCTTCTTAGAACTTCTGTGTGAGGCCCAGTAATTGCACCCGATGGCTTTCCCCTTGATCTTCGATTCCCTGCCTTGTCTGTAATGTGTCTCCTGTAGGAAGAGAACAGTTAGGTGTTGCTTACGGAACATGTTGCTCGTGATAGATCTCTTATTCTGGGAGTTAAGGCCCTTGACGTTCAACGTGCCTATCTTTGCTTCAATCATTGTCATTTTCCGTTACGCGCACTGAAATCACCTCTAAATGTCTGCTACTTGGAGCCCGTTGCAAAAAAAGTGTCCATAGTTTGAGCTGGATTTCCCTTTCCCCTCGAGCCCCACGGGGGCGACCCCCCCCCTTCCCCCCTCATACCCGTTTTGTGGGGCGTTCGCCGCCGGGTACCCGGGTGGGGATGTGACTGGCAACGAACCACCAGGGTCGCTTCCCTGGCCCCGGGAAAACATTTTCTTAGGTGTAGCGCTTTCCAATCTGTCTCTCTTCGTTGAGTACTGGCCCTTTCTGATCCACGGTGGGGAACTGGCTGTAGCGACTCCCGAGCCAGCCCCCCCCCCGCCCTGGTACCTGGTCGTGTCTCCTTTGCCCCTGGCGGGGCGTATCCCGGCGTGAGGCCTGGAGAGGCGCCGGCCGTTAACCGTGTGGAGTCACCGTGCAACTATACGACGGCCTCTAAATGGGCAACACTTCAACCCTGAACAAAGTCGAATAAGCAAAGAACTCTCCACAGGTCGTGGGGCGAAAACAGTATGAACGGCGGGCTCCATGAATCGTCGCGTGCTCCCATGGGGTGTGGATCAGGCCTTCTGTGCAGAAAGGCGAGCCTTGGTTGCTGCTCGTAAGCTCATATAGGATCTTATCGGTCTGTGGGTGGATGTTTGGTTTTCCGGAATTTATGTGAACCTTTGACCTTTAGCTTCCCCTGGGAGAGGTCTGGGCCTCGAGGGGCACGAGGGCGGTCTCCATTGGTTTCGTCCCGATTTTCTGATGGTCCCGCGATGTCGCCTGTGAGATCCTCGGTGGCCCTTCGGATTTCCGCCTCCGTGACTAGTTGGTACCTCTGGCCCTGCCATTCAAATGCTAAGTGGAATGGGTGGCCCCAGCGATAGTGTGTCCCCTTTTCTTCTTTATAATAGTGGAATCTTGCAAGAACTGAGCGTGGACCTCTACCCCCCCGCCGGCCCGATGGACTCTATCAAGCAAGAGAGTCTTCCCCGAGTCCAACCCCAGGACAATCCTGATGATGTCTTGTATTTTGCTTTCAAGTCCAACCGGGGTCTCTCCCTCTGTCTCCTCAAGGCCAAAAATTTGCAAGTTGTTTCTCCTCTCCCGGTTCTCCATATCGTCGACCTTGAGCCGGAGGTCCTCCTCGCGACGGTGTAGTTCCTGAAATCTAGTTTCCATTTGTGCCTCGAGGATGTCCGTCGATGCCTGCTTGCACTCGACCCCTTCTACCCGATCCTCCAGCGTTGAACCTTGGCCGTGAGGTCCGCCAACTTGGCCACCATGTCTGTCCTCATACCCCTAATTTCTTCTAGGGTCGTTTGGATGTTGCTCTGTATGGCATTCATGTCCGGGGGTTGCGAGGCTGCAGGGCCGGTCTCCATTTCGAGGGACCCAGGCGTGTATTGGTATTGCGCAAGGGTCTCCCTCCAGTTCATGGGGTATCGATCGCACCAAGCTATAGGGTTCTCCTGAGGTGTCTGCTGGGTAGCGGGGTGGTCCAGGCGCGCTCCCGCAACGGCCTGAGCCTTCTCCGGTGGTCGGGTGGGCGCCTTCGCCACTAATCTGGAGCCTGTGGGCAGGTAGGCCGTTGGGGTGGTGGTCAGGTGTGGAAACGTGGCCAGTTGAGATGGTTCCGTGTTGCGCCGGGCACAGGCGAATCACTGGTGGTGAGAGCGGTAGGTGTGGTGGTGGTGCCCCCGTACCCCCAATGATGGATGGGCCAGTCGCTGGCAGCCGGTGGAACTTCTCGGAAGGCCCGCCCGGCGTTGGGCCCTGTGTGTTGGTCGCATGGGCCGTTACTCCTCTCTGGTGGGGTCGGATGACCCGCCGCATCCGGTGTGGGGGCTCCTCTGAGATGTCCGGAGAGGCGGGGGCCGTCAGCCGTGTGGCCCCAGTCGCTGAAGGGGACCTCCGCAGGGCCCGCCCGAGCCGTCGAGAGGACCTCAGGCCTCAGTGCGCAAGTCCGAGCGGGTGGGGAATTCGACTCCTCCCACCGCTACGCAGCTAGGCGATGTGCGGCTCCCGCCCGGGGCCTTCCCTCAGGTGCAGGGGGGTCGCTGTTCAAGGGTCCTTATCTTGGGAACGGGGGCATCTCCGAAGTCCGGACCAGCTTCTGGGTAGTCCACAGCGGTTCCCCTTCTCAACGATCTCTGATAGATGGGGTTAATAAGCACTTAAGGCATGTTTTTCCGTGAGTTTCCCAGGGACATGCGGGGAGCTTGAGATTCAGGCGACCATCTTGCCCGCGCCCCCTGGTGGCCCTTCACAAGTTTTATTTTTAACCCTGACTCACTACACTATCTGGCAAAAATACATTATTTATCATTCATATTTTCCGCACCTCTCACTTGAAAACTAACTCTCACAGATATGCAAAGTCTGAATTTTTTGCTGCCAGGACCTTATCAGCGCGACCTCACAGCTCACAGAGTTCGGAACTCCTCTGGTTTCAATGCCAGCAACCTTTTTGTTTTATGGGCTGCCAGCTATTTTCAAAGCTGCATTCACCGAGCCCCCATCCGACGAGACACTGGCAGCATCTGAATCCCTGGAAGGACTGTTGGCATTCAGATCCCAAGCAGCTCTGCCTACTTTCCCCAGTCCAGCTGATTATAAAAACCTCTCCCTGTCTGTCACTCTTAGGTCAGCCCTCTCCGACATCATCTTTTCCACCTCTCCATCCCTACCAATCAAATTACAAGTATGTCTTGCACAAACTCCTTGCCTGCTAGAACAATGAAGGCTCCAGCGTAAAATTGTTTCATCTAGTTCCTGATGGTGCATATTTCTCCAATATTTCTCCTCTCCATGGAAAAACACTAACATGGAATGAATCTGACTGTGTTTAATGAACTACATTATAAGTTAGAGGAACAGTTAATGGGACAAATTAGTATAGGATTAGTTAATTATATATTTCCAATGCAGTTCCACACAGATAAATCAACCCATCTGTACATATGCACATTTTCTGCATTTTAAAATGACAGCACATTGTGCTAAATTCTTCTGAAATTAAACCCATTTTCCTAGTTTGGCTAAATGCTTCTCCAAAAATGAATGCTTGCTGGCTTGTTGCTAAAAACTGCCCCTAGCACCCATTTTAAACTAACTGTACTTACATACTAACCAATGAAACCCCACTTTTGCTTCCATTTGAATCTGTACACATGTGCTGCTGTTTGCACAAATATGTCATTCATGAATATATCCCTACATACCATCCCTTTTCGGACAATTCTGGCTAATAAACCCAAAATTGGAGGAAACCTGTATCAGACTCTAAAATGTATGTGTCCCGGGACATCTTTCCTTCCCCATTGTTGTCAGATGAACCACGGTTGAAATAATAACATCTTAATAAAATGAACATTTAAGCATTTCACAACAAACCATTTTAACTGTAACATGAAAATGAAATAGAACCCAAATTGGGCCTATCAGTCGTCACACACACGTGCATGTGTGATCTAATTACAAGCGCACCCCTCCATATGTATTTTTTAATCATAGTCTTTGACTATGTATTTTATGGAGTAAACAGTTCCTATCAATGTGTATGCATCACAATAAAACAACAAAAAAAGTAAATAAAATTGATTTAAAATTACAAATATCCAATTTCCACTGTCTCTAGTTCAAGTCTCACTGGGTAAAGCACAGGACAATACTATCCCACACCAGCAACGCTGTGGAATTATGTTCAACTGACTACTGTTCCATTGATGGCATTCACCATCTTCAGGACCACACCTCTGAGATGCCCTGATCACCAAACTTCCATACTCGCATCTTTTTCAGTGGAACCCCTCCGGGCCGGCGCTCATGGGCTCTTCTCCACCGAAATCATCTCTTTTGGCATCTCAAACTATTTCTTCACCTCCATACTTCGGTCCAGAGGCTTTCCTGGGTCCTTGGTCCTGTGGCCTCCCGTGGACTCCTGTGATCAGTCATCTCCAGGAACCGGCCCTTCCAGTACAATTGGTTAATTGCATCTAAATTGAATAGAAAAGAACAGATTAAGTACATGGCACAAAATAAATTTCATCCCTTTAACCACTCAGCCAAAAATAAAAATGTTCTCTTAAGCCATCATGACTTATCACTTTTGGATACCTGCAATTAAACACACATTAGAGAAAAACAACACTATTTACATCTCACATTATTATACATCACAATAATGTTCATGCAGAACAATTTTACCACACTGTACCAGAGTAAGTTAACCTGATTTAGCAACTTCCATTAATGCATATTACCACACTTTCTTTTTCCAAATGTGACATTTTCATTTATATTTACTTCTGGTTTCTCATGGAGTGAAACATACACCACCTTGTCATTAGGTTACATGCATTATGAAACCGCCCTTCAATGCATTCACTAAAATTAAACCTACTGTTCTCTCCATTCTTTAAGACAATTTATTATTATTTTGTTATTGTTTATTGAATATAGCTGACAAATCAACTTTTTCAATATTTAACAAATTCATAATCATCTTAAAAATTACAAACATCAGATATGGCAATAAATATATGATAAAAACATATAAAAATACACTGAAGTTAGTTGATCATAAAATCTTAAAGAAAAAGAAAAATTGTGAAATTGCGGAAGGGATCAAAATTAAGCAAAACTTAATCCAGAACAAAGAAGATTAGAACAATTAGAATACCACCCAATTGGTAATTAGACAAATACACAATTCAGTTCAAGGTTGAATTTCCTAGAGCGTTATAGAGCAAATGATGGACCTAGGAAGTTCTTATAATTCTGATCCCAAGAAGGAAACAAAATTCACATTCAATTTAATCGCAGCCAGAAAATTGTGACTAGCAATTTGAATGCTGGTTGAGCTGGTTGAAAGCAATACTGACCATCGGGTGTCAGCGGGTATCGCACTAATATAAGACATATGCGACTCAAAATATTTCCTTCTCTGGACCTCTACGGCTGGGCATTCAGCTATAATATGTTTGAGAGTTTCCTTAACAGCCACATTCCGACAGAAGGAGCAGTAATTTTCAGTCGAGGGCAAGAGCCTTCTTCTGGCCAAAATGTCATGCCTAGGGAACAAATTGAAACGGAGACGTAGGATAGTTGTTCTTACTTGTGGTGAAGGAGACTGGTTTAAGTAAGAGGCCAGAACATTAAGTTTTTTATGTTCGTAGACTAATGCTTGATAATCATTATAAGAGAGGCACTCTGTTCTCGTATCAATCCAGTCATGTCTGAAGATTTTTTCTTTTGCTCGAGTGGGATTGGCGATGAGAACTTACAAGGTCAACTCAGCTTTAGCCATGATGTTATAAATGGATGATACCCATGTTTTAACAAATGAATGTCCAGAGGTCAACATGTATGATGATAAAATGGTAAGTATATTGTCATATCTTACAAAAGTCAGACATTTACGAAACAAGGCACATAATCTCCAATGATACTCCGCACTCAAGGAAGTAAGGCCCAGTTTGTGTCTTAACCAAGGACCAGGTACACATTGAGGGAAATGTAGAACACCTCTCCAGTATTTAGCCTCTAGTCGGTATAGAACATCAGAAGAGAATATTCTTGGTCTCAAGACCATACAGTAGGGTAGGCAGAACGTTTTGTCTCCAGTAGGAGATAGCAGGTTTGATTGTGAATTCACCAAATTTATATAAAATAATTTTGGTATGAGAAATAGCGGTTGAGATCTTATGGTCTAGTGTCCTTGAGTGCGAATCAATGGAAGGAGACCCATCGAATAGGATCCCTAAACAGAGATACGTCGGCACTACATCCACTATCCTATTATCAATTTTCCAATCAAATTGCGTTCTTCTTGATGGTCTTGGGGCATACACAACAACTTAACTTGAGTTTTGTTTACATTAATTACTAGCTCATTTGTGTATTTTTTTATGCAACCAGTACTCTTAACCCATCAGCATCTGCTCAAGTCTCCTGATTTCATGCTTTGGATGACGGGGCTTAATTTGGTTAACATGGACAAACTGCTCTGTCACCATTTCACCCTCTGTCTTTAATACTTTATACACTACGGGGGATATCTTATCTACAATCTGAAATGATCCTTGCCATGCTGCGAGGAATTTTTAATTTTTATGCTTTTTTTTACCATTTTGGAACTTGTATACCCGATCACCTATCTTATATTCTCTCACAGATGTATTTTTATACATTTATTTACTTTGTGCTTTCAGCAGACCTTTCCAAATTTCGCTGCAAATGCATGTTGTAAATGCTTCCTTAATTTTTCCACATACTGGTGAACTGTAGATGCACTCACAAGTGTTTGCTCATGTGTCCTGTACAATATATGTTACTGATGCCTGTTGCTTTAGCAGGAGTCGACTAATGGCCATTAACACTAAAGGTAAGTGTAGATCCCAACTAGAACCTGCCTCTGCCACAAACTTCTTTAGTATCTCCACGTCAGATCTATTGCTTCTCTCTACGTTCCCTAAGGAGGCGGGCCGATATGCAATATGCAATTTCCTTTTTATCCCAATATCTGCCACACCTTGCTCATCAAAGTGCTCATGAAATGACTTCCTCTGTCTGACTCTATTCTTTGTGTTAACCCAAATCTTGAAAATGTGATTTACCAGCTAAGTAGCTGCTGTTTGTGCACTATAATCTGGCGCAGGAATGCATTCCACCCATTTCGACATTAAACATACCACCGTCAATAAATAGCGGTTTTCCCTACCTGATCTCTTTACAGGCCATACATAGTCGATTTGTAAATCCGACAATGTAAGAGTTAAACCTCTTTTCATTAATGGAGCTCTATGCATTGGTGAAGCAGGTTTAAATTATGCACATACCAGACACCCACTGGTATATAATTCCACATCTTGGGACATGTGTGGCCAGTAAGCATAAACCTTTAGTATTTATAAAGTCTTTTGTGCACCTATGTGTCCTGCAGTTATCGCATCCTGTGCATGGTGTAACATTAGCCATCTGAATGAAAGAGGTACCACCCACTGTATCTGTCGGTTATGGATTCCCTGATCATCAGACCATCCTGTAGTTTAATTTGTTTTTTGTTCTTTAATAACACGCTCAACTCTTCTTTTCCTGTACAATCATTTTCAGTTAAGGGATTTGTTCGGGGTCTATCAAATGATTATAATAAACCCCCAATACTGGGTCTTCTTTTTGTGCCTTAATCGGGTCTTGATCTGGTGTATCATAACTCCATTGCACTACAGGTTGTTCAACTTCTTTTGGAGCATGTAACTGCATCTACTTGTATTTTACCAATTAGGTGTTCAATGGGAACAATTCTCCCATAACATCCCCAATCTTGGCCAATTGATCTGCTCTATCATTTCCCTCCTTATCCTCTCCTGGTGTTTTCAAATGTCCACGGATTTTCCTCCAGTGTATTGTTAAACCATTTTCTGACACTAATTCGTCTATAGCTTGAATAATTTTCCCATGTTTGAGGGGCTTTTGTTATATGTGAGCATGCCTCTTGCTTTCCAGCTAGGCAAATATTCTATAAAACTATTTTGTGCATAATCTGAATCAGTCACCATGACAATTTCTTTGGATTTGTTATCAACTGCAGTAGTAATTGCTTTATAAATGGCAGCTAACTCTATCTGGCTACTCCTGGCCCCAATTCTCATTCCTATACTAGGAATTTCCTCACACCTCAACCAGACATTTCCTATCCCTGACACCAACTGTTTATTGCTGTCATTTTCAATGTGAAAATCACACACCTCGGCATACACAACTGGCAAGTCTTTGCATGTATTTTTCATCAAAAGCTTTGTGTGGTGATTGTTCAAACTCCTGCAAACTGGACTCCACCTCTGCCTCATCTGAGACACACTCAGCTGCACAGTCATGTAGATCCGCTAACCCTTGGGCAATTGGGCTCTTTTTATTCTGTCCATATCTTACTTCTACAGGGAACCCCTGCAATGCCAATGTCCAGGAAGTAATCCTAGACTGCGCTAGATTGCCTGATCTTATTCTTTTACTTTGTAAAAATTGCAATGGTTGATGATTCGTTTCAATGATCACCTTTTCCCCTTGAATAATGGGACGAAAATGTTGCAACACCCATACAGTGGTCAGAAGGGCCTTTTCACATTCACTGAATTTAGTTTCAACCTGAGAAAATGCCTTACTTGTATAGGCAATGGTTTTATGATTCGAATCATGTTTTTGAAATAACACTGCTGACATACACTGCTCAGTGAATCCTATATCTACAAAGAAACCCTTTATTCTTTATGGGATAGGCCAAGCATGGCACCTTTATGAGACATTCCTTCAATTTAGCAGCTGCCTCAGACTGCTCTTTTTTCCCATTTCCAGGGCACATTTTGCTTCAATAATTTAGTCAAGGGTTGAGTGATTTCAGCATCATTTTCAATACATTTCCTGTTATATCCTATTATTCCTAATGGGCTTTTTAAACCTTTCATGTTTTTAGGATTTTTTTAACTTCTATATCGTCTGCACCTTTTTCTTTTGTGGATTTAACCCATGTTCAGTTACTTCATGGCCTAAGAAATTCACTTTTTTTCTTGCACCAGTGGGCTTTCGGTAAAGATACTTTGGCACTCGCCTTCTGCAATTGGCCAAGTACATGTCTAATTTCATCAAAATTACTCTTTAGGCTTCATTTTTTTATCAAGACATCATCCACATGAACTATGGTCCCTCTTTCTGCCGCATCTGGCATAGCTTTTCTCAAAAATATGCCAAATTTGCTCACACTATTGACATACCCAAATGGTGTTCTGGACCAAGCGTATTGCGTTTTATCAAATAAAAATGCAAACAAATTCTGAATATCTTCAGCCAATGGCACACACCAGTACCCAGATGTAAGATCTAACATGGTAAACACCTTTGACCCATGCACCTTGATCAATGAAGGGCAGCGGCCATCTATACACTGGCACTCTTTTATTTAATTCCCTCAGGTCTGCACACAGACACCATTGACCATTTGGCTTTAATACACCCGAAATGGGAGTGTTGAAGGTACTATGAATGGGCCTGATAATTCCCCTAGAATCTAAGTTTTTAATTATCTCTGCCAATGACTCCAAGCATGACAGTGGCAATCAATATTGGCTCACAAATACTGGATTTCTACCACACCCTTCTGGTAATGTGGCAACATGTAAATCAGTTAGGCTACAATCATATGCGTCTTTAGCAAAAACATCCTTAAATTCCATAAATATTTTTCTCAATTCATTCTTATCCTCTTCGCTATCACAGGCATCTGCTAACAGAATTTGCTTCTCTACCATTTTTGAAAATTCTGTGAAATCCTCCAATAGAGGAACCTCTGTGCTTTCTTCTAACTGTGTGGCTGTATCTCTTTGCAGAGTTGCCACTTTTAAATATTTTGGCATAGCAGCCTCCATTTCAATATGCTGATCTCCTGTTTCATTTTTACTTAAGTCAAATAATATGCAATTCCCTTGGTGACAGCACACTGTTTCATTTGAATCATAAGGGTACACAGACTGAATTTTGAACATCCCTTTGGGTTGAGAATCCAGGGACTCTGGCAACACACCCTGTGCATCTACATACCTCTCAGGGATATTCCCAATCACCATATTGTTGAAATCTGCAGTATAATATGATTTTTGTATCGCCATTCCTAGCATGGAATTCTCTTCTAAATGAACATCTTGACACCCTTTATTATCCACCATTATTTTGACGGACCCATCCCCAATATCTACCAACAGGTTATATTCACAGTTCAGCCCTTGCTGCTTCATAGATTCATTTAAGCACACAAATGCATCAGAATCCTTCATTTGCTGTCAGTTTTTACGTTTTAGCGTTACAGCAACCTGTTTGGTAATATCCCTTTTCACCTGTAGCTCAATTGCATATGGCATCAACTGTGCACAATGATAAGCCTGTCTTTTATCTTCAAATTCAAGGACATGCCCACCTAACCGGGACCATACTTTTTGGTTAAGGAAATCTAACACCATACACATCATGTGCATTATATCATTGCCCAGGTAAAAATCATTTTGTGTTCCACTCACTATCCACACATTGTGGTAGATGTTTTTTCTTCCAACAGTAATCTTTAGCATGCACCTTCCTGCAACTTGATTTTCAAAATCTGGATTGTCCATTCCAGAGATGTATTTGTTTTTAATTCTAAACTTCGGGATCTCCTCCCTTTCCATTATTCTCTGAAGTAATTTCTCATTCATAAAACTCCTTTCCTGTTCAAGTGCCAAAGTGGCTTTTATCACTTCAGAATGGCCATTTACACCAACATGAATCCATGGCTGCTCATCTTCCATATGTATTTCAGCAAGGGTTGTGATGTTTTTCTGTGTCTGCTTTAGGGATGGTGTTTTGTTTGCACTTCTTCTTTTAAATAAAAGCACAATGTGTGTTCACCTTTTTCAGTCTGCCATTTTTTCCTAGGATCCAAACAAATCTGCACAGATTATTTTTATTTTTCTCTTTGCATTTTGTCCTGACACATTAAAATAAGTGACACTAGGCACACAGCTATTCTGGAGATACACTTCCACTGCATCATTTCATTTGGTAACAGTATGGCATTTGTTTAAACTGCTGTTTTGTGACTTTATGTTCTTAGGCCTTAATGGTTTTTTGGTTAAAGACCACAGAACCCCATTTACTCCATCAATGAGAGGTGACATCGTTTCAGGCAATCTGTTTCCATCAAGAATGGAATTTCACATAGATGTGATCAATACTTCCTGTCTCATTCTGTGTTTTCCTATCTTTGTCAACTTCAGTGACACCTTCAATGGGTACCTCCTCCTTTCTGTTTGATCTGATTCTGTGGGGATCTCCCTTCATTAATACTTTTTTACCAATTCTTTGGACATAATTGTGGCCTGTCCACCTGTGTCAATCATTGCAAAGGTATTGCACTTCTCTCCCACAGTAATGGGAGCATAATATCTGTCCTCAACTTCCTCCAATACACACAATGTGCACATTTTTACTGATTTCAGGACTCACTTTTCTCAGGTCCTTCTCACTCTTGGCAAAGCACATCGAGTAAATGAAAGGACATTTCCTTCCTTTTTTTCCATTTCCTTTTCAGAAACCTTACCCGTCTCTCCATGTTCAGAGGTCACTTGGAGTGTGGCCACTGTTCGCCCCTCTGTCCGGGGATCATCAGCGTTCACACTGCAGTTCTCCAACTGAACATGCTCAGAAACATCACATGATAGGTTGTTGTTTTCTAATTCTGGGCATCTATTGGTATCTGGCATTATATCAGCTTTTTTGATTTCTTCAGAAATATGTGACGCAGCTGCAGCACCCGAGATTGTTTGCTGTTGGTGCGGACACAGGTGAAGGGTCCCGCAAAGAGTAGTTTGATCCATGATATAAACCTTGGGCTGAAGCCATAATTGGACACTGTTTGAGAAAGGAACTGCAACGATACTGTATCGAATGCCTTCTGCATGTGCAGGGAGACTGCCACTGCAGATGAGTCAGGGGGCATGTGGGCAATAATATTATATAGCCGTCCCATGTCCAATTTGCTGGAGCGGCTGGGTTTGAAACCTGATTGGTCTTTATAACCCCTCCTTTGATAACCTCAATAGTACACTAAGGTTCGGAGTGAGCGAGGATACTTTTAACCCATTATTGATTTTTCTATTCATCCTGTTTAGCTTATGTACTGACCCTAACTTATTTGACAAGAGCTTTTCATCTTATGCTATACTCAAATAGTTTGGTTTGGTTTATTATTTATATAGCGCACACAGCCCTGAGGCATCTTGGCGCTTAACTTCGGACAGGTTACAATAAGTGCCTACAAGTTATAGAGCAAGGCAAAACCAAAGGAAGAAGGTACTGGGAGTTAACATAGGTAATCAAATACAAAGGATAAAAGAAGCATGCATAAAGCTTTGTGCAAAAATGATCGTTCACCTTAGTGGGGAACTAGAACGTTTGCCTCTTATAGGTAACTACATCAAGTACATATTGGTCAGGTCAGATAGCGGGAATAGGCAGTATGGAGCGTTTGCCTCTTATAGGGAACTACAATACGTACACAATAAGTCAAATCAGGTAGCAAGGATATGTGAAATGGACGATCGCCTCTTATAGGGAACTACATCAAGAACATATTGGTCAGGTAGCGGGAATATGCAGTATGGAGCGTTCGCCTCTTATAGGGAACTACAATACGTACACAATAAGTCAAATCAGGTAGCAAGGATATGTGAAATGGACGATCGCCTCTTATAGGGAACTTCAGCAAGTACATATCGGTAGGGTTAAGTAGCAGGATTATAAAGTATGGCACGTTCACCTCTTATAGGGAACTACAATAGGTTCATAATAAGTCAAATCGGGTAGCAAGGAAATGCATTATGG
The DNA here is from genome assembly GCF_040938575.1 of Ambystoma mexicanum. Taxonomy (NCBI): domain Eukaryota; kingdom Metazoa; phylum Chordata; class Amphibia; order Caudata; family Ambystomatidae; genus Ambystoma; species Ambystoma mexicanum. Next base: position 1,523,628,687 of record NC_090922.1, on the reverse strand, counting down.
CACGTTCACCTCTTATAGGGAACTACAATACGTTCATAATAAGTCAAATCAGGTAGCAAGGATATGTAAAATGGACGTTCGCCTCTTATAGGGAACTACAATACGTACATAATGGGTCAAGTGTGTGTGTACCACACTGCTCATAACAAGGAATCCAGACTGCGTAGCTACATTATCATTGAGGGTACTTCGGGCAAGCATGGAGGACACTCAGTTAACCCACCAAACCGAGGCCATATTACATGTGGTGGCAAAATTAAATTTTTGGAGTTGCTTTGCTTAACCGTGTGGCTCCTCTCTACTTTCTGCTGGATTCAATGTTATTTAAAATTACATTTTTCTTTCTGCCAAGCTTAAACCCAATTGGTGCTTTGTCATACGAGTCCTAAAACTGTCAAGGCTGGGTACCCTAAAGGTAACCCATAATGCTCCAAACAGTGTAGACTCTCGCTTGGTCATCGGGCTAGGCTGATGGCAGCTTTCTTTTAAAGTGTCGCTGCATGAAAACCATTTTACCTGGCTGTTCTTTTATTTATTTATTTGTTTATTTATTTACCTGCTCCTCCATTTGCGAAATGTAGGTAGTCTTTCTTTTCCTCTAAGGACCTGTAGGGTCACATGACAATGCCTTAATGTCTGTGTGTTTGGGAGGAAGGGACCATATTTCGTCATTGGGTGTGTGTTCCAGATCTTGGGGCGGCTGTTGGGGGACTTTTCCTGAATCCCATTTGCAGGTTCTACAGCTGGAACCTTGGTAGAGTGGCAGAGCAGTTAGGCTTAACCTAAGAGGAACATGTGAGCTGTAGGTAAGTACACTGAACCTAGTCAGTAATGCACATCAAAGAAACTATTGCACATAAATGTATATTAAAATATAGATTTATTATATTTACACAATTACGTAGCAGAATAAACCAGAACACTTGGAAAAACTTTAGAATACTTTTCAAAGGCCATTGCTTAGTTTGTCATTGTTCGCTGTTACGTTTGTTACAGCTTTTGACAGTAATGACAGTTCTCTCAGTAATAATGCGCCCTCACGAATCTTAGTAGAAATATGGTAAAGACATTTACTCTGTATACACACATTAGATAGTGACATCTTACCATGCTGCAGGGATGCATTAGTCAGAACTGATATGAATGTTTTGCTGTTGCAGCATAGCATTCTGTTGTTTGATGTCTGATGGGTGTGTTATTTAATTGCCACATGGTAGTGGCTTAGTTAGTAGGGCCAGGAGGATAGCTAAGCACAACATGTTTGTCTTGGAAGCAAGACAACGATTAGCAACACAGGTCCGAAACCTGGTCCCAAGCTTATAGACTGGTCTCCGTTATTAAGCGCGTTATAAAAGATTAATTACGGAATTTAAATTATTAGTGTACACAAAGTCTGGTTGAGTATAGAGAAGGTTAGTACAAGGAAGTTACTGGAGAATAGAGAAGTTTAGTGCAAGGTTGTTACTGGAGTATAGAGAAGGTTAGTTCAAGGTTGTCACTGGTGTATAGAGAAGGTTAGTTCAAGGTTGTCACTGGTGTATAGAGAAGGTTAGTGCAAGGAGGTTACTGGAGTATAGACAAGGTTAGTGCAAGGAGGTCACTGGAGTATACAGAAGGTTACTGCAGGGCCTGATCAATTTCAGGGATGTTCATCCGGTTGGAGCCGGGGCAGCACGACTGTTAGCATAATGTGAAAAAGGGGAGCTTCAATGAGGCTAAGAGGGTGCGTTGTACGCATAAGAAAACAGCCTCCATGGACCTAAAGAATATTGTGTCAGCGTCGCCACAATCTTTAAGGCTTTCAAATTTAGAGAGACATCTTTTTTTCTATATCATCGTGGCTCTTTTCCAGCAGAGGTTTCTGTTGGTAGGCCCAGTAAACAATCTAGTGGTTGAGAATTGATTCTATCATACCCATAAATCCCATTGTTCCTGATGCCAAATAAAGGGTATTGTCTTCCAGTTGGTCATACGTGAAGCAGAGAGAGGTGGTCTCAAAGACCCCAGGGTTTGTAGAGGATTCATGACATCACAGGGCTATACAGATGGGTAACATTTTCTTATTCCAGTTCCTAGTTCATCACCATTGCATAGATTTCCCTACTGCGTTGTATGTTGTTAAATAAATTACCATTACCCGCCTTCATGCCTTGTTTGAGGCTCACGTGGGTGTTGGTAAACGTTTCTTATTCTCTTGCTGCTTTGCTGGAGGTTTCTGTGTTTGCCGAATGTGGATTTGCGTCCGGTATATTTGACCTTCCTGCTCCTTGTTTTCAGTATTAATCAGACGGATCAGATGCTGGTTCACCTGCAGTCATTTGACAGTGTGCCGGAGCATTACACCATCCCAGAGAGCACAAAGAATGGAGTACCTCTCTTCTACCTGCCCCCGGGGTCTACCACACCGGTGAGTTTGCCTGACAGGAATATTTTGCTTCCCATGTTATGCTTTTCTTGCCATTGCTCTGCACTCTCACTATCCTGATCTGCTGCATCTGCGTTCTCCTCTGCAGACCCACTCTAGGAAGCAAGTAGAGTAGTAGTGTGATGTTGGATTTTGTGAGGCAGACGGGGCGGTGGGAGGAGTTGTGAGCTAAGTATTGATTGGTGGGTTGGTGCACATCATCCTATAGGATGGGGAAGCGGCTGCGTGGGTGCGGCCACGCCTCCGATAATTAAGAAGAAGAACGATTGAGCTGAGTAACATTCTTTGAGTCCAAGCTGTGATCTCTGTAGGGCAAGAGGAGGCGCATCTTACACACATTAGCAAGAACTCTGGCACAAAGTGAGAGTGATAATCGAAGAAGATGCATATTATCACAATGCATCAGGGAGCCCGTCCATGCCGAGCTGGACGGCGCCGGTTGCAGCAGAGGAAACTGCGGAGCCCGGCATCCGTTCCGAGACTGTGATCCTCGCTGACCAATTCGACTGCACTCTGGGACGTCACGGATGGCTACCCGAGCCTGAGTGAAGTACTTGTGATACATTTAGGTTTGCTAGCGCAACCTCGTTACACGCTGTGAGGTTAAGTGTGTGGATGTTTGTTTAGTAAGGCAAGACTTTCGGTGCACACTGTGTAATTAAGATTGTGAAGCAATCCTTCCTGAGCACAATTGACAGGAATACGGGCAGGCTTCTGACCATAAAAAGACAGTACTGGTTAGCAGGCTCGCCCAGCATCGGAATAAGCGATGTATGGGAGTGTTAGGCAGAAACCTGTGCAGCTCCCTTTGGGAACACTGCAAAAGATTTAGGACTACAGGTGTTGGCAGTAAAACCACTTGGTAGCAGTCTGTACCACCCAGATTTACCTGGTAGCTGTGGCTGAGCAGTCAGACTTCCCTCAAGAAGAGTTGGGCAGTATGCAAAGTATACTCAATAGGCACTTAGATACAATAATACAAGCAAACACTGACCAGGGCTTTGGTATCAAAGTATATAATTATTTATTTAAAAACACACTGTTTGAAACACTCCAGCACTCTTATTGTAAAACACTCTAAACACAGTTACTATTATAATACATACAACCCTTATTCCTTATCAGATAAGTCTTAGTTAACACCACTTATTTTCATACAGAGGTGAGTGCTTAACTATAGATGGCACACCAACAAGTTCATGAAGAAGGGAGGGAAAAAGACAGAATATGGGACGGTACACCACTCTAAGCTTTAGGAACACTTTTAGCAAGGCAGAAGAGTAAAAGTCACTGGTGAGCCAAAGTCCATAGGCTGGGCCCACTCTTGGAGAGAGCAGAGCACAAATGCGCCCAAGGTCACAGTTACACTAGGCTTTGAAAGTGTTGCAGAGAGTTTGAAAAGAGTTTAGAGAGGCTTAGAAAAGTTTAGCCAGGGTGTCCCAGGTTAACCCATGTTCGAAAGCCGGGGGCTAAATCTACACCGTACAGTCGGTGGCAAGGGAAGCCAGGCGGAACACGGTACCTTAAGTGGGAAGGATCCTCCAGCGGTGGCAGTTGTTCCTGGCAGCGGGTGCAAATCTCAGCGTCGTCCAGAGGAAGAGAAGATCTCGACTTGGAGGAAAGATGAAGGTCGTTGCACTGCCAGGGAACAAACCAGCCGCAGAGTTTTCCGGTTAAAGGTATTACCCTTTATTTCGTGGTTGTGGTAAAACGTGGTATTCCGGTTGCCGGGGTGCTTGGCACAGGCAAGGCGGCCACGAGATGCGTCGGGAAGGCGAAAAGACGGTGAAACTGGTTATCCCCACCAGTCAAAGGAAGAAGACTCTCCGGCGTGAGATCTCCTCTGTCGTTGGGAAAAGTGGTGAGACGGTTCAGTAGGGCTCCACCGGAGTGTCGTCGTAGCAGGTCAGCTCAGCTACTCCCTCGTCGGATTCTTAGGTCCTGTGGCGACTTCTGAAGTTCCAGTCCGCAAAGCCGTGCTTTTATGCAGAAAACACCATTCACTCAGCCTAGCTGTCACTCAAACATGCTAAGTGGTGAGCCGGCCGGCTCACCACTTGGGCCAATCAGGACGGAGTGCGACTTGAGTTGCCTAGGCAACTCAGTCCAGGGTGCCTAAATCCCCCTCCACCCCTCCTAAGTACCCCAGACAGAGTGGCACCACTTTGGAGGGCTTCTGTGGAGAAGCCCGCCAAAAAAGTGGAACAAAGGGCTTGACTTGGGTTGGAGTCACAGAAGAGAACACAAACGCCATTTTAGAACCGAGTTTTGGCAAAAAATACCAACCGGAGAATTAATAATAAATAAATAAACCGGCGGTATGTTCGAGGCTATCGTAATTAAATAAATAAAGATAGTAGCCTCGAACAATGGGAAAATCCCATAGATAAATATTTGCGGTTGAATATAAAAAGTAGTATCCACTCCCACCAGCCAAAACTCCATCAGGGGGGACGGAGACGTGCCCCCTCGACTAACAGACCCCAGGGCAATCGAATTGCCCCGGCCAGTATGTCCACAATATGATGGTTTGTACTGGTTCTGTTCAGCCAACCGACAATCCTCCACCCGTACCGGCCAGCCAGTCAGCTACAACCTCTACCCGACCAACGTTCGAATCCTTTAGTCCAATATCACCAGAACAATTTCTCAAACTTCTATCTGCCCGCAAACCATCTGGATCCCCCACTGGACCCCTGCCCAGCCACAACCCTTAAAGAAATTTTTGCTTCCACCTGCGCAGGAGAACACGCAAGATCTATCATAAATGCCTCCATTTCCTCCGGTATTTTTCCCGAAGCATTCAAAATGGTACACGTCAAACCTCCAATTAAAAAACCTTCGCTCGACCCTCTCGAGCCCAAAAACTACCGCCCAATCTCAAACACCAGATTCCTTGCCAAACTCATTGACCGCACCACCTACTCTCAACTAAATGCCTTTGTCAAAGTCAACAATCTCCTTGACCCCGCCCAATCAGGTTTCAGAACACGTCACAGAACTGTAACCACCCTAACCTCGATCTGGGACGACCTTAAAATGACAGCTGAGTTGGCGGGATGTGCCGCTCTAATCCTTCTCGACCTATCCGCTGCCTTCGACACGATCAATCACTCAATCCTCCTAGACCGCCTCCACTCCCTAGGAATTTGTGGAACCGCTCTTAAATGGATAGCTTAATTCCTCAAAAACAGGCACCAAATAACGACTCTCTCCAGCTTTACCTCCCAAGCTCGACCAGTCGACACGGGAGTCCCTCAAGGAGCGTGTCTATCCGCCCTCCTGTTCAATCTCTACCTGATCACCCTCCCACCAATAATTCGTTCTCACAACATCCTTTGTTACAACTACGCCGACGACAATCAACTAATTCTAAAATTCCTGAACTCGAAACCCAACTCCCGACCCGACCTGGCATCCTGCCTCCTTAACATAGAACGCTGGATGACCCAAAGCCACCTCTTGTTAAACCCCTCCAAAACTGAAATCATGGATTGCGGCAACACCGATCTTCTTCCACACCCACTACCCTGGCCACCCGCCATGGGCAACTCACCTACACCCTCCAACACAGTGAAAAATCTTGGGTGCACCCTGGACTCCGACCTAACACTCTCGCGCCAAGTGAACAATGTCTCAAAGTCCTGCCACTACCACCTAAAAATCCTTAGACGCATCTTTCCATACCTCTCATTTCCCAACAGAGTCTCCGCTGTCCAATCAATCGTTGGTTCCAGACTGGACTACGGGAACCCCCTATACCTCGGAATCCATGCCTACCAACTGAATAAACTCCAAAAAGCACAAAACGCGGCGGCCAAAATGCTACTTGCGCTCGGTCCAAGAGACCACGTATCGCCAGCTATTAAAACACTGCTCTGGCTTCCAGTAGCCGTAGGGTGGCTTTCAAAACCTTATGCCTCTCCCATCGAGCACTGCTTAAAACTGGACCTCAATATCTTCAAGACAAACTAATACCTTATCATCCCACTCGCACCCTAAGATCAAGCTCAGCCGGCCTCCTGGTAATTCCCAAGACTAACTCAGTCAGGCTAGGCGGATCATCATTCTCAGCCCTGGCTCCAACCCTGTGGAACTCACTCCAACCCCACATCCGCCTAACTGAGGACTTAACGTCCTTCCGCAAACTACTGAAAACCTGGCTCTTCCCCTAAAACCAAACTAGCATCATCAAAATAATACATACCCAACAAACTACCTGAGGCGAGAAAAGGACCGCCAATTAAACTCGAATGTAAACTAGAAAGACAAACCGACCTAAACGAGTAACACAGATCAAAACAGTGAAACGGATAATAGGAATGAATCATTGAGAACCATATGAGATGTGAACCGATGAAAGGGACATAATGAATGAGGAGGGAACAAAGTGAATGACATAAATGAAATAGTTAGAATGGATGAAACATATAGAACAGACAAATACACTAAGTGGAAGCGTGCATGAGTGGAAGAACAGACTAGAAAGATCAAATGAGTATGGTGACCGGATGAAGTAGTTGATCATAATAATGCCAATGAGTATGAAGAATGGTTGGATGTGTAGAGCGGCTGAGCGAATTGAGTGGATGAGTACGTATAGAATAACCGAGCACACAAATGCAGAGAAGCGAACAAAACGCAAGAGCGCATAGAACTCAGCTGGATAGTGCAAGAGGGCGAGGGCGTAGAACTATATTGAACAGACAAACGTTTAGACATGGAAAAAAAAAACCATTGTGCGCTGAAGAGCGGGTGAGTGTGGCGAGCGGGTGAGTGTGGCGAGCGGGTGAGTGTGGCGAGCGGGTGAGTGTGGCGAGAGGTAAGAGTGAACAACGTCTGAATGTGGAAAGCGCAGAAGCAAGTGTGGAGAGCGACTGAATATGAACACTGCAGAAACATGAAGTAGTTGAGCAGTCGAGAGCGACTGAGTGTGGAGAGCGCAGGAGTGTGGAGAGCGCAGGAGTGTGGAGAGCGCAGGAGTATGTGGAGCGAATAAATATGTGGAGCAGACAAGTGTGTGAAGCGGGTAAATGTGTGGTGCGGATGAATGTGCGTAACAGATGACTGCATAGAGCGAACAAATACATAGAGTAGATAAGTGTGTGGAATGGATGGACATATGGAGCAGACGAGTACTATTGTCAAGCCGACGAGTAGTATGTTGTGCCGATGAGTGGGTGGACCGGATGAGCATTGTTGACTGAACGAGTGTCTAATCTGGACGAGTATGTAGACTGGACGAGTGTCTGGAGTGGACGAGTGTCTGGAGGCGACAAAGGTCTGGAGCGGACGAGGGACTGGAGCAGAGGAGTATTTGGAGCGGACGAGTATATGAGGAGCTGACGAGTGTGTGGAACGGACGAGTGTGTGTAACGAACGAGTGGAGCGGATGAGTGTACAGAACTGATGAGTATGTAGAGCCGATGAACGCATGGAGCTGATGGGTTTGTAGAGCGAACAAAATGCATAGAACGAACTTACCCGCACGGAACTGCGTGACATACATATTATGCCTTGGAATGAAGGGAACATTTCAAAATCATACATCATACCACACCCCACGCTTACTCTCTCCCTTACACCACCACTCAACTAGAACACAGAGATACTATGACACCATTCGGTATAACTGTTCTCATATCTACATTCTCCCGCTCACTCCACATCACTCTATGTAAACATTGCTGGTTTTTACACCCCCCAGCCAGGCGGTCTCCTCAGGCCTAACTCAGCCACACTCATTCTGGATAAAGCGGGCCAGACCGAACACATACTCCTGATCTCTCAACCTCCACACCTACCGCTAAGAAGCAGCTACCACTTGAATTCCGCACCAGCTGCACACATACCTGGTGCACACACGCACCTTTTAGACTCTCTCTACTCTCTCTACTGACCCGAACTTCGGTTCCCAAGGGCGTTCAACCTACCAGCGCCTTCAGACCATACCAATGGTATATAAGGCGCTATATAAATGCAAAATAACATAACCTAACTAGTAAAGTCAATGGTGACTTTACATGCCCTGGGAGATAGTAGTCAGTCCCAGGGTATGGAGTCTATACTGGGGGGTCACTATGACACCCCTGTGTTACTGCACTGAGGGTGCTGTGTAACACATCACAAAAACACATGAAGCCCTATGGAGTAAAATACCCCATAGCCCATTAAACACATCTAGAGTCAAAGGAACACACTCAAATCATGTCCAAGAGTGAGGGTAAAAGAGTGTCACTCTTGGCAGGAGAAAAAAATAAACCCCAAAAATGCAGCAAAGCTGCTGGGGGACTCACTAGGTTAGGAAATTCAGCCTAAACAGAGAATTCTCCCTAACATATGGGAGCCATCATTTGCTTCAGTGTCTCATTACCATCTGTTCTTGTCTCTGCCTTAATTATGTTTCCATGTCATGATTTATGTGTACCATTATGACGTTCATGTAACATGTTCATTTCATCATGTTTGCAGAGTGACCATTGAGCAGGAAACTGGGGGTAAAGTGGTCCTGCACATGTAGGAGGATAGGTGCTTGATCAGAGGAGTAGTCCGGTACTGTAAGTGGCTCAGGCATCGGCCAAGACGTGTGAGTGGTGTCAGGGAAGATGTTATGTTGGGTATATTGTATTTGTTTCCATAAACTCCCCGTACGTATCCATCACACTACCCTAACCCTCTTTGGACAAATTGTGGGAACCTGTTCTTCCTGAAATCGTGGACCTCTGCCAACCAAGGTGGGAGGGCTGTACTCCTCTTTGGCCTCTGTGCTTAGGGAGGGGGTATGGAAACGTCCTACCCTCCACAACCCCTCCCCCCACCCCCCTCCCATCACCCTTGCATTTGTTGTTTCTGTCCTGATGAAGGCCTAGAAGATAATATTCAAGAGACCACTGGATGGGCGAAGCTCTGAAGGTGCTGCCGAAACTCTTTGGTGTTGGCATTGTTTTTAATACATCCAGTTTGGTGTACAAATGGAATGGGATATGAGGAAATAGCAACCCGAATGGAAATTTCAGAGAAATCTCAGATACTCAAGAGAATTAGAATAGTTAGAATGGTTTGAAAATCAAACAGTACCAGTATAGAAAATATACCTCACAAAAATTGTTCTGAGAACAGAATGATACTAAGAGAACCCAGGGTATTCCCTCTGTAAGCATGTATGGACATGCAGTCTAAAAATACGTTTTCAATTGTGCTGTATTTTTGCACACAGCATATATTTGTATCCATTGATTAAGAAATGGAGGTCCTTGTGTGGTGACTAGAAGGTTTTGAGTGTCCCTTTATTTGTAAGTTGTTCATTTGAATTTAGAGAACTTGTTGTACTATGATACGTTTTATCCCTGATCTGCTACATATTCCCTGAAAACAAAACAAAAATAAAGGGATAGACTTATTTTTAAATGGAATACATTGGGAGTAATCTTCATCATCCCAGTAGTCACATTAAAGCTACTGGAAGGAAAGGCTCTGAAGTGTGCATCGCAGTAATCTCCCTCGTCCCTGCAGACTCGCCAAAACTACTGGAGAAAAAGACTGAGTTATGCATCAGGAGTCATCTCCCTCGTACCAGTCACGTCTTTAAAGTGATTGACTCTTGGCAGAGGTGGACAAGAAAGGAATCTCAACAGCCCTGGAAGAATTGTGGCAACAGTTGCACAACTTCTGATGAAAAGTGTTGGTTGAACTTGGGAAGAGACAGGTGTACCAGGAGAATAGGGGCAACAGTACTGTTGGGGAGAGATGGGCATTTATTTTGTGTTAATAAACTACGTTGTTGAACCATGCCAACCCTGTATCCGACTCCTGCCGCCTTGTCACAAGAGGCAACACGTTTGTCTTGGAAGCATGAGAATGCAGAGCAATAGGTTTTTGAATCCTGGTTCCGTGCTTGGAGACTGGTTATAAATATTTAATTAATTAAAGGAATGAAAGAGTCTAGCCTTACGGATGTTAAAAAGCTGGAACAGGCAGGAGCAGAAAAAAAGAGGACATGGGACTAGAGAAAGAATCACACCTAGATTCCAGGCAGAGGGAGAAATGGGGATGTAAGAAGGGGGTAAAAAGGATAGGAGAAGGCAGAAGGAGGGCGGGGCACGGGCATGGAGGGACAAAAAGAACTGCAGTCTTGTCCCCAAAACAAATTGGAATGAAGGTGTGTGTAAAGAAACCTGGTCTGGGTAATTATTACTAGGGTATTTATTGAGCGCGAACCTAGTTTCGGGAGCAACGTAGCTCTTTACAATCATAGGGGCAAGAGCAGAGTGAGGGAAGCGGAGAAAAATGGAGCAGAGAGCTAACGTGAGGGAGAGAGTGGGCAATTGGCAGCAAGAGATCTACAAGGATCCAGGCGTAAGACAGTGGGGAGCACATCACCAAGTCTCAGGTAGGGTGGGGAGTGGAGGGTGTGCAGACCTAGGTGTTAAGGATGAGCCATTCTTGGAAGAGGGAGGTCTTGAGCTCTTTACTGAACTGTAGAAGTAATTGGGCAAGTCTGATGTTGATGGGGAGGAGGTTCCAGAGTCTTGTCGCGTAGACAGAGAAGGCTTGTCTTCTGGTTCTTTCCTTTCTGCACCGTGGTAATTTAAGTTTGCACATATCCCTAGTACTTCTGGTGGATTGCAGGCTTCCAGAGGTGCTGAGTTTCTCAGTAAGTGTGACTTGGAACATCAGGATGACAGCCTTGTAAATGATGCAACAGGATTTGAAGATGATACAGGCTTGCAGTGGTAGCCAGTGCAGTTTGATGAGGGTTGGGGTGATGTGGATGAATTTGCCTTTTAATAAGTCTTGGTACAGCATGCAGGTCACGTTTTAGGGATGCAAACTTAGTCCCCAGAATGCCTTCCAAAAGGGCATTGCCACCATCCAGGTGGGAGAGGACTAAGGCTTGGGCAAGCAGATCTGAAGTTGTTTTCTGGGAGGAAGGGCTTAATGTTATGCAGGAGAGAAAGTTGGTAGCTGGCCATTTGTCTTTCTTGCTATGTGCTGTTTGAACTTGAGGTTTTTGACAATGTTTGACCAAGGGGACTTGCCACAGGTTGCCAGCTGGGGTGTGAGCATAGCAGAGCCAGGTCTGGATGTCAGGGTGTTCAGTGTTGATGGTCAGCAGTAGGAATTCAATCTTGGAGGAGTTGAGCTTCAGGTAAGCACTGGACATCCAGGACTGGATTAATGTGAGGCAGGTCTTGAGCCTGTGCATGTCTCCGATGGAGGATATCTTGAGGTAGATGTGCGTGTCATCTGCGTGTTGGTGGATGTGGATGTTGTGTGGAGAGAGAAGGGGTCCAAGCGGTTCCATGTAAAGATTGAAGATCACAGGGGACAGAATGGATCCATGTTGGACTCCACAAGTGATGGGTAGTGTTGGTGACCTGGAAGAATCCATTTGGATGAACTGTTGGCGATTCGCAAGGTAGTATTTGAACCATCTGAGGACTATCTCGCTGAGCCCCATGCAGTAATGTAGACTTTCGGTGAGTATCTGATGGTCCACTGTGTCAAATGCTGCTTAGAGGCCAAGGAGAATTGGGAGCTAAGGAGGGAGGGAGAATTGTAGGGAGAATTCTCAGAAATGTGCTAATTCCCTTCTGCCTTAGAGACCCCAAGCTTTTTTGCTGGACTTTAGGACTTTTCATTTTCATCCTGGAGAGAGTGAGACCCTTTTTCCCACTCTCTCATGTATTTTTATTTGATTTGAACTGTTTCTCTTGGTTGGAGTCTGACAACTCCATAGGCATCCTTTTACATTGTAACACACAGCACCCTTTGTGCAGTGCCACAGAGAAATCCTTTGGATTTCTGCTAAGGTTTAAATACCTTCTCTTGGATAACTGTTTCCAGGAGTAGTAAAGTGAAATTAACTGTACTTACATTTTTCTCTTTCTAGACCCAGCACACCCTATCTTCCATAGAGTGCTGGAGGGGTTACTTACCCCCTTTTGTCTACCTTCTCATGTAACATTTTTATGTTACCCTTTCTACAATGAATGGTTGGTGGCAGTGGTTTACTTTTTCTTACCATTGTGTGTTTTTACTGCGGGCTGTGTTCGCAGCTGCAGTTCCCCCATGAGTGACCATTTTGTCATAATGGCCCTGGTCTTCTTTTTTCGCCATTTCTAGTTGGAAAGGTCCTTCTTGAGATTTACTCTGCGCGCCAAACCAGGTTTGGCCCCTTTGTACATTGTCTTTGGCGAGATTCACGAATGAAGTCAGTCTCTGGCTCCAGCGTGTCTAGCAGGACAGAAAGCGGAGGAGGTTCCCGAAACTCCCTGTGCTTAGTCTCCTTGGTTACAGGAATGCACCCAATGGTGATTGGCCGGCTGGCTGTCCTTAGAGGACAGCCACCCTGCTGTGTGAGTGACAGCTAGGCTGCGTATGAATGGGAGCGACTTGCATAAAAGGCAGTCGATCACCGGACAAAAGGTACCAAAGAAGAAACCGAAGAAGCTTGTGAACTAGGGGGTACTTACCTCTTGTTGTGTGTAGCTTGCTTGCTCTCACTGGAGACTTGCATTGGCTGCCATTTGCAGGGTTGCTTGAAGCTTTGCCCTTCACAAGCCTCCCAGCTTGTGACCCAACAAGTGATTTCCTTTGCAACACTACTGTCTTTAACATTGTGCAAGACTTTTGTGCTAATCTTCAAGAAGTGCCTCATCACCCCTAGTTTTAGCTCAATTGACATTGGCTGTCCTGGCTCCCCGAAGACTCTTCTTACCCTCTGACGTTGTGTTTAACTGTCCCTCCAAAAAATCATACATACCTTACTTGTATAGCTGGCAAAGGGTTAACCTGCATTGCATTGGGGGATTTTAAAGTACCTGTTTGAGAAACTTGTTAACAATTGGTTCCTTCCCTAACCTTTTCCTTTTCGCCACAACCTCTGTATTACCATATACGTGTAAAAAGTGATATATTAATGTCCACAGTGTCCTAACTATTGAAGTCACCTCAGGGTGTAGGAACATCTGTGTGCCATCCTAAAAGGGTATCTACTTCCTTTATTGAACTGAAGGAGTGTATTTTGAAGTGTATTTAAGTGTTGCATATTGCTCCCTTCTAAAGAAGGCTTATTTTAAAACTGACTGTTAAATTAATAGTTATTTTTATCAAGAAACCGTGAGTATATGTGTTATTTTAATACATGTCACTGTGAACTCTGTCGCATCCCTACAGCTCACATTGAACCCTCTTGAAAGCCCTCTTCTGGCTGCTCAGTCCCACTACCAACTTGTGTAGTACAGGCCTATACCAAAGGTTGGGTTACCTATTGCCAAGAGGACAATGCTGGTGTATTCTCCCACAGGGTTACTACTTACAATCTTGCCTAACGGGCATCGTCTATCACCTTGATGGTAGCCGTTTCTATGCTGCATCTAGGTCTGAAGCCTGATTGGTAGGACTGGAGAAGGTTATTGGCTTCAGTATTGGGGGAGTTGCATCGCTACAGCTTTCTCAAGGATCTTACCTAGGAAGGGAAGATTGGTGAGATCGTCAGGGTCCAGTATTGGTTTCTTAAGAAGCATTTGTCCGGTCTTGAGTGTCGAGGGGAAGGTGACTTTAGTTAGGGAGCCATTGATGATTGTCTGGTAAGGGAGGGGTGCTTCAGTTGTAAGGGTCTGAAGTACGGAGGCATATGATGTGGACTTGAGGGATGCCAAGGTGGCAGTGAGGTCTTCCATAGTTAGTGTCTTGAAAGTTGTCCAGATAGTTGTTGGTTTGCAAGATGGAATGTGTAGTGTACTGTCAGATTTGGCGTTGGCATCTGTGTTGGTGGATCGTGTTGACCTTGTTGACGAAGAAAGTGTTGATGGCGGTAGAGTTTTCGATTGAGTGTGCGAAGGGTGGGTCTGGCAGAGGGTTGATACAGTGCTTTATGGCTTTGAAGAGGGCTCTGCTTTTTTTGTTGGCCTTGGCAGTGGTGTTTTGCTCGTAGTTGGTCTTCGCAGTGTTGATCAATCGCCTGCGTGTAGCACAGAGTTCCTTGAGCAGGGTGATGTTTGATGTGCTACAGGATTTTCGCCAATTCTTTTCTTATTTTCTGATGGTTTGTTTGTTGAGATTGAGTTCTTGAGTGTACCAGGGTGCTGTATGTTTGGGCTTTAGGGTGTGCCATTTCACTGGGGCATGGTGGTTGATGTTTGTGAGGGTGGTGTTGAGTTCTTGGAGAAGCGAGTTTCAGTCCTGGTTTGCCAGAGGTACATCAGTCCATGTGCAATGGAGTTTGGTGATGTCTTCTTTGAGAGCCTCCACTGGGAACTGCTTGAAGGATCTGCAGGCTTGGTTTGATTGAGTGGTGTCTTGTGAATGATTTCATAGGGGATTGCCAAATGGTCCACCAAGTCGAGTGGAAAAGGAGTGCTGTGATGGAGGGTAGGCAGTGTGGTGGTGATGTCCAGGATATTATCTTTCCTGTTAGTTGGTACTTTCATGTGCTGTGTGATGTTCAGTGTCTGGAGTAGGCAAAGGAGTACTTCCTTCATTGACTTGGTGGCTGTGTTGCCAGGGATGAAGAAGTCTCTGAGGAAGATCTTAATATGCGTGAGAGACAGGGTGGTGACCAAGTCTGTGAAGCCTTCGATGAAGGGGATGTTGGTCTGGGTGATCTGTAGATGAGATGAGAAGTGACTGTGTCCGTTGGGGAGAGAGGGAAGTGGCAGAATAGGTTTTTGAAAGAGCCAATGGTGGCAACCTTCTGTTGGGTGCATGGCCATGATGCCTTGTGAATGATGACAATGCCGATCTTGTTTGGACGCTCGCGTTGTAGAATTCTTTAGTCGTTGGACGGGTGAAAACATCTAGGATGTGGGTGAAGGTGGAAGCCATGAAGGTCTCAGTAATGAAGATGCATCCAAGTCATGTGTGGTGATGTCGGCTGCATGGTTGATCGCTAAGCAGACATGTGGGAGCATGCATTTTTGTGTAATGGTGGATGATGGAGTGGTGATGTGGTGTATGGTGAAATGGGTGCAGTTGGTGTGATACAGGGTACATGATGTTGCTGGTGAGCGGCGTGGTTGTTGGTGATGGTAGGAATGGGCTGTTGGGAGAGAGGTGTGACACACATATTCAGGGAGCCTACCTGATAAGAGGAGCAGGGGTTATGGGTCCTCCTGGACCGAAAAGGTCCAAACATTGCCCTTTTCTTCATCTGCCCTTCACTTCTGACACCCGGACGATAGACACCCTTGATCTAAGAGTTAAGAACAGAAATGAAGAGGCAGGACTAAGGAGGTGTGAGAAGCGTAGGTCGCATGACCTAGATCCTCTTGCATCTTCTCACCAACTGCACTGGCTAAAACCCGCTACCCTGCACCCACGTTGAAGTTGTGGCAAAGATGGGGAATGCTGCTTGTATTCGGAAATGGTAACGTTCATTTACCAGTGAACCGGAAGATTGGGGCCCAGATCTAGCAAGGACGTCGTCCTATGCTTGTATGAAATGCAGTCTCAGACAAAGCAGCAGTGGTTTTGCAACTACACTATTGTTCTTTGTTCCTGCACTCAGATTCTGAAGATAATACCCTTTGCCTCCATTTGTGGAAAAGGAAACCAACCAAGCCCTGCTTGTTTTGGCAGCCTCCTGCTTAGAGCATTGTCAGAGTTGCACCTAGAATGGCAGGCGCCTTGAAACACTTGTATATAGGCGCTTTACAAATGCCATATCATATCAGGCCTGGTAAGGACATGCCGTGCTCTGCTATACCAAATCTCAGTGACAGACATGCGGTCATGCTCCCTCTGTTGTCCAGAGACCCCAGGTTATCGTAACACCAGGAGTCGTCACTTGGAGTTTGCTTGGTTGAGGGACACTAATCCTGTTACTAATATTCATTAAAGAGCTTACTCGAAGAGGAGACGCTAGTTTCCATTAATCTGTATGCACTCCTTTGAATCCAGAGACACTGCTCTACATATCATAGGGTACCTGTGCTGGTGTTCTAAGCATTCTAGAATGCTGGTGTTCCAATGCCTTTTCCTTCCAAATGTTTCAAGGACGAGTTTGAAACAGAATGATACTGTGTATTCAGCTAAAAGTTACTAGATTTATTTGAGGGGAAGTTCCCAATGTTACTTTAATAACGATTCTGGCTTACCTTCTTGCTCTGAGAGGTTTCAAACACCTGTGTGGTTCCTCTCTACTTCATTACCTGCACTCCACTTAGGTCTGATCTCTCTGTTCTCAACTTTCTGCTTTCAGTTTGTCCTTTTTTCTCTCCTCTATCTAACCCTAATTGAATCTACAGTATTCGATTTCTTTTCAAATTCATCAAAGTAATGTTTCTCCTTTCTGCCCCAGGTTCTGTCCCTGCAGCACAGTGGCTCAGACTCCAGCCATTCCCAGTTTGCATCGTACTGGAAGCCAATCCTGTCCATGGATGCTAACTTCTGGCAGCGCTGGCTGCACACTCACCGCATCGGGCTT
Source organism: Ambystoma mexicanum (assembly GCF_040938575.1). NCBI lineage: Eukaryota > Metazoa > Chordata > Amphibia > Caudata > Ambystomatidae > Ambystoma > Ambystoma mexicanum. The sequence continues at coordinate 1,523,611,834 of NC_090922.1, read as the reverse complement.
CTTCTGGAGCATGACATGTAAGGACTAAGAAAATATTGGAAGAGAATTGGTGGGAGAACCTGCACACTTTGCCAAAATGTTGAAATAAAGTCTTTTATGCATGCAGAGGCACTTCCAGCCCCAGCGGGTAGAAATTTATGAATAAACAGCATCAAATAGTTCTTTTAAATAAAAAACAATTATATTAACAATTTAAACTTTATAGTTGTAGTATATTTTTGAAGCAAGCAAACCTGTATGACAGAGTGCAAATTTGATCCTCCTAAGTAGAACTTCTTTCAAAAGCCAAGGACAATAAAAATCAAGATCATAAATCCTGAATCGTTGGTAATCTGGATATTGGTACCATCTAGCATTCAACCTACTATCAAACATGTTTTTTTTTTTTAATCGGGCTTCCTAATGAGCTACATCAAGTAGGAAAACCTGAGTACAGGAGGAAGAGGATGAGATGAAAGAATACTGCGTTAACAGTTTCATAACAAGTGGAGGACCAAATTATTGAATGATAAAACCTCGACACATGGAAGTAACTATGAAATTAAGATGTGGATTATTATAATGCTAATGATCATGAATAAGCAAATTCAATCAAACAATTGGATATTCACGAAGGGTTCATTACCAATAGGAGGCAATTATACTCAAAATTATTAAATTTGAACTTTGAAGAAGACATTTCAACGTGTATGTGTTTATACAATAGGTTCTGAATAATAAGAACTATTTGCTTTTTATAAATACATATCCCCTAAAAAATATATTTTTAAGATCTTATTGGCTCAAGTATTTCCACATTTTTTCTAAAAATGTTGCTGTTTCAGAGACGGAGACTGACCAGGGGTAGTCTCAATGGAAGAACACATTGCGGTGGATCTTTCTTTGTTAAATGTAGGCAGATCTCACTTGGACAGTTGACATCATGGACGTCATTTGTGGGTCACCAGTGGTGCAGCTGCAACCTCTGGTTCCTCCCCTGCGACCTCTGCCTCTGCTACCCCTGTTGCAAGGATGCACAAGCAGTGTGGACAAAATAATAAAGCACCTTCTTGGAGCCCTCGCCTCTCCTTTTTCTTTTTTAAATCCCTCTGAATTTTTGCTTTCTCTAATGTGCTATATTCTGAATATTTGTGTTTTGTCCCTTTTGGCCATGTGGACGGGATGCCTCAGACCCAGAGCGTCTTATTTAGAGTCAACTTGATTTTTTACATTTTTCTGAGGTCTATCATTTTGTGCAAAAGAACTCCCATGTTTTGATGTTACTTTTGCCTAGATTCCCCCATATCCCCGTGAAATAGTTGGTATTATATCATATTTTTATTTATAGCACTAAATGTCTGATTCCTCCTGCTTCTAAGCACTGTAAAAATAGCCGTTATTAATATGAAATGTAATGGCACTTAATTTATTAACCCAAGAAGGATAAAGGGCTGATTCATCCCTGCTGAAAATATGAACTTGGAAAGTGCAGGCTGGCACGTGTCAGAGGTGAGTTTTAAACTTGCAAAGCTATGCAACTGTGACACAATACGTTTAATCAATTGTGTAGTGTTAGGGGAGTTTTCCTAATGTCCTACTGGTAGTAAGACTTTAGTAAGCTATCCCAGTGGTTTGTAGATCCACAACTCTTAGTATCAGTCTGTACTAGCTCAGGACCTTGGTAGAGTGGCAGAGCAGTCAGGCTTATTTTAAGAGCAAGATGTAAACTGTAGGTGGTCAGTACACTGAACCTTAGTTAGACATGCACACCAAAGAAACTCTCACACTTATAATTTATATAAAATTATGTATTTATTATATATACACCACAATCACTTTATAAACTTTAGACATTTACACTCCAAAGGGCACTTTCACTTTTGTGTTTGTTCGCGGTTACATTTGTAGCAACGTTGGAAAGTAAAAAGACAAAGTTATCGTTTTATCGGTTAATACGCGCAGCTGCGGATTCTAACAGTTCATACGGTAATACATTTACTCTGAAAACACATATAGTAAAGTCACATAAAGGGATCAAAATGGTTAGTGTAACATTAGTCTGTTTCAGGTCCGAGAGAGGGTTTCTTCGCCCATTAAGTCTTTAAGTCCCAAAACGTAACCCTAGCTAAAAGCAGTTCGGAGATGGCTCAGTCTTTTACAAGCAGGAGAATACGAAGAGTTCCTGCCAATCTCTTCCAGTCTCTAGTGTTATAGAAGCAGCAAGTTAACAACTAACAAGGGAGACCTTGTAAAGGACTCGATGAAGGGACACAAGCAGCAGCTTGAGTCGTAGGTAAGAGGGTGTGACCCTGTACACCTAGCGGTGCACTCCAAAGCTCTCAAGTGTCTTTGTGGATTCAGGCAGGCAATCCCTTCCCCCCCCCCACAGTACCTAGTAGGTTAGAAGAAAATGTTAGTGCTGGATGCTCTGCGATGTTGCAGCTCTCGACCTGACCTCCGGATTCCTTGGTCTGATGACTGAAGGCAGGACAATGGACGGGGTCTCTCAACAGCAGTCTCGAGGGAGGACCTGAGGCACGACTTTCAGCAACTCCTTGGTTCACTCTGTGGTTTTCGCTTTTTCTGCAGCACCAACAAAGGACACGGGTCACCCAGTCAATCTTCTTCGCTTCCTGCAGTCCCACACGCTGACTGGGTCTGGGTGAGTTGGAGCGGATCTCTGGAGTGTCCTTACGGGGTCAGCAAAGATTTGGACAGATTTGTTCTTTCTACGACGATGCACTCGAAATGGGTAGCTGGTCTCCTGGTTTTGGGGTTCCACAGCTCTAGAAACTCTGAAGGACCTCGTGAGATGGCTCAATTCAAAGTACACCTTTGGACTGCAGGATTCCCGCCGGCCAAAGGGAAATGAGTCCTCTTCGAAACCCCTGTTGCACAGAAAGCAGGGTGAGGACAGCAGTGGTCCCACATGGAGCTAAGACTTTATTAAGCTATCCCAGTGCTTTGTAGATACCCCACAACTCTGAGTACTCTGAGACCTTGGTAGTGTTGCAGAGCAGTCCAGCATATCTTAAGAGGAAGATGTGACACCGAACCCAGTCAGTAATGCACCTCAAAGAAACACTTACACATACATTTATATTAAAATATAGATTAATTTTATTTACACAGGAGCCACTTTTAAATACTTAGTACGATAAGCCAACATACATAGTTATATACAGGTATACTTTTCAATACTTTCAATGGGTCACTTCTTAGTTGGTAGTTGCTGAACGCATACAATTGTTACAGGAGTTTGACAGTACTATCGGTAATAACACGCCACCCATGAAGTAATACAGCAATTGCATTTAGTCAGCATACACACACTAGATAGTGATTTTTTTTTTAAGGAAAACATTTGGCTAGTTTTATCCAAACAGAGATTCAGTTGTGGAGACAGTTTCCCTGCAATTCTTTTAAAGTCCAAAACGCTACCCTAGCTAAAAGTCTGTTCGGAGAGGGTTAAAGTCTTGTAAAGCAGCAGAAGTTAAAAGTTCATGTGTATACTTTCTAGTATCTACGAAAGAAGATACAAGAAGAATTAACCAACGTTGGAGACCTTGAGAAAACACTTGCTAAATGGACACGGTCAGCGGCTTGAGTCTGACGTTAGAGGGGGGTTGCCCTGGACACCTCTATGGGCAATTCAACGCTTTGGTGCGACTTTCTGGAATAAGGTAAGCAATACCTTTTTCCCCCGACAGTACCTTAGGGTTGAAGAAAACACTTCTGTTGGATTCTCTGTGATGTTGCAGATCTGGGCCTGACCTCCGGGTTCCTTGGTCTGATGACGAATAGGCAGGACAATGGACAGGATCTCTCAGAAGCAGTCTCAAGGGAGGACCTCTGGCGCAGCTTTCATTAATTTCTTTGGTCACTCTGTGGTTTTGACGCCTTTTTTGCAGCACCAACAAAGGACCCCATTCACCTGGTCAAACTGTTTCACTTCCTGTAGTCCTGCACTCCGATGAGGGGGGTCATGGGCGAGTTGAATTGGGTCTCTGGAGTGTCCTTGAGGGCTCAGTAAAGACTTGGATGGATTCAGCCTTTCCACGATGATGCACTTGAAATGGGCAGCCAGTCTCCTGGTATTGGTGTTCCGCAACTCTGGAAACTCACAGGACCTCGGGAGATGGCTCAAATCAAAGTTCATCTTGGGACTGGTTGTTCCTACCAGTCAAAGGGAAGGAGTCGTCCTCTTCGGAGATCCTCTGTCTCACAGAAAACGGTCAGGACCGCAGTGGCTGCTTCCTGTTGTTGCAAAGGGGTCTACAGGCGTCCATGCTAGTCTTCTTCGGTTACTGTTAGGCAGAAACCTGCGCCGTTCCCTCTGGGACCACTACAAAAGATGTAAGACTACAGGTGGTTGGCAGTAAACCCAATTGGTAGCAGTCTGTACCACCCAGATTTACCTGGTAGCTGTGGCTGAGCAGTCGGACTTCTCTCAAGAAGAGTTAGGCAGTATACAGAGTATTCACAATAGGTCAAAAGAACACAGTAGAACAAGCAAACACGGACCAGAGCTTGGTGTAAAAGAGATATAATTATTTATTTAAAAACACATCTAGTAAAACACACTGGCACTAATATCAAGCAGTTCAAAAACACGGTCACTAAAAGATATACACTCCCTTCAACGATTAGACAAGTCTTAAGTAAAGCAACACTTGCTTTAAGACAGCGGTGAGCGCTTAACGAAGATGGCACTCCAATCAATCGGTTTAAAAGGGAGAGAAAGCCAGAGCAAAGATAGCAACAGATCCCAACACTTTCGAAGAACACAATAGGAGAAGAAGGCAGGTTAAAACCGTAAAGTCAAATTTAACAAGGCCGGACCCACTTTAAGAGGCTCCGGTCGAAATTTGTCCAAGGTCACATGGTTCAAAGTGGCCAAAAGTCTTGCAATAAGTTCAGAAAGAGTTGGACCAAAAAGAAAGGGACCAGTAAGATGGTCAAGGCGGCCAGCCCAGTCCAGAAAGTTAAGGGATTATTGTTACCTTGTAGCAATCTTTAGAAAGAGAGGCCTGGCGGATACGGTACCTTTATAATGGTGAGAACGCTGCAGTGGGGGCAGTTGTTCCTGGCAGCGGGTGCAAGTCGTTGCTTCGTCCGGAGGAAGAGAGGATCTCATCGGGGAGGAAAGCAGGAGTCTGTTGCACTGCCAGGGAAGAAACCAGCCGCGGAGTTCTCGCTTAAAAGGAGCAGTCCTTTTATTTGCGGTCCAGTGGTAAGTGGCTATCCGGTTGCCTGGCTGCTTGGCACGGGCAATTCGACCACAAGACGTCCTGGGATGCGAGAAAGGAAGGTAAACTGGTTGTGCCCACCAGTTAGGGGAAGAAGACTCCAGCCGGGAGATCTCCTCTGTCGTTGGGAAGTGGTGAGTCGGTTCAGCAGGGCTCCACCGGTCGTGTCGTCATAGCAGGCCGGCTCAGCTTCTCCCTCGTCGGATTTTCAGGTCCTGTAGCGACTTCTGAAGTTCCAGTCCCAAAAGCCCTGCTTTTATGCAGCACACTCCCATTCACTCAGCCTAGCTGTCAATCAAACATGCAAAGTGGTGAGCCGGCCGGCTCACCACTTGGGCCAATCACACAAGAGTGCGACTTGAGTTACCAAGGTAACTCAGTCCAGGGTGCCAAAACCCCCTCCCACACCCCCTGTGGTACCCAGACAGAGTGGCACCACTTTTGGAGGCAATCGAATTGCCTCTACCAGTACGTTCACAATATGATGGCTTGTACTGGTTCTGTTAGTAATTTGGGACTAGTAAAGCCAATGGTGACTTTACATGCCCTGGGAGACAGTAGTCAGTCCCAGGGTATGGAGTCTATGGTGGGGGGTCACTATGACACCCCGGTGTTACTGCACGGAGGGTGCGGTGTAACACACAGAGAAAAAAACATATGAGACCCTATGGAGTAAAAGACCCCATAGCCCATGAAACACATTAACATTCAAAGGAACACCACAAATCATGTCCAAGAGTGGGAGAAAGAGTCTCACTCTTGGCAGGAGAAAAAAACAAACTCCAGAAATCCAGCAAAGCTGCTGGGGGACTCACAAGGTTAGGAAATTCAGCCTAAACAGAGAATTCTCCCTAATAGTTACTTCAGCTTCCAGTGGTCAACTTGCTTTTTACTTCAGGAGGCTTGCATTTTATACAGTTCCAGTACACACAACTTTGAAATCTTCTGCAGCAATTTACAGAAAGGGACGTTTGGCTGTCCAGTCAGGACCAGTCGGACTCCCAGTGGGAGCTGGTTCTCTTCAGGCACTCTGGCAGACAAACGATTGGGGGGGCAGAATCTTTTCTCCCACTTCCTGCTTGCCCAGACACTCTGGCGCCTAGGCGGGGACACCCAAGGGTTCCGCCGAAGGCAACACACACACACGCCTCCCCCATCCAGAATGGTACAAGGAGGGCTAACAAAGAACAACCACACTAGTAATGGTGCAAAAAGAAGGGAAGCCCCAAGTTGGTACTTGGGTGCCCCTATTGTGCACATGCGGTATACAAAAATATACAATAGTTGGTAGAACATGTCCACTGCCACCAGCCATAACTAGGTGATTGTATGTGACTAAAACGCCACAAGAGCAGAGAGAAGGGGGATACTAGGTATCCCTTTGGCACTCCACTGAATGTGGTGTGTGCGCCAATCTCTTGACTATACAGTTTTGGGAGAGATACAAAGTATTTATCCTTAGGAACTGTAGTTACTGTAGGATAGAGAAAAGAATCTCAAAGGAGGGGTGTAAGGGTCCCCAGCAACACTGCCCATAAGGAGCTGTCTGCTGCAAATAAACTACAGATGCCTTTAAGAGTTATGTAGTAATATGGACTCCATATGATAGGTAAAACACAAAGAAAAGAGTTCCAAAAGACAGCCGACAAGAATGAATGAGTGGAAAAAGGCTCCATTCATTCAGGATTTCAGAAAAAGGTCCAGAAGTCCAGCAAAAAGTGCTCTGAGTCTCACTAGGAGAGGGGATGGAGCATAAACATGATACGTCTCCCTAATAGGGTCAGCATCTTTGTTCTTCTGATGAAGTGTTGAGGAGTCATGGACTCCCTTTGAGTTTGTTTATGATGAAGTTTTGGTTTAAAATGTTATTGATGGATATTGCCTCTTGTTAGGGAGAATTCTCAAAAATGTGCTAATTCCCTTCACCTTAGAGACCTCCAGCAACTTTGCTGGATTTTGGTTTTGGGGACTTGATTTTTTTTACCTGGAGAGTGTTGTGACCCTTTTTCCCCACTCTTATCATGTATTTTTATTTGTATTTTATCTCTGTGTTTTCATTGGTTATGGAGCCTAACCAACTCCATAGGCATCATCTTTTTCAATAGTGTCGCACCGCAACCTCAGTGCAGTGACATGGGGAAGCCTTTCAGGCTTTCCCAAGGTTTAACTACCTTCTCTGGGATAAACTACTGTTTCCCAGAGTAAGTAAAGTGAAATTGATTTTACTAGTCTTTTAAATTCCTGGACCCAGCACACCCTATTTTACAATAGAGTGCTGGAGGGGTTACCTAGTATCCCCTGTATCTAGACACTCGTGTAGCAGTCAAATGCTACCCTTTCCTCTCAGAATGGCTGGTGGCAGTGGTTTTACAACAAACTACCATGATTTTTCCTGACCGCAAACTATTCGTAGCTCCGGTAACATTAAATCGCGGGAGCCATGTTTTTCAAGATGGCGTCTGAGCCTCCTTTGTTAAAACAGGGCCCGGTCTTCTTTCTTTGCCATTTCTTTGCGGGACGGTCGTTCCAGGTTTGGTCTCTTTGTTAATTCGTCTTTGGCGGGCTTCAGGAATGACATTATGATGAATGCGTTTGCGATAAAAAAAAAAAGAAGAAATAAAGGTTTCTCAGTTACTTAATAAAAGCTGTGGCACTCTCAGTTGACTATTCTTCTGACTTCATCCTTTGCCACGTGTATGAGACGTTTACGGATAATGGGTGGATTTACTGGGTATGTAAGGATGCACTTGGCATATGATAGAAGCAACTGGATTTATTTAGCTGTAACGCACATATTGCACTGCACCTAGGCTGTAAGGCTGTAACAGACCTACAATGGCAGCGTCCTCAAATAGAGGCTACAGTTGGCATACTGTATGATGGCGGCAGCTGGGAATGTGGGACTTTACTTGCCATATGTTTACTAAATCGGACATGTACAGCTATAATTGATATATGATGCCAGTAAATTGCTATAAGGGGTTGTAGTGGCTTATGCAGGGCAGTGTCCTTGATCTAGTTTGGTTCTACCCCTGTCATAACATGCCCCTCCCCGCCCCTCCGCCATGGCTTATCAAGACAGCACCCTAGTAAAGATGTGGTTGGTATCTCAAAACATATTCTGTCTGTTTTAATACTGGTTTGGTGTTTTATGAAATGTAAGGTTTTGTGCATTTTTTACATCTATCAGTCACTTCAGGTAATAACATAGGGGTTAAATGTTATATGATGTAATTTCAAGTGTTGGTTAAGAATCGACTGTGTGAGACTACACAAGACTTATCTGCTTGGTATTAGGTAACCCACCTGTTAGTATAGGTCTGTACCACACAATAGAACCTGAGATACATTGTCTATCTGTACATTGACCCCAGAATTGATGTAATTCTACAAGTCTAAAAAGTCAATTAATTTAAGTATCCGTTCAACTCTTTTTCATGAGCAATTTATTAAGGAAATTGGAATTTCCACAGCCGACACGTGTTTCGAACAATGGGTCGTTCTCAAGGCTCTTCATGATATTCGTTCATATTTACATACAAAACAATGTTTTGTGACAAACACCCAAATAAGTCATGAATGTCACATGGCACACAAAATAAATAGGACATTGTACATAACAGATTAGCAGTTCATGGCAGAGGTGATGAGTACAGAAGCGAAAATAGATTTGAAAAGAACCAGTTAATGTGAAATTGGATCTGTTGCATCTAAACATCATAAACCAATCATGTTTGAATCATTAGATAGCACCAAAGTACCCATGTGCTATTCATCTTTAAAATAATTGATACATTCCAATGCAATTATTACATCTTCTGCAAGTGTAATATCGAAAAGACCAAAGATTGAGTCAAAGGCTACCTCTCCCTTATAGCCTTGAGGTTGATGACAGTTCTGGGATCTAGTGTAACATAATTAGATTACACCAGTGGGGCACAAAGAATAGAGTAAAAACAAATTTATTCTAGGAAAAATAGAAAAAGTGCAAATATTTAGACAATTACATTTATGTTTAAAAGCTTGACCGCAGTGTCTAATATACAGAGGTATGACATAAAACCAGTTATTAACATTTGTTTATACAGTGCTCAAAGCATCGAAATTAGTGATGAGCTATTATTCAATATATGGCTCATGTTAGGGCTTAACACTGTATTTAATGTTTCAAGTTTGAGGTGTTGTAAAACTATAAGGTGGCTGGTGAGTAACGTAGTTCACAGAATAGTTCCGAACTCTCATCAGGACTTGACATCTTTGGAAGCATAGGAGTGGATAGAGTGTTGGTCGATAAGGAGCTGTTTATATAGCATCATCTAAAAGTAATATAAGTGTAATATGCCAGCTTCAAGCGTGCCTGAGAATTGTTATTAGTGAGCACTTCATAACAAATAGTGACTACTGATGTACCCAAAGCACCTAATGGCAGATAAGAGTGCAGGCAAGTACACGTGTCCTCGTTTTATCTTGAACATGCTGTGCCCACAATGCCACATGCATGTCCTATTAGATTAGACATGCAGTCGGTACTCACCAATTCTGTCTTGCATTCAACTCTAAGAAATAATGCCATTAATTAATGAACCACTTAATGCAAAATTCCTCAATACTGAGAGTTTATAAGCTAATTATGCAGGTCAAACTGCCCTTACCATGTATTTTGCAGTTTAGTCACTTGTCAAAAATCGTAGCCTCATTGGAAACCTGCTTAGGCCAAACCGTGAAAAGTGATGTCTCATATATAATCAATCCTCTTAGTTGTACTAGTTGTTAGATGCTGAATTCTGCAGATACAAAAGAGAGATGTCATACATGTCACTAATATGAAAAAATAAGCTTGATACAATACATAATAATGCTTGGAGACTGGTGCTTACCGGTATGGAAAATGACACTCACCATCTCACTTGATTCAGGGACTCCAGAGAATTATATCGAGTTCCCCCAAGAAATGGTGATAAAATTAGTGCGGCGTGCCTTATGTAAAGTAGACTTGTGTATTGACTCGACCTTAATCTTTAGGTTCAGATACCTGAAAGGGAGTTAATTAAAATATCAGTCTGACTCCTGCCTCAGCATTCAGTAGTTGATAAAATACAGGGGTAAGTGGCTCTGAAAGGATCCGAAATAAAACAATTACCTGTACAATTCTGAATCCATAGGATAATTCCTTCTGATAAACTAGCGGTGCGCAACCGTATTAAGGAAATTCTGCTTTCCTTAATAAATTGCACATGAATTTTCATGTCCTGCATAAAAGGCGAGGCTTTTCGACTTGAAAGGCAGAGTGGTCCACTAGACGAAGGAATCGGAAGAAGAACTTGGAAGAGACGCCTGCTGCAACTCCTGGACCATTGGTTTGCCCGGTGAAGCCCTGCTGCTGTGCTGAAGCTCCTAATTCGTTTCGACTAGAGAAGCCCTGCAAGGACGACTTCTGCCCTTGAGTTGGCGGGACCAATCAACTCTAAAGTGAACTCGTTTGGACATCCACTCGGAGCTGGCTGTACTTCCACTGCTGCTGCTGCTGGAACCGAAGTGCCAGGGAGAGGAACACCAAACCCTGTGCATCACTTTTAAGACTGACCCGTGCTGAAGGTAGATCCCCCGGACTGAGACACAGGAACAAAATGTTCTGCAGAGCCACACAGGAACAGAAGCCAGCTGGAACCATTTCTTCTAACCAAGGGTACTGCACAGTCTAAGAGAACTTGCCTCTTGTTGATGTAGCCTAACTTGATCTCAGTCGAGACTTGTCTTGGTTGCTTCTGTAGATTGCGTTCACCTTCTACTTCTCACAAGCCTCCCAGCTTGTGGTCCTACATTGATTCTACTTTTTGTACAAAGACTTCTAAAACATTGTGCAAGACTTTTACTTACCTACAAGAAGTGCTTCAGCTCACCTAGACCTTTGCCCAATTGACTTTGGCTGGCATGGATCCTGGAATGACTCTTCTTTTCCTCCGACGTTGTGTTTTACCTTTCCTCCCTGAAAAGTGTTAAATCTGCTTCGCATTAGGGGTTCAAAAGTACTTACCTGTTTCAGAGTAATTGTGTGATCTCTTGTGTTATTCTATAACTCTTTTCTTTGACCCACTAAGGGTGTGTATTTTGGAGTGTATTTGTGTGTTACTGATGAATTGACCCTTCTGAAGAAGGCCTATTCAAAGTGACTGTTAAATTAATAATTGTTTAATCAAGAAACCTTGAGTACAAGTGTTTATTTGGATACTTGTCACTGTCGATCTCTGTGCAACTCCCCTACTGCTCACATTGACCCCTCTTGAGATGAGCCTGGCTGCTCAGCCACACTAAAATCTGTGTAGTTCAGACTTATACCAAAGGTTGGTTCCCTATTGATATGCTACGATAGGCTGTTTATAACGCGCTTAATACCCAGAGGTTTTTAAGCGCGGACCCAGGGTTCAAACCTGTGTTGCTCTGTGTCGTCTTGCTTCGAAGGCGAGCACATTGCCCCTGAGCTAGCCTCCTGAGATTTTGCCAGGAGGACACGGTTGTTGTAATGCACCCAAAGGGTACTGCTCCAAATATTGCCCAACGGAAACAAATCCACATACTCCACTCACGCACTCCATTATACAAAGTCAGCCACTGGGCCCACCCCTTGGCTTCAGCATACTATAATATGACGACTAGGCTCCCGCCACAACGCTCCCATTGCATTGTCGCCTCTGGTAAGGTTTAAAGTAGGGGAACCTTTAAAGAGCATTTTGCTGTTTAACCGATACATTCCTCAGTGATCCCTATCCGACATGTTGACATCCACCAATATTTGCAACTTTCTGAACAATGTTTTTTGGTTTTCTGTTCCACAGGCCAGTGCCAAAGCACCTCCACACGCCCGGCAATAATGGGCGTTGCAGCACCATTCAGTGCCGCATCTCTCATTCAGCGCTCACCTCACTGCTCCGTGACTGGAGCAGCTTTGTGCTGGTGGAAGGATATTCGTACGTCAAACTAATATTCAGGTAAAAAGAAAACCTTTGTGAAAATGATAGTACTTCCCTTACAGTCTTTGAACACTAGTTAGGTTTAAAACTGTGTGTGGATCTAGACACAGACACTACCTGAAATTGTGCATTACATTAGCTTGGCATTTTGTAGCAGAGGTATACTGGAAGCTCTATGAAGCACCATTGGGTAACTTTGAGTTGGCTGCACCAAGCTCAAAATGCAACTGCAAAAGGTGGTGAGGATGCAAAAAAAAGCAAAGGATAAACAGCAAATGGATTTTGGGGGTGGGAACTGAATTGCACTTAGATGGATTGTTGGTGGTGGGAAGGGTGTTGCACCAGGATGGATTTTCAGAGGGGAGGGGTAGGAATAGTGCTGCACTTGTTGGCATGTCCTTTCACGCAGATGTTTAGGATGATGTCCTGTCCCCAGCACTCTATAGATCACAGGGAGAACTGGCCCAAAAGGAGGCCTTTTCCAAGTTCTTCTTCGTATTCCTTCGTCCAGTGGTAGACTCTACCTTCCAAGCCAAAAAGTCTCCCCTTTGATCCAGGTATCTCCCAATCATTCCTGCCTAGCTATCAATCACAAAGCAGGGTGGCTATCCTTGCCGGACAGCCAGCAGGCCAATCATCTTTGGGTGCATTCCTGTAACCAAGGGGATTAAGCATAGGGTGTTTTGGGCACCTCCCTCACTTCCTGCCCCTGCCAGACATGCTGGAGCCAGAGGCAGGCTTCACTCGTGAATCCTGCTAAAGACAAAATGTACAAAGGGACCAAACCTGGTTTGGCGTGCAGAGTACATCGCAAGAAGGACCTTTCCAGCAAGAAATGACGAAAAAAGAAGACTTGGGCCATTTTGACAGAATGGGTACCTATGGGTGCCTTACTGCAGATGCGAACACAGCCCGCTGTGAAAACACAGAATTGTTGCAAAAAGTAAACCACTGCCACCAGCCATTAATTGTAGAAAGGGTAATCTAAAATTGTTACATGAGAAACTAGACAAAGGGGATACTAAGTAACCCCTCAAGGACACTATGGTAAGATAGTGTGTGCTGGGTCTAGGAAAGTTACAAATGTGGCTGGCTCCTGCAGACTGATGGCAAGCAGGTGCCTTGTATACTTTTTGACTTGGTTACTGGATACTCGCATAGGTCATCCAAAACTACTGTTCTTCCCTAAAAGGGATGCTGCAGCCTTCCTTCTTGCATGACCTGGTTCCCATGTAGGACAAACCTACTTGGCATACTGCTGCATGGGCAAAAATACATTGTAACTCCTGTTTGGCATAAATTTCTATATTATAAACAGTTGTATATAAACACGCCTTCCCGCCATACTCTCAGCACTTTACTCAATATTCTTTCGTTTTATCTGGTCCAGTAATTCTCCTAAAACACCTTGTTTCCATAGTACTCTGTATGTTGTGCATTAAATCTTTAAGTTTCCATTGGCTTTTGATGGACAGGGACCAGCTGCAGAGTTACCTCGTGCTCTCTACGAACCCTAAGGCAGTGCCTGTAGTCTATTTTGAGCACCGGCTGCATTCCTTTTGGCACATGACTCTTTACTGTGCTTTCAGATTTTAAACTACACTTTAACATTTATTACAGATTCATTCAACTAAATAGTTATTTGCACCTCATATTTAAACACTGTCTTCATTTAGTGACCCTCCTCCCCCCTGTACTCTTGTAGTGCTTTAGAAAACAGTTAACAGAAGTCTTGTGTAATTCTAAAGTGCTTGGGAATGAATAAAAGCACTAGCTTCGTCCCAACAGGAGTTTGACTCCATAACCAAAATAAAACACACAAAATTACACGAGAGTGTGGGAAAAAATCATCTCACTCTCTCCAGTTAAAATTCAAAGGTCCTAGGGTCCAGTAAAAGTGCTGGGGGTCTCTAAGGTAGAGAGAAATGTGCACATTTCTGAGAATTCTCCCTAACAATCGCCCCCCTCTTCCCCAGACTAAGGGACAGGAAGATTTAATCCACCCCTGGAAGAATCTCCTTACTCCAGTCGGTCATACTTTCTGGAGAGATCATTAGCATTTTTGTGATTACACCCTGACTTGTGTTCTATGGTAAAAGCAAACCCCTGAAGGCTGATAGGCCATGTTAACAATTTAGGATTTTCTCCCTTCATCTGCATTAACCATCTCAAGGGTTGGTGGTCTATTTGAATTACAAAAGTAGATCCATACAAGTATGGTCTAAACATCTTCAAAGACCACACAATGGCAAAACAGTCAAGTTCTATGGGTGCCAACCTTGTCTCCTTCAGTTTCCTACTGATGAAGCAGATGGGGTGTTCCCTGCCTTTCTCATTCAGCTTGCTCAGAACTGCATCTATTCCTTTATTTGAAGCATCAGTTTGTACACTAAAGGATTGGTTGTAGTCAGGAGCTCTTAAGACTGGAGCTTGAAAAAGGGCTTTCTTAAGTCCTTCAAATAGTGCACTCTTCATTCCACCTGACATTCTTGGGGAATTTGGGTGAGGAGATTATTTAAGGGAGAAGCTATGGTCCCATAGTTCTCTATGAAGTTCCTACAGTATCCTGTGAGGCCTAGAAAGGCTCTCACTTGGGTCTGAGTAGTAGTAGAAAGTTGTAGAAAGGGTAACTTTCTACAGGGTGGGCCCAGTCTTGTACAGCTTGTACGTTTCTAGGTAATGGCCTTATTATACCTACTCCTACCTCATGTCCAAGGTAGACCACTTTACTATAACCAACTTGACATTTGCTTGCCTTTATGGTCAGATGGGCCTGCTCAAGAGCCTGCAAAACATATCCTAGGTGGTCAGGATATTCTTTCCAAGTAGGGCTGAACAATGCAATGTCCTCCAAGTATGCCATGCAGAAGTCCTCCATCCCAGTCTGAACGTGATTCACCATCCTTTGGAATTTAGCAGGTGCATTCGTTAATCCAAAAGGCATTACCTTAAACTGGTAGATGCCTGCTGGGGGTTGAAAATGCAGTTTTCTCCTTGGCATTGTCTGTCGGAGCTATTTGCCAATAGCCTGAGATTAGGTCAAATGTACCAAGGAACTTGGCTGAACCAAGTCTGTCCAGCAGCTCATCTGTCCTAGGTAAAGGATGGGCATCAGTCGTGGTGACGGCATTAAGGGCTCTATAATCCACACAGAAACTCAACTCCTTGGATCCTGCCTTTGGAACTAGCCCAACTGCACTAGCCCATTTACTTGTAGATGGCTCTATTACCCCAAGATCAAGCATCTTCTTGACCGCTTCCTTTATGTGGGTTCTTACATAGTCTGACATTTTATAACCCCTGCTTTTAACAGTCACCGGTGAGTATCTCATGCAGGCCCCAAGGGGTCAAGTCTGGTGTCATTGAAAACAGGGAGGCAAACTGATTCAAAAGAACATTGCACTCTTCCTGTTGTTGCAGAGTCAGATCAGAAGAGAGATTAACTCCTAACTTTCCATCTAAAGGTTGTCCCATGAGGTCAGGTAGAGGCTCGCTCTCCTCCTCCTCTTGATCAGAGGCTAGAAGTAAAGCTCCCAGTTCTGGCCTAGAGACCTAGGCCTTTAGGTGGTTGGTGTGAAAGACCCTGGGGGCCTCCTTAGGATTGCCTGAGTCCACCAAATAATTGACCTCTCCAAGTTTGCCCACAACCTTGAAGGGTCCAATCCATTTGTCCTGTAAGGCCCTCTGCCTTGTAGGTACCATAACTAGAACTAGCTGGTCTTGAGTAAACTCAACCATGTTGGCCTTCTCGTCATGTCAATGTTTAACCAGAGCCTGACCTGCTTTCAAGTTATCTGAAGCTTCTGTCATCATGTGTGTCATTCTCCTTCAGAGACCTAACACATAGTCAGTGACTCTCACTGGCTTGTGGGAAGGAGCACTTTCCAACCCTTCCTTGATTAGGGCCAATGGACGCTAACCGGATGACCATAGAGGAGCTCAAAGGGGCTGAGCTAAATGGGGCTGAAGCCAACCCCTTCTTGAGGGACTTCTCTATAAGCAAAGAAGTCCTGGCAGTAGAAGGTCCCACTTTCTTCTAAGGGTTTTTTTTAAAGCACCTATCATGCTCTTCATAGTTCTATTAAACCTCTCTACCAACCCATTGGTCTGGGGATGGTAGGTTGTTTAGAACGTGTAGGTTACTCAAGTTTTTCCACATGGTCTGCATGTAGTTGGACATAAAATTGGTCCCACTGTCAGAGGTAACCTCCTTAGGAAAACCTACCCTGATAAAAATACCAAGGAGGGCCTTAGCCACTGCCTGACCAATAACAGTCCTCAAAGGTATGGCTTCAGGATACCTGGTAGCATGGTCTATAAATTGGTTGCCTGAAGATGTGGGAGGGTCTAAGGGAACAACAACGTCAATCCCCCACTCTCTCAAAAGGAGCTCCCACCACTGGGAGAGGCACCGAGGGTGCCACGTTCTTGGCTCAACTCTTGCCAGATGTCTGACAAGTGTGACAGCTTTTACAGAATTTATCTACATCAGACCCCATCTTAGGCCAGTAGAAATGCAGAGAAATCCTTTGCTTGGTCTTCTTAAAACTTAAGTGACCAGCTAAAGGAATCTCATGGGCCAACTGTAGAAACTGAGGTCTCACCTCCTGGGGCACTACAAGTCTTCTGTAGTCTCCTGGGGTAGACTAAATAGGTTCACTGTAAAGGAGGCCATTCTCCCAGTACAACCTGTGCTTCCCCGGCTCTTGCCCATCCAGCTGGGAAGCTGCCTATTGGCGAAGTCCTTCAAGAGTAGGAAACTCTCTTTGACATCTGCTGAAGTCTGCCCTGTAGGTGCCACCTTCTGCAAGCAATGTCTGCAGCTCAGGATGGTCTTTAGGATCCAGATCTCCATAAGGTGAAGGGCTTCTTCCAGCTCTGTTTCACCAATAGCTGGTTCACCATCTTCTGGTTGGTCCTCACACTCAGCCTCAGCTGGTGGAGGGGGTCACAGCTGTGACCTTGGACTGGCCTCTCAGGGATGTCCTTATATTGGGCACAGGGGTGATACCGTTCTTTCTTCCTGAGACCTTGGGTTTCCTCTTTGTCTCTGTTCTTGTCCTGGAATCAGAAGGGTATTCTTCCTGTGGACTGGGAGTTATAGGTACTTCTGTAACTTCCCATTCAGAGTCATTCAAACTTTGCTCTCTGGCCAGTCTAGTCTGCTCCTGCTTCCTCTTACTGGGAGGCCTGGGGGTGCTTGATACAACTCCTAGAGCTTTTAAGACATTCCCCAAAAGGTTTCTCCCAGGCACCTCATTTTGTACATTGACAGGAATTCTTAGTCATTGTTGCACTGGATGAGAGCTGGTAGTATTGGAACCATCTGGACAGGGCCTCCAGCAAGCTAAGTGGGGCCTTTGGATGCCTTAACAACATCCTCGGGTTTGAAAAAGGTTTTATCCGCCACTGTAATGCTGGCCCCAGTGTCTCTAATGGCAGGGGTTTCCTGTCCATTCACAAGTACACTGTCCTTGTAATATTCTTTTGTGTTACCTGGAATAGAGTTATACACATCTACATTCTGCTGTTCACACAGACCCAGGGACACTAAAGAAACACTGGCTGAGACTCCAATGGGGTCCACAGCCAATAGATGAACGTTTCCAGTTGCCATATGAACTTATCCCTGAGGGATGAAGGATGAGAAGGCAGTGTGGACCCCTGAAGGTTTACCCTTGCAACTGGGATCCCCTTTCACATGGTCCGTTGACCCACAAGCATAACATTTTCCAAATGTTTTCACAAATGGGTGCTTCTTCTGACCTCCCTCTGGTCTAGCACCAGAGGTCTCACTAGACAGACCTGGTTTCCCAAATGGCTTACTCTTCTGTTTGTGGCCCTCTTTTGGATGGGAAGATTTAGAATTATCTTTGTCATCTTTGTTGTGCTGCTTCCCCTAATCCTTTTTATGAGTGGCCCCAGAATCCTTGCGAGTAGCCCTATTGGCAACCCACAAGTCAGCAGCCTTTGTTAGCTTCTTGGGATCAATCTCTTTTGAGTTCGCCAAATGCTGTCTCAGCTCAGGAGAGCAGGCATCAAAAAATAGATTCCAACACAAATTGATTTGTCAATCCTTAAAAGGTGTTCACTCTGTAACCCTTAACCCAACCATCTACGTTTTTCAAACATTCACACACCTAGGTAGCCCAAGGGGTAACATCAGTCTTTTTGAGGGTCCCAAACCTCTTAAGGTACTGGGAAGGAGTTTTCCAAATCGGGCTATCAGAGCCAGCTTCACATTTTCATACTCCAATCTTTCAAGTTCCTCCACCTCCATTACAGCATCAGTTGCAACCTGGAGGAGCCTAGATAAAAGCCAAGCAATCAACTGATTGCCTGTGAGACCCTGAATCCCTTGATTGTATTCAAAAGCACCCAACCAATCATAAATATCAAGTTTCACAACATACATACTTGCTGCTTCTTTGGGCAGGCGAGGCCTCTTGGGACTGGAGGACCTAGAGGACTCAGGGAGGGAAACATTTTTGAGAGACAATCTTTTCATTTCAAGAGCATGATGCATTTCCAATTCCCTGAGTTTGATGTCCTGATTTTTGGCTTCAACTTGGGCTTGTAACCTTTTAAATTCCAATGCAAGTCTCATTTTCTCAAGAGACACATATTCTGGACTCAGTGCTGGAACTTGTGGGGTCCCAGTGGATTAAGGCTGAGGCAAAAGGGCAGGGTGGGGCATAGAGAGACTTCCTTGATGGCACTCCTCTCCCTCCTCCGACTCTAAGACATTATAGTTAGACTCTGAATTATCATCCTCATTATCATTTTTCACCTTTCCTAGGTTAGTAAGCTTGACAGACCTACTACCCAGACGTTGATGATTCAACAATCTTGTAACCAATTCATTTTTCATTCATTTAACAGGGAGATTCCTGATTTTACACATTTTCTTCAGTTGATCTACTGTTAAAATGATCAGGGCTTCCTGACTGAAATTATGCATATTTGGCATGTTACAATTGCTGGTGGAGCTTAGTCTTGTGAAGGTTTTTAGTTGAACAAAAGCAAAGCAACTACTTAGTGTAACAACTTGTTGGGAACGAGCCTAGTGCTTTTCTTCATTCCCAAATTTCCCAAGCGCTTTAGAATTAGGCAATACTTCTGTTAACTGTTTTCTAAGCACTACAAGAGTGCAGGGGAGATAGTTAATAAAGATAGTTAGGATTTAAATTAGTTAGGATTTAAATATAAGGTGCACATAACTATTTAGATGGATATATTTGTAAAACTGTTAAATTGTTGTTAGCTTTGCTCAAAGCACACAGTGAATGCAGCCTGTGCTAAGAATATACTTCGAAGGGATTGGCTCCTCCGACGTATTCCACATCTATGACAGGTAATCACCACAGCTGTGCTGCTTACCTGTCATAGATGTGGAATATGTCGTCGGAACATCCCATCGAAAGAACGTTACCAGGTAAGAAAGTAACTTGTTCTACAGGCAAGCTGGCATAGCACGCGAGGTAACTCAGCAGCTGTACTCTGCCCATCACAAGCCAATAGAGACTGAAAAAGATTCAGTGCACAACCTACAGATTACTATAGGAACACCGATTTTTTTGGGAGAATTACTGGGGCAGATGAAATATAAGAATATTGAGTGGAGTGTTGAGAGTATGGCGGGAAGGTGTGTTTTTGTATAAATGTTTATAACAGAAAATTATGCTAAACAAGACCTACAATGTATTCCTGCAGAGGCAGCAGTATGTTAAGTAGCTTGTAACCTGGCCATGCAACACTGGAGACCGCAGCATCCCTTTAAGGAAGAGCAACAGTTTTGGATGAGCTCTGCCGGTATCCAGTGACCAAGTGTTAGGCAGAGTTTGTATGCAGTACTCTTTGGGACCACTACACACAACTATGACTGCAGGTGTAAACAAAACCAACTTTTGGTATAAGTCTGTACTACACAGTTTTTGGTAGCGGAGCTGAGCAGCCAGGCTTATCTCAAGAGGGAATGTGTGATGCTGGAAATGCATCAGAGGGACAGGGCCTCTGAATCCTTGTCCTTTACTGCTTTTTATCGTGTGTTCTGTCGTGTTTTCTGCCCAGGAGTCCATGTGGGACTCCTGGCAGTGCAGCTCTCTCTTTTGGTTTGGTGAACAGACCCATGGGATACCCTTATGGCACCCATGGGTAGGGGTACAAACCTGTGCCCCTAGTGTATGTTTTTGGGCACCTGTGGGTGGCCCACAGAGCAGGGTATGGGCTGGTGGCAGCTCCATGCTGAATTTGACAGGTGCTCTGGGTGTCCTCCATTTTGGGATACCCAGGCCCTGCCATTGGCATCAGTTGATCCCTGATAGGAAACAAGATGGCCCCTGTGGCCTCTTGCTTTCTATTGCCTGTTACCTTGTTTTCCCAAAGTCCTGGGAAGCCCTGACTCTGTCCCTTCCCCCTGACTGGCTGTTGGGTGGAAGTTCCATATATGGTGTTGTTGTGAAGGCCCAGCTAGACTGACTGGAGCCTTCCCAGTGACTGTATGTTGTGGGTACCTCCTGTGGGTGGGACCTGGGTGAATGGAGTGTGTGACCAATATACACTCCTTGTTGTGGTTGTCTGGTTTCTGGCATGAGAGACAAAGACTGAGACAGCCCTGCCCGAAACTGGCCTGAATGCAGTGTGTAGTGTTGAATGGCTGGGTACTTGTCCCAATCCACATTCCTTGTTGTGAGTGTCTGAAAGGGAGGAGTGTGGCCTGAATGCACTGTGTGCCTGATTGGCTGACTGACTGCATGAATGCCCCTCTGTATGATTGGCTGCTGAGTGTGTGCCAGCAGTGTGGGTGAGAGACAGAATAGTATATCTGGGGACCTCTCACCACTGGTAGTTGTTCAGAAGCGTTCAGAAGCGTTCTGGAGTTGAGTCTCCACTCTAAGAGTAACTGGAACTGCTGATGCTCGACGTCCAGCTGGAAGAAGAAGACTTGCTGTTGCATTTGCTTCGACCGATCCGAAGGCTGCCGAAATCGTCGAAGACTGACCCGAGAGAGGACCTGGTAAGGCGCCCTCTTCCCGTGCTCCAAGGGACCATCGAGCACCGCTCCATCTTCGCCGAAGCGCCCTGGAAGACAGACCCTCGAAAGGCTGCCGACCCGAGACGGGACCGCCAAGGAGATCGAAGTGAAGCATCCGGACATCGCCGCCGTCGAAGTCCATTGCCGTCGACCAGGGTTCGCAGGTTTGTGTAACCGCTGGAGGCCCGTCGAAGTTGTGTTGCCCAGCCGTGGGAACTACTTGACGCCGTGCCGCCTGCTCCTTTGCCTAAGAACATTCGAATCGAAGGACTCCCTCGTCCGCACCGTCGACCGCTTTATCCTGCCGGAGAAAGTCGAGGACGACCAACGCGCCGAGGAGAAACCTGCCGGTGGGTTTCCCGCCACCCGAAGACCACAAAGACTCGAACGACTCGACGCCCTTGCTGGGCCTCCGTCTCCACAATCTTTGCGGTCCAGAACTATTGTCACCGAGGTGCCCCGCACGCCTCTGCCTTGCAGGACGCCGATACGCCGACGAGCACCGCGCGGACGCAGCTGCCGCCTCATCGACGCCGTTCTACCCTGTTTGTCGACGGACGTTCGACGCCCCGTGTCTCCCGCTTGAAAGGGAAGGCATTCAAGAAGGGCCGTCGATTCCCCGCCGCCGAACGCCGAGTTCCTCGACGCTTCTCGACGCCTCTCGACGATCCGTGACTCCCGCTTGAAAGGGGGTCGCTCAAGAAGGATCTGTCGACGCCTCTTCGAAGAACTCGACTCCACCAGGTACATTGGGGGGGGTAAAAACATTATAGGAGGGAATAAGACTTGCAGAACAATATATGGACTGGGCTTGTGCTATATCTTTATTTTACAGGTTGCCCAGGTGGGGGGGATCTCCACACAGAACTGTGTCTAGTGGTAGGGGCCAGTATTCTGCCTATTGCTCAACCATCTTATTTTCTCTCCTCTCTCTGTTGCTGGTTTCACTCTATTGATCTGTGTGACATTGTTACAGTATTGTTGATGCACTTTAATGAGATCTAATACAAAGGGTGGTACCACTTTAGAATTGTATATATTTGCCATTGTTGATTTTCCTAAGTACAAAGTGAGTTATTATGATAAGTGTAAATAACCTTGAATATTGATTATATAAAGACTGTGTTCTAACCAATACAGTGTGTGGACATTCCTTTGTGGGGGCTTGGGGACTACACTGTACTTAAGAACCAGCCTGCATCACCTCCTGAGAAGCTAGGCCTTGATTGCTCGTTCATTGCTACCGTAATAGAGAATCTTGGCTGGGGTATTCTGTGCCTCTCTTCTACCATATAGAGAGCAGAAGTACAGACACCCCCTACCGGTCCTTTACACTGGTGGCAGCAGTGGGATGCTTATGGTTTTAAGAATCAGTGTATAACCGTGCCACTTACAAAATATCTGCACTTTATTAAATTAAGCTTTAGTTGTGTACAAGATAACTGCATTACAAACAATGGAGTCTATTGCAAATGGCAAATTGACTCGGATGAGCTTGGAGGCTCTCCAGAGTGCTTGTGAAGCCAGGGAGTTAGACTTTGTGGATAAGTCTAGGGCTGAGCTGATAGCTGCCCTGGTGGACTAACAGACTGATGGTGAAACTCTTGATGAGGGGGGGAATGCAACCAATGAGGACTCTGCCCCTGGGGTTTCTGCTGAATCTGTTTCTGGGAATGCCGCCATTCCTGCTGCCTCTGTTCCAAACCCCAGCAATTCCTTGAAGCTTGAGTTATTAAGGATGAAATTGGCCTTTGAATACCGCAAGTTGGAAATAGATGCTGAACTTAAGAAAGAGGAGTTGGCTCAACAAGTAGAGCTCATGAATAGGGATCTTGAACTCAGAAATAAGGACCTTGAACTCAAGAGCCAGGACACTGAATGTCAGAGAATCCAGCTAGAGAAAGCTAGAGTGGAGACTTCAGCTAAAACCAGTGAGAGTGTCAGGTCCCCAGCCACCAAGTTTATGAAAGATTTGGTTGGTGTATTTGTGGAGGGTTCAGATATCCTCCAATGGATTGAAGCGTTTGAAATGGCTTGTGCGATTCATGATGTTGATAAAAGAGATTGGGCTAAGTGTTTGTTAAGCAGAGTGCCTCAAACTGGATATGACTGTATTCTGAAGCTGAGTGTGGAAGAAAGGGGTCAGTATGAGTGTATGAAGTCTGCTTTGATTGCCAAGTTTGGCAAGACACCTACCCAATACCTTAGAAGGTTCAGGGATTTTAAGAAAAGAGAGAATGTGTCTTGGGTTGACTGGGTGTGTGCTGCGCACATGAACATGATGGGGTGGATCGATGGATACAAGGTTAAGACTTTTGTTGAATTGTCCCAGCTCTTGTTTTTTGAGCATTTATCTGAAGCCTGTTCACCAGAGCTGCGTCAGTATGTGGCTGACCCGAACATTTTGGACCCCTTTAAGCTGGCTAGGTTGGCTGACAAGTGGGTCTGCCACTGGGTGTCCCCTAAGGACTCCAGTGGGAAGGACAAGGAAAAGGGGGCCTCTCAGAAAGCTGAGGAGTCCCACAAGCAGTCACAGTCGGGTAAACCTAAACCTTCCTCTCCCAAGACCCAAAAATCTAGTGGAGATAAGTCATCTGTGGGTGGGAATAAGAGTAGTGGTCCACCTGCTGCAAAGCAGGCTCCCAGTGGTTCCAGTACCGTACCCCGCACTCCTGGCGCTTGTTGGGACTGTGGGGCTCTGGATCACAGAAGGGGTGACTCCAAGTGTAAAGGTAAGGCACTTGGAGTACAGGCTGTCAGCCTGACCTACCCTTACCCCGTGTCTGAGGTGGAGGCCACTGTCCTCCGCTCCCCTACCGGGATCACATTTGGTGCTCCGGTAGAGATTTCCTTAGTGTCCCTTGGGGCCTGGGACCAGTATGCAGAAGTACTGGCGACTATCCCACAGAACACCCGTAGGTTTTTGAGAAGTGTCCTCTTGAATGGCCACCCTTCTACTGGTTTGAGAGACACTGGGGCAAGCATGACAGTGGTGGACAGGACCCTGCTCAAGCCAGAGGACTATGTAGGTGCTCCTCTGAGAACCACCAGGTTAGCTGGTGGGCCTCCCAAAGTATCGCCTGTAGCCTTAGTCACACTCATGATTGGAGACAAGACAGCAAAGCTTCCTGTCCTGGTTCTGGACAATGTCCCTGCTAACATTCTGTTAGGAAATGATCTAGTAGAGTTGGGGTTGATCTCGGATGGTCTTCCCATGACTGCTGCTGCAGTCACTAGGTCACAGGTGACACCGAGTCTGGCTGTGAGTCAGGTACCCGAGCCAAAGGCGAGGCCTAAGGCAAGAAGAAGGAAGACCAAGAAGGCCACCTCTGTGGAGGGAACACCTTCTCTTCCTGCTGTTCCGACAGCACCCATTGGGATCCATGCTCCGGATGGGCTGAGTCCAGTGGAAAACCCAAACTCAACTCCTGTGGGAGAAGAGACAGAAGACTCTCCTGTGGGAGAGGTTCTCAACCTGGAGGATCATCCCGACCTTCAATGCTTGTTAGCTGAAGGGGGACCCTCCCGGGCAGACTTCTGTAAGGGACAGAGAGAGTGCCACTCTCTCGAGGGACTGAGGAAACAGGCCCTGTCCCAGGCACAAGGAGAAGTGCCTAGGACGTTCCGGATTTATTGGGAGGGTGAGCTCCTTGTTAGTGAGCCCACTAAGCCTGAACCTGGTGCCCTCAAGAGGTTGGTGGTACCCCAGGTTTACAGGTCCTTCCTACTGCAGTTGGCGCATGAGGTGCCCTTGGCTGGTCATCTTGGGACCAAGAAGACTAAGCAGAGGCTCTCTGCCCATTTCTACTGGCCACGGATGGGAGTAGAGGTGGAGTCCCACTGCAGGACCTGCCCAACTTGTCAGTTGTCTGGCAAAACTGGAGGCAGTGTCATTGCCCCACTGCAGCCATTGCCAGTGGTTGGCACACCATTTGAGAGGGTGGGCATCGACATCGTCGGTCCCCTTGACCCTCCCACTTCAGGTGGACATCGGTTCAACCTAGTCTTGGTAGATCATGCCACCAGGTACCCTGAGGCAATACCCCTTCGGACTGTTACTGCCAAGGTGGTTGCCAGGGCTCTCCTGGGCATTTTCACCCCTGTTGGATTCCCCAAGGAGGTTGTCTCTGACAGAGGATCCAACTTCATGTCTAGTTACATGAAAACCATGTGGAAAGAGTGCGGGGTAACCTACAAGTTCTCCACCTCTTACCACCCCCAGACCAATGGTCTGGTTGAGAGATTTAATAAAACTCTCAAGGGCATGCTAGGGGCTTTGGAAGAACCCCTAAGGAGGAAATGGGATCTCCTCCTGCTATGCCTGCTGTTTGCTTACAGAGAGGTACCTCAAGAGGGTGTTGGTTTCAGCCCCTTTGAGTTACTCTTTGGACATCCCGTGAGGGGGCCCCTCGCCTTGATCAGAGAAGGCTTGGAAGCCACCCCTCCAGGTCCCGCCAAGCAAGTGGGGGGACTATGTGTTAGGCCTCAGGCGGAGGATGACACAGATGATGGGTCAGGCAACAGCAAATCTCAAGGCCAGCCAGGAATTGAATAAGTACTGGCATGACCTTAAAACCTCGCAAGTGGATTGGACTCCGGGACAGGAAATCCTTGTGATGGAGCCTACCAAACCTAGAGCTTTGGCAGACAAGTGGACTGGACCCTTCAGGATCATCTCCAAGATGGACGAAGTCAATTATCTGGTTGACATGGGAGCCTCTGGGGTAGCCCCTCAGGTATTCCATGTCAACAGGCTCAAGCCTTTCCACCAGCGAGCAGAAGTCTCATGTCTCTTGCTAGCTTCAGGGCAAGAAGAGAATGAGAGTGAGCCCCTTCCTGATTTGCTGCATAGCAACCCTCAGGATGGCTCAGTGGAGGGAGTACATCTCTCTCCGGATTTGACAGCAGATCAACAGAGGGCCTGCAGGGCTTTGCTCCAACAGTATACCTCTCTGTTTTCACTGACGCCAGGCTTACACCGTGGTGTAGGCATGAAATTGACACTGGTGACAGTGTGCCTGTCAAAAGCAGGTGCTACCGTATGTCAGATACCGTCAAGAACCACATCCAGGCTGAGGTCGCCAAGATGTTGGATCTGTGTGTTACTGAACCCTCAACCAGTCCCTGGTCCAGTCCAGTGGTCCTTGTCCCCAAGGCAAGTTCCCAGGCGGGTCCAAGGATTGGAGGTTCTGTGTGGACTACCGAGGAGTCAATGCCGTCACCAAAACTGACGCGCACCCATTGCCCAGGGCTGATGAGCTCGTGGACTCCATAGGTGCTGCCAAATTTGTGAGCACCTTTGACCTTACCTCAGGCTATTGGCAAATAGCTCTGACGGACCATGCCAAGGAAAAGACGGCCTTCTCAACACCTGACGGACTCTACCAGTTTAGGGTCATGCCTTTTGGGTTGAAGAATGCCCCTGCCACCTTCCAGAGATAGGTCAACCATGCGCTCAGGGGGCTGGAAGCCTTTTGTGTGGCTTACTTAGACGACATTGCCGTCTACAGTTCCACCTGGGAAGAGCATTTGACACATCTGGATAAGGTGTTGCAGGCCTTGAAAAGGGCTAACCTCACTATAAGGCCACCAAGTGCCAGATAGCTCAGGGGAAAGTTACCTATCTTGGTCATGAGGTAGGAGGGGTCAAATCCAACCTCTCTCCAGTAAAGTACAGGATGTACAGAACTGGGAGACTCCCACTACTCAAACCCAGGTGAGAGCCCTTTTGGGCCTCACTGGGTACTATCGCAATTCCATGGCAGACTATGGAACCATAGCTGCACCCCTGACAGCTCTAACTTCACCCAAACAGCCTAGGAAGGTTAATTGGACCGAAGACTGTCAGAGGGCCTTTGATGGCTTGAAAGAAAGTCTGTGTAGGGCACCTGTGTTGTGTGCGCCTGACTACAGCCGACCCTTTATCGTCCAGACGGATGCCTGCGACACCGGAATTGGAGCTGTCTTGTCCCAGTTAGATGACAAAGGGAGAGAACATCCCATCATATTCATCAGTAGACAACTCAAGGGTAGAGAACTTAGGTGGGCTACTGTTGAAAAGGAGTGTTTTAGCATAGTTTAGAGCCCTAGGCGTTTTAGGCCCTACCTTACGGGGTCTACCTTCCAGGTCCAAACAGATCATAAGCCCCTGAAGTGGCTTATGCAGATGAAGGGTGAGAATCCGAAATTGCTCAGGTGGTCCATTAGCCTGCAAGGGCTAGACTTCACCATAGAGCACAGACCAGGGAAGAGTCACGATAATGCAGATGGCCTTTCCAGAAGGTATGTTGACCGTCTCGATGAGGGTGTCTATCCCGTGGGAGATTAGACACCCTCCACCTCAGTCTGGGGGGGGGCGACTGTGATGCTGGAAATGCATCAGAGGGACAGGGCCTCTGAATCCTTGTCCTTTACTGCTTTTTATTGTGTGTTCTGTCGTGTTTTCTGCCCAGGAGTCCATGTGGGACTCCTGGCAGTGCAGCTCTCTATTTTGGTTTGGTGAACAGACCCATGGGATACCCTTATGGCATCCATGGGTAGGGGTACAACCCTGTCCCCCTAGTGTATGTTTTTGGGCACCTGTGGGTGGCCCACAGAGGAGGGTATGGGCTCGTGGCAGCTCCATGCTGAATTTGACAGGTGCTCTGGGTGTCCTCCATTTTGGGATACCCAGGCCCTGCCATTGGGATCAGTTGATCCCTGATAGGAAACAAGATGGCCCCTGTGGCCTCTTGCTTTCTATTGCCTGTTACCTTGTTTTCCCAAAATCCTGGGAAGCCCTGACTCTGTCCCTTCCCCCTGACTGGCTGTTGGGTGGAAGTTCCATATATGGTGTTGTTGTGAAGGCCCAGCTAGACTGACTGGAGCCTTCCCAGTGACTGTATGTTGTGGGTACCTCCTGTGGGTGGGACCTGGGTGAATGGAGTGTGTGACCAATATATACTCCTTGTTGTGGTTGTCTGGTTTCTGGCATGAGAGACAAAGACTGAGACAGCCCTGCCCGAAACTGGCCTGAATACAGTGTGTAGTGTTGAATGGCTGGGTACTTGTCCCAATCCACATTCCTTGTTGTGAGTGTCTGAAAGGGAGGAGTGTGGCCTGAATGCACTGTGTGCCTGATTGGCTGACTGACTGCATGAATGCCCCTCTGTATGATTGGCTGCTGAGTGTGTGCCAGCAGTGTGGGTGAGAGACAGAATAGTATATCTGGGGATCTCTCACCACTGGTAGTTGTTCAGAAGCGTTCAGAAGCGTTCTGGAGTTGAGTCTCCACTCTAAGAGTAACTGGAACTGCTGATCCTCGACGTCCAGCTGGAAGAAGAAGACTTGCTGTTGCATTTGCTTCGACCGATCCGAAGGCTGCCGAAATCGTCGAAGACTGACCCGAGAGAGGACCTGGTAAGGCGCCCTCTTCCCGTGCTCCAAGGGACCATCGAGCACCGCTCCATCTTCGCCGAAGCGCCCTGGAAGACAGACCCTTGAAAGGCTGCCGACCCGAGACGGGACCGCCGTGGAGATCGAAGTGAAGCACCCGGACATCGCCGCCGTCGAAGTCCATTGCCGTCGACCGGGGTTTGCAGGTTTGTGTAACCGCTGGAGGCCCGTCGAAGTTGTGTTGCCCAGCAGTTGGAACCACTTGACGCCGTGCCGCCGACGACCAGAGCCGCCCGCTCCTTTGCCTAAGAACATTCGAATCGAAGGACTCCCTCGTCCGCACCGTCGACCGCTTTATCCTGCCAGAGAAAGTCGAGGACGACCAACGCTCCGAGGAGAAACCTGCCGGTGGGTTTCCCGCCACCCGAAGACCACAAAGACTTGAACGACTCGACGCCATTGCTGGGCCTCCGTCTCCACAATCTTTGCGGTCCAGAACTATTGTCACTGAGGTGCCCCGCACGCCTCTGCCTTGCAGGACGCCGACGCTCCGACGCCGACGAGCACCGCTCGGACGAAGCTGCCGCCTCATCTACGCCGTTCTACCCTGTTTGTCGACGGACGTTCGACGCCCCGTGTCTCCCGCTTGAAAGGGAAGGCATTCAAGAAGGGCCGTTGATTCCCTGCCGCCGAACGCCGAGTTCCTCGACGCTTCTCGACGCCTCTCGACGATCCGTGACTCCCGCTTGAAAGGGGGTCGCTCAAGAAGGATCTGTCGACGACTCTTCGAAGAACTCGACTCCACCAGGTACATTGGGGGGGTAAAAACATTATAGGAGGGAATAAGACTTGCAGAACAATATATGGACTGGGCTTGTGCTATATCTTTATTTTACAGGTTGCCCAGGTGGGGGGATCTCCACACAGAACTGTGTCTAGTGGTAAGGGCCAGTATTCTGCCTATTGCTCAACCATCTTATTTTTTCTCCTCTCTCTATTGCTGGTTTCACTCTGTTGATCTGTGTGACATTGTTACAGTATTGTTGATGCACTTTAATGAGATCTAATACAAAGGGTGGTACCACTTTAGAATTGTATATATTTGCCATTGTTGATTTTCCTAAGTACAAAGTGAGTTATTATGATAAGTGTACATAACCTTGAATATTGATTATATAAAGACTGTGTTCTAACCAATACAGTGTGTGGACATTCCTTTGTGGGGGCTTGGGGACTACACTCCTGAGAAGCTAGGCCTTGATTGCTCGTCCATTGCTACCGTAATAGAGAATCTTGGCTGGGGTCTTCTGTGCCTCTCTTCTACCATATAGAGAGCAGAAGTACAGACACCCCCTACCGGTCCTTTACAGAATGTGAGTTGTAAGGATGTTACACAGAGCTCTACAATCACAAGTATTCAAATAAAGTCTTACACTCAAGGTTTCTTGGTAAAAACACTTATTAATTTATTTTACAGTCAGTTATAAAACATTCACTAGAAGGAGGCAATCTATATCACACAAAAATATACTTCAGTTCTTTACAAGGTAAGGGTCTGAGGCATTTAAACTACTATGAAGTAGGAGCAAAAAGGCATAAGTTAATAAAAAGAAGATTACAGTTACTCTTAGACAGTGCAAATAGTTTGAGTTAGCCAGAGGAGTAAATTCAATGCAATAGGTTAGGTAAAAGTCAATGAGCTAAAGTCTTGTATAGGATAAAGCAGTTCTGGTAGTTAAACGAAAAAGTATTTGCCAAAGTTCTCAGAAGTAGTTTGTAAAAGAAAGATTCATATGTTGGGTCACAAGCTGACTAGGCCTGCAAGTTGCCAAAGTACCAAGCACTTTCGCAGTGAGAGGTAAGTTCTCGGTCAGGTTTTCACAGTACCTTACAATGAAGAAAAAAGATGCAGCTGAAGACTTCTGTTCCTGCAGATCTAGCTGTTCCTGAGCCTCAGTTGTGAGGACAAGAGGGAGGACGACAAGAGGGAGGACGTCGGGGTACTCCTGCACTGTACTGGGACTGGTCAAAGCTGGCACTTGGCAAATCTTCAATTCGGTAGCTGTAGATAAGCACACAAACTGGTGTACCTCTCCCTTGTTATTCGGTTTCCTGCAGCACTCTGAGGAAAATACAACCAGCTCCGACAATGGTATTCCGGTCATTTAAGAGTTGATTGGTCCCACCAACTCAAAGGGAGAAGTCGTCCTTGCAGGGCTTCTCTGTCAAGATGAACCTAGCGATTGGGACCTGCAGCAGGGCTTCACCGGTCAAACCAACGGTCCAGGAGTTGCAGCAGCTGTCCTCTACAAGCTCGTCTTCGGTTCTTTCGTTCCAGTGGTTGACTCTGCCTTCCAAGCCAAGAGACTCGCCTTTTATCCAGTTTCCTCCCATTCATTCCAGCCTAGCTGCCACTCACCCAGCAGGGTGGCTGTCCTTGCCAGATAGTCAGGCAAGCAATCACGCCAGAGTGCATTTGGATCTCCTAGGAGACTAAGCACAGGGAGTTTCGGGCACCTGCCTCACTTCCTGTCCACCGCAGACACTCGGGCGCCATAGGCGGTCTTCATTCCTGAAGCCCGCCAAAGGTAATGAAACAAAGGGACCAAACCTGGTGCGGCACGCAGAGACAAACTCTAGAACGACCTTTCCAAAAAGAAATGGCCAAAAAAAAAAAGACCGGGAATTGTTTAAACAATGGGGGCTCGGACGCCATCTTGAAAAACATGGCTCCCGCGATTTAACGCTACCAGTGTTCGCGGTCGGGAAAAATCATGGTAGTTTGTTGTAAAACCACTGCCATCAGCCATTTCGAGAGGAAAGGTAGCATTTGACTGCTACTTGAGTTTCAAGACATAGGGTATAATAAGTAACCCCTCCAGCACTCTATTGTAAGATAGGGTGTGCTGGGTCTAAGTACTTGAAAAGACTAGTCAAGTCAATTTCACTTTACATTCTCTGGGAAACAGTAGTTTATCCCAGAAAAGGTATTTAAACCTTGGGAAAGCCTGAAAGGCTCTCCTGTGCCACTGCACTGAGGGTGCTGTGTGACACACATGAAAAGATGATGCCTATGGAGTTGTCTAAAACTCCATAATCAAAGAACACAAGAGTTAAACACATATCAAAATACAGAGCGGGGGGAAAAAAGGGTCACACACTATCCAGGTGAAAAAATCAAGTCCTCAAAATCCAGCAAATTTGCTGGTGGGTCTCTAAGGTGAAGGGAATTAGCACGTTTTTGAGAATTCTCCCTAACACCAAGTTGAACAGTATATAAAGGACAGCATGCTGGTGGGGGGGGGGCAGTCCTCTGACCCTCACCCCCCCCATATCCTCATCTTTGTACAGATTAAAGTCTGTTATCCTTGCAAGATAGACTCATGGCCTTAAAGGCATGGTCTAGTAAAAAATGTTATTTAAAAAATAGATAGGCAACATAAAAAAGAGAATGCTAGTATTTTCTTTTTTAAAACTTCATATGTAAAATTTTGAGCTATTCAAGCTCAAAATTCGCAAAAGCAAGCACATGGGCGCATCCATTTTGTGAAATGGATGCCCTCCTGTGCTGGCTTTTGCGGCACTAATGAAGGAAAAGGCAGCCAGCTGTAGTAAACAAAAGTTACGCTGGGTGGCTTTCCCTTCATTAGTGATGTACGCAGAGGACGGGGACCGGAGACCAGAGCAGGAAAGCTGCAGCTGAATCTCGGTAAGTGCTATTTATTTTTTAAAAAAATAAGCACTAGCTGCGTTTTTTTTTCTATGTTTTCCGGGCTGGAGGAGCCCGGAAAACTTAGATATAAAACCGCAGCTTTAAAAACGTTGTATTTATGTTTGCGGTCGCTTTTGAAGCGACCGCAAACATAAATACAACGTTATTGTGTTGGAAAACGCTGCGCTTTTTCTTTCCAAGTTTCTCAGGCTCCTCCGGCTCGGAGGAGCCTGAGAAACTCGGAAAGAAAAACCGCAGCGTTTTCCAACACAACCGCGTTGTGTTTCTGCCTGCTGTGGCTATCACTTTGGGTCTCCGGTGCTCCCAAGGGAGCACCGGAGACCCAAAGTGAAAGCCACAGCAGGCAGAAACACAACGCGGTTGTGTTTACATGCCGCGTAGAGTTTCTGCCTACAGCTGATTTCCCATTTGGGGCTCTCGGAGAGCCCCAAATGGGAAATGCTAAATGCTGCGTTGTTATTGCCTAAATCTGCTTTCCCATTTGGGGCTCTCGGGCTCCCCGTGGGGAGCCCGAGATCCCCAAATGGGAAAGCAGATTCAGGCAGAAACAACGCTGTTGTTTTCCGCAATGCTGCGTTGTTTCTGCCTGAATCTGCTTTCCCATTTGGGTCTCTCGGGCTCCGCGAAAATAAATTGCACTTACCGAGCTTCAGCTGCAGCTTTCCTGCTCTGGTCTCCGGTCCCCGTCCTCCGCGTACATCACTAATGAAGGGAAAGCCACCCAGCGGTAGCTTTTGTTTACTACAGCTGGCTGGCTTTTCCTTCATTAGTGCCGCAAAAGCAAAAGCCAGCACAGGAGGGCATCCATTTCACAAAATGGATGCGCCCATGTGCTTGCTTTTGCAAATTTTGAGCTTGAATAGCTCAAAATTTTACATAGGAAGTTTTAAAAAAGAGAATGCTAGTATATCTATTTTTTAAATAAACATTTTTACTAGACCATGCCTTTAATTCCCTAGAGGGGTGCATTTACTCTGGTGTGAGCATGATCAGTGGTACCCCAATATATTTAAGGGGTGCCCCTGTAAATTGGAGTTCACTTTCAAACTCTACAATAGATCCCCACTGCCTGCCACCAGTGTTAGGCAGGATTTGGAGCAGTACCCTATGTGTGCACTATAAAAACCTTGTCCACCTGCCAATAGGAACCCAGCCTTTGGTATAAGTCTGTACTACACAGGTTGTTAGTGTGGCTGAGCAGCCAGGCTTCTCTCAAGAGGTGTCAATGTGAGCAGTAGGGTGGTTACACAGAGATTCACAGTGACAAGTATCCAAATAAACACTTATACTCAAGGTTTCTTGATTAAACAATTATTAATTTGTCAGTTGGAATAAGCCTTCTTCAGTAAGGGCAATGTAGAAGTAACACACAAATACACTTCAAAATAAACACTCTTAGTTTCTCTAAATCAGCGATGGCACACAGACAATTCCTACACCCTCAGGTCACCTAAATAGTTAGGACACTGTGGACATGAATAGATCACTGGTGCATTTAAAGAAATACTGAAAAGCATGTCAAAGAAAGGGGTTATAGAATAAAACAAGAGATCACACAATTATTCTGAAGCAGGTAAGTACTTTCGAACCGCCAATGAAAAGTAAGTTAATCCCTTCCTGGAAGGGAAGGTAAGCACAATATCAGAGCAAAGAAGAGTTATTCAGGGAGCCAGGCCAGCCAATGTCAATTGGGCAAAAGTCTAGGTGAGCTGAAGCACTACATGTACGTAAGTAAAAGTCTTGCACAATTAAGTCTTTTATAGAAAAAGTATAATCGATGTGGGGCCACAAACTGGGAGTGGTAGATAATTCAAGCAACTCTACAGAAGCAACCAAGACTAGTCTCAACTGAGATCAAGTAAGGCTACAACAACGAGAGGTAAGTCCACTCAAACTTTACAGAAGAAATGGTTCCAGCTGGCTTCTGTTCCTGTGCAGCTCTGCAGATCCTTTTGATCCCGGGGAACAGGATCTGCATACCTACACAGGAACAGAAGCCAGCTGGAACCAGTTTTCTTCAAACCAATGGTACTGTATTTTGCTTGGAAATTTAGGGGTATTGGGCAAGATTGTTTGCTTTACCCTCTGGGAGACTGCACAAGCCTTGTTCATTTGGCAATAGTTAACCCAACCTTTGGTATAAGCATGTACTACACAAGTTGGTAGAGTTACTGACCAGCCAGGCTTACCTCAAGAGGGGTCAATGTGAGCTGTAGGGTTATTACACCGATTCACAGTGACAAGTATCCAAATAAACACTTACTCTCAGGTTTTCTTGATTAAACAATTATGTATTAATGTCGCATGCAGTTGAATAAGCCTTCTTTAGAAGGGAGCAAATATATGTAACACAATAATATACTTCAAAACAACACATACTCAGTTTCGATAAATCAGTAGATACCCATTTGGGATGACACACACACTTCCTACACCCTGAGGTGACTTAAATAACTAGGGCACTTCAGACATTGATATATCACTGGCACATTTGGAGCAATACTGAGGTTCGTGTCAAAAGGAAAAGATGAGAGAATAAAACAATGGTTAACAAATATTCTTAAACAGGTAAGTACTTTTTGAACCCCCAATGCAAAGTAAATTGACCCTTTCCCAGCTACACAAGTCATGGAATGTGTGACTTTTGTTGAGGAGATAGTTGAAGCACAAAGTCAGAGGATAGAAGAGTCTTTCAGGGAACCAGGACAGCCAATGTCAGTGGAGCAAAAGTCTAGGTGAGCTGAAGCATTTCTTGAAGGTAAGCAAAAAGTCTTGCACAATGTTTTAGAAATCTTTGTAGAAAATAAAATCACTGTTGGGCCACATGCTTGGAGGCTTGTGAGGGACAAAGCAGCAAGCAACTCTGCAAAAGCAACCAAGACCAGTCTCAACTGAGAGTTAGCAAAGCTACACAACAAAAGCTAAGCAAACCCCTTAGTTTATAGTGCCTTAGGTCTGAAGAAATTGGTTCCAGCTATCTTCTGTTCCAGGTGTAGTATGGCAGATCCTGTTGTTCCTGGGCCTCAGTCATGGGGACAAAAGTGAGGATGTTTAGGAACTCCTGCACTACGATTTGAAGGTTGTCGGCAGCAATGGGCAAACCTCAGATCAGCGTCACTTTGCGGTTTCAGCTTCTCGCGAATAGCACCACCGTGGTTCTTGGATACCTTATTGACTTTCCTTGCATCTGGACTCCAGCACTCTTTTGAGGTGGCTCAGGTTTGGTCAGTCCTGCTTCATGAGAGTCCGGAGGATCTTCATGGAGCTCGGGTCTGACTTAAAGACGACACTCGATTCTGGTGTTCCTCTCCCTGGCAATCGGTTCCTGCAGAAGCAATGGAAGTGCAGCCAACCCCAAGAGGATTTCCAGATGGGTTTGTCTTGGGATCGATTGGTCCCACCAACCCAAGCAGGGCTTCTTTAGTTGAGGCGAAATCAGAGCTTCAACACAGCAGCAGGGCTTTACTGGGCAAACCAATGGTCAGGAGTTGCAGCAAGCGCATCTTCCAAGTTCTTCTTTGGATTCCTTCGTCCAATTGTCAACTCTGCCTTCCAAGAAAAAGACCTTACCTTTTATGCAAGTCTCTCCCATTCATTCGCAGCCTAGCTGTCAATCACACAGCAGGGTGGCTGTCCTCGGAGGACCGCCAGCTGGCCCATCACCTTTGGGTGCATTCATATAACCAAGGAGACTAGGCACAGGGAGTTTACGCCAACTCCCTCACTTCTTGCCCTGCCAGACACGCTGGAGCCAGAGGCGGGCTTCACCAATGAATCCCGCCAAATACAAAACGAACATAGGGACCAAACCAGGATTGGCGCGCAGTGTAAATCTCAAGAAGGACCTTTCCAACAAGAAATGTCGAAAAAGGAAGACCGGGCCATTTTGACAAAATGGGCACCCATGGGTGCTTTAATGCAGCTGCAATTGCAGCCCACGGTAGAAACACTCAATGGTAGTAAAAAGTAAACCACTGCCACCAGCCATTAATTGTAGCATGGGTAACATAAAATGTTACATGAGAAACTAGACAAAGGGGATACTAAGTAACCCCTCCAGGTCCAGTCAATTTCACTTCACTGCTTTTGAAAACAGTTGTTTCACCAAGAGAATGTATTTAAACCTTTGGGAAACCTGGAAGACTTCCCTATGTCACTGCACTGAAGGTGCTGTGTGACACAATGTAAAACGATGATGCCTATGGAGTCAAAAGAAACAGTGATCAAATAAAACCAAAACACCTGGGTGAGAAAGAAAAAGGGCTCACTCACCCCAAGGTTAAAATTAAAAAGTCCCGTTGTCCAGCAAATAGTCCAGCAAAAGGGCTTGGGGTCTCTAAAGAGGGAGGAATTAAACACGTAAATTAAAATTCTCCCTAACAGGCACGTAAACCAAACACTAGACACTGTTATTTTAACAAGTGGAGAAAATTAGTAATTTGGGGCCAGTCAAAACAAACCCAATAGAGAATGTACTTGATCTCACATTCTTCATTATATGCTTCACTTACTTATACTCGGGGCTAGTATTTAATTAAAGTTCACCTAGCGGGTCTATCCGCGTACACCACTTCTAAGGTGTCATGGTGGAAAATCCCTGGCGTTAAGGCATTCATGGAGGGAGTAAAAATACTCCACCCTCCTATTTCAAACCCGCCACCAGGCTGGGACCTCAATATAGTACTTGCAAAGCTCATGGGACCCCCCTTTGAGCCAATACATAAATCAAGCCTTAAACACCTCTGGCTATCACCTCCATAAGGAGAGTCAGTAAACTTGAAGCTTTGTCAGTGCAAAAACCTTTCTTTGTTATCCACAAAGACAAATTGATATTAAGAACACACCCTAGGTTTTCACCTAAGTTCATTTCAAAGTTCCATGTCAATCACACCATCGAACATTCAACTTTTTTTCATAATCCGTCAAGCTCAGCTGAGAAAAATCTCCATACACTAGATGTAATGAGGGCCAGATATTTACTATGTAAACCAAGACCGGACCGCTAAGGAAAACAGACCAACTCTTGGTCTCCGTAGCTCCAGGCAGGGAAGGACACTGCATTTCCAAAAACACCATACTCCAGATGGATTGTCAGATGCATACAGCTCTGCTACTCTCTATCAAGCACGACACTGCTTTCACTCCAAGAGCTCACTCCACTAGGGGCACAGGAGCTACCTTGGCTTGTATCGCAAACATTCCGTTGAACGCCATTTGCAAAGCAGCTACATGGAGCTCAGTACATACTTTTACTCCACACTACTGCATCAACACTCACTCTAAAGCAAATTCTCAGGTCGGACAAGCAGTGCTAAAATAGCTCTTTGCCGCTGAACCTTCTCACAACCCGCCACCTTAACCAAACACTGCTCGCTAATCTATGCCTAGAATGTGATCTAAGCAGATTTCAAAAGCCTCAGAAGGGATGCATTACTCATCGTAATCGTATTTCTGATGCTTGTATCTTCTTAGATTCACATGCGCCCACCCTTCCTCACCTTGGAGTAGAAGGTGCATAGATGTTTTCAGGCCTTTATCTGATACATAATCTTCTTTACTACACCTGTACTTGCGCTACATTTCATGCAAATGTTGGGAAGGAGCTAGCGCCTTCCTTCATTCCCAAGTGCTCTAGAATTAGACAATACTTCTTTTGACTGTTTCTAGATACTACACGAGACCTGGGCGGAGGAGGCAGTTATTATTTAAATATAAGGTGCAAATAACTATTAGCTGAATACATTTGTAAATATTAAATCCTATTTTAGTTTTTCAAAAGCACAGTACAAGCAGGCTGTCTGCCAAAAGGAATGCAGCATGCTCTAAAAATAACTACAGGCATTGCAGTGCTGTTCTAGCAGAGCAGCATGCAACTCAGCATCTGTTTGCTGTCTGTCAAAGATCCCAGGCATGCTAAGGCTCATGCACACAATGCAGAATTATGGAAAACAAGAGTTTAAAGGGAATTACTGGACCAGATAAAAATATGAGGAGAATGAATGAAATGGGGAGAGCATGACAGGAACATGTTTTTATATATAAAAGTTCATAATGTAGCAAAATGATGTAAAACATGAGTTACAGTGTATTCTTGCATAGGCTAGCAATATGTTAAGTAGTATGTCCTAAACAGAAATGAACCATGAACCATGAAGAGCGGAAGAATGGAACATCCCTTGTATGGAAGGACAGTTTTGGATGGAGCCATGGCAGTATCCAGTGATCAGGTCAAGAGAATGTAAGCTCCTGTTGGGCTCCAGTTTGCAGGAGAATGTAATGGTTGAGGGACACCGTTCAGGCAGAAGAGTTTTTGCTCCTATCCTCATTTCTGTATAGAATACTTTTGTTATCCTTGCAAGATAGACTCTTGGCCTTAATTCCCTATAGGGGTGATCTTTAATCTGGTGTGAGCGTGATTAGCGTTACCCGTATAATTGAGTACCCGTGCAAGTTGGGCTACCCTTGCACAACCTCATGTCAGAAACAAAACAATCAGAGGGACCTCGACGCATGAAGCTCCTGGGTACAGTAGACTTCACACTAGATAGTATTACTGGTACGTCCTGTCGACATCCGTTTTCGAGTTGCAAAAACAACTGTAATACTCTGCAGCTTCCACTAGATGTTGACTTATGCATAGCATGTGAATCTAAGCAGATACAAGCATCAGCAATACGATTACGGTGAGTAATGTGGTATTATGTATAATTACCTTAGTGTTTATAATAAACAATCACATTTTTATAAAACCGTGTTAATTGTATTCATGACTATAGGTTT
Source organism: Ambystoma mexicanum (assembly GCF_040938575.1). NCBI lineage: Eukaryota > Metazoa > Chordata > Amphibia > Caudata > Ambystomatidae > Ambystoma > Ambystoma mexicanum. The sequence continues at coordinate 1,523,572,717 of NC_090922.1, read as the reverse complement.
GCCCTGAGGTCTTTCTACTTATCTGCAGCCCTTCTCCCTCCTAGACTAAGCCTGTCTTGCTTGTCCATAGCTACCAAACCTTTTGGTTAGTTCAGGCCAAACCGGAGTTGGAGCCATGTGCATCCAAGAGTAAGACATCTCTAATCCTCCCTAACAGACCTTATAATAATAATAAAGTGGGGAATGTTCTACTAATAGTTTTTGCAGTGCTTCATTAAATTGTGTTATTACTGTTGTTTTATCTCACTTGGGGATTACAGAGTTTGTGTGTGTTACTTTATTACATATCCCTCACATTCCCTCTATTCAATGTCCATTTCCTTCCTAGTAGTTTCCGTTTCCTTTCTTCATTGAATATTGCTTCAGTTTCCTTCTGTTAGGGAGATTTATAATTTGTATGTGCCATCCCCTCTCCTAGTGAGATCCCCAGCACGTTTGCTGGACCTCTGACCTTTTTCTTTAAATCATGAATGAGTGTAGCCTTTTTCCACTCATTCATTTGTGGGCTGTTGCTTTTGGAACTCTATTCTTTGTAATTTACCTGTACTATGGAGTCTGTCTGCTCCAAGCTCTTAAAGGCATCTGTGTTTTTATAACTTCAGCACACAGCTCCTTATGGGCAGTGTTCTGGGGACCCTTAGGGTCCTCCTTTAAGATTATATTTCTATCACCTCCAGTAACTATTGGCACACACCACCTTCAGTGGAAAGCTGCAGGGATGCCTAGTATCCCCCTTCTCTCTGCTCCTGTGTCTTTTTCTAGTCACATTGACAATCACCTACTTATGGCTGGTGGCAGCGTGTTTTTGCCTTTGGCGGAAACCCTCTGGTATCCGAGCCTAGGCCTCAGAGTGTCTGGGCTTGCAGGAAGTGGGGGAGGGGGATTTTCACCCAGAGTGCCTGAATAGGTCCAGCTCCAACGGGGGGGTCTGGCTGTCCTGTTTGGACAGCCAAGCGCCCCTTTCTGTAAAATGCTGAGATAGATTGCAGAGAAGTGTGTGCTGCACCTGTATAAAAGTTGAGGCTTCTGGAGTGAAAAGCAAGTCTACCACTGGAAGCTGAAACAACCGAAGAAGACGATGACCAGAGACACCTGCAGACCCTTTGCAACACCATGAAGCGACCACTGCTGTCCTGACCCGGTTTTCTGTGCGACTGAGGAGCTCAGACGAGGAGACTCCTTCCCTTTGGCTGGTGGGAACAACCAGTCCCAAGACAAACTTTGAACCAAGCCATCTCCCGAGGTCCTTGGAGTTTCCAGAGCATGGGGAACCCGAATACCAGGAGACCTGCTGCCCATTTCGAGTTAATCATTGTGGAAAGGCCGAATCTGTCCAAATCTTTGCTGAACCCATAAGGACACTCCAAAGATCCGATCCAAATCGCCCAGACACCCTCAACAGAGTGTGGGATTGACCAGGCGATCCGTGTCCTTGTTAGTGCTGCAGAAAAGGGCCCCAAACCGCACAATGACACCAAGAGTTGCTGAAAGTCATGCCCCTGGTCCTCCCTCGAGGCTGCTGCAAAGAGATTCCGTTCATTGTCCTGCCTTCAGTCATCAGATCGAGGAATCCGGCGGTCGGGTCCAAAGTGCAAACATTGCGTAGCATCCAGCACACACATTTTTTTCTAACCTAAGGTACTGTGGGGAAAAAAGGTATTGCTTTCCTGATGTTAGGCAGAATTGCATGCAGTACCCTCTGGGACCACCACACACAATTATGACAGGTGTAAGCAAGACCAATCTTTGGTATAAGTCTGTACCACACAGTTTGTAGGTAGCAAGCTGAGCAGCCAGGCTTATCTCAAGAGTGAATGTGAGCAGTACAAGTAGTTACTCAAAGGACTTTCAATCACAGTCGTTCAAGTAGACACTTGTACTCAAGGTTTCTTGGTAGAACACTGATTAATTTATTTACACAATCATTTATAAAACATTTCACTAGAAGAAGGCAACTTATAGACCAATACACTCCAATACAAACCAGTTTTTGAGACCGTTTGAGCTCCCTTGAAAAAGGAGCCAAATAGCAGTTGCAGTGAAAACAAAGGACAAAAGTAAGTAGAATAGATTATATATACTTTCTAGGCAGTGTAAATAGTTTCAGTTCACCAGAATAGTTCAATTCAAGTCAATGGGCCAGGCCAAAGTCAATGGGCTAGTGTTCTGGATAGGAAAGAGCAGTTCTGGTAACAAACGGTAAAGTCTTTGCAAAAGTTCTCAGTAGTAGTTTAGGCGAAAAAGGATCATTTTGAGGGGTCACAAGATGATTAGGCCTGCAAGATGGGAAAGTTTCACAAACTTTCACAGCGGGAGTGGCGTTCTCCCAATCGGGTTGGCACAGTACCTTTGTGTGAAGAAAACAAATGTTGCTGAAGTCGTGGTTCCTGGCACTTCCTGCAGATCTCGCTGTTCCTGAGCCTCAGTCGTGGGGACAAGAGGGAGGACGTCGGAACTCCTGCACCGCACGGGGTCATTGAAGAAAGCAAACAAAATGGAGTCACGTCAGTTTCCAGTAGCTATAGATTCAAGAATACAAACTGGTGTCCCTCTCCCTGGTTAATCCTAACCAGCCTTGAGAATGGTATCCAGGTGTCTTATTAGTTGATTGGTCCCACCAACTCAAAGGAAGAAGTCCTCCTTGAAGGAGCTTCTCTGTCGAATGGTATTTGGCAATTTGGACCTACACCAGGGCTTTGCCGGGCAAACCAACGTCCAGTGGTTGCAGCAGCCGTCCTCTTCCAGCTCGTCTTTAGTTCTTTCGTTCCAGTGGTCGACCCTGCCTTTCAGTCCTGGAGACTCGCCTTTTAAACAGTTTTCTCCCTTTCATTCCAGCCTAGCTGTCACTCACCCAGCAGGGTGGCTGTCCTTGCCGGACAGTCAGCCAGCCAATCATGCCAGAGTGCGTTTGAGTCTCCTAGGAGACTAAGTAAAGGGAGTTTCGGGCACCTCCCTCACTTCCTGCCCACCCCAGACACTCAGACGCAATGGCCGACTTCAGTCCTGAAGCCCGCCAAAGGCACACGAATCAAGGGACCAGACCTGGTTCGGCGCGCAGAGACAAAGACTAGAAGGACCTTTCCAAAAGAAATGGTGAAAAAAGAAGACCAGGATCTGTTTAAACAAAGGGGCTTAAGGCGCCATCTTAAAAAACATGGCTCCTGTGATTTTTAGCTATCGGTGTTCGCGGACGGGAAAAATCGGCATTACCCAAATTGTTCGAACACAATTGTTCGAATTACCGAATTGACCGAAAGTCGAGGGTCCGAATTGACCTTTGCACAATTGACCGCACATATATATATATTTATATATATAATGGGGGATTGCGGGGGGTTTCCCCTGCATATATGTAACAATTGACCTTCACAATTCGGTCAATTGTGCAAAGGTCAATTGTAATTCGAACAATTGTAGTTCGAACAATTCGTATACATCCGAAAAATCACGGTAGTTCGTTGTAAAACCACTGCCACCAGCCTTTACAATAGGAAAGGGTAGCATCTGACTGCTACTTGAGTGTTTAGACACAGGGGATACTATGTAACCCCTTCAGCACTCCATTGTAAGATGGTGTGTGCTGGGTCTATGAATTTGGAAAAGACTAATAAAGTCAATTTCACTTTACATTCTCTGGGAAACGGAAGTTCATCCCAGAGAAGGTTTCTAAACCTTTGGGAAGTCTAAAAGACATCCCTGTCTCACTGCACTTCGGGTGCTGAGTAACACACACGAAAATATGATGCCTAAGGGGTTATCTAAAACTCCATAATCCGAGAACACAAAACCTAATGCTCGCCCTATCTCTTGTACAAAAGTGTAAAAAGGAGAAATACATGCAAAAGGAAAAATCAGTGTTCAAATGAAAATGTGGTGGACCAGCTCTCCTCCCCACGTTAGGTCTCATGGGGTAAGGTGATCCTTGTAGACAGGTTGACACACTCTGGCTCGGTTTTGAACACATTGCAAAACTGGGGATCAAGGATTTTCTGGCCTTCCATGTCAGTCTCTTTCTCTGACTTCAAAATGTATGTTTCAACCAAAACGTTCACAAAGGTCCCCCTCTGCCGAGCTCAGACCTTTCACCACACGGATCTCGTAGGTCTTCCTCCACCGGGCTCAGATCTCTCACGATAAAGTTCTTCACAAAGTTGCAATGGGGGCTCCCTTCCCCCAGCTTAGTATACTTCGGGTCTCCCTCAATCGCGCTCGGACCCTTTTCGGATGTCGAAGTCTTTTGAATTTGTGGCTTTCTTACAGACCACCAAAGGACCACTTCGACTCAACATTCACTATTTTACTTTTACTCTTGACGTTTATTCGGCTTTTAGCTTCAAATAATGTACCTTTCACTGAGACTTTCGAATGGTCTACTTCCTTTCTACGGACCTCTCCGTTACTTAGTATCTATCTCACAGCTGCATTTTACTTTAAATTTCATTGACTGGTCTGCCTTTCTTTGTGTCTCATCCAAACGCTTTCACCCTTCACTTGTGATATGATGTTGCTGCCTCATTCACTTCAACACACACAGTCTGTCAGGTCGCTTGCAAACTCACAAGCTGTGTGCGCTTCTTTCTTGTTTTACGATTTCCAATTTTTGAGTCAAGGTTAGTACCACAGACTTGGCCTCGCCTTCCCAACTCTGCCTTTCACCGGGAGAGTCGCTGGCATCCTTGAAACACAATGCAATCTTCACTTGTGGGAGCTGCCCTTCACATGTCATTTGCGGTCTGTCGGAGGCAACGACCTCCAGTAGGGAAGCCTTGGGGTTTTCGGCCCGCTGCTCTCGTCCCTTGGTACATTGCGCTGCTCCAGTAGGTGTGCCTTTGTCCCTGAAGTTCTGCTCGTTCTCGTGTTCCGCCTTGCTCAGTGTGTCTTTAGGTGTTGCCTTTTATTTGTGTGAGAAAAGCTAGCTGGTATCAGGTGTATGCACTTAGGGTAAAGTGTCTGACTTTGCCTGACTCGATTAACGGGACATGTCCAGTACGATATGAGAGAGTTAGTCTGGTTACTCTTAGTCACCCTCTTCCTCGACCCAGTGTTTGAGTTAAAAAAGGGGATGGGTGGTGTTGGGACTTCGGTAAATCCTAAAAATTAGGATGGGGTAGATGAAAAAAAAGAGGGGGGAATACCGCGTCTCACCATCGGCTATCTCACCCCTTCTCCCCGAAGACCCTTCACTCAGGTGATCCTCCCGCACTGGTCCACCCCAGGAACTGGACCTAAAAGCAATGGTCGTGTCCTGGCCACCTGGATGACAGGTTCCTTTGATATCTCACATGGCTAGGTGAAAAAGCAGTCTCTAGAACCTTGACCTATGCTGATTTTACACTAACCATTTTCCTCCCTTTAAGTGACTTTAATATGTGTTTGCAGAGTAAATGCATTACCATATAAACGGTTGAATACCGCATGGGTGCGCAATAACCGATAATACGATACCATTGTCTTTTCCCTTTCGAACGTTGCTACAAATGTAACCTCGAACAAACACAAAAGTGAAAGTGCCCTTTGAAGTGTATTATCAAGCATTCCTAAGTGTTCTAGTATAAACGTCTGAAGTATTTAAAGGGATTCTGGTGTAAATATTTAAATATATACTTTTTATATAACTAAGTGTAAGTGCTTCTTTGCTGTGCCTGTCTAGCTAGGATTCAGTGTACTTACCTACAACTCACATCTTCCTCTTAAGATAAGCCTTACTCTTCTGCTGCTCTACCAAGGTCCTGAGCTAGTACAGACTGATACTAAGAGTTGGGGAGTGTGGGGGAACTACAAACCACCAAACCACTGGGATAGCTTACTAAAGTCTTACTGTTAGTAGGATTTTAGGAAAATTCCCTAACACCTTCCTTCATTGAATGTCGCTTTTGTTTCCTTCCTTCACTGAATGTTGCTTCTGTCTCCTTGCTACACTGAATGTCGCTTCCGTCTCATTGCTTCACTGAATGTCGCTTCCATATCCTCCCTTCACTGAATGCCCCTCCCATTTCCTTTCTTCACTGAATGCCCCTCCCATTTCCTTTCTTCACTGAATGCCCCTCCCGTTTCCTTTCTTCACTGAATGTCGCTTCCGTCTCCTTGATACAGTGAATGTCGCTTCCGTCTCCTTGATACACTGAATGTCGCTTCCGTCTCATTGCTTCACTGAATGTCGCTTTTGTTTCCTTCCTTCACTGAATGTCGCTTCAATCTCATTGCTTCACTAAATGTCGCTTCGGTCTCATTGCTTCACTGAATGCCGCTTCCATCTCCTTGCTTCACTGAATGTCTCTTCCATATCCTCCCTTCACTGAATGCCCCTCCCATTTCCTTTCTTCACTGAATGTCCCTGCCCATTACCTTTCTTCACTGAATGCCCCTCTCGTTTCCTTTCTTCACTGAATGTCGCTTCCGTCTCCTTGATACAGTGAATGTCGCTTCCGTCTCCTTGATGCACTGAATGTCGCTTCCGTCTCATTGCTTCACTGAATGTCGCTTTTGTTTCCTTCCTTCACTGAATGTCGCTTCCATCTCATTGCTTCACTAAATGTCGCTTCGGTCTCATTGCTTCACTGAATGCCGCTTCCATCTCCTTGCTTCACTGAATGTCTCTTCCATATCCTCCCTTCACTGAATGTCCCTCCCATTTCCTTTCTTCACTGAATGTCCCTGCCCATTACCTTTTTTGTACGTCGCCTGCTTTTCCACCATTACACATCCTTCATTGGTTCTCTTTTGCTCAGCTCTTCAGATCAACTGCCGTCCTCGTTCTACATCGTCAGACTGATTTCCAAGGCCCCCTGCATGGTTCTGCGGCTTGGGTTCCCCATTGGTACACCTGCACAGGCCCGAAACAAGGTAAGAGGTTGGACGGTCATGAATTAAATGTGACCAATTAAGAGAAGGCTTTTCAGGCCATCAACAAGGTCTCACAAGAGCACCCTGCTCACTATTGCTCTTTAGAAATGATTATTGATATGAAAACATGTGTTTCTTCTTTCCGACTCGCTTCATTGGGACCACAGCATATCTGCTGATTGATTTGAGATCCTGACCTATTTTTTATTAATGAGTTCTTTTTAAACCTCACTCTCCGGCTTTGGCAATTTGATTAAGGGCACTAGTCTGTGCATCAAGGAACCCTGTCTCCCGTTTCAGTCTATAGTAGCGTTACTACCTCCCCTAATGAGGCTAGTTCAGAGAAATCTTTTTTTCCAGTTCATTTTTAGTTTTGGCATCTCTTCCCATACTAAGTGAAGCTTTGTTGACTAGGTCTCTGTGCACCTTTTATTTTTTTACAGGATATTAGTTTGTTGGGCACTGCAGGGCTCAGATTTGCAGGCCATGTTCTTTACGCCCTTTCTTGATACTTCACAGCGGTCTTCCTTCCAGGAAGTTGTTGCGATGGATTTCTAGAATCTGGCCTGGTGGACAGATTTACAGAGGCCCCCCTAGATATGGTGAACAGGGAGCTCTGAGAGTTTAGCCAAAACCCTGTCAAGGCTGAGTGGAGAGCAGTCAAGGCTTAGTCTCAGGAGAGTGCGAGTGGTGTTATGGGCCCTCAATGAGCCAGCACAATATAATACACAATAATTCAATTTAGATACGCAGTTATAAAAATAGTTATTTACGTCTGACAAATGAAAATAGCAGGTAGTAATATCACACAGTAATCTATAATACAAATATCTACAATCACCAGTATGTTCACTTAATATATGGCTTGTAAGAATGTCATTGTATTTTCCCTTGTTCCCTCCCTTGCCTTGAAGCGCTTTGAAACCCATTGTGTGTAGGCGCTATAAAAATAAACTATCATATCATATACTTAATCAAATAACTCAAGCAAACACTGCAGGTAAGTAGTGCCCATGGAGTCATAGGATGGGCACAGTCAGTAGTACAATATCCTACCTTTAGAAGTTTTAACCATAAGATGGATGAGGCCTTCTGCCAAAATGTCACAGGGTCCAACACAGTTATGAGTTCTCTTTATAAAGGAAGCAATGGGCTTGTGGTGGTGATTAGTTTGAAACAAATTAAAAGTTCAATAACAATTTACCAGGAGAGTTAGGTTTTATCATTTCTTTCAGACCCAAGGCTAACCCCCCAGGGCCAATACACCTGACCCTGGTACGACCACCAGAGGTGAGTTCAACAGAGATAGGAGATAAAGGTACCTCTTCCAAATGTTATCCAATGGAGGACAGGGGGGGCGGGCACAGGTATGCTTACCTCCCTGAACCAGATTTTCCTAGATGTAGAGATGGATCGTCTGGGGTCACTGGGGTTTGATCTTCTGCCCTTTGGTCCCTTAAGAGGTAACCAGGGCATTGCAGGGCTGAGGATTCTTCGGGTCGGTTGCAACTGCAAGATGTAATCCCTGTTGATGAAAAAATGCAAAAACCAATGATGCAGACTGTATGGGAGGATTGGGCCAAGAGACCCCCCGCCCCCTGCATCCTCTCCCCCGGTGAAGTCCATGGCTCGTCAGGAGTCCTCCCTGCCCACCAGGGCCCAGGTGGTGGGTGGGCCACTGGCTGAAGACATTGACCAAACCTGCTGAATTTAGCTAGGCCCTGGAAACCATTTTGTGAAATAAAGATGGTTTGAGCCCTGTGCACCGCAGCGCGGCCCCCCACCCTTGGAGAGTTTCAATTATCCCTGTGGCCGCAGCTCTCTGGCAGATCCGCTGAAAGCCCGTTCCCACGAACAGACGGACATGAGCTAGTGTTAGATACTAACACTGTAACATTTCACCTTCCGCAGTGTAGGGCTGTTTCCAGTATGACCCGGCCAGCAGGGCCTGGGTGGAAAAGAACTGTAAAACGGTCCCCTGACAAAAGCAGAGTCCCCAAATACTAATGAGCAAACCACCTGTGGTGAAACTTTTCTCTCCATGGCCCCGCTGACTAAAAACCTGTAAACTCCATAAAAATGGCAGAATGTGTGCTTATGACATTAGGGATGAAGCACCCACATCCCTGTAGCTAGGCGCAAATAGTAAGAGTGTCCCGAGGAGTTTTTTCGTGTTGTGTTTCATCAAGAAGATTGCACCCCACGGTCCCGCGCCATAAATTAACTAATGCTGCTAGAGTGCAAAGGAAGACAAATGCAACCATATTGGGAGCTCACGTAAGGGGTGCACGAAAATGCACCATATGTATGTCCAAGCTCACCATGTGCCCCTGCCGTCCGTGTTATTGGCGGGTTGTTCCTGCGCGCTCCACCAACCTTACTACTACCTCGCTTACCGCACACGTATAGACATGCATTGTTGTGGTTGTTAAATACTTAGCGTATAAGTAATATGTTCAAATTGGCCATATAACCGGTACTAGCAATGTCAAGAACGTCAACTTTGAAAAGACTCAATGAGTATTGTATATTATATGAATGTTTATGTCTCTTCCACCTAAAATATGCAACACACGAGGAAAATACCTTTATGAGCACATGCAAGGCCATCCCCCCCCCCCCATTGAAGCCTGCCAGATGAAAAAAGCAGAGGCCTGTGCTGCCCTGCTCCACCTCCCCCAATTCGGCTGGAGCCGCTTCAAGCATTCTCATTCCCCCGCAGCACTCAAGGCCACGGCCTGCCACCTGAATTATTTACAACCCAGCAGTAAACCCCGGCCTTAAAACACAGATCCAAAGACGCCCTTTCTTAGGCTCCACGACCCACCGGCTCACCTTAGGTTAATGGCCCCTGTAAAATTAGGACACCCAATATTATGGCAACACTACAGGAACACATCCATAATGACTTCTAACAAGACATGATACCGCGAACCGCCTGTCACATGCCCTGAGACCCAACCCCGCGACCTATGATACCCGGTCAACAGGACGATGGTAACCATGCATTGATGTATCGCCACAAGACCCCCCTCTAGGTGCATTCCTCCTGTGCTGCATTAACCTGTAGAATAACCTATTGGAAGATTTACCAGTTAAGATAATATTGCAATGTTGAATGACTGCGGCGTGCGTGGCCCTAGGGCAGAAAGTCAGGAAGGACATTCATCTCTGACACTGGTCACGGTTTGCACAACAACACCGCCTGGATGAGCCCAGCTGACCTGCCAGGCCCAGCCCAACCCACGAGGGTAACAAGTGACGTCCTCCAGCCACGGCAAACCACATCGCAGCAGCACCTATAGCTAGTCGTCGCCACCCAATCCCTACGAACTTGTGCCCCCTATAGCATGTAGGTTCTTATGACGCTTTTTGTAAATATATACGCCTGTTTTTGCTATTGTCAGACAGAGCGCTCTCGGAGTTTGCAGAGTTCTTTGCATGCCCTAATCTGATTGATAAACTCCCCTTTAAGCTCACCCGCACTTTGTCCTGGCCTTATTCCCATCCTGGGAGAGTCCATTATTGTCTCTCATTGTGGGGAGGATCGTGCTATCTGGGGACGCTCGCCTTCAGTGGTAACCCCGAAAGCGTGATTATTATTTTTCTCCTAACATATATATATTTCTGATGTTTGTTAACCTGCTTAGAATCACATGCTGTGCATAGGTCCGACATGCGGAGTATTGCATTTTGTTTTTCGTAGTCGAAAAGGGGACGTCGACAAGGCGTGTCTGTAACACTCTATCACCTCTGTCACCCTATAGTGACGTGCGTTGTACCCATAATCCCTCACGCGTGGAGGTCCCTCAGATTGTTTTTTTCCGCCCAGCTTCTGGTCGCCTTACGCGGAGCTCCTAGAGAGACATTACAAATACTTACTATCGGACCTCGGTCCTTAATTATACTTATTATATTGTTAAAGATCCCTCCCCTCGACGTTAGCTGTGAAGCTGTTTCTCCGCCGAGCAAGTTTTCGACGGAGGGGAAGAGACGGAGGAGATCCTTCGGCGCTGCCGAACACGTGGCCTGGCCTCGCCGGCCAACATACAGTAGGGAGAGTGGGGGTTCGAACTTTTATCTTCTCTTTGAGAATGTCTTTCTTTCTCCCCTATCTTTCCCTTGGGGTTGATATCACCAGTTATTATTGCCTCAGCTATGGAGAGGACACCTTTTAAGTTTTGCCCACGCTGTAGGGGCAAATACACTTGGAAGGACAAACACAAGCTCTGTAATCGTTGATTGCCCCTCGATCATAAGGAGGACAGCTGTGCAGCCTGTAAGCTCTTGAAACCAAAAACTCTTAAAGAACGCAAAGTTAAGAGGTGGGCGGACTACGCTATGTCGAAGTCAGTTTCCTCACCCGCCGCCGCTGTTAAAGAAAGTGACGAGGAGGGTGATAACTCGACGTCCGTTACGGAAGTCATTAACCCCCAGAAGGAGCGCTAGCGCTCCTCGAAATCCGTCCCCAGCCCCGACGGGCTCGGCTCACGCCTTGCTCATGGGGATGAACACCCCGGCGACAGGGACGCACACAGACCCCATAGGCCTAAGTACACAAACCACGGCTCTTCTTCGTCAAAGACGAAGGATCCATCAGCGCCGAAGGGGACGCAGGGCACTCCGGCGTCTACCTCAGACCGTAAGGGTCTCAAGCCCCACCCGCAAACGCAGTCGCGACCAGCGATTGGGCTTTCATCAAACACGGGCGCTACCCCAAAATCATCCGACGTAACGCTCCATAGAGCGGCCGTCGAGGAACAACGCGTAACGCAGGCAACGTCGACACCAGAGTCCTCTACTGACAAACTCGTTGTCGAGAGCCTGGCGAGAATTGTTTCCGAAGACACACGTAAGCGGACGGCGAAACAAACGTCGAATACCGCACAAAAAGCTATAGAAACGCCGAAAAAGCATAAGAGTAGCCAGGAACTGCCCCTTTCATCTATGGGCACTTCGGAACTACCGGAGGGCTTTTCAGATGGCGACGGAAACCTTTCTTCGACGTTGTGGGAGCGTTCTAAGCATTTTGAAGGTGAAAACACTGATTTCCCCCCTCTAGATTATTCAGGGGTCCCCCATGAGACCCTTGAAAGACTCCATTCTTGTATGGAGAAAATGGAAAGGTTTTTGGGAAACCAAAACCCACCCACACCCAAAAGACTAAGAGAATGGCCCCAGGATGACCCTGGGGTCAAAATTCCTAGGCTGTTTCCCCCTTCTACAGACGTATATGACCTCACGGAAGAGGAGCAGTACCTCCAGGAAGATGATGAGTGTTTGGGTGGAGAGGAAGAACATGAGGAAGAGGGGTTTGAAGAAGATCCTTACACTAGTGCAGGAGCTTTCGAAGAAGATACAGCTACCTCGCAGCCTTGGCAATCCCCATCAGTGCACTCAGACCCTGATGTCTTTCACCCTTCTCCTCCCAAGGATTCACCTATTGGAAACACCTCTCCCATAGATGACCAACCTTCACTTAATGCACTATTGCGCAAGGCAGCAGCGCATTTTGAAATAGACACAGGGGAGACTCTTCCTGACATAGACTTTGTAGAGAAAGTTATTAAAGAAAAAGCCCCTGTTAGTCAGTCTATTCCGCTCCTGGCTTCTATAAAGAGAAGAATAACTCCTTCCCTTTTCAATCCCGCCTTAGACAGAGGGGTCAACCCTCGGATAGAAAAGCGCTTCAGCCCTTCGCCCTCTGACCCGTTGTACATCAGAGGCCATTCTATTCCGAACCCCCTCGTAGTTACTAATACAAGGAAAAGAGCAGGGGTACCACTATCCACTAGTGAGGCCCCACCTGACAAAGAGGGCAAAAAGCTCTACGCACTTGGGAAGAGAATCACGACGTCCGCCGCCTTTTCAACAAGAATTGCAAATAACAATTCCCTACTAGCTAGCTACGCAGATGCACAGTGGAGCAAGCTGCGCAGCGAAGCAGAGGACGCACCAGAACCCCTGCGTTCACGCCTGTTAGCTACAATCTCAGAGGGAACTCTTGTAAACCAGGGCATCGTAAAGAACTCCTTAGATGCCGCAGAGACGGCTGGCCGTTCCCTGGTTCAGGGAACACTTCTCAAACGCCATGTCTGGCTGCTCAATACGGGATTTAAGCCGGAAACCCAGGCTTCCCTGATAAATAAGCCCATAGAAGAAACACATCTGTTTGGGAAAGCAGTTGATGAGGCCCTAGAACATGCGAAGAAAGAGTTTGATACCATCAAAACTCTTGTCCAAATTTCTAGGCCCCCTAACAGACGTGGCTATGGCAATAGACGCTCCTTTCGTGGCCAACGCCAGCAGCAAAACCAATAGCAATTTTACTCTGCTACCAACTGGCCCTCTAACCAGGGTAACAACACCCAGTTCAGTCAAAGAGGCCAACGCCGTGGCAGGGGAAGAGGTCGCGGCTCCAGCCCCAAAGGTTCCACACCCAATACCAACAAATGACCCGAAGATTCGGGTCCCCTCCCATGCATCACCGGTCGGGGGCCGGCTAACATCGTTCCTTTCAGCATGGGAGGGAATATCGTCAGACCGCTGGGTATTATCCACCATAGCCCACGGATACTGCATCGAATTCAACGGTTCTCCGAAGTACAGACCCACACGGAACCGACGCATGACACCGGAACACCTCACCATTCTTCTACAAGAAGTAGAAGAGCTACTGAAAAAAGAAGCTACAGAGGCTGTCCCCCTATCTCAGGTAACAGAAGGTATTTATTCAGTGTACTTCCTTGTACCCAAAAAGGACTTAACCATGCGCCCTGTATTAGATCTGCGCCCAGCGAACAAGTTTGTCAAACCCCAAAAGTTTCGTATGGTGACCTTGCAGGAAGTAATCCCACTGTTATCACAGGGGGATTACATGACAACACTGGACATGAAAGATGCATACTTTCATATTTTAATGTTGCCAGGGCACAGAAAATACCTCAGGTTCAAGATAGAGAACAAACACTACCAGTTCAGAGTACTACCCTTCGGGATAGCATCTGCACCAAGGGTATTCACGAAAGTACTGGCAGTGGCAGCGGCCCACCTGCGCAGGTTATCCATCCCGGTATACCCTTACCTCAACGACTGGCTCATAACAGGGGATTCTTACGAAACATGCTTCTCCAATACCCAAAAGACTGTAGACCTTTTGTTCCAACTGGGCTTCTCCATCAACGAAAAGAAGTCCAGCTTAGACCCCAGCCAAATCAAACAATTCCTAGGGGCTCTAATTCGAACAAAGGACGGCCTCATCTTCCCCTCCAAAGAGAGGGTCCAAAACATGCTGTTTCAGATCCCCCATTATGTGGCAGGTTGAGAGGTGACGGTACGCAAAGCAATGCGCTTGCTAGGAATGATGGCGTCATGTATTTATTTGGTACCTCACGCGCGCCTGCGCATGCGCCCAATGCAAGAGTGGCTCAACAGCCAGTGGTGTCAGGCCAGCGGACAATGGGACGATCTAGTGGTGGTCTCACAGGCCTTGGTTCTCTCGCTACGGTGGTGGACAAAAGAAAACCTGTTATTAGGGAAAACTTTTGCCACACCTGCAGTGGAAGCCACTCTAACCACAGACGCATCCCTTACAGGATGGGGGGCTCACCTATCCCATCACACTGCTCACGGAGCGTGTACTCCGAGCTTAGCATCCAAGCATATAAACCTGCTGGAACTACTAGCGGTGTTCAAAGCACTGAAAGCCTTTCAGGAACACCTACAAGGAAAGACAGTGATGGTCCTCACAGACAGTACCACAGCCATGTACTACCTCAACAAGCAAGGGGGCACTCACTCTCCAGGACTGTCCAAGCTGTCCCAGAACATCTGGAAGTGGGCTCTCAAACACAACATGTTCCTACTATCACAACATGTACCAGGGGAACTCAATCTGCTAGCAGACGAACTCAGCAGAGACTTCCCCCTGCCCGTAGAGTACGAATGGCGGTTACAAGAAGACATTGTCTTCGACGTCTTCACACAGTGGGGTTTCCCAGAAATAGACCTGTTCGCAACTCTGGAAAACTCTCAATGCCAAGATTACGCCTCCAGCTACCCCCAGAACCAGTCCAAGGGGAACGGTCTATCGATTCCATGGCCAGGGAAATTTGTTTACGCTTTTCCCCCCGACTCCCCTTCTCAACAAGATAGTGCACAAGATGCACCAGGAACAAGTTACCATGATACTGGTGGCCCCTATGTGGGCCCGACAGCCATGGTTCGCTCACTTGTTGGAGATGTCTCTATCTCCTCCAGTGAAACTGCCCTGCCCGTACAACATGCTGTCACAAGACAGGGGCAGGACACTGCACCCATGCCCTCAGACTTAGCAACCTGGCTCCTGAGGTCATAGAATTTGGACATTTACAACTTCCACAGAGGTGCATGGACATCCTCAGAGAGGCCAGAAACCCTAACACTCGTCACTGCTGTTCTAGCAAATGGAAAAGATTTGTCATCTGGTGTAGAGGGAAGAGTATCAACCCCGTTGACTGCTCTCCCACACAAATTATTCTGTACCTGACCCATTTACTGGACTCGGGTCTAGTATTCAATTCTATTAAAGTACACCTGGCAGCGCTTTCTGCTTACACCACTTCACAACTCAAAGTATTGTGGTGGAAGATCCCAGTAATCAAAGCCTTCATGGAAGGGGTAAAGAGAATACACCCTCCAATAGCAAACCCAGCTCCCGGCTGGGATCTAAATGTGGTACTCGCCAGGCTCATGGGGTCACCCTTTGAACCCATGCACAAGGCAACTCTTAAAGATCTCACTCTTAAGACTGCTTTCCTAATAGCTATTACCTCCATTAGGAGAGTAAGTGAACTACAGGCCCTTTCGGTTTTAGACCCCTTTGTAACAGTTCACAAGGATAAAGTGGTTCTACGCACACACCCAAGGTTCGCACCGAAATTCATCTCCAAATTCCATGTCAACCAGCTATAGAACTACCAACGTTCTTTCAAAATCCTTCAAATCTAGGAGAAAAAAGCCTGCATACACTTGATGTGCGCAGAGCTGTCATGTTTTACATGGAAAGAACTAGTCCACTGAGAAAGACTAATCAGTTCTTTGTCTCGGTGGCAGCAGGAAGAGAAGGAGATGCAGTTTCAAAGTCCACTATATCTAGATGGATTGTACAATGCATCACTCTCTGTTACACTCTTGCTAAGAGAGAACTACCCTTCAAGCCAAGAGCACACTCTACTCGAGGCACTGGGGCATCCATAGCATTCATTGCAAATGGTCCCCTTGAGTCCATCTGCAAAGCGGCAACCTGGAGTTCTGTACACACCTTTACAAAACACTACTGTCTAGATGCCCACTCTAGATCTGATTCCCAGGTGGGACAAGCAGTATTAAGACATCTTTTCTCTACTGTTCCTTCTCACAACCCACCTCCAACTCCGGGTACTGCTCGCTAGTCTATGCACAGCATGTGATTCTAAGCAGATTAACAAACATCAGAAGACAATGCATTAATTACCGTAAAAGCATTTCTGATGGTTGTATCTGCTTAGATTCACATGCGCCCACCCTTCCTCCCCGCTCGGATGGAAGGAACATAGACATCCTTTTCTATATCTCTCTTTTCTGTACTCACTCACGTCTAGAAGGCTCCCTCAGGGCAGAAAAATACAAACAGAGGGACCTCGACGCGTGAGGGATTATGGGTACAACGCACGTCACCATAGGGATAGTGTTACAGACACGCCTTGTCGACGTCCCCTTTTCGACTACGAAAAACAAAATGCAGTACTCCGCAGTGACCACTGGATGTCGGACCTATGCACAGCATGTGAATCTAAGCAGATACAACCATCAGAAATGCTTTTACGGTAAGTAATGCATTGTCATCCCTACCGTCCCCTTTGGCACGAAAATCTCCGGTCGAAAAGGGATACGCACGGTGTGCCGGCTCCGGAAGGCAGCCCGCCAACGGCGACCGGTACGCTCAGAAGTGTGCACTCAACAGAGAGAGGGTACGGGATCCCGGTTGAAAAATCCCCTTTGAGTACCGCTCGCCGGAGCCGGGCTGACCGTAGAGCGTACGGCAACACTGCCTGGACGGACCCAGTTTCGGAAACTCTCGGTTCAAGACGGGCACGTGAGTATTGAGTGCGAGCGTCCATAAAGGGAGTAAGGGAGGAAATATAGGACAGGGAACGAGGCTGGTTGAAAGGGGACACTTTGGGTCTACTAAGGAGCACCCTAAACTTTCTTTGCTTTTTCTTCGCATATGGCCATTAGGATTAAGAGGTGAACAGAGATAAAGAGACGGGAACCTAGCTCCGCGAGGGGGTGGAAGGCGGCGCCGCATAGTGCTATCTTGACTAGTACTGGGAATATATGAAGAAGTGGAAAATGAGATAAAGGTGTCTGGTAAAGGAAGACACGGAGAATACATTAGTGACTGCTTTTTTTTATATTCTTCTCTCTGGGTTTACGGGAAAATAAACTGGGTTAGTACAAACAAAGATATAATCTAAGTAGAAAGACAATTTTACATCAAAATTAGGAGACAAATATATATCAGAGTAAGACGGAAAGGGACAGTTGGCAAGGGAGGAAAGGGAGGACAACCTAGGCTGTGAATAGAGTGCTGCCTATGGGTGTGTAAGCATCGTATGTGTCAGAACATATTTGTTATAATGAGTGTGTAAAGGTGGTCAGAAATGAATAATTATGGTATGGTTATGGTAAGTGTGACCAGAAGAAATATCACAAAGAAGAGTGTAATGTGGTAAAGTGAGTGTTTATTTCTTTGATTTGTTGGGTAAAATTGTCGAAGTTATTGATGGTTTGCTCTTGTACGTGCCCCTTAAAGTGTATAGAATAGAGGCTGTGCGCAGCCATTCTCATACTGTACAGGTGGCAGGAAAACACGCAGGTCCCCACGCTCAGTAAGACATAAATACGTGAACTCATATAGTGGTACGTCTATATTAAGATATATAGAGACACATAAGTATCGAGCAAGTACGAAGTATGGGGGCAGAAACACCCTTATCACATATTTGTAAGAGTCTACCTAGGTACGCAGAACGGATTAAGAAATATCATGACCAGTGGATCACAGAGTTGAAGGGAGAAGGATTACCTCAGATATGGCCCAAAGGGGGATCGTTTGACAAGAGTGTCCTAGATATGGTAGCTACATGCATTTGTTTGAAATACAAGGGGAAGCAGCTACACAATAGGAGAGAAATATTAGACCTATGGAGACTGTTTGAAGAAATACCCCCGCCTAAGAAAAGGGAATTAGATACTGATCTGCCATCTACCACTGACAATCCATTACTGATACCAAAAGATGACAAGGTATTGCCAGAAGGGGAGCCACCAATAGAGGTAACTAGGTTGTACCCAATAGTAAATAAGCCAGTGCCCGCAGAGGGATACAGTGACCCAACTTATGTACCCCCAACGACAACCACTGCCACTCAAGGGCCAACAGCACCCCCACCATATGAGAGTCATAGGGAGCGAGAGCAGGTAAGTACACCAAGGGTGGACATAGAGAAATTAACAGGAGACCTAGAATCCAGGCACTCTATAGCCAAAGACGAGCTCTCGAGAATAAAAAGCATATATGAGCGGACTGCAATCAATACCGCTAGATCAGAGCCTGCATCAAGAGCGCAGAGTGAGAATAAAATATTTGAAGAAGGGTGGAAAAAAGGAGAGATACTGTTTAGGATACAAGAAGAACCAACACGAATAATTGAACTAGAGGGAAGAGAGGGGTGCACTGATGATGAGATAAGGACTACAGGAGGCAGAGAGGAGCTACTGTGTGATATAGGAGAAGATTTAGAAGAAAGTGAAAGGCTAAGTATGGCAATGGGAGGGGGAAGCGAGGGGTTGGATGGCGCATGTTCAGGGAGAACCATGGACGAAGAGTGGACAGGACGACTAAGGAACAGGTTGGGAAAAATGGCACCATTAGGAAAAACAGGAATGAAGGTGAGTGCAGATACAACAACAAAGGGGAAGTTACAACTCCCACTAATACACAGGGGAGGAGGGAGGCCGAATTACATACCCTGGGCTCAGATGGATAAGGCCAATTTGTTAGTTATTGCCCCCGCTATCAGGAGGGGCAAGCAAGTGGATATATGCCTTAGAGAAACACACAGCCGGGATACCTCTAGCAATAGGCGACGTGAAGAGTTTGCTAGTATCAGCGGTTGGGGATCAAGCTGACAGAGTATGGGTAAAAGCTGTCTTCCCGGGAGTAACGTTAGACTGCGATCGCCATGGGGGGCGCTGTTGAGCGCCAAACAAGATGGCCGCCTGAACGTGACTCTCCACGGCAGGCAGTGACAGGATCCTTTTTGCGGCACCTTCCTGCACTCGTACTCGACTCCAGAGGGCACGACTCGATCGCGGACGATCCGGGCTGCATTTGGACCGAACCCCGACGCGAAACGGTGCCGGGGACCCTGAGATCCGGACATCTCCCCGCCCCTCCCCCACCTGCGAGGCGGCTTCGCGCTAGCATCCTTCCCCGGCTGCGGGACGTGCCGGGCCTCTTCGATTGCTGGGGCCACCACTAGTCCCAACGAGGATCCCCACCCACTCCTGCCGGGGCTTGCTGACTGTGGGGCCTCCCCCGGAGCCCGGACCCTGCATTCCTTCCCCTCGCGGAGGGGCGGCACATACGGCTGCGGCGCAATCCGACGCCGCCTCGTGGGGTGTCCTTGGCGCCGCTGCGGCCCGGCCCTCCCCGGACCATGATCCTGCTCGCCGGGGGAGCCGACTGCTGGAGGCCCCCCCCCCCCTCAGGGATACTTCAGTGAAGGGGTCGAGCAGCGGCGCTCCCCTGAACTCCTGGTGCCGCGCTCCCCTGCTGACACACACCGCAGGGCCCCGGGCCCAATAAGGTGCGTGGGAGGGGTACCGCCTCACTCCGTGGCCCGAGTGCTGGCGGTGCCCGCCTCTGTAGCTTGGGGCTCACTTTGCTGTGCGCTGGCGCTCTCACCAGGCACAGTCGGCTTCGCCCTGAAGTTGCATCACCCGGGTGCCCCTCTCCCCCGCAGACTGGCTTGTGATCCAGCAATTGACTTCGGGTGCTCTGGGCCTCGCCAGCCACCCACATTACATCTACTTTGGGGGGGGGCCTCCTGGCCTGAGGATCCTCGGGGTTTGGTTCATCCCACATTGCTGTTCTGGAGCCTCAGCCTGTCCATCTCATCGGTGGGACACAAGGCCGGTTGGTGCTCTTCCCTACCCCTCCTACAGACTTGCTTGGACTACCATACCTTGACCACGGCTCTCACGGCAGCCACTGCACACCACCACTCTTAGCTCCTGTGTCGTCTACACCTGATCTCTCCGGACTTCGCCTCACGCACCTGCGGGGGCAGGTAGCACCTCCACCGGCCGCCACAGGCCCCACACAAACGGGTCCACAGTCGCTAACCTCCCCTCTGGAAAATCACCTGCTCTACATCACGCCCTGCGAGGTTCCCATACCTCCCTTTCTTGAGCTGCTGGGATCCCCCACTTACTCTATTGGAACTCCAACCTCGCCAGGATGACCAAGGGGGTCTCAAAGAAACAGAGCTCCATCAATATGTTCGCGAAGACGCCGGTGAGATCGCCAGAGGAAACCACCAAGCAGGCTCCCACGGCGTCATCATCCGCCATAGCTCCGGAGTCTCAAAACATGATGGACTTTATTCGGGAGGGCTTCACCGCCCTCCACTCAAAACTAGATGACATGAACGGCACTATATCCTCTATCAAGGCCCATATTGAGAGGACGGATAGCCGGGTGGCGGAGGTCGAGACAAGGGTGGGCTCCGCTGAGGATGCATTGGGTGCCCTGCGCTCCGAGGTCATCGCCCTTTCCAATCGAGTCCTTGACGTGGAAAAGAAGAACGAGGACTTGGAATCCCGATCAAGGCGCAATAACCTTTGTATCATCGGCGTTCCCGAGAATGAGGTTAATGAATCAATGGAAGATTTTGTCGAACATACATTGCTGACACTCCTCGATTCACCCAGACTTTCCACGCAATTTTCCATAGAGCGTGTGCACCGAGCCCTAACGGCTAAACCCAGGCCTGGCGCTCCTCCTCGGCCCATCATAGCCCGTGTGCTGAATTTTCGTGACCGCGATGCCCTCCTCAGGGCCGTGAGGCTCAAGGGTGGTTCTTACTGGGCGGTGCGAGGATCCACCTTTACCCAGACTTCTCGGTGGCCGTCCAACGTGAACGCAAGACTTTCCTGGCGGTAAAGCGCAGGCTGCGTGATCTCTGTTAAATACGCCATGCTCTACCCCGCCAAACTCCGTATAGAACACGCCAACCGGGTGTTCTTCACTCTTCCAGAAGAGGCCTCTAAGTTCCTGGACCAACATTTCCCAGGCTGATACCCCCTCTCTGTTCAAGGTCTTAATGCTACCCTTTGGCCCGGTCAAGGAGGGCCCACACCCAGCCACCTTCCTATACTGGAGTCACACTAGTTTTCTATTCTGTAACCTGTTTAGAATGTTCACTGTCACAAATATGTGCCACGTCAACATGTGCAACATCTCCGCCCAAGTTACGTACAAGTTCTCACTGTTGGCACCTTTCATTTCACTTTGTCCTGTCGTTGCCCGGACAGACACGGCCTACAGGCCCCCAGGCGCTGATGCCTTTGGTTTGGTTTTTGTTGAGGGGTTTTGGGATTGCCATCCCTCTGTTTGGGGGAGGGATGTGGGTGGGTGTGGAACATGTTTGGGGTTATGTTACAAAAAGCTTGGCGTTGGCAGCAATTACGGACCGCAAGGTGGTACTCAACGACTGTTACTGCAGGGTCGCTAAACTGGCCCATTGGCTATTGGTATTTTCTCTGATATATTTGTCCCCGCATCAATGTCTGGGAGCGACCTGACTTTTTTGAGTTGGAATGTTCGGGGGTTGGGTAACTACAAAAAGATGAGGCAGCTACAGCTACTGGCTGAGCGTCATGGATCCAAGGTTCTTTTCTTACAGGAGACACATGCCCGCACGGAACAGTGCATGAGATTTGCCAAATCATGGGGTCCCCACAGATTCTCCACCGATTTCTCTTCCCAAAGCCGTGGGGTCATGACCCTCATCCATAAGAGTCTCAAGTTCACTCTCATCTCCTAACATAGACCCTCAGGGCAGATATGTACTGCTTCATGCTACGCTTCAAAATAAGGAGATAGTCCTGCTGAACATTTATGGTCCCAATATAGATGATCCAGATTTCTATGTACAGGTCTCGTCCCTTCTCGATGGCTTCCCTCTTGTCCCCATCCTCTGGGGGGGGATTTTAACACAATTTTCGATGTAGCCCTCGACAGGTCTGGGTCCAAACCTCGTCAACTTTCTAGAGCAGCCTACGCTGCACTATCGTCCCTTCCCCGTCTCGCCATGGTTGATGCATGAAGGTTCTTTTACCCGGATTCCCGCGTTTATTCTTTCTACTCTTCGGTCCATGATTCTTATTCCCGTATTGACAGATGGGTGATCTCCAATGTACTAGTTAAGAATGTCATACAGCTACAGATTCTCCCCAGGACCCTGTCTGACCACTCTCCTGTGACCATTACCATGGATTGGGGGCCGGATCCGGGCTGTACCCGACGTTGGAGGCTGAAGCCTCTTTCCCTGCTAGACCCAGAGTTTTGTTCCGAGCTCGAGCTATCCATCGAGGAGTTCTTTGAGACACAAACAGGCTCGGTAACATCGCAGGCCATTCTATGGGAGACCTTCAAGGTCTATATTAGAGGGATGGTGCTGTCGAAGGAGAACAGTGTTCTTAAATCGATCCGTAGAAACCTCGCAGAGAGCAAATCTAAATTATCGACCCTTGAGGCTCAGTGTTCACTTCACTCCACTCCGGGAACCCTGGCTGACATCGGGGTGGAGCTGGATACGTTCCGATCCCTGGCGGAGCACGAACAAAAATTCTTGGATAACCCTGACATGGCGAGAAGATACAGGGGGGGGGCGAGCGCCCTGGCCGATTTCTGGCTAGACTTATCCGTCACGAGACGGGGTCCCCGCATATACTTGGGATTGAGAGACCGGGCGGCTCTATGGCTGTCACCTCATAAGACATCAATACTGAATTTTTCACGTTCTATGAAACCCTATATTCCAACTCTGATGAGGTGCCAGCGGCGGAGATTGACTCCTTCCTCGATACCCTTCCATTGACGACTCTTTCTCCGGAGTCTGCGGGTTCCCTTGATTCCCCACTTACGCTTGAGGAGCTCTCTGATGCGGTGGACTCCTTATCCTCGGGGAGGGCCCCTGGCTCGGATGGTATCCCAGTTGAATTTTATAAGCGCTATAAACAACTATTGCTCCCTCACCTGTTGGCTCTCTGGGAGGAGTCGGTTGAAGCTGGGGTATTTCCCCCCTCACTCCGTGAAGCCACAATTACGGTACTACTTAAACCTGGTAAATCCCCCTCACAATGCGTTTCATACCGCCCGCTCTCACTTATAAATTGCGATGTCAAAATATTCGCTAAGGCACTAGCACTCCGGTTGGCTCCCCTCTTGCCATCTGTCATCCATCCGGATCAGGGGGGCTTCATCCCCGGTCGCTCTACCTCCCTGAACCTTGGGCGTCTCTTTAATATAATTAACAGAATAAACCCCGAGACACATGCGGTAGCGGCCACGCTCGACATGCAAAAGGCGTTTTATTCGGTTTCATGGAGGTATTTGTGGCGGGTCCTCGAGAGCTGTAAGTTTGGTCCCTCTTTTCTCTCCTGGGTCAGATTGCTCTACTCTGACCCCGTGGCTAGGGTCCGTACCGGTGACCGCTGCTCCCCCCTCTTTGGGATCGCCAGGGGGACGAGACAGGGATGCCCCTTCTCTCCCTTGATCTTCGCCATAGCAATAGAGCCCTTCGCTGACATGCTCCGTCAATTCCACGCACATAGAGGACTCCGCACGGCGGGCCAGGCGGACATAGTGTCTCTATATGCCGATGATGCTTTGTTGCTTATACGCTCTCCCTCCGTCAACTTATCCCCAATACTGGAAGATGTCAAACATTTTGGCTGAATCTCTGGCCTTAAGGTGAATTGCTCGAAATCTACACTTTTCCCTCTTACAGAATGCACTCCCCCCCCCCCCCGTCACACAGGGGTTTACATGGGCCCAGTCTACTTTCACCTACCTGGGGATCGAGATAACGCGCCATCAGGCGCTGCCTTTCAACGAGACCTATTAAAAGTATCTCACACATTTGTCATCTAAGGTTCTAGCCTGGGACAAACTCCCAATATCCCTCGCAGGCAGGATAGGCCTGCTGAAAATGGTGGTGTTGCCCCAGTTACTCTACAAGTTCGCCAATATCCCCTTGTGGCCGGGGGGTGGTTTCTTCCGGGAACTGACTTGCACAGTCAATTCCTTCCTTTGGCATTCGGGTGCGGTCCGCCTTAAACTGGATACCTTATCTACCCCTATGGCTTATGGGGGCTTTGGTGCCCCTGACTTCCTTAAATACTGGCTGGTATCCCAAATCCAATATACATCCTACTGGTTTAACGCAACGACCCCCCCCACATGTCAGACTCGAGAAACTTGCGGTCTGTGACCGTGACATTCGCTCCTTGGTGATACAACCCACCCCTCTGGTGCTGGACTCACAGTGCCCGGTCGCCTGCACATCCCTGGCATTAGCAAAAACATGGAAAATTGTCCGGTACTGTTCACACCTTCCATGGTAACCTCCCTCTCTGGAACTTCCTACCGGGGGTTCCACGGGTGCCATCGGCCATGGTCCGACGCTGGGCTGAGGCGGGATATGAGTTGCTGTACGATGTGTTCGATCAGGGAATATTTGTCGAATGGCCCGACCTCCCATTGCCCTTGAGGAGAGGCCGGAGTGTATGGCTCCAATATTCATCCCTTTGCAGGACCCTTAAGCGTAATTATTCGATGTTCCCGGCTTTACCACCGGATGACCCCATCATCGTGGAACTCTTCTCCCCCTCATCCACTAGAGGTAAAATATCTAGTCTATACACTATGCTGCAATCCAGATCTATTCCAGAATTCTCTAAACTGAGGCGGGCTTGGGAGGTGGACCTTGGTGTTGAAATGTCTGAGCGCTGGGCGCACTTGTGTGATCGCATACACGGGGTGTCTTTCAACTCCCGCTTCAAACTGATACAGTTTAAAGTCCTACATAGGTTCCACTACACCCCGATCAGATTGCACCACATGTCCAGTGATCACCCCTCTAGCTGCCCTAGGCGCGGCCTAGGTGCGGCCTGGATGCGGCTGATTAAATTCATATGATTTGGTCCTGTCCCCGTCTTTCACAGTTTTGGGAGGCAGTCTGCTCGACGGTGTCGGCTATGCTCGACCATCCCATTAGTCCCTCCCCGGTAGTATGCCTCTTTCATGACCTCCCGGGTCTCCCCCGGAACTCCAAAAAACTAGCTGGCCTCTGCATGCTTCTCGCAGTTCGATCCATCCTACTGTGTTGGCTTCGCCCCTTGCCTCCCACGCACGCCCAATGGCTAAGAGCGGTCACGTGGGCCTCGGACTCGGAGGAAGACTGGTCTCACCTACAACCTACCCACACTAGGCCCAGGAATATCTGGCTCAGATTCCGATCTTATATGTCAGACCTGAATATGACCGGCCACATCTCCTCTAGCCACCTCTCTGACTTTTTTGTTTGTTATAAAAGTGCCCGATGGCTGTGTTCATTTCCAATGTAACTCCTGTTTGCCTGCAGTGCATATTTATTGTACTTGTATTGTACCTGCCTGGCGATGTTCGCCTGTTTTTTGCTGCCACGTTAAATGAATAAAAAGAAGTTAAAAAAAAAAGACTGCGATCGCCATGATGGTGCCTCTTTTAACACAGTACGTGCCAGGGTGTGGGATGCCTTACGGGAGACGTTTCCAGATACCCCAGATTTGCAGTCAGTAATGCAATGTACAATGAATGACGGGGAGGATGCTATGGATTACATTTTTCGGGCCCAAGAGATGTGGAGAGCAGAAACGGGCACGCCCTGGTATCAATCGACCTCACTATTCTACTTCATAATAAAGAGGGGGCTCCCAAAAGAGGTGCAAAAAGCACTTGACAAAATAGCAGGTATTGAAGCAAAAGGATGGCCCGAAATACAGAGCATAATAGATCACCACTGCAAACGAATAAAAGAGAGGGAAAAGGAGGTAGCGCAGAGAAGATTGGCAGACGAGGCAAAACTAGTACAAACAAAGCTGGTGAAGGTCGCCGCAGCAGTAGCCGCGCTCCCACACAGCAGGGAGGGAGATGAGGAGGAGGGGCTGGTAGCAATACAGGGGAGGATGGCAACGAGTTGGGCAGGAGCAGGGCAACGGCAGTGGAACGAGCAGGAGCAGAGTGGAGGTCCGCATTGGCAAGAGTGGGCCCCTCGAGGGGGACGAGGTGGGTACAGGGGTCGAAGAGGGGGTGGACAAGGGTACGGGGAATGGGAGGAAACGGATGGCAGGGTCCCAGAGGTGCACAAGGAAGTTGTTGGAACTGCGGGAGGTGGGGGCACTTTTCCCGAGAGTGCAGGAGTAGAACAAACAACAGGGTTTCCAGAGGTAGAAATCTATGGCCATCCTCATCCGGTGAGCCCATATGGTCTCCCAATGGGACAACAACAAAGGGACCCAGGGCAGGGGTACCCTGAGCAAAGGCACCCACAGAACAATGACACTATGCACTACGCCCCAGGCAACCCTTTCGCAACGACAGCAAATGGAGCCCCAGCACCAGCCTCCTATAGTGGTGTATCAGTAGTTTCAGGGAGTGTGTTCAACCAGGGGGGGGCAATGAGACACCCAGCATAGGACAGCCCACAGAGAACACTTGCGTGTCCTGTTCTATCTACCACCTACGATGCAGCAGAGGAACCATTGGTAGGGGCGCAGATAGGAGACAAGCAGTTCATATTCATGGTGGATTCGGGAGTGGAGAAATCATGCATTAGGGAGGGCCGGTTTCCGTTATCTAACCGGAAGTTAGAGACGCAGGGGTTCTCTGGGGCTGTAATTGAAGTTCCTTACACAGAAGCTTTGGATGTGACAGTGGGGGATAAAACGGTAAAAACACCCTTACTGTATTATGAACAATCGCCAATAAACTTGCTAGGAAGGGACCTTCTTAGCAAGCTTAACATGACAATATCATTCACAGAAAGAGGAATAGTGTGCAAAAACCAATGATGCAGACTTATTCATGACGCATTACAGGATGGAGGAAGGCAAGTTTCAGCGGTGATCACTGTATGCAGGCGAAAACCGGCATCTCTCCGGTCTCAGCCAGAGCAGCCATTCCAGGACGGGTTCTTTTGACGATAAGAAGCTGGAATTCCGGGAAAAGGTGACTTGTTGCACACGTTGGCGACCACCAGATTTCCGGACTCAAACACGCAACCGCGATCCTTCTGGCGAAATAGCCCACGAGAGAGCTGGTCTGTCCACCGGGCAGTCCAGGGACACTTCAAAGGCTCTGAGGGGCTGGATCCTTGAAGGCATTGAGACACGTTGATCCCGCTAATCCTAGGGCTGAAGCACTGCTCAGGGTCTTCAGGGGGCAGGGCTTCACCGGGCTAAACACTGGAGGGGATGCTGGGCCACGGTCGTCTTCAGGTCATCCGTGGTCTGCTCTTCTTTGAGGGATTCTTGGCTCCAACATAGATCTGAAGAAATTGCTATAGGCGGAATCCTTTTGTCTAAAATCTGAGCTGGATGAGAGTCTAAGCCTTAATGGTAAGGATGTGCACTATTCAAGCAGCCAGTATTTGGCCAATCAGGGAAAACTAATGGTTTCACATGTATCCCAGTAGCAGACCTTTTCCAGCACCAGTGATGTGGACTGGGAATAGATAGTCCCAGCCAGGGAGGGAGGGAGATGAGGGGGGAGGGACAAGGAGGGAGAGACAAGGGGGGAGGGACACAGAGGGAGGTTTAGGGAGGGAGGGGACGGGGATTGAGGGAGGGAGGGAGGGAGGGATGGAGGGAGGGAGGGAGGGAGGGAGGGAGGGAGGGAGGGAGGGAGGGCTGGGGGAGAGAAGGACTTGCACACTTTCCCGGGCAAGTGCATAACCATAAAAGGACTTTCCTGACCTGAGAAGGCACGAACAAGACCAAACTACAATTCGGCCAAAGAACAAGCAAATATCTCATGGCGGCACAGCCATTTTAGGGCACTGGCCACGTTTAGTAGCCATTTGCGGTAAGCGTGAATGTGCACACCATAAATCATGCAAACATGGCAAGAATGTAACTGCTGACACCAGTATGTCTTTAAGCAAAAATACCATGTGCAAAAAGCTAGGGTGATACAAAAATATCCCAATTGCACTGCACAGTAAGATGCTGTGTGCAGTGTTAAAAAGTACAAGAATTCAAAGGGGAAACACAGTTCCCAGTTCTGATATTCTGAAGGACTTGTCACTTTCCCCATGACAAAATGCAAGAGAAGTTCCCTTCAAAAAGTCAAGACAGCATCAAAAAGAGAGCAAAAAGAATGGGGTCCCATACAGAACTATTCAGGGAAAGTTACAAAAAGAAAATATTTCCTAATTTCCTCGATAGAATCCTAATGGACCCCCATTATCTTTCTTGTCTTGAACCCTGGCCTGATTTTTGGAGATCGATAAAAGGTTCTACTTTACTTCCTTTGCGGTTTTCGCTCATAGTTATGGGGAATCTCACTAGTCACGAAGACTTTCAGTTCTGAGAGACTTTGCCTCTCTTTATGAATTCTTGTAGTGTTACAATTATACACATCATCTTACAGTGAAGTGTTGTTAGGATCCTTTTATATCTTTTATTATAATGGTTTTTTCGGTTACTTTGGCAATGTTCCTGGTGGCAGCTCTGATATTGTTTTGTGATATTTTACTTGTGCACTTTTGCATTTAGCATGAATAGCTACTAAAGGTGGCTAGCACACTAAGATGGACGTGCACCAAGATTTTTTTGTTTATTCTTTCCCCATATTGTTCTTTGGCCATCTTCCGGCCTTCTTAGATCAGACAATGCCTGAGTGGGTCTGCCCCGCAGAGGTCTTCACCTTTGCTCATTTTGGGTCTTCTATTGAAAGCTGTTTGGAACCGATTCCTGCGCACCGCGACCGACCAAAACAAATTCTTGATGACATCTGCACCTGCAACCATTGGGCCTTACTTGACTGGAGCAAGCTCAGAAGATTGTGTTCTCAATGAATTATGCAACACCTGCAGTGGTCTCTGGAAGTATCAGAGTCAGGGGGAGGGGGGTAGTTACCATACTTGTTTCTGCCCCCTGTCCTCCATAGGATAACATTGGCCGTAAATGCCTGTTAGGCAAAGTTTGTATGCAGTACCCTCTGGGAACATTACAAACAACTCTGACGACGGGTATAAGAAACCCAACCTTTGGTATAAGCTTGTACTACAGTTTTGGTAGCGTGTTGAGCAGCCAGGCTTATGTCAAGAGGGGTCAGTGTGAGTTAAAGTGGAGTTACAAAGAGATGTACAGTCACAAATATTCAAATAAAGTCTTATACTCAAGGTTTCTTGAATAAACAATTATTAATTTATCAGTCATTTAGAATAAGCCTTCTTCAGAAGGGAGCAATATAATAGTAACACTCAAATACACTTCATGAAATACACTCTTAATCTCTAAATCAGTAGATACCCTTTTGGGATGGCCCACAGACAATACCTACACCCTCAGGTGACTTCAATTGCTAGGGTGCTAGGGACATTAATATATCACTGTTGCATTTAGAATCATATAGTAATGAGTCAAAGGAAAATATTATTTAGAAAATACAAGAGACCGCAAATATTCCTAAACGGGCAAATACTTTTGGATCTCCCCAGAAAGAGTCATTCAGTACAATAGGCTAAGCCAAAGTCAATGGGCAAAAGTCTTATATAGGATGCTTATATAGGATGAAGCACCTCTGGTAGGCTGATGGAAAAGGCTTTGCACAGCGTTTTAGAAGTCTTTGAAGAAAAGAAGAATCAAATGTAGGGCCACAAACTGATTAGACTTGTGAGTAGTAGAAGATGCAAGCAACTCTACGGCAAGAGGTAATTTCTCTTAGACGTTGTACAGTACCTTTTAAAATGAACAAAAGATGCAGAAGATGACTCCTGTTCCTGTGCAGCTCTGCAGATCTCACTGTTCCTGGGCCTCAGCCGTGCGGACAAGAGGGAGGACATCGGGGGACTCCTGCAATGCCCTGGGATGGTCAAAACTTGCTACCGGCAAACTTAACTTTCAGTGGCCCGTGAGGTCTTGCGGATTGCAGATCGCGGGACCTTGTACGGCTTGACACCCAACTCTGATCAGTGACTATCCAGTCCAATCATTGAAATTCACTTAAGCCCTCACTGACCAGGACCAAGATATTGACATTACCGCTTGAGAAAAACCTTTAGGTTGAAACGCGTGTCGGCACCAGGAAAACCTAGGCAATTGCCTACTCGGTACACTATGGGAGTTGGAATTTACTAGGATGTATGTCACAAGAATGACAATCATTGTATGAAACGCATGACAACCAATAAAGCAACTTATATTGGAAACACCTACAAAGTTTGGAAATTAAACTTATTAACACCAAGCACCACTTGGCCGGCACCAAAGTAGGATTGTTGGATCTCCGGTACCATAGCAGCTTAAAGCAACACACACAATCTGGTGTTCCTCTCCCTGGCTATACGGTTTCCAGCAGCAACTCTGTGGAAATTCAACCAGCTCCGAGATGGATTTTCAGGTGGTTTACTTTGGAGTTGATTGGTCCCACCAACTGAAGGGGAGAAGTGGTCCTTGCAGGGGCTTCTCTTTCGATGCGAACATGGCGTTTCGGCACTGCAACAGGGCTTCACCAGGCAAACCAACAGTCGAGGAGTTGCTGCAGGCGTCCTCTTCCAGTTCTTCTTCGGTTCCTTCGGCCAGTGCTCGACTCTGCCTTCCAGGCCAAAAAATTCACCTTTTATACAGTTCTCTCCCATTCATTACAGCCTACTTAGTCACCCAGCAGGGTGGCTGTACTTGCCGGACAGTCAGCTGGCCAATCACCACAGAGTGCATTTGGGTCGCCTAGTAGACTAAGCACAGGGAGTTTCGGGCACCTCCCTCACTTCCTGCCTACCCCAGAAACACTTGAGCCAGAGGCAGGCTTCCCTCGGGAATCCACCAAAGGCAAAGCAAACAATGGGACCAAACCTGGTTTGACATGCAGAGTAAATCTCAAGAAGGACCTTTCCCCAAAGAAATGGTGAAAAAAGAAGACCGGGCCATTTTGATAAAAATGGCACCCATGGGTGCTTTACTGCAGCTGCGTATGCAGCCCGTGGTAAATGCACACCACGGTAGTTAAAACGAAACCACTGCCAGCAGCTATAGTGAGAAAAGGGTAACATACCATTTTTTACATGAGAAACTAGACAAAGGGGATACGAGGTAACCCCTCCAGCACCCTATTGTAAGTGTATGCTGGGTCTAGAAAGGTACAATTGATAAGTAAAGTCAATTTCACTTCACTGCTCTGGGAAACAGTAGTTTATCCCAGAGAAGGCAGTTAAACCTTTGGTAAATCTGAAAGACTTGCCTGTGCCACTGCACTGAAGATGCTGTGTGACACAATGTAAAAGATGATGCCTATGGAGTTTATCAGACTCCACAACCAAAAATCACTTTAAAATACATGACAGAGTGGGGGGAAAAGGGTCTCACTCTCTCCAGGTTAAAAACATCAAGTCCTCAAAATCTCTAAGGTGAAGGGAATTAGCACATTTCTGACAATTATCCCTAACAATGACAGACCATAAACATGCACTTTGTTGGTGGAACCTGAGATAAGGATCTTTCCCTCGGCCTTTCCTAGTGTGTTGAATTGAGTGCTTACCTAAACATTACAGAACTTTAACTTGGGAACTTTTTCATAATCACCACTACTTCATTATTTCTATAAAATTAGCTGAAGAAGTTATATTTTCGAGCTGGTGACATTTTGGCAAAATGTTCCACGCCCTCTGTTAGGCAGAAACCTCTGCAGTTCCCTTAGGGACCACTGCAAAAAGTTTAAGACTACAGGTGTTGGCAGTAAACCCAATTGGTAGCAGTCTGTACCACCCAGATTTACCTGGTAGCTGTGGCTGAGCAGACAGACTTCTCTCAAGAAGAGTTAGCCAGTATGCAAAGTATACACATTAGGTACAAAAATACAGTAGCACAAGCAAACACTGACCAGAGCTTTGGTATAAAAGTATATAATTATTTATTTAAAAACCCACTTGTAAAAATACAATGGCACTAATATGTCAAGCAAGTTCAAACACAGTCATTAGAAATGTATACACCTCCCTGATTAATTATTTGACAAGGCTTAGGAAAAGAACACCACTTATCAATACAGAGGTGAGCGCTTGACCAAGATGGCACTCCACTAATTATTTAAAAAGGGAGAGAAAAGGCAGAAATAGTAAAGCACACAATACCAACACGTTTAAAAGAACCACAGCAAGTCAAGAAAGGCAGGGTCTACTGTAGAGCAAAAAGTTCATAGGCCCGGCCCACTCTTGGAGAGAGCAACGTGGAATGTGCCCAAGATCACACAGTTGAAGTACACTTTAAAAGTCTTTGCAGATAGTTCAAAAAGGAGTTGGATCAGTTCAGAAAAGTTAGTTAACAGGTCCCAGGTCACCCCAGGATAGAGTGTCAAGGATTTACGGGACACCTTGAACAGTCTGTTGCAAGGGAGACCAGGCGGTACACAGTACCTGAAATGGTGAGATAGCTCCAGCGGGGGCAGTTGTTCCTGGCAGCGGGTGCAAGTCGGTGCTTCGTCCAGGGGAAGAGAGGATCTCGACGTGGAGGAAAGTTGGAGGTCGTTGCACTGCCAGGGAAGAAACCAGCCGCAGAGTTTCCCGATTAAAAGGTACTACCCTTTTATTTGCGATAGTGGTGAAGCGTGGTTATCCAGCCACCGGGGTGCTTGGCACGGGCGATTCAACCAAGAGACGATCCAGGAAGGCGAAAAGAGGGCGAACTGCTTAACCCCACAAGCTCAAAGGAAGAAGACTCTCCAGGAAGAAGATCTTCTCTGTCGTTAGGAAGTGGTGAGTCGTTTCAGCAGGGCTCCACTGGTAGTGTCGTCGTTGCAGGTCAGCTCAGCTTCTCCCTCTTCGGATTCTTTAGGTCCTGTGGCGACTTCTGAAGTTCCAGTCCTCAAAGCCCTGCTTTTATGCAGAAAACCCCCATTCATCAGTCCTAGCTGTCACTCAAACATGCTAAGTGGTGAGCCGGGCGGCTCACCACTGGGCCAATCACACAAGAGTGCGACTTGAGTTGCCGAGGCAACTCAGTCCAGGGTGCCTATTCCCCCCTCCCACACATCCTGTAGACCCAGACAGTGGCACCACTTTTGGAGGCTTCTGTGCAGAAGCCCGCCGAAAGTGGAACAAAGGGCTTGACTTGGGTTGGAGTTACAGAGGCGAACACAAACGCCATTTTAAGACTGAGTCCTGGCAAAAAGACCCAACCGGGGAATGAATATTAAATAAATAACCCAGCAGTATCTTTAACATTGCACCAAAAAAGTGGTTCGTTTAAAAAGAATGGGAAAATCCCATAGGAAATATTCCGGTGGAATATTTCGCGTGGTAACCACTGCCACCAGCCAGAAACTCGACGAGGGGGGACTGCACAGTGCCCCCTCGAAAAACAGACCCAGGGGCATTCTAATTACCCCTATCGGCACTTCCACAATATGATGGTTTGTACTGGTTCTGTTCAGAATTTAAGACTAGTAAATTCAATGGTGACTTTACATGCCCTGGGAGACAGTAGTCAGTCCCAGGATATGGAGTCTATGTTTGGGGGTCAATATGACACCCCTGTGTTACTGCACTGAGGGTGCTGTGTAACACACTTACCAAAAACACATGAAGCCCTATGGAGTAAAAGACCCCATAGCCCATAAAACACATTACAAAGTCAAAGGACATTCTCAAATCATGCCTAAGAGTGGGAGAAAAAGAGTCTCACTCTTAGCAGGAGAAAACAATAAACCCCAAAAATCCAGCAAAGCTGCTGGGGGTCTCACTAGGTTTGGGAAATTGGCCTATACAGAGAATTTTCCCTAACACCCTCTTGGACTTTATAAGATTGAAGTAAGCTGTTTCTCTGTAGATTCTAATGACTTCTGCCTATTTTCCGTTCATCTGGCTGCTCGGCTGTATTGCACTGGTAAATGATTCCTATGCAGTTCTATTCTCCTAATGGTCGCCATGTCTATATGTTTTATAAGGCTTTGTGTGTCAATACTTACCTGTGATTTTTCTATGCTTACTGTGTAAACTAGAAACCTAATAAATCATTGTGTAACTGAAATTACTTGTGTACTCTGTGTGGTTTTAGGAGTCAGAAATGAGAGGCAGGCCCAAAGTTGTAGCATTCTCCTTGTCAGACATTTTAATAAACAGAAGTGGGTTGGATAATTGCCTTTCTAACCCTGTTCTAAGAAGAGTTTCCCGGCCAAGAAAATTAAAACTAAGTCATTTATTTATTTTTAAAGTGAGGGTCAGATTAGAATATTTTGAACATGAGGACAGTTCATAAACTTCTAAGTGTGAAAGGAAATGTCCGTGGCTTATGTTTAGCAAACAGTGTTCATATTCAAAGTAAATTGGCAAATCCAATAAAAACATATTTTCCAAGGGGGGGAACCCTTGGATCCAAAGGGTGGTTCCCTTTCCCTGGATTTTTAAGCAGGATGGCACGTGTCTTTTTCAAACCACAGTTTCTTGAGATCAGAAAAATGTCTCGTCGTCCAACAGAATCCCCAGTAGATCGCTCTTCTGATGAGACAGAGGTAGAGGAGATGTAACCCTGTTTGGAAGATCTGGATCCAAGAGACCATCCTGAGCTGCAGACGGTGGACCCTCAATGACAGATTTCAGTAGGGTATAGAGAGAGGAACCCCCTCTAGAAGCTCAGTGCCAGCAGGTAGCTTACACGAGTGAAGGGCAATACTCTTGGAAGCATAGGCTGTACTGGGATGATGGACTCCTCGACACTGGGTCTATTAAGTCTATTCCATTAGACCTCAGGAGACTAATTGGTACCCCAAGAGTTGAGATACAAATTCCTACAATTGGCACATGAAGTCTCCCTGGCTGGTCAAGTTTTAAGAGGACCAATGAGAGGATACCATTGCACTTTTACTTTCTCAAATTGGGTGCAGAAATTGAGAAACATTGTAGGAGTTGCCACACTTGCTATTTATCTGGTAAAAGTGGAGCCAAGAATTTGGCACCTGTAGTGCCTCTCCCAGTAGTTGGTGTGCCTTTTGAGAGGGTCGAGATTGGCAGTGTTGGTCCCCTAGACCCTCCAACTTCTCCAGGCAACCGATTTATATTGGTTGTCGGGGATCATGCCACTAGCTACTATTAGGGATAATTCTCATAAACGTGTTAATTGTCTCCACCTTAGAGACTTCCAGCAAATTTGCTGGATTTTGAGGACTTCATTTTTTTAACCAGGAGAAAGTGAGACCCTTTTTCCCCACTCTCTCATGTATTTTAATGGGATTTTGAACCCTGGGTTTCTTTTGGGTGTGGAGTCTGATAAACTCCATAGGCATAATCTTTTACATTGTGTCACACAGCACCTTCAGTGCAGTGGCACAGGAAAGTCTTTTCAATTTCCCAATAGTTTAAATACCCATTCTTGGCTAAACTACTGTTTCCAAGAGCCGTGAAGTGAAATTGACTTTACTTACATTTGTAACTTTCTAGACCCAGCACACGCTATCTTACAATAGGGTGCTGGAGGGGTTACTTAGTATCCCCTTTGTCTAGCTTTGCATGTAACGTGTTTGTTACCCTTTCCTCGATGATTGGCTGGTGGCAGTGGTTTACTTTTAACTACTGTGGTGTGCATTTACCACGGGCTACGTTCGCAGCTCCAGTAAAGCACCCAAGGGTGCAATTTTTGTCAAAATGGCCGGTCTTCTTTTTTTTCGGCATTTGTTTGTGGAAAGGTCCTTCTTGAGATTTACTGTGTGCGCCAAACCAGGTTTGGTCCCATTGTTCATTTTGCCTTTGGTGGGATTCACAAGTGAAGTCCCCCTCTGGCTCTAGGGTGTCTGGGGTGAGCAGGAAGTGAGGGAGGTGCCCGAAACTCTGTGTTTAGTCTCCTAGGAGACCCAAATGCACTCTGTAGGGATTGGCCGGCTGACTGTCCGGCAATGACGGCCACCCTGCTGGGTGACCGACAGCTTGGCTGGAATGAATGGGAGAGAATTGAAGAAAAGGTGTGGCTTTTGGCTTGGAAGGCAGAGTCGACCACTGTACGAAGGAACTGAAGAAGATCTTGAAGAGGTCACCTGCTGCAACTCCTGGACTGTTGATTTGCCCGATGAAGCCCTGCTGCTGTGCTGAAACTCCAAATTCGTATCGACAGAGAAGCCCCTGCAAGGACGACCTCTCCCCTTGAGTTGGTGGGACCAATGAACTCCAAAGTAAGCCACCTGCACATTCTCTCGGAGCTGGTTGCATTTCCACAGAGTTGCTGCTGGTAATCGAAACACCAGGGAGAGGAACACCAGATTGTGTGCGTTGCTTTTAAGTTGGCCAAGCGCTCCAGGAAGATTCTGCGGACTCCCTGGAAGCAGGACTGACCAAGCCTGAGCCCTCTCAACAGAGTGTGGGACCCCAGAAGGAAAGTCCAGCTCGACAGCCAGAAACCGGAGTGTAGCTATTTGCGGTAGTCGCGAGGAGCTGGAACACTGAAGTGCTGCTTGTTGGAAAGATTGTTGGTTGCGAGCGGTGACCGTCCCATTGCAGTGCGGGAGTCCCCACGATTGAGGCCCAGGAGCAGTGAGATCTGCAGAGCTGCACAGGAACCGAAGTCATTAGCTGCATCTTTTCTTCTTTACCAAGGTACGTAAAACAAGTCTGAGAGAACTTCCCTCTTATTGTAGAGTTGCTTGCGCCTTCTACTACTCACAAGCCTAATCAGTTTTTGTTTGTTTGTTTTATTCATTTATAATTTTATTCTTCTTTTCATCAAAGACTCCTAAGAACTTGTGCAAAGACTTTTCCATTTACTTACCAGAAGTGCTTTATCCTATCCAAGACTTTTACACCTTGACTTTGGCTTAGCCTATTGAATAGAATGACTCTTCTGGTGAACTCTAAAAGTATCTGCACTGCTTAAGAATATTTGTGGTCTCTTGTGTTCTAATAACCTTTGCCTTTTACCAACTTTTAAAGAGTGTTCTGAATGCCAGCAGTAAGGTATTAATGTTCCCAGCACCCTTGTTACTGAAGTCACCTGTGGGTGTAGGCTGTCTCTGTGGGCCATCCCAAAAGGTTCTTGTATGATTCGGAAACTCAGTGTACAATATTGAAGTATATTTGTGTTACTATTTTATTGCTCCCATCTGAAGAAGGCTTTATAACTGACTGATGCATAAACAATTATTAATTTATTTAAGAAACCTTGAGTGTAAGAGTTTATTTGAATACCTGTAACTGTGAATCTTTGTGTAACTCCACTACAGCTCACATTTCCTCTCGTGAGATAAGCCTGGCTGCTCAACACGCTACCAAAACTGTGTAGTACAAGCTTATACCAAAGGTTGGGTTGCCTATACCTGTAGTAATAGTCGTTTGTAGTGTTCCCAGAGGGTACTTCATTCAAACTTTGCCTAACAGGACCTTTTTCTCAGTCTCTCATGTGGTGGTCCCGGATTTGGATTTTGTGTTTTCTCTGTTTTTGGAGTCTGACAATCTCCATAGGCATCTCCTTTTTGTATGGTGATCCACAGTACCTTAAGTGCAGTGTCACTGAGAAATCCTTTGGATTTCTCTTAAGGTTTAAATACCTACTTTAAATGGCTGGTGGCAGTGGTTTAATTTTTACTACCATTTTGCTTTTCTACCGCAGGCTGAACCCTCAGCTGCAGTACAGCACCCATGGGTGTCCATTTTGTCAAAATGACCCGTTTTCTTTTTTCACCATTTTTTGTTTGTGGGGGCTTGCTTGGCTTCCATTCTGTGCATTGAGACAGATTTAAGCCCTCTGTATCTTTTGCGGCCTTTAGCACTGAAACCCGGCCTGTACTCCAGTGTGTCTGGAAGGGCAGAAAGTGAGGGAGGTTCCCGAAACTTCCCTGTCCTTCGTCTCTAGTAGTGCCTGAACGAAACCAGTCCTAATTGGCTGGTGGTGTGATTGACAGCCTAGGCTGTGCAAGTATGGGACACTTGCTTAAAAAGGAGTGTTTTGGGATCAGAGCCTGCGACTGGAAGAAACATCCAAAGCAGAAATCGTGAAGAGAAGCCTGCTGCAACCTCCTGGACCTCGAAGTACCGGTGAGGCCCTGCTGCCGTGCTGACCTCCTTTTTCGAATCGACAGAGAAGCTCCAGAAGCAACATCTTCTTCCCTTGGTTTTGTGGGACCAACTAACCCCGAGACAAACTCCAGTTTGGCGCAATCCCCGACTTGCTGTAGAAGCCCAATAGCAGGGCCCGAGTGTCCATAGTCTAGTGGAACATCTGCGGAGGAACAAATCTGGCCAAAAGCTCGTGGAGCCTCCTAAGAACTCTCCAGAAGCAGGAAATTCTGATCCAGAGTCCCCTCACCAGAGTCCAGTTCTAAGGGAGCAAGGAAAGTCCAACCAGAGAATTATTCTGCACCAGTGCTGTTTGCGAAGTGCCGCTGAATCGAAGAGAGCCTATAGATGCCGACGACTTTCCCTAGTACTGCCGCAGGAGTCCCTCCAGACGCCCTCCACCTTGCGCCCACGACTGAGGCTCAGGAACCAGGGTCTGCATAGCTGTAGCAAAATGGAATTCGACCAATGACTAGGTCACCCCACAGCCTGGCTTCTCTTGATCATTTGGTGCTCTCAAAAACCACAAAAAGTGTAAAAAAAGAAAGATACGTTAACACAAAGCTTAGAATGCAAATGTCCTTGTGTTCAGCACTGTAGTGCCTTCTACTATTCTGACTGTAGGTAAAGAAGGTGCGCTGCAATTGGTGACAATGCCAGTATCTCTATTGTATGTATGCATGTATATTGTTACACTGGTTTGTCCTTTATGACATGTATGTAATATGTTTTGTTTTATAATCTACAAAAAAAGAGTTTAACAAAAATGCAGTATTGATTGAAACCCCTTGTCATATGAATAAGAAATGATTTGGGCCACAACTGCAGCACATACACTAGCTAAAATATTAAAAAGCTATGTGGACTCGTTTATTGTTCTTGGTCTTCTATCCTTCAATTGACTTCAAGTTAGTACAAAACAGAATTTTCCTGTACTAGTATAAAGCATGAAAAAATAGGTACTTTTTACAAAATATATGTAAGGAGAAAATGTATGTGGTAGGACGCCACCTTTTTGTTTCCATGAAGATGGAATTCAGCTGGACCACTTTTCTTCTAACCAGAGGTGCTGTTTGGGCTTGGGGTACTTGCCTTCTTACCTTAAGTCGTGCTGTCTCAATTGAGATTTGCACTTGCTTAACTTTGAGTTGATTTCAAGTCCCCTTTGCACAGGCCTAACAGCTTGTGTATCTTCAGTGATTTCCTTTTGAATAATCTGACTTTGTGAAATACTTTTATCCAAGAAGTGCATCAGAACTATAGACTTTGTCCAAATTACTTTGGCTGTCCTGGCTCTCTAAAGGCACTCTTCTAAACCCATTGAATTTGGCATTGCTGGTCCCTCTATAGGTTGTAGCTTGTTGAATACTGTTACTGCTGGGAAAGGCATACCTAGATTTAATTGTAGGATTCAGTTGTCCTCTCCTTTTCAAGAAACTGTTTTAACTTTTTAATTTCGTTTACCCTTCCTTTCGAATGGATTGTGTCCTCCCACGTATTCCTTATCTTTGATATTTCCAATATCCACTTTGCTGCCTCGGAAATTCTTTTTAAGCAGTGGGCGCTGTGTCGATGTCGAGTCGATGTCTCGACATTGACGTCACTGCAGGTATATGTAGCACGCGCAGAGCCCGTTGGCCTCAGTTCCGTTTTCCGCGCTTCACAGCTTCGGATGCGTAATGCCTAGTTCCTGACGAAAATTCAACTTCATCACTTTGAGTTTCGATGATATGGGTGCGTCATTGGTGTTGTCCACTCCTCGATCCGCCTTCAAGAAGTGCCGTGACTGCGGTGCAAAGATGTCCTTGACGAACCCTCACAGGATCTGCCTTTGGGTCAAATCATCTGTCCGGAGTGCGAGGATTGCCTGTAGATGACGTCTAAAGCCTTGAGAGAGCGTAGAGGGAAGTTGGCGATAGGTAAGCCTAAAAAAAATCCCCCTCTACTAAATCTAAACGTAAGACATTAGATGAGTCGAGATCAACTTCGCCTCGTCGAAAGAGGTCTAAATGTTCCCGTTCGAGAAGTGGTTTGCACCACTCCTCCACTTCGAGGAAAAGAAAAAAGAGGTGCCATAGGTAGCCATCCACCTCGTGGTCCAGATCACCTGAACGGGTAGTTTGTCCTTCCAAATCTACACCAACACAGTGGGAGGAGTTTAGACTCTGTATGTTAAAGGTGTTCGAGAATGCTGCCTTGACCCCCTCGACAACACTTAGTCAATGCTCCAGTCGAAAGACCACTGAAGCACAAGAGCCATGCGTATTCAGACCTGGCTGCCAAATATCTGCGAGAGCGATCTCATCCCCAGAGTCGAGAGAAAGTCTCCTCAAAGTCTAAAAAAACGATGTCATTGACAGTAACCTCTTTTCCAGGACCGAAAAGTGTGCCATCAGCGCCGATGCTGATGGATAAGCCATCTATGCCTTGAGTGTCGACCTCCTCGACGCCACATGTCAGTCCCTTCAACACAATCGTCGCAGCCATCAACGCTATCGTCAAAGCCATCGATGCATTTGTCGAGGCCATCACTGTCAACAATTTTGACGTTTTCGGCTCCTGTGATGACTACCATAATGCCTACTTCAATTGAAAAAACGTATATACCTCTACCACAAGCAGATTTCTTTAAATCACTCTCTTCAATTAATGAAGACGCAGAGGAGTACTCTGACGAAGAAAGACCCTTTGGGTTGCAATATGGGACACCATCGGTACCTGATGAATTTATATCAGAGGATTCTTGCATGAAGAATTTACAAGAATGTCTTCATGAAGCTAGTGGTATTGATTACTCTCCTGGGATTGATTTTGGAAAGGTAGAACCTGGAGACCATGCAGAGGTAACATACAGCCAGCTAATGACAAGGGTCATGGAATATATGCCATGGTTGGGATCCACGCCTGTTTTTGAACCGGACAATCTCAGAGATATATTAGACAAAGGACCACCCAATTGTCCCTTTCCATCAGGCTTTGCAAAGGAGAGTTGGTTCAAATTCGGAAACACGAGAGGTTATCCCAGCTGTAAATAAAAAACTAACAGCCAAATACAGAGCCTCTCTTTCTGACCCTTTTTACCTCTCAAAGCACCCTGCACAAGAACGTCTGGTAGTGCAAGCATCCACTTCCTCAGGTAGACAGTAGGAGGCAGGTTGTCACAGCATCTGACAGAATGGAAGTCTATTACTTCAGATGCTTGGGAGTTGGAAACAGTTGCCAAAGGTTACTACCTACCTTTCCTGCAAAAACCACAGAGTCATCCACCGGGAGTACAAATCTTTCAAAGTTCCAGATCCGCTGCTTATGCAGGAGATATTAACCCTGCTAGAGAAAAGTGCGATAGAACCAGAACCTGTAGTGGAGAGGAACAAGGGTTGATACTCCCTGTATTTTCTAATTCCAAAGAAGGACGGAGATTGGAGGCCCATCTTCGACTTGAGAGATTTCCTCAGGGAGGACAAATTCAAGATGGTAACCCTTTCTCAGATCTTTCAGGCCCTCCAGCTTCAGGATTGAATGGTATCACTGGACCTCCAGGATGCTTACGTTCATGTGCCGATCCATCCCAAGCACAGACGGTACCTGAGGTTCGCAGTTGGTAGTTCCCATTATCAGTTTCGGGTTCTGCCATTCCAGCTGACCTCCGCCCCAAGGGTTTTCACCAAGCTAATAACGTTGTGGCAGCGAGTCTCAGGAGAGTGGGGATTCACGTCTACCCCTACCTGGAAGATTGGCTGATTAAGGACAGTTCCCCAGAACAGGTCTTGAAACATCTCAGCTCGACCTGTCACTCCCTTCACAGACTGGGCTTCTCCCTCAACTTCAAGAAGTCCCACACAATACTATCTCAAAGACTCCAATTTATCAGAGCAGTCCTGGGTGCATCCCTTGGAAAAGCCTCGCCACCAGAGGTGAGGGCTCAAGACATTCTGCAGATAGTGACAACATTCCAGAATGCCCAACACATACCGCTCTTAGATTTTCTGAGGTTGCCCGGCTCATGGCGTCCTGTATTTTCCTGGTACCCGAGGCTCGTCTGAGAATGAGATCTCTCCAGTTGGCTCTCAGGACCCAGTGGTCACAATTCTCAGGAAGGATGTCGGACCTCCTAGAAATCCCAAACAGAGTCTCACTGGATCTTCAGTGGTGGGCCTGTTGGGAGAACATCTTGAAAGGAGAACCTTTTTGGAAACCATGGCCGGAGATAACAGTAGTGACGGATGTCTAACTCGCGGTGTGGGGAGCCTATACCAACGATTTGACCATCAGCGGCCGTTGGTCTCCATCGGAATTCAAACTACATATCAACCTTTTACAGCTGAGGGCAATCAGACTAGCGCTTAAGGCTTTTTTGCCTTCTGTACAGGGAAAGAATGTCTTAATAATGACGGATATCACATTGGCCATGTACTACTTCAACAAGAGAGGAAGTGTAGGGTCACTACCAATGTGCAGAGAGGCAATGCAGCTCTTGTTCTGGGCAATACAAGAAGGAATCTGTCGGCAGTTCACCTAGCCGGAGAGAACAACACGACAGCGGACGCTCTGAGCAGGCAGAGCACAGTCTCCCACGAGTGGGATTTAGCTTGGGAAGTGGATCTGTTCATGACCAGTGCCAACAGGAAGTGTAAACTGCACTGCTAAAGTGAATTTCCCAAGAGAGGAGCACTAGGAGACGCATTCGTCGTGGATTGGGAGTTTTGACTCCTATACGTGTCCAATCTCCATCATTCCTCACGTAATCGGGAGGTCGAGAAGGTTCAGGAAACCCATGATCCTTATTGCCCCGGACTGGGCCAGGAGGATGTGGTACCCGGACCTTCTGGACATGTCCATCTGACCTCCGATTCGTCTTCGACAAAGAGAGGACCTTCTCTCGCTAGAGGAGGAGCGGGTTCTCCATCCGGATATCGGGACTCTGAGCCTTCACACATGGTTTTTGAGAGGCTGAGTCATAAGGATTGGGACCTCCCAGACCACGTAATGGAGGTCTTGCTTTCGACCAGAAGGCCAGCAACCAAATCTTTATACCGCTGCCGCTGGAATAAGTTCTGCAGCTGGTGTAGAGATAAGAATGTTGTCCCTTTCTCCTGTAATACACCAATGGTGTCATCTTTTCTTATAAATCTGTCAAATCAGGGGCTCCAGATTGGTAACATCAAGGGGTACCTTGCAGCGCTTTCTATTTTGAAGCGCACTTCTGAGGAAGTCTCCTACTTTAAGATTCCTCTAGTAGTACAATTTTTAAAGGGACTAACTAATGTTTAATCTACGACCCTGTTTCAAGTCCCACTAAGGGATCTCAACTTGGTGTTAAATTTCCTGATGGGAGCTCCTTTCGAACTCTGAAAACTGTATTTTTATTTTTAGTGGCAATTACATCAGCCCGAAGGCTGAGTGAGTTTACAGGCTTTATCCTGCAAGCCACCTCCTACTGTTTTACATAAAGACAGAGTGGTACTAAAAATGAAGCCTACTTTTCTCCCCAAAATTGTTTCCGAGTTTCATATTACTCAGAAAATAACATGACCATGGTTTTATCCTCTTGAACATCGGGGAAAGGAGGAAGAAAGGAGGAAGAAAGACTTCACAGGCTTGACCCTTGACGTGCACTGAGCTTTTACATCTCCATATTGGCAAAACTTTATTTTGAAACTTTTTTATGTATATGTAGTCATATAACATTTTAAATAGGTATGCTTGCAGTTAACATTCTTAAATATATAAATGTGCTTTGTTTTCTAAATAATTAAATATATCTAATGCATTGCAACAAGGAAACAAAAATATTATGAACGTATTACATTTTGACCACTAGGTGGTGCTGTTGTATTACTTTTGAAAGTTAGTCATGTATATTTGTTATCAGCTTGTAACGTATGACGTATTACGTCGCGTAGGCCAATGTAGATGCCATTTTTGGAGTCTTTCGATCACGGTTCGGATGCCTGTTACTCGCGCTCCCAGTTTTAATGGATTTCTGTTTTTTTTTTTTCTCCATTGGATCGATTTTTTTTGTGGATTTCTTCTGCATGGATGCCTTTTTTACTGGAGTGAAGCTTTTTTTTCATGGATTCTATGGCTTGGAGTAGGCGTTCTCACTTTTTCATAGATGTTTTTTTCATGGGTTTTGGATCCAACGGATGGATTTAGCTTGGATTGAAGTCTTTTTTTTTTTTGCATGGATGTTTTTCTTTTTTTCACTTGGAGTCATCCTTTGTTTTACTATGGAGTTAATATTTGGATATGGTTTCCAGCATTTGGTGTGTGTTTTCGGTGTCCAGAAGAGGCGTTTCTTGGTGAGTTTGTTTTTATTTTTTATTAGCATTTTAAGTTGTATGCTATTGCTTCCAGGAATTTAATAGGTTCTGTGGAGTCAAAACTG
Source organism: Ambystoma mexicanum (assembly GCF_040938575.1). NCBI lineage: Eukaryota > Metazoa > Chordata > Amphibia > Caudata > Ambystomatidae > Ambystoma > Ambystoma mexicanum. The sequence goes on along the minus strand of NC_090922.1, from coordinate 1,523,528,101 downwards.
CTTACAATGCTTGTGATTCGTTCCTCGTAGTCTCTGTATTTTTTGTTTACTTTTTGGTTGGTTTTCCATGGATATTGTTTGTGACAGTTTTATTTCTTGAGCATTTTGTTCAGATTTCAGGTTGTTTATAAAGTGCCATAAGTTTGGATTGTTGGTGTTGAATTCCTTATTTATTTTGCTGTGCCATCCCTCCTGTACATTGTTGGTTCTAGGCCAGTTTTCTTTCACGGATTTATAGCAATTCCATATGTTTATTTCATATTTTCCTTTTCTTCTGGTACCATGTCTTGTTAGTTGACCAATCCAAGTGCACTCCATATAGTCCATTAAATTTGCTTAATTGCTCTTCATGATTTGTATAGTATTCTGATGAAATCAAAGTGTCATAATATTTTACAACCATGTCCTCTCTTACAAAAGCTAACGCATATAATTTCTTGATTTGGTTTTGGAATTCTGTGTCCTCTATGTACATTGTCCGTAATCCTAATTTCTGAATTTTTTTCCACAATAAGTGTCCGAAATGAATAAAACAGCCCTGAATATGAGTGTCCGGATATATTTTAGAAAATGCTTTTATTTGTCCTTGCTCAAAATCCATGATTATTGTTTTTGGTGTTTTTTCTGGCAATGATTCTCTAATTAATTTATATATACATCTGTACAGTTCCTCTGATTTTCCATGCATTAAAACATAAATTAATAGGTATAACTGTCCCATTGATTGTTCCATGAATGCTGTAAAACTGAAGAAATGGTGCTGGATATGATTTAAAAGTAGCGTCGCCATGCCATGTAGTTAAATCCCCCAAGTGTGTCATATTAGTTAAAGTTGTAAAAATTAACATATTCTCACTGTACACATCTAACGTTTTCCACAAAAATTGCTCACCTTTTTCTGTTTTTTGTAAAAATGTCTGGTACAATCATATTTATATAAGTTTGAGGTGCCATTGGTAAGTTTTCCTTGCGTTGTTTCTGTCTGTTCACATTTCGTTTAATTTTGTATTTGGCATCTGTGCAGTTACATGTAGTGGTAATTTCTCATAAGCTTTGTTTATTAGTGAGCTTGTCGCCTCATTTTTATTCATTTCCACATTTTGTTTTAGTTCATTTATCGTTTTCTTTATTAATACTGTGGTATTGTCTGGCATATGGTTATGCTCACCAGTTAACCTTTTGGTTATAGCTCGGCCGGAGTAGTTTAATTTTCTGTAATCCTTACATTTCCAACAACTTCATTTCTTGTACATTCCCTCTTGTACACATATCCCTCATATGCCTATTGTGAAGCTCCCATCTCCGACTTTATGAATTCCATATCTGTATGAAATTGTATCTGAAACAGTAAATTTTATAAATTAATTTAACTGTTCTGCTATAATGTGCAAACGACTTTCTTATTTCGCATGTTTCATGTGTTTTACTTACCGCTTTATTTCAGACACGTATACGTTATTCACTCGGTTGTATTTGTCAGCTGCTCTCTCTCTGTCACCTTCCCTCATGCACTGACAGTTTGTTTTCAACCGTCAGCTGTGCTTATTGTTTCAAAACAAGGTGCTTTACTCTTTATTTCAATGTTGTCCTTTAACCCTTTCTTTATCTTCATTAGCCATTTCAATGGTCGAGCCTTTTGTTTCGATCAAATGACCCGTTTACATAATGTTATGGGTTGTCGATCCTTTTGTGTTTCGATCCTTTTGTGTTTCGATCCTTTGTTTTCGGTACTTTGTATAACCGAGTAAAATGTCTCCCTAACAGGTAATACTTCAAAGATTCAATAGCCCATTTGACTGCCCGGCACTCCTTTTCATTAGTGGCGTATTGTAGTTCATGTGGGAACAGTTTTCTATTTATGAACATTATAGGTCGCTCCTTGTCGCCTTGATTTTGATACAACACTGCACCTAGACCAGTTCCTGAGGCATTTGTGTGTAGAAGAAAAGGAGCTTCATAATCCGGAGAATGTAAAACTGCTTTTTCTGTCAGTGTTTTTTAAGGAAATTAAGGCTTTTTCTGTTATCTCATTCTGCCAATTTTTCCTCAAGGGAGCCTCCTTCTTGAGTAAATCTGTCAAAGGAGTGGCCAACGTTGAAAAATAAGGGATGAACCTTCTATAATAAACTATAAAACCAAGGAATGCCCTGACCAGTCTAGGATTCTTTGGAAATTGTAATCGTCGAATTGCTGACAACTTTTCCTCTTGAGGCTTGATTTCTCCTTGACCTACATAGTATCCTAGGTATTTGGTATGAGCATAGGCTAGAAATGTCGTCTTTGGATTAATATGAAGACCAGCTTGTAGCAGAGATTTGAATACCGCTTCTAAGTGAGCCAGAGGATCATCCCTAGATTTACTGAATACAATGATATTGTCTAAGTAAGCAGCCATATATCTCTCATGACCTCTGATTAGATGATTCATCAGCCTTTGAAAAGTTACTGGTGCACCATGTAGGCCAAAAGGTAATACAGTAAATTGGCATATCTCCGTGGGCGTGGCAAACGCCTTCTCTTTATCCGCTGGATGTACTGGTATCTGCCAATAACCTTTCGTTAAGTCTATGGTAGTCTATGGTAGTCAGGAACTGGGCTTTCCCAAGATTATTCAGAAGGTCCTCTATTCTTGGCATAGAATAGGCATCAAATTTTGACACCTCATTTAACTTTCTGAAGTCCATGCTAAATCTGGTAGACCCATCAGGTTTTGGAACTAGAACCACTGGTGAACAACAATCACTGTTTTATTAGCATTTTAAGTTGTATGCTATTGCTTCCAGGAATCTATTACTCCTAGATCAAGCATTTCTTTTACTTCTTGATTTATTGCACGAATCTTGGTTTCCGGAATTCTGTAGGGTGGTAACCTAACTCTAATTCCAGGCGCTGTTATTCTGTGGAAAGCCAGAATGGTTCTCCCTGGAATGGAGGAAAATATCTTCTCGTACTTATTGACTAAGCTAATTAGCTCAAGGTTTTGTGAAGGAGATACATTGGGACTTGTATTTAGGACTTCTTTCCCATAAGACTTGATAGACTGTGGAAAAAGTACGGCCTGGACTTCGTTAGTATGGATCATAGTGATTGTCTCAACGGGTTTCACCCATTCCTTTAAGAGATTTACATGATATGTCTGTAACAGTATTTTTTTTCTCTGGTTGACGAATTCTGTAGGTAACCGGACCCAATATTTCCTCCACTTCATAAGGACCTCTCCATGTGGCCAACATCTTGTTTTCTGATGACGGTAATAGTACTAACACTTGGTATCCAACCTTAAAACTTTGCAGCCTAGTATTCTGATTATAATATTGTTCTTGTTTCAATTGAGCTTGGCAAAGATTTTCCTTTGCTATGGATTGCAACCTCTCCACTCTCTCTCTCTCTCTCTCAATTGATGTGCATATTCTGTAAGCAAAATTTCTTGCAAAGGTTGCTCTTCCCAACTCTCTTTCAAAACATCCAACAGCGTTCGGACCGGCCTTCCGAAGAGGAGTTCAAATGGAGAAAACCCTGTTGAAGACTTTGGAGTGTTCTTTCTTCCGGAGAAGTGGTCTTTTTTGTTTAATGGTTTGGTTATACCTTTCTACAAGACCATCAGTTGTGGGTGAAAAACCGCTATTTTCAAATGATCGATTTTCAAAGTGTCACAGACTTGTTTCATGACTTTGGACATGGTTTGTTCCACGATCTGTCACGATTTCTTTAGGAATACCTACTTGGCTCATAAAAGGGATTAATGCATCACAAATTTGTTGGGTATTAGTTGTTTTTAAAGGGAATACCTCGGGGTATCGAGTGGCATAATCTACGATTACTAATATATATTTGTGACCTCTGCTGGATGGGTCCAATGGTCCCACAATATCCATTCCAATACGATTGAACGGCTCTAGTACTAAGGGCATGGGCTGTAAGGGGGCTTTTGAGACATTCGCCCTATTCTTTTTCTGACACTCTTCACACCCTCGACAGAACCTGTTTACCTGTGTATAAATGTTGTTTTTTCGGTCCCCAAATGACCGTTTCCCATTTGTAAATGGGCTAGTTCTAGTACGGCCTTGTAATATTTACTTGGTACCAACAACTGCCTGATGAGTTCATCTCCTGTTCCGTTCGTAATTCTATAGTATAAACCCTTCTCTTGAAGTGTGTTCCGTCTTTCATGGTGTCCCTTTTAGCAGCCTCTCTGGTGTTTCGTAGCAGCAGATCAAGTTCCTGTGCCATTCTAAAACTGTCTCCATCTTCGTTTATCTTCCAGTCAACAGCAATTGGCAAAATATTTTGTTCTCCCCATTCTTGTTTTAACTTTCTATTATCTGCCCTACTCTTCCGTTTCTTGTTAGCTGGACTCCTTAACTCCTGGTCATGAAATGGAGCAGTTTCTAACCAGCTCTTCTCCGCAGTATTTAACCGTTTGGAAAATTTAGGGACATCAGAACCCACTAATAAAGGCTCCAGTAAGACCGGCAGTACTTATCCCAATTTGTTCCCCAGCTAGTTTTATCTGCACCTCTTTCGTGCGATAAGACCTTACATCCCCATGTACGCACCTGATAGGTATGTCTCTGTTATGATCAACCATTCCACCTATCAGATCTGTAGTAACCGCAGTCTGTAGGCTACCAGAGGCAATCATGGCTCGGGTGGGCTTGCCATTGACCTCCGCCTCACAAGTATAAAGATAAGGAGACTTCGGTATCTGGTCGTAGTCTGGGTATCCCCCTTCTCTTGATACTTCGAAAGTTCCTACATCCATCGGTTCTGGCTTGCTCTTCTTTGGACACAACCTTGCCAGGTGCCCCCACTCACCACACTCAAAGCACTGTGGACCTCTCGTGGATGTTGTTGGCGGTCTAGGTATATCTGGTCCTTCACTACTGGGTCGTGCTCTAATATTCTCCCAGTCAAACTTCTTGACCATAGAGTTTGGCCACCTTGGATTGTTTAGGCTTCTTCCTGTTCCCATAGAAGACCCAGTCGCAGTTCTGGAATTAGTAGTATAGCTTAGCAAACAACTTTGGCCAGCCTTCTGATATGCTGAGGCTATATTGATTGCTTCCATCAACGTGGGTTGGTGATGTTCGCTCACCCAGCGTTGGATGGGTAACGGAAGTGATTCTAGGAATTGTTCCAATATAATCTTCTCCGCCATCTCTTGAGTAGTTGCTGTAGTAGTTAGAAGCCATTTATCCCCCATCTCCTTTACATGATAGTAAAGATGACGTGGTGTTTCATCAGAAAGTAGCTTGATTTCCCTGAACTTTATCCTGTAGGCTTCCTCATCGTGGCCCAGTCTTTCGAGTACCACCCTTTTCATATCATTGTAACTCGTCTCCCTGGTAGGGTTAGCGGCCTGGTAGGTGCTCTGCATGTCCCCCGTCATCAAAGGGGTGATGTAGGTGCACCACCTTTCAGGAGGCCATTGAGCATTCCTAGCTACTCGCTCAAAATTAACAAAAAAATGTGCAGGGTCTTCGCCTGATGCATATTTCTGAAGCACAGAAGTTGGTACTTGAGAGTGGTTCCGCAAATTGGTAGCTTCCGACAGTTGGGCTTGTTGTACTTGTAGAGCCTGCTGAAAAGCCTGCCGATCTGCCTGAGCCTGTTGGCTTTGTAGTTGCATGGCCGTTGTAGAAGGTGTTGCCCTTCACTCAGTGTTTTAATCAAGTCCTCCATGGTGTTCGCTCTTATCCCACCGCTGCCACCAAAATTTCACTTCTGATGGGAATAAGAGCTCACACACACACGTTTAATTTATAACAGAGTATTTTATTTCAACAGAGAGAACTTTAGACACTGCCAAGAAAAGGATATTTGTATTGAAGATCTGATCTGGATTTGGCGGTTCTAAGGATGCAGTATCTTGATGTACTGTTTTTCAGTTCTGGTTTTGCCTCTTCACCTTTATAAAGCCTGTTTTGGGCCAAAAGTCAATCTTGAAGGATTATTTTCTGTAAAAAGGATTTGTCTTAACATTTGCTATTTGGCTTGTACTTGTGTTCAGCTTGAACGCTTGGTCTTCCTAGCGGGACCTCTTTACAGTTCCTCCTGTTAAGCGTGAGCACCTTTCTTCTTAGGTAGGATGGTACAACTTCTGTACACCTTTCTGAGCTCTCCTCTTTTATTAACAAGGGATCTCAGCGCTGTGGAACAGAGTATTGCCAAAGAAAAGTCTGTGCTGTAATAACTGTAAGTGAAGCGCCTGACAGATATGCTTACTTAAGGCTCTTAAGCCCAGCCTTCCCATCTCATCAGGGTTCGCCTCCTGACTCCGCCCCTTTCATTATCATACGACTTCTCTAGAGGTCATTCCGCCTCCACCTTTATAAACTCCTAAATTCTCTATTTTTGTTTCTCGTTGAAAGGGTGTGATTAACTTTGTAGCTCTAGGAAGTGTTGCCAGCCTCTGTGACGAACAGCTGACCGGCTTCGCAGCTTCGTGTCTTCTCCGTGGAGAAGCGTTGTCTATTTCGGCCTCCGCTGTGTTTGGCTGTCAGCTTCCTTGTCGAGCAGCTGATCGGGACGAACACCGCGTTCCACGGCCCCTCCTTGTCTTGTAGTGTTTCTCCTTCTCTGCCCAGATACAAAGTATGAAAACAACTTCCTCAAACTCTCACTGTCTGGAACGGACCATTCACACAGCGCAACAGCGCAACTTTTTAACAACTTAAATTCTGTATAATACGTCTTCAGGCTAATACGCCCACTCATAACGGCTGACTTCCTCCTCGTCCTTTTGAGACGTCTCCTAGCAACCAAAAACAAAACAGGTTTCTTAGAAAAATGAACCTGCAAATTCATCACAGAGAACACAGGAAGGGTTTCCAAGATACTGTTATGTCCCTCCCCCCTTCTATCTCATGCTTTCATGACCTGAATACCTTTTCCACTGCTCTTCAGAGCCTCTCTAGCTAGTAAATCTTCACAGTCCCCCAACTGGGTCTTACTTACGCTGCCTTTCTGTTATCCTGTCCAGAATAAGTGTGCATTAGTTTTACCTACCTAGGATAACCTTGAGTCATTTATACAGAGTAACACTGAGGTTTGCTTTCCCTGTTCTGTTTTAGACCGACACAAAAACAGTCTTTGGTTTATACCTGCCCCAAGTTGCTGATAGCTCCTTGAAAAAGTATATGGATTTTACTTGTCAACAGCTAACTAGAGCAACGAAGTCCTCTTTTTAGGGGCTCATTTAAGGGGGTTTCATTAGGTCGGATTCCAGTAGAGCCATTAAGTAGCTCACGGCTAAGATTTTAAAGGGGCTTAATTAGAGGTGCCTTTTTGCCATATGAGTCACATGTGTTCTATGTATAAATGTGTATGTCCATGAAAAAATGAATTATGACTGTCATTGTGTTTTTAAATGTATGTATTATTGATTTTTGTAATTTTGATAAATATTAAAACATGAGTATATTGTGTGATAATCCATGGTTACTTGCCCTCATTTATGATAAAAGGGTATGACATGACTATCTCAAAGAGCATTTGAGAACTCACTAATAACGGGAAGGAAGGAAGCTGGTCTGCGGGATATTGCGTTCTTTGGGTTTTACTTACCTACAGTTAGCTGTGTGCCATCCTAAAATAAGTTAGAAGAGTTACTGCTTATCTCAATCTGTGTTTCACTGATCTCAAATGGAAAACAGCTATCCTACTCCTCCTCGACCTATCAGCAGCTTTTGACTTGGTGGATCATGCAGTGTTATGCAAACACCTAGCGTCGGCTGCACATTTCTCAAGTGAAGCTATAGCCTGGGTACAATCTTTTCTAGCCAACCGTACGATGAGTGTTCTTCGCCTCAGCAGACCCAATCCAAATTACCTGTGGTGTCCCACAAGGTTCATGCGTCTCACCGACAATGTATAACATCTTTACTAAGCCACTCTTCAACAAACTTGACAGGCTGGGTGTCACATATAATAACTACGCGGATGACGCCCAGATCCTCATACCCCTCTCGGGCAACTTTGTCGAGGATACAACTCTGGTAAACAGGATATACCTCCTCATTCAGGTATGGATGGCCTCACACGGCCTCTGCCTGAATGACGACAAAACTGAGATCCTGATTCTGGGCTCTGACTCCAACCTAAGAAAACTTAACCCTAGCTACGCTGCCTTCAACATTGATGGGAACGTTATTAAAGCAGTAACTGAGGTAAAAACCGTAGGATTTTACCTTGATTCGACCTTAACATTAAAAAAAACAAATTAGTTGCATGGCCTCCTCTACAGCTTATACCTGTAAACTGATCAGGTCCTGCAGACCCTTTCTATCCAAAGTCAGCTGCATTGCACTCGCCAATGCACTAATAATGTCTAACGCCCTCGATGTAGGCGCCAATAAAACTATCCTAAATAAAATGCAAATACTACAAAATGATACCTTGAGAGCAGCTCTGAATATACCCCGCAGAGAGCACATATCCAACCTCAGAAGAGACCACCAATGGCTAAAAATTTGCGACAGAATACTTCTCAAAACGGTATCCCTTACCTTCAAGTGCCTTAATAACGCTGCACCTCCCCATCTATCTGCCAGACTGATTAGAAAAACCTCCGCCCACCACACCAGATCCTCCAACCACCTTTGCTTAGAAATTCCTAGATTTAGACTCGCCAAAGCTGGTGGAGGCAGCTTCCCAGTCAAAGCGCTCTTTCCTGGAGCGCACTTCCCACAGCCTTTAGGGTGGAACAACCATACTCTAGATTTAGACGTAACGTACTGAACTGGCTCAGGTCCAAGGACGTCTAAGAAACCTCTCACCCCACCGACTTTCCTGTGCTCCTGACCTTAGGGTTCCACATACGATACCATGGCTACCACATCGTGGACCTAGTACCTCACCCTCCTGCATCTTGCACACTGCATGTCTATTTATCTGTACAGGAATGTGTTATGTTATATACTCACTTTCTATGTTGTAACCAAGCCTCAAATATTCTGGGAACTGCTGCGCCAGTACACCAGTACCACACCCTCCTGTATCCTCCACACTTCATATCAATTGTATGTACGGTAATGTGTTTTGTTATGTACTGACTTTCTATGTTGTAACTAAGCTTCAAATATCCTTGTAACTGCTGCGCCCAGCTACGTGAGGATTTGGTGCGCGTTATCAAATAAACAAAACAAAAAACAAACAAAACAAAGCCTGTAATTGAACATTACATGGTTAGGTTTTACTCACCCAGTATAACTGTGTTATCACAAAAGTAGTTATAGGTTTTTACTGCACCTAGAATAAGTGTTCCACTACTCACAAAACGCATATTGTCAAGTTGACTGATTATGCGATTTCTTGCTAAGCATCACTGTACAACTGTTAGGGTCTAATACTCTGGAATTAATGAATGTAATCTGAAAGTAACCATTGGTTTACTACCCAAGAATAGGTGTGTCCTGTGCTGAATGTGTTTAAAAAGGTTTGACTTCCTTAGAACTATTGTTATGTGTTTAAAATAAGGTTATATGTCTTTGGTCTGTGTACCTTCAAGCATTGTGTTTTTTAAGAGTTTGACTTTGACCGTACTTACCCCAATACTTGGCCTAATTGTATTTAAAATAAACCTTTATTTTCATAATACTTCTGGTTGTCAGTGTTTCTATTGATTCAGTTGTTTTATAGATTCTTTGTTCCAGTCTCCAGCCCTCTCTCCCTCCTAAGATAAACCTGGTTGCTCTGTCTACACTACCATAGACTCAGGTGGTACAGCTTTATACTCAGAGTGGAGCCTTGTGCTGTGTTGGTTAAATGGTTTTGATGAAGTTTGGTAGAACTTCAGAACAGGTTACCAATAAGATGCGCAAGAGTATGCCCCAAAGGTTTAAAATAAAGGTACTCCTGCCACTACCCTAGCGTAGTTTACTGCAAGTATGGCAAAAATGCTCTTACAGTCAAAATAAAGGCGACATCTGGTTACTCTGCTCTCTTCTCCTTAAAGGGAGTAGTAATGCTACACCATTGACCTTAAAGGGACAAGAGACTCTGCATGCACTGGTAGCCCTAAGGACTAACCAATGGCTCCAAATTGAACTGAGTTAAGCAAGGGTTGAGTGGAAGGCTGGACCTCACTCTCAAAAAGCAGGTCGGTGTCTTGAAATTGTCAACAGATGTGCTGGCGGTCCCATCAAAAGAGATGAGAAAGTTGCAAAAACAAAAATGTTTCCTAACCTCTTCCTTCCCATCACATATCTTTTTTTCCCTCTTTTCTATTTTCCCTTTTCGGGTGCTGGGGTGTAGTATCAGGATGTTGTGGCTGTTTTCATATTTCTTTCCTGGAATCTCTCGGGGAAGGCTTCTGTTACTGACTTATTTGACTTCTGTACTCAAGAATAAGTGTTTGCAGGTTTGACCTTGAAAGCTTTCTCTAGTCACTCTGCTTTCCTTTTCGCCTTTCCTCGTAGATAGTGGAGGCACTGCGGGCACAGATATTGAAGTTGCGCTTCCCACACCGGGTTCAGAGTAAGGAAGCCACACCAAAGGTGAAGAGGAAAGTTTTTGGCAGCAGCTCCCCATCCAAATCTCCGCCACTGCCTGGTGCTCCACCTGCCTTCTCTGACCGCCCATGCCTTGTTGTGCTACAGAAACCACTGGAAAAACTACTTATCAGGTTTGTTTACAAAAGAGGTATCTATGAGGAGTAAGGGAGGATCCTTTCATGCTCCTGTTTCTTCCTCCGCTGTGAGTGATGCGATGTGCTTATTGACAAGCACATTGATGGGTTCGATTCTGATGTCAATGTTTGATTGCTCTTCACTCCTCTGTGCGGTTACTGATACATGTGACAAGGTCCTCGGCCTTATCAACCGGGGTTAAGCACCCTTTTTAGGTGGGAGGTGAAGGGTAGAATCCAGACCCAGCCCTAACATTAAGGGCGAACCCAATAAAACAGTCCCCAAACCAGTCTTCTCCCCCGGTGCCAGCATGCTTATGTGCAGAAGTAGATCTTCAGTCGGGCCTCTGGCCCACCCTCACCAAGGTAGGGGCACATAAGTAGGGGACAGGAAACAGGAAGTGTGGATTTGTTGGGTGAGGTCAGAGGAGGAGGAGGTGGATGGCGAACAAGAGACAAGGAGGAAGGCAGGAGCAGCAGTTTATGGAGCAGGTGAAGCATTGCAACTCGATTGCAACATACAACTGGACCTTTATGTCTGTAAATGGCTTTTAGAAAAGATGTATGTAGTCTAGGTTTCCTTCAGTGATGTTTCTATGTAATTACCATGTAAAACATACCTTTCTCACGTTCAATGGCCAACGTACGGCGTAATGGGTAGCGAAGAAGCACTCTTTCCCTTTTGCCTGGAACAACTTAACAACAGTATTCTGCTTGATGGTATAGCCAGGAATTAATTGATTTATATTCTTCTTCTATGTATGCACACAGCGAGACGTCCGTTTTACTCCCATAATGATTATTCTGTGCTAGACATCATGACACATAGTCAGGGGATCTCACTGTACACCCACCACGAGACCTAGTATCTAGAGTATATGTATTTCCAGAAGCACAGACACTTCTGAAATGTTAACCTAACCTCTTCGGTGCACAATCAATCCTACCCCTCAGTACTGACAAATAACAGGGACCAGGATTTTATCTAATTCCCTTTTTATAGTAGCTTTCCCCTCAGGATTATTTCCCCTTTATATTATACTCGCATATTAATTTCTTTTGGCTGCCTCACAGACAGGTGGTGTGGGGAAGGCATGGTTTCACAATAAGGACGAGGGCACAAAAGATACAAATCACCAATTTTATTTACTTCAAAAGGAGGTTAAAGAACTCCTGTCTTGCCCTAACACTAAAGATGGGAGCACACTCTTCTATGTAAATGAAAGGAAAACAGTCCTAGTCTGTCGTTAGTCCAAAAGAATAACAATTAAACTAGGAACCTATTGCCTGCTCTCACTCTAATACCATACAAGTGTAAATAGGGCATTTGAAAAATTTGAACCAGAAATGAACTCACTACAAGGTTCTGCTCAAGAATTATGAGCGAAACAGTGAATCTCACTAACATGCAAAAGAATACATAGCAGTCCGTCAGTAAGAGACAATCTGGTGTTTTTTGCTGTTCAGGTATACAGGTATTTTCGACTTCAGCCTGGCAATGCTGCAGTCTTTTGAAGTTCCTTGGGGTTGCCAGGGCCTGGTGGAGCTAAGTTAAAATATTCTGTTTTTTCCAAGTGTCAAGATTCATTTCCTCAGATTTGATAAAACGGATCCACTGGTCAAGCTGAATTCTTATTATTTATTTTAAGATGTTAAGCCGCCCACACCAAGATGCAAGCCATAAAGAAGCCCTGTAGAATGAATTGCAAGTTCTGCCTCCCAGTGACACAGTTGCAGGACAGTCATTATACTTATGGCTCAGCTTCACATGAAATCTAATTTCTTGAGGGCAAGACATATGGATTGAATAGAATACCAGATGTCAGAGTTTAGTCCTGGCTTCGTTTAAGTTGGTCCCATTCACAAATGCAGCTTTTAGCTTAACATTTTCCTGTTCCCCTAAATGTTCATCTGCACTGCAGTTCATCCATTGTATTGTCTTATCAATGGTCCACATTGCCAACATCTGTAGGATTTCAAATCCTAACTCTTTATTTGGGAAAGGAGTTAACATCAAAGGGTGGAGCAGGAGAGAGGAAAGAAACATCAGAAGGACAGGACATTGGTGGGGAGGAGAAGGGTGAGAAACAGCAAGCAGAGCAGTAGAGCGAGGTAAAGGTTGGTGTGAGTGAAACCGAAAGATCTTGCTGAGTAATTGCAAGGAACCACCCGACTTCCCATGAGGGCACTAAATCATGCTGAGATTAGGTTAGGGAAAGTTAGGAAATCCCTGAGGGACTCGGTGAGCTTGCTTTCATGGAGAACATCACCAGTCTAAGGCAGCTGTTAGACACTAGTGGGTAAACAATCAACAGCACTAAACCAGGGTCATGGAACCCTGGGTTAGGAAGGAGGTTTTTGGGAAGGCGAGAGAAAGGGGTTGGCCACAGGCCCAAGAAATAATTCAATAAAGAGCCTTGATCTGTCCTTGAGGCTCAAGTGTTTTCTGTGCCAGTTGCAGCCTACATCTATCTACTTGGTTTCCCAGGTATTTCTTAGAGTTTCCAGATTCTCCCGGTTGTAGAATTATCGAGCATTCAAGGCAAATACTCCAGTGGGAGCAGGTTGGTTTAGAAGCAACTGCCAGCACATTTATTAGAAACATTTTCCCCTGCCCTCATTCTTGAAACTCCCAGTAATACTTCTGGACTCTGTGATTTTTTACCATTGTCTTTGAAGGTGAGTGAGATACACTCTGCTCCTGCATTCGCTTTGTTTTTGAGACAATGGCTAACTATTGGGATTACCCTACCGGGGAGCCCATCCCATTTGTTCTGCGTGGTGTGCTGCCTTGGGTCCCTTTCTCTGTTTTTGGTTCACCGGTTAACCCATGTGTCTACCAGTGCAGGGGTTGTCCTCTCCTTTGAATGACGTGTGCTTTTATCATTGCAGTAAAGGCCATTTTATATAGTACAAGGGGTATACTCTTTGTCCTTTTTCTATGTTCTTATCAATATTTAAATTACTTTTCCAGGCATCCTCTGAACAGACATGGTGACAGTTTAATGTTTACCCTTTTTTCTGATGCAACATTGCATGCTGCTTTTTTAGCCGCGATAATGCATTTTTGAGGACCAATAGACCCCTCTTTACCTCTCTGTCCGATGGGACCCTAGCATGTGCCAATATCCTGAACATGTAACAATCCCACAGTCACCCCACCCACCACCCTCACAAACACAGTGAGGGCTAATACACTGTGATGCTGTACATGTGAAAGCAAATGCCATTTTACTGTGCACACCCATAATTCCCCCTTCAAACTCCTCCACCGGTCAGGCACATGTGCATATTCACCACGCAAATGGATACCAAACATGACACATGCATGAAAGTAACCACACACATGACCAATGATGGTCAGAACCAGGGACACTAAATGGACTACCAAACCGGCACACTGCAAAAAAATGAATGTGAGAAACAATGACTGTGAGTTAAGAAAATAAATGATATTGAACAGTTGTATTGTGCTTATACAGACTGTAAGTGAAAGTTCAAAATCTGTACATGATAAAAAATAATAAACCGAAAATGTCCATGTGCATCAAAATTATTTACAATAGCACCAAAAAGTAAAAAATAACCATTACTGCATGGTGAACACAAAAAATACACACACCAAGAAAACTATTTGCAAAATAAACATGAAGTAATGTCCCAAAGTTTCTAATAATAAATAAAATCAATGGAAAGTTAAATGTAAAAAACTATTTACAAAGGCTGCAGGCTAGTCCTGCTCCTCACCATTCTTCATCAATGTGTCGCCTGGGCATCATCGAACACTGCGTCCAATTCCCCTAGGCGGGCCTCCGCTCTCTCCTCGAGGGCTTGCAGGGACTCGAGCATGGTCCTCTCCATCCCCTCCCACTCCCTGCAAGTATCCCCAAGAAACTCAGCCCGCCTCTCTGCCCGACGCAGTGCAATCTCCGCCTTGGCTATGGTGCGTCTCGCCTCCCGAGCCTGCTGCCTCTCTGCCCCGATTTGCTGCACCTACCGGGCAAATATGGAAGACATCCTTGAGTAAAGGTCCACATTTGCATCCTGCCTGACGCCTGATACCTGCCACCTTTGGATGGTATGCCCTGAGTCACGACTCTCCACCAGATGGGCCGATGTGGGTGGGACAGGTACACGGGTACAGAAGGCGCTCAGGAGGATGACTGGCGCACAGAGGAGCAAGACGAGGAGAGCGTTGCATAAGTGGCCAGCCCATGCACCTAATTCGAGACCAGGAACTTTGCTAGCCAGTTCAGGAGACGCCAGACCTCATTGTGATGATGTGCAAGGCCACGATTGTGAGCCTGCACATTATCACGAATGACAGATGTACGCCTCGCAACACAGAGTAGCAGGGGTTCCACTCTGTCTCGAATGGGGAAATCTGCAGGCATTGGGGTGTCAGTTTGGGTGGAAACATCCAACACCTGCGGATGGGTCCGGCCTGGCAGGTGCATACTGGTGCAGGCGCTGGCCCAGGGATTGGCACATGCACCTTTGCGGTGACCTGCACTGCCTCCTGCCCCTGAGTCAGGACAGCACCAGTCACACCCACCTCACCACCCCCGCCAGGGTCCATGGAATGGGCTGATACAGCCTCCTCCCCCACCAACCTGGATGCCTCCCCAGCGTCTTCCGCAGTGGATTGCTCCTGTGTGAGCTCACCTGTCCCCCCCCACGCTGTCGAGTCCACATGCACCTTCACCCTCTTGGACCTCCCCTTAGCAGCTGTGGCTGATGGATCAGACGCAGCACCAGCCTCTTCGCTCCCTGATGATGAATTGACCAGGCACTTTCTCTGCCCTCTTCTTCCAACGCTGCTGTAGATAAGTAGACGTAGAACACAAACATTAGGGTACTGTACCAATATGTGTTTGGCACAAAACATATGCACATGAAGTAAACTGCCAAAGGTCACAACCATCATCACCCTCCACAACACACAGGTACATGCAATGTACATACATGGAACATATTCAGAACGGGACTGCGAGACTTGTCCTTGGCCTGAAACCCTGGGATCGTATCTCTCCAGCTTTGAAATCTCTTCATTGGCTCCCAGTGGATGCAATGATTAAATTCAAAACCCTCTGCATTGTCCACAAAGCTTTCTGGGGCCTGGGTCCAACATACCTTCAGCTGTCCCTCCGCAAATACCTCCCATCTGGAGCACTCCGTTCCTCTAACTCCCTCAGGGTCAGTCGTTTTCCAAAGAAATGAGCTGGGGGTAGATCCGTCTTCGGCTGGGGCCCCCTCTGGAACAGCCTCCCGGGCACTCTAAAACTTGAGGCGAACCATCTCCGGTTCCGTAAGCACCACAAGACCTTCCTCTTTGCTTCTGCCTTCACCCCCCCTCTCTCCTGCTGATTCTACTCTCCCTCAGCACCATGCACCTGGCCACCCTCTTTCCTCTGGGCCCAGGTACCTGCTCCTCTTGCCACCTGAATGCACTTCCTCCGGGCCACCCCTTGCACTAGGGTCCGTATCTGTACCCATACAGCCCCCATCCCTTTTACTTTCTTCGTGCACTCATCAGACCTACCCAGTCTGCTGCCTTACACCCAGCACTTGCCACTTGCTGGCTGCTCTCCCTCTGTTGCCTTTTTTATTTATTAATTTATTATTATTTGGGTTTTTTTTTCATCCTTTCTCCGCACTCTCCTTTTGTTCCCCCTTCCATGCACTTCTCCCTCTCCCCCTCTACCATGCACTTGCGTGTTCTCAATGTCACTGGGCCTAGTAAAATGGTTGTTTTTGTTTCTCCCCTCTGCCCCTTCCCTTGCCTTGTCGCGCTCTGAAACACTTGTGTATGAGCACGATAGAAATAAAATGTCAATATCAATATCAACTGTCACCACCTACAAATTGTGCATGCTACACACACGTCAGGGGACGTACACATATCATGCACACACATCACCTAACAGTCCCGAAGCAGAGCACTGAGCAATCACATCAGAGTCTCCTCAATGTCCATCAGGCAGGCACACATTGAAATGCACCAGTTACATCCATCCAGGAGTTATGGCCAGTCACACAGTCACATCTCGGACACAACACATGTACACCATGCCTGTTCATGATGTTGACATCAACACCAATGTGTCACACCTCTCACGCAGGCACGTCTCAGACACATGTAAGAAACCACGTGCACGTTGTAATATGCTGCAGTACAGCACATATTGCAAAAGTAACACCATTGGAATCACACATGCTTCATTGAACATATGTGCAGCACTGCCACCATCCGTCAACATGCACAGTTGAGGACAGCAACACAAGGACACTCACCTGATGACTCCAGATGGTGCTGCAAATCACTGACCTGGGTGTGCAGCCCTGGGTAAAACCTCCAGGACCTGCATGTCCATGGTGTTCAACCGACCCTGGCGCATCCCTTGGTTGGCACCAGCCTGGAGGAAGCACTGGGCCTTGTTCTGGATCCTGGACTTCAGGTCCTCCCAGCGCTTATGCACATGCTGATAGTCATGGGGCGCCAACCCCCTCCACGTTCATAGCACCCACAATCTGCTCCCAGATCAGCTTCCGTCCCTCCTTGCTGACTTGCGTTGCATGGTTAAAGAGGGCATCATAATGCCCCAGGATCTGCTCCACCAGGATGTCAACTTCCCTGGCTGTGAAGTTGACAGTCCTCTTCCCGGCTGCTGTGGGGTTGCCCCTTGCCTCTGCAGACGTTTGCTCAGACATGGCAACCCCTGAGGCAGGTGTGGGTGGGCAAGGTGGTCCTGGGGCTGGGCTTTGGAGCGGTGATGTTCTGGCACGTTGGGAGTCTTCTGAATCAGCTGAGGTGGTCAGTGCTGAGTAAAGGAGCACTGGCAATGGCTTGGCAGCAGGCTTTCAAAATGCAAGGCAGGTGGGAAGCAGGCACACACAGTGGGCAGGCCGCAGCAGATGGCTCGTATGAGGCAGCTCAGGGCAGTAGGAGGCAGGTAAAAAGGCTCCTAGGCAGGAGCGTCTGGGTCTTCTGTGTTCATCTCGTGGGCAGCCAGAACGTACACGTGAAATCAGAGGAAAGGGCCTAATCGTGTAAGTTACATGACATGCGTTGGCGTTCCGATTCGGGGTAAAGGAGTGTGTAGGAGTACATCACACGGTTTGTGTGAGTTGGAGCGGACGGACGTGTGGACTTGGGAGATTTTTGCGCTTCCACGCATTTTGTTCACTATTGTGACAGTGCAAACTTCTTATTTTGGTGGGGGATTTGCCTCAGCGTGTGTATTTTTTGTTTTTTGGCTAACGGTGCACACGAATGCATTATTCATACTCTGGCTGCCCCTGTGTATTGCATACCCCCATTGTTGACATCACAGTGGCTTTCGTGGGCTTAGCGTATGCATTTTTTGTGTTGCTGGTTGCCACTGCGTACCTTTTTTTTCCTTTTTTAAAAAATGTTTTTCTTTTCACATGAGCTACCGAGGGGTAGCGCACATGCTTTTTTGATATTTGGGGTGTCTGTGCGTTACGCGTCCCGATTATTTTTTCACCAGGGGTAATATTAAGCCGTGCTGGACCATACTAGTACGTTTTACATCGCGTATCCTGCCCCCTCACTCCTATTGCCCAGGACAATTGCTTGTTGGGCCTCCCATTGTACAAATCCATCTCTACCATGGTTGAGATGGCCCCAAGAGGGAAAGGTGGCAGTTGGCTGAGGTGACCAGGGCCGGGGACGTGCAGGAAGAGCCATGCACCACCCCTAACAGGGTCAGGGAGCTGCGGGTGATGCTGCTGTCCACTGCACCCTGGGTCAGGGAGCTGCAGGGGTATCTGCTCTCCCCTGCTCCCAGGTTGAGGCACCTGCAGGGCCAGCTCATTTCCCCAACAACCAGGGTCAGGGAGCAACAGCACTATCTGTTGTCTCCAGCCCCGCCTCCCCCCCGGGACACGGACACGCAGGGGCAGCCGATGCCTGTGTGTCCAATGGGAAGGGACAGCAACGCAAAACACCTGGACCCAGCTCCCAGGTTGAGGGACCTGCAGGGCAAGTAACTGACCCAACCTCAGTGGATGATGCCATGGCCCAGGCCACAAGTGGTCCATCCACTACTGCCCTGAGTCGTCCTAGCCACACACGGTCTGCACCACCTTCCCAGAAGCATGCAGAACAGGGAAAGGCTCAATCCCAAAGCACGGCATAGGAGACCACCACGTCAAGGAAGAGGAGCTTAAATGATCATGAACTTAAGATCCTCGTGGACTACGTGCGTGACCACCACCATGATGTGCACAGGGCCAGGGAGCACCCATACGCCCGCTCAGCGCATGGGTCACCGGAAGCGAATCACAAATGGCGTTAACACCTTGAGGAATGAGAGGCGCACCGCTCGTGAGGTCATGAAGCGGTGGAATGACCTCCACTGTCGAACCAATCAAAAGCTGGGTGCTAATCTTGCTTCTGTTATGGTGACTGGAGGTGGGTCACCGCAGGAGGAGGAGCTCACTCCACATGAAGAGGCCATGAGCAAGTTGGTTCATGTAGATCAGATCCAAGGCGTGGGGGAAGCCTGCCAGAATACGAAGAAACGTCCGGTGAGTGAAGAAGAGTGTGCATCCAGAATGTGTATGTAGATTGAATGAATTGGTATGATTGTGTGGCACTTATACCTGCATTTGTATGACTGCCATGGGTGAACCATGTCATAGTCTACTCACTTGAGCTTAGTGTACTGCAGAGTGCATACAACACATGTGCTGCACATCGGTTGAACATGGCTTTGTGACAGTAGTCATCCACAACCATCAGATACTAATACACATTTTGGTACACCGTGCACATCCCTGCCGCAGCTATGACACTGTGAGCCCCTTGTAGGAAATCAGTCTGGAGTCCTCGATGTTGACCTGCCACACTGGACACCCCCCTACCCCACATGGGTGCATGGCCCTGTCCCACTTGTGTGTCACTGTCCCCTCTTCATATCGCCAAGCACATGTCCTCACTCTCTCCACATCACAAACCTGGGACACCACACATGTCTGTTGGGACTGTCTGCAGTGCTTACATGATCAGGGACATGGGATATGGTGGCAAGTATGCAGACACCATGATTTCAGGGATTTTTGTACATAGTGTATGAATGCAAATTATGGCATGTTGACATGTGTAAATGTGTTGCAGGACAGCATTGTGATGACATTGCATGTAGTAGAAGCAATTAACATGATTCTTCATGTCTTTGTGTCCATGTGCAGGTGATGAGTCACCAGATTCAGAGGAGGAAGTTGAGATGGAACGGGAGCCTGAGCCCCGAGAGAGCACCAGTGGAGGACATGTGGAGGAAATGTTGTGACAGCCCATGAGAATCAAATGGTGCTACAGTCCATCTGGGGCACGACTCAGTATGGTTCCATCTCTAATGATACCAGTGACTCTGGTGGTGAGCAGGACGTTCATTCACCTATACAGTCGGAGGTGAGTGCTCAAGTGATGGTGCTGATGTAACCTGTGCGTCTGCAGAGGGTAACGTCCCTTCACAGGGCCAGTCAGTGTTGCCACATCCGTCTGTGGTGGTTACGGCGGCAAGGCCACGCTCCACTCTATTGGCTTCCGATCCTGGGACGGATGACCAAGGGAGGGATGAAGTCCTGCAGCCACAGACAGCTGCTTCACATCAAGGGCCACGCTTCCTTGGGTCCAGCAGCCATGGGGCACACACACACATGGTGGACATGTCGGGGCTGAGCAGAATGTGTGGGAGCAGTCAATGATGCGTGTTGCACCGCAACAGGGTGCTTCCTATGAGATGTTGGCTCAGGGCATGGATAGGGTGGCCAATTCCACGTTCTCACGAGAAACACAGGTAGCGCGCCAGCTGCAGGCATTGCGGTCCACATGTCGCTCACACAGGCTGCACATGGAGGCCAGCAACAGGAGCCATTGGGCCAAACTGAGGGCTCTGCAGGCATCGCTGCATGCAGAGGGTCGGGCACACAGGGCAACCCTGAGGCGAGTGTTACCGGCCCTCCCAATCCATCATAGCCGTGCGGTCCATGTAACCATGGAGGGAATTGATTTCAACTTCCACACATGTGGATGACGTGCACCCTGCCCCTCCCCTCTCTTGGATGGACCCATCCTGGTCCATATTTGACATTTTCTTTCTTTTTTTCACCCCCCCCCTCCGACCCCCTCCTGACCAGATGTTGGCATGTCCTATTTTTTTTTGCCCTTTTCTGGTTGTGTTCTTTGTTATTATTTGCATTGATTGCCCTTGAGATGTGCCAGTAACTCCTCAGGGACTATACATGTGCAGTGGTGTACGTGCAAGGCATGCCTAGTGAACTCATCTAGCATGTTTGCATGGGGTTGCACCGGGTGACATGTGCAGGTAATCGTGGTTTTGTTTTGCCATGGTGTGTGCTGTCAATTATACTGCACAATGTGTGTTTTAATATGTTCGCCCATGTTGTTCCAGTGATCCGTGATGTGCCACTGACTGCTGTCCCGGCTGAGGCATCCTGCACCATTCGAAGTCCACACTCCTCATGTCCTCCACCAGACAATGTCGTTCCTTTAACAAATTAGGAAACACACTTACTGGTGAAGGTCATGTGGGATTGCCAACATTTACGAGTCTCACAGAAGGCGTTATGTGGTGTCGCAGTGATGCGTTGGACCGGCACGAATTCCTCGCCAGTCCCTGGTAAGCCCCGCACATTGTGTTCCATGAATACACAAACTGGCGCTTGCGCGAGCATGCCCCCTATTTTCTGTGCAAATCATTCCATGAATTAGGGCCTTAATCTGTATATTGGTAAAAAGGCATGGCCTGGAAACGGGCTTCGGGCTCGAGTGTAGAAACATGGTGGGGGGGGGGGTCTATGGAGATGGGCAATGGCTGAGACTGTAGTGATATATAATATATATGATACTGCATTTATAACGCGCCTATACACAAGTGTTTCAAGACGCGACTGTTTTTGGCACAGAGCAATGGAAAGGGGCCAAAGGGAAAGAAGTGAAGTCCTTCTGGCCTGGAATATGCTTACCCAGAATGTGTTCTGAGATTAAGCGATGCTAATGGGGAGGACGGTCGGGAGGTGGGGGGAGGCGCCATGTCAAGCCTGCCAGGGGGAGCTAAAATAGTATGCGCTAAGATGGTATGGGTAACGAAGACGCTGAAGACTGCATAACGAAGTGTATAAAACAAAGGGGGATGATATGGGGGAAAGACCAGAAGACCATGATATAGCTTGGCTAGTGGACCCCCAGACGTCAAGATTGTATAAGCGGGAATCAAAAGTGACTTTGCACTCCAGGGCTGTAAAGTTTTGAAGTTCAAACAACCTTGTATTCCACTAATGCACATATAAATAGACGTACAACTTGATCCCTTGAAGTGGGGGAAGCGATGAGGGCGGGATGGGGAGTTTGGCACTTTTTTTTTTCTGTTGGTGTAGTGAAAATAATAAAAACAAATTTTAAAAAAAAAGCTTTTAGATCCAGCGATCAAAAAGTGATGGAATGGAATAACCAAAGTTTATTCTAAGCAGAACATCCCCCTCTTGACTCAGGTATGTCAACTGGGAGTCGCTGGAGGTAGGTTTTTCCACTGCTGAATCCAGTAGAAGATGCCCAGGAGCTGCGGGGCAAGGATTCTTGTGGTCGGTTCCAGGAGCAGAGTGCAACCCTTTGCGACAAAGCAATGCAGAAGGCACCGATGCAGACCTCTTCAGTATCTGAAACGTGGCAGGAAGGTGACTTGGGGCACGGGCTGGCGACAGTCGAAGTTCCGGTGATGAACGTGATCAGTGACAATTCTACCATTGTGGCCCACTGGAGAGTTTCAGTCCAACGGGTGGTCCAGGGACTCTTCCGGAGGCTCAGGACGGCTGGATATACGAGAATGTACCAAGACTGGTTGGCCCCACTAGTCCCAGAATTAAAGCACAGCTCAGTTCCTTCTCACATCAGGTAGTCCAGCAGGGCTTCACCAGACCAAAAGCAGAAAGGGATGCCAGGGCTCTTTGGGAGACATACACAGATCTTCAGTCGGCTGCTCGTCTACACAGGATACTTGGCTCCAAAACTGATCTGAAGAAATGGCTGCAGGAGACCTCCTCTATCCTAAATCCTTGCTGAAAACTTGTCCAAGCCCACCAATGGTAAGGATCTGCACAAGTCAAACAGCCAGCAGAGGTCCAATCCGGGACCACTGTGGGTTTCATTCATGCCCCACACCAAGACTCTCTGGCACCACAGATGTGGAGTGGGACCAGACGGTGCCACCCACTTCCTGGCCCACACACGCCCTCACAAAGGCACCACTTCCCAGTGAAAGATGCAGCTTTTCAAGAGATTTCCTGATCTGAGAAGGCAGGAAGAAGGCCAAAAAAAAATATGGTTAAAGGGCAAGTGCATCATCTAGTGTCACTGCCATTTTAAGGCACTTGCTGTTGGGGACAATTATCATGTCTGTGCTAATTCCCTGCAACCTTAGAGACCCCCAGATCTTTTGCTGGACTTGAGAACTTTTTAATTTTAAGCCTGGAGTGAGTGAGACCATTTTCACACTCTCATGCGTTTTACCTGATTTGGATTCTGTGTTTTCACTGTGTTTGGAGGCTGACAAACTCCATAGACATCTGCATTTTGTATGGTGACACAGCACCTTCAGTGCAGTATCATTGAGAAATCCTTTAGATTTCTCATAAGGTTTAAACACCTTTTCTTGTGTGAACTACAGTTTCCAAGAATAGTAAAGTGAAATTGACTTTACTTACCTTTTCTCTTTTTAGGTCCAGCACACAATGTGGAGTGCTTGGGGGAAGGAGGTTACTTAGTAGCTCCTTATCCTACATTCTCATGTAACATTTGTTATGTTACCGTCACTTCTTAAAATGGCTGGTAGCAGTGGTTTAATGTTTCTACCACTGTGCTTTTCTACCACAGGCTGAACCCTCAGCTGCAGTTCAGCACCCATGGGTGGGCATTTAGTCAAAATGGCCCGGTCTTCTATTTTTGACATTTTCTGTTTGTGAGGTCTTTCTTGGGTTTTACTCTGTGCGTTCAGCCAGGTTTGAGCCTTTGTTCGTTTTGCCTTTGACTGGAAAGGCAGGATGTGAGCGAGGCTGCCAAAACTACCCTGTCTTTTGTCTCTAGGAATTCCTGAATGCAACCAGTCCTGATTGGCTGGTTGGCTGTGCTTTCTGGACACCCACCCTGCTGTGTGATTGACAGCCTAGGCTATTCATGAATGGGAAGCAGAGTCGACCACTGGGAGAAATACCAGACGAAGAAACCATGAAGAAAGCTTGCTGCATCCTTCTAGACCTTTGAATTGCCTGGTGAAGCCCTGCTGCTGTGTTGAAATTCCTTTTTCGATTCGACAGAAGAGAAACTCCGGAAGGAACAACTTCTTCCCTTGGGTTGGTAGGACCAACTAACCTGAGACAAACTCCACTGGACGCCCTTCCCCGACTGGCTGTATTTCTTCGCTGCTGCAAGAACCCTGTGCCATGGGTAGAAAAACCCATAGTAGAGTGCAACGTCTGAAATCCGGCTAGAAGCTCTAGGAGTCTCCTAAGGCCCTCCAAAAGCAGGATGACTAGAGCTGGAGTCCGCTCACCAGAGTGCAGGACCCAAGGAGTAAAGGAAGCCCAACCGGTATCCAAGATCAGCGATGGTGTTGTTTGCTAAGCCCTGAAACCCCAAAGTGCCGCTGAACCGAAAAGAGCCTGTAGCTGCCGACGACCTCCCAAGTACCGCCGCAGGAGCCCTCCAGACGTCCCCCCTCTTGTCCCCACGACTGAGGCTCAAGAACACGGGCTCTGCACCGCTGTACCAAGACCGAAATCCAGCTGGAGCACTCTTCTTCAAACCAGAGGTACTGTTTAGACTGGGGGTACTTACCTCAGTGTCTTTTTAGATGTTCTTTTCTCAGTTGGGAATTGCATTGGCTTACCTTAGAGTTTATTCCAACTCTTTCCACAGGCTGACAGCTTGTGACCCTTCAAGTGATTTTATTTAACAAACTCTCTAACTTTGTGCAAGACTTTGATTCTAAGAAGTGGCTCAGCTCCGTAGACTGTTTCAAATTGACTTTGTCTGCCCTGGCTCGCTGCAGACTCTTCTAGCCCATTGGCTTTGATATTGCTGTCCTTCATGGGTGTTAACTTGTTGTAGACTGTTATTGCTGGGAAAGGCTTGTCTAGATTTCATTGCAAGATTTAAGTGTCCACACATATACCTGTTTAACCTTTTATCCTTCCGTAAACCTTTCCTTTCTGCAACCTCAGAATCATATAAATGCCATTACTGTCCTTATGCTTGAAGTCCCCTCCGGGTGTAGGAAGTGTGTAAGAAGCATATCCCAAGATTATCCACTAACCTGTGCTGATCATTTTCAAGTATGTTTACATTGCTACACAAATTGTCTTTTTAAAGAATGCCTATTTAAAAATGTATGTTAATTAAATAATAATAATAATAATTAGGCATTTATATAGCGCTACGAACCCTCAGGTATCTGAGCGCTGCTTATTATTACCCACGGTGTGTGGTGCTCATTTATCGACCTCGGAAGGATGAAAGGCTGAGTTTGGCCCTGCCGGGATTCGATAAATAACAATAAATAACTATAACAGAAACCTTGAGTGTAACTGTTACTTGGCTACTTCTATTTACAGATTTCAGTTGTGCAGCTCACATTTACCCCTCTTGAGATAGGCCTGGCTGCTCAGTCACATTACCAACATCTGTAGTACAGACCTATCCCAAAAGGTTGGTTACCTAATACCAAGCAGATAAGTGCTGTGTAGTCTCACACAGTGGGACTACATCAATTCTTACCTAACGCTAACCACGTTTAGTAGTCATACGAAGTAAACTCTAACGTGCACACTAAAAATAACACAAGGATGGTATAAATCTATCGGCAGCCTCTTTAGGCACATATAAAAGGCACCAAAAATCCCAAGTGTAAAAGACTAGGCTGATAGAAAGGTATCCCCACTGCACTATAAGATGTGTGCACTGTTCAAATGCTATCAAAAAGGTAGACACAAAAGGGAAACCTATTTTCCCAGTACTGATAGTGTGAAGGACTCATCCGTTTCCCCATGACATGAGCCAAAGGCCAGAGGAGCGAAGCTGAAGGACAGAATGGAGCCTTGTGGGACTGCACCAGTTAATTCTCGTCACTGAGATCTGTTGGAGCTGTGACGAATCTAGCAATATCGTTACTCCTTCCCTAGGGGGAACCTCCCCTCATGTGGCCAGAGAAAGGCAGAAGCTACCTGACTGTGACGCTTGGGGTGGCTATCTGAGCAATGACCACATGAGTAGAGACAACCCTCACGGTAGGGAAATGGACTCACTAGGTAGAACCTGGTATCCGCCTTCTGCCTTAGAGCTGGAGAACTCCACCTTAATACCCCAATCCTCCATAGCATGTTTTCGAATCATACAAGAATATTTTATCGGAGATAATACGTTCTGTTGCAAAAACCTGTTAACCAACCCTCTTGTTCCAATTGAATATCCAACTGTTAAGATGCATTCTAAACCTTCCAGACATCACTTCTTTGTTTTGCTTTGTCACCCCGAGTGGGACAGGTAGAGACCCAAGCTATTCCTCACTGATGACACCCAACGAAGCTGTATCATGTCTGGGGATGCTTGTGGTCTCGTGTAGAAGAGATGCGACCTAGCAGTTTGGGTTGGACTGTCACTTTGGGGGTGGGACCAAACCAAATTTGTATATGGTCTTTCCCCTTCTGTAATGGTTTGGCAGGTGAAGAACAATGGTCTGGAAGGTTGCCCAGAGCAATGCCAGAGGTTAAGATTCATTCTAAACTTTCCATCCATTGGACTTATTTTCGTACATATCTTGCCAGAAATAATACTTCAACATAGTGCTGTCTCTGTTCCAGTTCAGCCTAATATCTACGTTTACTACTGTGTGCTGTACTAGTGTACCATGATGCATGTATCTGCTACGGATCATTACTTACCTGTGATATCTTCTCTATTCCAAGTCTCAATAAATACAAAAAGAAAATAAAACTTTCAGCCATCGCCTCTTTATTTTGTGACATTATCATGCAATTCCCTATGATTGTAACTTATCTTGCAAGGTCCATTTTAGAAAACCACCATTTTCAGGTTGTCCTTTCTTTTCCAAGTGTGTTGTTTTAACTATTTTTCTTTTTTAACCATCATAAGGGGTTTACACGTGCATTGCAAACACAGCCCCTCCCCCACCTCGCCAACAAGGTAACTAAGGCACGCTCATCCAGACCCACCAGAACACCCTACTCTCACCGTCTCATGCTGCCCAAAGTCAAACGCGCCAAAGCAGGTGGGGCTAGCTCCCCTTTTATTGCAGCCAGACATTGGAACTCCCTGCCAACGTCTGAGCAGAACCCTATCAC
Source organism: Ambystoma mexicanum (assembly GCF_040938575.1). Classification (NCBI taxonomy): domain Eukaryota; kingdom Metazoa; phylum Chordata; class Amphibia; order Caudata; family Ambystomatidae; genus Ambystoma; species Ambystoma mexicanum. Next base: position 1,523,501,076 of record NC_090922.1, on the reverse strand, counting down.
TATGCGTTCCGGAAAGCTCTCAAAACTTGGTTGTTCACCTAAAACCATGTTTACGCCCCCTCCTCTCTCGCACCCACCCATCTCCTGTTCCCATGTAACTATGTATAACCCATACTTGAAGTTTTGCAGGTATTCTACTGTATTCTGTAAGCATTCTACTGTACCCTGTAACAGCGCCTCAATGCCCACGGGCTGCGGTGTGCTTTATAAATGACTAAAATAAGTACAAATAAATAAATACTGTGTTGGGAAGCGAATCGTCCCTCCTCAAGCAAGGAAGCTGACATTTAGACCTGCTGCACAGATACCTCGAGTGCAATCATATCATATCATATCATGTCATGTCTCACATGAATTAACACATGTGCAATTGGTGATGGAAGCTAGATAGATAGACGTCTGGTATTGATTTATGCTGTGTAATGGTGTTCATTATTTCTGTAAAATAAGCTAATGTTCTGATTTTCATGCATGTTCAATTCCATGTAACAAAATACATATATTTCTAATGGCACTAATAAATTGCTGCTTTCACCTTTGTATGTAAGAATACCCCTTGCAAATCAGGTAGGTGTTTTCTTACAGCATGGAGTACTGGTTATTTCTTATGAGTACACACGTGTCCATGTAGTCTGCAAAGAAACTGTGCTTCTCTGAATGTAATGGAAGCGCTGAGTTCTTCTTGGTAGACCCATGACTGTAAAGCTACTTTAGATCGTAACTGGTGAAAGCAAGCGTCCCCAAACAGCACGATCCTCCCCGCAATGAGAGACAATGAAAGACTCTCCCAAAATGGGAATAAGGCCAAGACAGAGTGCGGGTGAGCGTAAATGGGAGTTTATCAATCAGAATAGGGCATGCAAAGGACTCTGCAAAACTCCGAGAGCGCTCTGTCTGACAATAGCAAAGACAGGCGTATATATTTACAAAAAACGTCATCAAAACCTACATACTATAGGGGGCACAAGTTCATTGGGATTGGGTGGCGACGACTAACTATAGGTGCTGCTGCGGCGTGGTTGGTCTTGGCTGGAGGACGTCACTGGTCACCCTCGTGGGTTGGGCTGGGCCTGGCAGGTCGGCTTGAGTTCATCCGGGCGGTGTTGGTGTGCCAATGCGGCCTGTGGCAGAGATGAATGCCTTTCCTGACTTACTTGCCCTCGGCCATGCACACCGCAGTCATTCAGTCATTTACAGTGTTATTCTCTTTAGTAAATCTTCCAATAGGTTATTTTATAGGTTAATGCAACACAGGAGGAATGCACCTTGTGAGGGGTCTGGAGGTAATACATCGAGGCCTGGTTACCCGTGTCCTGCTGACCGGGGCCATAGGTCGGGGGGCTAAGCTTCGGGGCCTGGGACGGGTGGTACAGGTCTTTCTGTCTTGTTAGAAGTTGTTATGGATGTCCCGCTGTGTGTTGTCAAAGTGTTGGGTGTCCTGATTGCACAGGGCCATAAGTCTAAGACGGTCTGGTGGGTTGTGGGGTTTACGAGGGGGCGCGGGAGTTTAGACAAAGGTTTACTGCTGTGCTGTAAATAATGCAGGTGGCTGGCCGCGGCCTTGGGTGCTGCAGTGGGGCTACAAATCTTTGAAGCGGCTCCAGTCTGGTCGGGGGAGGTGGGATAGCGCAGAGCGGGCCTCTGTTCTCATGTCTTGACAGCCTTTGCAGGGTGAAGGGGGAATGGCCTTGTACGCATTCACAAAGGTATCTCCCTCGTGTGTTGCTGAATGTAGGTAAAGACATCACAAACATTTGAACACTTTCTATAATACTTATTCAAAATCACTTCAAAACATGCATTTAACTTTTGCTGGATGTGTCTCGATTATACCCAGTCCGAGCACCATATTTGTACATTATATTCTAGCAGCTACAGTATTTTAGTTACATGCATATACATTCGCAGTAAATGAGGTAGTAGTTGGGTCGGTGGAGTACATAGAAAACGGCCCGCCACTGTACGTGACGGTGGTGGCACATAAGGGGCTTAGACATACACACATGATAAGTGCATTCTCGCGCATCCTTTACATGAGTTCATAGTATAGTTGCATTCGCTTCCTCGTGTACTCTAGCAGCATTAGCTTAGTTATGGCGCAAAACCATGGGAGGTAGGTTGCCCAGTGATACACGCAACAAACAGATCCCTGGAGCGTTCCTTTATTATTAGCATCCACCTGTAATGGTGTGAGCTCGCCATTGCTTATATCATGGGAGCATGCTCTCTCATCTTAATACATTCTACAGGCGTTCGTAATATAAGAGATTTTGTGGAAGAAAGCATACTTTGCAAGTGGTCTTGACATTAATATATACATATATATAAAGACTGTCTGCCATCAGATGACCATTTTACCGTTCTTCTCATTGTTCAGGCCTGCTGGCCGGGTCATGCTGATAGTGATAGTACACTGCGGGAGGTGAACTGTTACAATGTTAGCGTATTGCGCTAGCTCATGTCCGTCTTGTTCGTGGGAACGTGCTCGCAGCGGATCTGCCAGGGTGCTGCGGCAACAGGGATGAGACTCTCCAAGGGTGGGGGCCGCGCTACAGTGCGCTGAGCTCACACCATCTTTACCAGACAAAAAATGGTTTCTGGGCCTAGCTAAATTTGTATGGGCAATCAATACGTGTGGGCAATGTCTCCAGCGGGTGAGCCCTCCACCACCTGGGCCCGGGTGGCACGAGGGGACGCCCAATGAGCCATAGCCCTCACCTGGGGAGAAAACGCAGGCGAGAGGGGTCTCCTGGACCAGTCCTCCCCTACATTTCTCCCCTTTCGTTACTTAAGTAACGAATTCTTTAGCTCTTCTATCCTCCTACATTCTGCTTCGTCCATAACCGCCTCATCCCATGCAGGAGTTCCTTTGATAGGCATCCATGCTCTGCACACCCCCCTTAAGCTCTCACCTCTCCTGGCGTATTCATCTGGAGTACACGTGAGATATATACACCCACCATCTCCCTCCAAATCTACCCTAACTTCCTCGTACCATTCTAGTATGCGGGGCTCTTTGATGGTGGTGTGCCACAGCTTATCTACAATATCCTTGTCGTGGTACATGGGCACCAGTTGGTACCTGGGTGTGTTATCTATCCCTGTTTGTATTTGTGCTTCTTGCATTGTTTTTATTGTACCGTGTGAGTTGCCCATTGTCACCATCATCATTGCACCATTTGGTACTGCGTTAGCACAGACTCGAAGACCCACCTGGCACAGGCAGAAAATCAAAAGGAGGAACACCACAGCTGGCATCAAAAATTTCACAGTTGTTCCAAGCCATGAGGGGACCCAGGAGAAGATGTTATCGAACCATGTACTATCTTCTGCTCCGCCTTCCATCTTCATTTTTTCTCCTAGGTTGTGGACTGCTTCGATCACATGGGACAGGGAGCCGTTCTCTGCGTCTTCAGAAGGTACGAAAGTGCAGCAGGCACTTCCTATTTTTCGGCAAACACCGCCGTCCATCGCCGTCAACAGGTCCAGGACATACCTGTTTTGCATGGTCATCAGTCGCAAAGCTCTGAGTTCGACCTTTATTATGTTAAATCCTTCTTCAGTGTCGTTTGCCAGCTGAATCAATTCCCAACGGGTTATCTGGAGCCATTTTGCGTTTGCCCTTGCTTGGACACTTGATACGAGTGAGGCAAAAAATGTTTCTGCTGAGCTGAATAATCGATATTTGTCTGGGATCTGAGCCAATAGTTCTGATGATGCCTGTGAGATGTAATTTGATGCTCGTCTGTGACGGGTTAGCACCTCTCCCTTGCTTCCGGAAGACAGGACATACATTTGTGATTCTGCAGTTGGTTGGGCCACACTCTGTTGCGTGCGTTCCTGTGTCCTTTTGCTTCCATCGATGTGGCTTTCTGGTATCACCATTAGAGCTGAGTGCAGAGTGGCCATTGAGCAGCTGCCACTCCACGACGGGGGGAGGTGTAGGTATGCCTGGTTGCCACATACCCAGTACGTGTCCATAAGGGCCGCAGTCCCTTTTCTTAGATCTGGGATGGTGAGGGTTTTGTTGCACTTCTTGTTCGTCCCCATGGACGTTCTCCCTTCTCCTTCGAAACATAGTTCATAGTCTATTTCACTCTGCAGCTTGAAAGGCTTTTCGATGGGCGTAACCCAGGTTAATTTTGAAATGTGTTCCTTCCATATGGGTGTGCACGTTTCTTCTATCCATTGCAGCTTCACCGGTGCCACACCCCTCAGTGCTTCAGCTTTACACATTACTTCTTCGTCCTTCCACTTGTTGTCAGAAAAAAGTGTCCCTTCGATTACAAAAAATGGTTCCTTCAGACATACCACCCCTGCCGGTTTTGGGTAGCACGTTTTCTCGTTCTGTAGCATTTGAAAAGTCACTTCATGTGCCTGGAAGGTGCTCTTAATCCTGCACAACGTAAGATGAAGGAGACACTGGGCATCTATGACTGGCAACTCTTTGGGTAACAATACTTTGGGTGTACCTGATGCGTGGGGAATGAGGGAGCAGACATAACAGCTCTCGTTTGTTGTTTGTTTAGCTGTGGCACTCATATCTGCATACCACTTATTTGTTTGGTGGGGGTGTCGTGGGTCTTCCATTTTATCTAGACCTAGCCCATAGTACTCATCATACTTCCTCCTCCCTGCTTCCCTCTTCCGTCTGTTATTCTTGTTCCTTTGGCGCTTCCCAACCTCCTGAACGAAGGGCAAAATAGACCCCCCTTTCCCCTTCCCGCCCCCCTTCACCCAGTCATCGTATAATATTTCATGTGTTGCTTTCATTCTTTGATTGTCTATGGCCATGGGGGCAGGTTGGCTGGTGGGGGTGTTATACAACCAGGATATGGCAGAGGGGTTTCGGTCGTTTAAGCTATGAGCATTGTAATTAGACATCTCAGGTGGGGACAGTGTGTTATTTTGCCTTTTGCCCCTTGGCCATCCATCTTGTGAGATGACAACATTGGATGGCGTAGTATAGTAGCCCCACACAAGTTTAGTTCCGTCCCATACCAAGAAATCACCTTCCCTTGTGTTGGCATTGACACTTGCAGTTGTATTGGTCCCAGTAGTTGTGTTGTTCCCTCCCCCCTCGTTCATCTCGATAGAGATGAATGCTATGAACCAGTATGTAACCAGACCAAACAGTAATGTAAAAAACAATATAATGCACGCTGATAGTCCACATTCATACGAATATATGCATTTCTCAGTTAACCACTCTCTAATTCTAGTAAATCTATCCGTTGCAGGCTGCCCGTTAGATGCCATGGAAGCTCCTGTTTAAGATATAAAAGTGCATTGAGTGCATACATGTAAACATTTTGCTAGCACCATCAGTGCCAATATACATGTGACGGGGAATGGAGGCGGGTGGGGATACGGGGAGGGGTATTCACAGACAAGTGTGTATACAAGCTTATAATTTGGCATTCCATTATATATATATATATACACACTCAACAAGATAAAAGTTAAAAAATGTTCTTTTTTTTTTTTTGTATCTTTATCAGTTGTGCATTTATTCAAGTGTAGTACCAACACATACACACAAGTTCATATTCAGTCATTCTGCTCAGTTGCAGCGTTTGCTGTTGTCTGTGCCTCCTCATCTACCTCCTCTTGTACGTTGCTATATGCCTTCCGTACATCGGTCAAGTGCACCCAGTACCTCAACCCTTTGACCTTTACTGCCGTGGGCGTGCAAAATATTACTTCGTATGGGCCATGGAATCGTGGTGCATTCCACCGACGCCCAAAGCTTCTGACATAAATCCAGTCGCCTGGCATTAGCTGTAGCTGTTGCCCTGGCTCCGTGACAGCGCCTGTTACATTTCCCTCTTCTCTAGTGAAGGGTGGGGAGAGTTGCTTTGATATCACGCGCGCTGCCCTTGTCAATTTCTTTAAATAATCTGTGAACTCATCTCCCAATATCGCGACGCTTCTGTGAGCGTCTGAGTGTTCGCGCAGTGGCGAGTGTGCTGTGTTCATCCGTCTCCCAGTCACGATCTCGTGCGGGGACAAATGGTGGTCTTTGCTTGGCTGATTCCTTAATTCAAATAGCGCAAGGGGTAGGCAGTAAATCCAATTCTTTTTTAATGAGAAGCATAGTTTTGATAACCTGCCCTTCAACAGTCCGTTCATCTTTTCCACTACGCCATTACTTTGAGGATGATAAATTGAACATAATTTATGTTTTATTCCCAATAGTGTAGTGACTTCCTTAAAAAGCTCATTCACAAAATGAGTGCCGTTGTCTGAGCGAATCACGTCACAAATTCCCCAGCGCGGGAACACTTCCCTTACTAGGAACTTGGCGGCGCTCTTGGCATCAGGTCGTGCGCAAGGTCCTGCTTCCACCCACCTCGAAAATGGGCACACAACCACGATCATGTATCGTGCGCCATTACACCTTTCCCCCATATCTGCATAATCTATATGCAGTTCTTTGAATGGGCCAATGGGTTTAGGTATTGTTCCCCGGAGAGTACGTAATGTCATTCCTGAATTGTATATTTGGCATGTTGTACATTCCATTGCCAATCGAGACACATGCTCCTGGAGACTGGGCACGAACCATTCTTCCTGTATTTCTGCTGCAATGTGCTGTTTGGTGTTATGTGCAGGGAAGTGTAGCTGTTGAAATGCAACCTCTAATAGCTGCATTGGCATTACCACTTTCCCCGAGTTATTTTGCCGCCACAGCAGGTCTGTTCCTGACTTGCTGCACCCTCGTTTTGTCCACATTAATTTTTCCTCTGCACTGGCTCATTCCTGTAATTCTATTATTTGTGATATGGGCATCATATTATATCCTTCTGGGGGCTCTTCGTTTCTCTTGTTCTTAAGCATGTACTCACCTGTGTCATTTTTCTGAAAATAGGAAGCCTCCTTGGCGGCAGCGTCCGCTGCCGCGTTCCCTAAAGACACAACATCTGTGTTGGATGTATGTGCTTGGCACTTTACTATTGCTACTGCTGTAGGGTTTTGCAGGGCCTCAATTAACTCTTTCAACAATTCTGCATGCTGTACTGGTGTTCCGTCTGCCCGCCTAAATCCCCTACGCCCCCATCTTGCTAGGCCTCCATGTACTGTCGTTGTCATGTAAGCTGAGTCTGTGTATATTGTCACTGCACAACCCTTTGCTGCATGTAGTGCTTCTATGAGCGCAATCAGTTCTGCTGCCTGTGCGGAGTAATGTGATGGGAGGCGGTATTGTACCAGTGTTTTATACTCACCGTCTTCTAACCTCACTACTGCCATGCCAACGTGTTTTTCTCCCGTGTCCACGTCAATTGATGCAGACCCATCCACAAAGTACACTTCCCCCTCGCTTAGAGCGTTCTCAGACACCACTGTGTCCTCCCCTCGTTCTCCTGTGTAGGTTGCACAATCGTGGTTCTGCATGTCCTCTAGTGTACACGCTTCTGTAATGAATGTGGCGGGGTTCACTGGCTTGCATCTCACTATATGGATGTTGGCGCTGGACAATATAATCTCGTAAGCTGTCGCCCGCTGTGTGGTCAGTGTGCTTTTTGATCTCTCTAGTATTGCAAATAATGAATGTTCCACAAACAATGTCACCGGGCAACCCATTACTATGGTGGCACTTTTCTCAATCGCGAACGCGGCTGCCGCGAGTGATTGCTCACACGCGAAATGGCCCTGCATCACGGCATCTAAAGTACCACTATAGTAAGCCAATGGCTTGTGTCCCAAGGTCGTTTTTTGTGTCAGCACTGCTGTCATGAGTGTTTCTTTGCAGTGTGAGAATAGGTAAAATTCGCGTCCATAATCAGGGTTTGCGAGTACTGGAGCGCTTGAAATCAAATCTTTTAATGTTTGGAAAGAGGAGCTCATCTCTTCCGTCCATTCCATCTTCCTGTTCTCCTGTTGGGCCACCTTCAATGCTTGTAATAGGGGCCTGGTGTATGCCGCATAATCTAATATCCATGCTCGGCAGTAATTGCACATTCCCAGGAATTTCTGCATGTCTTTTACTGTTGTGGGTTCACCTACTGATCTTATGGCTTCTACTCTGTCTGGTATTATTCTTTTCCCATCTTTTGAAATCAGCTGTCCCAGGTACAGGACCTCTGTCAGACAGTACTGTAGTTTTCCCTTGTCCACTTTGTACCCCTTGTTGGCCAGCAAAGTCAATAATGTTATGGAATCTTTTCTGCATTTCTCTTCGTTTTGTGCGCAGACTAGTAAATCGTCTACGTACTGAATAATGGTGCTCTCAACTGTTAGGTTTCCTAGGTCTTCATGTAATACGCGGTTGAAGATGCTCGGGCTCTCGCAGTATCCCTGTGGTAATCTGCAATGTTCATATCTTTTACCTCCCAGTGTGAAGGCGGTAAGGTATCTACTCTCTTCAGCCAGGGGTATAGAGAAAAATGCGTTCTTCAAGTCTACTACTGTGAAATGTGATGCCTCTTTCGGGATGCTGCATAGTATTGATGCAGGGTTCGGGACTAGAGGGAACTCCTTCTGAATTACATCATTGAGGGGGCGTAAGTCCTGTATCATCCTCCAAGACCCCCCTTTCGCTTTTTTGATTGGATAAATACAGGTGTTGCATGGGGAGTTCGAAGGCACTATTATCCCTTGTGCTAGTAGGGCATTTATTGTCTCTTTTATCCCTTCTTCAGCTTCACGAGACAAAGGATACTGTTTAACTCGCGGTAAAATTGCTCCTTGCTTTAGTTTTATTACCACAGGTTGTACTCCATGCAGCAGTCCCACATCATGGGGGCCTGTTGTCCATAAGTTGTTTGGTACGAGCCTCATGTCGTCATCAAAAAATGACGGTGTTGCTCCTACCACTGTCATCAATTGGACGGGGGTCTCCCTTGCTTGTATTAAAATATCACAGGGCATCGCTATTTCCATTACTATCTCACCATCCCCTTCTGTGTCTGAAAAGAGATCCTCATCTGTTACCTCTCGTAGGGCGATGTTGGCGGTTGTGCACAGCACTGTGCGCCACTCACACCCTTCCTCGTCCACTCCAATCACAGCGATCCTTTTTGCTGACACTTGTACAGCGTGCAAGTCTAATGATACCACTAATCCTGGTGCTGTGTTGGGACACACTATGGGGCGGAAGAGGAACTCCGCCGGAATCCTCCAGTTCATACCTCCTAGCTCGGGAATTATGAGGGCCAGAGTCTTTAGCCCTTTGATAAACATTTCCTCGTTTTGTGGCAGCCCTCGTATTTCCTGTGTGGTTGCGTAGGCTTGCACTACCAACATCGCACGCAAGGGGCATATCCCAGGTGTAGAACACACTATTCCTCTCTCGGTAAATGATATGGTCATGTTGAGTTTGCTCAGAAGATCCCTCCCTAGCAAGTTTATTGGGGAATGTTCGTAATACAATAAGGGTGCCTTCACAGTCTTACCCCCCACTGTTACATCCAAATCTTCTGTGTAAGGAACTTCAATTACAGCCCCAGAGAACCCCTGCGTCTCTAACTTCCTGTTAGATAACGGGAATCGGCCCTCTCTGACACATGATTTCTCCGCTCCCGAATCAACCATGAATATAAACTGCTTGTCTCCTATCTGCGCCCCTACCAATGGTTCCTCTGCTGCATTGTAGGTGGTGGATAGAACTGGACACGCAAGTGTTCTCTGTGGGCTGTCCTATGCGGGGTATCTCATCGCCCCTCCCTCATTAAAGACACTCCCTGAAACCACTGACATGCCGCTATAAGGTGCTGGCGCGGGGGCCCCGTTTGCTGTTGTCGCGAAAGGGTTACCTGGCGTGTATTGCATACTGTCATTGTTTTGGGGGTGGTTCTGTGTCCTATACTGGTGTCCCTGTTGCTGGCCCGTGGCACCCTGGCCGGGGTTTCTTAGTTGTTGCTGTCCCATTGGGAGACCATATGGGCTCCCTGGGTGTGGATGACCATAATTCTCCTCCTCCTGGAACCCATTGTTTTGTCTACTTCTGCACTCCCTGGAGTAATGCCCCCATCGTCCACAGTTCCAGCAACTCCCCTGGGGGCCCCTGGGTCCCTGCCATCCATTTCCTCCCATTCCCCCGTACCCCTGTCCGCCTCCTCTCCGGCCCCTGTACCCACCTCGTCCCCCTCGAGGGGTCCACTCTTGCCACTGCGGACTTCCACCTTGCTCCTGCTCAGTCCACTGCCGCTGTGCTGTTCCCGCCCAATTAGTTGCCACCCTTCCTTGGAGTGCTATCAGCCCCTCCTCCTCATCATCTCCCTCCCTACTGTGTGGGAGCGCGACTACTGCTGCTGCAACCTTCACTAACTTTGACTGTACTAACTTCGCCTCGTCTGCCAATCTTTTCTGCGCCACCTCCTTCTCCCTCTCCTTTATTCGTTTACAATGGTGTACTATTATGCTCTGAATTTCTGGCCATCCCTTTGCTTCAATACCTGCTATCTTGTCAAGCGCCTTCTGCACTTCCTTTGGGAGCCCTCTCTTTATAATAAAATAAAAAAAAGATGTCGATTGATACCAGGGCGTGCCCGTTTCTGCTCTCCACATCTCTTGGACCCGAAAAATGTAACCCATAGCCTCTTCCCCGTCATTCATTGTACACTGCATCACTGACTGTAAGTCCGGTGTATCTGGGAATGTGTCGCGTAAGGCATCCCACACCCTAGCACGCAGTGTGTTAAAGGAGGCCCCATCATGGCGGTCACAGTCTAGTGTTACTCCCGGAAAACCGGCCTTAACCCATACCCTTTCAGCCTGATCGCCCACGGCTGATACGAGTAGACTCTTTACATCTCCTATGGCTAGGGGTACCCCAGCAGTATGTTTCTCAAAGGCATATATCCACTTACTTGCCCCTCCTGACAACGGGGGCAATAGCTTTAATAAATTGGCTTTGTCCATCTGTGCCCATGGGATATAGTTAGGCCTCCCTCCTCCCCTGTGTATCAACGGGAGCTGTAGCCTTCCTTTCGCCGTTGCGTCCGGACCCGTTTTGGCTGCTGATGTTCCCAGTGATGCCATTTTTCCCACTCTGTTCCTTAGTCGCCCCGTCCACTCATCATCCAGGGTTCTCATTGAACATGTACCTTCCTCCTCCTCGCTTCCCCCTCCCACCGCCATACTCAACCTGTCGCTTTCTTCTAACTCGTCCCTTATATCACACAGCAATTCCTCTCTAATTCCCCCAAGCCTTTCTTCGTTTACAACATCTCCTTCTTGGGGCCCTACTTCTATTATTCGCGTTGGTTCTTCCTCAATTCTGAACAGAATCTCGCCCTTTTTCCTCCCCTCTTCGGGCTTTCTACTTTCACCTGGTGCTCTGGACGTACGCCCTGATCTAGTAGCATCTAGTGCTGTTCGTTCGCATATGTCTTTTATCCTTGAGAGCTCATCTTTTACTATCGACAATCTTGATTCTAAATCATCTGTGGGCTTCTCTATATCTACCCTTTGTGTGCCTGCCTGGGCTCGCTCCCTCGTGCTTTCATATGGCGGGGTTGCTGTGGGGCGGTGGGGTGTAGTATCTTTCGGGGGAGGTATGTAAGTGGGGTCACTGTACCCCTCTGCGGGCACAGGCTTCTTTAATATCGGGTACAAACTTATTACCTCTACTGGTGGCGCTACACTTGACCCTTCTTTGACATCTCTTTGTATTAGTAGTGGATTGTCTGTGGTGGACGGGAGATCAGGATTTAATGCTGGTGTTTTAGGCGGTGGTATCTCTTCAAATAACCTCCAAAGATCTAATATTTCCCTCCTATTTTGCAGCTGCTTTCCTTTGTATTTTAGAAAAATGCATGTGGCCACCGTATCCAGAACACTTTTATCAAATGACCCTCCCTCGGGCCAAATCTGAGGTAACCCCTCCCCCTTTAGCTCGGTCACCCATTGGTCGTGATATTTTTTAATCCGCTCCACGTATCCCGGGAGATTCTTACAAATATGTGATAAGGGTGTTTCAGCCCCCATCTCTGTGCCCTCCTAGTGCTGGTGTGTCTCAGTGTCTTTGCAACTACAACATAAATGTAGTATCAATGTATTCTTTATATTTTACTTCACATTCAATGTTGGGTCCCTTTGTGCTCCCCTCCTCCCTGACTGCACAATACAAAACTGGCCGTACACAATGTCTATTCTGTTCTCTTTGGGGGGCACATACAAGAGCAACCCATCCTTTATTTTGACAATGTCAGCCTGGAAATCAAAAAGGCACTCACTCACTTCACTATATTGACGTTGTCTTAAAAGGGAAAAAAAAGTTTTATCCAACCACACTTACCATGACCATTCAACTATTATGCATGTATAACCGCTTTACACATTCACAACATCAAAATGTCCTCTAGCACATACGAGGTGCACACACCTCTTGGCACCATTCAATTCACCATTCAAGCTGCCCTCCCTTTCCTCCCTAGCCGGCTGTCCCTGTTCGTCTTATTTGAACATCTGGATGCGCATATATATATAGATATTAACCTGCTTTCCCCCCTTCTAGTAGGACTCTTCTTCTCTTACTGTCTCCCTAAGTTTGTGCTAATCACAGTTCTTTATTCTCCCCCCTACCCTTAAAGAAAAGAAAGGAAAAAAGTAATAGCGGTCACTAATGTACTCTGTGTCCCCTTTTGCTGAACACTTTTATTTTATACTCCACTTCTTCATATATTCCCAGTACTAGTCAAGATAGCACTATGCGGCGCCGCCTTCCACCCCCTTTCGGAGCTAGGTTCCCGTCACTTTTATCTCTTATTCACCTCTTGATCCTAATGGCCATATGCAAAGAAAAAGCAAGGAAAATTTAAGATGATCCTTAGAAGATCTGCGTACCCCCCCCTTCTCGTTATCTGTCTTACACTTCTTTCCCCGCTCCCTTTAGAATCGCTCGCACTCAGTACTCACGTGCCCGTCTTGAACCGATAGTCTCCGAAACTGGGTCCGTCCAGGCAGTGTCGTTGTCAGCTCTACAGTCAGCCCTGGCTCCGGCGAGCGGTACTCAAAGGGGATTTTTCAACCGGGATCCCGTACCCCCTCTCTATTGAGTGCGCACTTCTTAGTGTACCGGTCGCCGTTGGCGGGCAGCCTCCCGGAGCCGGCTCACCGTGCGTATCCCTTTTCGACCGGAGATTCTCGTGCCAAAAGGGGACGGTTATAAGGAGTTAGGAAGGAATAAAAATCACGCTATCGGGGTCACCACTGAAAGCAAGCGTCCCCAAACAGCACGATCCTCCCCGCAATGAGAGACAATGAAAGACTCTCCCAAAATGGGAATAAGGCCAAGACAGAGTGCGGGTGAGCGTAAATGGGAGTTTATCAATCAGAATAGGGCATGCAAAGGACTCTGCAAAACTCTGAGAGCGCTCTGTCTGACAATAGCAAAGACAGGCGTATATATTTACAAAAAACGTCATCAAAACCTACATACTATAGGGGGCACAAGTTCATTGGGATTGGGTGGCGACGACTAACTATAGGTGCTGCTGTGGCGTGGTTGGTCTTGGCTGGAGGACGTCACTGGTCACCCTCGTGGGTTGGGCTGGGCCTGGCAGGTCGGCTTGAGTTCATCCGGGCGGTGTTGGTGTGCCAATGCGGCCTGTGGCAGAGATGAATGCCTTTCCTGACTTACTTGCCCTCGGCCATGCACAGCGCAGTCATTCAGTCATTTACAGTGTTATTCTCTTTAGTAAATCTTCCAATAGGTTATTTTATAGGTTAATGCAACACAGGAGGAATGCACCTTGTGAAGGGTCTGGAGGTAATACATCGAGGCCTGGTTACCCGTGTCCTGCTGACCGGGGCCATAGGTCGGGGGGCTAAGCTTCGGGGCCTGGGACGGGTGGTACAGGTCTTTCTGTCTTGTTAGAAGTTGTTATGGATGTCCCGCTGTGTGTTGTCAAAGTGTTGGGTGTCCTGATTGCACAGGGCCATAAGTCTAAGACGGTCTGGTGGGTTGTGGGGTTTACGAGGGGGCGCGGGAGTTTAGACAAAGGTTTACTGCTGTGCTGTAAATAATGCAGGTGGCTGGCCGCGGCCTTGGGTGCTGCAGTGGGGCTACAAATCTTTGAAGCGGCTCCAGTCTGGTCGGGGGAGGTGGGATAGCGCAGAGCGGGCCTCTGTTCTCATGTCTTGACAGGCTTCGCAGGGTGGGAGGGGGAATGGCCTTGTACGCATTCACAAAGGTATCTCCCTCGTGTGTTGCTGAATGTAGGTAAAGACATCACAAACATTTGAACACTTTCTATAATACTTATTCAAAATCACTTCAAAACATGCATTTAACTTTTGCTGGATGTGTCTCGATTATACCCAGTCCGAGCACCATATTTGTACATTATATTCTAGCAGCTACAGTATTTTAGTTACATGCATATACATTCGCAGTAAATGAGGTAGTAGTTGGGTCGGTGGAGTACATAGAAAACGACCCGCCACTGTACGTGACGGTGGTGGCACATAAGGGGCTTAGACATACACACATGATAAGTGCATTCTCGCGCATCCTTTACATGAGTTCATAGTATAGTTGCATTCGCTTCCTAGTGTACTCTAGCAGCATTAGCTTAGTTATGGCGCAAAACCATGGGAGGTAGGTTGCCCAGTGATACACGCAACAAACAGATCCCTGGAGCGTTCCTTTATTATTAGCATCCACCTGTAATGGTGTGAGCTCGCCATTGCTTATATCATGGGAGCATGCTCTCTCATCTTAATACATTCTACAGGCGTTCGTAATATAAGAGATTTTGTGGAAGAAAGCATACTTTGCAAGTGGTCTTGACATTAATATATACATATATATAAAGACTGTCTGCCATCAGATGACCATTTTACCGTTCTTCTCATTGTTCAGGCCTGCTGGCCGGGTCATGCTGATAGTGATAGTACACTGCGGGAGGTGAACTGTTACAATGTTAGCGTATTGCGCTAGCTCATGTCCGTCTTGTTCGTGGGAACGTGCTCGCAGCGGATCTGCCAGGGTGCTGCGGCAACAGGGATGAGACTCTCCAAGGGTGGGGGCCGCGCTACAGAGCGCTGAGCTCACACCATTTTTACCAGACAAAAAATGGTTTCTGGGCCTAGCTAAATTTGTATGGGCAATCAATACGTGTGGGCAATGTCTCCAGCGGGTGAGCCCTCCACCACCTGGGCCCGGGTGGCACGAGGGGACGCCCAATGAGCCATAGCCCTCACCTGGGGAGAAAACGCAGGCGAGCGGGGTCTCCTGGACCAGTCCTCCCCTACACTGGCTAATGACCTCTGCCCAGGTTTTGTTCTAAGTCCAGCTCTGACACTGCCATGCAAACCTTTCCCAGCCTTAGTGGTTTATGAACTGCCTGGAGAGCTAGGTAGGGTTTGGTTCTGGCTAGCAGTTATGAACACATCCTACTCCCAACTTAAAATCATATCTTCTGCCCTGTATGAGCCTTGCCCCCTCTATTTCAAATAAAGATATGCAGATATCGTAGACCACCAAGTCTTCAACTGAATGAAAGTGTGTCTAATAAGAGTAAAGCTGGATTATGGGTTCATTGCCAAGAGTTAGGATTGGGTATACTGGTACAGGCAAAGGATTAACAGAGGCTAAAGCTATCGTGTAGGATTGTGTGACAGCAAAAATACCCATCCCTGCATTTTCTCAGGAGAGTCCAATGTTTGCCATCACAACGAGGGGGACATTAGATGCTGTTAGGTAAGATTTTCATAACTATGATAAATCTTCCTGACCGTTTTGCTTGGGCTTGGTAACTATTTTACATTGTGCCTAGGTGAAGGGGAATCTCCCCCCCCCCCCCCTCACATAGTCTTTTACTGTTTTTATGGTAGACCTTTTTATGTCTCTTCATAGTTTCCTATAACTTTTGGACTTGGACTGGGTTGACCCTTTGGCTTCCCTATTTTTCTCTTTCATGTACCTGGTTGAACGGCTGTTGCCAAGGTGTAAAGAGGGATTTTTTTTTATTTATTTGTATTTAATTGCATTGCAATTTTTACAAAAGACAAACGAACATAAAGATCCTCTTTCTCCAATTTTCACATTTTCCAGCGACCATTCCATACAGTTTCTTACAGTTCCAACCGTGAGGTAAGTTTCTGCTCTACGTTTTGCTTTGATGTCAGGCAGTTATTACTGGATAGAAAATGAACTACTGCGATCACACATGATGTGGAAGTACAACTCATCAGTGCAGGCCATCGTTGATGGTCATCCAATGTTTGTAGAGTACAAAAAAGAGTTGTTCGAAATTGATGGCGCTCTGCAGTCAGGCCGGAGAAATTTATCATCACATGATAGATTCTTTTTCAGACTGTATCTTACAGAATCTGCAGGCAAGTGATTGGTTCGTGCCTCTTATAGTCTGGATTTTGTTAGTTAGAATTAAGTTGAGGCGAATTCTCATGAACGTGTCCCTGAAATGCTGATCAGGGTATTTAAGAAGATACAGCATCAGTTTGTTTTGCTTCCGGGCAAGGTATGGTATCTCTCCAACCAGTTTAGAAGCGCACGCCTTCTCCAAAGTTCGGGTCCAATCGGCTTGGAGGAGTTTTTCTTTCACCCGCATGGGGTTTGTGATAAGGTCTTCTTCCGAGCAGCACAGGTCTGCCAAAAGTTTTTTAATATGAGACGCCCAATAGGACAAACCTACGATGGTTTGTTCTTAATTTCTCTATTTATTAGACCCAACACCTTTGGACAGCTGGGTAGCATTGTTTTCCGATATAGAGATCGCCTTTTCCATTCCACTGCTGCTTCAAGTGATGATAATGATAGTTCTCTGCGCAGGACATCAATCTGGACTGAATCTGGAAGGTTTAGTATTTTTTCCAGATAATTGATTCTAAACGCCCCCAGATGCCGCAGGAATGCCCAAAATTCCATCAGAGCCATATGTTAAGGACACCCTAATACGTTATGGCTGCTGCCAAAGAAAATCGTCCAAACTTTGCATCCATGATTTTAACTTGGCTCGCCAGTTGTTTTGCTTTAGTTTACATCCCCCTTTACATTGTATTTAGTGAGTCAGCACACCCCACCTTATGTGGAGTGCTGGGGGGTGCAATGTATTTCCCTGCTTGCTTACTTACCTGTAGCATTATAATTGAAAGTTGACTTGAATGGCTGGTGGCAATGGTTTTAATCTTATTACTCACAGGCTGTTAAATCAGCCTCCGTATTGCACAGAAGGGACACAATTATTTAAAAATGTTAGGCTCCTTCTTTTCTCCAGCATTGGATCTTTCATGGATTCACATGCTTAGAATATTCCCCAACGACAGACTGGGGACCCTCGGTAAGCTTATAAAGCCGTTTCCCATAGGAAAACGTTCGACACTTTCGTGTCCTATCTACGTCGTTTTGGGCCGCGCACGCATGCCCCATTAGGACGTAGCGGTATAAATGCCCCGCCCCCGCGGCTCCCTTCCGATTTCAACTGTCTCCAAAGTAGTGGGAGCACCTTGTGTAGTCTACTATTTTGTTTAGGTTGTGCTAGTTTTCTCCTGATGTCAGGAAAAGCGCTGTTCCGCCCGTGCGCTACGTGCGGGTTGAAGAAGGTGTACGAGGGGGACGGACTTATGGATTGCATATACTGTCTACACCCTCATCATTCGGCAGACAAGTGCGACATATGTCAAGGCTTCTCCCAGAAGACTCTTAAAGATCGGAGTCCAAGACTTCTGGCATGGTTGAACGACGGAGCGGGGGCATACTCGCCTTCGGAGGTGGGCGCCACGCGCAGCGCGGCCTCAGTGTCAAAATCATCAGGGGCCCCGCGCCGCTCAACGTCGTCGGAACCCCGGTGAAGAAATCGCGACCGGCAGAGAAAGAATCATTGGAAGGCCATTCCAAAGACTCTTCATCGAAGAAGGCCTAGTCATCCTCATCTTCAACGAGGAAAGACCAAAAAGAAAATCTAAATCCTCCTCGGGCGATCGTCATACATCGGCCTCGGGTCGAGATGCAGAAAAACGCAGGTCGAGTTCGGAAAAGGCGGGAATGTCTCGTAAGCCTGCACGACCACCACCATCGTCGACGGTAGGGCAGTCGGCGACTACTTCTCTGCCGCTGACACAGTTGGCCTCAACCGTTCCTGGACCGCAGATGATGCCAATGACGGAGCCGACTATCGCTTCCTCGACGGAGATCACGCAAGAGGCCTGGCTTCCAGAGGTATACCCAATTTTGCCGGAGACACTTCTGCAGCAAGAGGCCTTGTCAGTGTCCTCGGGAGACGAGGATGTGAGAATAGCTGGCCCTGCAGACCTAGGGTTACAAGGGGTTACCAGGCCTCTCACCGGGAGCATTCCGGGTTTTACCCCTCTGCTCAATCCACAGTCACTTTTGTCATTGGAAGTCTTATCCACGTTGCAAACGTTGCTGAAGACACTGGATGACAGACTACCTCGATCAACTCCGGCTAGGTCGGTCATCGACGACCCAGGCCCGTCTCGTCGGCCACCGCCGTCAACCCCCGCGGCAGTGCAGCCGGATGCAAACCTCTCGGCCCCACGCCGCGAGGAAGGGGAGCTGATGGATTCGGACTCGAACAGCAGAGCCTCGTCAGTTGTCTCCCTTTCACCATCCAGGGATCCAACCTGGGAGTCCGAAGCACTATTGGAAACCCCGAGAAGCCTGGCTCAGCCGTCTACCCCAGACGATATTGGGTCATTTCACACCATGATGGCCAGGGCTTGTACAGAATTCGGGCTGGCCCAGGAAGTCGAGAAAAAGGACTGTTCTCTTTTCGACCACATGGGGAAAGGATTGCAGACCATGCACCACCCTTTCTCGGAACCAGTGATAAAGGGTCGTCTAGAGAAAAAATTTAAGGCCCCGGACTCTACTCCCAAGTGCCTTTCCTCCCAACCAACTCCTGACTCAGTGGTATCGGCGTCGGCGGCGAGGAAGGCGAGGGCCCAGCACAAGTGCACGACACCCCCGGAAAGTGATGCCAGACGGCAGGATGCTTTCGGCAAAAAAGTGCTGTTGGTAGGTGCTACCACAGTGAAAGCGGCCAATTCTCTGGCCATAGTTGCCAGATACGACAGGGAGATGTGGCACCAGCTGGCTCCTATACTGCAACACCTTCCGGATGAACATAGCAAAGCGGCTATGTTGCTGGTCAGGGAAGGTGAAGAGGCTTCCAATCATGCCATAAACATCGCAGTGGACCTTGCGGAGTTGGGGTTTAAGCAGGTGAATAACAGTGTGGTTCTCCGACAGCAGGCATGGCTAAAGTGCACCAACATCCGACCGGAGGTGCAGTACAAGGTACTGGATATGCCTTTTGAAGGAGACCTCCTCTTCGGCGAGAAGGTGGATGAAGCCCTGAAGGGCATTAAAGAGGACTCGGATACAGCATGTTCCTTGGGGGGCCCTTCAGAGTGGTCGGAGTTTCCGGTCCTTTCGTCCCTCCAGGGGAGCATCGGGAAATTCCAGATTCTCGGCATCGAGGGACAGATCCTTCAGTAGGCCAGCATACTCCTCCCAGGGATACAGAAGGGCTTCACAATCGGCTAAACATCGCCGGGACGACCAGGCCCCCAAGAAGAGAGCAGGTTACTCGTCGTCGACGAGGGATAAGCAGACCAAGGACCAGAAATGACGGGCATCGGAACGTTCTGGGGGGCAGAGTATCGTGTTACATCAACGAATGGGAGCAAATAACAACGGATCAATGGGTGTTGGACACTGTAAAATACGGACATTCCCTGCAATTCAAAAGCAACCCTCCGCACATTCCACCAGCGTTTGTAGCTCAATCCCATCTGAGTGTGTTGCAGCAGGAAGTAGCACTTATGCTACAAAAAGGTGCTATAGAATTGGTTCCGTCGTCACAAAGGGGTCAAGGGGTTTATTCCCAATACTTTGTGGTGAAAAAGCCAAACGGAAAGTGGCGTCCCATCCTAGAACTACGCGAGCTAAACAAATCGTTGAAAAGCATAAAGTTCAAGATGCTCACGCTCCAAGCAGTGATCCGGTCAGTTCAAGAAGGAGATTTTCTGGCATCTCTGGACCTGCAAGACGCGTACTTCCACATACCGATGTGTCGGCGACACAAGAAGTTCCTAAGTTTTGTGGTTGGGCGGACTCACTACCAGTTCACAGTACTTCCCTTTGGACTGAAATCTTCTCCCAGAACGTTCACAAAATGTTTGGCCCCGGTGGCAGCCTGGCTGAGAAGGCAAGGCCATCATGTATACCTGTATCTCGTTGACTGGTTGGTGAGGGGGTCCTCCACTATGTCGACGCACGGAAGTCTGCAGGCTACCATGAACCTCTTACAACGGCTGGGGTTTGCGATAAACTTCGAGAAAGCCTTGTTCACACCGTCAAGAAGCTTGGTGTTCCTGGGCGCACAGTTCGAGACCCAGTCAGGGTTAGTGAGGCCATCCCTCGACAGGATCACCAAACTCAGTCGATTGGCAGGTCAGTTGAAAATCAATACCAGACTGTCAGTGAGAAAATATTCGTCTATCCTGGGCGCTATGGCGTCCTGCATTCTTTTGGTGGGCAACTGCCGCCTGTTCATGAGGTCAGTGCAACAGTTTCTGGCAGACCGATCGACGCAGTCTCAAGGCCTCTGGTCAGACAAACTGACCGTCGATGGCGACGAGCTCCTACTAGCTCTTCAGTGGTGGAAAAGCGTCCAGAATCTATCCAAAGGGGTACCCCTACAGGGGCCAGAGTTTCGGTTAACCATAGTGATGGACGCGTCCCTAACTGGCTGGGGGGCACACATGGGCACTCTGCAAACACAAGGCCATTGGTCTCAGAGGGAATCTCTCCTGCACATCAACGTTCTGGAACTGAGAGCAGTGCGCTGGCCCCTGAGGGCGTTCCTGCCTCACATCAGAGGGTCCACAGTGAGAGTTTTGACGGACAACACCACAGCAATGTTTTACTTGAGGAAGCAAGCCGGCACACGATCCAGAACCCTTTTCATCGAGGCTCAGAAGGTGTGGCACTGGGCTCTGAAACACGATATATCCATCGTAGCTCATTACCTTCCAGGAGTAAGGAACGAACAGGCGGACTCGCTCAGCAGAAATATGGACCAGATTCACGAGTGGGAAATAGACATCAGTCAATTGTTGAAGGTCTTCGAGAAATGGGGGCGGCCTCCGCTGGATCTCTTCGCCATGAAGAGGAACAAGAAGTGCAAGATGTATGCCAGTAGATGGCCACAGGAAGGTTCACTGGGGGAAGCGTTCTCCTTCCTGTGGATGGACAAGTTCCTCTACGCCTTCACTCCGTTTCCTCTGATGCAGAGAACTCTGCAGTAGATACGCAGGTACAGGTGCCGAGTCATCCTGGTGGCACCGTGTTGGCTGAGGCAGCTGTGGTTTTCCGACCTGCTTCACCTGTCAGTGGATCATCCGATAACGTTCCTGAAGGTTCCCAACCTCCTGTCCCGGGACGAGGGAACAGTGTGGCATCACAATCCAGACAGTCTCAACCTCACAGCTTGGCTCCTGACTTTTCATAATTTGGTGCCTTGAACGTTTCCTCGGACTGTCGGTGGATCTTACAAGCTGCGCGAGCCCCTTCCACCAACAAGTCCTACAGGTGTAAGTGGAGAAGATTCTGTGCGTGGTGTCAAGGACAGACCGGAGTGCAACCTCTGAGGGTTACTCCGGAACAGCTTCTTCCGTATCTGCTACACCTAGCAAAAAGTGGATTGTCCTTTTCATCACTAAAGGTTCAACTGGCGGCCATCTCTAGGTTCACAAGAAGAAGGAAGTCATCTCCCTTGTTGAGCAACAGGTTAGTGAAACACTTCATGAGAGGTTTGTTCCGGACATTCCCTCCGGGTAAACGTTTTCCACCAACGTGGAGCCTGAATATAGTGCTAGCAGGGTTAATGAAACCACCCTTTGAGCCAAAGGCCACATCGTCGATGAAGTTCTTGTCATGGAAAGTGGCTTTTCTAATAGCTATAACATCAGCTAGACAGATCTCGGAGTTGCAAGCGTTGGTCATAGACCCTCCGTACCTAAGATTTTTCAAGGACAAAGTGATTCTGTCAACAAGTCCTCGTTTTATCCCAAAAGTTCCTACAGCTTATCATAAGCACTCATCCATTGTCCTGCCCACCTTCTTCGCGACCCCCTCATCGGCTGCGGAAAAGGTCCTACATACCTTGGATGTAAAGAGAGCTCTAAAATTTTACCTTCATCGAACTCAACAATTTCGATCTACGCTTCGTTGCATATGGCCCTTCGGCAAAAGGGATGGCAATTTCAAAACAGGGACTGGCCCGATGGGTCTCGTCGACGTTTGCCTTCTGTCATTCAAAAGCGGGAAAACCGCTACAAAGACGTCCGAGAGCTGTAACACTCACCTGGTTCCCACGGAGGCGCTGGTCTAGTCTGGATTGCTGTGGCCTCTTCAAGCGTGATGCGCAGAACCCGGAACACCGATTGAACAGGTCCCCCAAATCTTGCTTGCCTGGCCCGCAGGAATATCCTTCTGCAGATGAGAAAGGGGATTAACAGTCTGCAGAATAGTGTGCTTGCTCCCCCCTTACCCTCTTTGTTCTTCTCTAACTTCCTCCCCTCGGTTTAAGCTCACCTTAAGGTTTGGAAGGATGAACTCTCCATCCTGCTTCTGGTGCAGGGGCGCGCGTTAGTCCAGTTACTTCACTGGTTTTCAGAATGGCGCTGGCAAGATCCACTTGACTTTTCTGAGCGATACGCCGTAAGTATGAAGATTCAAAAGTTCAAGTGTGAGCCCCCTTTTATGTTGTCTTCCTAAACTGTGATCAGTCCTTTATTTCAGGTGCAGAATGATGGCGATGAGTTGAGGGGTTAAATTGCCGATGGTAAACTCAGGTGAGTTAGTAATGAAGGCGATCCCTCTAGATGTCTTTATCATTCCCCAGTAATGTCTTTTGTCCTTTCCCCATAGGGGCCGGGGTGCGGTACCTGCCAACTGAGCGGCGCCGACCCGAAATGTGGAATGGTTCACCAAGAAAAGCCGGTAAGTATTATGGCAGTAAATTAGGCTTTCCTCCGTGTTCCTTCTGCTCACCTTGTGTCTCTTCTTCTCTCCCCTAGGCGCAGATATGTGGCGACCTGTGCTGACAGCCGCGATGGAGCCGGGAGATGTCTCGAGGACAGGTGAGTGAAGAGCGGCGCTGCAGCGAGCAACGCGATGCTTTTAAATGGAAGACCTTCTTCAGGAATGCTGGAGTGAAGGTTCCGGATGCAGGTAAGAAGTTTGAATAAGTTTGTGGTTTTCACCTTTCGCTTCTCTTCTTTCCTAACAGGTGTTCCAGGTTCAAGGCGGGCGTGGCTGGAGTCCAGGTGCAGGAGAAGACTCGGTGAGCGTTCAGCTGCCGGCATGCAGAACAACGCGAAGCGTGAGCTACTGTTTGGGTGTGGCTTATATAGCCCCCAAAGTAGTTCCTGGTAAGTATCCTTCCCTGGCCCGCCCGAGTAAAAAAATAGTCCCATGAAAAAAATAGTCCCTTTCAGGTCTCAGGGAGGACTGGATCTTGCAGCATGGTCTGCATCAGGTAAGTGCACAAAACACCTCTCTTTATGAGCCTGGCGCCCAACATGAGCCTGGCGACGGAGTCCAAAGAGCCCCTATAAGGGGCCGCTGGGCTTTTACGCGGGGGCATGATGCCTGCTCCCGGGGGTGCTGGGCCTGGCCTGGTGCTCCGGGGGTAGGCATCATGACAAGAGCTCATTCAACCAGGGCGACTTTGTCGACGGAGTTGTGGCCAGGGGTACCACTGACAGACATTTGCCAGGCGGCAGCATGGTCAGTGACTCACACATTTACCTGCCACTACTGCCTCAAACGACAGCATGCGGACGAAATACAAATGGAAAGAGCAGTCTTGCGACATCTATTTCAATAAGGTAAGCCCCTTTTTCAAGAGGGGTCTATGCTGATTTGGACATATATATGTATGGATATATATATATATATATATATATGTGTTTATGTATACTTTTATATGGATATTGCTCTGTGCAGTTACTATGGCACACTTTAAATTCGAATCTTATGTGAGCGTGGTTCGCTATACGCAGGATTGGGTGGGTGCATTCACCCCTCCTCCTTTTTTCCGGATCACTGCTGTGCATTCTATTCTAAGCATGTGAATCCATGAAAGATCCAATGCTGGAGAAGGGAATAGTTTCTTACCTGTAACTCCATTTCTCCAGCATTGGTCTCTTTCATGGATTCACATGTGCCCGCCGGCCTCCCCTAAATGCAATCGTCTTGTAGTTCTTGGTTTCACCCCATTCTGCTTTGGAGGGGTCGAAATCTGAAGGGAGCCGCGGAGGTGGGGCATTTATATTGCTACGTCCTAGTGGGGTATGCGTGCGCGGCCCAAAACGACGTAGATGGGACACGAAAGTGTCGAACATTTTCATATGGGAAACTGCTTTATAAGCTTACTGAGGGTTCCTAGTCTGACGACGGGGAATATTCTAAGCATGTGAATCCATGAAAGATACCAATGCTGGAGAAATGGAGTTACAGGTAAGAAACTATTCCCTTTTCACCATTTCTTGTTTCTGAAGTCTTCCCCTACGATTCTAGGCGGGAGGTTTGTCTTCGGTGGGAATCCGTTAGATCTGCTGCCCAGGCTCCAGAGTGTCTGAGAAGGCAGGAGGTGAGGGAGGAGTCCAAAACTCTGCAGCCCTTGGTCTTTCACCTTGCCTGAAAGGAGGGGCCTGTCTCAATGGGGGTTGGGGACTGGCTATCCTAATTGGACCCCTTTCTGTAAAATGCCGAGAGATTGCAGAAGTTCTGCTGTAGTTCCTGTTAAATACTCTGAACCTGGAAGCTGCTGACAAGTCGACCACTGCATCTGAAACCAACGAGGAAGATGTAGAGAAGATGGATGTAACGATTTCCAGCGACCAGTGAGCCTGCTGTGTAACCGGAGCCTGATGTAACGCTTCCTTCCAATCGACCCGGGAATCCAGAAAAGGACGACCTCGACCAGGAGCCTGGTGTGATCCACTAGACTCAAGAACTGCATTTTGAGCCATCCCACGTCGTGCTGTGATCATTCAGGGTTGCAATACCCAAATACCCTGGGATCTCGAGCCATAATGCAGTGCATGGTGTTCTGAAATCCGAATCGAGCTGAAACTTTGGTGGGCTCCTCCTGGCTCTCCAGAGACACGATTTAAGTCCTTGAAGTTCCCTCACTAGAGTACTGAACCAGATTAGAGATGAGGATCCTACCTGGCTCCTGAAAAGAGTGCCAAAACCACAGTGCAGCATCCAGCCGTGAAGAAACTCTTGCCTGGAGCCATCCCCATTGATCCCTGCCGCAAAATCCCTTCCAATGTCCTGTCTTCTGTATTCATGGCCAAGAAATCCATTGACCGGGTTTTTGGCTGTGGATCCTGAAGTCTTCTACTGCAACTCTTCTGTGCTGAGGTACTGTGTCGGCTGGGGTATTTACTCACCTTAAGCCTTTTATGATTCCTCTGTAGCTTTGGGGTGTTTGTTGTGATTGGGTGTCCTCTCATCCAGTTCACCCAGGGTGTCTTCTCAGAAGTCACTGGACCCCAACTAACTCTAAAGTGAAATACTTGTTTAAAGAGACTTCCTCAGGAACTCTGACTTTTCCTGTAACTGAACCATATCTCATCATGTCTGCAGCTGGCACCTAAACCGCTAGGGTCCCTCTTCTGCCTCTGAGAGAACTCATGCAGTAAACTAGGGAAGGATGCATAAGAAAAGCATTCTGCCTTGAAAAGTATAACACGTGTTTAAAAGTTACTTACTTGTGAAAGAGTTGGTAGGGAACCGCCTCTCTGGGAGTGAGCAGTTACAACAGTTCTTACTTACCTTGAATATGTTTTTGCCATGCTGCAAAGGTATTTATAAGGTTATTTTTACTCACATTTCAATTGACTATGCCTCTTAACCAAAAGTAATGTCGTTGGCTTCACTCAACTATTTCTTTCAGAATATTAGTGTAGAAGTGTATACACTTACCAACTGGATCTTGCTTCCCCTGACCTGCTGTATGGCCTGACTAGAATAAATCTGCCTGGTGTTTTACTTACCTTGAATGGCTGTGTGCAATTATTGATAAGCGTTTTGTAGGTTTGACTTACCATGGTCTGCCTTGTGCCACCCTAAACTAAGTTAGAGAGTTATTGCTTGCGTAAGTTTGTGTTCCACTCCAATGAACTTAAAAGCAAATGTAATTGTATATTACATACTTGGTTGGGTTTTACCAGCCTAGAATAGCTGTGTGCCATTCTTAAAGTGTCCTGTAGGTGTAGCGGACCTTGGTCTGCCTGGTGCAATGCTAAATTAGTGTGGAAAGTTAATGACTACCTTAGTCTGTGTTCCACAGTTCTGAAAAGCAACTGTCATTGTATATTACACCGTAAGGTCTTACTCCGCTGGTATAACTGTGTGTTATCCTGTATGCAGTTATAGGTTTATACTGTTCCTTGAATCTTTGTTCCACTATTCGGAAAAGTATTCTGGTAACAGGTTTGTCATTGCATGACTGACAGTGTCTACTACCTTTGACCTATTATAAAGTAATCTAAAAGTAACTGATGGATTTACTCTCCATGAATAGGTGTGCCCTATACCAGATGTGCTGGATAAGGTCTGACTTTCCTAGAAATACTGTTCATTTTCTGCACAGATTCTATGCTTTGGTCGGTGTACTTTAAAGCATGTTGTTGTGTTTTTATAATTGTGGCTATATATAATGTGATGGTACTTATTTACCCAAGATTCTTCTGGCCTACTTTTATTTCAATAAAACCTTTATTTTTACAATACTTAGTATTTCAGTGTTTTTTTTGGACCATATGTATACTGCAACTTCTTTGTACCAAGCTACAGCCCTCTCTACCTCTTAAGGTAGGCCGGGCTGCTCTGTCTACGCTACCACATACTCGGGTCGTACAGCCTTTATACTAAGAGTGGAGTTTTGTACTTTCTCAGTTGTATGCTTTTACTAAGCTCTTAGTTAGACTTAAGAAAAACTGTCCTAATAGATGCTCACCGAGAGGCACAGTGAAGAGCTACAGACATGGTGACCCTGTCTTCCACCTGTCTAGTTTCAAATGTGTTCTCACCATCTAATTTCCAATCGACCAGTGACACATGTTCACTTTCCTAAACTGTAGCTTTGTTCATGGTAACCCCATAATGCAGCATGCACAATCATTGACTTCAGTCTTGCTTTTATTCGTTGACAGGTATGAGAAGCTGCCTTTGGACTACCGGACACCTTTTATACTGAACCTGGAAAGCTTTGGACAGCACCCAGCACTGTCTGGGCCACTCACCATGGCTGCTAATCGCACAGCATCCTCTACACTTGCCTCACTGTCCCGATACTTCTACCACCAGCGATGGATCTGGTCCGTTCAGGCGGGGATGTCCCCAATTCTGCCTCTCACGGCTATGGGGCAAATACTTGCAACTCTTACAGAGTAAGGAGATTACCATACTCAATTGGGAAGTGTGAAAGTAAGAAATGTGCACGCTTCAGTCCAGCTGGGGTTGTTGGCAAGTTCTATGCTGCTTTTCTTGCTCTCACATATCACTGTGTTCGTTGGTGCATTTTCTGTCATTTCTGATGCCCTGTCTGGTATTTTGTGTCTGTGTGCTATTTCTCTCCTCTCTGTGATTGTTGGCATGTTCAGCAGTGTCCCATACTGTCACACCGTGATAGTCTTTTGTGTATTTTGTTGTAGGTTTTCTGCTCTCACACCTTTCCGGTATGTTCCTGTGTTTTGTGCGCGAGATCGAATAAATCCTAAACTGCATTTTTTGAGGTGGTGCCCTGTACTTTTTTGTTTGAGCATTTTTGGGGCTGCTCAGACCGGATAAACAGCACTTTGAATGAATGTTGAATTCCAGGTTGAAGCCACATCCAAAGTGCTTTCCCAGGAAAAGGCCTACAAAGATTTAATGTGGCTGACCCCAATGATTGCCTGGCCACTGTTAGGGTGATTGTCCATAAGTGTTGGCCAAGCTTGTAGAAAAAATGTACACATGGTCAACATTTTGCACCCTGTGAGAAAATACTAAATAGTTTCTCTCAGATGAGGCCTGTTTTTTTGTTTTTTTTCTCACTGGTTTACCAACCTCTTTTTTTCCTGCAGAGTCCTCATGATATGATAGGGTATTTATAACGTGCTCAATACCCAGAGGTTTCTAAGCACGGACCCGTGGATCGTACCTGTGTTGCTCCGTGTTGTTTTGCTTCCAAGGCGAGCACGTTGCCCGAGCTATCCTCCAGAGACAAGGGCATTCTAAGAGGCCTGTGGCAGCTGGTGACTTTTAAAATTGGTCATCTGTTTTCCACGTGACAGACATTCACAAGGTTGCAGCAGTTAAATATGCAATCTGTTCCTGAGGGAAACACATGAAATATTACAGTAGATACCACGTCTCCGACAGTTCTTTGAACCATTTCAGAAAGAGTTTACTGCTGGCTGTTGTGAAGTTGCATCACCAACTTGCAAGGTGCAGATGTTTCTCTGCAGCCTAAGATTGCCAACCTGCCATGGCTTCAGAACTATTGCTGTGAGCTTCCTAGAGGTGCTGCCTGTTGTGGCGATCCAGAGGAAGGATTTGGACGATTTGTAAGTCATGGTTAATAGGGAGATTTATCATTTTTATGCTTCGTCTCCTAGTGCGACCCCAGGCACTTTTTGCTGGACTTCTGGATTTTTTTTCTTTCAATCCTGAATGAGTGGAGCCTCTTTCCACTCATTCATTCTTGTGGGCGCTGTTTTTTGGAACTCGATCCTACCTGTACTATGGAGTCTATCTGCTCCATAGTTCATAAAAGCATCTGTGTTCGTACTACCCGAGCACACAGCTCCTTATGGGCAGTATTGCTGGGGACCCTTGGGGTCCTCCTTTTAAGATTATTTTTCAGTATCCTCAAGTAACTACAGTTCTTAGATACTTTGTATCTCTCCCAAAACACTATAGCCTGAGAGATTGGCACACACCACCTTCAGTGGAGCGCCAAAGGGATACCTAGTATCCCCCTTCTCTCTGCTCCTGTGACATTTTAGTCACATAGACAATCACCTAGTTATGGCTGGTGGCATCGGACGTGTCCTACCAACTATTGTGTATTTTTTTATACCGCAGGCTATGTCAATATCCTCGCTAGTGCACAATAGGGGCACCCAAGTACCAACTTGGGGCCTCCCCTCTTTTTTCGCCATTTCTAGCATGGTTGTTCTTTCTTAGCCCTTCTTCTACCATTTTGGGAGGGGGAGGTCAGTGTGTGTGTTTTTGCCTTTGGCGGGGACCCTTGGGGTATCCCTGCCTAGGCTACAGGGTGTCTGGGCAGGCATAAAGTGGGGGAGGAGTTTTCCACACCCCTGTCCTTTGTCTGACAGAGTGCCTGAATAAGTCCAGCTCCCACAGTGGGATCTGGCTATCCTGATTGGACATCCAAACACCTTTCTGTAAAATACTGAGAGATTGCAGAGAGAGGAGTGTGTGCTGGAACTGTATAAAGAAGAGGCTTCTGGAGTGAAAAGCAAGTAGTCCACTGATATTTGAAGTAAGTGAAGACGACGACCAGGGACGCCTGCAGACCCTTTGCAATACTGTAAATTGACATTGCTGTCCTATCCCTGTTTTGTGTGCGACAAAGGAACTCTGACAAAGACAACTCCTTCCCTTTGGCTGGTGCGAACAACCGGTCCCAAGACGAACTTTGAAACAAGCCATCTCCCGAGGCTATAGGAGTTTCTAGAGCTGCAGATCTCCAATACCAGGAGACCTTCTGCCCATTTCGAGTGCATTGTCGAGGAAAGGCCGAATCAATCCAAATCTTTGCTGAACCCGTAAGGATCCCCTCACCAGAGTGTGGGACTGCAGGAAGCAAAGATTGACCGGGCAATCCGTGTCCTTGTTAGGGAGAATTCTCATTTCTGTGATAATTCCCTTCTACCTTAGAGACCCCCAGCTCTTTTGCTGGACTTTTTATCCTGAGACCTTTTTCTCACTCTCTCATGTATTTTTTTTATCTGATTTGGACTCTGTGTTTCTTTTGGTTTTGGAGTCTGACAAACTCCATAGGCATCACTTTTGTATTGTGACGCACAGCACCTTCAGTGCGGTGTCACAGAGAAGTCCTTTGGATTTCTCTTAAGGGTTAAATACCTTCTCTTGGGTAAACTACTGTTCCCAATAGTGGTGAAGTGAAATTTACTTTACTTACCAGTTTTTCCTATATAGATCCAGTACAGCCCATCTTATGTGGAAGTACTGGAGGGTTACTTAGTAGCCCCTTTTCCTACTTACTCATGTAAACATGTTTGTTACCCTCACTGCATTTAATGGCTGGTGGCAGTGGTTTGGTTTTCCTATCATTGTGCATTTTTACCGCAGGCTGAATGCTCAACTGCAGTATTGCACCCATTGCACAGTATTGTCAAAATGGCCCTGGTCTTCTTTTTTCGCCATTTCTTGCTTGTGAGGACGTTCTTGGGTTTTACTATGCGCGCCAAACCAGGTTTGGTCCCTTTGTTCGTTTTTTCTTTGGCGGGCTTCATTGCTGAAACCCACCTCTGTCTCCAGTGTGTCTGGCAGGGCAGGAAGCGAGGGAGGTTCCCACAACTCACTGTGCTTAGTCTCCTTGGTTACAAGAATGCACCCAAAGGTGATTGCTTGGCTGGCTGTCCTTGGAGGACAACCATCCTGCTGTGTGAGTGACCGCTAGGCTGCAAATGAATGGGAGAAACTTGATTAAAAGACGAAGTCTCTTGGAGAGAAGGCAGTTGACCACTTGGCGAAGGAACCAAAGAAAGAAACTGGAAGAGAAGCTTGCTGCACCTCCTGGACCATTGGTTTTCCCGGTGAAGCCCTGCTGCATTGCCGAAGCTCCAATTTTCGCATCGACTAGAGAAGCCTGAAACGGACGACTTCTTCCCTTGTGTTGGTGGTACAAACTGACTCAAAGACAAACTTGACTGGAACCCCTCTCCCTGCTGGCTGTACTTCTTCGCTGCTGCTGGAACCGAGTGCCAGGGGACAGGAACACCAGGAACGAGTGTATAATCTTTAAGCCAGACCCGAGCTCCAGGAAGATCCTGAGGACCCTCCCGAAGTAGGGTGACCCAAGCCTAAGCCACCTCAACAGAGTGCTGGACCCCAGAAGCAAGGGGATCCCACAAGGTGTCCAAGAACCCTAGTGGTGCTATTTGCCGGTAGCTGAAACTGCAAAGTGCCGCTGATCTGGAGTAAGCCCATTGCATCCGCCGACCTTCGAACTGCAGTTCAGGAGTCCTACAGACGTCCTCTCTCTTGTCCCCACGACTGAAGTCCAGGAACTACTGGACTGCAACCAGAACAGAAGCCAGCTGGATCCTTTCCTCAGAACATAGGTACTGTCTTACTAGGGGTACTTGCCTCTTGTTGCCTGTAGCTTGCTTGCTCTCACTGGAGACATGAATTATCTGCCCTTTGATATATGTTATGTTATTTATTAGGCGCCTTATACACAGAGGTTTCTAAGTACAGACCCGGGGATCGAACCTGCGGTGCTCCGTGTCGTCTTGCTTCCAAGGCGAGCATGTTGCCCCTGAGCTATATTTTTTGCAGAGTTACTTGCATCTTTGCTTTTCACAAGCCTCCCAGCTTGTGGGCCTACAGTGATCTTTTCTACAAACTCTCTATATAACATTGTGCAAGACTTTAGTGCTCGCTACAAGAAGTGCATCAGCTTCCCGAGACTTTGTTCAATTGGCATTGGCTGTCCTAGCTCCCTGCAGAATCTTCAGGCCCTTTGACCTTGTGTTTATCTGTCCCTCATAAGTCATACATACTTTACTTGAAGTGTTAGTGATATATCAATGTCCACAGTGTCCTAGCAATTGATGTCACCTCTGGGTGTAGGAAAAGTGCGTGTGACATCCCAAAAGGGTATCCACCTACTTAACTGAAGGCTAAGGAACTGTATTTTTTAAGTGTATTTTATTGTTGCATATTGCCCTTTCCAAAGAAGGCTTATTTTAAAACTGACTGTTAAATTGATAAATAATTATTTAACTAGAAAACCTTGAGTATAAGGGTTATTTGAATACTTGTCATTGTGAATCTCTGTTGCATCTCTACAGCTCACAATTACTCCTCTTGAGATGAGCCTGGCTGCTCAGTCACTCTGCCAACTTGTGTAGTACAGGCCTATACCAATTGTTGGGTATCTATCGCCAAGTGGACAAGGCTGGTATAGTCTCCCACAGGGTTACTACATACAATCTTGCCTAACAGTCCTTTGGAATCCGGAGGTCAGGTCCAGAGCTGAAACATCGCGGAGCGTCCAGCACAAAAAGGTTCTTCTAACCTAAGGTCCTGTGGGGATCAAGGTATTGCTTACCTGATTCCAAGAAGTCGCCACAGAGCATTGGAGTGCAAGTAGAGGTGTCCAGGGCTGCTTGTGTCCCATTCTGAGTTCGTTTTAAGGTCTCGCTTGTTAGTTGTTAACTTGCTGCTTCAATAACACTAGAAACTGGAAGAAATCCACAGGAACTCTTCGTAATTCACTGCTAATCAAGACTTCAAGCCCTTTCCAAACTGCCTTTAGCTAGGGTTGTGTTTTTATATTTAAAGGATTTACCAGGTGTTAGGGAGAATTCTCATGTCTGTGCTAATTCCCTTCAACTTTGGAGAACTCCAGTTCTTTTGCTGGACTCAGGACTTTTACATTTTTAGCTCTGGAGTGGGTGAGACTCTTCTCACTCTCTCATGTGTTTTACCTCATTTGGATCCTGTGTTTTCACTGTTTTTGCATCTGACACACTCCATAGGCACCTGCTTTTTGTATGGTGACACACAGCACTTTAGTGCAGTGTCACTGAGAAATCATTTAGATTTCTCATAAGGTTTAAATACCTTTTTATTGTGCAAACTACAGTTCCCAAGAATAGTAAAGTGAAATTGACTTTACTTAACTTTTCTCTTTGTAGATCCAGCACACACAATCTTTTGTGAGTGCTGGGGGGTTACCTCGTAACCCCTTATCCTACATTCTCATGTAACATTTTTATGTTAACATCACTACCTTAAATGGCTGGTGATAGTGGTTTACTTTTTACTACCATTATGCTTTTCTATTGCAGGCTGAATCCTCAGCTACAGTGTAGCACCCATATGTGGGCATTTTGTCAAAATGGCCCCTGTCTTTTCTCACCATTTTCTGTTTGTGAGGTCTTTCTTGGGTTTTACTCTGCATTGAGACAGATTTGAGCCCTTTGTTTGACTTGCCTTTGGCAGGCTTCAGCCCTAAAACCCGCCTTTGGCTCCATTGTGTCTGGAAGGACAGGTTGTGAGGGAGAGTCCCGAAACTCCTCTGTCTTTTGTCTCTAGGAATGCCTGAATGCAACTAGTCCCGATTGGCTGGCTGTCCTTTCAGGACAGCTACCCTACTGTGTGATAGACTAGGCTGTGCAGGAATGGGAGAAACCTGCTTAAGAGGTGAGCGTTTTGGGACTACAGGCAGTCAACCACTGGGAGAAATACCCAACGAGGAAACTGTGAACGAAGCTTGCTGCAACTTCTTGGACCTTTAAATTGCCTGGTGAAGCCCTGCTGCTGTATTGAAACTCCTTTGTCACCTCGACAGAGAAGCTCCAGATGTAACAACTACTCCCCTTGGGTTAGTGGGACCAACTAACCCAGAGATGAACTCCACTGGACCACCATCCCGACTTGCTGTGCTTATCCATTGATTCGGAAGCCCAATGCTAGGGGTCGAGTTTCCGTAGTCGAGTGCAACGACTGCCGTTGAACGAATCCGACATGAAGCTGCAGGAGATGCCTAAGGACCATCCCAAAGCAGGACCTCCAGATCCAGAGTCCCCTCACCAGAGTGCTAGACCGAGGGAGCAGAGAGTCCAACCAGTGTCTGAGATCCGCATCAATGCTGTTTGCTAAGCGATGAAACCGGGAGTGCCGCTAAACTGAAGAGCATGTAGCTGCCGACGACCTCCCAAGTACTGCCGCTGGAGCCCTCCAGATGTCCTCCCTCTTGTCCCCACGACTGAGGCTCAGGAACAAGGCTATGCACTGCTGTAGCAAGACAGAATCCCGCTGAACCACTCTTCTTCTAACCAGAGGTAATGTTTAGGCTTTGGGTACTTACCTCACTGCCTGTAGCTGCGCTCTTCTCCCTTGGGAATTGCATTGGCTTACCTTCTTTACGAGTTGATTCCAACTCTCTTCTCATAGGCTTAACAGCTTGTGACCCTACAAGTGATTTTTCTTAGACTTTCTAACTTTGTGCAAGACATTTGATCTAAGAAGTGCATCAGATCCATAGACTGTGTCCCAAATGACTTTGGCTGCACTGGCTCCCCAAAGACTCTTCTAGTCCATTGACTTTGATACGGTTTGTCCCTCACAGGTGGTAGTTTGTTGAATACTGTTACTGCTGGGAAAGGCTTATCTAGATTTTATTGGAAGATTTAGCTGTCCACGCATTACTGAGAAACTGTCTAACCTTTTTCTTTCTCTAACCTTTAAAGGAATGGTTCGGTCAAAATGTTTTATTGTCCCGACTGCTCGGCCATGTGTTTTTGCCTAAATCGCTCGATTTTAGAAAAATTTCCTATGGACCTTATTTGAGTTTTCGTCCATTAAACGCATGCGAAAAAAGGCACAAGGGCGCTGCCATTTTGTGATGATCCTATCACTTGCTGCATCGCCCTGGCTTGACCTGCTTTTGCGGCACTAAATCATATCCCCCGCCCCTGAGCCTGACATTATCAAAACATTCTTATTCCCCGCCTCTCTCCGTGACGTTACTGTGCTGCATAGGCAAACGTGCCCAGTCGTCTTCTACGCGACTTCACACAGAACCCGGAAACCAACACAGATCAACTCGCAACACAGCGCGCCACAATTCGGAATATGAAAATGTACTTTAAAATCAAACAGCAATACGGTACATTTGGTAAAGTACATTTATTTGACATTAAATGTTTAGAGAATATTCAGCAATTGGCATATTAAATCTGAATGCAAATCCGCAAATCCGTAAAAGTTTATCATGAGTCACGCGCTGTTCCTTTATGGTACACAGGGTTTGGTTTTCGTTTAAAGAAGCACTTTGGACGCACGGTGAACCTCAAGGCTGTTCCATCAACTAGACACTAGGCCACCGTAAAGGTCGATATGTTGCTTCTAGCCGCTGGTACCCGTAAGGGCATATGGCTCCTTGGCGATCGTCCCATAAAATGGTCAATGTAGTGCAGTTGTTTACAAGAAGCTGCAGCTGGTGGTTGAAGAAGCCGTCTGCCGCGGTCTGGAATAGGTGGCAGTGGCAATATGGTAGGATGTACCTGTTTAGAAAACATAAAAATTGAAATTAGTCTCACCAGCTGATCTTTATTACTATTATTCATTTTATTTATTACGGGCGAGCTGAAACTATTTGCTTGCGAGGATAGTGCAAAGGAGTATGTTCGGCTCTAAAAGCAATGCGAAAACTAACGAAATAAATCGAGGGAAACACACAAACTGTTTTTTTTTTACCGTTAAACCACTGAGAAACGACTGTTTGTCTACATGCGTGTCAAATGGGCATATGCATGCCCATGTGCCCGGTAGAAAGACGATCCCACAAATTTTGTACTTGCTCTTCATTCATTCATTCCGGTATAAAAGCGTCTAAAGAGTTACTTACATTAGATCTGCCATTTCCATTGTATCTCTGCGTAATGCAGTCCGTAAATCCCACTGTGTTCGTGCCAACGATTTTTCATATATTGAACTAACATGAAACTCGGTCTAGTTTCAGAATTTTCAGCCTTATCGTCTCTTACGTTATTGCCCACCTCCTTCAAATGAAGTCCTTTCGGCATGGTCCCCGTCTCTCAAGGTAAAAAAACAATAGAACCTTATGCTGCCAGTGCGATGCGCGGGCCTCTTCAGCCCGCGAGCATAAAATCAAAGCCGCTGACCTTCACTTTGCATGAGCGTACATTCTTAATTTGCAACATCCCGTGTAAAGCCATCTGTGAGAACTTGAATTTTCGACTCCATGTTTGTACTAGGCCTCAATGTGCAAATGCGAACTGGCTTCTCTCCCATCTGCAACGCCTCGCTTGGCGCGTTCTAAGGCCCCCAATTTTGTCCTCGTTGTCCGCAAGCTTTGCAGCCCTAGAGAACCATAACTATGGAGACATTGACTTTTTGGGGGAAGGTCAGGGAAAGTATAAAGTACCTGAGGAGTTGAGTTGAAAGTGAGATTTATTGTTTATTTGTTTTATTATTTGCAATACGCAAGCCTCCCTTCGGTTAACAGTGCGCAGCATTTACATGAGATTGCGAAACTTAGTTACAGCAACAAAAATATATACATACACATATTCACACGGTCAGCGATATGAGGTGAATAGAGAGAGAAGTCAAAGATGACACCCATGTTGTTCGCCACCCAGGATGGTGAATGGAGGGTTTAGGGTTAGCATACTTTGTATGCACACTGTACAATAACATTATTTTCAAAAAGACAATCAGATTACAATGATTTATTTAAACCGGGATTTGAACTTCTCAACAAGCTCTGCTTTGGGTGGACATGGCGCAGTGGCAATGTTTGGTGGCAATGCATCAGTGCTCTGCACAGAAACGCTCAGAATTCCATATCTCTGCTTCTCTAGTACACTAACAATAAGGCCTTTAACAAAGTCGAACTCCATTTCCTTATATACTGGTTTTACCCCCCATTTCTTAGTTCTTTTTCCAAAGGTCGTAGTGTAGCGAGGCATCCCTACGTTTCCCGTAGTCCTAGACTGTTTACGGCCCATATTCTCGTTATGGGCCAAGACCGCTAGTAGAGTCCTATGTTTCATGCCCTGTATGCTGAAATGCAATCGCTTTGGCCTGTACTTTAGGCACATATTGTGGAACACCTCCAATTCTCCTGTGTGACAGAATTCTGTCAGTCCCATCAAATCTCTTGATAGAGTTTTATCGAAAACAATCTTCTCAATGGCTGTGTGTGTAAGTGAAGATGCAATCAACCACTTCTTCTTCCGTGCCTCCTCTGTGGACAAAGGGCCATGTTCACATTGGTGGAAATGTTGGTTTTCTGTCCAGCGGTGAAAGTTGGTACAGTGGTGCATCAGTGACTGCCATTTTTCAAGTAGGATTTCCACTGACCCTTCACAAGTTTTGGAGCTCCACCAAAGATGGATGGTGATAGACTGCGACCACTGTGAAATACTTTCAAAACCTTTTTTTTTCCCTGTAGCCGAGATTTTCCTATTGATTGATTTAGCAAGATGCCATACGTCAAATTGATGTTTAATATGTGGGAACTGCTCTCTCATTGTCTTGGCAATTGAAACGTGTCTGTCCGTGGCTATGAGATCGATGTGCATTCCCCTTGATTGTAGATATTGCAATGATTTTATAAATCCTAGTTTCTTCATGGCCACTGAGGATTTACATTGGGACACCTGCACGACCACCAAACTCACCATTTTCTTACTATCCATGTCCTGAAAGTGGTAGGGGCAGTACTTGGCAGAAAATCCAGGGCTGTCGCACTGTCCATCACCGGCTAGCCTG
Organism: Ambystoma mexicanum; assembly: GCF_040938575.1. NCBI lineage: Eukaryota > Metazoa > Chordata > Amphibia > Caudata > Ambystomatidae > Ambystoma > Ambystoma mexicanum. The sequence goes on along the minus strand of NC_090922.1, from coordinate 1,523,463,554 downwards.
AATGGTTTCTCTTCGAATGTACTTGCTAGAGACAATTGTTCAATTTTCCAAGCATCACTAATGGCCAGAAACAGATAATCATGTTGGTATTTGTAGTACTGCGTTTTAGAAATGAAATGGAGTCCCACAAACTGAAAGAAAGACTCTAACTTTCTAAAACTGGACCCACTAAAAAGTGAGGCAGCTGCACACCGTAGATCGCCTGCTGGCAGCTTCCCCAGCATCGGTTGTGCAGACCATGAGAACGCATGATTTAATCTACAGACGGCATGTATTTTAATGTTACTGCCTTGTTTTTGACGAGTCACATGAATCAATGGCTCCCCACATACTTCCCCTCCAACTGAATGCCCACATTTCAGCATACTTATAATATCCATCAAACAACTGTTGAATACTATGTATTTGCTGTCTTTCATTAGACTGTCATCCGGCGTGAAAGTTGTTTCGGACTGTGCCGTTGAGGACATATCAAGAAATTCAAAAAAAATATCGCTGATATCAAGTTCTGATGCGTCGTTGGGTGCTGCTGCTGGTTCATTCTCTGTGATTTCAACATCTGTTACTTCAGCATTGATGGGAGAACACAACATTGTCGACAGCTTTTTGGGTGGCATTTTTTTGGCGGGTGTAGTTGGTGTGAATTGATCTGCGACTACTTCAGAGCTATCTTCAATACATTCAGTTTCATCTTTTTTTGGTGGTGCAGTCGAACTGTAGCAATGGTCCAATACAACTTTACTGGATTCTCTGGATACATTCAATTCATGTTCTGGCCATTGGACATGAGCATCCCGAGTCTCAACACGCCGCGTCTGAATTAATAGTTCCTCCATAGTGTAAATCGTCTGGCAAGCAACATCTCTCATTTGCTTCACTGTCTGTGTATGTATAGTTCGTACACCCACGGGTAACTAGAGGACCGATTGGAAAAGGGATGTTCATTTTAAACACAATATAAAGTATAGTACAATTGACAGGAAAAAAACATAATATAGTCCCCAACACAAAACAATTCCTAAAATTATGAACTGTTTGTAACTAACCTTATTTTTGTTTCTTTTCTTTCCAACTTTCTTGACTCAAACTTCAACATCTGCACGGGGTTGCTCCGATTTGTTTCCACATGTATTCCCTTCCTCTTGCGCTGCAACGACTATATTTTCTGGATCCGCATAGACAGCATGGAATGACGCTCCATCGACTCCCTGAAACACATAGTACTTTCATTACTATGTATCACAATATTGAAAACAAAAACCACACTGGTGGACGAACACACAGGTACATCTCAATAGTTAAACACGAATTAAACATTCTGTAGAACAATCAAACGACAAGTATTCGAGCTCTGATTATCTAGTTCGATGGAACTGTCAGTATCCATACCTCTGTCACTGCATGGACTGCCATGAATGGTTGTATTGGAGAGGAGGCATCAGCAACTCCCTGAAACACAGTACTTGCATTAGTATGGTTTTCAATATTGAAAACATAACACACACTTGGGGTCGACGGCACAGGTACATATAAAGAGATAACCACAAATGATGCATTGTCTAAAAGAATCAAGGAATATCTAAATATGATCAGATTTCATCGACTTATTTCTCCGATTTCTTTACATCTGCATCATCTAAATGGGATGTTGTTATTGTAGAGGAATCTCTGTCGTCTCCCTGAAACACAGTACTTGCGTTAATAGGGAAAAAAGTATAGCAAATGGAATCACGTTATATGATGACGCTCGATGGAGCTGTCAGTATCCATACCTCGTGCTGCCAAAGAATATGTAGGGATGTTGTAAATGTAGTGCGTACTTCCGAAAGCTGTTGCGCCGATTCGTATACGCAAGGTCCCGCTTCCACTTCCCCTGGAATTATTTGAATGTCAGGCTCTGCATCAAGTGCAGGGGTTGACGCTCCATCAACTGCCTGAAAGATGGTACTTGCATTAGTAAGGATTACAATATTGAAAACATAAGACACACTTGGGGTCGACCGCACAGGTATATATCAATGGCTAACCACGAATGAAACATTGTGTAGAACAATCAAACGACAAGTATTCCAGGTCTGATGATCTAGTTCGATGGAGCTGTCAGGATCCATACCTCGTGCTGCTGAAGAACATCTAGGAATGTTGTCAATGTGGTGGACGCTTCAGCATCTCCCTGAAAGACAGTACTTGCATTACTATGGATAACATTAATCAGAACTGAAAACAAACACCAGTGGACGATAACTAAGGTGTATATCAATTGGAAAGCACTAACCAAACATTCGGTAAAATAATTACACGATACAATAAAAATATTACTTGATATAAGTCTGTAGCGGAATAGCCAAGTAAGATTACCCGATATGCGCTAGAAGTGGTTGATAACTGTGAGCACTTCACGGGTGTAGAATGTTCTTGCTTCAGATTCAAGCAGTTGTAAAGGTAAATTATTGATTGATAATGAAATGCCAATATTAAAAATTGCCATGTAAGGAGACAGAATACTTGAGAGTAATGCTATTGAAAATGCGCAAGATAGCACAGTTCCGATTTCGTTTGTGGGATATGAACTCGAAAAAGAATATATTGATGAATGTCATTCAAAAAGCTATACACTCCTATCAATGTCGAAAGTATTACATGGGACACAACACCTAAAATATCAATGAATCCGTTCGGCTACCTACACACTACCGCAAGGCCTAAAGCTAAATCCGGACACTTGACTCACCAGTGGCGGAATGTGGACGAATAGAGTGGGAATAGTGTTCGCGAGTAATTTTCATGGTGTTCGCCGTTTATTCTTCTTTGTTACCCAAGATGTTGTGTTCGAGGAAAAGTGCCGGCTGCAGATGCGATATCGATCACCCCTCTTGTCCTCTAAGACTTGTTGGACTCTACTTTCCAGCTCATCCAGTGGATAGCTGCATTGTCTGACCCATTCTCTTATTCGATCAACAGTTTTTGGGAATACATGCATTGTAGTGCCTTCAGATTTAGCATGGGTCTTCGAAGGGCAACCGCTAATCGAACAGGCAGGCATTGTTGAAAATTCTGAAAAGTAAATATCGACATTATTATACAATCTTGATGAATAAAAATGTGATACAAAAGTAAATGAACCATACAATGTTCAATGCAAGGTTTGTTTTGGTCGCAGGAACTATACCAGTTCATCATGTGCCGCTTAGCATTTGCATAAATTGCAGAAATTTATAAATGTGACTAAACTCTGAACATGTGACTCGTCCCTTGGATGTTCTGTCTTGCACGAGAAGGAAACATGCTTACATTATAGACTGGAACCCCGAAGGATGCAATTCGACGACAATTGACACAGATGAAAATAAATAGATCTATTGATAGCATAACAATGGAAACTCAAGTCAATATCAATGAGACCAATGAACATAGCACTATTGAGTACTCTACTGGCAAATAGATAGAAATTTAAAAATCAGCGAAATATGACTAGGATACATGGCATAACCTTGACCAACAAACAGTTGGATTCAGCAAGCAGAGCAGTATGTTGCAAGAGAACAGGTAGATGGCCACAGGTAGCACACTGACGGGTTTGCTCAAAGCGGTCACAGAAGTTCACGGATAGCACGACGACGAGCAGATTAGCATAGATCTCAGTGGTTCTCAGGTAGCACGTTCAGGAGTTGACTTGCAAAGCACAAAGATGTTCTCATGAGACATATCAAGTGGTTTATAAAGTATTACAAACAGGGGTGTGTTTTTGAATGAACGACGTCTGTTTGCCGGCAGCCGGCCAGCGTGAGGGGGAGGGGAGTCCTGGCCGGACACGGAGTCTGAGGAGGCCATGTGAGCGATGGGCCCTTGGCGTGGGATACCTTTTGAAGTGTACATGCTGTTTGGCACCTTGGCCGTTCGCACCCCTGACAGCCTCCCATGGCAGCGAGCATCCACTGGCACGAACCGCCTTTGATAGACGGGGTTGAGATGGATGGGCCTGGGGCGTGCAGATAAGGCACAGGAAAGACTGCTGAATGGAGACACACGTATGTGGATTGCAGGGAGGCGGCCTGCTTCAAGGGGGAGCCCTGCCTGGAGACACGGAGTCTGAGGAGGCCATGTGAGCGATGGGCCCTTGGCGTGGGATACCTTTTGAAGTGTACATGCTGTTTGGCACCTTGGCCGTTCACGCCCCTGACAGCCTCCCATGGCAGCGAGCATCCACTGGTGCGAACCGCCTTTGATAGAGCGGGGTGGGATGGATGGGCCTGGGCGTGCAGATAAGGCACAGGAAGACTGCTGAATGGAGACACACTTGATTCATTTAAAAAATCGAAACAACCGTTGTTAAAATATATGTGGTGTTTTATTTTGTTTCTTTTTTTGATGGCACAAAAATACAAAACTTTACACATTGTACAGGTCAGGTTGCAGCACAGCGAGGGAAAATCCCCTGTACTGAACGCTGTCACTCGGGAAAGTTTCTCTTATGGCACGAACGGCACAGGCGGGTATTACTCTTCGAACACGGTGTCCAAGCCTCCCGTGAAGCCTCCATGTAAAGGGACGATAGGCCACCAGCCGGTACCACCTGTTAAAAAATAATGATACAAACTGTTTTTAAATGACCAAGATAAGTTGATTAAACGTTTGTTGTCAATGACAATTCTTGTAACTAATGGCATTCTGCTCGGACAAATGCTATCTAGACACTGCACACTATTGAACGACTTTCATGCGTTAAAATTATATGTATATGTAATTTTGGATATAGTAGAAGACCATGAAATAGGAGTGGCATGACTAGCAGAGTATACTTACTCGTTGCTCGGATTACGAGGACGAACAGTTGCGCGAAGTTCGTGCATAAGCACCATCATTATCCTCAACACGGACCGTGTGAGGCAGGCTGCCCTGAAGTCTGGCAGCTTGGTGATGCATTGCGGTCGTGGCTCGCCTTCCGAAATGTAGGCCACGTATCCCGAGTTTTCACAGCAGCAGCAGTTCTCCTCCTCAGTTGGCATGAGCTCGCACCGATTGCATGTGCACCAGGTGGAAACACCGTCCATGCGACTAGGTCCAGTGTCTTCATCCGTTGATTCGTCCTGCCAACTGCCGTCCAAAGCCCAACGTTTACTCGTGTTTCCCTTTCCAGTAGTTCCTCCTCGGTATACTCGGGCTCGTACATGTAGGGCATTATTGTAGCCATTCTGTGGTAAACAAACTAAAATAATTTATAGCGATGTTACAGGTGTTCACACGGGCTACAAGCGGCAAAGGTAGCTGACCAGAGCACAGAAACGAGTCACAGAATACTCAAAGTAACATAGAGAGAGGAATGGAATCGGAAATCTGCTGCTGTGTGTTGTGAAACGGTCTGTTTATACTTATTGAGGAAAGAGGCGTCTTGCCATTTCCATGGCGACACGTCATTAGCTGAAGCGCAGCGATTGTTGACACGAGACGTGCTTTGGCGTTGTGAAATGGGCGGTACGCGTCTGCTGATGACAGGCTCAGAGGCGGGGGATATGATTTAGTGCCGCAAAAGCAGGTCAGCCAGGGCGATGGGGCAAGTGATAGGATTATCACAAAATGGCAGCGCCCTGGTGCCTGTTTTCGCGTGCGTTTAATGGACGAAAACTCGGGTAAGGTCCATAGGAAATGTTTCTAAAATCGAGCGACTTAGGCTTAAAAACACATGGCCGACCCATAGGGACAATAAAAATTTCTGACCGAACCATTCCTTTAATTTCTACAACCTCTGTAGCTACGAAGTATACTAGTGATCTATAAATGCCATTACAGTCATGATTGAAGTCACCTCAGGGTATAGGAATTGTGTAAGAAGCATATCCAAAGATTATCCACTAACTTGTTTTCATTCTGAAAAGTAATTTTAAAGTTTATTTATATTGTTACAACTAATTGCCTTTCTAAAGAATGCTTATTTAAAAATTGGTGTTAAATAAATAACTATTTATCACTGAAACCTTGAGTTTAAGTGTTACTTGGCTACTTGTGTTTACGGATTTCATTTGTACAGCTTACATTTACCACTCTTGAGATAGGCCTGGCTGCTCCATCACACCACCAATTTGAGTAGTACAGGCCTATACCAAAAGGTGGTTACCTAATACCAAGCAGATGTGTTGTGTAGTCTCGCAAAGTGTGACTGCACCAATTCTTAACTTACACTAGGTGAAGAAACCGTCTCTAGAACCTTGAATTAAGCTTGTTACACTATTTTCCTCCCTATAAGTTACTTTTAAATATGTGTTTGCAGAGTCAGTTGAATACCGCATCAGTGCGCAATAACTGATAATACAATGACATTGTTTTTTCCATTTCTAACGTTGCTACAAATGTGACCGCGAACAAACAAAAAAGTGAAAGTGCCCTTTGATGTGTATTCCAAGTGTTCTAATATACTCGTCTGAAATATTTAAAGTGATTCTGGTGTAAATAATAAATATATATCTTTTATATAAATACATGTGTAAGTGCTTCTTTGTTGTGCCTGTCTAGCTAAGATTCAGTGTACTTACCTACAGGTCACATCTTCCTCTTAAAATGAGCCTGACTGCTCTGCACACTACCAAGGTCCTGAGCTAGCACAGGCTGATACTAGAAGTTGGGGGATCTACAAACCACTTGGATAGCTTACTAAAGTCTTACTGCCAGTAGGACTCTAGGAGAACTCTCCTAACAATGGTTCAAGAGGGTTTAAAAAAAAATTGTTAAAAAGTTTAAACGCATAACTTGCCCTATTTCTATGAGGGAAGTTTCCTACCTCACAAAACAAAAACTAAAGATGGACGCTAAAGTCCAATTTACAGCTCTTTAGTCTGAATCCTAACTTGCTAACTACTGGTCCTACCACTATAGAAAACACTTAACTAAAAGTTAAGTTACTGGCTACTGTCTGGCCCAGTTTATACTTGTTTTCGGTCTTCCAAGGTTCTTTACCCAGGCAGGATAGTCTTTCCAGTCCTGGTACCAAATTAAGCTTTGCAGCCTCTTCATGCAAACAGTTCCATTCCTCCAGGATTTTTGAGGAATACACACAACAGCTAAAATGGTGTATTTTTCTCCTACGAGGTGGTGGGTCCCCACAAAGTCCTTTAGTACTCAGTCATCTTCTTTTCTTTTATACAAGTTATTTTGGTTAGGGTGGTGTTCTGTCATGGTTGTTGAAAGTTGTGCAATCTTTCTAGCTTTGTTAGCCTTAATTCAAATTATTCATATCTCCTTCTTTCCCCCTTTCATGTGTCAGTTGTACACTCTGGTTTCTCAGGCTCCCGTAGCCGGGATAGCTTTTTCCATCTGTTAGCCACTGTCTAAGTACTTTATCTCAGTCCCCCTTTGATCAGGATTTTTCCATACTCTGGTTTCTCAGCTTCCCATAACCTTCCCATAACCTTAGTAGCTTTTCCCCCACTGTTATATGCAACATTCTTGTTATTGAATTACTCCCCTCCCCCTCTTTCATAGAGCGTTTGTACCCTCAAGTTTCTCAGCTTTTCCAGTGTTTTTTCAGTGTTCCTCTTACTCTCACCCCCCTTAGGGTAATTGCTCACTCTGATTTCTCAGGCTCTCATAATCTCGATAGTTTCCCAGCTATTCTTCACAATGTTCTTACCTTGTAGCGGTATTGCTTCCGTTGGGATTCTCAGGCTTTTGAAACCTCATCGGCTTTCCCCATTGCTACGTATCTCTGTAGCTATGGTCCAACGGTCACAGAGCTCAGGGATCTGGGCTTCCTCGTATGGACTGGTCTCGTCATCTGTTAACATCTTCCAGGCTACCAGAAGAGACGGGTGTCGTTCCGTCTCTGCTCCTGTTCCGACATGGGCTTCTTGGTTGGATAGAACACCAACCTGTAGGCGTTCGGTTAGCATTTCACTCACCTTCCTTGACTATTCCTTGACTATTCTCATCAGATCAAAGGAAGGTGGCATCTGAAACAAGTCTTCTGGAGTCTGGAAAGAGCAGCGGTTTGCCTTCTGGCAGATTTGATTCCAACATCATTGTGAAGCTGCAAGGCAAAACAATAGAAAGTGACAAATAATGAGACCATAAGAGGTTGATCATTAGACATTTCCAAAATAAATTTGGATGTGAGCGACTAAATTACATACTGACAGAAGCTAAGCATATAGAAGCCTCGATGAGGATATAAAGAGTGACACTTTTGTTGATACCAAGGATTTTAGTTTATATGAGAAAATACTCTGGACTCGGATGCATAGTTGGGAAAGATGTTCTTTTTGCTGCTTTCCCTCCATAGACTTCTATGAGACGCTATTTTTTTTCCTTGTTTTGAATCCTGTCCTGACTTTTTCATGCTAAGCGAAGCCTTCTGCTTTAATTCCCTTGCTTGTCCGCTAATTCCTGTGTGGAAAATGATCAGTCCTCAAGACTATCCACTACTGAGAGACTGTCTCTTTGTGAATTTCTTGTACTGTTACAACCGCACACATCACCTTACAGTGAAGTGCAGTTAGGATACTGTGTTTCATTATCTTGGGACTGTAGTCCCAACCCACATCCCTGTGGCCTGAATGGCTGTTGCTGTGCAGATGTTGTGGCCAGTGGCTATCCATAATCAAATAGCCACTGCATGTTGGAATGGTGCAGATCCTTACCATTGGTGGGCATGGCATGCTCCCTGCCAAAATCTTGGATAAAATGAGGCCTCCTGCGGCTGTTTGACAGATCATTGTTGGAGCCGAGATCTCTGCGAAGAAGTGCAGTCTGCGGACGACCCATGAAGGTGACCAGCATAGTCTCCAGTGCTATTCCGGTGAAGCCCTGCACCTCTGTCCTGATCTCAAGAAAGTCCTCGTCTGTGCTTCGACCCCTGGACCAGTGGGAACGAGTCTTAACCTGTGCTCGAGGATCCGGGCCCTCCAAGCATTTGTAAGTGTCTCTGAATCCAACCGGTGGACTGACAAGCTCTGTCCTGGACTACCTCACTGCTGCAGTCGCTGTTCACCGTGCATCCTTGGAATTTGGTTAACAAGATGCCTGCTCCTGCATTTCCAAAGAATGTGCATAACACACAGAGCAATCCACGAGCAAGGTGCAGAATTCATACAAAGGAAAATCACTGTCTACAGGCCAAATCGAACACTAAGATCCAGGAATGACATTTACTTAGAACCTAAACCATATACAAGAAAAAAATGTGGTGGATCAGCATTCTCCTGCATAGTCGTAAAACTTTGTAACTCTCTCCCCAGAGAAAGAACTCATCTAAAAATCAGAAAACTTAAAAAAAAAATTAAAAAACCTGGCTCTTCAGCCCCAAACGGGATGAAAACAGCTGAACAACTTCCTTGCACCATAAAATGAACACGCAACAAAGAGTGGGGAGTAGGCTGGACTGGAGTGGAAGTCGGGGTAGAAGAGAGGCGTCTAACTGAGAAAGGTGTTTTTGAGACCTGAAATGTACCCATCCTGGTAGAGGGCCTAAGGTGGAAACAGGGGAGGCAAATGTGTCCCAACTAATCGGACAACTGAGCGTCTGAAACCTGTCACACATAAAGAAATAGGGTTGTACGCAGAAACCAGGCAGCCCCTTGAGTAACTTGTGGGGGTGGTAATTACTACACTCTAGAATGAACGGCAGGGCAAGGGATACGGATCACATTTAGTCAGAACAACAGGGGTAGGAAATGTACCACCACTAACAGTACTAAAAACTCACCCTTCAGTATACACCTCAAACTCTGAACTAAACACAACCATATCTCTACAGTACCACAAACCGCACATACTTCACAACACCACAAAAATGAAACAAACCACACATAATCTTGCCCAAAGCCACATGGCAGCCATCAACCGAAAAATGCGCTCCTTGAACAGTGTATCCGAACTAAAGCTGCCATCAGCACATGACAGCTCTCTTGCTCTTTTTTCCCCACTCAATCCTACTAGCATATCTGCCGCCTCCCCCCCCCCCCCTTGCATTGCAGATCCACCAGAGCACCAACGGACCACGCAGGTAGCAACAGTGACCGGTATAAGAACCTTTAACGTAAAACGAACGAACCTGTGCTGGGCCGCCTTCTTTGTTCATCTGTTGAAGATTGTCTGTCGTCACCTGACCGTTGTGACCCCATTGGAACACTCCTTTGATCCCTGGAGATGGTCTGCCGTGCAGATGTCTTCATCTTTCCTCATTTAGGTATTCTGATGGAAGCTGTCTGGTGCATAATTCTAAGTACAGCGACCAACCGAAATGAAATCCTGCATCCGAAAGTGCCCTCTGCACCCACGACCCCTGGGCCTTGCTCGACGGGACCAATACAAAAGATTGTGTACCCACCAGATTCTGAAGCATCAGATCCCTGACTCTGGAGAAAGCAGAGTCAGGGGGTAAGTTAACCTACTTGATTCTGTTCCCAGTCCTCCATAGGGTTTCATGGACGTAAAGTCATGTCCTAATTCACTCTTTTCTGATTTTGGTCGGTGGTGGCCTGCACAACGATCTCTGCCTAGGACTATCCTAAGGATTTGGGATTGAGTGAATCTACTTACCTAAATGTTATGTTACTTTTTGACTCTTATTAATCATAACAACTGCCATTACCAATCTCTTAATAAACCTACCTGTGAAGTATCTGCTTTGGAACTGGTGACTTTTGAGCACAAGGCCCCAAACTGTCTTAGGGTTGGACTTTATGGGATAGCTGTTAGATGATTATCCGGAGTGTCTTTTCTATTTCTAAAGCAACTGGGTTATCGGAGACAGGCACGGTATCGAGAGATAACGGACAACAGTTGTACAATTCAATATCAAAATCTTTATTAAGGGTCAGGATGGTGTAACGCCTAACTTGCCCTATAACTGTGGCGGCAATATCCCTTCCTAAAGAAAACTAAGGGAAGTCGGTGTCTGTAAATCTAAATCACATGTCTGTGTCAAAACCTATGCTTGCCCTCACAACGAGAAATAAAGATGGTGTGGGGTTCTTCTTGGCCAACAGAATAGTGTTCAAAAGTAAAGTCTCAGCTGTTGTCAGCGTAAGTTCTTTCACAAGTTCAATAGAGTTCCAATAGCTGCTTGCATTAATAATGTTCTGCCAAGCCTGGTCGATCCATTCCCCAATTTCAATCTAGCACAGTTCACACAAAAGCAGGTCTTGAGGTTCCCTTCCCCAAGACAGCGTTTCTCAGTTCTTGAAGTTCTCAGGATACCCTTCCCCAAAATTGCACTGTAGTACTCATGACTTGCATTTGCTTAATGGTCCTTGTATGAAAATAATAGGCCCACTTGACCTGTCTGCGAGTTTGCTTTAGCATTCAGTTACCACTTCTCTGTAGTTCCTTCACAAAGTCTCTTGCATGTCACCATTTAGGGCTTCCTGGTCTAGGCGAGGTTGTAGGACCACACGGCCACCCAGTATAGGTCACGCAGCCAGGAACCTTGTGCTTCACTTTGACTCGATTTGCAATGTCTGTGAACTTCACTGTGGGGAACTCCCAGGTATAGGCACAGTTGCCAGACCACACTATCCAGCCATCACAGGCCCCGCAACCATAGGTTCCCCCTTGGCCCTCCTTCACAGCCTCTTCTGCTTCAGGCTTCTGAGATTTCACACTTATATTCTCTTTAATTGTTGCAACACTGTTGTACATCAGTTGTTTGCTTTTTCCAGAAACGTACAAGTCTTCTCCGCAGTTGTTTATCAAACTATATTGCTTTTGTTCTGTTCACAGTGCTGCCTTCACCTAGTCTGACATTCCTTGTTTCAGTTTATTTTTCAATGTTCATTCAGTATTTCATATGCTTTGGTTTTAATTGAAACAGTTCTTTCCATTACGCATTCAATATTGTATATTTTCATTCAAACAAGACTACTTGTTCATTTCATTATTCGATATTGCTGTAATTTCATTTAAGCAGTACAATATTGCTCATGTTTGCTCAGTTTCGTGAACTGCTACTTGCCTGTGGTTCCCAGGGAGCACTCCAGTGCTTCCGTGCCATCTGATCCTCACCAGCTTTCTGCGTCTCCACCGTAACAGTCCCTGCTGCTCCTGCCCACCTTCTTATTCCAGACGGGATGCAGACCGCCTTGACTCCGCTTCCTCGCCGGGCACTTCTCAGCACACGTCATTGATCGAAACGGCTGCGGCTTGCAGCTGTTCTGTTTTTCAGTTGTTCGGCACCTCCAGCTGTCCTTCAGTTTTACAGATTCCCGGTCCTGCAACCACCACGCGACTCGCTCGCTCCGGGTCTTGCACGTGCTCCGGGATCATTGCCAGTCTCCCGACCTCCTAGTCTCGTTCCACCAAGGCAGCTCTCTCCTCACGTTGATTTGGGCTCTCCCTTTTATAGACCTGAGTCTTGTTAAGGGACCTCGGGTGTGTTATTGTTGGCTGGTATTGCCTGACCATAACAAACCCAATTACTGAGGCATGCCTGACCTACAGTAGGGATGCCTGCATACCACTCATCATAGGATGTGTGTATTACTCCTAGTCCCCTCTTCGTCTCACTACCAGGTAGGGGTGAATGAGGAAATATGGGTTGGGAATTTATACAACCCAGAAAGAATGAGGATGGGTAGGTTAGGTCTGTTTTAGGAAAGGGGGGATACCATGTCTCACGTTGGGGTAATTTCTCCCCAGCCCCTAAGCCCCTCTACCCAGGTGATCCTCCCTCACTTGTCCGCCCAAAGGGTTAGGATCCAAAAGCAATGGCCCTTCCCTTCCCACCTGAATCGAAGATCCCTGGGGAATGGTTGTGAGAGTACCTTCAGGTTTCTCACAGTACTTACCTGTGTTTCATTGGCCATTGAATTTATTTTTCTTAAAGGTGACTGTATATATCTTTTATAGTGTTGGTGTAATTTTTACCTGCGTAGTGTGTATTCTAAAGGCCTAATAAACTATATTATATATTTTTATACTTGTCTGTCTAACTAGAACGATTGGTGTTGCTCTGTATGGACTAATTGAAGTCCTAGACCACACTCGCACTCTTCCTAAGACGAATCCTTGCCGATCTTCTCCGTCTTACCTGTTCACCATAACTGGGTGTCCTCCCAAAATCATCCACTCGGGGTGAATTTTCAAATCCACCTCAACAGCTGTCCACTCCTAATACTCTTTTCAGAGTAGATTAAGTTGTGCCTGAGTGTGCTTTTTCCGTCTTCAGTTGCTTTTACGTTTTGAGGGGTCCTTTGTTGACCACTTGCTGTACTGACAAATCTTTGCTAGCTTGTCTGTAGTTTCTCATTATCTATAGCCTACTAAATTACTACCATTCCCGACTAGTGAAACTTATAAATTGAACAGTATTCTTATTTCTCTGTATTTGTAATTTTTGTATGGCAAGGCCAGTAACCTGATCTTGCCACGAGATTGGAACACTACGTAACTAGTTTTGATGTTCGAGCCCCCTTAGCTTGGAATAAGCTCCCTCTGGACTTAAGACTGGCCATTTCCCTCAAGGACATCAAGAAACAGATTAAGTCACTCTTGTTTAACCTGAACCATGACTAAATTTAAATATCCCACTGCTTACTTTCTTTGACTGCTATCTCTTTGTGTCATTACATCCTGTCTTGCGTATGTGGGCGGCCTGAGGCCTATGGGTGAGTGGCGCGTTACAGAAATTAGCCTACCAGTGTGGCAGCCAGGGCCAGTCCTACCGCAAAGTGGAAGGGTTGCAGTTGATAAGGCCCCATTTCCTGTTCCCCCCCCAAACACCCAAGTGCCTGCCTTTACATATGTAATACCAACTTACTTCACCACCTACCTTCTGAAGAAAGTGCTGGCCAAGTCTTTTCTCTCTATTCCAAGTTCACCTGAGAAGCAGCAGCAAGATAGACTACCCACAGAACAGCGATCCATCAATACCCCACTCATCGCTTCAGCATCGACAGTCAACCAGAGAAGAGAGGTTCAGAAAAGGAAGAACAGTAGAACCTACGCGGCTTTCCCCAGCCCCGATACAGCCAGCATAGGAGGACCCAGAGAGCCTGTTCTCAGGAACCATGCAGCACTCCCCTGCCTCGATGGGCTGGGCCACAGGGACTAATACTGGGGCAAGGAGGTCTCCCCTGGACAACACCTACCTTTGGGGTAGCCACACTGCGGGCATGTAACACAAACACAGACATTCTCTTTGTGGTGCCATCATTGCAACATAGTGACCCTTGTGAGAAACCAGAAGGTGTCTCATCTACTAGTCCCCGGGGATCTGTCATCTAGTTGGCCAGGACACGGCCATCGCTTTTGGATCCAGTTCCTGTGGTTGGACCAGTGCGGGAGGATCACCACAGATCAGAGCACAAGAGCACACTTTGAGCGAGACAAAGCACACGAGGAATCAGCAGTTCCAAGATGGCAGTTTAACAAGATGAGAAATAGACGGCGAAACAGAAGGGGATCACAAGGATGGAAGTTCCTTGACCTTTTCGACATGGAACCATTACTTTTACGAATCCTTGAAATTAGAAAGTGTAAGACCAGGAAACCAGGCTGAGGAATCCTGCATAGTGTGTCTGAGGTACCCCAAACCCTCTCGTGTTGATAATCAAGGCGGGGAAAATCGCCAGCTACCGTGGCACTGTCCTTGGCTCCAACAACAAAGCAGCGTCAGTGAAATCAACACAGCCGGTGAGCTGGGGAGACCGATACAAGACCGGTCTTTGTTGAAGCCAAGTGTCAACGTTATATGGCAAGCGCTGGAGCGAACATTGTATGAAATGCGTGTGATTACACGTTTCATACAATCCACAGTTCGAGCGCGAATGAGGGAGACCCAATTGTGAACATTGTGAAAAAGGGGGTTTTAGCCCGAAGGAGGGTGATCCAGGGTCTGAGCCCGAACGAGGCAGACCAAACTGTGAATGTTGTGAGAATTTTTACATGTGAAATCCTGAGGAAAAATGAACTTTGATGTTTGTCGTGTTACTTCAGGCAGTTACCAGACATTTGATGGAAAAAAATTGGTCGACCAGACAAATGGTCGAACCAATTTGGTCGAAAACCAAATGGTCGAATTATTATTTTTTTATTTTCACACTTTTTTTTTGGGGGGGGGGACCCCACCATCCCCCTTTTTTTTTCTTCTAAAAAACCCTTTTTTTTTCAAAAACGAAAACCCAAAAAATAAATATATAATTGAACAAAAATCCGACCATTTGGTTTTCGATGAAATTGCGTCGACCAAATGTCTTTCGACCAGTTTTCGGTCGACCAAATGTCTGGACACCACTTCAGGCCCTCTGGAAAAAAAGACTTGGAATGGCAACGAGACTTTAACACAGAAGGGCATAATGTTGAAATTTTGAACTGCACCCTCGTTCTTAGAGAAGCCAGAAACTGTGCTAAGCTCCAGTGTGCCGCCTTGTCCATGCTGAAAACGTGGGGAAGGGAAGCCAGCGGCTTGAATATCCTGACATATCATTTCTTTAACACTTTTCATTTGCATTAATTGCGGTAGTGTAGGGCGAGTTCAGAAAGCCCCTGAGGGAACATGAATACAAAGGCCATATCCTTCAGGGATTCCCAACCATCTAGAATAGAAAATTGACAGTAGGGGTTAATAGTTTGTAAATATTAATTCTAGACTATGGATTCCTGGGTTCGGGTGGAAAGCGTTACTTTTAGATGAGAGAGGAAGGGACGGCTCTAGCATCCTACAAAATAAATCAATAAAAACCCTTTGATGGGAATAGAAGTATTGTTTGAGCCATCTGTGACAATTGGGTGCTAGTCAAGTGTTTACTGTGCCCTCAGCCATCCTTGACCAGAAGAGTTGTCTTGACTACCTCTTTAAGAGCCCACATGATTTGGAGTAAAGATACATTCCCTAAGCTAAAATACACCTTATTTCTAGACCCCAGAATTGTCAATGAAGGGTAAATCTCCCTATCTACCATAAGATTACATGAAAAGAAATCATAGGAGTCCAGACCACTGCTTGTGTCTGTGGTTCCTGCTCTTGATTCTTGCACGTTTGTGGTGATGTTTCCTGCTTTCATGTTCAGGTTACTTTTTTCCTTGTTGCTAGTAGTTTAGTAGTAGTACCTGGTCTCTCACTCCTGCCGTTGATTTTCTATTTGTTTCTCCTCACTTGAGGGGTAGTATGCTTGTGCTGGTGTTTCATTAGCTCGTTGTGTGTTTGAATGATGTGCTTGATTATCTTTGTTAGTGTTTACTTCTACTTTGGTCATTTCTTTCTTCATGTTGGTGTTTCCCACTCTCGTTCCTTAGTTGACTGTGCCGATTCGTGCTCTCATTCGTTCTTGTTGCAGACGTATTCTGCAGGCATTTCCTGCTCATCTTTCTTGGTTGGCTGTTTGTACTGGTGCTTCCCGCTTTCATTTTGTTTGTTTGTGCTTGTGGTTCCTGCTCTTATTCTTTAGTGGGTTGTTTATGCAGACGGTTCCCATTCTTGCACCTTTGCTGTTAGTGAATGATGTTACTTTCTTTTGTTCTGGAAGGTTGACCTATTAATTTAGATCCTCCTACTCTGGCCTTCAGTTCTATGGTTGCTCTTGCATCCTTGTAAGCTTGCTGGTTGTTATGAGTGCATATTTTAAGTAATGTTTTGCTTCTGGTGCCTTGAAGTAGTGGTGTGCTTTGTTGAAATACTGTATAAACGGTTTACATATGTGTGATTTGAGTTTCGGATCCTACTAGATTGACATTGTTTTGTATGTTCTGCAGAATTCGCCTATCTGAGGGATTCCGCTTCGCCTCCAGCGGCGAAGGAGTCGTCAGTATGGTGTTGGAACTTCCTGTTCAGGTAATTTTTTGTTTCTCTTGATACCACTCATTTTTAGCAAATCTATCCCAGTTTTCTCTTTTCACATGCATTCAATGCATAGCAGTACATTCTGTAATTGAATAATATACTCTAATAATTTGCATTCATTTTACTAAAAGTGTTGTGGCTTTCAAGACACTATCAAAAAGGTAAAATTGACACCATTTTACAATGTTTGCTGTTTACTTCTGTATGATTCGGGTGCTTGGATAACGGAAATAAATGGTAACAATTGATGTAGCATTCGAAATTGAAATAACTTTTTTTTATTACCACATTGACATGGGGATAAATGTAACGCTTGAACAAGTAGGTCAGACACTTAGAGGTCTGTTTTCCTAGCTCTTTGCATTAGAACATTCATGTTTGTAGGGGTATGCTGCATGATTTAAAGCATGGACGCTGGTGTCTGGGAGCAGCAACCTCCGAGTATAAGGGGATCCTCACCACTCCAAGCTCTAACATCGTCAAAGAACTGTGGAGCCAGCTGCCTCCTTGGTGTGGCTGTCCGTATGGTATAGCATTAGCTGAGGGTTGAATAATCATTACAGGGTTGCAGTGCGTTTTGGAGATTCCGATCAGGCCCCCAAAGATGAAAAGGCAAGCACCCCACCTTATTTGGGGCACCGCTTCATGCCATTGCCATCCATTTTGTGAGCAGTTTTCTGTCTAAGGTTGATTGATTATTAGTGTGGGTGGCAAGGCATCCCAGATATAGTCTATAATGACGTACACAAACCTCCTCACCCAAAATCAACCCCTATGTTTCCAAATGGTGCAATAGATTTTGCTTGCATCAGAGTCAAACACAACTACAATGTAAGTAACTCACCAAACAAAAGTAATTGAGGTTGCTCGATTTTTGGGTGAGGAGTGTGTGTATCTGCCGGGTGCCGCGGGTAACAGTTAAAGATGGATTTCCAAAATTAGCAAGGATTTTGGGAGGCCACACTATTATGGTGAACATGGAAGACACTGAGAGGTTGGCCAAAACCAATCAAGATCAGTAGCACAGCAGGAAGGGTGTGAGCGTGGTGTAGGGTTACGAGTCCACACAGAGCATCACCAGTAATTCAGCAAAGAATATAAAAATACATTTATTTTTTAGGCCTTTAGTTTGCACAATCAGCAGCTAAAACTCCTCAGGAAATGTTATCACACTGTTGGAAAATAATTCTATTTTTGCAACATTTCCTTCATTGTTCGTATAGACCCCCAATCTTTTTGCTCTGTTTTTAAACTTGTTCTGACTTTTTGAAGGGAAATGAGTCCTTCAGCTTCACTTCCCTTGCGTTTTGCTCATTCTGTTGTGGGGAAACTGGTCAGTCATTCCGACTATCAGTACTGGGAACCAGTGTCCCTTTTCAATTCTTGTACTTTTTGACATTGCACATAGCACCTTACATTGCAGTTGAGTGAGATACTTTTGGATCACCCTAGCATTTTATTTGTGGGATATTTGGTGCCTAAAGACAATCTGGTGGCAGCAAATATTACCATTTTTGCATTATTTTTAGTGTCCCAATTTGTGTTTACAGCATATGGCTACTAAATGCATTGAGTGCTCTAAAATGGCTGTGCCACGAGATTCTCTCTGGCTTCTTTGGCTATATTGCAGTTTGCCCTTCTTCCTGCCTTGCCTGGTCAGGAAATTCCTCATAAGGACATACTTCCCCGGGCAAGCAGCTGGGGTGGGGTGGGGTGGGGTGGGGGGTGGGGTGGGGGGTGGGGTGGGGGTGGGGGGGTGGGGTGGGGTGGGGGGTGGGGTGGGGTGGGGGGTGGGGTGGGGTGGGGTGGGGGATGTGTGTGTGTGTGTGTGTGGGTGGGGGTGGGGGTGTGGTCCAGTCCAGTCCAGTCCAGTCCAGTGAGGGTGTGGGACTGTCTAGTCCCACTCGACATCCTTGGTGCCATAGAGTCTAGCTGTGGGGCAAATGGAAACCAGTAATTGTCCCCGATTGGACAACTACTGGTTGTTTTAATAGCTGGGCTTGGTCGTGCCTCCAGCTTGGATTTTGGTTAAGAAGACAACCTCTACATCCATTTCTTGCGATGATAGTTGGAGCCAATAATCCCTCGAACGGCCTGCTGAATATCCAGTGGTAGAAGTGTACTGAAACAAGAATTGGAACTGTGTTCTCGGGTGGGTAAGAGGGTATGTGGAAGCATAGTGCAACATGTGACAATGATTGTGGCTGGGGCATTCCAATAGTCTAAGTGACTTGTAAACAAGGCTCCTATGCACGCTCATCTTCCTGGAGGGGTACGTACTTTCGATTCTACTCCTCATTTGGAAGATGAAAAGGACAAGCAGGTCAAAGAAGTCAGCGAATATTCCTTTGTGGTGGACGAAAGAGGGGTGGTAAGGTAGCGCAAGCAGCGGCAGCCATACCTTAAGCCGCTGCTTCAGCTGCCTCTAAACCACTCTGAGGCCTTTACTCACAAGACCCTGGTGGGAGGCAGATTTGCGCGCATCTGAACCAATCACGGGGCATTACTTCAGATGCTTGGGTACTGGAAACTGTGGCCCAAGGTTACTGCCTTACTTTGCAAAAAAGTCCTCAGGATCATCCACCAGGAACAACTCTTTCAAAATTTCAGATCTGCTCCTTGTTGAGGACATTTTGACCCTGCTAGAGAAAGGTGCAATAGAACATGTACCTGAAGTGGAAAGAACCAAGTTTGTATTCCCCATACTTTCTGATTCCCAAAAAGGAAGCGGGATTGAGACCCATCTTGGACTTAAGAAACTTGAACAAGTTCCTCAGGAAGGACAAGTTCAAGATGGTTACAATTTATCAGATCCTTCACGCTCTTCAACTCCAAGGCTGGATAGTATCATTGGACCTACAGGACGCTTACTTTCTTGGGCCTTTCCATCTCAATCATAGAAAGTACCTGAGGTTTGCGATTGGTGGTTCTCATTATCAGTTCCGAGTTCTGCCATTCGGGCTGACTTCCGGTCCGAAGGTTTTCACCAAATTGATGGCGGTGTTAGCAACGAGTCTCAGGAGAGTGGAGGATTCACGTCTAACCCTACCTAGATGATTGGCTGATCAGGGCTCATTCACCTGAACAATCTCAGCGTGACCTGCCACTCTCTTCACAAACTGAGCTTCTCCCTAAATTACAAGAAGTCTCACTTGATACCATGCCAAAGACTCCAATTTATTGGGGAAATCCGGGATACTACCTCAGGGAAAGCCTCGCCACCCGAGGTGAGAGCTGAACACATTGTGCAGATGGTTACCAAATTCCAGAGTGCCCAGCATCTTCTAGCCTTCGATTTTCCTTTTTTTTTTTTAAATTTATTAATTTTTCACACATAACACAAATAACATCAGTAAAAGTAACAATGTCTCACATTAATCAGAGAGAACAAATTTACAAAATAATATAAGCATCTGAAATAGTTCCTACCAATAAATGACCAATCCTAGTGAGACAAATTCAACAAATTAACATGAATATACAAAAGACAACACAAAGGACACCACAAATGTAAAGAAGAGAGGAGAAGAAAGAGAATAAATAAATAAAAAATAAAAAGGAACCCCACCAACCGTACTATAAATACCATTGCCATCAAAGCAATCCATTCTTCGCATTAATCATAAAGAGCCATAAACGGACCCCATAGTTTCATATAATCCTCCTCCTTATCCTTATTACGAAAAGAAACCTTATCATATTGTGCCAATATATGCAACTCCGCCAACCAATCATCCACATTAGGCTTTTTTCTCGTTTTCCAGATTCTGAGTATCAACTTAATCGCTAACATTATGGCCCTATCAACCCAGCAAGAATGTCTCCTAGCTCTTCCACACGTATCCTTACGGGAAAGCAAAATTATATTTATCGCTGATCTCTGCAAAACAATACCAAAAATCTAATCAATCCTATCAATTACCTCCTTCCAAAACTCCCGTACTCTCGGGCAATCCCACAATAAATGCAATAAAGGCCCCTATCAACATCACAACACCAACACAAATCATTAGGTCTCAATCCCAGTTTAAACATTTTAACTGGTGTCCAATACAACTTCCCTACAACTTTCTGTCTAATTAAACGTAAACCCATATCCGGTCCCAAATTCAAAGTAACCTTCAGAACATTTTTCCAATCTACTTCAGAAATGTCATCCTGAACATCATCTGACCAAATTCCTCTCAATCTAGACCATGCAAATTGGAGTTTCTCATCAATAGGCATGAATTGCATATATGTACGCACACAGTATCCCTGACAACTTACAAATCTGTTTTTTTTCCCAATAGAACCATTAGCCATATCCATTCTCCTATTTATCATAGAAACTAAAGCCAAGTATCTATTCCTCTCACTCTGTCTCAAACCGTATCTATCCTGTAAATCCACAAAACTCAACAACCGGTCTCCATCCATCACGTCTGCCAGTCTCAGAACACCTTCATTTATCCAATTATCCAATGCAGACGTTTATTATCTATCTGCAACGCTTCATTATACCATATAGAAGCATCAGAGCTGAAACCATAACTCTGTCCATTTTCTCGAAACCACGCCCCCATCACCTGTCTAGTTGCTACTATCGGAATAAACCTTATCCATACTGTATATACTTCCTAGATCAAATGGCGCACAAATGTCCCTTTGCATGCGCAACCAAATCGGTTCATTTGCATTCCGTTCTCCAAAATAATGAGCTTTTTTTCAGTTAAAAGGCTTTGTAATATTTAATTAAATCAGGGAATCCAAATCCCCCATCCTCAACCTTTTGCATCAACATGTATTTTGGAACACGAGGCCTTTTTCCAGGGCCCCACAAAAAAGAAGAAAAGAGTTTTTCACTGTTTTTTATACAACAACGGGACAGATTGGAGAACATATAAGAGCTTTGGTAAGAGGACCATTTTGATCGCATTAATCTTCGCCCATAAATTCAATGGCAATCTCTCCCATCTCTTAATCAGTAATGACATATTCGCGGCTACCAAGTCCAAATTAAATTTCCGCAATTTCTTCAAATCCCCAATAATATGTATTCCTAGATATTTGACACCCCCGGGGACCACTTACAATTCCATGAATGCAAAACAGTACTATCCCATTGACTGGACAATGGAAAGATCTCAGTTTTTTCCCAATTCACTCTATGACCTGATGGTTCACCCACTTACAGAAACATAGATTTTATTACATCACCACAAACTTCAGGATTTGACAGCATAAGAAGCATGTCATCAGCATACAATAAAACTTTAACTTCAACTTTTCCAACCATAATTCCTTTAATAATCTCGCATTGTCTAATATGTGTAGCAAGTGGTTCCAGTGCCAAATTAAACAAAAAAGGTGATAACGGACAGCCTTGTCGCGTGCCCCTCAGTAACGGAAACCATTTTGAGATTACCCCATTAACTAATACTTGGGCCTTAACATCTCTATGAATACACTCTACCATTTTCATAAAAATTGGGCCAAATCCCATTTTCAATAAAGTATATTTCAGAAATTTCCAATTAACCCTATCGAAGGATTTCTCAGCATCAAAAAAACCAATAAGTTCATTCGAGTCCCTTCAAAAACGATCACCAACCACATTTAACACAGTCCTGATATTATCATAGCCATACCGCCTTGGAATGAAGCCCCCCTGAGACCCATCAATCACATCTCCCACACATTACCTTAACCTATTGGGCCAAATGTTCGTGAAAATGTTAAGATCTACATTCAACATTGAGATAGGTCTGTAGTTTGCACACTTAGTATGATCTCTATTAGCTTTCGGGATTACAACAATCAATGCCTCTTTGATTGATTCACACATCACCCCTGACGCTATAAATTCATTATAAAGTACACACAAAATTGGTGCCAACTGAACATTACATTTTTTATAACATTCCGAGACTATACCATCAGGACCCAGCGATTTCCCATCTTTCATTTGTGTTATGGCAGCACTAACTTCCACAACTTCAATTGCAGAGTCCAGTAAAGTCTGCTTCTCCAGAGCTAATTTAGAGAGTGAAATCTTCTCAAAAAACTTTTCTAAACAATCAACAGTAGGATCACAGTCCTCCCTATACAGTGTTTCATAAAAATTCTTGAAATATTCACAGATGTCACTATTCGTATGTAAAGTAGCGCCCTCATCAGTTTGAATAGAAGAAACACAGGTGTCAGTCACCAGTCTCCTAAGCTTAAAGGCCAATAATTTGCCATTCCGATCACCAGGTTCCCAAAACAGTTGCTTCGAATAAAACAAACCTTTACTTGCCAAGTTTTGTATGTATGCCGTCAATTCTGTCTCTGATTTATGCAATTTCTTCTTGTTTAGACCTGAATCATCATTAGCACAAACCTTCTGCAAGTCTTTGATCCCTGGCTCTAAATTTCTAATTAGTTCCTGATTATTCTTCTTTGCATGGGTCGTCCCCAATTCTCCCCTTAATACTGCCTTAAAACAGTCCCAAACAGACTTAATACCAACCAAATCTATATTTTCCTCAAAGTAGTGTCCAGTGACTGCATCTAAGCCCTCTGTAACTAAATCTATCGTTTAGTGTGTTAGCTTGCATTCTCCATCTTTTCGTTTTGTCACCCACAGTGTCCAAAAGCAGCTGCAAATCTAACAAAGCATGATCAGAGATACCCCGTTCCAGTATATTTGTGGTCACCGTCTGACAACACAAGGTATCGCTAATAAAGAAATAATCAATTCGAGGGGATTGGGTCCTCCGACGTATTCCATATCTATGACATGTAATCACCACAGCTGTGCTGCTTCGGAAACTTTTTCGGCGTCTGCGTCCTGCGTCGATGACGTTGATGCGCCGCCGTCGAGGACCTCCTCCGACGTCCGACGTCATCCGATGTGATAAGTAGGACGCACGACGCCAGTAGCCTCAGTTCCGTTTTTTCCGCGAACGTGTTGCTTCGTGTTTCTCGGTTCTAGC
Source organism: Ambystoma mexicanum (assembly GCF_040938575.1). Taxonomy (NCBI): domain Eukaryota; kingdom Metazoa; phylum Chordata; class Amphibia; order Caudata; family Ambystomatidae; genus Ambystoma; species Ambystoma mexicanum. The sequence continues at coordinate 1,523,439,830 of NC_090922.1, read as the reverse complement.
CTCGACTCATTGGAGTTCTGTTCTTTCTGGTTCTTCGAACCTGTTCGTTTGTGAATATTCCTTCGACGATGTCTTCCACTTCGTCTTCAACCCCGCGTCCGGGCTTCAAGAAGTGCGGGGAGTGTGGGTCCAAGATGTCGGTGACTGACTCGCACGATGCCTGCCTCTGGTGCCTCGGGGAGGCCCACGACACGGATGACTGTGTCGACTGCCTGTCGCTCACGTCCAAGGCCTTACGCGAACGTAAGAAGAAATTGTCGGTAGGTCGGGTGTCCAAGCCCCGGAAGTCGAAGTCGGCGGGGCTTTCGACGGATGATTCGAGGGGTGACTCTCCGCGTCATCGTCGGAAGTCTCGTCGGTCTTCTTCTAGGAGTCGGTCTCGCCACTCCTCAGCCTCTTCGAGGCATTCTCGGAAGCGCCGACACCGGTCGCCTTCCAGGTCCTCTTCAGAGGACTCTGCCCGGCACGTCGGTTACCCCACCAGCCGTGCGACGCCGGAGGAATGGGCTTCCTTCGGGAAGAAGATGTTGGCGATTCTTGAGTCGCAGGGTACTCAACCGTCCGCGCCCCCGAGTGGGGTCGGCCGTGAGAGGTCGAGAGCCACCGCTCGCAAGAGTGGTCGGCGCGAGTCACGGGAGAGGTCCCGTTCGGACAAGGGGGCTCGTTCTCGCCGTACCCGTTCCAGGTCCCGGTCCTCGACGCGATCGAGACCGTGTGCACCTGTGATGTCTTCGAGGAAGACATCGACGTCTGAGGCGTCGAGGGCGTCGACAGGCTTTCTCGAGGCTCCGGCTCCGAGGAAGTCGTCGAAGCCGTCGACGGTCAGGTCGTCGAGGGACACGCTCGGGGCTCCGGCTTCGAGGGCTGTGTCGACGCCGCCGATACTGGAGGCGCTGCATCTGACGTCGACGCCGATTTCCTCGACGTCGACGCCGATCCTCTCGGCGCCGTTGCCGGTTTTCTCGACGTCGGCGCCGATTCGCTCGACGCCATCGACGCCTTTCGTGTCGGAGGTGCCCCGTGTCTCGGGTGTTCCCCCTAGGAAGGCTCTGGTTAAGAGCAGGCACTCTCGGGTGCCTTTCCACCACTTGGATTATATTTCAGAGGCGGATGAGGATTCGGATGGCCTGGTTCCTAGTCAGGTGCCAGATGACATTGTCTCGGGCCATAGTCAATTTGACGATTTGAGGCAGTCGCTGCATGATGCCAGTGGACTGGACACCTCTCCGGAGGTGGAATTTGGTCGGCCTGAGCCTGGCTCCCATGCCGATTCCTCATACCGGCGCCTTATGGCTAGGGTGTCTGAGTATCTGGGATGGTCTGCTCCCCCAGGGGAGTTTGTGCAGGATGATCTGACGGACATCCTTGATGTTGGTCCCCCAACTGACCCGGTACTGCCGTTCCATATGGCTTTACAGCGTAGGGTGGCGGCGGCTTGGACTGCTCCGGAGAGTCTCCCGGCAGTGGGCAGATCCTTGTCGCGAAAATACCGTCCAGCCAGTGGCGACCCCTGCTACTTGACCAGTCCGGAAAGTTTGGTGGTGCAGGCGGCCACGGCCCCGGCAAAGCAGGCGTCGTACCCTACCATCCCTCCTGATAGGGACGACAAACGTTTTGATGGCTGGGCGAAGAAGGTGTTTTCTTCTGGTGGTATGGCGCTTCAGGCGGCCAACTCCATTTGTGCCTTGTCGCGTTTCACGCACACTCTGTGGAACTGTGTTGCGTTAGCGGCTGTACATATTCCCGAAGGGGACGAACGGGATGGTTTCCTTGCTATGGTCCAGGATGGTAAGGATGCCATGTGTGAGTCCGTTCAGTCGGGTTTGGACTTAGCTGAATGCGTCAGTAGGTCCATGGCGGCGAGCACCGTGATACGCAGGTTTGCGTGGTTGCGGAAGTCGGGGTTTGCTCCTGATGTGCAGTCCCGGCTCCTCAACATGCCCTTTGATGGTGAACATCTTTTTGGCAGCAAGGCTGACGAGAGCCTTGAGAGGTTGCAGACCTCAAAAGCTGCAGCGAAGTCGTTGGGCGCTGCAGTTCGCCAACCTCCGCCTTTTCGTCCTAGGGGACAGCAGTGGAGGGGTGGCTCCTTTCGCTATTACTCGTCCTTTGGTAAAGCGAGAGGAGCTGGCAGTCAAAGGGGCCAACGCAGGGGTACCAGAGGTGGACGACAAGGTACCCGTGGTGCCAAGGCCGCTCGGGCAGTTGCCTCTTTGCCCTCAGGTAACGCCGCAGCCGCTCCTACTCAGTCATGAGGCCATGTACCATGGTTCGCCGGTTGGGGGAAGGCTGGCGCAGCATCTTGTAGAGTGGCGTGCCATTACTTCAGATGTGTGGGTTCTGGAGATCATAACCCACGGCTACTGTCTTCCCTTTCGGCACAGGCCTCGCGACAATCCACCGGGGAACCTCTCTTTGAAGTGTCCGGATCCGCTCCTTGCGCAGGAAATTCAAGCCCTGCTGGAGAAAGGCGCCATAGAACTGGTGCCTGTAGCGGAGAGGAACAAGGGATGGTATTCCCCTTATTTTTTGATTTCGAAGAAAGACGGGGGATTGAGACCCATCATGGACTTGCGCGGTTTGAACAAACTCCTCAGGAAGGACAAGTTCAAGATGTTTACTCTCTCTCAAGTCCTCCAGGCCCTTCAGCTTCAGGACTGGTTGGTGTCACTCGACCTCAAGGATGCTTACTTCCATGTGCCGATCCATCCCAAGCACAAGAAGTACCTGAGGTTCGCGGTTGGCGACTCGCACTTTCAGTTTCGGGTCCTGCCGTTCGGTTTGACCTCCGCCCCGAGGGTTTTCACCAAGCTCATGGTGGTGGTGGCAGCGCATCTCAGGCAAGGGGGGATTCACGTCTACCCCTACCTGGACGATTGGTTGATCAGGGGGAGCTCTCCCGAGCGAGTCCTGGATCATCTGTCCGTCGCCTGCCACTCCCTTCACAGGCTGGGCTTCTCCCTCAATTTAAAGAAGTCCCATTTGACGCCAACACAGAGGCTCCAGTACATCGGAGCAGTGCTCGACACTTCCCTGGGGCAGTGTTTTCCTCCCCAGGTGAGGGCTCTTCACATTCAGCAGATGGTGCACAAGTTTCAGCATGCCCAGACGCTCCCGGCGTTCGAGTTCTTGAGGTTGCTCGGCCTCATGGCATCCTGCATTCTTCTGGTGCCAGAGGCTCGCCTGCGGATGAGATCTTTGCAGTGGGCACTCAAGACGCAATGGTCGCAGTCCTCCGGCAGGATGTCGGACCCGGTTCAGGTGCCGCCCTCGGTCGCCCGGGACCTTCTGTGGTGGGCCGTCGAAGGCAACTTGATGAAGGGGGCTCCATTTTGGCTACCCTGGCCGGAGGTGACGATCGTGACGGATGCATCCCTCACGGGATGGGGAGCTCATGCCAACGGGCTGACAGTCAGCGGTCGTTGGTCTCCGTCGGAGTCCAGACTCCATATCAATCTGTTGGAGCTGAGGGCCGTCAGGCTAGCCCTGAAGGCTTTTCTGCCGACTGTGCGAGGAAAGGCTGTCCTGATCATGACGGACAACACTGTGGCCATGCACTACCTCAACAAAAAGGGGGGGGCAGGGTCACTTCCTCTGTGCAGGGAGGCGATGCAGCTCGAGTTCTGGGCCATCCGGCAGGAAGTTTCGATCTCGGCAGTTCATCTGGCCGGAGACGAAAACGTGACGGCGGACGCTCTGAGCAGGCAGAGCGCGATCTCTCACGAGTGGGAGTTGGCTCAGGAGATTCTCCTGGAGATCTTCGCCCTTTGGGGGACCCCTCAAGTGGATCTCTTCGCCTCCAGTGTCAACCGGAAGTGCGAGAGGTTTTGCTCGCGGGAATTTCCTCCGAAAGGAGCCTTAGGCGACGCGTTTGTGGTGGAGTGGTCATTCCCGCTGCTGTACGCGTTTCCTCCAGTCCCCGTCATCCCGCAAGTGCTGCGGAGGTTACGGAAGTTCGGTTCCCGGATGATCCTCATTGCTCCGGCGTGGGCTCGGAGGACGTGGTACCCGGACCTTCTCGACTTGTCCATCTGCCCTCCACGTCGTCTTCCCTACCGAGACGATCTGCTCTCACGGGAGGGGGGTCAGGTTCTCCATCCAGAGGTCGGATCCCTCAACCTTCACGCTTGGCTTCTGAAAGGTTGAGGTATAAGGATTGGGACCTCCCTGAAGACGTGATGGAGGTGTTGCTTTCGGCCCGAAGGCCCGCAACTAAGTCTCTGTACCGTTGCCGTTGGCGTAAGTTCTGCGACTGGTGCAGAGTTCAGAATGTGGATCCTTTTGCATGTGACATCCCCATGGTTCTGTCCTTTTTGCTTTCTTTGGCCCACAGGGGCTTGCAAGTGGGTACCATTAAAGGTTACCTGGCGGCGCTGTCCATCTTTAAGCGCTCATCTGAAGAATGTTCTTACTTTAAAATCCCTTTAATTTCACAGTTTCTGAAAGGGCTCACTAATGTGTTCCCTCCGTCGCCTTTCCTGGTGCCCGGTTGGGATTTAAACCTTGTTCTTAGGTTTCTTATGGGTGCTCCGTTTGAGCCTTTACATTCTTGCCCTTTGAGGCTGTTGACTTTGAAAACTGTGTTTTTAGTTGCGGTTACTTCCGCTCGCAGAGTGAGTGAGTTACAGGCACTTTCTGTTAAGCCACCCTTCACTGTATTTCACAAGGACAGGGTTGTCCTTCGAGTTCGTCCTTCTTTTCTTCCAAAGGTAGTGACGGAATTTCATTTGGCCCAGAAGATTGTTCTTCCGGCATTCTATCCTCCTCCGCATCCTGGTAAGGAAGAGGAGAGGCTCCATAGGCTTGATCCTAGGAGAGCTTTGAGCTTTTATGTTTCTCGCATGTCCCGGGTCAGAGTGGACGATCAACTCTTTATTGGTTACGCTGGTAAGCGCTTGGGGCAAGCTGTGACGAAACAGACTTTGTCACGCTGGATTATTTTGGCCATCTCGGAGTGTTACCGCTTGGCGGGTAAGGACCCACCGGCTGGCTTGCGGGCCCATTCTACCAGGGGCGTGGCTGCATCTACTGCCCTGCAGAGGGGTGTTCCTATTCGCAACATCTGTGATGCTGCCACCTGGGCTTCAGTACATACATTTGTACGGCATTATTCCCTCGATTCCATCAGAGGGCAGGATCTGGCCTTTGGCAAGGCGGTCCTTTGCTCTGCTATTTGATTGGCTATTCTAAATTTTGTTTCTAAATTCTTTCCCTCCTCCTTGATTTGGTACTGCTTTGGGAGTCTGTCATAGATATGGAATACGTCGGAGGACCCAATCCCCTCGAAGAACAAGTTACTTTCTTACCTGGTAACGTTCTTTCGATGGGATGGTCCGACGACGTATTCCATATCGCTCCCACCCTGCCTTCCCCGCTGCAGAATTTCTGTTGCGATTGCAGCTTACGTTCCGCAAGGCTTTGTGTCGGACTGGCAGTTGACTAATGTCACACGTTCTGGGGGAAAAAACTACAACTGAGGCTACTGGCGTCGTGCGTCCTACTTATCACATCGGATGACGTCGGACGTCGGAGGAGGTCCTCGACGGCGGCGCATCGACGTCATCGACGCAGGACGCAGACGCCGAAAAAGTTTCCGAAGCAGCACAGCTGTGGTGATTACATGTCATAGATATGGAATACGTTGTCGGACCATCCCATCGAAAGAACATTACCAGGTAAGAAAGTAACTTGTTCTTCTCGAGTATGAGGCATGAACAGGTGAATAAAAGGAAAATTCCTCCTCATCAGAATGAAGTACCCTCCATATATCTGCAAGTTTGTACTTCACTAATCTTCTCATTATAATACCTACATTCCGACTTCCGGTCCTTCTTACTATTCATCACAATATTAAAGTCTCCTCCTAACACCAACGAATCACCCTCCATACCATCCAGCAGGAGACCTAGTTGACTGAGCAAAGATGCAGCCGGCGAGCATGGTGCATAGACAGTGCCAATTTCTTGCCATCGTGGAGTATGTCAAGTAATATGATTCTACCTTCCTCATACATAACCGTCTTCTCAACCTTAATTGGAAGGCCTTTCTTAAACAATATACTCACCCCTCTAGACCTAGAATCATAACAATTTGAGATTACCCTAGAGTATCTGGAATTGGACAAATATCTTTCATTCAGTTCATCCAAATGAGTTTCTTGAAGAAAAATCACATCAGCTCTATTTCTCCACAATCTTGCCAAAACCTTCCGTCTTTTCACAGCATTACCACTCCCTTTAACATTCCATGAAACAAATGTCAAAGCAACCATAACTCTCTATTCCGTTCCAGCACAATTATGCAGCATCTCTCAAATTCAAAAAGCAGGGTCCGAAAAGTGAAAAGTAACAAGTGAGGAAAGTGGTAACACAATGACAAAAGACACACACATAGACAAACAAACAAAAAGCAGAAGTCTTGCTTAACATTTCCAGTCCAATAAACACCAGACTCAAAATAAGCGTAATTATATACATCAAATACAACATTCTGAACTATACCCACCAGAAACGAAACTCCACGCCAAAACAATAGAAGTACAACAATCAATATTATTCCTATGATAAGCAAATTCATGTGAACTCCCATATCATTACTAATCCAACACGCCAATATCCATTGTATCACACTTGAATTCCAATGTTTACACCAATCTCAACCTCTACCTTCATATCACTTACTATCTGGAAGCATCTAATCATCACAATAATTGAACATAAACAGCCCCACCGCCCCCAGAACCCCCATTCATTCTGAACCTCAATATCTATACACAATCCATTCAAACACCCATGTCCAACATATCCTCTATTCCAATCTCCAAGCCACCCACCTCTGTTTATATAGAATTCCACCTCTCCACCAGCTAAAATGGAGGACCATCTACAACCCATCAAGCAACTGGCGCAAGCATTCAAGAAACAGTCCCCGACAAATACTCACAACAAACTACATGTATATAGAATAACCACCTCTAACCAACTTATCAGCTAGCAAATAACTCAACACCACATACCAGAGCATTTTCACCCCATCTTAGCGAGTCCCTTATCTATTTTTCCCTTCCACGTATCACAAACAATTCTAAATATTCAAATGCTACTAAATCGCATACCTATTTATACTGAGAAGTACCACAGCATAATAATATAAATCTCTGAGCACCACCTTTAGAGAGTGGAAACATTCTATGCTAGCCTAAATCATGTCCTCATACGTCACCTAAGCACAGTACATCACATTACAAGTATAAATAAAGGCAGGAACCAGTGGCTCGTGTCCATGTCTGTCAAAACAACCTTCTCCATATTATATTACCCACAATGCAGTACAGGAAAGCATATCTACCTTCTTTCAGTCAATCACAGAAAGAATCAGCTTTGACTAACTTAAAATACTTCAAACCTCAATATGCAAAGTAGGCTTGGATTTAAATTCCATACCCCATATATAAAATCAAAGGAGACCCATTGAAACCAAACCTCGATTCAAAACCATCTTCCAACTTCTGCAGCATACAGATGTAATCCTATTGCCATCCCAATTATATATGTATAATAACATCCACTGACTTCAGTCTAACTGAGAATCACATGGACGCCCCGACAGCAGGGGATCGCAGAAATCAAACCTTCCATTGAAAAGGGTGTACCCATGAGCAAGTGGTGAGCATATCACTGCAAGCACAGTAAGTGACATAATGTATTCTTCAGCACCCCAATTATCAACAGAGATGCGTAGCCAGAACAATTTCCCTCAAACTACATACAGGATCAAGAATAGGTTGTCGAGCAACAAATAGTCTGAAAAATCTATGGTTTACATCTTTAAAAAAGCATCTCCAGACCCACATCCATTCATCAACCCACACCCACAATCCAATGCGCCGCAGCCTCTAGGCAGCAGTCTCATAGTAGGTTGCAGCACAGTCAAAAGTATATTAGGAGGAGGCAGTAGACAAGCATGAAGATGAAAGGTCTGGGTCCTTCAATTATCACCACCTCTCCCATTACGTCTCCTGGAAGCTGGACAGATCAATACGGAAGCAAGTGGGAGTACGGCATCCACAAATGAATGGCATAAGGGCCAAGTATATAACTTCTGCATCACGTAAACTCGTCTGTCAGAGGAAGTCTAAACCCTGTTGCTGCTAGCCGTTAAGGTCAACATCCACGGCTAAAGTATTGTTCGAGTTCCACTCAGGGTGTGCCATCCTTTGAATAACTCACATTGCATTAACCAAGGACCTACAGCAATTGGGTAATAACGTACTGGAGCTGTTCATGATATCACTGTAATTGTAGCCGCCCCAATGCCAGAGATCCGGCGAGCACAATGTAGTGCACACCCACACACTGCAGCGGCTGGACCAAGATGTAGAAAAGGCGCTTACCCATTGATGTAAGTAACGACTGGGTCAGTTCCATATTGGGTACATGTGTAGGAGCGAGTCAAATCAAACGACCGCTGTAACAGCAGCTGAAGCACAAACCGACATATCTTTCCTCCAGATAGTTTGTGATATGTATATCCCCAGTTGTTTGGAAAAGCCAAAGAGGGGCACAAAGTGTCTACACATTCAAATATAAATTGTGGGTGGGGTTGTCAGATCCGGGGCCACAAAGAATACAAACAACGGAGCCGAAACACTTTACAGGACCAGCCATGGGGCAAGAATGAAAAGCACAATATGACCGGAGGCAGTATCACTGCAATAGCAAGCTTACCCATAGCATGACCATTTGCAGAAGCGCTGGCGTCATGGAATGTGTACACCGCAAGTTCAAACGAAGCAGCGGTCATTTCAAAAGTATTAAAAAGTGTGAATCTCCATTCCTGCAGGTAACGAACCATTTCATGCACGCGTTCGGTACCAACAACGGTGCAGGCGCACGGAAGGAGCCCAGTGTGACCCCCATCAAGTTCGCCGTTTCAGATAGTCATGGCAAAGAGGCGTGGCGTAAAGGAGGAAGTAAACACGAAGGCTGCATCATCTCTGTCACGCCTCACGTAACGTAGCCAGTGAACAAGGTGCCTTTCTTTACAGTTTATAACACGGAAATTCAAGGCAATCACGGTGTATTTTCAAGGAAGTAAACATTCCAATCCCGTTGTGATCAACGGAATATAAGCGGCGGCCATTTGCAAATGTAAAATAAACAGCAAAATAACATATATATAAAACAATATATATAAAAAAACTATTTTAACAAAGTAATTACACTGGATCACAACCTAATGCAAGTCAGGTCTTCCTTTTTTCTTCTTCTTCATCCTAGAATTAGGCTCCAGAGCTGATGATGATCCTTCCATTGGGTCCAAATCCAAATCTGTCATAAAAGCTTCTGCCAACTTGCTCTCCGTGAAAGAATGTAAACGACCTTCCACCACTATTTTGAAAATTGCCAGATAAATCATTTAGTACTTTAGATTTTTTTCCCGGGCTTTTACTTTAGCCCCAATGAAAGCTTTCCTCTTGTCCATCACGTCTTTACTCAAGTCCACAAACACCATTATTTTATTGCCACTCCAGGCAAGATCCTTCAACTCTCAGCTTTCCTTAACACCAACTCTTTCACAGGGATCCTCAGGAATTTTACAATAATATGTCTTGGCCTCTCCCCCCCAGGGCTGGTTTAGGTCCAAGAGATCAATGAGCTCTCTCTATTTCCAATGATATAGCTGCACCCAGATTCAGCAGTTTTGGCAGATTCTTATTCAGAAAGTCAATGGCATTGCCTCTTTCCACATTTTCTGGAAACCCCCCAAAACGAAGATTATTCCTCCGTGAAAAATGTTCTTGTTCAGATAATTTCGAGGAAATCTCCTCATTAACAACCTTCAGTTCTCTGATTTGGTCCATCGGTTTTAAGGTCTTTTCATCTACTACATTCAGATGTTCCTCAACAGAATCCACTCTTTTGACAACTGCAGTAAATTTTTCCTCCGATTTTAGAAGAGCAGCCTTTATCTCCCCAATATCCAGTGTCATTTTACTCAGCATATCAAAGAGTTCCCTCCATTATCATCCTTTCTGCCTCCTTTTTGTCTTTTAGCCTCTGGAGTAGTAGGAGTTGACATTTTCAGAAATTTGTAGAGTATATTATCAAGGAAAAGAGTTCAGGCACAGGAGCACAGCAGTTATGCTGCCATCTCTGGAGTTGATGATAATCCCCTTCGATTTTCTGAGATTGCTCGGTCTCATGGCTTCCTGCATTTTCCTGGTGCCAGAGGCTCGCCTGAGAATGAGATCCCTCCAATGGGCTCTCAGGACTCTGTGGTCCCAGTTCTCAGGCAGAATGTCAGACCACCTGCATGTTCCAAACGGAGTTGTTCAGGACCTTCTGTATTGTACTTGCAAACACAATATTTTCAAGGGAGAATCTTTTTGGCAGCCATGGCCGGAGATGACGGTAATGACGGATGCCTCACGGGGTGGGGAACCCACACCAACGTTCTAACAATCATCCGTTTCTGGTCTCCATCGGAGTCCAAACTACATATCAACCTTTTGGAGCCGAGGGTAATCAGACTAGCGCTGAATGGCTTTCTGCCCTCTGTACTGGGAAAGAATGTCCTAATGATGACGGACAACACAGTGGCCATGTACTACCTCAACAAGAAAGGTGGTGTAGGGTCACTACCATTGTGCAGAGGGGCAATGCAGCTCTGGTTCTGGGCAGTACAAGATGGAATCTCTCTATCGGCAGTTCACCTAGCCGGAGAGCAGAACACGGCGGTGGAGGCTCTGAGCAGGCAGAGCAGTCTCCCACGAGTGGGAACTAGCTCAGGAAGTCCTTCAAGAGATCTTCACCCTTTGGGGATCACCTCAAGTGGATCTGTGTGCTACCAGTGTCAACTGAAAGTTTTGCTCAAGGGAATTTCCTCCAAGAGGAGCTCTTGGGGATGCGTTCGTGGTGGACTAGGAATTTCCACTCCTGTACGAGTTTCCTCCAGTCCCTGTCCTCCTCACGTGATAATGAGGTTGAGAAAGGTCAGGAAACCCATGATCCTATTTGCCCCGGATTGGGCTAGGAGGACATGGTATCTGAACCTTCTGGACATGTCCATCTGCCCTCCAATACGTCTTCCACAAAGAGAGGATCTTCTCTCATAAGAGGAAGGTCAGGTTCTCCATCCAGAGGTCAAAACACTCAGCATTCACACTTGGTTTCTGGAAGGCTGAGCTACAGGGATTGGGACCTCCCGGATGACATAATGGAGAGTTTGCTTTTGGCCCGAAGGCCAGCAACAAAATGTTTGTACCGTTGCTGTTGGAACAAGTTCAGCGACTGGTGCGGGGATAAGAATGTGGATTCCTTTATATGTGCCTCACGTATGGTGCTTTCCTTTTTTGTTACATTTGGCAAATCTGGGGCTCCCAGTTTCAAGCGCTCTTCAGATGAGGATTCATATTTTAAGATCCCTCTTGTTAGTCAAGATTGTATGCAGTACCCTTTGGGTGCACTACAATAACCCTGACCTCCTGGCAATACAGACCCAACCTTTGGTATAAGTCTGAACTACACAGGTTGGTAGTGTGGTCGAGCAGCAGGCTTATCTCAAGGGGTGTCAATGTGAGCTATAGTGTTGTGACCAGAGTTTCACAGTACAGTTACCCATATAAACACTTACACTCAAGGTTTCTTGATAAAACAATTATACATTTATTTCACAGTCAGATATGTTAGCCTTCTTCAGAAAGGGAGCAAAACATGTGACACTTATAATACACTTCAAAACACACTGTTTCTCTAAATCAAATGACACCCATTGGGGATGGCACACAGACACTTCCTACACCCTCATGTGACTTACATAGCTAGGACACTGTGGATATTGATTTATCACTGATACATTCAGAGCAATACTGAGTTAGGTGAAAAAGATAAAACAAAGGGTAACAGTTAGCTCAAAAACAGGCAAGACTTCAACACCTTCCAAAGCACAAAGTCAGAGTTAAAGAGGAGTCTCTCAGGGAGCCAGGACAGCCAATGTTAATTGCACAATGTCGAGGGGAGCTGAAGATCATCTTTGCAGGTAGGTAAAAAGTCTTGCACAATGTTTGTAGAAATGTTTGTTGAAAATAGAACACTTGAAGGGCCACAAGCTGGGAGGCTTGTGAAGAGCAACGCTTTAGCAATTCTGCAAGGTAACCAAGACAGTACCTCTGGTTAGAAGAAATTATTCCAGCTGGCTTCTGTTCCTGTACAGCTCTGCAGATCCTGTTGTTTCTGGGCCTCAGTCGTGGGGACAAGAGGTAGGACGTCTAGTGACTCTTGCTCTGAAATGGAATGGTCAGCGGATTCAATGGTCAATCTTCAATTCAGCGTTTCTTCTGTGTTTCAGCTCCTCGTGTCTGACAGCAAATGGCAACACTGCGGTTCTCGGATACCACTCGAGCCTTTCCTTGCTTCTGGGGTCCAGCACTCTGTTGAGGTGGCTCAGGCTTAGTCATTCCTGCAACAGGGAAGTCCGGAGGATCTTCCCAGCGCTCGGTTCCGATTTAAAAGCAATGCACACAATCTGGTGTTCCTCTCCCTGGCTCTTCGGTTCTAGCAGCAACTGCAGTGGAAATACAACCAGCTTCGAGAGGATGTCTAGACGAGCTTACTTTGGAGTTGATTGGTCCCACCAACTAAAAAGGGAGATGCCGTCTTTGCAGGGATTCTCTAGTCGAGGCGAATTCGGAGCTTCAGCACAGCAGCAGGGCTTCACTCGGCAAATCAAGGGTCCAGGAGTTGCAGCAGGTGTCTCTTCCAAGGATTCCTTCGTCCAGTGGTTGACTCTGCCTTAAAAGCCAAAAAGCCTTGCCTGTTATGCAGGTTTCTCCCATTAATTCCAGCCTAGCTGCCAATCGCACAGCAGTGTGGCTGTCCTTGCCGGACAGCCAGCCGGCCAATCACCTTTGGGTGCATTCCTGTAACTAAGAGGATTAAGCACAGGGAGTTTCGGGCACCTCCCTTGCTTCCTGCCCCTGCCAGACCTACTGGTGCCAGAGGCGGGCTTCACTTGTGAATCCCGCCAAAGATAAAGCGAACTAAGAGACCAAACCAGGTTTGGCACGCAGGGTAAATTTCAAGAAGGACCTTTCTGACAAGAAATGGCAAAAAAAGATCACATGGCCGTTTTGACAAAATGGGCACCCATGGGTGCCTTACCATGGCTGCGAACGTAGCCTGCGGTAAAAACACACAATGGTAGTAAAAAGTAAACCACTGCCACCAGCCATTAATTATCAGATGGGTAACATAAAAATGTTACATGCGAAACTAGACAAAGGGGATACTAAGTAACCCCTCCAAAACCCTATGGTAAGATAGTGTGTGCTGGGTCTAGAAAGTTACAAAATGTAAGTAAAGTCAATTTCACTTCATTGCTCTTGGAAACAGTATTTTCACCAAGAGAAGGTATTTAAACCTTTAGGAAATCTAAGAAACTTCCCTGTGCCACTGCACTGAAGGTGCTGTGTGCCACAATGTAAAGATGATACCTATGGAGTTTGTCAGACTCCAAAGTAAAACATTACATGAGAGATAAAAAGTCCTAAAGTTCAGCAAAAGAGCTGGGGATCTCTAAGGTAAAAGGGAATTCACATTTCTGAGAATTCCCCCTAACACCTCTGATTGTTCAATTCTTGAAAGGCCTTACCTAATGTAGTCCATGCAATGTCCCTGTATTGGATCTCTAGTGTTAAAGTTTTAAAATGTCATTCCTTTGAGCTTTTACACTCATGTCCTTTAACCCTTTAACTGCCATGGGTATTTCCCCCCCAGTGCCAAGGCATTTTTTGGTGATTTGGGTATGTGGCCATTCAATGCCTTTTAACTTTTTTGTTACATGAGATATCTTGGCCAAATTTGGCCTCTTTTTTTCCCACATGTAAGCAGCCGAAACACCACCCAGGAATCCTAGGTTGCTGTAGAGGGGTGAGAGAAAATAAGCAAACAGGGTGAAAAGGTTGTGTTTTTTCAAGAAATGGCAATACAATTATGTACAAAGAAGTTTTTTCCTTGTAAGAGCTAGGAACAAATGGTTTGCTGTGCTGAATGCCCCGATTTCCTGGCTTTCAAGAACAGGTTGAGTGGAAATGATAAAAAATTATTTTGATGTGGTTATCAACCGTTTTGTGAGAGGTAGGGGATTTTGGCCATTTTTGCCAATTGGACATGCATGGACGGAAAGGAAGAAAAGGGTAGGAAAGCTGAATTGGAGGACAGAAAGGCATACATTTCTGAAAAGTAGACAAAATTCCATGTGTAGGAAGGGGTGATTTGCGTACGTCGAGCAACAACTAGGTAGGGGAAAATGCCATAGATTGGAGGAAAAGCGGGAAAATGACCGACAAAAAGGTATGTGGTGGACATGGTTGGCTTGGTACGGCAATGGCTTCTATGAATTTTGAGAAAAGCAATGCTCCACTACATTCCCCCGACTCTTACAGTTAGGAAAGCACACATTTTTTGTAGTGTTTTATAAAACAAGCAATACCACAAGCCAAACATTGAGCCATGGTACACAGGAGTGTTATGCTTATGGCCTGAACAGACGCACTAAGCATGTGTAAATCAGGAAAACCAATGTGGTGAGGAACGGCAAGCATACATTTTTTGAAAGAGCACAGGCAGGCCTTTTCAAGGGTAGGTGACTTGTGCAGGTTACAATAGTGTATGGTGCCTAAAGCAGCGATTAAATGTAGGGCACATTTGGGAAATGAAAGGGTTGTGTGACAAAGGGCACCAGCAAATGGGTCAAAACGTTATGAAAACCACACAAACACAACAAATGTTAGACCTTCCCGCGTACCCACATGTGTGGGTGCACCTACCTGGGTGCCAAAGGGAAAGCCTAAAACACAGGTAACCCCAAGTCTGTTTTGGCACCTGAATTTCACACTTTCTCCAGACAAGCGCAACATACAGATATGGGCCTTGGGTGTCCAAGCCACCAAGGAAAACGGGGATCCCCATGCATTTCCCAAAAGAGGACACCCGTGGGAATCCACAAACCCCCCCTCTCCTCCCACGTCACAAACGTATCCCTGGTGTCTAGTGGGCATTTCTGCCCGCGCATCGAGCGCCTTGCACCCGATCCGCAGGCAGCAATACTGTCACAAAGGGGAGAATCTCCCCTTTCTAACGACACCTCCCTCGATCTCCGGCTTGAAATACAGCCGGAGATCAAGGAGGAGAAAGGTGAACACTCACCTTCTATTTTCACCGCAGCAGCCCGAAATGTCTGCTGCGGTGAAAATAACTTTCACTGCGGCGTGCTTTACGCATGCCGCCCTGAACCTGAAGGTAATCCGGCCCCCTGGCATTGAAGGGGGCCTCCCCATCACATAGCCCAGGGGTTGGATTACAGTTTTGTGCGATCCCTGCTTTCACGACTTTCACTTGTCACAAAAAATCACCTTACCAACTCTGTATCCAAATCACGATCAACCTCCTCATCCAGGGAAGAAGGAGGAGAGATTGCATTGACTGGTCCCAAAAAGGGCTTTCTGTTTTTTTTTTATATCCAGAATGGCTAAATTTCACCAAGATGACCAATTATTCATTGGCTATACTGGTCTCAAATTAAGTCTTGCGGTTACTAAACAAACCATATCCTGATGGATCATCCTGGCTATTGCGAATGCTAAAGATTAGTGGGCAACGACCCACCAGAAGGCCTAAGGGCACATTCCACAAGGGGCATGGCAACCTCTGCTGCTCTTCAAAGAGGGGTACCAATTAATGATATTTGTTCAGTGGCCACTTGGTTGTCTATCCACACCTTCGTAAGACATTACTGCCTGGATTCATAGTCCAGTCAGGGAGGACAATTTGCAAAACCGGTCCTTCATTCAGTCCATGATTAGATCTAAATTTAATTGGTACCCCCACCTCCAAATTATTACTGCTTTGGGAGTCTAGTCTAAGATGAAGAATATGTTGGTGGAGGACACAATCCATTCGAAGAACAAGTTACGTTCTTTTGATTGGATGCTCCTCCCACGTATTCTTTATCGCCCCTCCCAGCCTACCCTGCCGTGAGCCTACGGTCAAGGGTATGCCTGGTAATTCCTCTTCAGGAGGGGAAAATCAGGGCTGAAGCCAACGGGTGCTGTGTGCGCTACTTATACTGATGATGTCAAACGGAGGCCCTCGAGGGACAGAGACTCGACGACACTGCACACAGCACCCTCTGTGGAAAAAAAAAAAATCCAAAGCAGCTGAAGCTGCAAAGATAGTTATCATAAGATGAGGAATACGTGGGAGGAACATCCAATCGAAAGAATGTTACCAGGGCTAACTAACTTGTTTGTCTCTCCCTGCCCTCCATAGGCTAACATTGAGAACAAGTCTTTTTGTAGCCTTCTGTTTCACTTTGTTTTGGTCGTCTCAGCTGCACAGTGAAACATGAAAGAAAAGAACACATTTTTACTTACCAGAAACATTTTTGTATTTCTTCTGTTAAACATTCACAAACGCAAGTACTTTTATGTGCATCATATTAATTTTGGGGAGAAGCATTGTGACTTTAGGCCCCACTCTTCATAGGGATTGGACTTCTGAAGCTGGGTCAATATTTTTGCGACTTGGTTCCATCTTTTGCATCACTTACCTTATTTTATCAATTTAAGTAATTGAATGCATTTTTACAACCTACAGTGACTCTATATATGATTATTATTGAGTGTTGTGTGATCGTATCTTCTGCTTGTTTCGATTTTTAGTGTGTGCTTAAGGCCTAGAATAAATATAGTATTTTTGTACTTACCTGTCTTGAATTATTGTGTGCTTCACTATGTGGACACATTGTGGTCCCTGGCCCCACTCTCGCACTCCTGAGAACAGCCTTGACTGCTCTCCGTTGCTACCTTGATTGGGTTTTGGCTGAGTTCCCCTGTTCACTATAACTAGGGTGCCTTCCTAAAATCTGTCCACCTGGCTGGATTCTAGAAATCCATCTTAACGCTCACCCTTCTCCCTATTTACTGCACTTCCCGAAGGCCGTTAGTTGCCTCTTGATCAGTAGCACGTTTCTGTTTTCCACTCATCTGCAGACATCTATCCTACACCTAATTATGGAATGTTGTTTTCATTCCAGAGTGACTCTCAGAATGAGACAGAGAAGCATAGCTGCATCGTCCAGTACATTCTTTTCCCACCGCACGCCACCTCGACCAAGGACAGGTAATGAGGAACTTCTTAAAGAGCAGGAAAATGTCTACGGTCTATGGATGGGTAATCTAATCCTACAAATGTGTTACAGGCGCGGAATGCACTCCTCACAGAACACCCACTTTCTGCTTAGTGGTGGATCGCATGCACACCACTGAAGATCTGAAAGCTTGCTCTCTCTGCAGGCAAAGGAAATGCTAGCTATGTTGCAAAGGCAGCCCCTTTCTCTTGCTAGAGATGAGCATTGAACGCATACTCAAGCGAAAGGAACTACTTATTCTGCCTCAGTATTGGCCACATGATTGATGAGGATTCTCTTGGGTAACCCACGCCCCTGAACTATGGCTCAGGCACTCCATTTTGTGACCCTTTTTCAGTCTGAAGGGGCTTTGTTTGCCTTTATTCTCTATCGCCCTATACCAGTTGTTGATCCCTATGGACAGCATCCACCATTACTGTGTACTGGTTCCTTTATCTATTTGGTGCGTAATAGATGTATTCTCAGATGCATTTCAGGGCTTATGATCCAGAGATGCACTGCAGCCCATTGGGCCAGCACACTTGGTAGCAGATATGAGCTTGCATGCGTGGCTTCCTGCAACGTTGCTTGGCAGACTGCAGTCTCGTGAGAGCAGTGTGGCCAGAGCCTGTGAGGAGAATGTGTATGAGAATAAGAACCATGCCGCTTTGTGTTCAATCACTACGAAAGCGAACATACACATGCAGGGCACGATGTACTGGTGTGCTGATCGCAAGATACAGGTTCCCAGCTGTTTTGGCCAATAGGATCAACCCGTTTCTTCCTGGAAAGTGTCATAGGTGTAACTAGTAGAATGTACTGATTATCTATTGGTGTAATGCACCTGACATGAGAGCCAGACGCTTTTCCATCATGGTGCAAAGACCATGGATACCTTCGCCCCATGAGATTGGAGCCAGTCCATTGGCATAAGGGGTGTGTCTGCTTAGGCATTTCATCTCTCCCTAGAAGTTGTCTGTAACCCCATTCCTATATCGTGTTCTGATGCACTTATTTGTCTATGTGAAGACCTTCAGACTACTTCTAATGGTTAGTGAACATGCACAAGCTAAGCAAATCATATGTTTCTCCAGCTTCTCAACAGATGATGACAACGACACAGAGGTGGAGGCCATTGAAGTGGAAACTGAGCTGAATCTTGTTACAGAGTGCTGGGTGGAGCCGCAGAGCGGTCATGTGGTCAGCACATCTGGGAGTTGGATGCACCTGCAGGGCTTGGCGTATACAGAGATCCCCAAAGCGGTGAGTGATGGAAGAAACTGTTCTGTATGCATCCAAATTGCTTGCCTTTAATTCATGTTCTTTTTTTATCTCTTACTCGCGTGCCATTATTTAATACCTCACCATCCCCATGTGTCGTCTTGCAAGCTCACTCGGTGTATGTTCCCACTCATTGAATCCCTGTACTGGCTTCCTCTCCCTGATCTCTGTCATAATGTCTTGATTTCAGTTTCCCATCTACTACTGCATGGGGGGGGGCAGGAGGCTGCCCATCTCCCATCCTAGAACCCGTAGTGCACTAAGGGAATATGCGGGTCCTCAAGTACGACAGAACTATTCACCTTGAACATAAACTGTTGTTCCACAAATGAACCTAATTCAAAGATGTTACAACTGTTGTTATTGCACACTTTAGTTAAAATCATATCATTGTACAAAGGCTTCAAACCTTGCAAATCCTGTTCCTACTGCGAAGAATCAGATGATTGTTTTGCAATATTTGATTTCCCTATTTCCTTCTCTACCATAGATAGAATGTAAACTAGTGGACTATAATTGTACACTCGAATTATGAAAGGTTTAAATTGTAAACCATTACACACAAAATGACAAAACTATATACAGAATGTCAATCCATAAGCTTAGGCTACAACCATTCAGTGGCAAAGTCTCCAAATGCATGTACTGCTGCACAGCACTAATCAATGTTTAAAACCTTTGTTTTTTAATCCGTCATGGGATGAGCGTGTCGGCCTCTCTGCCTAGCATGTTGCATTCCTTAATTGTGTGTGAGGAATTTCTTCCAGAGGTGAAGAGCAGTATCAAGAATTACAGGGAATCCAACATTCAATTCAATTGTGAGGCTTCTGTGAAACAAACATGACAAAAAGGTGTGAGCCAAGATGGAGAGCGTTTAGATTAGAAATATTGCACAGGAAAGGAAATCGTTGGAAACCCATTCATGCCTGGGCGTTTCGCTAGAGCTCTCCTTGATGTGGGACACACTCATGTTTGGGAGTGTCATCAAGTACGCGCTTCTGCTACTGGAGAGGAAATTAAGGAATTATGTAAGCATTTTACTAGATCTGTTGTGGCAATGTCTCTTCAAAGATTATGCAATCATGATTATGTTATGCAGGACCAACCTTGTTCTTTTTTTGTTTAGATATTTTTATTGATTTTCAGTATAAAAAAAAAACAATAGAACAATTAAGACTCCAGAATTTCCTTTTGTACAACTCGGAAAACATTTGCATCTCAACAATTCTTCCACATATCATATGCTCAATATAGATGTTAGCGATGAATAATATAGTGTACAATGCGTTAATTCCTCAGTTCATTCCTTTGGTGTAATAAGAAGAAGCTGGGAAGGGAGTTAATACGCTAAGTTGAGTTCATTGGGACAATCATCTCTTTTATCCAGAGTAAACCATCAGTTCATTGAGGAGTAGAGGATATCAAAATTTCATAAACATAGTTACCACTGCTGTGCCTTCTCAATTCGAAGTGTGCAAATGCAAGTTAGTGAGACCATGGATAATTCAATAATTCATGAAGTGCTTTAAGAGTTGAGGTCAAAAGTACATATGTTCCTTGTCAGAGACAAAGTCTAGGAAGGTGTGCCAAATTTTCCGGAATCTCGAGAGTTTCCCTTCCATTACCTCTGAGTGTTTTTCTAGACCTAGCAATTCCCTTAATTTCAACCACCAATATGCTAGATGTGGGCCTTCTATCGTTTCCCAAAATCTAGCCCTAGTAATGCGGGTCGCTACTAATAAGTGGGAGATTAGGCTTGCTTTATGCCCTGACATATGGAAGGACCCATTCTCTGGGACATCTCCGAGCAGGAACACCCTAGTGTCCATGGGGAGCAGGGAACCTGTGATTTCCTTGATTTTTCTAGATCTCACCTCCAGCCAATATGACTGAATAATCCGGCAATGCTACCACATATGGGCTATGTCCCCTCGCTCACCACATCCGTGCCAGCATGTGTCCGGGTATTCTGGATTAATGGAGTGAAGCCTGCTGGGGGGGAGGGGGAAGTACCATCTAAAGCAGATTTTGATAGCGTTTTCTTTTATTAGGGTACGACGTGAGCTGGTCTGGGTACGGTGCCAGATACGCTGCCAAGACTCCTCCGAGATCTCCAGATCAAGCTTTCTCTCCCAAGCTTTCATATATGGGAGCTTCTCCTCTGTGGGGGCTTTTTCTAGGAGTTTATAACATAGTGAAATCTTATGGGATTGGTGGCCTTCAAGGATTTTCAACTCTATGCCCAGGGGGGTTCTTTGGGCTGCTCGGTGGGTGTCTCTATTAGTGAGCCAGTGACGCAATTGTATGTATCGGAAGCGTTCCGTCTCTTTACATGTCTGAAAAGTCAATGGTTCCTGATCTGCGTATAGGTCTCTTAGGCACAGAGGTTTGTCTCGGGACCAGACTCGGTACGCTGCGGGTGCAAGGCCTGGGGTGAAAGCTGGGTTTTGCGTGATAGGGGACAGTGCCCCTAGTCCTGAAGGGATACCCCTCTGCGATCGCACCTTATCCCAGCTCGTCAGAGTGGATAAGGTGGTTGGTAGTATTCCAGTCCTGAAATTGCGCGCTCCTTTCTGAAGGAACGGAAGATGCGCCAAAGGTAGCGCAGCAGCCGCTTGTTCTATCCCTAACCATTTGGGAGGGTCTGGGGAGTCTTTCCAGGAAAGCATTACTGCTACCTGCGCAGCCCTGTAATAGCACGGTATTGAGGGAAGGCCTAGTCCTCCTAATAATCTTCCCCTTGTCAAGAGTTTGCCGGGAATACGTGGCTTCTTCCTCCTCCAGATAAACTGGTAGATCTCCTTTTGAAGATTTATTAGCTCAAATTCAGGGATGGCTATTGGCAAGGAGTGAAAGGCGTACAACAGCTCCGGGAGAAGGGTCATCTTAACCGCATTAATACGGCCTAGCCACGAGATTTCCTGGGAGTCCCACCGTCGCAACCATTCCTTCAATTCTTTAAATAAAGGGTGAATGTTCGCCCTGTAGAGGCCCGCGTATGTTGGGGTCAGTTTTACTCCCAGGTATGGAATCTCCGCTGGGGACCAAAAGGCCTAAAAGGGGTGGAAGTGTGCAGGGGGCATCTTGTAAGAAGCAAAGTAAGTCATCTGCGTATAACGCGATTTTGTGGGGTTGCCTCTCTACTTCAAATCCCTGGATGCCTGGTTGTAGTCTGATATGCTGGGCAAAAGGCTCCATTGCTAAGGCAAATATCAGCAGGGACAGAGGACAGCCCTGTCTTGTACCCGTGGCTGATTTAATTAGGGGGGTCCAATTCTTGTTAACTTTAATTTTAGTTGAGGGAATTTAAGAATATTAGTCTGGAGAATTCCGGGCAAAGCCAAACCCCTTTAATTCTAATTCCAGGTACCCCCGAGACATACTATCGAAAGCCCTGTGGGCGTCCAGGGACAGGATAGACAGTTCACCCGGGATCTTCGAGGTGAGGGCAATTAGGTTGATGGCCCGGCGTATATTATCATAGGTGGATCGACTACGTATAAAGCCTGTCTGGTTATTATTTATCAGTAGCAGAAGGGCTGGGTCTAGACGATTCGCTATTATTTTCCCCAACAATTTGGCATTCTTGTTTAATAATGCAATAGGCCTATAGGAGGCACAACCTTTATGGTCCCTCCCCGGTTTCAATACTAGTGTAGTAGCTGATTCTGCCATGGATGCTGTGACCACCCCCACTCTCCATACTGTGTTGAAGAGTTTCGTTAGATGTGGGGTCAATTCCTCTCGAAAGGTTTTATAAAACTTATTAGTAAAACCATCCGGCCCTGGGGCCTTACCTACTGGGAGGGAGCAAATTGCCCTGTCTGTCTCTTCCAAGGTTATTGGGGCCTCCAGACAATCCCGAAACTCTCTAGATACCTGTGGGAGATCAGCCTGCTGAATAAATTCCCTGGCTAACTGCGAGTCCGCCACATGGGCAGCAGCGTGGTTTCTGAAGAATTCCTCCACAATTCGAAGTTTCCCTGATTCAGTGAAGATCCGCCTCCCCTCTGCGTCTTTTAGAGAGTCTATATGGTAGCGGAGAAACATGTCCAGCCTAGAAAACCCTCTGTGTACAGGAGAGAAGAAAGTATAATCCCGCTCGCCCTGGTGGAAAAATCGCCATCCCTCAATCAGGGAATGTTCTCTAAGAAGAGAGGTCAAGGCCACAAAATTCTTCTGGTCTGTCGGGGTTGGAGGGAGAGACTTGTCCTCCAAAGGATTAACCACTGCGTTAAAATCTCCCCCAATTATGAGGTCACCCTCAGCATTCCCGATATGGCAGCAAAAAACTGGTGTTGGTTGACATTTGGCGCATACAATGACAATAGGGTCATCCTCCTTCCATCTAGTGTGGCTATCGCTAGAACAGATCTACCCCCTCTGTCCAACCAAGTGTTATGAATTGTCAACGGGGTCCCGTTTCGAATGAGAATGGCCACACCACATTTCTTCGTCCCCGAAGAGGCGCATAGTTTGGTCGGGTAGAGTTCATCGTTCAGGCGAAATTCATCCGCCGGCAACAAGTGGGTTTCTTGTAAGAATATTACTGTAGGGTCGTATGTTGCCAGTCAGTGAAATAACGCCCTTCTCTTAATAGGGGAATTGAGGCCCTGAGCGTTGAGGGTCAAACAGACTATATTCGGTGTCATGATCTCAGTATTCCCTCGTGTAGTATACATATTTGACATAGGTTGCTATTACACACCATCCTCCCCTCCGCTCCCTCCCAGCCCGGGTCTGAGAAGTCCAGAAGGTAATTGTCAGTGAGACATTCAGTTCCTCCCAATTGACCCAGTCATCAAGGTACTCTGTCAATATTGCAGGTTTAAAAACAACCTTATGAGAATTACTTCGCCGCTGATAGCCTCTGTCTGAGGCAGACCCCAACATAGTGTACCAAAGTAGAAAGAAATAATAGAAATCATTTTGAAAGACAATCAAATTAGAGAAAAGAACAAGTGAGAAAACAGGTTGTACCGTTGAACAATACGCTACAACCTCTCGAACTATGGTAACCAGAAGTCGCAAGTAGTTTTCACTAATCTCAACTTCCATTGAAACTACAGTTAACCTCAACAAATTTGGACGCTTTCCGACTTAGGTGCCCCCACTTTGAGAACCACATGCAGTCCCGCACATTGCGTAAAAACCCCCCCTCAAAAGTGATCTCTCTTACGATTATCCGGAGTCTCAAGTTCAATCAGGGGACCCGCACCAAGCCGCATGGCCCTCAAAAGCAGGCTCATCAATATTTCTCAAGTCTGCCATGACTCCAAACCGCTCCAGGCTGGGCTGTCGCAATCAGTTGAATTACAACTCCACTTCCATGTTCTCTTCAGTAAAGCTAAGAATGTGCTCGTTTCGAAATCAGTTCCATTTGCCTTCAGGCAGGGACTTCGTCCGACGGCAGGGGGCTAGGCGAGACTGACCTTCAATCATAGCTCGGTCGTTGTGCGAGGTGGGACCACCGACTCGTCTCCAGCCTCTAGGCTTCCTTCTTCTGTCCAGTGCGGCAGGGCGGAGGGTGGAATCTTCATTTGGAGGAGCCTCCGGATCCAGCACGGATGTCTCATCAGTCTCCGCCATCAGTTCCCTCGCCTCCAGCTCTGTAGAGATCGCATAATGTTGGTTGCGGAAGTCAGAGTAGTTTACAGGGGAACCCCCAGCGGTAGCAGACTTTCTGTGACTGGAGCCATATGGTGACTTTTTGCAGGCGGCGACGGCAGGCTAGAGTATATGAGGAAAGATCCTGAAATAGGCGAATTAACACCCCTCGAAACTGAACAGGTTCCGTTTTCCTGGCCGCCAACATGATCTCTTCTTTTTGGCGAAAGTAGTGAACTCTGGTCAGGACGTCCGGGAGAAGATTTCTTCTCTGCTGAATAGAAGAATACACTCCGTGGGTTCTGTCCAGTAGCAGGGCATCAGAGGGGGCTAGACCCAGAAGGCCTCGGAACAGGTCGCTAACAGTCTGGCAATTCCTGATCGGTAATTTGGCAGGGAATACCTCAAATACGCACATTATTGCGCCAAGATCTATTTTCGAGGTCCGCCTGCTTAACCCAGATCTCCTCGAGATGGTCCTCAATTACTCGGACTCGTTCCGAGAGCACCTCTGTGTCATGTGTTAATTTGCAGGTAGTGTCCTCTAGGTCATTCACTCTGGTCTCGATACCATTTAAATGGGAGGCGAGTTCCGCTAAAGACCTGGCCGGTGTGTCCTTAGAGGTAGTTATCTCTGCCTTGATGTCTTGAGTGATTTCCTGTTTAAGTGTTCTCAACATGTCTTCCAAGTCTGACCTGGAGAGGGCCATGTCTGCTATAGGGTCTTTAATAGGAGCTGGGTGAATGTCTACTGATATTGTGTGCCTCTGGGGTTTAGGAGCGGCTTGGAATGTCAGGAGAGATTTTATGTCATGTACTTGATCTCTCTTTTTAGAACCCGCCTTGGGCATCGCTGGGGAGGTGAATCTTGTAGTTCCAAATAGCACGTTACAGAGGAGCTCTTAAAGTCGGTGAGACTTTACAGTGTTGTCTGGGGGGAGCACCTGGCATTAAATGTTCAATGAGGAGCCAGCGCTGGGATTTGCGGCGAGGCGGGGAACACACAACCGCTGCAGCGGAGCCCAGAAAGCACAGCGAGACCCGTGGAGAGAAGCAGCCCAGCGCTGGATTTTCAAGCCCCCTTCCTCCTCCGGATACAGCGGCCGGGGTTCCGTCTACCTCCCAGTGGGTCGGGGACGCACCTCGGGTCCAAGAACAGAACCGTCACGCCCCCGGGTCGCAGCGGCGCAACTCCAGCATCCCCCTCGCAAGTGCCGGAGGGCAGAAACTCCCGCCGCAGCAAGGCAATCGTTAGTTCCACTGTTTCTCTGAATCTAAGGCGAAGCTTGGAGCGCCGTCGCGGCCCCCAGCAGACTCCGGGATTCTTGGCTAGCCTCCCCGACTGTGGTCGCTCACTTCATCCGTCTTCCCGCACCAATGTAGGGCTCACTCCGCACGCTCTCCGATGGTCGGAGGGCAAGGAGAGACTCTTGTCCGTCAGGTGTGCAGGCGGGCGGCTGCCTCAAGTCCCCAGGGTTAATGGAGCCTAGCAGTGGCTCAGGTCCGGGCTGTGTCGCAGGCACTCCACTCGGTAAGGGGCGGGGGGGCTCACAAGGTTTCCCTGACGCAACGCGGAGGATCACAGCTTTGGGCACCGGAATCTCCCTCGGCTGCATGGCGAAATGGCGCGTGTCGCCATCTTGGTTACAGCCGTTGTCGCCGGGGGCTCTACCTTGTCGCGGTGAGTTCGCCCATGCCCTTACTCCGTTTCTGCTGAGAACCACGCTCCAAAGGGTCCTGCCAAGTTTATCTCCAATTTCGTGTGCTTGGAAGCCATGCCAGTGCGCGGGGCTGCTTAAATAACGCCAAGAAGGGGGCCCGTCGGCGGAGCTCACAGCAGACACGTCTTCATCGTGTGCTGCCTAGCCACGCCCCCAGGACCAACCTTGTTTTACACTTTGTTGTACATTGTGCAGATGACTCTGCGTATTTATTGTGACAAAGAGACTGCTTTCCATCTACACAGCACAGCTGGGAATTCCAGTGGCAGAACAATTGTGATTAAAGCAAAAATCTGTACACACTAAATCGTACTAGTGTTTGCGTCTCGTCTAAGAGCTGCTTTATTACATGTAGTTAAAAGTGCATCTCACAGGAACAGTCTCGATTCAGAAATTAGATACGGGTTTAGATGGCGAAATAATCATGGCCTGTTGACGTACTGCTAAATGGTAAAAACCGCGCACCATTTGCTATGAAATGTGGTGCCAGATATGTGGGGAGGAGAATTTTCACCAAGATGAAAGCTATACAGAAGCTCGACCTATTCTGTGCAAGCTTAGCAGCAGCTTGTCCACCCATGATCTTCCTCCATGAACCCCAAAGCTTACCTACTTGTGATGATGAAACACTACCAAGTGCTCTGTGTGTAGTGTAAGGGTGCAGAAATAAGAGTCTGATACTGTAGTGCTATGTTTGTTGACAAAGACATTTATTAGAACGGAGACTCATTTGTTTTTTTAGCCCCCAAAACAAAAAAGGTTTTTTAAAGAACAATTCTTTTAACTACACACTAGGTTGATCCAGAAATCTGGTTACCTTCCAGGGACCCCAAACTAGATACAATCTTGACAAAAGCGGCAAAGCCTTAGATCCGCCAGAATGTCAACATTCAGAGAATTCTGTGTATGAAGGTTTTCTACACTTGATGTAGACCTGGTTTTTATTGAAGTGTGTTTTCTGGTAATTCGTGGGAGTCCCTTCACAGCACAAGGTGATTTAGTAAAAGTGTGGCTGTGAAAACAGCATGCACGTTTGTGTTTTTTATATCAAAAAGAAGATATGTGAATTTTGTAATATTGTTTATAGTTCTGCTAGTGTGAAAGTAATGAAACACAAGTGGTCTCTTTCAAATGGACATATTGTTCGCAATAAATTCAAAGGCATATGTGAACTTGCTATGAATAAATAATGCAAATATCACAAGTAAGAATGAGAAAAAGCAAATCAATGAATTGTCTGTTGGTTTAGTATATATGATTGATGAGATTTTTTGCATAAAGCATTCAATGCAGTATGTACAAAGAATGTGAAAAAATGTGATTACTAAAAGTACATGTTGGGTACCATTGTGTAAGTAGGAAAAGAAAAGCCTACCTTTCACTATTACTATGAGGGCTTGCCCTACCTCAACAAAAATACTAAGAACTCTTATCAGGATGTCTGTAAAGTAAAATGTCCAGTGTCCAAACCTATTTCTGTTCCTTACGCAGTAAACTAACAAAAGAAAACTGGTGTTTTCTTAATCCAAAAGGAGGCCCTTCTCATTCTAGTTATAGACTACAAGGGTCAACTTTGCAACAGAAGCTTTAACTTCAATGTGCCCTTATTGAATGTTCATTCCAACATATTCCAGGACTCTGGACGTAACCTTCTTTCCCTGTCCACGCTTCAGTTCACACAGTTTCTATCGGACTAGTTCACTAGCCTGCCAGACTTGACCGTAGACTTTTCTCCTTACAATAGAATCTCAATGTCGAACATATCTACAGGTCACCAATGTGGTATCAGTCTGGTTCAAGGTCTTGCTAGGTTTGACAGTGGCCTTTCTATTCACAAAAGATAATCTCCAAGTGTATCCAGGTCACAAATATGATATCAAGTATGTTTCACTATCCTGTCAGACTTGACTGTGGTCTTCCTTTTCCCTAAACACAATTTCCAAGTCTCTGTAGATCACCAACTGGTTATGAAGTCTGGGTCACTATCCTGCCAGACTTCATTACATAATTTATATTTCCAAAATGTATTTTTCTCTTTGGCAAAGGGTCCAGAGCCCTTGTTTTGATCTCTAATGCCTTTTTGCTTTCTTGACCTTGACCCAGGATCTCTCTAGACTGTTTCTGGGTCTTGCCGATTTGTTCTGGCACTTGTTTCTCTTTTCTCTGAGTAGAAGATCCTTTTATGCTTTCTTGGGCCCCCCCCCCCCCGATTTACTATGAGCTCCAACCCACTGATTATGTTTTTGTACTGATGTGGGTCCGCAACCCTTATGTACGTCTCTGGCTTTGCCTGTTTCGATATGTTTCCCAGACCCTGGTGTGCACTGTTGGTACTTCCCCACTTTGATATCGGTCCCAGACCCTGATCTTCTTTTTCTGTGCGACCCTTGTCCCTGTTTCACCTGATGCCCACTTGAACAGACCTGATGTACTCTCCTGCCAGGTACTGTTCAACATAAGCTTTTTCACAAAGTTTGTATCAAATTATATATTTCCTCTATTATCCCTTTTGGCTTCTCGGGATGTACTTAAGTAATTCACAAAGTTCGTAATTTTGCTGTTATCTCTTTGTGTTTCTCAGGATGTATTTATGTGATTCACAAAGATATCCAATTGTATAATTCCTCTGACGTCTTTTACTTCTCGGGATGCACATGTGTACTTCTTTAATCCATTTAGCTCCCTTCGTCCCCCAATAGCCGGTCCAATACTATCCCTACCTTCGGGAAGTCATGGTATGGTTTCTGGTTGCTCCTTGTGGCAGAGGGGGGGGCTTCTGTGTTGCTGCTGCACTCGCTCACGTGATTCTCGCTCACGTCCTTGGCTGCACACGTTTTCGTTCTCGGTTTGATTTCTCTGGTCGGGCGTCCATTGTCTCTTCCACCAGCCAAGTCCCTGTAGCTTGGACCTCTTGGAGAGTCGGTTCTCTCCCTGACAGAGCCTCCACTTCCAGCCTTCGGGTCCCTTACCATGGAACCAGAGTCTAGTTCCTCGCTCCTCCAGAGCAGGCTTGGCTCGCTGTCGAGTCCTTCTTCCCTTTTTATGATTTCTTGAAGCTACACCATGTGTTTCTATGGTGGGCTTTTGCCACCTTGTTCCATCTTCCTTGTGTCAGTGATGATTCACGTTTTACCTTGGTAAACTTCACTCTTCCTAGTCCCAGTATGCATAATGAAACCCTCTACTCTACTGAAACACATGGAGGGGATGAATACACTGTTCTCCCAAGGCTATCGTCACTGGTCCCATGGAGGGATTCCCTCCCCATGAGATACACCCTCCACCCCCAGGAGGACTATCGAGTAGCGCCTCACCTTCCTCGCCTCATGGAAAGGGGCTTTCCCCATGGAAGCAGTGACAATACTCTGCAATTTGTCACAGTAGACGCCTGAACACTGAGACCACTGTCCAGTGTTTTAATGATGCACTTCTTTTAGAATGAATGCTGGTGTGGTGGATGATGTCACCACGGCCTGCGAGTAATGTAAAACCTATGTCCTAGCTAAGAGCTGGGAGGATCACTCAGGGAGAACACGTTTGTCTCAGATGCAAGACAACGTAGAGCAACGCTGGGTCGAATCGCGGTCCTGCGCTTAGAGACTGGTCTCTGGATTTAAGCGCGTTATAAAAGATTAATTAAGGAGTCTCATCTTTCATGATGTCCTTATGTTGTAAACGTAGGGCATTGCGTGCTCACTACAAAATATCATAGCAACGCCTGAACCGGGATGGAAAGGAGAAGGTATGTTAACTTACTCCCCTGATTCTGATTCCTCCAGAGACCACTGCTGAGCTCTATGGATTATGTTGGGATCAGTCTTCTGTGCTTGGTCCCTCAAGGTCGCGTGTCCACAGGTCACTTTTGGAAGCAGGGTTTAGTTTCAGTGTTTAGTTTCAGTGTTTAGGTATCGTTCCCGGTACCATCCAGCAGAACACCCAAATGAAGCAAAGATGAAGACTTCTGTGGCACATACCACGTCAAGACTCTTCCAGGGCATGCGCGATGACAAGTTGCAACTCGGGTAACCAAGATTTGATCGAGTAAGGCGATCTTCAATGGATGAACAAAGGAACTGGCCCAGCACAGATTCTATTGATGCAAGAAGGCTTAAAATTCAGGCGTAGCGGTCTTGTTACATACATTGAAGATCTATCAAGTTCCACAGATGCACTCAGAATGGCGACGGCTGTAGTGAGCTAGCCACCTGTAATAGCCCTTTGCAGTAAATGCAAAAGTGCACAAGTAAAATGTTACAAAAATGGTAGAAAAGTAACTGCTGCCACCACCTCGTCCTAGGCACATTGTAAAAGTAACCAAAAAGCCCTTATAGAAAATGTTATGAGGAAACAAAGTATCCTGACTGTACTTCACTTTAAAGTGGTATTTGCAATTTTAACAATACAATTAATTCACAAAGAGAGACGTCTCTCAGTACTGATAGTCTTGGGGACTAATCAATTTCCCCATAAGAATGAGCAAAAGGGCAAAGGGAAGTAAAGCAGAAGGCTTTACTTACCTGGAAAAAGTTAGATCAGGAGTCTAACCAAGCAAAAAGCAAGGGTGTCCCCTAGAAGTCTATGGGAGGAAAGCTGCAAAAAGAAAAACTTTCCTAACGATATTCATTTAATTAGTATTGCTTTATGGTAAACACTATAAAGAAATATTTAAGGAGATCCTGTCATGCCCCGGTTGGGCAGACGCCTGTGGGACCGCCGGCGTCTGTCCCGCCATTACTAGTGCCGTCGCGTCTTTCGACGGCGCACCGTAATGGTCTAGTTGTTGCGGCACTGCCCGCCGGAAGGTTTTTCTTCCTTCACCTTCCGGCGGACAGTGCGTTGCAACCCTTGGCTCTGCGTTTCTGTCTTTTCTCTTTGGGAGGCTTCGCTAGTGTTTTTTCCCTTCACGTACGTTGGTACGCTCTCTCTCTGCTCCCTTTCTTCCCCCGCTTCTGCGGCTGTCTCCTGTCCCCATTTCTCTGCTTTCGCGCTTGGTGCGGCTCTTCCGCTCTCTCTCTCTCTACCCTTCCTTCTGGTTCTCTCCTAGTCTGTTGGCTTCCCCCTCCTCTCCCTTCCCTCGTACCTTCTCGCCAATCACTCCACTTGCTTTTCTCTTTACCCCTCAATCCTGCGCTTCCTATTGAAGTTTCCTTCGCCCTCCATTGGACACGCTGTTGCGTATTCCGACGCGTCTGCCCTCCTGCTACTCCAGTATTCACGGGCTCTTCTTGAAGACCTTCCTCTGGATACACCTGTAAGGGTTTTTTTGTGCCTAGTGCTTTTTCCCATTTTTCCGGCTGTTCCGGGAAGGGGCCCCTGGGTCATTGGAAACAACTCCCACCGTGGCTTTGTTCCGTGGCAAGCTTAAACCACCTATTAAAAAAAGAGTATTTGGGAGAGGAGACTTCAAGAACTACAACAGGACGGATCCGATTCAGGTGAGGAGGAGGGAATACACAGCAAACTAGCGAAGAGTGTGAAAACGCTGACAGTTTGCAACGCCCGAACCCAGCCATGGCTACCGCCGAACAAATACAGGAACCGGTAGCTGCTGTACAGAGCCTCAATCTAGAGGTTCAGAATCTCAAGGTGGAAAATACAATCCTAAAACAGTTGGTGACTGCCCGGGAAGTCCAGTCTACCAACCTACCCCCAATGACACTCTCTTCAGGAAACTATGATGGTTCTCCCAAGAAGCTGAAGGCGTTTGTGGACGCCTGTCAGCTGTATTTCAAGTTCCGGCCTCACACTTATGAGTCTGTGAGCTCTCGTATTGGGTTCAAGGTTTCGAACATGATGGGGGAATGCTCTGTCCTGGGCAACCCCACTTATTTTTTTGTTTTTTTTAAAACAATTTTTATTAGTTTATTCAAACAAAAATACAAACCAAACTTGCAGTATATTAATAACATTTCCATAATATATTGATTAATTACATTCACTGCTCTCCTTATCCCCCCCCGTTCCGAGCCTACTACTTCTCATATTCTGTTCTAACATCCTATAGTAGGGTCTCCGCCCTCTACGGGTTCCGGTGGATCCTGTATTGTCCCAAACAGCTCTGCTATTGGTAATTTCCAGGCCTTCAGGTTCTCTGCCTCCTCCTCCCCTCCGGCACTACTCGCTTCTAGCCATACCATGGTTTCCGCCTCTGCCCATTTCTGCAAATCTTTCCACCACACCTCTAATCGTGGCCTGTGGCATGTCTTCCACCCCATAGCAATTCTTCTCTTTGCGAGCGCATATGCCAGGTCCTTTAGTTTGCTCAGATGTTGAGGTTTCCGTGGTCTACGGAATCCCCCCAACAAGCAGGCCCACACTGTATCCACCACAATCTTGACCCCTCTTTCCGCGAACTTTTGTGCCACTTCGCTCCAGAAGCGCTCAATAACCTGGCATGACCAGAACATGTGCACCATGCCAGCATTCTCTTCATCAAACTTAGGGCAGGCATGCCGTCCCGCATTTTTAAACCTCGATATCCTCTGGGGTGTCATATACGCCCTATGCGTGATATACAATTGTATCTGCTTCAGTCTTGCATTCCTCAAGACCTTCTTGTGATACCCTTGGGCTCGTTCCCACAACCCATCATCCATCGGGGTTCCCACTTCCGCCTCCCAGTCTAGTCTTAATTGTACTACTTCCTTACCAACCCTAGACATCACCATCTCATATATTCTGGATATGTCATGTCCTCCCTCCGCTATATCATATATCATGTCTATGGTCGCATCAGGTTCTTCCATCAGTACCACTTCAGGCCATGTACTCTTAATGTTCTGTACCACTCTGTGGTACGTGATATACTGGCCCGTGTGTAACCTAGTTTACTCTCCCAGCGCCTCAAAATCTATGATAGTCCCCTCTTGCCAAATGTCACCCATTGTTGCTAACCCAACCGGTTCCCAGTGGTTTCTGATTATCATCCTCAGTTGCTTATCCCCGCCAGTGCCACTAGTGGCACCTGCGGGGAGCATGGGGATGGATTCTCCAACATCTACGCCACATCCTCCACCCATGTACCATCAGCTTGGGACGCCCTTCCATTTCTGTCTTGGGCAGCCACATCATCTCTTTCAAGTAAAATGGGGCACAATCTTGTGCAAACAGCCTGGATTCAGAGGTCACTTCATCTGAGAGGCATTTAGCAACATATTGCAGTTGACTCGCTACATAGTAAACTTCATAATTGGGCAATTTTATACCCCCTTTCTCATGGAAATTCTGGAGTTTCCAGAGGGCCGCTCTATTCCGCGTGCCATGCCACAGGAAATCCCTGCACATACTGTCTAGTCTAGTGAAGAATTTCTTTGGTAACCAGTGCGGGATGTTCCCAAAGTAATGCAGGAGCCTTGGCAGAACCACCATCTTCAGCATCGCCCCATCATTGCTAAAGGTAGCTTTACCCAAAACCTCATGCAATTTTCGATTTTCTTGATAGCTACCTCTGTGTTGAACCTGTGCTCCTCTTCCACCGTGTGGTATGTCTATCCCCAGATAGCGAAACGTGCCTACCACCCATGGGGTTTCTAACACAGGCAGTTGTTCTAAGGGGGTCTCTTTGTATCCGCCTAACGGAAACATGCTGGACTTCTGAGGGTCCACCGCTATCCCGGACATCTCGGCATATTTCCTCATTACTTCCAGTGTATATATTGGAGGTTTTCCTCCGGGTGTCGTATATGCAACAGCACATCATCTGCATATAAGGATATCAGATGTCGTTCACCCCCGACAGTGATGGTAATCGTGTCATAATATTGTCTCAAATAGATCGCCAAGGGTTCTAGAGCCATTATATAAAGCATGGGGGACCATGGGCAACCTTGTCTGGTGCCCCTACCAAGTTGCCACCTTTCCGATATCACTGCTCCAGTTTTAACTCTAACCAGCGGTTCGCTATACAGCATCTTGGCCCACTGCAAATATCCAGGCCCCATCCCATAGCCAGCCAGGGCCGCCAGCAGCTATGGCCATTTCACCGAATCAAAGGCCTTTATTGCGTCCAATGACACAATTGCTAGTTCACCTTCATTCTCATTTCCGTATTCAATGACTCTATGGAGCCTTCTAAGGTTATTGGTTATGTTTCTGTTGGGGGCATAGCCTGTCTGATCAGAATGTATTAATTTGCCAATGACCCTCCTCAGTCTATTTGCCAAGACCGCGTCAGTATTTTACTGTCTTGGTTCAACATTGATAGGGGTCTGTATGAACAGCAGCTATGCCCGGGCTTATTTGGTTTAGGTACCGGTATTATAACCTCTTCTCTGAGTGACTCGGGCAGCCTGCTGCGCTCATATGCCTCGTTCAGCATATCCAACAGCGGGGGAAGCACCTCTCCCTTGAATGTTTCATAGAATTTACTTGGGAGTCCGCCAGCCCCCGGAGTCTTACTAGTGGGCAACTGTCTCACCACCTCCTCTAGCTCCTCCAAAGTGATCGGTTCGTCTAATTCCCCCCTCTCCTCAGCACTAATCTGTGGCAAGCCTATGTCCTCCAGTGTTTCCACTATCATCGCGCAATTATCCTCCCCATCGTCTCCATATAGCCGCCCGTAGTAATCTACGAATTCCTGGTTGACTCCCTCCTGGGTGTCAACCACTATCCCGTCTTCTCTTATTATTATCGTCCTGATCATGGGTCTAGGGGTTTCACTCTTATATAGCCATGCCAGGATCCTCCCAGGTTTATCCCCTCCCGCATGCTGTCTCTATATATTTTTTATAGTTGAGGTTGCACAGTCTTTCCCAGTGCCCAGCACACTTCTGCTGCAGCCTGCGTATCTCTTCAGCGTCTTCTTTAGTATTACTTCCTCCCTTCTGTGCCCTTTCCAGTTCGCTCTCCGCTTCACGCAGGTTCTCCAGGATCCCTCCTTGCAGTCCTTTGGATTTTGATATCGCTACTCCCCTCATCACTACCTTAAAGGCCTCCCACAGTGTGCCCGCCGAATCCATGCTGCCAGTATTTGTCTCAAAGTAATTAACAATCTCCTCTCTCATATCCTCCCTAATAAGGAGGTCCCTTAGTGCTTCCGCTCTGAGGCACCATGTCGGTATCCTCGCCCTTGGGGGACGATATTGCCATCCAAGGATCAGAGGCGAGTGGTCCGAGAGGACTCTCTCTATATTCTATGTGCGTGGTCTCTGCCACTATCTCAGGTGTGCCAAAAACATAAACTAGCCTCGTATGTAATTGCTGCGGGGCAGAATAATGCCTATAGGGGGTGTCGTGCCCTCCATACATCTTCATTTAGTAGTGTTTGCAGTGCTTTAGCCGCTGGGGCAGGTCTATCTATTTTCCCGTCTGATCTGTCCACTCTAGGGTTTAGTACACTGTTAAAGCCCCTCCCCAGATCACAGCATTTCCCACACATATGCTGAGGTTTTTGCACAATGTTTTTAAAATATGCCGCTGTGTTCTGGTTCGGGGCGTATGTATTCACAACACTTATCTCCCTATTTTCCACCAGCCCCCTCATTATGACTCTCCTCCCATCCGCTTCAACCACCGTCTGTAACAGTTGAAATGGAACATGTGGCGCCACCCAGATGATCATTCCCCTGGCATATGCCATATTACGACGACCCCACCACAGTCCCCTTCCATTTCTTCGCAACCATCTCCAACTTGTCTCTAGTCAGATGCAGTAGGGCTATATCTATCTTTTGCCTACGTAGTAATAGCATGACCTTATTCCTCTTCAAGTAACTGTTGAGCCCCCTGAAGTTCCAGGTAACCACTTTAAGGTCCCCCATGGCATAGCAGAATCCCTCTCCACCTTTCCCTTGTCTGGTCCAAATCCACTTGCTTGGCTTGTCTGTATAGGCTTGTATCCCAATTTAAACTCCCCACTAAAAACACAACAAACCCTCCAGCCCCCTGCCCTCCCACCTCCCTGTCCCATCCCAACAACACCCTCCCCAACTGTTGCCCAGCTCCATCCCTGGATCTCAGGCACCCCCGCATCTAGCCCTTTCTGGTGATAGCCCGTACTCGCAGCTCAGCAGGGTCAAGCCGCCCTAGTGGCTGTCTTACTACTAACTTCTGGGGGGGTAGGTTGCATCCATTCTACTGCTCCTGTTTATTACTGCTAGTACTTCCCAGTCAACGTATGCTTATTGTTATCTATATTCCAGTCCAACAGGATCGATGGGTCCAAGAGTGACATAATACAGTTCAAATGTTCAAGCATAACTCAATGGGGCTCCCCTCTGCTCAACACCCCAGTGATCTTACTGCATCACCCTCACTTGTCGTGTTTCCTGTGATCTTGTTCCTCATCTCGATCCGGGCAGCCTTGCAGGTCCAGCCACGCCATTGCATCCTCTGGGGTCTCAAAAATGAACGCTTTACTTTTGTGAAAGACTTTTAACCTCGCAGGATACAACAGCATGTATTTGATCCCAGCCGCACGCAGTCTCCTCTTGACTGCCACATAGTTGTATCTCTGCCTTTGCACCAACATTGTGTAATCAGGATACGCCGTAATGTTAGTCGATGCTCTTTCTATCGTCCCACCTTTCCGAAAATATTCCAGGATTTTTTTCTCTGTCTTTATAGTTTAGTATTTTCGCAATTATCGCCCGAGGAGGGGCCCCGGGATGTGGTTTTCTCAACAGAGCCCGATGTGCTCGCTTGACAATAAACCCTTGTGAAAGCTTGTCCGCGCCTATCTCTTGCAGGATCATATTCTCCACATAGTCCGTGGGGTCCGGGCCCCCCTCCTCCTCTGGCAAGCCAACCACTCGGATGTTATTCCGTCTCGCTCTCCCTTCCGCTTCCTCTGCTCGGTTCTCCAGGTTAGCTACTTGCTGCTTTAATATGTGGACCTCCTTCGCATTATTTTTACTAGTTTCTGTATTAGTTTTCACCGCAATCTCCAGTCCACGTGTTCTTTCCGCCAGCGCCCTGATGTCTTGTCGCAGCAGGTTAACTTCTATTCCCACTGCATTAATCTTGTTCTCTAGGGCTGTTCGTAGGTCCGCCAGTGCTATCCCCCATGTGTTTATCAACTCCGTTATCGCTGCAAGGACCTGGTGATTTTCTCCCTCTGGAGTACCGTCTGCGGAGACTGTCGCTGAGCCTGACACCGGGGCAGTGGGAGTTCGTGGCGTCTTAGCAAAGGCATACATTGTGGGTTGTTTACTTTTGGCCCTAAGTCCTTTAACCAACATGATGCAGCCCTGTCTGCCTGTCTAGTTCTGGGGCCCCCTGTGTCGTTTCAGTTCCATTCCCCTGTAGCTCCGCGGTGACACCCGGACAATCCAGGCCCGGGCACGTTCCCCTCAGAGAGCCGCAGTATACGGTTGCATGCACTGCACTCCGATATCAGGTGGGTTGCGTTCTCCCACATACCTTCACTGTCTGTTGAAGATGATGCTTTTTCAGGTCATCTACTTTGTTGCCACCCGCGCCTCAGCCCATACGGATATCCAGTCCACCCCGGTGCATGTTTATTACATCCCCAAACGCTTCAATGTCTGCAGCGCCGCCGCGGGGATGCCAGATTCTACCCCTTCACTGTGTGTCGCCTCCCTGGGGGGCTATTTGTGATCTTGCCCCCCTTCTCGAGAGAGCCTGATTCCGCCCAATTCCAAAGGGGGAGGGGGGCTCAAGACCCACTTCTCACTCCCCCTGTTATTGATGTTCAGCCACTTCCACAATTGGCTCATCTTGGGTCTTTGCAGGGGTGCAGGCCACCCTGCGCAGCAACAGCAGGGCAGAGTCTCCCCAAGCACAATACTGGGGTCTAGTTGCCTTCATGTAATGGCCTCGTGATGTGCAGGGTCCCCCCATCTTACATCCCTTGGCATTGTGCTGTCAGCCCGCAGGGGAGCGGCACAGGGGGAATCGGTATAGAAAGGTGCAACGCGGCTCCCAGCGTTTACCGTGCTGCACTTAAGGGCATGTCAGTTAGGCCACATGTCTGCCACCCGTTGTTTACTGGCTGGGTGCATGTCTCAGGCAGCGTGCTTTTCGGTGCCCCGCATTCGTCCTACGGTCGCAGACTGCAAGTCTCCATCACTCCACTGGTCCTGCAGGCGTTACTGCCGGCAGACGCACATGCCACGTAGGTGAGCACGCTGCCAGTTCTGTTGTTGGGATAGACCCGGCAGCTCCTTACCGTCACAGGGGGCCAGGTCCGCGGTTGTGTCCGCGAGCGGTAGCCTGCCGATTTCACGGGTCCCTTTGTTCTGTCGCGGCCACCATCTTGCTATCATACAGCCGCATTCAGACCGTGATGCAAAGTGTCGGATCTCCTGTACCAACTCATTCGCGGGTGGACGCATCCTCTTCCCGTCCCCTTTATACGTCCGTACTGTTGTTTTCATACAGTAGTCTGTTGCCTGGTAACACACGCTACTGAGGATCGATTGACGGATCACATAGCATGATGGAGTCACAGCCTACTCCATGGCTGCCAGGCCACGCCCCCCTGGGTAACCCCACTTGTTAATAATGATCCCGTTTTGCAAAATTTTGATGGATTCTTACAAAGACTTAAAGATACTTTTGAACGTCCGCAGGTGACGTACACAGCTTGTGAAGAGTTGCTGGACGTACGCCAAGGTTCATCCGAATTATTGTCCTACATCTCTACGTTCAAATATCTCGCAGTGGAAGCCGTTTGGCCTGAATAGGCCCAATACGTGATCTTCTGGAGATGGCTTAAGGAAGAAATAAAAGATGAACTTGCAAGAATTCCCAGACCCGCCACATTTTCCAACTTGCTGACTACTGTCTTGCAGATCGAGCACCGTATTGGAGAACGTAGGGCTGAAAGAAGAAGAGTTAGGCTACACAGCCTACTGTCCCTCCTGCCTCCTCACCATTACCTCCTGTAGTGAGAACACCTAGAGACGAACCAATGCAGATTGGTACCGCTAGAGCCCCACTGACTCCAGAAGAGAGGAAACATCGCCGTGACTCTGGTCTATGCCTGTATTGTGGCTCAGATGGGCACCTCTTAGGAACTGTCCCGATGTACCACCCAGGCGTTCGGGAAACGATCGCCCTCGGACCGATTAGGGGCAGGTATCCGAGGGTGTCCTCAGGGTCCCTACGTGTCCTTATCCGTTACACCCACTCAGAGTGAAGAGGATTCTCGCCTCATGGTAGTGTCTATACAAATAACCACTCCCGAACGAGTGCTGGACACTTTAGCACTCATTGATTGTGGCGCGGCAGGTAATTTTATTGACACTTTGTGGGCTGAGACGACCAGTTTGCACCGACTCTGCAGAGAAGATCAGAAGGTGGATGGATCCCCCTCAGCTCCGGACCGATCACCCATTCCACTGAACCCCTTGGGTTGAAGTGTTCGGTCATACTGAGGAGCTCACCTTTGATATAATCCGGCAGCCCATTTTCCCGTCATTCTGGGTATCACTTGGTTAAGAAGACATAACCCCACCATTGATTGGGCAAAGAATACCCTGGCATTTCACTTTCATTTTGACATGTACTGTCGCCATAATTGTTTGCGGTTTCTTCCGTACCGTATTTGGGTTTTGTACTCTCCGAAACAGGGGATCAGGATGGATTCTGATAAGATAGAAGCTATAGCAGCCTGTCCGTCTCCTACAAATGTCAAAGTAGTACAGACATTTTTGGGCTTAGCCAATTTTTACCGCAAGTTTATCTCTGGTTTTTCCAAAGTAGTCCTCCCTAGAACGGCTCTTCTTAAGAAGGAAGCAAGACCTTTTAGGTGGACTGATCAAGCAGAAGAAGCGTTCCAGCATCTGAGGGTTTTGTTTTGTTCGGCACCCATTCTTAAGCAACCTAACCAATTGAAACCATTCATAGTAGAGGCTGATGCCTCAACAGGAGCTATAGGTGCTGTATTACTCCAAGAAGACGGGATGGAACACCCAATAGCATACATGTCCAAAACGCTTACCTGTAGTCAACGGAACTATTCCGTAATTGAATGGGAGCTATTGGCCATCAAGACCGCCTGCGAAGAATGGAGGCATCTTCTTCAGGGCGGACCCATTTACAGTCCGCACAGATCATAAAAAATCTACAAGTACTATGCAACTTGGAATGTGTCAACTCCCATCAGCCCAGGTGTTCCCATTTCTTCAGTCAGTACAATCTCATCATAACTTATATACCTGGCAGTCAAAACATCCTGGTAGACGCTCTTTCCCGTAGGGTCTTCTACGATCCCACACAAGCCTCTACCAACGATCTTATGTTTCGAAAGGAGTGCATCATTGGAAACATGACCTCATTCCTTACAGGTATCAAAGAAGCTACCGCGGCCTCAGCCAACATCTTGCAGAGTCTTGGTAGGAGATTCCGAACCACAGTTAAGGACGGATTTATGTTTGTCAATCAAAGACAATTCATACCCTCATTACCCCTTCGGCAAAAGGTTATGGAATGGTGTCATGATCACCTCACTGCAGGACATCGCGGAGCAAAGAGTACCACTGAAGTCATCACCAGACATTTATTTTGGCCTAGCATTACTGCTGACGGACAAAGGTACTGCCGTTCTTGCACAACTTGTTCTAGGAGTAAGAATTGCTCCCAAAGACCTTTGGGTCTCTTGAGGCAACCCTCTGTACCTACCAAACCCTAGTCTCAGATATCCACTGACTTTATAGTGGACCTACCACTTTCCAATGGGCAGACCTGTATTATGGTCACGGTGGATTCCCTTACTAAGATCGCCCACTTCTCCCCACTCCCAGGACCACCATCAGCATCAGTCATGGCAG
This sequence comes from Ambystoma mexicanum, assembly GCF_040938575.1. Lineage (NCBI taxonomy): Eukaryota > Metazoa > Chordata > Amphibia > Caudata > Ambystomatidae > Ambystoma > Ambystoma mexicanum. The sequence goes on along the minus strand of NC_090922.1, from coordinate 1,523,399,302 downwards.
AAGTCTTTATCAAGGACATTTTTCGATTACATGGATTACCTGATAAAATAATCTCAGACTGTGGGTGTCAATATACCTCCAGGTTTTGGAGGTCTTTTTGCAGTCGTTTGGGAATCGAAAGGGCCTTGTCCTCAGGCTTTCACCCTCAGACGAATGGGCAGACAGAGAGGCTTAACGCATCGCTCGAGCAGTACTTACGATGCTATGTCAATCACCATCAGGACAATTGGGTCTCATCTTCCAACTGTAGAATTTGCCAATAACAACACTGTTCATTCTTCCACCAAGTTGAGCCCTTTCTTTTGCACCTACGGTCTGCATCCCAGTGGTATAAAATCCTACTGTATTACCTCTAAGCAATATTCCTACCATCGAATCTACTTTAGCCGACATTGCAAATGCCCACAGGACTGCCGGGAAGAGCCTACAAGAAGCCCAACGCCGTCACAAATTGCAAGCGGACCAACATCGTAACCCATGTCCTGTTTGGGACGTTGGTTCTAAGGTCTGGCTTTCCACGAGTTATCTCCCACATTGGGTACATCCTACCAAACTCTCTCCTAGGTTTATTGGTCCATTTGAGATCGTAGCCAAGGTCAACCCTGTATCCTTTCGTCTCAGGTTGCCCAAAAGTCTATCCCGCATCCATCCAGTGTTTCACTCATCTCTTGCGCCCTGTGGATCCGTCTATTGGACTCAGACGGTCCACTGTATGTCACGCCACCCCTGACCCGGCCCCTGTGGAATACGAGGTATCTTCGATTCGCGATTCTATGTACAGAAAGGGTAGATTGGAATACCTGGTGTGTTGGGAGGGGTTTCCTTCATCTGAAGACTCTTGGGAACCTTGTTCTTATGTCCATGCCCCGTGGCTTTTCCGCATGTTCCATCGGGCACATCCGGGTAAGCCGGGAGGGACCGGACACGGCAGGGGTCGTATTGTCATGCCCCGGTTGGGCAGACGCCTGTGGGACCGCTGGCGTCTGTCCCATCATTACTAGTGCTGTCACGTGACGGCGCACCGTAATGGTCTAGTTGTTGCGGCACTGCCCGCCGGAAGGTTTTTCTTCCTTCCCTTTCCGGCGGACAGTGCGTTGCAACCCTTGGCTTGGCGTTTGTCTTTCCTCTTTGGGAGGCTTCGCTAGTGTTTTTTCCCTTCACGGCAGTTGGTACGCTCTCTCTCTGCTCCCTTTCTTCCCCGCTTCTGCAGCAGTCTCCTGTCCCCATTTCTCTGCTTTCGTGCTTGGTGCGGCTCTTCCGCTCTCTCTCTCTCTCCTTCCCTCTGGTTCTCTCCTCGTCCGTTGGCTTCCCTCTCCTCTCCCTTCCCTCGTACCTTCTCGCCATTCACTCCACTTGCTTTTCTCTTTACCCCTCGATCCTGCGCTTCCTATTGTTGGGTGTCCTGACCCACGTTTGGACTATTATGCTGCAACATTTGGGGCTGTGGGCTCAGAAAATCCAAGGTGGCCGAAAAAGCCCACATTGAGCCAGAATCCAGGAAAACCGTGCAGTTTTTGCGCACATCAAAATGGTCGCCTGACCTACCACACACCAGTGCGAGCGTGATGGGCCAGAAGCGCCATGAGTGAAACGTGGTGCCAAAGGAAAAACAGCAGTGCCTGTTAGCTCAAAAAGTGCTTTGAAATCACCTTTGTTTCTCTGAAATGCAAGCTAAAAATGCCTTTTTTAAACATTGCAAGATAATCAAAAATCTCACTGAACACCTGCAGACATTTGGCAGAATGTAGTCTTGTGTGCGTACAAAATCTGGAAAGATGAAGAGCCCAAGACAATGTTTATAACAAAACTGGCTGAGCTGTGGATGTCAGCAGCTGAAGTGAAATTGGACTTAAAGCCACTAAAATTGAAATGTTTAAAATAAATGAGCGACCTACTTTTGAGTGTCACATAGCTTGCAACTGTTTAAAGGTCATAGTTTTGAACTTAGAATCAGCGTTCTAGCTGCATGTGTAGAAATTGTAAGTTTGATTTGAATGAAGAAAAACTGGGAACAAAAGTGACATTTGGCTGAAGCCTGGCTTGAAGAGGGTGAATTCTGCCCGGCAACTATCCCCGACAGGAGTTGAAACTTGCTCAGCCACTGCATTCCCAGGCCTGGCTGCCTTCTGCTGTTCCCACCAAAAGGAGGTTACACCTCTCTGATTGAATTAGGGGAGGAGCACCTGGGAGTAGGGAAACAGAACAATGAGCCTTCCTTGGCTCAGGCAAATGTTAAATTAGGGGGGGTCGTAAATGGCTTCCTCTTGAGAGAAACTGGGAGGGGCAGTGCCTCTGTGAGCAACTTGAGTTGGAGGAAGTGGACAAACCAGAAATTCCACCATGTGCTTTGGGAAACCACACCCCTCTGGGCCAGAGCATAATTTTAAAAAGATGGATAATTCATAGTACGGATTTGTAAAAATTATATAATTAATATCATTATTCTTGTGATTTTTCTGTGCACATTTTAAGAGGTGTTAGGACTCTGTGGTATGTTCTGGGGGGTAGTAGCGGAAAATAAGGTATTACTCCGAATGTCTGTATGCTAAAAATCTGACACTTTATCATCTGATGCCCATATTCCTTGTGCATGTTTGTGTAAAATCTGGAAAAGTTTAGAGGTCGTTATCTGGATGAAAAGCGCAGAATTCTGTCATAAGTGGACACGACATCTTACAAAGACAGGGATCGGATGGTTTGGTGCTACAGGAAATGTTAACTGGACATATAATATTAGAAAAATGGTACATAGATAAATATGTATTTGGATCAAGAATAGATTTGTGTGCAAATTGACCAGGGGTGGATCCTCTGACCCATAAACTACCTCATCACGATGACACTCCATTTCCTTCCCCCAATCAAGGGAGAGAGGAGAGCTTGGCCAATGATAAGTTGTGAGGGGCAGGCTTAGTTATGCCCACGCACACACCCACTTGCAGAACACATAAAAAGAGACTGCTTGGACAGGCAAGACATTCACTTTCCACTTTTTTGCGGAGCATTTTGACGGACGACTTCACATCCAGATTCCAGACTTTACATCCAGAGATCCAGAACTTCACTCCAGAACTTAAAGCATAGAGGCCTGGACCACCAGCTAAATCCTTTTTCAGCAGGCCTCAAAATCATTTGCAAATTATTCTAACAGCCGGGCTAAGCTGTCTGATTCTGGCTATAACCCTGTGCCAGAAACACCGAGAAAGCAGAGCTGTATCCAGAACCAGAGACCAGACCGCTGTGAAGTGCAGAGCAGAGCTGACCCAGAGAGCTGTGACTTCAGAACCACCCGCCAGGAGTCCAGTCTAAACCAGATCAGACCTTGACGGCCTATTTCAACTTTAGAGTGTGAGTACTCAGCTAGAACTGTGCCAAAACCAATCTCTTAGTTTAAGATAATCTGATCCAAACCATTTTAACCTGTCCAGAACTGCATCATAGAATTGTGTCCCTTCTCCGATTTTAAACCTGTAAAAGTGTCATTTTGCCATTTTTAATCATTATTTCATTTCTGAAAAACTACCTTCATAAAATCGTCCGTATCTTTGGAAACGTGGTTTAACTTTCATCTTAAAGCCAAGATTCTAAGCTTTCCAACAAGCCTAAAACTGACTTGCTACTCCTTATAGTTCCTCCCTAATCGCGATCGACGCACTCGGAAAAAAGTGCCGCAAATTGACAGTTTGCTTCATTTCAACCGCATGTAAAAATATCTGTCTTTTGCTTCCATTACCGAATCCCGTTTCAACCTGATAACCATCCCTGAATCATTGCTAGGGCTGACCTGAACCTATTTAAAGTATCTCTCGCTCACCCTGAACCACTACAGGGAATTAAAAGCATTTTCAGCATATTTTTCACTTCATTGCCACCACATTTAAAAGGATCTTGCCTGCTTTAAAATCATACCTGTTTTCCTCTAAGCTCGCTGGGGGGAACTGGAAATTTGTATTGCATTTTGTATTCCTGAGAATTGTGTGCACTCCTTCCATCTCCTTATCTTGCATAGGGGAGGAGGGAATTGTCAAAGAAAAAGTGATCATATTATCTTTTGTTGAAATCGAATCAAGTTTATTCGGTGCTGCATTTTTCCCTCATTGCTGTTCCTTGAAACCATAAAAGTATTCTCTGCTACCTTATCCTTCGTATACTAACTCCTCATTGATTGTAAAGAAGTGTGCTAGTGTCAGATTATCTATGGTTGATCAACATTATATTCATAAGTGTGATATCAAATATTAATTTATTATAAAAGTGTGATATATATATTTTAATTTTTCTAATACATTTTTTAAATTGCAAAACAAAACTACTTCTTGGCTCAGTGAGATCAGGGGGATTCATAGAGAGGGGTGTTATACAAGGGTTTATCATCCAGAGTATAACTTGTCATAAAAACATATAAATAAGGGCTTCCCTGGGGCGTCCCAGGTGAGGTACTGACTTAGTGGGATTGCTTGATTGGAGTCACTTCACACTATTGAAGTTTCCTTTGCCCTCCATTGAACACGCATTCGCATATTCCGACGCGTCTGCCCTCTTGCTACTCCAGTATTCACAGGCTCTTCTTGAAGACCTTCCTCTGGATACACCTGTAAGGGTTTTTTTGTGCCTAGTGCTTTTTCCCCTTTTTCCGGGAAGGGGCCCCTGGGTCAACTCCAACGGTGGCTTCGTTCCGTGGCAAGCCTAATCCACCTATAAAAAAGAAAGAGTATTTGGGAGAGGAGACTACAAGAACTACAACAGGAGGGATCCGATTCAGGTGAGGAGGAGGGGAATACACAGCAAACTTGCGAAGAGTGTGAAAACGCTGACAGATCCGGCTGAAGATGGAGGGTGGCAGGGAGTCTATTCCAGAGGGAGGCACCTGCTGAAGATAAGGATCTCCCTCCAAATGTCTGCTTAAAGAACCAGCTCACTCGCAAAAGGTTGGAGGTAGACGAGCTGAGGGCTTGTGAGGGACAGTATTTAGGTAGGCAGCGTTGCAGGTAGGTCGGACCCAGGCTCCAGAAAGCCTTGTGAACAATGCAAAGGGGATGAGTTGCAGAGGGTGCAGGGCAGAAGAAGGGAGGTGGGGGCAGCTACAAACAAGGAATGCTCTCATTAAAGGAACAGTGGTGGAGGGCAACCCAATATCTCCCAGAATTGATGCAGAGGTGGAACCTCTCAATGTTCACAGTCCCTGCCTTTAGGCACCTGGACCAGACATCTTTGGCAGAAAGGCTACATGAAGGAACGGCCACTGCAGCCAACAAGGGGGACTGAAAGAAGCAAAGAAAGTGCCCTGCACAGTATTTCCTCAACAGGAAAGGAACAAGTATGAGAGGCAGGTTCCAGCCAGTATAGTCGCACCAGGATACTCAATGAAGCTGCCAGGATAAGAGCCAGGTTCCAGCCGGTATAGTCATGCCAGTATCCCCAATGGCGCAAGGATAAGAGGCCAGTTTCAGCTGGTATAGTCACACCAGGATTCCCGGTGTAGGGGCCAAGGATGAAAGCGGCAGGTTTCAGTTGGTATAGTCACTCCAGGATTCTTGGTATTATAGCCCATCTTCAGAAACAGTTTTCCAGACGTTCAGGTACAGATTGGAGGAATGTATTGGGGTCTCTCACTGATAGGGTATTCCCTAGCTGAATGCTTTCAGACAGCCCACTGTTAGGCAGGTTTTCTCTTGGAGCAACCTTTCCTCCATATTCTATGCATTCCCAAAGTTTGTGCTTTTGTTTTTACACTTTGTCCTGACTTTTTACAGTGAAGTGAAGCCTTCAGCTGCACTCCACTGGCCTTTTGCTAATTTGTTATGGGGAAACTTATCAGTCCTTCAGATTGTCAGTACTGGGAACCTTTTTCCCTTTTTCTTTTTACATGTTACTATTTTGGGTAACTTTCATATTTCACAATGCAGTACAATGGTTCCATGTGTTAATATCTCCGCAAAAATATCGCAATTCAAAAAATCACCATATTTTTGCGGCGATATTGACCCATGGAACTTTTGTATCGCCTGCAAGAGCCCTCCCTGTCTTACCACGTGCAATACAGATACATGAGACACACCCCAGACGGGGAATAAGGCTAAAAGGACAGGTTGCGAGAGTTCAAGATTTTATATAGAATTGGCATCCAGAGAACTCTGCTGCCCGAGAGGCAAACATTGCATGTACACGACAATATAAAGTGAAACATCGTCATAGATGACACAACTAACATAGGGTACTACAACGGTGCAGTATAGGCTGAAAGGTGACGGCACGCATGTAGGTATAGGCGCTGCTTCTTCCGGATTGGTTGTTCAGTTGGCGGGAGGGTGGACATCACGTGGTCCGGCTGCCAGCATCCAGGAGGGGTGAGGGTCAGGTCGCTGCGAGGCGGGGTGGTCACTATCTATTATATGGGGTATTAGGTTAAGGGTCTTGACCAGTATGATCACATTGATTGCGCCGAGGGTCTGGACTCGTAAAAGGCTGAGACAGGTTGGCGATTGTTAGTAGTGGGAGACAATATACTGCGACAGAGGTCTGATGTTAGCTGAGGGCATGCTAGGTGGGCATCACGGCGGGGTCACGTATCTAGTGCATCAAGAGAATACCTTGCCAGCACACAGGGTTACACTGGCAGTAACTTTCCAATAGCGAGGGTGAGTGGGCATGAGCCGGTTTGTGGAGATGGATGAGCTACAGGGCCTGGCTCAAGCCGGTTCACACACAGGACAGTGATCTCAGAGGAAGACTGAGATGTTACATTTGTTTTTTTTGCAATTACCTCCGGCTCGAGTGGGAGAATGGAGCTGCGAAGCTTTCAGACATAGTGAGAGAACAGGTGGGGGCCATGTCTGCGGTGTGCGCGGCACTGCTGAGGGGAGAGAAGCCTTTTCGTATTATCGCAGTGAGGCCTGGTTACAAAGATGAAGTCAAGGGGGCACAACATGGATGCCACATGTCCTGCGCAACAGCCCCATCTACGCAAATGCCAGCTGATGCTGGTATTACATAAGGGCGATGTGGGTATTCCCCACCATTGGAGGCACATGGTCCAAGCTGTACTAAAGGAAAGAAGGCATTGGGGAGTTCTACTGGCCCCTCACTTCCACACATTCCCCCCTTTCGTTACATCTAAAGTAACAAACTATTAGCTCTTTTGTTTTCGCTTCGATAATACTCAGCCTCTGCTATTGCTTCATCCCAAGCAGGTGTACCTTTTATGGGCATCCATGCCCTACATTCGCTTTTCAAACTGTGCCCTTTTTGTGCGAATTCATCAGGGGGGCATGTCATGTATATTCCTCCATCCCCATCCAGGTCCACCACACTTCCTTGTACCATTGCAGCTCTCTTGGTTCTTTTATGGTGGTGTGATATAGGTTGTCAACACTGTCCCCATTTTGGCGCTGTCATGTGATGCTTTGGTGGGTTGGGTTCCCCAGTTTGCATTTGTGAATCTATCATAGTTGTTACCATTGCCTGTCGGCCCATTGTTACCATCATCATAGCTGAGTTAGGCATAGATTTTGCACAACATCGGATACCTAGTTGGCACACACAGAAAAATAGCATGATGAAGACGATGACCGGAACGAACATTTTCACCAGAGTGTTGAACCAGGATGGTATCTAGCTGAACATGTTGTCAAACCAGTTGCTCGGGTCTATTCCTCCCTCTTTCGACATTCTCTCCCCCAGGCTGTGTACGGCTGAGATCATATGGGAGAGGGTTCCATTATCTGCATCTTCAGAGGGCACGAATGTGCAGCATGCGCTCCCAATTTTTCGGCAAACACTGCTGTCCATTGCTGTGAGGAGATCTAGGATGTACCGGTTCTGCATTGTCATTAACCGTAGAGCATGCAGTTCCACCTTGATTACATTGAACCCTTCTTCAGTGTTGTTGGCAAGTTGGATCAGCTCCCAGCTTACTATTTGTAACTACTTGGCGTTAGTTCGAGCCTGGAGCCCAGGCGTTAAGAGGGAAGCAAAGAATGTCTCTGCAGAATTGAAGAGCTTATATTTCGCCGGGATCTCGACAAGAAGAGCAGATGATTCAGCGGAGATATAGTTTGATGATCTCCTTTTGCGAGAGAGTCTGTCTTTTAAGTCACTTTCCGACAACAGTTCATATGCTGGAGGCTCTGTTACCACTACCTGGGACGCTGCCGATGTACCAGCTGACTGCCCTGCTGCCGATATGTCAGCCGATCTCCCTTCACCTCCTTGGATATGGCTTTCTGGGATTACCATCAGAGCTGAATGTAGAGTGGGTAGGGCGCAAGTACCCTTCCATGATGCCGAGAGGTGCAGGTATGCTTGTTTACTGCAGACCCAGTACATGTCCATGAGTGCCGCTGTGCCTTTCTTCATGTCTGGAATTATAATTGTTTTGTTGCACTGCTTGTTGACACCCGTAGGCACCTTTCCTTTTCCGTGGAAGCAAAGTTTTGTTGGATTTCTTTTTGCGTCTTGATGGGCTTTTCTACTGCAGTGACCCACTTGAGTTTTGCAATGTGCTGTGACCAAACAGGGCACATGTTTCTTTTACCCATTGAAAGTTCTCTTCCGCGAGTCCTCCGAGTGCCTCAGCTTTGCACTCGATCATTTCGTCATGCCATTTATTTTCCGTGAATATTGTTCCTTTCATGACGAAGAATGATTCTTTAATGCAAATTACTTCTTGGTGCCTGCTTGTGCATGTTCTCTCGTTCTGCAGCAGCTCTATTGTAACTGTGTGTGCCTGAAAGGTGCTCCGAATTCTACATTCTACACAATACGAAATGAATTAAACACTGGGCGTTTGACAAGGGTACTTCTTGTGGCACTAGTATTTTGGGTGTTCCTGATGCGTGCAGTATGAGCGAGCAGACATAGCAGCTCTCTTTCGTGGCTTTTTTTGCTGTGGCACTCATGTCTGAGTACCATTTATTTGATTGGTCAGGGTGGCGAGGGTTTTCTATTTCATCTAATCCTGAGCTGTGGTAAATATTGTATCTTTTCCCACCCGTCCCCCTTTTCCGTCTCCTCCTCCCTCCTTTCCGATAACTCATTGCTTTAACTTTTCGATAGTGTATAGGAAAACCCCCTGCCCATGTTGTGTCATTGAACTCAGTCGTAGTGTACCCTGCTGATAGATCTGGGGACTCTTGGGTAGCAGCAACATGAAGTGAGGTAGGTTCTCTGGTTGTCTGTGTGTTAACATTCATCTGGTTAAGTTAATTTACCCAAAAGTAGTCACCATCATACTAGTTTGTTTCACTATCATTACTCGCGCTAGTAGCAGCAAGTGGAAGGAGGGGGGGCTGTTGTGTCATTAAAGAGCACAAAAGTGAGATTTGTATCGGAAGAATAATCATGAGCAGAATAATTATTTCTCCACATTGTTTTTACCCCTGTCCATATAAGTACTGACCCTTCTCGTATTAGCTCCACACCGCTCCCCCCTTTCTCATATCCTGTATGATACAGAACACAGTATAGTACCAGGCCATAAAAAATATAATTCTAGAAAACAATGTAGCAGAATACTTCAGTCCACACTCGATATTATAATACTTATTGGCTCTATTAACAACCCTGTCGCTAACTAACATTACGCGATTATCTGTGAGCGCGCTCCTTTCGGCCATTGTTACCTGGAGGGGTGATATAAAATGGTTAAGTGTCAAACATTCATTAATTCATTTCATTAATTAGTTCATTACTTTTTGTCATATCATCCTTCTTAGTTTATTTGTTGCTACACATGTCCTAATATTACTATACCATATTTACCCTACATTTTACTTACAATGAGCAATTAACATTATTTCCGTACATTCTTTTACTTTTCATTGATCGTCATAGAGAGGTTAGAAAGGGAAACTATGGAGAACGTTGCAGAGAGAAAATAAGGGGGAGAGAGAGACAGGAGGAGTGGGAGGAGAGGGCGAGATATAGAGGGGGAGATGCAGCTGCAAGATTCTATAATTCTTTTTCCATCCCACTGGCAATGTCAGTGTTGTTTGTTTACATTGAGGGAGTGCACTATCGCGTGTTCTTCTCACGTCTGAGAGATGCACCCAATATTTCAATCCCTTTATTTTTACAGCTGTAGGTGTGCAATAAATGACCTTGTAGGGGCCATAAAATCTTGGAGAATTCCACCTCCGAGCAAAACTCTGTACATACACATTTTCACCTGGCATTAATGGGCTTTCTGGACTGTCTTGGGCCGGAATTGCAGTATCTGTCGCAGCGTTCTCAGTAAAGTGTGGTGCAATTTGTCATGCTATGATACATACTGCGCGTGTCGACTGTGCAAGGTATTCCTTAAATTCTTCCCCTAGCACTGTGGCAGCCCTGTGCGCATCTGATGCTTTTCTTACTGGGGAAAGAGGCGTATGGATACGCCTGCCCATCACTATTTCATGTGGGCTCAAATGATGGTCTTTGCTTGGCTGCGTTCTGAGTTGGGACAGTGCTAGGGGCAGGCAATACACCCAATTTTTCTTGAGTGTGTTGCACAACTTTGACAATTTTACTTTTAAGCAGGCCGTTGATCTTTTCCACCAATTCCGTTAGCCATTGGATGATAAATTGAACACAGTTTGTGCTTGACCCCTACGAGCGATGTTACTTCTTTAAAGAGGTCATTCACAAACCGTGTGCCATTGCCTGATCTTATTACGTCACAAATTCCCCACCTTGAGAACACTTTCCGTACCAAGAATTTTGCAGCACACTTTGCGTCCGGGTGGGGACATCGTTCAGCTACCACCCACCTGGAGAAGGGGTATACCACCACAATCAAGCATCTTGCTCCATTACACCTCTCCCCCATATCCGCGTAGGCAATATGGAGTTCTCTAAATGGTCCTACTGGGCTTGGGAGTGTTCCTCGCAGTGTTCTTAGGGTCATTCCTGAATTGTATGTTTGACATGTGATACACTCTATGGTGAATTTTGACAAATGTTCCTGTAGGTTGGGAACAAACCAATGCTCTTGTATGTCTGCCGCGATATGTTGTTTAGTTACATGGGTCAGAAAATGCAGCTGCTGGAATGCTATTTGTAACAATTCTACTGGCATTACTACTTTTCCAGTTAATTCCTGCCTCCATATCAGATCTGTTGGTGACACCCTCGTTTGGCCAACAACTCCTGTTCTTCTATTGGTGCTCTTCTCTGCAGTTTTATTATTTGCGTAATTGGTGTATTGCTATACACCTCTTCAGATGATTCTGCGTTGGGCGTTTTAACAATACATTCAAGGGTTGGGGCATATTGAAATATGTGTCATCCTTTGCTGCTGCGTCTGCTGCCGCGTTTCCCAATGAGAGTTTGTCTGTGTTGTTAGTACGGGCCTGGCATTTCACCGCTGCCACTACTGATGGTTCCACTAATGCTTCTATTCATTTAGCAATGCAGCATGTTGTACTGGCGACCCATCTGCCCTTCGGAACCCTCTTCGTCGCCATTGTGATAATCCCAAATGTACTGTTGTTGTGGCATATGCTGAATCTGAATATATTGTTACTGTGCATCCTTTTGCGGTGCAGCGCCTCTATTAATGCCACCAATTCCGCCGCTTGTGCAGTGTAATGACAGGAGGCGTTTTTGTACAATTATTTCAGAATTCTCTTCCTCCATTCTTACTACTGCCATACCTACGTGGTTTTACCCTGTTTCAGTATCTATGGATGTTGAACCATCTATGAAGTATATCTCTCCTTCCTGTAATGCATTCTCACTTGCTTTGGGAATAACATCTTCCTCTCCCTCATACGTAGCACAATCGTGTTCCTGCATGTCTTCTACAGTGCATGGTTCAGTAATGAATGTGGCTGGGTTTACTGTTTTACATCTGACCACATGGACATTTGGGCTAGAGATTATTATTTAGTAGGCTGTCGCCCTTTGTGTTGTTAAGGTTGATTTCGATCTTTCTAGAATTGCAAAGAGTGAGTGCTCTGCGTACAGTGTCACTGAGAATCCCATCACAATTGTGGCGCTTTTTTCAATGGCAAAGGCCGCTGCAGCGAGGGCTTGTTCGAATGCGAAGTGCGCTTGCATCACTGTTTCCAATGTTCCACTGTAATAGGCCAGTGGCTTGTGGCCTAGGGATGTTTTTTGTGTCAGTACTGCAGTCATTAGTGTGCCATTGCAGTGTGAAAATAAATAAAATTCCCTGTCATAATCTGGGTTCACAAGGACTGGTGCGTTTGCAACCAGATCTTGTAACTTAAAGTACTGTCATCATCTCGTTTGTCCATTTAATTGGGGCATTATTCTTTTGCGATTCTTTTAGCGCTTTCAGCAGTGGGTGTGTGTATGCCGCGTAATCAAGTATCCATTCACGGCAGTAATTACAAATACAGAGAAACTTTTGCATGCCCCTTACTGTTTTTGGTATTATCATATGGCGTATGGCAGCTGCTCTATCAGGCAGTATCCTTTTGCCATCTTTGGAAATTAGTTGCCCTAGGTACAGTACTTCTGCTAGGCAGTATTGCAGTTTTCCTTTATCTACTTTATATTCTTTTGTGGCTAATAAATTCAACAATGTTACAGAATCTGTTCTACACTGCTCTTCACTTTTGCTACAGACAAGCAAATCATCTACGTACTATATTATTGTGCTTTCTACATCAAGGTTTCCAAGATCTTCATGTAAAATCCTATTGAAAATGCTGGGGCTTTCACAATACTCCTGCGGTAACCTGCAGTGTTCATATCTGTTCCACCTCTAGCATGAACGCTGTGAGGTACTGAGAGGGATTAAAAAGTGGGATTAAAAAGAAAGCATTTTTCAGATCCACTACTGTAAAGCATGTGGCGTCTTTAGGTATGCTGCACAGTGTTGATGCTGGATTAGGCACTAATGGGAATTCTTTCTGGATGACGTCATTGAGTGGGCGTAAATCTTGCATCATTCTCCATGCCCCACCCTTTGCTTTATTTGATTGGAAAGATCACGGAATTACATGGGGAGTTGGATGGTACTGTTATTCCTTGTTTTAGTAGTGCGTTTATTGTCTCTCTAATCCCTTCTTCTGCTTCCTTTGATAGTGGGTACTGCTTAACTCTAGGTGGTATAGCACCTGTCTTCAATTTTATTTTTATTGGTGTTAATTCGTGCAGTAATCCTAAATCATTGGGACCTGGGATCAAAATCTCTGGTAGGACCCTTTCCATGTCTTTCTCAAATATTGTGGGCGGCACGTTGACCCTAGCCATGAAAGGATTGTGTATTTCCCTGTATTGGATCATGATGTTGCATAGTATGCTTATTTCCATTATCTCCCCATCACTCTCACTGTCAGTGAACAATTCCTCATCAGTTAAGTCGCGCAACATTATGTTTGGGTCTATGCATAGTAATGGTCTCCATTCGCATCCTTGTGTGTCCAGCCCTATCACTGCGATACGTTTGCTTGAGACCTGTACCCCTTCTAAATCGATAGACAAAATTGTTCCTGGCACGACATCCGTGTTTACAATTGGACGAAAGATAAAATCTGAGGGTACCTTCCATTCTTTTCTCGTTATCTCTGGCACTACTCATGCTAACACTCTGATACCATAAACAAACATGTCTATGTCAATGGACACCCCTCTTACTGCAATTTCATTTGTAATGGTGCTAATCATAATCATTGCTTGTACAGGGCACACTCCTGGCGTTGAGCATACTATCCCCCGTTCAGTAAAGGAGATTGTCGTGTTCAATTTACTCAGAAGGTCCCTTCCTAGCAAATTTATTGGCGTGTCTTCGTGGTACAGCAAGGGTGCACGCACTGTTTCCCACCCCCCACTGTTATGTCAAGGTCTTTTGTGTAAGGAACTTTTAAAATACCCCCAGAGAACCCCTGCATTTCCAAATTTCTTCCCGAGAGCGAAAACCACCCTTCCATGAGACATGATTTTTCTGCTCCTGAGTCTACCATGAAGATAAACTGCTTGTTGCCTATCTCTGCTCCCATTAGTGGTTCGACTCCTGCACCTAGGGTAGTGGATAGGACTGGACACGCAAGCACTATGTGGGCTGTCCTAATCGGCATACGTCTCAGTTCCTGGCACTGAGAAACCATTATCTCCTACCACCGCTGCACCGCGAAAAGGTGCAGGTGCACCATTAGCAGATGTCGCAAAAATGTTATTGTTCGCATTCCCTACAGTGTTTGTCTTGCCTTAGGTTGTTGTATACCACTATGTTGTGGCTGCCTTTGTGACATCTGGGGTTCATTGTAATATTGCTCGTTTTGTGCGCCCCCTCCCATAGGTAACCCGTAGGGACTACCCGGGTGTGGATGACCGTATTGTTGTTCATTTCTTATAGGTGGCTGCCCTTGGAAGTAACCCATAGGTCGCATTCTACATTCTCTTGAATAGTGCCCCAACCTTCCACAATTCCAACATGACCCTTGCGATCCTCCTCTCATCCCAGGCCAACCATATCCTCTATTTCCCCTGTACCCACCTCGTACTCTTGTTGGTCACCCTTGCCATTGGGGCCCTCCGTATTATTCTTCCCCGTCCCCCTGTTCTTGTCCTCCTGCAGCCCAATCATGCAACCATTCTGATTGGTGCATTTCCTCCTCCGTCATCCCCTTCACTGCTCCTATCAGTTGATGTTGCTGCATTCAGCGCTGCAACCTTCACTAACTTATTCTGCACTAACTTCGCTTCGTCTGCCAACCTTTTCTGTGCTGTCTCCTTTTCTCTTTCTTTGATCCTACTACAATGGTGTACAATTATGCTTTGAATCTCAAGCCAGCCCTTGGCTTCTATCCCAGCTATTTTATCCAAGGCCTTCTGTACCTCCTTTGGGAGTCCTTTTTTAATTATGAAATAGAACAAGGCGGTGGATCGATCCCATGCCGTACCCGTTTCACTTCTCCACAGGTGTTGCTCCCAGAGAATGAATTGCGTAGGCTCCTCCTCCTCTCCCATCGTGCACTGCATCACTAAGTGTAAATCTGGAATGTCTGGAACCCTTCTCCGCAATGCATCCCACACCTGTGCTCTAACGTTATTGAATGGCGATCCATCATGGCGGTCACAACTCATTGTCACTCCCGGGAACCCCGCCTTCACCCACACTGCGTCTGCTTGATCACCAACAGCGGACACCAACAAACTTTTCACAT
The DNA here is from genome assembly GCF_040938575.1 of Ambystoma mexicanum. NCBI lineage: Eukaryota > Metazoa > Chordata > Amphibia > Caudata > Ambystomatidae > Ambystoma > Ambystoma mexicanum. Next base: position 1,523,384,186 of record NC_090922.1, on the reverse strand, counting down.
CCCCTATTGCTATTGGGACTCCTGCTGTATTCTTTTCAAACGCGTGTATCCATTTCCCCGCCCCACCCGAAAGTGGGGGGAGAAGTTTCAACAAGTTGTTCTTATCCATTTGGGCCCACAGAATGTAGTGCGGCCTCCCTGCCCCTTTATGTATTAGCAGCATTTGTAGTTTGTTTTCTTCCCGTCTTACTTACCGTTCCCTTCTTTGTCTTACTCACCAGCATGTTTCCTACTCGTTGCCTTAATCTTTCTTGCCACCTAGGTGCAGCCCTTTCATCTTCCTGGTCGAATGGGAATGGCAGCGTAGACCCCGCTGCCGCTACCCCTTCTTCATCTTCATCTAAATCGCTCCATACCTCTTCTACTTCCTCTTCTTGCTGTTTCTTCTTGCCCCTCCCCGCGCTGGCTATCTGGGGTTGTGGGCGTATTATTCTCTCCGGCTTACCATTTAAATGAAACAAGAACTCCCCCCGATTGCCACTCCTGCTCTTGCCCTCTTCATATTGGAGCCGGCTGTGGTGGTGCCGGCATCGACTCTCCTGCGACACTTGGTGGAGGTGTGAGGTCTGCCGCCGCCAACGGTGGCACCTCCCCTCCCCCTGGCAGCATCTGGCCCCTATCGCATAACGCTCTTAGTGGCGTTATTTCCAATTGTGCATGTGCAAGTTCCCTGTCTAAATCTCTGGTTAGTCGTGCTAAATTCACTGGTGGGGTGCTAGTTGAGACATAGATCCCCCCCCTCTGTCATATGGGGGTGGTGCAGTGGCTGCTGCTGCTGCCGGAGTAGTCAGGGTGGGGCACTTGGGCACATACTGGGGCTCGCTATATCCCATCGCAGGTCTAGTCATCAGCGGCTATATTTTAGTAGTGTCATTGTCTGTTGTAGTTGTCGTGCATTCTCCTCCTGCAGCCCTACTTCCGTCCTCTGGCACCTTCTTTCCCAGCTGTCGTGTCTGTACTTACCTCACCTATGGGTGTTATTTCTTCGAACATTCGCCACAGATCTAGCACCTCCCTTCTGTTCTGTAACTGCTTTCCCTTGTACCTGGCCAGCAGGTGTGTGGACACTAGATCCAGTACTCTCTTATCAAAGGACCCTCCCTCTGGCCATATGGGTGTTGTGCTGACTCCCTTTATCTCTGCCATCCACTGATCATGATATAGCTGTATCTTTTCACTATACAATGGGAGATGTTGGCAAATATGTGCTAGTGGTGTTGTTCCCCTCACCCCCATGATAGTATAGTTCCCTGTGAGGAGGCGCACAGACCCTTGGTTAACACTCTTCTCGGTTCAACGTTTTATGCAACCTTCTTTTTTACCTTTTGGCTCCAACTCTATTTCGACAGCCTTTCCCCTTACACCACTTTGCTTGGACCGTAAATTATTTAAGCTATGAATATTCGTTATTTACCATCATCTGAAACATTTTCATTTACGTACACATTGCATTGTCAATTTTCTTAATGAACCTTAGTTTGTTTTTCAACTTACAGACTGATGCAGAGTAGGGATAGCATCCCGCATCAGAGTAAGGGATGTAAGGGATAGGGTCCCGCATCAGAGTAAGGGATAGAGTCCCGCATCAGAGTAAGGGATAGGGTCCCGCATCAGAGTAAGGGACAGCGGCCCGCATCAGAGTAAGGGACAGCGGCCCGCATCAGAGTTGGGGTAGCGTCCCGCAGCAGAGTAGGGGTGCCGTCCCAGACCGGTATAGAGATAGCGTCTCTCATCCGAGTAGGGGTAGCATCCCGCAGCAGAGTAGGGGTGGTGTCCCAAGTCAGAGTAGGGGTAGCGCCCCAGACCGGTATAGGGTTAGCGTCCCTCATCAGATTAGGGGTAGCACCCCGCACCGGTATAGGATAGCGCCCCCAGCAGAGTAGGGATAGCGCCCCCCAGCAGAGTAGGGATAGCGTCCCTGAGATATTTTCTTTAGAGCTGCATCTCTCTATAAAAAGATGCATGGTGTGGATGTCCTGTATGAGTGCCCTGTATTGTGTTGTGTTTCCCAGGCCAGTGGTGGTTGTAAAAGGAAAGGGATGTGTTGTGATGTGTTCGTTGGTGTGATGTGGGAAAGGAAGGAGGGGTGTTGTGAAGTGCTTGTTGATGAATGTCGTGTGGTTGTGCGTCATTTGAAAGGGAGGAGATGTGAAGTGCTTGCTTGTGAATGAGGAACCCTGTGATGTCATGTGGGATGTTGATGTGTGAATGCTGTATGAGTGGTCTACCTGATGTCAGTTAAGCCTGGGTGATGGGACCCAGTGGTTATCCTTATATGTAGCTTAATGTAACTATGTAATAAAGTATATGTAAGAAGCCCAAGAAGACCCCTGAAGTTACATTATTACACAGACACATAAGCAATTACTAACAGACCAACATGTAACACCTTGACGCACGTGAAAACAAAAACATGTAATGCATACTACCTGCGTGCTTTACTTCCCGCTTCAATTACTTTAGTTTGTTACTGCCTGCTCTAGCTTTCTCGTGCACTCCCCACCTCTAATTCCCCTCTCGCTACCTCACCAAGAATTCTGCTCATATGGAAAAAGAATATACTAAATTAATACTCCGAGTCTACTACATATACGAGACTCCTACTATTTTCACTTTATCTTCTCTTATTTACCTGCACTGGACGAGACAAAGCTACGCGGCGCCGCCTTCTACCCCATTCGGGCTGGCATCCCTTACTCTTCTTTTCCCTCTTTTATCTTCACATAAACCTAATGGCCATATAAAGGATGGATCAGAAAAAACCTCAGTATTACTCACACAGACCCTAACTTTCGTCTTGCCCACTCTGTTACCCGTTTCCTTTTTCCTTAAGCCCCTCCCTTACCTCTTGGGAACTTACGCAACCGGTACTCACGTGTTCAGTCGGGTGGTCCGAGAGTCACCGTTCCCGGTCTATCCACAATCTGGTCCGCATCCCAACCAAGCCGTGGCCCGCCTCGGCGAGCAGCTTTTTCAGTTGGGTATTCGGTAACTGGGAACCCTTGGACCCTTCTCGTTGTGCGCACAGGCTGGTCGAACGCGGAGGCGATGGATATGCTGGGGGGCTTCCCGGATCTTGCGGCATGGACCTCAGGGCGCCTGTCCCAAATCACGTTGCGGGGGTCACCAAATGTACGAGCCCTCCCCGTCTTACCACGTGCAATACAAATAAATGAGACACGCCCCAGACGGGGAATGAGGCCAAGAGGACAGGTTGCGAGAGTTCAAGATTTTATATAGAAATGGCATCCAGAGAACTCTGCTGCCCGAGAGGCAAACATTGCATGTACACGACAATATAAAGTGAAACATCGTCATTGATGACACAACTAACATAGGGTACTACAACAGTGCAGGATAGGCTGAAAGTTGACGGCATGTATGTAGGTGCAGGCGCTGCTTCTTCCGGATTGGTTGTCCATTTGGCGGGAGGGTGGAAATAACGTGGTCCGGCTGCCAGCATCCAGGTCACTAACTAAGCTAACATAATACAACTTAATAAAACATGCACTAAATAATAGTCAGTGCAAGTACTTTGAGAAAATCATTATAGACCTATAAACTTCATTCATGTATTTAAATCATCATTTATTGAGACTTATATGGGGTATTAGGTTAAGGGTCTTGACCAATATGATAACATTGATTGCGCCGAGGGTCTGGACTCGTAAAAGGCTGAGACAGGTTGTCGTTTGTTAGTAGTGAGAGACAATATACTGCGACAGAGGTTTGATGTTAGCTGAGGGCATGCTAGGTGGGCATCACGGCGGGGTCACGGATCTGGTACATCAAGAGAATACCTTCGAGGACACAGGGTTACACTGGCAGAGGGTGAGCGGGCATGAGCAGGTTTGTGGAGATGGTTGAGCAACAGGGCCTGGCTCAAGCCGGTTCACACGCAGGACAGTGATCTCAGAGGACGAGTGAGATGTTATATTTGTTTTTGTTGCAATTACCTCTGGATCGAGCGTGAGAATGGACCTGCAAAGATTTCAGACATAGTGAGAGAAAAGGTGGGGGCCATGTCTGTGGTGTGCGCATGCTTCTGAGGGGAGAGAAGCCTTTTCTTATTATCGCAGTGAGGCCTGGTTACAAAGATGGAGTCAATGGGGCACAACATGGATGCCACATGTCCTGTGCAACAGCCCCATCTACGCAAAATGCCAGCCGACGCTGGTATTACATAAGGGCGATGGGGGCATCCCCACCATTGGAGGCACATGGTCCAAGCTATACTAAAGGAAAGGAGGGATGGGGGGGCTACTGGCCCCTCACTCCCACACACACACCCTAGACCTAAGCTCAAAGGATTTTTGTTTACTTTTAAATGGGTCTGGCGGCAGTAGTTACATTTTTACCAGGTTTACTGTATTTTTAGTTGGCTCTCTCGGGTTACCACATTTTGCTACGCACTGTGGCTAGTGTTTTAACATAGCTGTGACTCCAGGTGTTTCGATTGTTCCTTGGCCATTTTGTTCTTTGGCCTTCTTCCTGCCTTGGCAGGTCTGGAAATTCCTTTTGTGGTCAAGCACTTGCCCTGGAAAACCTTGCTTTTCTCGGACTAGTGCAGATTCATGTGTGTTGGGAGCAAGGAAGTGGGTTGGGACTGCCTGGTCCCAATCCACAAACTGGTTTCAGTGTTTCAAGAGTGTTTGCATGAGTTTGGCCATAGTGGCCCTGATTTGACCATTGCTGTGGTGTGTGTGTGTGGGAGACCTTCTTTTGGTTGGGCTGAGTTTCTTTGCTCACCTGGACTTTAGGATAAGAAGAGGAGTCCTGCACCCTTTCCAATAGAGATCTGAAGAAAAGCCAAGTGTGGTGTGTAACTGTGCAGATGAAGGAAGACCCATGGAACCGCTCTGAAGTGACCAACTTTGCTGCTGTCCCGGTGGAGCTTTGTCTGGCTACTGATCTTAGAAGACCTCGCCCTTGGGACTGGTGGAAAAAAACAGTTTCAACGTCTTCTCGTGGCACTGCAGTTTGAAGTCTTCGGAAGTCTACCTGGACCATCCAGTGGGATGACCAACTCCAGTTTGGGCTTCTGCGGTAGAAGCGTTGCAATTCTGTGTTTTTGTCTCAGAACTTCAGGGGGTCTTCAGTGTGTCCTGCAAATAGCCTTTCTGTGAAATCTAGGTGCCCCAACATTAACTGGTCCTAAGATAGAAGACTTTCTTCGACTGTGACATCTCTGACTCCTGCTGTTGCTTTGCATCGGTGAACTTGGCTGGAGCCGGGCTTCCTGCATCTGGTAGTGTTCAGAAGAGTCCTGCATCGGTGCTTGCTGCATTTGTCCACTGGAAAGGGTTGCGTTCTACTCCCGAACCCAACCGCAACTTCACTTTCACCCCCGCAGCTCCTGGGCACCTGCACTCAGAACCAACGGCGGGATAACCTACCTCCCGTGACCCCTATCCGACGTGCCAAGTCTAGAGAAAAATCAGAGTATGGGTGATGGTAGTAAAACTACTCACCAGTGCCCCTGTCTCCACCCTTTAAATGTTTGTGAACAACTTTGATTTGTTTTACCATATTTTGGCCTTCCCAACGCTTGTTGCAAAAGCCCTCCAAAGACTAGAAAAGCATTTCACTCACCAGTAGAATCCTTGCATAACCTTTTGGAACAATCTTCACATCCCCGAAACCCATTCCCTAACATTTTACAAACTCCTTAAACTATTGGAAACTTTGATCGTTTAGGCACTAGGTCCCATACAACTTGGAGTTGGACTTTACAAGTTAGGGCTACTATTCCTGTGGACTGTTGGTGCTATAACAAATTATTTCCCTTCCCTTTCAGGTATTGTTGGGGGGTGAATTGATTATTGTGCACTAACTGTGACTGTACATACGTTTTATATTATTCGTATTGTTACATGTTCAAAGCCCTTTTTATAGTGTGTTCTTTGACCAATATTAAATATAGTATTTGTATGCTTACTGTCTAAGTGTAATCCTTGATTGCTCATTGTGTGGACCCTTTCTTTCTTTTATTATTTTCTCGGCACAAAGCCATAAAAACAAGAACAGTTCATCACATAAAATACAATCAAACCAATTATTGTGTCTCCTCATTGGAACCCCTGGCCCTAAGCCTTAACCACTCTCCATGTTACCTTGATTGGTTTGGCTCTAGGAATGTACACAAAGCTGTTGGCGGCCTGTCTCCTGGCTCTAAAAACTGCCAAACACTTGGACTCCCACCCTGGACACAGATTGTTAAGTCTGGAAGACTTTAAACTTGTCTACATGGTTTTAAACCACAGCCAAACTCAGGATGAGCATGTGTCAAAAAAACAGCCATTTTGGCAATGTCCAATCGTCCACACAGATGGGCCAAAACAAAGTGGCCGGAGCAGGGCTTAAACATGTGCATTATTACCCCAATGGCTTCCATTACGTAACGTTGGGCTACTAATGTGTTAAAAGTTGGCCATCAGTTGTGTAGCCAAATTTAAATCACAGGTGCCAACAGCCTTCTTCACAACACTCTTTCCGGGTGATGGAATCACCCTCTGACCTGGTGGGTAACTAAGGTCATCACTCCAGAAAAAGGGCATGTGGCAGGGGTACTTCAGAAGATTTGGAGCCAGGCCCTAGAAATCAAATTCTGACCTAACAACTAAGCAATAATAAGCCTCTCGCATGGACTTCAGGCGCCGGTAATGGCCCATGGAAGATATTTCAAGGGCCTTATTGCTCGGTCCCAGCATAATTGCCTGCAGGTTAAGCTTACAAGAGTGGGTATCATTGCTGGTAGAAGTCCAGGGCCCAATCATAGTTTTTGAAAACAACGAGATTTAAAAAAAGAAAAAAGTCTACAAAAGAAAATGGCTGGGGGAAAAAAGGAGCAACGCACTACCAGTTTTCCCTCTCCATTTCCCTGTTGGCCATGTGGTGGTTGTCAGACAGCGTGGCAGGCAAGCAGCAGATGCCAAAAGATGAATATGATGGGGGTGAAACGGTAGAAGGGGTGGAATTCACTATATTGATCAGTAGTGTGGGTTAGGGAAGAACGGGTGAGTGGTGACTGGCTGGTTGGGAGGGAGCACCTCAACACAATTTGAATGCAGGTTGTTAGGCAAGATTTCATGCAGTAACCCTGTGGGAGACTACACCAGTCTTGTCCTCTTGCCCATAGATAACCCAATCTCAAGAGGGGTAAATGTGAGCTGTAGCATTGAAATCCACACCTAGAAGTATCCAAATAAACACTTACACTAAGTTTTCTAGTAAAATAATTATTTATTTAGCGGTCAGTTTTAAATAAGCCTTTTGTAAAAAGGGCAATATGCAACAATGAAAATACACTTCATAACACTTTCTCAGATTTAGAATAAGCAAGTAGATAATCGTTAGAGATGCTGTCAATACATTTCCTACACGCTGAGGTGACTTCAATTACTAGGCAGTATTGGTATAGTAATTATATATCACTTTTTGTACTTAATAAATTCTGAGGTTGTTAAAAAGGAAAAGGTTAGAGAAGGAAAAAGGGTAATAGGTTCTCATAGCATGTTAGCCCTTTTCACCTCCCAATGAAGTCTAGATAGACCCTTTCCCAGCAATACAAGTTAAACGTATGCACCACCTATGAGGGACAGATAGAATCAAAGTTAATGGATCAGAAGAGTCTGCAGGGAGCCAGGACAGCCAAAGTCAATTTGAACAATGTCTGTGGACCTGAGGCACTTCTTTAGATAGCACAAAGGTCTTGCACAAAGTTAGAGAGTTTGTAAAGAATCACTGTTGGGCCACAAGTTGTTAGGCTTGTCAGTCCCAATCCCTGGCTGGCAGGCACACCACGCTGCTATGGTGAAAACCTCTGGCGACAAAGATGCACATATACACCGTAGTGGAAGGTACCGCAAAGCCTACCGATTCCAAGTGCCACAAACCCGCTGTGTTTCTGCTCTCACATCCAGCCCATGGCGATCAAACAGGTGATGATTACTGTGCTACCTAAAACCTTGATGGAACATGTTTCAGTAACGTAGAAACGCACGTTGAAATCTCAAATGCCTCTCTGAATCAAGGAAAAATATATAGAAGCGTCTCAACAGCACCCCAAAGATGCACCACCTGCCCTTAAAGTGGAACATAGACATTATAAGGCCACCTCACTCTTATTTCAATCTTTACAACAGAAGAGGTAAAGGGAAGATCCAGAAGCAGTAGTGTTCCCACTGACAAAAACTGGGCCTTGGACTAGAGTGGTTTGAGAACACAATGGATAAGGTTTCATAGCTTGTGTCATTAATGGAAAAGTTCAATCAGACAAAAAAATACCTAGTTTTATTTTTTTTTATTTGCATTTTTAAAGTGCTCACACAGTCCGTGGGCATCGAGGCGCTGGTACAGGAATTGTTTTTTTTTGTCTTAGTTGCGTATTTATAACGTGCTTAAATACCCAGAGGTTTCTAAGCGTGGACCCGGGGATCGAACCTGTGTTGCTTCGTGTCGTCTTGCTTCCAAGGCAAATGCGTTGCCACTTAGCTATCCTCCCAGGATTTAGAAATGGGCGACCCTTATTCTAAAACCCCCAAGGGCGCATACATCTCCAGCTCAAAACCCATTTGCCATTACTGTGCCTATACAAGAAGACACTTTGCAAGACTCTCAAGATCCTCTATACTACCAAGACCAGGGGTATGAAGACCAAGGGACATGGTATGATGACCCGAATACGCCTACTGGCTATGACCCAGATGATCGTGACATTTCCTTTTCTCAATCTTCTGAAATTGCACCTGAGTCACGCCATACTCCCTGCCCCCCCTTGACCTCTGCCCCATTGACAATCAGCTCTTTTTTTTTAACAATTTACTTCAAAAAGCTTCTGATCGCTTTGAACCCCAAACTCAGGATATAGTTGAGGAGACTGATTTTGTAGATGACATTGTAAAGGAAAAGAAAGCAGTCAGTCCATACCTCTTCTACAGTCAATTAAAAAGAGAATTGCCCCATCATTAGTTTCACCTTCTTTAACACGGGCAGTGAAGCCCCCAGAGTTGGAAAGGTCTTTAAGCCCACTCCATTAGACCCCCTCTACATTAGAGGCCTTGTCAAGCCAGATCATCTGGTTGTGACCACAACAAGTAGAAGGGCAGGCATACCATTATTCAACATTGTAGCACCGCCACCCAAAGAGTGCAAGAGATGATACGCTCTAGGCAAGAGGGTAACCAAATAAGGGGCTTACTCTACACGCATAGCTAACAACTCTACATTACCTACAAGTTACAATACTGCTCAGTGGGATCTCGTACAAAAACATCTGGACTCAGTCCATCAGCTAATTAAGTCACAGTTACTTAAAAGTACAAATGAAGTGAAACAGGTGTCACAAAATATCCTAAAAAATACCCTTGATTCAGCAGAGACCTCTGGCAGAGTCCTAGCTGAGGGTACCTTACATAAACACCATTCATGGCTTTGTAATTTAGGTTTTAAACCGATAACTCGGCCAACACTTATAAAAACATGCTCATGGAAGACTGTCCTGTTTGGGAAAGTGGTAGATGATGCTTTAGAAACTGCAAAGAAAGAGCATAAAACTTAAACACTGGGCCCAATATCAAACAAACCTTTATTCACTGTGTCCGCTTCAATACCTGACGTTCTTTTCAAAGCCAAGGGTTCAAAAGAGCATCTCGGTCTGGTTTTGGGTCCACTGCTTCCTTGTGGTACAATCCTCAGGGACAGTCTTCCACTTTTAAAACCATCCAACAAAGAGGGTTTAAAAGGGTTAAAGGGGGAGAGGGGTTCAGTATTGCATCCTCTAGAGGCTCCACTACCTCCTTCAACAAATGACGCTCCGGGTCAAGTCCCTTCCCATACTTCCCAGGCAGGGGTCACATAACTCCTTTCGCCCATGTATGGGAGGGCATAACATCGAACCAGTGGGTGTTAACAACAGTGGCCAAGTGTTAGGACTGATTTTCCATACTCTGGCCTGGTGGACAGATGTATGGAACGCCAACCTATACTGTGACAGGGACAACTCTGGGAGCTGTAGTCAAACCAGTTCATGTTAGCGGTGACGAGTGGTCTAGGCTAAGTCTCAAAAGGTGGTGAGCTTGTAAAGGGTCCACAATGAGTACACACACTGGGAGTCACAAATTACACTTAAACAATATGTATGAAAATAGTTATTTATTTATGGCTAAACGCCACGAAAAAATGACTAACCGGTCGAATTATCCCACAACACTAAAAGAGATCCTCTGCTGAATGGGCAGTCAGTGCAATATCTGTCTGGCTTTGGTAATGGATATCCGTCTAGGGAGGCCCAACACTGCTCTGACGGCACCGTTTTGGGTAATCATGTAGGGTGGGCCAGGTTAGCCTGGGCAGAGCCTGCCAACAGACTGTTACAGTAATCTAACCTTGAGTTAACAAGAGCCGAGGCTAGAATAGACATGTTGGTAACAGACAAAAATGGCCACAAGGTGCCAAGCTGTTTATTAATCCAACAGCAGGAGGCGCCAGTTTTGGCTACGTGAGAACTCGTGGTGAGTTCAGCATTGATGGTGATGCCGAGAAATTAGAGATCAGAAAAGCTGCATATTCGGGAGACAGTTTTTTTAAACATATGGCCTGAAGCAGCGATTAGGATCTTCATCTTATTGGCCATGTAATTCTGAATCATCCAAGCGTGAATGAGGGTGTAGATAGCATTGATAGCATCAGAATCAGCATCAGAATCAGCTGAGTATATACCTGACAATTCGAGGATGACCTTGGCGTCATCAGCATAATTGGTACACAAGACACCCAGGTCATCAAGCAGCAGAAGCAAAGGAAGGATGTAGATGTTGAAAAGTTTTGGAGATGGTGAGGATCCCTGAGGAACACCCTATGTGAGAAGAGTATGGACCGATGTAGCACTGTGTATTGCAACACAAGCATTACGAGGGCCAAGAAAAGAGACCAACCATTGTGTAGTTAGGTCGGTGCAGCCTACCAAGGATTGAAGTCTGGCTGCCAGTAGCTCGTGGTCGACCAAATCGAACGTGGCCGAAAGATCCAGTCGCAAGAGGAATGCTGTATGACCGCGATCGATTATGGCCGCTAGGTTGGACATTAGATCCAGCATGGCTGTCTCTGTGCCGTGCCAGGCATGATAGCCGGATTGGCGAGGCCCCAAGATGGAATTATCCGCGATAAATCCTTGTAATTGAAGGTAGGCTACCCGATCCATCACCTTAAGCAGGAATGGAAAGTTTGTGATAGGGCGATAATGTTTAGGTAGGAGCGGATCAAGGTTGTCCTTTTTAAGAAGTGGTGTAATCCAAGCTTCTTTAAGATCGGTAGGTACCCGACCCTCAAGAAAAGACTGAATATTCATAATACTTCCTTATCCCAAAAAACGATCTAACCAAGAGGACTGTTTTAGACATGCGTACTGCAAACACGTGTGTCAGGCCACACAAATTCGGGATGATAACAGTGCAGACAGTTATCCTCCTTTTAAAACAAGGGGATTACATGACAACATTGGACATGAAAGATGCATACTTTCATATTTCAATGTGGCCAGCGCAGAGAAAATATCTAAGATTCAAGGTGGGAAAATCAGACTAACAATTCAAGGTGTTACCCTTCAGCATAGCCGAGGCGCCAAGAGTATTTATCAAAGTACTCTCGGTGGTAGCGGCACACTTAGGCCGCCAGTCCATTCCAGTGTACCCTTACCTAGACGCCTGCCCATTCTGTGGACATTGCTCAAATGTGTCTACAAAACATTCAGCAGAGAGTCAGTATGCTTTTTGAATTATGTTTCTCAATCAACGAGAAAAAATCCAGTCTTGTGCCAAGTCGTATAAACAATTCTTAGGGGTGCTAAATCAAACACAAGACACCCTAGTCTTCTCCGTCGAGAGGGTCCAAAACATGCGGTTTCAAATCCCACAGTATGTAGCCAGTTGTTGGGTAACTGTGCGATTGGCCATGTGCCTTCTGGGAATTATGACTTCCAATATTTACCTTGTACCACACACCTGTTTGCACATGCGTCCTGTGCAAGAGTGGTTGACAAAACAATGGTTGCAAGCAAGGGTATATGGGAAGATCTGGTGGTGGTTTCAAATTCCGTTGTTCTATCACTACAGTGGTGAATAAAAGAGAACCTTTTGAAGGGCACGCCTTTCACCACCCCTGAAGCCGAGGCCCTGCTGTGGAACACATTTTCTCAATGAAACCGCTCATGGGATGTGACACAAGCTGTGGCAAACAAACACATCAAACCTTTAGAACAGTTAGCAATGTTCAAAGCTCTTAAGTTATTTATTTTATTTATTGTGCATTTGTAAGGCGCATATACATCAAGTAAATTGTGTTTCAAAGCGCCCACATGGCAATGGGGAGGGAACATGGAAATTAAAGACACCATGGCAATGAAAGAGAGATTCGGTATTACAAGGTTTTGTGAAGCCTTAAAGCTTTCAAACAATAGCTAACGGTCCTCATACTAATATACAGCACCACAGCCATGTTCTACATAAACAAGAATGGAGGGACATGCTTTCTCGGGCTGTCCAAACTAGCCCAGAACATTTGGTTATGGGCTGTGTAATAAACCAGGAGTACGACTCAAACACTAGTGCATGTTGCTGGTTGGCATAGACTTTAATGAAAGTAAAAAGGGGGTTGGAGAAAGTCCTATCTTGCCCTAACTCTAAGACTGGTTTCCCAGCCTCAACGAAAGGATGTCTGTCAGAATGTCCAAGGTAAAGTTCTCCATCCTGTGTCCAAATCCTAACCTGACCCTTACACGCTAAACTCAAGATGAAGAGAAAACGGAAATGGTCCTCCACCTGGTCATCTGCAGCTCTTTTCCAAAGTTCCAACATAAAGTTCCAAAAGGTGCAAAAAGAAATAACCAACTTTCCACAAGTCTGAAGGGATGGATGATTTCCTTCCCCTGAGTTTCTCAGGCTCTTTACATTTTAGAGTTTAAAATGGTATGGTTCTCCCTTTGATCTCTTTCCCACTTTCACAATGTTATGTTACCTGTTATGTTACCTAAATGTATAAAGCGCACGGTCGCCCAGAGGCATCATGGCGCTGGTGAGGAAGCTGCAGGCTAGAGCGGATCAGTAGAGAGTCAGAAAGCTAGAACAGAGTGGTTTTCAGAGCTTTCCTGAAAGCCAAATGGTTGGAGGTAGATTTGAGTGATAGTGGGAGTGTGTTCCAAAGCTTTGCCGCGGCAGTGGAAAAGGCTCTGCCGCCAAGTCTTTCCCGGTTAAACCTGGGGACCGTAAGTAGGTTGGTGGTCGAAGAGCGAAGATTATGTTCCGGAATATAACGAGAGAATTTGGATTGAAGGAATTCAGCTCCTAAGCCATGGATTGCCCGATGGACAATACATAATGACTTAAACTTAACTCGCTTCGCCACAGGAAGCCAATGGAGTCGACGAAGCTCCGGTGAAATATGGGCACCATAGGGGGAGCCAGTGGCTAATCTGGCTGCTAGGTTCTGCATACGTTGGAGCCGTTGGAACAGGCCAATCGGTTGAGATAGGTACAGGGAGTTACAGTAGTCCAACCGTGAGAGGACCAGCGCAGCCACCACGGGGGGGGGCGCATGGCTTCCGGAATCATAGGCGGGGCCCTCTTTAGAACCCTGATCTGGTGATGGGACAGCTGTAACCTGATTTGACATGGAGAGGGAGGTAGAAAGAATAACCCAGGTTCTTCACTTTGTTGACTGGACTAGGCAATGGACCCAACGATGTGAGCCAAAAGGCGGGGGTCCATAGTGAGACAGCCCACCAACATCACTTCCGTTTTACCGCCGTTAAGCTTGAGACAGTTTTGGTCCATCCAGGCACCGACTGCTTTAAGGCAGTCATGAAGACAAGCTGAGACCACTGTTTGATCCTGATCAAGCCGGATCAGGATTTGGGTGTTATCAGCGTAGGAATAGCAGTTAAGTGCATAAGAACGAATAAGGCAGACCAGTGCAATGGCAAGAAGTTGTGGCTCTTCTCTTGACTCCTCTGTGTTTTCCAACAATACCAGAGGGAATGACTCCATTGCCCTTGTTACAATGTTCACAGTACACAATTTCCAATCAATAGGGGAATGCCTCCTTTGGCCTAGTCTCAATGTTCACGTTTTTAACTCCAGGAGGAATTACTCCCGTCTCCTGGATTCCACACACTCAAGAGGATGACTCCCTCTTCTTGATCTTTTCAGTTGATATGCAGCTTCATGGCATTTCCATAAATTTGTGGAACTGTTACGCATTAAGAAAGTCCTGGAAGGAGAGTACACCAGGCAAACTGATTGTGAGTCTGGGACCTGCACCCAATTGTGTTAAGACAAGTGTTTGGAAGCGAAGGAGGAGAGTGTACCAGACTGACAGAGGAGGGTCTGGGACTCACTCTCATACTTGCCATGAAGCTGCATATCAACTGAAAAGATCAAGAAGAGGGAGTCATCCTCTTGAGTGTGTGGAATCCAGGAGATGGGAGTAATTCTCCTGGATTCCACACACTCAAGAGGATGACTCCCTCTTCTTGATCTTTTCAGTTGATATGCAGCTTCATGGCAAGTATGAGAGTGAGTCCCAGACCCTCCTCTGTCAGTCTGGTACACTCTCCTCCTTCGCTTCCAAACACTTGTCTTAACCCAATTGGGTGCAGGTCCCAGACTCACAATCAGTTTGCCTGGTGTACTCTCCTTCCAGGACTTTCTTAATGTGTAACAGTTCCATAAATTTATATTTTCTTCACTCAACAATTGGGTCCCAGACCTGCATTCACTTCTTCATTCAACAGTTGACTTGGTGTCCCGGCTCCCCTGCTTGGGTTCTGCCAGTTTGTGTAATTTACCGTCAATGGTGTGTGGTGTACGCAGTGAAGCACCCCAGTGTTCCAATTCCCCTCTCTGGGTTCACCAATCTTTCCTGGTTGCGTTGGCACTCACTGCGATCTGCAATTCTCCCAGCGGATCACTTCCTCCTCTTGCAGGTGTCTTGTCGGCTCTCAGATACCCACAATGTCTTGTTATTCGTTACCCAGCTTCCTCTGCTCTTGGCCTCTATGCTGCAAAATTCCGGCTTCTGAGCTGCTCGTGAGCTTCCTTGCTCATCACTGCAACTTGATTCTTCTCGGTTCCCGGACCCGTGTCAGGAGTAGTAGTTCTCCGTGTTTCTTGCCGCTTGATGATTTTAAACGTCCGGGCACCTATCGGATTCTTCCAACAACTATAGCGCATCGTGGCTGCCCGGCTTCAGCGCTCTGCATTGCTCCAGTGCTCTTCTGTCATTTTACTAAAAGTTTATGAAGGAGCCTGGTTGTCAGTCTAGACTGGATGTTCTGATTTTATATTCCAGTATGCCATACCGGATTGGGAAATTAAGGGGTTGGTATCATATCCTGATTGGAAAGGGGGAAACCATGTTCCAGCTAGCGAGTCCCCCTCTCCCCAACAAGGGTTGTCTTCCCCCACCATATGGTCCACCCTCAGAGAGCCACCAGCCAGGTCTGGATCAGGTAGCAACTGCCTTTCCCTGGCCATATGGGGAGAGCGTTTCCCCGGAGAAGCATTGAAGACGTCGCTATATTCTTCACAGCTCTAAAACACATGTTTCTCCTATTGCAACATTCTTTGGCAGATGTGCTATGCAGAAGCATAAAACTACCATCAGAACATGACTGGCAATTGCATGCAGACCTCCTACACAATATCTTCTCAAATTAGGGTTCCGAGACATAGATCTCTTTGCGATCAAACATAACGCACAATGCCAAGACTACCATCCAGGTATCCCCAGACAGAATCCTAAGGATTAAACTGGTCAGCAACATTTTTCCCCAACTCCTCTTCTCAACAGGATAGTCCACAAGCTATACAAGGAACAAGTCAACATGATCCTAATAGCTCCTATGTGAGCACGTCAAACATGGTTTTCACAGCTGTTGAAAATGTCTCTGTCCTCCAAAGAAACTAACGTGCCCTTTCAACATGTCACAGAATCCGGGGTCAAAACTACATCCATGTCCTCAAACACCGACCTTGGCAGCCTGGCCCCTGATGTCCTAGAATGTGGTCATTTAAACCTAGACCAGAGATCTATGGACATTATAAAGGAAGCATGCAAACCTCGCACAGGGCACTACTATTTCAGTAAAGTGTCTTGTGGTGCAAATCACACAAAATCAACCCTATTGATTGTTCACCTTGTCATTATTTACTATATCTTCTGCGGTCGGGGTTAATGTTTATTTCACTGAGTGAACCTTGCAGCGCTCTCAGCTTACACCACTTCCAAAAGCAGAACATTGTGGTGGAAAGTGCCCGTGATTTAAACCTTCATGGAAGGGGTCAAAAATGATATCCTCCAATTTCAAATACAACTCCCGGAAGGCACTTTAATGTTGTTCTTAAAAAGCTCATGGGTGCGCCCTTTATGCCAATACATACATCCAGTCTTAAACACCTCCAATGGCATTTCTCGTTGCCATTACATCTGTAAGGAGGGTGAGTGAACTACAAGTTCTCTCCGTACAAGATCCATTTGTAAAAGTGCACAATAACAAAGTAGCGTTACGTACACATCCATATTTCTCTGCTAAATTAATTGCTACGTTCCATGGTAGCCAATCCATAGAACTTCCTGCTTTCTTTCAAAACCCAAAGAATTCAGCAGAAAAAGCCTCCATACACTGGATGTCAGGAGGGCTGTCCTGTATTGCATGCAAAAGACAAAGCCACTAATGAAAACAATGTATTTGTGTCTGTAGCCACAGGAAGAGAAGGGGACCCTGTTTCTAAGTCGGCTATCTCAAAATGGATTGTCAGATGCATCCAATTATGCTGCTCATTATCCAAAACAATGTTACCTTTGATTCATTCATTATTTGTCCTGCGCTTATACTCCACAAGTGTCTAAAAGCGCAACCATTCATGGGAGGTGAAAACATAGGGAAAACAAGACAAACAATCTTACTAGGCATGGTATATTCAGATCGCAGAAAAAGAAGTGCGTGGGGCGGGTAGTTGGGGGAGGTGGAGCAATAGGGACCAAGTGCGCCCGGTCCCGTCTGAACATGGGGTAAGTGTAGAGAGATGACACTCTCATGGGTAGTAACCGAAGTGCAGTAGTGCTGCGGCAAGTGAAAGGCCCGGGGGCAAGTAGAGGAGACTGGCGAGGAAAGCTTGGCACCTGTGAGGCCATGAAGGTACACCAGACAGCAGTCAGCGAAACTGAGCAGAAGTAAAAGAGAGAGACAGACAGAGCAGAAAGAGGTGGTTAGCAGGGAAGGGGGAGAGAGAAAGGGGAGGCGAAGGGGAAAGTCTTGAGGAGTTTCTAGAGCTTAAGGAGATCCAGCTCAAGACAGAGAGGGAGGCACCTGCAGTGGACAAAGATCTCCCCCCAAGTCTCTGCTTGGAGAAGCGACTCACCCACAGAGATTTGGAGGAAGACGAGCGGAGGGCTCGGGAAGGAGAGTATTTAGGAAACGAGCGTTGCTGATGGAGTGGGCCCAGGTCCCAGAAAGCCTTGTGGACAGTGCAAATGGTCTTGAACTTAATCCTTGCAGCGAGGGGGAGCCAGTGAAGGGATTTCAGTGCTGGAGAGGTGTGGTACCTGGGCTTGAGGCCAAGGATAATTATTGTGTTTCTGTTCTGGATGAGTTGAAGGGGACGGAGGGTAGAAGAGGGAAGGTTGAGAAAGAGGCTGTTGCAGTAGTCCAGCCTAGAGGACCAGAGCTCTGGTGACAGTGAGCCTCTGAGGGAAAGTGAGAAAAGGTAGAATACCTCTGAGTCGAGGTGCAGTTTGTAGTGGGACTTGTTTGAGATGTCCACGATGTGAGGCAAGAAGGAGAGTGTGAAATTGAAGATGACCTCCATATTTTTTGCCTAGTTGGTAGGTGGTAGCGCAGGGCCAAGGGAGGCCGGCCAGAGAGAAAGAGGGAAGGCGGGAGCCGTGGTCCCGATGAGGACAATCTGTCTTACTGGCATTGAGGCAGCAGTCGTTTGGAGGACACAACGACTGAATTGCGGACAGTCTGGTATGAGTGAGGAAGAGGCTGAGGGTAGCCTGAAGGAGAGCTGCGGATCATCCGCATAACACTGGAAGTTGGAGGTGAAGGTGGCTATCATATATAGCCATTGAAAACCCAGGAGGATAGGTTAGATCCCAGGGGGATACAGCTTGCAGAGAGAGTGATCGGGGAGAGAAAGGACCCCAATTCCACCTGGGATCGGTGCTCAGAGAGAAAGGAGGTTAGCAACACCAGCGCCTGATCAGTGATGCCAAGGGTATCACGGAGACGTGCGACAAGGGTGGTGTGGTTCACCGTATCAAAGGCAGAGGAGAGGTTGAGTAGAATGAGGACAGAGAAAGAGTTAGAATAAAGATTTCAGAGCAGGTCTTCACTGGTGTCCAGAAGAGCAGTTTCTGTGCCTCCGGATGCTCTCAAGCCAGACTGGTGGTTATGAAGCAACCAACAGAATCAGTGTGTAGGGTAAGCTGTGAAATAGCCAACTTATCCAAGAGTTTACCCAGGAAAGGAGTGATGGAGATCGGACAATAGTTTGCTGGAATGGAAGGGTCTGCAGAAGGTTTTTTGAGGAGAGGGTGCACAAGGGAGTGCTTAAGAGCAGTGGGGAAAACTCCAGTGGCAAAGGAGAGGTTGTAGAGGTCAGCCAAGGCTGGGGTGAGAGAGTCAATGTTGTCCTTGTTGGTTTTGGAGGGACAGGAGTCCACCGGATTGCAGTAGACTTTCATAGACCAAACCTGTCTACTGACCTCCTCCGGTGCGACAGGGGAGAGAAAAGACAGAAAAAGAGGAGGAGGAGGGGTGGTGGCGGCCAAGGGCAGTACAAGAGATGTTGGTGCTTGAGGTGGTAAGGAAAAGAGAGCGGATAGGATATCCTGTGTTTTTAAGGTGAAGTGTGCAGCCAGGGCCGAGCAGAGGACCTAGGTGGGTGCAGTGGTGGAGGAGGCTGCGGTGGGATTGGCTAGTTGCTTGCAGACTTAGAAGAGTTTGGCCATTTTTTTTAAAAAAACATTTTTTTATTGATTTATAAACGCAACCAAACAATACAAACCACACAACCAATATATATTACAATAGCTTCCCACATCCCACCCCCCTATACGAGTCTAATGATTTGAACATTCTGTTTCTGCGACCTGTGGTACAGTCTCATCATCTGCAGGATCCGCCGGGTCCTCTATAGACCCGAACAGTTCGGCTATCAATAGCTTCCAGGCCATCAGGGACTCTCTCTTCACCCCCACTACTCGTGTCTTGCCATGCCATGGTTTCTGCTTCCGCCCATTTTTGTAGATCTCTCCACCACACCTCCACATTTGGCATGTGGCACGTCTTCCATCCCATGGCAATTCTCCTTTTGGCAAGCACATAGGCCAGATCTCTCAATTTACCCACATGTTTGAGCTTATGTGACCTTGGGAACTCACCCAGCAAACAGGCCCACACCGTATCCACTACTATCTTAACCCCCTTTTTTCCCAGTCTCCCTTTCACTTCCCTCCAAAAGCGTTCTATAACCGGGCATGACCAGAACATGTGCACCATGCCCGCATTCTCCTCATCGCACTTGGGGCATGCTTGCCACCCCGTGTTTGCAAATTGCGATATTCTCCAAGGTGTCATGTATGCCCTATGCGTTATATACAGTTGAATCTGTTTCAGTCTAGCATTTCTGGACACCTTCTTATGATATCCCTGCACCCGTTCCCACATCCCATCCTCCATTGGGACTCCCACTTCCGTTTCCCAATCTAATCTCAACTGCGTGACCTTCTTCCCAACTTTGTGCATCAGCATTTCATATAGTCTAGAAATCTCGTGGCCACCATCAGCAATGTTATATATGATATCTATGGTGGCGTCTGCTTCCTTTTCCAGCACAGTTGCAGGCCATGTTCTCTTGATGCACTGTGCCATTCTATGATATGTAATGTACTGGCCCTCGTGCAACCCAGTTTCTTCTCGCAGCCCCTCAAAGGAGATGCTGGATCCCTCCTGCCAAATGTCTCCCATTGTTGCCACCCCAACCGGTTCCCAAAGGTACCGGAGTATCCTACGTAGCTACACATCTGTGCCCGTTAATGCAACCAATGGTATCTGTGGAGAGCATGGGTTCGGGTTCCCCATCATCTGGCATGCCCTGCGCCACATTTTCCACCCCAGTACCATCATTTTAGGGCGCCCTATCATTTCCGCCCTGGGTACCCACATCATCTCTTTCAAATAAAATGGAGCACAATCCTGTCCAAACAGCCTAAGTTCTGAAGTCTCCTCATCAGAGAGCCGTTTGGCTACGTACTGTAGCTGGCTCGCCACGTAGTACACTTCATAGTTGAGCAGTTTTATCCCTCCTTTGTCATGGAGGTTCTGTAGCTTCCATAACGCCACTCTGTTTCGTGTGCCGTGCCATAAAAAGTCCCTACACATACTATTCAATTTGATGAAGAACTTCCGGGGAACAAGCAACGGTATGTTCCCAAAATAGTCTAGGAGCCTTGGCAGGACCACCATCTTGAGCATTGCCCCCCACCCCATCATTGCCAGGGGTAGTTTTGCCCAAAATTGCATGCACTTCTCAATGCTTTTGATGGCTACTTCTGTATTGTATTTATGCTCATCTTCCGCGTTATGGTAAAAGTTTATCCCCAGGTAGTGGAATGTGCTAATCGCCCTCGGCACTTGCAATACGGGTAATCGCTTCAGTGGCATCCCCATATACCCCTCTAGTGGGAACATGCTGGACTTCTGGGGGTTTACTGCTATTCCAGACAACACAGCGTATCTCTCCATAACCTCTAAGATGTACTGGAGATTTTCTTCTGGGAATCGCAAGTACAGTAGCAGGTCGTCTGCATATAGGGATATCAGGTGTCGTTCTCCTTTCACCTCAATGCCTATAGTGTCATACTGTTGCCTCAGGTATATTGCCAAGGGCTCCAGGGCCAGTATGTAGAGCATAGGGGACCACGGGCATCCTTGTCTGCTACCCCTGCTGAGCTGCCACCTTCCCGATATCACAGATCCTGTCTTTACTCTAGCCAGTGGTTTGCTATATAATATTTTCGCCCACCTTACATATCCAGGCCCCAACCCGTAACTCTCCAAGGCCGCGAGCAGCCATGGCCATTTGACTGAATCAAAGGCCTTAATTGCGTCCAAAGACACAATCGCCATTTCATCATCTTTCCCACTGCCATACTCGATTATCCTCTGGAGTCTTCTGTGGTTATTGGTAATATTCCTATGTGGGAAATAGCCCGTTTGATCCTGGTGTATTAATTTACCAATAACCCTCTTCAGTCTATTTGCTAAGACAGCGGTCAATATCTTGCTGTCTTGATTCAGCATCGATAAAGGTCTATAGGAGCCGCAGCTGTGTCCGGGTTTATTAAGTTTGTGGAGCGGTACTACGATAGCCTCTCTTAATGATTCTGGCAGGCTACTCGTCTCGAACGCTTCATTGAACGTCTCTAACAGTGGGGGGAGGACCTCATCCATGTATGCCTTGTAAAACTTGCTTGGGAGTCCATCTGCCCCAGGGGCTCTGCTAGTAGGGTGCTGCCTCACCACCTCACCTAATTCTTCCAAGGTAATCGGGGCATCTAGCTCCTCTCTCTCTTCAGCACTTATTTTGGGCAACCCTATGTCATCCAGCGTTTCGCCTATCTCAACGCTGCTACTTCCCCCATCGTCACCATATAGTACCTTATAATAATCCACAAACGCCTGGTTTACTCCCTCCTTGGTATTTTCGACACCCTACGGTCCTGATTATAACTCTGGGGGTCTCTTTTATATAACCACGCCCAAAGCCTCCCTGGTTTATCCCCTCCCGCATGCTGTGTCTCTACGTATTTTTATAGTTAAGGTTACACAATCTATCCCAATATTCTGCACATTTTTGCTGTAGCCTGAGTGTCAATTCCAGGTCCTCTGCTGTATCCTCTCCATCCCTTAAAGCCTCTTCAAGTTCTTCCTCCGCCCTCTGCAGTTCAGCCAAAATCCCACCTTGTAGCCCTCTAGATTTAGCTATAGCTACCCCCCTCACCACGACCTTAAAAGCCTCCCATAATGTTCCATCCGAGTCCACACTCCCAGTATTTGTTTCAAAATAGTTTACAATCTCCTCCCTCAGGTCCTCCCTAAAAAAAAAAAGGTGGGTCTCAGCGCTTCCGCTCGTAGGTGCCATGTCTGGATCCTCGCTCTCGGGGGGCAGTATTGCCATTCAAGAATCAGGGGCGAATGGTCCGACAGGATCCTAGCTTTATAATCTATTTTTATAATCTCAGCTACCATTTCGGATAACGATATAGTCCAGCCTCGTGGATAACTTCTGTGGGGCAGAGTAATGGGAGTACTGTCTCTCTTGTGGGTGTATCATTCTCCAAGCGTCTTCCATGCCAAACTCACTCAGCAATAACTAACGCTTTAGCAGCGGGGGTGGGTCTATCCGTCCGATCTATCTACCCTCGGGTTCAATACGCAATTAAAGTCTCCACTCCAGATTACCACGCTTCCTACACATGCGCTCAGGTTGGTGCACAATGTTCGAATGTACGCCGCTGTGTTCTGGTTCGGGGCGTACGTATTGACTATGCTAATCTCCTTATTTTCCGCTAGTCCCCTCAGCACAACCATTCTCCCATCTGCCTCAGCCACCACTTGCAGTCACTGAAAAGGGACATGTGGCGCCACCCAAATAAGCACTCCCCTAGCATAAGCAGAGTACGCTGAGCCCACCAGCACTCCCTTCCATTTCCCAGCAATCTTGTCCATTTTCTCCCATGTAAGGTGGGTTTCCTGCAATAATGCAATTTTGTGCCTGCGCAGTACAACATAACTTTGTTTCGCTTTAAGTAGCTGTTAAGCCCCATACGGTCCATGTAACAATTTTGAGGTCACCCATGGCCTGTATGAGACAATATACCTCCCACAGGTGCAGTCTGGCACTGAAATCCAATCTATATAGGCTTGTTTCCTGTTTAAAACTCCCCTTAACCGAAAACAGCCCAAACTTATCCACCCCCCCTCCGCCTCCCATCCCTTTCCCAACATCAACTGTTGCCCAGCTCCATCCCTGGATCTTAGGCTCTCGCGCATCTAGCTCTTTCTGGCTCTCGCCTGTACTCGAAGCTCCGCAGGGCGAGGCCGCCCTAGTGGCACACCTACTACTAGTACAACTATAAATCGGGGGGTAGGGTGCTTCCGCCCTGCTGCTCCCATTGAACTCAAGACTGACTACACATTGCTACACAATTTGCCTATGTATATGTGCTACTATATTCAAGTCCTTCAGATTTGTTGCAGTGGCGGCAACCCATCAAAATATCAGCGTCATTTTGCCACACCTATTAATCAGTTTTCAACTAGTCACCCCTAGGGTGCCCGTCTTACTCCCTGACATTGTGTATACAATATCCCAGTCACTTATCGTGTTCTTCTCAGGCCTCCTCCGTATCTCCTTCCGGGCAACCCTGCAAATCCAGCCATGTCGTTGCATCTTCCGGAGTGTCAAAAAAGAACATTTTACTCTTGTGCACCACCTTCAGTTTAGCTGGGTACAGAAGCATATATTTTATCCCAGCCGTACGTAGCCTCTTTTTGATTTCCACGTAACTGTACCGTTGTCTCTGGACCAGCATTGTGTAATCTGGATACGCCATGATGGTGCTTGAAGCCCTTTCAATTGTCTCACCTTTTCGGAAGTACTCCAGTATCTTCTTGCAATCTTTATAGTTCAATATTTTGGCGATTATAGCACGGGGGAGGGGGCTTTGGTCGCGGTTTCCTCATGAGGGCTCTGTGTGCTCGCTCCACTGCGAATCCTTGCGAGAGTTTTTCAGCTCCAATTCCTTGTAAAAGTAAGTTCTCAACATAATCCGTCAGGTCCCGTCCCTCCTCACCCTCTGGCAGGCCTACCACGCGGATATTGTTCCTTCTCGCTCTCCCTTCCCCTGCGCGAGGCTCCAGGTTGGCTACCTGTTGTTTGAGCACGTGGATCTCCTTTGCGTTGCTGGAACTGGTGTCCGTGTTGGTCTTCACTGCACTTTCCAGATTGCTTGTCCGTTCTGACATCTTGTCTCAGCAGGGTGACCTCTATGCCTACCGCGTCAATTTTAGCCTCCAAGGAAGTGCGTAGGTCTGACATTGCTATCCCCCATGAGTCTTTCAGTTCTGTGATGGCCGCTAATATGTGATGGTTTTCAGTTGCTGCTGCGCTCTCCGCTGATGTCCTAGAGCTTATGGGCGTTGTGGCAGCGGGAGATTGTTGTGTTTTAGCAAAAATATCCATTGTGGCTTGCTTATTCTTGCTTTTGCTCGCGACCCCTCGCACCGCCATTCTGAGGCCTGTGTCGTGCGCCCGAGATTGCCGGGACTCCGGTGTGGCAGTCCTGTTTATCTGTATAGATTCTGCGCCGCTGTGTCTTCCAAGCCGTGGGGCAATTACCGCAGAGTAGCCCTTATTCAGAGTGGGTTGTGTCCTCCCACGTATCGAGTGTCTCACCGTGTCTCAGAGACCACACTTTCCATTTATATGGCCACCATACTGACAAGCTCTGGGTGGTCTGCGCGTCATTGTATATGTCTTCTACCTCTGGAGCTCGTCTTCCATATAGTCTTCTGCGTGGTGTGGTCCTGCTTTCGCCCCCTGGCCTCTCAGGGGACAGCTACACCTTGTGACCCTCCATTCTGTCATCAGCTCACCACATCATGATGTGCCTTTTTGTTGAGAGCCCCATAATCCTTCAATAAGGCCGGTTTAGAAAATGTCCCCTCCGTGTTCAAAGGGGCCTTGCTGCCAGGAGTCCTTTTCCACTCTCGTGAGCCATAGGGGCGCTCTGTATGCAGCCGCCGTGCTCCTGTTATCGTCTGTCTCAATGGTCTGTGTTTATTAGGCAGTGCCGGGCGGGCGCTCCTTATGTTCCGTGATGGGGTCCCTCCAATCCGATAACGCTGTGCGGAGAGCGCTCCGCTTCGTGCTGCTTGGGCGCGCACCTCCCACCAGGGCTGTGTCTTGTGCTCCCAATCAAGTTCTGCCCGGAGTTGTGCAGCACGCTGTATGCAGCACGGGCATCCGGCGCATGCATACAGGGATTACCAACCCTGTGCGCCCGTCCTCTCTTCAGAGCCCCGCTTTTTATGGGCGCTTGTTTTCTGGGTCGGCCCACCTTTGTTGTGGTCTGTCGCGGACCCACGTCACTTAGCGTGAACCCACGGCTTACCGCTGCGGAGGTCCCGCTGTGCCCTAGCCTCCCTCCTTCCTTCCTACGTGGCGGTCATCAGTTTCGGGCCGCTGCCCAGGCCCTCGAGTTTCGTTTCCTTTGTCTATCGGCCATTTTACAGAAACACTGTATCGCCAGCAGCCGGCTTCGTCGAGCGGATCCTTTGAAGTTCAGCTCGCGGTTCACTAGATCTTCGCGCGATTCTCGGAGCACACATTCCCACATATATGCTGCCAGTCCTGGGCTCAATAGAACTTTTTTTAAGTTAGCTTCACCGGATCATCCGTCGGATCATACGGAGCAGCGCAGGGTGTACGTCCTATTCCATGGTGCTCAAGCCATGCCCAATTGTGGCCATGTTATTGGATACCACGGAGATGCGGGTTTGAATAAAGACTTTTTTTCTTGGAACAGATGCAGAGTCTATACTATCTTTGAAGGAGGCGAAAGGCCAGTTTGTCAGAGTGTACGCCCGAGGAATCCCATTTCCGTTCGGCTGCCCTGCACTCCCGTTTAAGGGCAGCCAGTTCAAAGTCGTACCAAGAGTTGCACTTTTTGGTAGGCTTCAGGCATTTCCTGATGACAGGGGCAAGAATATCAAGAGTGTTGGAAATGGAGAGGTTAGAGTTAGAGAGGGCTGTGTCAGGGTGGGAGTCAGCCACATGAGTAGAAGGAGCAGAGTAGTTAGAGGCAAAGACAGATACTGACACACTTTTCATGGGTCGGATGACCTTCTAAACCGGAGGCAGCTCCGGGCTTATTGATGCAACAGGAGAAAAGAGTTGTAAGTGAGATGAGAGTGATCGGTCCAGGAGAGAGAGGTAGTGAGAGGGATAGAAAGAGGAATGTCAGTTGAGATGAGAGCATCTAAAGTGTGGCCAGCGGTGTGTGTTGGGCCAGAGGGTAAGATGGAAAGAGAGTCAAAAATATTGCAGAAAGGTTCTGAGGAATCAGGTGAGTCGAGATGGATCTTGAGCTCATCCAGTAGGAGAAGATGAGAAGAGGAGTACAGGAGAGAGGAGGCCAGGTCAGCCCATTCTGAAATGAAGAGGAAGGGCTGACCAGGTGGCCGATAGGTGGCCAGCAAGAGTGAAGAGCTGGGAGAGAGCAAGAGCCTGCAGACCAGGCACGGAAAGGACGAGTAGGCCTTGGTGAGAATGACGCACATAGGGATCCACTCAGGGAAGATTAATGCTACTGCCCACCTTGTCTGTTTGGTCTAAGCAGACAGGAGTATCTTGTAGCCTTCTGGGAGAAGTGTCAAAACTTGTGACAGAGCTATACTTGAACCAAGTTTCCGTGAGGGCAAGAACATCAAGATCCATGAGTTCAAGGAGGTTGCAGATGTCAGAGGAGTGTGTGACAGCCCGGGGGGTAGGGGAGCAGGGGCAAGTGGTCCACCCCATAAATGGCGAGAGTGCCTGAGGGACTGAGGTAGAAGGGGGCAGAAGAGCCTAGGCCGGCAAGGGAGCCAGGATCGATCAACTCGGGGACCGTGGGCGAGACTTGCTTTTATTGCAAATGTACCTTTAGATGCCATTTGCAAAGCTGCTACTTGGAGTTCTATTCACACCTTGGCTGGTTGACTGTCATCCAGTGGTCGATATCGGAGAGCAGGAGGCGAGGTTTGGATGGAGAGATGCAGGGAATTCGGGAATCTTGAAAATGGTCTTGGTGTCGTCTGCATAGTTGTAGCAGGTAATGTTGTGGGAGTGGATGAGCTCAGGGAGGGTAGGCTAAGGTAGAGGTTGTAGAGGAGGGGAGAGAGGCAAGCTTCCTGTGGGACTCTGTGAGCGATGGGGCTGGGAGGGGGAGTAGAAAGGTGGGAGGATGGAGCCGTTAGAGAGGAAGAAGGAAATCCGTTTTAGGGCAGTGCACCTGATGCCTAGAGAGTGGAGTAGGTCTGTGATAGTGACATGCTCTATTGTATCATAAACTGCAGAGAAGCCAAAGAGGATGAGGGCAGTACATCTTGCTGAGTCTGCTGTCCTTTTAATGTCATCTCAGATGGTGGTCGGTCATTTTTTGGAGAAAATAATGTCGAATTGACAATTTTTTTTGAAAAAAAAAAAGTCGAATTCCGTTTTTTAAAATTATATGTTTATTTTGGGGTTTGGGATAAAAAAAATGGGTAAAAAAAAGTTAAGAAAGGGGGGTTGGGGGGGAACCCCCCCATTTCGAAAAAAAAATGCATTAAAAAAAATTCGACTTTTTTTTCGACATTTTTTTTCTCGAAAAAACTTTCGACATTATTAGTTTCTACATTATGACTATAAACCATCTCAGATATGGACAAGGGGGATTTTGTTCCAATCGAGGAGTATGATGCCAGATTGGGCGGGATCGAGGAGGCTGCAGGATTCTGTGACGAGGTAGAGTTGGAAGTGTGCTATGCAATGTGAAACGGTGTTGGAGATTGGGTGGTGCTTTGAGGGGAGGAGGGGGTCGAGGGAGGGCTTTTTAAGTAGAGGATTGACCTAAGAGGTTTTAAATGCTGCTGGGAAAACACCCATTAGTGAATGGTTATTATTGACTTGGTGATTCTGCCTGCCAGGTGGAAGGGAGGATGTTTTTGAGTAGTGCGGGGGAAGAGGACAGGGGTCTCTGTGGGATCCTGAGGGGCGGCTATTGGAGAGTAGCATCAGGAATTCTGGATTGGAGATGGGGTAGAAGGAGCAGAAAAGGGGGTGAGTGAGAGGTGATATAGGAGGGGTCTGAGTGGCAAAGGGGGGGATAGTTGCTAGTGAGGTACTGTTCAATGCCGATGTTAAAGTGATCTGACAGGGCATCACAGATTGATTGAGAGTGAGGGGGGAAGGGCATGACCAGAGGGGGGGGGGGCTTTAATTCTGCAATGATTTTGTGGAGTTCCCTGCTGGGGTTGAGGGCATTGGAGATTCGGGAATGATAGAAAGATCTTTTGGCTATCCTTCTGGCCATAGGCCCTGATTTGCCTGGTAAGGTTGACTTAGTTGAGTGTGTGTTTGGGGGAGGGGCAGGGCAAGGGGGGATGAGGTTCAGCCAGCCATTTAGGTTCCAGGTAGTGGTTGACGGTTTTGAGGGATGTGATGAGGGAGCAAGTAGTTGGCCAGGTCCGGGGAAACAATGACCTTGTTGAAAGGTGGATTCTGGGAGAAAGGTTGGAGATGGAGGGCTGGGGCGGGAGGGGTAAAGGGTTCAGAAGTGAGAAGAAGATGGCAGAGTGATCTGTTTATGCTAAGGGGGAGGGTGGAGGGAGGGGAGTTTGAATCGGTGGAGCTGAATATTGCGCCCAGGGTATGCTCTGCTATGTGGGTGTCCAGAAACAAGTTAGGTCATGTTGAGGGTAAGTGAATAGTGAGAGATGAGGATGGCCGCTAGTGACTCACAAAGGGGTTTCTGTGAGGTGTCTGTTATAGCCAGCAGGTCTGTAAAGGAGTAGGAAGCTGTGGGTGAAGGTGGGGGAGTTTTTGAATTTAACTAGCTGGGATTTTTTGCCAGTGTTGCAGGGTTGTTTCTTATGACTGAGGGTGTAGTTTGTGGAGGATGGCAAGCCCCCCCTGCTCTGCTGGATCTATTGTGTACGACCAGGGAGTATCCAGAGGGGAAGGCCTTGTGTGTGGCGGGGAGAAAGTCGTCCGAAGTCCATGTTTCAGTAAGATAGAGGATGTTAGGGTTTTCAGAGAAGATAAAGTCGACAATTATGTGTTTGTTTTTGGCAATAGATCTAGCGTCATAAATATGCATACGTGGGGTTGTGGTAAGTGGCATTTTAAGGGGGGGGCGTCGAAAGGGGGTATGCCTAGGTCTGGAGAGGGGTGTGTGCCGGGAAGGTGAGATTTTAAGGGGGGGATAGAGGGGAGAGGTCACTGGCAGGAGGGGTTTGCAAAGAGGAGCTGGAGGGGGAGTTCATGGTTAGGGAGAGAGGATAGCGGGAGGTAAGTGTTTATTGTGGTGCTGGGGAGGGTGTGACGTGGTTGGAGTGGGACTGGGAGAGAAAAGAGCACATTAAAGTAGGGATTGGATTTGGTGTTCGGAGAGGAGCATGGGGCAAGCTTGGAGAGTTTACAGGGGAGTAGAAGAGAGTATGCATAGGGTTGGGAATGGGGTAGGTTGTTGAGATATAGGAGAGTGGAATGGGATGAGTTCTTTGGTGGAGGATAGGCGAGGAAATGTAGCATGTGAGAACAGTGAGTGTGGCTTTTGGGTTTAGGGAGGTGTCAGGGTGCATGAGGTGTATGTGTGAGGATTGTCGGCACTGATGATTGGGGAGTCGTAGCTAAGGCAGTACAAGCTGTTCTCTGGGAAGGTTGGGTGGGGGTTGCTGTGAAGGAGAGGCGCGGTGGAGATGAAGGCGGTGCGTGCTGAAGGGGCTTGAAGGGAGGGCAGAGGGTAGTCTGGCAGAGCATGGTTGTGACAGGGAGGGGAGGCAGGGAGGAGCGGAATGGGGCATGGAGGGAAGGTTGAGTGGGAGAAGTGTAGCTAGGCAAAGAGATTACATTGAAAGGTGCCGCAGAGTTTATTTGTTTATTGGACATTTGTAAGGTGCTTATACATCAAGGAAATTGTTTCAAAGCACCCACTAGGCAAGGGAAGGGAACAAAAGAAACAAGACAATGAAAAATGTAAAATACAGAGGCTTTGTGAACATTTAGATTGTGCAAGTGCAGGGAGAGAGAAGGGACAGGGGAAAGGGGGTAGGTGCTAGGGGTCTACAGAGGGCTGCAGTTCTAGGGGGATAAGGTAACAGTTGGTTGCAAAGGCAACAAGTAAGTGCCAAGTAGTGACCACAAGATGGAGGATTGGTCACCAGACCAACAGTAAGTGCAGACCTGTGAGGCAATGGGCCAAGTGGTGTCCAAAGGCAAGTGCAGGGGGGAGGGCGGCTACTGTGGGCAATTGGACAGAAGGCCAGGACCCAGAAAGACGCATAAGGGCCCAGGACACCAATCAACAGCTACTGTGTGGATCAGCATGGGAGGGAAGGAGGGAAGGAGGAGAAAAAGAGGAAAGTCTTGAGGTGATTTGCAGAACTTGAGGTGATCCGTCTCAAGACGGAGAGAAAATGGATGGCTGTTCTAGAGGAGGGAATCGGCCGAGGAGAAGGGAGCGGCCGCCCGCTCTCTGCTTAGAGAAATGCTTGCCCAGCCGAGAGTTGGAACCAGTGGAGTGGAGGGATCTGGAAGGAGAGTACTTGGTGAGAGTGAGTTGCAGATAGCGTCGAGCTCGGCCCCAAGGCAACCTTATGAATGATGCGTAGGGATTTAAATTTGATCCCTGCAGCAACCAGGAGACACTGGAGAGATCTTAGGGCTAGAGAGATACCATCCTTGGGCTTAAGGCCAACGGTAAATCTCACAGCCCTATTCTAGATTAGCTGGAGTGGGCGGATAGAAGAATGTGGTAGTTTGAGGAAAAGGCTTTTGCAGTAGTCCAGCCTGGAAAGAACCAGCGTTCTGGTGACATTGAGCTTCTTGGGGAAGGTGAGTAAGGGGAGGAGTGCCCTGAGTAGGTAGAGTTGGGACTTCTTGACAAGGTCCAAGATGTGAGGAAATAAGAGAGAGAGGAGTCTAAGATAACTCGCAGGTTTCTGGCCTCCGAGGAATGAGAGGGTTTTAGGGCTGGATGTATATGGTCCCTGGGTTACCTGCCGGGTTCAGATAGGGGCAGGGACCGGGGAAATTGTTCCAAGTGTGATGAAGGAGGAGCAAACTATTTGCGTCTGCAGTACTAGGAGGGACTTGGGATCAGCTAAAATTGCAGTGTTAAAATGCAACTATATTCAAAACAAGTAGCAGTGTTAAAGATACACCAAGATTTAAAACAGTGTCAATGTTGAAGATACACCTAGATTGGAAACTATTGCAGTATGAAAGAACCACCTAGAAACAGTCACCGGCTGTGTCTAATGGGTAAACGAGTAGACTGGGCCGATTCAGGCTACAAGTGATTGAGTCTAGGAGTCATACTCAATGGGAAAAGAAGGGTCTGATCGGTGTGAAAGGCTTACAGATGGAGCAGCATGGAAGCAGTACTTAATGTAGTGCAGGAGCGATGAGGAGGTTACAGCATACCGTATCTACTCATAAAATACTTGTCTGGCTGTGGGCCCCTCGTACAAACATGGGCACACAGTTTATGGGAGCTGCCCAGCAGGGAGCTTCCATTTGCTCTAGCCCTTTGCTGGCTGCCCAAGAAAGGCTGTCCTGGAAAAGACTCTGAAAAGATGGTTTTCAGTCATGGGAGCAACAGCACACGGACCACTGGGGGAGCTAAGGAGGGTGATCAGGGGAGGAAAGAAAGTCAGGACAGGGAGAGTGCAGGAAAGGTAAGAGGGTAAACTTAGATGCGAGACATGGAAAAAGGAATCCAGCAAACAATTTTTAAAAAGTGCACACTTGGTACAGGACCAGAAAGCACTTACCTGCACCTATGGGATTCAGAAGTAGTGGGAAAGTGGAGCGTTAGGCTACTTGGGTTAAAAGTTAAAAGCACTCCAGTGCTCATTCGTGGGTTATGGTCACGTGCAATTTTGTTGTCTCGACGGATCCCCGTTCACTAGGAGAAGGTAGTCATTCTTCTGGAATTTTCTTGTTCTTCGATCAGAAGCTATTGCAGAAGGATTGCTGAACATTCCCTTAAGACTAATCCAGTTTTACCAGGAGATGGGAGTCGTTCTCCTGGTACCATTTCAATTTGTGTTGAAGCCTTTTCTCATTAGTGTTAGGGATAGAAAAGCACAGAGGACATACTATTTGTTTGGACAACCACACTGACAACGAGCACCCAAGTGATCTTGCTTTTAGGTAGGGAAACGTATCCGTTAGGGGTAAGGAAAGGTAGGCATTTCTCTTATTTGTTGAATAAAGATTTCCTATTGCAAATACCACTCATTTGTCTGCCAAAGCTGGCAGACAATGCATAGATAAAACCCCACTCTACCTTAGCTACGAGCCAACCCCTCAACGCTAGATTTAGGCAGATGGAGGGCGATGTTGTCTTACTTGACCAACCTCAAGCACATTTTTCTGTGGTAGGTGCTGTGTCACTGTATTTGAAATCAGCAGGGTCCGCTTCCTTACGTCATCAGCCTGCTTTGTGAAGTAGGACAATATTTTAGAATCTTATGGTAGCGTCTGCACGAATGCACGTTTGCACCTGCGGCCAGTGAATGCTGCTGCTTTATCGGCAACAAATCATAAATTATGGGGGGGGAAATAGCTGACTTTTTGACAGATGTACCTGTAAAGAAGCAAGTGGCCTTTAACGCAGGCCTTGCAGTAGCTAAGATTGCCCAAGAAATTCTAGAGGCGTCTGTCTCTCACATCGATCCAGTCAGCATGTGCGTCGCTACGGACATGAGAAGGTCTGCACGGATGCATGCCACTAAATTCACAGCCGACGTGCAAGAGAGGATTCTAGATCTCCCCTTTGAGGGCACAGACCTGTTTCACTCATCAACAGACAAGGAGCGTACGAAAAAGAAAACTAGTACACAAACTGCTATGTCTTTGATGATTTTGACAAAACCATCCACTGAGCAGTTTTCTAGCTCCCAGCAAAGATCTGACCATAGCCCCTCTCCTTCAGTGGTTTTAAGCTGGTTTCAGGACTGAAGAACCAGGCAGCCTGACTACACAGTACGCATCGAAAAAAGCAGCAGTGTTACCTCTCCTCCCAAGCCTGAGATGCTAAAAAACAATGAGACCAGCGTCCGGGTCCACGACATTCCTGTCGAAGGCAGACTTGCCCAGCACGGGTTAGCTTGGCGACACCCGTTTCAAAACCCCAGGATCATTTCTGTTATTTCAGCGGGTTTTCAACTCCCCTTCCAGCCCTTTATCCAACTCACATGCCCGGCTTCAAATCGGCTCACTGTCTTTCCTCACGGGGATACACAAACTGGTTTTCGACCCGGCAGTTGAAAACATCCCGCAGAAGGAGAAGTGTCAGGGCTACTACTTGAGAATATTTGCTATTCGCAAGAAGAACCAGGCTGACCATAGAGTAGTACTGGATTTGTCAAAACTAATCCTTTTCCTACCTGTAGAAAAGTTCAAAATGGTGATGCCAGTTCACATAGCCGAGGCGCTGTGCTCGGTATATTGGAAGGGCTCCCTGGACCTTAAGGACAGCAATCTGCATGTCCCCATTTGGCAGCCGCACAGGCAAATGCTATGTTTTATGGTAATGGACTGTCACTTTCAGTACAAAGTGCTGCCATTTGGTTTGAACTCTGCTCCTCGGGTGTTCACAAAGGTAATGAATGCCATATTTGCCATTCTAGGATGGAGGGTCACCACAGACATTCCTATCTCGACGACTGACTCCTTAGGGTCAGGTCCCCACACAATGCAACGCTTTCATGTCACAGTCTGATGCAAATACTCTTCCAACTAGCTTTTCCATCAACCTAAGGACGTCCGATCAAGTTCCCGCCCAGAACTTGGCGTTTCTGGAAATTAAATGGGACACACTATCGGACAGGATATTCCCTAGCCAGGACAGTTTCAGGGATGTTCTGTCTGCAGCCAATCACTTTCTTATAAGGCAATCAACATCGGCATGGTGGTTCCAGCATATTTTGGGTCTGATGCTGTTAGGAAGGATTTTCTATAATCTGATCTAGTGGACAGTTGTATAGAAGGCCAACCTAGTATAGTGACAGGGACAACTCTGGGAGCTATGACCAAACCAGCTCAAGGTAGCAAGGCGAGCGGTCTAGGCTAAGTCTGAAGAGGTGGTGCGCTTGCAAGAGGTCCCCAATGAGTACACACAGTTCAAAATCAGGGATTACATTTAGACAGTCAGTTATATAAATACTTTTTTGAATGGCTATTAGACAATTGGAGATGAGGGAAGGAGAGGAGGTGGCTGAAGGAAGCCTGAAAATGAGTTGGGTGTCGTCAGCATAGCACATAGCAATTTGAGCAGAAAATGGAAATGCAGTAGGTGAGAGTTACCAGGTATTGGTTGAAAAGCCAGGACGAGAGGTTAGACCCCTGCGGGGGGACACCACAGGTGGAGATGGAGATAGAAGATACGAAGGACCCAAGTTGTACCTTGGAGGGCCGATCAGAAAGGAAATAGGTCAGCCAGGCCAGAGCCTGATCAGTGATACCCAGGTTGTCACAGATACGATTGAGCAGAGTGGTATGGTTGACCATGTCGAACGCAGAGGAGAGATTGAGTAGGATGAGGACAGAGGGAATGCTAGTCAAGGTTGGAGAGCAGGTCTCCACGGATGTTCAGGAGAGCAGTTTCCGTGCTTCTGGCAGCTCTGAAGCCAGATTGGTGGTCATGGACGGAGCCAGCAGAGTCGGAATGAAGATTAAGCTGAGAGATGGCCAGCTTTTCGAGGAGCTTACTCAAAAAGGGGTTCCATGTGATAATACCGCCACAAAAATATCGCGATACAAAAATATCGCCATATTTTTGCGGTGAAATGCACAATTGACCCTGCGGGGGACACCCCCGCAACCCCCGCTCCCACATAATATCCCCAATAAAAATATCACCTATGGCGAACCAAACGGCCATATTTACGGTGATATTTTTGTTGGGGATATTAATACCTGATAACTTAAAAGGGAGTAATGGAAATTGGGCCAGACATGAGGGATCAGCTGTGGCTTTCTTGAGGAGAGAAAGCACAAGGGAGTGCTGTTAGGCTGAAACTTGTGCAGTTCCCTTAGGGACCACTGCAAAAAGTGTAGGACTACAGGAGTTAGCAGTAAACCCAATTGGTAGCAGTCTGCACCACCCAGATTTACCTGGTAGCTGTGGCTGAGCAGTCAGACCTCTCTCAAGAAGAGTTAGGCAGTATACAGAGCATACACAATAGGGCAGGTAAACACAGTAGAACAAGCAAACACTGACCAGAGCTTTGGTGTAAAAGATATATTATAATTTATTTAAAAACACATCTAAGAAAACACACTGGCACTAATCTCAAACACGTTCAAAAACACAGTCACTAAAGTACATACACTCCCTTAAAAGAATATTAGACAAGTCTTAAGTAAAGCCCCACTTATTTTCAGACAGTGGTGAGTGCTTAACGCAGATGGCACTCTAATAATTCGGTTTCCAAGGGAGAGAAAGGCAGAGCATAAATTGAAACAGATCGCAACACTTTCAAAAGAACACAGCAAGAGAGCAAGGCAGAATCAAACCGTGAAGTTAGAGTTCAGAAAGCCGGATCCACTTTCAGAGGATCAGAACGAAATGTGTCCAAGGTCACACGGTTGAAAAGTGCACAAAAGTCTTGAAAAGGTTCAGAAAGAAGTTGGACCAAAAGAAAGGGACCAGTTAGATGGTCAAGAGGCCAGCCCAGTCCAGAAGGTTAAGGATTTACTGTCACCTTGTAGCAATCTATAGAAAGGGAGGCCAGGCGGACACAGTACATTGAAATGGTGAGAACACTCCAGCGGGGGCAGTTGTTCCTGGCAGCGGTTGCGAGCCGGTGCTTCGTCCGGCAGAAGAGAAGATCTCGGCGGGGAGGAAAGCAGGAGGTCATTGTGCTGCCAGGGAAGAAACCAGCCATGGAGTTTCTCGATTAAAAGGAGTGGTCCTTTCTTTCGCAGTTCAGTGGTAAATGGCTATCCGGTTGCCAGGGTGCTTGGCACGGGCAATTCGACCACTAGACGTCCTGGTAGGTGAAAAAGGAAAGCAAACTGGGTGTCCCACCAACTCTAGGGGAAGAGACTCTCTGGCAAGAAGATCTCCTCGGTTGTCGGGAAGTGGTGAGACGGTTCAGCAGGGCTCCACCGGTGGTGTCGTTGTTGCAGGTCGGCTCAGCTTCTCCCTCTTCGGATTCTCAGGACCTGTGGCGACTTCTGAAGTTCCAGTCCCAAAAGCCCTGCTTTTATGCAAGAAACTCCCATTCATTCAGCCTAGCTGTCAATCAAACATGCTAAGTGGTGAGCCGGCCGGCTCACCACTTGGGCCAATCACACAAGAGTGCGACTTGAGTTGCCCAGGCAACTCAGTCCAGGGTGCCTAAACCCCCTCCCACACCCCCTGTGGTACCCAGACAGACTGGCACCACTTTTGAAGGCTTCTGTGGAGAAGCCCGCCAAAAAAGTGGAACAAAGGGCTCGACTTGGGTTCGAGTCACAGAAGAGAACACAAATGCCATTTTAGAATAGAGTTCTGGCAAAAAATACCAACCGGTGAATTAATATTAAATAAATAACCCGGCGGTATGTTCGAGGCTATAGGAATTAAATAATTAAAGTTGGTAGCCTCGAACAATGGGAAAATCCCATAGAGATATATTTGCGGTCAGTAGTATCCACTGCCACCAGCCAAAACTCGATCAGGGGGGACAGAGACGTGCCCCCTCGACTAACAGACCCCGGGGCAATCAAATTGCCCTGACCGGTACGTCCACAATATGATGGTTTGTACTGGTTTCTGTTCATAATTTGGGACTAGTAAAGCCAATGGTGACTTTACATGCCCTGGGAGACAGTAGTTAGTCCCAGGGTATGGAGTCTATGGTGGGGTGTCACTATGACACCCCTGTGTCACTGCACTGAGGGTGCTGTGTAACACACATAGTAAAAACACATGAGACCCTATGGAGTAAAAGACCCCATAGCCCATAAAACACATTAACAGTCAAAGGAACCCCTCAAATCATGTCCGAGTGTGAGGAAAAGAGACTCCCTCTTGGCAGGAGAAAAAAACAAACTCCAGAAATCCAGCAAAGCTGCTGGGGGACTCATTAAGTTAGGAAATTCAGCCTAAACAGAGAATTCTCCCTACCAAGTGCTTAAGAAGGGATGGAAAAGAGCCAGAGAAGAGGGCCGGAGCAAGGGTGTCAATGTGGTCGTTAATGGTTTTAGAGGAACATGGATGAACCTGTTTTGATGAGGTTTTCATAGATCGGACTTGTCGAGCTACCTCATCAGGGTAGTAAAGAGGAAAGGAGTAGAAAGGGGGTCAGGGGTATCTCAGGGAGGATCAGCAAGCCGAGAAGAAGCAAGAGGAGGAGGGGAGTGGAGGAGAGGGTGGACAAGATGTCTTGGGTTTTAGAAATAAAGTGAGAGGCAAGGGCATTGCAAAGAGCCTGGTAGGCGAGAGGAGGGGTGGAGACAGCAGCAGGGTTGGCCAGCTCCTTGCAGTTTTTAAGGAGTTTGGCCGAATTGTTAGATGCTGCAGAGACGCAGGCTTGTATGTGGACTCTTTCCTTGGTGCGGACAGCGAGTCGATATTGCCTTTGGAGCAGGCAGCAGGCCAGTTTGTCAGAGAATGAGCAAGAAGCCTTCCATTTCCTCTCCGCCACCCTACACTTATGTTTAAGTGTAGCTAGGTCAGAGTCATACCAAGAATTGCACTTGGCTTTGGACTTCAAACAAATCCTCATGACGGGGACAAGAGCATCGAGAGTAGCGGAAATAGAGGAGTAGAGAAGAGACTGGGCTGTGTCAGTGTGTTCGTCAGCCTGGGGTTGAGGCGTGATCGAGAATGTTGCAGCGAAGGCCTCGACTGACGCACACTTCATGGGCCGGATATCCGAGAAGGTTGGTGGCAATCTAGGAGTGGGTTTGATGGGAGGAGATGAAAAGATGACAGGAGAGGAGGCAGTGATCACTCCAAGAGAGAGGAATGGTAAGGGGAGGTAGAGAGAGGGAGGCCGGAGGAGATCCAGACATAGTGTGTGACCACCTGAGGGAAGGATAGAGAGGTAGAGTGAATCGCAGAGGTCGCGAAAGAGTGCAGATGAGGGACAGGCAGAATCAAGATGAATGTTGAGGTCACCAAGGAGGAGGAGTTGAGTGGTTGAGGCCAGGAGGGAGGAGGAGAAGCCTGCCCACTCGGAGAGAAAAGAGGTGATTTGACTAGGGGGCTGGTATAGAGTAGCAACAGTAAGAGAGTGGCTAGGAGGGAGAGAGAGCCTGCAGACTAGGCATTCAAAAGAGGGGTAAGCCTGAGTGGGGATGAGAGAGGCAGAAATCCACTCAGGGAAGATCAGGGCTACACCACCTCCAGGCCGTTCGGATCTGGGGGCTGAGAGGATCCTGTAGCCGTTGGGGAGGAGAGAATCAAAAATTGTGACAGAGCTGGCTGTGAACCACGACTCAATGAGACAGAGGACATGAAGGTCAAGTTCTTCTAGGAGGTTGCAGATGTGGCCGGGGTGTTCAGCAGCCGAGCGAGAGTTGAGTGGCAAGATAGAGAAGGTTGCTAGCCTTAAAGACCTCCCGGGGATGGGTACAAATCATAAGTACGCCCTGCGGAGGTGTGGAAGGAGTTTGAGATGGGGCAGAGGAGGAAGTGGAGGAGGGCAAGGTAGCCAGGGGAAGAGAATAGGGGACAGCAGGAGATGAGAGGAAGTTGATCAGGCGAGGGAACCGCCTATCAAAGAGGAGGAGATTAGCCTGAGTGCCTTGCTCCATGACAGTGCCATTTAGATGGACATTAATGATGACCCTGGAGGAGTCAGAGATCCATGCGGACTTCCCAGGGGGTGCCATCATTGATGGGAGAGGAGAAGACCGGACAGAGCATAGAGATCATATGAGGGGTCCAGAGATCTGGTGAAGGAACGAAAAAGAAGTCAGTGAGGGTTTGTTTAACAGAAGCGCTGGAATAGGTAACAGCGATGGGGAGACCTGCGTTGGAAGGCAGGATGTCCTTTTTGAATTTCTTCTAATCAGACTTAGTGAGAAGGGAAGGATGGGTGATATAGAAGCAGTTTGAGTAGATAGGAGAAACAGATAACGACATTGGCAGATGGAGAGAGAAGGCATTAGGAGAAATATACAAGAACAGCGGTACGGAGCAGTTTCTGGGCTAGCAGGTTACAATTGAGGGCCGAAGTAAAGTGAAAAACACAACCAGATTTGACTTTCTAAAATACACCCAAATTTGACTTTCCAAAACACACCCAAATATGGCTTTCAAAGCAATTGCTAAGGCACAAATAGGTAAAAGAAATGAGGTAGGATTACAGGGGAGTGCTGAGACAGGAGCATTCGAGAGCATAGGGCACAGGCAGAGGGTAGAGTGAAGGTCCATGAAGGGAAACAGAGTGTAGGCAAAGAGGGAACTAACTAATGGAGAGGGAAGTAAGAGAGACTTGGTAGTCCGGTTTTATAGCTGAGTGAGCTGTCAGGCTGTGGTAGTAGCATCATGTAGCTTCCCGGTAGCGGACAGGGAAGCAGACAGGGGCCTTAGTAGTGGGCCTTTGAAGTAGGGGGCCGGTTAAAGCCTGCCGGCCCCCAATAAGATAATTTATGGAGCCCAATGACAAATGGGCATGCAGGGCACAGATAACAGGGAATCACTCAGGCTGCCTTCACAGGATGAAAAATGCAGTAGGGCAAAATACATATAAAATCCTGGTAAAGGAAGGTGAATATTAGTAGAAGCACTACAGGTCCACAGAGATACAATACTAGCTTCAGAAGTACCTTCCTAAGATGTATGGGGCCTTGTGCCCAAAAGTTCACCAAAGTTCCATACAGTTGTGTGAAGCTGGAAAAAATAAAGATGGGTTATCTGCGGTCCAATGAACAGTTCCAAGTGGTAAAGTGTCCCTAACTTTCAGATTACTTCTGTGAACAAGCTTTGGCAAAGCCAAACTATTTTAAAAGTTATGAAATCTTATAACGGGGAGATGGTAAGTATCGCTGCAACTCACCTGCCGTACTATGATTCTTCACAGGACTTGACAGGTCTGCTGAAGAGGGTCCGAGGTTGCTTTTCCCATTGCCAGCTCCAGCCCTTGATTCCCACGGGCTTCAGGTTTGAGCACTTCTCCGGTCAGAGGCTATTGCTGGTGCAAGTTCTTCAGGTTGGAAAATGCCAAAAAACCCGATGCAGTGCCCCTCTCAGGACAGGACTGGACACAGGCAAGTAGTTTCGGACTACGGCCACTGATGCATGGTGACACAGGCGGATTCACTTACCATGGTCAGACTTTGCTTCCTATCTTGAGTCCCCTTGATGCTAGGACCATACAATTTCACAGAGTTGAGTCGTCTAGCATAAACTGGCAATCACCCAAGTTTCAGGCCTCAACTCGTAACGGTAACGTCAGCAGCACGATAGCCCAAACTCTGAGCTGGACAGCCACTGGACGGTCCAGGGGCACTTACGAAGGCTTTGTCGTAGGACCCCAAGCTGACGTTGAGAATGGATGGTTCATACACTCAAGGGTCGCACTTCCTTCACAGGACTGCTGGAGATCTTCAACAAGACAGGGCTCTTAAGGGACAGCATCAGAAGTTGTTTACCAGTCTCCTTGCGGGTCTTCCAATTGGCAGGGTAGTTGGCGCCTACGGTTTCTTCCAGGATCTCTCCAGTGTGGGTGCAGTGGTCCTCTTCTTTTCAAACAAGCCAGGTAAGAGCTGAAACTCCCCCTAGCCAATTACAGATTAGAGACAGACACACCCACACCACTCCACTCCCCTTCCCTCCCCTCCCCTCCTCTCCCCTGATGGCACAACTCATGAATACCACTGAGACAAATTGGAACCAGACAGTCCCAACCCACTTCCAGGCAGCAAACCCCCATGGCCCTGCAGTAGCCCGCCAAAAGCCTCTGATTTCCCGGGTGCTGGAAGTCCATATAAGGATTTTCCTGCTCTCACAGGCCATGAAGAAGGGTTAAAGACTAGATAACCAAGTAAAAAACCAAAAACCTCTTGGCACGGCCATGTTTGCGCACTAGCCATAGATAGTAAATTACACCAAAAAAATTGCAAAAGTAACTGCTGCCACCAGCTTGTCCCTTAGGCACACCTAAAGTAACCAAACATCCTCTGTGTTTTAGTCTAGGGCAAAACAGAAAGTGTACCCCATTGTACTGCATTGTAATATGCATTGTACAATAATAACAAGTTACCAAAAGTAGTAACAAGACGAAGGGAAACAATGCTTCCCAGTACTGACAGCCTCAAGGACATGTCAGTTTCCCCATGATAAAATGAGAAAAAGCCAGTGTAGTCACTGCAAAAAGAGCAGGTCAGATTCAAAAATAAAAGCAAAAGGTTTGGGGGTCCATAGAAATGGAAGGAAAGGTGCTGTACAGAGGAATCTATCCTAACAGATGGCTTTGTGTGTCCCAACAGTCCGACTAGCCAGACTCAAAATGAGGGCCCTTCAGATGCATTTTAGCAGTTCATGCGACTGGGAAAAGGGAAATCAATGAGATAGGATCTCAATCCCTTCCTTTCTGCAAAAAGACCTGTGGTGGAAGCAAGAGGGCAAAGTCATGAGGCGGACCCCTTTCCGTCAGCTGACACATTCAGTTATGATTACGACTGATTCATGTATGGATGGCTGGGGTGCGACCTTGGAATGTCTCACCATGCATCGCAAATGGAGACTTCAAGAGCAAAAGTTCCACATAAACTATCTGGAGCTACTGCGCTAGCACTTGGGGCTTTCCAACGTATGACATGGAAGAGGACAGTCCTGGTCAGGACAGACAGTTCCACTGCAGTGTACTACATCAATAAGCAGGGCGGGGTGTTCTAGGTCTCATCTGCTTTGCAGGTTAGCTGTAGACATGTGGAATTGGGTGGTGATCCAGGGAATTCACCTCCAGGCAGTGCATCTTCCAGGGAACACAGAAGCAGGCAAGCTCAGCAGGCGGAGTTCCACTTGCTGGGGGCACCGACAGGTAAACCTGTTTGCAGTACGAGAGAACACCAAATGCCCCATTTACGCTTCATGGATGGGGAAGAGATCCCTGGGAGACTCCATCCACATCTCGTGGCAGGGGATGTGGTGTTATGCATTTTACCAAATTCTGTTGGGTCAGAAAGTCCTCTGGAAGCTCAGGGACTCAGAAAACTGTACAATGTTTCTGGTATTTCCGCATTGGCCAACCAGAGTATGGTTCTCGGATCTGCTTCTGCTGGAACGCAAAGAGCCTATTCCTTTAAAGACAGGGCATGTCCCCCTATTAACACAGCAAGCAGGAGCAGTGAATCATCAAGCTCCGGACAAACTGGCCCTCAGGGCCTGGTTCCTGAAGAGCTAACCACAGGTCATCTAGGTCTCGCAGCTAAATTTTAAGATCATTCAGCCGGCCAGGAAGGGGTCTACTAGAGCCTAGTACAAGAGCAAATGGTCTAGCTTTTAGACTAAGGATAACATTAACCCACTGCAGTGCTATTTTGATCATGTGTTGTCATTTTCCTCTCACCTGCTTCACTATGGAGTACAGGTGGCTACATGTAGGACGTATCTGGCGGCTATAGGAGCGTACAGAAACTCTGAGCGTTTAGCGCTCTCATTAGCTAATCCAGTTCTTAAGAGACATCTGCAGGGGTTACTAGAATGCATCTTCCTTTACCGCGTCCACGTCCAGTGTGGGACTTGAATATAGTTCTTGCTGCACTGGCACATAAACCCTCTGAGCCAATGGCATCTGTTGACATAGTTTGTCAATTGGAAAAAACATATTCTAGTTACCTTAACGTCTGTACCCTGGGCCAGTGAAATTCAGACGCTAGTGGCAAATGAACCATACAGTGTCTTTCAGAAAGCTAAGGTGTTGCTTGGGACACTTCTGAGTTTTCTTCCTAAGGTGGTGTCGGCATTCCATCTAAACCAGGACATAGTTCTCCCAAATTGTTTTCAGAATCCCACCTCTCATGCCGACAAAGTGCTGCATTGCTTAGATGTATGTAGAGCAATCATTTTTTGCTTGTATAGGGTCAGGCACTTCAGGAGGACAGGCATCCTTTTCATTACTTCTCAGGGCTCATCTCCAGGGTCACAGGAATCCAAGGCGTCCATAGCCAGATGGTTGGTAGCGGCTATATGTCTGACGCGTGCAGGCTTGAGGGTAAACAAACACCTACAGGAATTCCTGTGCATGCGGTCGACCTAGTTTCAGCGACCTGTACCATTGGATGTGGTAAGTAGAGCTGCCAGTTGGGCATCTCCTTCAGCATTTTGGAAGCATTACTGCCTCCACACTAGCGCAAGCTCAGATGCAGCTTTCGGACAGTCAGTACTTAAAAATCTGTTCTCCACTTCTTGATAATAAATGGTCCTCCTCCCCTATAAGATGGTGCGTTGGAATCACCCGTGTAGTATGAAGGAAAGGGGAAGGGGCGCAGGAGTAATAACAAGTTTCTCCCCGTAGTAATCCTAGTCCATAGTCCCCTTTTCTCCATATGACCCACCAGCATCTCCATAAAATCACCTTTTAAACTAAACCTTCTCTGGTCCATTGCCACAAAGGGGACTGAGGAGAGGCACTGGTTATGAAAGTCTCCCGATTGCATATACATTTTACAGCTGTAAAGGTCTGTGCTGCTGTTTCTTAATGTGTTGGGTCTCTTAGAAGCACATGCCTAACTGTACACATCTCTTAACAGTGGACTTTATGAAAAACCGGGTTCAGAATTGTTGGGCGCTATTTAGCTGATGTTTATAGCTTAGGAGAGCCTGGCTAACTTTAAACCAATAGTTACTAGGAGCTTCTTTTGACCCCCCCAGGCTACCTGGCACCACACAATCATACATATCTGATATTAACTCTGTAGGTTTTGTAACATGGATGAAGGACACATTTAGGAGACATTTAAAGTGGAATGGAACATACGCCTTGGGGGAGAAAAATGAGTGTGAGAATCTCATGCGCATGTTAGATTTGCGGTGCGCTTTGTACTGGTGCTGCAGAGGTAGCTCATGGCTACCGGGTTATGGCCATTACCCAGGAGCAGCCTTTAGCTCCCGCTCATCAACTCTGAATTATGAAGAGTTTATTATTCAGTAAATATATTCTTTGACTGTACCTTTGTTGTTTATGTGCAACTAGCAATACCTTAGCCACCACCCCTTTGCCCTCCTAAAAATGTAGTCTGGCTGTTCTGTCATGCTTGCCATAGAGTCTGGTCTAACTTGGTAGAAAACCTGCCTTACTGGTTGGTTTTTCTAAGCCTACACCAGAGAACCCTTGGAAAACCTCCCTAAGAGAGAACGTTTGACCTTTATTCTTATACCCTTATTCTGTCCACTATTTTCAGCCCCACCCACCAATCTCCCCACCTCTCTATGCAGCCACGTTCTGCCTATTGTCATATTTTCCATTTCTGCTTTCTCATTTGGCCTTTATCCTCGTGCCATATGTACACATGTAGTAGGTCTCATCCTTGTCCCTCCTGGAGGTTGCTGTACTTTTTTACCTGTTCTTATTTTCATTACTTATGTCCCCTTTTTCAGCTGTATCCCCGGGACCTGAGCTGCATCACCACCATGCTAACGTTTG
The DNA here is from genome assembly GCF_040938575.1 of Ambystoma mexicanum. Lineage (NCBI taxonomy): Eukaryota > Metazoa > Chordata > Amphibia > Caudata > Ambystomatidae > Ambystoma > Ambystoma mexicanum. The sequence goes on along the minus strand of NC_090922.1, from coordinate 1,523,339,728 downwards.
AGTATGTTAGCCAGCTCTGCCAGAGCAAGGACCGTGCATCCCCTGCCTTCGGGGCCATGGCGGCTGAAGGTGAGTTATCTCTGAAGTGTCTGGATGCCCCCCAACCCTTGGTGTCGTTTGGTCTGAGGGTCTTATGCCAATTTTTTCATATCTTGTCAGAGGTCCATTTGTGTCTGGGATGAAGTTGAAGGCCATCACGTTGGGTCCGATGGCTCAATGTGGGTTTCCAAGATTGTTAAATCTTTGGCTGTGAATTCCCAGCAGCTATTTGACATGCAATATGTTCAGTCAGGTCACAGTCTGCTTGCTACTGTATGAAAAGTATGCAGGTGAATGATCTGAAAACTAGTTCTAAGATGTTACATGACGTGTCGTGTTCTCTCGCTCTCTTAAGGTTCTGCCATGGGAAGTGGACAGTGTATATACGAGATCCCGTTCCGGTTTGATCTGATGAAACTTTTACCCAGATGCCAACAGATTGAAATGTTCTTCCTGACGCTGACAAAAGGTACTGCTGTTCATTAGAAATGTGCTTGATGATGTACAATCTTGATTACATGTTGGTGGGAGATCTAGGGGGGGGTGTTATGGTGATTTTGTTTTTCTGGTCCCTCTGCTGTGGGTTAGTAATACCAGTGCAGTTACACACCTCATTAAATGAGGGCCACATCCCAAATACACTTCACTCTCATACATAACCTGCAGATATCTGGACAGTACTTGCAGAGCCATGATCCTGTCCCCCACCTCAGCTTTCTTACTGGTCTTCCTTACTCTAATAATAGTCTTCTTTCCCACGAGTGCCGTATTGAACTAGAGTTAAATTCATAGGGTACGTCACTGGCCCCTACCTCACCAGAGCATGTTAACCTACAGTCTCACTTCTAATCACCACCACCTGCTAGTTATAGCAGCCTAACTCAGTTCCTCCACACTATCCTCACTTGTTTTCCTGCAGAACTCAGCTCCCCGCGCCCTCTGGGAGTGAATGTGAAATCTGGTCTATCCTGCAAGGCTCCTGAACAATGATGACAGATAATGTGATTTCTGAAACCTTTTATTTGAGATATTTCTTTGAGGTGGGTTGAGTAAACGCCTATAGGAACTAGCAGAATGTCCTGCAAAAACAAAAAAGTCGAGGAAACACCAAAGTCTCTTCACTAATCTTAAGCAGTCTCTATCGTTCCCAGGACACCCCTACTCTATAACATAAGTTGTACACATATTGGCTAACCAAAAGTCCAAACCTAATCTTGAAGTGCTGTTAGCCGCCAGGAAAACTATGTGCTGCCAACACAAGTCTGACAAATCATTTCTTTGGAAAGGTTTGTAACATTGTGCAAGGTCATCTTGAGGTCTGCTCCTCCCTGGTGTACTCATGATTCTGGTTTCTTCTGAATTTGGTTCTGTCCAGGAAGGTTTGTGCCCAGATTTGTAGCTTTCCGTTGTATGCCTTTCTGACCTTTGGCTCCCCAAACTTCACATTAGGTCTGTCACAGACCTTGGGGTTCTAAGCATACATTTGAGGTCTTTCCCAGACCTTGTCTTCCTCAGCATAAATCTGAGGTCTCCTCTAGATCTTGGTATTCTCAGCATACACTTCATGGCTCTCCCAGAACTTAGGGTTCTCAGCATACACTTGAGGTTTCTCCAAGTCGATGGGTTTTTTAATTTTCGTAATATTAGCTTTAGGTTTCTCCTAGACCTTTGGTTTCTCTTAGCATTCCCATTCATTCTCTCCAAGATCTTGTGTTATCTCAGTATTGGATATTTCCCCGGTCTTCTCCGCTCAATCAAGGTCCTTTTCAGGCAGACAATGTTATGTGACCTACCTTCTAGGGGTCGTCATCTTCTTGGATATTGTTTCAGATTTCAGGAAGTTAGTCCTTAGGCCTTTCTTCATGCCTCATTGTGATTTCCAGTATCAGAGGGATCCCCCAACTTCTCCTATGGTCCACCGCTATTCCTGGCGGCACCATCTCTGCATTTTTACAGGCAGAAAGTGTGTAGCATCTCTTACAGCAAGCAGGATGCATTTTTTCTCAGGTAGCGGTCTCCCCTCTAGTGAAAGTCTGTGCCATCGTGGTATTTGGAATAAGACTAGCAGCAGATCCATGCCAGTTGCAGAATGGTTTGGTAAGTGTCCTTGTTCAATTCATGCCTTCCCTTGCCTGCTGGTTAAGAAAGATTTTCTTTTTGCTGCTTTCCTCCCATAGACTCCTGTGGGACATCCTTTCTTCTTGATTGCTTTTTAACCCTGTCCTGACTTTTGGGGGCGTGTAAAAGCCTTCTCCCTTACTTCCCTTGACTGTTTTCACATTGTTATGGGGAACTGATTGATCCCTGTGACTACCAGTACTAATAGACTGTCTCTTGGTGAATTTCATGTGTTGGTGCAATTGTATACATCACCTTATAGCCAAGTACAGTTAGGATACTTTGTATCCTTCTAGCTGTCTATATATAAAGCAGAACATCTGTTAGTTTGTTCCTTATACACCACACCATTCCGCCAATCTGCTCCACATTTTGCGTAGTTACTGGTCAAGACACTATGGACATGACTGGCTACATGACATTTGGACACCCCACCCCTTTCCCTGTATTTCAGCCCATTCACACATGAGACGTTGCCTGGAATCGGCGAAACTTCATTGTGGTTGTAGAAGGACCAGACAACGCTTATTTTGAGCGTCTCAACGCGAGGAACACAACTCATGGTCCCTATGGGACCTTGAAAACCACGGTTCAATGCCCTAGGATGCAGTATTGGCAAGTTATTTGTACTCAAACGCACCGCATCACACTGCACCGTATCAGGGTGAAGTGACAGGTAGGCAGAGCACGCAGAAGGTCCCAGTATTGTGAAGAATCCTGCAGATCCCTCACTGAAACCCTGTGTTACGCTCACCTGACTCCCACGGAGGCGCTGGCCTGGTTCGCGCTGCTGTGACCCCTTCTAAGGTGACGCGCAGGGTTCGAAAGACGGACTGGACCGGGCCCCCAAATCTGGCTTGTCTGGCTCGCAGAAGTATCCTTCTGTAGGCGAAAATAGGGGATTAACTGTCTGCGGGGTAATGCAATCGGCCTCCCACTTTCCCCTCTCACCCTCCTCGAAACCCTTCTGTGATTTCTCGTAGCGTCTCACCTTAGGGTCTGGAAGGACGAGCTCTCCATCCTGCTTCTGATGCAGGGGCGCGTTGGTATCCAGTTACTTCACTGGATTTTCGGATTGGTGAGAACCAAACTTGCTTGGCTTCCAGGTAAGTTTTTTGATAAGAGGTTCCCCTTGTGTCCGTGCATTAATGTACTAATGCTAGTGTCTTTTTCCCCATAGGGGCCGGGGTACGGAATGCCGGGGAACAGGCACCGACCCGAGATGAGAAGTGAAATCCTTGTAGAAATCAGGTAAGTCTTTAATGAGCGTTTTTTGGTAATGTCGTTTCATTCGCTCATTAACGCCGATGTCTCTTTTTCCGCCTTGGGGGCCGGGGTCCGGAAATGCCAGGATGCGGCGTGGACCCGAAATGAATCAACAGGTAAGTCTTAACATGGAGATTTAGCTTTCCTTATTCCCTTCTCTCTCTCACCTTTTGTTCTGGTATTTTTCTCCCTAGGTGCTGGGGCGTGACTGCGAATCCGGATGATCGCTGCTGAACATGGAGGCGCCCTGTAAAGGTGAGTGGAATGCGGTGCTGCAGCGATCGACGCGATGAGCTTTTAAATAAGTCTTCCTTTTCAGGATTGTCGGCGAGATGTCTCCGGGATGCGGATTTAGCAGGTAAGGACTTTTCCTTCTTCTGTTCTCTTCTTCTCTTCCTTTGCAGGTGATCCAGGATGGTGGCAGAAGTCAGGATGCAGGAGCAGACACGGTGAGCGTCCAGCTGCTAGATGCAGAACAACGCGAAGCACGTGTGGCTGTTCGGGTGGGGTTTAAATAGCCTTGGAAGAAGTTCCAGGTATGTATCCTTCCTCCAATCAGGTATGTATCCTTCCCCGACCACGCCCGGATGGTAAATTAGTCCCACAGGTAAAGTAGTTCCTTTCAGGCCTCAAGGAGGCCAGGATCCTGCAGCATGGTCTGCATCACGTAAGTTCACCCAAGCACTCCCATAATGAGCCTGGCGCCTATGGCGCCAGGACTGATGTCTGTTATGAGCCTGGCGCCATAGGCGCCAGGACACTGTCCAAAGGGCCCCTATATGGGGTTGCTGGGTCCTTCCTTGGGGACTGGATGTCCGCTTTCGGGGACGCAGGGCTTGAACTGGCTCCCCGGGAGCGGGCATCATGACACCTTGCCTAAAGTCTCCTTGCAGGTGGCCAGTGTACTACGGGAGGATCACCTGGGTGGGACAAAGCCCAGAGTAGTGAGGAGATTCTGTGGCATGAGACAGTATTTTCCTGCTGACAGGGAGACTCTTACCACTGTGCCAGAAGAGGTTATAGTTAGTCATTTTGATGTGTCTCGACCCCCTATTAAATCTAAGGTGGTAAAGCCTAAGGTTGTGACACCAAAGCATATTATACCAAAAGACCCCTTTTGTTTTCTACAATTAAAGACTCTGCTCAATTCCAAGGGTACACTGCAAGAGATTGTGGAAATGTCTTCCCTAAATTAAAATTCAAAACCCTCTGCATTGTCCACAAGGCTTTCTGGGGCCTGTGTCCAAAATATCTTCAGCTATCCCTCCGCAAATACCTCCCCTCTCGAGCTCTTTGCTCCTCTACCTCCACCTCCCTAAGGGTCAGTCGTTCATCAAAGAAACAAGCTCGGGGTAGATCTGTCTTCGGCTGGGGCCTCCCTCTGGCACGGCCTCACTGCCACTCTAAAACCTGGGGAGAACCATCTCTGGTTCCGGAAGCACCTCAAGACCTTCCTCTTTTCCTCTGCCTTCGTTCCCCCTCTCCCCTGCTGATCTGTTCTCTCTTGGCACCGCGCACCTGGCCACCCTCTGTCCTCCGGGCCCAGGTACCTGCTCACCCTGCCACCATCCCACACTGTCACATGGCCAGCCCTTGCACTGGGGGTCTGTATCTGTACCCATAAAGCCCCCCTTTGTCTTCCTGCACTTATCAGACCTACCCTGTTTGATGCCTTAAACCTAGCATTTGCACATTGCTGGCTGCACTACCACTGTTGGTTGCCTTTATTATTTATTTATTGTTATTTATCTGTTTCTCCTTTGCTTCGCACTTTCCACTTATCCCCCCCTTCCATGCACTTTTCCCCTCACCCCTCCCACGCACTTGCGCGTTCTCAATTTCACTGGGCCTAGTAAGATCACTGTTTTGTTCTCCCGTTCCCCTCCCTTGCCTTGTCGTGCTCTGAAACACTTGTGTACATGCGCGATAGAAATAAAATATCAATATCAATAAACCATCTTCGTCTATAAAAGTTAAAACCTACAACCCCTCTGTTAAAATTACTAAGTTAATTACATCTATCCTTAAAATTATGAAGAAGTGGAAAAATCTAACTTTGATGAAGTAAACTACATGTCCCAGAATCGTAGGGGGATTGAGATAAGGAGGGCGGCTGAAGAGGCATGTTGATGTAGTAGTCGGGCAGTTGGGCCTAACAACCAATGCAGGAGTCAGTCAATTGAAACTAATGGCTCACACCTGAAGCCAATTGCCAAGTCTGTGAGGCATAAAAGCACCCAGTAGGAGAAGAGAGAAGGAAGGAGCAGGAATTGGAAGGCTGGCAGCAGTAGTATTAGTAAAGGGGAAGCACAAGGCTGACAATTCACAAGGAAGTGGGAGCACAGAAGGGACACCAGAACGTGGTGTTAGGGTAAATTCTGGGGTCGGCAAAGCCGTACCTAGTGTCCGTGGACCTCCAGCTCTCGGAAGACCCTAACTTCTTCCAATGTCCCAAAGAAGTCGAAGTCCACACAAGGAGCAAAGGGTTACTGCTGTTTTATTATAGCAAACAAGCAGGAATCACACACATAGAGCAAAATCCAGTCCAGGCACATCTCATCGATTTTTGGGCTTGCAGGCCACTTTTGTACGCTTGTGACGTCACAAACATCATCACTTACCAAATTCTTTCTCCGAACCTAATGTCACTCCGGGTTGGTTCCGTGAGTGGTAGGTCCAATATAGAAAAATATAGTGTGTGGTGTTACTGGTGGACACTGTCTCAGGTGGTATACTTGGATCATCCTATAAATTGCTACCTGGAAAGTGCTACATTACAGAGCCCGATGATTGGCTAGGGAATCCCGCCACCAGCCCCTAGCCCCCAGTGTCCTCATTGGTTAGGACGCGTTTCCCCAAGCCTGGGACTACCATTGTTCCCGGCCCACAAGACACCTGCTTACGTACAATATGTATCGATAAGGTGTGGCTATGTGATGGTGTGTAACAATGGGGTGCTTCTGCTAATGCCATGAGAACGGTCCATTCCCATCGCATGCTGTAGGTGGATTGTTGCAATCTGTTGCAAGCTCGGTCCCAGACGGGAGGCGGCCGTGTCTTCCCAGCTTCCAGGCCCTGGCACCATGTCAGTTCGGCCGAGTCACGTGTGAGGAGACCGTCGGTGATGCCAAATTACTTCAATTTAATTTGTATTTTGGCTTGGCATATTCTCTCCTGTAGCCGGTCTGACCGTGGTGCGGTGGGTGAGAAATGTCACTTGCAACATCATGGCCTTGGTGGCAGCGGTCCCTGCGGCTTGGGATGTCTGTGAGACGATTCTGGCTTGCTCGATTTTCCTAAGGCCTACTTTGGCTCCGATTATGTATTCGGCATAGTTGTCCATAGGGTTACAGCATAACATTGTCAGTCAGGTCCCTTGAGTGCTCCTGTCCATCCACAGGGTTAATAGCGTGTAGCATCTGCAAGCATATACACAAGCTCTTCTGCCATCTTGTGTTTCTGTGGTGCTGTAGCAAACCTAAGTGGCAAAATAATAAACATGCAGACAGTGTGTATATGTCACCGTCCTCTAACTCCTAGAACTGTGCGCGTGCGTTCTTCGTGTGGATTGGTGTGATTGTCCCGAACGTGCAGATTGCACGTGTGCTTCCTGTCTAACGCAGCTATGTCATCATGGTGTCTCTAACGACCTGCATCATGGTTTGCGGAAGATTCAGTCGATTTGGTCCATATAATCACCTCCAGCTCTGTCTCGACTGTCGTCTCTTGGTTTGGATAGAGTCTGCACCATCGCCGGGTTATATGGTCGGGTAGCTGGGTACTGTTCGTAGTGCATGCTCGCTCATGCTGGGAGCAGTGGGGATATGTCAGTGGTTATTCGGTTAGGGGTGCTTCTTCTGGTTGAGTGGCCCGTCGGGAGGGAAGGGACACTCTGATTTTCCCTCTTCAGTCCCCCCCTCTGTCAACTTGTCGACCACAAAATTACAAAATTATTGCTCCGTTTGTCATCTCTCAGGCGCCACACCTTCGTGATCCCAGCCAGATGTCCATAGTGATTTACATGATCTTCAAAGGACCAATAGATATAAATGCATTCTCCTCCAGGCTTGCAGTAAACCCATTTTCCAACATAAATCTTTGGATTCCTTGGATTCTCTAGTTTCATTGATGGTGGATACATTACTGATTCCATTAGCTGTTGCCGTAGTCTCTCTCGTTCCATACGTATATCTGTCTGCTGGTCATCCTCTGCAGGCAGGAGTAGCTTCATTCCGATCATTTCTTTGCAGTCTTAAATTTTGCCCCAAGTAGGGAGGCCATCCCCAGGATCAGACCTCCTGCCAGTATTTTTAGGCCATCCAACAGCCTGGACTGCATCCAGGACCAGAGGTACGAAAACCAGCTTCCGTCCTTCCATTTTAGCGTGCATTTTCGCTAATTATGATACTGCTTCTGATAACATTTTGTTGTCTTCATCATTTTCCTGTGTGAACGTGCAACAGGAACTTCCGATCTTTGCGCATACTCCTCCCTCCATTGCTGTGAGGTAGGTCCAAAACATACCTGTTTTGTAAGGCCACCAATCATATAGCTCGGACCTCTTTCTTTAATGCGTTGAATCCTTTCACTGTTGAGTTTGTCATCATTAGCTCCCATCTTGTTATGTGGAGCCATTTTGCATTTGCGTATGTTTGGAACCCGGGATGTATTATTGCAGAGAAAAACATGGCAGTCCTGCTGAACAGCTGATGTGATGGTGGTACTTTGTCGAGAGCAGTTACCGATTTGCCCCAGAAGTAATTCCCTTGTCGTTTTACTCTCCGTAATTTCCCATCTTTGGTGGTGGTGTTGACTGGTGGCAGTTCAGCTGGGGATAACCTTTTCCTTCGTCTGTTGCCTTCATCCATTTTCAGGAAGTTGTCTATTTTGACATGTTTCTTAGGCATTACCAGTGAGGGTACGTTGACAAGTGTCAGTGAACACACCCCTCCCCGGTTTGCTGGTAATTTGTCGTATACGTTTGATCCACGGGCCCACTAATGATCCCTGAATGCCGCCATGTCTGATCTCATCTCCATTATCTTCTCTATCCGCCTGCATCCCTTGTTTGTTCCTACATCAATGTCCCTGTCGTGTTGGTAGCACAGCTTTGGTGCTGTTTACTGCAGCTTTTGTCAACGTTAGTGGTTTGCTTCCCACCGCTCCATCTACCCATCCTTCTTTAGTATTTACTTTCCCAAATACCAACATCTGGGGCTGCTCCCAGCAACCAGGTTCTCCGCCTGTTTCCCTAGCGTTCCATTTGCATGGCATGTAGTCCCTTGTTACTTCCTTAGTTTCCCCTTTTTCTGGTCTGTCAGTTATGTACCGTAGTGCTTGAGTGTGCTGACAGTAATTATCGAACATAGGCAGTGTTTTTTTATAAAACTATCCTTGTATGGGTATGTTGCCTTTGATCTATATCTGTGTGTTGTTGTCTTCCCTTGGAATCTCCCTCGTGTCTGGAACATTGCGAGATAGAGGCGACATTGTGCCGTTGTTGCTGGTACTTCTGTAGCTACGAAGTTCTTGGAGGCGCTCTTGGCATATGGGATCAATGAGCAGACATAGCAGCTGTCCCGTGTGGTTTCCTTACCAATTTTCGACATATGTTTATACCACATGTTATGTGTGCCGTACCGGTGAGACATGTGCCAACCCATTAACATCAGTTTATTAATTTAGTTTAATCAGCGAAGCCATGGGGGAATCAAGTGCTTGTGAGTGTCTAACCACAGGGTGATTACTACACTCTCGCTCACTTGTGTTAGGGAAATATCTACATTTGAGGTTATTGCTGGTGGAACACTGCTGCCATCTTGTGTGTTTGTCGGTGCTGTAGCGTTGGCCCTGTCAATGACGCGTTGGGACAAGGCTGATGCTTTGTAGGGTTTGTCTTTTTGGAGGTGATGCCAAACAGTTTTATTTTCAAGTTTGACTGCCCTATCTGTGTCCACTTCAACTATGTGCGGACCAGTGAATCTGGCTGAATTCCACTATCTCAAATAGTTTTTTAGGAGCACCTGGTCTCCTTTTTTAATAGGCAGTTCTATTGGCTCTTGAGTGTTGTCTGTTTCTTGTATATCGTTCTCCGTCCTCCCCCGTGTCGGTTAGATCTGTTGAGAGATGAAAGAAGCGCTAGAAACAAGGGAATTAACATATTCATGCATTTCAGTGCCAAGGATTTCTGGTGTCCCTTTGCAATCCTTGGTGGCCCTTATGGGTAGAGCTAACAGGAGATGCATTTGGCGTCCGGTCACCACCTTGTGGGGGGTGAGGTGGTGATCTGACCCGGGTTTGTTCTGTAGTTCAAACAGGGCCAGGGGCAGGCAGTAAAGCCAGTTCTTTTTAGTGGTTTGCCTTATTTTGGCTATACTCTCTTTAAGGAGTCAGTTGAGACGCTCACAGACACCATTGGCCTGCGGGTGATATGCACACAAGAACGTATGCTTTATCCCTGACAATGTGGTTACATGCTGGAATAATTTGTTTGAAAAATGTGGACCGTTGTCAGACCGAAAGACCATGCAGACGCCCCAACTTGGGAATGCCTCTCTGAACAAAGATTTGGCTTCCCTTAGAATGTTGGAATGGGAATACGGGCCCACCACCATCCACCTTGAAAAGGGGCATACTACCACAATCATGTAGCGGTAGCCTTGACATATGTTGATCATATCAATGTAGTCAATAGGAGGTGTAGGAATGGACCTTCAGGCCAAGGTATTACTCCTTTTATCACCTTAACTGTGTGGCCGGCAGTAAATTGAAATTGTTGGCTGGTTAGGCAATTGCTAATGAATTTGGATACATGGGCGTTTAACTCAGTGCAGAACCATGATTCCCCAATTTGTGCTGTGATCACCTCTTTCCCTGTGTGTGCAGGATGGTGTAGTTGTGTTAATGCTATTTTTAATAATGCAAGGGGCATGACTACGTTCCCAGTGTCCTGCCTCCACAGGGCATCTGGGGGGGACATTGAGCACCCCCCTTTTTACCCAGAGTTCCTTTTCCGTCATTGGGCTTGTTGCCTGCAGTTCCACTACCTGTGTCTGTGGTAGGTGGTTATAACCTTCTTTCATTAGCATCTGTCTCGCCCCTCCCCTCCCGTCTCTTTTAGTTTTTCCACACTTCCCCAAAATAGGAGGCGTGTTTTGCATAGAAGTCTGCTGCTTCATTCCCTTTTGATATCGGTCTTCCCCATTACTGTGTGCTTGGCACTTCACTAATGCGAGTTCTGCCAGGTATGTTATAACCTCTATTAGTTCCCCTAGTAGGAGAGCATGTTGTACTGGTGTGCCATCTGCTCTTCTGAACCCTCTTCTTAACCATCTTGCTAGGCCAGAATGTACTGTTGAGGTTACATAGGCACTATCCAAATAGACAGTAACCCTTTTCCCTTTACTTTCTCTTAAGGCCAATATCAAGGCCACTAGTTCTGCTGCTTGCGCCAAATATTGGGGGGGTAATTTAACACATTTTACCACATTGCTTATCCAAGCCTCTCTTAATCTTACCATTGCTGCCCCTGTTCTTCTCACCCCATCACCTTGATCAATTGTTGAAGACTCGTCAATATAGAGCACCTCTCCCCCTCAAGCGCATCTTCCTCTACCTTGCGTGTCTGAGTAGTACTCAATAGCTTTTGTACAATCATGGACATATTCTCCCTCTTCAACTTCTTCTGCCAGGAAGTGTGCTGGGTTGACATTCTTACATCTTTAGTTCAGGTCGTGAGAGGATAATTTCATATCCTGTTGCTCTCTGTGTTGTCAATGTGCTTTTTGGCTTGTGCAGGATCGCAAAGAGGGCGTGCTCCACATAGTGTTGTGGAACATCCCATAGTTAGTGATGATGCTTTTTCTACAGCAAAAGCTGCAGCAGCCAAGTTTTGCTCGCAAGGGAAGTGCCCTGTCATTACTCAGTCTAGTTGCCCGCTGTAGTTTGCAATTGGTTTGTGGCCCAGGCTTGTCTTTTGTGTGAGCACTGTCTTCATTACCACTCTGTCAGAGGGAGAGAATATAAAAAAGATTTCTTATATTCGGGGGTACCCAGTAATGGAGCTGTTGATATTGCTTCCTTTAGTTAATTGAACGCGTCCATCATTTCCCGTGTCCACCCCAGCTTTTTCTCTCCCCTTGGGCTTCCTTGAGGCTGTAAGCAGAGGGCCTGTGTAGGTGCTGGAATCTAATACTCATGCTCTACAATAATTGCATAGACCGAGGAACTGTTGTAATTCTCGTACTGTTTTTGGTTGTGGTGTGTCAAGTATTGCTTGTGCCCTCTGTGGTGCTATGTGCCTGCCCTTTTGAGACATTAGCTGGCCTATGTACAGAACCTCCTCCTGATAGTATTGCAGCTTTGTCTCGTCTACCTTGTATCCCTTTTCCACTAATACAGTGAGCATTTTAACCAAGTCCTTCCGACACTCAGCTTCTGTGGTGATGCAGATAAGGATATCATCCACATATTACAGAATCGTACTGTCTCTCAATATTGCCTAGGTCCATCTGGATCACTCTGTTAAAAATGGATGGTGACTTGCAGTACCCTTGGGGCAATCTGGTGTGCTTCCACTTTGTGTTGCGGTACATGAAGCTTGTTAGGTCTTGTGAGCCTGGGTGCAGTGGTATTGAGACAAAGCTGTTTGAGGTCAATCACAGTGAACCATGTAGCCTCAGCTGGGATGCCGCAGACTATTGTGGCTGGGTTAGCCGCTGCTGGGTATTCTGCTTACACAATATGGTTGAGGGGTCTTAAATCTTGTATGAAACGCCATGAACCCCTATTTCCCTTGCTGACTGGGTATACAGCAATGTTGCAGGGGGATTCTGATGGAACCAGTATGCCTCTTTCTATGAGGGCGCTTATTGTTTCCTAAATGCCCTCATCTGCTTCCTTCAGTGGGTATTGTCTAACTCTGGGCAGAATTGCTCCTTTTTTCTGTTTTATTTTCACTTCTCCTATGCCTTTAGTGCACCCTACACCATAGTGAAGTGGGTACCTTTGCTAACTTGCTGAAGGGAGGCGGTGCAGGGAGGGTGCTTCCAATGTCATTGCCATTTTCTGGGACACTGTCATGGGTATCAGGCAGGTAGTTGGGGCAAGCTGGGTGGAGGCTTGGCAGGCCTGCCATAGGCACACAAAGAACCCATAGCAGATCTCTCCTTTTAATTCCTTCCTAGGGTTTGTAGTATCTTCCTGGTTACCACTTCCTGTTGCCAAACAGGAAGTACCTGACAATTCATGAGCTCTCTAGTGTTTGGGTGTGGCTGGCGATATAAGCCACACCCAAGGTTCTTCCAGTGCTTCGTGTTGCTTGCTGTGAGCTGTATCAGCAACACACTTGCCGTGCTCTGGATCAGCCAGCTTTGCTTACCTGCTCTAGATCTACTTCTGCTTACCTGCTCCGGATCATCCTGCTGGATTATCCTGCTTCAGCTTACCTGCTCCAGATCATTCTACTTCTGTTTACCTACTCCGGATCATCCTGTTTCTGCTTACCCGCTCCGGATCATTCTGCTTCTGCTTACCTGCTCCGGAGGAACCTCCGTTCTTAATCCACGCTGCAGCAATCTCCAGTCAAGAGGGGACTTCTACACCGGCACCTGTAAGAACAAAGAAGAACTGGGTTAACACGCGCACATCAGTAACGCTGCACATACTCACGGAATCTTCTCGCGACGCTGGAATCCAGGTCAGTTGTACGAGCGCATAAACCCCTGCAAAAGAAAAAAGAGACATTATTCATTGCGCTCGCTCCAATAACGCAGACAATCATTTTGCTGCTCTCTCTCTCTCTCTCAACGCGGTGCATACTTAACAAAGCCTCCGTGCATACTTACCAAACCACCAAGTCTCCAGTAGCGCTGAACCCGGACTAGAGGCGCTACTACCACATAATTTACCCTGCAAGGGAAAGGGAGAGACATCACCAGGTGCGCTCGAATTGAAAGCGCTGCCCATACCTACCAGCAGCTAGCTTCTACACGGAGCGCTACTCACTCACAAAAACACCGGCAAACAAAAGACATTAAGGACAATTTTGGACCCTCTACATTCTCCGCGCAACGTTCACTTGTGGGAAGGACTTTCTGGCCAGTGAAGAAACTGGCGCCTTGACCACTCGGCCTCGCTGTGAAGGCATAAAACAGCGTGTGGCATCACATGAGTGAATCGTGCCCCTGCGAATGCAGGATGGAGTGCACACCCTAGTAAAGATCAAGGTAAGCCTTTAGGGGACATCACATCACACAGTTAAGAGAAGGGAAGGGCCCAGGGGAATCAGTTGAATTCAGGCCTAAGTGTACACCTTGTATTTGACAGGTATTCCTCCGGTGAAACGGGGGAAGTGAGAATTCGGGGTCAAGGGAGGCTCATCCATCGCTCCTGCAGAGACACAGGTGAGTGTGACAGCCACTTCCTTGTATGTTAATCGTAGCCAAGAGTACACATTCATCCCTAGCATCATCTCACTCTCCTCTTTCTTGTGAGAAAATGTTCCTAATCTGATTCCTGAGTCAATCGACACCCTTCTGATATTGCCATCACTGCCCTCCATGCCTTTCCTTCATTGTCTAGAGAGTGTACTGCAATCCAATCCTCCCTTGCCACTATTCATTCTATGTCTACTGATACAAACTTTCCTTCCTTCTCATCTATTGGTGTCTCTGGCCTAAAGAGGTACTCGCCTGGTCTTCTCCACACTTTCTCTGCGATCCTGGGTAGCCATGCCAATGCCATGTCTTTCCCGTACTGAAATACTTTGGGGTCTACTGCTCTCCCCTTTGTATGCTTTTGCCACAGTAAGCCTGAAGTATTTGCCTAGCTGTGAGCATGTGTATGCCTGGTGTGGAGCACACTACACCCTTGTCCATGAAGGAGATAGTCATGTTCAGTCTACTCATGATGTCACGTCCCTAGATATTTACAGGCCCATGCTTAGAGTACAGTAAGGGCAGTGACAAGTCATGATCCCCTATAGATAAGGAGATGTTATCAGTAAATGGAACCACTTCTCTAGCCCCGGAAAATCCTTGAGTGTTGATGGCATTGCCTGACAATGTGCATTTCCCCATGACCTAGTGGCCCCCGTGTCTACCAGAAAGGAAAATGTTTTGTCACCTATCGCCACCTTTATGCGAGGTTCCTCCGCAAGGTTAGGTGTTACCGATAGGATGGGACACAACAAGTTAGTATGTGGGCTGTCCTATTGTGGGTATAGGGAGTGCCCGTTCCCAGTGTAGGGGTTGTGTCCCAATATTGTAACTCCTCCCATTTTTGTTACTGGCACCACCGATGATGTGTCCATTGGTTGCGCTAATTCGTCCTGTAATTGCGTCATTTGCTGTGCTGTTTGTATGTGTTGTGATGGTTGTTGTTGTGTTTGTTGTGGTTGTGGAGTCCCTGGCACTGTTTGGTGTTGCGGCTGAGGTATGCCTTGATGTTGTATCGGTATGCAGTAATAAAATTGCAGCAAAAATGTCGCCTGTGCAAAAAATCGTGGCAAAAATGCTGTCGTTTGACCTGGTAAAGGTGTACCCAGTTATACCATTTAAGGGGAGCGGGGGTTGCGGGTGTGTCCCCTGCTCACCTTAAATGGTATAATGGGTCTGAGGGTTTTAGGAGTGTCCCCCCGCATCCTTTACATGGATTGCAGCGGCAAATCCACAGCTTTTTTGCTGTGATTTTAACACATGGAACCGTTGTGTCATTGGCTGCTGCCCTGTCTGTGCAATACCTGTTCCGGCCTCCCTGGCAGTTTTGTTGCCCTTGCTCACCCCACCCTTGTTGTATGGGTCTGTATCTGTATGTGCGAGAAATTTGACCCAAATGTCCCCACGTGCCGCATCGGGGTGGTTCTCGCACCTGCTATGTAAATCCTCCTCCTCCTCCCCCTCCCCTTGGCCTTGTAATCCTTGCTGTGGGTAGCCCCGGAAGCCACCTCCATGGAGGTGTATTCGTGGGCCAAAGATTCGCCCCCTAGTGAACCCTCCCCTTCCTCTAAAGTTTGTTGGGTATCTGCCCATACCCATGTAACCTCCCCACCCCACATGGGTGGTTGGTATTTTTGGGTTGGGTTATATTGTGGCAGCAGTTGCTGAAGCTGGGGTTGGGACACTGCTATCTGAGTTTGTGGTGCCAGGTTTGTGATTACTGCCCCCTCTAGGGCGTATTTTGATCATTTCTTCTGCACGGGTTTAACTTTGTCTGCTTTTCCATCCTCTGTTTTTTGTTTCATCTTTTGCTGCCATAGCCTAAAATGGTGCACTATTGTAAGTTATATTTCTGACCATACCTTTGTTTCCATCCCCACCAATTTCTTCAGTTGTCTTTGCACTGGCTCCATTAACCCTTGTGTTAAGATGCAATAGAAGATAGCTATTGTTTTGTCCCATGGCTCTCGAGTTTCAAGGTGTCAAAGAAAGCTCTTGAATCTCTTGAATGTAGCGAACGGGATCCTCATCGTCACGCATCTTGCCCCTATTGATGTGTCAGAGTATTGTGTCCTTCGTGCCTGCTATACAGCATGTCTGCAATTTGCAAATGGAGATCCGTCATATGCTGTGTTTTGTGTTGTCACACCCGGAAACCCTGCCCTCCTCCAGATGTCTGCTGCGTCACCCATTATGGATACTAGCAACCCCTTGATGCCCCTCACTGCTAGCCTGTGCCCCGCCATCAATTTCTCCATTTCGTATATCCATTTTCCTGCTCCTCCACTTAAGGATGGTAACCTGTACCTAATGTTTTCCTTGTCCGTGTGTTTCCAAGGTACATATTGTGGCCTTGCTCCCCCTCTCTCTAATAATGGCATCTGTGAATATTCAGCCCTTTCTTCAGGAGACCGTCTATACTGTTGTATATGGATAGGTTCCCTTTCATCTTCCATGTGTGCTCCAATGTCTGTAATGTCTATATTGTGTGACCCGCGTGGGGCATCCCGTGTCCCTGCGTTCCCGCCCCGTGGACAGGTGACCCCCTATTGTGTGTTACAGCTGCCCCATCTTTTCTGCACCCGGGGAGATCTCGAAGCCTATTCGTGTAGGGTGAATGCAGGGCTACTGCTGCTGCCGTGTCCTCAGTCGTTTTGTCAGTGTGCTGTCCTCCACTTCTTTCATCTTTTGTCCTGCATTCCTAGTCTGTTAAGCCCTTCCTTTTCTACATCATTACTGTCTTCCTCTTCCTCACTACAGAATCCGTCTGAGAATGTTAGTTTGCGTGGGAGTGAGTAGCGCACCGTTACGCTTTCGAGATCAATGTTTGGTTGAGTTCTCTCCCCCCTTTTCTGTGCTTGGTGCTCCGGCCCCCTTCGGGTGCACCCCTTCTGTTGTCATGCTACTCCCTGTGTTCCCCTTGGATACCCGTCTGCTCTGTTGCTCTTTCTGTTCCATCTCTTCCCCCCCTTTCCCTATTCGGTTCTTCCATTATCTCTTCACTTACTGTTCATAGCGCTCTCTCATCTTCATCTCTGTTTTCGTGTTCCTCCTGCCCTTGCTAGCCTTAACTCCTTCAATCTGTCTTCCTCGTACTTATGCGTGTTTTCTAAAAAATATCTTCCGCCTCCAAAATGCCATTTCATGTTCTGCTTCATCTCTTTCCTCTTGTATTCTACCTCCCCTCGTCTCCGTAATCACCTGGCTTCTCCCTCCTTTCATGTATCCCTCACTTACATCTCTCCACTCCCATTCCATCAATGCTTCATGCTCCCTACTTTCCTGCTCCACCTTCTCCTTCCTTTCTAGCTCTGACTGCTCTTGCTTTTCCCGTTCCTTTTACTCCAGTTGGTTCACTAACGCGTTCCCTTTTTCTTTCAATTCCACTATTCTTGCTTGTAACTTCGCCTCCTCTTCCTCTCGTGCAAGCTCGCCCGCACGTCCTTCACTGAATTCCCTCTGCATCCCTGCCCCAGTTCCAACCCCTCTATGTCCTTAGTTGCCCCCTCCGTTTCCGCCGTAGTGGTCCCTTGTAACTCCAACAGTACTTATGCTGCTATCCATTCATCTGAGCCCACCCATGTAAATTTGTTCTTCGCCTGCCGCAGCCCTCCCTCGTTGGGACCTGGGCTGCCTGCCTCTACCCTTGTCCCGTTTTGAAGGGCCTTGGGTGCCTGTGCATTTAGGGGTGGTTTGTATGTGGGATTTGAATAGCCCTTTGCTGCAGTTAATTCTCGGGGCTCAGTAGCTTCTTTCAGTTCTCTGATTGGGTATAATCCCTGCTACTCCCCCTCCTCCGCGTTGTCCGAGACAACACTGGGAGGTACAGGGGGCGGAGCACAGGAGTCCCCTCCCTCTTCTTTTACCTCCTGTACACTCCTCATCCCTAGATAGTACCCGTGAAACATGCGCCAGAGCTCGAATATTTCCATACGGTTTGCTAACTTCTTTTTCCCTTGCATGTATTATGCAGGTAAGTAAGTAGTGACTATAATACGTCCTTCCAAAAACTACAATTAGGCGGCCATGGTACCGTTGTTTTCCCATCTGTACCCTTAGTCCATTCTACGCTGTATTTCACTATTCTATCCTTGTAAATGGGCAATGTTTTACAAATATGCTGAATTGGGGGTCATAATAGTCCCGTGGCCTCCGTATGATGTCCCTCTCCCCTCACCCGTGGTACATCATTGTTTTATTTGTTGCTGTAATTTTACCTGACCTCGAATTGAGGATTTCGACGTTCCACTGTCAGTGCAAGTGTTACAAATGATTTTGTTATACAGTTCATTATTCAGTCAGCACACCGGTGGCCTCTCTCGGCCTTACACCTTGCAGCGGATTATTATGCCGCTCCGCCTTCACTAGGGCTGCCGTTGCTTCGACACACCCCTTTGCCGTCCAAGGCCCCCTGCGGCCTCACACCCTGTGCAGCGTACTCTCGTACCGCCCATCCTTCACTGGGCAGCTGCCTCACAGGCACGCCGTTCGATACCTACAGCCCCCTGCAGCCATACAGCTTGCGCAGTGTACTCTTGTACCGCCCGCCTTTATCGATCACGTGCTTGTGTTGTCCCAGCACGGCTGCCTGTTCACCTGTCCTGTAGTTTCAGCGCTGAGTTGCGAGCCCCGCGCTCGCTGATAAGTGTCCTATGCAAGGACCTATGGGTGACGTCACCAAGCTAATCCTTCACATTCAAGCAATTTATGCATGTATTACACACAACAATCCCGCCGTTTTAATTCTGCATGTAATAATACACAATCCCCACAGCTGTCTTCCCACCTCCCCCGGAGTGGAGTATACGTCATCAATTGACTCTCTTTATAATTGAACTGCACCCATCACGAAACCTGATGTGATACATTTCTTACCATACAAACTTAACCGGTCAACTACCTTACGCAATCTAAGATGGCTCCCGCTACATCTTACGGGAATCTGACATTTACTCATTGTACTAGAAAGCTCAATTGATAGGAAAACCACATCTATTCACCAAGCTACAACGTCGATTCGTAGGACAACCACGCCCGAACCATGTGTTTACTGTCCAGACCTATTGGCGCAACAATCCTTCCGTCGCATGAGGATCTGCTGCCCCGCCCCCAAAACGCTCACCAACACAAGAAGGTACTACCTCCGCTCCTTATAATTATACAAGTGCCAACCACTGCCGCGGTACCGAACGTTATGACAATGTTGCACCACTCTCTGCCCTATTTACACATCCTCCCTCCACCTGCACAATAGGTTGTTGCTAGTTGTGTGGACCAAACATGCTTTTAGGTACACGTCTGCCGGTGCCGCTCGGCTGCTGGCTGCCCTCCCACTTGGCTCGTTTGCATCCTCTGGACCGCGTCTGGCCACTCGCCAACCGCAGGTGGGATGATTATGAAGTCGGCTACCTACGGCCAATTTTCCGGTTGCGCAGTCCGGTTGTGTCGCAATTCGCGAGTGTCCTGCAGTCTTCCGATGTCCGACGGCAGAGGGGGCAGCACCTTGCCGAGGTGATGTTACAAACGATCTCGCTTCGGCCTCCAACTTGTTAGGGTAAATTCTGGGGTTGGCAGAGACTCCACGGACCTCCAGCTCTCGGAAGGCCCTAACTCCTTCCAATGTCCCAAAGAAGTCGAGGTCCACAAAAGGAGCAAAGGGTTACTGCTTTTTTATTATAGCAAACAAGCAGGGATCACACGCATGGTGCAAAATCCAGTTTAGGCACATCTCATCGATTTTGGGCTTGCAGGCCAATTTTGTACGCTTGTGACGTCACAAACATAGCACTTACCAAAATCCATTCCTGAACCTAACGCCTCTACAAGTTGGTTCCTGGTATGGTAGGTCCAGTATAGAAACATATAGTGTGCAGTGTTACTGATGGACACTGTGTCAGGTGGTATACTTGGATCATCCCTAAAAATTGCTACCTGGAACGTGTTACATTAGAGAGCCCGATGATTGGCTGGGGATTCCCGCCGCCAGCCCCTAGTCCCCAGTGTCCTCATTGGTCAGGCCGCGGGCCCCCAAGCCTGGGACTACCGTTGTTCCGGGCCTGCAAGACACCTGCTTACGTACAATGTGTATTGATAAGGTGTGACTATGTGACAGTGTGTAACAATTGGGTGCTTCTGCTAATGCCATGAGAGCGGTCCATTCCCAGCGCATGCTGTAGGTGGATTGTTGCAATTTGTTGCAAGCTCAGGCGACGTGAGGCGGCCGCGTCTTCCCAGCTTCCAGGCCTTGGCACCATGTCAGTTCTGCCAAGTTACGTGTGAGGAGACAGTCGGTGAGGCCGAATTACTTCGATTTAATTTGTGTTTTGGTTTGGAATATTCTCTCCTGTAGCCGGTCTCACTGTGGCGCTGTGGGTGAGGAATCTCACTTGCAACATCATGGCCTAGGAGGCAGCGGCCCCTGCCAGGGCTATTCTGCTTACACAGCATCTTGCGGCTTGGGATGTCTGTGAGACGATTCTAGCTTGCTGGATTTTCCTGAGGCCTACTTTTACTTCAGAGTGCAAAGCACATCAAGCGATAAGTGACTCGGAACAGCGACCTACAGGATCATTGATTTCCAACAATGGATGACTATTATCATTTCGGTCTACAGAACCCGTACGGAGTACGGGTACATTTTGTTAGTCTTTTTATATAATTACTTTTTGGTCATTTTTTGGAGGTACATAAGACACACTGGTGGCAGCATTGATATTTTAACAATTTGGATACATTTTACTTGTGCACTTTTGTATTTACTGTGGAAGTCTACTAAAGGTGGCTAGCGTCCTAAAATGGCTGTGCCACAAGTTTATTTTTCATGTTCTTTGGCCATTTTATTCTGTGGCCTTCTTCCTGCTTCATCATGTCGGGAAATGCCTTCTATGGAATGCTTGTTCCCAGGGAAAGCTGTGGATTTTTCTGGCTGTTGGGGCGATTTGTGTGTGTGTGTGGCCAGAGGAAGAGGCTAGGTATAAAGACTGGATGGGGGTATCTGTACTTGTGCACACTAGAGGCACAGAGCGCCCAACCAAGGCCCTTAATTGGGAATATTGGGCGAGCAGCCACGTTGAGACTCAAGGAAGATGATGCAGGCTGATTCTTGGGTAAAGTGCATCCCCCAATCTCCCCACAATGGAATGGCCACACACTGTTAGGTGAAAAGTCCTTTTATTAGTACCCTCAAGGTTTAGATAAATTAGGTCCAGATGAATACATACAAATAAATATCTGTGTACCGAGGCTACACCATCCCAACAATGGCATATATATACACATCTATGTGACTCCACAATATACTTTTGTTCATGTAAATGCACCAACTGTGGACAGTTATTAAAAAGCATCTTTTTAGCACTTTGCTCAGTACAAATGTTAGTTTTTGGTAACCGACATAATTCATGAGGTATCCAACAGGTACCGCCTGTCTTGTTTTGTGCATTGGGTGCAACATAAGGACTTCCATTCATAAGTGGGCATTGTCTCATTCCTTTCCTCTTGAACAGAGATTTCCACTGAGCTCTGGCAGAGACTTTTACCTAGTAATAAGGGCATGAAGATACCATAAGTGCAAGATTGTATTGTTTCTGTGTTGTGCATTCCAACCTGTGGAAGACATTCTTTTGCGCTTACCTTCTTGCTTAAAGTGTTTACCTGCTTCTCTTCGCCATTTTACAGGAGCAGTGTCCTCACTAGGACAAGCGACTATGCACCCTGCTTTGTGGGGCACTGAGAAACCCTCTGCCATATCTTTTGTGTACCACACCAACCTTCTTGTAAAGAACCTCCTACATGGTTCCTGCCGCATTCTAAAATCAAAGTCCTGGTGCTGCCTCAGCACCAGGTAGGGAACCTGCCTGTGTGATTTCTGTGACTGGGACAAGTGACCAGGGAGTGTGGCCCTTACCTATCCAGCTCCAGCTGCCATTCTTTTGCCGATGGACAAGCCACCTCGAGAGGGGCGCTAGAGAGCCCAGCCAAGATGGCCGCGAGTCTGAGAGCTCCTACACACCCTAACTCAATCCGGACAGAATTCTACGTCCCCAGGCTGATTTGAGCTCCCATTCTCGGCAGGTTAAATAAAACGGTTGCCAAGATAATATCCCAATTTGGGGTCTACTGAGAACCGGACAGAGAAGAATGAGTTGTGTGCCTGCAAAACCGATGGCTCTGTGTGGAGGTGAGAGAAGGACGCCTGGGCGGGGGGGGGCGCGGTAGGGACTGGTGCCTTGGGGCAGAGTCACCTCCTGAACATAACGACGCAGTGAATACTGGTTGAGTCACCCTCGTATACAGCAGACATAAGAGGAATTTAGATTCAAAGGTGGGAAAGATTAAGCCATCTGAGTTCACCACCTAGGACATGGAACAGTGGCAGTAAAAAAGACCATCTTGGAGGGAAGCAGCCACACTTTGACCGACACTAGGATTGAGGAGGTGGCAGAGCCTAATACAGCAACAGACAAAGATCAAACTGTGTCCCAGAGAGCCCAGAGGAAGAATGGAAAGGGCTGCCCAAGCACCTAGCATCATGGCAAAAGTGAGCAAAGGGGGAAGCAACTATCAATGCTGCAGTTCGAAACACCCTCACAATCCAGGAACCATAGGATACTGGAAGAGTCTCCAGTCAGGAATTGCCCGTCCTCTTCCCAAGACGACTCAGGAGCATTTTGTGACATCAAAGAAATGTTTAACCAGTTGCAAAACAGCATACAATCATTAGAGGGGAAGATGGAAACCCTAACATGCAAGGCAGAGCTCATGCAGGTCTGACTCGACAAGCATGGGGAGAGGCTTGACTAAGTGGAGGGCTGCGTATACACTGTAGAAGGTGAATCATCATTCACATCCAGAGACCTTATCCAAGTAAAACGGGCCTTAAAAGAACGGACTGATAAAAAGGAGGATTTAGAATCCAGGTCGCGGAGGAACAACTGAAGAATTGTGGGAGTTCCTGCATCAGTGAAACAGAAATTCATGGAACCCATGGTTGTGGAAATGCTATGAGAGGCATTGGGTACAGAGGATTTCTCAGCTGTTTATAGTGGAACGAGCACACCAAGTACCAAGCAGAAGGAAACCGATACTAGGGGCCCCATCATGAATTCAGTATGAATTCCTTTCCTTTTTCTTTTTGATGGTGTGAAATAGTATGTTTTGTAACTTAATTGTGGATACAGGTAAATTGTTTTTAGTACTAATGATCTTGAGGTTTTATGGAATTAACCTTCTTTTTTTAATTCTTTTATGCTTTTCTTGGATTTTTGTAAAGGTTCTTTGTAAGCATATACAAATAAAAAAAAAAAAGAAATCCGTTGGATGGGGATGGCGGAACCATCTATTTCCATGGTGTCACTGCTGTACTCACTGCCGACGGCCAAGATAAGGGTGTACGGAGAGTTCACGCCGAATATAAAAAGCTGGAGAGAGGCACACGACAGGGCTGCCCCCTGTCACCACTGCTATTCACGTTGGCGATAGAGCCCCTGGCAGAGATGGTAAGGCAGAGGCACCTGCACAGAGGAGTTCAGTTATACAAACACAAAGTGGTCATCTCCCTATATGCTGACGATATGGTGCTGTTTGTCAGGGATCCCATACTCAACGTAGATCCAGTGATGCAGGATGTCGTTCAATTTGGTGACTTCGCGGAGCTCAGAGTAAATGCCACTAAATTGGTTCTGTTCCCGCCATGGGGGAAACAGACCAGTATAAAGATGGGTGGGGGTTCCAGACTACATCCGGTATCTAGGGGTTAATATCGCCCGGGACCCGGCAGTCCTGTATAAATATAATTACCATTAGGTGCTTGAGCAGGCTAAATTCCCAATGGACAGGTGGGGGAACTTACCTCCAAACCTCTACAGTTGAATTTCCCTGGTTATAATTGTGCGATTACCCCGATTCTTGTACATCTTTCTAAATGTTCCACTGGCACTACTAGTGAATACTCCTGGGATTTACAACGCTTAGGTTTATTTGGGCAGGGAAGCAGGCCAGAGTATCCTGGGACAATCTGACGGCGCCAGTACAGGGGGAGGTCTAGCATTACCCGAGTTTGAAACATACTACAATATAGCCCAGGCGAGCGTCGTCCTGTAATGGTTTGACGAGCGGTGGGACAGGTTGGATGTAGAAGTCAAAAGAGCGATAGCGCCACCCTTTCTCCAACGGGCGATTATCCTTACAGCACCTGATAGATTATCCCACGGGAATAATTTGGTGGAACTGACCTGCAGAGCATGGTAACGTACCGAACATAGAACCCGGGGAGATGTCCTGTACTCCTCGAATTTGCCAGTTACATATATACCCGGGATCTCCCTTACTAGTGAGTCTGGTCTGTCACTCTAATGAAGCGACTACAGATAACTTGTTACAGAGGGCTCTTTCCAAACGGGCAATTCAGCACATTGGAAGAGTTCAGAACAAGGGGGGCACTCAATGCCTTAGATGTGTTCCTGTGTAATAGGTTGAGAAACTCTCTAAAGAAACTGTTCCCAACCTTCCCTGAGCAACCAGAAGTGGCTGCTATACTCGATCAAGTGATTCGGGGTGCCCATAAAAGTAGAGTGGTCTCGACTATTTATGCCATGTGCGTCAATATCAGGGGAGGGGAGCAACTGCCTGTTCTAGAGAGAAATGGGAACTACCCCTGGGATGCGAGATATTGGGAGAGACGTGGAGGTATTGTTGTCAAGGCACACAGAAAATCGCCCTTAA
Source organism: Ambystoma mexicanum (assembly GCF_040938575.1). Classification (NCBI taxonomy): domain Eukaryota; kingdom Metazoa; phylum Chordata; class Amphibia; order Caudata; family Ambystomatidae; genus Ambystoma; species Ambystoma mexicanum. The sequence goes on along the minus strand of NC_090922.1, from coordinate 1,523,315,147 downwards.
TGCTAGATTCAAGTTAATTCACTTTAAATACCTGCACCAGTTCTGCTACACACCTGATCAGATCTGTAGGTTTTTTCCAGAGGCCCTCGGGGAATGTGTGAGATATCACAGAAAACTATTTCGCATGCTGCATTAGAATGCCCTCGCACCCAATATCTGCATTCTGGGATCAAGTTTTTGAAACACTATGTGAAGTAATGGGCGACAGACTGGAACAAAGCCCGCTGGAGGTGCTGTTGGGGTACAGAATACGTATTCCCAGAGGGATGAGGAAACTAATGGGGCTGCTTCTGCTGCTCGCTAAGAGACTGCTGGCAATGGTGTGGGGGGGGGGGGGGGGTGTGGGGAAGTAGTTACCAAAGATGGATCAATGGAGAGCTGATTTTTTGTATTATAACGATGTAGAGTCTGAATACAGTGCGTTAACAATCATACCACCACAAGAGACATATGGGCTCCATATATACATCATTTGATCACACACGCCCAAGACACAAACGGAAGCCTGGTACAGACATCTGGAGATCAAGGGCATCAAGATGATTAATTGGAAGGACATCTCAGATAACAGGGGAAGAACACCCAATAGGAGGAAAAAACACATACATGGTTTAAAGGTTTGATCTTTGATGCTAAGGACCTGTGTAAAAATATGACCCGACAAAATCGCATGCACACTGTGATACTGTGACGTACTGCACCAGAATGATCTGTGGGGTTTTGTGGGGTATTGTTAACATTGGCGCTGCATGCCAGTTGGGTTAAAAATGCCAATAAAAAGAATTAAAAAAAAAAAAAAAAGATAAGCTCATTTTTCCTCTGTGACATTCACCCAGCACTGGTCTCTACCCATGAAAGCCAAGTAAGAGTTCAACACGGATGTATGCAAATGTACTGTAAAATGCTGCAAGTCACCATAAACACACCTCATATTTGATGTACTGCTGCTACACAAAGGCCAGCCATGAGCAGTGAAAATCATTTTGTTTGCAGTAAACGTCGAATAAAACTTTCAAACATCCCCATACGTGCCAGCAAGGTTGAGTTCCATGCTAATTCAAGTGGCCTAATAGATCAGGTGTCCGATGATATATGTACATACATAGGTGCTACCTACTGAGGCGAGCCTGAAGAATGAGTCAGACGACTTAATGCCATGATTTAACAGGTTTTATTTAAATAAAGGAAAAATGCCGATCTTGCCCCGTTTCGAAAAGAAAAATTCCCTACCTAAAAGCTGATGGTGCTTGTTAAAGTCAACAAAGGTTTTCATCCAAACTTAGAAAAATAAACCAAAAAGAGGAGACCAGAACAGTCTCTAGGTCAGGCTATGTTAAGCTTTTCAGGCATTGGTACGCCTGTTGCTTCTTTCAACTTAAAGTATAATTTTTTCCTTCCGCAGCCTCATGCCTGGGCTTTGTTTCTCTGGGACTCTGACACCTGTGGCCTCATATACTATATTAGATCAAAGAGATAACCCTTTGGGTGCACTACAACAACCCTGAGCTCCTGGCAATATGGACCCAACCTTTGGTATAGGTCTGAACTACACAGGTTGGTAGTGTGGCTGAGCAGCCAGGCTTATCTCAGGGGGGGGTCAATGTGAGCAGTAAGGTTGTGACAGAGTTTCATAGTAACAGTTATTAAAATAAACTCTTAGGGTATTCTCTATCAGCCCAAAAATCTATCAATTCATGGTCTGCAATCATTAAAAGCAAGACTCGACCACTCTTGTCTCAAATGAAAAAGATATATACCCGGTATTGCAAATTCTCCTTAATCCCGCTAATAGAATTTATGACATTAAAAATTGAAAGTGTCATACTCTACACACTTGATGTCTGCTTATGCGACATGACTATTGTGCTTGATAGTTTACAGGGCTCTTTTCTGAAATCCGCAATGTTCTTACCAATGTCAGTTCCAAATGCTATCATCCGACATCAATTGGGGCTGGTATCACTTTCAACTCGATGGAAATGGAGACAGCTGTCCAGCTATGTTAAATTACATTATCCACCTACTAATTTATTGTACATGGACATGAACAAAATGCTGGGCTCTCAAACCTCTAATTCCTTTTTTAATTACCATTCGAAAATGCAACAAATATTAGGTGATGCAAACATCACTGTCGACGATATACAATACCAACCTAGCTATGCCAAAAAAAAGCTTTTCGAAATGGATTGGTGTGTAACTATCGATACGATCATGATCTATAGGCTATATAAAGAATACGGTCTACATGTATTGCAGCGCATCCCACGTTATGACCATGTTACGTTATTTCCTTGTGAATATATTCGAAAGGTATATATTTGTTATAGATTGAACGTATACCGCACAAGAGAAAGAACTAAGAATTGGAAAACGATTGAATCAAAAGGTTGTGAGGGATGTCGCTTTGATGAATGCAATGTCCTTATGAAACATTGAAGCATTTCATACTGTACTGTCCTCATTTTAAGTGCATAAGAACATCGAGATTGATGAAATTTGTGAATACTGAATATGTGGACTGCCTCGAAGCCCTGTGGTCTAGAATGATGCAGGGACTACATAAACCCCTAATTTATGAACTGGCAAGTTTTTGCAAGCATATTGAGAAGGAATTTAAGTTATTTATGTAGTTGACCTGCTCATATCTCTTAAAGGAAACAAATTATTTGTATTGTATCTATTTTATACTACTGTTTTAATATGATTGAATAATGGTCAATTGTAAGATTTTAGATTTTGTAAAGGTTCTACATGAAATTGTTTTATGTAATTGAACCAAATGCAAATAAAAAAAATAAAAAAACTCTTACACTCAAAGTTTCTTGATAAAAAAATCTTGATAAAAAAATTATTAATTTATTTCAGTCAGTTGTATAAACCATCTTCAGAAGGGAACAATATTTATTGCACTTATAATACACTTCAAAACACTTTCTGTTCCACTAAACCAGTTGCTACCCATTGGGGATGGCACACAGACACGCCCTACACCCTCAGGTGACTTAAATAACTAGGACACTGTGGATATTGATTTGTCACTGGTACATTTAGAGCAATACTGAGTTTGGTTTAAAAGATCGAAGAGAGGAATAAAACAAAGGTTAACAAATAGTTCACAAACTGGGAAGTACTTTTGAAACTTTCCAATGCAGAGTAAAATTAATCCTTTCCTGGGGAAAGGCCAAAGTACAAAGTCAGAGGTAAAGAAGAGTCTCTCAGGGAGCCAGGACAGCCAATGTTATTTGCACAATGTCTAGGGGAGCTGAAGATCTTCTTTGCAGGTAGGTAAAACGTCTTGCCCAATGTTTTTAGAAATGTTCATTGAAAATCGAACACTTGAAGGGCCACAAGCTGGGAGGCTTGTGAGGGGCAAAGCTATTGCAACTCTGCAAGATAACCAAGGCAGGCCTCAACTGGGAGCAAGCAAGGCTACACAACAAGAGGTAGGTTCTCTTAGACTTTACAGTACCTCTGGTTAGAAGAAATGGTTCCAACTGGCTTCTGTTCCTGTTCAGCTCTGGTCAGTCCTGCTTCAGAGATGTCTGGATGATCTTCCTGGCGCTCGTGTCTTACTTAAAAGCAACGCACACAATCTGGTGTTCCTCTCCCTGGCACTTACGTTTCAGCAGCAGCACTGGAAGTACAGCCAGCTCCGAGAGGATGTCCAGATGGGTTTACTTTGCAGTTGATTGGTCCCACCAACTCAAGGGGAGAAGTCGTCCTTGCAGGGATTCTCTAGTTGAGGCGAATTTGGAGCTTCAGCACAGGAGCAGGGCTTCACCGGGCAAACCAATGGTCCAGGAGTTGCAGCAGGCGTCTCTTCCAAGTTCTTCGGGTTCCTCCGTTCAGTGGTCAACTCTGCCTACCAAGCCAAAAAGCCTCGCCTTTTATGCAGATTTCGCCCATTCATTCCAGCCTAGCTGGCAATCACACAGCAGGGTGGCTGTCCTTGCCGGGCAGCTAGCCGGCCAATCACCTTTGGGAGCATTCCTGTAACCAAGGGGATTAAGCACAGGAAGTTTCGGGCACCTCCCTCACTTCCTGCCAGACATACTGGAACCAAAGGTGGGCTTCACTCGTAAATCCCGCCAAAGACAAAACGAACAAAGCGACCAAACCTGGTATGGCACGCAGAATAAATCTCAAGAAGGACCTTTCCTTCTTGAGATTTATTCTGTAGTTATTCTGTGGTAGTTAAAAGTAAACCACTGCCACCAGCCATTAATTGTAGAAAGGGTAACATAAAAATGTTACATGACAAACTAGCCAAAGGGGCTACTAAGTGATCCTTCCAGCACCCTATTGTAAGATAGTGTGTGCTGGGTCTAGAAAGTTACAAATGTAAGTGAGGTCAATTTCACTTCACTGCTCTTGGAAACAGTAGTTTCACCAAGAGAATGTATTTAAACCTTTGGAAATGTAAGAGACTTCCCTGTGCCACTGCACTGTAGGTGCTGTGTGACACAATGTAAAGATGATGCCTATGGAGTTTGTCAGACTCCAAAGTCAAAAGAAACACAGCGTCCAAATCACAATAAAAAATACATGAGAGAGTGAGAAAAAGGTCTCACTCTCTGCAGGTTAGAAATGAAAAGTCCTAAAGTCTGGCAAAAAAGCTGGGAGTCTCTAAAATAGATTTCTGAGAATTCTCCCTAACACTTTCCTTCCCCACCGGTCTGATCTCAGCATCTGTTAGGGTCCTGGTCTACTGCTGCTTCGTTGTGGTTGCGCCACCAGAGGAAATGAGGGCTCCCCCATTGCTGCCTCTTCCTCAGAGGCAGCAACTGTTGGATGGGACACCAGCCTTCTAGCATTCAGTTAGGCTCCAGCTCGCTTCCCACCTTAATCGGCTCTGTATTTGGACTTGGCTCCACCCCTCGAGGACGTCCCTACCGCAGAGGTGCTCTTTGTGTCAGATTCACTCTGCGTCACGCGTAGTAGATTCCACTCCTGTACACAGTTTCCCCTGTGTTTAAGTACTTCCTTGCAGCAAAAGGGTGTGTGTTCCTCTGTGACTGCAGTGTTGCAACGGAGACCACCATTACTTTGAGGCAAAAGTGAAATTAGGAAAGTGTCACTGTTTGGTGGCATGAAGATTTTAGTAGTGCTCTGGTCTGGTCTGGAAAGTCCATCTCGGATTTGGAGTCCTTGACCCACAAAGGTGAGTTACTCCAAGTGAGGTCACACTTGCCCAAACCCCTAGAAGGGTTTTTCGTAGTGGTCTCACCTTCCTAGTCTGGGGAGAAGGGACAAATTGACCAGATTCGTCACACTACACCTACGACTAAACTAAATAAAACGCAGCTTAAGAATACAATGCAACAAAACTAACAAGCAGAGTGAAAGATAGTGTTTCAGTGTTGAAACACCTGTGTATAGGCGCGTTACAAATACCATATCATATCATATCAAAACATAGATCCTACACCTGTGTTACATTGTATATATTCAGGTGTGGTTTTATCAACCATGGTTGTCACTGGGAAAGGACATTTCTGTAATTCTGCTGTGGAATTGTTGGGGCTTGAGGTGGATGGGAGGTTCTAGTGTGGGTGGCAGCTGGTGGAGGCTAAAGACGGCCCATTTACCCATGTACTGCTTTTACTCTTGTGCGAATAAAAAAAAAGTACTTCAGATAACTTTGTATTAACCCTGTATTATAATTATAAGGCTGGCACCTAACCTGGCAGTCTTTCCCTATCCAGTAAGTGTTCCAGAGTCTTATAGACAAGATACAGCTAGGTATCTGAAGGGGCGTAATGTCTATACATTCTCAAAGCCCCCCTGTAGCAGTCTGGCTGCACCCAGGAGGTAAGTAGGAAATGCATCTTTAAAGAACACCTTGGGGTGGGGGGGGGGGGGTATGTAAAAAGACAACATTAGGGGTACTCTCCCAATAGCTCTCCCTTAGGCTAGATCTCCACATATGACTACCAGATAAAGATATTGTTAGAGAGTACATTTTATGCCCATGCAATCTATATTCAGTTTGGGGGGTGAGACACCTGAAGGTGTCTCATGCGCTAGTCCCCAGGAATCTGTCGTCCAGGTGGCCAGGATACGGCCATCACTGTTGGATCCAGTGCCTGGGGGTGGACCAGTGCCGGAGGATCACGTGGATGGGGGCGGTCCTCTGGGAGTGGAAGTGGGACACTGACGGGTGAGACGTGGTATCCCTTTCCTTGTAACACCTTTTCCCCATCCTACCAGGTAGGATATTCATAGGTGCTTTTCTGACACGAACCCTGTCTTACACCATGAAAGGCAACGGACTAACACAAGGGCTGTTTACCTGACATGTGACAACAAAAGGGTCAGACAAAGTCAGGCAATTGACAATCACAAACATCTGATGCCCCTTTCCCTTCCCCACAGGGATAAAAGGTGGAGTACGAGAGCACACATTGAGCAAGGCAGATTGTATGACAAGACAGCTGTTCCAGGACGGCTGTTAGAGAGGAGAAGAAAGGTGTTGAGAGCTGAAAGGACGATCAGGGGAGGTGCCCTTGTCCTTTTTTTCGACCCAGAGCCGCAAAGCCTCTGAGAAAGGAATCATGAGACCGGGGGCAACAGCTAGCGTGTGGTGTAACATATGTCAATGGTGCAGGGGGCCTTCCTTTCTTTGTTAAAACCAAAGATACCAGGAGGAGAGCTGACGAAAGAGGTCAAAGTGGACATAAAAGGGTAGAGTAAAGCCCCTTGTACAATACGTCTTTGATCCATAACCAAGAGGAAAGCTAAGGGAAGTGAATCCCCATTAAGATAAAGCAGAGTGAACTGTGTAGCTGGCAAATGTTAACCCGTCTGAGGGATGCCTTCCAAGCGGGGTCAAGTGCAATACACCCCTGAATATTGTGTTGACAAGAGTGAACCTGGCTGAGGGATGTCCACAGTGGAAGTTTGTTTAAAAAGACATTAAGACTTGTGAAAAGATTGAGAGTGAAAGACGGTAGTTAACCCGTCAGAGAGAGGCTAATATTCGAGGAGAGTCTGAACCTGGAAGAGGGGAACCCAACGTAAAAGAATACCAGTAGGAACTTTTGCTTTATTTTGTTACATCAGGCCCTCAGAGGCAAGCGACTTGGTAGAAAAGAGTCTTAGCCACCCAAGGTCCTGATATCACTGAAAGGAACTGCAGCCTTGTGCTGGAGAAGCCCAGTTGTGTGTTGTGCTGAGGAGTTCGGCCTTGTACCATGATGCAAAACGTAGGGAAGGGAGACCCCTGCTATACCATCCTGACTTATCATTTTGGGACCACTTATTTCTTTTCTTGTGAACATTATCCCACACTCTTGTAATTTAGCGGTAAGGATTGGCAATATTTTATTTTTAGTTTAGGCCTTGTATATTTGACAAGACACCACTAGGACTGCCTTATTATGTGATGGTCGTAGCTTGCTCCCATCTTAGATTTAGGTTTAGATTGGGTTTTTCGAGGGGATTGGGTCCTCCGACGTATTCCATATCTATGACAGGTAATGTCCACAGCTGAACTGCTTCGGAAAATCTTTGGCGTCTGCGTCCTGCGTCGATGCGCCGTCCCAGAGGACCTCCTCCGACGGCCGACGTCACCCGATGTGATAAGTAGGACGCACGACGCCCATAGCCTCAGTTCCGTTTTTTCCGTGAACGTGTTCGCTTCGGGAATCTCGGTATGCCTCGACTCGTTGGAGTTTGCTGTTTTCAATTCTCGGTTCGTTGAACCTGTTTGGTTTGTTGTGAAGACCTGTTCGTGGCGATGTCTACTTCGTCTTCAACCCCGCGTCCGGGCTTCAAGAAATGCGGGGACTGTGGGTCCAAGATGTCGGTCACGGACTCGCACGACGCCTGCCTCTGGTGCCTCGGGGAGGCCCACGATACGGATGACTGTGTCGACTGCCAGTCGCTCATGGCAAAGGCCTTGCGGGAACGCAAGAAGAAGCTCTCGGTAGGCCGGGTGTCTAAGCCCCGGAAGTCAAGGTCTGCGGGGCTTTCGACAGATGACTCGAGGGGCGACTCTCTGCGTCGTCGTCGGAAGTCCAGTGGGTCTCCTTCCAGGAGTCGGTCTCGCCACTCCTCTGCCTCTTTGAGGCATTCCCGGAAACGCCGGCATCGGTCGCCTTCCCCGTCCTCTTCCGAGGACTCCGCCTGTCGGCGGGTCGCTTATGCCTCCATGCAAGCGACACCGGAGGAATGGGCTTCCTTCGGGAAGCAGATGCTAGCTATTCTTGAATCGCAGGGCACCGGTCCGTCCGCGCCTCCGAGTGGGGACGGTCGGCACCGGTCGAGAGACGCCGCTTGGTAAGCCTTCGGGCTCGGGTGGTCGGCACGGCTCGCGGGAGAGGTCCCGCTCGGACAAGGGGAGCCGTTCTCGCCATGCCCGTTCCAGGTCCCGGTCCTCGACGCGCTCGAGACCGCATGCTCCAGTGCCGTCTTCGAAGAACACGTCGACGCCTGTGGTGCCGAGGTCGTCGATGATTTCTCTCGAGGCTCTGCCTCCAAGGGGGTCGTCGGCACCTAGGTCGCCGAAAGACACGCTCGGAGCTCCGGCTTCGAGGCCTGATGGCGGCGCTGCAGCTGACGTCGATGCCGATTTGCTCGACGTCGACGCCTTTTCTGTCAAAGCAGACTCGTTTGGCGCCCTCGACGCCCTTCGAGGCGGTGGTGTCGGAGGGGCCCCGTGGCACGGGGTTAGCCCCTAGAAAGGCTCCGGCTAAGGTCAGGCACTGCTTTGCTCTCCCCGCCTGGAGTACATTTCAGAGGGTGATGAATGCTCTGATGGCGGCTTGGTTCCGGTTACGGTTCCAGATGAGCTTATCTCGGGCCATAGCCAGTTTGATGACCTGAGGCAGTCCCTGCATGATGGCAGTGGACTGGACACCTCTCCGGAGGTGGAGTTTTGTAGGCCGGAGCCTGGCACTCATGCCGATTCTACATATCGGAGCCTTATGTCTCGGGTCACCGAGTACTTGGGTTGGTCAGCTCCCCCAGGGGAGTTTGTTCAGGATGATCTAACGGACATCCTTGATCTTGGTCCCCCCACTGACCCGGTTTTGCCTTTTCATATGGCTCTGCAGAGAAGGGTGGCAGCGGCTTGGACTGCTCCAGAGAGTCTCCCGGCAGTGGGCAAGTCTTTGTCGCGAAAATACCGTAGCGACCCCTGCTACTTGTCTAGGCACCCCACTCCGGAGAGTTTGGTGGTGCAGGCGGCTACGGCCCCAGCAAAGCAGGCATCGTATCCTACCATCCCTCCGGATACGGACGACAAACGTTTTCACGGCTGGGCGAAGAAAGTGTTTTCTTCGGGGGGTATGGCGCTTCAGGCGGCCCACTCCATATGTGCCTTGTCTCGTTTCACACACTCTGTGGAACTGTGTTGCATTAGCGGCTGAACATATTCCCGAAGGGGACGAACGGGATGGTTTCCTTGCTATGGTTCAGGATGGCAAGGATGCCATGTGTGAGGCTGTTCAGTCGGGTTTGGACTTAGCGGATTGTGTCAGCCGGTCCATGGTGGCGAGCACCGTAATGCACAGGTTTGCGTGTTTGAGGAAGTCTGGGTTCGCTCCTGATGTGCAGTCCCGCCTCCTCAACATGCCCTTTTGACGGTGAACACCTTTTTGGCAGCAAGGCTGACGAGAGCCTTGAGAGGTTGCAGACCTCCAAAGCTGCAGCGAAGTCGTTGGGCACTGCAGTTCGCCAACCGCCACCTTTTCGTCCTAGGGGACAGCAATGGAGTGGAGGTTCCTTTCGCTATTACTCGTCCTTCAGTAAAGCGAGAGGAGCTAGCAGTCAAAGAGGCCATCGTAAGAGTGCCAGAGGTGGAAACAAACGTACACGAGGTGCCAAGGCCGCTCGGGCAGTTGCCTCTTTGCCCTCAGGCAACGCCGCAGCCGCTTCCACTCAGTCATGAGGCCAGGTCCCATGGTTCGCCGGTTGGGGAAAGGCTGGCGCAGCATCTTGTAGAGTGGCAAGCCATTACTTCGGATGTGTGGGTTCTGGAGATCATAACCCACGGCTACTGTCTTCCTTTTCGGCAGAGGCCTCGCGACAATCCACCAGGGAACCTCTCCTTGAAGAGTCCGGATCCGCTCCTTGCGCAGGAAATTCGCAGGAAATTCAAGTCCTGCTGGAGAAAGGCGCCATAGAACTGGTGCCTGTAGCGGAGAGGAACAAGGGATGGTATTCCCCTTATTTTTTGATTTCGAAGAAAGACGGGGGATTGAGACCCATCATGGACTTGCGCGGTTTGAACAAACTCCTCAGGAAGGACAAGTTCAAGATGGTGACTCTTTCTCAAGTCCTCCAGACCCTTCAACTTCAGGACTGGTTGGTGTCTCTCGACCTCAAGGATGCTTACTTCCATGTGCCGATTCATCCCAAGCACAAGAAGTACCTGAGGTTCGCGGTTGGCGACTCGCACTTTCAGTTTCGGGTCCTGCCGTTCAGATTGACCTCCGCCCGGAGGGTTTTCACCAAGCTCATGGTGGTGGTGGCACCGCATCTCCGGAAAGGGGGGATTCACGTCTACCCCTACCTGGACGATTGGTTGATCAGGGGGAGCTCTCCCGAGCCAGTCCTGGATCATCTGTCCATCTGCCACTCCCTTCACAGGCTGGGCTTCTCCCTCAATTTAAAGAAGTCCCATTTGACACCAACGCAGCGGCTCCAGTACATCGAAGCAGTGCTCGACACGTCCCTGGGGCAGTGTTTTCCTCCCCAGGTGAGGGCTCTTCACATTCAGCAGATGGTGCACGAGTTTCAATTTGCCCAGGGTCTCCCAGCGTCCGAGTTCTTGAAACTGCTCGTCCTCATGGTATCCTGCATTCTTCTGGTGCCAGAGGCTCGTCTGCGGATGAGATCTTTGCAGTGGGCACTCAAGCTCCAGTGGTCTCAGTCCTCCAACAGGCTGTCGGACCCTGTTCAGGTGCCGCCCTCGGTAGCCCAGGACCTTCTGTGGTGGGCCGTCGAAGGCAATCTGATGAAGGGGGCCCCATTTTGGCTGCCCTGGCCGGAGGTGACGATCGTGACTGACGCAACCCTCACGGGATGGGGAGCTCATGCCAACGAGTTGACAGTCAGCGGTCGTTGTTCTCCATCGGAGTCCAGACTCCATATCAATCTGTTGGAGCTGAGGGCCATCAGGCTAGCCCTGAAGGCTTTTCTGCCGACTATGCGCGGAAAGTGTGTCCTGATTCTAACGGACAACACGGTGGCCATGCACTACCTCAACAAAAAGGGGGGGGGGCAGGGTTGCTTCTGCTGTGCATTGAGGCGATGCAGCTCGAATTCTGGGCCATCCAGCAGGAAGTTTCGATCTCGGCTGTTCATCTGGCCGGAGACGACAACGAGATGGCGGACGCTCTGAGCAGGCAGAGCTCGATCCCTCACAAGTGGGAGCTGGCTCAGGAGATTCTCCTGGAGATCTTCGCCCTTTGGGGGACCCCTCAAGTGGATCTCTTCGCCTCCAGTGTCAACCGGAAGTGCGAAAGGTTTTGCTCGCGGGAATTTCCTCCAAAAAGAGCCTTAGGAGACACGTTCGTGGTGGAGTGGTCATTCCCACTGCTATACGCGTTTCCTCCAGTCCCCGTCATCCCGCAAGTGCTGCGGAGGTTACGGAGGTTCGGTTCCCGGATGATCCTCATTGCTCCGGCGTGGGCCCGGAGGACGTGGTACCCGGACCTTCTAGACTTGTCCATCTGCCCTCCACGTCGTCTTCCCTACCGAGACGATCTGCTCTCACGGGAGGGGGGTCAGGTTCTCCATCCAGAGGTCAGATCCCTCAATCTTCACGCTTGGCTTCTGAAAGGTTGTTGTATAAGGATTGGGACCTCCCGGAAAACGTGATGGAGGTGTTGCTCTCGGCCAGGCGGCCGGCAACAAAGTCTCTGTACCGTTGCCGTTGGAGAAAGTTCTGCGACTGGTGCAGAGTTCAGAATGTGCATCCTTTTGAATGTGACATTCCCATGGTTCTGTCTTTTTTGCTTTCTTTGGCCCACAGGGGCTTGCAAGTGGGGACCATTAAAGGTTACCTGGCGGCGCTGTCCATATTTAAGCGCTCGTCTGAAGAGTGTTCCTATTTTAAGAATCCTTTAATTTCGCAGTTTTTGAAAGGGCTCACTAATGAGTTCCCTCGGTCACCTTTTCTGGTGCCAGGTTGGGATTTGAACCTTGTTCTTAAGTTTCTTATGGGTTCTCCGTTTCAGCCTTTACATTCTTGCCCTTTGAGGCTGTTAACTCTGAAAACTGTGTTTTTGGTTGCGGTTACTTCCGCTCGCAGAGTGAGTGAGTTACAGGCACTTTCAGTTAAGCCACCCTTCACTGTGTTTCATAAGGACAGGGTTGTCCTTAGAGTTCGTCCTTCTTTTCTTCCGAAGGTGGTTTCGGAATTTCATTTCAGCCAGAAGGTTGTTCTTCCGGCGTTCTATCCTCCTCCACATCCTGGTAAGGAAGAGGAGAGGCTCCATAGGCTTGATCCTAGGAGAGCGTTTAGCTTTTATATTTCGCGCATGTCCAGGGTCAGAGTGGACGATCAACTTTTCATTGGTTACGCTGGAAAGCGTTTGGGACAAGCTGTGACGAAACAGACTGTCTCGTTGGATTATTTTAGCTATCTCCGAGTGTTACCGCTTGGCGGGTAAGGATCCTCCGGCTGGCTTGCGGGCCCATTCTACCAGGGGAGTGGCTGCGTCTACTGCCCTGCAGAGGGGAGTTCCTATTCGTCACATCTGTGATGCAGCCACCTGGGCTTCAGTACGTACTTTTGTACGTCACTACTCCCTCGATTCCATCAGAGGGCAAGATCTGGCCTTTGGCAAGGCAATTCTCTATTCCGCAATTTGATTGGGTATGCTAAATTTGTATTCTAAATTCTTTCCCACCTCCTTGCTTGGTACTGCTTTGGGAGTCTGTCATAGATATGGAATACGTCGGAGGACCCAATCCCCTCGAAGAACAAGTTACTTTCTTACCTGGTAACGTTCTTTCGATGGGATGGTCCGACGACGTATTCCATATCGCTCCCTCCCTGCCTTCCCCGCTGCAGAATTTCTTTTGCGATTGCAGCTTGCGTTCCGCAAGGCCTTGTGTGTCTGACTAGCAGAAACCTGGTGGCGCACATTCTGGGAAAAAACTATAACTGAGACTATGGTCGTCGTGCATCCTACTTAACACATCGGGTGCCGTCGGAGGAGGTCCTCGGGGACGGCGCATCGACGCAGACGCCAAAGATTTTCCGAAGCAGCACAGCTGTGGACATTCCCTGTCATAGATATGGAATACGTCATCAGACCATCCCATCGAAAGAACGTTACCAGGTAAGAAAGTAACTTGTTCTTCTCACCCATTTATGCAGTTTAATAAATACCCTTGAACTGTGATCACTTTGTGTCTGTCTTTACTGTTGCCACCATGAGTTCCTTACAGGGGGTGCAACAGTGGTAAGTACTCTTACACCCCTTTCTCTGGTTTTGAAAAGGACCACCACAGGTTACTCAAAATAGATGGGGACTGTTAAATCTGTATTGGTCCCGCTGGTGTAGATCCAGATGTCGAGGATGCAATAGCTGAAACTGGTGTCAGGATTTTTGTCCAGCGAAGTGTCAGTTCTGATCAACGGTTACAGGGACTTGTAGGGCGGACCAGAAACAAAAGGACAGCAGCCATAAAAAAAAGTCCACAACAAGCAGAAATACACCATAACATCACAGGAAAATGCAAAGCTCCGTTTGTGGCGACTGCAAAGAAAAGGTTCCAAACAGAACCCTCTTTATGTTGGGAGCAGCAGGCAACCATGTTCTTGGAATACAAGATAAGGATCTGCATGGTTCTAAACTCCTGCTTAGTACAGTGACAGTTGCAGAAGAGATTTTATTTATAAACAGGAGAAACAATTCTCTTTTGATCACAGAAGAATGTTCACTAGATAAGAAATCATATTTGACGTAAAGCAGTGAGCTTCTTAGAATGGGGTGACTTTGAGGGACATTCTGACCAGGTTGTGGAGGGGAGTAAATGGAACAGTCACCGATGATAATACCCAAGTGGGCAACATCCATTGGACAATTCTAAGTGCAGGTAGGCGGTACGGCCAGCTGTGCTCGAGATGTGACCATGATGGGTAAAGTGCTAGAGTGAAGGCAGAGGATGTGAAGGACAGGGGCAGGTTAGAGGCGAGGGAAGAATGTTAGCTAGCAGGCGGCTGAGAGGTAGGTTAAGAGGGTACCTCAGAGGCAAGGAGGTAGTCTTTTAGTTTGGTTTTGAACAGATCTGTGTGGAGGAAGTGAATTTCAAGCAAGTGGAGCAAGAAGAGAGAAAGAGCGGAAGCGAGAGGAAGCCCAGAGAAGGTGAGGAGACACAAGGGTAGTCAAGGAGGCAGAGCAGAGATGACAACGCTTGTTGAGTTCGATAGATACAGTGGTACCTCACTGTGATGCTGGAAATGCATCGGAGGGACAGGGCCTCCGTATCCTTGTCCTTTACTGCATTTTTATCGTGTGTTCTGACATATTCTCTGCGCAGGAGTTCATGTGGGACTCCTGGCGGTGCAGCTCTCTTTTGGTTTGGTGGACAGACCCGTGGGATACCCTTATGGCACCCGTGGGTGGGGGTACATCCCTGTGCTCCTAGTGTATGTTTTTGGGCACCTGTTGGTGGCCCGCAGAGCAGGGTATAGGTTGGTGGCAGCTCCATGCTGACTTTGACAGGTGCGCTGAGTATCTTCCATTTTGGGGATCCCCAGGCCCTGCCATTGGAATCAGTTGATTCCGGATGGAAAACAAGATGGCCCCTGTGGCCTCTTGCTTTCTATTATCTATTACCTTGCTTTCCCAAAGTCCTCAGAAGCCCTGACTCTGTCCCTTCCCCCTGACTGGCTGTTGGGTGGAAGTTCCATATATGGTGTTGTTGTGAAGTCCAGTCAAGACTGACTGGAGCCTTCCCAGTGACTGTATGTTGTGGGTACCTCCTGTGGGTGGGACCTGGGTGAATGGAGTGTGTGACCAATATGCACTTCTTGTTGAGGGAGGAGCATGGCCTGAATGCCCTGTGTGCCTGATTGGCTGACTGACTGCATGAATGCCCTTCTGTATGATTGGCTGCTGAGAGTGACCCAGCAGTGTGGATGAGAGACAAGATAGTATATCTGGGGACCTCTCACCACTGGGAATTGTTCAGAAGCTGTGTCTACACTTTAAGAGTAACTGCAACTGCTGATCCTCGATGCCCAGCTGGAAGACGAAGACTTGCTGTTGCATTTGCTTCGACCTGATCTGAAGATCCCTGGAAGTCAGACCCTCGAAAAGGCTGCCGACCCGAGACGTCACCGCTGAGGAGAACGAAGCAAAGCACCTGGACTTCGCCGCTGTCGAAGTCCATTGCCGTCAACCAGGGTTCGCAGGTTTGTGTAACCGCTGGAGGCCCATCGATGTTGTG
This sequence comes from Ambystoma mexicanum, assembly GCF_040938575.1. Classification (NCBI taxonomy): domain Eukaryota; kingdom Metazoa; phylum Chordata; class Amphibia; order Caudata; family Ambystomatidae; genus Ambystoma; species Ambystoma mexicanum. The sequence continues at coordinate 1,523,299,733 of NC_090922.1, read as the reverse complement.
TTGCCCAGCCGTGGGGACCACTTGACGCTGTGCCGCCGACGACCGGAGCCGCCCGCTCCTCTGCCTAAGAACATTTGAATCCAAGGACTCCCTTGTCTGCATCGTCGACCGCTTTGTTCCGCCGGAGAAAGTCCAGGACAACCAACGCGCTGAGGAGAATCCGCCAGTGGGTTTCCCGCCACCTGAAGGCCACATAGACTTCGACTCGACACCCTCGATTGGGCCACAGCTCTTCTGAAACTCTTTGCGGTCCTGAACAATATCGCCGAGGTGCCCCTCACACCTCATCCTCGCAGAACGTCGCTGACTAGCACCGCCTGGATCCGGGGTCCCAGCACCCTTCAACTTCTCATCGCTGCAGTCGACAAGTTCACCATCTTCGATGCCTCTCGACGAACCGTGGCTCCTGCTTTAAAGGGAGTCACTCAAGAAGGATCCTTCGGCGCGTCTTTGAAGAACTCTACTCCACCAGGTACATTGGGGGGGGGGGGTAAAACTTTAATAGGAGGGAATAAGGCTATTGAACAATATATGGACTGGGCTTGTGCTATATATCTTTATTTTACTGGTTGCCCGGGTGGTGGGGGGGATCTCCACACAGAACTGTGTCTATCGGTATAGGCCAGCATTCTGCCTATTGTTTCAACCCTCTTACGTTCCTGCCTATCTCTATTGCTGGCTTCCTCGTTATTGATCTGTGTGACATTTTAACCGTACAGATGATGCACTTTGAGATTTGATAACATTGGTGGTACCACTTTAGAATTGTATATATTTATCATTGTTGATTTCTGAGTACAAAGTGCGTTATTGTGATCGTGTGCATACCTTTGAATATTAATTATATAAAGACTGTGTTTTCAGTAATACAGTGTATGGACATTCCTTTGTGGGGGTTTGGGGACTACACTGTACTTAAGAACCAGCCTGCATCACCTCCTGAGAAGCTAGGCCTTGATTGCTCGTCCATTGCTACCACTTGAAAATCTTGGCTGGGGTCCTCTGTGCCTCTCCTCTACCATATAGAGAGCGGAAGTACAGGCAACCCCCACCAGTATCTTCACACTCACCGTGGATCGATTTGTGAACCAGGAGAAGAAACTTAATTCTGGACCCGTTTTGCTCCATCAGCCGTCCAGCCTGGTGACAGTACGAGCAAGTAGGTGTGAAGTGAGGGAGTTTAAAGAGTCCTGGTAGTGACGTTAATGATCTTTTCGAGAGGATAGAAAGCATCGTTGGGGAGATGCTGACGCAGTAGTCCAGTGTAGAGAAAAGAGATGCTTTGGTGTATTGAAAGGAAGAAGGTGCCTGATTTTACTAATATTTAGAAGGTTGAGATGAGCTGTTGCAGTTTGAGATGAGATTAGAGTAGGTGTGAGAAGGAACATTGATGACGCCAAGGTTTCTAGCTGAAGAAGAGTAGGGGAGAGTGTCCGGTGGGAACGGGATAGGCAGAGAAAGAGATGAGAACTTTTGGCAGGTAACATGGGCACCTCACGGGTCCCACGCTCTTCTTTTGCCCTGGCATCCGCAGCGAAGGGTAGACGTAGAAAAGGGTAATTCCTGTTTGGACCATGAGGGCCCAAACCCATGCTCAGACAGGCAAGCATACACCAACATGTGTTTTCTCACTCTGTCCCGACCGGCCATCCCCACATTATCAGGCAACGTCAACTTTTCCGGTGCTGGGGTGAGGACAGGTGCTCCGTGGCACAGTAAGTTGTGTATTTGTGAAAGTTTTATTATCGCACCGCAGCGTGTGTGCCCGCTTCCCCCTCCCTTTGTTCCGGTTGCTTCCTTGTTTGTTGGCCCTCCCTCCTACTGCGCTCCCATTGGTTGGCGGGCCCTTTACATCGGCCACCCAAGGCACCCCCTGCCGTGGCATACCTCTCGGCCAATGACCAGAGACTAAGGGCAGCTCCAGTGGTGTCTGCCGGTGTCCACCATGGTAGCACCTAGCCTGCAGCCGTCGACCTGCTGCGACTGATCAGGTAAGTCGAATCTGGGTCTGTTGTATTGTGCTGTGCTCAAATATTTAGCCCACAACTTGGCCGCGTGAGCTCCCTCGCATTATAAGTCCACGCATCCTGTTCTGTTCCCTCCCTCTCCTGTGTTTCCCTTTCTTCCTCTCGCATCTCAGCCCTTCCCTCTTCAATCTATTGTACTATTCTGACACTGTCTCGTGCTCCACTCTTTTCCTGGCATTACTTTGCATTACCTGCATTCTTCTTCTAGGTTCCTGTTGAGCATGTTGCCCCTGAGGTATCCTCTCGCGACTGTATTGACTTTGCATTTGCTCTCTACATTTCTTGATATTGTGTTGCTATCCACGGTTTTCGGCCTCGCATTGCAATTGCCTGCATTCTTCACTTCTAGGTTCTGACCTCTGTTTTGCTTTTGGTCCTGTATTGCCTATGCATTCTTTACTTCCAGTTTCCCTGTTGTGCTCTTTTTCTTCCTGATGATTCTTTACTGCATCTGATTTGCAGGTCCGTTCTTTGTTGTCCCCTCACCCCTTTCATGCCCCCCATCCCCGTGGCTCCCTCCTGTCTGCCCCCTCCTGCGCAAACTCCCCTCCGCTGTATGGGTTCACCTATCCCTACCCCCTTCACTGTTCTTCCCTCCCTGCACCCCCTATTGTGCTTTCTTTCTCACCTATCTTTTCTAACTGCTTTTCTGTCGACTATCCTATCCCTATCACCAGGTCTGGCAGGAAGTAGCTCAAAAGGGACATCCTGTTCTCCAACTCAGGCCTCCCTATCGTTGATACCTATACCAGTCCTTCCTCCAGACAGACCCTTATGGACATACTCTTTGTGATTCCCTCTCCAGGCCAATGGACTCCCCCCCCATATGGTCTCTGTACTCTCCTTCTTCTCCCATTAATGGTGGGACCCGCTGGGACGCCCTCTTGGCCCTGTCCATTCCTCTAAGACCATCATTCATGTCTACTTTAATGGCACCATCTTGGTCCATGGCCCTCAGGCCAATCTCCTCCTCTTTGATAGATGTTTCCCGTGCCTTATCAACTTCCTATCCTCTCCTGCTATCCCTTCTTACCCCTCTCTGGCTCTTTTGCCGCCTCCTTCCTCTGCTACCTCTTCGGCAACCCCTGCAGCATCTCTGGTCACCCTGTTGCGTCCCTCCTCGGCAACCCCTCTGGCACTCTCGTCTCCCTTTCTGAATACCCTCCCTTCTCTTCATGCCTCCTCTGCCACCTCCTACACTTCCGCAGGCCTGTACCTCAGGCCTGTACCCCTCCCCAGAAGTCCTTCAAAGGTGGCAACCTGTTCCACATCGCTACTCTCAACTCTCGCTCTGTTGTCAAACACTCTTCTGACATCTGCATTCTCCTGGAAGTGCTTGATTTGGATGTACTGATTCTCACTGAGACTTAGTTCATGGCCAGCTCTGTCACGGGTTTTGACACTCTCCTTCCTGATGGCTACAAGATTGTCTACTAACCCAGAACCAACTGTCCCGGTGGGGGTGTAGCCTTGATTTTCCCACAGTGCATCCTTGCTTCTATCCTTCCAATGCAGCACTATTGCTCATTTGAAAGCCTGGTGGTCTAGAGGCTCTCTATCTCTTCTGGACTCTCTCTCACTGTGGTCACTATCCACAGGTCGCCCTCTTCCTCTCTGAGTGACCTCTTTCCTCACTCCTTGCCTCTATCTCTCAAATTCTCCTTCTTGCAGACTTGTACATCGACCTTGATGCTACCAACTGTTACGGAGAATCCTCAGAAATTTGCTCTCTACCTTGGAGTCCCCCAGCACTTTTTCTGGACTCTAGGGTTTTTTTTAATTTTCAACCTGGAGAGAGTGAGACCTTTTTCCCACTCTCTCATATATTTTACTGTGATTTAAACACTGTGTTTCTTTTGGTTATGGAGTCTGTCAAACGCGATAGGCATTAACTTTTTATATTGTGTCACATAGCACCTTCATTGCAGTGGCACAGGGAAGTCTTACCGATTTCCCAAGGTTTAAATACGTTCTCTTGGTAAAACTATTGTTTCCCAGAGCAGTGAAGTGAAATTGACTTTACTTACAATAACTGTCTAGACCCAGCACACACTATCTTACAATGGGGTGCTGGAGGGGTTACTTAGTATCCACTTTGTCTAGTTTCTCATGTAACATTTTTATGTTACCGTTTCTACGATTAATGGCTGGTGGCAGTGTTTTACTATTAACTACCATTGGGAGTTTTACCGCGGGCTGCGTTCGCAGCTGCAGTAAAGCACCCATGGGTGAACATTTTGTCAAAATGGCCCTGGTCTTCTTTTTTGCCATTTATGGTCAGAAAGGTCCTTCTTGAGATTTACTCTGCGCACCTAACCAGGTTTGGTCCCTTTGTTCATTTTTTCTTTGCCGGGATTCACAAGTGAAACCCGCCTCTGTCTCCAGTATGTCTGGCAGGGGCAGAAAGTGAGGGAGGTGGTCAAAACCCCCCTGTGCGTAATCCCCTTGGTTACTGGAATGCACCCATAGGTGATTGGCTGGCTAGCTGTCCGGCAAGGACAGCCACCCTGCTGTGTGATTGACAGCTAGAGTGGAATAAATGGGAGAAACTGCATAAAAGGCAAGGCTTTTTGGCTTGGAAGGCAGAGTTGACCACTGGACGAAGGAATCCGAAGAAGAACTTGGAAGAGACGCCTGCTGCAACTCCTGGACCGTTGGTTTGCCGGGTGAAGCTCTGCTGCTGTGCTGAAGCTCTGAATTCGCCTCGACTAGAGAAGCCCTGCAAGGACGACTTCTCCCCTTGAGTTGGTGGGACCAATCAACTCCAAAGTGAACTCGTTTGGACATTCTCTCGATGCTGGCTGTCCTTCTTCTGCTGCTGCTGCCTGGAACCGAAGTTCCAGGGAGAGGAACACCAAATCGAGTGGATCGTTTTTAAGTCGGACCCGAGCGCCAGGAACATCGTCCAGACTTCCCTGAAGCAGGACTGACCATTCCTGAGCCACTTCAACAGAGTGCTGGACCCCAGAAGCAAGGAAAGTCTAAAGTGGTATCCGAGAAATGCAGTGTTGCTATTTGCTGTCAGACGCAAAGAGCTGAAATGCTGAAGTGCCACTGAATTGAAGTTTGCCCTTTGCTGTCGCTGACCGTCCCGTTGTGTTGCAGGAGTCCCCAGAAGTCCTCCCTATTCTCCGCACGACTGAGGCACAGGAACAAAAGGATCTACAGAGCCACACAGGAACAGAAGCCAGCTGGCGTCATTTCTTCTAACCAAAGGTACTGTAAAGTTTAAGAGGATTTACTGCTTGTTGTTGTAGCCTTACTTGTTCTCAGTTGACACTTGTCTTGGTTGCTCCTGTAGAGTTGCTTGCATCTTCTACCCTTCATAAGCCTCCCAGCTTGTGGCCCTACATTGATTCTACTTTTCCTATAAAGACTTCTAAAACATTGTGCAAGACTTTAACATACCTGCAAGAAGTGCTTAAACTCACCTAGACTTTTGCCCAATTGACACTGGCTGGCCCTGAATGACTCATCTCTCCTCTGATTTTGTGTTGGTACATTCCTTCCAGGAAAGGGTTAACTTTCTTTGCATTGGGGGGGTTCAAAAGTACTTACCTGTTTAAGAATATTTGTGTGAGCTCTGGTCTTATTCTAAAACCTCTTTACTTTGACACACCTCAGTATTGATCTCAATGTACCAGTGACATAGTCATGTCCACAGTGTCCTAGCTATTTGTTACCTGAGGATCTCTGAAGAAATGGTCCTGTGAGCTTTCCTGAAATTTCCTCCAGTATTAATAAGTTCCCACAGTTCTTCCCGCAGACTACCAAAAGCATCTTTCCTGCATCATTCTGGGCTATTATAGCTTTACATGCTTTGACCCAATTTGTATAGGCCTGTTTGCGTTTCCTTACTTGTTCTTGTGTGTCTAGGGCATTCCGTCGCCGTATCATCCTTACCTCCACCCTGCATGCCCTATGGGCTCTCACCAAATCACTATTATAGGCGTTTCTAGGGGTATGGTTGGATGTACCACCTCGCTCTTGGCTCTGTTTGAAGTCACTCAATTTCCATTCGTGCCCAAACAGCTTAGTATCTTTGACTATGCCATGGGTTGGCCGTGACGGTAGATGGGGGATTTCTACTGATGGAATTTTCAATCTATTCTTCCCCCAACTTAGCTCCACCAAGGACATTACTTTGTTTATGTCTCATAGGGGAGACCTGGAGGGTGATTGACAACATACGATGATCACTATGTGGCAGAGCCACTATCTCAAACGTTGACGCCTTTTCACCAAGATTGGGTGACACAAAGCAATAGTCTAGGTATGCTGCCTGTACTCCATTGCTCCAACTGGGTGCTCCTGGGCAATCGCCCTCCGTTTGCCCATTAAGCATCCATAATTCACGCGTTTTAGCTACTTGTGCCCAAGTTCGAGCCAACCCCTCCAGGCGGAAGCCACAGTGGCAGCCCATCTTTTGCTAGTAGGCGGAAGTTGAAATCCCCACAGATTTATTATTTCTGGGTTGACCCAATCTGTGAGAGCCTCATCCACCCTCGCCATAATAAGCTCAACAGCTTGTAGTTTGATGCCCCAGTAGGCATTTATCAGAAGAAGGTTAGATACCCCACCTGAATGGAGCCTTCCTATTGACAGAATTTGAACATTTGGGTTAGGTGTTGAGTGATTGCAAATAACAAAACCCTGGTCTACTTTAATTAATGTAAGAAGACCAGAAAAGGGACGACCCAAAATTCCTTTGAGAGCAGAGTTTGAGAAAGATTCATAGCCATCACAAACATGCTTCCCACGGAGCCAAGTCTCCTGGAGACACACAACGTCATAACCACCCATTATCCTCCCTTCCTCCGTAAACAAAAATGTACAACCCCCTAGTGTTCTATTACCCTACACTCGGGGATTCTTCCAGGCTTTCCCCATCAATCTATTGTGAGGATTTTTGAGCCAGAGCGCAGGCTAGCCATCTCCAGTCCGATGAGTTGGTTTGAGTATAATCGGGTCGAGCATTGCTGGCACAATAGGAGTTTTCCAGTCCACAGTTCTTGATCTTGAATTTCCCCATGGGCCTCATTTCGTTCAGCTTCACTCCATTCAATGGCAATGCTGAGACCTCTGCATTCTGATCTTTAGTCACTTTTGTGGGTACATTAGGGGCGAGATTCGAAGCCATTTCCATTAGCCTGTTTATTAGGCAGCCATTCATCTCTATAGTTGCTGAGGTCGTATCCCAACAGTAACAACTTTTTACCATGCTCCAAGAGTGCATTTTTGATTAGATGGGATTCTAAATGGAGGATTACCAGATCCCCTCGAGCCTCCGATACAAATTCAACCACTCTTATGTCATTTGTTGTTATAGATCTCGGTAAAGGCATGCACTGGAGAAGCTTCATCACCTTTCCTCTGTTGAGAAGTAGAGCTTTACGGCCTAATAGAATTCTTTCTAGGGAGACTTTGGGCACTCCTTCAGGTCTTCTTGGGGAAATTGCGGGACCTTCTTGCACAGAGTCCCTCCATAGTCGATCATTATTACAAGATTGTTGCCTCCCTTATCCCTTGGCCTAAAGACCAATGATGGCAGACCGCCCCTTCTGATCAGCTGCCTGTCGTTTTTCCTCCAGAGTTTGGAAAGTAGGCACCTGCTGTTGCCGAAAGGATCTCCCAACAGGGTTCGCACCTAGATCAGTTCTCTTAGATCCTGACTTTCGTGAGATCAAGGCTTCTTGTTTCTCAATTTCCTTCCAGTCTGAATCCCTCAGGTTGTTCCATTTGTCGTCGTCCTCGTTATCCATAATCTCGATGCGGTCACTGAGACAGGTATTTGACTGGAAAGAGGTTTCACCTGCCTTAGATGTAGACTTTGATGCAACTTACTCAGATCGTTATCACCTAGGGGTTCTACCTCTTTAGGCACCACTAATTCTTTTTTTTAAACATATTTTTATTATTTTCAACAAACAATAAACATCAACACACATGTTCTCCCCAACATTCCTCCCACCTCCCTTCCCACCCCCCTGGAAGAGTTCGGGTCCTCTGTGTATTCCTATTCGGAAACTCTCACGTGCTATATATGTCCGATATCTTAATGTTGTGTGGACACCATTGTTCCATATAGTCTGATTTCAGGTATTCCAACACTGATTCCCATTCCCTCGTGAAGGATTTGTTCTGGACCTGGCGATGGTTTGTGATCTTTTCCATGGTCATTTGGGACCACACCTTTTGCAGCCAAGTGCAAGTCAGTGGTGGGTCTTGTTTCTTCAAATTTTGGGCTATTGTTGCCCATGCCGCAAAGACCAGGCCCATAAAGCTCCTCCATTGAGCTTTGTGAAGTTTCTTGGTATAGGGGTCTTTGAATCCGCACAACCACACCCTCGCCCCCATTTGGCCGGCCTCCGGGTATATTTTCGTCATTTCCGTTTGCACTTCCTTCCAGAAGCTCTTCACTCCCTGACACTCCCACCAGATGTGCCTCCAGGTTCCTACGACCTGGCACCCCCTCCAACAATGGTTCGACGCATCCGGGTACATTGACCCAAGGCTCTCTGGGGTATAGTGCCATTGGGTAATTATTTTCAACCACATTTCTCTAGTTTGGACAGCCCTGGTGATTTTGGGGATGCCTGCCCACAGTTCCTCCCATTGCTGCCTGGTGATTTCCTCCCCTAGTGTGGCCTCCCATCTTCTCATGTACGTCCATTTGATTTCCTCTTCTGGTGTGCAGATGAAGCTATACAGCGTAGACACCAGCTTTTTGTCACGTGGGTTGGTTATTAAATATGTCTCAAATGGTGTGAGGTCCCTTGTGGCCGCCTGGAGAACCTCTGGTGTACACAGCCAGTGCTTTAACTGTTCGTATTTATATCAGTCTGCTTCTGTTAACTTCCACATATTTTTACATTCCGCAAAAGTTTGTATTTCTTTGTCTTGGATCAGTTCCCCGATTTTCCTACATCCTGCTACTTCCCACTTCTCAAAGCCGCTGGGCTCTTGTCCTGGTGGGAACTGTGGATTCCTGCAGATAGGCGTGAAAGGCGCCAGTGGGGTGGTCACGATTCCCTATCTGTTTTGGGCATCCTAGGCATTTAGTGTAGTTCTCATGACTTTGCTTACTCGAAGGTTTAGGTGTCTGTGTTGTTTATTCTTCCACAGTAGGTCCTCTAGGGGGGTCCTAGCGACTACCCTATCGTGCGTTACCCAGATTGTCTGTTGGTTCTCCCCCAACCATTCCTAGGCACCACTAATTCAATGCAGGGTCTTTTGATGGGGTGGATCAGTTCCTTCTCTGACGGACGCTTGGATATTCTGTAGAAATGCTCTTGAACCGTTCATTTTTCTTTTCGGTGCCTGTTTTTAGTTTCTTTCTCCAGTCAAATGTTACTCTTTCTTTTCCGACCAAGCACTTCCCCCTATGCCGAACCAGAAGACTTGAATATGGCAAAGGTATTGACCTTGGTTGACTCGTTTGGCCGTTTCAGTGAAATCATCCCTAACAATCTCTGCCTCCCTAATGACATTACAGCTAGACCTGTCCTCAACAGTTTGCCTGGCCAAAGGGTCAGTATTGATGTCCGAGGCAAGGCGCTGAGTCGATTTCCAATGTGCTCTTATCCATTTTCCATCTTCTATGATGGCCTACATTAATGTCGTTTTATCAGCAGTCTTCTTCCTGGCCAAGTCGCAAAGTGGTAGCTGCCACTGATTAGAGGTTTCCGCCTCAGTGTCAAGTCTTTTTTCAAACTTTTTCGTAAAACTATCTAGATTTGTCTGTTTTTTATGCAGCGTACACATCAGGCTCACTTGTTCTTGGATGGTAGAATTGATTGATTCTTAGAGCCTGCAGAAGGGAGACAGTGACACAGCCAAGGTGGCCATTAAATGTATTTTGGATAATAGCTAAATATTCTTTGAGTCTAAGACCTCTTTGCCTAGGCCCACATCCTGCTTCACTATAGTTGTTCGACAAACTTGAGTCTGTTGACGATGAGCAGTGCTTCATGACTGAGGAGATTTGAGAATATTCACCCCCGTGCCTGACCACCCCCACAGTCCTTTCCAGTGAGGTCGGGCACTTTACAGATGCACTTCCAGGATTAGCCGCTATACTCCGAGGCTCCGGACAGCAGTAGCCTCCATTCTAGGGTATTTTTCCCTAGTTCTGGAGAGAAATCTAGCTGCTTTTTGGATCAACCCTCTCCCTGTAGGAGTGGCCACCCTGAGAGGGCTCCGATTGTCTCTGAAGGCATCAAGTCTATCCTTTATGACTGAGAGGCCTAATCGCCTTCGTGTGTTTATTTTCTCCATCAGGAGCGACAGGTTCACCGCCAACTGGCCAGCTAGATCAGAGTTTTTGAGTTGGCATAGACAGTCAATGGTAGTCGGGTTCAATGGTCTTTTTCTATGTTCAATAGGGTTAAACATCAAGACTTCCTCCAATTTCATACTCTAACTCGGGACGAAAGTAAAATCCTGCAACTACTGTGTAACAGTTACACTATCCGTCCTCACTTCCAAGCAAGCCTCTCTCGCCTCATCCGGGGGCAGCATTTTCTCAATTGGCTGCCGGTTGCTTAGAACAAGGCTTGGTGATGGATTCCTCCATCCCTCCCTGCCAGCAACCGCCCTGCCCCTAAACTTAGTGCATCATTGGCTTTTCAGAGAAAACCCATCTCAAAATGTGGCTCTAGTTCTCCCCCCACTTCCCCTCCGTTAGATTCACAGTAGCGTCAACCAGTAGAGTCGCCGGAGGCGTGCTCACATCAGCCAGGGCGTTCACTGTTTGGGAGGGTACACAGACCCCAGTTTCTGTACCTGAAGGGTCTGGGCCTAGAATCAAGGGTGCAGACTGGGTCACAAGACCAGGAATTAAATTGGAAGATTTTGCTGGGCTAAGAATAAAGTTTAAAATCTTGGGGGTTGACGAGAGCAATAATGGCACTATGGTACATGGCCTTGCAGGGGCGGGCGCTGTATACAGTCTCACCTGGATTCTTGTCTGGGCTCCCGATTGATTGTTAGCATCCAGAAACGTCTTCCACTCGCTGAGCAAACTATGGGTAGCAGAGGGGCACTCACCCTCATGAACACCCACAAACACTCTGCTTCGCGGAGGATGGTGCTTATCAGGGGTTGAAACGTAGCACGTCGCCCGTCAAAGTTCTCTCCTCACCAATTAAAGGTGTAATGGCACGCGATCGCAAACCAGCAAACCGCCAACACCCACTTAACAAAACTTTGCTGGGTTCCAGGTTTCATTCATAGCATGAAGGTCTAGGGAAAGAGAGCTGGAGTGAAAATAGTCAGTGATAAAGGAAGCTTTGGTGCATCCAGACTGAACATTCCAGAGTGCAATGTTCAGTTGATGAGGTAAGGAAGAGTAGAGAAGTTGAGTCTCGGAAGAAGAAGAAAGTCGAGGTGTTTAGGTTTTAGAGCAGGTATGGTTAGCTCATCTGCTTTGTTTGTTGGAAGAGGGATGTAGATGTGGTAGTTTCAAGTTGTGAGTTTTATAATAGGGATACGAAAGGACAAAGTTGTAGCGTAATTGGAGAAAGTGCAGAGAGAGGTGAGTAGGAGAAGCAGCAGGAGTGAATGCATTATAGGAGGGTAGTACAGTGTGGAGATACAGTACAGTAATTGGCTAGCTTGGGGTACTCACAGGTCCAGCAGGGAGAAAGGCGAAAGCAAAGGCTCATAGGCAGAGAGGCTGGTCAATGGCTGGTGTTTACCCTTAACTGTTCTACCCTCCAATGGGTCGCTCCTGGCTGTACGCCTCTCGGGAGTTCAGAAGGGATGACACATGCTCTTGTTACCTGACCGCCTAGTCCATCAGTAGTTGGTGTCTCTGATATTGTCCCTGGAGTTGCTGGGATGAGGTGATTTCTTCCTGATTAGTGTCCCTAGAGGAGCCTCTTGTGGCCTTCAGCTGGAGATGGGGTTGATCCAAGATGGCCACAGAAAGTGATGTCACCAATCCAAGATGGCTGCTGGTCAGCTCACAGGTAGATTGTTTCTGCAATGCTAGTTATCTGTAGGAGCAGTCCTCTGGGTCTTCAGTGCAGTCTTCTCTTCCTCAGATGAGTGACCTTCAGAACGGCTGCATGGCTCATTTTCTTATCCCAAATATAGGCTGAGGGATTACCCCAACACTCCCATGGGAAAGGCTGTCCAATCATAGATAGGCACTTAACCCTAATGTGCCCATATACCGAGGTCCCTTGGAAGAAGCGTGGAAGTGGCGTCCAGGCCCAGTTTCAACTACTAAAAAAATTAGCCCAGGTGTCTAGGCAGCACCCTGTAAAAGTGAATGCCCTTATATGGGAGTTATTGACATGAGAAGTTGGGAAGACATCCATAAAGCAAGATGGCTAAATGACGGGATTTAAACCATATTGGAAAGCCGTTTTGAATATGCGGTACTCAAATCTCCATTATGCAATTAAAAGAAGATGGGACTTGGTCGTTGTAGAGATGGATTTTCAGAATAAGCCCTGTGGACAGGTTCTGAAAGGCAGGTATAGACACCATTGTCTAGCCAAACACTATCTGGGTTGTGTGACTAAGCAACAAGATTTGAACCTAGGAAGTGTGAGAGTGGTGAAGTGTTCAGTTAAGCACACACTGAGCGCTCCTAACCCCTTAACTGCTAACGGCGAGTTTGCTTTTTGCATAATATCTCAGCAACTAAGGGGTTTTAATGATACAAGTTAGGCAGAATGTACAAAAAGTTATTTATTTAGGCCTTTAGCAAACTGTTATCTGTGAAAAACCCTGAATAAGTGACACTACCTGAAGCTCTCCTTAGAATGGCGATGGCTGCAGCAAGGTATGCCAGGAGAGAGCTGGTCAGTGCACCAGGGACACTTCCGAAGGCTCAGTAGGCATGTATCTTTGAGCAGGGGTTGAGACTGGTGGTTATCGCTGGTCCAGGGTTCAAGGCGCCAACAAAGACCTTCTTGAAATTGGGAGAGAGGAGCAGGTGTTCACTGATGGAAAGTATGTGTAAGGTATATAAAGGGGTGGATTGGGGTATATATAAGGGCGGTTTTCAGTGGGTCTCCCCACGCTTTCTGTGATAAAAAATAGAGGAAAATAACCAAAATAAAATCTGCCATTGGGCAAAGCTTAATAGGCCTAACTGGAGTCGATGATGGTCAGCTGCAAGGGTCGACATTGGGTCGTCAGCAGGCTGCTATTTTTCATAGAAGTCTTGGCTCCAACAGTGATATGATGAACAGTTGTAGGAGCCCTCCTTTTATCCAATATTCTGGCTGTGAGCAAACCTAAACCCACCCATGGAAGGGATTGGCACCATTCAAACAGCCAGTTGCTATCAAATCATAGATAGCCACTGGTCACCACATCTGCACAGCAACAGACATTCAGGCATCAGAGATGTGGCTTGGGGCTAGACAGTCCCAGCTTTTCTCTGTCTCTGTCTCTGTCTCTCTCTGTCTCTCTCTCACTCTCTCACACATACCCCCAACCTCTACCTCTCTTAGCCGGCTAAAGCCACAACTTTCTCCAGGAAAGCTATTGCCATAGAAGTACTTTCCTGACCTGAGAAGGTAGGAAGAAGACCAAAGAACAAGCCGAAAAATCTCACTGCGCTGCCATTTTAGGCTGCTAGCTACCCTTAATAGCCATTGTCTATAAATGCAGTGCACAAGTAAAATATCACAAAAATATCGCAGCTGCCACCAGCTCATCCTAGGCACATTGTAAAAGTAACCAAAAAGGCATTCTATAAAATGTAAGGATGCAATGTACCCTAACTTCACTGTAAGATGTGCAATTGTCACAGTACAAGAAACCCACAAAAAGAGACACAGGGGGTCATTACAGCCTTCTCGGTATCCCGCCGGTGATTCCAGCTGGATTCTGGCAAAAAAGCATTACCGTCCCTGCTGGCCGATATCCCGCTATTATTAGGGGATATTAGGGGTGGAGGAATCAGCAGTAGTTGATTGTAATTAAGGATTCTGCAACTGGCAGCCAAGGCTTCAGTAACTTGCAACAGGTGAACGCAATCAATGTCCCAACAGCACTCATCAGCCTACTGCAATGGAATGTAATGAATTTGACTCCTCAGCCTCTAAGACGTGATGAATCGATGGAACTTGTCACTTCTCCTCAAGGGGAAGCTCATCCCTCTGAGGCTAGGGAGGTGGGCCTGCTCTGCAATACCCTACCTATGGGTAGAGGCAAGCGGGACCTCATAGGGAGAGACTCCCCCCTTAAGGACTCCCATTCCTGTGAAGAACTCGCTCCGGAGGTACATACTATGGCCCACATGGGATGCTTGAGAAACACCAAATTCCATAAAGTATTAAGACAGGGGTGAAGAAACTACAATAATGACGAGGAAACCATAATACCTGGAACTATGAGTTAACCATACTGTGACAAGGACTCCATAATACCAGAAACTGTGGTTCATCCATACTGTGACGAGGAAGCAATAATACCAGGAACTTACTGGGACAAGGAGAATCCGAACGGATATTATTGTGTGGAAGAAAAAGGACATATCACTTTGAAATCCTAGATCCAATCCGTGAAGAGCTGGATGAACGTAACTCCATTTAAAGTCCCAGAAGAACACACTTGTGTCAGCTGGGAAAAGCTTTGAGCTGCATGGAGAGAGTGAGACGCGTCCTCAGACTTATATGCCAGCTGTTGAGTTCCATAAGCCGATCCTAGACCAGAGATAGAGAGAGAGAGAGAGAGAGAGAGAGAGAGAGAGAGAGAGAGAGATGCTGGAACCCGCAAGTTTCAAACTTGGGCAGCGTTGCAAAGCATTAGGCTGAAGCGAGAGCAAGCAGAGGGCCTGAGAAAACAGGAGAGCCAGAGCCCCTCTGAAGGTGGCGGGGAGACCAAGGATAAGAATCCTTGGTAGGACAAGTGTCAGTGGTTCAGATTATTTCAAACCTTCCACCCATCACTTTTTTTGGATTCAGTTTGACTCCCTATGTGAGAGAGGGTGTGCCGAGACGTGGGTCCCTTGCTGCGCCATAGGGAACCAAGCTGCACCTCACTTATTAGGCCCGACTAGGCTGAAACATGTCTGGGCTTGTTTGTGTTTCCATGCAGAGGGGACCGGGCTTGGCAGTTCGGTCAGGGTTGCTCCCAATGGTGGCAGTACCTGATTGTTTTGCATAAGGCTGGACCCCTTTCGC
This sequence comes from Ambystoma mexicanum, assembly GCF_040938575.1. Classification (NCBI taxonomy): domain Eukaryota; kingdom Metazoa; phylum Chordata; class Amphibia; order Caudata; family Ambystomatidae; genus Ambystoma; species Ambystoma mexicanum. Next base: position 1,523,284,558 of record NC_090922.1, on the reverse strand, counting down.
AATTGCTCAGACAGGCTAGAACACGGTGGTGTTGAAGGTTGCCCAGAGTAATGCCAGTATTGTGTTGTATTGTATACTGATTTATAAAGCGCGGCAAAGACCCGAAGGCATCAAGGCGCTGGAGGCAGTGAAACGCCAGAGGGGGAGAAGTAAAAAACAGGCTCAGAACAAACATGTTTTTAGCTGCCTACGGAAGCTGCGGCGGACGCGCATTCCACAATGTAGGTGCCAGCACCGAAAAGGATCTGCCACCCAGCCGGGAGCGCCGAAAGCAGGGAACAATCAGCAGAACCTGGTCCGCCGAGTGAAGGTCTTTCTTAGGATAATATGGAGCCAGCCTTGACTGAAGGAACATAGCACCTGTAGCATGGATGGCCCGGTGAACCATACAGAACCAGTGGTTCATATTAATTCAAAACCTCCACCCATCACTTTTTTGGTTTTAGTTTGACTCCCTATGTGAGACAGGGTATGCCCAGACGTGGCACCCCGTGATTACTCCGCCATAGGGAACCAAGCTGCACCTCACTGATGAGGCCCAACTAGGCTGAAACATGTCTGGGGTTGCTGGTGTTTCCATGCAGAGGGGACCTGGCCTGGCAGTTTGGTCAGGGCTTCTCCCAGTGGTGGCAGTACCTGATTGTTCTGCATATGGCTGGACCCCTTTTGCAATTGTGCAGACAGGCTAAAAAACGGTGGTGTGAAAGGTTGCCCATAGTGATATGATAGGTTATTTATAACGCACTTAATACCCAGAGGTTTCTAAGTGCGGACCCGGGGATCAAACCTGTGTTGCTCTGTGTCGTCATGGTTCCAAGGTGAGCACATTACCCCTGAACTATTTTCCCGAGACAGTAATGCCAGTGTTACATATTAATTCTGCATGAGATTCTGCATCGCCAACAATCGGGCATTCATGCTGCACATAGCACCGAGACAGCTATGCTCGATTTACAGACACACATGCTGGGATCATTGACCAGGTCAAGGCAGGACTTCTCATCCTGCTTGACGTAAGTGCCGCCTTCGACCTGCTGTACCACCAACTACTCTAGTAGCCACTCGAGAAAGTTGCCAACTGCTCGAAGGAGGCAATCAGCTGGTTGGCCTTGTTCCTTATGGATAGAAAGTCCAAAGTACATTGCGGAGATACATTTTCACATGAGTTTGACATCTTTTGCAGCGTTCGGCAAGGAGCAAGTCTATCACCGATTTTATTTAACCTGTTCTTATGATTTCTCTGTGAAGTCCTGGATAACATCAAAGCCTTTTTCACTAACTATGCTGACAACACTCAGCTAGTAGTGGAGTTGAGCAGGGACTACATTAAGGACAGCCAGACCATACAGGACCTTTCCTTAATGAAGCCAATTGTACCACCATAACAAGAGCAACCATTCTATCCCACCTGGACTATGGGAATTATTTCCTGCAGGGTACTAGTAAACAATGTATGACCAAATACCAGCTAATCCAAAACAACGCAGTTAGGATAATTAAACTGAAAACCAGGACGGAGCACATTAGCAATGCTAGAAGGGAATTACACTGGCTGATTGTTGAAAATAGAGTTCTCTTCAAATCCCTGATACTTACCCATAAGTGCCTGTACGGGAAAGCACCTGCCTATGGAAATCAAAAATTGTCAGATACACACCAGCCCGTGTATTAAGATCTGAAGTCCTGAGACTCATAGTGGTTAAACCACATAAGAAAGCCAATGGCTTAGGCAGAGCCTTCCCCATTTGTGCTGCTACTAACTGGGACAAATGACCTCTGAACCTGAGACTAGAACCCAATCATCTCACTTTCAGAAAGAACCTGAAAACGTTCCTGTTCAAATGAAGACTGTCTCCATTAGTTAGTTAGGCACTCCTCTTTGTCTTGGCCTCTGCCAAGTGTCCCGTCGTCAATGTTTGTCTGTCTTCTATATGTGTCTTTTTGTTGCGCCCCGATACCTGCAGGCTTTCAGCGTAATACAAATAAACAAATAAATTCAAATCCTTCCACCCATCACTTTTGTGGTTTCAGACAAGAGTTCAGGCAACAGCGCTGATACCACTGAAAAAATTGAAAACAAAAGTCTGTACAGTTGAAAGCTGAATGGCATGTTCCCGAAGAAGGGGGAAACCACAAGGAGATAGATACCAAAGAAGGAGAGACATTAGCAGTCTCTAAATTGAACGAGGGTCTGCAACGAAGGAGGGCCCCACAGACATTCTGCTATCATCAGGAAGGTAACTGTGAAATTGGGAGTTCAAACTGGGAAATAATAATCATTATTGCAACCAGTTAACTCGTCCCAGTAAGAAACTGAAATACTGATCAATTGATGGAAAAGGGAACCCAAGTATAATAATGGTGTAAAACGAACTGTTGAATGGTTAAATACTACAAGAAAAGTAGAAGAAATAAACTTTCCTTGGCAAAAGGGGAAGATATTCTGTACAAAGTCAAAATTAGTTTGAAGAGGAAGCAAGATATGGAAAAGAGCATAGAGAATATTGGCAATTGAACCATACTGTACATTATGTATGCAATGAGGCTATAAAAACACACGTTGAGAATCACATATAAGAAACAAGGATCAAATGCAAGGAGGGAAAGCAAAGTAGTCCAATAAAAGAGTTTAATGGAAACAGTCACAAGAGACTATTCTCAAACCAGAAATTGAAAGACGGATTCTAGAAATACCCGCCTAAGAGAGGCTTCAGTTTAAAGGAACATTTTCAAGAGGCTATTTTTGAATCACCTATTGAAAGACTGTTACTAGAAGTACCTTCAGGAGAGGGGAGTCATTCTCATAACCTACGTTTGTTTTTTTGGATAGTGGTAGGGTCAGTGAGGGTCGTTTTTGGACAGTGGCCTTATTTGTTTGGACAATCTCGACTGAATGACAAGCACCGTAATTAATAACATACAGAAGGAACACCCATAGTGATAGTGAAAGACGGGCTTATCCTTTTTTATTTAATAAAATACTTAATACAATAGCAGCAATAGGTCTGTGTCCTTCTGACACGCAGCACAGACGGCATACTTATGCCAGAATGCATATGCTGGGTTAACCCAAAACCTCTAATGGAAAGTTTATAAAACGTAATCCCGTTGAAAAGTGAGTCTCTGGCCATCTGCTTGCTGTTGATGTGGACATTATAATGGTAGAATTGTGACAGGCTGCCTAGAAAAGTAACTAAAATGTTAGTTAACACAAAGAAAAGCAGAACTAAAGTGTTCCCACTGCACTCCATGTAAGATGGGTTGTGCTTTAATTGGAAAAACGAACGTCATAGAAAGATGAGGACACCTCCTGCACTGATAGACACATGGGCTTGGCTACCCAGCTCACCTAAAATGCCACAGAAACAGGAGCCTATGGTACCCGAACGGCACACCACATAACGTAGGAACGTATAGATGCTGGAACAAAGGGGCGCAATCTCTCCACATTGGTAAGCAAACAAAGTGGCCCTAAAATCAATCAAATGCAGTAGCTGGATAAGATAAGTCTTAGTAACCTGCAAAGCCAGTGAGAAATGAATCCCATCACCCAGCAGTAGTGCTGGGAGGCTAAAGAAAAAGAGTACAATTTGCAAAAAGAATATCTTTCTAATGAGGTCAAATACTATATGAAGAGACTTATTTGGGACCTGAGGAAAGAAATACCAGGAGGAGTGAAAGGGTGAATAATTTGGTAGGGAAGGCGGTGGGGGAATTAACCCTCCAGAAGGGAGGCAGGCAGGACATACAGGCCTTGTAGTTGGAGTGAATCCTTAGATGTCGTCACTTCTCCCCAGAGGGAGCCCCCTCCTATGAGGCCTCGGAGGTGAGGCCGCAATCCTATAGTCCCCTTGAGGGTGGAACTCAGCGGGAGGATCTCATGGGGAGAGACTCCCCTTCTAGGGACAAGGACGTCCATCTAAGGGAAACGACCCTCGCCCAACATACTAATATATCCCTAGCACTAAATCCGGTTCCACAGACCGCCCTTCCAGACCGCAGACATCATGTGTCTCTGCAAATCCCAGTACTTGACTTCCATCAGGACGAGGAAGAGTAGAGGCTAGCCAAGAGAAACATCCTTGGCTCATACTGATATGAAGAAGAGCAAAGACTGTCCATAATGTATAAAATGGGGACATACTGGGACGAGGATGAGGTGCAGCGCCTTACTGACTATTCCTAGAACCTCCAATGACCCTTCTAGTGGGTTTTCTAACTCCCATTGGAGAAGCACGCATTGAAGTAGAACAAGGACAAGCAGGTTGAACGTATCCCAAGACGCTAGTCTGCCAGCAGAGGCCGAAAGACGCTTGTCTGCCAGCAGAGGCAGTCCTTTCAAGTCCATCGTGGAGGACCGACGAAACAAGAGGTAGAGCGGGCAGCCACCCGACTGAGGGAGATGGAACATGTGGTCAGCTGGAGAAGCGTGTCCCGAGGAGGAGAGAATACAGTGGAGCCACCACAGCTGCTGGAGAAGCAGCCTGAAGCCTGAGACTGGACGCTGAGAAGCTCACAACTGACTGGAAAGCACTGGCAAGTGCCCTGCTGGTATCTGGGTTGCCGAGACGGTTAGTGGAACACCAGAAGGGCTGAAGAATGATGGACATGTCTAGGACCCACACTCAATAACACATTTCCGTGTGGCTCATCTTCTTTGTGGCAGTACCTGGCAGGGTAGTGAAACAGGTCTGCCAGAGCAGTAAGCGAAGAACGCCAGGGGACGGAAGTCATTCCCCCTGGTGTTGTGAACTGTGATAAATAGCTTGAGAAAGGTCAGGGGAAAGAGACAGGTCAGGGCAAGGGAGACATTCCCTTGGTGAATCTGAGGATGTGGTCTCTTCTCTCTTTGAGGGAGACATTTCCCATGTGGCCAGTGGGGTGCATCCACAGTACAATAGTCCCCGTGGGGGTGGGGCACTGAGGGAAGATCACATGGGGAAGGAAGCCCCTTATGGGATTGAGGACGACCATTCTTTGAGAACGTGCGATACCCCTGCTTCAATACACCCACCCTCTTCTCCATTGCAAAATCCTCCTTCCCCCTCATTAGATGGAGCCAATGTGTTCTGTTGTCGTCAAATTAGTAAACCTAATATACTTGACATGGCTAAAACACCAGAGAATGCAAAGTATGCTACATATGGCTTCATTTCAAGTACTGTGAAGATCACTCTAGAGAACCAGTGTGGGCAGTCTAGCCTCTCACGGTATGTGATTGGCCCATAGTAATTCAACAATCCGGCACAGGAGTTCAAAGGCAGCTCAGCTTAGACACTGAGAGAGAGCTATCCGAGGAGGAGGAACTGTAGGAGCTGTGCATCGGGCGAGCAGACTAGAGCTGTAAGGGAAGCCGTGAACGGAGGAGAAGGAGAAGGAGAAACCGAACGTGGTCCAGGAAGGAAGGGCTACTCGGGCTGCTGCCAAGTAGAACCTCTGGCCCCCCAGTTCCTGGCTATTCTCCAGAGAGAGGACGCGCTGGTGGGAAGAGTCAGAAGTCTGCCGAGCCGCTGCAGACCCAGCTGGTTACCCGTACACTACTGGAACCTCGAAGCGATGCAGTTGCTCGGGAAATGCTGGTACCTGCACAGAAGAGGCAAACCAGTACACAGGTTACACAAGACGTGCTTGTCATGATCTCTGCTTCCAAAAGGTCAGGGTTTTCCCAACTCCCTTGGAAGCAGATCCATAACCCAGGTTCCGAGTGCCAACCAGTCCCAATTGGGACCTTTTGGACCCAGTCCTGGCGCCAGTGGCACCAGGCTCATAAATATGCCCAGTCCCAGCGCTGGAAGCGCCGGGCTCATAATGCTTGGGTGGACTTACCTTCAGCAGACCATGCTGCTTACTTGCCTGCCAGTTGAGCCTCTGATCCTCTTCTGTTTGGAACTACTTTTCCTGTTGGGTGGGGCTGGAGCCACTCCCTAGATTCAGAACACTGGAACTCTTCTGGAAGGCAGGAACTCTTTTCTTACCAGGAACTCCTTTCTTACTTAGGCGTGGCTGTGGAAGGAGACACCTAAGCACTACAGGAGGCTATTTAAACCACACCCGGTGGATGAATCTTGCTTTGCGTTATTCTGCAACCTCTGCAGCAGAACGCTCATCGTGTCTTCTGCATCCGGTCCAGGGCCTAAGGAAAAAGGCTTACCATCCTGAATCCAGTCTTCAGCAACACCTATAAAGACAAGAAAGAACAGGTTAGCATTCCGGCATCTGAAAGGCAAAGGCTTACCATCCTGAATCCAGTCTTCAGCAACACCTATAAAGACAAGAAAGAACAGGTTAGCATTCCGGCATCTGAAAGGCAAAGGCTTACCTACTCTTCGTCCGCTCCGGAGGTCTTCACACTGCATTCCGGCATCTGAAAGACAAAACAAGGTGCGTTTAAAGACATTGGGGAACTTTAATACTCACGTGCCATTACTCCTTTCCACATCTAATCCAGTGGGTATTCCGGCACCCTGCAGCCGCTCCGAACTCGTACCTGCAAAATAAAAAGACAGTTAGAGCGCATAGTGAAGCAGGCAACAAGCGCTTACTTACGTGCTTCCAGGCGCTTCTATTCATCACACGGGCTCCATCTTCAACTCACTTCAGCCCGTCATCCGCCATCGCCGGAACCCTGCAAAACAAGAGACATCATTACTAAAGACTTTAAAGACATTTGAATGACTCGAAACTTACCGTTCGTGCAGTAAACGACGGACAGCAGTCCTCTGAAGTCAAGAGGCCTGCGCTACCTATCCAGTGAAGAAACTGGTTACAGCACCCTGCCCCGAGGCAGATGGAGAGCTCGGCATTCACTTACCTAAGGTGAGAGCGTTAACCTTTGGGGGTCTACAGGAGAGGAGAAGAGGAAAGAGATAGGGACACCCCAATAACCCCAGTTCATTAACCCCATATTTTCTATCTGCAGACATCTTACTCTACACGTCAGGCATACAGTGCACAGAGGTCCAGCCCAAAGAGCCAACCAGGTGCTACACATCACCTTTGAAGATACGGTAGTCGCCCAGTCAAGACCGGCGCCTCTGCGAGAATCAGGTGAGCGTTACAGTGCTAGAGGTCTGGGGAAGCAAGGGGGTGGGGTGGGGAGCAGAAGCTGGAGGGTCTGAGACCGCAAGAATAACCAAGATGGACAAACAGGAATAGTTTGTGTGGCAGGAGAGTGAACCAAGCGGATATGATAATGAATTGCGGGCCTGGGACCAGCACCCATATGAGAGACCAAAATCTAAACTAATGAAGAATAAGAGGATTCTGGGACTCGCTGAGAGAAAGAAGACCGGCCATGAGAGGAGAGTTGCTTGGCAGGAGAGTAAACCAATCCGTTCAGCATATTGCGAGTCTGAGACCTGCACCTAAGGCCCTGGAACTGAAAGACTAATTAAAAGAAGTGGTACGCTTGGTAGGGAAGTGAGTCAAGTTGGTGGGATAAAGAACTGGGAATCTGAGATGCATATTGTTGTGAATTACCCAGCGACATTTACCTAAATGTCTAGGGGAAAGGCGCACGATCGTAGCCTTGGACTCTTACATTTGTGAACATTTTTGATTACCCGAAAGACGGGCAACTTTTCTGTTGGTTGGAACTACAAGGAACACTTTACTTTGGGAAGAGATCCTTCTTGCACAGTTGATTTATGTTATTAGTGTTAGGCACAAAGGTAGGTTTTTGAGACACGACAGTGACAGACTTTTTAGTTTTGGACATCTTGACAATTTCACTAGTTTTATTTGAGGTCGGGAAACCCCTTTTGGTTTTAGGGATAGAGGGGCATTTTTCCAACCCTTTCTTGATCAATATAAGTTCCTGCCCAAATGTAGGCCCCCATTGTGTCAGTGCCTTAAGTCTACACCCTTACAGAGTCCAGGGGAAGGGAGTCATTACCCCCTGGCTGTGTGTGGAGAAAAGCACTGAGAGCCAGACTCCAGGAAAAGGGAGTCATTACCCCCTGGCTGTGTGTGGAGAAAAGCACTGAGAGCCAGACACCAGGAGAATGGCGCTATTCTCCAGGTGATTGTGTTTACAAAGAGAATCAAACCAGTGATCCAGGGGAAGGGAGTCATTCCCGCTGGACAGAAGGAATAATGAACTGTAATGCAAAGCTAGAAATCCTTTATGTTGAAGTATTGAAGTCAGGGAAAGGGAGTCATTCCCCCTAGTGCTGAAAAACCAAGGAACAAGATACTTGCAGAAGGGAGGCATTGTCCAGAAACCCAATATTGACGAAGCAACTATGGGCAAAAGGAATGTTGATGTTTGAACTGGAACTTTACCTTTTGAGTTGAATTGAGAGATTTACTGCTTGTCGGCATTACAACCTGGAACTTTGATTTGTACCTTGGAAATGGATTGAGACCTGGGGAACAGAGTAATTCCCTCAGGTAACGATCCTACCTAACAACTGGAACTGTGGTCCGTTGTCCAGAAGAAGAGAGCCATTCTTCTGGTCCAAGAAGAACCACTACCTTTTTAGTTTAGTTATAAGTGTGACGGACGGTGTAGGCTTCTTGACACAGGACAGTGGACTATTGATTTATGCAGGCATCCAGACGGAAACTTTTGTATTTTAGTTGAGCCAGGGAACCCCTCGTAGATCTAGGGAATTATATGTTTTCCTTTTATTTTGATCTTAAAGTCTTTAGCAACCACTACGCCACCTGTGTGTCAGTCTCCTTCTCCTACACCCTTACAAGAGGTAGTTTCCAGTGGACCAGCTCGGTGCCATGGAGATTAGAGAGGAGAGTGGCAGTATGCAAGGTCCTATACCGAGGAGCAGGACAGCCACAGTAGGGCTAGCCTCTCTTCTGAACCCTACCAGAGCACGTCTTGGCACCCCACAAACACTGAATGGGTAACCATCTTGGCATAGTGCTTCCTTTGTTCCACAAGAATAAGACCCAAAGGAGGAATTCTAGGAGGTAACACTCAAGAGAACCCCAGGAACACCTGTCGGGCAGGGAGACATGGGTATGCATCCCTGAGAAGCCAAGAGATGACCCATTCCGCAGAAATCCCATGAGGTTCTGAGGGAAACGCCTTTTCAGAGGTCTGATTTAGTGGACACTTTTACATGTAGGTATTGCAGCGACTTTGGGCTTTTAGAATTGGCGCTTGCCATCAGACCCAGGTGGCAAACTTCTTTATCAAGAAGGGAGCCCTATTTCTTTGTTTTCTTGGAGCATGTTACTGACCCTTCCCTCATGTTATGCTTCGACACATGGAGTTACTATCACAACATATACTGTAGTAGAATTAGGGCACTCTTCCCGACACCTCATGGTATTTCTTTGGACACTAATCTTATTAAAAACCTTGAAATATGCAGTCCTGATCTAATTTCTAGAACACAGTGACTGGCTTGTCACATTCGCCTAAACGTTGTGCTGGCTGCCTTGTTTTTTCACCTATTCTATTTGGACCACAGGGACTTCAACTGAAGTCACTGTTAGCCCTTTTCGCTGTACTTCCCTTAGTGGCTAACATGGCTAGCAACCCATTTTTTTACCAGGGCGATTGTCAGCATCCAAGTGTGTCATGGAGTTAGGTTGGTGGCAGGTTTGTCAGCAGCCTTCTGAGTAGTTTGTTTAAGCCGGTGTCAAGTCTACTAGAATTTCCAGTTGACAGTTGCATGGGTGGGCTAGTGTGCGTAGCGGGTTTTAGACTTGTGCTTTTCTTAAATATTACTGCTTTCTATTTGTACAGCCTGTACTTATTTTGCATATTGAACTCCATGCACAACTTTATATGAAGAGCATATTTTCAGCAATATGGTGTGTGGACCTTTCTTCGTGTGTGAGCTGTATATACTACTACACTTCTCACCTCCTGGGAGTTGAGCGCGACTGCCCACGCACACTAACATCGTAAGAGTTAGGTAACCCTATCGCGCGCTACTGTAAGTTCTGCTCAAGCCGTCACTAAAAGACTTATAGAATACCTCTGTAACAATGGTACAACCAGGCGATACTAGAACCTGTAGCACGCTGCTACTCTTTGCAAAGCATGAAGCTCAAGAACAGATGTGTTGCAAAACGAACACAGTATTTCTCCAGCATTTGGTCTGGCATGGATTCACATGCTCATGAATATTTTCCGTCGTCAGGCTGGGAATCTTCGGTAAAAGAAAAAACAGTTTCACTTTCACTTACAAACTGTCTTTCACCTTTAAACCAATCACTGCGCTCTAGGTCATACTGCCCCCAGCTAATGACTGCCCCTCCCTAAGTCCCTCCTTTGGCAGCCATCTTCAGATTTTTACTGCACGGTCAAGTGTTGGGAGTCCTCGTGTTTTGCTCCATGAGCTTATCTTTGATTGTTCACGCTTTTTAGGTAAAAAGTTTCATTTTTGTCTAATAGTGGCCTTGTGCTCTTTTGTTCCTTTGACCAGCAAGCAGGGATCAATTTTTCGGCATCTTTCGTTGCCCCTCAAGGGCCAGAATCGTCGAGTTTCATCGAAGATTCCACAAGTCCATCGGGCCACCACTGCATGCCGGACTATGTTGGAAGAGAAGCGTGTACCTCGACGAGCATAGAGCGATCATCATCATCACCATCTGCTTCCATCTCGAGCCATCGCTCCAGCTCCTCCTCGAAGAGGAAGTCAGCTGACCCCGGGAAGCTGAGAGAGAAGTTGGAGAAGGCCAAGGCGCTAAGTAAGGTGACCGTCCTGCCCCTAAAGGCCCAGGAGAAGTTGTCCTCAACAATCGAGCTGGTGACGGCTGCCCTTTCGAAGGCAAAAGGGGCCGACGCGGTCCAGGGGACCCTGGCTGTGCCCAGAGTGGCCCTTCCTCACAGGCGGGAGGCTTCGGCCAAGCTGGTGGAGAAAACACAGGAGATGATGATGCCAGCCCTGAGCCCGGCTCTGACCCCTCAGGATGCAAAGAAGGCGGAGGGACAGTGGAGGCCTCTACGGTGCTCCAGGGCACAGACATGTCTTTGTCGGACAAAGAGGACATGGTGTCCGAGGGCATGGAAGACATGGGGACCGACAACGGCGGTCAAGACAGTCACAAAGACGTGCCGGGCCCTAGGCACGCTACAGCATCGGCCTTCCTTTCATGCCTCAGGAGGCAAATCCAGAAGCTTGTTGAAGGGTTTTGGCGGGGGATCAGCCTCGTACTGCCAACCCTCGTGTTCCACAACCCAGGAGGCCTAAAAGGGTCGCTACAAGGCTTTCGGAGGTGGCTGTCGTCGTCGCTCCCAAGGCGGCATCACTTCCAAGATGGCACGCAGGGCCCGAAGCAGGATTGAACCAGCCAGGACATCGGACCCCACCCAATCCCCCCCCGTGAGAGGCCGACTGGTGGGCTTCGTCAGCGACTGGAAAAAGAACTCCCGTGACAGATGTGTGCTGGACGGTCTTGCCCACGGACATACTCTAGAGTTTCAGCAGAAGTGTTGCCGGATACCACCGGTGGCCCGGCAGGAGCAGCACATCCCTCAGCTCCTGCAGGAAGTATGGGCCATGCTAAGAAAAGGGGCGATATACCTGATTTCAAGGCAACTCCGGAGTCTACTCCAGATACTTGGCTGAAAAAAGACCCGGGACTGGAGGCCCATTTTCGACCTGCGGCGGCTAAACAAGTACCTCAAATCACAAAAATTCAGGAAGGATCTAGAGGACGCTTACTTCCACATCCCCATTCACGAGAAACATCGGAGGTTCTTGCGCTTTGTCGTACAAGGTCAGCATTACCAATTCAAGGCCCTTCCCTTTGGACTGAAGTCTGTGCCCAGGGTGTTTACGAAGTCCCTGGCACCAGTGGTCGCCCACCTACGTCTGCAAGGGATACACATGTACCCGTTCCTCGACGACTGGCTCATCCGGGACAGGTCAAGGGACATTGCTGTCGAACACACGGACAGGACCGTCTTACTGCTGACGGATCTGGGGTTCTCAGTGTACTATCCAAAGTCATGCCTGATTCCATCGCAGGACGCGCTGTTTCTGGGGCCATGCTCAACACAGTCTCTTGCCTGGCGCCCCCCTCGGAGGAGAGGATAGCGGCCATTCTGGGCAAGGTGCAATGGCTGTTGGCACTAAAGATAGCCACGGTATGGACCATCAAGTTGCTGCTCGGCATAATGTCGTGTGTCTACCTGATCAGACTCTGCAGGTTGCGGATGCAGCCCCTTTAGGAATTCATGGACTCTCGGTGGATCCATGTATCCGGAAGCTTTGAAGACAGGATTGTGCTCAACGAGTTGCGTCTGGCAATAAGGTGGTGGGGCGTGCGCTCCATCATTGCCAGGGAGGCATGGATTTCCAGAGACCCCATACCAAGAGACTGTCACCACAGACGCATCCCTGGAGGGCTAGGGAACCCACACCGGACGCCTCCATGCCAAAGGACTGTGGCTACCAGAGGAGAGGGACCCCCATATCAATGTACTGGAGCGGCGTTGAGTGTTCTGGGCCCTCAAGTCGTTCCTTCCGTCCCTCAAGGGCAAGGTGGTGAGGGTCTTCACAGACAATACCACCACAATTTTCTTCATCAGGAAGCAAAGGGGTGCAGGACCTGCGGCACTTGGACCATCGCCCAGGGGATGTTTTTCATTCCTTTTCACCTGGCAGGAGTCCAGAACACCATTGTCGACAGGATCAAGTGGACAGCTTCTTCCTCAGATGGGGCGTACCCCCAGACTGCCCTGTTTGCAACAGCGATGAACTGCAAATGCCAGATATTCGCCAGCAGGTTCTACCAGCCGGAGAGCATGGGGGACACGTTTTCCTTCCTGTGGGAAGTCCTGTTCCTGTACGCGTGTCCCCCTGGCCCACCCTGCCCCCTCCTCCCTGTCTCCCGGGTCAACTCACAGTGCTGGTGCAGGATGATCCGCGTCGCCCCGGCATGGCAGGGGCAGATTTGGTATGCAGACCTTCTCGGCCTGTCAACGTCGCCTCCAGTCAAGCTACCAGTGGTCACGGATCTACTCACCAGGGAAGGAGGCGCCATCCTGCCCCACGACCCAGGCTCGCTGAACCTGAAGGCTTGGCTCCTGTAACCTTAGAGTTCGGAGGGTACGAGCTGCTGTCCGACTGCAGGGAGGTACTTGACAGGGAAAGAGCTTTGTCAACTCTTAAGTGCTAAGGGCACAAGTGGAAGCACTTTGCAACTTGGTGCCGGACGCAGAAGGACAACCCCTTGGGCGTTGCAGGTCCTCAGGTTCTTCCGTACTTGTTCTCTTTGGCCACAGCGAGGCTGGGGCCGCCTCCATCAAGGTGCACTTGCCGGCTATCTCCCACTACACCAGGTTTCCGGGATGGACTTCTCTTTGGTCCATCATCTAGTCAAGGAGTTCCTCAAGGAATGTTCAGATCATTCCAGCCGGTGAAGGCGCCTACCCCGGCGTGGGAACTCATCGTGGTACTGTCGAGGCTCATGGTTGGGGGGCCCCTTCGATCCTATGCATCAAGCCCCTCTGAAGTTCCTTTTGTGAAAAATGGCTTTTCCCGTGGCCCTCACCTCTGCCAGGAGGGTAGGTGAGATCCAGAACACTGTCCGGCAAGCGGCCTTATCTGACTTTCCATGAGACAAGGGTGGTGCTGCAGACGCACCCCTCTTTCATGCCAAAGGTTCCGTCGGAATTCCACCTCAACAAGCCTTTGGTGTTACCTGTGTTTTTTCTGACGCATTTGTCACCGGATGAAAGGACTTTGCGCTCGCAGGGTGATGCGCACAAAGAGTTTCCGGAAGACGTCTCAACTTTTCGTGAACTTTGGTCCTGTGAACCATGGGAAAGCGTTGTCCAAGGCTTCCATTTCCAGGTGGCTGTATCACGCACGGTCACCGGTTGGCAAACTGACCGCTGCCCGGACATCCGAGAGCCAATTCCACCATTGAGATCGCTTCGACAACGGCGTTCCTGACTGGTGTGCCCCTGCTGGACATCTGCATGTCTGCTACGTGGAGGTCTACGCACCCCTTCACAAGATTCTACTGCTTCAACAGGGATTCCAGGGAGGAGTCCATGGTCGGCCAAGCAGTGCTACGCAACCTGTTTGCTCGAAGGTGAGCCTGGTCCGGAGATGAGAGTAATTGCTTCTGTTGAGCCTTGCCACCTCCTGTGGTTGTGAATGTATGTACTGCTATGTATTCTTTATTCATGAACATGTGAATCCATGCCAGACCCCATGCTCGTGAAGGAACAAGTTACTTTCCTATAACTGTTGTTCTCCAGCGTGAGTATGGCATGGATTCACATGCAAACCCTCCCTCCTGCCCCTCTGCAGCTCTTCTTTGTCATACTTCCACTAAACGTGCTACCAAATCTGAAGATGGCTGCCAGAGGTGGGGCTTAGGGAGAGGGCAGTCATTGGCTTGAGGCAGTATGGCCCAGAGCGCAGGGATTAGTTTCAAGGAGAAAGACAGTTTGTAAGTCAAAGTGAAACTGTTCCTTACTTTTATTGAGGATTCCCAGCATGACAACGGGGAATATTCATGAGCATGTAAAGCCATGCCAGACCCATGCTGGAGAACAACAGTTACAGGTAAGTAACTTGTTCCTTACCATTACAATAGGTTTGCAACCAGTTGTCTGCTATGGATTTGCATGCACTCAACCGCCACATGCAGCTTGCGAGGGTGCTCCTATTTTCCAGATACTGGCTTATAACAAAGGTTTGCCCGCCAGAGTTTTGAAGATCATTGTGGTTGAAGTCTTAGGAGTTTTTATTTGTTGTTGAAAAGATCTTGAGCAATTGGTTTTCTAACAACTGGAAGGCAGTCTAATGCAGAGCTTGTAAATATAATAATGGCTGGGTTTTACTCCTCTGCCAGTACGCATAAGGTTGGGTAAATACCGTCTAAGGCAGGTGTCTGTAACTTGTGGTGGTCAAGGTCTTTTGCGCTATGACTCCCGTGTTGCCTCATAATTGACTGTGCTTCCTGGGTCTAGTGGAGTTTTTAGCCCAAATGGGAGCCAATGGTTGCAGACACTTGCTCCGCTCAATTCCTAAAATGAATCCTTCAAGCCAAGCATGTGATTAATGATGCTGAACCCTCGCTGTGCTGACCAAGCATGTGATTAATGATGCTGAGCCCTCGCTGTGCTGACCAAGCATGTGATTAATGATGCTGAAACCCCTCTGTGTTGACCATTTGTAACATGATTTTCTGGTTCTTTTCTGGGCAGATGAGGAAGAAGTCGATCCAGACTCTGCATCCTTGCCCAACGATTTGCTGCTCAGTCTATTCCATGGCTGTCTCCAACAGGATCTCAGTGACCGGGAGATCCCCCTCTCCGAATCGGACCACGTAGCTTTCATGGAGCAGGTGCTGCAGCGGGACCGAGATGGACAGGCTTTGCCATTTCCCCTCCCAGTGATCCGAGGTAACGTGCGTAAAGTAAGCGAATTACGCCAAACCTTTTAAGTAGCTCTTGACTTGGTGCTTCAGCGTGATCTTGGAATGCTCCGATGCTTGATGCCATTGCTTCACTACCATGCCAGGGACAATGTCCCTACACACACATTTGGAGATTCGGTTTGTGTACTTGTTGCTTTGTATCATACCTCACAGAGCATCAGCTGCTCCAAAGCACCATGCAAGGGATGCAGGGCTCTAAGCAGTAGAATAAAAACCTTACGGTAATAGGACTTTTATACTGAGCGTTGTGTTGGGTGTGCTCCTCTCTTATTCACGGCACATACATAATGGATACTGTTCAGATGGATTTACAAAATCAGCCACAGGGTAGAGGACTTTGGGAGGCCCCTCTATTATGGTAAACAGGGAAGATACTGAAAGGTTCTCCAAAACCCTGTCAAGGTAGGTGAGCGATCAGTCAAGGCTTCGTCTCAAAAAGTGTGAGTGTGCTCTAGGGCTACAATGAGTCCATACAGAGCAAAACTTAATAATTCAAGTTAAAAAGTAATAATGTCAAAATACAGCTATTAGGCCTTTAGTTACAAACTAAGCATATAAAAATCAAAGGTGAGTATCATCAATCAAAACTATATATAACCTCTATACACATTCACCAATAGGAGGATACTGATGCATTTGAATTAGTTACTAGTGCTCAACAGGTGAGTGGTCAAATGCAAAGAAAATAGGAAGAAATAGTCAGAAAAAGTAAAAGTACATTTTTACTCTATCTTATGAAGTCCCAACCCTAAGATGGTGTGGGTTCTTGTGCCCAAAAGTCACGGGTCCCTATTCATAGCCTGTTCAGGTAAAGTATTTCAGAAATTATGCACTGCGCTGTGGTGGTGCTTAGAAAGTTTTTTTTTAATATGTTTATTTTTGTACAAGGCAGGATAATAACAGTGCCGACATTTGTCAGTAATTAAGATGCATTATTGTAAAAGCCCGACTTCTCACTTTTCCCCACCCTCCACAAGTTTATCAGGTCTCTCAGAGGTTCCCTCCTTCGTTCTTGCTCCTTTGGGGCCCCTCTGCTTTCCGGGACTTTCCTGGCCAGTTGGGGTTTGTACGTCAGGGCTGAAAAGTCTCTATCATAGTCAAGAACAGGGTTCCAAATGTTCCGAAAGCAATAAAGGAGGCCCGCTCTAGCCGCCGTCACTTTTTCTGCTATCAGCACATCCCATAGCTTCACCCACCAGAGGGGTAGGAGGGGGCCATCTGCGGATTTCCAGGTGCGAGCCACCACTACCCGCCAGCAATCATTGGGACAGGAGTTTAGACCTGGGGCCCGTCCTTGAGTAGGTCCCGTGGACCGGGAGGCCTAGGAGGATAGGCTCAGGGTCCAAGGGGAGTACATTTTGTGTGATGTCGGCGATGGCCCCCAAGCATTGTCTCCAGAAGCTTTGGACTTTGGGGCAAGTCCACCACATATGAAAAAAGGATCCTATCTGGCCGCATCGTCTCCAGCAGGCTGGATCCAGAGTATGGTTCATGTGATGGAGACGAAGGGAAGGGTAGTACCATCGCAGTAGGATCTTGTAGGCCCATTCCCTGTTTGTAACGCATGCAGATGATGAATGTGTGCGGGTCCAAATGTCCGCCCAAGCCTGGTCATCCAGAGGGTGACCCAGGTCTGCCTCCCATTGTGCCATAGCTCGAGTCCTGAAGGCAAGAAAGTCTCTCTGAAGGCGTTTGTATAGCACGGAAATTCTGCCCCATGTTGGTAGGTCCTTGAGGGTTAGTTCTATCGCTGTAGGGGGGCGAGTTACTGCCTGGCGTGTTTGTGGGTGGGAGCACCAGTGGCGCAGTTGGAGATATGTGAACCTGTCTTGTTCCTGTTTTGGTAGAGTTCCTTGCATCGTTCGAAGAAGTGCGGTTGTCCGCCCTCGGAGACTTGCCCGCCCTCGAAGAGTTGCCCCAAGGACTCCAGCCCCCCCGTGATCCAGTTTTTGAAATTTTGGGGTGCTGCTCCGGGTAAAAAGGCAGGGTTTAGGAACACCGGGGATGAGGGGTTAAGTCCTCTTGGAATCTTTTTTTTTTCTGAGTTCTGTCCCATATGGTAATGGTGTGTCTAATAGCCAACAGTAGTCCTTGCCATTGCTGCCTTGTCGCTGGGGGAATGTGGGGGAGAAAGCGTAGGGGGAGAGCCAAACGCGATTGTTCCAGATCCACCCACCTGGGCCGGTTGGTGATTGTTTGCCATGCCTGAATGCAGGATAATTGGGCTGCCATCTGGTAGTTCTGCAGGTCCGGGATCCCCAGGCCTCCAAGTTTTGCGTTTCCCAGCAATGTGGTTTTGGGGATTCTAACCTTCTTCCCCTTCCAGATGAATTGGAGCATTTTCCTCTGCAGTTTTTGGAGCGCTGGTGTCGGGATCGTGACAGGAAGGGCGGAGCATGCGTATAGAAATCTCGGGAGCAAGTTCATCTTACATGCTGTGATCCGACCCATTAACGAGATTTCCTGTGTCGCCCAGCGTTTCAGGTCCGTTTCAAGCTCCTTAAAGAGTGGGGGAAAGTTTTCGTGATAAGTGTCTGTTGGGTTGGCTGGGATCTGGACCCCCAGATAGGTGATCGCCTTCGTTTTCCATTGGATTGGGCACATAGGAATCAGGTTCTCTCGCTCTCTCTGGGAGATCCCTATCCCCAGTACTGTTGACTTGTTGAAGTTAAAAGAGAATCCCGTGACCCTACCATAGCTGTGTATTTTCGATAGAGCCTGTGGTAGGGAGCTGCAGGGGCCCGTGATGGTTAAGAGGACATCATCCGTGTAGAGCGCTAGTTTATGGTGTGAGGGACTAGCTCGGAAGCCCTTGATCAGGTTGTTCCTTCTAACGCGTTGGGCGGATTGTTCCATGATCAAGGCAAATAGAAGCGGGGACAGTGGGCATCCCTGTCTGGTTCCGCAGGTCAGCGTAATGGGGGCGGAGAGGTTGCTGTTAATTCTAAGCAGAGTCTTGGGCGCCATATAGTTCGCCAGGGCCATGGTGCGGAATTCCGGTCCAAATCCAAACGCATCCAAGGTGAGTTCCATAAAGGTCCAATCCACCTTGTCAAACGCTTTGGTCGCGTCTAGAGCCATAAGCACCATTCCCTGCGAGTCTCGGGCAGCCAGGTCCACCAGGTCTTGAAAGGGGCCCCTAGGGGTCCCCCGCGATATGGAAACAAGGCAATAACCATACACGAAAAGATGCGCCAGACACGAGGTTCAAATTCCCAATGCTAGGGTTTATTGCAAGCAAAAATAGTCCCAATTGGCCAATTCTGGTATCACGCCCCGCGACGTGTATTTTCTAGACCTCGAGGGACGCAAGAGAGCGAATTACGTACATCAGTTACATATATACAAAATGCATATCATATAATCAGCTATGTCATGTTTAACACCCCGCTTTATTAAGTTTATTTGAACTCGGGATGACGATGGACATTTCCGAGGGCTATGACAATGATGACACTTTCGATGTCTATTCTAGTAACAATGTGCAATTAGAAAGTGCAGAGGCATCTTTTAGTTGTTGAACAGAACACGGTGGTTCTGTTCTTGGAAGCAAGCTGCACATGGGGGAAGAGCCACATTCCAAGCTTTGCCATCTATGAGGTACTATTCGTGTCCTGGGAGCCGACACGCTCTAAAGGGTTTTGCGAAGGGGGGGCCGTAAGAGGAGCATAATTCAAGCCTTCAGCTGTTTTATTCTAACATATTCTACCATAGTACGAGACTGGCTGGCAGCTGTGAAATGATTAAATGCCCTGCAGCTCTCCCTCAAGGCTACAGAGAGGGAGCGTGGGCATTCCTTTCTGGGCTACTCATGAGGAGTTTCAACGAACTCCTCAGTCCCGCGACCTTGCCCTTTCATATTCAGACAACAATGTTAACAGTTGAGCAGAGTAAGCAGAATTCGCAAGAATTGCAAGCTGCAAAGCAGTTTTAGACAGAAAGCAATGAGCAATGGTTAACAAGCAAAATGGCGATTCTTGCTACGTTTAAAATGGCCGCTTATTGGTCAAGCATAGCAGTTTATATTTCTATAATTCTGTACATAAAACGGTTGGTCTTCGGCCATCAAGTTACGTCTGTCATTCAAATGAAGGGTATTCACTTTTCCAGATTGACAAACCCTCCTTTTGGCCTTATGCCAAACATCTTATTCATTCATTGTATCCTCCTCCGATGAGGATAATGCTGGGGTATCTATGTCTGAACCATGCTATCATGAGCATCATCTTCATCATTAATGTCTATAGCCATAAATTGTTTAACTGTTTTTGTTTCATCAGTGTCTGTTATTCTGGCCATGCGTTTGTTTTCCTCTCAACACCATGTGCATACATCCCTTAGTACATCCATCAGTTATTTCAGTGCAAACTATTGGTAAGCATTGTATGCAACAGCAACATGTTATGAATATACCAAGTACCACCATTAGTATCGAAATTAACTTCCATCCCCAGGACAGCAATAGTCCCCAAAACCAGGATCCTATCCCCCAACCTCCTTCTTCAGTAGAGAGTGTGGAACTTAGGACATGTAATTTCCGGATTGCTTTAAATATCGTAGGGGAGTAATCATCTATATACACACAGCATGCAGTTTTTACGAGTTTGCAAACTCCCTCACGATCAACTAATATTATATCGAGAGCCATCCTGTTTTGTAGTGCCATTAGTCTTATTCCTTTCTCTTCTAACGTCATATTCAATAAAATATCCGTTGTGGAATCTATTGTTTTTTGTAATATTCTAGACAGTTTTCTTATATTGTAGGAATTTTCTATTTGGGACAAGAATGGTATAAACGATTTGGCTATATCTATTGCTATCATTCCATCCTCGCTACTCTTCTGAGTTCTACGTTTTGTTCGTCTGGCTACTTCTACAGGTCTCATGATCACTTCCTCAAATTCATTCATATTGGTCTCATCTAGCTGACCCGTATTACTCTTGTTCCATTTCCCAAAGACATTGCACTCAACGATACTTCACATGAATAAACCAATGGTAACGGTTGTACATACCAGCCTATCCCTTTCCCACCGTGCTGTGGTAAATGGGCACAAACCCAGCAATCTTTTTTCTTTAAAACCGCATGGGTCATGTTCATGATGAGCAACAATGTATTGTTGCCATATCCTTCTCTGTCTTTCTTCCATTGGGGGCAAAGTACCAGTGATTACATGAACCGGGCTTTCAGTAGCTGCTTTTGGCAAAAGTGTTTCTAACGGGTGCGCAGACTCCAGGAACCATAGTGTAATAGCTGTTATTGTTGGTACTACCATACTTAAGAAACACAGGACCAATGTCCAAATCAGTACCTTATTCCTTTTACCATGCTTTTTCCCTAAATTTACAGTCTCTAAAACTATCATCTTTTCAGCAGGGGTGCAGGAGGAGGCTGAAACCGGTCTTGATTTGTTCTTCATCGTCCTTCTTCTTGCTGGCAAAGTTCATCGCAAATGTCTCTCGTTCTTGATGCCAGAAAAGTTCAACAAAAATGTCGCAGTTCAATTCTGCCAGCCCTTTCACAGCCTAGATCACTTATCCACTCTGAGCAAGATTAGTTGTTCTTTCTCCCACTGCTCAGACGATTTCTGAACAGTTTTTATTGATAGAGTACTATGTGCATCCAGCTTGTCCCGCTCTGGCTTAGGACACATGTACTTTTTATAAGCACATCGAGGAGCCGTGAGTCTTGAATTGTCCAACTTGCACAACTCTCACACTTCTCTCCTCTACGCCCCTGGCTCCTACTCCGTCCGTGAGTGGAACGAAGGCAAAAGAAAAGCACCAAAGATCTGTGGATTACTTTGCCTGTCGAGGCCGCAAATTATACCGTTTCACTCCTGGTATTGTATGATCCGTGAATAGTGCCGTTGTACTTCCAATATCACGCTCAGTGTCAGCCTGTGGCACAATGATGGGTAGCGATGAGCGCCGTGGCAATTATGTAGTTTCTTTCTTTGGCTTTGGTGCGTTTGCAGAAACTGGTGGGCGCCAAAGGGGTACACGCGTTGTTTCTGCTTGTGTTTGCAATGCAGGGTTTGTGTCGCTCGGCAGTGATGTTGTTTCTGCTGAGCAACGTTGGGGCACTTTTCGCCCTTTCCCCTTACTGGCAGCCTCCTCAGGCTCTATTTCGAGTTTCACTTCTCGCTTGGGCTTTGTTTCATCTTTCACTTCTCGCTCAGGCTGATGCTGTGGCAGTGGACTGACAACAGGTTCTTTCGTTTCCGAGACCGTTCTCTTTCTCTGGTCGTCGGAAGTTGTCAGCAGTCCTGGGAATCTTTTGGCATGTGTTGCATGGATCCATGCCTTCCGTCCGTCCACTCGAATGGCCGTTTGCGTCGGCAAAAGTACTTGGTAGGGGCCGCGCCACCTCGGTGCTAATGCTGTCTTCCGCTCAAAGTTCTTTATCAGGACCCAGCTTCCAGGCTCCAGCGAGTGCCCCTGTCCGGTGTATCGTACTTTTGATGCCTCCTGCATCTGCTGATGAATCAAACGCAACTTCTGCATTAAAAGGCCACAGCACGGGGCGTGGCCAACATGCAAGCGCAGAGGACGTGAGCTCCGTGAGCTCCTCTTGCCGCCGACAACATCCTGAGGAAATTATCCTGTTTGGTGGGGCGATACGATTTGCAACTTCAGGATTAGCTGCATGAATGCCAGAAGAAGCGCCGTGTGCATTCTCACCCTAAGAACCCTGCTCTGGGCGAAGGAGAACGGCAGAGAAGATTCGGCGCGCAGGGCGCGAATAGCTGACTTCAAAATGGCCGCCGCGGCCCGATCCCTGTGTTAGACCGAACTCCTGAAGGGGGAGGAACCCTCGGCTGCCTAGCCCGGAGCGGTGTGCCATGCTGTGTCCCGACACCCGGTCGCTGGGAAAAGGAGTGTTGTGAGACTGTCGGAGCTGTCCCCGAGAGCGAAGGGACCCGGTGGCGCCTTGTGAGCGGGAAGGACGCTCGACTGACGGAGGTCGGGCTGTCCGCACGCACCGGTGAGGAAGACCCACGGGGCTAGATCACACGAGAAGCTAGAACAGGCACCTTCTGGCTGGTCTCCTGCACACAGGCACCCCAGCAACCGGTGCTTACGTAACTTGGAGGGCTAATCACTGCGGACAATTGGCGGCCCTGGTCCAGGATGGCCTGCGGTGCCCGGTGACGCCGTACGTAGGGGACCCCGCGTGAGGAGTGTGCCTGCATCGGAAAGCGCCCTCTGGAGCAGCAAGCAAGTAAGTGGGACTTTCCCACCCCAACCACCCCATCTATCCCGGGGAGCGCCTGGGGTCTCGCAAGCCAACAAAGGGGAAGGGACTACACCGAGTACTCTCCGCCGGACCCCCGGGGCACTGGCCCTTCCCTGCGGAGCCACGGAACAGAGCATAACTGGGGTAAGAATCACCGAGGTGAAGCACACCGCCGGCGCCCTGCCCCGCCAGGTTTTCGCCGTTGGGCCTAGTGGGAGACGCGGTCTTCGACGCACGGCACGATGGGGAAGGACAGGCAGAGAAAAGCATCTACCCAAAGCAGTATGGATCAGTTTGCGATAGCCACGGCCCCGGCTCCCGCGGCGTCAACAACACGAGCGCTCCCTCAACCAGAGGATGAACCTCTCTCACTGCGGGACATTATGGCGGCTATTGCTAGCTCGCGCTCCTCCATGGAGATTAAGATGGATAGTATAGCAGCAGATGTCTCCTTCCTGCGGCACGACCTACAAAAGTTAACTTCCAGAACGAGTGAGGCCGAGCACCGTATCTCAACAGTAGAAGATAACGTCACTGGGATCAACAGGCAGATGTCCCAGGCACTGGCCCGCCTGAAGTCCCTAGAGGCCAAGGTCGATGAGGGGGAGGGAAGGTCTCGTCGCAATAATGTTCGCATCCTCGGCCTCCCCGAGGGGGAAGAGGGGCAGTGCATGGAACTGTTTCTAGAACAATGGCTCACTGACATTTTCGAACCCTACTCTTTCTCAAAGTTTTTCTCGGTAGAGAGGGCACACAGAATGCCCTCGGGCAGACCGATACCGGGCACTCCGCCCCGAACAATAATTGCCAGGCTGCTGAACTATCGTGACAGAGATGCACTCCTGCAATTGTCCCGCTCCCAAGGGTCGATTACACATAATGGGTCGCGAATAGCCTTTTTCCCAGACTACACCCGAGAGGTGCAACGCGCAAGGCAATCCTTCGAGCCTCTCAAAAGACAGTTGGCGCAGTTGAAGGTGAAATACGGCCTTCTCTTTCCGGCCCAACTAAAGATTCACCATAAGGGGACGACAGTGCATTTTACAGACCCACAGGAAGCCTGGAAATGGGCCGAGGCACACATTGAAGGGGATTGGTCCACGAGACCACGACGACAGAGGGGCAGGGTCCGACCCGGGTCACGGCAAATCTCCCCGAGGAGAGCTCCGGAACGAGGGGAGCAGGAAGCTCCGGAGCAACAAGCAGAGCAGGACGCACACTGAAAACGCTCAAAGCCGGCAGCGAAGAGAAAGAGCGTTCAAACGCAGCATACGACTGAGCCACGGGAGACACCCCACCATACAAAACACCAACATACGGCACAAGAAGGAGAGCCCCCCTGGGTAGGTCCCTTCTTGGAGTTTCTCTTAAACTTAAAGTCAAGCCACACCCGCGTTACAGGTAGACACCTGTACCGTTAAGGTAGTTTGTTTCATGTGAGTTGTCCAGTTGACAACTTGGTTTCTCATGTTCGGGCGACAGATGCTTCTAGTTGGGAGGAGTATAGGGTGGGTAGTTATGGGTTTGTTATGTTTAGTTATGAATGGGGCCAGACGAGCAGGGGAGATACGAAAGTTCAAGATAGGGGCAGCACTAAACAAACACACGGAATCCCGGCGCCAGGCGTCGCCACCAGTGGCATATACCTTCTCGTCTACAAATAGTCATGGCCTCCAATAGCTTTGGGACCAGCAAGACCAAGTCACTTAACCTCATGACCTGGAACGTCAACGGACTCGGCAATGTAATCAAACGCCGACTGGTAGGGCAATACTTGAAAAGGCACACGCCAGATATAGTTTTTCTGGTAGAAACACACCTCGCAGGCACAGAATGCTCTTTTTTCAAACGCACTGACTACAGACTTGCACTCCATGCGGGCTTCACAATGGGTTCACGAGGTGTCCTGATCCTGATACATAAAAACCTCCCCTTCCATCTGAATACGGTGACTCAAGACACCGGAGGCAGGTACATACACACGACAGGCACGCTCTGGGGAAACTCCATCACATTGCTCGCTGCCTACGCACCACCAACTTTGCTAACACCACTACTCACCGACATTTCCCCCATGATTACGGAGGATAACTCCGACATCACGATACTTGGAGGTGACTTTAATGAAGTCATGAACCCAACCCTAGACCGCTCACACTTACGCAATAGAAACCCTGAGACACGTACCAAACTCGCCACGTTCACGAACGCCCTAGGCTTGTGTGACGTGTGGAGAGAGCTCCACCCCGACTCCAGGGAATATTCCTTCCACTCTGGGGCGCATGCCTCGCTCTCCAGACTGGATTATTTCTTCATTCCTTCAACAGACCTTCATAGAGCACAAGAAGCTTACCTATTACCCAGGGGAATCTCTGACCACTCCCCAGTGGTGCTGAAAATTATGACCTCTAGACCGACACCCCCGCCAAGTTGGCGCCTGAATAATTATTATTTGGGAAACCCAGACCTGGTAGAAAAACTCCAAGGGGCGACCGAAACGTATTTTGAGCTAAACACGGAGTATGCAGCAGATCCAGGGTTACTGTGGGAGGCATATAAAGTAGTTCTAAGGGGGGAACTCATTTCATGGACTTCCGCACATAAGAAGAAACACCTCCTCAAAGTACACGAGGCAGAACAACAAGTTAAATTGGCAGAGGAAGCCCACATTGCCCAGGACACGCCTGAGACGAACCGAGCCCTACTCCGAGCACAGAAGCTGCTCCAGAACACAGCACTTGACAACGCCAAACAAGCACACACAGCAATGAGGGCACGTGTTTATGAAACAGGCGATAAAGCTGGCAAATTGCTAGCGTGGCTGGAGCGTAAGGAGCAGGGGAGCAGGCACGTGCATCAGTTACAGGGGGGGAGTGCAGGGCCACTATTATCGGATCAAGCCATTTCACAAGGGTTCGCTGACTACTACGCTGATCTCTACAAAGAGCCCACAACCTGCATGAACACGTCAATAATAGATGAAATTAACCTTCCCACTTTGGACGAGACCCAACAAGAACTATTGGACAGGGATATAACGGAAGAGGAAGTGGCTTGTGCGATGTCCGCCCTCCAATCTGGCAAATCCCCAGGCCCAAATGGCTTTCCGATCGAACTATGGCGGAAGGTGGGGACCAACGTAATTGCCCCACATCTCCTGAGAATGTACCAGCATGCAAAAGAACGGGGTACTCTATCCCCAGACCTGAGAGAAGCCACGATAATAGTATTGCCCAAACCGGACAAGCCCCCAGACAGCTGCAATTCGTACCGGCCAATTTCACTCATAAACAGCGAAGCGAAAATTCTAGCTAAGCTGCTAGCGGACCGTTTACAGCAGGTGATAACAGCGCTGATCCATCCGGACCAGTGTGGGTTCATGCCCCAGAGATCGACGCGCATGAACCTCCACAGACTGCATGCGGCACTGGAAAAAACTGACAGCATTCAAGGGCCGCTGGCCTTACTATCAATCGACTTTGAGAAGGCCTTCGATTCAGTGAGATGGGAGGCCATCTGGGACATAATGAGACGCATGGGGTTTGGAGAAAACTTCATGAGCTGGGTGCAGTTGCTGTACAGCGGGCCGGTGGCCAGGACTAAGGTTAACGGTTGGCAATCTGATCCGTTTAGTCTGGGCAGAGGCACAAGACAGGGCTGCCCCCTGTCAGCAATGATCTTCGCAATAGCCATAGAACCCTTGGCTATCCTCCTACGTGAAACGCTGCTCTGGGAAGGGTTCCGCTGGTCGGAGACATGGGAAGACAGAGTATCTCTCTATGCGGATGACCTGCTGATATATTTGAAAGACCCGTGCAACTCCTGCCACCGCGTCACACAGATGTTGAAGGAATACGGAGACTTCAGTGGCTTGCGGGTAAACTGGTCAAAATCCACCCTTTTTCCCATCAGCAACGTGGCAGCTGCTAGCCCCGCGGATTGCCCTTACCAGGTCGTGACAGATCAGATTAAATACCTGGGGGTAATCATCACGAAGAACCTGATGGACTACACATCGCTGAACCTACACCCGGTTGTGACAAGGTTTGCGGAGGACACTCGCCACTGGTCTTCCCTGCCACTAACGCTGATGGGCAGAGCAGCCCTATTCAAGATGATTGCACTCCCAAAGTTTCTGTACATCTTGCAAAACGCTCCACTACACATCCCACACCAGGAATTCCTGAAGATAGACCGCATCCTCAGAAAGCTGTTGTGGAGCGGGGGTCATCCGCGGATTGCCCTCTCTACCCTGCAAAGGTCCATCTGGGAAGGGGGGATTGGGCTGCCCAGACTGCAAACTTATTACTGGGCCAGCCAGATGGCGGTGGTGAACGACGTGCTCCATGGGGACAGGAATTTGCCGCACATCAAAAGGATCAACTCCCAGAGTGGAGCTGCCCCCTTGGAACTTCTGTATCGCGGCCGGGGCCGCAGACCAGCTCTAGATATGGACACTAGCATCACAAGCATCTGGTCGGAAGCGCATCGCCACATAGGATGGGACGCGAAACTGACTCTAGCCCAACCTCTGTGGCACAACAAATTTCTCCCCGAAATGTTAAAACTCCCCAAATGGCACGCATGGGCCAGTAGAGGTATCACCAAAATTGGAGACGTAATAAGGGAGGAGACACTGGTCACATTTGAAACACTATGTTCTGAATTCGCCCTCCCTCCTTCTGAGGAATACCACTATACCCAACTGAAACACGCACTGCACGTCCACCGTCACACCATCAGCGATATCCCGGAATGCACCCCGATAGAACGAAACATTGTCCAAGACCGTATACAGCGCAAAGTCACCTCAACCATGTACAACGTGATCACATCCTTTGCTACGCCTGAATTGCTCAGCCTGAAAGCCAGATGGGAGCGCGACGTGGGCTCGCTCCAACCTGAGGACTGGACAGAAGCACTGATGTATCCCCGGGAAGTGGCCATCTCATCGAGACTCCGGCTGGTGCAACTTAAAATCCTACACCGCATCTACTATCCCAGAGTGGCACTTTTCCGCTGGGGCAGAATCCCGGACGCGCGTTGCCTACGCTGTAAACGGGAAGAGGGCACCTTCTTCCACATTATATGGGAATGTGACAAAATACAGCAATTTTGGAGGAAATGCTGTGACAAGCTATCCAGAGCCATGGGCAAACCAGTGCAAAGGGGACCAAAACAACTCCTGTTAGGGATCTCCGACGAAAGTGATCTGACCCGCTACGAGAAATTGCTCTGGTCGAC
This sequence comes from Ambystoma mexicanum, assembly GCF_040938575.1. Classification (NCBI taxonomy): domain Eukaryota; kingdom Metazoa; phylum Chordata; class Amphibia; order Caudata; family Ambystomatidae; genus Ambystoma; species Ambystoma mexicanum. Next base: position 1,523,256,697 of record NC_090922.1, on the reverse strand, counting down.
CGCAACAGCAGTCCTCAGAAGGAACATTGCGCAGCTATGGGGATCCGAGAGAACACCCTGTTATGACCAGTGGGTCACAGATGTGGACATTTGCGTGATAATGGAACGCAGGGTGTATGCTGCAAGGGGGTGCCCGCAGAAAGCAGACAAGATATGGCAGAGATGGGAAGAGGATGACTGAGTCCCAGACGAGATGTAACGAGTGTAACGAGTGTAACGAGACATATCGGCGGGCGACGCCAGGCTAGCGAACCTGGAACGCACAAACTGCCTCACGAGCCTCCTCACCGCAGAATTGATGACCCCGAGAATTAAAGCCCCATTCTTTGTTTTCTTTGCTTTCTTTTCCTTTTCCCTTTCCCTGGAGCTATTTAGCCCCTCTCCTCCCCCCCCCTCCCCCTTCTTTGTTATGATGGGATACTTGTAATGTTATATGCATGTTTTCAAAACCAAATAAAGTTTTTGATTAAAAAAAAAAAAAAAGGCCACAGCACGTGCTTAACACAGGATGCTCGACCTCACATAATATTTTGGGCTGCGGTGCGCACCATACATTTGCCGGTCTCCCCATGATAATTTCATAGGGAGAGCCAAGTTTTAACCTGCACAGACGTGCGCATACACAATAGCGCTAGGGGTAATGCATCCACCCAACTCAACTTGCTCCCAGCACAGATTTTTGCTATTTTTGACATTAATACGCCGTTATGTCTCTCAACAAGTCCGGCGGAACTCGGATGCCTGGAACTGTGGAATCGTTTCTCTATCTGTAGACCTGCACAGATCTGTAGTACTACTGCGCCCACAAAGTGTGGGCCATTGTCTGACCACAGGACACGGGGCAACCCGAACCGGGAGAAATACTCTTTCAACATTACTTTTGCCGTTGACATGGCAGTGCAGTCTTTTAAAGGATATGCCTCCACCCACTTGCTAAATGCACAAATCACCACTAAAACATATTTGTAGTTCTGGCATCTTTCCATTTCTATGAAATCAAAATGGATCACCTCAAATGGCATAGAGGGTGGGCCAAAACTACCTACTGGAGTCACGGATCCCTTCCCTACATTGTGTTGCAGGCACGTAATACAATTCTGCACTAGCCTTTCTGCATTCTTTTTTATGTGCTCGTTTTTCCATACTGTGGATAAATGCTGTACCATCTTCTTTGCGCAAATGTGGGTAGGGCTATGCGTCATTGTAACCATTGCGGTTACGTAACAATTTGGCAACATCCAGTTCTTTGTTTCCTTGTCCACCCAACATCCTTCCAAATCAGCAGAGCCCTCAGCCCACCCCTGAATCTCTTCGGTCAGGGGGCGCTTTGGTCGTGGCCTCAGCCTGCATTTCTTTGACTGTGGCAACTCCATTCTCTATCATACAAGGTACTTCCTCAGTCTGTACTGTCATCATTTTATTTCCCAAATCTGTGGCTGTTTGCTTCGCAATCCTGTCTGCAAATGCGTTTCCCTCTCCCACTTTACATGTTACTTTTTTATACGTCTCGCATTTCACTATAGCTAGGCGCTTTGGAAATGTGAGTGCAGACAACAATCGCACAATCAAAGGGCCATGCTGAATCCTGGCCCCATGTGATGTCAAAAAACCCCTCTCAGCCCAGAGTCGGCCAAAGTTATGAACCACGCCAAAGGCGTACTGGCTGTCAGTATAAATGTTCACATTCAAATTCTCAGAGAGTTCACAGGCTCGGGTCAGTGCTATTATTTCTGCGGCTTGTGCCAAATTGTAGGGGATTCTTCTGCTTTCTACAACACTCTCTAGGGTAGTAATTTCATATGCGGCCGTTGATGTGCCATCAGGTAATTTAAAACAAGAGCCATCACAAAACAACTCCCCATCTGGCTCTTTCTGTGGGATGTCGCTCAAGTCAACGCTTCCCTTTGTTTCTTCTTCAGTGACCATTAAACAATCATGGGGTGGTGATTCGTTGTCACCAATTTCTGCTATGGGCAGTGGCATTAATTCTGCAGGATTCAATGCGCTACATCTCATAATTTGGATGTGGGGTGCAAACAAGATGAGCTCATATCTTGTTAGTCTAGCTGAGGTGAGGTGTTGCGTCTGTGTTCTGTTTAATAGAACGTCTATGGCATGTGGCACCATCAGAATTAAAGTGTGCCCCAATACCATTCCTTCCGTTTGTTTCACTGACGCAGCAGCCGCTGCAACAGATCGCAAACATCGTGGTAGTGCGCGCGCTACAAGGTCCAATGCGCAAGAAAAATACCCGCACGGCCTATTTCTTCCACCTTGTTCCTGTGTCAAAACCGCCAATGCACATCCTTCACTCTCACTCACAAATAGTCTAAAGATCTTTTTATAGTTAGAAGTGCCTAAAATTGGCGCAGCACACATTGCAGCTTTCAATTGCTCAAACGCTTTCTGACATTCCTCGTCCCACTTTAAAGGCATCACTGCATCCTTTTTAGTTAACTTTATCATCGGCTTCACAATCAACGCAAAATTACTGATCCACTGCCGACAATAAGAGGCCATGCCTATTACAGCTCTCACTCCTTTTTGAGTTTTTGGAATAGGCATACTAGAAATACTTTCTATGCGTTCTGGAGTTAATCTTCTCCCTTCTTTCGAAAGTAGGTAACCCAAATAAGACACCTCCTTTTGATTATACTGGAATTTCTTCAAACTTGCCTTGTGACCATGGGTTGCTAAGTGCGTCAATAGTAATATAGTACTTTCTTTTCAGATCTTTTGTGTCAGCAGCTAGTAACAAGTCATCTATGTACTGTAAGAGTATGCAACCTTCGGGTAATTCTAGCATGTCTAGCTGCTCTTCTAGCGCTCTGCTGTAAATGCTCGGGCTTTCTGTGTATCCTTGTGGAATGTGTGTGATTGTGAATGATCGACCTCCTAGAGTGAACGCGAACAGATATCTACTGCTTTTATCCACTGAAATGCTAAAGAACGCGTTCTTCAGATCAACTACACTAAAGTATTCGGCAGTGGCCGGTATTGTCAGTATTGTTGTGACATCTGGGACCAAAGGGAATTGTGGATCTACCACTTTGTTCAAAGCGCGCAGATCAATTATGAAACGATAGGGTACTTCATTGCCGCCTTTCTTGTAAACTGGAAGAATCGGGCTGTTGCACGTGCTAACTGCAATTTCTTCAGCCACCCCCAATCTCACCAGGTCAGTAACAATACTTTTTAATCCCTTCTCACCTTCAACAGAAATTTTATACTGGGTAACACCTTCTTTCAAAGTTATTTTTGCTGGCTCTATTTTCAACCACCTAGAACATAACATATATTAACATAAATTTCAACACCTCTTGGTGATTATAGTAAGTGTTAATACAAAAACAAATAGCATCCTGCTTATTTGCTGTAACTCAACATATGTTTCGGTCGTCACAATAGGCCCCTAATTTAAGCCGGTAAATATAAGCGACCTTCTTCAGGAGACGGATGGTTCTGTTGCAACCACTCCGAAATGTCAAAAGGTGGAGGATGTCATCGAACCTCAATCTACAAACAAGCAATATACATAACATCAGAATTCCGATCTCTTATTTGTTTAGACACAGATATATCTTGTGTGTATATATCAGTTTATGTGTATACAGATTGGCACTCACCTCCACGGGAAATAATGGAGATGCGTGTCAACGATGGACTAAATCCTGCAGTGGTGCTAGATAACTCTGCGCCTATACTGCAACGTAAGAGGACGACAAAGCATCTCAGTAAGCCTGCCCTATAAACAATACACCATTGTATAAATGGTCTGGACACACTGTCTTACCTGATCAAAGATTCAGGTATGGGGGTGTCTTGCGTCTTTAGTCAATAAATCCAAAGAGGAAAAATCCCTGTTCTTGCCTGAAATGCAACACAGAGACTCAATACTCAAATATTTTCATCTTGACCACACTGGAGGTAATGAAAACCTCCTATCAATTCGCCTCACCCCATGTGGCCACGTCCAGAAATGTTCTAATCTGGTACCCCAGTTTTTTCTCACTGCGCGGTGATTCCAGTTCAATGTTACTGAGGTGATACATGGAACGAAACGTCATGCTCATATATGTAACTAGCTCAAAGCATTATCAAATTTTTTTTAATGCTGTTGTCTCACTCCCCTGCCCCTCCCCACATAGAGTTGTGTGGAGGAAACAGATTAAAATTCCCTTTATGAACCTTTGTTCAATCATGCTGGAGTTCTATAACAACCCCACTCTCATATTAGGCTTTTCTGACCCTAAAAATAATAATGGGTCAGCGTGCACAGTGACTGCCAAACAGCTTCTAATGCGTATGGAAAAACACACAACTGCTGCCTTAACTGGGCTCCATGGCTGTTCAAACGCCTCTATACGAGTGAAAAGGGGAAAACAGACACATCCAGCATCTGTTTACATGTGCTATGCATGCTGATTGTCAGCAGAAATGGAATTGAAAGGGTTGAGTTTACCCTCACACTCTCTCTATCTTCAAAACTGCAAACAAACTTTTTGGATTTAAACACTCAAACCCACACACACGTTTTACTTACTATGGGTTCCTTCTCTCTTGTCCTGCACACACTCCAAATTTCGTGCTGTTTCCTGGGCCTGGCTTCCTTAAATATGCCATCAACATGGTGAAAGGACTCTTGAGCCCCAATTCCCAGAGGCTTCTGGGCAATGTAGTCCCTCCGTAAGCAAAACATTTTTTTCTTTTTTTCTTTTTCCTTTTTCATGAACCAAATAGTGTTTGTTTAATAAACCTGGAGGAACAATGCAGCATGAAGGATGAATTACCTCACCCTAATACGTGCATGAAACAATAAACGCTGCTATACCATGATTGTTTCTGTTGGTGAACAGAACTGTTAAGCCCCGGCTCCCAGTGACTTATGGGCATTGTAGTCCCTTCATGGACAAAGGTTTTCTACATGAACAAACATTTTAGATTGTGTAAAAATACCAGTGCAGCATGAGGAATGTTAAAAAGATGCATTAGCTCACCTTATTTCGTGCATAGACCAATGGGTGCTTTTTTCTTTTTCCTTTTTCGTGAACCCAATAGTGTTTATTTGATCAACCTGGCGAAACCATGCAGCGTGAAGGATGAATTACCTCACCCTATTACGTGCATGAAACAATAAACGCTGCTATACCATGATTGTTTCTGTTGGTGAACAGAACTGTTAAACCCCGGCTCCCAGTGACTTATGCGCATTGTAGTCCCTTCATGGACAAAAGTTTTTTTACATGTACACACATTTTGGATTGTGTAGAAATACACTTTAGATTGTGTAAAAATACCAGTGCAGCATGAGGGATGTTAAAAAGATGCATTGCCTCACCCTATTTTGTGCATAGACCAATGGGTGCTTATGCTGCATGATTGTTACTGTTGGTGTATGCGGCTGATTCCAACATCCGAGGTGATCCTTGGGTATAGCTTGCTATTCTGGGTCATGGCCACTCACCTTCAGTTCATCCTGGATTATGGTGTGTGGAATATTGACATGTATAGTGAGAGTGTGAATACATGATGGAATGAATGGTGGTGTTTAAATGGGGATGTTGAGAACAATAAATATTTGTGTAAATTGTTTATAAATAAATATATATATTTTTTGACAAGACCTGGTATTGTTTAAATGTGTACAGATGTTCTGATCTCATTTCGCCCAGGTTAATTTTTGTTGTTCCATTATATTTAGCCTGAAGAACCTGTGGCAGTAAGGCAATCCCTATTTTGAAACTTTCTATTTTCAAGCATCCTACATCGTTATCATGCATTGCCCACAGACAGGTTGGTACTCTGCTTAGCTCTTCTGGTAACGCTTTTGTCATAAATTCCGTCACCGGTGCATCGTGAGGCCACATCGTGAGGAACACCCCATCTGCCGTACAATGTATGACTGCCCCAATTTTCTCAACAAATTTAATCCTAGCAAGTTCTCTCCACAATTTTCTGTCAAAAGAAATGGACATTGTTCCGTAAATGGTCCTATTGTAATTGGGACAGCTTCGGACATGGGGTTAATTACTGGTGTACCTGCGAACCCTACAGAAACATTCTTTTGCCCCGACAGTGGGATCCCCGGAACCAAGTGGTGGTCTATTGAACACTTCTGTGCCCCTGTATCTACAAGGAAACGGTGCTCCTTATTCCCGACTCTCATTTCTACATAGGGTCCTGTCTGAGTCACGGGAATAGACACTGGTTCCGACCCCTCCCGTGGGCTGTCTTATTGCGAAAATAACACATCGTCCGATGTGTAGTCACCGCTGCTGCTATAATACGTGTTTGGCTGTGTATCAAAAATATTCCCATTTCCCCCTCGGTGTCCTCCACTCTGATCATTTCTCTGTTGGTCCTGCCCGCCCTGATTTTGGTTTGGAACACTTTGGTTCAATGCCTGGTTCTGTTGAGCTTGGTTTTGACCATAGGATTGGTTTTGAGTACCTCCATTGGTATATCCCTGCTGCTGCTGCATGCTATTTCTGCTTGGGCCATTTGACCCCTGATGTCCTCTCAGGCCTTCTCTGACCAAACCCACCTCTATTCTGTAGGTGCGGGCATTGCGCTCGCCAGTGTCCTTCCTCCTTACAGTACGCACATTGATTTACTCCCAATGACACCCCGTGCATATTGTTCAAATTTCCCCTGCCTTGTGCATTTCCGCTACCTCTATTGTATCCAATGACCTGCTGCAGTAACACCCCTATCGTTTGCATTGCTTCTTTTCTCATCTCCAATGGGTACCCATTACATATCTCACTTACTTCCTTCACTGACGTTCTTTTGTTCGACATCCATCGCATTGTTTCCCCCACCCATGCCTGCAATCTTTGTTTATCACCCCTTTTTCCCGGTACCGGCAAATGCTTTGCACCACCTGAAAAAACTCTCGGCCACGATTTTTGCATATACAACCTCGACGCCTCCTTCCTACCTTTCTTAATACTCACTACTATATTCAGGTGTAGCAAACATTTCAGCATATCTATCTTCCATTTCATTTTTCAGTTCAATGAGTTTGTACACATGTTTTCTTACATCCTCATCTCTTTGCTCACTGCGTGCTAACTTATTCAAATCTAACAATCGTTGTGGCGGTAAATTCCCAAGTATCTTTTTCCATTCTCTCACCAAAATTTCCCCCATGCATTCCAACACTACCTGTCTCTCGTTGCTTCTTCGGTACCCATACAATGAGGCCAATGCTGCCGTCCCATCGTTTCCTTCTATGTACCTTTCTGCCTCTCGCTGTAATTCAATCTTTCTTTCTTTGCTGATCACGCTTCGAGTTACCCGTCCAAATCCTGTTCCTTCAGCCCCACCTCTCGCCTCCCCGCTCTCAATTTCGACTTCGGGAAGGGCGGATGGTGCTGAATCTGTCTCTGGAGCGGGAGGCGCGGATGGGACAAAGTGACACAGGTGGCATCTGTGAAGGGCCTTCCTGAGTGCTGGGAAATTGTGTGTCTGCGGTCTGCGCTTGTGAGAGGGCTCGAGCTGTGGGGCTTGGGTTAATGCTTGCGTGAGGGGAAGTGCTTGGGCTACGGGAGGGGGTATGAGAGCTACTGGTTGGGCCTGCGCATGCTTCTCTCTACTCCTAAATCGGAGCATTGCTTCCCTCCTCCAATCTTTGACGGTCTCAAAAGCTGCGGGTTGCGCTTTTTTCCTAATCGGCACCTTTTCTAGGTTAACTATCCTCGCAATCTCAAAACTACCATTAATCGGCCACTGATGGTCCTGTTGCTTTCTAGTTTGCCTATGCCAAATTTCACAAAATATTATCGCACCCACACCATATTTTGCATACATGTCATAAGCCGGCGTTCCCCCAGGCGGTGCACTTTGGCCATATTTCAAGGACTGTCTACCGCAGCTGAAAAGCCCTGCTATAGTGGACAGTACTCCAGGCATGTTTTTAACCTTCCCCTTTGGTTGGCTAATCTTTACCTGGACGTTTGAATTTGCAAAATCAACACTGATAAAAAAAAAAAAAATCTGGTTTTTGTTTGAATCGGGGAATGACTCACCTGATAAAACAAGCCGCCTGTCCTAACGCAACCTCTCCCAACGTCGTGTCTGCGCTTCTCTTGCTTCTGCCTCGTCTCGGGACCCTCGCCTCCTTTGCCCTCTGGCCCGGTAGGTCGATCAGGGATCAGCTGTGTGCAGATCTGCGGAAGGAATCTCTCCTCACTTCTACAGGGCGCCCCGTACACCCCTTGATTCCGGCTTGATCGTCCCGTCCTCGCTGTTCTTCTGCCTTTACTCCGTTACAACGTATACGATGGGGCAAGAGGGGGAGGGTCCCTATTCGGGCGCCATCTTGAAAGGGGCCCCTAGGGGTCCCTCGCGATATGGAAACAAGGCAATAACCATACACGAAAAGATGCGCCAGACACAAGGTTCAAATTCCCAATGCTAGGGTTTATTGCAAGCAAAAATAGTCCAATTGGCCAATTCTGGTCTCACGCCCCGCGATGTGTATTTTCTAGATCTTGAGGGACGCAAGAGAGCGAATTACGTACATCAGTTACATATATACAAAAGGCATATCATACAATCAGCTATGTCATGTTTAACACCCTCCTTTATTAAGTTTTTTTGAACTCGGGATGACGATGGACATTTCCGACGTGTATGACAATTATGATACTTTCGATGTCTATTCAAGTAACAATGTGCAATTAGAAAGTGCAGAGGCATCATTTAGTTGTTGAACAGAACACGGTGGTTCTACCATAGTACAAGACTGGCTGGCAGCTGTGAAATGATTAAATGCCCTGCAGCTCTCCCTCAGGGCTACAGAGAGGGAGCGTGGGCATTCCTTTCTGGGCTACTCATGAGGAGTTTCAACAAACTCCTCAGTCCCGCGACCTTGCCCTTTCATATTCAGACAACAATGTTAACAGTTGAGCAGAGTAAGCAGAATTCGCAAGAATTGCAAGCTGCAAAGCAGTTTTAGACAGAAAGCAATGAGCAATGGTTAACAAGCAACGTGGCGATTCTTGCTATGTTTAAAATGGCTGCTTGTTGGTCAAGCATAGCAGTCTGTATTTCTATAATTCTGTGCATAAGACGGTTGGCCTTCGGCCATCAAGTTACGTCTGTCATTCAAATGAAGGGTGTTCACTTTTCCAGATTGACCGTCCAAGGCCCTGCGGATGTTGTCAGCTGTGGATCGGTTCTTCAGGAAGCTGCTCTGGTCAGGTTGGATTATGCCTGGTAGAACATGAGATAGGCGTGTTGCTAGGATTTTGGAATAGATATTGGCATCAATATTAAGTAGGGCGATAGGCCTGTATGAGGCCGGGTCTCTTGGGTCTCCTCCTGGTTTAGGTAAGAGGTCTGTGATTGACTCCTGCATGGAGGGGGTTATGACGCCCGTGTCTCTGAAGGAGTTGAATAATTGCACCAGCGGGGTGAGCAGTTGGGGCCTGAAGATCCTGTAGAACGTGGTTGAGTAGCCATCTGGGCCCAGAGCGTGGGACTTGAGGGACTTGATAGCCTCGTCTACCTCTTTGCTGGAGATTGGGGCATCTAAAATGTCTGGGGCAGAGCTTGGCAGTTGGGGAAGTGCCGCTGATTTCAGGTATTCATTCTGTTCGTCGGGGTCACCTGGTGGAGCGGTCATTACTTGCGTTAGGTGATCTGCTGCTAGGCTTTTTGTCCTGCTCAGCATACTGTGTTCTGCCTTGTGGGTCCTGCAGTCCAATGATCGTGTTGGTCTGTTTCGCTTTAGCAAGCTTGGCAACCTGAAGCTTGTTTGCTTTGTTGTTTTTAGCATAATAGAATTGTTTGGCTTTTGCCAGTTGATGTGCCGTGTGCTCGGCGTAATGGGCTTCGATCTTCTGCGCCGTACGGATGGCACGTTGTGTTCTAGGGACCATCCCTTTCCTTTTTGGATCTTCTCCGCTTCCCGGAGGTCTTCCTCGAGGGCCAGATGGGTTTGTCTCCTAGTCCTGTGAAAGGCTGAGCCTTGGGTTTTCAATTCTCCGCGTATGACCGCTTTTGTGGCGTCCCAGGTGATAGCGGGGGAGGTGTCTGCAGTAGGGTTTTCAATTCTCCGCGTATGACCGCTTTCGTGGCGTCCCAGGTGATAGCGGGGGAGATGTCCGCCGTAGGATTGTCTTTGAAGAAATTCCTGATTGTAGTTGCAATTGTTTCCTGAGCGGCATCTCGTTGAGCATTGGATCATGAAGTGTCCATCTGCGTTGCCCTGGGTGAGGAGCCTCATGTATTCGGAGCTCCAACGTCACCGGGCCGTGGTCAGATAGGATTCAGGGGCCTATGGTCATGTCATTGGTAAATGAGAGAATTAGGGGAGAGACCAGGAGGTGGTCTATTCTGGAATGGGTTCTGTGAACATACGAGTAGAAAGAGAAGTCTTTTTCTCAGGGGTGGAGTACCCTCCATGAATCAACCACCTCCAGGGTTCTGAACAGCTGCAAAAGAGATAATGCGTGGTGAAGTCTCCGGACGAGGGCGGATGGGATTTATCTTTCGTGGGATCCGGGACACCATTTAAGTCACCGCCAATGACGATTCGGCCTTCCATAAAGGGGCAGAGGGATGTGCCCAGAGCTTCGTCGAAAGCAGCTTGACCCGTATTCGGGCCATATACTGACACAAAGGTATGTAGTTGACCCAGCAGTAGACACTTCACTGCCGAAAAATCGGCCATTTGGACACAGTTTAGTATCAAATATCTGGGGGTCCAGCCCCTTCTTGAATAAAATTGCTGTACCTCCTTTTTTCGTGTTCCCCGATGCACAAAACTGCTTTGGAAAAAACTGGGTGCGAATGCGCCCAAAATCAGCTGGCAATAGATGTGTTTCCTGTATCATGGCTACCGCAGCGTTTTCGTTTTGAAGCTTTTGCAAAATGGATTTGCGCTTGGCCGGGGAGTTCAAACCGTTAACATTCAGAGAGATGAACCTCAGAGTGGAGTGATCGGGAACATGAGGTGGTGGTGTCGCTACGTTCGGAGGGGGGGGTGTGAGGTGAAGATGAGTCAGCCGGCATCTTGTTGATTTTGCAACTGCATCTTTACCTGCCATTGAAATTTGTGGTCCGGCCTCCAACGGGAGGACGGAGGTCTAACTAAGAGGAGGACCAGTTTTGTTGGGCTGGCGCCTCTTCCGGCCAACGTGGCCCAGTAACTGAGAGTAGCCAACATGGCTACATTTGTGGGTTGAGTATTCCAAGGACGTAGGTGGATAGTACCTCGGAATTGAGCATGGGCCGTGGGGTAGGTCCCGCTGCAATAGTTTTTAGCGTTTCGTTTTAGAGGTTGAGAGTGGTGAGTCCGCCTCCAGGTGGGCCGCCGACCGGTTTGGGAGTGTTAAAAGGGAGGGAGTTTGTTTGTACCGGGTAGGAGATAGGCCCGTAGTTTTCGGGGCCAGGGGTCCGGCCTCGTTTGCTTGAGGTTTCGATTATTCAGGAGGTCGGCCGCCTTCCCGCATTCAACTATCTCTTCCTTCTGAATCGCGGGATTTATGACCAACAGTTCTGTTTTGTTTTGGGAGGTGTTGGGGTGGGGGGGCCCGTTGGGAGGTCTGTGTCGGTGCGGTGTTCAGGAACCAGGGGGGGATCGGGACTCGGGTGAGGTTGGATTCATGATTTACTCTGCGTCCTCCAGGTGGGCGATTCTCCTCTGGGTGCCCCTGTATACTGTAGAGCTGTGGGGAAAAGTCATCTATATCAGATTTGCTGGTCCTGTAGGAAGACCGCCAAGGGTCGGAGAGCTCGTCTCTTCTGGAGGGTGAGGGCCGATAGATCTTGATAGATTTGAAGAGGCATGCTCTGAAAGGTTATTTCATCCCAGGTGCAACTAATTGCAGAGATAGCTTCTTTCGTGGTGAAAAAGTGCACCCTGGTGATGAAATCTGGCGGGGCGTCTGACTCCACACCTCGACTGGGGCACATCCTGTGTGTGCGGTCCAGGAGAAGAGCTTGAAAGAAGTCGCCCACATATTCTGCCAATTTCTTATCTGGGACCGATGCCGGAATCCCTCAAATGCGTAGGTTATTGCGTCGGGCCCTATTCTCTATATCTTCTTGCTTAAATTCAAGAATCTCAGCTTTATCTTGGAGAAGTCTGATTTTGCGTTGGACCTCCACCAGGGTGGACGCTTGGTCTTGGGTCCGGTCCTCGATCTCCCCCAATCTCTGTTTGACCTCCTCTACTCTTCGATCAGTGTTTTCCAGCTTAGTAGAGAGTTATGTCATACATGACCTAAATTCGGACTTAATGTCCGCCATAAATGCCCGAATGTCATTCTTAGTTGCCAGGGTTCCCTTGTCCTCTGGAAGCTCCTGAGGGGGGGGGAGCCTGAGAGTCTTGCCTTTTAGATCTTTCAGAGGACATTAGCATTGTAGCTATATCAGGGTTCTTGCCAGATTTCAATTGCTTGGCCATCGTGTTTTCTGGAGAGGGTCGTATGCTCTCTGAAAGGTCAGAGCAGCAGTAATACAGTTTCTCGGCACTGAGGCAGAGTGGGCGGTTAGGCGTAGCTGTAGGGCTGGAGACCCTTATTAAAGGGGTTCACCATATTTTTGGGCCGTAGGTTAAGGTAAACTGGTCCCCAGGAATTCGAGGAATGCCGGGTGGCGGGGTTGTCGTCGGTCCCATTCTGCCGCAGAGAGAAGGGGTAACCAGGGGCCCCTCCGGGCTGCCAGCGCCAAGGAAGATGTAAGGGGGCCCCTTGACGAGGAGGTGGGGGGACTCTCGCTGTTCGCTGGAGAAAGGCGCCAGGGGGCCCAGGCTTCGGAGCCGAGGATCACTGGGTTTTCCCCACCACTTATAGGGAGGTCGGGGAAGGGGGGGACCCACCAAGGGGATCCGGGCAAGATGGTAGATTCTACTCCCCTCCGCTCACCTCCAGCCGCTCTCAGGGCTCAGGGACCAGATGTTACTCACCGCCTGTAGGACTGGCTGGGCGTTGAGAGGAAGGAACACCAAATGGACCGGAACCTTATGTCATTTCTGAGTATAGTCCAGAAAAGGACCCCTCAGACCGGACTGCCTCTCTTGAGGCGGCTCTTTAAGATAATGGTCCCCCTTGACTGTGTAATAGAACAGGCAGGTTGGTGTATTACCCAAAAGAGCGTGGAGAAACCACACCGCCACACCAAGCTGCAAAAAACACAAGATACAGGTTAGAGCCAATAAATCGGAACATAAAGGGATTGATGGAAATCTAGGATGTGAGCGAATACCTGAAAGAGGTTTGGCAGCTATTAGTTTAGGAGGAATTCTAAAGGAAAGAAAGAAAAGAAAAGGCTCAAAGTTGGAAGTTCTAGTTAGGTGGGTAATATTGATAGAAAGGTAAGGAAAAGGTCTTGCCCCTTTATGGATGAAAGGAGGTCCAAAGAGAACACAACAGAGGTATAAATTAATAAACAGGGAAGGTTAGTAGAGGGTAGCTTCCCAAACGGCACAAGGGTCGCAACTAGATTCGGGATGGTGCAAGGAATCAGCAGAGCGTCCAGCTTGCACAATGAGTTATCCACAAAGTCTATTCACAGAAGACTGCAGTATGTTAAGAAGACAAGTCACAATGGTTGAAATATCTTACCGTAATTATTAAGAAGTGTAATCAGGAAACAAAGGAAGCGGTAGTCCGACCAATGCTTGAAATGTAAACAGAAGAACCGGATCAACAAGTGTAACGTAATACACAACCAGCGGGAAGGCGAGACGTAGTCAAATAAGGGCCAGACAACAGGCAGGTCAGAAAGCGTTCCGAGGTCGGGCTTCAGGTAGTCTTGCAAAGAGGAGAAAAACTGGCCGTAAAGGATAACACAAAGGCAGGTCCGGAGGTGTTCCGAAGTCGAGTCAACAGCCGGCAATTCCAAAGGCAGACAAGGGGCGCGCAAGATGCAAGTACGATAAGTCCGATGTCAGGCACAGGAATCATCCAAGAGAGTACACACGAACGATGGCGAGATTACCAACGCTAATTAGAAGCGCCATGTTTTGCTCGACGTGTGTTTTTATTTGTCCGAAGGAGCGTCAGAGTCGGCTGATTATGAAGCGCTGCATACTCCTGCGGCGTGGTTTCCCTGACAACCGCCAGCGTCTCCAGAACGGGGAAGCAAGAAAGGACACCCGACCTCTTTGAAGTCAGGAACGCTGTGAACCGGGCAAAGGCGCTCGGTGCCCATGTGTAACAGCAGAGTGCTCCCGCGGCGGCCTCGCTCTCCTGATGAAGGTCCACGTCGATTGTTAGGCAGACACCTGTGCAGTTCCCTCTGGGACCACTCCAAAAGATTTAAGACTACAGGTGTTAAACCCACTTGGTAGCAGTCTGTACCACACAGATTCACTTGGTAGCTTTGGCTGAGCGGCCAGAATTCCCTCAAGAAGAGTTAGGCAGTATGCAGAGTATTCACAATAGGTCAAAAGAACACAGTAGAACAAGCAAACACTGACCAGAGCTTGGTGTAAAAGAGATATAATTATTTATTTAAAATCACATCTAGTGGAACACACAGGCACTAATTGTAAGCAGTTCAAAAACATGGTCACTAAAAGATATACACTCCCTTAAAAGAATATTAGACAAGTCTTAAGTAAAGCCCCACTTATTTTCAGACAGCGGTGAGCGCTTAACGCAGATGGCACTCTAATAATTTGGTTAAAAAGGGAGAGAAAGGCAGAGCATAAATTGAAACAGATCCCAACACTTTCAAGAGAACACAGCAAGAGAGGAAGGCAGAGTCAAACCGTGAAGTTAGAGTTCAGAAAGCTGGATCCACTTTAAGAGGATCAGAACGAAATGTGTCCAAGGTTACATGGTTGAAAAGTGCACAGAAGTCTCGAAAAGGTTCAGAAAGAGTTGGGCCAAAAGAAAGGGACCAGTTAGATGTTCAAGGCGGCCAGCCCAGTCCAGAAGGTTAAGGGATTATTATTACCTTGTAGCAACCTTTAGAAAGGGAGGCCTGGCGGACACGGTACCTTAAAGTGGTGCGAATACTCCAGCGGGGGCATTTGTTCCTGGCAGCGGATGCAAGTCGGTGCTCCGTCCGGGGGAAGAGAGGATCTCGTCGGGGAGGAAGACAGGAGTCCGTTACACTGCCAGGGAAGAAACCAGCCGCGGAGTTCTCAGTTAAAAGGAGCGGTCCTTTTGTTCGCGGTCCAGTGGTAAGTGGCTATCCGGTTGCAGGGGTGCTTGGCACGGGCAATTCAACCACAAGACGTCCTGGGATGCGAGGAAAAGAAGGTAAACTGGTTGTGCCCACCAGTCAGGGGAAAAAGACTCTCCAGCAGGGAGATCTTCTCTGTCGTCGGGAAGTGGTGAGTCGGTTCCGCAGGGCTCCACCGGTGGTGTCGTCGTAACAGGTCGGCTCAGCTTCTCCCTCGTCGGATTCTCAGGTCCTGTGGCGACTTCTGAAGTTCCAGTCCCAAAAGCCCTGCTTTTATGCAGCACACCCCCATTCACTCAGCCTAGCTGTTGGGCTAATCACACAAGACTGCGACTTGAGTTACCAAGGTAACTAAGTCCAGCGTGCCTAAACCCCCTCCCACACCCCGTGTGGTACCCAGACAGAGTGGCACCACTTTTGCAGGCTTCTGTGGAGAAGCCCGCTAAAAGTGGAACAAAGGGCTCGACTTGGGTTGGAGTCACAGAAGAGAACACAAACACCATTTTAGAATCGAGTCCTGGCAAAAAATGCCAACCAGCGAATTAATATTAAATAAATAAACCGGCGGTATGTTCGAGGCTATGAGAATTAAATAATTAAAGTTGGTAGCCTCGAACAATGGGAAAATCCCATAGGGATATATTTGCCCTCGAATATAAAAAGTAGCATCCACTGCCACCAGCCAAAACTCGATCAGGGGGGACGGAGACGTGCCCCCTCGACTAACAGACCCCGGGGCAATCGAATTGCCCCGACCAGTACGTCCACAATATGATGGTTTGTACTGGTTTCTGTTCATAATTTGGGACTAGTAAAGCCAATGGTGACTTTACATGCCCTGGTAGACAGTAGTCAGTCCCAGGGTATGGAGTCTATGGTGGGGTTTCACTATGACACCTCTGACACTGCACGGAGGGTGCTGTGTAACACACATAGTAAAAACACATGAGACCTTATGGAGTCAAGGACCCCATAGCCCAGAAAACACATTAACAGTCAAAGGAACACCATAAATCATGTCCAAGAGTGGGAAAAAGAGTCTCACTCTTGGCAGGAGAGAAACAAACAAACTCCAGAAATCCAGCAAAGCTGCTGGGGGACTCACTATGTTGGGAAATTCAGCCTAAACAGAGAATTCTCCCTAACATCGATCCATCGGGGCGACTCCTCCCCGTGTGATGCCGGGCTGGTACCCGGGTAGCTCGTATGGTGCCTGCTGCTGCTGATGATGGAGGCCAGAGGTGGGGGCCGGCTGGATTTAGGCCGCAGATGGGGTGCAGCCGGAGCAGGCAGGCGGGGGGGGAGAGCGGATAAAAGTCTGCGCTTCACTACGAAGACGCGGGTGTTCCTGGCCAAGAGCACCCGGCCACCCAGCAGCGGGCCCGGAGAGGGGATCGGCCACCAGGGACCGACGGCGGGGGCCGAGATCTGGTGTGCCCCTCTGAGGGCCAGCCGGCAGCAGCCCCCACCCCAGCGCCGCCCGCGAGGCAGGGCCTCCAGGCTCCGCCCACCCGCAGGGGATGGCAGACTTCACCGCTTCCTCCCGGGACCCCACGGGTCGACTCAGCTGGCACTCCTTCCGCCTCAATGGAGCGGCCGGGCGGCAGCCGCGGCGCACACTCCGGCGATTCCGATGGGCTTCAGGGCGGGCAGGGAGAGGACAGGGCCCCCTGGTTTCTGATGTCCGTGGCTGAAGGTCCCTGCTTCCCGGTCTCCCCCAACGCTGTGGTGGCAAATCCTGGGTCCGTTGGCCATCTTGATTTCATTTCGGCAGCGTCCTCGTATCTTTTCTCGGTTCTCTCCGGGTTTGATCAGGAGTTGGAGGATCATTTTCTGTCTGTCCGGGGCTGAAGCGCTCCGCAAGCTGTGGCAGGCATTTTTATGTCACAAAACTTGCTAAAATATAGGCTTTATTAGGTACGGCAGCGGGTTTCCCACAGAGGCCATCAGAGGAGCGACCACATCGTTGGTGCTCCTGGCCACGCCCCCCTTAAAGTTTTTAAAAGTAAACTAAGTATTTACCCAAATTAGGTAAGTACCCATCTCTTTTCTATTCCCAAGTTAGTCCTAGGGAAGGTTTTTCTCTTTTTCTTTGGCCATATTGTTCTTTGGCCTTCTTGCTGCTTGCTCAGGTCAGGAAATATCTTCGCACGCTGATGACTCGAGGATGACTCATGCAGCTGACCAGAACTGACTCTATTGATTGGCCTGGTGATGCCCTGTTCCTCTCCCTGATCTCAAAAGACCCTTGTTGATTCTTCGAACCTTGGACCAGTGGGATCAACCAGTCTCAACCCCTTCACTAAGATACGTTCCTTGTGAGCGTTCGGAGGATTCATAGGACCACCCAGTGGATCAGTTGTCACCGCTTGACCATGGTGACCTCCGTTGTAACAATCTTCCTTCAATCCGGTGAGAGGTCCTGAAGGGTAGGCACTGCAGAATTCATCACCTTTAATCAGTTGGGCCCTTCTTCTGGAAGCTGACTGAAACTGTTTGCTGTGCAACACTACCAACTCCCGACCCAAATAATAACCTGCACGTGTGGCCCCTGGGCCTTCGTCACCCGAACCAAGCACAGAAGATTGTGTCCCAGGGGGTTCTAGAAGACCTGCAGTGGTATCTGTACGAATCTGAGACAAGGGGGTAGGTTAACATCATGTTTAAGTGCCCACACCTGCTGCACTCCATAGGGTAACATTGTGTGCAAAACCCTGGTGTCCAACTCCCTCTGGGCTGGCCTCTGGTCGTTGAACCTGGGCTAAGGATCCTTCCCTAGGACTTGTGCTTTATTTCACCTGCCCGTTTTGCTCATCCTATGAGAAATTTTAGTCCCAAAGACCGTCGGTACTGAGAGACTATGGGCCTCATAACGGGTCTGGTAAAACAATCAGGTAGCCGGCAGTCACATTAAAATGTTACCGGCGCCTGGCTTGCTAGTTCAACCCCGGTGGCCGGAAAGTCATACGCTGGTAATATATTGTTCACCATTCCCATAAAGTAGTACAGGACTCTATGGGAATGGGGACCATGCAAACACCGGCACTGGTAATAACGGTGCTGGTGCTTCTGTGAAAGTCGGTGGGCGGGTGCAGGTCCACCCGGCAAGTCAGACCTGTCTGTCGGGACGGCACCTGCCCACCGGACTTGTACTTTGCTTGTCCGGAAACAACAGTGCCGGTAAGCTTACCGGCTCCGTTGTTTCCAGACCTGCAATGTTAGAATGAGGCCCTATGTCTCTTTTAGAATACTTTTTTTTTTTCATTTGCACACATCACCATGCAGTGAAGTACAATTAAGATACTTTGTATCCTTATAACTTTTTATATAATGACTTTTTGGTTAATTTGAGAATGTGCCTAAGACAAGCTGGTGGCAGCTGTGTAATTTGTACAATTGTTGTGATATTTTTCTGGTGCACTTTTGCATCACCACAAAAAGCTACTAAGGGTACCCTAAAATGGTCATGACACAAGGATTTCACTTGTGCTTTGGCCATGTTGTTCTCTTGCCCTTCTTCATGAAATGCCATATATGGAAATCCCTTTCCCGGGGAAAGCTGCTGCTGTTTTAGCTGGAAAATGGGTGTTTGTGTGCAAGCCAGGATGTAATTGAGACCAATATACCCTCAAATATGTTTTCCCTGAGTAACCAAGGGGTTAGCTTTAATGCGCACATTATTTTTCTTGTGCCCTACTGAATAACGGGGGTAAGCCATGCGTACTTTTTTAGCTACAATCTCCAAAGAGTTTGGAAGGGAATTTCCCCTTCTCAACAACTTCAATTCTGTACACGTCAAGGTGCATTTTACAACACTTAAAACTCTGTAACAAATCTTCGGATCTCGTCGCTTCTCCCTTAGGGGATCCCCTCTCCATGAGGCCAGGGAGGTGAGGCTGCTACCCAACAGTCGCCCTGTGGGTGGTACTCAGTGGGTGGATCTCATGGGTATGGAGATCTCCTATGGGATTAGTGACGACATGAAGAGAACACAGTATTTCTGCCACTCACCTAGCCCACCTTCCTACACCCATAACCCTCAACCCACTGAAACACACATGTGCTATTGCCAGACTGTCATACTAAATAGTATGGCAAACTCCTGGAAAAGCTGGCCATCTCCCAGCTTAATCTTCACATTGAATCTGTTGGTTGTCTCAATGACCATCAGTCTGGCGTCAGAGCCGCCAGAAACACAAACTGCTCTCCTGAACATCCATGAAGACCTGCTCTCTAACCTTGATTCCAACACCCCCTGTGTCCTCATCTTTCTTGATCTCTCTTCTGCCTTTGACACTGTCAACCATGCCATCCTGCTCAGCCATCTCCGTGATAAACTGGGTATCACCGATCAGGCCCTGGCTTGGCTGACCTCTTTCCTCTCCGATCGACCCTCCCAGGTCCAACTTGGGTCCTTCCTTTCCTCTATCTCACTCTCTACATGTGGTGTTCACCAGGGGTCTAACCTCTGTCCCTGACTGTTCAACCAATACCTGGCACTCCTTGCCCACCGCATTGCCACCTCTTCCCCGTCCCTCATTTCTGACTGTCTGTCTGCTCTCCAGGAGTGGTGTGCCGCCAATGATCTCTGCCTTAATGCCAGTAAGACTGAGATTCTCCTCATCGGCGCACCTGTGCCCTCCTTTCCTGTATGCTCTCTGGCCGGCCTCTCTTGGCCCTCTTCCTGCTCCCACGTGTGAGGCTAAAAACCTCGGCGTCATCTTCGGCACCATACTCTCCTTCTCTCCTCACATCTCTGACTTCTCTAGGAAATCACACTACTAGCTGCACCTCCTCAGAGGTATTCTTCCTTTCCTCTCTTTCCCCCAGAAACTCACTGTCTCCAGTGGTCTGGTTCTGCCTGCTTCTACTCTCCGCCCTCTGCAACTCATCTAGACCAGGACTGCAAGCTTTAGGCGACCAAGCACCCTGGGAAACTAAGCCGCTACCCGGAGGAAGATTGGTGCTGCACAGCCAGAGCGGACCAATGGAATCTCACCCAAGCCCTGTTAGGGAGATGTATCAGTTTTGTGTAATCCCCTCTCCTAGTGAGACCCCCAGCACTTGTTGCTGAACTTCTGGACCTTTTTCTTGTTCTCCTGAAAGAGGGGACCCCCCCACCCCCAATCCCTCATCCATTATTTTCTGCTCTAATCAAGGGAAATCTGTTATACCCGTTTTACTTTATTTTATGGAGTCTTGCCTTCCTCCATACCTCCTAACGGCAACTGTGTTAAACCTTTGCAGCACATAGCACCCTATGTGCAGTCTTGCTGGGAGACCTTTGGGTTCTCTTTTTTATATTTTTATTTTCCTTTAAAACTGCTGTTCTTAAGGATATGGGATACCTTTTATCCTTCCTAGCTTTTCCTTTTGAGAGATCAGCACACACCACCGTATGTGCAGTGCTGAGGGGATCCCAGGTATCCCCTTCTCTCTGCTCCTATAACTTTGTGGTTACAGCTACAACCCTAGTTCTGGCTTGTGGCAGTGGACGTGTTCTACTGACTTTTGTGCAGTTTTCCACTGCAGGCTGTATTCACAGCTGCGGTTATACACATGAGGGTGCCTCCTTTCTTTTTTCGCCATTTGTTGTGTGATTGCTCTTTCGTGGCACATCTGCCATCCTAGGAGGGGGTCTTGATGTGAGTTTTGTCTTCGGCACAAACCCTTTGTGTTGCCCGCCGAGGCTCTAGTGTGTCTTTGAGAAGAAGCATGGGAGGAACCCTAATTTCGGCTATCCTTTGTCGGCTGATGTTACGGAATGGCACCAGTTCCCAATGGGGTGCTGGCTGTCCTGATTGGACAGCA
This sequence comes from Ambystoma mexicanum, assembly GCF_040938575.1. Lineage (NCBI taxonomy): Eukaryota > Metazoa > Chordata > Amphibia > Caudata > Ambystomatidae > Ambystoma > Ambystoma mexicanum. Next base: position 1,523,235,739 of record NC_090922.1, on the reverse strand, counting down.
ACCCACCCTTTCTGTAAACTGCATAGAGAGTTTGCAGAGGAATGAATGGGAAATCCTGATAGAAGGTGAGGTTCCTGAGGTAGAAGGAAAGTTGACTGCGGGAACAGAAGATCCAATGCAGAAGACGACCAGAGACACTGGGAGACCCTTCCAGTAACCGTGAAGAGACCAATGCTGCCGTAATCAAAATTCTAAATCAACAGAGGATCTCCGAAGAGGAAGATTCCTTCTCTTTGGCTGGTGGGACCAACTAGCCATAAAATGGCCTGCAGAACGAACCATCCTGTAATATGCTGCAACCTTCCAGGGCTGCAAACCACCAATACCAGGTGATCTTCGACCCAATCGCAGTGCATAGTCTTCCTGTGAACGAATCCTCCCAGAACTTTGTTGAGCTCCATTCGCACATCTAGAAACAAGAGCCCCCTCTGCAAAGTCCCCTCACCATAGTGCAGGACTGCAGAACCGAGGCAGATTGACTGGACGGTGATCGTTCACTGTTGGTGCTTGTAAAAGGTGCCAAAGCCACAGACTGGCGTTGGAGTCAGAAGAATTCTTTGTTGAGGGTCCGTTTTCCTGACTGTTGCTGCAACATCCCTTCCAGAGTCCTTCCTTTAGTCACGGCGATCAAGGAACAGGAGACCGGGTCCACCACTGCTGCACAGGAAAGAATCCAGCTGCATCTTCTTCAATACTCCTAAGGTACTGTGGGGCTCAGAGTAGTACTTGCCTCAAGGCCATTCGTTACTCCTGTTTCAATGGAGTGTTGCATTCAGAGGTTGTGTGTCAGCCCATACCCCTTGCCCAGTCCTGACAACTTGTGCACCTATTATTGTGCAAAGATTAAAATCACATTCTCTGCGTCATCGACAAGGCTGTCTGGGGCCTGGGACCACGCTATCTGCAACTTTCTCTTACTTCACTTTCTTCAGCTTGCTCCCTCCTGTGGAACAACCTCCCCCTCCCTCTTCATCAGGAGCAGGACTTCCTGAAGCTCTTAAAGACATTCCTCTTCACCACCTCCTTTCCTTATGTGTCCTCGGGGACCACGTCGCCCATACCCAATCGCCCCAACCTACCACTGAGCACTTGCCTCGGCACCCACCAGCCTCAATCCTGTAGGCTTGCACTTTCTACCCAATGTGGCCCCAGGCCGCATAATACTTACCATAGTATGATTCGCTGCACTTGCACGTTCTGAATACTCGCAAGGCATAGTAGGTTTGTCTTTATCTTCCACTGTGTTCATTGTTTTTCTTTCCCATGTTCACTCCCTGTTGCCCTGTGGGTGCTTTGAAACAGAATTGACTTACTGTATAAGCGCCTAACACATGCACAATGAATAAAATAAATAACTAAATATAGGGAATCCTTTCCAAGGTCCCTATTAACTTTTCTTTATTCCACTAAAGCCAGGAGTGGCTCGTCCATGGAGGTGGAGGGCCAGAGACCCACCAACAATGACACTCCTCACCATGTCCACGAATAGAGCCAGGTGTTGGTTCCTACATGCCACTGAACATCAACCCTCCTCCTAGGAGGAGGGTCACTGTTCAGAGGCTGGGAACTTGGAGGACGAAACCGTGATGTCACTGTCAACGCATATGCAGGAACTTGGTAAAGGGGGAAAAAAAAACAAGTTTGGTTTGTTTCTCTCTTTCCGAGTTCCTGAACATGTGTGGGGCTCCAGTAACATTACTATGTGTGTTGAAAACAACACTGCCTCCACACGGACGAGGAGACATGAGGAGCACCTGCTGTGACCAGAAGGAAGGAGCAGCCGCTGCTGGGACACAGTACTGATTTATTTATTTCTTCAGTAATGCCCTTTCTTATTACTTTATCAGGCACACACTGTCTCGCAGGCTAATTAACAAAGCAGTGCCTGCAAACTAATTAAAAAAAGCATTACATTTTTCTTTTTTTAAGCCCTTGGTCGTGAGCCTTCCTGTGAGCTGTGATCTCGGTAGGGTGACCCTACCAAGATCACAGCTCGTAAGAAGGCTGGGGTGGCCAACGCCGGGTCCTGCCTTCTGCAGACCCCCTCTCCGGGGTAGCAAATGTCCTGCTTTTGCTCCATGCTTTGGAAGGGGTCTGCAGGATGACCGACTGCCTTTCCAATGCTCACACTTTTCTGTGAAGCAATGTTTAAACACTGGGCAGCAGAGCGGCTCTTTTGTGTTTCGGCCACAAGAAGCAGTTGGACGATGCTGTTAGTGAGGCGGCCTTCATCAGGACTTGTAACAATTGATAATGTTAAATTAATAGTAATTACTGTGTGTGTCTGCAAATGATCGAAAATAGTTCTGTGAGTGCCGAAGAGGAGTCTGTATTCGAGTCTGTTGAGTAACATGCTATATATGAAGCTTTTACTGCTATTGATATTTCTAAATAAAACCCAGTTAGGGCTTACCATGCACGTATGGCTAGGCACGGCTTTCAAGGGTCCGCTACTGCTTGTTTGTAGGAGACCTGTAAATATGTGTGAGTAAATAAAATACATTCATACCAAGTGTGTGTTGGTACACACCGTGGTGTCTTTGTCTCTACCGTAGGAGTGGGCAATGGACAAAACAGAAATGCCACAATTCATGGCTGGGCGGGACTTGATATTCAGAACATATGCTGCTAAACTGTCTGAAATCCACCAGGAAAGGGACCGAACCAATTGGTGAGGTCTATCTAACCCTCAAATATGATGGTAGAGTATTGGTGAGCTCTAGAGAATCGTGAGGGCCAATTGGGCAAAAATTAAGGATGGTATAACGTGCCCCCTGGCGATGCGTGCCGAGATGTAAGAACGGATTCTGCCCATAATGAAAAAGTGATTGCGCGAATGCGGCGAAATGCTAAAGTGTGTGCCGGCGTCGATCTGGCATGTGGTGTGGATATAATCACTACCCATATGTAGGATAAGCATTATTATGGATAGGTTGTGTGTGCAGCCGAGGGTCTACAAATAAACAGGGGGCCGCTGAAAACGGACGGTCTCTTAAAAGGGGAGCCGGGTGCATACATTTAAAGAAATGCATAAAGAGCCATGCTAGTGCTGAAACTAAAAGCAAAGCCATCTACATACGTGAAACTGTCACCTTGTTGTATGTCACCCTTAACGATCAATGAGGTTCTTCTTACCCCAGCTGTATTTAGTCCGGTGAGCACTCTGACAGAGGGTGTATGTCTGTACTCGCTAGGGCGGTACCCTGGGCTGTATAGCTATCCCTGTTGATATGGTTGCCTTGGAAATGGCACACGGGCATATATGTAGAAACAGTCGGCCATCTTGGAATGGACCTGATTGTCAATAGCGTGGAGACATGTCTGGGTGTCTCACGTCTGGGTGTATAAAGACGGGGAGAGGCCTGGGTGGGTACCTGTCAGTTGTGTTTTATGGGCCAAAACCCAATCTCTTGCCAGATCAATGGTCTGCCTACCAACCACTGAATATGGGGATGTAGCCTACGTGTCACTAAATAAATAGATGTCACTTGAGCTGAATAAAACGATACATAGTGAAGTTGGAGATTTATAATTTAAGTAGGTGGCACACAAAGGGCCATTATACATATTGACATTGTGTAGGGCTCAAGGCGTGTCACTATGCTAGTGTAGATGCAAAGACTCTGTTCATGAATACCGGAGCTGTTTTTTGGACCTACACAATTTTTTGGAAACACATTTTAGGAGCCATACAATTGTACATGATAGGCAGGTTGTACAAACAGGTTATAAAGAACAATTGCACCAGATGTGATTCTGTGTGTGCTTGCTTGAGTAACAGGAATAGTCATGGTATAAATCATGTTATTTTCTAGTCCCCAAAGTCGGAGCAATTTTTAAGACTCACATAGTCCTACATCATGAACAGATAACAAAAGGCAGTTCTAGTCGAAGTGGTTCTGTTTTTTTCTTTCTATACAAGCAGCAGATATATAAACTAAAGGCGATAGCATGGGGGGTACTTTCACCCCTGACCTAGCTAATCTATACATGGCCCAATCTTAGACAGACTGTATCTACGCAGAATCCAACCCCTTCAAAACTTGCATACTGGTCTGACATCGATACATTGACGATAAGCTCCTAATCTGTACAGGGTCTGCAAATGAACTTGTGCTTCTCCTGCATGGGGTCTGGCATGATTCACATGCTCATGAATATTCCCTGTCGTCAGTCTGGGAATCCTCGGTAAAAGAAAAAATCTGTTCAATTTCTGAACTGTCTTTCTCCTACCAAACAATCATCAATGAGCTCTGGGTCACACTGCCCCCAGCCAATGACTGCCCTCCTCCGGCAGCCATCTTCAGATTTTTACTGCACGTTCAAGTGTTGGGAGTCCTCGTGCTGGGCTCTCGAGCTTTCACTGTTATTTCACTTTTTTGGAAAAGTTTACTCTATTTTTCGGTCAATCGTGCCTTGTGCTCAATCGATCATCTTTCAGGTTAACGGGGACCTGTTTTTCGGATAGACAGATTTCATGAAGTTTCTTCATGGGAGCTTCCAGAAAATTCTTCAGGCGTACACCGTGTGGATCATGTCAGACGAGAAGGATTCCCCTTCCCTTTTCAAGCTCTGCTCCGACTGCGGTTTGCGGAGTATTTCCATGGACGATAAACATTCTCAGTGCCTGTACTGCCTGTACCCAACGCATAAGGAGGAGGATTGTGTGTATTGCCGTGAACTGATTGGCGTAAACGGCTGGAGGAGTGGGTGCAGGCCAAGGCCTTTGCACCGGGTGGGTCCAAGGAGCATGTGTCTCCCGGATCTGGGAAAGCTGAGCGGGCTTCTAAGTCCTTTGAGTGCACCCCTCCCTTGGGGATCCAACAAAAGGCCAAGCACTGGGAATCTGCTACTATTGAGAGCGCCGTTGGGATGAGCTCCTCGACGGCCAGGGCGCATTCGACATCCCCAGCTGCATCAGTCTCCAGCCAACGCTCTAGATCTTCATCCGAGAGGAAGTCGGATCACCCGGGCAAGGTAAAGGTGGCTCCAGAGACTACCAAGGAGAAGACAAAACAGGGTACAGAGTCCGGCCTAACCTCGGCGGAGAAGGCCAAAGGGGACCAAACCTCCGACCTGGCCCTTAAGGAGAAGACCAAGCAGGACAAGGGAACTGGTCTGACCGTAAAGGCCCAAGTGCACCAGACGAATGGCGGCGCCTTCCATCATGGTGGTGGTAGCGTCCACTTCGAAGGCCGCAGGGCGGACCCGTAGGGCACACTTCCAAAGGCAAGTGTGTCCCTCCCTCCCAGGAGGGAGGCTACGTTCCAGCCCATTGAGAAGACCCTGAAGAAGAGGATGCTGGTCATCTCCCCGAGACCGTCTGCCTTGGACGCGAAGAAAGGGGGGGGGGGCGTTGAAGTCCTCCAGGATATGGATCTCTCCTCTACTGAGGAGGAGGAACTTGTCTACCCCCAAACCATCCAGGAAGATGGTGGCGACGAGGACAACATCGGAGTCACGCCCTACCGACGAGGGCGCAGATTAGGACGACGAAGATACAGTCGTGGAAGGCGACGGAGGGCTCTAGGACGATGAGGGCCCTGGCCAGGCTCCAATGCCTCATCCACCTATCCCTACGCCACAGCTGCCACCTAGAGTACTTTCAATGGACATTCTCTCCACCCTGCATACACTGGTATCCGAGATACAGAGGCAGGCTCTGCCAGCAGCGTCAGTGCCAACCGCCCCACTGACGGGGGAACCACCATCCAAGAAGAGGAAGAGCTACCCGCTGCCTCCTTGCCACTCGTCACCTCCTTCTCCTCCACGTCCCACAGGTTGGACGGAGTCGGACACAGCAACGGCTGGCACGGACGACGGTGGTGGATTGGGGTACCTCCCATCATCTCCGCCCAGATTATCTCCGCCGGAAAAGATAGGATCGTTCCATGCGATGATCTCCAGAGCATCAGAGCTCTTCCAGCTTACACCGGAGGACAAGGAGGGTTTCTTATACCAGCACCGCGAGGCGAAGAGAAAGACCCATCTTTTCAGTCCCCCTCTTGGATGACATTTAGGATGACGGGCTGGCGCTCATGAAGAACCCTTCTACAGCTCCAGCGAAGTGGGACCGCCTAGAGAAGTACATGGTGCCGGACTCTGCGCCTAAGTGTTTGCAGTCCCAACCGTCGCCGGACTCTCTGGTTTCTGCAGCGGCCAAGAAGTAGTCGTCGGATATATGTCTTCGGCAGCGTCCACCACTTCTGACAACTATGGTAAGAAATTGGATGCGATGGGACGAGGAGTTATCTACTCTGCAGTGACAAATATCAAGGCAGCCAACGCCCTCGCTATTGTAGCGCGCTATGACCGGGAGCTGTGGTTCAAGCTTGCACCTTTGCTGGACTTCCTCCCTGATAAGAGGGCAGAGGCATTGGAGATTCTACAAGAGGGCGAGGTGGCGTCGGACCACACCATCACTGTAGCCACGGACATCGTGGACACGGGTTTCCACCAAATGGGCAATGGCGTTTGCCTTCACTGCCGTGGCTGGCTCAGGGCCACCAACTTTCTACAGGCCGTCCAGACAAGGGTTTTGGACATGCTCTTTGACAGGACAGAGACAATCTTTTCCGGAAGGCTGTGGATGAGTCCCTACAAGCCAACAAGGCGGACACAGAGACGGCACGTGCCCTAGGCATGCTACAGCAGCGACGGCCGTCCTTTCGGTATTCAGGAGGCAAGTCTTCCCGATCTTCGAAGGGTTACGGCGACGACCCTCCCGCTCCTTTGCCCAGGAAACCCTCTGAGGGTCAGCGCTATTCGGGTACTTCCATATTTGCTGCTGCTAGGTAGAATTCTCAAAAATGTGCTAATCCTCTCCACCTTAGAGACCCCCAGCAACTTTGCTGGATTTTGAAGACTTGATTTTTTTAACCTGGGGAGAGCGAGACCTCTTTTCCCACTCCCTCGTGTATTTTAAATGTGATTTCTGAGCTTTGTGTTTCTTTTGGTTATGGAGCCTGACAAACTCCATAGGCATCATCTTTTACATTGTCACACAGCACCTTCAGTGCAGTGGCACAGGGAAGTCTCTTAGATTTCCCAAAAGTTTAAATACCTTCTCTGGGATAAACTACTGTTTCCCAGAGCAGTAAAGTGAAATTGACTTTACTTACAATTGTAACTTTCTAGATCCAGCACACACTATTATACAATAGGGTGCTGGAGGGGTTACCTAGTATCCCCTTTGTCTAGCTTCTCATGTAACAATTTTATGTTACCCTTTCCTCACTGAATGGCTGCTAGAAGTGGTTTTGTTTTAACTACAGTGATGTGCATTTACTGCGGGCTGCTTTCACAGCTGTATTAAAGCACCCAAGGGTACCATTTTTGTCAAAATGGCCCCGGTCTTTTTTCGCCATTTCTTTGTGGAAAGGTCCTTCTTGAGATTTACTCTGCATGCCAAACCAGGTTTGGTCCCATTGTTCACTTTGCCTTTTGGCGGGATTCACAAGTGAAGCCTGCCTCTGGCTCCAGGGTGTCTGGGGTAGGCAGGAAGTGCCTGAAACTCCCTGTGCTTGGTCTCCTAGGAGACCCAAATGCACTCTGTAGTGATTGGCTGCCTGACTGTCCGGGAAGGACAGACACCCTGCTGGGTGATTGACAGCGAGGCTGGAACGAATGGAAGAGAGCTGAATAAAAGGCAAGGCTTTTGGCTTGGAAGGCACTTGACCACTGGACGAAGGAACCGAAGAAGAACTTAAAGAGGATGCCTGCTACAACTCCTGGACCGTTGTTTTGCCCGGTGAAGCCCTGCTGCTGTGCTCAAACTCCAAATTCATAACGACAGAGAAGCCCCTGCAAGGACGACTTCTCCCCTTGAGTTGGTGGGACCAATCAACTCCAAAGTAAGCCACCTGGACATCCTTCTCAGAGCTCGTTGAATTTGAATGGAGTTTGCTGCTGGAAAACTGTATAGCCATGGAGAGGAACACCAGAATGTGTGCGTTGCTTTTAAGCTGGCCTAGAGCTTCAGGCAGATCCTCCGGACTCCCAGGAAGCAGGACCGACCAAGCCTGAGCCCCTTCAACAGAGTTCGAGACCCCAGAAGCAAGGAAAGCCCATCCCGACAGCCAGGAACCACAGTGTTGCTATTTGCGGTAGACGCACGGAGCTGAAACACTGAACAGCCACTTATTTGAAGATTGACGGTTGCGAGCGATGACCGTCCCACTGCAGTGCAGGAGTCCACAGAAGTCCTCCCTCTTGTCCCCATGACAGAGGCCTAGGAACAGTGAGATCTGCAGAGCTGCTCAGGAACAGGAGTCATCTGCTGCATTTTTTCATCAATTCAAAGGTGCTGTAAAGTCTGAGAGAACTCCCCTCTTGCTGTAGAGTTGCTTGCATCTTCTACCACTCACAAGTCTAACGGCTTGTGGCCCTACATTTGATTATTCTTTTTTTCAAAGACTTCCAAAACATTGTGCAAAGACTTTTCTAATTACCTACCAGAAGTGCTTCATCCTATAGAAGACTTTTGCCCATTGACTTTGGCTTAGCCTAGTATACTGAATGACTCTGCTTGGGCGGGATCCGAAAGTATTTGCCTGTTTAAGAATATGTGTAGTCTCTAGTTATTCTAATAATCGTTTCCTTTTCCCAACTTATAACAGTACTATAAATGCAAACAGTAAGATATTAATTTCCCGAGCACCCTAGCTATTGAAGTCACCTGAGGGTGTAGGTTGTGTCTGTGGGCCATCCCAAAACGGTCTTTACTGATTTAGAAACAAATTGTGTACAGTATTGTGTTTTACTATTGTGAAGTGTATTTGTGTGTTACTATTATATTGCTCACTTCTGAAGAAGGCTTATTCCAACTGATTGATTAATTAATAATGGTTTATTGAAGAACCCTTGAGTGTAAGAGTTTATTTGGATACTTGTCACTGTGAATATCTTTGCAACTCCCCTACAGCTCACATTGACCCCCTCTTGAGATTAGCCTGGTTGCTAAACACGCTACCAAAACTGTGTAGTACAAGCTTATATCAAAGATTAGGTTTACTATACCTGTAGTCAGAGTGGTTTGTAGTGTTCCCAGAGGGTACTGCATACAACCTTTGCCTAGCGGCGGTCGTTGGCCAAATCGGGGCTGGCTCACGCCTACATCAAGGTCCATCTGGCGGCTATCTCCCGCTAGACCAGAACCCCAGGACGACCCTCCTTGTGGTTGCACCAGTTGGTCAAGGAATTCATCAAGGGTCTATTCCGCTCATTTCCGCTGGTGAAGGCTCCGACCACAGCTCAGAAACTCAATGTGGTACTTACTAGGCTCATGGGACCCCCATTCGAGCCTATGCATTCTGTTCAACTCATGTTTCTGTCATGGAAAACAGCTTTTATCATGGCCATCCCCTCTGCACGACGAGTGGGTGAGATGTGGGCCTTTTTCGTGGCACGGATGGAGAGTCTGTATTGCCTTTGGAGCAGACGGCACACCAGTTTGTCAGAGGGTGAGTCTGAGTTTTGCCACTTCTGTTCCTCCGCTCTGCAGTTTTCTTTCAGGGCCGCAAGTTCTGAGTTGTACCAGGGGGACTGCACAAAAAGATTGAGTCCAAAATGCTGAATGCACGTTTAGTGTGCATTCGGCATGGTAGATTAGATCAAAGCCAATAGTACCGAAAAGCGGAGCAGAGGCTTGCTGGGGTGTCCCCCGATCCCCCAGTTTTCTATTATGGGTTGCAGGGGTGTCCTCTACATACATTAAAGGAAGTGCGGGGTGGGGGGGGGGGGCACAGGCTAAATCTCTAAGGATCGAATTACAAAATGTGGGCTCCGCAATTTTGTAATTCAATCTTTTGGGATATACGTTATTTTAACGTACATCCGTACCAGGTTTCAGGCAGATCCTCATTACTGGGTCAAGAATGTCAAGATTATTGGCGATTGCCAAGTGGAGGTTGCTGAGAGCAGAGTCGTGGTAGAGTCTGAGGTGAAGGGACAGGGGGTGATGAAGGTGGATGCGCAGGCAGCAGCTAATACTTGTTTCATCGGGCGGGTGTTCATGAGCTAGGTTGGCAGGGATTTTGGGGGTGCGGTCAGAGGGCCGAAGCGATCCAGTTGGGAGGAGAGAATAGTCTGACGAATAGAGTGGGGTGACCAGGGGAGTCAGGGGGGACAGAGGGTCAGAGTGGGTGAGGGTGCCCAGAGTGTGTCCAGCTGTGTGGGTTGGAGCAAAAGGGAGAATGTAGAAGGATGGAGAGGTGCAGAGGTCAATGAAGAGTGGTTGCTGAGGCAGGGGAGTCCATTGGATATTGAAATCCCCCAAGAGGAGGAGATTGGAGATTGGATGTGGTTGAAAGTCGGCAAGTACAGAAATCAGCCCATTCAGAGAGGAACAGGGTGGTAGCTCCCGGAGGCCCGTAGATGGTAGCAGTGGTCATGGAGGGCGGGGTGAGATGACCAACTTGCATACCAGCCTCTCAAAGGAAGAGTAGAGTTGGTGGGTGTGATGGAAGAAGGAACCCACTCAGGGATGATTAAGGCAACCCCACCGCCAGCACAGTGAAGTCAGGGCTTGGAGAGGACCTTGAAGCCATCAGGGAGTAGAGAGTCAAAAGTAGTGACTGAGCTGGCATTGAACCAATTTTAGGTTAGAGCGAGAATGTCGAGATCGGAGTCTACAAAAAGGAGGCAGATGTGGGCAGAGTGTTTGATGACCGAGCGGGCGTTTAAGTCGCCAGGTGAAGGAGGTCTCCGCCTTTGAACGTTTTTTGAGGTAGAGTACAGGGGTGTGGTACACCAATCAGAAGGGGAGGGAAAGAGATGTAGGTAGGGGGAGAGGCAGGCAATGGAAGGAAGTTAATGAGGGACAGCCAAAGCCGTTCAAAGAGGAGGAGGAGGAGGAGGAGGAGGAGGAGGAGGAGGAGGAGGAAGACGTTGGGTTGAGGACCCTGAACCAGGATAGTGCCTGTGTGGTAGATATTAATGATGCAACGTGATGATGAGAAGCCGGCCAAGAGGACTTCCCACTTTTTGAAACCATTAATGGGAGAGGATGTGAAAGGGAGGAGAGTGGTGATGAAATGAGGGCTCCATAGATCTGCAGAAGGGACATCTTTTTTTTTTAAATTCTTTATTTATTGTGCATTTCCTAACATTTTGACTTTTAACAGTTTACAAACATATGTTAACTCGAAAATCTTCCACTTTAAAAATCGATATGTTATGCATAAAATATTCTGTTTGCAAAACTCTTTCAATTATTAAAAACAAGAGAAAAGAGAGGAGAGAAAAGAAGGGGAAAAAAGAAGAAAAATAAAACGTACAGAGAAGGGACATAGAAAAGCATGTCCGTGAAGACCTCTCTGGCAGTTGCACTGACACAGCTCTGCAGTGGGTAGTCCAGGGTTGGCCCTTAGTATGGCCTTCTCGTTTCTTTTTCTTCCAGCCTTTGTAAGAGAGGGGGGGTAGGTAATAGTATAGCAGTTAGAGAACATAGGAGAGATGGTGCGAGCCATTAAGGTGCCAGAGGAATGTTTGAGGAAGAGGAGAGGCTGCACTGACGCTCTGGCTCAGCTCGTAGGTCAAGTGGTATAGCAGAGGTACATGATGGGATGCAATCTGAGGAGCAGGGTGTTCCAACCTCAGTTTCTAGGTTCCACAGTCAAATAAAATGGCGATTACAATGCAATTAGGAATGCACGATGTTAAAGCACAGCACCTAGATGTGAGAGTCAAATAAGAGGCCACATTACAATGCAGTATTTTAAAGCACAGCACCTAGTTTTGAGAGTCCAAATAGATGCCAAATCACAATGCAATCAGGGGTGGAGGATGATTAAAGCACAGCCACTAGATTTGAGAGGCAAATAAGAGGCTAAATTACAATACAATCGGGGTCGCAGCTAGATTTCAATATGATTTTATCTTGTCTGGTCTAATTATAAGTTTCAAAGGGCACCAATTACAAGAGCTTGCTTTGGGTGTATTGAACTGGGTGAGGTTTTAATCCAGAGATTGGGTAGGAATTTTGAATCTTAATGCCATATCTGTCAAGTTGGGTACAAAGACCTACCACAGTTTTTTTTTTTTTGTCCATCCTACCGTCATCTGAGGAAAAAGTATTTGATACCCCTGTTTGTGGGTAGAGATTTTAATCAGTGCCAGCCTGCTCTCTGCTATTTCTTTGAATGTCGCCTTGCCTTCTATTGCTTGGAACCTTTCCCTATTTATTAGAAAAGCTTGGAGAATACGAGAAAAGGGGAATAATAGATGGGTATGTAATTGTGGGAAGGACCAGTGAATGTTAGGTGAGTCCTCCTTACTATAATTTAATCAAATTTAAATGTATGTTAAACGTGCAGTGGAAAACGTGAACAAATCTTTATACAAAGAATGTATAAATCATTATTCTACAGCATGGGGTCTGGCATAGATTCACATGCTCATGAATATTCCCCGTGGTCAGGCTGGGAATCGGTAAAATCAGTTTCTGTTTAATTTCTGAATTGTCTTTCTCCTAACGACCAACCCCTGAGCTCTGGGTCGTACTGCCTCCAGCCAATGACTGCCCTCTACCTAAGCCCCTCCTCCGGCAGCCATCTCCAGATTGTTACTGCACGTTCAAGTGTTGGGAGTCCTCGTGCTTACCTCAAGTTTTTACTGCGTTTTTTCGCTTTTTGGAAGAGTTTTCTCTATTTTTCGGTCAATCAAGCCTTGTGCTCCATCAATCAACTTTCTGCTTAACGGGGACCCGTTTTTCAGATTCTTCAGCGCCCCTCAAGGGCGGATTTCGTCAAGTTTCTTTGTGGAGGCTTTCAGAAGATTCTTCAGGCCTACGCCGCGTGCACCATGTCGGAGGAGAAGAAAGATTCCACCCCCTGTTAGGCAGAAACCTGTGCAGTTCCCTTAGAGACCACTGCAAAAGGATTAGGACTACAGGTGTTGGCAGTAAACCCAATTGGTAGCAGTCTGTACCACACAGATTTATCTGGTAGCTGTGGCTGAGCAGCCAGACTTCTCTCAAGAAGAGTTAGACAGTATATAGAGTATACAAAATAGGTACAGAGATACAGTAGCACAAGCAAACACTGACCAGAGCTTTGGTATAAAAGTATATAATTATTTATTTAAAAACACACTTGCAAAATACACTAACACTAATATGGCAAGCAAGTTCAAACACAGTCACTATCAATATATATATACATCCCTGATTACTTATTGCACAAGTCTTAGTTAAAACACCACTTATTTACAGACAGAGGTGAGCGCTTAACCTAAGATGTCACTCCAATAAGTTAGTTAAAAAAGGAGGGAAAAGGTAGAATTAGGACAGCACAATACCAACACTTTTAAAAGAACCAGCAAGTCAGGAAAAAGGCAGAGTCTACTGTTAGAGCAAGAAAGTTTATAGGCCAGGCCCACTCTTGGAGAGAGCAAGGTGGAATGTGTCCAAGATCACACAGTTGAATAATACTTTAAAAAGTCTTTGCAGATAGTTCAAAAAGGGTTGGATCAGTTCAGAAAAAGTTAGTTAGCAGGTCCTAAGTCACCCCAGGATAGAAAGTCAAGGATTTACGGGACACCTTGAACAGTCTTTTGCAAGAGAGACCAGGCGGGACACAGTACCTGGAATGGCAAAAAGACCCAACTGGGGAATAAATATAAAATAACCCGGCGGTATCTTTAACATTGCACCAAAAAAAGTGGTGCGTTTAAAATGAATGGGAAAATCCCATAGGAAATATTCTGGTGGAATATTTCGCGTGGTAACCACTGCCACCAGCCAGAAACTCGACGAGGGGGGACTGCACAGTGCCCCCTCGAAAAACAGACCCAGGGGCAATCTAATTACCCCTACCAGTACTTCCACAATATGATGGTTTGTACTGTTTCTGTTCCCAAGTTAAGACTGGTAAAGTCAATGGTGACTTTACATGCCCTGGAAGACAGTAGTCCGTCCCGGGATATGGAGTCTATGGGCCTCATTACACGGTAGGCGGTAAGGGTTTACCGGTACCGGTATTTTACCGGTACCAGTAAATCCTTACTGCCTTACTACGAGGTCCCTTTGCGGGTTGGGGAATTTTTGCAGACGTTAAAAACCAACCCGCAAAGGGACCTGCGGTACCGTAATTAGCGCCTTCCCCATTCCCATAGAACCCTATGGGGCAAAAATGGAAATGGGGAAGGGCAATGGTGTAAGGGAGAATTACTGCCCCGCCAACCTTGGAATGGGGCGGTAATTCCCCTTTCCACCAAGGCTAATAGCGCCATGGTTCACCGTCTTCCGTGTAATGAGGCCCTATGTTTGGGGGTCACTATGACACCCCTGTGTTACTGCACTGAGGGTGCTGTGTAACACACTTACCAAAAACACATGAAACCCTATGGAGTAAAAGACCCCATAGCCCCTAAAACACATTACAAAGTCAAAGGATATCTCAAATCATGTCTAAGAGTGGGAGAAAAAGAGTCTCACTCTTAGCAGGAGAAAAAAATAAACCCCAAGAATCCAGCAAAGCTGCTGGGGGGGACTCACTAGGTTTGGGAAAATAGCCTTAACAGAGAATTCTGCCTAACACCCCCTGTTCAAGCTTTGCTCCGACTGCGGCTTACGGAATGTTTTCTCAGACGACAAACATTCCCAGTGCCTTTACTGCTTGTACCGTATGCAAAAGGAGGAAGATTGTGCGTTTTGCCAGGAATTTTTCGACACGCATGATGAAGGATCGGCATAAGCGGCTGAACAAGTGGCTGCAGGCCAAGGCCTCTGCACCGGGTGGGTTCCAGGGACATGCCTTGCCTGGGTCCGGGAAAGCTGAACGGGCCTCTGAGTCCTTTGAAGGCGCCCCTCCTGCGGGGGTTCCAACACAAGGCTAAGTACCGCCAGTCCATTGCCACCGGGAGTGCTGTTGCAGCGGGCTCCTCGCGGCAAGAGAGCGTCCGACGTCTCCAGCGACTCCAATCTCTAGTCAGTGCTCAGGATCGACGTCAAAGAGGAAGCAGGACCATCCTGGCCAACTCAAGGTGGCCCCAGAGACGGCCAAGAAGAAGTCCAAGACCGACCTGCCGGACAAGGCTCAGGGGGATCGGGGCTCGGGGCACTGATCCTCCCCCTGAGGAGAAGGCCAAGCAGGACAAGGCGTCTGGGATGACCAAGGCCAAGCAGGCAAAGTGACCAGTCCTGACCGTGAAGGCCCAGGTACACTCGACGAAGGCCCCGCCTTCCATCAAAGTTGTGGTCGCGTCCCTCTCGAAGGCCGCAGAGGTGGACCCGCGGGGCACACCCCCAAAGGCAACAGAGTCCCTCACTGCCAGGAGGGAGTCTTCTTTCCAGCCCATAGAGAAGACCCCGGAGAAGAAGATGCTGGTCATCTCCCCGAGTCCGTCCCCTCTGGGCGCGAAGAAGGGGCGGGGGGCACGGAAGTCCTCCTAAGCACAGATAAATCCTCGGAGAAGGAGCTTGTATACCTTCAGACCATCCATGAGGAGGAGAACGTCGGCATCAGGCCCTACGACGAGGGCGCCGACGAAGGCAACGACAATGAGGATACTGGAGGAAGGCGACGGAGAGCCCCAGGTCGGTGAGGGCCTGGGCTCTCAGCCTGCTCCCCACCTGCCTATTCCACATTCTGCCTCAGCTGCCACCTTCGCCTCAGCTGCTGCTGAGAGACATCTCTGTGGACATTGTCTCTACACTACACACTCTGGTCTCCGAGATACAGATGAGGATGCCTATTGCGCCAGCGGCCACTCCCGTGGTCATCGGGCGCTTCTTAATTGGTTGCGTCCACCCCTCCGGACAGCGAGGGGAAGAAGTTAGATGCCATGGGACGACGTGTTATCTACTCAGCAGCGACGACCATCAAGGCCACCAATGCCCTTGCTATCATAGCGTGCTGCGACCGGGAGCTGTGGTTCAAGATCGCTCCCATCCTGGACTTCCTCCCCAACGACAAGAGGTCATAGGCTTTGGAAATTCTGCAAGAAGGCGAGGTGGCGGCAGATCACGCCATCATGGTGGCTACGGACATCGCTGACGCCGGGTTCCGCCAGATGTGCAACAGCGTTTGCCTTCATCGTCGTGGCTGGCTCAAGGCCGCCAACTTTCCACAGGACGTCCAAATGAGCGTTTTATCATACATGCCTTTTGACGGAGACTATCTGTTCGGGAAAGCTTTAGATGAGTCTCTACAGGCCATCAAAGCAGACACGGAGACGGCACATGCAGGGCACGCTACAACAGCGATGGCCATCCTTTCGACCTTCAGGAGGCAAGTCTTCCCGTTCTGCCAAGGGTTATGGCGGTAGTCCCTCTTAGTACCGCCAACCCTCCCGCTCCTTGGCCCAAGAGACCCAAAGGGGCCATTCCAAGGCTTTGGGAGGAGGACGTCATTGCCAGGGACACAAGGCGGCCTGTCTATGTCCACGCAGGAATGAAGCAGCCGTGCCGTCAGGCTCCCACCGGTGCACCCCGGTGGGGGCCGGCTGGCGGACTTCGTCAGCGTGTGAAAGACCATCTCCACCGACCGTTGGGTGCTGGACTCTCTCGCCCACGGACACACCCTAGAGTTTCAACTGAAGTGTCCCCAAATACCTCCTGTGGCCCGTCAGGAAAGGTGTCCGGTCAAAAGGTCGAAAATAAAGGGTCAAATGACCATTTGATCGAATCAAAATCGTCGGGGGGAAAAAAAGGTCAAATTTTTTTATTTATTTATATATTTTTGTACGTTTTGGTTGCTTAAAAAATATTTTTAATAAAGAAAACAGAGGGTTGGTGGGGAACCCCCCCCATTAAAAAAAAAAAGAAAAAAAAAATTCGACCTTTTTTTTTCAACCATTTTACTTCGATCAAATGGTCATTCGACCATTTGGTTTTCGGCCAAATGACTGGTAACCTCAGGAAAACCACATCCCTCAGCTGCTAATGGAGGTGTGGGCCATGCTAAGGAAAGGGACGATGGAGCTTGTCCCGAAGCGGTTCTGGGGCTCCAGAGTGTACTCACGGTACTTCCTCATGAGAAAGAAGTGTGGGTGCTGGAGGCCCATTCTTCACCTCCGACGACTGAACAAATACATCAAGTCCCAGAAGTTTTGAATGGTCACTTTTCAGCATGTGCTTGGACAGCTAGAAGAGGGAGATTTTCTGTTGTCGTTGGACCTGGAGGATGCGTACTTCCACATTCCAATTCACAAGGGAAACTGCAAGTTTCTGCGCTTCGTCGTTCAGGGGATGCATTACCAATTTAAGGCCCTTCCCTTCGGATTGAAGTCAGCGCCAAGGGTCTTCACCAAGTGTCTGGCGCCGGTGGCAGCTCATCCGCGACTGCAAGGGATCCACGTCTACCCTTACTTGGATCACTGGCTCATCCGGGCCAGCTGAAGGAGCATCGCCGTCGACCACACAGCGAGGACCGTCCGCCTACTGACCTGGGGTTATCTGTGAATTATGCAAAGACCTGCTTGACTCCATCCCAGGACGCGCTGTTCCTGGGATCCCAGCTCAACATGGAGTCATGCCTGGCGTCACTGTCTGAGGAGAGAGTGGCGGCCATCCTGGGCAAGGTGCAACAGCTGCTTGCACTGAATATCACCACGGTGAGGGCCATCAGGTCTCTGCTCGGCATGATGTCATGCATCTATTTCATCCAACTCTGCAGGACACGGATGCGACCACTGCAGGTGTTCCTCGACGCCCGTTGGATTCAAGTGGCCAGAAACTTCCAGGACAAGATCGCTCTCAACGAGGGATTCCATTGGGTGATAAGATGGTGGGGCATGTGCTCTCATTTGACCGGAGGTGCGGATTTCCAGCATCAGGAGATGGTAACGACAGACAGCTCCCTGGAGGGATGGGGAGCCCACACTGGAAGTCTTCACGCCAGAGGTCTGTGGCTGCCGGAGGAAAAGATGTTGCACATCAACGTGCTGGAGCTATGTTTTGGGCCCTCAAATCGTTCCTTCCATCTGTCAAGGGTAAGGTGGTGCGAGTTTTCCCCGACAATATCACAACAATGTTTTACATTAGAAAGCAGGGGGAGGCACTAGGTCCCCAGCGCTCTCCAAAGAAGCACAGGACTTATGGCATTGGGCCGTCGCTCAGGGGATGTTCGTCATCCCATTTCATCTGTCAGGAGTCAAGAACACAGTTGCTGATTCACTGAGCAGGGAACTTCGCTCGTGCCACGAGCAGGACCTAGTGGAGAATCTGTTCCGCAAATGGGGCAGTCCCCAGATCGACTTGTTTGTGACGGCGAGGAACACCACGTGGCAGAGGTTTGCCCGCAGGTTTCCCCAGCAGGGGAGCATGGGGGACGCTTTCTCATTCCCTTGGGAAGTCCTCTTTCTGTACGCGTTCCCTCCGTTGCCGTTGTTACTTAGTCATCAATCTACTCAAACAGTGTCGGTGCCGAATGATCCTCGTCGCACCGGGGTGGCCGAGGCAGATCTGATATCCGAACCTTCTCAGCATGTCGAAAGCGCCACCAGTCAAGCTGCCAGTGTTTGCGGATCTTCTCACCCGGGAAGGAGGCGCCATTCTTCACCACGATCCAGGGTCTCTGAACCTGAAGGCCTGGCTCCTGCAGTGCTAGAATTTAATGGCTACGATCTCCCGGCGGACTGCAAGGAAGTTCTCGCCAAGGCTAGAGCATAGTCTACTTTGAAATGCTACAGACTCAAGTGGAAGAGGTTTGCTATTTGGTGTAGTTCCCAGAAGATCGACCCACTGAGGGTCAAGGCTCCTCGGGTACTTCCATATTTGCCGTTGTTGGCCAAATCGGGACTGGCCCACGCCACCAGATGACCCTGCTATCTCCCACTACACCAGATCCCCAAGACGACCATCCTTGTGGTCACACCGATTAGTCAAGGAATTCGTCAACTGACTATTCCTCTCGTTCCCACCGCTGAAGGCTGCGGCCCCAGCGTGGGAGATCAATGTGGAGCTTACTAGGCTCATGGGTCCTCCATTCAAGCCAGTGCATTCTGCACCACTCAGGTTTTTGTTGTGGAAACCTGGTTTTCTCGTGGCTGACACCTCTGCACGACGTGTGGGTGAGATCCAGGCCCTCTCCTGTAAACCACCTTACTTGACATTCCACGGGACGAGGGTGGTGCTGCAGACGCACACCTCCTTCATGCCCAAGATGCCGTATGACTTTCATCTAAACGAGCCCTTGGTGTTACCTGTGTTTTTTCCGACGCCTTCATCGCCGGCTGAAAGGACGTTGCACTCGCTGGATGTGGCTAGAGCGCTAATGTTTTATGTGGCCCACATAAAACATTAGCGCTGAAAAAATTCTGGAAAACCTCTCAGCTCTTTGTAAACTTTGCTCCTGTGAACTATAGGAAGGCCCTGTCCAAAGCTTCCATTTCCAGGTGGCTCTCCGGCTGTATCACACTGTCACCGGTTGGCAAACCGACCGCTGCCTGGCTGCCCGAGAGCCCTCTCTACCAGAGTGATCGCTGCTACAACGGCGTTCCTGTCTGGTGTGCCCCTGCTGGACATCTGTAGGGCTGCAACGTAGAGGTTGACGCACACCTTCACAAAGTTCTACTGCGTCGACGGGGATTCCATGGAGGAGTCCAGAGTCGGGCAAGCAGTGCTGCGCAACCAGTTCGCTTGAAGGTGAGCCAGGTGAGGAGGTAAGAGATGCTTATGTTGAGCCTTGCCACCGCCCGTGGTTGTGCATGTGTGTACTGCTATGTATACTTTATTCATGAGCATGTCAATCCATGCCAGATCCCATGCTGGAGAAGGATCAAGTTACTTACCTGTAACTGTTGTCCTCCAGCATGGGTCTGGCATTCCATTTGGTTAATTCGGCATTTCTCACTTACACGTAGCCACTAGGAGTCCCCTTGCTTCGAGTGATATTCCCCTTCACTCACCGGTCCTTGGCGTTCCTTTCGAGCATCTGCGTTGCTCCACTTCTGCTCCACCGGCTAGCTTGCTTGCTAATCTACATAGCTTTTGCATTTTAGCATTACAGGAAACATGGCTCCATGATGGTTGGTGTTGCCTACAAAGTTTAGTGGTGAAAGGAAAGAGGACGCCCAAAAGGTGGCTTATTAACAGCCACGAAACATCCATGGTTTGGAGACAAACCCAGCTGGTCAACTGACATGGTGTTAGTGGTAAAGGTTAGCACAATCCTTCCACAATTTCTGCATATATTGGTGATTAACATATATAACCCGCCAAATGGAACACACAATAAAGCCAACCGGAGCAGAATAGAAAAAATATTAAAGGAATGTGACCCTGAGTTACCGGTTATTATATCCGGGGACTTTAATGCCAGGATCATTCTGCCTGAAGAGAATGAACCACAAGATAGAGATTCAGACCCTATTGAATATGGACCCTCGAATAGATATGGTAGATCATGGGGGAATTTGATACTAAATCATCACCTAATCATGCAAATTGGGGAAACCAAAGGGGATGCCAAACGAAGTGCGACCCGGGTGGGGGAAGCAGCCTATCCACTATAGACTTCATTACACTGAATGAAAAAGCCAATAAATTGGTGCTGGATATGGCGATTGGCTGTCGAGAAGAAAGTGACCATCAAGTCTCTACCTGTAAGGGGAAGTATTGCAGCAACAGTGAAAGATGGAACGCGGTTCATGGGAATCACACCACCTATGACTGGGAAATAAATAAAGCCAAAAGATCACTTAGACAATCCATAAAATCGATAGTAAAATTGCAAAAGGGAGACGCCACAGCACAGATAAGATGGGCAAAAATACAATATGGGAAATGGCTGCGTAGACATAAGAGATGAGGCGAGGGAAGTATGGCAGAATATTGCCACACATGCCCTGAGCAAAATCATCAGGGTATGTGAAAGGCAATAAATGAGGCCAAAACAAAGAGTCTACCCATTAATAGTGTGGTAGAAAGTGATCCAGTTGCTGTATTCTGACACAACAGTGAAAATTCGACTGGATGGTGAAGGCCGACTATCCAATGCGATCCCCACAGTATGTGGAGTGAAACAAGGCTGCAATCGAGCAGCCAGGCTATTTAATTTGTATTTAGCAGACTGTCTGAATGAGTTAGGAGTGGCTGCTGATGCGGTAAAGATCAGCAATTTCCAGGTATCCTGTTTAGGATACGCTGATGATCTAGTCCTGTTAGATTACACACCAGTGGGCCTACAAAATAGGCTAAACTGTCTGATCCAATTTGCTGACAACAATGGGCTGGTAATAAATATAACTAAAACAAAGGTGATGACATTCTTACGCACTACAAAGCAATCACGCTCTAACAAGTTTAAGTGGACGATGAAGAATGCTGTGATTGAAGTAGTTGAATGCTATAGATACCTAGGAGTTTTAGAGGACTATAAGCTATCATGTGAACCGCACGGGAATGAGGTAAAACTTAAATGTTTAAAAATAGCAGGAGCCCTGAGTCTTTTTATTGGAAGACAAGGTGGGTTCTCGGGGAAACACCCATATTATTACTCTACTCAAGTAAAATAATATCGAGCTTGCTATATGCGGCAGAGATATGGGGGACCAAGTTTCTAAATGAAATATGTAAGCTGGAAGGAATAATGTCAAAATGGCTTTTTAGACTACCTACCGCGGTTACAAGTGTAAGGGACAGAGTTAGAGTTTTGACAAAGGATGGAGGACTCCTTTAGTTTCCAAGTACATTCCGACAAACCCAGTGCGCCTTCCTGCCTGGGATGCTGTTCCTCTTTTTCTTCTCTGCAAATGAAATTGGATTCTGTGGATACATTGTCAGTGGATTTGTATCAATTTCTCAGCAGTCTACTACGCATGCTGGCACAGGCTGCTCAGTGCTCTGCATCACTACCTGGAGCACGCATACGTCATGAGGGTGACGCGCATCAGCGAGTGTGCCTTGAGGCTGCGAGGCAGAGAGCGGTATAGCTGCAAGCTTACCTTGGTTGTTATCTAAAGAAGTACAATTGTCTTAAAGTGACCATTAATCGGCAAACAGTGAGTACTTATCATTGCTGTCTGTTTTACCTGGTTGCAATATGAGCTCATAGCCTAGCCCCGTGGAGTGATGTACGTGTTAGTATTAGTGTGATAGTTGGTACTAAACCACATCCTGTGGAAGCCTTGTATTGTAAGCACCTGATTGGGAGTGAGTAAAATGTCCGGAAATGCAAAGAAGAACGTATAACATCTGTGGAACGCCAATAAGCAGGCAATGGTGAATCCCTCGGACACAGGTAATAATGTAGCACAATCTGCACCTTCCCTAAAAAAGGATGAGATTACCAACGATTTAAAGGCACTGCATTAGTCATTGGTGAAGTGCACCCTGCCCCTAGCAACCTTGAATCCATTAGTAGACCTGCTGAATTAGATAACAATTTGCTCCTCAACCTTTGCTATTCTCTTCAGTCTGAGGTACTGCATGTTGAAGTGCCTGAAAGTGGTTGAGTTGAAATTTCCTACGCAACTGAGAAAACAGTGACAATGTTGTGCGAACAGTCAACTGTGCATATGGGGAGACTGTCTTGTTCACTGCGTTGAACGGGTCTGCTAGATGACGCTCTCCCCTTCCTGGAGCTCTATGCCTTTACAGGTGGGGATTAAAGACGTGACCAATGGCCAGGCGGTGTCTTACAGTATAAATAGTGGAAAGTGCTCCGCCTTGGATGTGCATAATGTGTCTACAAGCTTTGCCTTAAAATCTTATTGAAATGAAGTCGCAATATCCATTGCATAGTACAAAGACACTCGGTACTTTGGGAGGATCTAGTAAAGGCAAATGAGTGTGTCATTGGCTGTACCATGAATGCAGCACACTCTGAATCTCCTTCCCCATTGTGTGCCTGATTCGAACATGTCTTACACCTCGGTAGTGAATTGTACGGGAGTACTGGAGTCAATGAAAGTGGAAGCTCTAGAGGGCAGTGGCAATAAGGCTGTGGGATCTCTATTGTCTAGAAAAAAAAAAGGATAAAGTTGAAGACGACAAAGACTACGAAATCTGCAACAGTAAAGCCTTCCCAAAATGGGGCTAGCGGCAAAGATCAAAGTAACAATCAGAATATCAAAAGGTTGCCTTGGTCAAAGAAATCAATTAAATGGCTAGGCCATTTCTAACAAAACTGGAAATGTAACACATTGGTTAATGAGGGTAAAGGAAAGAAAAGTGACACGTAGATAATGAACAAGCAGTGACACTATCTGATAGCAACCTCACCTCCCTGGCCTCAAGGGAAGGGGCTGCCCCTTGGTAGAAAGTGACATCTATGGATTCATCGCACCAGCCACTCAAATTATTCAAGGAATGTGTATATTTTTTTCTTTCTGAACCTTGTTAAGAATTAGGCACGATTTTTCCAAATCTTTAAGAGGAGAGCCTGTTTTAAATTATCAAAATCCTTTGTCAGCTTTATACATATCCATAAGGGCACTGCAGCCAGAAGGGGATATTCTTCTGAGCAACCAAGCAATCTTGTCGGGCTACTCTACTTCTTGCACCATACTCAAATATTGTAAGACAATCAATTTCATTTTCTTTCCTCATATATACTGAGCAGACTCTTAGGAATTCTAGGTCGGTATGAGGATCCAGAACCACTGGAGGAGCCTTGAGACCCTTGTAGTCTGGCAACCTCTAACTGGTGATCCCTGTCTCTCCGTTTCTCATTTCTGTCAAACTCCAGCTTAGCCAACTTCTGTTGAGGGTCGTTATTTGGGGGTCGCCACAGGTCGCAACTGCGGCCCTTGCTACCCCTAAAAAGAAAAAAATTAAATCATTGTTTTTCTCTTATTTTTAATTTTTTTTTAACAAATGGAAGCTCCTTGGCTGTGGCCAGCACCATGTGGCTTTGTGTTTGGAGGTAGTGACGCTAAAGCAGAAAGAATAGGAATAATCATTTGTCTTTCTCGAATTCTATCGTATAATTGCTAGACTCTTGTTAAAGCTTTATTTCAGGCATATTTCAGGAGGTGTCATTGATTTAGTCTGTTCTTAAAGACCTCAAATAAAAAATGCAGTCAAAAACCTCCCAAAATCATTTTCAGTAGAATAAGCATCCATTCCGAACTGGGTTTTGCCTTTCGCAAGTTGCAGGTATAGCATGTTATAGTACGCTCATCACAAGACATTCCATCTGGCTGTCCTCGGTCACTTGACAAAATCCTTGTGCCTAAAAGCTTGGGTACAGTGTAGAAATGTTTGACCATACCACATCAAGTGGCCCTTTATTGCATTGTGCCCCAATTTAATGCTCTGTGGTAATGTGTCCATCTTTCCTATCCCTGGCATGCTGTTCAGGATGTTTGTTTGCATGTCTGAGGTAAACAGTGCCCGGAGTACGGCATGCCATGGGAGTGCGCTGCTTTCCCAGCGCTAATCTAAATTCTTTAATGCAGTGTTATGAACCCTCCCAATGGCATGTATTTTGACAACCCCTGAAGCTTGAAAAGTAGATCAACACAGGCTTCACATGTGGCCAACTTTGCACCAGACCTGCAGATGAACTGGCCTGCTGTTAAATCACAGTTACCAGTTTAATGGTTTCCACGACAGAGTGTAATTTGCTTTCTGACTTTGAGAACATAGACATGTTATTGCTCATTTTACTTTAGCCGGTAAGATGGCTATAGCCGGTAAGATAGCTCAGTGGGTTGAGCACTCGCAATTTGTGTGTGATCTGCAGGTTCGAATCCCGGAAAGGCCAACTCAGCCTTTCATGCTTCTGAGGTCAATAAATGAGTACCAACACAGGTTGGGTGATCTTGTATGTATATTTGTTCTATATAACACGCGTAAGCAGAAGTGCTATATACTAACACATCATTATCATTATCATTTGGCCTTAGCCGTCTGCTTGCATTCACAATAATTTGGTAATATGGACCTATAGACACTGATATTAACGATGTATATAGTGATCCATCCATTCTGGTATGAAATGTATATCACATTACAATGATATTGTAACTATATTTTTCGTAGTGTACCTAGGGACAATGCTATATGATGCCACTTCCTGTTTTGTCAATGGGTGAAAGGTGGTGTTCCATCGCTTCCCATGATGCCACTTCGGGGTTTGGTCAAATGTCATCACTTCCGGTGATGTCATCAGAGGTCGAGGGTTGTGTGGTGTCACTTCCGCTACCCCTGGCATTTTGGTGAAATGACATCCCTGCTTCTTTCTGATCCCAGGCTTTTCTCATTCAAGCTCCCACAAGGCATCTGCTTCTGAAGTTGACAGTGAAACCTGAGGAGACGGCTCTCCCTCGTCTGCATTCTCAATAGTGGCAGTAACCACAAGCCCATTACTAATGCTGGGACCTGCTCCAGCATCTACTGCATCACTATTCATAGGCAAACGAACAATTCTAGACTCCCGATGATCTAGCAATTTCTGTATCAAATGAGCCTTGATACCGGAGGATGGCAACCCTCTGTCTTCATAAAACATTTTAAAATTCTCTACTTTAAGTGCAGCAAGAGTCGATATAGTGAATGGTAACATATTTAAAAAAGAGTATGAGACTGTTATACCAACTACTAACTCCAAATCACAGTCTTCTGTGTAAATAAAATTATGATACTTCACCAGTGAACACCACTGTGGTACTCTAGACCTTATACTCATCGCTGAGCACCAAGTTGTTAAGATGGCTTTCCAGAATTTGGACTGGTGGACAGATATTAGAAGGCTTCCCTAGTTAAAGTGACCTGGGTAACTCTGAGAGGTTAGACATACCCAATCAAGATAGCAGAGGAGAGAGTGAGTGAGTGTGCTCAGGGGTCCACAATGAGTCCACACAGTGAAGCACGTAATAATTCAATTTAAACAGCGAAGTACAAATATACTATATTTCTTCTAGACTCAAAACAAACCCCACGAAATGAAACAAGCAGGTGATGATATTACACAACACTCCATTATAAACCTATTTAGCCACCATAAGTTTTTTATGAATGCATTCAATAACCTTTTTAACAATAGAAGGTGTGTAAGCGATTCAGTAAGATGGAACCGAAGTCACAAGAAATGTACCCTACTTTCAGAAGTATAATCCCTATGAAGATTGGGGCTTTGTGCCCAATAGTCACGAAGCTTAGTCTCAGAAAAAGGGTCTGATTTAGGAAGTTAGCAAAATGTTCCAGAGAAGCTACTTGACAAAGTTACTGGTAAGTAAAATGATGTTCCTATCTTCCAGGTACAACTGCTTATAGTCACTATGATCAAAAAGTGATGGATTGAAATAACCATAATTTATTCTAAGGAGAACAGGGGGGGACAAATGCTATGTGTTTCCTCCCCCATCCCTCTGATTTGCCCAGATGACTAGGTGGGTCGACTGGGAGTAGGTTTTTTCCACCTTTTGTTCCTGGGACATGCCCAGGAACTACTGTGCAAGGTTGGTTCCAGGAGCACACTGCAACACTTTGCAATGAAGAAATGCAGAAGGCACCGATGCAGACCTCTTCAGGACACTTCACTAGAAGGGAGAAGGCGAGTTCCACGGGCGGCCACCGCACACAGATGATGGCAGGCATCCTTCCAGTCACGGTTGAAGACGGCCTTCCACAGCAGGATCCCTTGAAGCTGGGTGGCTGAAATGCGGCAGGAAAGTGACTTGCACCACAATCTAGCGACTACCAGACTTCCGGCAGCAAACGTGGAACTGAGACTGTTCCAGCGAGGTAGCCCACTAGAGAGCAGATCAGTCGAGTGGGTGGACCATTGGATGGCTGGATCCTCGAATGCGCTGACACTGGTTGCTCCAACCAGTCTAAGATTTGAAGCACTGCTCTCAGGGCCTTCGCAGATCACGTAGTCCCGCAGGCTTCTCCCCTGGCCAAACGCAGGAAAGGATGCCCCCCAGCCCCAAATCCTGGGCCAAACGAAACACAAAGGCATCACTAGCCCGTAAAAACAGTAGCTTTGCTGGGAAAGTATATGACCTTATAAGACCAAACAACAATATGGCCAAAGAGCAAGCAAAAACCTTATGGCGCTGCCATTTTAGGGCGATGGCCACGCTCAGAAGCCGTACGCAGCAAACGGAAATGTGTACGAGAAATAATCCAAAATTGTAAACATTTTTGCTTTCACCAGCTTGTCTTTAGGCACATATAAAAGTAGGAAAAAATCCAAAGAGTAAGAGACTAGGGTGATGCAAAGGTCTGCCCACTGCACTGCATTGTAAAAGGCTGTGCTTAACAAAATGGAAACAATCACGAGCATGTAGGGGACAAATGAGCTGAACAACTATCACACAAAGGGGAGTCCCCTACATGAACCACTTCAATTTCCGATTCTGTAAAGCCACGTTCTTGCTAGAGCACGTGCCTATCATGAATTCTGTTTGAATCAATCTATTAAACGGCACACAATTGAATATAAAAATTAATCATTTATTCAGTAGGCCCATGGGTCCTACAAAAATGCACATAGTGACTAGGCTGCTCCAAAATACACAAATAAGGTAAATGAATGACAAAAACAGTAAAAACGTACCTAAGACCTGTTGTCTGTACCAAACAGTATATGCTAGAGAACCAATATTACAATAATAACACAGACCTAATTTCTTGTCAAGAAATGATATCCATAAATATTGTTCTCTGTCCTGTGTTGTCATGATCTCTGCTTCCAAAAGGTCAGGGTTTTCCCAACTCCCTTGGAAGCAGATCCATAACCCAGGTTCCGAGGGCCAACCAGTCCCAATTGGGACCTTTTGGACCCAGTCCTGGCGCCAGTGGCACCAGGCTCATAAATATGCCCAGTCCCAGCGCTGGAAGCGCCGGGCTCATAATGCTTGGGTGGACTTACCTGCAGCAGACCATGCTGCTTACTTGCCTGCCAGTTGAGCCTCTGATCCTCTTCTGTTTGGAACTACTTTTCCTGTTGGGTGGGGCAGGAGCCACTCCCTAGGTTCAGAACACTGGAACTCTTCTGGAAAGCAGGAACTCTTTTCTTACCTAGGCGTGGCTGTGGAAGGAGACACCTAAGCACTACAGGAGGCTATTTAAACCACACCCGATGGATGAATCTTGCTTTGCGTTATTCTGCATCCTCTGCAGCAGAACGCTCATCGTGTCTTCTGCATCTGATCCTGGGCCTAAGGAAAAAGGCTTTCCATCCTGAATCCAGTCTTCAGCAACACCTATAAAGACAAGAAAGAACAGGTTAGCATTACGGTCTTCAGTGACAGCGCTTCACTTACCTGGTCCATCGGCTGTCACCAACGCCTCGCGCTGCATTCCGGCATCTGAAAGACAAAGGCTTACCTACTCTTCGTGCGCTCCGGAGGTCTTCGCACTGCATTCCGGCATCTGAAAGACAAAAGCTTACCAACTCTTTGCACGCTCCGGAGGCCTTCGGCGCTGCATCCCGCATCTGAAAGACAAAACAAGGTGCGTTTAAAGACATTGGGGAACTTTAATACTCACGTGCCATTACTCCTTTCCACATCTAACCCAGTGGGTATTCCGGCACCCTGCAGCCGCTCCGAACCTGTACCTGCAAAATAAAAAGACAGTTAGAGCGCATCGTGAAGCAGGCAACAAGCGCTTACTTACGTGCTTCCAGGCGCTTCCATTCATCACACGGGCTCCATCTTCAACTCACTTCAGCCCGTCATCCGCCTTCGCCGGAACCCTGCAAAACAAGAGACATCATTACTAAAGACTTTTAAAGACATTAGAATTACTCGAAACTTACCGTTCGTGCAGTAAACGACGGACAGCAGTCCTCTGAAGTCAAGAGGCCTGCCCCCCTTATCCAGTGAAGAAACTGGTTACAGCACCCTGCCCCGAGGCAGATGGAGAGCACGGCGTTCACTTACCTAAGACATCTTACCCTTCGAGTCAGACATACAGTGCACAGAGGTCCAGCCCAAAGAGCCAGCCGTGTGTTACACATCACCTTTGAAGATACGGTATACGCCCAGTCAAGACCGGCGCCTCTACGGGAATCAGGTGAGCGTTACATGTGTACAGCCTGACCCTCGCACACTAAACTCAATATAGCGTGAAGGGGGAAATGTCTTTTAGCTCATCACCTGCAGATTCCTTCCAAAGTGCCAACATAGAGTGTAAAAGAAAGCAACACAGCTCTACCAGTTAAAGGGGGTTCTTTGCTTCCACTGTATTTCAGTTTTCCATGTTCTTTATTTTCACATTAACATACTCCACAATCTCAAAGGGGATGGCTCTTCGCCTGAGGTTACTTCGGTTTACACAGTTAATCAACTCAAGATATACGATTTCTCTCTTGATAGTCATTTGGGTTATACCATTCCACAATCTAAAGAGAGTATGAACCTTCCATTAATATTTTCAGTTCCACATTTCGCAGGCTCAAGGAGTACGCCTCTGCCCCTGAACTTTCTTAGCTTTTCCACAGTTTACAGCTTTCTCAATTAATAGGCTCAATGTATATGCCCTTTCCCCTGAGGTTTCTTGACTTTACCACAGTTCAGACACAGGAAATGGGGCAAAGATGCAGCCTTGCCTCATGCCTCGCCCAGTCGGGATCTTTCATATTCTGTGCCCAGAGCCATCCTATCTCACTACGATGTTTGTATGCTTGTGCAAGTAAGCCAAGATTGCCAGTAGCCCAAGGGGATACCCCAGTTGTTTAGCTTTCTCCAAAGTGAGGCTCTATTCACTGTGTCGAAGGCCTTCCCAAACAACGAGGGTATCCTCCCTGGGTTATTGGCAATCTATTTGCACGGGGATATAAACCTCGTATTCAGATTGGATGGCTCTGGGCACTTAACATGAAAAATCTCGGCTGGGCGAGGTGTGAGGCAAGACTGCATCTTTGCCCGATTTATTTTCAATCTGTTCTTAGCAGACATTAAAAAACATCTGGATAACGCTGCATTTGCGAGTCCCAGAGTGGGTTCACAAATGGTGTGCTGGTTGGCCTATGCCGATGACATCCTGCTCATGGACGTTACGCCAAAGGGAATCCAGTGTTTGCTTGATGCCATGAGCAGGTATAGCATCAGCTAATGATTTGATAATTAATCTGGCTAAAATGAACATCCTTCAAATGGGTAGTCGGATGAAAAATGCAACGGAAGCTGGAGACAATTAGCATCAAGCCAGTATTGGAGACTAAATATTTGGGATTTAGATTGACAGCTTATCCCAAGGGGGCATCACTGAAAAAGGTATTGAGAGAAAAAATGTATCCGCTTATGGCCCAATTGAAAGACACAAAATAAATACTGCAAATTCTCACTAAAACCAATGCTTACTTTCTATAGGTGTAAAATCTTTCCCACTATTATGTATGGGTTTGATATTGAATCTCAGGCCTGGGACCTTGACTAGGACTATCGGAAGGTACGTGTGTGTAAAAAGGCCTCGATGCTCCCACTGTCCCTGCCAATAGTTGACCTGCGATACGAATTAGGCCTAAAATCGCGGAGAGTAAGCTTAGAATGGAAATTACTGCAGCTATAAGGATCGATCAAATGACCATAGGACATGCTGTTCGTGGACTTAGCCCAGGAAGAAGGGAGGGGTTCAAATACTTTCATTAAAGATCTGAAATTAAAGGTAGAATCCATCTTAATGCGATCACAAAAAAAATTATAGATTTGAACTTAAACCATAAGGGTTTCAAATTCACCTTATTCGAAATGGATTGGATAATAACTACTGATACCATGAGAAATGTAAAACTTCATGGCAACCCCTCTCTCCTAGACAAAAATCTGGGAGTACTTCCTTGCTATCTGGTCCAATTTCCAGATTGCAGAGACAGGGAGGCTATATTAAGACAGCGATTGAATTTGTTGCTGTCTGTCGAAATCTTATCAAGCAAGACAACACATGAAACCAATGAATGGTTTTTGTACACTGTGTGATCTGTGTCGAAGTCGATCTCTGTACCATATTCTGATGGTGTGCAGGAACAAGAACCAGAGAATTCAAATGTTTGCCAAATTTGTGGACCTGTTTAGCTGGCTAAATTCTGAAGAGTTTTGGCATAGTCTATCGTCGAGGCATGACACCTTCCTGTCCTTAGAACTGTGCAGACTACTGAACATTTAGAAATCGTGTCAAGACATGCCTCAGGGATTGGTGGGTTAAAATCTGAATATTGTAATTTTTTTTTAAGCAAGATGTAATCTGTGATATATCTCTCGACTGGAGGGGATCATTTCATTTTTTTTAAGTAAATGTGAAGAACTATTTTGTAAATGTTGTATTTTGTACTTTGTGAAAAGTCAGTTTACTGACTGTAGCACAATATCAATAAAAAAAACTGCTTTCCCCCTTTTCCAAATTCAATCTTGATTGGGTGCGTGTCCCAGACTCGCTGTATGCCTGGTTTACTCTTTTGCCAGGACGTTCTTGCTTGGTTAATTGGATGCGTGTCCCAGACTCGCTTTATGCCTGGTTTACTCTCCTGCCAGGATGTTCTTGCCTTGTAAATTGGGTGCGTGTCCCAGACTCTCTGTATGCATGGTTTACTATCCTGCCTGGACTTTCTGAATTGGTTCAGTATTTGGGTGCAGGTCCCAGACTCTCACTACTCATCAGTAATCACCTTCTCTTTCATATAGTTCCAACATTCTTTTCATATATTGAGTCAGTGACCCCTCTTCATTCGTCTTAGTCTCTTTGCTAAATCGCCCCCAGTGTCCCAGCTCCTTTGTTGGGACTTGGCAGGTTCATCAACGGTACGCGGCATCCAGCATGCAGCGCCCCAGCATCCCAACTTCGCTCTCTGGTCACCGGTTTTTGCCGTTCTCGCTGCGGCTTGCTTGCCGGTCGGCAGGCATCCCGTCTGCTTTTCGGTTCCCCTGCTGTCCGTGGCACAGGTGTGGCGAAACTTCCGCTTCCAGTCTTCCCTGGAATGCACCTCCAGCAGCTTCTCTGCTTCGTACTGCAGCCTGCTCTCCTTCGTTGTCCCAAACGACATTGGGAGAAGTGAGTCTATCTTTCTCTATACGTGTGGTGTTTTTAAATGTCCAGGCACCTGTTCAACTTTTCGCCTTGGGTCTCCTTCATTCGCCTTCCTGTGTGGCAAAAAACCTCGGTGTCATCTTCGACTTCACATTCTTTCTCTCCTCACATCTCTGACGTCGCCCCACTATCAGCTGCACCTATTCAAAGGGGCTCTTCCCTTTCTCACTTCCCCCAGAAGCTCACAGACTCAAGAGCCCTGGTTCTCTCTAGGCTGGACTATTGCAACAGCCTCTTTCTCAATCTGCCTTCCTCTACTCTCCGCAACTGAACCGGAACAGGACTGCAAGCCTTATCCTTGGCCTCAAGCCCAGGGGCTGTATCTCTCCAGCCCTGAAATCTCTCCACTGGCTCCCCATGGCTGTAAGGATCAAGTTCAAGACCGTTTGCATTGTCCACAAACTTTCTAGGGCCGGGGCCCGCACTACTTCCAACACTCTCTTCCAAAATACCTTCCTTACAAATCTCTATTGGTCAGATGCTTCTCCAGGCAGAGAGTGGGGGTAGATATCTCTCCTCTAAAGGGTCCCCCCTCTGGAATGGCCTTCCTGCCCGCTCGCATTTGAACCAGACCACCTGAAGTTCCAGAAGCAGCTCAACACCTTCTTCTTCTTCTCTGCTTTCTCTCTCTCTCCCTCCCCTGCTGACCTACCCGTCTGATGTTCCGACTGGTTGCTTGGCTATCTTCAGAGTCTCATTGGGTACCAGGCTCTTTCTTGATCAGTCACCCCTGCACTTCCTCTGGGCGTACCACGCACTTAGGGGCTGTAACTGTAACCCTGCTGTCCCTGTCTCCTTGCACTTCTCAGAGCCACGCTGCCCTGGCTGCACTTACTCAGAGCATTGCTGCCCTGTTTTCCTCTCCCCTCTGCACTCCCCCCTCCCCCCACCCCTCTCGCACTTCTCACTCTCGCACTTGCACAATCTGAACGACACAAGGCCTAGAATGGCCGTTTGTCTTGTCCTCCCTCTGTCTTCCCTCCCTTGTGTTGTCGCTCCTAGAAACACTTGTGTACAGGCGCGTTATAAATGACTTGTATCATAACAAATAGTGCGCAGCGTTTGCTTTCCGTTTCTAGTGATCTTTATTACTCCAGTCCTCTTCCTCTCCGCAGTGTTATGAAGCAAAGGGGAATGTAAATACAGTTGGTGATTGATCATGACTGTAGGTTCTACACCCACACTGCAGTATGCCATACAGGAATATGGGTGGCAAGTGTGTTACCAGAGGCTAACAAAACAGGGAAATGCCTGTCTTATCCTAGCGAGTCTAGTCCGCCTCCCTGAGGATTGTCTTCCCCCATGTGGTCTTCCCTTAGATTGCCACCCCCAGGGTCAAAGTCAGTAGCTTCTGCCTTTCCCTTGCCAAATGAGGGAAGCTTCCCTCCAGGGAAGCAGTTACGACATTGCTAGATTGGGCACAGGGTCCATGGAAATATGCAGGGAAAGTTGCTGAAAGACAAATCTTTCCTAACCTTTTCCAGAACTGACAGATGGAACACTATAAAGTTAAGCTTGCCCCTGAGCCATAAGAATTGTACAACATTATGCTCTGTGAACACTGTCCTCTGTACCGGTGCTGACCCTGTTCCCTCATAGTGTTAAGGTGGCTGAACAAAAACTTATGGTGCCTGAACCAGGGTAAAGCTATACTAGTCTTTTATGTCTGCTGCCGGGCCAGTCGTTCAACCCCTGCAGTAGACGTCTTAGTCCTTTACCTTTGCATAAGTCTGCATTGTCTGTATGCACATGTCTCGTGAGTTGCTGTCTCCTGTTTGTACTGTACTTTCCCTTCCCTTACTTACTGTTTGCTCTCTTCTTTTCTAGAAGAATGTCTGAAAACATCAGCTCCACTGGAACGCCAGGATACTGCCATGTCCTTCCACACAGTGCTCAGTAACCGGGAAGTCACTGGATCCACCAGCACTCTGCAGGTATTGACATTTGCTTTCCTGATTCTCCACCTGTACAAATACATGCATGCATGCACAACCTACACACTTCCTCCCAAACCCCCAAATGCTTTCCCAAAGGCTGCTGCACACCCAGGCAGCCGCACTCCTTCCCTGCCCCGCCCCCACATGCACACACTCATGCCCCACACTCATCCTGTAGTATAAGCTTGTGCATTGTCTGTACCTCTGTCAATCTGCCATTCTCAAAGTGGACACTGAGAAAACTGAAGGTGTCACACCCGCTAGTCCCGGGATCTGTCATTCAGGTGGCCAGGACACTGCCATTTTGGGTCCAGTTCCTGGGGGTGTACTAGTGCGGGAGGAACACCTGGATGAGGGGTCCTCTCAGAGTGGAAGGGGAACACCGTAGGGTGAGATGCGGTATCCCCTTCCTTGTAACACCTTTTCCCCATCTTACCATGTAGGATACCTAGGAACTCAACCCAACCCTCCCCTTTTCCCAACACAAACACATTTTCATGATCAGCTCACTGTGAGAGAAAACGGACTAACAGCCGAGCCATATATCCAACACAAGAGTCAGGCAGAGTCAGGAAATTACTGATTATTACACACATCTGACTTCCATCACACTTCCCCACACGGATTAAAGGCAAAGCACGAAAGCACACTTTGAGCAAGGCAACACTCGCACACGAGGAAGCAGCTGTTACAAGATGGCAGTTTAAC
Organism: Ambystoma mexicanum; assembly: GCF_040938575.1. Lineage (NCBI taxonomy): Eukaryota > Metazoa > Chordata > Amphibia > Caudata > Ambystomatidae > Ambystoma > Ambystoma mexicanum. The sequence goes on along the minus strand of NC_090922.1, from coordinate 1,523,201,173 downwards.
ATGAGGAGAAGGGCGACAAGACCAGAAAGGGTTGCAATGAGGGAATTGCCTTTGACATTTTCAGAGGAAGAAAACTGCTACTTTCACAAGCCCTCAAGAATAAGAATAAGACTGGGAATTAAAGTTGAAGAAAGGTGCATTGTCTTTCGAAGGTACCCCGGGCTCTCCCATATCAATAGCCAAGGCGGGGAGGAGTGATTGCCGCTGTGATACGGTCCTTGGCGCCTGCAACAAAGCCGCTCCAGTAAAGTCAGCACAGCCAGTGAGACTGATAGCAGACCGGTCTGTGCTCGAACCAAGGTTGCAAGCAGCAACATTGTATGAGGAAATCTGCAAAGAACAGAGTGGAAGGCGTATGTGATGAGCGACGCAAATATAATTGAATATCCAAGGAGTGACTGAACCTTTGAAACCAAGGTAGATGCCATATACAGAGTGGTCCGGCGCCACGTGGGTGCTCATTCAAAGGTCTCTGTTAAGCATCCTATTTTGAGTGTCAAATTGTTAACTGTGAAATCGAAGGGGTCCTGCAACGGGTCAAGCCAAACCCTGTGCACATTCGAAAATCTTCGCTAGCTAATATGAACTGTAACTGGTCCAATCCCGGCTGAGGGAGACTAATTGTGTAAAAGGGATCTGCGCCTAGCTGAGGGGGATCCGGGGTGAACCGTGAGTCATCTGAGAAAAGATATTCTATATGAGCCCGGAAGAGGGGGATCCAATTTAAGGATTGTAGTAGAAAAGGGATCTGAGCCCGGCTGAAGGAGATCCAGAATGAAGAGTGAATCGCCTGACTTGAATGTTTGTAAAGGAACATTTTGTTGTTTTGACACATCAGGCCCTCTGAATCAAGAGACTTTGATAACTTAAGAGACTTGGGCAGGCACAGAAGGCCCTGATGTTGGTGATGGAACTGTGTTCTTGTGCTGAAGAAGCCCCAAGAGTGTGCTATGCTAGAGTGAACCGCCTTGTCTCGTGCTGTAAACGGGAAACCAACAGCCTGAACATCCTGACTTATCATTTTGTGAACGCTTTGCTTTTCATGAACATTTCCCCCACACTATTTGTAAGTTAGCAGTAAGGATTGGCAATAGGTGTTTTAAGTATAGACCCTTTTATTTTGACGAGATTCCACTATGTTAGGGAGAATTCTCTGTTTAGGTTGAATTTCCTAACCTAGTGAGTCCCCAGCAGCTTTGCTGGATTTCTGGAGTTTGTTTTTTTCTCCTGCCAAGAGTGAGTCTCTTTTCCTCACACTCTTGGACATGATTTGAGGGGTTCTTTTGACTGTTAATGTGTTTTATGGGCTATGGGGTCTTTTACTCCATAGGGTCTCATATGTTTTTACTATGTGTTACACAGCACCCTCAGTGCAGTGACACAGGGGTGTCATAGTGACACCCCACCATAGACTCCATACCCTGGGACTGACTACTGTCTCCCAGAGCATGTAAAGTCACCATTGGCTTTACTAGTCCCAAATTATGAACAGAAACCAGTACAAACTATCATATTGTAGACGTACCGGTCGGGGTAATTTGATTGCCCCGGGGTCTGTTAGTCGAGGGGGCATGTCTCCGTCCCCCCTGATCGAGTTTTGGCTGGTGGCAGTGGATACTACTTTTTATATTCGACCGCGAATATATCTCTATGGGATTTTCCCATTGTTCGATGCTACCAACTTTAATTATTTAATTCTCATAGCCTCAAACATACCGCTGGTTTATTTATTTAATATTAATTCGCCGGTTGGTATTTTTTGCCAGAACTCGATTCTAAAATGGCGTTTGTGTTCTCTTCTGTGACTCCAACCCAAGTCGAGCCCTTTGTTCCACTTTTTGGCGGGCTTCTCCACAGAAGCCTCCAAAAGTGGTGCCACTCTGTCTGGGTACCACAGGGAGTGTGGGAGGGGGTTTAGGCACCCTGGACTGAGTTACCTTGGTAACTCAAGTTGCACTCTTGTGTGATTGGCCCAATTGGTGAGCCGGCCGGCTCACCACTTAGCATGTTTGATTGACAGCTAGGCTGAGTGAATTGGGGTGTGCTGCATAAAAGCAGGGCTTTTGGGACTGGAACTTCAGAAGTTGTCACAGGACCTGAAAATCCGACGAGGGAGAAGCTGAGCCGACCTGCTACGACGACACCACCTGCGGAACTGACTCACCACTTCCCGGCTACAGAGACGGTCTCCTGGCTGGAGAGTCTTCTTCCTCTGACTGGTGGGCACAACCAGTTTACCTTCTTTTCCTCGCATCCCAGGGCGTCTTGTGGTCGAATTGTCCGTGCCAAGCACCCCGGCAACCGGATAGCCACTTAACACTGGACCGCCCTCTTTTAACTGAGAACTCCGCAGCTGGTTTCTTCCCTGGCAGTGCAAGGGACTCCTGTCTTCCTCCCCGACGAGATCCTCTCTTCCCTCGGACGAAGCACCGACTTGCATCCGCTGCCAGGAACTGCCCCCGCTGGAGTATTCTCACCACTTTAAGGTACCGTGTCTGCCAGGCCTCCCTTTCTAAAGATTGCTACAAGGTAATAATAATCCCTTAACCTTCTGGACTGGGCTGGCCGCCTTGACCATCTAACCGGTCCCTTTCTTTTGGTCCAACTCTGTCTGAACTGATTACGAAACTTTTGGGCACTTTGAACCGTGTGACCTTGGACACATTTCGACCGGAGCCTCTTAAAGTGGGTCCGGCCTTGTTAACTTTGACTTTACGGTTTTAACCTGCCTTCTTCTCCTCCTGTGTTCTTCTGAAAGTGTCGGGACCGTGTTTCTATCTTTGCTCTGCCTTTCTCTCCCTTTTAAACCGATTGATTAGAGTGCCATCTTCGTTAAGCGCTCACCTGTGTCTGAAAATAAGTGTTGCTTTACTTAAGACTTGTCTAACTAATCGTTGAAGGGAGTGTATATCTTTTAATGACCGTGTTTTTGAAATGCTTGATATTAGTGGCAGTGTGTTTTATTAGATGTGGTTTTAAATAATGATATCTCTTTTACACCAAGCTCTGGTCAGTGTTTGCTTGTTCTACTGTGTTCTTTTGACCTATTGTGAATACTCTGTATACTGCCTAACTCTTCTTGAGGGAAGTCTGACTGCTCAGCCACAGCTACCAAGTGAATCTGTGTAGTACAGACTGCTACCAAGTGGGTTTACTGCCAAACACCTGTAGTCTTAAATCTTTTGCAGTGGTCCCAGAGGGAACTGCACAGGTTTCTGCCTAACATACTATGACTGTGTTATTATTATTTGATGGTCGTAGCTTGCTCCCATCGGTAGATTTAGGTTTAGATATGCGTTTATCACACCCTTGATAAAGTTCAATAAAAACACCCTTTAACTATGGTCACAATTCTCTTACTTTGATACCAGGCCTTCCTTACAACACATACACAAAGTCTACTACCTATCTACTCTCCTGTGTCATGCACATATACATTCTCTAACCACCCATCCTATTAAGACTGCAAACTCTTGAAATCATATTGGATTATTGTCAATTCAAGTCATAACTGTACAAAGCATCTGCAGCTCTGTCTTCATCCTTTCACAACGGCTGCATTACAAGTCCCCACTCACATTCTGTCCTTGCATACCTCATACTTTCTAAATTCTACCCAGTTATGTTTATCGTTCAAATATAGCATCACCTACTTCCCTTCACACCTTAAGCCACTTCTTTTGCATGAGATCAAAGTAATTGTTTTGTATGCTGCTCGCACTGTAGCTATGCATCCTCTGTACTCGAACATGGCACACAAAATGGCTGATAAACTATATAGAAAATAGGAGGTTAAGGGCATCATTCACAAATCAAGATGCACATGGAGTGCACACATACTCTTATAACCCCATGATAGTGGCTACTGTGACGAACCAGAAGAAGGATTTGGGCACTTGGTAGACATGACACTTTTTATTTAAATAATAAGAGAAAATGCCTATCTTGCCCTACTGCTATCTGGAATATTCCCTGCCTGACGTAACTAAATAAGGCTTCTCTTCTGTCAGTAAGAGTCGAACATGAAACGCCCACATTCCAAAACCTTACTTTGAAGGGATTGTGTCCTCCGACGTATTCCTTATCTTTGATAATTCGTCTCCAGCTTGCTGGCCTCGGAAATTTTTTCTCTGTCGAGGGCGCTGCGCGTCGACGTCCGCCCAGTCAATGTACCTCGACAGCCACTGTATCGGCGCCGACGTCACCATGCCCATAAATAGCCACGCGCGGCGTCCGTTGCTCAGTTCCGTTTTCCAGCGCTTTGTGGGGCCTCGGAATATCGTTGCTCAGTTCAATCAGATAAACCTTCTAGATTTACTCAAATACCAACTCGTTCTCAATGGCTTCTTCATCGGAACCGACAACGCCGCGATCCGGCTTAAAAAAATGACGAGAGACTGCGGTAAAAAATTGTCGATAACAGATCCACACAGGATCTGCTTGTGGTGCTTGGGAAGGAGCACCATTAGTTGAGGGTGTGAGGACTGTATTTCCATGACGGCGAAAGCCTTGAAGGAGCGCAAGGGGAAGCTCGAGAGAGGTACGTCAGTCAAAACCTTCTCGAAATTTTCTTCGGCTGAGTCGAGGCATTCGTCTCATCGCCGTCGAAAGCATTCCCATTCTAGATCTCGAAGTAGCTCTCATCATTCGTCGATCGAGACACTCAAAGAAGAGACGTCGAAGATCCCCTTCCTCGTCATCTTCTGTTTCCCCAGAAAGGGTCTCCTGCCCCACAAAACACAGCTCTCAGGCTGAGTGGGAGGAATTCAGGAAGAAAATGCTAAGCGTCTTAGAGAAAGCGGCCTCAACCCCCTCGAAGACAGCTGAGGGTGATACCCCGGGTGAAAAACCCCAAAAATCGAAACGCTGTGAGTTGCTGCACCCAGCGAAAGATTCCACCCAAGAGTGCCATGGGCTATCGGGTAAGAAGGCACCGTCTTCGCCGTCGTCGAAGACCCCTTCGACGCATGGATTGGCGCCATCGATGCCATTGTGGAAGGGTTCTTCGACGCTTTGGTCGATCGACTCAACGCCATCGTCAACGCCGACATTGACGCCGATAAAAGAGAAAACCACGGCTACTTCACAGCCAACGGTGATACCAAGAGCCTCCGGCACGACGCCGAGACTGTCGACGACATCCTCGAGTAGGATCCCGATCCTCTCGAGTTCTTCGAGGCCTCTTCCAGTTTTTCTCGGCGCCTTCGAAGCCTGTCACATCAGCGTCAACGACATCGACGTTTTCTCACGCAATAATGACGAGTTTGGCTCCTTCTGCCTTAGAAATGGGTTGTACACCATTTCCGAGGTCTGAGTACCCCAGATGATCTTCAATCTATGAAGAAGGGGAGGATTCTGACCAGGAAACCTTCCGGTTGCAGAGGAACACACTACCTGTTTCAGAGGATTTCACCTCTGAGGAAAGAAGGTTGAAAGACCTACAGGAATCATTACATGAGGCAAGTGGGCTGGACACTTCCCCAGAAGTTGAATTTGTTAAACCAGACCCAGGGGAACATGCCGAAACACCCTATAGAACCCTGATGGCAAGGATTATTGAATTTATGGGTTGGTCTGCGCCTTCACCTGTTTTTCAACAGGATGATCTGACAGACATATTAGACAAAGGTCCACAGGAGGATCCTGTGATCCCCTTCCATGCAGCCTTACAAAGAAAGATTTCATCTAATTGGGAAACTCCTTAGGTTATCCCTGCAGTCAATAAAAGATTGTCCGCCAAGTATAGGGTAGCTGCGGCTGACCTTGAATACTTATCAAAACACCCGACTCCAGAGAGCCTGGTGGTTTAGCGGCAACTTCATCAAGCAGCAGGTCCGCTTACCCTACTGTCCCACAGGATAGAGATGACAAAAGGTACGATTCTATGGCAAAAAAAGTATTTTCTGCTTGTAGTATGGCGTTGAAGTCCATCAACGCCACCTGTACGCTCGCCAGGTTCAGTCACACACTGTGGGAGTGTGCTTCATCAGCAGCTGACTGCATACCCGAAGGAGAGGAAAGGGAAGCCTTCTTTAACATTATTAAAGATGGCAAAGATGCAATGTGCGAGTCACTTCAAACTGGCATTGAATCCGCTGACAGTATCAGCAGGGCCATGGCGGCAAGTACGACAATCCGCAGGCATGCGTGGTTGCGAAAGTCTGGCTTTGCTCCAGATGTACAGGCTAGACTTTTGAATTTGCCCTTTGACGGCTCTTCTTTATTCGGTAAAAAGGCTGATGACAGTCTGGAAAAGTTGCAGACATCTAAAGCAGCGGCAAAATCGTTAGGAGCTGCAATCCGCCAAACTCCTTTTCGCCCCTCAGGAACCTCTGGGAGAGGAAAGTCCTTTCGCTATTCCGCATTCGGGAAAGGCAGAGGACAGCTGGCTCAAAGAGGCCAAAGGAGATCCACCCGAGGTGGACGGGTCAAAAGTACTAAAGCCGCAGCAGCAGCAGGTGCCTCTTTACCCTCGGCATCTGCATCAGCCGCCCCCAAACCACTCTGAGGTCTTTACACACAAAACACCTGTAGGGGGCAGGTTAACTCACCATCTGACGGAATGGCAGGCTATAACGTCAGATGCTTGGGCATTGGAGACAGTTGCCCAGGGTTACTGCCTACCCTTTCTACACATCCCTCAGTCATCCACCGGGGCACAGCTCTCTAAAAGATCCAGATCCGCTCCTCTTGCAGGAGATTATAGACCTGGTAGAGAAAGGTGCCATAGGACCCGGTACCTGTAGCGGATAGGAACAAGGGCTGGTACTCCCCCCCTACTTTCTCATACCATAGAAGGACAGGGGACTGAGATCCATCCTGGACTTATGAGAATTGAACAAGTTCCTCAGGAAGGACAAGTTCAAGATGGTAACTCTCTCAGATCCTTCAGGCCCTCCAGCTCCAGGACTTGCTGGTATCTCTGGACCTTCAGGATGCTTATTTCCATGTGCCAATCCATCTCTAACACAGGAAATACCTGAAGTTTGCAATTGGCGTCTCTCATTATCAATTTCGAGTTCTGCCATTTGGCTGACCTCTGCCAGAGGGTCTTCACCAAGCTAATGTCGGTAGTGGCTGCGAGTCTAAGGAGGGATGGAATCCACGTCTACCCCTACCTGGACGATTGGCTGATCAGGGCTGTGTCTTCGGAACAAGCTCAGATACAGCTAGATTATGTATGCCACTTCCTTCACAAACTGGGCTTCTCCCTCAATTTAAAGAAGTCACAGATGATAGCATCACAGAGACTCCAGTTCATTGGAGCGGTCCTGGACACTTCCCTGGGAAAAAGCCTCGCCACCAGCGGTGAGGGTTCAAGATATTCTGCAGACAGTCAACAAGTTCCAAAATGCCCAACGTCTCCCAGCCTTCGACTTTTTGAGGTTGCTAGGCCTCATGGCATCCTGCATTTTCCTTGTGCCAGAGGCTCGCCTGAGAATGAGATCTCTTCAGTGGGCACTGAGAACTCTGGTCGCAATTCTCAGGGAGAATGACAGATCTCCTCCGGATTCCGGACAAGGTAGCCCACGACCTTCTATGGTGGGCCTATCCAGAGAACATTTTGAAAGGAGAACTGTTTTGGCAACCGTGGCCGGAGATAACAGTAGTCACAGATGCCTCACTCACGGGGTGGGGAGCCCATGCCAACGACTTGACCATCAGCGGTCGTTGGTCTCCATCGGAGTCCAGACTACACATCAACCTATTAGAGCTGAGAGCGATCAGACTAGCGCTGAAAGCTTTCCTGCCATCAGTACAGGGGAGAAATGTCCTGATAATGACGGACAACACAGTGGCCATGCACTACCTCAACAAAAGAGGAGGCGTAGGGTCACTGCCACTGTGCAGAGAGGCAATGCAGCGCAGGTTTTGGGCAATTCAGGAAGGAATCTCTCTATCGGCAGTCTACCTAGCCGGAGAGAAGAACTTGACAGCGGATGCTCTGAGCAGGCAGAGCACAGTCTCCCACCAGTGGGAGCTAGCTCAGAAAGTCCTTCAAGAGATCTACGCCCTTTGGGGAACCCCTCAGATGGATCTGTTCGCCACAAGCACCAACAGGAAGTGCGATCTGTTCTGTTCAAGGGAAATTCCCTCGAGAGGGGCTCTAGGGGACGCGTTCGTAGTGGACTGGGAGTTCCCACTCCTTTACGAGTTTCCACCAGTCCCTGTTATTCCTCAAATGATCAGGAGGTTGAGAAGATTCCGGAAAACCATGATCCTAATTGCCCCGGACTGAGCCAGGAGAACGTGGTACCCAGACCTTCTAGATATGTCCATCTGCCCTCCAATCCGTCTTCCACTCAGAGAATCTTCTCTCGCAGAAGGGAAGTCAGGTTCTCCATCCAGACATCAGAACCCTCAACCTTCACGCTTGGCTTCTGAAAGGGTGAGGTACAAGGATTGGGACCTCCCTGATAACGTCATGGAGGTGTTGCTTTCAGCCAGAAGGCCAGCAACAAGTCTTTATACCGATGCCATTGGAACAAATTTTGCAGCTGGTGTAGAGAAGGGAATATCAACCCTTTTTCATTTGGTACACCAACGGTGTTATCGTTTCTACTCTACTTGGCAAACTCAGGCCTTCAAGTTGGCACTGTAAAAGGCTATCTTGCAGCGCTTTCAATCTTCAAGCGCACTGCGGAGGAACCATCGTATTTCAATCTACCTCTAGTAATACAATTTCTCATGGGATTAACTAATGTTTATCCTCCAAGACCATTCCAAGTTCCCTTATGGGACTTAAATTTAGCCTTAAACGTCCTAATGGGTACTCCATTCGAACCACTCCACTCTTGTTTGCTGAGATTTCTCACGCTGAAAACTGTCCTATTGGTAGCATTAACATCTGCTAGGAGGGTGACCGAGCTACAAGCTCTCTCTTGTAAACCCCCCCATACGATTTTCCATAAGGACAAAGTTGTCCTACAGGTGAAGCCTAATTTCCTCCCAAAGGTGGTTTCTGAATTTCATATTACTCTGAAAATTACCTTACCTTCGTTCTACCCTCCTCCCCATCTGGGGAAAGAGGAAGAAAGGCTACATAGACTGGACCCAAGGAGAGCTCTGAGCTTTTACATCAGCAGATGTAGGCTAGGATTAGGCAAGCTGACCAACTGTTTGTAGGATACTCGGGTCACAAATTGGGACTACCCATAACAAAACAGACCATTTCCAGGTAGATTATTTTGGCCTTTCTGGAATGTTACAAACTGGCAGGGAAAGAGCCACCCCAAAATCTTGGGGCTCATTCAACCAGGGGTATCGCAGCCTCTTGGGCCCTCCAAAGAGGGGTATTGGTCCGAGACATATGTGCGGCTGCCACATGGTCGTCCGCACATACGTTCACAAAATTTTACAACCTGGATTCCTCCGCTAGTCAAGAGACCAGATTTGGAAAAGCCGTATTACATTCGGTTCATTCCTAAAAGGGATACATGACATTATTACTCCCACCTCCAATTACATGCCACTCCTATGGGAGTCTATCAAAGATAAGGAATCCCTTCGAAGAACAAGTTACTTCTTACCTTGTAATGTTCTTTCGATGGGATGTTCCTTATCGCCCCTCCCAACCATCCCCGCAGTAATACTTCCCTTGTGGTTGCAGCTTACGCTCCTTCAAGGTCAATAACCAATTCAGGCATGACTTATTTTATGCTACAAAACGGAACTGAGCAACGGACGCCGCGCGTGGCTATTTATGGGCATGGTGACGTCGGCGCCGTTATGGTGGCTGTCGAGGGACATCGACTTGGCGGACGATGATGCGCAGCGCTCTCTACACAGAAAAAATTTCCGAGGCCAGCAAGCTGGAGACGAATTACCAAAGATAAGGAATACGTCGGAGGAACATCCCATCGAAAGAACGTTACAAGGTAAGAAGTAACTTGTTCTTCTAGCTTACCCTATCACTAATAGGAACCACTAAAGTGAAGTGGCTTGTATTTCCTTCCTTCCCCATTGTGGTGTGTGGGTCACCTGTTGGTAGCGGTGATGTCAGATTGAGTGTTGGAATGTATGCTTATGAGTGCCAGTTGAATGAGCTACCATGGTGGTGGGGACCAGTGGGTTGTCTTCTCTATTACATGTACTTAAACTGTATGTGCACATGACCTGAATAAATGGACTACATATACCTACACCTGAAGAGTGTGTCTTTCATTACTACATAAAGATTACTAGGTTGTATTCCCTCTGGCACGTTCCCTTTTGGCCTGCTGTTTGTGAGGCCCTTCCTTCAGGGCTTTCTCCAAAAGAAAGGTTTTGGTTATCTTCGTGTTTTCAAAATAAGACAATGAGTAACATTAGTCCAAACTCTCAGTTTTTCATGAGCTCCTGTAGTACACATTTCCTGTTAATATTCCCCGGTGTTTGCCAGTCTTCCAGAGGAACTTACTGTTCAACTTATTTTCCTTCTGAATATAGTCTCTTATGATTCTTTCTCTCGTTTTCAGTTCTATGGTCTCCTTGTACTGAGTTCTGCCTCTGTTAGGACTTGGTTTCTCTTGCTCCTCGTTTTCCTTAAAGTGGGCCTTTCCACTGTTTTGCCCCTCTGTTCTTTTCTAATGCTGGGCATTGTACTTAAACTTTATATCAAATGGCTTCCACTGCCTTTTTCTAGAATGTTACAATGTTCGACAAATGTAACATTTTGTAACTTACTGGGTTCCCCCAGTACGCACTGTTGTGATTTCACAGGGTTTTACACTCATTCTTACATTTCGTTTTCAATGTGATATTTAGCATGTAATCACTGTTGCCTCCCCCTCTCATGCTCTACCCCCTTACCTTTATTCCCGGGATTTGATCTACAAAGTTCTGGCGTTGATACTGAGAGGCTCTGTTGCCGACATCTTCCAGACTTAGCCGCACAGTCGCTCAGAGATCCTGGGCAACTCTGGCTAGTCGGCGTCGCTCATCCATCGGGAGATTTTGTTTCTCCCGTTCTCCAGCATTGGATCTTTAATGGATTCACATGCTATGAATATTTCCCCGTCGTCAGGCTGGGAAACCTCAGTAACTTCAACTTAGCGTTTTCCTATGGAAAACCTTGACACTTTAGTGTCCTATCAACTTCCTTTTTGGGTGCTTTCGGCCCCACCAATAGGACGTCTGGTATAAATAGCCCCGCCCCCGCGGCTTCCCTTCAGATTTCAACCATCTCCAAACTGTTGGGATCACCTCGTGTTTCATGTTTTTGCACGTGCGTTTGGTTCGTGGGCTAGGATGTTATTGGTAGCCCAGAAGAAGTGTCTTTTTCGGCCTTGTGCTACTTGCGGCATGAAGAAGGTGTACGAAGGCGATGGTCATATGGACTGTCTTTACTGTCTCTACCCCATCACACAGCAGATGCCTGCGAGATATGTCGGGGGTTTTCACAGAAGACCTTGAAAGACCATAATCAACGGCTCATATGTTGGCTTAATGAGGGCACGTACCCGGCTTCGGAAGTCGGCTCGGCCCGGCCCGGGGGAGCCAGCCTTCAGGGAGAGCGGAGAAATCCCCGAAGCATCGCTGAGCGGCTTCGGCGGAACCCCCTGCTAAGAAGCATCGGGCAGTGTTGCCTGCATTGGAGTTGGGGAAAGCCGGCAAGTCTTTGTCTAGGCTGCATCATTCGAAGACAAGTGGCTCCTCGTTGTCCAAGTGGCTCCTCGTTGTCCAAGCATGGTCGGCTGGACAAGTCCAAGGGGTCTGGTGGTAGGCCCGAGAAGTCTTTGGTGTTGGAGAAAGCCCTGGCGAAACCGAAGGAGTCTTCATCGAAGCACTCGTCGTCCAGGGACCATCGCAAGTCTTTGTCCAGCCGGGAGTCGTCAAATCACCGGTCCGGTTCTTCTGAAAAATACAGGTCTCCGGTGAAGTCGAAGCCGGGGGACGTGGTTCCGACAACAAGCTCAGATGGTTTCATCGTCGACGGTAGTGCTGCACTCTACGGTCCCGTCGGTGGTGTCGTAGGCGCCGTCCACGACTTTGGCGGACAGTGGTCCACTGCTGTTGTCGTCACAGATGTAATCAGAAGGGTTGTTGTCGACGGGTGGGGCGTGGAAGTGAGGGAGGTGCCCGAAACTCCCTGTGCTTAGTCTCTTAGGAGACCGAAATGCACTCTGTAGTGATTGGCAGATTGCTCCACGGTTTTGCAGTTCCACGCAAGCGCTCTCCCAGTTGGTTGGAATGTTTTTTTCCTCCACGGCCATGCATTCTGGGTAATACAGTCTTATGGGACAAGAAGTATTGTGCACAAAATCGGGTTCATGAAAAGGTGATACTTCACTTAACTAGGCTTAGATGCGAGGGACAGAGACTTGGGACCTCCCAACTCCAACGCCCTGGTTCTGGCAAACCCCCTGCTGGGCCACAGGTTAAGGCGGGTCTCCGTCCCTTCATGACAGGATCATTTCCCCTTCCCTCCCTAACTCCCTCACATTCCTTCCCCCTCCCTTTTCCTCTCTTGCACACACTGTTTATTCTATGCTACCTTCTCTGGTTTCTTTTTCTCCCTGGAACATTTTAAGATGGTTTTTACGTGAAATGACACTAATGACCACCCAAACTCTATCAAGGTAGTTTGACACAGCAGTATGGCTTAGACTTGTGAATTGTTTAGTTGGTCACACACAGAGGGTTCTTAATAATTAAAAACTGACAGAACGAATTCCTAAACACACTGTTGTGCATCCACCATGTGGTGATCTTACTAAAGAGCACCAACACTTTACTTTTAAAACCCTTTGATCAAATTCAAGTAAGCACACACTAAAGTCAGTGAAGTAAAGAATGGTTAACTAATAACAAACCAGTTAGATTCAGGAAAGTTATTAACAAACCTTAATACCTTAATTTAAAAAAGGCCTTAAGTCCTTGCATGCTAAAGGAGATGGGGCTTTGTGACCTGAGTGTCACAAGTCCCACATGTAGCTCTTTGTTGGGCGTTAGGAGTCATACTTTTTTTTTTGGCCATTCGGTTTTTATTAAATTCAACGATCTTTAACTATGCATTGACAGAAAGTTAGGAGTCTTTTAAGAAGGCAGAATAAATGTTGGCAAAGCAACTATGTAGGTGTAAGTGTGCCTGGAAGTTAAGAACAAAGCAAGCAGCTCTTTAGAGGTTTTCCTTCCCAATCCCACCATCAATGGGTAAGCCAAGGTGGGTTTCTGGTCAGAACTTCACCGGTCTTGACCGGCAGAGGTAGGGTAGGACTTTGCGTTCGTTGGACTCTATGGAAGGATGGGGGTAGAAACAGGAATATAAACAGACCCCTGCATTCAAATGTCATCAGAAGCGTCCCCTTGAGGTTCTGAATCCACTTGCCCAATGTGTGTGTTGGTTCTATTGGAGGGGGGGTGTTGGGGTTACTGGTGCATAGGGCACTTTCGACATGGGTTTGGGTCCTGTCTGAATTGGGTGTGTCAACGCTCTGGCGAAAGAGTTCCTGAGACTTGATAGCTGGACAACCCTGTCATGTAGAGAAGACCACTATGATTCGGACTACCTCAGGCGACCTGAGGACACAAAGGCAAGAGTTGGTGATGAACACTGTAGTCAGGCGGCGGAAGGCGACTGTTGTGGCAGAGAAAATGAAGCAGATTCTGAAAGCCACTCCATGCTGGAGAGTTGCAATTGCAGGGAAAGGCCTCTTGTCTTACCAGCAGAGGGTTAGCAGAGCTCAAAGACCGAACCCTGATCTGTGACAGACGTAATGAAGTTGCAGAGGAGGGAGCTGGTCAGTCCATAGGGTGGCCTTCAGACACTTGAACTGCTTCCAAGGGCAGGATCCTCAAGCAGGGGACAGGATTGGTTATTCATACTGGTCCCAGGGTTGATGTACTGATGAATGCCTCCAGGAGATCAGACAAAGGAGCATGGTTTCTCTGGGTCTTTGCTGGAGAGCGATACTGTACGGCTGTAGTGACAGTCAACGGGTCTTTGGCAGTAGGCTTTTCTTCAAAGGGGTATTGGCTCCAATGACTATCTCACAAATGGCTGCAGGAGGAGTCCTTGTATCCTAAATTGAAGCTGGAGTCACCGAGCTCCCAAATTGAAAGGATATGCACCATTGAGACTTGCATGGGCTGTCCAATCATGGACAACCTCCAGACTACACATCTTCCGGATAAGTCATACTTTGGCCAGGATGTGGACTGGGACCAGACGGTCCCATCCCCCTTATCCGGTCACAAGCACATACCACTGCTTTGCCCGGAGAAAGCCATGCCTTTGTGTGACAAATCCAGTAAATCTGTCCCTTCTCCCCAAAGGGAACCTCCCCTCCCCCCGTGTGGCTAGGGAGGTGAGCCTGCTCAGCAACACCCTTCCTAGGGGTTGAAGCAAGTTGGACCTCACCGGGAGAGACTCTTCCTTTGGCAACATGGACTCCCGTTCCTATGAGGAATTCCCTAGGCCATCCCCTGTGGTGGCATATATGGGATCATCCAATATGAAGAACTGTATACAGCTCAGCTACTTCACTAAGGTTCATCCATGTTGGTACGGAAAAGAAAGAGAAGCTGTCGCTTCAAAGAAAGACCTCCCTTTAACTAGGACGGGAGAACCTAGAAGAAGAGTACATGCCGAGCCGTGGTGAAGCTGAGAGAGGTGTACGCACACAGGGGAAGCCCAGGAAAAGCATGGGAGGCGGAACTGAAGAGAGCGCAGCATATGTAAGTGCGAGACGGAGAAGCCAAAGAGACGAGAACTCATGTCCTGGTGGTGGCATAACTACGACCGCTTTGTGGGGCAGTGCACCCATATAACAATGGAAAAACCAATTGCCTGCGTAATCAGCAAGACAGCTGGTTACACAAAGTGATATGTGACTCAGAAAACCGACAGAAAAAGAGACACAGGCAGAAACAAGAAACCGGAGAACAGGAACGAATGAAGAAGATCCGAGCACGCACCGGCCCTGGACTTTCCCCTGCAGATACCAAGGTAACCCGGAGAACCGGGAGGCCACTGGGGAATCATTATAAATCACGCAAAACTGTTCCCATGGAAATAGCTGAGAAGTGGAATGTAAAGTTAATGAAGTGGAACTGTACTATTCTAAGAAAGAGTGTCGTCTTTAAGCTTGAAAGGGAGAGACTATCGAAACAGAGCCCCAAGTACTCTGGAAGAAGGGAAAATACCAGATACTTTAAAGACTGAAGAGCAAAATGAATCGGAGGAAGAAAAAACTCCAATAAAGGAAAGAGAATTCCATGACGTAAAGACAAGTGAAGCCTATAAGATCAAACAGCCACACACCAAATCACTCCAGGAGAGGGAGAAAGCATATACCCTTTAAGAAAGTGTCTGTTAAAGAAATCCAAAAGGCCGATCAGCCTAGGTTAAAGGATAGGACAGAGAGCTACAAGGGATTCCTGGAAGTCAATCCGGAGGGAAGAAGAAAACCTAAAGACCTAATGAAAGAGAGGCAAGAACTTGTACAGGTGACAAAAAAACAATTCTATAATAATTGCCAATATCCTTGAAACAGAGGAGAATTCTACGAAAGAGTCAATCGGGAGAAGGGAGACATTCTCCTGACTTTATTCTTGGTTAGAATAGGGTGGGGGCAGTTAATATTAGTTTTTGGACAGCATATTTCTTGTTTTGGTAACTTCCTGACGACTGTAGAGCATCTTAGGTATTTATATAGGCAAGGCAAATAAAAAGGCTGTACTTAACTGTGAAAAGTCAATACCGGTTCAAAACAAAAGCAAAAAAGCTTGGGTCCCCATAGATGTGTATGGAGGGAATACTGCGAAAAGCAATTATTTCCTAAAAACACCTTTCCTAGAGTTAATGTCTTCTCATTACTGCTTTGTGTACTTTATCAGGGGCCTTTTAGATCGCCTCCTGTTTCTCTTCAACCAATTCATTACTTGTTTCTGTTTTTACTAAGCACCTTGATTTTTATTTTTTCTTCAGAGCTTGTGCATCACGGAGCTGACTGAGGATGACACCATGCCCCCTGGTGCAGAGCCTCGATTACCGCGCTGGCGCTGCTATGCCAAACTGGTGAACACACACCACTTATTGCTCTCCTTCCTTCCAGCCACCTTTGCAGGTAAGAACATCCCAATGGTTCTCCGCAGGCTGTGAACGTATGTTACACAAGAGTAAAGTCACTGCTGACCAGCCTAACACATTGCACTCCCCCTGTGTAGATTCTGTGTGTGAAGGGCAGTTGCAGCACCTCCCACTCACTTAGTTTATATCCTAGTCGGTGCAACTGATGCCACTCACTGCTGACCCGTTAATGTTGTGCATCAGCTTAGGGGTAACACACACCTTTTACTCTACTTGGATAGACCTACATCTTGTAATGGAACTCCCATTGCTAACATCTTCTAGCATAGACACCAGGTGTGGAATAAAGGGTGCATATCAGATCTGGGGTAACACTCAGACTGCTCACCTCTTCCAGGATATAATTCAGATGTGAGGTGATGGTATGTATTGTGGAGAAGTATTGTGTCTCTCACTGCTCACCTTTGCAATGAGAGACTTCACATGTGAAGTTACAGCATGCATCATTGCACAAGTATCTTATCCCTCTCCTTGCTAACCACTTACAGCAAAAGATAGCAATTGTTGCTTATGTATGTCACGGGACACATATTTGGGAGGTGTTATACAAGTCGTGTGGCGTGGGTCTGAGTAGTACAACCATTTGTTAGAAAGGTGTTCCTGATTCTTGCAATGGCTCTGTGATTGAGCAGTTGCCCTTATGCTTAGGAGGGAAAAGGGCTGGAAATAAAGTGTAACTCACACACCACACTGTAAAGGTAGGTCCACACTACCTTTTGTGCATCACAAAATATTTACAAACACAGGTAAGTACTTAAAAATGTTAGGTAAGCACACCTTGTGCATACTTTTAGACTGTACAGAAAGGTCTTATAAGGTCTCCATAGGCAAATCCATGCTACAGGATACATGCAGGTAATTATTACTGGAGCTGAGGCAGTGCAGTAGAGAGAAGACCAGGATACAGGACTCCACAAGAGCAGTTCCAAGTATGGTTGATGTCAGTCACTTGGAGAGCAGAAGGGAGCAAGGACAGTGACCAAAAGCATGTATGTAGACCCCTAGCGTGGATTTGCCCTAGATCTGGGCAACTGGCTGATGGACAGTGGTGAATAGATAAGAGCAGAGGCTAGGTCTGCTCCCATCTTTGGCACTGCCAACGACTTGCAACGATGTAAGAAGGAAATAGGTCTGTTGACTGGATTCTTGGTGATATGTTGCATGGATTGGCTCCCTATGATTGAGAGCTTAGATTTGGCTTAGACCAGCCATTACTCTAAAAGGAACAATCAGTGGAGTGAAAATGTTGGGGGGGGTCATGACATCTGAGGAAAAGGTGCCCCAGCCAAATGAATGGGGACAAAATGGTGCGCCATGAAAGTTGGGGGGGACAAACACCCCTGTCCCCCTCTAAAATTACACCCATGGGAACAATGCTATCATGGTACTTCTAGTTTCAATGCAGATTAAAGCATTCTGTTGATACGGTTGTGTGATGCGTGCTGGTTGACACATGCAGAACTCAAAAATGGGAAGTGTTTCCTCTTTTGGCGAATGACATAACCTTCGGGATGTTTTACCATCACGGGACCTGGATTGCCAACGGAATGAATCAACTCATGTGGGACTGAAAGACTTGAGAATGCTGTCATGGCACCACACGCTCCATCAATCATTTCTGCAACTCCAATACGTGATGGACTTGTTGACTGGCGTCTGCTTGGCGACCTGGTCGCGGGACCTGCGAAGGGAAGGGACTCATGAGGAATGGTCATATTACTCAAAGGCTTGCAACTTGTAAAGACAGAATTCTTCTTTGAGGATTCTACAGCCACGTTTTAGAGCCACACAACTTTCTGCATTTTCCCTTTATTCTTTTGGATCACCGATTTATTTTTGGTGACCAGGCGAAGTTCTGAATCCCCCTGGCAACTGCTTTTGTTCCTTAATTAAGATATGTTATTTGCTCACCCCTAAGGTGCCCAGTCGGGTATACCTCTCAGGCACTCCATTTTGTGCCCTACAGTTATTTTATCACCCTACATTGGTTTTAGGGTATAGACTGGTGGCAGCTGCCCATTAGTTTTGACCGCAGCAGAGGTGCAAGCCTTTTTACTGCATTGGTAGCCAAATGTACCTTTTTGGTAGCCATTGGGGCATTGTGTTTTTTTTAAATCCTGCTTCACAACATTTTATTCTTTAGAGCCGTTTTGACCACATGACTTTTTGATCCAAGATGTTTTTTTTTGTTTTTGTTCTAACTGGTTTATACCAGTGTATGCCAAAAGGAGGCAGATGCTTGTTGGGGTGGTATGAGCAGAGTGAGATGGCAATCCGTTTGGATCCCAGTGTGCAAGCCTTTGTCTTGTCTGTGGTAAAACAGCAGGGTACTTGTAAGGTTGAGGATGGAATTGATCAGGTTTTCAAGGAACAATTGGTGTGCTTTAAACGGTGCCAACCCCAGATTGTCCCATATGTCTTCCAGAAGATGTGATGGTAGAGCTCCACAAGTTGTAAGAGCATGGAATTATAAAAACTTGTAGAAACATTAGAGGGGTGTGTGAGGGTGTGTGACCATTGTGGTAGTGAGGAAGGCTAATTGGCAGATCAAACTTTGTCTGGACTTGAGGGTACTGGACAGCAATGTTGTGGTAGAACGAGTTCCATTACAAAACATATGGGAGATGTGTCTGGTGAGGGAAGGGGTGCTAAGCATACCTCGGAGGAAAAGTGCCATCCCATTATTCCTTCCAACGAGACGGACAAACTACAATACCAAACTCACAGAATAACTGCAGAAGTGCTGCAAAGAACAGAAATGCAAAGATTAACGAGATAAAAAAAAAACTAATACAACACTAGAAAAACCTCAACTTTCCCCATACACCTCTCACACGGAAAACCCACATAAACAACTACTCTCCACAGCAATTCGCACGTACTTCACCACACCGCAACAACAGACAAACCACACATAACCGTACCAACAGCACATGTGACCTCTCGCCTATCTGATAATTGCACTCAAGCTCAGCGCATGGAAACCCAACTGAAGCTGCCAACAGGACATCACAGCTCTCACTATCCTACTAATGCTACCCCTACTAACCCCACCCCTCCTCTTTCAGATTGCTTGAGCGCCTAGAAAACACTTGCGGTGGTGACAGTGCGTGCTATAAATACCTTTAAAAAAAACATAACTTCTGATGCTTGTGAATCATATAATCCGACATCTAGTGGTAATCGCGGAGTATTGCATCTTTCTTTCTAAGATGGAAAGGGGAAGTGGACCTGAGCATGACTGTAATACTATCTCTAACATGACATGTAGTGTACCCAAAATCCCTCATGCGTCGAGGTCCCTCAGATTTTGTTTCACCCAACTAGTTGGTCGCCTTATGCGGAGCTCGCAAGAGTTGATATTGCTCAATATTGTTACTTTGTCCCACGACCTATGATCGTCTAGTGTCCTGATTACTTCTTTTCGACCACTACTTTGTGCACTCCATGCTGCCGAAGACATCCACTATTTCACAGCGACTGGTGCACTGATCGATGTCTGTCGACCCCGCGGCCTCGGCCCTCTGGCCAGGCCTGTACAGTAGCGAGACTGGGGCCCTGGGTTTTTCTTTTTTGAGAATGCATTTCCTTTCCCTTCTCTTTCTCTATTTGGTCTGGCTGCAGTCTTCCTTGGCTATGGAGAGGACGCCCTTTAAATTTTGTCCAATTTATAACGACAAATTCTTTTGGAAGGGACACCCATCGCAGTTGCAATAGGTGTTTACCTCGAGATCATGGCGAGCATTCTTGTAAGTCCTGCAACCTCTTTCGTCCCAAGACGTTAAAGGACAAAACGGTGGCCGGCCTACGCATTGCAGCCTGAGAGTCATTCCCCCATTGGCGCCGTTGCTTCGGACTCGAGCGGTAGCCATGGCTCCGACCTGGAAGCCATTAACCTTTCAGCGGAACCCTTTGTTTCCCAGATGCCCGTCCCCATCCCAGAGAGACTGGCCACTGGCTCTGTTATGGGGAGTACACGCCCCGGCGACAAGGGCGCACACACCCCGGCGACAAGGGCACACACGCACCACCTAAGCCAAAACACACAAACCCCTAAGACGTCCTCGATTGACACGTCGAAGAAGCGTGTAATGCCAACAGGCCCGCCGAAGATTTTTAAGTAAAAATTGAACAGTAGGTATGGGCCTATAGTTGTTTGGCGAATCTGGATTGAGGGACGTTTATTGAGGCAAGGGGCGAACCCATGATTTTTTGAGCGTGAGGGGACAATCCCAGATTGAAAGGAGGCGTTGATGAAGGCTGTAAGGCTAGTGAGTCTGTGCAGTCTTTTACGAGATTAGCATGGCAGGCATCCCCCTTACACAGTGAAGGTTTGATTTGTTTCATGATGACTAAAACTTCGGGTTCAGTGACTTCTCGGAAGGAGAAGCACTTTTTATCATTGTTCTCGGGCGTCTTTAGAGGTGTGTCTAGTGCATTGTAATGGGAGTAAAAGAAATTCAGGAGGAGGTCGATTTTACTTAGCATGGCAGACTGGATGTTGGTGCACCAAGCTTCATCTTTAGCGGTCTCATGGGTGTTAGCGGGCTGGGCTGATAGTTCCTTGAAGATAGAAAATAGCTCCTTAGATTTGGATTTTGCATATGAAATTCTGGTGTTGTAGTTTGCTGCTTTAGCTATCTTAATGGATTTTTTTGTATTGAGTGGCCATAGTTTGGTAGGCCCGTAGCGTCGACTTGTGAGGAGAAGCTTGCCACTTAATGTGGCAGAGCACTTGAGGGAGTGGAGTGCTAGTAGTTCTGAAGTGAACCAGAGTTGGAGTGTTTATTTGATTTCGCTTTTTTTCTCTCTAGCGGGGCAAAGGCATCTACCGCTGCTTTGATTGTAGAGTTGTACCAGTGCCAGGTAGGTCTTTGGAGAACAGGGGTTTCAACTCTGAGGCCTCTAAGAGGGGGAGGATCCTGTCTTTAGTCAGGAGCCGTGCGGATCTGGCTAGAGCTGGCGGGGCTTGTCGGGTGGGTTTAGTAGTATTCGAGGTAGGAATGAAGAAATGTATGAGGTTGTGGTTGGTCCAAGGGCATGGAGTGTTGGCGCTGATATCTACTGCACAATTGTGGTCGGCTATCCAATCTAGGATGCAATGTTTGGTGTGCGTGGGGTCAGTGACTCTTTGGAGGAAACTCATTTCCTGGAGGGCTTTGGCGAGAGACTTGCTTTGTTTGTCTTTCGTGTTTTTGAAGCATAGGTTGAAGTCTCCTGAAAGGATTGTTTTGGTGGAGTTTTTTAGGTTGTCCCCTAGCAGGTGTAGGAGATTACCTTGGAAGTTGAGAAGTGGGTCTGGGGGACGATAGATAATATGGAAGGTGATGGTGTTGTTGGGCGACGGGTAGAGTCTAGCAGAGAGGGCATCTGAATTCTCACCTACTGAGGTGTTGAATTGTCTAATGGCCGGTGAGTCTTTGGCTATTAGGGCCACACCTCCCCCTTTGCTAGTTGTCCTGTCCTGGCGGATGATGGAGTAGCCTAGTTGTAGGGCTAAGCATGTGGCTGGTCCTGAGGCGCTATGAAGCAATGTTTCCGTGATTGCGAGTATGTCCAAATCCATGTCAGTGAGGAGGTTGTGAATTTCAGTGGCAAGAGCTGGGAGTGATCAAGTGTTGAAGAGCGCATTGGAGTGAAGTGGGTGAGGGTGCTACTGATTACCACCTGTTGGGGCGGGATGAGGGTCTTGCATATTTGTGGTCGTTGGATGGAGTCGAGGGCGTCTGTTTAAGGAGGGGGGAATTGAGCTACTTCCTTCCTAGTGGTGTTAGGAGACAGTGGGAGGCGTGCTCTTAGTAGCTGGTTTCTTATTATGGTGGGTCTAGGGAGGCACGAAATAGGTTGGGGATGCCTTGGGCGGCATTGTGAGCTCGCTAAAACCTCGGCTGGCGGGTGGGAAGGGGGAGTGTGTGTTTGGGCGTCGGGTTGTGTAGGGCAGGAGGGGGGCAGAAAAAGGAGGGAAGGAAAGGTGGGAGGGGGGGATGTGTTCCTGGTTGGGCTCTTTGTCCACCATGCTGCGGGTAGGCAGTAGTTGGGTTGGCACAGTGATTGAGCAAATCTAGTCAGGGCGTCAACCAAGAAGGCAGGGCGCACCGGCAATGTACAACTCTAGTATTGCTAATAATTAGGCAGGCAGGGGTGAACAGGCACAATACAAACTGGTCTGAGCATCAGTTGGGCACAGGCAAAGAACAGCTCAGGTATTGCTAGCAATTAGGGAGGCAGGGGTTGGTAGGGAGAATTCTCTGTTTAGGCTGAATTTCCTAACCTAGTGAGTCCCCCAGCAGCTTTGCTGGATTTTTGGGGTTTATTTTTTTCTCTTGCCAAGAGTGAGACTCTTTTACCCTCACTCTTGGGCATGATTTGAGTGCGTTTCTTTGAATCTAGATGTGTTTAATGGGCTATGGGGTCTTTTACTCCATAGGGCTTCATGTGTTTTTGTGATGTGTGTTACACAGCACCCTCAGTGCAGTGACACAGGGGTGTCATAGTGACCCCCCAGTATAGACTCCATACCCTGGGACTGACCAATGTCTCCCAGGGCATGTAAAGTCACCATTGACTTTACTAGTCTTAAATTCTGAACAGAACCAGTACAAACCATCATATTGTGGACGTACTGGCTGGGGTAATTCAATTGCCCCAGGGTCTGTTAGTCGAGGGGGCACGTCTCCGTCCCCCCTGATCGAGTTTTGGCTGGTGGCAGTGGATACTACTTTTTATATTCAACCGCAAATATTTTCCTATGGGATTTCCCATTGTTTTAGGCTACTACCTTTAATTATTTACGGTAGCCTCGAACATACCGCCGGTTTATTTAATTAATATTAATTCTCCGGTTGGTATTTTTTGCCAAAACTTGACTCTAAAATGGCGTTTGTGTTCTCTTCTGTGACTCCAACCCAAGTCGAGCCCTTTGTTCCACTTTTTGGCGGGCTTCTCCACAGAAGCCCTCCAAAGTGGTGCCACTCTGTCTGGGGTACTTAGGAGGAGTGGAGGGGAATTTAGGCACCCTGGACTGAGTTGCCTAGGCAACTCAAGTCGCACTCCACTTAGCATGTTTGAGTGACAGCTGTGCTGAGTGAATGGGGGTTTTCTGCATAAAAGCAGGGCTTTGGGGACGAACTTCAGAAGTCGCCACAGGACCTAAGAATCCGACGAGGGAGAAGCGGAGCCGACCTGCCACGACACCACTACCGATGGAGCCCTGCTGGGCTGCCTCACCACTTTTCCCACCGACAGAGATCTCCCGCCGGAGAGTCTTCTTCCTTTGACTGGTGGGGATAACCAGTTTCACCGTCTTTTCGCTTTCCCGACATACCTCGTGGCCGCCTTGCCCGTGCCAAGCACCCCGGCAACCGGGTTACCACGTTTTACCACGACCGCAAAACAAAGGTACCACCTTTAACCGGAAAACTCAGCCGCTGGTTTCTGCCCTGGTAGTGCAACGACCTTCATCTTTCCTCCAAGTCGAGATCTTCTCTTCCCCTGGACGACGACGCAACTTGCACCCACTACCAGGAACAACTGCCACCGCTGGAGAATCCTTCCCACTTAAGGTCCTGTGTCTTCCCTTGCTACCGACTGTACGGGGTAGATTTAGCCCCCGGCTTTCGAACCTGGGTTAGCCTGGGACACCCTGGCTAAACTTTCCTAAGCCTCTCTAAACTCTTTTTGAACCCTCTGCAAGACTTTCTAAGCCTAGTGTAACTGTTTGATCTTGGGCGCATTTGTGCTCTGCTCTCTCTAAGAGTGGGCCCAGCCTTTGGACTTTGGCTCACCAGTGACTTTTGCTTTTCTGCCTTGCTTATAGTGTTCCTGAATCTTAGAGTGGTGTACCTTTCCATATTCTGTCTTGTTCCCTCCCTTTCTCACAAACTTATTGGAGTGCAATCTAGTTAAGCGCTCACCTCTGTATGAAAATAAGTGGTGTTTTACTGTGACTTATCTGATAAGGAAAAAGGGGTGTATATATTACAATAGTAGCTGTATTTAGAATATTTTTTAATAAGAGTGCTGGAGTGTTTCAAACTGTGTGTTTTTAAATAAATAATTATATACTTTGATACCAAAGCTCTGGTCAGTGTTTGCTTGTATTATTGTATCTGAGTGCCTATTATGTATACTTTGCATACTGCCTCACTCTTCTTGAGGGAAGTCTGACTGCTCAGCCACAGCTACCAGGTAAATCTGGGTGGTACAGACTGCTACCAAGT
Organism: Ambystoma mexicanum; assembly: GCF_040938575.1. NCBI lineage: Eukaryota > Metazoa > Chordata > Amphibia > Caudata > Ambystomatidae > Ambystoma > Ambystoma mexicanum. Next base: position 1,523,176,882 of record NC_090922.1, on the reverse strand, counting down.
GGGTTTACTGCCAACACCTGTAGTCTTAAATCTTTTGCAGTGGTCCCTAAGGGAACTGCACAGGTTTCTGCCCAACAGGGGTGGGCAGCCATCTCGGAACTGCTGTTTCCTCGTGTTTTTTGCCTTGCTGAGTGTGCTCTCGTGGTCCTCCTTTTATCCATGTGGGGGAGTATAATGTAAGTCAGGTGTGAATGATTGTCGATAATTGCCCGACCTTGCCTCACCATAGTATTGTGGCATGTCAGATGCATGGCTTAGAGCGGGCTGTACGTGAGAAAGTGTTTGTGTTGTCAAAGTTGTGCAAGTGGGAGGTGGTAGAGTTCCTAAATAACCTACTGGATAGGATGGGGTAAATGTGTTACAGGGACGGGGATACTGCGTCTCACCCTCCAGTGTCCCACTCCCACTCCCCGAAGACCCCTCATCCAGGTGATCCTCCCCCACTGGTCCACCCCCAGGAACTGGATCCAAAAGCGATGGCTGTGTCCTGCCTACCTGGATGACAGATCCCCAGGGACTAGTGGGTGAGACACCTTCTGGTTTCTCTCAACTTTTCTCTTTTTTGGTATACTTGGGCCTATCTTGACAATGTTAGTTTCCTTTCCCCACCCATTAAGGAGGCAAATGGGAAACCCAAGACTCATCCACGGTCCCCCCGACTTTCTACAAGGGAACAGTGGAACAGCAGCAGCAAAGCTAGATCATGCTCAAGATACATAGGAGAAGGGGAGAGCAGGGAATACTCCCAAAGTACTCTATGAACAGTAAAGTGACCGGCCCCTACCCTCAACTCTTTTTGCTTCTCCTCGCCTACATCAGTCCTTCCCAACCACCCATAGCCCGGCTACCAGGAACTCACTGCTAGCAACTCCCAGATTGTCCCTCTTCGCACACAACCTCTCTCCTACCGCCTCTACACCTACACCTCCCTCCAGACCTGCAGCCCATCCACCAGCCTGCTGGTACCCACACACCACACCAACAGCACCCACCGCCCACACCTACCTCCATCGCATGCAAACCCACCACTGCACGCTCTCCCTTCTTACTCAAACCTCACTCCTCACTCCCTCTTGCCCTAGCCAAACATCGTCCACCCTCTCCTACCACTGCTCCCAACCCCTCCCCACCAGCCACCCAGTGCCACCAGGTCCGTCCAGCCACCAGCATTATTGGAACTTCCTCCACCCACCAAGTCAGCTGCCTCTTATTCAATGCCCGCTCCATGGCCAGAAACCGACACATCATCTTTGATCTACTATCCTCTTGAGAGCCCCAATCTCATCTTCATCACTGAAACATGGTTTAAGGATGACTTTAGACCAGTAGCACACAAAGCCTTCCATCCCGACTACACCCTCATCACCCACAACAGAGCCAGTGGTGCAAAAGCCGTCCTGCACAAGCCCTACATATCCAACTCTCTCACTGAAACCTGGCCATGCAAATCCCTACTGGTCAGACTCTCCCTGTTACCCACTATCTCTCACACATTCCTTCTAATCAACAAACCACCAAGATATGACAAACTGCTTTCGAACAATCTCTGCGACTCACTAGCTACCATTATGACCAACTATCCTTCACTCACCCTACTGGGTGACTTCAATATCTGGTTCAATTTACCCAACAACCCCATGATCCAACTTTTGGTTGACAGCCTAGAGGCACTCAACCTCTCAAGGCATACCACAGGTTCCACCCACACCGCAGGCCTTACACTTGACGCAATCTTCAGCTCCTCTGACCTTGTCAGTGCCCAGCCCAAAACCGCTCATCTGGACAGACCACTCAGCCCTACTATTTTCTATCCACACTCCTACCCCACCACCCATAGTCCTCCCGGTTTCCCCGCATGACCACAGATGCTGGATCATGGTTAAGGTACTACCAACCTCAGACAGACCTCTACCTATTGAATCCTTTGACTCTTGGCTCAACAACTCACTCCTCCACCACATGCTCTGCCCACACCCGCAAAGGACCAATCCCCAAATGGTTCACGCATCAACTGAAGACCATCAAAACCCATAACCGCTCCCTCGAGCTCATATGGCGAACATAAAAAAAAACATTGCAAATCCCTGCTCGCCCACCATCACCGTAACTACAAATGCGAGATCGGAAAAAAGGCCAAAATAACTTCTATAATAAAATAATATTGAACTGCTGCAACAGTAGTAAAGCGCTCCACAGGAGGATTATCTTGCAATTCCTGAACCCCAGTTGCACCTCTGCCCCTACAACCCCCACGAAGCGCTGTGCAACTCCCCTCGCCCAGCACTTCTACAGAACAGCACTAGACAGGTCAGCCTCTCCATCCTCACCCCCGCCAGCGTTCGTCACCCCTCCGCCCCCCCCAGAGCGCTGACCTTCAATTCCTTCAAGCCAATCTCGAGCTAGGAATTCTATAAACTACTGTCCAGCAACAGACCCTCTGGGTTCCCCTTTGCCCCTACTCCCTCTGCAAAGAAATCTTCTCCACCTGTGCAGGCGAACAGGCTAGATCCATACTCTATCCCTCTTTCACCTCTGACTCCTTCCCAGACCTCTTCCAAGTAGCACAAGTCAAACCCCTTCTGAAAAAGGCAGGTCTTGACCCCCTTCAGCCATCCAATTACAGATCCATCTCCAACACCATATTCCTGGGGAGACTCATCAACCTCTCCGCCTACTCAACTCAACCTTTTTGCTGAATCCAACAACTTACTAGACCCTGTACAGTCTGGCTTCATGCCTCGACATGGAACCGAAACCACACTGTTCTCGATCTGGGAACCTCAAGGTTACAGCAGACTCTGAAGGATGTGCTGCTCTCGTTCTCCTTGATCTCTCAGCTACCTTTGGTATCCTACCCCCTTTTACCTCTTCAGCACGACTAGTGAACACCGGAGTACCCCATGGCGTTTGCCTCTCTTCTCTCCTTTTCAACCTCTACATGAGCCCGCTATTAGCGTTCATCTGCTCACACAACCTCACCTGTTACAATTATGCTGACGATACCCAAATCTTCCTGAGAATCCCCAAGACGAGCTCTGATCACCCGCCTGACCTAGCAGCTTACCTCAATGATATAGACCTATGTATGTCTAGAAACTACCTCCTTCTCAACCCAGGGAAAACAGAGATCATGATATGTAGCAACACAGCTCTACTTCCGCAGCCACTCGCATGCCTCCCTCTGCACCCCACCTTCTGTGACCTCCAACACAGTCAAAAACCTTGGCTGCATATTGGACACAGACCTAACCCTGTCCCATCAGATCAACAATGTATCCAAATCCTGTTACTACCACCTCAGGCTTCTAAGATGCATCTTTCCTTATCTCTACTTCCCCGACAGAGTGTCTTCTTTTATGTAAATCGACATGTCCAAATTGGACTATGCCAACTCCTTATACCTGGGTGCTACGGCATACCAACTTAATAAACTCCAAAGTGTCCAGAACGCAGCCACTAAACTCCTCCTTGCACTGAGATGAAGGGACCACATCTGGCCTGCTCGCCGCACCTACCACTAGCTACCTATTGGACGAAGGGCATCACCCACCGAGAAGTGCACAAGGGCGGCCCATCATACCTCCAAGACAAGACTATGCACTACAGCCCAACACGCAGCCTAAGGTCGAGAACGGCCCTCCTACTTATGATCCCAGCCTTCAATTTTGTCAGACTTGGAGGGTCAGCCTACTCTACCCTTGCACCAATTCTATGGAATTTGCTATCCCCACATATTCGGCACAACCAGGACTACATGGGCTTCCGTAAAGTGGAAAAAAAATGGCATTTCCAAAATCTATGCAAAGGTCCGCCCATGGTCAAATACCCATCTCCTTATGGCCATTGTCCTATGAGAATCAGTACTAACCTGAAACAAAACCTCACCGCAGAATATCCCAAGAAGAATCCAACAACCCAACTCAAAATTCCTACATGGAATCTGAAAATGGGCCCTCCAAGTCCTACCACAGAACATCTCGAAAAGGATTGCCCATCCAAAACAAATGATCATACCCTCACCGGCCAGGAATCACGCACTGATAACCACAGACAACCATTATGCTCACTCAACTCTTTACATCAACAAACAATAGAACGCAGCTACAGCCCTCGATCAATTCAGCCTAGCTGCACATACCTATGTCGCTCATAAAATACCTCAACTGCCTGGTAGAACGCAGCTATACCCCACGAGAAAAATCAGCCTAACGGCACACATAGTCTCTTACACATGCCTCATGGCAACGAGAATGCGGACTCTGAGGCCAACTATCTTGCTGCACACATTCCACTGATCTCACATCCACCGCACCCCATTTGGCATTGGAATGCAGCCAACCCGCGAAAACCACTCCGGCTGCTCACAAACCAAGTGCACCAAAGCACTATATGCTGCACTACTCTCCCAACTGATACGGACCACTGTCCCCGAGAGCCTTCCACCCACAGCGCTTTGGGATCATACCAATGGTACATAAAGCGCTATACAAATGCAATATAACATATTCCCTTTCTGCATACACCTCTCAAACTCCAAACCAAACACAACCAAAACTACAGCACAACAAACCTCACTTCACTGAAACAACAAAACAAAACACACATAGTCTTGCACAACAGTACACGACGACTACCGGCCGCAAACACCCCAGGCCCAGCCAACGGACCCACCGGGCTGAGGCCGCCAACAGCACATCACTGCTCTCTTGCACTTTTCCTGCTTCCTCCCACTAACTCAACCCCTCCTCTTTCAGAACCGCCAAGGGACCACTCCGGTGGTGATAGTGCGCAGTACAAATGTCCATTAACATTGTCATCCTCTTCCTGTTTAATGTAATGTTAGAGGGTAAATAATGCCAGGAACAGCATGGCTGGGTGGAGGAAAATGGAATCGTAAAGAAGGAAGATGTCACAGATGGCCTTAAGAATACCAATACTCAATCAGTTCAAGTGTATGAGGCAGCCCTAACGAAGGCTTCTCTATTCAGTAGGTTGGTACTTAACCCATGCTGAGTAAAGGTGATGGCCTGAAGGCCTTGGCCTTCTCTCTTATTCTCTCTGCGGTCTTTGATAGGGAGATGTATCCGTTGTATGCTTAATTCCCTCTTTTGCTGAACTTCTGGACCTTTTTCTTGTTATCCTGAATGAGAGGAGCCTTTTTTCTCCTCATTCATTCTTTTCTGCTCTAATCATGGGAACTCTGTTTGATATGGTTTACTTTATTTTTCGGAGTCTTCCTTTCCTCCATACCTTTTGCAGCACACAGCACCCTCTGTGCAGTGTTGCTGAGGGCTCTTTGGGTTCTCCTTTTTATATTCTTTGATTTATTTAGAAACTACTGTTCTTAAAGAAAGAGGGATACTTTTTATCCTTCCTAAACATTTACTTGAGAGATCAGCACACCCTCCTTATGTGGAGTGCTGGGGGGATACCTAGTTTCCCCCTTCTCTCTGCCCCTGTAGCATTATGGTTACAGTAACAACCCTATAGTTATGGCCGGTGGACCTGTGCAACTGACTTTTGTGCAATTTTCCAACACAGACTGTATTCACAGTTGCAGTTATGCACAAGAGGGTCATATATGTTCCAACACGGGGGCTCCTTTCTTTTTCCACCATTTCTTGTGTGGTTGTCCTTCATTGGCCCTTCTGCCATCCTGGGAGGGGGGAGGTCTTGATATGAGTTTTCTCTTTGGTGGAATCCCTTTGCGTATCCTGCCAAGGCTCCACTGTGTCTGCGAGGTCAGGAAGCAGGGGAGGATCCTGAAACTCCCCTATCCTCTGTCTGCTGATGTGCCGTAATGGAACCAGTTACCACTTCGGGGAGGGTGGCACTGGCTGTCCTGATTGGACAGCCACCCACCCCTTTCTGTAAACTGCAGGGAGATTGTGCAGAGGAATTAATGGGAAATCCTGATAAACAATGAGGTTCCTGAGGCAGAAGGCAAGTCGACCACAGGAACAGAAGATCCGAAGCAAAAGACGACCGGAGATGCAGGCAGACCTTTCCAGTAACTGTGAAGAGACTGCTGTCCTGACTGTTTTCAAAACGACTGTTAGGCAGAAACCTGTGCTATTCCCTTAGGGAACACTGCAAAAGATTTAAGACTACAGGTGCTGGCAGTAAACCCAACTGGTAGCAGTGTCATAAATCACTTATGTATCAATTGAAAAGGATACGGTAACCAAAAAAGGATGCAATTGGAGGGCTCTTCCGGATCCTTTTTTCACACGACTTGATTGTAGGAATGTCAAATTAGACCTTCCAAATGATACAACTCTCTGACTGATAAAACAGGCAGAGAGATGGATCACTGGAAAGGGCGTGGGTATTGTATCGTAAGTATGCCTAGGACAGATAAAGTATCATAAGAAACTGTCCCAAACTTAAATCCCTATGATAGCACAGTATTAGCATTAATTCAAAACACTGACCTTATGGCAAAACTGAAGAATTCAACGAAAGTCTCTTGAAGAAAACCAGGATTTGAAACAACGATAAAGGAGGGGAAGATTAGTAAGGGAGACTTATCCCGAACGGCACGAGGCTCGCGCTAGATACCGGGTTGGTGCACCACAGGATAGCGTCCAAAGTACTGTGCACAATCACCTTCCAATAGTTCATGAAATACTTCCTTACCCACGAAGAACAAAATTAGATTTTCACCTGTTAACTGTCACAGGCACCAAAGGTTCAAAGTAGTTCAGAAAACCACGTGCAGGATTGCACGCGCCAGCGTACACGCAGCCAGGCCAGCTGCGCTTGGAGACAGCGTTTCTGCGTGGAGATTTAGTAGCGAACAGGATACACACAGCCCAGGACAGCCGCGCTTGAAAACAGCGGCCGCGTGTGGAGATTTGGCACGCGAACAGGATACACGCAGCCCAGGACAGCCACACTTGAAAACAGCGTCCGCGTGTGGAGATTTGGCACGCAAACAGGATACACGCAGCCCAGGACAGCCGCGCTTGCAGTCAGCGTCCGTGTGTAAAGATTTGGCACACGAACAGGATACACGCAGCTCAGGACAGCCACGCTTGCAGACAGCGTCCGCGTGGAGATTTGACACGCGAACAGGATACACGCAGCTCAGGACAGCCGCGCTTGCAGACAGCGTCCGCGTGGAGATTTGACACGCAAACAGGATACACGCAGCTCAGGACAGCCGCGCTTGCCGACAGCGTCCGCGTGGAGATTTGGTACGCAAACAGGATACACGCAGCTCAGGATAGCCGCGCTTGCAGACAGCGTCCGCGTGGAGATTTGACACGCAAACAGGATACCCGGCTCCAGGAATTAGCGTGTGGAGGAAAACACGCTCAAACAAGGCCAGAGAAGTTGCTGAAGGGAATGCGAGGACGCAGGTCCGGAGTTCAGCTACAAAATGAATTAATCGGAAGCAGCGATTGACGTTTCCACGCTGCTTATGTACGAACTGCCGTGATACACGTGACGAAACTAAGTCATGTGAATTTTAAAGACGTGAAAAATGCAGACGTCGTTTTCCGGGCAATGCATCCAACAACCTCCATTTCGAATAGAATGGTCTGGTGGTTCTATGGGCGTAACTCATTTTGTATGGAGAGGTCATTCCTGGGCCAGAGATATTTCCAGCAGGCATGACAAGCAGTCTGTACCACCCAGATTTACCTGGTAGCTGTGGCTGAGCAGTCAGACTTCCCTCAAGAAGAGTTGGGCAGTATGCAAAGTATACTCAATAGGCACTCAGATACAATAATACAAGCAAACACTGACCAGAGCTTTGGTATCAAAGTATATAATTATTTATTTAAAAACACACAGTTGAAACACTCCAGCACTCTTATTGTAAACTATCCTAAACACAGTTACTATTATGATATATACACCCCTTTTTCCCTATTAGATAAATCACAGTAAAACACCACTTATTTTCATACAGAGGTGAGCGCTTAACTAGATTGCACTCTAATAAGTTTGCGAGAAAGGGGGGGGGAGACAGAATATGAAGAAGTACACCACTCTATGTTTCAGGAACACTATTAGCAAGGCAGAGAGCAAAAAGTCACTGGTGAGCCAAAGTCCAAAGGCTGGGCCCACTCTTAGAGAGAGCAGAGCACAAATGCGCCCAAGATCACACAGTTACACTAGGCTTAGAAAGTCTTGCAGAGGGTTCAAGAAGAGTTTAGAGAGGCTTAGAAAAGTTTAGCCAAGGTATCCCAGGCTAACCCAGGTTCAAAAGCCACGGGCTAAATCTACCCCGTACAGTCGGTAGCAAGGGAAGCCAGGCGGGACACTGTACCTTAAGTGGGAAGGATCCTCCAGCGGTGGCAGTTGTTCCTGGTAGTGGGTGCAAGTTGCGTCGTCGTCCAGGGGAAGAGCAGATCTCGACTTGGAGGAAAGATGAAGGTCGTTGCACTACCAGGGAAGAAACCAGCCGCAGAGTTTTCCGGTTAAAGGTGGTACCTTGGTTTTGCGGTCGTGGTAAAACGTGGTATCCCGGTTGCCGGGGTGCTTGGCACGGGCAAGGCGGCCACGAGGTTCGTTGGGAAAGCAAAAAGACGGTGAAACTGGTTATCCCCACCAGTCAAAGGAAGAAGACTCTCCGGCGGGAGATCTCCTCTGTCGTTGGGAAAAGTGGTGAGGCAGTCCAGCAGGGCTCCACCGGTGGTGGTGTCGTGGCAGGTCGGCTCAGCTTCTCCCTCGTCGGATTCTTAGGTCCTGTGGCGACTTCTGAAGTTCCAGTCACCAAAGCCCTGCTTTTATGCAGCAAACCCCCATTCACTCAGCCTAGCTGTCACTCAAACATGCTAAGTGGTGAGCCGGCCGGCTCATCACTTGGGCCAATCAGGATGGAGTGCGACTTGAGTTGCCTAGGCAACTCAGTCCAGGGTGCCTAAATTCCCCTCCACCCCTCCTAAGTACCCCAGACATAGTGGCACCACTTTGGAGGGCTTCTGTGGAGAAGGCCGCCAAAAAGTTGAACAAAGGGCTCGACTTGGAGTCACAGAAGAGAACACAAATGCCATTTTGGAATCAAGTTTTGGCAAAAAATACCAACCGGAGAATTAATATTAATTTAAATAAACCGGCGGTGTGTTCGAGGCTACCGTAAATAATTAAATAAAGATAGTAGCCTAAAACAATGGGAAATCCCATAGGAAAATATTCACGGTTGAATATAAATAGTAGTATCCACTGCCACCAGCCAAAACTCGATCAGGGGGGACGGAGACGTGCCCCCTCGACTAACAGACCCTGGGGCAATTGAATTGCCCCAGCCAGTACGTCCACAATATGATGGTTTGTACTGGTTCTGTTCAGAATTTAAAACTAGTAAAGTCAATGGTGACTTTACATGCCCTGGGAGACAGTAGTCAGTCCCAGGGTATGGAGTCTATACTGGGGGGTCACTATGACACCCCTGTGTAACTGCACTGAGGGTGCTGTGTAACCCACATCACAAAAACACATGAAGCCCTATGAAGTAAAAGACCCCATAGCCCATTAAACACATCTAGATTCAAAGAAACAAACTCAAATCATGTCCAAGAGGGAGGGTAAAAGAGTCTCACTCTTGGCAGGAGAAAAAAATAAACCCCAAAAATCCAGCAAAGCTGCTGGGGGACTCACTAGGTTAGGAAATTCAGCCTAAACAGAGAATTCTCCCTAACAACGACAGAGGAGTTCCGAAGAGGGCACCAACTAGCCATAAAACGACTTGCAGAATGAGCCGTCCCCTGACGTGCTCTCACCTTCCTGGGCTGAAAACCGCCAATACCAGGGGACTTTCGACCCAATTGTAGTGCACCATTTTGCCATGAATTAATCCTCCCAGAACTTTCCAGTTGGCACCAAAACCTCAGACCGACCTGGGTGTTGGAAGGATTCCTGTCTGAGGGTCCTTTCTCATAACTGCTGCTGCGACATCCCTTCCGGAGTCACTCCTTTCGTCACCATGACCAAGGAACAAAAGGTCGGACCCACTGCTGCTGAACAGGAAAAAATCCAACTGCATCTTCTTCAATACTTCTAAGCTAATGTGGGGCTCAGGGTAGTACTTACTTTAAACCCATTTGTCACTCCTGTGTCACTGGAGTGCTGTATCCGGAGTTTGGGTGTTTGCCAATTCCCATTGCCCAGGCCTAACAGTCCCTGTTAACTTTTATTTATTCCACTAAAGCATCCTACTTGAAAGTAATGAACCTGGCCTTTTCTACTGCTGTATATGACATTGCACCTGTCTTCTAGTCATTTCGAGGAACTCTTAACTAGTTATTGAATGGACTGCTAAAGTATTAGGATCATTGGAAAGTATTACAAAGTAGTGTATTGGTGTTGCTAGTAACCCTTTTTCCTTGCAACAGAACATTGTCTGAGTGACTTTAAGAAGTGACCTGATCTTTCATTGAACTGTGTTCATGATTGGTGCAAGCCACTACTATTGAAGCATTTACCGGAAAGTGTTTAATATGATATGTCATTTATAACACACCTGTACACAAGTGTTTCTATGCGCGACAATACAAGGGAGGGAAGAAGGAGGGAGCACAAGACAAACAATCTTACTAGACCTTGTGTCATTCAGATCGTGCAAGTGCGAGAACGAGAAGTGCAAGTGGAAAGGGAGGGGGAAGTGCAAGGGAGAGAGGAAAACGGCAGCTATGCTCTGATTAAGTGCAGCGCAAAAAGGTAGTGCAAAAAGAACAAGGGACTGTAGGGTTACAGTTGCAGCCCCTAAGTACGTGGTAGGGTGACTGATTAGAAAAAGACTCTGGTACCTAGTGAGACACTGAGTGTAGCCAAGCAACCAGTCGGTACAGCAGACAGGTAGGTCAATGTCACGGTGCCCTGTCTCTTTAAGACGGAGACTGGCCCGGGAGAACAGGTCATGTGCCTCGTGATGAAAGGAGAGGAAAGGGGGAGGTGAGGGCACTAAAGTTAGTTACGGTTTGTTAGAGAATGAAGAAAGACGTGTATATCCAAGCTGGTGTGAGGTCCATCATTTCCTAGGTCGCTCCGGCCTAACAACTGGCGACGAGGTTATGTTCCTCGCGCACCAGTGTCCTCCTTTACAGCGTGGGTGATCTCACCTCGCTGGGTCCCTGTACCCGTCCAAAGGCAGGCACCCGATCCCAGGCCCTGTTTCTCCTGCTAGCGGACCCGATCCCGGGGCGTGCTGAATTCCTCCTCCGTTAGACGTACGAGTCAGGCACTTCGCCTCACCTCACCTCACAAGGCAGGCACCTGATCCCGGGGCCTGTTCCCTCCGCTACCAGACCCGATCCCGGGTTGTGCTGTACTCCTCCTCCGACATACTTTCCATGCAGCAGCGGACCCGGTCCTGGGCCCGGCCTCCCTCTTCCTGCAACAACCTAAGAGCTCAGCTACCACAGCTCTGATTCGGACCCCGCCCGAAGCTGACTCCAACGGACGCAACAAAGCGCCCTCGGAAAAGAACGCGAACTGACAGACCCGCCATTTTGAGCTGCACGGCTGCCGCCAGCGGTTGGTTTCAGCAGTTCCACTTCACAGGTGTGTGGCGCCCCCCTCAACGTGCCATCACACCCAGTTTTCCAGCAGCAGGCACACGCCTGCCCCCAGCCCAGCGACCTATCCCAGGCTACATCTATCATCACCGGGGGACACCCCCACTACATTCACTGACACGGCAAGTGACAGGTACCCCTCAATCTTGTAACATAAGTGGTCCACCCAAACCCTGATCGCAATATGCTCCCCTGACCAGGGAGCACAAGCCCAGGCACCCCCAGCACCTGTGGCAAGATCGAACAACACGGCATGGCGAATGCCACCACCCTTCTCCCTCACACCACAAGCTGACAAAGGGCCATGGTGGATGGAATGGCTCGAGGATTTTAATAATTTAATTGCCGCGGCAGGTGAAGAAACCTTGCCATGGTTGCGCAGTATGTTTCTCAACACGGTTGGGAATGAAGTTAAGACAATTATCAAAACAATTCCACCGGCTGAGCACCCCGATTTCACCACACTAATCAGTGCCCTCAACAAACCGTTGGTCATAAAGCCCAATAGACTATGAAAGGTATAATTTCAATCAATGTACCCAAAGGGCCAATGAGACGGTGGATGAATTCATCACTCGGCTACGGATCAAAGGAGCACACTGCCAATTTCATGCATACTCGCTAGAGGAAGCCATCTGCTTGCGTGTGATTGAGGGATGTATTTCTCCGTCACTCAAAAAACAACTGCTCAAAAAGCCCTTGGCAATCGAGGAGGTCAGTGAAATGGCCAGAATCCTCGAAAGAGTCGATAGACGGGCAACACACATGTCTGGCTCTGCTTCGACCAAGCCGGAGAAGACCGAAGTCCTAGCGGCAATCCACACTAATGCACCGCGTGGGCGTGACCGAAGCAACGGCCCCGACCAACAAATGACACCGCGGATGCAGCTTCACTGCTATCGCTGTGGGATGGATTTCCCACACACAGATACAGGCCCGGCCCTCACCCAAAAATGTGGAAACTGTGGAAGGGAAGGACATTTCCAATCAGTCTGCTGGGAAAGCAGGCCTTTCCCCACACCACGAACACCCATAATGCCTCAGTATAGGTCATACCCAGAGGAGGAACCATAAGAACCCGAGGAGCACCCAATTGCACAGATTCGAGACGAATACGATTGGTCACTTCCACGCCAAGGATACTACACCACAGTACCATATGGCAATGACCACATCAATGCACAGAATGACCCGTATGATTCGGAAGAGTTTGTCAACCTCATTATGGACGACACGAAGGCGGGTGAAGCCCCACGGATAACAGTAGACATCTGCGGGAAGCTGCTTCATTTCCTCATTGACTCAGGGGCAACCGTAAACATAATGGGAGAAAGAGAATTCCTACAGATCCAAGATCTTCCAAAGCTAACGCAAGCGACATCCAAGATCTTCCAATGGGGCGCTGACACCCCATTAAACTCCTTAGGGTCCTTTAGACGTCGCCTCATCCATTGAGGCTGTGCCACAACATCGACCATCCACGTGATTAGGAGTCCAACAAAAGGGAGGTGCCTCCTAAACTACAAAACCGCCTCGGATCTGGGACTGATCGACATTCATGTACAGGAAGACACCACCATCCTCTCCATGGCCCCCCTACCCGAGCCAAAGGATCACATCTGCACACTAGAAGTCAACGCATCAACTCCTTCCGCCATCACGAAAGAAATGACCCTGACGGAATTCCCGTTCCTATGTACCGGGTTGGGCAAAATGAAAGGCCCACCAGTCAAACTACACATTGACTCGTCTGTTTGCCACGTTCCTCAACACCCACGCAAAGTTGGCGTCCATCTCCAGTCAGCTGTGTCAGATGAACTCAATCAACTACTAAAGAACGATATTGAACCTGCCACGGGCCCGATCCCATGGGTCTCACCACTCATCATTGCCCCAAAAGAGGGAGCGGTCGCCTACGACTCTGCGTCGATTTGAGAATGGCCAACACCGCGATTCAGAGAGAGAGACATCCCGGCCCAAGAATAGAGAACATGATTGTGCAGCTCAACAAAGTCGTCCTCTTTTCCAAGCTTGACCTAAATCAGGGCTACCATCAAATGGAGTTTCACCCCGAATCCAGGGTCATCACCACCTTTGCCACACACGATGGACTTTTCTGTTACAAACGCCTAAACTTCAGTATATCATCTGCAGCTGAGATTTTTCATGAAGCAATACGGCAAATTATCCGACCAATAAAAGGAACACTTAACTACAGCGATTACATTCTCGTATTCGGAAGAACAAAGGACGAACATGACATCGCTCTGAGGGCGAAATGCAATGCCATCCAAGAGGCAGGTCTAACGCTTAACATAGAAAAATGCAGATTTAGCAAGTCTAAACTCAAGTTTTTCAGATACATCTCGGCTGATGGCATGATCCCGGACACCGATAAAGTCTCCACCATCTTCAACTTGCAAGAACCCTGCCATGCCGCAGACGTCAGGCATTCCTGGACATGGCAGGCTATTGCGCCAGATACATTCCCCATTTTGCCACCATCACTGACCCACTGCGATGGCTACTGCAGAAAGAAGTCCAGTTTACATGGTCCGCCGAATGCCAAACAGAATTCGACTCCATCAAGCAGGCCCTAGCGGAAGCCAGGAGGCTTGCATACTTTGACCCTGAATGGCATACAGAAATTGTAGTGTACGCCAGCCCAGTTGGACTGGTAGCCATTTTAGCCCAAACCAGCGGCTCAGATTCACATTTGAGACACATTGTAGCCTACGCCAGCAGGGCACTGACCCCTCCAGAATCTGTGTACTCGCAAGCTGAAAAGGAAAGCCCTGCAGCGGTGTGGGCGTGTGAACACTTCCACAATTTTGTAATTGGAAAATGGTTCACCCTCATCACGGATCACCAGGCCTTACTGTCGCTCTTCGGAAACCCCAGGACGAAAATGCCCCTGAGGATTGAGCGATGGGGCATCAGGCACCAAGAATATGACTTCCAAATCATTCATCGCCCAGGGGGTTAAAACAATCCAGCAGATTACTTGTCAAGACACCCAGTGGGCAAGCCCATTCCCAGACAAGGAGACACAAAATACGTAAGCTACGTCACATCCAACGCCCTACCACTGGCAATCTCCCTGGAAACAGTAGCGATAGCCTCGGCAGCAGACCCGTCGATGGCTCTGGCCATCAGCCTGTTACGCTCACCTGATATCCACGGGGAGGCAACTCAGCCCTAGCTGGATGATTAGCACTCTCGAACCCTCTCCCTTGATAATGTGTTGAACGTGGAGAGCGCCTGCAATACAGGAGAACTGGATATAAGGCTAACGTCTCGGATTGATTCCCACCTCCTTCAGCCTCAAATTCCTCCCTTAAGTCTAGTCTCTCTCCTCACCTTAATTTAGGTATGGTGTGCTCTCCGTCCTGCGTCTCTGTGCAGGGGCGCGTTGGAGATGTGGCTGTTCTGCGACCTAGTTGCTTTACTGGTACGTTGCCCTGTGTTTGGGTCCAGGCCTGCTGTGACTCTGATTTGCTTGATGAGTTAGGTACTACTGTTGTACAGTCTTTTTGTTGTTATTAATGTCTCTAGTTTCTTTCCCTCAGATGAGTTGGAGAGTGTTGGTGTTGCTGTATAAGATGAGAATCCCAGCAAGGTAAGTGAATGCGCGGTGCGCGGCGCCTTCTTGCCTTTTCTTTTTGCTAAGCTGTGCCTGCGCCGCTTCCTTTGCCGGTCGTTATGATGATCCGGGCCTCTGTGATGTTCCGAGATTAAGGAGAGACTGCACCTGGTAAGTGGTTTTTGTTGTCCTTGCATGGCCTTGAGCAAGTGCTTACTAATAATGTCTCTCTTTTCTCTTTCAGGTTGCTGCAGAGTTCTGAAGATGGATGCAGCGTCGTGAAGAAGAATCCCCGGATCGCGTGTATTCAGGTGAGCAGCTGGTGATAGTTTGAAGACGGAAGATTCAAGATCAAAGCCAGGCTGCTACTTACAGGTAAGCGCTGAATAATAGTGTTCTTCTTCCAGATACAGGATTCAGTACGTGGCAGGATGCAAGAAACACTGGAGATCAGAACTCGACACAGTGAGCGTTACGCTGCTAACTGCAGAATAACGCAAAGCATGTGCTGCTGTTTGGGTGTGGCTTATATAGCCCAAGTAAAGTAGTTCCAGGTAAAGTAGTCCCAGGCCCGGCCACACCCGAAACACTAGACCGCATAGCTCAGTTCGGTGGAACTGAGCTATGTGAGTGCCTCCATGTTAACTGAAGTCCCAATCCAAATGGTGTCCTTCACATAACAGTATGAGCCTGGCGCCAATGGCGCCAGGCCTGCCTCCAGGAGAGTCCCTGATGGTGTTTTGTGGCCCTTGAGGCCACCATGGAAGCTTGTAACCTGGCCCCAGCCGAAAGGCTGGTTTGGCCATGATGACCAGGGGCATGAATCATGACACAGCCTCACCGAAAACAGCAGGTGGAATGACTTTCACCGTGCCATGCGCCATCATCCCAGAGTATGCAGGGACGAACTTGAAAGGTTAGCCAAGGTCCTCTTGAGAGGATGCCGACTAGTCGTCCCAGCGACCCTGAAGGTCATCGCGAGGTCGACAACACCAAGAGACAACTGAGGTGTCACGTGTGGTTCCCATTCCTGGACGCTATGGTGGACCAGTGGGTAAAAAACAGTGTACCTTGTCAATGCACAGCCAGAGCTGAACCCCCAGTTCCGCACCGACCCAAATCCCAGACCATACATGGGAAAGAGTCGCCATTGACTTCTACGGACTGCTCGAATCGGGTGACTACCTACTCCTCTTCATAGACGAACACTCCAGATTCCCGATCGTCAAGAAAGCGAAATCCACAGCGTTCGCCCAGGTGGCTGCCATATTTGATGAAGTCTTCAGTGAATGGGGGATTCCTAAAGTCATCTAATCAGACAATGGTCCACCCTTCAGTGGCCATGAATTCGGGATATTCGCAAAACACATGGGATTCAACCATCAAAAAATTGCACCACAATGGCCCCAGGCCAATGGAATGGTAGAAAGGTTTATCGCATCCATCAAAAAGGTACTGCAAAGAGTACGTGCCGAAGGCACCAACCCACACCAGTCATTATGCCGAATGCTAAGAGACTATCGCAATACACTCCACGAAGCCACAAACGGAACACCAGCAGAGCTGATGATGAGATACCAAGTCTGCACGAGGATAGTCCGTAACTCAGGAAATCAGCCCGCAGCAGACCCAGAAGTTCTAAGGAGAGATGCCGAGAGAAAGTAGAAGACGAGACTAGCGACGGATGAACGCAGAGGAGCTCGCCCGAAGGAATCCCAGATTGGGGATGAAGTATGGGTCCAACAACCCATGCAGAGGAAAACTGATTCCCAGTTCGCGCCAGCACCCCTTCAGTTCACGGCGGTAAAAGGGACAATGATCACTGCCGCCAATGCTGGGAAATAAGTAACTAGAAATAGTTCACAGTTTAAGTATGCCATCAGAGGAGAAGGAGGATTGCCAACTCTTGAGCCTGATCCAGAAAACCACGAGTCCAGAGACAACCTGTAGATTCCCCCAGAGCCACCACAATGACGGCAAGTAGAACTGTGTGACATCCTTGATGGGTGCACAATGCCGGAGCGTGCACAGCGACCGCAGAGGAACGTCAAGAGACCTCCCAGACTACTCGAAGAATGTTAAGAGTGTGTAAGGACATTTGTCAGGGGGTGTTGTCACGGTGCCCTGTCTCTTTAAGATGGAGACTGGGCCCGGGAGAACAGGTCACGTGCCTCGTGACGAAAGGAGAGGAAAGGGGGAGGAGAGGGCGCTAAAGTTAGTTACGATTTGTTAGAGAATAAAGAAAGACGTGTATATCCAAGCTGGTGTGCGGTCCATCATTTCCTAGGCTGCTCTGGCCTCAGTCAGCAGGAGAGGGAGACGGAGAAAGCAGAGGAGAAGAGGAACGTTTGAAGCTCCTTCTGGAACTTCAGGTTGTCTGGCTCAAGATTGAGAGGGGCAGGTAGGCCATTCCAGAGGAAGGCACCTGCAGAGGATTGAGATCTACCCCCACTCTTTGCCTGGAGAAACGTCTAACCCTTAGAGATTTGGAGGTAGCTGAGCGAAGGGCTTGAGTAGGAAGGTCATTTGGAAGAGAATGGTGGATGTAGTGGAGACCCCAGCCCCAGAAAGTCTTGTGGACAATGTAAAGGGTCTTGAACTTGATCCTTGCAGCCACCGGGAGCCTGTGGAGAGGTTTCTGGGCTGGAGAGATACGGCTCCTTGGCTTGAGGCCAAGGCTTCGTTTTGCAGTCCTGTTCTGGATTAGTTGCAAAGGGTGGAGAGAAGAGGAAGGCAGATTGAGAAAGAGGCTGTTGCAGTAGTCCAGCTTAGCGAGAACCAGGGCTCTGGAGACCTTGAGCTTCTGGGGGAAAGTGAGAAATGGAAGAGTCCCTTTAAGGAGATGCAGCTGGTAGTGGGACTTCTTGACGATGTCCGAGATGTGAGGAGAGAAAGAGAGAGGGTAGTCGAAGATGACACTAAGGTTTTTTGCCTCGCAGGAAGGAGAAGGGAGAGGGCCCCGGGTGGGCGGCCAGAGTGAGAAAGAGGGAAAGCAGGGGTAGGCATCTCAATGAGATGGATCTCTGTTTTACTGGCCTTAAGGCAGAGATCGTTGAAGGTGCACCAATCCTAAATCATGGATAGACAGTCAGGAATGAGCGAGAGTGTAGAGGAGGCTGTGGGGAGTCTGGAGGAAAGCAGAGTGTCATCCGCATAACACTGAAAGTTGGAGGAGAAGGCAGAGATCAGAGGTTATAAAACCAGGGTCAGAGGATAGAGCCCTGGGCAAGGCCACAGGTAGAGAAAGAAAGGTGGCAGAGAGAAAGGGACCAAGTTGGACCTGAGAGGGGCAGTCCAAGAGGAAGGTTAGCCACTCCAGGGCCTTATGTTTTCTATTTGTGTTGATGTTTCTAAATAGTACAAATAGTCAAAATAATAGTATTGTGTATATAAAAGAAATGTATATTGTACTATAACTACAAGTATGAGAGAGTTTCTTTGGGCCTTTGTGTTTACAGAGTTCATTGTACTCAACTACAGCTCACATCCTCCACATAAGAGAAGTCTAGCTGCTCTGCCATTCTACAGAACCTTTGGGTAGTAGAGCCTTATACTAAGAGTTGGGGCCTGTAATACCAAGAGATAGTTTTATAGCGTCTCACCTACTGGTAGACTTTAGGAAAACTGCCCTAACAGTCTTCTAGGTGGATCCTAGTCTAACTCTCCAGGGAAGTCTGTGGTGGGGGGCCTGGGAAACCGCTCTGTTCCACTTGGTCTCCTTCTCCATGTGCTCTCGATACTTTCCCATATATTCCCCCCTTATCTTGCCCTCTGTCTATCTCAATCCCTCCTCCTCCCACTTTCTGCTTTCTTTCCCAGTTTCTCTCCCTCTGATGTATCGTAATGCTTTTGACTAAAACATGGTGCCTGTGTGCAGTGGATTTCGGGTGCTCCTAGAGCCCTAATGGACGTTTTCTTCAGGCCTCAATGAAATCTGCACTTGATGCAAACTCTTCTTGTATTATTTATCTTTTTTTATAATTTTATATTATTCCACTGCTAAACATGTTTTCAGCTCTGCCTATTGCTTTTGTTGTTCTGCATTGCTCCAAGGACACGTTGGAGAGAATATGCACGCAAAGGCTGAGCCGGTGCCGGCTGGTATCTGATAACGTTGTTATGGAATTTGCTAAAACAAAAGAGAAGTTTTGTAGTTGTTTTTGCTGCTTTCTTGAGAAAGAGAAGAATTTTGCCTCTTGTGGTTACCATGGTTCACTATGGCCAGGGATCCATGAGGGCGGTCAACAGGTAGAAACTTGGAAATCCAGAAAGTTCTAGAAAATTCCATCGCTCATTTGCAGATGGATTAAAATGAGGGGCACCAGAGCAGACAGACAGAAAGCTTCACTCGAGGATGGACACATTGCTTCAGGCCTGGTGATGCCAAGATCTCTCTGCCTACTGTTTGTTTTCAGTGACTCGTGGTGAGATGGGGGTGTGCCTTGCGGCTGTACCAACAGTGATGTATTTTATCTAGATTTCTTTTATTCATGTACTCATTTATTATTCTTGCTGCATTTATTTATTCATGTATTCCTTTTGGTGAATAAAGAGGCCATATGAGAGCCATTGTATAGCCTAGCTGAGTGTGTTTGTATGAATAATTGCCTTCCAGCATTCAAAACTTTCATTCAGTGTACTGGGAAGGAAACAGAAATATATTGTGCACCCTCTGAAAAGCAAAACATGTACTTAAACTCTTTCTGTCATCGTTCTCCCGCAGGTTGTCTTTCTCTCCTCTACACTCGCCTCTAGTCTCTACTTCCCACCCCGCTCTGCAGCCTTTACTCCACTCCTTTCCTTGCCACTGCGCTGCTGTTGACTCCTCTTACTTTCTTCTAGACCACTCTCTCTACTTACATTCACCTCTTTCCTCCACACTTCTCACGCTAACTCACTTATTCTTCTACTCTTTCAGTGACCCCATCACTCACCATAAACACTTGAATACCCAAGTACCACTTTCTCTCACAAACTAATAAGTTGCTTTTAACACACTGTCTCCTTTACGCTCCTCTCCACCATACTTCTTCTGCCTGCTTTCTTGGTCCACCTCCATCTTACTCGACTTCACCGACACAACTCTCACCCCTTCCGTTCTGCTTGTTCCTTTTTATACTGCTTTTGGTATGAGTTTGAGTTCGACTCCCCTTTTCCATTGGATCTCATGCTCACCTGGTTCCCCGGACCAATCTCTATCTTGTTTCCCACTTGAAGCTGTATTCAAAGGTGTGAGGCCATAAAGTGTCCTTTAATCCTGCCTCCTTTTGAAATATAAGTTTGTCTGTGCTTTGCAATATTGACCGAGCACAACAATTGTTCATATTCGTGTGTAGTGGAGCATTTTGACTGCCGTTAAATAGCGACCAGTGTTCCCCCAGGTTTGGGTTCATTGCTGCATCTCTCGCCTGTGGGTTGGATGTTTCTTCCTTCACCGCCAGCCCTTCTGGTCTTGGTAGTTCTAATATAGAAGAGAAAAAACACTGGCTAACATATATGGCATGTGATTGTCATTGGTACTTTCCAACTATAGGGGGGCATAGACTGAGGCTCTCCCTACTCCCTCACCCCGCTTCTGGGGCAGGACTGATTCTGGCAAACAACCTGGTAGGGCTCCTTAGTAGGTGTCAATAGTGAGAAGCCGTTCTTAGTTAATTTCCCTTAGAAGCCGCCATGGACTCTTGGTTTTTTAACCATTTCCATCTGATCAGCTATTCATTGGTTGGGATGTGTAACCTCACCTGTCCCCTTGCTTGCCAGACCTGGCAGCACCAGAATTGCAGATATGATTTTAAGTTTTGCCTTACAAAAACGCACATGCACACACACGCATACACACTCTATTGATTGGTTATAGGTAGCTATAACATCTTATACTTAAAAAGAAGAGTAGGGTGTTTGGTCTCTACTATGACAGGGTTAAACCCTGCCAATAGGGCATGGTGAGCCCTGTCAGCCTGGGATCAGAGCCTTACCCGCATTTTCACCTGAGCCCGTTTTGCCCCAGAGGTGGGGTGCATAAGTTGCAAGCTTCTCCTGCCCATACCTTTAAAGCACAATGCTGGTCAGTCTTTCGATTTGTCCCATATGATTGCATCTCCCAGATGACATTTCTTATGTTAGAGTGGCCTGCCACTTTCAAATGCTACGAAAAGGAGGCTGGACTAAAAGCAAAGTATGACTTTGCTCACATAACACCCCTTCTGGGGAAAGGAAAGTTGGCGGTTGGCTCAGGGAACCAGGTGTGGGAGTCAGCCAATGGAAGGGGAAGGAGGAGATTGAAAATGGGCACAGGAAACAGAAATGAGTGGTTTGTTTGGGTGAGACCAAGGGGCGGAGGAGGGGGACTGGTAGGAAATGTTTTCTTTTTAGCTGCTTTCCCTCCAGAGAAATCTATTGATCCCTTCCAACATTTGTCTGGTGTTTGAACCTGTGCTTTCCTTTAGAGGCAAGTGAGGCTTCTTACTGCACTTGCCTTTCTAAGCTCATCGGTTTTGGGGGCACTGATCAGTCCTTATGGCTGTCAGTCAGGGGGCATATGTGCTCCATTGTGAAATTCCCTGCATATTTTACACTGCACACATCACCTTACAGTTTGGTGCTGTAGGGATAATTTCAGTCCCTTTGACTTTGTTGTTGGTAACTTTGTGGTTACTAGCATTTGTTTCCAAGACAGACTTGTAGCAGCTAAACATTTCTACTGTGGCGTTTTTTGCACTTTTACATTTTACTACATTATACATTCTGAATGGACTTGCCACAAGATTTTCACCTGTCCTCTGGCCATCCTGTCGTTTGGCCTTATTCCTGTAGCCATTCTTTAGATGACCTTTGCTTAATGCCAAGGCACCTTGAGGAGCATATAGCTGAAGACACAGAACTCTTCATTGCAGCCATCTAGCAATGTCTTCTTCATCCAACCCAGCAAAGTACTGCTACCTTGCTGACCTCCAGAAGACCTTCATTGCTGCTTCGACACCTGGCTCTGCTTGTGGATTATGCCTTTGGAAGTGTCCTATAACCATCCAATGGGTTGACTGGCTTCCTCATGGGCTACCTCGCTACATCACTCGTCATCCCTCAGGCTCTGTGATCATTGTCATTTGAAATAAGAGACTGCCCTCTGCAGTTGCAGCTCTCTAGTACAAAGAGGGGCCACACAGGGCTTGCTTCTTTGTTTCCACCACAAAGGTCGACTGCCACCATTTGTTTTCAGTGGCCATCGCTAATATCCACTTGCATTGTGTCTTTGGAGGTCCTCTGAGGTCGTTGACAATGTGCAAGACCTTTCTTCATCGTGCCAGGGTTGGTCAGCCGTCCAGTACCAGGAACTGTCTTGCCAGAGCATGGAATCGCTGGCTAGCAAGACCAAAACCTGACACTGAAAGTGGCTTCTGCACCCGCAACCCCTAGACCCCACCCAGCAGAACCAAGACATTGAACACGCTGGCCAGTCATTTAAGGAGCCTCTGAAGTGGTCCCTGAGTGAGTTAGAGTACAGGAGATGAGTAACCATAACTGTTCTTTCACCCCTACCTCTGTATGGTTTAATAGACGAATAGTCCTTGCCTAATGCTCCCTTCTCAGAAGGTAAATCGATGCAGTTCTGGTAAAGGATCATGCCCTGGGCTCTTTTAAGGTGGTTCGATTAGGGGAGGGACTCCTAAGAGCTTTACTTCTATTGTAAGGGAAGAGTTTTTAACATGTAGAACATTGTGTCTTGTGTTTTAACTCCTGTTGTATTCAAAGATGCACAGAGTGATGACTCACAGATGGTAAGTTCAATGTAAGGCTGTTTATTGGTTACAGCAAACATATATGTAGTCCGCTTACCATGTTTTTATCATTGGCCGCTGGTCATCCATCTTTTCTCATGTCAGGATTCTCTCTCAGCTGTTTAATTGGAAGACTCATCCGTCCAGCAGATGGTAGTTCCATGATGTCATGAGCCTGCCTTCTCAAATAGGGAAGTGCAGGATACAACACATTCTTCCCCTTTGCACCATATCGACAACATCACACATCACATCACCATGTTACCTTCTTCACAATTATACCAGTGTACTGACTAGGACTCCTATGACCTAGTGGAGATGTAACCTTCTATGCAACCAATCCTCCTTGCTTGACCTATATCAAGCTGGGGGGATGAGCGTACAGGGAGTTGGAACAAATGAGATATTTCCTCACGTAAATTCTGAGGTAACATACAGAGAGAACCTTCACCACGCAGAGCCTGTGCTTCCTTAACTGCTGTATTTAAAGATATTTGTTGCTTTTACCTTGTGCTTGTCGCACATACCCTTGGGATGCATCAGTTGTACTCCCAACCCCTCTGCAATCTCATGTTTATTTGTGCATAGTGTGCCACCCTGTATCAACATGCTCGAAGCACATACCCTTGGGATGCATCACTTGTGCTCCCATTACAGTGCATTTGTTAGGGTAGATTTTAATTTGTATGTCTCCTCCACATGTGGGTCCCCATGCAGGTGTTGCTAGACTACTGGATTTTGGTCTATACCCCTTCAACCCCAAACCTCAAACTTACCATCCGCTGCCAAACTTACTTTTTGTCCATCCCCGCTGTGATCTCCCTGCGATGTGATTTCCATTCCCCATTGAGGGGCAGAACTTCCGCCTCAGGGTCCCTTTTTTCTACTTTGAAAAAAAACTTTGTGTCCCCTGATTTCCTTTGTATAGAAGTAGGGGACACCCCCGCAACTCCAGAATACCCATAATGACGACGATTGGGGGCTAGGGAGCACCCACGCAACCTCCACCCCCCGCATTGTGGTTATGGGTTTTCGTAATTTTTTTCCACTGCCGAATGCTGCATTTTTGAGCAGGCTTTCTTTTTTTTTATATTCTTTGACAGTCTTTGGTCTTGTCGCACTATATTCATGCGCAAAGTTCACTTGCAGTGGTTTTATTTATCTCCCACCTTTCTGTCATGCTTTTTCGCAAACTTCCACACTTGCTCTTGTATTTCTTATGTTGCTTTCAAATTGACACTTTCACATTTATATTTCATCAGATCGTAGCTTTACCCATAAAGTTTTCATTCGGTATTCAATATTCGTGATTATTTTACCGCTTAATTCTCATTCAGCTTCCATTTGGTTAATTCAGCATTTCTTGCACGCAGCCCAGGACCGCCCCGGCTTCGTTTCACATTCCCCTTCACTCCACGGTCCTCGACTTTCCTTTTGGGGAGCTGTATCACACCTGCTTCGCTCCACCAGTTGGCCTGCTGATAACCGCGAGCTCTGCATTCACGTTGGATGGTTCTCTCTGCTCTCCGGTACCTCCCCTTCACTTTCTCCCTTGCCACAGTTCAAACTGCTCCTTTCCGATCACAGAGGCTCCCACACCTGCAGAATTCTGACAGCCCAACTCGCCCTAGGCTCCAGAGCTCTTCTGGGTCGTCTTCCTGCGTCCCGGCTCCCCTTCAGGACCCCCACGGCTGCCTCCTCACAAAAAGGGTTCTCTGCGGGTCTTCCCAGCACAGGCCTCCCTGTTGGTCTTTTTGTTTCTGGTGTCCTCCCTTCTCATACACCTGCAACACTTGCAGGTGTGAGTTCTCAATTGTATTTGCCTGGCTGTAATTCGAGCGACATGCCTAACCTTCATAGTACTCTGCAGGCATCTTCCTCGTCCCAGTACTAGAGTGGTGAAATGTGTTACTAGTGTTCACTACTCCTAGTCGCCTTGTCCTCGGCACATTACTGTCATAGGTTGAATGTGGTAAAATGAAGGGAGGTGTTTTTACAATAGCCCATAAAGGCTAGGGAAGGGTTAGGTTGGTTCTCAAAAGGGGATACCATGTCTCGCCTGTATTACACTTAAACCTTCTTTTATTCACCCTCTTCCTGGTGTTCTTATACTGGTCAGTGGGAGAGGGGTAGCACTACCCTATACCTTCATCTGGGATTGAGAGTTTCCTCCTGAAATGGAAATGAGGGGTACCGCGTTTTACCTAAGGACGTCTCATCCCTAATACCCATGGACCCTCTACCCAGGTGATCCTCCATTGCTTCTTCACTCCCAGGGTTAGAATCCCAAAGTGATGGCATTTCAATGGATTGCTTTTCTTCCGATGATTCTTCACATTGATAGATATCCATCATCCAGCTCTGCGGTCTCTCGTCTGGTCTTTGGAGGCCGAGACTGGGGAGCCCATCCCCGACAAGGGGAAGGAACGACATCCCAAGAAGACCAAGAAACGGTCCTGTTAGGGAGAATTCTCAGAAATCCGCCAATTCCCCTTCAAGGTCTCCTTGGTTACTATAGGAATTTGATTGAGAACTATGGGACCATAGCTTCTCCCTTGAATGTGATTTCCTCACCCAATTACCCCAAGAAGGTCAGGTGGAATGAGGAGTGCACTAAGGCATTTGAAGGACTTAAGAAAGCCCTTTGTCAAGCTCCAATCTTCAGAGCTCCTGACTACAACCAATCATTTATTGTACAAACTGATGCGTCCAATACAGGTATGTGTGCAGTGCAGTTCTGAGTCAGCTGGATGAGAAAGGCAGGCAACACCCCATCTGCTTCATCAGTAGGAATCTGAAGGGCCTAGGAACAAGGTGTGCACCCATAGAACATGAATGATTTGCCATTGTGTGGTCTTTGAAGAAGTTAAGACCATCCTTGTATGGGTCTACTTTTGTGGTTCAGACAGACCACCAACCTTTGAGATGGTTAATGCAGATGAAGGGGGAGAATCCTAATTTGTTAAGATGGTCAATCAGCCTTCAAGGGTTTGGTTTTACAATAGAACATAGGTTGGAATGTGATCACCAAAATGCTGATGGTCTCTCCAGAAAGTATGACCGACTAGAGTAAGGAGATTCATCCAGGAGTGGATTAAATCCTCCTGTCCCTTAGTCAAGGGGGTGGGAGGACGAGTTTTAGGGAGAATTCTCAGAAATGTGCAAATTCCCTTCTACCTTGGATTCCCCCAGCTTTTTTGCTGGACTTTTTATCTCTCATGTTTTTTTTAATGTGATTTAATTTCTGTGTTGTTTTTGACTTTGGAGTCTGACAAACTCCATAGGCGTCATCTTTACATGGTGTCACACAGCACCTTCAGTGCAGTGGCACAGGGAAGTCTCTTAGATTTCTAAAAGGTTTAGATACTTTTCTTGGTAAAACTACTTTTTCCAAGAGGAGTGAAGTGAAATTGTCTTCATTTACAATTTGTATCTTTCTAGACCCAGCACACAGTATCTTACAACAGGGTGCTGGACGGGTTACTTAGTAACCCCTTTGTCTAATTTGTCATGTAACATTTTTATGTTACCCTTTCTACAATTAATGGCTGGTGGCAGTGGTTTACTACCATTGTGTGTTTTTACCGCGGGCTGCGTTGGCAACCACGGTAAGGCACCCATGGATGCCCATTTCGTCAAAATGGCCCGCATTTCTTTTTTCGCCATTTTCTGTTGGAAAGGTCCTTCTTGAGATTTACTCTGTGCGCCCAACCAGGTTTGGTCTCTTTGTTCGTTTTGCCTTTGGCGGGATTCACAAGTGATGCCCGCCTCTGGCACCAGTATGTCTGGCAGGGGCAGGAAGTGAGGGAGGTGCCCGAAACTCCCTGTGCTTAATCCCCTTGGTTACAGGAATGTACCCAAAGGTGATTGGCCCGCTGGCTCTCCGGCAAGGACAGCCACCCTGCTGTGTGAGTGACGGCTAGGCTGGAATGAATGGGAGAATCCTGCATAAAAGGTGAGGCGAGGCGGCTTGGAAGGCAGAGTCGACCACTGGACGAAGGAATCCGAAGAAGAACTTGGAAGAGTCATCTGCTATAACTCCTGGACGTTGGTTTGCCCGGTGAAGCCCTGCTGTTCTGCTGAAGCTCCAAATTCACCTCGACTAGAGAAGCCCTGCAAAGACGACTTCTCCCTTTTAAGTTGGTGGGATCAATCAACTCCAAAGTAAGCCTGTCTGGACATTCCCTCAAAGCTGGTTGTATTTCCACTGCAGTTGCTGCTGGAACCGAAGAGCCAGGGAGAGGAACACCAGATTGTGTGCATTGCTTTTAAGTTGGACCCGAGCGCTATGAAGATCCTCTGGACTTCCCTGTTGCAGGACTAACCACGCCTGAGCCGCCTCAACAGAGTGCTGGACCCTAGAAGCAAGGAATGTCTGAAGTGGTATCGAGAACCGCAGCGTTATTTGCTGTCAGATGCGAGGAGCTGATACACTAAAGAACCACTGAATTGAAGTGCTCATTGCTACCACAGACAGGCCCATTGCAGAGCAGGAGTCCTCAGACGTCCTCCCTCGTGTCCCCACGACAGAGGCTCAGGAACAACAGGATCTGCAGAGCTGTACAGGAACAGAAGCCAGCTGGAGCCATTTCTTCTAACCAAAGGTACTGTAAAGTCTAAGTGACCTTATCTCTTGTTGTCTAGCCTTACTTGATCTCAGTTGAGACCTGTCATGGTTACCTTGCAGAGTTGCTAAAGCTTTGCCCATCACAAGCCTCTCAGCTTGCAGCGCTTCAACTGTTCTATTTTCGACAAACATTTCTACAAACATTGTGCAAGACTTTTATCCTACCTGCAAAAGATCTTCAGCTCCCCTTGATATTGTACAATTAACATTGGTTGTCCTGGCTCCCTGAGAGACTCCTCTTTATCTCTGACTTTGTCATTTGGAAGGTGTTTAAAAGTTCTTGCCTGAGGGGTGTGGCTTGGAGCTGCCGCGAGTGGCATGGCTTCCTAGAAGCTTCTGGCTGGCTCTAAACACTGAGCATAACTACACCGGCTCCTCGATCCGTTAAGCAATAAAAAAATATAATTATGGAATGAGGAAGGAAAGGAGCAGGAATCGACCTGTAAATTGATGCGGTGAACCGCCGGGGTTGCCGAGCATAATTGAATGCAAGTTCTCGAACCGACGCGGAAACAAAAGGAAAATGGCGGTCGCGACTTTCTGGAGTTCCTCCGTGATCGTAGGGAGGGGGAACAACCGCATACAGGCAGGCATCTAGGCCTAACTGGGAGGCAGCATGCAGTATGCAGCAACCTGAACACAGCAGCGGTGTGGGAATTCTAACGCTTCCACCCCCGATCCTCAAGCAACAGAGCCCAGCGGCGGCCCCTTCCAAGATCTCACCGGCGTGACTGGCATCACTCGTTGTTAGGGAGGATTCTCAGAAATGAGCTAATTCCATCCACCTTGGAGACCCCCAGCAACTTTGCTGGATTTTGAGGACTTGATTTTTTTAACCTGGAGAGAGTGAGACCATTTTTCCCACTCATGTATTTTAATGTGAAATTTACCTCTGTTTCTTTTGGTTATGGAGTCTGACAAACTCCATAGGCATCATCTTTTACATTGTGTCACACAGCACCTTCAGTGCAGTGGCACAGGGCAGTCTTTCAGATTTCCCCAAGGTTTAAATACCTTCCTCTGGGATAAACTACTGTTTCCCAGAGCAGTGAAGTGAAATTGACTTTACTTACTATTGTATCTTTCTGGACCCAGCACACGCTATCTTACAATAGAATGCTGGAGGGGTTACTTAGTATCCCCTGTGTCTAAATCCTCATGTAACATTTGTATGTTACCCTTTCCTCACTGAATGGCTGGTGGCAGTGTTTTCGTTTGAACTATCCTGTTTTGCATATACCGCAAGCTGCGTTTGTGGTTCCGGTAAAGCAACCGCGGGAGCCATCGTTTTCAAAATGCCGCAGATCCATCTTTGACAAAATGGCCCGGTGTTCTTTTTTCACAATTTCTTTGTGGAAAAGTCCTTCTAGAGTTTATTTCTGCGCGCCAAACCAGGTTTGGTCTTTGTTCATTTTGCCTTTGGCAGGCTTCAGGGGCGAAGACCGCCTCTGGCGCCAGGGTGTCTGGGGTAGGCAGGAAGCGAGGGAGGTGCCAGAAACTCCATGTGCTTAGTCTTCTAGGAGACCCAAGTGCACTCTGTGGTGATTGGCTGACTGACTGTCCGGCAAGGACAGCCACCTGCTGGGTGAGCGACAGCTAGGCTGGAATGAATGGGAGAGAACTGAATAAAAGGCGAGAAGTCACACTCCTGCAAGTAATGAAAAGTAACAATACACTGACATCTAAAGACATCACAATAACATACAACCAGAACAATACCACACAAATGAGCGCGAATAGGGGGGGACATGAAAATACGCAAAATCAAACCCACTAAGGAACGTTATGGGGTCAGATGATGAGAGGGAAATTAGAATCCTTACGTGGAATGTCCAGAGCCTCAATTTCCCAGGGAAGCATAGATCAGTGCAGCACAAGCTCCGTCAACTGGCGGGAGATCTAGTGCTCCTCCAGGAGACTCACTTGTTACAGACTGACGGAAAGCACGGCAGATTCAAAATATTCAAAAAGACATTCTTCGCCACATCTGGGGAGAAAAAGAAAGGAGTGGCAATTTTATTGAGCGAGAATGTCCCTCTAACAGGACTGACAGGCGAGACCCGGGAGGCAGATATCTTTTAGTGAAGGGGCTACTAGCAGAGCAACCTATCACCGTAGCGGTTGTTTACTGTCCAAATAGTGCGCAAGACAAGTTCTTAAATTATCCTGGCGTTAGAGGGATACCTCCTTATAGGTGGAGACTTGAATATGGTCCCTGATCCGCTATTAGATCAAATTTTTCCCCAACTAGATTAGACTATATGCAAGCATTCTCTTGCTAAATTATTCAGGGAAACTGAGACGATGGACACGTGGAGGCTGGCCAATAAGGGATCTAGAGATTATACCCACTAGTCCCATGCGCATAGGTTTTTTTTCGAGATGTTAAGTGACTTCAATTCAGCACTCCAACTAAGTCAATGCCTAGTCTGGGATGCCCAAGGGAAGCCCTTATTTATATATTGTTATGACAAGTTCATAGATCTGGATGATGAACCCTTGTATAACGCCCCTCTCTTTGAATCCCCCTGACCTCACTGAGCCAAGAAGTAGGTTTGTTTTCCAGGGAAGTTGTTGGCAAATAGATTGAAGAGTCATTCGGAGAGGGTGTATGTTAAAAAAATTGTTGATGAATCTGGAACTATGGAGATTAAGAAAGATAAAATTGGTGAGTGTTTTCGTTCATTTTATGATATATTATATACGGAAGATATTGCTCCGCAAAAGAATGATTTTAATAGGTTTTTTGAGAAAATTGTCCTTCCTGTACTTTCTGAGGATGGTAGATGTTGTATGGAAGCCCCGATTACCGTCCTGGAGGTTTTGTCGGTAATTGAGGGTATGAATAAAGGCAAATCTCCAGGGATGGATGGTTTGACAGTGGAATTTTATCAGAAATATGGGGAAGTGTTGTCACCGGTTTTATGTGAATTATATAATTGTTTTTTGAGGGAAGGGAAGTTATGTGATTCAATGAAGGAAGCAATCATTACGGTGATCCCGAAGCCTGGGAAGGATGCAACTAGGTGCAGTAATTATTGACCTATCTCTTTGCTTAATGTAGACTTAAAAAATGTTGCCAATCGGTGAGGCTTAAAAAATATATGGGTGAGTTAGTGGAGCGATCTCAGACAGGATTCATGGAGAGAAGATATGGATATGATAATATTCGAACACTGTTAGACATTTTGAGTTTGCCAGACTC
Source organism: Ambystoma mexicanum (assembly GCF_040938575.1). Classification (NCBI taxonomy): domain Eukaryota; kingdom Metazoa; phylum Chordata; class Amphibia; order Caudata; family Ambystomatidae; genus Ambystoma; species Ambystoma mexicanum. The sequence goes on along the minus strand of NC_090922.1, from coordinate 1,523,146,164 downwards.
AGAAATAAAGGATATTTTGTTGATTTCTTTAGACGCTGAGAAGGCCTTCGATAGGGTGAATTGGGCCTTCCTGAATTATACTCTGTCAAAATTGGGTTTTGGTCCTTTCTTTATTAAAGCTGTTCAAGCACTTCAGACTGGCATATCAGCAAAGGTGTGGGTGAATGAGGGGTTTTCTATGTCATTTCCGTTGTTTAGAGGTACACGTCAGGGTTGCCCTTTGTTGCCACTGTTATTTAACTTGGTATTGGAGCCTTTGTTGGCATATATACGTCGGAGGTGTATCAGAGGGTTTGTTGTTGGGGATGTGGAAATTAGAGCTCTGGCTTATGCGGATGATGTTGTGGTTATTTTAGATGATCCTTTCGTAGGGGGTCAAGTATTGAAGGAAGTCTTTGAGGAAGTGGGTAGGCTATCTGGGTATCGGATCAATTGGGATAAAACGGTGGTCTTTCCGGTGACAGTATCGCATGGATGTGGGAATCTGCTGGGGTGGCATTGTAAATGGGAATATTCTAGTGTAAAATATTTGTGTATCTATATTATTCGGGATTTTAAAAAGCTGGTGAATTATAATGTGGATAGAATCATTGAGGTTCTTCGGCGAGATATTATGAGATGGGTACGTGTCAATCTATCTATTTGGGGTAAAATTAATGCTATTAAAATGATTTTGCTGCCGAAGGTTCTGTATGTTGTTCAATCTTTACCTGTGCATTTTACAAAGAGAGCGTTTGCACGTATAGACAGGTTATTTCAGGATTTTTTGTGGGGATTTGGGAAGAGGGCTCGGATTCCCAAGTATATAATGGTCCGGAAGGTTAAAGATGGAGGTTATGGATACCCGGTGTTGAAAAATTATGCTAGTGGTTTTTTGTTAAAGAAAGTGTCTGATTACACTGGTGAGGTTCTGAACAAGATGCCGAGGTGGGTACAAATTGAGATGCATCGGTTTTTGCCTTATGATATTAAAAGTTTGTTTTCTTTTGGAAAATTGCCTAAGAAGGTGCAGTGTTTGAAGTCCGTTTTGGCTGCCAAAGAAGCTTTGTCGTCATGGATACTGGGAACTGCTCAAGGTCAATATCTTTATGAAGAGGCTTCTCTTTGGCATAATCCTGGTCTGCAGTTTAATAATAAGGTATTCAATTGGAAAAGTTGGGTTCAGAAGGGTGTTTTGACTATTGGTGATGTGTGGAGTGCTGCAGGGGTAGTACCTTTTGCAAGTTTGGTTGAGAAATTTCGGTTAAGGAAGAGGGAATTGAGAAGGTATGATGTTTTGGTGACTCTACTATCAGAACGGAGAGACATGTTGGGCACTACAATTTTGAAGAAACCGGAGAATTTTAATCTTTTAGAAATTGGACTCCAAAAAGTGTCTTCTTTTATGCAGTTCATGCAACCTGATGGGCAATGGTTAGACTCGTGGGACAAGCTGAGGTTGTCTTGGACGGAGGGGTTGGGCAGAGAACTTACGCCAAGAGAATGGGAAAAGGTTTGGAGGGTACCGACGGCTGCCAAAATGGATTTGCAATTACGTTATTTACACCAGAGGATATTGGGCAGAATATATTGGACCCCAGTCCTTATGTGTAAATTGGGATTGGTTGGTGATGATCGGTGTTGGGGTTGTGGGAAGGAACAAGGTACTTTGATACATATGTTATGGTATTGTGAAAGAGTGGTGAGTTTTTGGAGGGAGGTTATTGATAGGGTTGATCAAGTTTGGGACATAGTTTATCCACGCAATCCCTTAGCGGTCATCTTATTATTGTACAATGGTGGACGGGATGTGAGTTGGGTGGTATTGTGTGGGGTTTTTAAAATTTTGTTGGTGGCGGCTAAAAAGGTCTTGAGGGTCTGGAAGACACGGAAGAAGCCGATGGTGGAGGAATGGATTTTAGATGTTAGAGTTAGATGCTTGCTGACCCCTCGGCCTAATCCAGCCTTCCAGTAGCCATCTGATTGGCTTACTGGCCTATCTTCACCCCCATTGGCTGCGGGCAGGCAAAGCCGGCCCACTCCCTTCCAGGCCCACGGAGGCAAGGCTGCTACCTGTTTCGAGCCTGTTTGCTGCCGATTCTGCCTCTGCCAGTCCCCCTGGCCCTCACAGGAGAGCACCAGCATGGAGGACTCGCTGCCCCAGGACCACTAACCGTCGCCTTGAAGCCCCTGAGGTCAACGGGTAAGCCCACCAGCAGCATAATATGCCACCCCCATGCGCCAAACCCTACCACCTGGCTGTTGCCCTACACACCTACATCCAAGGACAGTACGTGACAATTGTACTAAGAACTTGTCTTGCTCGCTCACGGCTGCACACCTCTCTCAAGCCATACTGTGATTCAATGCAGTTACACTGCTTGCACCGCTATATGCTTATTTGAATGCCCCTTATTGCCTAAACACTGCATTTTGCCCCATTTTGTGATATTGGAATCTAGGCAGGTTGCCACTGCTATTTATTGCCTAAACACTGCATTTTTTTTGCCCCATTTTGTGATATTGGAATCTAGGCAGGTTACCACTGCTATTTATTGCCTAAACACTGCATTTAGCCCCATTTTGTGATATTGGAATCTAGGCAGGTTGCCACTGCTATTTATTGCCTAAACACTGCATTTTGCCCCATTTTGTGATATTGGAATCTAGGCAGGTTGCCACTGCTATTTTGCTATGTACTCTCTGCCCGTCCTCACCTGCTTAATTAGCACGCTACTCACCTTTATGACCACACCACACCCTTCTACATTAAAGCACCCCCACCACTATCAAATCAGCCCGCACCATCGAATACACCCGATGGACCCCCTGCCCAAGCCCTCACACACTCCAAATAACACAGCACTAATCTAACCTCAACCTCAGACTAGACAGACTCAGAGCCCGCACCATCCCTATCCTCCACCATGCTTCTCCTACACACATACCACACAGAAACTGCAGACTTAGCTCACGCACCTCTAAAGTGCACACACTCCACATCCATGATAACACATCCATATGCCACAAATTTAAACACACACTTACTACACCGAGCGGTAACTCCTACTCTCAATGTACCACTGTACCTAAAGCAGACACCCACACCATACCTTCAAAAATCTCTTTCCCTTGCCCAACGCTATACAAATGCGCCTTAATCAATGTACGATCACTCAATGCCCACGCATTAGAAGTAAATGACCTAATAACTACCCAAAATCTAGACTTACTCGCTATCACAGAGACATGGCTCAACGAAGCCTCCGGCCCAGCCATTTCACTAGCCCTACCACAAGGGTATGCCATCCTTAGACAAGATAGGATAGCCAGAACAGGAGGGGGTAGCCATTATTCACAAAGAAACCCTCTCTATCAGAACCGTACCCCACCAAGAGGAAGATAATATAGACATCCTATCAGTCAAACTAGCACTCTCTCCAAATAGCACAATAAATATTCTTACCGTATACCGTCCACCTGGCCCAACCGCTAATTTCATAGGTCAAGTCAATCACTTCCTAAGAAACAAACTTAAAAAATCCACAAAATCACTACTTATAGGTGACCTTAACTTAGGATTCAACGACTCTAAGGACAAAGCTGCTATCTCTCTAGCCAAGGACCTCCAAGACCTAGGCTTCTCTCAAAAGAGCACCTCGCCTACTCATGCTAAAGGACGCATCCTAGAATGGATTGTAGACCACAACTGTAACACAGCCATCACCTCCAATACTAGCCTCCCATGGACAGACCACAACCTTCTCCTATTTGACATCCCTGTCTTACTAAACGCTAAATTGCCTACTAAAGCACCGGCGACCTTAGCAAGAAGCGCCAAAAAACTCACTGCAGACAATATCAGTGCACTCCTCAATCTACCATGCCTAGCGCCCCCGTTCTCCGATGACCCCAACATCCTCGCAGAAATATTCAAAGACACCATCACAATGGCTGTCAACACTGTTGCCCCACTAGAAAACAAAAAAGAAAAAAAATCCTTCCATTCCAATTCCTGGTTCACTCAGGAACTCTAGACTTTGCGCAAAGACAAACGCTTAGCCCTAAAAAATTAGCAGCTTAACCCATGCGATACCACAAAAGCCAACTTCAAATCCATATCAAAAAAATACAAAGACGCAATCTTCCTTGCTAAATCTGAAACCTACAACCACCGCATTTCAAATGCCAACTGCCACTCTAAAGAACTTTTCAATATATTCAAAGAGCTAACCGTACCACCTACATGTCCTGATGAGATCGTCAAAGACGAGGCATGGTGTACAGGCATTCAATCAGACATGCTTACAAAAATAAACCTCCTCCAAAACAAAATATCCCACCACTTCAAAACCTTACCTAAGCAAAGTGCACATGCACAGATAAAACCTCATGTAAAAGTAAGAAACGTGCCCAAATTTGCATTTAACGAAATCTCCGAAACCGAGGTCACTGACATTCTCAGACACCTCAAACCCTCACAATGTAAGGGTGATGTATGCCCCCCCAAAATCATCAAAGATTGCGCAGAACCACTCGCCCCCCCTTCTCACAGCCTTCATCAATGCATCCTTCAAAACGGGCATAGTCCCAGACAGCCTTAAAGAGGCCTGGGTACGCCCTCTCTTAAAAAAAATGACGCTAGACCCTGCTAACCCTAACAACTACCGACCCATAAGCACAGTCCCTTTCCTTCTGAAACTACTTGACAAGGCCGCCCACAAACAGATTCAACTATACCTTGAATCAAACGCAATCCTAGGTAAAAGACAATCCGGGTTCCGCAAGGGACACGGTACTGAAACCGCCCTTCTAGACTTAAAAAACGAAATTACCAACATCCTAGACAAAGGCAAGCCCGCCCTCCTCCTTCTCCTTGACCTTTCAGCGGCGTTTGATCTGGTAGACCACACTACTCTTACCAGTCACCTGACACACGCTGCACACTTCTCAAAGGACGCAGCATCCTGGGTAACATCATTCTTAGAAGGAAGAGCGATGAAAGTGTTCTCTAACACAGCACATGCATCACCCTCCATCATCCACTGTGGGGTACCACAAGGTTCCTGTACTGCCCCCACGCTCTATAACCTCTTTACCAAGCCACTATTTGATAAACTAGACGCGCTGGGGATCACTTACACAAACTACGCCGACGACACGCAGGTTCTCCTCCCCCTGACAGGGAATTATCACCAAGACGCCTCTACCCTACAGCAAATCTACTCTACCATACAAGCATGGATGGCTACTAACGGCCTCTGCTTGAACGGGGACAAGACCGAAATCCTCATTCTAGGAAAGAAATCCACCCTCTCCAACCTCAACCCACTGTACATCAATTTCAACATAGACAATTGTATCATCCCAGTCCTATCCTCAGTCAAAACACTGGGGGTTCACATAGACGCAACACTATCCATGGACAAACAAGTCAGCGCCATAGTCTCGGCCTCAGCACTGAGTACTAAACTCATTAATGCAATAAAACCATTCCTAACCAAGGATAGCTGCCTCTCCATCGCCCGAGCAACTATAGGAGCCAAACTAGACTATTGTAATGCGCTCCTAGCCGGCACCTCCCAAAAAAACTTATCTAGGCTCCAAACAACCCAAAATAACGCTCTCAGAGCAGCCCTCAGCATACCAAAAAGAGAACACATCACACAAGCCAGAATGGCAGCTCATTGGCTCCCAGTCAAAGACCGTATCTCCTTCAAAATTCTCACAACCACCTATAAATGCATCAACCTCACAGCTCCCTCTTATTTATCTGACACGATAGGTAGAGATCAATCCATGAGACCAAGAAGAGCACAATACACGAATCAACTAGCAATACCTTGCATCAACAGAACCAAAGCAGGAGGCATAGGCTTCCCCTTCCTCGCACCTAAACTCTGGAATTCCCTTCCTACTGACCTCAGAGCTGATACATCTCTTTTCTCCTTCCGAAAAAAGCTCAAAACTGCTTTATTCAACTAAACCCGTTTTCATGTACTCCTGCTGCTCTTGCATATCTGTAAAACAAAAAAAGTATATCTCGTCCAATGTAACCTTACGGACATGAACTGTATGTAACTAAGTATAAGCAACACTGTAACTAGCGCCACGATGCCTTCGGTCTGATGTGCGCTCAACAAATGCGAATAAATAAAGAGTTTTATCCAGATTTGAGAAAAGGATGTATTGTAAACAAAACAGGGAAACCCTTTATGAAGATATGTGGGGAAGCTTTAGTGACCTTTATGGATGATGCTAGATTGGGTTCAAGAATGGAGTGCTTTGGTCTTTTTTCAAGAAATGTTAATATATGGGGAGGGGGTTTGTGTTGTCTTTGTGGTTGTTTTGTGTGGTCTTATTTGTCTGTTGTCGTTTGTTCGGTACATCTGGCTTTGTTTGGGTTCGTCTTAAGTTTCATATGGTGGAATACTGAGTTGTGGTTGGAATTCTGTGCTACTTAGTTTTCCACTGTTATGTATTTGTAATTCAATGACCTAGGATGTTCACTCTGTTATTTATTGTAACTTGTTGAAAATGAGAAATAGTTTTTTTAAAAAAAAAATTGAAAAATTAAACAATATATATCACACTTTTATAAATAAATTTATATTTGATAGCACACTTATGAATATGACTGATCAACAATGGATAATATTACACTAGCACACTTTTTTTAAATCACTTAGGAGTTGGCATAGAAAGGATAAGGTAACTGAGAATACTTTATGGTTTCAAGGAAATGCAATGATGGAAAAGAATGCAGCACAGGGATAAACTGATATGGTTTCAACAAGAGATAATATAATTTTTTTGCCCTTGAGGCAATTCACTCCCCCCTATGCAATATAAAGAGATGGAAGGGGAGCACACAATTTTCAGGAATATAATCAAATGCAATACAAAATCTAGTCCCCCCCCCGCTAGCAAGCTTAGAGCACCCGGTAGGCTTTTAAAACATGCAGAAATACTTTTAATGTGATTTGCAATGAAGTGAAAATATGCTAAAAATGATTTTAATTCCCTATAGGGGGGATTCAGGGTAGGTGATAGCTACTTAAGATTGGTTCAGGTCACACTATCAGTGATTCATGAGGGATTATTAGGTTGAAAACGTATTTCAGCAATGGAAGCAAAAGACAGCTATTTTTGACAGGTGGAGAAATTTGAGTCAAATTGCAATTCGCAGCACTTTTTCCGAGTGCGTTGATCATGATTACAGAAAAAGTATAAGGAGTAGAAAGGATGTGCAGTTCAAAAGATACAGACAATTTAGTGGAGGTAGATTCTCAGAAATTAAGTAAGATTCAAATGACAAATGACACTTCCACAGGTTTGAAATCACAGAATGGACACATGATTTCTATGCAGTTCTAAATAGGTTGAAATAGTTTGAATTTGATTATTTTAAACTAAGAGATTGCTTTTGCACAGCTCTGGCTGGATACTCACTCCTAAGTTTGGAAGGAATGGGCCTCGTCACAGATCTGGTCAACAGGTTCAGCTCCGGTTCTCTCTGCTCTGCTGGTCTGGATCTCTGGTTCTGGCAAAAGTTCTGGCACTGCACAGCGGTCTGGTCTGGTCTCTGGTTTGCGGTTCTGGATACAGCACTGCTCTCTGGGTCTGGTTCTGGCAAAAGTTCTTGGCTAGAATCAAACAGCACAGCCCGGCTGTTTTATTCTGATGTGCCCCTTGGAAGTCTGGGATAAATAAGTTTGCAAAATTGTAAGGCCAGCTGAGAATACTTTTAGCTTGCAGTAGTGCCTTCTGCTTCAAAGTTCTGGAGTCTGGTTTTCTAAGTTCTGGTCTCTGGATAGTGCCTGAATTTGGATGTCGTCCGTCAAAGTGCTTCGCAAGAAAGTGGAAAGTGAATCTCTACCTGGGTCTCAGTGGCTCTTTTTATGTCTTTTGAAAGTGGGTGGGAAGGCTGACTTTCTATGCCCAACCCTCTGAGGATCCTGATAGGCTAGAGGATTTTCTGTCCTTTAACTGGATAACTGAGTTGTGAGTCAGAGTGATGCTTCCCTTTTACAATCTATTGAAGAAACACCCCTTTGCTTTTACTTAGAACCCAATTTTTCATAATCAAACATGTTTCCCAAATATACAAGTGGTTCATAATACATGTACACATCACAGATGAATTAAGACCGGTCTCTGTTGAAGCCTCATGTTCCTGCGAGCTTGGGTTCAGAAACGACAACATCTTGCGCTTTTAGTGGGTTTTGCCATGTTGGTTTTTCATCAAATCTTCCACGGAGCTACACCCCCCCCCCCTCTACGCATATTACAGTAAGTTTTCATTTTTCTAGCATAAACCCTGTGTCTGCAATATTGATAAATCCCGGGGTTTAGCCTCAGAACATCCCACAACGTTGAGCTTAGTCTCAAAATGTGGGTACATTTCTCATGTTAGGAATCCCAAAATTGTACATTTTTGTAAGGTTCATACAATATTTTATAAGAAATTTAATAAAACATACATTTGCCTCTCCTTCAGTACACCCATTTGCTTGTCCCCGGGAACTTGGCTTGACTCAGAGATCAAATGTCTTTCCTTCCCCCAGAGCAACTGTTGACAATTACACCTCGAATCAGCATATCCTATTCAGTAGAAAGAGTCTATTGTGTTGACTGAGGTCAGCAGACCAGGGTGCCACTCTGCATCTGATTAACACGACCATGTGATCTCCTGTGCTGTTGCTGGTAAGAGCAGGTGTCTAGGCTCCCCATGGACAGAGGCCTCTTGAACTTTTAATTGAATCAGACTGCATTCTAGTATATGGCCCGGGAACAGTCGGTGTTAAGAATTCTCATTACCCAGCAAGGCTTTGAAGTTTCCAGCTAACTCGGGTTCCTTTTCAGCTCCTGAAATACCGGTCTCCTGTCAGAGTTTAGATCGCTAGCGCCGGTTAGTGTCAAGCGCCGGTACTGCACCCATTTTTGGGAGCTGTCTTGAATTAATACATTTCAAAAAGGGGATTTTACTTGATAGCATATGATCCTTGCTAACATTGTATTAATGTGGATTCTGCAGTAGAGTAATGTAGAACACCCAACCAGAAGTTGGATTTTTTTGTCTGGTGGTTTTGTGCCCATGATTTTAGCGATTTTTGACATTAATTAAAACAGATTTTGAAAAGCACCATATTCCTTTGCACTGATTTCACTCATGGCGCTTCTGGCCCATCACGCTCGCACTGGTGGGTGGCAAGTCAGGTGACCCTTTTGGTGTGCGCAAAAACTGCGCGGTTTTCCTGGATTCTGGCGCAATTGTTGGCTTTTTGGCCATCTTGGATTTGCTAAGCCCACAGCACCAAATGTTGCAGCATAATAACTTGAACGTGGGTCGATACACCTAACAGAGAATAGACCTTTTGTTGGTCACAAATGCAATATACCCATGCTTGGACAAAGTAGAGATGAACACTACAGTGATCTCGGATGATGCCCCAGTATCTGCTGTCTTAAGCATAAAAGGGTCTCCCCGACCCCCATTGAGATATTGGAAGTAATGCAATGCCATGCTGCTAGACAAGAGCATTAAAAGTGAAACCGATGAAACATTAACCAACAATTTTTTGGAAAACACGACAGCTGACACAGCCATAGATGTAATCTGGGACGCCATGAAAACCGTAGTGAGAGGAACACTCATTAGCGCAGGGGTGGAACAGCGGAGCGTCTTGAAAAGTCTAGTAACCAAACTAGAGGGAACGGTAGCATCACTAGAAAAAGACTTACAAACCCACTGGACAAGGAAAGGGCACTGAGAAAATCCAAAATAGCACTAGAGATGCATTGGGCTGATCAGTCGGCGAAATCACTGGCCTACACAAGATAATTTTACTAGAGTTAAAGCAATAAAGCAAACCGGATACTTGCATATAAACTAAAAACGATGCTTAATAGTAATATATCATGCCTTTGAGGTGAGGACGGGAAGCCCCGGTACATGGAGGGGGACAAAATGGAAGTGTTAATGAACCACCATAAAGCAGTAATGATAGGCCCGCCCACATCCCTCAATAAACTGCCCAGCTACTTGCGATCTAGTAAGGCTCAACAACACACAATGCAACTGAAAACCCTACACGACCCTATTACACTGGAAGAAACTGTGGAGGCCATAAAGTCACTGAAAAGCACAGTTCCAGATCCTGACGGGCTAACCGCAAAATTCTCTAAGACCTACTCACACATACTAGCTCTGCGACGGACTATCCTGATGACAAAAACCATCACAAAATCAATGGCAGAGTCACTAACGATACTCGCACACAAACCGATTCGCCGTTTATGCCCCTTTTGGACTTCCTGGTCCATGGTGCACCGCAACATTAGAGCCGTGATCCTCCCAACATGGCCGTCGGATCAGACACGTAGCGGTCCAGCATTTACGCAGGACCTCTGGCTTCCTAGAAAACGGGCACGGCGCTGCGCATCTCAAAGCTCCCTTTTGAGTTTACGGCTAGTGTGCTCACTGTTCCCTTCCTTCTCCTTGTACCAACCATCCGATATTCATTCCCTTCCTATTCCTTCCAGGAGTTATAAGTGTGGCCTTTGCCTCCGCATGTGGCCGCTCATTCCTTCCTTCCTGGAAACTAACCCATTTCTCCCATGCTGGCAGCTAACCGCCTGTCGCCTGCGAGCTGTGCTATTCCCTTCCTGGTTCCAAGTTTCATCCCGGATATAGACTACCTGATTCTTAACTTCCTGGAACCCTGAACTCCTGTCTCCTTCCGAGTCTGCCTACGGTCCCCATACTGGATACGGAAGATCACCGCCCTTACCTGTATAAATCCCGGACGTCCCGGAACACTGAAAGACCTCCCAAGAAGAAAACGACCAGGGGCAAACAGGTGAGAACAGGGGCTGAGTGTGACAGTTTGAGACGCCAAAGACTTGATACAGAGTTCGACATGGAGGCTGCTGTCCAGGACCTCATGAGAGGAATGCAAGAATCTCTCTGGTAATGCTTTGGCCTGGGCAACTCCCTTGGTGAATGTGGGAGACCCACTCATGGACAATTATGATGGATTTGTAGAAGCTGCCCTGAACAAGTCTACAGTGCTCAGGAAAAGCTCCTGGAGTTTCAACAAGGTAACCAAGACATGCTGTCTTATGTAACCCGCTTTAAGCAATTGACTAAAGAGGCCGATTGGTCCCAAGAGGCAAGTTTTACCTTCTTTCGGAGAGGGCAAAATGATGAAATCAAGGACGAATTAGCCAGAGTAGCCCGTCCAAGTTCTTTCCAGGCTTTAATAGGTTTGTCCCTCCAAATCAACTTTTGCATCCAGGAAAGGAAGGCGGAGAAAAGAAAATCAAAGACTGCTTCTCCAAAACTTTCCATGGATTTGCCTTGCCCAAGGGAAACGACTGCACAGCACTCTCCTGATCCAGAACCTATGCAATTGGGCTTATTACGGGGTCCGATATCTTCACAGAAAATGATGCGCAGGATTAATACTGGACTCTGTATGTATTGTGCCTCAGATAAACATCTCGTAAGGAACTGTCCTATAGCTCCACCCAGGCGTTCGGGAAACGCCAGCTGCCGGTCTTGAGCGGAGCCCAGCTTTGGGAGATACATACTTGCTCCGCTTCTGTTCCTTCCTTGAATTCTCCCCGGTTGAACACTTTGGTGGTCCTGCAAACATCCTTGTCAACCCCCAATAAGGAAACTCATTCTATCCTGGCCCAAGTGGACTGCGGTGCCATGGGAATGTTCTTGGACCACGAATGGGCCTTGAAGAACAACATTCCTCTAGAATCCAAAGAAATTATCCAAGCTGTCAAAGGAATTGATGGGGAAACCACTGTCTTCAGGACCCATAACCCAGCAAACCTCAAAGTTGATGCTCTCAATAAACACCCATCAGGAGATGCTTCGTTTTGATATCATCAATGCAGCACACTACCCGATGGTTCTGGGAATGCCTTGGCTACAAAAACACAACCCTTATATCAATTGGGCAGCCGGATCTCTATTTCTAGGCTCTGAATTCTGCTTGTCCCATTGCTTATCCCCAAACATGGTGCAGACCTTATCTATGGAACCCCAGATCCTCGAACAACCATCCATTTGTATTTCAAACATTGCCCAAGTACCCGAGATCTATCAACAATACTTGGATGTGTTTTGGACAGCCATTGTCCAATCTTTACCACCTCATCGACCAGAAGATTGTGCAATTGATACAGAAGATTCTGAAGTGATACCGTTTGGAAGAATGTTTATCCTTCCAGAGCCTGAGAAAAAGGCATTATGGGCATACTTGGATACCAATCTCGCCAATGGAACCATTCGACCTTCCAAATCTCCAGCCGGTGCGTCCTTGTTGTTCGTGCCCAAGGAGGACACCAAGGAACTTCGACCCTGCCTGGACTATCAGGGCCTTAACCAATGCACCCTTAAGGATCATTACTCCATGCCGCTACTTTCCGACATACTGGAAGCAGTCCGGGGTGCTGTAATCTTTACTAAACTCGATTTACGGGGCAGCTACCATCTCATCCGAATAAAGGAAGGCGATGAGTGAATGACTGCCTTCAGGACACCCTTTGGGCATTTTGAATACCTGGTAATGCCATTTGGTCTTGCCAACACCCCTGCGGTTTTTCAACGCTTGATAGACATAGTTTTTTTCGGATATGCTGTTTCTCTTTGTCATAGTATACCTAGATAACATACTGATCTATTCCAATGATTCCCAGTTACATCAGGAACATGTGACATCAGTCTTACAGTGCCTACGAGAGAACAAACTCCTGGTCAAACCAAAAAATGCATATTCCATGTCCAAACTGTTCATTATTTAGGTTTCATTCTGAGTTCCAAGGGGATAGAAATGGATCCCGCCAAGGTTGACTCCATTCTCTCTTGGCCAGCCCCTACAACAGTGAAAAACATTCAATCCTTTCTGGGACTTGCCAATTTTTACCGGAAATTCATTCCAAACTTCTCAGACATTGTACACCCGATAGTAGCATTATTAAAGAAAGACCTTCCCTTCATTTGGTCAGATGCTCAAGAGACAGCCTTCCAGGAGTTAAAACAAAGATTTACTCAAGTCCCATCCTGGCACAACCGGATATCAACAAACCCTTCCTGGTAGAAACTGATGCCTCAGAGCATGCAATTGGGGCTGTACTAAAACAAGAATCTGAGGATAAGGCGGAACATCCCATCGCTTACCTGTGCCAAACACTAACTCCCAGTAAGACCCACTATTCAGTCCTGGAGAAGGAATTGCGTGCCATCCGGCCAGCTTTTACTCAGTGGCGCCATTTACTTCTGGGTGCCAAATTTCCCGTCCAAGTGCGAACCGATCACAGAAACCTGCAGATCCTGCAATCCTTAGAGCCAAGGAACTTCCTCAAGCTCGTTGGGCTTTGTTCTTTGCTCAGTATCAGTTTTGCATACACTATGTCGCTGGCACTAACAAAGTAATCGCTGACGCACTATCCAGGCACCCTGATTACGAGCAAGTTCAGACCCGCGCCTTCCCGAAGATGTTTCCCGACACGGTTTTTGTGGCCCAAGCCAACTCCTTATTGGAAAAAAATCAGTGCGGCAACACCACCTTCTGATCTCTGGAAGGATTACATCAAGACAAACCAATGGACTTTAGTCGCTAAAGATGGCTACATCTTCAAAGATAAGAGACTGGTGGTACCCACGCAAGAATTAAGAACCAAGGTTATAAACATCTATCATGATACCTTCCATTCCAGGCATCGAGGCGTTACTGCCACTCTTTGCCTCGTTCAGAGACAGTTCTGGTGGCCTAACATGATCCACGCTGTAAGGGCTTATGTCCAAGGCTGCCCTGTCTGCAGCCAGAATAAGTGTGATAATAGAAAACCTGCAGGGCTTCTCCATCAGCCTACTTTGCCAGAGCGTCCTTGGGAAGTAATCGCTACCGACTTCATTGTGGAATTGCCCCTATCCAAGGGGTTCACTCCCATCATGGTTACTATTGATCTATTCACCCACATGGCTCACTTCACCCCCTTGTACAAATTGCCAACAGCACAAGAAATTGCAGGAATATTTTTAAATCACATCTTTAGGCTGCATGGTCTTCCTTCTAAGATCATTCCAGACCGTGGTCCTCAATACATTTCTGTCATGATGCCTACCCCCGGGCATCAGGACCAAGGCCCTCAGCTCCGGGAGCAGGCATCCAGACAATTATTTAAACCTCAGCAGCCCCGGCTAGGGGCTGTCTGGGTTCAGTCCTGGCGCCAGGCTCATAGACTTTACTTACCTGATGCAGACCATGCTGCAAAAGAGTCCAAGCCTACATGAGGCCTGGATGGGACTATTTTGTTACTGGGACTATTTTTTACTCAGGCGTGGCTCTAGGGAACTTCTTACCTGGAACTACTTTGGAGGCTATTTAAACCACACTCAAACAGCAGCACATGCTTCGCGTTATTCTGCTTCCAGCAGCGTGACGCTCACCGTGCCTGCAGCCAGCATCCAGTCTTCTGCCACGCCCGCGTGCCTGCAGCCAGCATCCAGTCTTCTGCCACGCCTGCCTCAAATCCGGAGCTCCTAGAATAAAGAAGAAGAAAAGGACAAGGTTAGAAAACAAACTTATTTCAAATTCCTCACCTAATTCCGGAACCATTTCATCTCTGGACCTGGAAAGTACATCAGTCCTGCACGCGTCACTTTGCCAGCTCCAGCACAGCGCCATTCTCACCAGTTCTCACAGCATCTTTCGATCCGGCACTGTCTCCATCATTTCTTTGCCGTAATCCGGCACCTAGGGGACACAAGAAAAAACAAGGTGAGCCAAGGGAACCAACAAATACAACCTCTTAGCACCATAGACTTACCTGATTTACCACCGGCGATATTATTCCATAACTCTCCGCATTTTTATATGCCGCATCTGTAAAGAGGGAGAAAAACAACACGTTAAGGCATGCAATAGTTACCGGACAGCGTTGGGTAACACAGACTCTTACCTGAACGCCAGCAGCAGCTACGAGACCTTCTTCTCACGAACTGAGTTGCAATTTAAGGAAGGAAGGGGACAAGAGTGAACATCGGGCACATTGAACTCTTTGAACTTGATACTTACCAATCCCGCCAGGGACTTCAGAGTCAATACTTACCGGAACTCTCCCAACGCCTTGAAACCAGTGAAGTAACTGGTATCTATGCGCTCCTGCAAGACAACCAGGATGGAGAGCACATTTTTTACGAACATAACGTGAGGTTACTAAGGGGATATCGGAGGTGATTAGTGGGGGAGAGCGAGAACAGTTGGGAGGCCATCACTAAAACCCACAGGTGGTTAATCCCTGTCTCCACTTGCAGGAAAATACTACTTTGGGTCCAGCAGACAAGTCTAGGCGGGCCAGTCCAGACAGTCATCTCTGCACTACGCATCACGTTGAAGGAGACCGCAGCTGTCCGGGCACCTATCGACACCCTTGTGGGGTCCAGGTGAGCGTAACAATTTCCCAATTCTGGAAACACCTATGTCACATGTTGGGTATTCTTTTTTTTAAACTTCTTTTTATTATTCATCGTGGCAGCAAAACACAGGTGAACAGCGTCAGGCAATTACAGTATGAACACAGTGTACATAATGTAGGTGCGCAGAGGTTACTACACATGATGGCACAAACAATGAACACAGTCACAGCATGGAGAGGGCAACAGAAAACTATGATGGGGTGAGGACTCAAGCTGGTGGGGGGAAGCGGGTGGAGGGAGAGGCATCCGGTGTCACGACAAGATCGGACATGCAAGAGCGGAACCTGAGCCAGTTATTTCTAGGCCTGGAGTGGGTTGGTTGCATATGGGACCAGGCTTCCTAAGAGTCCGAAGCCCACGTGACCGCTCTCAGCCATTGGGCGTGTGTGGGAGGTGAGGGGCGAAGCCAGCAGAGCAGGATGGAGCGCACCGCGAGAAGCAGGCAGAGGCCAGCTAGTTTCTTGGAATCAAAGAAGAGGCCTGGGAGGTCGTGAAAGAGGCATAACACCTGGGAAGGAACAATGGGATGGTCGATCACAGCGGATACTGTCGAGCAAACTGCTTCCCAAAACTGAGAGGCGGGGGCAGGACCAAATCATGTGGATATAGTCGGCATTGTCCTGGCCGCATCTGGGGTAGATGGCAGGGTGATCACTGGACATGCGATGTAGTCTGATCGGGGTGTAGTGAAACCTATATAGTACTTTGAACTGAATGAGTTTAAACCGGGAGTTGAAGGACACTCGATGTGTGCGCTCGCAGAGGTGTGCCCAGCGCTCATCTGACATTTCAACACCAAAGTATGCCTCCCAAGCACGCTTCAGTTTGGCAAAGTCTGGGACAGATCTGGATATAACCTGGAGATTTTACCCCTCGTGGGTCCGGGGGAGGAGAGCTCCTCAATGGCAGGGTCGTCCGGTGGAAACGCGGGGAACGCTTGGTAATTACGCTTGAGGGTCCTACGGAGGGATGTATATTGGAGCCATACACTCTGGCCGCTCCTCAAGGGCAAGGGGGAGATCGGGCCATTCAACAAATATACCCTGGTCAAACACGTCTCGTAGCAACTCGCAGCCCGCGTCCGCCCAGCGACGAACCGTGTCTGGTGGAACCCGCGGGACTCCCGGGAGAAAATTCCAAAGAGGGAGGTTACCGTGGAAGGCGGAAGCAGTTCCGGTCAGCTTCCACATTTTCGCTAATGCGATGGATGTGCAGGCGACCGGGCTCTGTGAGTCCAGTACCAAGGGAGCGGGTTGTAACACCAAGGAGCGGATGTCCCAGTCACAAACCGCAAGCTTCTCTCAAGTCGGACATGCGGGGGGGTGGATCCGTTGTATTAAACCAATAAGAAGTATATTCAATTTGGGACACCAGCCAGTATTTAAGAAAGTCAGGGGCACCGAAGCCCCCGTTAGACATGGGAGTAGAAAGGGTGTTGATTTTTAGGCGGACCGCACCCGAGTGCCAAAGAAAGGAATTCACAGTGCGGGTCAAATCACGAAAGAAGCCCACCCCTGGCCACAAGGGTACGTTAGTGAACCTGTAAAGCAACTGGGGCAACACCACCATCTTCAACAATCCTATCCTGCCTGCCAGGGAAATCGGGAGTTTGTCCCAGACCCGGACCTTAGCCATCAGGTGTGTGAGATACTTCTGATAGTTTTCCTGGAAGGTCAGCGCCCGCTGGCGCGTTACCACTATCCTCAAGTAGGTAAATGTGGATTGAGCCCATGTGAAACCAAGCGTGTCAGGGAGAGGGAGAGTGCATTCCGTGAGTGGGAAAAGAGTGGATTTCGAGCAATTCACTTTAAGGCCCGAAATTCGACCAAACTGAATGA
Organism: Ambystoma mexicanum; assembly: GCF_040938575.1. NCBI lineage: Eukaryota > Metazoa > Chordata > Amphibia > Caudata > Ambystomatidae > Ambystoma > Ambystoma mexicanum. Next base: position 1,523,128,848 of record NC_090922.1, on the reverse strand, counting down.
TGTCCTCCAGTATTGGGGGTAAGTTGATGGGGGGAGAGCGCACAAACAACAACGCGTCATCCGCATATGGGGACACTATGTCCGTCTGGCCCGCAGAGCGGAGGACTCTGAGCGTGGAATTGGTGGAGCATGTCGGCGAAAGGCTCAATTGCTATAGCGAAGATCAAGGGAGAGAAGGGGCACCCCTGTCTCGTCCCCCTGGCGATCTCAAAGAGGGGGGGGAGCAACGGTCGTCGGTGCGGACCCTGGCAACAGGAGTAGAGTAAAGCAATCTGACCCAGGAGAGAAAGGAGGGACCGAATTTGCAACCCTCGAGGACCCGCCACAGATACCTCCACGAAACTGAGTCAAACGACTTTTGCATGTCAAGGGTGACGGCCACTGCGTGCGTCTCGGGACTGATTCTGTTAATGATGTTAAATAGACGCCTCAGGTTCAGGGAGGTAGAGCGACCTGGGATGAAACCCGCCTGGTCCGGATGGATGATAGATGGCAGGAAGGGAGCTAACCGGAGAGCCAGAGCCTTCGCGTATATTTTGACATCACAATTTATAAGTAAGAGCAGGCGATATGAACCTCATTGCGAAGGGGGTTTACCAGATTTAAGTAGTACTGTGATTGTAGCCTCACGGAGTGAAGGGGGGAATACACCGGCCTCCAAAGACTCCTCCCAAAGAGACAGCAAGTGAGGGAGCAACTGTGACTTGAAATGTTTGTAAAATTCGACAGGGATACCGTCAGAGCCAGGGGCACGTCCCGAGGATAAGGAGTCAATAGCGTACGACAGCTCCTCCAGTGTGAGTGGGGAGTCAAGGGAACCCGCGGTCTCCGGAGACAGGGTTGACAGAGGAAGGGCATCGAGAAAGGAGTCAATCTCCGCCACCGACACCTCATCTGAGTTAGAGTATAGGGTTTCGTAGAATGTGAAAAATTCCCTGTTGACGTCTTGCGAAGAGACAGCCAGGGAGCCGTCATGCCTCTCAATACCAAGTATGTGTGGGGACCCCGTCTCGCGACGGATCAATCGAGCCAGAAATCGACCGGGGCGCTCACCCTCCCCATATCTCCTCGCCATGCCAGGACTATCCAAGAACCTTTGTTCACGGTCCGCAAGGGAACGGAACTTGTCCAATTCCATCCCGATGTCAGCCAGGTTGCCCGGGGTAGAGTGAAGTGAGCATGTAGCTTCTAGGGTTGATAGTCTGGATTCACTAGTGGCAAGATCTCTCCGGATCGACTTAAGGACCCCATTCTCCTTGGACAATGCAATCCCTCTAATATAAACCTTAAAGGACTCCCATAGAGTGGCCTGATACGTTACTGAGCCCGTGTTAGTCTCGAAGAACTCCTCAATCGACAGCTCGAGCTCGGAACAGAACTCCGGGTCCAGTAAGGAGAGGGGTTTCAATCTCCAGTTGCGAGTCCGGCCGGGATCAGGACCCCAGCCGACGGTAACAGTGACTGGAGAATGGTCAGACAGGGTTCTGGGAAGGATCATTAACTGTATTACATTCTTAACCAATTTGTTGGAGATCACCCATCTGTCAATGCGGGAATAGGAATCGTGGACAGAGGAGTAGAAAGAGTAGATGCGAGAATCCGGGTAGAAGAACATCCATGCATCCACCATGGCTAGACGGGGTAGGGATGACAGTGCAGCGTAAGCTGCCCTGGAGAGGTGACGGGGCTTGGAGCCAGATCTATCGAGAGCTACATCAAAGATCGTGTTGAAGTCACCCCCCCAGAGGATAGGAACAAGGGGGAAGCCATCGAGGAGGGAGGTGACCTGCACATAAAAATCTGGGTCATCTAGGTTAGGGCCATAGATGTTCAGCAGAACCACTTCCTTGTGGTGAAGCATGGCATGGAGCAGTACATATCTGCCTTGGGGGTCAATTAACGAGGAAATGAGGGTGAACTGGAGACTCTTATGGATGAGGGTCATGACCCCACGGCTTTGAGTGGAGAAGTCAGTGAAAAACCTATGGGGGCCCCAGGTCTTGGCGAAGCGCATGCACTGTTCGGAGCGAGCATGAGTCTCTTGTAAAAAGAGAATCTTTGATCCATGGCGCTCGGCCTGCAACTGGAGCTGCCTCATCTTTTTATAATTACCCAACCCCCGTAAGTTCCAGCTCATAAAGGTCAGGGCACTCTCAATCACAGATGTGGTGACGTTAGGAACAAAGAAAATGTCAATGACCAAAGGGTCAGATTCGCGGCCCTACGGCAACAGTTCCTGAGTGCCACACCACAGTCCGCCTTTGCTGCCAGCACCAACTTTTTAATAACAAAACCCCAAACATGTCCCACCCCCACCCACATCCCCCCCCCCCAAACAAAGGGATGACAATACCAGCCCCCCTCAGCCAAAACCAAACCAAGGGCATCAGCGCCTGGGGGCCTGTAGGGCTGACTGGCCGTGTCGCTCCGGGCTGCAGCAGATCCAGTAGAGCAAAAGATGCCCACAATAGGAGTCGCATGGGCAAAGTACTTGTACATGGTGATCTGGTAGGTCTATGTAAATTGAACAGAACAAGCAGATTACGGGATAGAGGATCAGCGTGGTCCCGATGCGGGAAGGCGGTAGGGCCCGGCCACTCCCCGTCGGGAGCCTAGGGTAACTGCAGAACCGTGGTCAGAGGAGATGGATCAGCCAGGAAAATGTTTGTCAATGAACTTGGAGGCCTCCTCTGGAATCGTAAAGAAGAACACCTGGTTAGCGTGTTCTATGCGAAGCTTGACCGGATAGAGCATAGCATATTTGATTGAGTGGTCTCGCAGCCTACGTTTCACCGCTTGGAAAGTCTTGCATTCCCGTTGGACGGCTGTTGAAAAGTCCGGGTAAAGGTGAATCCTTGTGCCGCCCAGTAGTAGCTCACCTTTGAACCTTGCGGCTCTGAGGAGGGCGTCACGGTCACGCTAGTTCAGCACACGAGCTATGATGGGCCGAGGTTTAGCCGCCTGAGCGCGGTGTGCCCGCTCAATTGCGAAGTGTGGGGAAAGCTTGGGCTCGTCGAGGAGCGACAGCAGTCTGCGCTGAACAAAATCTTCCATTGGCTCGTGGACTTCATCCTCGGGAACCCCGATGATGCGGAGATTGTTGCGCCTCAAGCGGGATTCCAAGTCCTCGTTTTTCTTTTCCACCTCGAGGACTCGATTGGAGAGGGCGACGACCTCAGAACGCAGGCTACCCAGCGCATCCTCAGCGGAGCCGACTCGCGTCTCAACCTCCGACACCCGGCTATCAGTCCTCTCAATGTGGGCCTTAATAGAGGATATAGTGCCGTTCATGTCGTCTAATTTTGAGTGAAGTGCGGTGAAGCCCTCCCGAATAAAGTCCATCATATTTTGGGATTCCGGGGCTGCGTCGGACGAGGCAACAGGGGCCTGCTCGGCAGCCTCCACCGACGATCTCACCGCAACCTTCGCGAACATGTTGATGGAGCTCTGTTTCCTCGTGCCCCCCTTGGTCATCCTGGCAGTATCGGAGGTCGAGGAGAAGACAGGGGGGGCACGGACCCCGCACCACAGTGTATAAAATATGGTTAGGAACAGGAAGCAACCAGAGGCCGTGGATCAATGAGTGTAAGATGTTGGGGCAGCCAGGGGAGAGGTGAAAGCTTGATATTAGCGCAGGGCCCACTCCCCAGATCGCAAGGTCCGATGCATGTGCAGAGTCAGTGCAGGTGTGGGGCAGCTGTTGGGCCCACCGATAGCCCGAGTAGTGAGGAGTTAATGAGGCTGTGGCCCCTTAGGGGCTGACGAGCAGGCATCGCTGAAGTGGGTGGCAAGGGGTGGTCAGCAGGAGGGGGACTGGTGGACCGCCCGTGTAAGGCCAAGCATAACCAGGCGATGAATGTCACAACGGTAGGCACGGTCCTCCAGTTGAGCCCATGGGCGCGTTAGTGCAAACCAGAAGGTGCGTAGTGACAGGCCCCAGCAGTACTGGGATGCGGACTACAGCAGGGTATGTTGCAGTGGGGGACCTAAATTTGCATCGTGGTCCGGTGGGTCTTGGTGTTCAGGTCCCCGCAGCCGGGATCAGGTGGGAGCAGTGATGCCGTGTGGGTAAGCGGGAGCCAGGCAGGCGGGGGGGCAGCCCCGTGCCGAGCCCGGCGGCGGCACCGGCCCGTGTGCGCCGGATCAGCAGGGAGACCGCCTCCGAGACAGAAGAGAGAGAGAGTGGGCCTCCGGTCTGCGGGAGGGCGGCCGCAGGGGCCAGGCACACCCTCCCCCGTCACGCCCCTTACCCTGCTGCACTCCGATGCTGTTGTTCGTGTGGAGGAGCGGCAGGGGGGGGGAGGGTAAGCGGGAGCCGGGTCTGTTGTTGGAGCGCCGCAGGACATGGCGCAGGGGCACGGAACCAGAAGCGCCGCCGGAGCTGGGGGGCCGCCGGGCGAAGTGGAGGGGCCGGCGGCCACCGACGTCTCGAGGCAGGTCGTGAAATAAATGGGGAGCAGCCCGGCCAGCCATGATGGTCCGGTGCGCCTCGCGGGGTTGGCGCCCCTCCCCCACGGCGGCCCGCAGCGCTGCGGCCTCAGGTGGGCGGGCGAACCGGCGTCGCCGGAGCTGCGGGGCGGGGAGAGCAGGAGGCCACAGCCGCAGTCAGGGGAGAGAGGCGTAGTCCTGACCCCGGGGCGCGTAGAGGCTCCAAACTTCACACGCTCGCAATAGGAAGGCTCCCGAAGGATCGTAGGTAGCCCTGCAGGGTTATATGCAGAGTTGGGCGGTGGAGATAAGGATCGATTGCTCTGCCAGTCCGGAGCGTAACGCTTAAGCGCCCATCTTGCTTCAGCGCAACAGCGCCCCCACATGTTAGGTATTCAACGTGCCTTGTCCTCTGGATACCACCCCCAGACTAATGGAATAACAGAGCGAGTGAATCGGACCCTAGAACAATATTTGCAGTGTTTTTCAGTCAAGGACCAGGATGATTGGTCGGTTTTGATTCCAGTTGCTGAATTTTCCTATAATAATTCTGATCACTCTACCATCAAGACAAGCCCCTTATTCTGCAGTCAAGCTTTCCATCCATCTGTCCTGCTAACAATCCTACCTCATTCCACCCGGTTCCGTCGGTTGATTCCTGGATTGCAGACTGGCCATTATACATAAAAAGAACATTTAGAAAAGGATGGATATCAAAAGACAGGCTGATGCTAAACTGAGACCTGGCCCCATGTATGGAATTGGTGACAAGGTCTGTCTATCTTCTAAACTCTTGCCTCGACATCTGCGACCTAATAAACTGGCCCCCAAATTCTATGGGCCTTTTTCTATCAAAGAGGTTATCAACCCCGTGGCATATCGACTTCAGTTACCAGACTCCTGGAAGACGATTCATCCCGTTTTTCATACTTCTTTGCTCAAGCCTTATATTCAATCCACCAAATCCGCTCATCGCCCTAACCCTGTGATTGTTGCCGATCAGATTGAATTTGAGGTTTCCAGGATTTGTGACTCTAGATATAGAAGAGGTCGGCTACAATACTTAGTGGAATGGAAAGGATATCCTCCCAGCGAACGAACATGGGAACCTGTCCCCCACATGAATGCCCCTCATTTAGTGCAGAGATTCCATCTAACTCATCCAGGCAAACCCGGTCGAGCAAGGTTCAGTAGCATGCTGTCATGATTCGCCGTTTATGCCTCTTTTGGACTTCCTGGTCCATGGTGCACCGCACCGCGATCCTCCCAACATGGCCGGCGGCTCAGACATGTAGCGGTCCAGCGTTCACGCAGGAACTCTGGCTTCCTAGAAAACAGGCATGCCCCCGCGGCACTGCACATCTCAAAGCTCCCTTTCGAGTTTGCGGCTAGTGTGCTCGCTGTTCCCTTCCTTCTCCTTGTACTAACCATCCGATATTCATTCCCTTCCTCTTGCTTCCTGGAGTTCTAATGAGCGGCCGCTCATTCCTTCCTTCCTGGAAACCAACCTGTTTCTCTCACGCTCGCAGCTAACCCCATGTCCCCTGCGAGCTGTGCTATTCCCTTCCTGGTTCCACGTTTCATCCCAGATATAGACTACCTGATTCTTACCTTCCTGGAATCCTGAACTCCTGTCTCCTTCCGAGTCTGCCTACGGTCCCACACTAGATATGGAAGATCACCGCCCTTACCTGTATAAATCCTGGACAACCCGGAACACTGAAAGACCTCCAAAGAAGAAAACGACCAAGGGCAAACGGGTGAGAACAGGGGCTCAGTGTGACACGAACAGCCATCCTCATACAGACCAATAACGTTGATGAACAGCAATGGGAAAATATTTTCTAAGGTATTCGCGACCAGGTTAAAAACACAACTCCCAGCCATGATAGCCCAAAACCAAACGGGATTTATCCCAGGGAGGGACACACGATAATATTTGGTGCACCTTAAACCTCGTAGAAAGTGCTGGCAGGATGGGGGAAGAAATGCTGGTCATCTCATTAGATGCCCACAAGGCCTTTGACTTAGTGGACTGGGGCTACATTCGAAACGTGCTATCATATTTGGGATTTGGCCTGAATTTCATTACATGGACAATAGCTAACTATCAGGTACCCCTACCACGCAGCTATGGGTTAATGGCAACAGATCAGAAACAATATATATCTCCAGGGGAACAAGGCAAGGCTGTCCCTTATAGCCTCTGGTTTTTGCCTTGTCCATGGAGCCGTTTGCAAACAGGATCCGGCAAAACCCGGAGATAAAGGGGCTCACGGTGGAGGGCCATGAATACAAAATCGTAGTATACGCGGACAATGTGCTTGTAACCACGACCAAACCAAATACATCTCTGGGCCCCCTCTGGGAGGAGATCGAGGAATTCAGTAGGGTGTCTGGGTTCAGGGTGAATCTGGATAAGTCTGTAGCAATGTTAAATAATCTCACAAAGAAACAAAAGGCAGACCTTAGTCCATCACTACCGATCCCCTGGGTGGAACCTGCGATCGGATACTTGAGGGTTCAGATCCCCTAAGAGACCTCCCGTATATGTCAGAGCAACCGCAGCTGTTCAACGAGTTCAGGCGCGATCTAAAGCATTGGAAAACACAAGAAATCTTGTGGCTCGGGTGAATAGCCGCAGAGAAAATTAACCTGATTCCCAGACTACTTTACCAATGTGCAGCACTCCCGGTACATATCCCAGAAAGTGAGCTACTCTCCTTACAGAGAAACATACAAAAATGTACCTGGGGGGGGTAAGAAACCCAGAATAGCAAGAAAATCATGCTCCGCGGGAGGGCTCTGGGTGGTTTGGGAGTCCAGGATGTGTCAAGATACTCGCTAGCAGCACAACTATCTCATGCATTCACGTGTGTTCAGTCAACAGACCACCCGCTCTGGAGACAAATAGATGAGGATTGGTGACCGGTCCCCCTAACTGATCTGCCGCACATACCGACCCTAAAAGCCCAAGCCAGTCAAGGACCCCTTACAGCAACAATAAACACTGCACAAAAGTGGAAAGCAGCAGCTCGGAAATTGAGTTGTAAAGGTACGCTAGGTCCACTTCACCACTCTGGAATAACCCGGAATTCACGCATGGAATTACCCCACATGGCTTTGCAGCATGGAGGGAGGGAGCAAAAGCTTTTAGATTTCCTAGAGGAGGGCTCCCCTATAACCTTTGATAAATGTAAAGAAAAATTCAAGGTAGCAGAAACATGAAGGTTATTTTGCGCCCAACTGCATTGGATCTCGCACAGAGCAGTCAAGGAAAAGGGGGCGAGAGACCGGACGGCACTAGAAACCACCCTTTTATCAGCAACACCAAGGGTGAAAATATCCACGCTGGATCACCTCCTGGATAGATCAGACCCTGCCAAACAAGAAAAGTATATGCTGGATTGGGAGAGGAACTGGGAGAGGGACTTCGGCCGAGCAATAGATATTGAAGAATGGGGAAAGATCTGGACCAGGCTACACAAAAGCACCCAATGCATCTCGAACAGGGAAGGGGATGTAAACTCTGTTATAGATACTATGCTACCCCAGACCTACTAAATAAAGCTAACCCGGACATCACCCCAAACTGCTGGAGAGTGTGCGCAGTCAGGGTCACCCTGTTTTACCTACCTCCTGTGGTCCTGTCCAAAAGTAGAGGGGTTTTGGGGAGAGGTGGTGGAACACATTAAAGCAATCACTGGACTAACAATCCCGTGGGATCCTGGAATAATTCTCCTGGGAGAAACTGGGGGAGGGGTATTCCCACTCTCGGGGCAGATAGCGTGCCTGTGCACACACCTCCTACTAGCTATGAAAATTCCAATGGCCTGGCTATGGAAGAATGCAGATGGCCCCTCGATCCCGCCCTGGTGGTCAAAATGCTGAGAAATCGTAGTGGCACAGAAGATAACAGCGATCCGCTCTGGGAATTGGAACACTTTCCTGAACACGTGGGCACCCTTCATGGACTACTCAGAAAGATACCCAGGACTCACTAGAAGGCCCCCACTAACACGCTGGCTCCAGGGCAGATTGAACTATAACTGTAACAGAGAGTGTAGTGTGTAATCAAAAACTGTATACACCGCAGAGGATATATGGAGCATTGTCCCCTCCCTAACGTCCCCTGCAGAAAGAAATTTGTTGTTGGGCCGGTTTATTAATCGGTGGTACAGATGAATGCTATGATGATGTTGGTGTACTTTATTGCTGAAATGTTTAATAAAATGTATTGTTGAATAAAAAGTACTTGCCTGTTTGAGTTATTTGTTAACCTTTGTTTTATTCCTCTATTCTATCTTTTTCACCTAACTCAGTATTGCTGTAAATGTACCAGTGACGAATGAATGTCCACAGTGTCCTATCTATTTAAGTCACCTGAGGGTGTAGGAAGTGTCTGTGTGCCATCCTTAATGGGTGTCATCTGATTTAGAGAAACTGAGAGTGTGTGTTAAGTATATTTAAGTGTTACATGTTTTTGCTCCCTTTCTGAAGAAGGCTTATATAACTGACTGTGAAATAAAATGTTTTATCAGGAAACCTTGAGTATTTATTTGGATAACTGTATTATGAAAATGTGTCAAAACATTACTGCTCACATTGACTCCTCTTCAGATAAGCCTGGCTGCTCGACGACACTACCAACCTTTGTAGTTCAGACTGATGCCAGTTAAAGTACCGAATTCAAAAGGATCGAATGCCAAAGGTGAGAGTCAATTTGACCTAAAACAAAAGGGTCAAATTTTTTTTGTTTTAAATATTTTTTTGGGGGGTTCCCGTTTTGGAAAAAAAGTGTTTTTTACCCCAAAAAGAAAACAATTCGACCCTTTGGTTTTCGGTCCTTTTGACACGACCCTTTGGTCATTCGATCCTTTGCATTCGAAAATTTGACCTAGAACTGTTCAGACTTGTACCAAAGGTTTGGACCCTAGGAACTCCGAAGGAACCAACCGCTTCGTAAACCACTCTAGCTTCGAAGCCTACTCCATCAGCGGTCAAGCCCTCGGCGCCAACAGTCAGGTATGGTTCTTTCGTGCCATTATCAAGATCGGGATTCTTTGACTCGATGCAATCCATTTTCGGCATCAATGCCCGCTATGATCAAGTAAACCCTGTTTACACTGGAGCCGGCGGTGCCGATTATTTTGACGGCCAGGCGGATTTATTGACCTTGGCTTAAGGTTTAGAGTTTAGTCTTCTACCAAAGGTTTGGTCCCTATTGCCTGGAGGTCAAGGTTATTGCAATGCATCCAAAGGGTACTGCATGCAATCTTGCCTAACAGGTCGCATTACAGGAGCCATTCCTTGTCGTATTCCTTGTGGAAGAAGATGCAGCACCACTGCCATCATAGTGAGTCAAGCTTGTCGTCGGAAAGAGGTGAACCCTCGGCGGGGCCGACAACTTGAGAAGAGTGGGAACTTTTTAAAAATTCTATGTTCGAAATGTTTAAACAGCAAGCTACTGTATGTGCGGCTCTGGCCTCCGGCCAGCAAGCTTTGGCGGCAAAAGTGGCGGTCAGTGCTCCCGACTGCAAGTCGGCCACTCCGTCAACATTGAAAACGCCTTCAGGCATCGCACCTACTAGTCGCTAAATCGGTGGAAGGTCGCAAGGCTGAGGCCCACGGTGTCCATCGGTCACTTGAGTTTCTATGGACGCTGAAGGATCCAACCGCATCGAAAGCCACTCTAGCTTCGAAGCCTACTCCATCAGCTGTCAAGCCCTCGGCGCCAACAGTCAGCTATGGTTATTTCGTGCCGTTATCAAGATCGGGATTCTTTGACTCGATGTAATCCATTTTCTGCATCAATGACCCAGATGATCAAGTAAACCCTGTTTACACGATAGCCAGCGGTGCCAATTATTTTGACGGCAGGTGGATATTGGCCTTGGCTTAAGGTTTAGAGGACGCTAGTGGCCTGGATATTTCTCTGGATCTTGAGTTGCAACAGAACCAGTCCTATGCTCATGCCAATGTTAAGTTCAGGGTTCTGGTTGACAGGGTTGTTGACACTCTTGGATTGAAGGCGTCCAGCACGTTTCTTCCAGAGTATGAGCTCACTGATAACTTGGAAAGGGTCCCACAGTTTATTTTTTTTACATTTCTTTATTGGTTTTTTGAACAACAACAAACACATAACATACAAACAACTTTAACGTAGATGGCTTATTGGCACTTCATGCGGAACTTGTCTTTCCATTGTGATTTCATAGTTTCCCCAGCGACCATGTCAGTTTGGTCTGGACCTCCCGTGGAGTCGAGCACCAGGTCTGGTATGCACAATGTTCCATTCTTGGGCTTGGTGCTGGCCTCATTATTTCACCTACGGGTCCTCTGTTTCCAAGGGGTCTTCAGAGCTTCCCTCCTCTGAGTGGCCAAAAAGGTCTTGCATTAGTGTGTTCCATGCAGACAGCTTGTGCGCAGTTTCCCCTTCCCCTCTTATCACTGCTCTTGCCCACACCACTGTCTCTGCCTGCGACCACTTCTGAAGGTCTGACCACCATGCCTCCACACGCGGGCCTTCCTTTGACTTCCATGTCATCGCTATCCGTCTCTTGGCCAATATGCTTATCAAATCTTTCATCTTTGCCAAATGTGAATCATACTTACACCCTCTCGCGAAGAGGCCTAGCAGGTACTTTTCCGGGTGTTCCGCCTGGATTCGAAGTCCACTTCCTGCTATTTTGAGCCTGATCCCGTCCCAGAACTCCTGTATCACTGGGCAGGACCAGAACATGTGTACCATGTCTGCTTCTTCGTCCGATGCGATGTTAAGCATATTCGGCAGGGTTCTGAGCCGGGGTCTATCGAGCCATAGTATTTCCCTTGGGTAGTACTGTTTCAATGCAGGTTGGAAAATGCAAATGTCTATTGTTTCGTCTTCCCCCAACCATTTTACTGCAAATTGCAGCTGCCCCGCTAAATAGTACCTCTCAAAGTCCGGTAGTCTGATAACCCCTTCTCCATAGTCCTTCTGCAGGGTCCTTATTGCAATTCTATTTCTCCCTCCTCCCCATAGGAATGAACGCGCTATTGTATTTAGTTTGGTGAAAAAGGCACTGGGTATGTTGTATGGAATGTTCGTGAGGAAGTATAGTAGGCTGGGCAGTACCACCATTTTCAGGAGGGCTGCTCTTCCCATCATTCCCAGTGGTACTGTCCCCCAGAAGGTCATTGACCGCTGCGTTTTATCTAGAGCGGCGAGCGTGTTGAATGACAATGCATTACTTACCGTAAAAGCATTTCTGATGGTTGTATCTGCTTAGATTCACATGCTGTGCATAGGTCCGACATCCAGTGGTCACTGCGGAGTATTGCATTTTGTTTTTCGTAGTCGAAAAGGGGACGTCGACAAGGCGTGTCTGTAACACTATCCCTATAGTGACGTGCGTTGTACCCATAATCCCTCACGCGTCGAGGTCCTTTTGTTTGTATTTTTCTGCCCTGAGGGAGCCTTCTAGACGTGAGTGAGTACAGAAAAGAGAGATATAGAAAAGGAAGTCTATGTTCCTTCCATCCGAGCGGGGAGGAAGGGTGGGCGCATGTGAATCTAAGCAGATACAACCATCAGAAATGCTTTTACGGTAAGTAATGCATTGTCTTCTGATGTTTGTTAATCTACTTAGAATCACATGCTGTGCATAGACTAGCGAGCAGTACCCGGAGTTGGAGGTGGGTTGTGAGAAGGAACAGGAGAGAAAAGATGTCTTAATACTGCTTGTCCCACCTGGGAATCAGATCTAGAGTGGGCATCTAGACAGTAGTGTTTTGTAAAGGTGTGTACAGAACTCCAGGTTGCCGCTTTGCAGATGGACTCAAGGGGAACATTTGCAATGAATGCTATGGATGCCCCAGTGCCTCGAGTAGAGTTTGCTCTTGGCTTGAAGCATAGTTCTCTCTTAGCAAGAGTGTAACAGAGAGTGATGCATTGTACAATCCATCTAGATATAGTGGACTTTGAAACTGCATCTCCTTCTCTTCCTGCTGCCACCGAGACAAAGAACTGATTAGTCTTTCTCAGTGGACTAGTTCTTTCCATGTAAAACATGACAGCTCTGCGCACATCAAGTGTATGCAGGCTTTTTTCTCCTAGATTTGAAGGATTTTGAAAGAACGTTGGTAGTTCTATAGACTGGTTGACATGGAATTTGGAGATGAATTTCGGTGCGAACCTTGGGTGTGTGCGTAGAACCACTTTATCCTTGTGAACTGTTACAAAGGGGTCTAAAACCGAAAGGGCCTGTAGTTCACTTACTCTCCTAATGGAGGTAATAGCTATTAGGAAAGCAGTCTTAAGAGTGAGATCTTTAAGAGTTGCCTTGTGCATGGGTTCAAAGGGTGACCCCATGAGCCTGGTGAGTACCACATTTAGATCCCAGCCGGGAGCTGGGTTTGCTATTGGAGGGTGTATTCTCTTTACCCCTTCCATGAAGGCTTAGATTACTGGGATCTTCCACCACGATACTTTGAGTTGTGAAGTGGTGTAAGCAGAAAGCGCTGCCAGGTGTACTTTAATAGAATTGAATACTAGACCCGAGTCCAGTAAATGGGTCAGGTACAGAATAATTTGTGTGGGAGAGCAGTCAACGGGGTTGATACTCTTCCCTCTACACCAGATGACAAATCTTTTCCATTTGCTAGAATAGCAGTGACGAGTGTTAGGCTTTCTGGCCTCTCTGAGGATGTCCATGCACCTCTGTGGAAGTTGTAAATGTCCAAATTCTATGACCTCAGGAGCCAGGCTGCTAAGTTCATGGTCTGAGGGCATGAGTGCAGTGTCCTGCCCCTGTCTTGTGACAGCATGTTGTACGGGCAGGGCAGTTTCACTGGAGGAGATAGAGACATCTTCAACAAGTGAGCGAACCATGGCTGTCGGGCCCACATAGGGGCCACCTGTATCATGGTAACTTGTTCCTGGTGCATCTTGTGCACTATCTTGTTGAGAAGGGGAGTCGGGGGGGAAAAGCGTAAACAAATTTCCCTGACCATGGAATCGATAGACCGTTCCCCTTGGACTGGTTCTGGGGGTACCTGGAGGCGTAATCTTGGCATTGAGAGTTTTCCAGAGTTGCGAACAGGTCTATTTCTGGGAAACCCCACTGTGTGAAGACGATGTCTTCTTGTAACCGCCATTCGTACTCTACGGGCAGGGGGAAGTCTCTGCTGAGTTCGTCTGCTAGCAGATTGAGTTCCCCTGGTACATGTTGTGATAGTAGGAACATGTTGTGTTTGAGAGCCCACTTCCAGATGTTCTGGGACAGCTTGGACAGTCCTGGAAAGTGAGTGACCCCTTGCTTGTTGAGGTAGTACATGGCTGTGGTGCTGTCTGTGAGGACCATCACTGTCTTTCCTTGTAGGTGTTCCTGAAAGGCTTTCAGTGCTTTGAACACCGCTAGTAGTTCCAGCAGGTTTATATGCTTGGATGCTAAGCTCGGAGTCCACGCTCCGTGAGCAGTGTGATGGGATAGGTGAGCCCCCCATCCTGTAAGGGATGCGTCTGTGGTTAGAGTGGCTTCCACTGCGGGTGTGGCAAAAGGTTTCCCTAATAACAGGTTTTCTTTTGTCCACCACCGTAGCGAGAGAACCAAGGCCTGCGAGACCACCACTAGATCGTCCCATTGTCCGCTGGCCTGACACCACTGGCTGTTGAGCCACTCTTGCATTGGGCGCATGCACAGGCGCGCGTAAGGGACCAAATAAATACATGACGCCATCATTCCTAGCAAGCGCATTGCGTACCGTCACCTCTCGACCTGCCACATAATGGGGGATCTGAAACCTCTTGTTGGAGGGGAAGACAAGGCCGTCCTTTGTTCGAATTAGAGCCCCTAGGAATTGTTTGATTTGGCTGGGGTCTAAGCTGGACTTCTTTTCGTTGATGGAGAAGCCCAGTTGGAACAAAAGGTCTACAGTCTTTTGGGTATTGGAGAAGCATGCTTCGTAAGAATCCCCTGTTATGAGCCAGTCGTCGAGGTAAGGGTATACCGAGATGGATAACCTGCGCAGGTGGGCCGCTGCCACTGCCAGTACTTTCGTGAATACCCTTGGTGCAGATGCTATCCCGAAGGGTAGTACTCTGAACTGGCAGTGTTTGTTCTCTATCTTGAACCTGAGGTATTTTCTGTGCGCTGGCAACATTAAAATATGAAAGTATGCATCTTTCATGTCCAGTGTTGTCATGTAATCCCCCTTTGATAACAGTGGGATTACTTCCTGCAAGGTCACCATATGAAACTTTTGGGGTTTGACAAACTTGTTCGCTGGGCGCAGATCTAATACAGGGCGCATGGTTAAGTCCTTTTTGGGTACAAGGAAGTACACTGAATAAATACCTTCTGTTACCTGAGATAGGAGGACAGCCTTTATAGCTTCTTTTTTCAGTAGCTCTTCTACTTCTTGTAGAAGAATGGTGAGGTGTTCCGGTGTCATGCGTCGGTTCAGTGGGGGTCTGTACTTCGGGGAAGCGTTGACTTCGATGCAGTATCCGTGGGCTATGGTGGATAATACCCAGCGGTCTGACGATATTCCCTCCCATGCTGAAAGGAACGATGTTAGCCGGCCCCCGACCGGTGATGCATGGGAGGGCACCCGAATCTTCGGGTCATTTGTTGGTATTGGGCGTGGAACCTTTGGGGCTGGAGCCGCGACCTCTTCCCCTGCCACGGAGTTGGCCTCTTTGACTGAACTGGGTGTTGTTACCCTGGTTAGAGGGCCAGTTGGTAGCAGAGTAAAATTGCTGTTGGTTTTGCTGCTGGCGTTGGCCACGAAAGGAGCGTCTATTGCCATAGCCGCGTCTGTTAGGGGGCCTAGAAATTTGGTCAAGAGTTTTGATGGTATCAAACTCTTTCTTCGCATGTTATAGGGCCTCATCAACTGCTTTCCCAAACAGATGTGTTTCTTCTATGGACTCATTTATCAGGGAAGCCTGGGTTTCCGGCTTAAATCCCAAATTGCGCAGCCAGACATGGCGTTTGAGAAGTGTTCCCTGAACCAGGGAACGGCCAGCCGTCTCTGCGGCATCTAAGGAGTTCTTTATGATGCCCTGGTTTACAAGAGTTCCCTCTGAGATTGTAGCTAACAGGCGTGAACGCAGGGGTTCTGGTGCGTCCTCTGCTTCGCTGCACAGCTTGCTCCACTGTGCATCATCGTAGCTAGCTAGTAGGGAATTGTTATTTGCAATCCTAGTTGACAAGGCGGCGGACGTCGTGATTCTCTTCCCAAGTGCGTAGAGCTTTTTGCCCTCTTTGTCAGGTGGTGCCTCACTAGTGGATAGGGGTACCCCTGCTCTTTTCCTTGTATTAGTAACTACGAGGGAGTCCGGAATAGAATGGCCTCTGATGTACAACGGGTCAGAGGGCGAAGGGCTGAAGAGCTTTTCTATCCGAGGGTTGACGGCTCTGACTAAGGCAGGATTGGAAAGGGAAGGAGTTATTCTTCTCTTTATAGAAGCCAGGAGCGGAATAGACTGACTAACAGGGGCTTTTTCTTTAATAACTTTCTCTACAAAGTCTATGTCAGGAAGAGTCTCCCCTGTGTCTATTTCAAAATGCGCTGCTGCCTTGCGCAATAGTGCATTAAGTGAAGGTTGGTCATCTATGGGAGAGGTGTTTCCAATAGGTGAATCCTTGGGAGGAGAAGGGTGAAAGACATCAGGGTCTGAGTGCACTGATGAGGATTGCCAAGGCTGCAAGGTAGCTGTATCTTCTTCGAAAGCTCCTGCACTAGTGTAAGGATCTTCTTCAAACCCCTCTTCCTCATGTTCTTCCTCTCCACCCAAACACTCATCTTCCTGGAGGTATTGCTCCTCTTCAGTGAGGTCATATACGTCTGTAGAAGGGGGAAACAGCCTAGGAATATTGACCCTAGGGTCATCCTGGGGCCATTCTCTTAGTCTTTTGGGTGTGGGTGGGTTTTGGTTTCCCAAAAACCTTTCCATTTTCTCCATACAAGAATGGACTCTTTCAAGGGTCTCATGGGGGACCTCTGAATAGTCTAGAGGGGGGAAATCAGTGTTTTCACCTTCAAAACGCTTAGAACGCTCCCACAACGTCGAAGAAAGGTTTCCGTCGCCATCTGAAAAGCCCTCCGGTAGTTCCGAAGTGCCCTTAGATGAAAGGGGCAGTTCCTGGCTACTGTTATGCTTTTTCGGCGTTTCTATAGCTTTTTGTGCGGTATTCGACGTTTGTTTCGTCGTCCGCTTACGTGTGTCTTCGGAAACAATTCTCGCCAGGCTCTCGACAACGAGTTTGTCAGTAGAGGACTCTGGTGTCGACGTTGCCTGCGTTACGCTTTGTTCCTCGACGGCCGCTCTATGGAGCGTTACGTCGGATGTTTTTGGGGTAGTGCCCGTGTTTGATGAAAGCCCAATCGCTGGTCGCGACTGCGTTTGCGGGTGGGGCTTGAGACCCTTACGGTCTGAGGTAGACGCCGGAGTGCCCTGCGTCCCCTTCGGCGCTGATGGATCCTTCGTCTACGACGAAGAGCCGTGGGTTGTGTGCTTAGGCCTATGGTGTCTGTGTGCGTCCCTGTCGCCCGGGTGTTCATCCCCATGAGCAGGGCGTGAGCCGAGCCCGTCGGGGCCGGGGACGGACGTCGAGGAGCGCGAGCGCTCCTTCTGGGGGTTAATGACTTCCGTAACGGACGTCGAGTTATCACCCTCCTCGTCACTTTCTGTAACAGCGGCGGCGGGTGAGGAAACTGACTTCGACATAGCGTAGTCCGCCCACCTCTTAACTTTGCTTTCTTTAAGAGTTCTTGGTTTCAAGAGCTTACAGGCCGCACAGCTGTCCTCCTTATGATCGAGGGGCAAGCAACGATTACAGAGCTTGTGTTTGTCCTTCCAAGTGTATTTGCCCCTACAGCGTGGGCAAAACTTAAAAGGTATCCTCTCCATAGCTGAGGCAATAATAACTGGTGATAACCCCAAGGGGAAAGATAGGGGAGAAAGAAAGACTTTCTCAAAGAGAAGATAAAAGTTCGAACCCCCACTCTCCCTAGTGTATGTTGGCCGGCGAGGCCAGGCCACGTGTTCGGCAGCGCCGAAGGATCTCCTCCGTCTCTTCCCCTCCGTCGAAAACTTGCTCGGCTGAGAAACAGCTTCACAGCTAACGTCGAGGGGAGGGATCTTTAACAATATAATAAGTATAATTAAGGGCCGAGGTCCGATAGTAAGTATTTGCAATGTCTCTCTAGGAGCTCCGCGTAAGGCGACCAGAAGCTGGGCGGAAAAAAACAATCTGAGGGACCTCGACGCGTGAGGAATTATTGGTACAACGCACGTCACTATAGGGATAGTGTTACAGACACGCCTTGTCGACGTCCCCTTTTCGACTACGAAAAAACAAAATGCAATACTCCGCAGTGACCACTGGATGTCGGACCTATACACAGCATGTGATTCTAAGCAGATTAACAAACATCAGAAGCAAGGGTATCAACGGTATTATGATGTATCCCTATACCCAAATATTTGAAGGTGCGGGGCGCCCACGTTGTTAGGGAGAATTCTCTGTTTAGGCTGAATTTCCTAACCTAGTGAGTCCCCCAGCAGCTTTGCTGGATTTTTGGGGTTTATTTTTTTCTCCTGCCAAGAGTGAGACTCTTTTACCCTCACTCTTGGACATAATTTGAGTGTGTTTCTTTGAATCTAGATGTGTCTAATGGGCTATGGGGTCTTTTACTCCGTAGGGTTTCATGTGTTTTTGTGATGTGTGTTACACAGCACCCTCCGTGCAGTAACACAGGGGTGTCATAGTGACCCCCCAGTATAGACTCCATACCCTGGGACTGACTACTGTCTCCCAGGGCATGTAAAGTCACCATTGACTTTACTAGTCTTAAATTCTGAACAGATCCAGTACAAACCATCATATTGTGGATGTACTGGCTGGGGCAATTTTATTGCCCCAGGGTCTGTTAGTCGAGGGGGCACGTCTCCGCCCCCCCCTGATCGAGTTTTGGCTGGTGGCAGTGGATACTACTTTTTATATTCAACCGCGAATATTTTCCTATGGGATTTCCCATTGTTTTAAGCTACTATTTAATTATTTAAGGTAGCCTCGAACATACGGCCGGTTTATTTAATTAATATTAATTCTCCGGTTGGTATTTTTTGCCAAAACTTGATTCTAAAATGGCGTTTGTGTTCTCTTCTGTGACTCCAACCAAAGTCGAGCCCTTTGTTCCACTTTTTGGCGGGCTTCTCAACAGAAGCCCTCCAAAGTGGTGCCACTATGTCTGGGGTACTTAGGCGGGGTGGAGGGGAATTTAGGCACCCTGGACTGAGTTGCCTAGGCAACTCAAGTCGCACTCCGTTCTGATTGGCCCAAGTGGTGAGCCGGCCGGCTCACCACTTAGCATGTTTAAGTGACAGCTAGGCTGAGTGACAGGGCTTTGGGGACTGGAACTTCAGAAGTCACCACAGGACCTAAGAATCCGACGAGGGAGAAGCTGAGCCGACCTGCCACGACACCACGACCGGTGGAGCCCTGCTGGACCATCTCACCACTTTTCCCAACGACAGAGGAGATCTCCCGCCGGAGAGTCTTCTTCCTTTGACTGGTGGGGATAACCAGTTTCACCGTCTTTTCGCTTTCCCGATACCACGTTTTACCACGACCGCGAGATAAAGGTACCACCTATTACCGGAAAACTCCACGGCTGGTTTCTGCCCTGGTAGTGCAACGACCTGCATCTTTCCTCCACGTCGAGATCTTCTCTTCCCCTGGACGACGCCGCAACTTGCAACCACTACCAGGAACAACTGCCACCGCTGGAGGATCCTTCCCACTTAAGGTACCGTGTCCCGCCTGGCTTCCCTTGCAACCGACTGTACGGGGTAGATTTAGCCCCCGGCTTTCGAACCTGGGTTAGCCTGGGACACCCTGGCTAAACTTTTCTAAAGCCTCGCTGAACTCTTTTCTGAACCCTCTGCAAGACTTTCTAAGCCTAGTGTAACTGTGTGATCTTGGGCGAATTTGTGCTCTGCTCTCTCTATGTGGGCCCAGCCGTTGGACTTTGGCTCACCAGTGACTTTTGCTCTCTGCCTTGCTAATAGTGTTCCTGAATCGTAGAGTGGTGTAATCGTGCATATTTTGTATTTTTCCCTCCCTTTTCCACAACCTTAGTAGAGTGCAATCTAGTTAAGCGCTCACCTCTGTATGAAAATAAGTGGTGTCTTACTGTGATTTTCTAATAAGGGGAAAAGGGTGTATATATCATAATAGTAACTGTGTTTAGAATATTTTTACAATAAGAGTGCTGGAGTGTTTCAAACCGTGTTTTGAAATAAATAATTATATACTTTGATACCAATGCTCTGGTCAGTGTTTGCTTGTATTATTGTATCTAAGTGCCTATTGAGTATACTTTGCATACCTCCTAACTCTTCTTGAGGGAAGTCTGACTGCTCAGCCACAGCTACCAGGTACATCTGGGTGGTACAGACTGCTACCAAGTGAGTTTACTCTAACACCTGTAGTCTTAAATCTTTTGCAGTGGTCCCTAAGGGAACTGCACAGGTTTCTGCCTAACACACGTCAGACCCAGGTCTGGAAAACAATGGGGGGGGGGCGTGTTTCAGTCCTGCCAAAGGGAAGAGGAGAGACTTCTCCTTATTGATCGCTATGCCCGAGAGTCTAGTGTACGCCCCGATCGCCTCTAGGAGGCAGGGTAGGTTAGTGGCTGGTTCGCGTACGAATAGGAGCATATCGTCTGCGTATAGCGAGATTTGGTGGAGCACCCCATCAATGTCCAGTCCGGTGTCTCTATATTCTGCTCTAAGAAATACCGCAAATGGCTCTAGAGCCAGGATATAAAACATTGGCGATAGCGGACACCCCTGCTTGGTTCCCCTGTGTATCTTCCACTCCTCGGAGATGAATCTCCCCGTTTTCCCTTGCTCTGGGTTCCCTGTATAGTAACTTGATCCACCAGAGATACCCCTCCCCGATACCAAAGTGGCCGAGTACACCCATCAGCCATTCCCAGCGCACAGAATCGAAAGCTTTGACAGCGTCCAAGGACAATATTACACTGTCTGGCAGTCGATTCGTCTCATCTATCACATGGTGAAGTCTGCGGAGGTTCCAAGACGTGTTCCTTCCCGGGACGTAGCCTGTTTGGTCCGGGTGGATCAGCGTGGATATTACCTGTTTTAGGCGGTTGGCTAGGACCGCTGTTAATATTTTGGCATCCTGATTAATAAGGGATATTGGCCTATAAGAGGTGCATTTCGTAGGGGGCTTCCCTGGTTTGAGAATCGGGACAATTATCGATTCCGACAGGCTCGTCTGGAGACGCATGGTCTCGTATGCGTCTTGGAATGTCTCAAGCAATTTCGGGGCAATGGCGCTCTTGTACGTCTTGTAGAATTCCCCCGGAAGCCCATCCGGGCCCGGGGTTTTACCGGTGGGAAGCTCTGCGATCACCATCTCTATTTCTTCCACCGTGAGGGGTGTGTCCAGCAGCTGGGCCTGTTCCTCCTCCAGCTTCGGCAACCCTATTTCTACCAGTGCATCTGTTATGTCCTCCGGGTCTATTTCCGGATTCGGGGCGTACAGTTGCTCATAAAAACGCGCAAACATTGCGTTAATGTGCCCTTGGTCCCTGACCTCTGCCCCAGTGTGATCTTCTAACACTGTTATGGGATCTTTTTTATTCTCTTGTCTGGTAAGCCAGGCCAGGAGCCTGCTAGGTTTGTCCCCTTCCGCGTGTAACCGATGTAGGTACCTCCCATAGTTTAGCCTCCCTAGTTTTTCCCAGAGTAACATACATTTGGTCCGCAGCTCTATCAGCTCTCCAGGTTCCTCCCTCTCTAGTCCCGCTCGGTGTTCTCTCAATTCAATCACCCTCTCGAGTTCATTCAATTCCCTCATGGCCGCCCCCGTCAATCCTCCTGTCTTGCCTATTGCCGCTCCCCTAATTACCACCTTGAATGCATCCCATAATACGGCACCACTCTCAGCACTGCCCTCGTTTTGCTCAAAATAATCATCGATCACCTCGCGGAGGTGTTCCTCAAACTCGCCCTCCCTCAGGGCCTCTGCTCGAAGTCGCCACGTTGGGATAGGGGCTTTCCTATTGGTGTACGCCCATGTCGCCACTATTGCGGCATGATCAGAGAGTGTGCGTGCTTTAATGGTGATTCCCGTGATATATTGCAGTGATTCCCTGCCCGCAAATATGTAGTCTGTACGTGTAAATGTTCCATGTGGTGCGCTGTAGTGTGTATAACCCCTCCCTTCCCCATGTACCTGCCTCCATACGTCTTCTAGCTGTAGCTGGTCCAGGATCCCACACAGTTTTTTGGCTGGAGGTGCCAGCTTCTTGTGTTTATTATCAGATCTGTCGAGGAGGGGATTCAAGGTGCAGTTGAAGTCGGCGGCCCAGATGAACGTCGCCTCCCTATATTGCGCTAACTTTGGCGCTAGTTTACTGAAGAAGTCCCTTGCATCAGTATTCGGTGCGTAGGTGTTGACCAGGCACACCTCCTTGTTTTCTAGTATGCCATGCACCAATACCAGCCGTCCCACTGTGTCGGTCTCTTGCTCGAGTAGCTGAAATGGGACCCCCGGTGCGATCCATATTAGTACACCTCGTGCGTAGCTTGAGTATGTGGCACTGTAAATCTGTCCTCCCCATTTCTTGTCCACCTTGGCCTGCCTGTCCCTTGTGAGGTGTGTCTCCTGCGACATCGCTATCTTGATTTTCATCCGGTTTAGCCAGGCATAAACCCTAAGTCTCTTGACATACGCATTGAGTCCTCTCACATTCCAGGTGGCTATCGTCAGTTCATCCGGTTCCATGATCTCCTTTGTTTGCTTGGCTTCCGTGTCCCACTGCCATGTCCTTGCACCCTACGCTTTATTCCTCTCGTGCCCATCTCCCTCGGTGTCCTGGTCGCGGATCTATGCCTCTCGATGCAGCGACTGCTGCTGCCACATGGGTCCTGTCCCATGTTGCTCCGGTCGCTAATTGTCTGTATTATTTCAGTGTTCTCTACAATGGTTCTTTCATAGTTTGTGCCTTGTAATGCCGATTCACTCCATCCAACGTCCATAGCTTTAACAAAAACTGAAAAATTAACGCCCATCCACCCTCCCCCTGCTCGGGCTCCGCCGCTTCTCTCGCCATGCTCCTGAAATGGGCACAGAATCGCCGCAGCGTGATGCCTTAAAACTGACGTCCAAACTGATGGATCATTCTTCTCGGGGGCGCCGCCTTTCTCAACCAATGCAGCTAAAGTGGGGCCGGTTGCTCCTCCATGCTTACTGCTAGCTCCATTTAACTTATATAATGCTTCTTTTCTTGTTCCAGAATGCCTTTGTTGCTTCTCATCGGGGTCTATTTCCAGGATTATTAGCGTTTCTCTGCCTCAACTGGGGGAAGCCTTGTGAGTCCATCCAGCTGTGGGCTTCTTCAGTGGAGTCGAAAAAACATGTTTTGCCTTGGTGTATCACCTTGAGTTTAGCGGGGAACAGGAGCATGTTTCTCACCCCCGTGGTCCTGAGGCGTTCTTTTGTCGGGCCGAACTGTGCTCGTTGCCTCTGTACCATGGCCGTATAGTCCGGATACATTGTGATCTTGGAAGAGTTCCTGATGATTCCCCCCCCCTTCCTTGAGAACGCTAGTATTTTCTCCCTGTCCTTGTAAATCATGATCCTAGCAATCATCGCTCTCGGGGGGGGAGGGGGCACCCGGTTGGGGTCTTCCAGTCAAGGCTCTGTATGCCCTCTCTACCACAAAGCCCTGGGATAGTGCACCTACCCCGACCTCCTGGAGGAGCATGTTCTCGATGTATTCAGTGGGGTCTTTGCTATCCCTCACCTTCCGGAATACCAATTATGCGGATGTTGTTCCTCCGCACTCTCCCCTCTGCGTCTTCTTCTCTCCTTTCTAGAACCCTAATTCTCTGTAGTACCTCTGACGTCTGTGTCTGCGTTACCGCAACCCCCGCCGTATTTTGCTGCACCTGCTGTTCCGTCGCCGCCACTCTCTCTGTTAGGTTCCTCGCATCTTGGCGGAGAAGGCCCACATCTACCATTACTGTTTCCAATTTATTTTCTAGAGATGCTTTAAGGGCCCCGATTGCTGTGTCCATTTTGTTTTCAAGCGATTCTTTCATGGAGGCGATTGCTTCCAGTATCGTGCCTTCGTTGGCGGGTTCCACAGGGCGCGACGTGTCATCCGCCGGTGGCGACAGTTTATGTCCGGACGCCATCGTAAAGGTCTCCATGCTTACTTGCTTGGTTTTCCCCTCCGCTTTCTTGTTCAGCATCGCGGGGGAGCCGCCCTCTGCCTGCGTCGCCGGTACCGGTCTTGGCTACACTCCACGTGCCGTAGCCCCTGCTTGTCCGCCGCCCTGCTCCCGGTGTTTTACGGATCTTCCGGCAGGTGTATTCGTTAGGCTCTCGCGGGTGTCGCTTCGGGTTCGGGCCTTCTCGTGCCTGCTGCGTATGTCCCCTCACCGTGTCAGGGGCCTTCCCGCCTTCACGTTTCACTTCCACCCGCTGCGCCGATCTCCGTCGCGGGGTCGATTCAGGCTCGGGTCCACCGGGCACTTTTTGGTATGCGCGTGATGTGTCCCTCTCCTGTGGATTCACCAGTTCATTCTGTATCTGGTTTCCTCCGGGGGCTTCGCCGAGTGGGCAGCAGGTGTTCCTGTCTCTGTGGGGAGACTTTGGCGGTCTTCTGGAATCAATTTATGCTAGATTTTCTCGGATTTTGTCAGGATTGCTCCGGAGCTCCTCGGCAGCGCGTCTCACTACATCGGCCACTAAGCCACACCCCCCGGAAAGGGTCCCACAGTTAAGCATAAAATGCCATTTAACCCAGCCATTACAGAATCTTTATATACTCCTTATGGAAGCCCCCTTGTACTATTTCTCCCGTAAATACCAGTTTGCAGTGAAATATAGACCCACAAGACGAGACCCTTCTTTCCTTGCCGCACACCATTCCCTGGAAGGGTTGGTTACACAGGCTGCCACTATTTCCTCCAGACTAGAGGCATCCACTTCCAATCTGCCTACGGAAAGAGAAGGAACCAAATCGGACGCTTTGGCCAGAAAGGTGTTCACCTCTGGCAGCAGGACGCGTAAGGCCACAAACATAACCTGTGGATTTGAAAAATACTCCTTTGGCTTGTGGAAAGCTGTGGAACATGCTGCTGAATACATCCCTAAGGATGCCATGCAGGATGGATTTTTACAGCTGGTAGAGGATGAGAAGCAGGTGGCCAAGCAGTCATTGCAGACAGGCCTGGACGTGGCTGACTGCTGTGGCCGAGCAATGGGTACAGCAGTGATAATGAGGCGGCAGACCTACCTGAAAACCTCTGGCTTCTCCCCGAATGTTCAGAACAGGTTGCTGGGCATGTCCTTTGAGGTGAGACATGATTTTCGGTCAGAAAGCTGACAATTCCTTAGAAAAGATTAAAGAATCCAAGTTGGCTGCTAAATCATTGGGCCTAGCGGCACAGCCGGCCAAACCTGGCATTACATACACTATGGCAGGAAGGCACAGCTTGTGTAAGCCAGGCAGAGGCGCTTCTCGCGCCCCGGACGGGGCAGAGGGGCCTCTAGAGGCCAACAAGCATCAACAGCGGCGTACATACCCGCACCCTCTAAGTCGTTTTGTTTTCCCCTCCGACAATGCACTGTTTGGTGGACGGTTGGCAGGGCATGAGAGATAACCGCCTGGGCCCTGCAGTTGATTCTGTGGGGTTGTTTGCCCTTTCTAAAGAGACTACCGGACAGTACCCCACCTCCCCAATCCAACCGGGACCGGAGCTCCAGGAAGAACTGAGAACCCTATTGTCGAAGGGTGCCATGGGTGAGGTACCTCCTGAACAGAGCGGATCGGGCCAGTATTTCCTGGTACCCAAGAAGGGAGGAGGTCTCTGTCCCCTTCTGGGCTTCGGGGCACTAAACAAGTTCCTGAGGAAAGAGAATTTCATGATGGTGACGACGAGGGAAATTCTCCACGCTCTCGAATTTCAGGACTGACTGGTGCCGATAGACCTGCAGGACACTTATTTCCATGTGCCAATGCACCAAAACCACAGGACGTTCCTAAGGTTCCTCATAGGGGACAAGCGCTATCAGTTCAAGGTGCTGCCCTTTGGGTTGACCTCCGCTACAAGGGTCTTCACCAAGCTCATGGCAGTGGTTGCGGCTCTCCTCAGGAGATCCGAGGACCATGTATTCCCATACCTGAATCACTGACTGATCCGGGAGAAGTCAGCAGGGCAAGTTTTGTCTCATCTGGAAGACACCTGCATACTACTGCACAGGCTGGGCTTCTCCCTCAACTTGAAGTCCCATTTGACACCAGGTTCAGTGGCTCCAGTTCATCGATGCAGTCCTAGACACTCGGGTAGGGAAGGCTTTTCCTCCCAAGGTGACATAAGAGAGATTCAGTAATATAGCCCTGATGGTGCATTTGTTTCAGGACCACGCCATCCTACCAGTGGCTTGTTTCCTCTGCCTTTTGGGTCTCATGGCCTCCTGTATTCTTCTAGTGCCAGAGGACAGGCTGCACATGGGATCCCTTCAGTGGCTACTGAGGGGCCAGTGATCTCAGTATCTCGAAGCACACACGGATCACCTCTGTGTCCAGCCGGGTAGCCTGCTAACTCGGTTGGTGGAACACACACAGCAATCTCATGGCGCCGGCACCCTTCTGGCTTCGTAGGCCTCAGACCTGAGTGGTCACGTATTGCGTCTCTGAAGGGTTGGGGCATCCACTGCGATGATTTGCAAGTGAGCGGCCTCTGGTCTCCATCAGAAGCCAGGCGGCACATCAACAGGCTGGAGTTGCTGGCCATCAGGTTAGCCCAGAGGGCCTTTCCCCCCATCTCTGAGGGAAGCATGTCCTGGTCCTGACAGACAACACTGTGGCCATGCACTACCTCAACAAACAGGGTGGTGCGCACGCCCTCCCCTTCTGCACCAGAGGCAATACAGCTGTGGTTCTGGTTACGGGAGAACCAAATCTCGCTCTCAGCCGTCTATAGGGCGGGGACGGAAATAGCTTGGTGGATGCTCTGAGCAGGCAGAGCACGGTTTCACTTGAGTGGGCAATGTGCCAGGAAGTCACAGAGGTCTTTTCTCTCTGGGGTACCACACAGTGGATCGGTTCTCTACAGAGTCCAACAGGAAGTGTGAATGATGTTGCTCAATGGAATTCCCAGTGAACGGTGCACTGGGGGACGCGTTTCTGGTGGATTGGACCTTCCCTCTCCAATACGCTTTCCGCCTGATTCCCATCATTACTTGGGTTCTCAGGAGGTTGAAGAGATTTCGAGCGTCCATGATCTTGGTCGCCCCAGTTTGGGTGAGGAGGATGCGGTACCCCAGTCTCTTGGATCAGACCACCTGTCTGCCTCACTGGTTGCCTCCTTGAGTCCTGATCATCTGACCCAGTCAGAGGGTCGAGTGCTCCACCCGACCCGGATTCCCTCAACCCACATGCGTGGCTCTTGAGTGGATGAGGTATGATAACTGGAACCTCTCAGAGGAGGTACTTGAGGTGTTGCTGGCTGCAAATAGACCTTCTACAAGATCTCTGTACACGTGCGGCTGGAGTAGATTTGAGGTGTGGTGCAGGGAATGCAAGATTGACCCTATCTCTTGCCCCACCACCACAGTGATGGCGTTCTTTCTGTTATTGGCCTCATCAGGCCTTCAGGTTAACAGTCAAAGGATTGGTGGCCCTGTCTGTGTTCAAGAGGTCCCCAGACCAAGGTTCCTTCTTTACGATTCCGGCCATGGCCCAATTCCTGATAGGCCTTCTCAATAAGTTTCCGACAAACCCCTTTGTCGTCCTCGATTGTGATCTTAATCTGGTTTTGACCTACTATATTGCAGCTTCGTTTGAGCCTATGCACTCATGTTCTTTATGGCTGTTATCCCTTCTTAGTGGCAATCACATCTGCCAGGGGGGGGTTAGTGAACGGCAAGCTTTCTGCTGCAAACCTCCCTTTCTAAGGATCTTTCGTGAGAAAGTCTCTCAAAATCAGGCCTGGTTTCCTTCCTGTGCTGGTTTCTTAGTTTTACAAGTCCAAGTCCATCGATTTGCCTGTCTTTTACCCTCGTCCACATCCCTCGAAAGAGGTAGAGTGGTTCCACCGCCTTGACCCGAAGAGAGCATTAGGCTTCTGTTGCTCACACATCCGAGTTACGGAGATCAGGCCAGTTGTTTGTGGCCCATTCTTTATCTCGGAAAGGTCTTGCCATAACAAAACAAACTCTGTCAAGTGGGATTGTTTTGTGCATATCCGAGTGTTAGCAATCCGCAGGCAGGGAGCTTTCAGCGGGCATCAGGGCTGACTCAACCAGAGGGATTCAGCATCTACAGCTGTCCTAAGAGGGGTTTCTGAGTCCAGGTCCACAACGTCCCTAGGCGAAACTTTTCTGAGCAGCAGAGCTGGATGATGGATATCTATCAAGATGAGGCATCTGTCGGAGAAGAAGCCGTAGAAAGATCCCTTCGGTGAGTAATTTCTCCTTCCCTAGCCACCTGAGAAGAGGACCCACTGGGAGTAGATGTGAGGACGCCCTCAGGTTTTTCACAACTCGATCATTCTTTTACCCTATCTTTTGGGATGCTTTGTATTTCTTTTTATACCTTTTTCTTTGAGTTATGTTTCCCATGGCATCTCTCATTGGCTTTTGCTACACACAGCACTCCATGCAGTGTGGCTGGAGCCTTGTGGGCTTCCCTTTTTATGTTCTATTATTTTCCTTGGGAGAATTTATGTACCCAAGGGCAGGGGATATTAAGTATCCTCCTTTACTTTTATGTTGTGAGATCAGCACACCCCACCTTTTGTAGAGTGCTGAGGGGCAGGGGTGTTACTAGGCCTGGAAAAGATCTGGGGCTACGCTAATGTTGGGACTCGGGGCTATCTAGCTTTTTGGTTGTAACCCCCGAGATTCTATCCTAGCTACAACCAAAAGACCCGGGGCTATAGCCCCTTTAACCCCCACTAGCAACACCTCTGCTGAGGGCCCATATACTATCCCCTTTCTCACTGCTCCTGTAACGTTAGGTTACAGTGGCAAACTAAACGAAATGGTTGGTGGCAGTAATTTTATTCTACCCACATTTGTGCAATGTGGGACGACTCTCAGGCTGTACTTACAGCCGCAGTGGTGCACAGTATGGTCACCGTTGACCCACATTGGTGGCTGCATTCTTTTTTCGCCATTTTTCTTTTGCTTGACACTTCTTAGACTTTATTCTACTGTGCCTGGTGGGTGAGGTTCTGGTTTGACGTGTGTCTTCAGCGGGAATCCTTTGTGAAGCCCACTAAGGCTCCAGCATGTCTGTGAAGACAGGAAATGTAGGAGTCTGAAACTGTTTGTCTTCTGGTGTGAATGCCTGGAATCGGTCCAACTGGGGCCTTGCTGTCCTGAAGCCACCACCCTTAGTTTGAATGGTGCATGGGTGCTGATTAGCTGGTTTCCTGCATAGAAAGCATGCATCCTGAGGCTGAAGAAAAGCTGAGCCCTGGAATAGAAGAAACGACAAGGAAGAAGGGAAGATGCCCGCGTACACTTCCAGACGACCGGATAGTCCTGAGTAATCGCTGCTGTCCGACCTCTTCTTCCAAGCATCCAGAGAACTCTGAAGAGGACGACTCTCTCCTTTTAGAATAGTGGGATCAATCTTCCTGAGATTACCTGAATACAACAAGTTGTGACCTTCACAGGCTGCAAACTGCCAATACACTGGGACCTGTGGCCACTAGGCAGTGCATTGTCTTCCAAAGATCGAATCCTCCTGAAACTTTGGTGGACTCCTTCTGGACCTCCAGAGGCAGATCTCCACCCCTTAATGTCCTCTCACCCGAGTGCTGAACTGAGATAGTCTTCTTCCTTTGACTGGTGGGGATAAACAGTCTACCTTCTTTTCACCTTCCTGGAGCATCTCGTGGCCCCCTTGCCTGTGCCAAGCACCCCGGCAACCGGGATACCACGTTTTCACCATCACCGTGAACCGAAAGGGTAGTACCTTTTGTACCGGACAACTCCGCGGCTGGTGTCTTCCCTGGCAGTGCAACGACCTTCATCTTTCCTCCACAATGAGATCTTCTCTTCCTCTGGACGACGCTGCGACTTGCAACCGCTGCCACGAACAACTGCCCCACTGGAGGATCCTCTCCATTTAAGGTACCGTGTTCCGCCTGGCTTCCCTTGCAACCGATTGAATGGGGTGTATTAAATCCTCGTCTCTCGAACCTGGGTTATCCTGGAACACCTTAGCTAACTTTTTCCGAACTGAACTAAACCTTCTTCGAACTACCTCCACAAACTTCGAAGAGTTTGTGCAACTGTTTGATCTTGGGCATCTTTCGCCTGGCTCCCTTGAAAGTGGGCCTGACACCTAAACTTCCTTGCTCACCAGTAGACTGTGCCTTCCTAACTTGCTGTGGTTCTTTAAAAAGTGTTTCGTGCTTGTGCTTCCATAATTCTGCTTTTCCCTCCCTTTTTATTTAACTTGGTGGAGTGCCATTGAACGTTAAGCGCTCACCTCTGTCTGGAAAGAAGTGGTGTTAACTAAGACTTGTCCAACAAGTAATCAGGGATGTACATATGATAATAGTGATTGTGTTTTGAACTTATCTTACCAATTTAGTGCTAGTGTGTTTTATAAGTGTGTGTTAAATAATTAGATATTTTTACCCCCAAGCTCTGGTCAGTGTTTGCTTGTGCTACTGTATTTCTGTACCTATTTTGTATGCTCTGTATACTGCCTAACTCTTCTTGAGGGAAGTCTGACTGCTCAGCCACAGCTACCAGGTGAATCTTTGTGGTACGGACTGCTACCAAGTGGGTTTACTGCCAAACACCTGTAGTCTTAAATCTTTTGCAGTGGTCCCTAAGGGAACTGCACAGGTTTCTGCCTAACAGGAAGACCCTATAATACCCAAGTCCTTAATGTCTTGTTGTAACTTAACAGTTCCACCCTATGGTAAAAGTCTGAAAACCTTTTCTCTGAATCATGCATTCTAGTCAAACTCGCCATTCACAGCTCATTCATCACATCCTCTGATTTTGATGTAATTTTGTGAGACTTTTAACAACATTTAAGAAATCCAATAAAATCTGTGTACTTCAACTCCAAGAAATCCTTGGGTAACGAGACGAATAAGAGGAAGGAGTCTATGCAGATCAAGAGAAGGCCTGAAACCTAATATGCAGGCTAGTTGATCTACTATACCTAAAGTGTGCAGGCCATTTTAAAAATGGCAGAGGCAGTGCAAGAGGAGACCGTGCAGGAGAAAGTAGCGAGGAGACATCCAAATCCTGGCAGCGTCTCGCGAACGCAAGGCACACATACCAGCAAGGCGAGAAACGAGGAGAGGCACAACTGAAGGACCGTGCAAGCACTAGGAGCCGCAGCAGTGCTCCTGGAGGTACGGTCGTGCCGAAAGGCAGGATTCTCCAGTCCAGGCCACAGCAGGAAGTCAGCGAGTGATCGCAGAGCTGCAGGAAATGCTGGAAGAATGCCTGAACCATGTGAGGATGTTGCGACTACAGACAATATACAAACATGGTTGATTGCAGACAAAACACAATGCTGTTTTCAATATCCAAGAGGCAGAATATTTAAATGTTGACGAGACAAAGTACAACAACAAACCACAAGCAAGTATAGGTGCTTTAGATGCCAATGTGGGGGCAAACTAAAGCAAGTGTGTCATAGACTAATGTAACAGGCACCTCAGGATATGTGCTACTGTTATATAGTCACAAGGACAGTGGAACAAATAAGTCCTGACAGGCAAGAATCCCAAGCACCTGAAGTTGTATAAAGTTTCTGACCTTGTGGGAGGATACCTGGCAGGGGAGTATACCAGTGGTTCTGCGAAGTCCACAAAAGTAGTCCTGGCAGAGAAGAATACCAGGCACCTGGAGTTATATAAAGAAAGATAAACGAAATGCAAACCTTGCATGAAGCTACCTGGCAGGGGAGTATACCAGGCAATCCACAAACGTTACCAGAAGACATAAAGAAAGACTGTCATGGAATCTATTGTCTGCTCAGTCAATGAAGACTGTCATGGAATTCATTCTTTGAACAAGAACTTAGTAGACCCAGTACAAAAACCCTAAAAGAACAGTTGGATAAAGAGACGTTTTGCCATCCTGCCTACCACCCTCTGTATTCAAGGGATTTCCCCTGGAAGTTATCTTTGTTGAAGCCATCCTTATATTTTGATTATGAACACTTTTCGTTGGAATGGGTCCAAAGATATTTCCTTCCACCTTTTGGTTGTTTTGTTTCTATTGTGAGGGTCAGCTTAGAATGTTTGAACACAAGGATGGTTTTATTTTAAACTGTGGTTATTTTTGCAACAGAGCATAGTGAATCCATTACAAGCAACATCAGTGCATGGCAGTCAGCCCCCAACCCCTCCTGTCCCTCTGCCCTCCCCCCCCCCGTATGCTTCTTCTTCCGCTCGGTTCGTTTCTGTCCCTTCCAGAATTCTCGTGGTGTTCCGGGGTAGGTGGGTTATGGCCCGGAACTTCCGGTTATAGCCTAGGAATGGGGCCCAAATGTCCCGAAAGCGGTGCAGCGTCCCGGCTCTGGCCGCTGTTATTTTCTCTGCGATCAGAATGTCCCCTATCTTCCCACCCACCACAGCACCATCAGTGGACCCTCAGCAGTCTTCCAAGTGCGGGCCACCACAATCCGTGCTGCCAGGAGGCATGGAGTCAGGAGTGTGGCCTTTATTCCTGATCTTGGGTAGCATCCTGGGACCGGGGCCTCCAGAAGGATAGTTTCAGGTTCGAGTGGGATTGCCTTCTGGATGATGTCTGCGAATATGGTCACGCACTGGGACCAAAAAAATGGATCCTTCAAGCACGACCACCACATGTGGTTAAAGGAACCTGGCTGTCCACATAGTCTCCAGCAGGCAGGGCTCAAGGCCTGATTTATGTGATGAAACCTTAGGGGGGTAGTACCCCCGTATTAGGAGTTTGTATGCACATTCTCGGTTCGTGATGCAGGAGGACGCTGAGTGAGTTTGTGACCAAATATCCACCCAGTTCTGCTCAGTTAGCTGGTGCCCTAGGTCTGCCTCCCGTTGGGCCATTGCTCGGGTTTTGGAGCTGAGGAAGTCTCCCGATAAGCGTTTATATAGGGCCGAGATCCTTCCCTGAGACGGGTGATCTTGCAACGTGAGTTCGAGTGGTGAAGGATGTGCGTGTTGCTGCTTGCCGGGTTTGCGGATGGGAGCACCAATGGCGAAGTTGAATATAGGTAAACCTGTCTGTTTCTTTCAGCTGAAATGTCTCATTGCATTGTTCAAGTGTTCGAGGGCGACCTTCTGTGAAAAGTTGGCCTAGTGACTCTAAGCCTCCCCTTATCCAGTTCTTGAAGTTGTGGGGATTGGTTCTGGGGGCAAAAGGGTTCATAAGGTCTGGGGATTTTGTCACCGCCGTGCCCAGTCCCATGCTTTTAACGTGTGTTTGGTGGAAAGCAGTAGTTCGTCTCGGCAGCCGGGATTGTTCTTTCTCCATCCATCGGGGGTGCCCCGAAGTCATTAGCCAGGCATGGATGTGGGCTAGTTGGGTCGCTATTTGGTAATTCTGAAGGTCGGGTACTCCTAGTCCTCCCAGGTGTGCGTTTCCCAGCATTGTTCTTAGGGGGATTAGGGCCTTTTTGCCTTTCCAGATGAATTGGAGCAGTTTCCTCTGGAGCCCATGGAGGGCGGCCGGTGGAATCGTTATGGGGAGAGCGGAGCATGCATACAGGAATCTGGGAAGAAGATTCATCTTGCTCGCTGTAATGCGCCCCATCAGGGAGATTTCCTGCGTCGTCACACTCTACAGGTCTTTTTCTAATTCACGAAAGAGTGGGGGGAAGCTTGCTTGATAAACCTCTTTAGGGTTCGCTGGGATCTGGACTCCCAGGTAGGGGATAGCGTTTTCTCTTCATTGTACGGGGCATAGTGAAGAGAGGGCCTCTCCGTCGCACTGCGACAGGCCAGACCCCAAGGCTACTGACTTATGATAGTTAATGGAGAAGCCTGTGACTTTCCCATAATTGTCTATTTCTGTGAGGGCATGGCGCAGGGAGCAAGCGGGTACCGTGATAGTGAACAGGACATCGTCTGCATAGAGGGCTATTTTGTGTTGAGTGAGGCCAATCAGAGGGCCTTTGATGTTGGGGTTGGCGCTGATCCTCTGGGCGAATGGCTCCATCACCATGGCAAAAACTAATGGGGATAGCGGGCATCCCTGCCTGGTCACACAGCCAAGCGGTATTGGGCAGAAAGGGCACCGTTGACTCTAAGAAGGCTTTTTGGAGCTTGGTAGTTTGCCAAGACCATCTTCTGGAACATGGGTCCGATGTGGAAGGCTTCCATAGTTTGGCCCATAAAGGCCCAGTCTACCCTGTCGAACGCTTTGACAGCGTCTAGGGCCACCGGGTACTAGTTTCTGCGATTTCTGGGTTGTAAGATCAATCAAGTTCAGGGATCTGCGGACACTGTCTCCCATAGATCTATTGACGATAAAGCCAGATTGGTCCAGGTGGATTATTTCGGGTAGGATGGCTGAAAGGCGGTTAGCCAGGATTTTCGGATACATGTTAGCGTCAATGTTAATTAAGGTGATGGGTCTGTATGAGGCTTGGCTCGGAGTTCCAGGGTTACTGGTGCATGCTCTGATAAAATGCGTGTTCCAATCGAGGTTTCTTTGATGTAGGCCAGAGTTTGCGGTGAGGTTAGGAGGTCAATTCTGAAGAAGGTCCTGTGGACGTATGAGTAAAATGAAAAGTCCCTTTCTGTGGGATGAAGCACCCTCCAGGCGTCCACCACCTCCAGGGTCCTAAAGAGGCGCAGTATTCCCAGGGCCGTGTTAAGATCTTTAGAGGAGGGGGGGTGACTTGTCCTTCATAGGGTCCGGGACTCCATTGAGTCGCCTCCAGTCACCTTCAATCCCTCTGAGAATGAAGAGAGTCGAGCTCAAGGAATCATAGAAAGCTGTCTGGCCCACGTTGGGGGTGTATGCGGAGACCAGCATCTATAGTTGGCCCAATAGTGATTGCCACATAGCGGCCCTCTGGATCTATTTTGGTGTTTAGGATCTGCGGGTCTAGGCCCCTTCTGAAGAGGATCGCCGTCCCTCCTTTTTTGGTGCCATGAGGCCAAGAACTGTAGTGGGAAGGCTTTAGATCTGAGGCGGCCAAAATCACCCGGGAGCAGATGGGTCTCCTGCAGTAAGGCTACACCCGTGTCTTCGTCTAGGACTCTTTCGATGATCGATTTCCGCTTAGCTGGGGAGCTCAGGCCCTTGACGTTAAGGGAGCGAAATAGACCCTGGGGGTCCATCACAGCGGAGGGAGGAGGATTAGCCACCATTATCGAGGGGTTGCAACTGTTGGTCACTCTGTCTCTGAACTTTTAAACAGAGCCTCCAATGGGAGAGCCCCAACTTATATAACATGGGGGCCTGGGGTTTCAGAATCAGACCCCCCTTGCTCAATTTGGTCATAGCCATGCACTCCGCCAACGTGGCGGGATCTGGCAACTGCATGAAAAAATCATTCCAAAGACTTATTGGTGGTCTGTACCACAGAAATGGGCATGAGCCGTGGGGGGCCCGTCGGTAAGCTTATTTTTAGAAGCTGAGGAGTTGGCGTTTTTGGGAGAGTAAGGTGGGGATTCTGGAGGATTCGAGGAGGGCGAAGGTTCGCCGGAAGCATTCGGGGAGCGTGCAGGTAATCATCTGTATCTCGGGACCCGGGGCCAAGAAGTCCCCTTGGATTTTGTTGGGGAGGCTGGAGCTTCACCACTGTTGTCGATTACTGTGCGCGCTACGGCGCCCTCAGGGGAGCCCGAGTGTAGGATCTTCTCAGCGTACTCCAGATGGGTAATTCTACGGAGAGAACCATTGTGGGTGAACTGAAGAGCCGTAGGAAAAAGCCACCTGTATCGCATCTGCCGGTTCTGGAGGAAAAGGGTGAGAGGACGGAGGGCTTTTC
This sequence comes from Ambystoma mexicanum, assembly GCF_040938575.1. NCBI lineage: Eukaryota > Metazoa > Chordata > Amphibia > Caudata > Ambystomatidae > Ambystoma > Ambystoma mexicanum. Next base: position 1,523,093,412 of record NC_090922.1, on the reverse strand, counting down.
TCTTCTGCAGAGTGAGTAGCCAGAGGTCCTGGTAGATCTGAAGAGGCGACCCCTGGAAGGATAGTTCGTCTCGGGTGTGGCTTATCGCCGGGATGGCTTCCTTAGTTGTAAAGTAGTGCACTCTGGTTATCACATCAGGAGGGGATGTCGATGTCACCCACCATCGAGGGCGTAGCCTGTGGGTTCGGTCTAATAGAAGCATCGATTTGTGTAGGTGGGGGAGGAGGGCCTGAAAAAAGTTCTCCACGTATTCGGAGAGATATTTGTCCGGGATGGAGGCTGGAATGCCACGAATTGTCGAGCCCTATTTTCCAAGTCCTCCTGTTTAAACTCAAGGATCTCACACCCATCTAGCAGGGACTGGAGCAAGCATTGGATCCCCCCCCATCGATGTTGACTTGTTATGTGAACGATCTTCGATTTCCCCTATGCGCTGTTCCACTTCCGTAACCCGTTGGTTAGTATGTTCAAGTTTTGTAGTGAGTTCTGTCATGCATGATCTGAACTTGGTTTTGAGGTCTGCCATAAAGACCTGGATGTCCTCTTTGGTTACTAGAGATTCTTTATCATCCGCTGTCTTTTGGGGGCCCATTTTGAGAGGGGTATCCGTTTTCTTGGCCTTATCGTTTGTCAGTAGCATTGTGGAGATGTCTGCATTTTTATTGGCCTTTGACTGCTTAGCCATGGTGGACTCCCGTGGGCGGGGGTGGAGTGTCGAGGTGTTTGTTTTTGATTAGCGGGGCATCTAGGTGGAGGTCACTGGGCCTGCCCTTAGCAGCTCTTCAGGTGGGTGGGTGCTTAGTACCTTTTTTCGGTGCTCTCGTTGGAGGGAGTGCAGAGGCGGGAGGTTTCTGCTCCAGCGGCGGGCGGCCAGGTGCTGCAGAGGCAGCCAGTACGCACTGGGCAAACCGGTAGCCAGGGGGAGGAAGTAGATGAATGGGCCGGGGCGTCTCAGGAAAAGGGAAGAGGGGAGATCCATATTTAAGGCTGTGTTGCTGACTGTGTATCTGGAAGGGCCTTGTAGGGGGGACAACAGTGGTCAGGTGGCACTGGCTTACCACCGAGCGTGCCTGTCACAGCTGGAGCAGATCCCGTAGGCCTTGTCATTGTAGTTGTCTTTGTGAGTTTGCCGGGGCGAGGAGATGCCTGCCAAGCTCCGCTGGATGGGCAGGGGTGCCCCAGGAGTGAGCTGAAGGGTCCAGTAGGCAGCCTTTGGGGTGCAGCCGTGGATGGAGGTAAGTTGTATTCGGGGGGGGGAGTTGAGAGATCAATGCAGGGGCTCACTCCTCCCCCCAGAGCCGTTGGGGTGAACCAGCCGGACAGCTGGGGGGTCGTGGCACCCCAGGTGATGGTGGAGGGGTCTCTGGGCCCTAGGGATGTCCCGAGGCAGTGTTGAGCTGGCCCAGTTAACGAGATGACAGATGGGGAGCTTCCATGCCAGCCCCCCTCCGAGGCAGTTTCCTGCCTCTATGCCCTGCGAGGCAGAGGCGTCCGGTTCGCCTCCCCGCGTTCATTGAGGGCTCGGGGCGAGGCCAGGAAAAGGTGGTGGTCGTGGGGGGGGGGGGAAGCGGGGGCCATGAATGCTCCCGCCGCAGCGCAAGCCTCCCCAGGCACCACGGGCGCACCCCCACCACACCACGGTAGTGGCCGAGAAGTGCAGCACTGGGACAGGTGGCAGCAGGAGGAGGGCCCCTCAAAGCCGGGGTCCCCCTTCAAGCTAGGGTAGGAGGCAGTGGGGGCCTCTGGTTGGCGGCACCAGGGATCTGCGGTCCAGGCTGCGAGCTCTGATGTGCCCTGAAGAAGACACTCGGCGGGGCTCCGTTCCTTTGTGCCGGGGGTCCCCGGCCGCCCTCTTGGTCTCACTGGCTCTCGGAGCACGAAGTCGCTGTCCCCAGGCTCTGTGTGCCCCCAAACTGGCCCTCCGAGGTACTCGGGCCCTTCCATTATGCAGTGTGGCGGTGGAGCGCCTCATTTTCGGCTGGCCCGGCAGGGAGGCTCTCAGAGGAGCGGCCGCATCCTCGGCGCTCCAAGCCACTCCCGCAAGGATGGTTTTTAAGTTACTAACTACTTGATCTGGGCATGTCCTTAGTTTTAGTTTGTAAGCAGGGAGAATTCCGTTGCAGAATAGGGTTAGAGAGGCGTTTTTTCCAACCCATTTTTGTTTTATAAAACGAAGAGCCTTACCTTGTGTGCAGCCTCTCATTCCTGACGCGTCATATAAACCTTGCATTTAATACTCCTCCATCCATTCACTTCCTCATGAACTTCCTGTTATGCGTTGCATTTAGTAGTACTCATCAGGCCTCTGAGCCTGCATCATTGCTGTCGTGTTTGGGGCAAGGTAAGATGTGCCCACTGAGGCACCTTTAATTTTTGGTGTTTACTTGGGGTTTCATGTTGAGCGCTGGTGGCATTTCAAATATCTCTGATTTCCCGGGCCTCCTTGTTGCTCCCTGGTCCCGCCCCCTCTACTGATTGGTGGATTGAAACCACCTTGCAAGCGAGGTCGTAGGCCTCTGATCCTGGATGGAATGGGGGAAAGAGATGTAATGAATAAGTGGGTGGAGGGATTGGGTCTAATGGATCGAATGGATGTAGTGGGTGGAGTGGATGGAATTGGTGTAAGGGATGGAATTGGTGTAAAGGATGGGGTGGATGGAATGGACTGAGTTGACGGAATGAATGGGGCAGATGGAATCGATGAAATCGATGAGTGGATGCAGTAGATAGGGTAAACGGGGTGGATAGAATAGAAGAAATGGAAGAAGTGGGTGGATGGGATGGACAGATGGAATGGACCGAGTGGATGGAATGGGTGGAGTGGATGGCATGGATTGAATGGATGAATGGGTGGAGTGGATGGCATGGATTGAATGGATGAAGTGGGTGGGACGATGGAATGGAAGAAACGGATTAAGTGGATGAAATGGATGGAAATTGATATAATTAATGGAGTACTCAGTTAGAACTGTGAACATTGGCCTGCGCCAGACCCTGACAGGATTGTGAACCTTGGCCTGAGTCGCTTTTAGATAGAAATGCAAATGTTGGCATGTCCCACACTTGGGGGGAGCTGTGAAAATTAGCTGTGAATGTAAATGTTAACATGCCCAACACGTGTATCCGGCCTTTCCTGTGCCCCATGCTGTTGCTATAACTCCGTATCCACCCCCTGTCGCTGTAAGCCCAGCCCCATGCCCCGTCTCTGTGTCTGTGTGTCGCTATGTTCCCTGCCATCCTGTTCACGTGCCTGGTCTCGGGTGCTTTAAAGATAACCATCATCACATCACTCTGCTTACTCTCTACTATACACCATCAGTCAACTAGAACGCAGCTATACCCCTGATTAATTCGGCCAAGCTGGACACACACACTTATACGACCCCATGAACATCATATCACCTTAATAAAATGCAGCTGGCCGAGCACATTCTGGCATAGTTGCTCACATATGCGTCCTAACGCAGCAAGAATCCAGTCTGGGTGTCCACACACCAGACTACATCCAACTGATATCTCCAGCACCACACCTAGCGCTTGGATGCAGCTACCACCCGGCAATTACATCAGCTGCACACATCTGGTGCACCCATACACCCTACAACACCATCTCTCTCTACTGATCAGAACTACAGTTCCTGAGGGCGTTCAAACTACCAGCGCTTTGAGGTCATACCAATGATATATAGAGCGCTATATAAATGCCAAGTAACATAACCTAATATACTATTGATTCAGAGAGGCAGATGAATGTCATCCATAGCTCCTGCCCCTCCCCCAGCTCAGTGTTGCACAGGTGAGAAATGTTTCACACTAAGACAACCGTGCAATCCTTAACCCAGGGAGGTGTAGCAGGAGATGGACACAATCTAAAGCTGACGATGGCACAAGCAAAAGCAAACCAACATTGTTACAATACATGTGCATATGCATTGGACACGAAGCAAATGTACACTCAAAATGAAGAACGTGAGCATCCGGTGGTGGGTTTCCCGCCACCCCAAGACCGTAGAGACTGCGGACGACTCGACCCCCTTGCAGGGCCACAGTTCTTCACAAACTCTTTGCGGTCCTGAACTATCGACATCGAGGTGCCCAGCACGCCTCTTCCTTGAAGGACGTCTTCGCTCCGTCGTCGACGAGCACCGTTGGGACCGAAGCTGCCGCCTCAACGCCGAGTTCACTTTCTTCAAGGGATCTCGACGATCCGTGGCTCCTGCTTTAAAGGGGGACCATCAAGAAGGATCCGGCGACGACTCATCGTCTAACTCTGCTATTCCAGGTACATTGGGGTGGTAGAAATATTATAGAAGGAAATAAGACTTATAGAACAATATATGGACTGGGTTTATGATATATCTTTATTTTACAGGTTGCATAGGTGGGGTATGTCCACACAGAACTGTGTCTAGGTAACGGGGCCAGTATATTGCCAATTGTTATAACCAACTGCTTTTCTCCTATGTCTATTGTTGGTTACCTTTATTAAGTGATTTGTGTGACATTTAACCAGAGTACAGTTGATGCACTTTAATGAAATCTCATAATAATTGTGGTACCACTTAAAACTGTATATATTTGCCATTTTAAATTAACTGAGCACAAAGTGAGTTGTTGTGATTGTGTATATAACCTTGAACCTTAATTATATAAAGACTGTGTTTTAAATAATACAGTGTGTGGACATTCCTTTGTGGGGGCTTGGGGACTACACTGTACTTAAGAACCAGCCTGCATCACCTCCCGAAAAGCTAGGCCTTGATTGCTCGTCCATTGCTACCAACAATAGAAAATCTTGGCTGGGGTCCTCTGTGCCTCTCCTCTACCATATAGAGAGCAGAGGTACAGACCCCCCCCTCCAGTCTTTACAGTTGTGGAGAACACAGAACCCTCGAAGTAAGCCCCAGCTGTCCTCTTCAACAGGGTATTACTGCATCTCAAACCTCGCCATCCGGGCCCATAACCTGTTTGATTGAAGCAGGCCCCTCCTCATAGCCTTTAGATCCAAGGCTCAGAAACTTACCTGTGCCTCGACTCAGCCGAGGGCTTTCCCAGCTGAAGTGCCCTGATTGACGCTTCTGAGTGATCGTCTGGCAAGAGGAGACAGAGTCACACTGTCACCTGGCAATGGCCAAGTTACCGGACAACCCGAAGCAGGGAGACATTAAGACTATGCTGGCCTCACTGGACCCCAAGGAGAAACACATGCTATGAGCCATTGCACAGGTCCACGCGCCAGAGTCTGCAGAGGATCGTCCGGACGGTATGGCCACCAAATCCGACCTCATGATATTATTGGCGGAACGCAGGAAATTCAGAGTTTAGGTGACAGGCTCTCAGTGGAAAGGAGGTTAGATAACCTGGCAACGGCACACTGTGACCATGAGCAAGGGCAAATAGAGCTTCAGCAGCAGCTCCCTACTGTGGAAGACCAAGCAGAACATATCTGGATCCGCCAGGAGGACATGGAAAACTGCTCCTGATGCAACAACATCCGCATTCAAAGGCTCCAGGAGCTGAGTAAGAGTATGTGCTCTTACTGGGCCTGGAGAACAAGGAGAAATTTGTCTTGGACAGAACTCTGAGTATATTCCTCTGCGCAAATATGGAGAAACCTTCTCCCTGATGTTCTAACACAGGTTCTATTATTTCAGCAGAAGGAACGGGTCTTGGCAGCTGCGAGAGTGGAAGGCTCCCCGACTTTCCACAAAGCTGACCTCTAGTTATACCAGGATATAGCTCCTGGGACTCTCGCCAGACAGCGCCGGTCTAGCCCTCTCACAGCCTGGCTGCATGAGCGTGGGGCAAAATACAAATGTTAGTTCCCATGCAAACTACTCTTTGAATACCGAAGCCAGACAGAAATGTGTGATCGGGTCCGTGAAAGAGGCAGAGGAATTTCTCAAGCAGACAGTAGGCTGAGCCCTACCTTGCTCAGGACAAACCGGAGGAAGGGGATCGTCCCCACCCGAAAGATCTCAGCTAGTCCTGAAAAGTTCAAAGGGGTCCATCGAAAAGAGAGCGCTCCAATGCTTAGAGGACCAGTGACTCTTGATGGCCGAGCTGGGCGCACCTGCCAGAACCACGAGAGTTGCAGTCGCTGGTGCTTTACTTTGCTGGGTGGCTTGAAGGGAGGGATGCTGGGGATGAGATGTGATGTTCTAGCCTAGTTACGGCTCCTGTTTAGATTATGCCGTTGCATAGTGGTTTTACAGTTATTGGCAATCTAAAAATATGGTCTGGTCCTGCGGGGGAGCAGTCCCGACGTGCCTGATGAAAGATAGTTGTTTGAGGGATGTTTTTCTGGGGTGGGGACCTTTTATACTATTAAGCGCAAGGACATAAGCGCCACAAGGGCTTGGCATGAAGTCAGTACGAATCCTTTTAGGCTTGCAGGGTGGGAAAGCACTTGAGGAAATCAATCCACGGGATGGGAAGTGTAACGCATTCTGGGGATTGGCACCTCTCAACATCTAAACGCACTTCCCATGCAAGATCGTGAATGAATTAATTTTTGTATTTGTAATGCGCATATGCGACTTGGAACTGACCAAGGAGTTGCATCTGGGCGCAGGTATAGTGATACACCAGATGCCCCTGATCTTACTTATTACACCTGGAATGTCCAGGGTCTTAACTCCTCAATTACACGCAAGTCAATCCTTCAGATGATTGCTCCCTTGCGATGCCCCACGCTTGACCCATGAACTCTACCCTAGGTCTTTCTACGCTTCCAGTGGCACTAAAATGAGAGGGGTGGGTATCCTTCTTAGGAGGGGGCTGTCGCTTAAGGTGCTGTGGAGCTGGTGGACGCGGGCGAGTGGTTCATGATTCTTAATGCCAAACCTGTGGGTCCATAATATATCCCTTATTTCGGTATACACCCCAAACACTGGCCAGGAAGCTTTTTTTGCAGCACTCACTAGGACACTATTGGGCTTCTCAGAGGGTAAACTAATCATAGCTGGGGATTTAATTTCCATTATAGATTCAACAAAAGGCAAGACCCTGGGCCCATCGGCAGCCGATTAACGTTAACTTATTGGTTCTAACAAAGCTACTGAGCGAAGGCCTGGAGGTTCTCTTCCCCCCCCCCCCCCCGAGAAGCGGAATTATACTTTCTATTCCTCTGCACTGTGGACATTCCAGACTGGATATATATGTCATTGCTCTCGAGATTCCTTGTCCCGGCGGTTATCCGATGTGAGATCCTCCCGATGGTCCTCTCCGACCATGCCCCGGTTCACATTAGTCTAGACCTCGGGGCTCTGATGAGCTAACGTCGTAAACCTGGGCGTTTTAATGATTTCATGTTAAAGGACGTTGCTATGCAAGCGCATATTTCTGGGGCATGTGCCGGCTTCCTTGCAGAGAACGACATGGAGGTCATGGACCAGTGCGTAGTATGGGATGCGGCCAAAGTGGTCCTTCGAGGTGTTATTATTAGCCACTTAGCAACTTACACAAAAGACTGCAAAGCCAAGGAGGGGGAGTTAGAGAAGGAGGTCCGGCAGCGGGAGGCTTGCCACAAGCAAGTTAATTCACGCAAATATCGTAGGGAACTTCAGGCTGTGCAGAAATTGTCAAAGTACACCTCACATACAAAGTGGCGCACGCATTACTTTCAGCCTATCAGTACTATTATATAAGGGGCAACAAAGCCAAACGACTCCTAGTAGCGAAGCTGCAGAATTTCATCCCGACCCTACTGGACGGTGTTGGGAAGAGGGTTACTCAGGAGGTGGTCAAAGTAGCACTCATGGAGAACTGGGGGTGAACATTCCCGGGGTGCAGAGTAAAAAGGAATGGTATGTGGCGCAAGCAAAACTTCTGCAGATCTCGGACGAGGATAGGGAAGCTCCTGAATCTGTAATCACTGATTTGGAGGTCCTGGGAGCCATTCAGAGCCTCCCAGCTGGTCCTCGATGGCTTCTGAGCCCAGTTCTATACAGCTTTTGCGCCTATAGTAGTACCCCAGCTGGCTAAATTGTTCATCAGCTTTCTGAAGTCAGGCGCAGTCTCAGATGCAATGGCAGAATCTCTCACCCAGCTCATCTTGAAACCAGGGAAACATGGGGCGGACCGCTAGGCGCACAGGCCAATAGCCCTTACGAATGTTGATGCAAAATTTACGACCAGTTCCTGGCCTGTAGGCTGTCCGAAATCCTCCCCAAGCTGATCGACCGGTAAAAGGCTGGTTTTATAGTGGGGTGCGGGCACACTATAACATTCGCCGGGCGGTAGTTGTGATAGCAGCAAAAAAGGAAATACTGGAACGTTTTGCTCTGCTCTCCTTGGACGCCGACAAGGCATTCGATAGCATGGGCTGCGCGTACATGGAGGGGGTCCTGTGACACTGCAACTTTGGGCCAAATTTCGTTTGCCTCGTGATGGCCAATTGGAAGGCCCCCAGGACTCAAATAAATGCCAATGGTAAATTCTCCCAGTACATCCAGGCAGAAGGATTTATGAGGAAGGGTTGCCCGCTCTCGCCTCTTGTCTTTGCTCTGGTGATGGAGCCATTGGTTCATCTGATCCAGAGCGACCCGCTGATCCCCGGGGTGACCCTGCGGGGAGGCACACACAAGCTGGCACTCTATGCCGATGACTTATTGTGCTTCATCTCTGATCCCCTGAAATCCCTGCCTAACTTAACAAAGGCCCTTGACGAGTTTGGGGAGGTATCCGGCTTTAGAATCAGCAAAGATAAATACCTGGGCCTGACTGAATGTGTCAGAATCCGGGGACACTATGCATAGGCTCGGTCGGGACTCTGGCTATCGCCGGGCGTCTACTGAGTTGCCATACTTGGGATCGTACTCACCGCTGACTTCGTCTCGCTGGTGGGTGCCAATCTCCTGCGTTTGATGGACGCTCAGGAACAGCTGGCATGTGGGAACCACCATGACATCTCATGGCTTGCCTGGATCCTAGCGGTGAAGATGACCCTGCTCCCAAAGCTCCTGTATGTGTGGGTAATATGCTGCACATATGGTGGTCCTGCCATGCTATGGCTATATTCTGCAAGGAGGCCCTAGCGCAAATAAAAGAAATCACTGGGACCCAGGTTCCCTTTGATCCCCTGGTGGCCTGACTAGGAGGGTTCTATGTTCATTCATCTTTTTTGGATGCTTTTTTTGCTGAAGGTTTGGGGCCGAAAAAAGCATCACATGTTTTCTTTTATTTGGGGGGGGGGAGGGTCCCCCAAACCCCCATTCCCTATTATGTATTCCCTATACCCCGCCCCACCCTACCCCTTATATGACCTTACCCCCTTTCCATATTTTAAATATTTTTTTTTGGCAAAAAATGTTTAGCAAAACGTGCTGTGAAAAAGAAACGGGCAATGAATGAATGTCGTACCACTGGGAGATGTTGCAGAGGATGGCTCGTACCCTCTCACTGGCTCCCGGGCCTCCCCAATTGCTCCTGGCAGCGAAGATCACTAGGGCCCAATTCTGGAAAACGTAGGAGTGTCCAACATGGCTAACTGGTGGATCAAGGTGTGGGAGATGTTAGACATGGATAGGATAATGGCACTTATGACAAACACTATCCCCAAATACATGCGTACCTGGTCCTCATTCCTTGAAGATATTGAGGAACGGGAGGCTCGCCTATTCAGACCTTGTATTATGCGAAACCTGTGTCTTCTGTAATCAGTTGATGGTGGAACGCCTGGCGGGCGGGTTAGGGATTTGGACCTCCGGCGAGAGGAAAGCACAGAAGCAGCAAGGGGACTTCAACCACAACCCTGGGCATTTTTTGCCATCTGTATATCTTTTGCGTCTTACCCGGTTACAAATGGATTTTTTTTCTTCTGCTCTGAAGGCATGGGGGGGGGCGGGGGTGACAGATTCTGAAAATGTGTCACTGGATTTCTGCTGTTGCATCTTTTGCGTTAACTTGTATTATCATGTGACCAAAAATTAAATAAAGATTGAAAGAAAAGAAAGGAAAGTAGCCCATGGATATTGTCTCCCCTACTCCTGTCTAGCTCATGTCTCAACGACCTGTCAGTTGTCCAAGATTGGCCAGTAGAGAGCCAACTAATCGAAATCCCTAATCCCATTATATATTATGCCAACCAATAGCTTATTGTAGAGATTTTGTATTTCGACTGTTGACAATTTAGAGGTGGTCTCAGGAGAAGTCATCTGATTGTCAAAACCCAATGAAATATTTTACACTAATAGTCTATATGTAGCCAATCTCCTTAACTAATCCCTAGTCCCTGTTGGTTTTGTACTGAGAGATAATGTGATGTTAGCAACGACGAATTTTGAGTGTTTAATCTATTTTTTATATTCAATTAAGCAAGAGCTCCAAGACATTTTATGCTTTCATACTGTTTCTGCTTTATTTAATGATAATAAAGCTGGGTTTTTCCTTTCACTTTGTGCGTTTTCATCGAGTGTGGTTTGATCCTTCTTAACCACTCCAACCATAGGTTGTTTCTTTCACCATGTAACAAATACGCATAATTGACTTTTTTTCTCACCATTATATTTTATTAACATTTAAAACATAACAAATGAATCAGACATTGTCATATATGCACCAGAATTTTGACATTTCGCACTTGTAACAAGAGAACTCCCTGCAGCTCCCAATCCAGTAAGGCATTCTATTCATATGGGTGGGGGTAGAGTACTTCCTACGGCAGTGTACCCCGAATTGTCGGGGCTAATCCAGCCAGTGAGTCAGCGGGGGTCTACGCGTGAGTCCGGGGAACCTCTCTGCATAGTCCATGAATGGGGCCCAAGTATTGCAGAAGAGATTTAAATTGCTCACACAGAGTGCTGTCACTTCTTCAGCGAACACAATGTCCCAACATTTGGACCACCACAATGGGATGGAAGGGCCCTCCGGGTGTTTCCAGAGCCTTGCCAGGGCGATTTTGGCCGCTGTTAGTAGGTGGGTACAGGGGTGTGATACATGGCCTGATAGCAGTAGGTCCCCATCCCCAGTATCTCCCAGCAGGATAATCCCTGGATCCCAGGGAATCGTGGGACCTGTGATCGAGTGGATATGGTCCAGCACGCCCCTCCAGTAGTTCGTGGCTTTTGGGCATGTCCATAAAAGGTAGAATAGCGTTCGCTCAGAGGGATAGCTTCTCCAGCAGTTCGGCGAGATATCTGAGTTGGTCCTGTGCAGTTGCGCCGGGGTGACATAGTATCTATAGCACACTTTAAACCAGCCCTCCCTGTTGGTAACGCATGGAGCGCTCTTGTGCAGTCTTGCCCAGATTTTGTTCCACGTTTCGGGCTCAATTGTTCACCCCAGGTCTCTTTCCCAGTTGATCATATATTTTTCCTTAGATTCGGAATTTGATTTCTCCAGGAGCCTATACAGGGTAGAGACTTTCCCTTTAGGTGGGGTGGATGTTAGTGTACGTTCTAGCGGCGTTGGGCTTCTTGATCCCCGCTCGTTAACTATTCTTTGGGAGATCCAATGGCGGATCTGTGCGTAATGAAACCTCTCCTCTTCTAGAACTTTAAGTCTGTCTTGCCCTGCAGGCTTCAAATGTGAGTGGGAGGCCTCCCTCCAAAAAATCAGAGACCTTCCGAAGGCCCCCCTCTTTCCAGGCTGAGAATCTTCGGGAGTTAAGTCCAGGGGAGAAATCGGGGTTATCCTATATTGGTGTTAGAGGGCCTAGAGTCCCCCATGCCTCCCCATTTCTTAGCCACTTCCTTCCAGTTCTTCACTGTGTTCCGTGTTGCTGTGAGGGGATTTAAGTTGGGCTGAGCTTTCGGGGTGCGCATGTGTGACAGGTTGGACAGTGGGGGTTTACACCATGTCTCCTCTAGCTGCACCCTGCATGGCCGGTCTGTCACCTGAGACCAAGAGAATGCATACGATAGTTGGGCCACCCTCCTATATCTGGATACGTCTGGTATCCCCAACCCCCTGAGATTGCGATTATGGATCATGATCTTCCTTGCTATTCTGGGTTTTTTCCCCCTCCAGATGAACCTCATTATGCCTCTTAGCAGGGCGCTGAGGTCACTTTCAGGAATATGTGTCGGGAGTGCAAGACAATGGTAGATCAACCGAGGGATCAAGTTCATTTTTAGCGCTGCTATGCGACCCAACCAGGAGATTACTTGGTTATTCCAACGATTGAGATACCCCCTTGAAGTCTTTGAAAAGTTGTGGAAAGTTGCATTGGTGGTATTTTGGGGAATTCGGACCTCTAGGTATCTGATTGCGGAATCAGCCCACGGGATAGGGAGGCTGGGAGTGAGACGTTCCTTCTGCTGTTTTGTCAGATTAATTACTATTGCGGAGGACTTATCATAGTTCACCGTGAATCCGGAAGTCTTACCAAAAGCGCAAAGCTCCTCTAACAGGAGTTTTAAGGATGTCTTTGGACATGTTATAGTTAGGAGTATGTCATCAGCATACAATGCGACTTTGTATTCCTTTCCCCCTATTGTAAGCCCCCTGATGTCTGGGTTTTGCCGGATCCTCTCTGCGAACGGCTCCATGGACAAAGCGAACACCAGGGTGGATAACGTGCAGCCCTGGTTATGGTTATGCCTTCTGATCTATTGCCATTCATTCGGGGTTGAGTGGTTGGGCACTGATAGTTCACCATGACCCAATTCACAAAACTGTGGCCTAATCCCTTGTGTGTGAGTGTTCGCCTGATGTACTGCCAGTCTACCAAGTCGAACGCTTTGTGTGCGTCCAGAGAAATAACCAACAATCCCTCCCCTCTTCTGTTGGCGGTTTCAATAAGATTGTGTTCTTCTAATGTTATCGTGCGTACCCCTACCTGGAATAGATCCCGTCTGATCTCCGGCAACTAACCCCAGAAGGATCTCTCCCAATCTAGATGCCAGAACTTTAGAATAAATCTTCATAAGTGTTATCGGCCTATAAGAGGCCGCTTGTACAGGATCCTTCCCCTGTTTATGGGTTAATATGGTAAGGGCCTCTGCCATGGATTTAGTAACCCTCCCAGATCCCAGGAACAAATTAAACAAGAGAGTTAATTGTGGGGCCAAGATGCATGCAAATGTTTTGTAGAATTTTTAAGTTAGCCCGTCCGTCCCTGGGGCAGTGTTCTTCAAAGTTTTTATGGCCTCAGTAACCTCTTCCAACGTGATTAGAGCTTCCAGTGACTCAAAGTGGGATGTGGCATTGGGCGGGCTGGAGGATTGTAAATACTGGTGGTACAAGGGTTGATCTCTCGAGGAGGTTGGGGGGAATTGTCATGATTGATCAATGGTGGGCTACAAAGACTAATTTATCAGCTTCAGTGTATCAGACTATCCCATCCTCTCCAATAAGTCGGGTGATATTATTTCGGTTATGTACCTTTTGCAGTTTGTAAACAAGGATATGGTTTGTCTTATTACTTTTATGGTAATAACATTGTTTTGCATATGCGAGAGCTCTAGTCGAGTGGGCTGCCCAGTGAATTTCCAGGGCACTTCTACATCTCCTCAGCGCCCTCTCTGCCTTTCTCTTTCAACATGTTTTTAATTCCTTCTCCAGGGAGCTGAAACTCTTAGCTCTAGGTCTGAGGTTTGGATCTTGAAGATCCGATATTGTTCGGCTGCTACGCTAATGAGTTTCCCTCTTATTACTGGTTTCATGGCCTCCCATAATGTCTCTGCGGATGTATTAGGGGTTGCATTTTCCCTAAAGTAGTTAGTTAAGGACACCTCCACTTCTCCTTTTATTATCTCATCTAGCAGGAGGGAATCGTTCAGCTTCCAATACTTTGGTGGAGGAGCCGGGCACCGGATAGTGAGATGGCAGCCGATACCGAGGCATGGTCTGAGATCATCGGGTATGGATGTATACTGTTCGGATACAGGGGAACAATGCTCCTGTGATCAGGAGGAGGTTGATCTGAGCGTGACCCTCGTGGGCATTGGAGTAAAAGTTGAAGTCTCTGTCCTCCGGGTTTGCCAGGCACCATACATCTATCGTTCCTGTTGCCCTTAAATGCCTGGCAAAGGCGAGTTCTCGCACAAAGTCTGGGCTAGATGGGGGGGGGGGGGGGGGAGATTTATCTTTCATCGGGTCGGGGACCATGTTAAAATCTCCCCCAATAATGAGGTGCCCTTCTGCAAAAGTCAGTAGAATCTGCAGCAAATCCATTAGAAACTTCTCTTGGCCTGTGTTAGGGGCATAGATCCCCCACTATTGTAATCGGCTGTTCCACCATATGCCCTTTCAATAGGAGGTATCTACCTGTGGGTCCTTTTTTATTGTAAGATTGGTTAGGGGGAAATTGTCGCTGAGTAGGATTGCCACCCCTCTCTTTTTCTCCCCAGAGGTGGCAAAGTAGGACTTTTTAAATCGCTTAAATCTTATTTGATGCTCGTCTTCCACTAATATGTGCGTCTCTTGGAGAATAACTATATATCCGCCTAGGGCGTTGAGTCTACTTTCTACCGATTTACTCTTTCTGGGGGAATTGAGGCCCTGGGCGTTCAAAGTGAGAATGCAGGCATTCCTACCTTCCTCTGACCCCATGAGTTTCCTGAATAGGCTCGGCTAGGGGCGCCTGTATAATGGTTCTTCTGTTGGGATTCTGGAGTGCCATTCTGGCTAATTATGCGTGTGCACGCGCTTCATCTGTGAATTTCTGAGTTGTGAACTGTATTATTAACTGAGAGAGTTAGGGAGATAAACTACCCTTGCCTCCTTTACCCTCTCCTTTTCCTCTTCTCCCCTTCCCCCTCCCCCAAACTCATGGGATGAGAACAGCTGCATCCAATGGGGTAACTAACCAGCCCCTTACCGGATAACTGTAACTAATGGGGCGAGCTAGCTCTAGCGAGATAACGATCATTAGCAAGTCGACCACTGTGCTGGGTCTAAGCACGTCTGAGCCAGTCATTTCGTTCACTCTATTGTAGGCAGGACCTAAGGGGTATCGGAGCACCTCCGCACAGTTCAGCGCTCCACCCCCCATCCCCAGGGGAGGATACATGGCCCAGGCATCATTGTACGTGGCCCATGAGGGGCGTAGGGACACTAAATTTCCATGTGACAGCAGCAGCGTGGATGGTCAGTCTGGATTGGGTGGCTTCCGAGGGCTCCGGAGTCTGCGCTGAGACCAAAAGCCGGAAGAGGGTGACTTCGCTTTAATTTTTGATTTCGAACCTTAGAGCATTTTTCAGAACCCCTTTATTCTCGACATAAGTCTTTGACACAAGCATCACACTTCACTGTTTTTTGTATTGTCTGAATCCTAGTTCTTTAGCACCCAGCTCCTTTTCCCCCCCCTTTAACAGTTTGGGGACTTCCTGAAGCTTTTAACTTTGCTTTTCTATTTCCACCATTCGCTCCCAGTTGCAGTTAATTCCTACTTGTCTCTGCAGAGTTTGAAAATCACACATACCTGTATGTTACATTACTGTGGCCCTTGCGATTGTAGATGATGCTGACCTTTTTTACTTAGATGTGCAGAAACTAACGCCATCATTACCTGAGAAACCTCCAAAGGACACCGGTCCAATAGATGACAGCCCCTCCATTACAGACAACGTGAGCCAGGGAGACCCAACAGACCTTCAGGACAAGAAGATAGACTGTCGATCCGGTCCTGTCCCTACGCTAAGTATCACCCCAGCCACTGGTAAGTCTTAAAATCTTTTCTGTAAAAAATGATCTTGAGATTAGCTTCATGACCTTGTCTATGTTCTGTACATTGAAACCTTTACTGCAGTCTTTTGTTAGAATTTCCGTGGCATTTTAGATTGTCAACTTATTGGACCAACTGATCAAGGTTCATTTCCAGGTCAGCTTGTTGTAGGTTCAGGAGTAAACTATAAGATTGACCATAATGTGCGCATTTATCAACAAGAAATGATAGCGTGAAAGGATAAGGCTGCTGAAGTGTGCAGTGGCGCTGGCCCTCTTGTTCATAATGTGTGAAAAACTAAATATCTTCATTAATATGGATGCTATAAAGTTCCATCTATACTCTAAATGTTTTTTTAACCTGGCAATGGTGGGTCCTTGCCTTCTTCAGATGTATGGCCTCAGAAGCGAGAGTCTCATATCTCCTTCAGCCGGCAGCCCTCCCAGCCAGATCCAAATGACCAACGCCGTCTGCGCTGCCCGGTGTATGTGTATAACTGTGCACTGGATGTGCTGCGAGAGCAGCTAGTCACACCTCGCCCAGAGAAGGTTGCTCGGGATATCTTCTTCAGGTAAGGAATTATAGATTTGTGTTTCTTGCTGCTAGTTTTGCACAACCCCTGCACCTCTCGTATTAAGAATTGTCAGTGAAAGTGGAAATTAGGGCTTTCGTTGGTGGCGGCTCACTATTGATTTAATTGGCGGTGAGGGATTTTTGCATTTCTTACTTCATAAGGGGGAATAGCATGGAATGTGCCACACGCAGGGTGTTCTTCCAGGTATACAAGTGTGTGTGTGTGTGTGTCTTATCTCATTTGTCCAGCAGACATTCTTTTTCAGAGGTGCTGGTGGAGATGTCTTAAGTTTCTCATGCTCTCCCATGTCAGGCATGAGTAGCTCACATGTTTCTGCTTTTGCTTTTGGATTCTAGGACTTGTAATCCTGCATTTACAATTAAAAAGCAGCACTACACGTTCCAGAATGCAAGGAATGTGCCAGGACTGGGCAGCAGGTTATTCATGTAGGACATGGAACAAAGTGAGAGCTCAGTCTAGGAATGTATTGTGGGTGATGGATGCATCTAAAACTGTTCATTTTTCCTTCAGTGAGTATAGGCAGCAGGACTGCAGCACCGGGGAAGTGTTTCAGGATGTAAAAACAAGGTAGTTCCCACATGCCTTGCTGTTCCTCTCAATTTCTGGGAGTGCCTGTGCTTGTGCTGCATGAGCTTCAAATGTTTGTCACAGAGCGACTACCACCATCAGGCAACAAGGTTGGGTTATCACATGATGGGGCTTGGTGAAAACAAGGGCCTGTGTGTGTTGTAGGAAACCCCCTAGATGATCACACCAGAAGAACATACAACCCGCTAGGGAAAAAGGCCCAATACACCTCTTGCAAGGATAACAAGTTTATTTCCACACACAAATGGAAAGCGCCAACAAAGTCTCTGCTGCCGCGGAACGTTCTGCTAAAATCTGCATGAGCATCACATTATAAAGGTAGACAGCGTCATCATTGACATCATTACATGCACAGCCGGTTGGTGAGACCCTACAGAAGTCACCTTCTCCTTAGGGGATACCATGCCATTGGTCCCAGCCCCGTCATCCATCTTCTTCCACGTCTGCGATGCTGCAGTCATCGGCTACAAAGCGTCCAAGTGGCAATCATATTGACATCTCTATCTCTGTGACAGGGCACCTGGTACGAGCAGACAGGGGCCTCGGGGGGGGGGGGGGGGGGGAAAGAAGGTCATACTAGCTCACATACTTCACTCGCTACCAGACAGGCTGGCATCTCTCTGAGGTCTTCCAGCCTCGTTGTGGGCTATAATTACCTCCCTCCTTGCACCTCGAAGTACAAATCGCGTGACCTAGAAGTAAGGCCAGGAAAGCCCTGCTTTCTAATCTTTTTGATGGATCAGGGGTCTAACATGTTTATGATCAGTTGTCTGGTGCTGGTTGATAACTTGGAATTCAGAGGTCCTAAAGCTGGGACATTTGGGGTGCTATAACTTAGAAATGGGACTGGTGGGGGTCAGAGGCCTGTGCCCTCTTTCTCATGGGATCGTAATGTTTACAGCCCTCTTCCCATGGCCTTGAAGGGCACATTCTTCCCAGGGCGCGAAGGTTGGCAACATTTTAATACAATTAAGGGTTTATGGATCTGTGTAGCTCCGGTCTTTCTCCTCAGTGCCTGGGATACAAACTATTCCTTTGCTCATGTTTGCAGCCTAGGCCTGGGATGCTGACTGCCACGCTGTGTCTAAGCTTTGTGCCACTGTATGTGGGCTAATATCTAAGATGGCTGCTATTCCCGCATGTATACTGCATCTATCGTGCATGCAATAATGTAATCTTGCAGAAGCCTTTAAGGGCACCCCCCGGTACAGTACCGTACCGTACAGTACCTATGGTGTCCTTTGCCTGAAGTGCTTGAGCGTGCCGGAAGATCATGTCCCCTTCCCAACAGTGTGTGTAGACTTGCACATGGCAGTAATCGGGGTGGAACATGGAAGTTGTGTGGAGTAGACAATCTCATGATCAGAAACTCTTTGAGAATACGCCATCAAACTGTTAATAAACAAACGCGAGACCTGAAGCTGCGCTGGGGCAGTCCTCCCATGACACAAGGCTGCGCTGGGGCAGTCCTCCCATGACACAAGGCTGCGCTGGGGCAGTCCTCCCATGACACAAGGCTGCGCTGGGGCAGTCCTCCCATGACACAAGGCTGTGCTGGGGCAGTCATCACATGACACGGGGCTGCGCTGGGGCAGTCCTGGCATGACACAGGGCTGCGCTGGGGCAGTCCTGGCATGACACAGGGCTGCGCTGGGACAGTCCTCACATGGCACAAGATGGTGCTGGGGCAGTCCTCACATGGCACGGGGCGGTGCTGGGGCACTCCTCACATGGCACGAGGCGGCGCTGGGGAAGTCATTACATGACACCAGACTGCACTGTGGCAGTCATCACATGACATGAGGCTGTGCAAGGGCTGTGCTAGGGAGGCATCACATGGCACAAGGCTGTTGGATCATTAATCTGGCAACCCCGTTTTATGGGAATTTAACAACCAAGCCCAATACAAGAATCACACAATGAAACTATTTATTCAATAGCAGATGATCGAAGCTACAGTTTATTGGTCCAACAACAGAACGTCACACCACACTCTGGCATAGACAAGCTTCTTTTTGATAACGTATGTGTTTAAGGCATAATTATGTCTTCTGAGGTTATGCTGTCCTTCTTAGTGGACCCTTACATTTATGGTTTTTGCCCTTTTGAGACTGCTAACCTTTTTGGGTCAGAGGGACATTAAAGAGTGTTTATCACCCTACGTTGATTGTAAGAAGTAGGCTGCTATTTTAGTTTTGACTGCCTCAGGGGGTACACACCGATTTACTGCATTAGTAGCCAATGTATTAGTAGCCTCCTCCCGGATACTCCAGCTCTACCCCCTCAGTGGCCTCCTTCTGATTCGGGCCTGCATTGCCTTCGGGATCACTGAGTCTGGCGGTCGGCACCTGCACCACTGCGCAGCCTGGCACCATCTCCTGCAGTAGTCCACTGTCCACCACTGATAACGGTGTACTTCACTGCTCTGTAGCCTGACAACTTATGATATGATATGGCATTTGTAACGCGCCTATACACAAGTGTTTCATCTGCTGCATCGGACCACCGCCTACGAACTGCATCTGCTCCACTGCACAGTCTGCCCTGCACTTCCATCTGCTGCAGAGGGCTGCTGCTCAACGGATCGCTTCCGCACTGCTGTGCAACCCGACACTACCATGTACTTCAGCGGCCCACTGTTCTGCGGTTTCCATCTACACCGCTGCGCACCCCCCTGCCAGCAGCTCCAGCTCTACCCCCACCGCGGGGTAGCTTCCCTACCCTCCACACAGTCTCTACTGCCTAACCCTCCACCACCTTGGGTCCAACTTGCACACACTAAGTACCCCAGCTCTCACCCTTCCCTCTCCTTGCCTGACACACGCCTTTCACTCTCCACACCTGAGCCTCCTGCCCCCTCCTTTCCTGCCCGGACCCAACCAATACTACTCATCCTTGCCTTCTACCTACCACACTTTCCTGCAGTCTGACCTTCTTCCCTCCTTCCTAGCTCAGGCCCATCCACTCCTCATTACCTGCTCCTGCTCTAACCCACCCTGACTCTCAGCCACCTTCCTTACAATCTCTACAGCTGAGCCTCCTCCAACCTCATTCCAACTCTGTCACTACCTCTTGACCATTTGCCCAACCCCTCCTCAATACCTGCTCCTGCTGCTGTTCCAATTCCTCCCTGACTCTGAGCCACCTCCACACAGCCTATACAGCTGAGCCTCCTCCAACGTCCTCCCAACTTGGTCCCTATTACTTCTCGCTGCCTGCCCCTGATCTTGTACGTCCTGACTCTCTTCTTTCTATCCTCCAAACCGAGCAGCATCCTGTATACCAACCAGTACACTAATCAGTGCCTTCTCATCTTCTACACCAGCACGGACTCAACTACATCTGCTACATTGATCCCTGTCTCACCATTATAAGACTTTTCAGCAAAGGATCATCATAGCCCCTAGTCTCACTTGCTCCCTCTGTTATGCGTCCTGCCAAATCTCCTCTTCGTCCTCTATTCCCTCTCCTCCCTTTTCACTCACCCCTCCACTCCCTTTCCCTCCTACTCTCCTTTTCCCTTCTCCTCATGCCCTGTCCCTTCTCACATCCCCTCCTCCACTCTTCCTATCCTACACCTATCCTCTCTTCCCGCCCTAATCTTCTCTACCCCCCCTACTGCTCATCACTCCAGCCTCATGAACATTGCTCTGTGGAACGCCAGATCCATCTGCAACAAGACCGCAGCCGTCCTAGACATGTTCTTCCGTCTCAACTTTCATTTCCTATGTCTTACTGAAACCTGGATACCCCCTCCCCCCACAACACCTCTGTACCCGCTTCTCTAACCACATCCTCATCCTCCTTCTCTCACATCTACTGGCCGTGGTGTAGGTATTGCCCTCCTCTACCACCCTAAATACCTTTCCTCTACCTCTACACCATCTCTTCCTTCTTTTCCTTCCTTCGAATTTCTCTACAAATCTTTCTCCTCTCCTCACCCCATCTCTTTTCTAATCATCTATCGACCTCCTGGTCCTCTTTCTTCCTTCTATGAAGACCTTGACCACCTCCTTTCGCTTATCTCTACCTCCCCCTCTCCTCTAACTGTACTCGGTGACTTTAACCTTCACTTATCGTCTTCCCCTTATTCCTCATCCCTCTTCTCCATCCTTGACTCTTACCTCCTTTCCCCTCTTCCTTCTTCTCCTACTCACTCCTCTGGCTCCACTCTAGACCTCATCTTCAATTCTTCCTACCCTTCTTCTCCTGTCTCTACTCTTCCTATCCACCTCTCTGATCATGCCTTACACTCCTTCTCCCTTACTCCCCTTCCACACCCACTCGCCGCTAGCCCCTCTCCTCCCATCTTCTCACGGCGTGACCTTTGCAACTTTGATCCCTCCCTCTTCATTGACACCTGCTCCTCTTCTCTTCCCTCTCTCCAAGATTTCTCTTTACTATCAGCCAGTGATGCTCTATCCTCTCTCTCCCCTCTTCTATTTCTTCTTCCCTTGATCAACTCTACCCCCTTTCTTTCTTCCGTCCAACCCGGAAACCCTCTCAACCATGGCTCACCCCTCAACTTCTCTCTATGCGGCGTCTCATCAGACGTCTTGAGAGACTCTGGCTCAAATCTCCTTCACTTTCCAACCAAACGTCTTATTTCTCATACCACTCTCTTTATGACTGTTGTCTGGCCTCGGCTAAACGATCCTACTACTCTAACCTTCTTCATTCCCAAGCCTCTCACCCTCGCCGCATCTTCCAAACTCTCACAACTTCTCTCTCCTCCTACCCCTGATCCCTCTTCCTCCTCTACCCTTTCTCCCTCTGGCTTTGCTAACTTCTCCTCCTCTCCCTACCCCATCTACCTGTATGTCTGTCTTCTCACCTGTTTCCCCCTCTGAAGTCTCCACCCTCCTTTCCAAAGCCCACCCTACATCCACCCCTACTGACCCTCTCCCATCCCTTCTTATCCACAAGATCTACCATCTTCTCATCCCCTACCTTATTTCCTTCTTCAACGCCTGCCTTTCATTGGCCACCTTCCCCTCTCCTTTCAAACACGCCACTATCATCCCTATTTTGAAGAAACCTTCGGCCGATCCCCCTTCTCACCTCTAACTTCAACACTATTTCTCTTCTCCCATTCCTCTCTAAGCTGCTAGAGCGCCTTGCCTACTCCCAGCGCTCAACCTTTGTCACCAATCTCTCCCTCCTACCCCCCTCCCAATCTGGCTTCAATCCTAAACACTCTCCTGAAACTGCTCTTGCGTATATCCCTAACTCCCTTCTCTCTGCTCGACACTCCAAGCAATCCTCTGTCCTTATTCTTCTTGACCTCTCTGCTGCGTTCGACACTGTCGATCACCCCCTCCTTCTTAACACCCTCTCCTCCTTTGGATTCACAGGCTCTGTCCTTAACTGGCTATCCTCGTATCTCTCCTCCCGCTCTTTCACTGTTTCCTGGGGTGGCCGGTCCTCTCCAGCCCAACCTCTTTAGTAGGGCGTACCTCAGGGTTCAGTGCTCGGTCCTTTCCTTTTCTCACTCTACACCTCCCTCCTTGCCTCTGTTCTCTCCTTGTTTGGCATTTCCCACCATTTCTATGCTGACGACACTCAACTCTTCCTTTCTTTCTCTTCCTTCACATCCGACCTCCACCTGAAACTCTCTTCCTGCCTTACTGCCTTAAAGAAATGGATGTCTTCCCGCTTTCTCTCCCTCAACACTGACAAGACTGAAGTCGTCTTTTTCCCCTCCAACTCTCTTCCCCCTCCCTCCCCTCCCTCTTTCATTCATTTCCCTCCCACTAATCTCCCTATCTCTCTCCACGCTCGGAACTTAGGCGTCCACTTTGACTCCTCACTCTCTTTCTCCCACCATATCTCTCTCACTTCTCGTGCCCGTCGCTACCACCTCTTCAATATTCGCAAAATCCGCCCTTCTCTCACCTTTCATGCTACTAAACTTCTAATCTCCTATTATCTTCTCTCGCCTCTTCTACTGCTCCTCCTTACTCTTTGGCCTACCTACTTCTCATCTCGATCCCCTCAAGTCTATCTACCACTCTGCTATCCGTACCCTCTGTCTCCTTACCTCCTGCATCTCAGCTTCCCTCTCCTCCCTTGGTTGGCTTCCATTTCACTCTCAACTTAAATTTCACTTTCTCTGCCTGGTCTTCAAATCTCTCCATGGACTCGCTCCCCCCTACCTCTCCTCCCTCCTCTCTTTTTACACTCCCTCCCGCTCCCTTCGTTCAGCTGATCACTTCCTTCTGACTGTGCCTCCGTCCCCTTGTGCCCCCTCCCGTTTGCGCTCCTTCCAGCTCCTAGCTTCCCTGCACTGGAACTCCCTACCTCCCTCAATTCGTTCTATTGCTACTTTCTTCTCATTTCGCACCTCCCTTAAATCTCTCCTTCTCCACCCCCCGCCTTGAAACTCCCTCCCCTTCTTGCTCCCCCTCCTTTCTTTCTCCTTCCCTTGATTCCCTCCCTCCACTCCCTACTACCCCACTCTTGCCCTTTCCCCTCTCTCCTCCTTCTCCTCCCCTCCTCTCCTCTCCCTCACATTCCCACAGCTTTTCTCTCCCTATTCCCTCCAGTTTAATTGCTCTTCTTACTGGTTTATTGATTGAGTCCTACTGTAATTTGCTTCTACCGTTATATTTGTTTTTTGTATCAAGTTGTTCAATTGTGCAGCGCTTTGGCGTTAAGCGCAATATAAACTAATAAATACAATACAAATACAATGGGTACTGCTGGGAAAGATTTTCTTTTTGCTGCTTCCCTCACATAGATTTCTATGACACACCCTTTCTTTTTGCTTTGTTTGGACTCCTGCCCTGACTTTTTGGAGGTAAGGTAAAGCCTTATGCTTCACTTCCCTTATCCTTTCGTTCATTGCTGAGGGTCCACACGGGGGAGGGTCAGGGGGGTCTCATCAGTCTGAAGGAATAGCCAGTACTTACAGACTGTGTTTCTCTTAGTGAATTTCTTCTATTGTTATAATTGCACACATCACCCTAGAGTGAAGAGCAATTAAGATACTTTGTACCCTTATAACCTTTTCTGTAATTGCTATTTGGTTACTTTTTGAATGTGCCTAGGATAGTCTGGTGCCATGCTTTATACTTTTAACTTGTGCATTTTGGATTTACCGTACAGGGCTACTAAAGGGGGGCTAGTAGTAAGACAATGATTTGTTGTCCTTTGGCCATATTGTTCTTTGGCTTTCTTCCTGCCTTCTTTGGCCAGGAAATGCCATATCTTTAATGCCATTTCCTGGGAAAAGCTGCTGAGAGGCAGTTTGTGGGTGAGCCCGGATATGGGGGCTGGGCCTTCTGGTCCCAGTACACATTCTGGTGCCTGAATGTCTGTTGAGGGGCAGATATTGTGGCAAGTGTCTATCCATGGTTGACTAGCCACTGCCAGTTTCAATGGTGTAGATCCTTACAGTTGGTGGATCGGAGCGCGCTCCCAGCCCTTTGTTTGCACATTGAGGATATCCGCCTGATTGTGGTAACGTCTGTTGCAACTGGTCTTCATCGTTCCCTAGAGCTGTCCTGAGGTTGTCTGCTCCGCAGACGTCTTACTTTTTCTCCATTTGGGTGTTCTGCTGGAAGCAGTCTGCAACCAATTCCTAAACCCTGTGACTGCCAGGAACTAAATCTGTGTCTGAAAGTGACATCTGCAGCCGTGACCTCCAGGCAAAGAAGACCGCCGACAATGGAATCCAGAACCCAGCAGTGATCGCTGGAGAAATCAGTCAGTGGTGCAAGTGAGCCTATCTGGTTCTGTCCTTTAAAACACCACCATGACCTCCATAACCAATTCCAGATTATATTCCAGGTTCTGGATGCATAGCAAGGTGTCATCGGCATACAATGATACAATGATATCAGGTGGCTAATGCCCGTCTCAAGGTACTCGGACCTCAAATATCGGTTCCATGGCAAGGATGTACAGCAGAGGGGATAGTGGGCACCCTTGTCTGGTTCCTTTATTCCAGTTCCCACGCATTAAAAAAATTTGTGTTTACCAGTTTTTACCCTAGCAGTGGGATGGGTGTAAATCAACTGCACCCATCTCAAGTCTGCCGAAAGCCCATCCTGCTTATCACCGCATAGAGCCAGTCCTACCTCACTACGAATGCATTGACCGCGGCCAGCGTTGCTTTAGCACAGAGCTACCCAGGACGCTGTATGAAAAATGACATGGTGCAGCCTACGCAGGTTCCAGGACATGTTCCTCCCTGGTACATAACCGGTCTGATCTGGGTGGATAATCGTGTGGATCGCTCGCTTTAGATGATTCGCCAAAGTAGCCGTCAGGATCTTACCATCTTGATTAAGCATGGACAAGGGCCTATACGATTCTCACCTCGTGCGTGGCTTCTGTGGTTTCAGGAGCGGGATGATAATCGATTCTCTTAGACTGAGGGAGGGTCCCCTGTTTCGAAGGAGTCCTGAAAGACACCCAGGAGCTGGGGGGCCAACTCGTATATGAATTCTTTATAGAACTCCCCAGGCAAGCCATCCGAGCCAGGGGTCTTGCCCGTAGAGAGCGCCCGAATCGTGCATCTCATTTCTTCCAATGTAATGGACTCCTTTAAACCCCGAATCGCCTCATGACTCAAACAAGACAGGTCTTTCCCATCCAGCACCTCCCTAATGTGCGCCTGCGATACCTTTTGGACCTTCGTGATAGAGGGTACTGTAAAATTCTTTGAAAGCCTTGTTAATTTCAACCTTTGTCTGGCGTGGAGCCACATTCTGCATTTGTATTTCAAGAATTGGACTCCTCCTCTCCTCACTCTTATACAACCATGCCAATGGCCTTACTGCTTTGTCCCCTTCCTTATGTTGTCTCTCAATATACTTTGCATAATTATGCTTTCCCATTATTTCCCAACATTCTATGCCCTTATTCCTGAGTCTAACTGTATCCGCCCCTTCTCCATTCTGCCCTGCACAGGACTGCTCCGCCTGCCGCAGTTGGTCCTATGTTTCAGTTAACTCCCTCCTCACCCTGGTTTGAACACATCTGGATTCTGCTATGATGGCATTCCTGATGACAACCTTAAGGGCTTCCCATAGTGTGCCCGTGCTGGGGACGCTACCCAGTTTATGTTGGACATATTCTGCAATGCTTTTTCTAATATTGTCACGGAATGGGACGTCACTTAAGGACTCACTGCTGAGTCTCCATGTAGGAATTGGGGGCTATACTGCCATTGCAAGCTAAGGGGCGCGTGATCGGACAGCACGCTACCACTATATTCTGCAAGAGGAAAGCCAGCCGAACTCTCTTGATCGATAAAGTCATGATCTGGACTCCATGCGCAGCAGAGTAATCGGAGTAGTGGCTGGTGTTTGGGTGCAGTGTCTTTCGGATGTCTATCGGGTCAAATGCATCTAAGAGTGTATGCAGAGACCTCGCTGTGGGGCAGGTTTACTCATCCTGGTATCAGACCTATCCATTTGTGGGTCTAAAGTGCAATTGAAGTCTCCTCCCCACATTACTTTACCATTCCTATTGGGGCTGAGCGTATGGTACAGCGACTGGACAAACAAAGCAGCATTATGGGTCGGTGTAAACGTATTAATCAGGCATACCTCCAAATGTTCCAACAGACACTGCACTAACACCATTCGTCTGTTTTAAACTGGATTACCCTGAAGGGTACTGAAGGCGATATCCAGATCAACACCCCTCTTGCATACGCTGAATAGGGAAAACCAAACATCTGCCCATGCCAATTACCAGCCTGCAGAGGATGCTTCTCAGCTGTTAAATGCATCACTTGCAACAGCGCGATATATGAATTTTCCTTCTCCAGAAGGAAAAACTCTATAACGTTTCACAAAATTATTCAAATCCCTCACATTCCAGTTAAGTGTATTAATTGAGCTAGCCATTCATGCATAAAGTTTTGGATCAGCCCCTCCCTGGTATGCATGACAGGCACTGCAGACGTGCACCAGGCTGCAACGTAAG
Organism: Ambystoma mexicanum; assembly: GCF_040938575.1. NCBI lineage: Eukaryota > Metazoa > Chordata > Amphibia > Caudata > Ambystomatidae > Ambystoma > Ambystoma mexicanum. The sequence goes on along the minus strand of NC_090922.1, from coordinate 1,523,066,680 downwards.
AACTCCCCCTTCATTCACAGTCCCTCTCAGGCTACGTGCCGGCCAACCTTGTCCCTTAACAACCCTCACATTGCCTCCCTCCCCCCAAAAAAATAGCCCCGCACAGTCGCCCATGCATGGGCTTATCTGCTTCTTGCAGCTGCCACTGGAGTGTACCGCAGTGGCTGGGCACAAACAAAAGTGCCTAAAAAATAAAAAAAGAAATTTAAAAAAAGAAATTGAAAACGCCAAACGGGGAGGAAAGAAGAAACCCCAAGAGGTCCGTGAGCAAAGCATTTACTAGTACAGGCTTAGCATTTTCTACTGAAGGTGTGTATCAGATACCATGTGCTATAGGCCAAAGAGGTCATACGATGAAGAGAGGTACAGCCCCTAACAACCAACATTCGCATGTGACAACCCGCTCATCCTGGGGCCCCCACCATTCGCACCACTCCCAGCAGGCCCAGGCCAGCGTGGCAGTGTCTGGCCCAGCTCATCCGTCATTCTCTACATTCCCGGTTGCTCCTTGCTCCTGGCCCTGGGTACCTGTTAGGCAGAATCCTGTGCAGTTCCCTTGGGGACAACTGCAAGAAGATTAAGACTACAGGTGTTTGGCAGTAAACCCAATTGGTAGCAGTCTGTACCACCCAGATTTACCTGGTAGCTTTGCCTGAGCAGTCAGACTTCTCTCAAGAAGAGTTAGGCAGTATACAGAGCATACACAATACGGCCAAAAACACAGTAGAACAAGCAAACGCTGACCAGAGCTTTGTATCAAAAGTATATAATCATTTATTTAACACACACTTTAGAAAATACACTAGCACTATTAATCAAAAGCAAGTTCCAACACAATCAGAAAAGTATTTACACCTCCATTTCCCAACACTTTTAAGAGACAAAATCAAGTTACTGACGGCAGGGTATACTGTAGAGCCTAAGTTCATAACCCAGGCCCACCTTGAATGGAGCAAAGCGAAATGTGCCCGGGATCACACGGTTTAGCAATGCATTCAAGTCTTTGTAGAAATGTTCAAAAGAGGTTGGGGTGGTTCAAAAGACAGTTAGAAGGTCTGGGGGCCAACCCAGTTGGAAAGCCAAGGATTTAAGCGTCACCTTGGGCAAACCGAAGAAACGCAGGCCAGTATGAAAACAGTACCTTAAAGAGTGAGGAAGCTCCAGCGGTGGCAGTTGTTCCTGGCAGCGGGTGCAGTTTGTGCTTTCAACCAGGGGTAGAGAGGATCTCGTCGAGGAGGAAACTTGGAGTCGTTGCACTGCCCAGGGAAGAAAGCAGCAACGGAGTTCGTCGATGAAAAGGTGTGTTCCTGGTATTCGCGGTCACAGTGGTGCAGCTTGGCTATCCGGCCGCCGGGGTGCTTGGCACGGGGTGATTCGACCAAGAGATGTCCTGGAAGGTGAAATGGCGAACTGGTTGATCCCACCAGCTCAGAGGGAGAAGACTCTTCCAGCAGAAGATCTCCTCTTGTCGTCTGGAAAGTGGTGAGGTCGTTGCAGCAGGGCTCCACCGGTGGTGTCGTCGTTGCAGATGGCTCAGCTTCTTCCCTCTTCGGATTTCTTAGGTCCTGTGGCGACTTCTGAAGTTCCAGTCCCAAGAGCCCTGCTTTTATGCAGAAAAACCCTGATTCAATAGCCTAGCTGTCACTCAAACATGCTAAGTGGTGAGCCGGGTGGCTCACCACTGGCCCAATCAGACCAGAGTGCAACTTGAGTTGCTAAGGCAACGCAGTCCAGGGTGCCAATTCCCCCACCCACACATCCTGTGGAACCCAGACAGAGTGGCACCAGTTGGAGGGCTTCTGTGGCGAAGCCCGCCAAAAAGTGGAACAAAGGGCTGACCTTGGTTGGAGTTACAGAGACGGACACGAACGCCATTTTAGAAAAGAGTTCTGGCAAAAAGACCCAACCGTTGATTTAATATTAAATAAATAAACCAGCGGTATCTTTAACATTACACCAAAAAGTAGTGCATTTAAAATCAATAGGAAAATCCCATAGGAAATATTCTGGTGGAATATTTTGCGTGGTAACCACTGCCACCAGCCAGAAACGCGACAAGGGGGGACTGGATAGTGCCCCCTTGGAAACAGACCCAGGGCCAATCGAATTAATCCCTTCCAGAACTTCCACAATATGATGGTTTGTACTGGTTCTGTTCACAATTTTGGACTAGTTAAGTCAATGGTGACTTTACATGCCCTGGGAGACAGTAGTCAGTCCCAGGGTATGGAGTCTATGTTTGGGGGTCACTATGACACCCCTGTGTTACTGCACTGAGGGTGCTGTGTAACACACACACAAAAAACAGATGATACCCTATGGAGTAAAAGACCCCATAGCCCCTAAGCACACACAAAGTCAGAGACATACCTCAAATCATGCCTAAGAGTGGGAGGAAAAGAGTCTCACTCTTAGCAGGAGAAAAAAACAAACCCCAAAAATCCAGCAAAGCTGCTGGGGGACTCACTAGGTTTGGAAAATTAGCCTTATAAGAGAATACTCCCTATCAGTATCTTGTCCGACTTCGGCTGGGAATATCTACTCCCTGTCCAGCCAGTCCTGCGCTTCCTCCGGAAGTTCATAAAAGAGGGCCTTATTTTTATACAAGACCTTCAGCCTCGCCGGATATATCAGCATGCATCTCAAGCCAGCTGATCTCAGTCGTGCCTTGACCACCCAGAACTGTGCACGACTCTTACCGCCAGATCTGCCAAGGCCCTGCGCAGTACCCCTCCCTGCCTCGAGAACGCCAGGATCTTTTCACGGTCCTTGTAATTAAGGACCTTAGCAATTATGGGTCTGGGGGGGGAGGGCACCCGGCGGTGGTCTCCTTGCCAAAGCCCTGTGCGCTCGCTCAATCGTGAAACCCTGGGTAAGGTTCCCAGGGCCATCTTCTTGTAAAAAGAAGTTCTCCACATATGTAGAGGCTGACAATCCGGACATTGTTTTTACGGGCCCTCCCTTCGGCCTCCTCCACTCTATTTTCAAGCAAGCTAACCTTCTGTTTCAGAATATGGACCTCTTAACTCGTCTCCTGGCACTCTGCTATGTTTTCCTTAGCTTGAATTTCCAAACTGGAGATTCGCTCTGCCAGGCTCCTGACGTCTTGCTTCACCTTGATTTCCTCTATCTGGGTGCCCAGTGTGGCTTTTAGGTCAGCAATAGCCGTTGGCAGTTGGTTGTGCCTTTCTGTAGTGTCCCTTGCTTCTCCTGAGGTGGCACCGTATCCGCTGCTAGCGCGGGCTCCTGTCACAGGGTCTTGGTAAAGGCGTCCACGGTCAACTGGGCGGTTTTCTGCTTGGCAGCTTTTGAAGGCATCCTAGGTGTCTTGTATGTCCCTGCTGTAAGTGGGTGTTGGGGCCACCTGTCAGCTGCGGGGGTACTCCCCTATATATAATCAGGGCTGCCCAGGAGAACGGCTAAGAACACTAAGACTAACGCAACTGACCTACCATCAGGTGTCAGCCGGTGTAACGTTCCCTGCAAGCGTCACTGAGGGGACCCTTCTCCCTCCATTCTGTAGCACCAGATAATCTTCAGTCGGCCGTGGCAAAATCAGCTACGTAAGACAGACAAAAATACTAACCTTGGGCAAACGTCAAGGAAGCTCAAAAAAATTAAAATGGCAAATCGAGGATGCTCCAATAGAGAGAGTAACTGAATTTAAATACCTGGGAGTGATGTTGGATAATTCAAATCAGGAAAAGGCGATGCAAACTGCACTATGTACAAAAATCAGGGGTTTAACTACCCAGGCACAGGCTGTAGACAAGACATTTGGCCGCTTTTCTATTGTTCCCCTCTTGAACTTCTACAAAGCAAAGGTCGTCCCCGCCATCTGCTACGGAGCGGAAGCAATGCCATTCCTACCAACCCAGATCTGGACAGAATTGGAAAGCTACTTTTGGAGAAAGGTCCTCTTCTTTTCAAAATCAACCCCGATTGTGCTTATAAGATGAGAACTAAGCCAACTATCCCTGAAGGGAGTTATTGAGAATAATGCCCTGATGTTAAACAGAAAAATCCTTCTTGACGATCGTCCAAAATTCTTGAATGCCATAGTGGAAGAACATCTAGGTGCACAAAGTCCTCACCTAAACAACTGGATAAAAATCCAAGACGACAAACTGGAAGAGATTCAAAGCACAAAAAGAACTTTCAGAGAACCCAATAAAAACACAAAAAAGACTATACGAGAAAGATTGGATCACTACTTTAGACACAGCTGCAAAATACAAACTTGTGGCGCATCTTCCATTCCAGGCAAGAAAGCTCCACGAACCACAAGCCTTCCTGGCAAAATATCCAAACAGGAAGCTCAGAAACCTATTTCTGAGAGCACGACTAAACCTCTTACCCACAAACAAAATTTTAAAGATCAGAAACCAGCCAGCATTCAACACGTGCAGATTCTGCAATAACCAGGCCACGGTGGAAACGATACGGCACCTTCTACTCGCGTGTCCAGCGGTCGACCACATCAGAAAACCTTATTTGGAAAACATCCTCGCCTCATCTTGTATACACGAAGAACAACTATGGTGGTCTCAGCTGATTGGAGGAGAGAAGACTACGTGGGTGACTGCCGCGACAAACATTTTAGATCTTATTCTAAACTCTAATATAACGTCATCCACGACATAGTCCACAGACCCAATAATACAAGAAAATGTGGCCGACGAGACAGTTTTATGAAACACCCTTGTAAAAACCTTTTAGGATAAATCAAGAATAAAAAAAACTTAAAATATCGGCTACTCCTCCTTTCTTTAGCGGCAGGCACCCGCTCAGCCCCTTCTGACTGCTGGGTTTGTAGTTCGCCACTCCAGGCACCTGCCCAGTGGTAATTCACAGGTCAAAGACTGTGACAAGGACCCTGGACTGTAGCGCTGAGTATTAGCCTCTTGGGTGTTTCTCCTGTGGCTCCAACACACGCCAAGGTTCTCTGCTGCAGCTGCTCAGCTTACCAGTGTAGGCAAAGTCAAGCCCCTTCGTTCTTTCTCCCAGCAATCCAGCAACAGAAGTTGCGGTGCAGGCACCCTTTTCCAATACAGTTGTCCTGCGCTATGGGCACTAGCCATAGGCGCCCACACTGTAGCCACCCAGCAGGTGCCCATCTTCAAATGCAGCTGTAGTGCAAGAGGGCTGGCCCCAAAGACACCCCCTCCAGACAGGGGTTTGGACCCCTGACCACTCTTTGCCCATGTAGATCTTAGTTACAATGTTTGTATCTCCTCCACTCCAACAGGGAGGAGCTCTGGCTGTATTCTTCCTTGCTGCACAACCTGCGGCTCTTCTTCCATGGATCAACACTCACAAGTCATGTGCCTGGGCTAAATAACCCAAGTCGGGCGCTTACTCAGTGGTGCTTGAGCGGCCGCTGACATGCAAGATCGCCAAAACTCAGCCGCAACGCCTTCTGTCCACTGTGATCCAGATCTCCCTCGCAGAAAGGTCCAATGATAGTCCCACCCGACTTACGGGCCGCCAATCCAATTTCTGTGTGGTGTGCAAGCGCTTATTAGAACTCACAGGGCCCCCAAGGGATTGTTGAACTCTGGCAGCGTGCATTCCAGTCCCTGCACTGCCCTCACCCTGTCCCCGGACAGAGGCTGCGGTATCTTGGCGCCTGCTCGCTCATCGGTGCTCCAGCTCCCACACCACATAGTTCATAAATCATGCAGTATCAGCTGCGCATCTTCATGTAGCCTTCGTCCTCCACTGAGAAAGGTCCTGATGGCAATCTCACCCGTCTTGTGGGCCGTCAATTGCCATACTGTGTGCAAACACAGTCCACAGCACGGCGGGCCAGCCAGTCCACTGCCCTTGCGCTTCCCCCCCTGTGACTGCAGTGTCTCTGTGGCTGCTGCTGGCCCTCCGAGCTCCTGGCTCATTCTCCGTTCAATCCCCAAAGCACGTATCGTTGCTCTCCCCTCTTCACAGCAGCCTGCTGCAGAAGTTAGCACTTGCTCTGTCAGCTAGCTCCACATTGTTATGTGGGCGGACCGCCGTTGCGGTCCGCGCATACAGGACACTACGCCAGGGTGTGGGAGGGGCGGGTTTAAGTTGACGGCAGTTGCCGTGTTGTAAGAAATAAAGAAGGTTGAATACTTCTGTGGCTCCGTGTGGCCTTATTGAATGCATGAGTGTTTGGGGCCCTCCAAGGGTGACAAAGGGTACACTCCCACGTATCTGACTGCGGGGCCTGCCGCCGGGCAGTAAAGCACGTTGGCGCGCCCCCCCCCCTCAAGAAATGTACTCTGCCACACGTCGCAGCCAAAGCTGTTACTTGGGCCTGCCTTCACGGAAGCCCGCGAGATCCTCCTGACGCCCATCACGAGGCGTCCGGGAGTGAAGCGCGAAGTCGCTGGCATTACACGTGCGCATCTCCACGGCGGACTGCAGAAGTCGAGATTCCCATCGTACGAAGGCGTGACGGGACTGCAGAAGTATCTTCACCCGGACACACTGAGTCAGCGTGCAGGCGGCGTTCGACGGAAGCACCCGACAGGCTTAAAGCATCTGTTCTTCATAATTCGGCTGCTCCAGACACGTCGGAGATACTTCCAACACGCCGAACACAAAGGGATATCACGCATGTGAAGCACACAGGCATGCAAGTAAGATAAAACTTCTATGCAGTGATTGCAGTGATTGGTTCCTCAAATCACCTTAAAGGGGCCCCTATTTCCCTCACACAGTGAAAATGGTTGCCAGACATTTGGTCGAAACCATTTGGTCGAATTTTTTTTTTTTGGGGGGGGGGGGGGTCCCCCCTATCCCCTTTTTTTTTTTCTAAAAAATCCTTTTTTTCCCCTAAACTAAAACCTACAAAATATATATATATATATAAAAAAAAAAATCGACCAAATGCCTTTCGACGAAATGTCAGGACACCAGTGAAAATGGTACACATCTGATACGCTATCATGTCGGACCCGGCACTTGCGACGGCGTCTTCCTCAGGAGGGGCAGATAACCCTCAAGGAAATGACCAGATACAACCACAGATCTCTGGTGGCTCATCCCAGGTGATGCAAATGCCAAACCCGTTTGAAATACGGGACACATCCAATTTAGGACTGCGCTGGTCCACATGGCTCAGGGACTTCAAGTTTTATGCTGGAGCCATTGGTTTAACTGATGACGAGAGACTCAAAAACACGCTCTTCATGGCAGTGGGGCCGGCAGTAAGGGACATTGCAGGTGAACTGCTGGACGTGGACACTGTAACATATCAAGCACTCCACGCCAAACTGTCGGAATACTTCGCCCCACACACAAACGTTGATTATGAACGCCACATCTTCCGCACGACTAGGCAAGAAAAGGGAGAATCCATCTACAATTTCGTCATGCGCCTTTGCATAAAACTCAAACACTGCGAATTCCACAAATACTCGAATGAAGAGGCGCTCAGATCACAAGTCATTGCAGGCTCTCTCTCTCAACCATTTCGGAAACAGTTGCTGCAAAAGCAGAGATCCCTCGAAGAAATACTTGCGCTGGCTCGCATGAAGGCTGCAGTGGACTCGCAACTAGACAATCTGGGGAAAGTCTCCATACAACACCACACGGAGATCCCTGACACTGTTAACAAACTACATGCGAATCCCGCCCAGGGAAACAAACGCACTGACGCCACGTGCTACAAGTGCGGATACGAATACCCGCACGCGGGGGACTGTCCGGCGTTGGGACAACAATGCGCCACCTGCGGGGGAATGGACCATTACAGGGCCATGTGTAAAAATGCGCCAGGACCAGCCCCAAATAGACGTCGACCTCGGGAAAGGCGAAGGTACTCCCGGCAAAGTCCAACAAGATCTAGAGGGGACTCTGACCGCACAGCCTACAAGAGGGATTAAAAAGACCGGAGAAGCACCTACTTGCGCGAAGATAGACAACCCCAATATGAAGCGAGATGCTCTCAAAGACGAAGCTTCGTCAGATATATCGAAATGCGGTCACCATCCAGCAGCGAATCTCCCTTGTCTGAAGAAGACCAGAGGAAAAAAGGGCTACGTGTGGGTCCTCAACAACAACACCGCGGCCACTCAACACAGCCCCACCCTCATCCTACACGTCAATAACACCCCAATGAAGTTCCTGATAGACACAGGAGCAACGGTTAACATTATTAGCGAACAAGAACTCAAGTCACTCACACCGACACCCAAGATAAAACCTGCCACTGTGGACATATACCCATACGGTGTCACAACACCCTTACCCTGCATAGGCACAATCACAGCGTGGTGCACCCACAAAGAACATGCAGCCAAGATTCCCCTACACATCTTGAAGACTGAGGCTAACAGTGGATGCATACTGAGTTTCCGAACGGCAGTGGACATGGGCCTGGTACACATTTTATACCAGCTGATGGCCTACAAATATATTTCCAAACCAGACGCCATTGAACAATCTTTCCCAAATCTATTCCGCTGACTTGAAAAACTAAAAGGGAAAAAGCTTCGTCTACACATCAACCCACTCATTAAACCAGTGGCACAACACTATCGAGGCATCCCTATCAATATACAAAAGCAGGTGGAGGACGAGTTGGACAAACTGATTAAAATCAACGTCATCAAACCAGTTTCAGGCCCCACGCCTTGGGTGTCACCCATCGTCCCCGTCCCAAAGAAATCCCCGGACAGATCCATACGCTTGTGCGTCGACATGCGCAGGGCCAACGTTGCCATTGAAAGAGAAAGGCATCAGGCGCCCAGAATCACAGACATGATTCACCTCCTTCATGGGGTGAAAATCTTCTCAAAGCTGGATTTAACGAAAGGCTATAATCAGATAGGAATATCACTGGAGTCTCGATATATCGCTACTTTTGTTACCCTTCTTGGCCTTTTTCAGTACAAACGACTCATCCGCCGCCAAAATATTCCAGGAGGAAATACACAAGGTAATCCGCCATGTTCCGAACTGTCTGAATTACTCGGACGATGTGCTGGTATATGGAAAAATGCAAGAGGAGCATGACGTAGCACTGCATAGAGTGTGCCAAGCCCTACAAGACGGAGGACTCACCCTTAACAAGTCGAAATGTGAATTCTCAAAAGGCTCTCTAAGATTCTTCGGGCACATCTTTTCGGAAAACGGGATGAGACCAGACCCAGACAAAGTTAAAGCACTCAACTCGGCCACGCCACCTGAAAACGTCAGACTTGCGCTCGTTCCTAGGGCTGGCCAGTTACTGTGCAAGATATCTGAAGGACTACGCGACTGTGAGCAACCCCCTACGCCTGCTCGCGTGCAAAGACACACCATTCACGTGGTCGCTGGAGTGCCAGAAGGCATTTGAAACCATTCGAAATGCCATTTCACAAGCGGGTGACATGCCATATTTTGACGCCCGTCGAGACACTGAAGTAATTGTTGATGCTAGCCCGGTAGGACTGGGCGCCATACTCGCCCAAAAAGACCTGGCAGATCCACACATCATACACATAGTGGCATACGCAAGCAGGAGTCTCACGGCCACAGAACGAGCATACTCACAGGCGGAAAAAGAAAGTTTGGCAGTAGTATCAGCCTGCAAATAGTTTCATCTATTCCTGTTTGGCAAAAGGTTCACGATAATCACAGATCATCAGGCATTGCTCACCATATATGGGGACCCAAAACCCAGAATGCCGCCAAGAATCGCCAGGTGGGGCCTACGCCTGTAAGACTATAAATTCACAGTGAGATATCACCCAGGAAAGGACTAAAATCCGACGGACTACCTGTCTCGTCATCCCACAGCATCCACCGAAACACGGCCCTCAATCGCAGATGAGTACATAAACTACGTAGTTCACCACCTTCAACCGCTGCCAGTGGGGTGGGCAGAGCTCGCCACTCAATCTGAATGTGACACAGCCCTCCGACTTGTACACCACTGCCTGCTGAACAACAAGAAGACACTCATGAGAGGACCACATATTACTGAAAGGATGCAAGGTGATTATTCCAAGAACACTCAGGGACAAAACGGTGCACCTAGCACATGAAGGCCACCGAGGGGTCGTCACGACGAAGCGCCTTCTCAGGCAGAAGGTATGGTTCCCGCACCTTGACAGACTGGTGGAAAGCATAGTAGGCGGCTGTCACATTTGTGCACAGGTATTACCACCGCCACACCAAAACCCATTGCACACATCCCCGCTACCAAACCATGTGTGGGAAGAACTCGCTGTAGACCTATTCGGACCACTGAACGATGGCACACACGTAATAATACTCATGGATGAGCACTCACGGTTCCCAGACACACAGATAGTAGAAAGCAGCTCGACATCGAGCATCATTCCGGCGCTCGACCGAATACGGTCAGCCTACGGGATCCCCAAGATCATAAAGTCTGACAACGGTCCTTCATTCGCAAGCCACGACTTCCAGAACTTTGCCAAATAGATGGGCTTCCAACATCGCAAGATAACCCCACGATGGCCACAGGCAAATGGCATGATCGAAAGGTTCATGGCCAGCATCAAGTGGACCCTCCAAATTGCCCAGGTACAAAACAAGCCATTCGAGCAGGCCCTCAATCAACTGCTCAGAGAATATAGGCACACACCACACAGCACGACAGGAGTATGTCCTGCGGATCTCATGTTCAGGACACACATTACAACGAGACTACCGGAAGACCCCCAGCCACGAGAACCAACGGCACTTGAGCAGGAAGCAAGGGCTAACGATGACGAAAGAAAAGCAAAAATGAAAGAAGTCTCCGACCACAAGAAACTAGCCCGTGAAAACCCCATGCAGCCTGGAGATGAGGTATGGTTCTGTCAACCAAAGACGCGCAAGGAAGAGGCCACGTATGCACCCACACCGAAAGTGGTAATGCACAAGAAACAAGAAAGGCACGATGGTGACGACTCAGAGACAGGATAGCTCGACCGTGACCCGAAACATATCGCACTTTAAACGAGTGACGTCTAACCAGCGAGAAGAGTGGGACAGGAACCGGGACAGTGAAGAAGAACACAGGACGAACCCTATCTAGGTGATGGGGAAGAGTCAGAGGGTGAGCAGAACACCATGATGCAGGCTGTAGAGGAGGCAACCCCAAGCTGGATTTGACTTTTATGGACTTCATTCATTCACGGTGCGTCACTCTTTCTCAACTCTCATGCTTAACGTCATGGTGGCCCTGAATCATGCTGTTCCCATCTTCATCTTGTATCCTGGCTTGCAACATTGTGTTACTACTGACTTCTGCAATTGTATTCGCTCTCCACTCTTGCTTCTCCACTCTTTTTTTGACTACTTACTCTTTTCTTTTCTCCTTTCCCTTCTCCCTTTTCCTATCTCCTCCCCTTACTTTCTTCTATGCACTTACTCGGAATTGTCCCTGGACCTAATATGATAGCAACCTCGTCTGTTTCCTCCACCCTCCCATTACTGTTTTTTCCTCCCCACCACCCCTCCAGCACTATCTGAAATGTCGTCAGGCCTAGTATGATAGTCGCTTGTTTTGTTCCTCCCCTCCCTTTCTGCACCCCTCTCCCTCACCTTTTGTTTTTCTCCGGCTCTACCAGAAATGTCGTCAGGCCTAGTACGGTAGTCGCATGTCTGTTTCCATTTCCTTCCCACTCTCCCCCTCCCTTCCTTATCTATGTTTTAGCTCTTGCACTATCTGAAATGTCGTCAGGCCGAGTACGATAGTTAATTTCACATCCTTACTGTTCATGGCCTGTAAGAATGTGGTTGTATTTTCCCTTGTTCCCTCCCTTGCCTTGAAGCGCTTTGAAACACATTGTGTATCGGCGCTATATAAATAAACTATCATATCATATCAAGCCGGGAAAGGCGACCACAACGGTGCCGCATGAAACCGCTACGCCTCATAGAAGAAATGGTGTAAGAAGTGAGAGTGGACTCAGACGCTAAAAAGGGTGGAGATGTCAGCTAGCTCCACATCGTTATGTGGGCGGACCGCCGTTGCGGTCCGCACGTACAGGACGCTACGCCAAGGCGTGGGAGTGGCGGGTTTAAGTTGACGACAGTTGCCGTGTTGTAAGAAATAAAGAAGGTTGAATACTTCTGTGGCTCCGTGTGGCCTTATTCAATGCATGAGTGTTTGGGGCCCTCCAAAGCTCCAACATGCTCTTCTTCCACCTCCTTTGTTCAGCTCCTCCAAGCCCCCTCGAGCTCTGTGCCAGCCGTCATCTTGTGACCTGGTCGCACTTCATTTTTCGCTTCACAGTAGTGCTCCAGGACCAGCAAACCTTCCAAAACTTTGGCTCCGCGCTCCACGCACCTTCCTACTGCAAACGTGTGTCGGACTCGGGCAATGCACTGCTTAAAAAGGATCAACAGACGGATCCGCTCCGGGAGCTCTCTTCAGGCGCTGCTCACGGCTCCTTAGCACGCCACAACCCCTTCTCCTTACCTGAACGTTATCTAACTTTTTGACTCTTAATCATAATCACTGCCATCACCAACCTCTTAGTAAAGCTACCTATGAAGTGTAACTTTGGAACTTGTGACATTTGGGCACAAGGAGCCAAACCTTTTTAGGGTTGGGCTTTGCAAGAGCTAGTGAAGTGTTCTATGGTATTTGTGAAGTGTGTTTACTGCTTTCTATGCATCGGAGTACTTGACTGTGTTGTACTAGTTATTGCAATAAAGTACTTTATTGTATCTGATATGTATATATGTGATTTATTGTGTTTGTGCGACAATATTTGACTGAAGGTTTTTTAATCCATAGTCTATATTTGAAAGGGCCTCATTGTAACTCTACACCACTCTGTCACCCCTCCTAAGTCTAAGCCTTGCCACTCTGCAAACTTATCTTGACTGGGTTGGCTAGACTTCAGTGTCTTCTCTTTCACAATAATATTTTGGCCTCCCAAAATCCACCGGGGGTTTAGGAAATCCACCCCAACATTGTTGATACTGTTGGCAGAGTTTTTCCCTATGTTGTTAAATGAGTTCGGAAAGCCTGCCTTAGACTGCAAGGGTTTACACAAGGTAACCTGACTGAGCAATACATTTTAGACAAAGGAGATCAAGAGCCTGGTGTAAAGTACTTAAGTATCAAAAATAAACGTATTTATTAAACAGCACAGGTGCTGTATGCTAAAAGTGCTACAATTCACTTCTTAAAGAAAGCAGCCATCAATCCCAGGTGCCTGGGGCAACCAAGTCACGATTGCTATACCCAGTTTCCAACACCAAAGGTAAGCCCTTGGCAGATGCATTGATGAACTTCACACCCTGTTGCGTTCAATGGGATCAGAGGCAACAAAAGGTATGTCATCCATCTTCTCGACCCCTGACCAAGAAACCAATGACTCTTGACTGATAATCCTAAACTGCTGGATATAACTCTTCTCATTGTTGATTGTGGGCCCAGGTGTCGCAAGTGCAGAGGTGGTTTTGTTTGACATCTGGATGCAGAGAGTTGCTGCATCCGGTGTGTCTGTTCACAACCTTCCGATTTTGAATACTACCAAGCTGGGCGTAAGGCTTTCTATGATTACCCTCTTTAAATACTTAGCATGATACAAAACCTCATTAGTGCAGCAGGTAAGATGAGCAGTCTTCGTAACCCACCAAAGCCCTAAAGGTGTCATAAAGGATGTCTAACGGTCTTAAGCTCCAGCAAAAGCCTACTCCTGGTGGAGTGCAGCAACGCTTTGGTATCGGAGTCTCTTGACGAATATATCCAACAAGTTGCACGGCAGAGCACGTGAGGCAACACGACGTACCTGCACACAGTCGTCCGCACTCTTTATGATGCAGAACAGTAACTGGTCTGTGCTTACACAAGTTTCAAGAGGGCACCCAGCTAGTTTAATAACTGTGAAGAAGTTGTACCCATTGGTTGAAGGGAGGGAGGAAACCTGCAGGACTTCCTGGTCAGTAGAGCATATTTAAACCACCCTGGAATTGTCCTTGGCAGCACTTGTCGCAGAAGGAACTTCCAGGCATCTTTCGATAGGCTTTGATGCTTCAGGTTCCAAGTTTGTGGTTAACCTTCTGAAGCGCCAAAAGCGTGCTACTGATGTACTGGACTTTCTGGGGTGGGGTGGGACGGGGGTTGCCCAGCCCATGTGTCACAGTACCTGCAATATTCATTTTTTTTTTTTTTAAACTTTTCTTTATTGGCAAGAAGTAGCAGCCAGTACCACATACATTACATCAAAGACACACATTGCATGTACAATAGTGAATGATGAACCATATGTTCTACAGAAGGTTCGGTAGAGACCCACCGGAGATAGATTACAGTGAAAGCATGCATCATGTAGAGTTATCCGCTCCCAGGGCGGGGGAAGGAGGGGATGATAAGAGCTCTAAGTCCACCTTCCTGTTCAAGTAGCTACAGAACTCTGTCCATATGTATTTAGGGCGAGCATTGGCAGGGAGCAAGTTAATATAGTCTTCTTCGCAGGATTGCGTCCAGGTGAGGGACTTCAGCCACATTTCCAGGGAAGGGGGGGGATCTGCGCTTCCAGCATTGCAGAATGCATTTCTTGGCCATGCTCGCTGCCACATTCAAAAATGTAGCCACCCGTTTCGCCTCAGCCCCCTCCCAGAGCCCAAACAAGAGAGACAGGGGTTCAGGGTCTACGCGGAACCCTACGATTTCAGAGAGGGTCTCAAGCACCGCTTTCCAGAACGGGGCTAATGCTTCACAGGACCAGAACATGTGTGCGTGGTCCGCTTCTTCAGATCTACATCTCTGACAGGGGTGGAGAAGATCCCGGGCAAATTTCCCAATCACATAAGGGGTGTAGTACAGGCGATTGAGCAGCTTGTATTGGATACATCTAATTCTAGAATTAGATGAGACTTTGCGAGTGTGCGTACACATAGTGGACCAGATATCATCTGTGATGTCTAATCCTAAATCCCGACTCCAGGCATCACGAACAGTACGGGGGGGTTCAGCGGTCCGGGCCATCAGCATTTTATACAAGGAGGATACAATACCCCTACCACCAGCGGAGTTGGCTATATAGCGGACCTCGGGGGACTTTGGGGGGGTTCGTCCCGGTACGAAGGCCACATGTCCCGGATTGCTGCCCTTATACAGAAATATTGCAGCAGCTCTAGAGGGGACCCGGAGTGCCCTGGCCTCCACGTATTTGGGGTGATACATTTTCCGTCAGGGAAAAGGTCGGAGAATGATCGGTATCCCAAGTCCGACCAGTGGCGTATGAGCAGCTGATCCTGAGTGGGGGTGAGACTGGGGAAAGACCAGAGGGGAAGCCACTTGTAGTATGGGGGGGGCGGGAACCAGGGGTCAGTATCTGCCGCCACGCTCTAATAGTGGAGGCCACTGGGTCAGCAGGGGCCTGCGTGTGATATGTGTGAAACAGGATCAAGGACATGACATTCACCCCCTCAGTCGCAAGGATTTCAAGTTTAACATGCAGGGGGGTTCTTGGTGATGGTACCAGTATGTAGCATGTTGGGCCTGGGCGGCTATCCAATACTGAGCAATGTCAGGTGCATTGAAGCTACCCCTCTCGTAAGGTAGGGTCATATGTTGCCACTTTCTGCGCACAGCACCAGAATGCCAAAGAAAGCGAGCGCACTCAGAGTGCAGATCAGCAAAGTATTGTTTCCCAGAGTGAAACATTAGCAAACACGTATAGTAGTTTAGGAACGATAATCATTTTTATTAGCAACATTCTCCCTGAGAGCGAGATGGGAAGGTTACGCCATTTTTCAAACCTGGCATGAGCGAATTTTGCGGCAGCCCCATAATTATTAGTCAATTGGGAGGATTTTGAGAGGGACACCTGGACCCCTAAGTATTTGATGCCCTCGGGAGCCCACTTGAGAGGGAATTCGCACGCTGGTTGGTAGGTATCGGGAGTAAGGGGAAAGATTTCTGATTTAGAGTAATTTATGGTGAAGCCCGAGAATGTACCAATTTTAATTATTTCACGCATGATTGGGTCGAGGTGAACTGAGGGGTCCCTGATATACAAAAGCACATCGTCAGCATAAAGTGATATAATTTCGGGAGTATCCCGCAAGCGAATCCCTTTGTGCACGTGGTTGTATCGTACACTATCAGCCATGGGCTCGATGGCCATCGCGAATAGAAGGGGAGAGAAAGGGCACCCCTGTCGTGTCCCTCTGTAGAGGGAGAAAGGAGCCGAGAGGTGAGAGTTAACCAGGACTCTGGAACCGGGTCAGTGTATAGAAGTTTAATACAGGACATCATGTAAGGGCCAATCCCCATCTTCTCCAGCACCACCCACAGGTATTGCCACGAGACCATGTCGAACGCTTTTTGGGCGTCTAATGTCACGGCCACTGCGTTGGCTTGAGGGTCAATTCTAGACATGACATTAAAAAGCCGCCGAATGTTTAAGGCGGTGGACCGAGCAGGAACAAATCCACTCTGGTCCGGGTGAATCAGGAATTTCATGATAGGGAGGAATCTGTTTCCAATGATTTTGGCGTAGATCTTAGTATCGGTATTGATAAGGGATAGAGGTCTATATGAGCCGCATTCATCCAGAGGCTTACCCGGTTTAGGAAGCAGGGTAATGACAGCCTCACGCAGGGATCGGGGGAGGGTGGTAAGGCGCATCGAATCCTCCCAAACCTCCTGGAGGCGCGGAGCCAGTAGAGCAACATGTTCCTGATAGAACTCGGCGGTCAGGCCGTCCGGACCAGGGGCTTTCCCCTTAGGGAGGGCTGAAATGACAGTGGTGATCTCATCGAGGGTAAAAGGAGCATCTAGTTGTTATTTGGTGGCCGGGGACACAAGGGACATTGGAATGCGGTCAAGGAGGTCATCCAGTTCCTGCGGGCTGTGCTCTGGTTTCTGGGCATAAAGGGTTGCAAAAAAATCTGCGAAGGTCTCAAGAATGGGCCGGTCGGCCCAATGTCGCACTCCGTCGTTGCCAACAATACTGTCAATTCGGGCTCTACCTCCCTCAGTCCGAACAAGTCGGGCAAGGGTGCGGCCTGGTCTCTCCCCCTCACCATACTTACGGGCAGCAATAGGGCGAGCATGGTATCTTATCTCGCTTTGGAAGAGGGACTCGAAGTTGTCTAGTTCAGCTCTAATCTGCGCCAGTGTGGGTGGGGAGGGGGTGGCCGCATACTCGCGCTCCAGCTCCCCAAGTCTGGACTCCGAACGGTGCAGAGAGTTTCTGATATCTTTCAGGACCACGGCCTCCCTGGAGATACACATGCCCCTAATAAAAACCTTAAAGGCCTCCCATCTCACCCCGTCAGTTGAATCATGGCGTTTGTTGCAATCAAAAAACAAGATAATATCTGCAAGGATGTCAGCCTTAAAGACTACATCATGTAGTGCGTCAGCCTTAAACCTCCAGTTAGAGTGCTGAGGGAGGGCCGGGTGCAAGGCGATGTCCAAGGTGATCGGGGAATGATCAGAGAATGTGCGAGGGAGAATCTGAGTGGTGAGAGTTTTGCCCATGAGCCCAGCAGAGAGAAGAAAGAGATCAATCCTGGAGTGGCTATCGTGGACAGAGGAGTAGAATGTGAACTCCTTCGACATTGGATGAAGTACCCTCCAGGCATCCACGAGACCAGCAGAGAGCATGTGTGCATGGAGGCGGCGAGCGGCCCTGGACAATGTTCTGGGTGCCGCACAGGATCTGTCAAGGTCGGCGTCAAGGATGAGATTCATGTCCCCACCCCAAATGATGGGAACCCCAACATAGGCAAGGAGGATGTCGAGGATGTGGCCGAAAGAATCGGGTGTATCAATGCATGGGGCGTATGTGTTGACCAGAAGGCGCTCCACATTGGCAAGGAAACAGTGTAGGATCACATATCTACCCTGGACATCTATGTGGCTGGTGCGGAGGGAGAACTCCAAGGACTTGTGAATCAAGGTGAGGACACCTCTGGATTGTGAGGAGAACAATGTGTAAAATCTATTGGTGCCCCATGACGGGGCGAGAGCGGACGATAATGGACCGAGGGCGTGGGTTTCTTGTAATAAAAGTATTAAGACAATTGAACGGTGGAGTGCACCAAATAGCGTACAGCGGTGCCTAAGTTGAGTTCTTAGAGGAGACTACACAGTAGGATATAGTGAGCAGGGGGTGCGGGAAGAGGATCCAATTACAGGTACCATATTCAGTAAACCATACAGCAATGTCCCCTGATGCATTTCAAGAAGTTTCACCATGAGTTACGACTGTAGGAGATTACACAAGGAAAAGGCTAAATGAGATTCCAAGGAAATTGCAAATAACAGGTGCGGTAGTAGTACCGCAATGCCACAAATAACAGGTGCATGACAGGCCGACTCAGCCCTCCTCAACCGGATCCCCCCCCGGGGCCCGGAACAGGAATATGTGCCTCAATAAATTTCACTGCCTCTTCAGGGACAGTGAAAAAGTACAGTTTGTTACGGTGGGTGAGCTTCAGCCTAGCAGGGAATAACATGGCATATTCCACCCCCCTCTCTCTGAGCATTTTTTTCACACCATTGAATTGCCTGCGCTCCAATTGAACATTAACAGAGAAGTCAGGGAAGATACGGATAACCTGGGACTCAAATCTCAGTTCTCCTCTTTCACGGGCCAGCCGTAGGATGTGGTCTCTGTCTCTAAAGCTGAGAACCTTGGCTATAATCGGTCTAGGGAAGTCGCCCGGCTTGGGGCGAGGGGCCAATGAACGATGGGCGCGCTCAATGGTAAAGAACGGGGAGAGTTGTGGATCCCCCAGAAGATCTCTCGGAAGGGTCTCGACTGCAGGCTCCATTCTGCCCTTAAGGGCTGTCTCGGGATCTGGACTCCAAATCATCGCACTTCGCCTTGATCTGCTTCATATCTCGCACCAAGTCAGAGACCGTATCCTGGAGCACATGCACCTCATCCTCGGCGGCCCCAATCCTGGTCTCGGCCTCAACCAGCCTAGTGCCATGCTGGTTCAGTTTGGTGCGCAGGGAGGCTACATTGGCATTTATATCATCTAATTTTTCGTGAAATGACGCAAAGTTCTTGGCCATAGACTCCATGATTGATGTGAGGTCGGGCTGAGGAGGACATGCGGGGATGCCTCTGATTCGTCCTGCAGAAGGGCGGCCCCGGCTTGGTCCTGCTTGGCTAGGGCCTTGGCAAACTTGTCCATTGCTCCCGCCTTGTTTGCCCCACGTGCTTTGCCGGACATCTTAGAGGGCGCCTTGATAAGAACAGCGAGCGCTTCGTTGAAAGGCAGCAATGGGGGCCAGGGGGTTTAGAAAGGATCAGGGCCCGTAGTCAGTGCTGGGTCGGTATCCGCCTGGGAGGAAGAAGCAAAGGTCCACCCCAAACCGATGTGCTCAGGGGGTATGAACCCCCTTCCAGTGGTCGAGCCAAGAATCAGGGTGGGAGTATGGTCCGGGGGGGACAGCACTCAGTGGCTCCCGACCCTGAGCAGGGGGGTCAGGCAGAGGGGGGCAAGTATTGAGGAGCAGCGTGGTGCGTGGGTAGAAGGTGTGTAGATTGAGGAGATGAAGGTAGTGCAGGGCGGCACCAGCAAAAGGAGAGCAGTCGCAGGGGAGCCTGGCTAGCCTGGGGGGCAATTACAATTCCATGAAAAGAACAGGCGAAGGCCAGGGACAAGGCAGAGCAGATGGGCGCAGTGCACTGTAGCCAGTTAATACCCACTCCTCACCTCGGGCCCAACAGACCGCAGAGTGGGTGCACATCCAGTCCAAAGCAGGCTGCCGATCTGCAACGGTAATATCCAGGACCCCAGCCGGAGCCAGCCGGAAGCAGCGACGGGGAGGCCTCGGCACAGCCACCCCTCCAAGCCACCGCAGGAGAGCCGCGTAGCGGGCGGCGGAGCCGGCGCGCTCTGATGGTATCCGTGGGGGGGCGCTCCATCGGCCCCTGCAGTGTCCCGTAGGTCTATGTGCCCGTACAGGGCCTGCAGCGTCGCACCCACCCAAGGGCAGGGGGTGGGCGGCGATAGATCTGCGACAGGCCGGCGCGGGGCACGGCCCTCTCCACTGGGGAAGCGGGACGCAGATGAAAGCGCCGCTTACCCGGGGAGGGCCCCGTGCAGCCCCGGCCCGAGCCGCAACGGGGGACCAGGAAGAACGGTCGGTGAGGCAGCAGGATGGAGTCCACAGGAGGAGATAGCGCGGGGCCGCTCCGGCAGCCCCCATCACGTCCAGCGCGTCCTCACCCCCAGGCAGGAGCAGATGGCGAGAAGAGCCGCTCCGGGAGATCTAAGGATCCAAGATCCGACGCTCCTCGAGGGGGGAGCGGGCCACGGCTGAGAGCTGAAAGCGCCACACAGGAGTCGCCGGCGGTGTAGTCCGGGGAGGGATGGCGGAGAAGGGGGGCGATGCCAAAGCCCCAGGCCAGCGCGCCCAAGCCACAGGCGAGCAGCCCCCGCGGCCGATGAGGGGGTGGGCCTCAGATGAAGCAGAGCGCCCCGCAGGCCTCCAATGGCCGCAGGGTGACCTCCGAGGTCCGTTTTCGCCCGAAAACTGGGCAGGATGCAGCAGAGGTGGTGGGCAGTAGAATGCCTGTGGTCTCGTCTCCCGCAAGTACGAAGCACCGCTGATCAAAGCGGATATGTAGCACACGGGCCACGGAGCTCGTAAGCTAAGCGGCCATCTTGCTGGCTGCTCAACAGCGCCCCCCCATACCTGCAATATTCAAATACTGAGTTCGCCCATAGATAGATAGCCAGCTCAGCTATAGTCATGATGTGATTAAGATGTCTAGGGAAGGTATTCTCTCTGCCCAGTCGCCACCAGTTTTCAGGCCTTTGTGAAGAGCAATAAAGATGTCGGTTTTCAAATGTTAGGAAATATTTTCTTTTTGCATCCTCCCCATTTCGATGAAACCCCATTCTCTTGACTTTGTCTTGATCCTGTCCAGACTTTTTGAAGGGAAGTAAAGCCTTCAGCTTCCCTTACCTTGCCTTTTTCTCATTGTTGTGGGGAAACTGACTAGTCCTTCAGACCGTCTGTACTGAGACAAAAAAAATCACTCTTGACACCTTTCAAATTCAAAGAACTGGCAGAACTGGCGGTTCAAAGCACTGTGCAAGCTCTTAAACTAGTCTCCTGCAACAGTGATATCTTCCCTGCATCACTTTCCAAAGACTGCCTTATCCCGCTGCTTCTGTGGGTGACAAAATAATAAATCTAGCCTTCTCTGAAGGTCAGATTCCAACATGCTTGCTAGAAGTCTGGATCCCCCTCTTCTGAAAAAGGACAATTTCGATCCAGCGGTAGCATCCAATTTCCGACCCCTAACCAAAGTACTGTTTCTTCTGAAAATCTTGGGACAAAATTGCCTACTCTCAATACTGATAATATACAGAACAACATCATATACTGTGTCTGCGAAAGTAAGGCTTTTGTTCCATACACGGGACAGAGACCGGACTGATGGATCTTAAATCTAATATCATAACAACAATGCACAAAAGCAAAACTGTACTACTCCTCCTGCTCGACCTTTCGGCTGCATTCACTCTCGTTGATCATGAGATGCTGGTTGACCGACTGATCGCAATTGGAAAATGCTCTGACTCGAGTGCCAAAGGGTTCAAATTCTTACTTGGACCAAGGCAAGCAAGAGTAACAAAAAATTATAAATCCTACATCCCTGCCCTGTGGTGTACCGCAGGGATCTTGTCTATCACCCTTACTATTCAACATTCACACCAGGTCCCTGTGGGACCTATTGGACAATCTGGGTGTGCAGTTCCCCAACTATGCGGATGACATTCAGATTCTTATTGAACTCTCAAGGGTGTACTCCACAGATGTGGAGAGAGTGAACAAAAACTCCTCAGCAATTCATGCATGGATGACCCGAAACTCACTGGCCTTCCCATCATGAAAAGACTGAGCTGCTAATACAAGGTTACTTGTTCAAGGCTAAAAAAAAATGGACCCACAATACCGCCACTTTAAAATCACAGGTAACACCATCATGGTGGCACAGCACCGCACAAGGCTGCGAGTATGCTTAGACTTGGATCTAACATCAAACAAACAGTTAGTCCACATTAAATCATCTTGGTCATACATGAACAAACTGCTGTGGCTGCAGTGTGCTTTGCCACTGTTAACGCTAAACTCGACTACTGCAGCAGCCTAATGGTCAGCACCTCATTAACAGACCACGCAGAAATGTGCAGTACACGCAGTAAGTCATCTCTGAAAACTAGCGTATGTAGCAGTGGGTCGTGCAAACTGGATCCCTGTGGAGCAAAGGATACAATACATGGCAAACTCCCTTGCGCACAAATGCCTATCTGGGAATGCCCCTGCATACCTCTGTTCACGCATAAAAAAGATCCCTTTAAACAAACCCTGGGATCTAACAAAAACGGACTACTGGAATGCCACCCTCCTCCCCCTTACCTAAAAAGGCTAGGTGGCACCAGTTTCGATGTTTAGGATCCTACTATGTGGAACGTACTATCTATCCCACTAAAGACGTCATCGTCTCTTCCCCAGTTCCAAAAGAATCTGAAGACCCTTCTCTTTGATAAAGGTAAAGCCTAAGAAACTACCAACCTAACAGCTTTTGCTCTTTATGTTCAATGTCTGTCTGTCTTGTCAGCGCTCTGAGGCACTATACAAGGAATATATAGAGGGATAGAGAAGCTGCGTTTCTAGTTTGAATTCCTGTTTTTTTTAACCAATTGCACACATCACCTTACAGTGCAGTGCAATAGGGATGCTTTGTATCCCCTACATTTTTATCTTTCGGCTTTTGTGGCTAATGTTATATTTGCCTAAAGACTAGCTGGTGGCAACAGTTACATTTTCACAGATTTTGCTTTATTTTTATTGTGCCCACTCACGTTTACCACATCTGGCTATTCGACGTGGATAATGTCCCAAAATGTCTGTGCCACAAGATGTTTGCTTGCTCTTTGGCCATATTGCAGTATGGCCTTCTTCCCGCCCTCCCAGGAAATCCCATATAAGGTCATGCACTTGCCCCGGAAAGCTGCTGCTTTCACGGGCTAGTGAGCCTTTGTATCTGTGCGTGTGCCACTGGAAGGGGGCTAGGACTGTCTCGTCCTAGTCTGCATACTTGGTGCCAGCCAATATGGTGCTGGGGCGAATGTAAAACCAGTAGTTCTTCCTGATTAGACAAATCTTTTTTTTTTTTATATAGCTTGATTTACAAACTTTTTAAAACAATATCTCTCTTGTTACAGTTTCTTGATTTTAAATTCTCAAGTGGCAGTTTCGTTATGATCCTTTAGGATTTCGTCTAAGAAGTCAATGACTCTACAAGTCAGCATCACATTGTTTCCACCAAGAATACGAAACCACCAGTCTTCCATATTCGAGTTTTATGGTGCATATTTTCCAAGATGAGTTGATCTTTGGCGCTTTAAGTCCACGCATTCAATTGTAAGGTGTTTGATGGATTCAACTTCGCCCCTACAAAATCTGCATAGGTTGTCGATCGTGTCATTGGCGTGTATCCTGAATAGCAGTTCTTTTGTCCTCAAGGCGTTTAGACGCAATTTCATAAAGGAGTCGCGGTGGTGTCTTGATGGAAATTGTTTAAGGTACCTGGGTAGCAAATCAAGACAATTTGCAACTGGGCCCAAGTATAGTGCAGAGTCCAAGTTGTTATAATGTTCTAGGTTTAAGATCCATTGCCATTGTTTTATTTTCTTTTTTGCATTTTGCGGATGATTTATTAACATGTCCAAAGATGTATCTGCATGAGACAAGGTCTCAACGAGTTTTAGTTGCCATTCATTTATCAGGGAATTCGAGCATTTTTTGTCACAATTTTGGAAAATTTTGTACGCCGGTTCCGGGTAACTTAGCTTCATTTTCCTAAGTAGGGACACTGATTTCCATAGAACAGTTCCTTGGAGGGGGTTTAATGCGAGTTCATTTCTAATCTTGATAACTGATACATGTTTGGGTAGCCTTAAAACCTTTCTCCAAAATTGAGCTTCTAAATACGGCCATATTCTATGGTTTAAATTCCAGGCTGCTTCAACGCCATAGGTTAGTGCTGGTATAACTTTCAGTTGGTAAAATTCCCGTACAGGTTGCATCGTGAATTTGCCATACAGCCTATGCAGTTTTGTAGCTTGATGGGCAAATGTTTTTGTCCGATGAATTAAGTCTTTAGACCACTCCCATTCTCTTATGGAAGTGTTAAAAGGGATTCCCAGGTATCGTATTTCATTAGTGGTTTCTAGCTTTTCCGCTCCAATTGACCACGTGAAGTTTCTGTTTCTTTGTCCTGATGTCGAACCGAAGGACATGACTTTGGTCTTTGCGACATTAATACACAATTTGTTTATGATCATATACTTGTCTAACGCTGCTAGAAGCCTTAAGAGGCTGATCCGGGTTTGGTCGACAAGGGCTATGCCGTCAGCGTATGTGACTCCTCTTATTTCATTGCCGTTAACTTTCGGAGGAAAACAGTTACTTGATTTAGTGTGAGTGGAATATCGGCAATAAACAACTTGAATAAGAGCGCAGCAAGCGGGCAGCCTTGTTTCACGCCTGTGTTTCTCTATAGGAGTTGTTAAATCGCCTTGCTGGTTCAACCGTACTCTGAGGTATTTACGTGAAGGGCAATTATGGGCTGTAGAATTTCTTCTGGACAAGACCAGCTCCTTCATTTCTTCCATAGTAGTTCTCGATTGATGGAGTCAAATGCTTGACGCATGTCAACAAATGCCAGATGTTCTTCCTGATTAGACAAATACTGACTGTTTGAATTGTGCCATTCCTTACCATTGCTTCCAGCTGCAAATTTGGTTAAGAGGAGGACTACTGCAGCCATTCCTCAGATCTACATTAGAGCCAAGAATCCTATGACGAAGAGCAGCCCTCTAACGACCCGAGGGTGACTTCTGCCATGAACCAGCATCTTCTCCAGTGATTGGCCTGGTGAAACCCTGCTTACCTGCACAATCCTAGAAGGCCCTTGTTGATGCTTCGACAGTTGGATCAGTAGGACCAACTAATCTCAATGCCATCTCGAGGTTGCATGCACCAAGAGCCTTCAGAAGAGTCCCTGGACGGCCCAGTGGACTGACCAGCTCCCTCGTGGGCTACCTCCCCACAGACATCGCCATTCTGTGTTCAAGCACAGAATATTGGTGGTCAACAGCTTGTGCCATGAGTCGCCGTCTCGCTGAATTTCAGCTTCCTACCATCATCGGAACATGTCTGGGATCTGTTTCTGTGACCATGACTGGTACGGAGCTTGTCGTTGCCTTCAAAAAGTAACTGTCGCTGCTACTCCTCTTCCTATGTACCGAGAAGTGTCCTGAAGAATCTGAATTATTCATCATCTGGGCTTGTATCGTGAAATGTTATATGTCCGTAAGAACCTCTCGAACCTACAACCCCTGGACACCTCTCACCCGAACAAAGGGCAGAAGATCATGTCACCAGCAACCTCTAGATGATCCATCATGTGACCTTGAAAAATGAGAGTCAGGGTCACTCGGTCGTTCTGTCTGCATTTAACAAATCTTTGTATTGTTTCACTTTGCAACTGGTTACAATAAAAATCAGATGGGTAAGTAAACGATCCCGTTACTGTCTCCTTCTGTCTCTCAAAGGATAACGTTGGGAGCAAAGCTCTGTATCTCCCAACTCCCTCTTCACTTACCTTTCGTCATCGAACCCGTGTCAAGACCTCCTACCTCTGGACTACCCTTGGGACTAGAAGTGAGAGGATAACTCACCCGTACATTCTTATTCCAACTTTTAATAGTTTTGAACTATTTGAAATCACCACTGTTGGGTCAGATATTCATATCAGGGACCAATCTTCCTGACCTGTGTCAACCCCACAACCTTTTGCTTTACTGGTGGATTATTTTTCCCTATACCTTTTTGAGTGGGAACCTTTTTCCACATTCACAGATCCTTTTACCCTTTTTATGGGTGTCATTTTTAAGACTCTAGATAGCGTCCTTGTAATTTTATCCTCTTTGACAACTTTTCGCACATGCTGCCTATTGTTGCTGGGTTGCCATTGGGGCTCCCCCATTTAACTGTCTCTAGCTAACCTTGTGAGAACAACAATTCCCAAGGATAAGGGGATATTTGATCCTCTTTTAACTTTTAGGTGCGACCAGCACACACCACCTTATGTGGAGTGCTGGGGAACTGCAATGTATCCCCTTTCTCATTCTAACTGTAACATTTCTGTTAAAGGGACAAGCTTACCTTTAATGGTTGGTGGCAGTGAACCTTTTTACTAATTTTGTGTACCTTTACCCTAGGCTCTTTTCCCAGCCCCAATTAAGGCACTGATGGGTGCTCATTTTACCAAAATGGCCATTGTCTTCTTTGTTCACCATTTTAGTGTTCCTTGTCCTTTACTGTTCCTTTCCCTGACCTCCAGGGCGGGAGAGTCCTTTGTGTGTTTTCTATATTCATCAGGAGACCTCAGTTAACCCTGCCCCGACTCCAGAGTATCTGTGAAGGCAGAAAGAAAGGGAGGAGTTCAAAACCCTGCAGCCCTTTATCTTCCAGCCTGACTGCGAGAATCCAGTACAAACTGGGAGGCTTCTTCTGGCTCCGGAAAAGGGTGCCAAAACCACCGAGCCGGCCGCGACAAAACTCTTGTCTGGATCCTTCCTCGTTGGTCACTGCTGCAAAAGCTCTTCCAGTGTCCTGCCTTCAAGATAAGGGAATTCATCGACTGGGATTTTGTCTGCAGATCCTGAAGATCCTGAAGTCTCCCTGTTGCAACCTATTAGTCTGTGCTGGGTAAACCATGTAAAGATCCTCTTGCCTGTAGGCTTCCCCGTGATCCCTGCTGCCAAAATCCTTCCAGTGTACTGTCTTCTGTCTTCATGATAAAGGAATTCAATGACCAGGTTTTTGGCTGCAGATCCTGAAGTCTTCTTGCTGCAACTCTTCTGTGCTAAGGTACTGTGTTGGCTGGGGTATTTACTTACCTTAAGCCTTGGTGACTTCTGTAAAGCTTTGGGGTTTTCTTGTGATTGGGAGTTCTTATCCATTTCACCCAGGCCCACTACTGGAATCCTCCTAGGGTGTCTTCTCGGAAGTCCCTGGACCCTAGCTAACTTTAAAGCGAACTACTTACTTGTTTGAACAGTCTTCCACAGGAACTCTGACTTTTGCCTGCAAAAGGACTCGCCCTGCCTACAGCTGGCTTCTAGACAACTAGGGTCCCTATTCTGCCTCTGAGTGAACTTATAAAAAAATAAATAGTGAAGGACTGCTGTCCCACATTACCTTGATTGGGGTTTTGGCTAATCTCTCTGAGCTCCCTGTTCACCATAGCTAGGGTAGCCTCCTAAACTAACCAGCATAATTAGCCATTTTGACCTCTGTACTGTCAAAATGGCTACCTTATGTTAAAGGGGCTCAAGGTACATCCAAAGAGTGTAGAAATAAGGTAACACTGCCACCAGTCAGTCTGGGTTGTACTGGTTGCCAATCAATGGGGAAAACTGATCCGACCCATCTGGTTACATCGACCAACTTAACATATTTTACTGCAGCATTTTTGTTGTGGGGAGCTAGTGAGTTACATCCAACTTTAATGTGTGCCTCTTTAGGGACCTTTCTTGCCCCAAAGGTGGGGCTCTAACAAGCTTTCCTCTAGTCTCCCCAGACAGTTGTTCTTGTTGTGGGCAGTGATCCATAAATAAGTGACTGCACGAGTTGTTGACATATTGACTCCCGACAAGCCTTATTACTTCATGGAGCCTCTGGTTTGGTTTTTGAAATGCTGTATCCAGACAACTGAACTTTGGTGCCTTTGTGTTGTTGGGTAGAGACCTAGAACTACCAAGTTGGGATTAGGCTTGAGTGCTAGAGCATGGGGGTGGCTGGGATTCTGGAGGAAGGTACATCATCTGTGCTTACCCAATAAGCTGTCCACTGAGTGATGCCTACCAGACCTCTAAATGGTGGAAATGTGAGTGGTTGAAGGTTATGGTCATACCTTGTGCCTAGTTTGGGGATAGAAACTGCAACTCTGCAATAGTACTTTGTCAACTGCTGGGATTTGTTCCTGAAGCATCTGGAGTGAGGACCTGAAAGAAGATGGCAAAATAATGTGTGCGCCAGCATCTCTTGTACTCCTAGAAACTGAACGCTGAACCTCTGCTTGTCATGTGACCGGAAAGTACCTTTACAAGACTCCTTTCTCTTGATAAACTGTAGCAGGACCCTCATGCCATCCTCTTACCATTGGGATATCCAGTTGCAGTGCCTAGCGACTCCTGAATAGTGTCTCTGACCTGAAGCCGCTGCAGGAGACTTCCTACAACTTCCTTTCTTCTCTCGGGTGTCTGTACGCCGACGAACGTCTTGACTCGTTTCGCCTAGCTGCATGATTCTTTGTGGCTGATATTAACCATTCAGAAAAATACTGAAACCATTCCGGTTGCTCCTCAAAGCACCCCTCTCGGAAATCTTGGAATCTGTCTGGTTGGCTCCTGACATCTTTATGCGTCTTCACAAAGCCCAGCTTGTACATATTCAACTGATGTTTTGCAAATGACGCCCTCCCAGACTAATTAAGTGTTTTTCTGATCCATTTGTCCATTCCGCGTTATTTAATGTGAGACTGGCAGTTAAAAAAAAAACAATTTCTAAGAGAAACCAGTGAGATGGCCTGAACTAAGTAACCGTGGGGCGTACGCCTATAGACCGCGTCAAAAGAAAGCAGATTTTGAATACCTAACAATTAAAGGAAAGCAGATTGAATGTAATTACCCAAAAGGCAGAGGGTGAACAGAAGGATATTGTAAGCCACATTTCCCAAACCAAAAGGTGGCAATTGTTCAACAAAGTGAATGCGACTTGCTTGAAAGGAGAGACCAAATAAGAGAATGTTATAACCTGCATTGCCCAAATCAAAGAAGGCCAGATATAAAACAAAGGGGGTACTGTTTTCCTAAAGAAAGATATTCAAATAAGGGACATTTTTACAAGTAGAGCCAAGAGATATCAAGGCATATTGAATGTAACAGTTATAGTAGTTGTAGATCACATTGTCAATAGGCTGTGTGGAAAGAAATAAGACAGCAGGAGAAAAGCCCTCCTTGTAGAAAGGATCAATGGGGAGGCGATTGTAACCTGCATTGCCAATGGCAAAGACATGCCTATAAGAATCATTGTCCTTCTGTGCAAAATATGTATGTAAGAAGTTATAAGCCAATACTGTTACAAGTCCAAAGACTTAACCCAGAAGCTGTTGTTGGTTTAACTTTCCCCATTGAGTCCAGTGTAGAGAGTTTGGAACAAACCTTACCACTGAGTACGAGTAGTAGTAATAGTAATTTTGTCCTGGCAGGCGAGTATACCAGGAACCGGACAAGTAGTGGTTATTCCTTGCAGGTGAGTGGATCAGGAAGAAGAGTAGTTGAACTACTATAAATGGGGTAGAAGGTTGTAATTGATTGTGGTGGAAAAGAATTGGCAATTCCATGTATATGTGTGATGAACTGTCGCGTAACCATCCCGAATGAAGTAGAACGTCTGAATTATTTGTCCCATTTGTGAAGAAACATAATGTGATGAAAAGTGACTGGTTTCATGACAAAAGAATCTTTGTCATTAACATTTTATTAAACTGCTAAGTGCAACTCGTAAGAAGAAAATATCTTTCCTGAAATTAACTTTGCTTTAAATTATTCTTAAGTGATCCAGGGGAAGGTGATCCAACCCTGATCATAAGTTTTTTTTTTTTCTTTATATTTAAATATATGTTGAGTTACAAAGTTGAAACTGCCAAATAGTTCCTGTATGATTGTGCTGTGTGTAATAGTGTGAGAGACAGACATTTTTGCACACTAGGTCATTTTTGGTAGGTTAGGGAAAGATAGGTGTTTGTCTCGCACTTAATTTCAATAAATGGTGAATTGTGAGAAAACTCCATCTGTGTCCATCTCCCATCGGACTCTTCACACCACCCTCCAATCCGTGTAACCATCACCGATCTTCTAAGTGCAATATATGTGCTAACCGTCGTAAAATTTCTTCTAGCGCAGTACGTGTGCTAGCCTTCACAGTTCTTAATGTGCAATTGTCTTTGAAGTAGTTGGTGCTTAGATCATCTGTAAAGGCTGTGTTATCTCTAGATTGGAACAGGACATGCTGGCCTAATACATCTTCTAATTGTACTAGACAGTTGTAGTCCATGATCACATGCTTCCAATTTCAAGAACATTCTCAGTGCTGAATCACCAATCCACATAAATCTTTGACAGAGATGGGCTACCACTATGGGACCTCTAGGCGTGCAAGCCAGGTGGGGTGCAGCGGATGGGATTACAATATAGTACCAGCTACCATCAAACTGTCGGGGGCTGTATACAAGTAACCTGACTGTACTAGTCAGTGAAGGAGACCGGGTGGGCTGATATGTGTTTGTGTACACTGAGTGGTCTGCGTTTTGAGTGTTTAGGGCAGGTCGCTGTGACAACGGCTGACTTTCGTCTGTAGGGGTATGTACAAGACACTTATTGGTGTTTTGATGTGTGTAGGGCAGGCCGCTGCGACAACAGCTAGCGTCTGCTGTAGCTGTATGCACCCCGTGACTTGTTGGTGTTTAGATGTGAGTGAGACTGATGAATGCGGATGATGTGACGATGGAAATGAGGGTGGGGAAGGGGATTTCAGGTTGCCGTGGGGAATAGCCAAGTTTTGAGGGCCTTTCTGAAGGAGAGATAGTTATCAATGCGGCGGATGTGGAGTGGAAGCGAGTTCCAGATCGCAGGGGTTTAGACAGAAAACAAGGATCCTCCCAATCTGGTGGAGTTGTAATGGAGGATAACGAGAAGAGCAGAACCTGACCTGATGTTTGTAGTGGGCTGATGGCATGTGAGCTTATCCTGAGGATTTCCGGTCCAGTGTTATGGAGGACACGGCGAGTGATGCACATGACTTTAAAGGTAGTCTGTTGTCCGATGGGGAGGCAGTGTAGCACTCTTGGTGCAGGGATAATATGTTCTCTTGGTGGGAGGACGAGGAGGAGACGGGCAGCAGAGGTTTGGATTCTTTGCAGTTTCCTGCACTGGTATGCTTAGCACCTAAGTAAAGGGAATTTGCATAGTCTAAGCAAGAGGGGACGATGGCAAGGCTAGCAGAGATATGGAGTGGGTAGGAGAGGTACAGTAAGATTCACCCGAGGGTGCGTAGGTGGAAGAGGCAGGTTCTGGACACAGTCGATATGGAGGGCGAGTGATCGATTAGAGTCCAGCCAGCATGCATCCGAGATTTCTTACAGAAGTGGATGTTGCAGGGGTGGGTCCTCGGGTGTGTTTCCAGGGGATAGTTTGGGGAAGGAGAGCGGATTTGTTGCTTATTAGGATTCGTGTTTTGTCGGGGTTGAGAAGGAGTACGACGAGGAGGTGGTGGTTGACTGTCACCCAGTAGTCTATTTCAGATAGGCAGCATGTGAGGACAAGGCGGGGGGAGGCTGGCAACTTTGGGATCTTGAGGATGATCTGTGTGTCGTCCCTATAGTTGTAGCAGATGAGGTTAAGGAGATTGGATGAGCGCAGGGAATGGGCTAAGGTAGACATTAAAGTGCAGCAGAGATAGAGAGGCTCCCTGCGAGACACCTTTTGGGACAGGGCAAGTAAGGGAGGAGAAAGGGGAAGAAGCAAGATTTGCGAGCGGTTCATAATGAAGGAGATCCATGAAAGAGCAATGTCTTTGATCCCTCAAGACAGTAGCCTGTCTGCGAGTATGGTGTGGTCAGTGGTGTCGAAGGTGGCAGATAGGTTGAGGAGGATGAGCGCAGGTAATCCTTCTGAGTCAGCTGTTCTTTTTAAGTCATCCCAAACCGACACAAGGGAGGACTCGGTTCCACCGACTGGGCTGGGTCAAGAAGGTTGTTGGTTTCTGTGAAGAGGCTGAACTGTTTGAATGCAGTGCGGTCCAACAGTTTGGCAATGAAACGGGTGTTGGAGTGCGGTAGTTGAGGGAAGAAGGGGGCAGAGAGAAGGCTTTTTGAGGAGAGGATTGATGTGAGAAGTTTAGAAGGTCTCTGGGAAGATACCTACAGAGAGGCACTGGTTAATAACGGACTGTGCAATGCTGCCTGCACAGGTTGTCGATAGGATGTTCTTAAGAAGAGTGGGGGTACATGGGTCTCCCAGTGAGCCAGAAGGACGACTTTGTGCTAGATTTTTGAGGAACTCATGGTGTGGGATGGGTGTGATAGAGAAGAAGATCAGCATAGAGGGAAGAGTAGGGCTGGGATGTGGTGGGGAGAGAGACAAGGCAGGTGGTGTCAAAGCTAGTTTGGTGAGGATGGAAGAATGTTTATCAATAGCAGTATTGTGAAAGTCTTCGGACAGAACATCACAGAGTAATTCGGAATTAGGGAAGGGTTGAGCAGCTTGGTGTCTTGAATTCTGTGAGGATTCTGTACAGTACATGCTAGGTTTTCAGGAGTTCAATATATTCAATTTGGTCCCCCTAGAAGGTTTTTTGGCTTTCCTAATTTCTGACTGGTAGGCCCTGGTTAGTCTTGCAAGGGAGGCTTTGTTATGAGGTGTGGAGTTGGTCCTCAAGATTTGCTCTAGGCGATGCTTGAGAGTTTTGCGAGATTTTAGGTGGGCTGTATACTTTGGGGGCCCATTCTGAGAAAATAAGTCTCATGGGAGTGAGGGGGGAGCAGGGCACTGGCGAGTCAATGATCGAAATAGTCAATAGAGGGAGGGCCTTCTGGACTGAGTTTAGAAGGGAGCTGGCTAAATCAGGGTTAATAATGGCATTCCAGAGGGGGACAGTGGAGGGATAGGTTGGTGGGGAATCTGGGGTGCCGGGAATGGGTCGGTCAGAGTTCAGAGGGAGAAGATCATCGCAGAGTTATCTGTCCAGATTAGTGGGCAAGGGGGAAGGGTGGATATCAGGTTTGTGGAACCAAATGTTGAAATCTCCTAAAACAGTTATCGAAGAATGCTGAATTAAGGTGGCAGTGAGGCAGGGGATCTGTATAAGAGTAGGAAGCTGTGAGTGACAGAGGAGGTGAACTTTATCATTACTAGCAGTGATTCAGTCAGTGCTGCTTTGTAAATTGTCCTTGAGTAGGTGTGAGGAACCAGAAGGTATCCTCCCTTCTTTTCCCCCTGGATCCTCCTCGCAGGTGGGCAGACAAAGGCCATCACTTTTGGATCATAACCCTGGGGGTGGATATGCGACATGGTATCCCCATTCCCTTTTGCAGAATAAACCCTGTATCCCTCAAGCCTTTGTAGTCTACTGCCAGCCTTTTCCATCCTCTCCCCCCCAAAATGTCCCCGAGAAACACCTCCTCAACGCTGGCATGAGGAGGAGACAACACTGAGTTATACACACTTCCTTTAATTAAAAAAAACTTCCCCAAACACCCTTTTCGTACTGGGACGAAGAAGAATCCGGAGTCCATGCAGACTACATGTGACTTGTTTCAAGGTGAACAGACTAGCTCTAATGATCCCAAGCCTCAGTGTCGGATATTTAAAAAGCTTGATGTATAGAAGTTAGGTAGCAGGAGAGGAAGGCGGAGAATGCAAAGCCACTTCCTTGACCGGAGAAAGCGTACCGGGGCACGAGAATCACTGGAGAACCAAGACCGTGTGCAGAGGGAAAGCAGCGGAAAGCGAGCCTGCTGGAAGGCAGAGGTCCGGGGTGAAGCTGGAGGACTCATGCCGGGAAGCCGAACACGCTGACAGCATGCCGACTGTGGGAGCGAAGCCATAGAACGCCGCCCAATTGCTACATCGAGACACCCAGAGGGAAAGCAAGACTGTGGCTGCCTTGGACCTCACAGAAGTGACATGAACGATATCCAGTGAGTCTGCCAGAGAAAGAAGGCCCAGATACGGCAAGAGGGCGGTTTTGTCCATATGTGCAATATATATTCATGAAACATTTGAACGGGAACCTAAGAAAGGCAATTGTGAATGCCAAAACAAATACTAGTGAATACCGAACAAACTGAAAGTTATTGCAGGAAATCATGAAACAAGTACTTTGAATACCGAAGGAACTGAAAGACATTAAAAGCGCTTTTGAATGCCACCCACGGAAAAAGCTGTGAGCACTCATTTGTGGCGTGAAAGAAAAGTGGTACATGTGGCAGATACCACAGTGTGTGTTGTTTGAGGCCCAAGCAGGGGCAAAAGTCAAGAGAATACCAAGAAGGGTATGAGATGAGACACCAAGTATTGGGCAAAGCTAAATGAGTTGAAGCAACTGCAGATTAAGAGGAAACCTGTATTGGCAAAAGCCAGAGGAATGCAGAACAATGGTAGCAAAGTGCATGGTTACTCTGCAATCCACAGAACCGCTTTAGAAGAGAAGGACACCGATGAAAGGACATAGCTTCACTGTCAAAGGAAGGCAGAGGCCAATTGTTGGTGAAAGCAATCAAGAAGAGTTATCGGTTACGTGACCTGTAATGGGTGGACTGTGGTCCAAAAACTGTGCCTAGACCGAGTGCCCCCCTATATGGAGAAGTTAAGGAAAGTATCCATAAAGAAGCTTGTGTTTTGCATCAGCCTACTGTGATTTGAACATTAAGAAACAGAACTATCTGTGTAAGCTAGTGAAAAGTACTGATGTCAAAAGAGCAGTGAAGTGTTACAAGAAATTGTGGTGTTTGTTTAAATCTGGAAGATTTGATCTCTTGAGGAAGGAAACCCTGTGTTGTGTGAACTTCTTTGAACTTGGGGAAGGAGTCGTCGATTACAAGCCAAGAGCTCGAAGAAGCTTGGAACTTTATTTTTTGAACATTATTCATTTTGATGCCGACATCCCTACACGTTTACAATTAGTTGTGAGAATAATTATAGGTTTTGGACAAAGACAGACATTTTAGTTGGACTTCCTGATGCAGACTATCCTTAGTTTTCTTTAGCTTGGGAAATCCCACCTTAGAATAGGGCAAGATAGGCATTACTCCACCCTGCCTTTTAAAGTTAATTAAAGATTTGTTAACAAACTTGCACCTGTTGTCTGTGTCTTACTCGTGATGCCTTCACATAGGACTGAGAGGTGGTGCTGGTGGAGGATGGTCAACCCTCCTCCAATCAGACTGTATCCTGGGGAAGGATTTGTATTCAATTGGTTTGCAATCATCAGAGAACCAGGTTTCTGTCATGAAGAGGACGTCCGGGTTTTTGTCTAATTTAAGGTCAAAGATGTTATATTTGTTTTTGGGGATTGACCTGGAGTTTGAGTATGCAGGTGAGCAAGTTCTGGAGGAGGAATGGGTTAGGGGTAAAAGGCAGGTTGGAATGGGAGAAGGTGGAGAAGGGGGGTGAGTGGGAGGTTCTGACTCTGCGTGGGATGGCAGTTGTGGTGTTTTAGGACTGGAAGTGCGATTGAGTAGGAGCGTATTGAGGAGGTCAGGGGGAGTACAGTGGAAAGAGGGAAGGGGGCTATTGGCAGAGGGGGATCGGAGGGCAACTGGTAGGAGTAGAGCCATGTGGTATTGGGGGAGAAGAAGCGAGCTAGAGCAGGGTTGGGGTTGGAAAGAGAGAATTTGGTAGACTGGGGGAGGGGTCAGAAGTGGAATCTTGGAAGGAGCAGAGGGGAGGAGTGAGAGTGGGGAGACCTGTGGTTAATATGACTAGTGCCCTTTCGAGTGAGTACCGGGCCCAAATAGTGAGGGGAGGGGGTCTATTGAAATTGTTTTATTCGCCAGAGTTGCCTTCGCTGCGCTAAAAGATATAAAGTGTGAACAGGTGAGGCAGAGGGGTGGTTGTAAGGATGTTGTGCTGTGGGTAGAGAGAGGTGGAGAAATGGAAGGTGTGCTCTACCACTTGAAGCGTCTTCTATGTGCTAGATGGAATTACCAGTAAATATCACAGACCAAATAACCGGACAGACCAAAGGAAGATGGTTAAAATACTGCTTTAATTAAGCAATAAGCTCTGAGCGGGGGAGGCATTACCACTTCAGGTAATTTCCATGGGGCCCGTAGTTACAGGCCGAGCACAGTGAGGGCCTTAACAAAGGCCCCAGGGAACTGAGCACAATAATGGCTGCGCCCACCGCCTGTACTAACCTTACCTTAGTTGTAGCTGTAGGATGGGTCAGGTGCCTGAGGGCAAGCAGGGGCAAACGGGGATTGTAGCTGCCCAGAGGGGAGCTGCCCTTTGCCTTGGGCCCTTCACTGTGGGCTGCCTGGGCACAGCTGCCAAGGAGGATTCTGTGAAATGAAGGTCCTTCTGGTCAGGTGTTACACTTCAGACTTCCCCGCGGGCATCCTTGCAGAATACAACTTCTTTACAGGCTCCTCTATGGTCCAGGTACAAGCTACCATGGCGTCTGTACAAACGTCGATGCACTCCAGGTCACCTGACACGTCTTGTACGTGGGAGACGTACAGCAAGCCACGCTCCTCTTACGACTATAAAACCACTGTCTTCCAAGGGGCTCGTTGCTGCTAATTAGTGTTACCAGCTACACGCGGTTTCATCCGTCTCCTCTTCGTGTCTCCCTACACGAATCCTTATCTGAACTCCTGGTTTTGACCTTTTGTCTGACTTTTGGATTGCCTCGTCTCCTCCCTTATTCTTGTCGTGATCGTCTGGTTTGGACTCGGAACGCTACCGGATACGATTCTCTTTGCCGTCCACATCGGGATCATCTCTACAGCTACTCAACTATGCTCGTGTACTCAGGTACATACCTATTGTCTTCCATGGATTTTGTCTTCTGTTGGATTCTGGAACATTGAGTGACTTTCCTGTGAGATTGCTCTTTTGTGCATGAACGCTCTCCTGATCTGCACCAACCCGGCACTAGTGCGTCCCTCGTGCCGTTTGGGGTTAATTACCTATACTAACTTCCCTGTTTGTTATTTTCTCCTGTCGTTGTCTTCAGAATCCTGGACTCCTCTTACTCCATTTATCCTTACTCAGGTCAGTTGTTATCAACTCTATAACTATAGTGGGAACCGATACTGATTTAGTTCAATTCCACTCATTTGTGTTATTCTTTGTAGATTATCCCGGGGAAACACAACTCCACTCCAATATCTATATAGGTAGTTGTCCAATCATTTCAACTGTTCTAATCACCTGTATAATATCAACCCTGTCTAATATCTTGGTATTCATTTGCAGCATTGGTATTGGTGGTGTGTGTTCTCCCCGCTCTTTTATTCAATTGACATCTGTCAGTTCTAACTGAAACAGCAGAGAGGTACATTGTGGAAAGGAGCCCCTCTTTGAGGAAGCCTGAGTCTTGTACTCAGGGGAGCTGGGATGGAAGGTTGAATTCGGAATCCTATACCACCAACATCTCCAAGGTCATTTTCTCTGCATCCTAGGCCTATTCGGAGTGGTGAGTAACACAGGTGATCTCCAAAGAGAACAAACCTTGAGAAGGGGCAGGCGAGGGGGATGGCAAGAAGTGGGAACAGGGAAACTGAAGGTGGCAGATGACACAGAGGGCTAGAGCGGGGACAGGGAAGACCAAAGGGGCAAACAAGATGTTAAAAAGGCTGCGCTTACCAGGGCAAGCAGCTGCAATGCGCAGAAAAGGGCCCCAAAGATCCCGTGCACAGCAGAAGCACCTCTGGTGTTAGGAGGTCCTTACAGAGACCAATCCATGAGAAGATGTAGAAAAGGGGGGGGGGAGCAGGAAGCGAGAAAGAGGAGGCGACGGAGGAGCGACAGCGGAGAAGCCCGAGAGGGCAAACGAGATGTTAAAAAGGCAGCGCTTACCAGGGTCAACTGTTGCCATGCACAGGTGTCGCAGTAAATGGCCCAAAAGATCCTCTAATCCACAATTCCTCAAATGATCTTGTGATGAAATATCCTTGTGCCCCCAAGTTATCCAACACAGTTTTTAGAGCTGTTTGCCGAGCGTATGATCCACCTATTTTGTCTGTTTAGAACTAATTGCCCTGTGCAACTTTAATATTCTAATACTAACCCAGGGTCAGCCAGACGTGGACACCCTGCTCACAGTGCTGTAGTGAGGCTCAGCTTCACCTCACTGAGGGGGACCAAAGAGGCTGAAACATGTGTCTGGGGTTGCTGATGGTAGACTTGTTCAGATGAGACTTGCCTAGTGCTGGACTGAACTGGTGGGGGGGGCAGACTCATGCAAATGGATATTTCCCCTCTGTGAATAGTGCAGTGAGATAAACGTGGTTGTAGACCCTCCTGAGTGTAAGAAATTCCATAGAACTAAGTATTTGACCCATGTTCCTTCTCAATAGAGGGGCTCCCACACACCTTTGTAACATGGTATATTGAGGTGTGGGAAGCAAATAAATGCTGTCTGCAGCTTTCCTGGTCTATGCAGGACCCCCGTCTCAAAGGTTCTGTGATGATCTAATCCGATCCTTGGATGAAAAAATGAAATTTATTTGTTGCTGTTTATCTTTACCTATGCAGCCTATTCTCGTTTCATATACAAATATTAGTCCTTAGCAGTGCATAATCTTTTATTATTTTGCCATTATATCTGCGCCAGTCTTACTCTTTCAATAAACTTTATTCGGATTACAGTATCCATAAAAGTACAAATCTCATGTAAAACAGATGCATAAAATACATGATGTATCGATTTGGGGTTATGGGAATCGGAAGGAAATTCAACACGAAGAAAACGATTTGTAATCTCCCTTCCTAAATATCTTCCTTCTCGAACTCTTCGCTCATCTGCCTCCAACTCCCTCAGGGTCAGCCGCTTCTCCAAGCAAAGAGTTGGGGGTAGATCTCCCTCCGCGGCAGGGGCCTCCCTCTAGAACAGCCTCCCTGAAACTTGAGGAGAACCATCTCCGGTTCCGGAAGCACCTCAAAACCTTCCTCTTTGCTTCTGCTTTCTCTCCCCCTCTCCCCTACTAAATTCCTGACTGAAATTGCACTGAATCTGCAACTGGGCCACTCTCACCGATCTCGGTCCTTGGCCCAGCCACTCTCCCCTTGCACTGCCTCCCTGGCAACCCCTGCACAGCGGGACTGTCTCTGTATCCCTACAGTCCCCCTTCCCAGCACTTGTCTGCACTTACCTTGCACTTGCCACCAGCTGGCCCTTATTATTTATCTTGTTATTCTACTACCCCTGTACTGCACTTTCTCCTCTCCCTTTCCCCTTGCACTTTTCCCTTCCCCTCTACCCTTGCACGATCTGAATGACACCTGGCCTAGTAGGATCATTGTCTGTCTTCCCTTTGTTCCTCCTCCCTGCCTCGTCGCGCCTTGAAACACTTGTGTATAGGCGCGTTACAAATACCATATCATATCACACATTAAAGCAGTAAAATTCAGCCAACCACTTCACATTGAACAGTAACATACAAACACCATTACTCTACCCACCTACTTAAGGGGAAGGTGTACTTTGGTTTGCTGGCAAAAGGGCCTCTTTATCCTGTATAATCTTCTGGTGCATTTTCTACTTGCAAAGATCGACAGGGCCTGGGCTGTC
Source organism: Ambystoma mexicanum (assembly GCF_040938575.1). NCBI lineage: Eukaryota > Metazoa > Chordata > Amphibia > Caudata > Ambystomatidae > Ambystoma > Ambystoma mexicanum. Next base: position 1,523,027,322 of record NC_090922.1, on the reverse strand, counting down.
GGGGAAGCTTCTGCTTTCAGCAGAAAAAGAAGCGCTGGGCCGTACGGTGTAAAGTTTTTCCCTATAAAAACCAGGACCAGCAAACTCCTTCTTAGTATGGTGTAAGTAGGGCAAAAGAACAATAAATGTGCCAGGTCCTCCAGAACCCGCGACACACAGAGGACAGACAGCATGCATGCATGCTCAGTCCTATTCTCTTTGCTATTACTTCCCCTAATGGTACAGTTAAAACATGCTCTTGTGGTGTGACTTCCTTGGAATTTCTTGTGGGACCAAACCAAATAGTCTTTTTTTGTTTGTTGGTTTGTTGATAATAGCATAAAACATCTATTTGATGGTTTATTGTCTCTGAGGGTTCTCTATTGTCATGAATCCAAGCTGTCAGTTGCTTTGTCATTTCACGGCTCCTTGCACTGGTCAATAGGCTTGGCATATCAAAGTTCCCTTCCAGATTTGAGATCTGTAATGTTTTTTTATATATTGGAGCCATTTGATTTGGTTCACCTCTTTGTGCTTAGCAGAGTTTCTTATAAGGTGCTGGGAAAGAGAAGTATTGGGTGCCACAATGAAATCGATTCTCTTGCCACTTCATCCACGTAGCTTGTGGACTGCAAAGTGTGGTGTTGACAGTGGTAGGGCTAGCAACTTTTTCAAAAAGGCGTTTTCTTCGTGTTGAATTTCCTTCCGATTCCCATAGCCCCAAATAGATACATCATAATTTACAATTCCTCTGGTCTTTGCTATATAGATCTTTCTAACTATCTTCAGCGGCTGCTGCATATGTAGGCTCATGAAGCAAAAAATCCTCCCCAGTGACTGCCTCATACTGCACAGTTTTTTAAAAGGAGCCTCAGGCGAAATTACCTCCAAAAAACGGATCCCCAGATAGTCGAATTAATCGACCGGTGGAACTGGATCCGCCCCACACAACATGGTCCCAAACTTCCCCTTCTTCCTGGTTGGACCAAAGAACGTTACTGCAGATGTTTTCGAGTTCACCTGCAGGTCTAGTTCTCCCATAAAAGATACACAGCTGTTGACCAGTCATTGCAAAGCTATTGGGGTCCATGCAATGAGCAAGGAATAATCTGCATAGACTAGAGCAGGAATTGGCATGCCCCCTATTTTTGGAACATCCGCATGACAATCTACTAAGTTCTTATGCAGCTTGTTTATATACAGGGAGAAATAAAATCTGGGCAGGTACGCACCCTTGCCAAACCCCGGCCTGAATCGGAAACCAAGGCGTACAGGGACCATCTGCCCCATATCTTACACATGCCACGTTATTTTCGTGTAGGGAGATGAGGAGAGCCAGGACCCATGAGGAAATTATAGGACTTCAGCACCTGTCTTAACTTTGTTCACGTTGACCTTGCCAAAGACAGTGCTGAGGTCCATAAATGCAAGAATGGGTCCACAAATCTCAATAAAAACTTGGTAATAGTCTACAGGAATTCTGTCTGAGCCTGGTGCTCTATTTCTTTTTGACATCTTGACTAACAATCATGTGAAATTTGACTATTTAGAGGCAGTGAAGGCAATCCGTGTTTGCAGAATGTTACACCACGTATCCTGAGTTGCCCTACTTTCCCTCTCTTCATAGGCTCCTGCATTCATGGTAGTGTTGTTAAAGAGTTTTGAAAAGTGTGCGACGCAACCACTATCCGGTATCATAGTGTCTAAACCCAAAACCTGCACCCTATGTGCAGGTTTTTTTTCACTGCCACCCAGAAGCTTGTGGAGTTATTTTCCAAGCTGACTGCCTCCAGTGATTCCCAAGCACGAATGTCAATTTGTAGTTTGTTTTCCTACACCTTTTTTATAGAAGGATCTTACCCATATAATTTTGAACCTATGCGCAACCTTATCCTTCAGTAACGAAAAGAGCGCCCTTCTTGCTGCGCTGCTCTGCGCATCAAACCAGCCTTTTGGAGCTCCTTTCTTCCTTCCCAGTACCCTTTTTGATAGAAAGAAACCCTGGATACTATACCTCTCATGAGGTCCTCATAATTTGAGATAATTGACTCTGGCTTCGCCAACTCATCCGATAACCTTACTTTTTGACTGTTTAGCTTCAGGATTTGGGCCCCTGCCCAGGGTTTGTCTGCCAACTCCCATCTCAGGCGTTTAGTAACAATAACCTGGCAGGTCAGCCCTTCTAGGTGGTTCATTGTGTTTTGTGTACTGTTGCTTTTAGTTGGACCACCAAAGCCAAGCCATAGTGATCACGGAAAAGGGCTGTCTGTGTACTCAAATCCAATATCTGTTTCCACATGTTTACTCTCACCATAAAGTAATCAATTGTTGAGCATCCTCTAGTGCTTCTGAAGGTCCCTTGACCTGGACTATCATCGCCTATCCTGCCATGTAGCAATCTCATGCCCATCTTGACTAAACAGTGCCAGAGTTTAGGTCTTCTGCACAAGATCTAGGGTCCTTCATCTTTTGTGCGAGAAAATATTCAACCCTGCTGTTTCTTCCATAATCCCTCAAGGCTCATTTGTATTGCAGGGAGGGGATTTGGTGCCTTTGCAGAAGGTGCCTTGTTATATACATTGGCTAGGTATACTGATGCACCATCTATTCTTTTAATTTCAAATACCTGTAATGGGACTTAGGCCGACCCCTCCAGATTTACTAGCTTGCAGTTGAGGGTGCTTTAAACAATGATGCCAGCCCTCCATACGGTCTTCCTCTTCTACCTCTTCTGGCCTTTATGCAATCAGCCCTATATCTATCTAGCACAATGTCCTCCTCTAACCGGTTATAGGTCAAAGGATCGAACCCAAAGGACCGAAATGCAATAGGGTCGAATCAAAAGGACCGAAAACCATAGGGTCGAATATTTTTTTTTTGGGGTGGGTCCCCCTTAAAGACCCCAGTTTTTGGTGTAAAAACCACTTTTTTTTTACTATACGAAAACCCCAAAAATATATATATTTTTTAAAAAAAGAAAATTCGACCCTTTGGTTTTCGGTCCTATTGCCTCGACCCTATTGCATTCAATCCTTTTGGTGTCGAACCTTTGACCGGACACCCCTCTAACCATGTCTCCTGAAGTAGAATAATATCATACTTTCAAAAGGGCCATCAAAGCTTCTTTAAAGGGGGGGTGGCCTGGGTAGCATACACATATTCTTGCTCCAAGGCCTGCTTAGATGGTTGATACCTGCCAGGCTCGGCCTGCCGCAGTCTATACTAAATCAGCTCTTGTCAGGTCAATTATTAGGAATTTTGGATCAACATTCTTTACCGTACTTCCATTTGGGCCACTGCCCCCCATGGGCATAGCCCACTCCCCCCAGCTCATCGCCTCAAACAAATGTGTACCCTGGATACCATGAGTCATGCAAATAACTTCCACTTTTATATCCTCAAACACTGCAGTCACCCTCATTGCTATTGCAGCACGACAATTCAAGATACAGAACAGGATGTTCAAGTTTGTAAAGTTAAAGCGGACACTGCACCTTTTACAAAACATAGTCTGAAAGGATTCTTATAGTGGGGAACATTTTAAATGATATGCGCGATGCCCCGAAAACCTCTGACAGGGTTTCTACTAATGCTGTTTAATAGGTATTTCTGTTTCCCTTTGTTAACACCCTTAACAGCAAATCAAGTTAATCTCCCTCCAGCCACTGAGAGGTTTTTCTTTAGGCAGCTGTTGCTCTGCTCCCCAGTCTGTTTGCAGCTTACCCGCTTCTGGGTTCTGAGTTACTTGTTTGCCAGAGCCTTATTTCTTTTATTTTTTTTAATTTTTATTTGTATCCGGTTTATACAAATTACACCTTCACAAAATTGAAAGTAACATTTTCAGGGTATTAAAAGAAAATGAACAATTACAACATTATTCCAAGTATAAAACTCATCAGACATAATACACAGTATATATTACAGTCCATATTGCTTTACAGATATCCTTTCTTTTTAGAAACCCTCTACAGTGTTTTCCATATTTCAAAACTTATACATATTAATAAAACATGAGAGGGAGAGAGGCCCATATCGGTCTTGAAGAGATAATTAAGACACTAACATATATTCTTTACAATACTAGTTTGTTCTTTCTAAGGTTGCCAGACCGCACACTTCTACTAGGAAGGTGACCACAGCTAACTTTAGTGTGTTTGACTTTTCAGCACGTGCCACCATAATAATTCAGTATGAACCCTGGAGGGGTCATGGACACATTTTCCAAACACATTTACTCTCCGCTGGACTATTGTTGTTCAGTGTAGAAGAAGGTGTTCAAGTGATTCGGTCGTATAAGCGCAGTGACAAAAGCGACAGGAGATTTTTTGGCCCGCGGCAGATCTAATCTCAAGAATTTCCCCAGTAGGGAGCACATTAAAACAAAAGCGTAGATAGATTGCTCTCCTTTTTGGATCTGGAAATTTGGTCAGATAGGACTCCCAACATACCTAGCTCTTTCCCCTCTACGACCAGTTGTTTATAGATCTTAGAGGCCGCCACCTTTTCCGTGGTGGTGGCCCAGTCAAACCATTGCAACCGTTTTTTCACACCCATTGGATTGGCAAATAGCATTTCATGTGAAACATCGATGGTATTGAGGAGATCTACACAATCTTTCTGTAGTTTCAGCATCCATACTGATTCACTAATTCCCCTTCTCAGTCTATCTCCCTGTAGTGTATAAAGGAAGTTGTTTTTATATACCATTAGGTTCCGATATAGGGCCAATTTTTTCCATTTCACTCTCATATTTAGTGAGATAAAGCCTAATTCATAGCGAATTGCGGATATAGGAACACTCTGGAGCAGGTAAAAAATCATTTTCCGCCAGAACTTAGATTCCATTTTTTGTACCAAACGAGATGTTTCAAACGGTAAAATGTCCAGGCCGTATGTCAGTTTGGGTACGACTTTCAAATAGTAGAACCTAATCAATGGAGTGATAGAGAATTTACAGTATTTGCCGGAGATCTTCCTCATTTGGAGAAGGAGCTTATCTGTTTTCTCCAAATAGAAATCCCAGTAAGAATGTATCGAAATATTCCCAAATATCGGGAATCCCAAATAGCATAGTGATCTTACGTTTACTAAAGGACATGCATTTATTCGCCATTTATATTTTGCAATGCTCTTCCTGGTGGTAAAGGATATAACGACAGACTTCTTTTCATTTATCACCAATGCATTTTCTTGCGCGTATATAGCTAGTGGCGTACGTTTTCGCTGTAAACCCACGGGGGTATTATCGACCAAAAGCAGGTCATCAGCATAGGCGTTCCAACATATTTTAGTACCCTCTATCTTCGGAGAAACCAAAGAAAAAGTCGTGAGGGGGACATTAGCATCAGTAGTGTAGAGATTGAAGAGAGTAGGGGCAAATAAACACCCTTGTCTAAGACCATTATGAGTTTGGATTATTTTGGAAAGATCGCCAGACGTATTTAGTCTCACCTGAATTGCCGAATCCTCATGTAGATTAATGAGGACTGTCAGCAGATGAGACGGCAGCCCCATTTGGGCTAGTTTTGTCCAGAGCCTCACCCTGTCCACTTTATCAAAGGCAAGCGACAGATCTACTGATGCCAAATATATGGGAGATTCGGTTTTTTAACATGCCTTTTCTAAAAGCAAACAAATAATCAGTCCTCTTATTTCAGTTCCCATCCCTTAGCGAAAACCGAACTTCTGGGGGGGGGGGGTAAGATGTTATTGTGGTCCGCCCATTCCTCTATTCTCTGCAGTACTAACCCTGCAAAGATCTTGGAATCAGCGTCCATAATTGAGATTGGACGGTAATTTGTCGGGCAGGTTTTATCCCCCTTTTTATATATGGGCACGACATATGATATCCTCCAGGACTGAGGAATTGTCTTAGACTGTATGATGGAATTATAAAAGATAAATAGCGATTTTGCCCAATATTCCGGAGTTTTCTTGAGGGTATTATTTGTGAGCCCATTAGGGCCGGCCGCTCTTGAATTATTTGACCTCTTGATCTGGGATTCAATATTCTCGATCGAGAAGTCGAAACCCCAGGACCCCTTTTTTATGAGCAAAAGTTCATGCGTCATAGCCATTTTGTCTTTGTAGAGGATTGCAAAATATTTTCCCCAGATCTCCGCCTTTACATTAGCCGATTGAAGTACAACCTGTCTTTTTTTCAAGAGCCCCAAAATTCACGACCCGAAATCCCTTTTAGAGCTGCTAGCATATCGATATTATCATTATTTTGCAGGACACACTTATGATTTTTCAACCAGTTGTTTTTGGTTTGTTTAATTTGTAGGATTTCTCTTTTTTTAAAATTTTTTTTAAATTTGTTTATTTATCAATCCACACACAGGAGAGATTATACAAGAACATTTCATGTAGTATCTCAGGTCATGTAACCCAGCGTCCCCATCTCCCACACCGTACGTTCCCCGGCAAGCATAGTTCTCGGCCTTAGTCAGACTGACTTGGCGGTGCTGGTGGGTCCTCCAAAGCGTGAAGAGCCCTTGCGATCAGGCGCGGTTTGTGGATTAGGGCCGGATAATTCCGGTCATAGTCCAGCACTGGCTCCCAGATATCCCGAAATCGATGAAGCAGTCCCGCCCTGGATGCCGTGACTTTCTCGGCTATTAAAATATCCCAAAGTTTGACCCAGCAAAGGGCCATCAAGGGTCCGTCTGCGGACTTCTAGGTGCGGGCCACCGTGATCTTAGCCGCTAATAGGAACTGGGATATCAGGGCCGCTCTTCTCCCCGACCGCGGGTATGAGCCTGACAGTGGAATCCCTAAAAGGACCTGTTCGGGCGTGAGCGGAATGGTCGTCGGGGTGACGTCTTTTATGGTAGCTAAACAGAGAGACCAAAACTCCTGCACCCGGGGGCAGGTCCACCACATGTGAAAGTAGGATCCTGGGAGGCCGCAAAGTCGCCAACAGTAAGGGTTTAGTGCTGGTTGGAAGTGATGAAGGCGTAGAGGGGGGTAATACCAGCGCAAGAGTAGTTTATGGGCACACTCCCTGTTGGTTATACAGCGGGAAGACGTCCACGTTCTTGTCCAAATGTCCACCCTTGTATGGTCCTCAATGGCGTGTCCGAGGTCCGTTTCCCATTGGGACATGTAGGAAGGCTGGACTGGAGGGGGCCCTCCTGTAGCAGCCTATGCAGGGTCAGTTCCAGTGAGGTTAGGGGTCTTGTGGCCGCCGCTCGAGTCTGTGGGTGAGAGCACCAATGTCTGAGCTGAGCGTAGGAGTACCTATCCGTTTCCGCTAACTGAAAAGTCATCTTGCAGCGTTCAAAGGTTAGGGGGGAGTCCCTTTCAAAAAGTTGCCCTAAAGTGGCGAGGCCTCCTGCGACCCAGTTTCTAAAGTTTTGGGGACGGGCCCCGGGGGAGAAAGCTGGGTTGAGGAAGATTGCGGAGAGTGCACTCAAGTCTCCTGGGACGCCCCGGTGTCTGCGAGCCCACTCCCAGGCCCTAATTGTTTGTTTTGTAGCTGTGAGAGTGCCCGGCCAGCTGCGGCGTAAAGCTGTGGATAAGAACGGGAGGAAGCGAAGGGGAAGATAAAGGCAGGATTGTTCGATCTCCACCCATTTCGGTGGACCCGTAGCAAGCCCCCATGCCTGAAGGTGGGCCAGCTGTGCCGCCATATGGTATTTGCGGAGGTCGATGACCCCCAGGCCTCCCAATCTCGTGCTGGCCATCATTGTTCTCCGCGGGATGCACGGTTTCTTCCCCTTCCAGATAAAGTCCACCATCTTCCTTTGGAGCTGCTGCAAAGGGGGAAGCGGAATGGTGATCGGAAGGGCGGCACAGGCATAGAGGAAGTGAGGAAGTAAGTTCATTTTGCACGCCGTGATCCGGCCTAGGAGGGAGATCTCTTGGGGTTGCCAGCGGGTCAGATCCTTTTCTAGTTCCTCGAAGAGTGGCGGGAAGTTAGCTCGGTAAACTTCCGTTGGGCGTGCGGAGATCTGAACACCCAAGTAGGGGATCGATTTGATGCTCCATTGAAACGGACCTCTCTTCACCAGGGCCTCCCGTTCAGCTGGCGTCATGCCCACTCCCAGCGCCGCTGACTTTTGATAGTTAATTGCAAATCCCGAGACCATCCCAAAGTTGTGGATTTCAGTTAAGGCCTCACTCATGGATCTCTCAATGTTTGTGATGGTAATCAAAACATCATCCGCGTAGAGGGCCACTTTATGTTGCGCAGAGCCGGTGCTCAGGCCACTGATTCGGGGGTTCTTCCGGACTCGTTGAGCCAGCGGCTCCATGGCCAAAGCGAAGAGCAGAGGGGATAGAGGACATCCCTGCCTCGTTCCGCACGTGAGGGAGATTGGGTCCAACAAGCGCCCATTGACTCTCAGCCTCGTCCTGGGGGACTGGTAGTTCGCCAGGATCATCTTCTGAAAGGTCGGACCGAAGACAAAAGCCCCCAGAGTGAGGCGCAGATAAGACCAGTCCACCTTGTCGAACGCTTTAGTTGCGTCCAATGCCAATAAGGCTAGCTGTTGGGAATCCCGAGTGGCGATTTCAATGAGATCCAGGGCCCTGCGGATGTTGTCTTTCGTCGACCTGTGGTTTATAAAGCCTGTTTGATCCGGGTCTATAATATTAGGGAGGATAGGTGCCAGACGGTTGGCCAAGACTTTAGAGTATATGTTGGCATCCAAATTCAGCAACGCAAAGGGTCTATATGAGCTAATATCGTGAGGGTCTTTCCCGGGCTTGGGGATAAGGACTGTAATAGATTCTTGCATCCTTGGGGTGACCGTGCCAGTGGCCACGAATGAGTTGAAGAGGCGGGCCAGGGGGACCGCTAGTTGGCGCCGGAAGATTTTGTAGAAGCGAGTGGAAAATCCATCCGAGCCCGGGGCTCTAGGTTTTAAGCTCTTACTGGCCGCCTCCACCTCCTCGATTGTAATCGGGGCTTCCAGGTCTTCCCTGGCCGCCGGGGTCAGGTGTGGTAGGGTCGACTCTTGGATGTATGAGTGCTGCTTAATTGGATCTCTCGGGCCGCCGTCATTATTTCCAGGTGGTGGGCTGTTGCCAAGCGTATTTTCTCATGGTCATCGTAGTGGATCACCCCCTGCGGATCACGGAGGCCTAAGATAGTATTCCTGCTCTTCGCCTTTGCCAGTTTGTTAACCAGGAGCTTCTTGGCCTTATTGTTGTGAGCGTAGTACCATTGCTTAGACTTGGTTAGCAGATCCGCCGTAGCCTCAGCGTAGTGGGCTTCCAGCCGTTTCCTGGCCATTTGCAGGATCCTGTAAGATTTAGGGGCCCAGCCCTTCCTTTTATGTGTAGCTTCAGCCTCTCGGACTGCAGCTTCCAAAGCGGCGTGCAACTCACTCTTTCTTTTGTGGTATGCGGCTCCCTGGGCAATCAGCTCGCCTCTGATGACCGCCTTCATGGCGTCCCAGGTGTTAGCCGGGGAAGTGTCCTCGTCCCGGTTTTCAACGAAAAAGTTCTTAATGGAGTTTGCGACTGAGTCCCTTACTGCCATGTTCCCAGGATAGGGTCATAGAGGCACCACCGGCGGCGTGGAGGGGGGTCTTGGTCATGAGACCGCAAGGTCAGAGTAACTGGGGCATGGTCCGAAAGGATCCGGGGGCCAATTATCACATCATCAGTGAAGGACAGGATCTGTCGGGATCAGGTCAATTCTGGAGAAGGTACGATGCACATATGAATAGAAGGTAAAGTCCCGTTCGTCTGGGGACAGAACCCTCCAAGAGTCCACAATGTTTAGTGTGCGAAACGGGTGGAGCAAGCCGGCGGCCAACTTCAAATCTCTAGAAGACGGGGGTGAGATCTGTCCTTGAGAGAGTCCGGAGCCCCGTTAAAGTCTCCTTCCATGACGACATGCCCCTCGATGAATGGGAGGAGAGAGACCGCCAGGTCCTGGTAGAAGCTCTCCTGATACACATTCGGGGCGTACAACGAGATGAGGGTGTAGAGCTGTCCATGGATGGAGCATTTGACTGCAATAAAGCGACCCTCCTGGCACCGTAGTGAGTCAAGGATCTGAGGCTTCAGGTCTTTTGCGAATAAAATAGCGGTGCCCTCCTTCTTAGTGCCGTTAGAGGTGAGGAATTGTAGTGGGAAGAGTCTGCTTCGCAGGCGCGGAAAGTCCGCCGGGATCAGGTGCGTCTCTTGCAAAAAAGCGATCGACGACCCGTTGTCTTGTAGCCTCTGTAGGATCGATTTCCTCTTCGGGGGGGTGGGGGGGAGTTCAGGCCCCTAACATTCAAGGAGGTGAACTTGAGTTTCAGGTAAGGGGGTTGGTCCGGGCGATCCTCTTGCTGAGGGGAAGGGGGTCGTGGGGGGTTTAGGTAAGCCATGGACGTGAGAGCATGATTGAGTTGGAGTCTCCTGTGGTCGAGGGTGTTTTAAACTGGTCTAACTGGTCTCCAACGGGAGAAAGCACATTCAAAAGCGACCTCCAATGGGAGGACCAAAGTGCGGCCAGGGGGGTCGATATAGAACTATCGACATGGCCCCTAGGCAATAGGGCTGTCATTCGACAGCACCAACATGTTTGAAAGTCTCTCCAAGGGTAAAGTGATGTCATCCGCCTTGGAGGGGGTTATGGACCGCGTCAGATCCGTCCGCGGCAAGATGTGAGGCTTAAGGTCGTTCCAGAGTCATGGCTCCAGTGCAGGCGTTAAGGCGTGTCATTTAGGTTTGCGATTTCTCTGCACTCTGGACCATGGGGTCCGTTTCGGCTTTGGGGAGATTGCGTCTGAGACCGGGCTTGATCGGCTCGGAGCGGAGAGGTCTAAGGTCTCTGGGGAGTCCGGGCGGAGGATTGACGTCGCATCGTCGAGGTGGCTGATGGTGCGCTGAGTGCCCTTGTACGAAAACTGTAGGGCCGTAGAAAAGAGCCATCGATAACGGATCTGCTGATCCCGAAGAAAGAGTGACAAAGGCCGGAGCATTCTGCGCTTTTGAAGAGTCCGCGGGGAGAGGTCCTGGAAGATCTGTATCGGGATTCCCTGAAATGAGAGCACGTCCTTAGAGCGGCCAATCGCTGCTATGGCCTGCTTGGTGGTGTAGAAGTGGACCCTAGTGATCACGTCCGGTGGGGGTCCGTATCGACCCCTTCGGCGAGGGCGCAGTCTGTGGGTCCGATCCAGCAGCAGTTGAGTCTCGTCAAGGTCTGGCAGGAGGGACTGGAAGAAGGTGCTAACGTATTCCGGGAGCTCCGGTCAGAGATTCAGGCGGGCCCCCGCGAAGACGTAAGTTGTTGCGGCGGGAGCGGTTCTCCAAGTCCTCCTGTTTATGTTCGAGGATTTCGGTTCTTGCCACCAGCGATTGGACGGTGCATTGAATTTCCGTCAGTGAAGCGGACTGGTCCGTGGTCAGGTCCTCGACCTCGCCAACCCTCAGTTTGATGCCGGCGACTCTCTGCTCGGTCTGCTCCAGTTTGGCAGTGAGTTCCGACATGCAGGCTCTGAATTCCGATTTGATATTGCTCATGAAAGCCTGAAGATCCTCCTTAGTTGCGTGCGTTCCGCCGCCATCAGATGTTTTCTGGGGGGTGAGCTTGAGGGGGTCCGCTTTCCCACCCTTCCCCGAGGCCTGCAGCATAGCAGAGATGTCGGCTGATTTAGGAGGCTTCAGTGCTTTGGCCATCGCTCCGCGGAGAGGGGACGTCACCCGAGGGTGACTCCCAAGTTCACGTTTTGGAAGGGGCTGAGGGGGGCGGCCAAATAGATGTGCGGGGTGGGCAAAGCCCGGGGATCCCAGGCGGTGGAGCGGACAGGTTAAGAGTCAAGTGTAGAAGAATGATCCACTCCACTCCAATTCAGTTAAAGTAAGATGGTTTATTGCACAATAGGGAGGCTGGAAATAAGAGACCCCCAACCATCTCCCAGGGCAGCATCAACTGATGAAACTCAAACAGTAACATTCTATAAACAAAGCATCAGAACTATAATGGTGTCATCACTGGACAAGGTTCTATGTGACATACAGAAGTTGCCCAGTTGAACACCATAACACGCCCCCCTCCCTTATCCAATATAACAAAACCTGTTCACACAAAAAAAAAAAGATACACGCTATCACACTATATGAATATTGAGGGGTTGGGAACCCTGAACTGCACCGGTGGGATACGCATATGCATATACTCAGCAGGCCTTATCCCTTACCTTTGCAACTCTCGCCAAACTCCACACCTTTCCGCTCTCCAATTTAACAGCTCCCTCAAAAACTTGTGCGACCCTAACAGGCTCAGAATACAACAGATCACCCTTCTTTTTAATGACCGCTTTCCTTATCCTGACCACATCACCAACTTTAACTATCGTACTCCTTCTTGGAAATGTCTCATTGACCTCTTTGACCCTCTTCGTCTTTCGTTCATCCATACTCTTTTTCACTTCCTCCACCACTTTCTGTCTCTCTCGCCCGACCTAACCAAGCCAGGGACAACATTGTGTTACCCCTCCGCCCTCTCATTAATTCAAATGGGCTGACTCCTGTTTCAGCGTTGGGAGACATCCGCAAAGCATACATTCGTTCCCTTACGGCGAGCTTCCTGTCTAGCCCACTAGCAACTGCATTCCTAATGCCTTCCAATATACAACGGTTGACCCTTTCAATCATACCATTGGCTTGGGGATAATATAATGCCGTCTTTTTATGTTTGACACCACATTTATACATGTAGTCCTGAAAGAATGCTCCCATAAACTGTGGGCCATTGTCTGTCAACACACTTCTAGGCAACCCTTCCCTCTCGAAAATTTCTTCCAAGAATGCTACAACAGACTGACCTGTAACTTCTCTTAAAATGTTGAACTCCGTCCACCGTGAGAACCTATCCACTAAAGCCAAAACAAACCTGCCTCAACCTCTACCCATATCCACTGGGCCTAAAACATCCATGGCAAGATCCTGCCAAACGCCATTGGGACTTACAACTTCTCTCACAGGTTGCACCACAGCAAATATACCTTTCCCCGACCTTACACAATCTGTACATCCTCCTACCATTTTCTCAATCTCGCGGTCCATACCTGGCCACCAATAATCAGCCTTGATCACCCCTTTGGTCTTGTACGTGCCAATGTGACCTTGATGGGCAATAGCTATAAGTCTTTTCCTTAGGCACACCGGAACAACCAGTTTGTCCCATCGACAAATCAGCCCATCTTTCACTGAAAGTTCATTTCTCACCTCCCACAGAGCTCGTTCTTCACTAGATAATAATCTTTTCTCCGGCCAGCCATCTTTAATGAAACCTGTTACACGCCTCCACATCTCATTGGATAAAGATGCTTCAATCCATTCTTCTTTGTGCAGCACACCTTCGACCATGGCAAAAACCATGTTCTCATTAACAACTAGCCCTTCCTCATCATCCTCATCTTTGGCTCTTACTCTAGATGCATGATCAGCCTGCACATTGTCCTTTCCTGCCACTACTTCAATGTTAAACTTGTGACATTGCAATCTCGTCACCCAACAGGCAACCCTTCTCGACACCTTGTCCACACCTTTGCTTTCGAAAATGGCCTTCAATGGCTTGTGATCCGTTCTCAATACGAATTCCTGTCCCCACACAAAGTTAATCAGCTTTTCTATACCCCAATGACATGCCAGTGCCTCCTTTTCCAATACAGAATAGTTTAGTTCAGGACTGCTCAACATCCGAGACGCATGCAACACCACTGACTCTCCCCCACCAATTCCTGCTTGTGACATAACCACTCCGATGCCAGTTTCACTCGCATCAACAGATAATATTGTCTTCTTCTTGGTATCATACATCGCCAAAGGCTTGGCCATATCAATTTTGGACTTCATCTCAACAAATTCTCTTTCACATTTACCATCCCAAACAAACTCCACCCCTTTTCTCAACAATGCTCTGAGTGAGTGCACACTATCAGCATAGTTTTCAATGAAACGGTGGTAAAACTCTATTGTTCCCAAAAATGAACGTAATTCTGCCTTATTCTTCGGAGACTGCAGTCTTTTTATACCATCTACTAGAGTTTTCTTGGGTTTGAGTCCTTCTTCCGATATTTCATGTCCCAAATATTCTACAACCTGAGTAGAAAAAATGCATTTCTCGCTACGCAAAGTAATGCCACATGCTCTGAATATATCCAAAACCGTACACAATTTTTTTTTTAGCTCCTCTTCACTACTCCCACAAACCAACACGTCATCTTGAAAACACCATACATTTGTTATACCTTTGAATAACCCATCCATGACTTTCTGGAAGACCGATGAAGCCGATATTAATCCGAATGGCATGCGCCGAAACTGGTAAATGCCTTCGTATGTAATAAAGCCCGTCAACTTCCGTGATTCTACATCCAGGGTAATCTGAGGATAGGCGCTCGCCATGTCTAATTTGGCAAAGTATTTGGCATTCCCTATTCTGGTTAAGAGTTCTCCCATATTCGGGAGCGGATGCCGGTCTGCTACTACACACCGATTTAATTCTCTTAAATCTATACATACTCTCAAATCACCGCTTGACTTGTTCACAACCACCACAGGAGGAATCCATTCAATCGCCTTCGCTGGTTCAATTATGCCAGCTTTCTATAATTTCTCCAACTCTACTCTCACAGCCTCGCGCATTGACACCGGCAGCGGCCTAAGCTTTGCCGCCACGGGTCTGCAACCATCCCTCAAAACAATCTTATGAACCATCCCTTTTAAGCATCCAACACTTTTGTTAAACAATTCAGGATATTTGCCAATTAAACTCTTGGGATCATCATCCATACCGCAATCCACGGGTATTCTCTCTACATTCAACACCTGTTCTTTGCTATTAGGGTCTAACTTAATACACAGACCCCTTTGCTCTTTCCATCCCAACAATGTCTCACCTTTCTTGGTGATGTTGTCACGCTCACCTGATTCCCACGGAGGCGCAGGTCTGGCTTCGAGTGCTGATGCTTCTTCAATGGTGAAGCGCAGGAAGGGCCCCTCTACTCTGGCTTTTCTGGCTCGCAGGAATATTCCCCTGTGCGTGAAAAGGGAGTATTACCTACAGACGGAATAATGCTCAAGCCTCCCACTCCCTTCCAACCCTCCACGATACCCTTCCACGATTCACCGTGAAGTCTCACCTTAGGGTCTGGAAGGATGAGTTCTCCATCCTGCTTCTGATGCAGGGGCGCGTTGAAACCCAGTTACTTCACTGGATTGAGGTTTGATGGGAGTTCAAAATAAGCTTGACTATTCAGGTGAGGCGCTGTAAGAGTTCTGTTGCAAGTTCAAAAGTTCAAGCTTAATAATAATGTTCATTGTCTTATTGCATCAAGCGCTAATGCTTATGTCTTTTTCCCCTTAGGGGCCGGGGTTCGGAATGCCGGAGTTATGGCGCCGACCCGAAGTGAAACGTGCAGTTTCAGTAAATGACAGGTAAGTTCTGGATGAGCGTTCAGGTAATGTCTTTGCATTCGCTCATTCAATGTCTTTGTCTTTTTTCCCCATTGGGGCCGGGGTCTGGAATGCCAGGAAGCGGCAGGACCCGAAATGAAATGGGAATGACCCAACAGGTAAGTCTTAGAAGGAAACTGAGCTTTTCCTATTTCCCTTCCTTCTCTCACCTTGTTTTGTTGTCTTTTCTCTCTAGGCTCTGGGAAGTGGGTGCGGATCCGGATGATCGCTGCTGAAGATGGAGGCGCCCAGGAAAGGTGAGTGAAATGCAGCGCTGCAGCGATCGAAGCGAAATGCTTTTAAAATGATGTCTTCCCTTTCAGGATCGTCGGTGTGATGTCTCTGTGATGCAGCTTTAGCAGGTAAGGTCTTCTTTCTCCCCAATTCTCTCTTATCTCCCTTTGCAGGCGACCCAGGATGCTGACAGGCGTGGCTGAAGTCCAGATGCAGGAGCTGACACGGTGAGCATCCAGCTGCGAGGAGCAGAACAACGCGAAGCGTGAGTTGCTGATCGGGCGTGGTTTAAATAGCTTTGGAAGAAGTTCCAGGTATGTATCCTTCCACCGATCAGGTATGTATCCTTCTCCGACCACACCCAGGTGGAAAGTAGTCCCACAGGTAAAGTAGTTCCATTCAGGCCTCAAGAGGGCCTGGATGTAGCAGCATGGTCTGTATCAGGTAAGTGCACATTAAAACACTTAAACAGCCAAGGCGCCAGGACTGTGTCGAAAGGGCCCCAGCTTGGGCCCGCTGGCACTTCCCTGGGGGGAATGATGCCTGCCTCTGGGGTTGCTGGGTCGGACCTGGCTCCTTGGAGGTAGGCATCATGACAGTACCCCCCTCAAGGCCCCTCCCAAGGTTGTTCCCTCTGGGGGTTTTGGCTTGTTCGGAAATCTCCGGTGGAACCTTTGTATTAATCGAGGTGCGTGAACATGGTTACTAGGCTCCCACGATCTCTCCTGAGGTCCATATCCCTTCCAGTCAACAAGATAGAAGAGTTTTGACTTTAACACCTTGGAGTCTAAAATGTCTTTAACTTCGAATTCTAATTCCCCTTCAATTTGAACTGGGTCTGGAGGC
Organism: Ambystoma mexicanum; assembly: GCF_040938575.1. Taxonomy (NCBI): domain Eukaryota; kingdom Metazoa; phylum Chordata; class Amphibia; order Caudata; family Ambystomatidae; genus Ambystoma; species Ambystoma mexicanum. The sequence goes on along the minus strand of NC_090922.1, from coordinate 1,523,010,858 downwards.
TTGGACAGTCGGGTCCCTGGTTGTACTGGCTTCAAAAGTGATGCATGAAAAACTGGATGAATACGCATGTTAGATGGTAAATCCAGTTTAAAGGCCACAGGATTGATTATAGCCTTGATGGGATAAGGTCCTATGAATCTGGGATTGAAGGTTCGCGGGCCCTTGAGGGGTAAATGTTTCGTTGCTAGCCATACCTGGTCTCCTACTTGATAAGGAGGAGTTTTACTTCGGTGCAATTCAGCGTTTTCTTTATACTTTTTCTTGGCTTGCTGTAAATGAGTTGCAGCTTCTTTGAAGGCTCGGGTTATTGTGGAATGCAGATGATTTACTGCGGGCATTTCCAGGGTCAGAGGTGGATCTAGGTCAGAGGTCCGAGGATGGTGACCATACAAAGTATAGAAAGGAGTTTGTCCGGTTCCAGAATGCACTGAATTGTTGTATGCATATTCTGCGATCCAAAGGATGTCTTTCCAATTTAACTCGGATTGGTGTAACATGCACCGAAGATATTGCTCGAGAGTCTGATTGGTTCTCTCGGTTTGTCCGTCGGTCTGGGGGTGGTGGCTGGGGGATAACCGTACATCTATTTGTGCTAGTTGGCAACACTTCTTCCAAAAATGTGAGATAAATTGACTTCCACGATCCGAGACTAATATGGAAGGAAAACCATGTATGCAAACTATATTCTCCAGAAATTCCTTGGCCAAGGTGGAAGCTGAAGGCAAACCTTTTAAAGGGATAAAGTGGGCCATTTTGGATAATAGATCCACAATTACAAGGATAGTGTTGTAACCAGCACAAGGAGGCAGGTCAGTTATAAAGTCCATTGACAAGGTGTGCCATGGTGCCGGTGGAATATCCAAGGGTTGAAGTAGGCCGGCTGGCCTTTTCTTTTGACCCTTGTTTTGGGCGCAAATTCCGCAAGACAATACAAAAGACTTTCTTTTCTCCAAGAAGGCCACCAGAAGTGGCGTTTGATTTTTTCCTCCGTTTTAGCGATTCCAGGGTGTCCTTCCATTAATGATTCATGATGATGGGCAATAACAAGTTCTTGCAATTCTTTACTTGGCAGAAACAACCGCTCCTGGAAGTAGGGTAAATCATCCTTAACGGTGTACTGAGGACCCTTTTGACTCCATTCCAGTAAGGTGGAAGAGTCTAGAAGTTGTTTTACTTGCGTTTGGATGTCCTGAATAGTTTGCAATGAAGTTAGGCCTAAGATTCTTTGTTCAGGTATTATTGGCACAGGTTCTAAACTCGAATTGGGTTCTTCCATGCCAATCCGGGATAAGGCGTCCGCTTTACCATTCTTGCAACCAGGGCGATAGGTAATTACGAAATCAAATTCCGCAAAGAATAGAGCCCATCGGAGTTGTCGTGAAGATTGAGCTTTGGCCGTCTTTAAATATTGTAAATTTCTGTGGTCCGTAATTACGGTGATGGTGTGTTTTGCCCCGAGAAGGTAGTGACGCCAAGCCTTGAAAGCAAATTTAATAGCCAGTAACTCCTTGTCAGTAATTGCGTAGTTGATTTCAGGAGGAGAACATTTCCTGGACCAAAAGGCCACAGGGTGTAGTTGGTTAGTTTCTGGGTCTCTTTGCGACAGGACAGCTCCCATGGCCGAACTGGATGCGTCGGTTTCCACAATGTAAGGGAGATCTGGGTGCGGGTGCTTCAATACAGGTGCAGAGGTGAATTTGGTTTACAGGTCCTGAAAGGCGTGTTCGGCCTCAAGAGTCCATTCAAAGCGTTTGTTTTTCTTTAGGAGAGCTGTGATGGGTTGGACTGTTCGGGAAAATTCCGGAATGAATCTTCGATAGAAATTGGCGAAGCCAAGCATGCTCTGAACTCCCTTCACCGAGCTAGGAGATGGCCATTTGAGGATGGCGTCCACCTTTCGCGAGTCCATTCGGACTCCTTGAGGTGTCAGGATGAATCCGAGAAACTCAACTTCTGTGGTATGAAAAACACATTTTTCGAGCTTTGCGAATAGTCTGTGCTGGCGCAATTTCTCAAGAACTGCCCTAACATGTTTTCTGTGATCGGATTCTGAAGAAGAGTACACCAGGATGTCGTCAATATAAACAATGACACAGACATCGATAAGTTCCCGAAGAACATCCTTCATAAAGTACTGAAAGGCGGCAGGTGCATTGCACAAACCGAAGGGCATCACCTGATATTCGAAGAGCCCAAATTTGGTGCGGAATGCAGTCTTCCATTCGTCGCCTTCTTTTTTACGCACCAGGTGATAAGCTCCTCGGAGATCTAACTTGGTGTACACACAAGCGTCTTTCACCTGGTCGATAAGCTCAGGGATCAGGGGCAGAGGATAACGATTCTTAATCGTTATTTGATTTAGGGCGCGATAGTCTATACATGTTCTAAGGTCGCCCTCTTTTTTCGGCACGAAGAACAGAGCTGAGGAGACAGGAGACTTGGACGGGCAAATAAAACCACTGGCTAGGTACTGATCTAAATACTGACGCAAATGCAGGTTCTCAGGTTCCGTAAGAGCATAAATCCTACTACAAGGTAGTTGAGCATTGGGTACCAGATCGATTTGGCAATCATAAGACCGATGAGGAGGTAACGTGTTAGCCTGTTCCTTCTGAAAAACGTCTTGGAATTCTTGGTATTCTGACGGTAGCTGTACAGGGGTGGAAGTTGCTGAGGCTAGACCCATAACTGGATAACAAGTTGGTTCACAATCAGGAAAACTTACCTTCTTTGCTCGCCAGTCGATTCTGGGATTATGTGTTTCTAACCAAGGAATTCCAAGAATTACTTGAAATTGTGGGGCCTTGATCACATCAAACACGATTGCTTCCCGATGTCCATCCTGACCCACCAGTGTCATTTCAACAGTGGAATGCGTTACAGGCCCTGAGGCTATTTCGGTTCCATCTACTGTAGTAATGACATCTTGGGTTACTTTCGGGTTGGAGAGGGAGCTTAATCCTGGAAGCCAATTCACGGTCTATGTAATTCCCAATAGCTCCACTGTCGATGTATGCTTTTACAGCATGCAACTGCTGAGGCTATTTTGGGTCCACGAGCACCATTGGCATGACAAAATGCGAGGTCAAAGAGTTTGTTTTCAAGCTCGGCAAGCGGACCCCTACGCTTGTCAGGCTAGGTCGTTTCCCGAATCAGGTGTCAATAAATCGTTATCAGTGGCTCCAACCACCTTCTTAGGTGGTTTAACCGGACAATTTCGAAGAAAGTGACCGGAAGTCCTGCAATACAGACAAAGTTGCATTTGCCGCCTTCTCTCTCGTTCCTTCTGCGTTAATGGTCCTTTAACACCGCCGATTTGCATAGGTTCGGATATGTCGGTACTCTTGGAGTTTGCGTGGGTTTTGAACGGTACTCGGGTTTCGTACTTGAACCGATCTGCTTTTCTATTTTGAAGTCTGTGATCAAGTTGAACCACCAAGTCTATGTAGTCTGCGCAGACCTGGGGTGGATCTACTATCTGAGCTAGAACATCCTTAAGCTCTCCGCGCAGGCCTCGATGAAACAATGTGATCCTTTTGTTTTCTGGCCATCCAGTTTCCACAACCAGTCTATTAAAGGTGGAAACGTAGGACAGGAGATCCTGATTACCTTGTCGTAAGGATAGCAGTTCATTATCAAGGGCCTGTCCTTGAGAGTGTCGAGCAAACAATCTTTCCATGCTGGCCTGGAAGCCCTGAAAATCCTGGAGAATGGGATCATCCTGATTTACCAATGGAATAGACCAATCGGCAGCACTGCCACTGAGGTAAGACAGTATAAAGGCTACCTTGGTCTGGTCTTTAGGGAAGGCCCCGGGTCTGCATAGAAAGTGTAAACGACATTGGTTCATAAAGACGGCATATTTCTTGGGATCCCCCGCAAAACGTTCAGGCGGGGCCAAAGGCATGTGTCCAGGTAGATTGATTTGTACCGGGTTATTCAAACCCATTGATGTGGAAGTACCTCCGGAATTAGGTAAAGGAGTGTGCCCTGCCTGGGCCTGCAATAACCTTTTCGCCAGGTCATCAGTTCTTTCCTTGGATAGGATCAGTTCTCTTTTGAGAGCGTTAGTCTCCTGGCGGGCTGAGTGCACTTCTGCCCGTAATTCCCCCAAAAGCTGGGCCAGCTGATCTGTCTCGGAAGTCTCCATAGCGCCCGGGTGGGAAATTGTGGGTAGGCTTCGCGTTCTGTCACGCTCACCTGATTCCCACAGAGGCGCAGGTCTGGCTTCGAGTGCTGATGCTTCTTCAATGGTGAAGCGCAGGAAGGGCCCCTCTACTCTGGCTTTTCTGGCTCGCAGGAATATTCCCCTGTGCGTGAAAAGGGAGTATTACCTACTGACGGAATAATGCTCAAGCCTCCCACTCCCTTCCAACCCTCCACGATTCACCGTGAAGTCTCACCTTACGGTCTGGAAGGATGAGTTCTCCATCCTGCTTCTGATGCAGGGGCACGTTGAAACCCAGTTACTTCACTGGATTGAGGTTTGATGGGAGTTCAAAATAAGCTTGACTATTCAGGTGAGGCGCTGTAAGAGTTCTGTTGCAAGTTCAAAAGTTCAAGCTTAATAATAATGTTCATTGTCTTATTGCAGCAAGCGCTAATGCTTATGTCTTTTTCCCCTTAGGGGCCGGGGTTCGGAATGCCGGAGTTATGGCGCCGACCCGAAGTGAAACGTGCAGTTCCAGTAAATGACAGGTAAGTTCTGGATGAGCGTTCAGGTAATGTCTTTGCATTCGCTCATTCAATGGGCCTCATTACACAGAAGGCGGTAATCCAGGGTGCTATTAGCACCCTGGACCATGCCGGTAAATTACCGGCACCGCCTTGGCGGAAAGGGGATTTACCGCCCCATTCCAAGGTTGGAGGGGCGGTAAATCCCCCTTCCGCCATTGCCCTTCCCCATTCCCATTTCTGCCCCATAGGGCTCTATGGGAATGGGGAAGGCGCTAATTACGGCACCGCAATTTTGCGGTGCCGTAATTAGCTCCGAGGTCCCTTAGCGGGTTGGTACTTAACGCCTGCAAGAAGCAGGCGTTAATTCCTCCAACCCGCAAAGGGACCTCGTAGTACGGCGGTAAGGGTTAACGGTCACCGTTGCCATTAACGGTGACCGTTAACCCTTACCGCCGTCCGTGTAATGAGGCCCAATGTCTTTGTCTTTTTTCCCCATAGGGGCCGGGGTCCGGAATGCCAGGAAGCGGCAGGACCCGAAATGAAATGGGAATGACCCAACAGGTAAGTCTTAGAAGGAAACTGAGCTTTTCCTATTTCCCTTCCTTCTCTCACCTTGTTTTCTTGTCTTTTCTCTCTAGGCTCTGGGAAGTGGGTGCGGATCCGGATGATCGCTGCTGAAGATGGAGGCGCCCAGGAAAGGTGAGTGAAATGCAGCGCTGCAGCGATCGAAGCGAAATGCTTTTAAAATGATGTCTTCCCTTTCAGGATCGTCGGTGTGATGTCTCCGTGATGCAGCTTTAGCAGGTAAGGTCTTCTTTCTCTCTAATTCTCTCTTATCTCCCTTTGCAGGCGACCCAGGATGCTGACAGGCGTGGCTGAAGTCCAGATGCAGGAGCTGACACGGTGAGCGTCCAGCTGCGAGGAGCAGAACAACGCGAAGCGTGAGTTGCTGATCGGGCGTGGTTTAAATAGCTTTGGAAGAAGTTCCAGGTATGTATCCTTCCCCGACCACACCCAGGTGGAAAGTAGTCCCACAGGTAAAGTAGTTCCATTCAGGCCTCAAGAGGGCCTGGATGTAGCAGCATGGTCTGCATCAGGTAAGTGCACATTAAAACACTTAAACACATGTCTAGCTTTATGAGCCTGGCGCCTAAGGCGCCAGGACTGTGTCCAAAGGGCCCCAGCTTGGGCCCGCTGGCACTTCCCTGGGGGGAATGATGCCTGCCTCTGGGGTTGCTGGGTCGGACCTGGCTCCTTGGAGGTAGGCATCATGACAGATGTACAATTTACCATGTGTAGTTCTGTCTTTAAATCTGAAAGTTGCCGGACAACAACCTAATGAGAATGCATTACTTACCGTAAAAGCATTTCTGATGGTTGTATCTGCTTAGATTCACATGCTGTGCATAGGTCCGACATCCAGTGGTCACTGCGGAGTATTGCATTTTGTTTTTCGTAGTCGAAAAAGGGGGCGTCGACAAGGCGTGTCTGAAACACTATCCCTATAGTGACGTGCATTGTACCCACAATCCCTCATGCGTCGAGGTCCCTCTGTTTGTATTTTTCTGCCCTGAGGGAGCCTTCTAGACGTGAGTGAGTACAGAAAAGAGAGAGATATATAAAGGAAGTCTATGTTCCTTCCATCCGAGCGGGGAGGAAGGGTGGGCGCATGTGAATCTAAGCAGATACAACCATCAGAAATGCTTTTACGGTAAGTAATGCATCCTCTTCTGATGTTGGTTAATCTGCTTAGAATCACATGCTGTGCATAGACTAGTGAGCAGTACCCGGAGTTGGCGGTGGGTTATGAGAAGGAACAGTAGAGAAAAGGTGTCGTAATACTGCCTGCCCCACCTGGGAGTCAGATCTAGAGTGTGTATCTAGACAGTAGTGTTTTGTAAAGGTGTGCACAGAACTCCAGGTAGCCGCTTTGCAGATGGACTCAAGGGGAACATTTGCAATGAATGCTATGGATGCCCCCGTGCCTCGAGTAGAGTGTGCTCTTGGCCTAAAGGGCAGTTCTCTCTTAGCAAGAGTATAGCAGAGAGTGATGCATTGAACAATCCATCTAGAAATAGTGGACTTTGAAACCGCAGCTCCTTCTCTTCCTGCTGCCACCGAGACGAAGAACTGATTAGTCTTCCTCAGTGGTCTGGTTCTTTCCATGTAGAACATGACCGCTCTGCGTACATCTAGTGTGTGCAGAGTCCTTTCTCCCAAATTGGAAGGATTTTGAAAGAACGTTGGTAGTTCTATAGATTGGTTTACGTGGAATTTAGAAATAAATTTCGGAGCAAACCTAGGGTGAGTGCGTAGAACCACCTTATCTCTGTGAACTGTAACGAAGGGGTCTAGAATAGAAAGAGCCTGAAGTTCACTTACTCTCCTGATGGAGGTGATAGCTATTAAAAAAGCAGTCTTAAGAGTGAGGTGTTTAAGAGATGCTTTGTGCATGGGTTCGAATGGAGAGCCCATGAGTCTGGTAAGTACCACATTAAGGTCCCATCCGGGAGCTGGGTCAGCTATCGGGGGTGTATTCTCTTTACTCCCTCCATGAAGGCCTTAATAACAGGGATCCTCCACCACGACACTTTGAGTTGGGAAGTGGTGTATGCAGAAAGTGCCGCTAGGTGGACTTTAATGGAGTTAAACACTAGACCTGAATCCAATAGGTGGGTCAGGTATAGGACCACATGTGTGGGAGAGCAGTCAATAGGGTTGATGCTCTTACTCCTGCACCAGATGACAAATCTTTTCCACTTGCTAGAATAGCAGTGGCGAGTGTTCGGTTTTCTGGCTTTCCTGAGGATGTCCATGCATCTTTGCGGGAGTTGTAGATGTCCGAACTCTATGATCTCAGGAGCCAAGCTGCTAAGTTCATGTTCTGGGGGCATGGATGCAGGGTCCTGCCCTTGTCCTGAGACAGCATGTTGTACGGGCAGGGGAGTTTTACTGGGGGAGATAGAGACATCTCCATCAAGTGAGCGAACCATGGTTGTCGTGCCCACATTGGGGCCACTAGTATCATGGTTACTTGTTCCTGGTGCATCTTGTGCACCACTCTGTTGAGAAGGGGAGTCGGGGGAAAAGCGTAAACAAATTTCCCTGACCATAGCATCGACAGACCGTTCCCCTTGGATTGGTTCTGGGGATACCTGGAGGCGTAACTTAGGCATTGTGAGTTCTCCAGGGTTGCGAACAGGTCTATCTCTGGGAATCCCCATTCTGTGAAGATGTCGAAGACGATGTCTTCGTGCAGGCGCCATTCGTACTCTTCGGGCAGGGGGAAATCTCTGCTGAGTCTGTCTGCCAGCAGATTGAGTTCCCCGGGTACATGTAGTGACAGTAGGAACATGTCCTGTTTGAGAGCCCACTTCCATATATTCTGGGCCAGTTTGGACAGGCCTGGAGAGTGGGTGCCCCCTTGCTTGTTGATGTAGTACATGGCTGTAGTGCTGTCTGTAAGGACCATTACTGTCTTGCCTTGTAGGTGTTCCTGGAAGGCTTTTAGTGCCTTGAACACCGCTAGTAGCTCCAGTAGATTGATGTGTTTGGATGCTACGTTCGGAGTCCACACTCCGTGAGCAGTCTGATGGGATAGGTGCGCCCCCATCCAGTGAGGGATGCGTCTGTGGTTAGAGTGGCTTCCGCCGCGGGTGTGGCAAAGGGTTTCCCTTTTCCCATGTTTTCCTTTGTCCACCACCGTAGCGAGAGAACCAAGGCTTGCGAGACCACCACTAGATCCTCCCATAGTCCGCTGGCCTGACACCACTGGCTGTTGAGCCACTCTTGCATTGGGCGCATGCGCAGGCGCGCGTGAGGTACCAAATAAATACAGGACGCCATCATTCCTAGCAAGCGCATTGCTTTGCGTACCGTCACCTCTCGGCCGGTTACATATTGAGGGATTTGAAACAGCATGTTTTGGACCCTCTCTTTGGAGGGGAAGACGAGGCCGTCCCTTGTTTGAATTAGAGCCCCTAGGAATTGTTTGATTTGACTGGGGTCTAAACTGGACTTCTTTTCGTTGATGGAGAAGCCCAACTTGAACAAAAGGTCTGCCGTCTTTTGGGTATTGGAGAAGCATGTTTCGTAAGAATCCCCTGTTATGAGCCAGTCGTCGAGGTAAGGGTAAACTGGGATGGACAACCTGCGCAGGTGGGCCGCTGCCACTGCCAGCACCTTCGTGAATACCCTTGGTGCTGATGCTATACCGAAGGGTAGCACATTGAACTGGTAGGGTTTGCCCTCTATCATGAACCTTAGGTATTTTCTGTGCGCTGGCAACATTAAAATATGAAAGTATGCATCTTTCATGTCAAATGTTGTCATGTAATCTCCCTGAGAAAGCAGTGGGATCACTTCCTGTAAGGTTACCATACGAAACTTTTGGGGTTTGATAAACTTGTTCGCTGGGCGCAGATCTAATACAGGGCGCATGGTTAGATCCTTTTTGGGTACAAGGAAGTACACTGAATAAATACCTTCCGTTACCTGAGATAGAGGCACGACCTCTATGGCTCCTTTTTCCAGCAGTTGTTGTACTTCTTGGAGAAGGATGGCAAGATGTTCCGGTGTCATGCGACGTCCCCTCGGGGGTCTGTAGGATGGGGAACTGTTGAATTCGATACAGTATCCGTGGGCTACGGTGGAAAGTACCCAACGGTCTGACGTTATCTCCTCCCATGCAGGAAGAAAGGATGTTATCCGGCCCCCGACCGGTGTTGCATGGGAAGGGACGCGAATCTTCGCGTCACTTGGAGTTGTTGGGGGCTTGGGAGCCTCTGGGGGTGGATCCCCTTTGGCTGTACTGCCCACTATTGGTCTGGTAATTGGTGGCAGGGTATTGTTGATGTTGACTTTGTTGTTGTTGCTGGCGTTGGCCACGAAAAAAGCGTTTGTTGCCATAGCCGCGTCTGGTAGTGGGCCTAGAGATCAGGTCAAGAGTCTTGATAGTATCGAACTCTTTTTTAGCCATCTCTAGAGCTTCATCCACCGCTTTTCCGAAGAGGTTAGAGTCTTCGACAGGTTTATTTATTAAAGACGCCTGTGTCTCCGGTTTAAAGCCCGAGTTGCGCAGCCATACATGGCGTTTTAGGAGTATTCCCTGCACCAGGGAACGTCCCGCTGTTTCTGCCGCGTCCAGAGAGTTTTTTACAATGCTCTGGTTCACCTGGGTTCCTTCGCCAATAGTTGAAAGTAGGCGTGTACGTAAAGGCTCCGGTGCTTCCTCGGCGTCCTTGCGCAGTTTGGTCCACTGTGCGTCTGCGTAGCTAGCAAGCAAGGAATTGTTGTTCGCAATTCTTGCGGAGAAGGCAGCCGAGGAAGTTACTCTCTTTGCAAGGGCATATAGCCTCTTGCCCTCCTTGTCAGGGGGTGCCTCACTGGTGGAAAGTGGTACCCCTGCCCTCTTTCTAGTATTAGATACGACTAGGGAATCCGGTATGGAATGTCCCCTAATGTAGAGCGGGTCTGAGGGTGAAGGAGTGAAAAGTTTTTCAATTCTCGGATTGACCCCTCTGATCAATGCGGGAGTGGAGAGCGAAGGGATAATTCTTCTCTTCACTGAAGCGAGGAGGGGAATGGTCTGGCTGACCGGGGGTTTCTCTTTAATAACTCTTTCTACAAAGTCCAATTCTGGAGAGAGCTCCCCAGTGTCCAGTTCGAAATGCGCTGCAGCTCTGCGCAACAGTGCATTGAAAGTGGGCTGATCGTCGATTGGAGACGTGTTCCTAACCGGAGAAATGTCCGGAGGAGTTAGGTTTAGGACATCAGTGTCGGAATATACTGATGGGGATTGCCAGGGGTGCGAAGGTCCTTCTTCTGGGTTTTCTCCGAAGCCTTCTTCTATAATGTCTGGGCTGTCTTCCAGACATTCCTCCTGGTACTGTCCTTCTTCATTGTCCATGAAATCATCTTCTTCCTCCAAGTATTGTTCCTCCCCAGTGAGGTCGTATACCTTATGGAAGTCTGAGGCTGTGTCCTGCTGGGGATCGACTAGCCTCGGATTTTTGGCCCTGGGGTCCTCCTGAGGCCCTTCTCTAGTCCTCTTGTGAGTTTGAGAGGTCTGGGTACTCATAAACTTTTCCATCCTCTCCATACAGAGGTGGAGTCTTTCCATGGTTTCATGGGGTACCCCAGAGCGGTCTGGCGGGGGAAAAATAGTCATCTAGCTGGAAATGGCTCAACCTCTCCCAAAGCGTCGAGGAAAGTGTCCAGTCACCCTCCGAAAAACCTTCAGGTGTGCCGGGTGACCCCCCGATTGAAGGGGGTAGTCCCTGCCTTTCTTCGGGCTTTTTCGGCGTGTCTTTTGACTTATGCGTAGCGCTCGACGTGTTCTTCGGCGTACGCTTCTGGGCGTCGGCTACAGCGATCCTTGCCAAGCTATCGGCGACTCGTTTGTCGGCGACTCGTTTGTCGGCGGAAGCTTGTGTTTTCGACGCTATGGGTGTCGAACGCTCTACGGCGGTCTGCGCCTTCTGTTGATGCGCGCCGGCCGATGGTTTGGGGGCGGCGCCCTTATTCGCCGAAAGCCCAGTCGCTGGTCGCGGCTGCGGTTGCGAGAGGGGCTTCGAACCCGAACGGTCCGAGGAGTCCGCCGGTGGAACCTGCGTCTCCTTGGGCGCCGAAGCTCTTTTCGTCTTAGACGAAGAAGAGCCGTGGGTTGTGTGCTTATGTGTCTCTTTGTGTGCGTCAGTGTCGCCGGGGTGTTCATCCACATAAGCAGGGCGTGAGCCGAGCCCGTCGGGGCCGGGGACAGACGACGAAGCGCGCAAGCGCTCTTTAGAGGGGGTTTCGACTTCCGTAGCGGAGGTCGTGTTATCGCGTTCCTCGTCACTGTCGGTGGTAGCAGCGGCGGGTGAACCTTCGGCCTTCGACATCGTGTAGGCCGCCCACCTTTTAAGCATACGGTCTTTTAGAGTTTTAGGCTTAAGAAGCCGACAAGCCGCGCAACCTTCCTCCTTGTGATCGAGGGGCAAGCAGCGGTTACACCGTGAATGCTTGTCCTTCCAAGTAAATTTGCCTTTGCAAAGCGGGCAAAACCTAAAGGGTGTCCTCTCCATAGCCGAGGCAATAAATCGCGATAAGCACCCCAAGGGAAAGGAAGGGGAAAGGGAAAGGCATTCTCAGAAAGACCCAGAGATGTCCCACGACCCCACTCTCCCTACTGTATATGGCCTGCGAGGCCAGGCCACGTGTTCGGCAGCGCCGAAGGATTTCCTCCGCTCGACCCTCCGTCGAAGATTTTCGCTCGGCGGAGAACAGCTACAACTGCGTCGAGGGAGGGTTTATTAATATTATGAGAAAAAAACGACCAAAGGTTGAGGGTTGCAATGTCTCTCGAGGAGCTCCGCGTGAAGGCGACCAGAAGCTGGGCGGAAAAGAAACAATGAGGGACCTCGACGCGTGAGGGATTGTGGGTACAATGCACGTCACTATAGGGATAGTGTTTCAGACACGCCTTGTCGACGTCCCCTTTTTCGACTACGAAAAACAAAATGCAATACTCCGCAGTGACCACTAGATGTCGGACCTATGCACAGCATGTGATTCTAAGCAGATTAACAAACATCAGAAACATTGATTCTGCTGCAACTATATCCCCCCGGAGTTTTGTCCGACGGTCTTAGTTCATCCATCCTACCCCCAACAACCTTTTCATATACAGCCCTTGACATTAAGGTAATTTTCGAACATGAATCTGCCAACATTTTAACCTGGCAGCCGTTCACCTCCACCCAAGCTGAAGGATCTTCACATTCATCCATTTCTGAACATTGAACCATATTTACAGTAACAATTTCATTTTCAAACCTTCATATTCATCTGAGGAGGGTCCGTCAACCTCCTCGACTATCATGACACTCCTCCCAGCTCCCACACTGTAATTGGAACATTAATTTTCAAAATGTCCCCAACGTTTACACTTATTACACAAAGCTCTTCTCCCAGGGCATATCGGAGAATTAGATAGGTGACGGGCACTTCCACACCTAAAACATAAGCGTTCCTCTCTCCTTTTTCCTCCTTGTGCATTTGCTCCTTGCATAACTTTATTGGTTACTGGGACATTATTGCCACCTTTCCCTTGATACATGTCGCCCCGTCTGGACTTTTTCCCTTTCCTTTTCTTCTGGTCCTTGACTACATCTCTTTTTCTATCCCCAACTTTCAAAACTTCAGTCTGTTGAAGAGTTTTGGATTCTTTTACATCCAGCTTCGCCACACACTTCAAAGTGTGCTCAATTCTTTTTGCAATGCCCACTACTTCATCTAAGCATGGATCATCCTTTAGCCATACTTCCTCCCTAATTTTGTCATTAGAGCAGTGTAACATGAACTGATCTCTAATATGCTCATCCAGATTTTCCCCAAACTTGCAATTAAGTGACAAAGTGTTTGTCCAGTTTCGCCAATGCCAAATCAAATTCATTCACACCTTCCTCAATATCTAATTCACTCAATTCTGGCAGAGTTTCAAAGATTCTCTGCCCTTCATACCCGAGAAGGTGCATGAGCATAGACACTTTTCTCTCAACTGACATGCCATTACCAAAAGTAGCCTTCACGTAATGTAGGAACCCTTTCTTCCAGGGCCCCCATTTGATTCGAGGAGGGCCAGGGCTGGGCAAAAACATTTGCGGGCCCGGAATCCCAGACAAAGCCATGTCTCTGGTATGTTGTCTGTTGCTCCTGTGTATACACAAATGACTGGCAATGCGCAGGACGCTGGTATGCTCTCACCTCTGTTGTTCCAACAACTCACCAGTGTTGTTCCCCAGTTGCTAAATGCGTCCTTAGTTGCCTCTTCCCACAAGTGGCCCTAGGCGGATGGTAACACTGCTGCCACGCCTTCCGCAATGCGCGCGCAATTTATATACGTCCGTCCCAAACACTTCGACCCGATGCCAAATGTTGATCTGCTCTTCGACGCTTCCCCTTTCCGGCGCCACGCTTACTCCGCCTCGCCTCTCCTCCTCCCGATGCTCTAGAGATCCGGCAGCACGGGACGCACTTCCGTGCTCGTGACGCATCACAAGGTACAGCAGCGGGTGCTTTACTCGAGCACGAGCTCTGGCGCGAACACAGATCTCCTGAGCTTGCACTGGTGCTCGCGCTCCCCTTCGCGCCCTCGAGACGCGCTGGCACTGCCGCCGTCCCCAAAAGCGGTTCCAAGGGGGGGGCGGCAGACCTGGTCGCGCCCTCACCTTCCTTGCACAACAGGGGCGCGGCCACCGAGGGAGCGCCGGTGGTCCCTGGTACCAGGTGCTCGGGGCGGCCCGAGGGATCGCCGGCAAGACTCAGGACCGGCAGGTCCACGGGATCCGGGTGCAGCACAGCTCAGCGGCTTGGTGCCAGGTGGGAACGGGGTGCAGGGAGCCGTTCCGGAGGGCAAGGGGGGGAAAGCACGGCTCCCGCAGAGTGGCCTCTCGGTTGGGGGTCTCGGATCTCGCAGTGATCAGTTATCAAGCAGCTGCCTCACTTCTGCAGCATATCCCATCCTCGTCGCCATGTGTAGAAGAATGATCCACTCCAATTCAGTTAAAGTAAGATGGTTTATTGCACAATAGGGAGGCTGGATATAAGAGACCCCCAACCATCTCCCAGGGCAGCATCAACTGATGAAACTCAAACAGTAACATTCTATAAACAAAGCATCAGAACTATAATGGTGTCATCACTGGACAAGGTTCTATGTGACATACAGAAGTTGCCCAGTTGAACACCATAACATCCAGCTTCTCGCGAAGTAGAGCAGTTCCTCAAAGTTGGGCAGTCCAGCGAGCTGGGCGTCCGCCTAGGAAGATGGCGGTCGGCACCTCCGGCCGGTGGCGAGCAGACGTGGGCAGGGGCGCCCCAGGAAATCGCAGGGGGGAGACACACTCCGTCTGGGGTCAGAGTAGGTGGAGCTCGAGAGCCCTCCCGGCGGGGATAGTAGGCACCCGGAGGGGGTGTTGTGGTAGGCCTCAGGGCAGCCCCGGAGGGGGGGGCAGAGAGCAGGTAGCAGAGGGGCCAGAAGACACCTAGTCGTCCCAGGGCGGTGTGTGTGGCTCAAATTGGGGCCACACTGTAGCTGGAGGTGGAGGGCCTCCGGAGTGAAGGCTGGCCGGGGGGTTGCTGGGGCAGGGCTGAGGGGGCAGCCTTCCACACCTGTGCGTGGCCGAACCCCGAGCAGGCCGAAGATGGGCAGGGGCGCCCCAGGAATCGAAGAGGGTGCTGAGGTGGAGCTGAGGGGCTGCCAATATCAGCCGGGCGACGTGTGTGGCTCTCACTCGAGCCGGGATCACGGGGGGCCTCCGGTGGTAGCCGGGAGAGGCAGCAGGCAGAAAGTGGGCAGGGACGCCCCAGGAAGACGAGGGTGGAGGGTCCGCAGAGTGGGCAATCCCAGCGAGGCGGCGGTGTCGGGAACCGCCGAGTCGGGTGATCACAGGGGCACCAGCAGCAGGACTCGCACCGTCTAGGACCAGGCACAGGGGGGAGACGCTCCCGTGCAGGGTGTCGGGCGGGATGAGCCTCATACGCATCTCATGGGCAGATGATGGTAGCCAGCCGCCAGTCTGGAGCGGGTCGCGAGGATGCAGCGGCCATTTTAGGTCGTGTTACGGGAGCAGACTTCACTCTCCCCGACGCGTTTTCACCGTTAGCGAAGGCGTTATGCCCCCAAAACGCTGCTATCCACAGCCCAAGACCACAGCAGGTGAAAGCTCCCCATCACGACCAACGAACTCAGCTGGAAACGGGTAAAATTAACGCTGAACCGCGGATCCGAGCGTAGGCCATCAGAGGAGCTGCCTCATCGCTGGCGCTCCAGGCCACACCAGATTTCTCTTTTTATCGGTCTCAGTCAGATTGGTTTTCAAAATGGATCTAATTTGACGATTTTCAAGATTTTATTTTTGCCTTACCAAAGGGTCGTACATGTGTATGTGGATGGGTTTCAGAGTGCCATGTTTACTAGGTTTAACTGATCTCCCAATCAAGTTTTTAATATGCTCAGTAAAATTCAAAACCGAATAGCACTGGATTTTAATTGGCAGAGACATTCTGTCATGGTCCTAGACGAAGACAGTGTTCAGTTTATCAACATTTCCTTCGTGCCAAATTATGTGGTTTCCACCGCATGACACTATCGCGTGTATCTGCATTGTGCTTTGTTTGGAGAGTCTGTTATTTAATACCATTTTGATTTCCAAGAATCTGTGGTCACTCATATTTGTGTCAGCTATGTGTAATTCTGAACATATTACTGAAAGA
Organism: Ambystoma mexicanum; assembly: GCF_040938575.1. Classification (NCBI taxonomy): domain Eukaryota; kingdom Metazoa; phylum Chordata; class Amphibia; order Caudata; family Ambystomatidae; genus Ambystoma; species Ambystoma mexicanum. The sequence continues at coordinate 1,522,994,925 of NC_090922.1, read as the reverse complement.
GATATTGAAATGAAAATATGGTCCATATGTGATTTATAAAAGCCATTCGACCAAGTATGCTCATACATAGAGGAATTGAATAGGCCATTAACGTGGTCCAAACCCCAATAGTCAAACAAGTTCCTCCAAATTTCACCATTAATTGATTTTTGCTTAATGGCACCAGAAGCCACCACCCCCTTGTCTGCATTCAACGTAGACCTTAATACTGATAAGCCCATCTTTTTCCCGATCCCTTGACCATACTTGATTTCAGAATTGAAATCGCCCGAAATTATGATATCAATTCCTCTATATTTGAGCAACATGGCGGATAAACAATTGTTCAAGAGCGAAACAGCATTGCCCAATGGTACTTGTGAGTTCCAGTAAATATTCAGAACTAACATCAATTCAAAATGCGAATCACTTCCATATTCCACTACAACAGCAAGTGCGAAATTAATTAGTTCAGTTGATTCTAGAATACGTTTGCCTAGCTCAAGTTTGACTGCAACGAGCAAACCTCCAGCGGGTCTTCCAGTAATCCCACTTTAGCTAAGAGATGTATACATATGAAACCATCCAGTTGTATCGGGGCAGTCAGCCGCGTTTCCTGTATACATAAAAGATCAAATGATTTAAGTTTTGCACATAAGACCCCAGAATTCATCAGATTCGAATGGCCCCTGGAGTTCCATGAGAGGAATTTCCAATGGTCCACTACTTTAGTGACATTAAAGCTTTTGTTTCATTTTTTGCATTTCAGATATTGATTCTCTGAGTGTTTGGGCTAACCAAGCCAAGTCCTGCCCCTCCCCTCCTTCGAGAGTCGGAGTATTTTCTTTTCGTGTATCTGACTCATCCCTACAGAGATTAGAATTTACTTTTTCAATTTCCTGGACATTTCCTTTCTCCCAACTATTACTGAAAATCAGGATATTGTAACCCATTCTATTGAATTGGTCTGTCTCCTGAATAATCATTTCAAAAATCTTTTGTGAATTTGGAACGATACGGACATGGCCATAGCGAGAGGGATGTATAAAATCCACCAAACAAATATCCGCTGAACCGATCATCCTAAGTCGGGGGACCTCATTAAATAATGACAGAATACGAGGTCTATTCAGTGAGGATGGGCCTCCAATGTCACATAAATTGTAGAGAAGGATACTTGGATATTCCGGGAATGAGATGTTTCGCCACATTATATTCCTTAGATCGCTATCCTTCACATGTAAGGGTCTAGCCGGTTCATATTGTGTAGGATTCATCCTATCCTGTGGACCGTTGGGGTAAAAGTGTGCTTGTGCAACCGGCACTTGTATGGGATCTTTCAGCTTGCTCCCACTGTATCCCCCCTCCCCTGAGTAAGGAAGAGTCAGTGTCTCATTCATAACCCGAGGTCGGCTTTCTTTTGTCTCGTGGTCCCCCCCCCAAATCCTTATTACCCAACCGTGATAGGTCAGGAAGGAGGTCCATCATGATCTTTTTTATGGTATCTGGGAGATTCGCAATTGCCCCTTCAATCCCAGGCCGGGGTTGTTGGATTTCCGTCACAGATAGTTTTGGGCACTCATTCACAGTTCCATCTAATAGGGGGATCCCAGGATCAGAGTACATTTTCACCTCAATTGCATCCACCCCAGAGGTCGTTACAGTCTCCATTGGGGTGGGTGCTAAGGATGGAGCTGGAGGTAAGGAGGAAAAACCTAATCTATTAGATTCTGCTGAGGTCGTGGGATGTTCGGCCAAAAGGTTGGAGCTATCTTGTGGTAATGCCTGTCGGTATGTCGACTTCTCCAAAACCTTGTAAAAATTAGAAAGTTGTGACTGTTTTAACTCTTTATTTTCCCCATCCATTTGTGGAGGGTGTACTTTCTCATTCTCGGTTCCTTCTGTCTTATCATTTGCCTTTGGTCTAATATCTTCCTTCTGATTCATGTTTATTTTCCTCTTTTTTTCACATTTTTTCCATTTACGTTGTTTCCCTGAGATTATTATTTTTTTTTTCTTGTTAGATTTTAAGCTATCAGTACCATTCAATTGCAAGGCTATCCTACTTTCCTCATTAAATCAGATAGTGCGACTTCATTCGAGGGTGCCTTGGGTTCTTTCTTAAAGGTTTCTGGCTTTGTGGAGGTCAGTCCCTTTTTCAACAGCCTTTTTTTTGCCTTTAAAGCCATTTGTTTCTGTTTCCTTGACAGGAAGAAGCCATTTCCTATCGGACTCCCCTCCTCCTTTTGTTTTTTTGTGTCACCGTCTTTGACCCCTGCCCCGTCAGTAGAATCCATCAGTTTTTATCAGAACTGAAGGGCTGTCAGGGGGAACAGTGAGAATGGGGTCCTCATCCTGGGCGGACCTTAGCGGTCTCAAAAGCATTATAGGTGCAAGTTTAGCAGGTAGCTCTGACATGCCCTTTTCCAATGATGAGATTTTCACTGATAGCTCTTTCAGGAGCTCCATGATCCTTTTTCCCCCTCTGAGTCAGGTTTCTGTTCATTTATCTCATCATTTTTTTTTCCTTTGATAGATTCATTGCAATCCCCGCAGGTATCACACTGGCATAGGTCAAAGCTTCCTTTCCACCAGCCAAGGTTTGAGATCCTTGTGAGTTAGTTGTTTTAGGAATTTGTATGATGTCTATCTTTTTTGAGGTTACCGTCCTATCATCTTTGCCCATGAGAAAGCCTTCCACTTTGGTTAGTTTTAATTGGGTATCCAGAGCAACCCTTTTCAAGTCTCATCTCCCAATGGGTAAGCTCATGGCCTTTATCTAGAAGATTTAATATTCTAGCTATTACTGGCAGTGATTCCTCAAATTTAGCATTACTGTCATTAATAGGGGAATTTTTGAGGGAAGCTCCTAAAATTGGGGAAGTGTCAATGTGAGTTGGCAGAGCGGGGATCAGCAGATTCCCCTTTGGTATATGGCCCCCCTGCGTCTCTATAACATTATTGTCGTCCACTCCCCATCCCTCTTGTGTATTTGTAAATATTGAGGCAGATGGTAGTGGAAATTTAGCATTTGATGAGAATACTCTGTGTGGTGTGGTAGAACTCAATTGAGGCAGTGTATTAAATAGGTGCACTTGATCAATCCCATTTCTAGACGCATTTACAGGGGTGGAGGGGCCCCTTGAGAGCCTAGCTCGCTTCCCCAATTCCGTTCTTAATGCCTGCCCCATCATGGATACATCCGTATTTATCTCTTCTAACATATTTTCTGTCCCCTCAGTTAACTTTTGACTGAGTGATTCTCTTAAACTCAGGAAACTTGCTTGAATTGGAATTTGGGTATCGAATGACGGGCCCGCAGGCAGAAAGGAAATGTCCTCTACCCCCAAAGATTGGGCACCCACTTTTGCTTGTATTTGCGAGGGCATATAGGAGAATTCCACTTCCTGTTTAATGACGTCCATTTTTTCCCTCACATCTTCCTCCCCTTTTCCCCCCCTCTAAGTTCTCCTCCTGGGTAGTGGTAACCAGGGGGGGGATCAATGAATTCTGGTCTTTGTGTCCCTCTCCCATAGGACTGGTTTCAAATGGTACTTGCACATCCATACTAGATTTTATCTCTGTACCAACACACTGAGAGGCCTGGATATTTTCGACGGCCAGTATAGGCCCGGGGGTCTTTATAGCACATATTTTTCCATTGCGCAGCACAGTTGCTATAATGTCCTATAGGGGGTATTTTTATTTTTTATTTTTTTTATATACTTCTTATCCCAGAAACAGAATAGTAAAGAAATCTCTCCCCGCCTCCGCTCCCCCGCCAGCCGAACAGCCCACTTGTGTGCCACTTCCGGGTGCGCGGGCGGGTGCACTAGCACCAGTGGTTAAATGCTGTGCGCGGGAGGAGGGAGGCGGGATCCAGATAATAGACACAAAAAACGGACTCTATGAGAGAATAGAGAGAGAGGAGATCAGTATTGCATTCCGTTCCCCTGGACCCCCAATCCCAGTCCAGTCTCAGTCCCAATTCCCAGGCAAGTCCCAGAACAAGTCCCCAAGCGCTGGGCTGCAGCGTTTCACCAGGAGGCCGCGTGTTACGCAGCCAAAGTCCACTTATGCTTCCTCTTGCCGACTCACTCACTTGATCAGCGTCCACTGCAGAAAGGAAGGGCAACGTAGCACCAGAGTCTCCCAGCCCAACAGCCCACATGCGTGCCACTTCCGGGAGCCACTCCACCGATTTTTATTATTTGCGTGAGTGCTTCTGCAGCTCGGTACAGCCACTTCTTTGACTATACTTGTGCTCCCCACAATGCTTTCCTTGGTGGTTGGATTGTTCACTGGCGGCAGCCCTTGTGCTTCTGCAAATTTCTCTTGCATCATAGGCATTTGGTAGCCAATGGGTTCATGACCGACTTGGTCTCCAGAGTTCATCCTCGTCAAGCTTGCCCTAGCTTGCATGTTAAACATAGATTTGCTCAAGGTGCTGATGGCCTCCAAGCAAACACCCAGTTTCGCTGCATCTCACTTACCTCTGTCCAAAGAGAGCCTGAGGACATCCTTCAGTTCGAGATATTCAGGTGTGAGCCTAACCAGGTGCGATATGCTGTCTGTTTTCTTGCTTGTATGTTGGCCCCCCGCTCCAACAGATTCCATGTTGCCACCATCCAGGTCTGGGGACGTGCAATTCTGTGCACTGGAGGGCCCATGTTCAGAGGGCATAGATGATCCTGCCACACTCTGCAGCTCCTCGTCCACGGGGCGGCTGTCGATTTGTCTCGCTCAAACTCCAGTAGGGTGTGATCTGCAGCACTTTGGGTTTTATGGTTTCTCCCGGGCACTTACCACTGACACGTCAAACTTTGGTCACCGAGGGTGTCTTTGATAATGGTGGGGCTTGCCGGGAGCTCCTTCAACTGATCAGCTCCATATCTGCTGCTGGCAGGACAGGCGACACCCACCTCAGTGTCAGATAGACTATCCACCTCCAAATCTAACTCCAGAACGGAGTTGGAGATTAGTTCGCACAAGTTCAAAGAACATCAGTCAGGACGTTAAAGGGCATTAACTGATCGCTTTGTTTTGTCTCCTGTTGTTTTGGGGATGGAGACATGTCTCTTCATAGAACCAATCAATGGAATGCTCCATTGCTCTCAAGATTGATCTGTCTGATGTGCCAGCCACCTTACTTGGGGTGTTACCCCTACTTAACAGGGGCAGGTTGGGGGCTTTACCCATACCCAAATTGACAAGGGGGGGGGTCCTGGGAGTCTCTCTGCCAGACATTAGTCCTGGTCACGAGAGCCTTACCCAGAGTCTTTAGCTCACTATCTTTCACAGAGAAGAAATATCCCAAACATATCAGTCTTTGTCCTGCCCTGGGGCAGTCCAGCACCGAAGTACTAGGCAATTCTCCTCTGAACAAGAGTACCAACAGAAACCCCAGACACATGTTTCGGTCTGGTTGGACCTCATGAATTTAGAAACTGTGAATAATCTCACCCTATAGTATAGTTGAATTTTAAAACTGAGATTAATCTCACCCTACGGTATAATTGAACTTAGAAATGTGAATAATATCACCTTATGATATAGTTGAATTTTAAAACTGTAACTAATCTCACTCTGTGGTATAGCCAAACTTAGAAAGTGTGAATAATATCACCCTACGGTATAGTTGAACTTAAAATACGTGAATAATATCACCCTGAGGTTTAGCTAAATTTAAAAACTGTGAATAATTCCCACCCGGTAGTTGAATTTAGAAAGTGCAAATTACCAGTAAAGATAATACAGCTAATCATAGAGGGTGTGTACAATTAACATCAGGTGGTATAGTTGAAGTGGGAAGGTGTGAACGAAATCATCCAACGCAAACCATAACACAGTCCAAACTAATCCAAACCATGAGTCCACCCAACCCACCAAGGCCCACCGAATATGACCCCCTCGAGCCTGCCTCCCTTCCCACCCTCCCTACCTCCTCCCCCTCCCCAAACCATCCTATCCTCCATCACATCCCTTACCCATCCCCTATCCAAACACCAAGCCAGAGGGACACGATGGCGAGCCAACCATCCTAAAACCACTGCTCCTCCCATCCCCTCCTCCCTCCCGCCTTTTATCATCATACCCGCTCCCCCGACTAACGGCCCGCCTAGCCTCCCAAGCACACCCAACCCCCCAACTTCCACCCCACACTCCGCCTATCAACTCCCACCATCATCCCCCGCAGAGCCCACTCCTTCCCCTCCCTAAAAAGTGCATGCCTGGCCCTGGCAAGAACAGTAGCCGCCTCCCTTTCGCCCCTCTGGCCCCCCTACCCTCTCTCACACACCAACCGCAATAAAAATACTGAAGAGAAAACGTACTGGGTCTCCCTCAATCTCTCAGTAGTCATTGCCACACCTGTCTCGATCCACCTCCTTTTCCTCCCAATCTCGATCATCACCAACCTCCCCCCTGCCTCACCCAACCTGAACCCCTTTCCCTCGAATTCTCACCGACCACAACTGAAACTCCTAACCCCCACACCCCACCTCCAAATCCCCCGACCCAAATCCAACCAACCCGTCACACCAGTCCAACACCTCCCCAAATCCACCAACTCAACTGCCCGCCTACTCTTCCCATCGTCCACCAACCACCCCCCCCTCTTGCTCCCCATTTTTCACCCTCTCTCCTATCATCCCCACCCCTGCAACCTCCTGCTTCGAAGTAAATTGTATCCTTTTTAATGCCTGATCTGTAGCAAAAAACAGACAGAGCATCTTTAACCTCCTCACCTCTGACAAATCAGACCTGGTCTTTATCACCGAAACCTGGTTCTCTGACGACTTCGCCCCTATCGCCAATGAAGCCTTCTCCTCAGACTACTTCTTCATCCCCCTGAACCGTCCGTCTAGAGGAGGAGGAGGAGGAGGAGGAATAGCAATCGCCTTCAAGTCTCACTTCCACGCCTTGATCATCGACAACCAGCCATTCATTCCTTCCTGCGATTCACTCCTCGTAAAACTATCCCTCCCTCCTTCGTTCTCCCACAGCTTCCTAATCATCTACAGACCCCTGGCTACGATAGACAATTCTCAAACAACCTTTGCGACTCTATTGCCACCCTCCAACTAAGCCATCCTACCCTCACCCTTTTAGGAGACTTCAACATATGGCTTGACATCCCCACCAACCCTATGACCCACTCTCTGTTGGACGGCCTAGACACAATTAACCTCCATACCCACATAAACGGGCCGACTCACTATAAAGGACACACACTTGATGCCATCTTCAGCTCCCACAACCTGATACTAAACCCATCCACCCCTATCATCTCGTCCGATCCGATCACTTCATTGTTTCTTTTGCCATTCGCTCACCCAACCCGATCCCCTTGCACGCACAAAAACCTCCAAATCTACACAAATGCTGGAAGAAACTAAAAATTCTTTCCGACCTAGCCGATGCACTCCTTCTACCTGCCTACCCAATGAACTCCTAACCTCTGATGCCTTTGACTCACGGCTCAACACCTCATTAATCCCGCTCACCCCCTCTTGCAAACCACCAGCTCGCCATGGCCTTTTTCCTAGATGGTTCACACCAGAACTGAAGACCACGAAACCGCTATATAAATCCCTAGAATGCAAATGGCGGAAAGACAAAACAGCCCTGAGCAGATCCACCTTGGCCCGGCACCATCGCCACAACAAGGCCGAAATCCGGAAAGCTAAAAAAGCCCATTACAACTGCTGAATCCTAAACTGTAAAAACCCCAGCAAAGAACTGCACAAAATCATTGCCGAATTCACCAAATCATCATATACCACCACCCTTCCCACCCCCTCACAATCACTGTGCGACTCACTCTCTCTACACTTTTACACCACAGCTCTCGAAAGAACAAACTCTCGAACCAACAAACTAGCTCTCTTACACCCACCAGGCAATCCACCTACCCTCCATGCCATCCCACTGCCTGTGACCGCTACCCAACCGACTTTTGGCTCCTTCATTCCAATATCAACTGACCAATTTCTGAAACTTCTCTCTGCCCGCAAACCATCCGGCTCCCCGCTAGACCCTTGCCCAGCCACAACCCTCAGAAATGTTTGCATCTACCTGCGCAGGAGAACATGCAAGAACCATCATAAACGACTCCCTCTCCTCAGGAATTTTTCCCGATGCGTTCAAAACTGTTCATGTCTAACATCTTATAAAAAATAACCTCCCTCGACCCTCTCAAGCCCAAAAACTACTGCCCCATCTCAAACACCAGGTTCCTTGCCAAACTCATTGACCGAACCGCCTACTCCCAACTAAATGCCCTTGTCGAAGCCAACAATCTCCTAGACCCCGCTCAATCCGGTTTCAGAGCCCGTCACGGAACTGAAACCACCCTAACCTCAATCTGGGATGACCTTAAAAACACTGCTGATTCCACGGGATGCGCCACACTAATCCTTCTTGACCTATCCGCCGCCTTCGACACAATCAACCACTCAATCCTCCTTGATCGCTTCCACTCCCTGGGAATCCGTGGAAACGCTCTCAAAAGGATAGCATCCTTACACGACAATAGAAACCAATAAATCTACTCTCCACCTATTCTTCCCACGTCCGACCAGCGAACACTGGAGTTCCACAAGGAGCATGCCTATCAGCCCTCCTGTTAACCTCTATATGTACACCCTCCCACGAATAATCCGCTCGCACATTATCCTGTGCTACAACTATGCCGATGAACCACAACTAATCCTAAAACTCCTGAATTCGAAACCCATCTACCAACCCGACCTCGCTTCATGCCTCCTCGACATAGATCACTGGATGACCACTAACCACCTCTTGCTAAACCCCTCCAAAACTGAAATCATGGTATGTGGCAACACCAAACTTCTTCCGCACCCGCTACCCTGGCCATCCGCCATGGGCAATTCCCTGACACCCTCAAATTCAGTAGAAAACCTTGGATGTGCCCTAGACTCAGACCTAACCCTCTCGCTCCAAGTCAACGTCTCCAAGTCCTGCCACTACCACCTTAAAACCCTTATGTGCGTTTTTCCATACCTCTCCTTTCCCAACAGACTCTCCGCAGCCCAATCAATTGTTATGTCAAGACTGGACTATGCTAACCTACTCTACCTCGGAGTCCATGCTTTGACTAAACTACAAAGAGCACAAAACGCCGCTGCCAAACTGCTTCTAGCACTTGGCCCAAGAGATCACATCTCCCCAGCCCTCAAAACTCTGCACTGGCTTCCGGTTGCCCGAAGGGTGACCTTCAAAACCTTGTGCATCTCTCACCGAGCAATGCATAAAACCGGACCTCAATATCTTCAAAACAAACTAAAACCCTACCATCCACCACGCACTCTAAGATCAAGCTCAGCCGGCCTCCTAGTCATACACAAAAAACAACTCAGTCAGGTTAGGTGTATCATCATTCTCATCCCTGGCCCCCACTCTGTGGAACGCACTTCCACCCCACATCCGACTCACCGAGGACCTCATGTCTTTCCGCAAATTACTGAAAACATGGCTCTTCCCCTAAAATCGACTATTAATCAAACTCGATATCGGCAATCAATGACCTTAGCTAAAGATGCTTTATCATAAATAACAATCCAGAAGCATGATCCAAGTGAGAATTGGAAAACTAATAACTGCTCATTTAAATTAAACGGATAAACTGAATAGAATGAGTGAAGTGGATGGAAAGTAGTGAAGTGGATGAAAGGAATAAACTGGATGAAAGCAGTGAAGAGGATGAAATTAACGAAATGGATGAAATATATGAAATAGACGAGAGAAACAAAGTGGACGAGTGGAATATAGCGGACGAGAGGATGGAAAGGAGGAGTACATGATACGGATGGAGTACACGAAATCGATAGAGAGCATGGAACGGATAGATGGCATGAAATGACAAAGTGCATGAATGAAAGGAACAAATGGAATAGATGAATCGAGTGCATGGGATGGTTGGAGTGCATGGGAAAGTTGGAGTGCGTATGGGGCGGACGTATGAGTGTGGGGCGGACAATAATAAATAAAATAGTGTGCCGGAAGGATGAAGTGTGCCGGAAGGATGAAGCCGATAGAACAGATGAAGTGGATGGTAAGGATGAAGTGGGCGGAACGGATGGAATGCATGGATCGGACAAAGTGCATGGAACAGTTTGAGCGCATAGAACGGCTGGAGCGCATGGAACGGTCGGAGTGCTTGGACCATGAAGATGCTTGATCCCAAGCACCTACTGAAAACCACCATATCGCATCACCACGCTTACTCTCTTCTATACACCACCACTCAACTAGAACACAGCGATACTGACACATTCGGTATAGCTGTTCTCATACCAACACCTGCCACAGACTCCCCATCTTCCTAACTAAACACAGATGGTTGAACACCTGCCAACCTAGGCGTACTCCTCAGGCCTAACGCAGCCATAATCAGTCTGCTATCACCCTGCCAGAACGAATACATACTCCTGATTTCCCATCCACCACCTACCACTAAGAAGCAGCTACCATATGAGTGCCACACCTGCTGCACACAAATCCGGTGAACACACACCTTATGACTCTCTCTCTCTACTGACCTGAACTACGGTTCCCGAGGGCGTTCAACCTACCAGCACCTTGAGATCATACCAGTGGTGCATAAGGCGCTATATGAATGCAAAGTAATATAACATATCCAGCAAAGAGAGCAGAGTTTTCAGCACAGTGCAGAACCTCGGTTATCAGTACTGTCTTTCTATCTGACCAATGGGTCAGTGGGACCGAGACTGAGACTAAGCTTGCTAACAGCAGCACCAACTAAAAATTACCGCAAGGTGCAGGTTACACTCACGGCAGCGTGCTCAGAAAAAAATTACTCGTAGAGAGGAACAACTTTAACCTATAAACTTCAGGCTACAGGCTTACAGTTCAGTTATCTCGGTACATCAGTTTGCCTTAGTTGCCTCATTAGTCCCGCCACCCTCTATCTATAACTTTTTCTGTAGTGGGGAGGTGTACTGCAGGTGTAGCCTTTGTAGCTTTGTTGTCTCCCTGGCCCTACCCCCGCCTCTCCCGATAAATACAGCAGTCCTCCTTGCCAGACTGTGGTCTGATGGATTCCCAGCTTCAGCTCCAGAGTTGGAACACTAACTATCGGCCGCTTCTGACACACAATGCCAGTCTTACTCACTATGGAGACTCGCCATCCTTTAGGCCAAGGTTTTCTGCCTGTGCGCAAAACTGTAACTTCCTCTGGTGACCCCATGGGGTCAACAGAGGTAGTTACAGTCCTCAGCCACGAAGCGTTTATTTATTTATTTATGCAATGTTAATCCTCGGGAATACCATTCATTTTCAGTGAGCGAGGGTCCATACAATTGCCCAGTACTCCCACAAACTATGAACAATGGGATTAATATAGTAGCAATTACTTTTCATTTAAATATCCCATTTCAGGCAAGTAGGACCCACCATGCAAGAGAGGAACGGCCTCCGGCCCAGACATGCCCGTTCCACTCTTGCATGGTGCTCTGAGGGGCAAAAGGCGAGCCGAGATGAAGGGAGGAGGTGGTGAGGTGAGGAGAAGAGAGTGCTGGCCCGGGCGAAGGATTATGTGGACAGGTGTTGTGCAGCACAGTGGATTCGTGAACCCCTGATTAGCCGTGGGCCGCTGCTCAGAAGGCCATTGTGCGGAGTTACTTTCAAGGTTTGTCATCTCTGGACATATGTTTAGCAGGGGTTGCGGCGACACAGTCTGTCTGCCCCAAAAATCGTTCTTTTGAATTGCGAATGTCACCGAAGATGAACCTTTATTAGCTGAGAAACTTAACCTTTGCAGTGCTTTTTTTCCTCGTCTCGAGACAAAGAACAACAGCAGGAGCTCAGTTACGTTTACCTCTAAGCACAGTGCGGATTGATGAAAATGTCCATGCATTATACCAAGTACATTGGACATTATAGATGTGGCCAGTGGGGTATCAAAGCATGGCGAATACCACATGTACAGCACAATGTTACCCTAGTAGTGCCCCAATAACACACTGCAACCTGCAAATGGGCCTCAGTGGACCACCTGCCAAGGTTTCTGGAAGTTGCTTATGATCTTGATCTGTGATCTATGATATGATCTGATATGATAGGTTATTTATAGCGCGCTTAATACCCATGCAGCAGTGATCCCAATCATAAAAGTGAAACAGGCAAGCCCAACGGGTATAACTTATTTTCACTCTTTTGGTAGCGCAGTCTGAGGGCAGCCTATACCCTTCAGGAGAGGTGTGAGCGGATACAGTTGCAACCCAAAAAACAATAGTAATATGTTCCCAAAATACCTTAGTTCTTGTCTTTTGCATCTGAGCAGAGCCAGGCTTTTCAGTATCAGACCAGAAGCATGGGTGCCTTTGCGCTGGGCTGCGGTCAAGTCGGAGAGCAGCAGCCATGGGCCCCAATGAATGGGCCCCAATGATGCAGTTCTGTTTGGCAGTGGTGCTGATTTGCGGGTAGAAAACGCTGGGAACAGTAGGCCGTGCCAAGTGGATGGCACTGTAAGACTCAGTGACCTCTGGGCACGGACAAGGGAATACTTGCCTTTGGCGCTGTGCAGGCTCGGCTGACACAACACGGCATATGGTTACGGCAAAGATGTCAAAGCTTCAGCATTGTCATTGAGCAGATCTCTGAGATTCAGGGGTGGTGGAGCGTCGATCCTCTTGATCCTTGCCCAGCCAGAATTATGAAACCACTGAGATCGGGAGTCATTTCTGATCCGTCTAAACATGAATCAGTCACTGAACCCCGGCAAAGTGCCAGACTCTTGGGATGGAGTTCTAGAGTCAGGCCTGGTGGGCAGATTTACGGAGGCCACCCGAGTTAAGGTGAACAGGGAGCTCGGACAGTTTAGCCAAAACCCAATCGAGGTAGTGTGGAGAGTAGTCAAGGTTTAGTCTCAGGGGAGTGAGTGAGTGTGTGGTCAGGGGCGCTCAATGAATACACACAGAATAACACACTATAGTTCAGCTTAGACAGCCAGTTATAAAAATGTCTTTAGAGAACACTGAAAAATGAAATTAGCAGGTAGTAGTATCACACAATACTCTATAATACAAATATATAGAATCACCAGTATGTTTATTCCACAGTACATCATCAAATAACTAACCATGGAAAACAGGTAAGTATATGCAGATAAAGTTCAAATGATGAGAATGAGTCACAAGTTCAATTCGCTATACTTTTGAAGTTCAACCCTAAGGTGTATGAGACTTTGTGTCCAAAGATCGCAGGTTGCAACACAAGTTTGTCACAGGTGTGGGTTCTCCAAAGGGATGCAATGGACTTGTGGTGGTGATTAAGAAAAGTTTCGAATTATTTAAAAGTTCAACAATAATTTACCAGAAAGCAAGTAAGTTCTCTTCGCTCTTCCAGATGCAAGGCTAACCCTGGGGCAGGATACTTGGCTCAGGCTCAACGACTAAAGGTAAGTAAGAGGGGGATAGGAGACAAAGGGCTTTGTTCTTAGTGTTATCCTATGGAAGAAAGGATGGGCAAACAGTTTCCTATTTTCCCCATTTCCCTATTTTCCCTATTTTGGACTTGGGGGTCGCTTGGACTGTGGTCTTCCATCCTTTGTTCCGGTGAGAGGTGACTAGGGGTTGCAAGTTTGAGGATTATTCTGGTGGAGTGCAACTGAAAGATGCATCCCCAGCCAAGGAGAAAATGCACATTACAATGCAGACCTCTTCAATATACTTCACAGGATAGCGGAAGGCAAGTTCCAGTGACAATCACCATTTGCAGACGACGACTGTTATGGAGAATTCTCATTGCAGTGCTAATTCCCTTCTACCTTAGAGAGCCCCAGCTCTTTTGCTGGACTTTATGACTTTTCATTTTTATCCTGGAGTGAGTGAGACATTTTTCTCACTCTCATATGTATTTTTATCTGATTTGGAGTCTGTGTTTCTTTTGGTTTTGGAGTCTGACAAACTCAATAGGCATCACCTTTTGTTTGTGACACATAGCACCTTCAGTTCAGTGTCACAGAGACAGAGAAGTCCCTTTGGATTTTTCTTAATGTTTAAATACCTTCTCTTGGGTAAACTACTGTTGCCAAGTGTAGTAAACTGAAATTGACTTTACTTACCTCTTTTTCCTGTGTAGATCCAGTACAGCCCATTGTATGTGGAAGTACTGGGCGGTTACTTAGTAGCCCTTTTTCCTACTTACTCATGTAAAAAATGTTATGTTAGCCTCACTACATGTATTGGCTGGTGGCAGTGGTTTAATTTGCCTACCATTGTGCATTTTTGCCGTGGACTGAATTCTCTTTTTTGGGTTTTACTCTGCGTGCCAAACCAGATTTGGTCCCTTTGTTCATTTTGTCTTTGGCAGGCTTCAGTGCTGACACCCGCCTCTGGCTACAGCATGTCTGGCAGGGCAGGAAGCGAGGGAGGTTCCCGAAACTCCTTGGTTACAGGAATTCACCCAAAGGTGATTGGCTGGCTGGCTGTCCTTGGAGGACAGCCACCCCGCTGTGAGTGACAGTTAGGCTGCGAATGAATGGGAGAAACCTGCATAAAGGTGAGGTCTCTTGCAGAGAGGGCAGAGTCCACCACTGGATGAAGGAACCGAAGAAGAAACTGGAAGAGAAGCTTGCTGCACCCTCCTGGACCGTTGGTTTGCCCGGTGAAGCCCTGCTGCAGTGTTGAAGCTCCAAATTTTGTATCGAGTAGAGAAGCACGGAATGGACGACTTCTTCCGTTGGGTTGGTGGGACCAACTGACCACAAGACGAACTTGACGGGAACCCCTCTCCCTGCTGGCTGTACTTCTTTGCTGCTGCTGGAACCAAGTGCCAGGGGACAGGAACACCAGGAATGTGTGCATCGTCCTTAAGCCGGACCTGAGCTCCAGGAAGATTTTGAGGTCCCTCCCGAAGCAGGGTGACCCAAGCCTGAGCCACCTCAACAGAGCGCTGGACCCCAGATGCAAGGGGAGCCCACAAGTTTGTCCAAGAACCGTGGTGGTGCTATTTGCTGGTAGTTAAAACCACAAAGTGCAGCTGATCTGAAGTAAGCCCATTGCCGTCGCTGACCTTCGAACTGCAGTGCAGGAGTCCGACAGACGTCCTCCCTCTTGTCCCTACGACTGAGGCCCAGGAACACAGGAACTACAGGACTGCAGCCAGAACAGAAGCAAGCTGGATCCTTTCTTCAGACCTAAGGTACTGTCTAACTAGGGGTACTTACCTCTTGTTGCCTGTAGCTTGCTTGCTCTCACTGGAGACTTGCAGTAGCTGCCTTTTGCAGAGTTACTTGCATCTTTTCTTTTCACAAGCCTCCCTGCTTGTGGGCCTACAGTGATTATTTTCTACAAACTCTCTATTTAACATGCAAGACTTTTGTGCTAGCTATCAGAAGTGCCTCAGCTCCCCGAGACTTTGTTCAATTGACATTGGCTGTCCGGGCTCCCTGCAGACTCTTCTGTCCCTTTGACTTTGTGTTTAACTGTCCCTCATAGGTGGCACATAAGTTACTTGTATTGCTGGGAAAGGGTTAACCTTTACTTCATTGGGGGACTGTAAAGTACTCACCTGTTCTCTCTCCCTCTCTCTCTCCCCTCTCTCTCTCTCTCTCTCTCTCTCTCTCTCTCTCTCTCTCTCTCTCTCTCTCTCTCTCTCTCTCTCTCTCTCTCTCTCTCTCTCTCTCTCTCTCTCTCTCTCTCTCTCTCTCTCTCTCTCTCTCTCTCTCTCTCTCTCTCTCACACACACACACTCTTTTTGAAGTGTATTTCGTTGTTGTATATTGCCCTTTCTAAAGGATTATTTTAAAACTGACTGTTAAATTAATAAATAATTATTCTACTAGAAAACCTTTAGTATAAGATTTATTTCAATACTTGCCATTGTAAATCTCTGTTGCACCTCTACAGCTCACAATTACCCCTGTTGAGATGAGTTGGCTTCTCAGTCACTCTACCAACTTGTGTAGTACAGGCCTATACCAAAAGTTGGGTATCTATTGCCAAGGGGAAAAGGCTGGGGTAGTCTTCCCACAGGGCTACTACATCCAATCTTGCGTAACAATGAGTAATGTCCTTACAGTCGCGAAACAGCAACTGTTCTGGTGAGGTAGTCCACGAGGGAGCCGGTCAACATAACCAGGCTGTATGTGGCAACTTCCAAAGGATCTGAGGGGCTGGATCCTCAGAGGTGTTGAGACTAGTTGACTTTAGCACCAACAAGAGACTTCGGAGATCATGCAGAGAACCATTGCTTCACTGGGCCGTTCACTTGAGAGGGTGCTGTGCCACTGCAGAAGCTGTCCTCCGGTCATCAACAGCCTGCTCATCTCCGGAGGATTCTTGGCTCCAACGTATATCTGAATAATGGCCGTTGGAGGAGTCATCTTATCCAGAATCCGAGCTGGAAGCAATTCCAAACCCAACAATTATAAGGACCTATACCATTCAAACAGCCAGTACTGATCTCGTATCCGCCTCAGTAACAGACTTTGTGGCAACAGTGATGTGGACTGGCGCCACACAGACAGACAGACAGACAGACAGACACACACACAGACACACAGACAGACAGACAGACAGACACACAGACAGACAGACAGACACACAGACAGACAGACAGACACACACAGACAGACACACACAGACAGACACACACAGACAGACACACACACACAGACAGACACACACAGACAGACACACACAGACAGACACACACAGACAGACACACACAGACAGACACACAGACAGACACACAGACAGACACACAGACAGACACACAGACAGACACACAGACAGACACACAGACAGACACACAGACAGACACACAGACAGACACACAGACAGACACACAGACAGACACACAGACAGACACACAGACAGACACACAGACAGACACACAGACAGACACACAGACAGACAGACAGACAGACAGACAGACACACACACAGACAGACAGACACACACACACACAGACAGACAGACACACACACAGACAGACAGACACACACACAGACAGACAGACACAGACAGACACAGACAGACACAGACAGACACAGACACAGACAGACACAGACAGACAGACACAGACACAGACAGACACAGACAGACACAGACAGACAGACACAGACAGACAGACACAGACAGACACACAGACAGACACACAGACAGACAGACAGAGACAGACAGAGACAGACAGAGACAGACACAGACAGGCACAGACAGACGCACAGACAGACGCACAGACAGACGGGCACAGACAGACAGGCACAGACAGACGCACAGACAGACGGGCACAGACAGACAGGCACAGACAGACAGACAGGCACAGACAGACAGACAGGCACAGACAGACAGACAGGCACAGACAGACAGACAGGCACAGACAGACAGGCACAGACAGACAGACAGGCACAGACAGACAGACAGGCACAGACAAAATAGGCCATGGCCAAAGAACAAGTAAAAATCTTCTGGCACGGCCATTTTAGGGCACTAGCCATATTTAGTAGCCAAACGTGGTAAACACGAATGTGCACACCAAATCTAATGCACAAACGGTGAAAATACACCTGCTGCCACCAGCTTGTCTTTAGGCACACATAAAAGTAACAAAATATCCCATGCGTAATCCTGCACTGAAGGATGATCAGTTTCACCATAACAAATGGCAAGAGGGGTGAAGGGTACTTGCCTTTCTCTGCTCTAACCCCTCCTCTGCACTACTACTCCCTATTCCAAACTCCTCAACCTTCCTCCCTACATTCACCCCTTTTGCTATCTCAGCACACTTGTTACTCTTCTACGCACACTCACACCGCACTCACTAATCAACACCTTGCCTGCTCCAAACATCACCTCCACCGTCCTCCCTCCTGCTGGTCCTTTGGCACCTCCACCGACCTCACACTAACAAAACACAACTTCCTGGGGATTTTCTTATCACCATCCTTGTCTCCGGACCGGTAGTCTGTCCCTAACCAATTCACCCCTGTCTTCCACACCTGGAAGTTTTTACAAATGACTTGGCCTTTAAATAGTGGAGTAAGCCTACTCCTTTTCCCCACACAGGACTGTTGTGTAACCACAATGAAAGCCCCCCACATGCCAGTTCTTGTTTGGAGGCCCCTTCCGGACTTCCATCAATATAAGTAAAATTCCATTTGGGCTTTCCATCCCTTTACAGTCCCTACTAGTCTAGGGGCCGCACGGGGCACTCGTATTCAGGTGTCCTGGGATTGAAGTGTGCTGCCTGGTGTACTGCTCATCTGCGTATGGCCTCAGCTCTTCTGGTGGTGCTGCTGTCTGCCTGGGGTGTGCTAAGGTTGTTGTTCGCAGGGATCGCTTCTCTCTCTCTCCTGCAGTTGGGGCACTTTGACGTCTTTTCATTTGTAATTTGCTATCTCTGTGTTCCTGGAATTGGAAGAGAACATTCTTCCAGCACATTGGCTCACAGGCGTTGGGTCATGCAAATCAGTACTCTTATGAAACAGATTGGCACTTGGGGTTTGGGGGTGGATGGCAGGAATTGGGGCCATCTCATCTCCCACCATTCACCTTAGAGGTAGAACTCTCTGGTAGGCCTCACACCCTTGTCTTAGGGGTCCCAATCCCATCTTGGGAGGTCCAGGGTACTGGCCTTATCACATGTGTGACAATGGTTTGTGCCCCAACCAGTCGCCTATATTGTAAGCACATGCAACACCACTCTACTTTATTTCAAGTGATGCACGTGTAGTTAGAGGACTGTATTGGGTCAGCATTAGTAGGGCGCTAGGGACTTGCCCATAGGTCTTGGTGAGAGCCCCGCAGGGGTTGTGACCGCCTGTTGAAGAAACAATGAGCTCTGCCCTGTGTCTAGACTGCCCTTTTGACAAGCACTGTCGACCTTACTGAAACCGGTCTGCCAGGTGCAGGTACGATTCTGCCAAAAACAACACATAGCCCTGTGCGCACTTACTTCTCTGTGAAACCTATAGGAAATACATTCTCTCGCCTGAATTCTAGGTGATGTAGACACCTGGGTGAGCACCCTCATAAAAAGAGAACGCATTTCAAGTCTGTGCTCTCTCCATAGCTCACATTGTGTGTTGCGTGCTTCAACAGAATGTGGGGTCTCCACCTAACTTTATAGCTCAGCGGTACTTGGAACTCTTGTGGCAATGTTAAGAGATGTTTGTTGCACTCAGACTGTGGCCGCCATGAAGTTTATTTTACACAATGTTTCATGTGCTTTCTTGATCTCATTTAACTTCTCATTCTGTTGGCTGCTTTGTGGGTAGGGTCTCTTCTTTATGAGAGCAGGGCTTCTCTGACTGGGGTTTCAGTGTCTCTGCGCTTCAGATGCACTGTGTATTGTCTTTGGGCAGCTTTTGATGCATGCTTTGCCAACGGCTCTTGACTGGTAATCTTCTTTTCAGCATGACCACTTAAAGGTCAAGGCGGCATGGCTCCTTTCAGCCCCAAACACTGTCAATGGTTTAATGATGTCTCTCGTTCTAGGACCCACTCCATGGAGCGACCTCCTGCCGCCTCCTGGATTGATCTCAAGCAGAAGGAGCTAGTGAACTATTGCACATTGCTGCAGGAGCACTACCACCAGTGCTACGTGAAAGGTGAGGAGACGCATTGCATGAAAAGTGAGCAAGCACATACATTTCCCATGGTGTTGCGTGAAAGGTGAAAAGGTGCAGGTATTACCACAGACGTTGCGTGAAAACTGAGCAAGCGCATACATTTTCCCTGGTGATGTGTGAAAGGTGAGAAGGGGCAGGTATTACCACAGCCGTTGCGTGAAAAGTGAGCAAGCACATAGATTTTCCCTGGTGATGTGTGAACGGTGAGAAGGGGCAGGTATTACCACAGCCATTGCGTGAAAAGTGAGCAAGCACATAAATTACCTCTGGGGAGGCACTGACATAATCACACTATTTACAGACCAGTGAGAAAGTGCAGGTCCAATCCCTAGTTTTATGTGAAAGGTGATGAGGTCTGACATTACTACCAATTTATGTATGAACATTGATTGCGACCCTGGCACAAATCATACCACCAGACTTACAAGTAGGGGTGCTGGAATTAACAGCAGTGTTATGAATGTCATGACTACAGACTTTTGTGAAAGGGAGAAGCATTACTTCTAGTTTAAAATGAGAGGTTATAAGCCTACATTAACCAAGTATTATGGTAGCGATGAGGGGAGCACACATTAACACATTCATATATGAGAGATGGTAGGGCAGAGCCATTACCTTCATTGCTTACCTGTCAACTCACCCACTTTTGGTGGGCGACATCTGCCATAGTTCGTTCCCTAACGCGCCAGTCTCTCGTGCCCATAGGTCTCAATGGTGATCTTACATGCAAAAGTAAAATCTTCTTGATTCCTCCACCTATTAATTTGAAAACGTTGACGGGTATTATGCCGGTTTCATGTGATAGAAGAGGGTGTAATGGCACGCATTTACCTCCACAACGTTTGTTTTTGTTTGTTTATTTTATTTGTATGGCGCTCCAAGCCCGGAGGTAGAAGGGCGCTTAAGAATTTGGTTACAGCAATTGAGAAGTATCTTTGTGTTGCATACTTCGTACAGGTTTATAATATATACATATATATACAGTGGTCAATAAACAGAACATATGCAGTACGTACAATATACAATTTTCAGAATAGATAGTGTCTAAGCCAGTTACCGCACGGGTCTGGTGTTAGAGGCGTTATTCTTTGTTTAGCAGCCAGCTGATGACCTACTTCCTAAAGATCTGGAAGGATTTGACAGTTTTGATGTTAAGCGGTAGGGAGTTCCAGAGTTGGGGGGCAAGCACTGTGAAGCTTACCCCTCCAGCTCTTTTTCGGTGGAACCTGGGTACTAATAGGCAAAGAGTGTTGGAGGATCTGGTGGATCTGGTGGCAGGTTTCAGGGGGAGTTTATTAGCTAGATAAGGTGGTGCTCGGTGATTGAGGGCTTTGTACGTGAGGCAGATGGTTTTTAGATCAATTGTTTGGCGTATGGATAGCCATTTGCAGGCTTTCCTAGTATCAGAGATATGCTCTTGTCTGGGAATGTTGAGGGCTGCGCGCAAGGCGTTATTTTGTATTACCTGCAGCTTGTTGAGTACGGATTGATTAGCACCTAGGTACAGGCTGTTGCAGTAATCCAGTTTGGATTGTATTAGGGCCCTGGCAAGGGTGAGGCAGCTGTTGGGTGATAGGAAAGGTCTGCTGGCCCTAATGAGCTTGCCGGTATAGGCAGCGGCTGAGGCGGTCATGTTAGTGTGTTTGCTAAGGTTGGTGTTGGCATCTAGATAGAAACCAAGGGTTTTTACGCTTTTGGCTATGGGAATGGCATGACCATCGATGGTGATGTTGTTATAGCTAGGGTCAAGTTTAGTTAGAGTGTTGGGGGAGCCGACGATTAGGAGCTCTGTCTTCTCATCGTTCAGGCAGAGACCATGGGAGGCCATCCATGCCTGAATGATGGAGAATATTTTGTTGATCCGGGCGGAGTCTTCTTGATAATTACCAGAGATGGTGAGGAGTATCTGGGTGTCATCTGCGTAGTTTGTGTAGTTGACACCCAGACGGTCCAGTTGGTCAAATGGAGGCTTTGTAAATATGTTGTATAAAGTGGGGGATACACAGGAACCTTGTGGGATCCCGCATGTGATGGGGATGGGGTCTGCTGCAGCTGTAGTGGAAAAGACTCGCATGGTTCTGTTTGCCAGGAAGGATTGTATCCATGTGATGGCAGAGGAGGAGAAGTGGGCTGCGGTGGCAAGGTGATTACAGAGGACTTCATGGCTGACCAGGTCAAAGGCCGATGAGAGGTCTAGTAGGAGTAGGATTGCGGCATTTCCTTTGTCTTTAATTTCATCAATCTGGCTTTTGAGATCAACAAGGGCGGTTTCAGTTCCGTGTTGAGGTCTGAAGCCAGATTGACGTATTCCTAGCAGTTGGTTGGATTCTAGGTGTTCCTGAATTTGGATGTAGGCAACTCTGTCCAGGATTTTCAGTAGGAAGGGGACAGTGGTGATGGGCCTGTAGTTTGTGGGTGTTGCCGGGTCGAGGGATAGTTTTTTCAGGAGAGGGAGAACCCATGATTGTTTTAAGTTGCTGGGGATAGTGTTATTGGTGAAGGATAGGTTGATTAGTTTGGTGATGAAGGGTGAGAGCTTTCTGGCTGCATCTTTTATGATCTGAGCCGGGCAGCTGTCTCCTTTACAGTTAGAGGGTTTCAGGGAGTTGATGATTTTTTGAACTTCCGGGATGGTGACTTTTTTGAACGAGAAGCCTGCGCTAGTGTTGTTGGGTGTGGATGGGCTAAGGTTGGCGACCTTATTGTTGAAGAGTTGTTGCCGTTTGTCTTCGATTTTAGTTTGGAGTCCTAACATTTTATTGTTGAGGGCGTTCTGGATTTTGGTGCACCAGGATTTGTCTTTCAGGCAGGTTTCTGGAGGTGAAATAGGGTTTTCTAGTTCTTTCAGAATTTTGAATAATTCTTTAGTGGAGGATCCTGCCTGAGTGATCCTTGTGTTGTATGTGTCTTTTTTGGTCCGTATTATCTCGCTTTTGTAAAGTGAGGATAAGTTAGTGAGGTTGGATTTGTTTTCCGAGGTGGGTTTAGTCTTCCAGGTGTGATGAGCCTTAGCTTTCTCTTTCCTGAGTAGTTTGAGCTCAGGGGTGTACCACGAGTTCAGATGAGCTTTGGGTTTAACTTTGCGTATTTTCAAGGGGGCAACAGTGTCCATTGCTCTGGCCATGGAATCATTGAAGGTGTCGATCAGGAGGTTTAAGTCAGCGTTAGCTGGGAGAGCATTGAGGGTAGGTAGGACCAGTGGTAGTAGGGCTTCAGCAGTGATGTTGCGTTTATTCCTGGTGGGACATGCTGGTGCCATGGGGTGCTTATTGGGCAGTACCTGATTGGTGTTAACCTCAAGGGGGATCATGTGGTGATCGGTCCATGCCAGAGGTTGGGGGTCTTTGCAGGTTGTGTTGCAATTGTGAGTTGCTACCCAATCAAGGGTTCTGCCCTTTTGGTGGGTGGGGAGTGCAATGAGTTGAGTAAGACCATGATCGGTTAGGACATTGGCTAGGGATGCAGCATGTGCATCGTTTGGGTCTTGGTAGCCGAGGTTGAAGTCTCCGAGGATCATGATTTGTGCTGTTGGTTTGGAATTTTCGGTGATGAGGGATGTGATGTCTTCTTCAAAGGTCCCAGGGGTGTCTGGGGGTCTATATATGAGGTGGATGGTGATCGTGGTTGTGGGGGAGGTTTGTAGTTTGGCTGTGAGTAACTCACAGGATGTGAGTGCGACTGTGTCGGTTGGTCTAAGGTCTAGGGCGGATTTGGAAATGATCGCTACTCCTCCACCTCTGGCGTTTGGTCTGTCCGCTCTGAGGATGGAGTATTTGTCTGGGATGGCTAGCGATAAATGAGGTTCGGACGCCTCATGAAGCCAGGTTTCTGTTAGGGCTAAGAAGTCAAGGTCGTTGGTAAGGATAATGTCTGCAATTTCTGTGGGGTGGGCAGCCAGGGATCTGACGTTGAGTAGGGCGCCTTTAAGTGGGGGAAGTGTGGGCTTGTTTGGTGCAATGTGCTTTGTATTAGTATTGGTGTAAGGTTTGGAGTTGGGTTTAGAAATAGTGGTGGGGAGCCTGGAGCCTAATCTGTCATTGTGGGCTGTGAGGTTGGGAGTAAGGGAGGGGGGGGTTGGCCCGGGCGGCTTAAAGCGGGCGGGAGGTTTGGTGGTCAGTTTGGTTTGGTTAGACTTGTGGTGGCTGTTGGTCAGCTGATGAGGTCAGATCCACCCATCAGTGGTACTGGATGGGAGAGGTTACAACTAAGTGCTACACGAGCGGTTAGGAGATGGGGAGCAGGCAGTGTCACCTGTGTAAATCAAATGGACAGTTGCACCCACCCATGTTGCCACAGAATGTGGCTGCTGCTGCTCCTAGGCAATAACCTAAGGCCCTCATTGGTGCCCCTCGACTGTTACCCAAGGCCTGCACAAGGGCCCACTCACTAATTTAATGTTGTCCCTGATAACTCTCCCACGTTACAACCCAAGGCTCTTGTTTGGGAAACCCAAGCATCTCCCAGTACCTGGATTCCCTCCTTCCCCACTGTGGTCATTGCACTCCCCAAGCAGCCTAGCCGAAAAAGTCTAACACTTTCAAGTACGAGTATTGCTTAGTGAAATGAGGAGCCTGATTAGTGAATGTTGTGTAATGTTGTGCTCATTCCATTTTATCCCCTTCTCTGGTCCTCTCTTTCCCTTATCTTGCATTATCTGCATCTTCCTCTTTTACTCTGTGCTTGCAATGTCTTCACATGCTGCTCCTTCACGTTTTTCTTTCCTGTTTATGCCTCCTTTATCTGTATGCCTTGCTGGCCTGCTTCTTGTCATGCCTTCACACTCCTCCCGCCCTGTCTCTGCCTCTCTGTGCTGTCTCTTCCATGCTGCGCCCTTCCCAGGCCTGTACAAGAGCCTCCAGCAGAGCGGAAACATTTCCTACCAGGACCTGCTCACTGCCATGGATTATTGTGAGGAGCAGTTGCAGGAAATCGACATCACCATCTTTCTACAAACACTGTGTGGGCACCTCCGATCCTTCCGTGAGAGAAACAACCTCATCAACTCGGATCTTATTGGCCATGACCCATCTGACAGCTTCCGCAGCGGGAGCATGGAGCCGAGCGATGATTCGACCCCCAGGACAAGGGGGGTTCTGCTCTCTGAATCCAGGTAATCCGCATGCCTTACTAGCAGTGGAAGAGTCACGGGGAGGTGAAGAGTTAATTTCCTCTTAAAAAAGGGAATCATTGAAGTCCTACAAATCTGCAGTGCTTCTTACTGGTGGGATCACCCTTGGGGAACAGGTATTCCCACAAGCTTTCCTCCCCCCCCCCCTTGTGATAGACCTGGCTGATCAGTCAATTGCCATTCTTGACACATATACCATGCAATAGAATATTGCCCACACAAAGGTGTTCAAAATAATATTACTTTATTACTTTATTTTCTGTGATGGGAAGTAGCTGTTGAATGGTTTACATACATGTTAAGATGGAATTCCCAAATCAACCTGGGGGTGGACTTTGGGAGTCCAACCTATTATGGTGCACCTTTCCCTCCATAGGTTTGTATGGGACCCCCATTCTTTTTGCTCGTTTCTAACCCTGTCCTCACTTTTTCAAAGTCAGTAAAGCCTCCTGCTTTACTATCCTTGCCTGTTTTGCTCATTCTTATGGGGATACTGAATAGTCACTAAGACTGTCAGCACTGAGAGACTGTCTTTCTTTCTGAATTGCATGGTCCACAAGGCTTTCCGGGGCCTGGGGCCATAATACCTTCAACTCTCTGTTCGTAAATATCTTCCTTCTCGAGCTCTTCGCTCATCCGCCTCCAACTCCCTCGGGGTTAGTCGCTTTTCCAAGCAACGAGTTGGGGGTAGATCTTTCTTCGGCTGGGGCCCAACTCTGGGACAGCCTCCCTGCCTCTCTGAAACTTGAGGCGAACCATCTCTGGTTCTGGAAGCACCTGAAGACCTTCCTCTTTGCTTCTGCTTTCTCTCTTCCTCTCCCCTGCTGAACTCCTGGCTGAAACTGAAACTGCACTGGTACCTGGCTACCCTCCAATCTCGGGCCCAGGGCCCCTCCCCTTCAGTCGCAGACCTGCACTGCCCCCCTGGCAACCCTTGCACTCGGGGGTTGTCTCTGTATCCCTACCGCCCCCTACCAGCACTTGACACTTGATGTCGGCTCTTACCCTTGCACTTACCATAAACTGACAGCCCCATAATTTATTTATTGGTTTTATTTATTTTTACTGTTTATCCCATGTACTGCACTACCCCCGCCCCTTTCCCTGCACACTTTTCCCCTCCCCGGCATTTGCGCAAACTCAATGTCACCTGGCCTAGTAAGATCGCGGTCTGTCTTCCTTCTGTTCCCCCTCCCTTGCCTCGTCGCGCCTGGAAGCACTTGTGTATAGGCGCATTAGAAATGCCATATCGTATCATAGATCAATTCTTGTATTTTTTCAATTGCACACATCAATTTACAGACTTTCATGTAACACTAGGGGTGAAGTGCAATTAGAATACTTTATATACTTATATCACTTTTTCTGAGGCTTGTGGAAGCTGCTTAGATCACATGCTAGGCCGACATCTAGTGGAAGCTGCAGAGTATTACAATTGTTTTTGAAACTCAAAAAGGGGATTTCGACAGGGCGTGCCAGTAATACTAGCCCTAGTATGACATCCACTGTACCCATGGTCTTTCATTCGTCGAGGTTACTCAGATTGTTGTTTTCCGCCACCGTGAGCGGACGCTTATCGCAGAGTTCATTTCGGCTAACACCATTTGCTTATAAGAAATTAAGATTGGTATACTCTTTCTGTCCTTTTCCGAACCGACTTCGACTAATTCTTCGGCGGGTTGGAAAAGACAACCGTCTGACGAATTCCAGATTTGACGGACCCTTTCAGCCTTGGAATGCTGCACCGGTCCTAGACCCTAACAGTAGGGAGAGTGGGGGGTGGTCATTGTAGAATTCATTTTCCCCTCTTTTCCCATTCTCGCCTTGCTGCAATTCCCTTAAACATGGAAAAGACCCCATTTAAATTTTGCGGCACTTGCAATAAAACATTTCTGTGGATAGCCAGGCACCGGGTGTGCAACTTGTGTATAGCGCGCGATCATGAAGAGAGGCATTGTCGAGTCTGCAAGATCTTCAAACCAAAAGCTCTTTGAGACCGGAGAACTAAACGCTAGGCCCATCACGCCATTCAGGCCGAAGCTGCCAGTGACGTGGAGGGAGCCTCCAGTGACGGCAGCGTTGCGTTCTTTACAGACAGCAAAGGCGACGGGCAACTGTTAGGTTCCCAAGTGCAGGCTCCTGATCCCAAGAGACAGGCTGGCATCTCTGTTCACGGGGATGACATTTGGTGGCGAAAGCACTACCACTACCCCCGCCACTAAACACACATCCCTGGACAAGGAATCATCAACGTCGACCAAACACCCAAACACGGCGTCAAGGGGGAGGTCTACTGAATTCCTGTCCTCTGGGCACTCGATGTCCCGATCGCCCCATGACAGGCCCCACAAGTCTAGAGACAAAGAAGATGCCGTCCCTATAACATCGACCGAATGCCAAACGTCAGGAGACAAGGCTGCGGTCTGCCCCATTGCCGAAAGTCGACATTCTATGTCAAAAATAGCTGTTAATACAAAAAGCACTAGTTTATCACACTAGTGAAAAAGCACGTCTCCGAGAGCCTGCTAAAGTCGAAGCACTCGAAGAAAAACTCCTCCGAGAGCCCCAATCATAAGGATAAATCTAATAAGGACATGTCTACCCCTACTATTAGGGATAAACACTCATTCCCACAGGAGGAAGGTACATTGGCAGAAGCCTTAAAGAATAAAGGCCAGTCTACACCCCAGGGCCAGCCTACACCCCTAAGACAGGACTATGCCCCTCAGCATCCTGGTGTCATTCCCAGTTCAGCTACATGGACTGCGGAAGACATAGACAGAGTGATGACTAGAATGACCTTTATGGCCAATTTCTTCAAAAAAACACCTGCAGGCTTACCAGAACTGTCAAGTTACACTTTCTACTGCTGAGGCTTCCAGCTCCCAGCTAAAAAAGTGTGTCCTGACACTACCTGTGTTAATTCCAGTCGGACCAGTACAAGGTCATCTGAATGAGGTTCACACAGACACTGATGATAATGAGAACTGCAAACCGTCTGATCATTACGATGAAGATGAGGAGGAGGAGGTGTATAACCTGGCCTCAACAATTCAGCAGGATTTGCCAGTGGCCACTGGACAATCAGCCTCTCCATAATGACATGTTAATCAAGGCAGCTAAACACTTTGGTATACAAACCCAAGAAACTCATCTAGACAAGGACTTCGTAGAAGATATGTTGGGAGACAAGAAGAGCACCACCCAATTCATCCCGATTCTACAATCTGTCCAAAGAAGGATTCAACCTTCCCTGGAGGCACCAAACGAGACACAGGCAGTCAACCCGCGGGTTGAAAAACGTTTCCGCCCGGCGCCGTCTGACCCACTCTACATCAGAGGCCAGCTCAAGCCAGATTCGCTCGTGGTTACCACAACCCGTAAAAGGGCAGGGACTCTGTTAGCCTCTAAGAGGCACCCCCAGATAAGGAGGGCAAAAATCTATACACAATGGGGAGAAAGGTAGCAACATCGGCAGCTTTCCAAATAAGGATTGCCAATAATTCGACGCTGTTGACAAGTTCTGATTGCCATAAATAGGATGAGATTACTACCCTGATAGCATCCGCCCAACCCTCTAAAGTCACTTCTAGCCCTGGTAGCAGCGGACGGAAAGGCAACATCCAGCTGCATTCTCAAGAACAATCTATATGCCGCAGACAATGCGGGCAGGATTATTGTCAAAGGGACAATAAGAAGACTACGTGTGGCTACGCCAATTTGGCTTTCAACTTGAGACCAAGGCTACACTACTTAATATGCCGGTGGAACCTACAGTCTTACTCGGCTAGGCCATAGAAGACGCTTTAAAGTCCGCCAAGGAAAAATATAACACCCTAAAATCTCTTGGCCAGCTAACAAACCAACCACCAGGCAAGAGAGGAAGAGGCAATTTTTTTTGGTGACCAAAACTCTGAGAGGATCCGGTTACGGACAAAATCAGGGCTCTTGCTGCAATAACAACCAGGGCCACGCCTCACAGGGATACCAAAGAGGCCAGCGCCGATCTCGTGGCCGGGGGAGGTCCTCAACATCTGGAGGTGGAGGTACACCTCCTAAGCAATAACAGCCTGCTACAGGTCCCCTCCCATTCCACTCCAGTAGGAGGCCGCAACTCACACTTCACCCACGCCTGGGAGGGAATCACCACGGACAAGTGGGTGTTATCGTCAGTAACGGGAGATTATTGTGTGGAGCTCATCCAAAAACCATCAAAGCAACCCCCGCATCAAAGAAGATCAACGAGAGAAGAACAACTCATACTTCTTGAAGTCAGCGCGATGCTACGCAAGGAAGGCATCGCGATCGTACCAGCGAACGAGGTAAACAAAGGTATATATTCAACCTACTTCCTTGTGCCAAAGAAACATCTATCTATGCGCCCAGTGTTAGACTCATGCCCTGCAAACACTTATGTAAAGCCACAGAAGGAACAAGTTACTTACCTGTAACTGTTGTTCTCCAGCATGGGTCTGGCATGGATTCACATGCTCATGAATATTCCCCATCGTCAGGCTGGGAATCCTCGGTAAAGAAAAAATCAGTATCAGTTTCGTTTCTAATCTGTCTTTCGTAGTAGTAACCAATCACTGATCTCTGCGTCATACTGACCACAGCCAATGACTGCCCTCTACCTAAGCCCCGCCTCTGGCAGCCATCTTCAGATTTGGTAGCACGTGAAGTGGCAGTATGACCAAGTGAAGAGCCGCAGAGGGGTAGGCGGGAGGGTTCGCATGTGAATCCATCCCAGACCCATGCTGGAGAACAACAGTTACAGGTAAGTAACTTGTTCCTTCTCCAGCATGGGGTCTGGCATGGATTCACATGCTCATGAATATAAGAATAAATAGCAGTACACACATGCACAACCACGGGGGGTGGCAAAAGGCTCAACATTAAGCAATACAAAAAACTCAACATTAAGCATCTCTTACCTCCTCACCAGGCTCACCTTAGGCGAACAGGTTGCGCAGCACTGCTTGGCCGACCCTGGACTCCTCCCTGGAATCCCGATCGACGCAGTAGAATTTCGTGAAGGTGTGCGTCGACCTCCACGTAGCAGCCCTGCAGATGTCCAGCAAGGGCACACCAGATAGGAACGCCGTGGTAGCTGCGATCGCTCTGGTGGAATGGGCTCTCTGACGGCCAGGCAGCGGTCGGTTTGCCAACCGATGATGGTACATGATACAGCCGGAGAGCCATCTGGAAATGGAGGCCTTCGAGAGAGCCTTCCCCTGATTGACAGGTCCAAAGTTCACAAAAAGTTGTGATGTCTTCCGAAAACACTTCGTGCGGTCCACGTAGAACTTCAGCGCTCTAGCCACATCCAGCGAGTGCAAAGTCCTTTCAGCCGGCGACGAAGGCGACGGGAAGAAAACAGGCAACATCAAGGGTTCGTTGAGGTGGAAGTCCCACGGCACCTTGGGCATGAAGGAGGGGTGCGTCGTGAGCAAAACTCTCGTGTCGTGAAAAGTCAAGTACGGGGGCTTGCAGGAAAGGGCCTGGATCTCTCCCACCCGTCGTGCGGAGGTGATGGCCACAAGAAACGCTGTTTTCCACGACAAGAACTTCAATGGAGCTGAGTGCAGTGGCTCGAACGGGGGTCCCATGAGCTTGGTCAGCACCACGTTGAGTTCCCACGCCGGGGCCGGAGCCTTCACCGGCGGGAACGATCTGAACAGTCCCTTCATGAATTCCTTCACCAGACGATGAGACCACAAAGACGTCCGCTCCGTGGTTCTGGTGTATCGGGAGATCGCAGCAAGATGAATCTTGATGGACGCGTGCGCCAGTCCAGCCTTGGCCAGCGTCAGTAGGTACGGCAGTACCTGGGGAGCCGTAATCCGCAGAGGGTTAATCTTCTGTGCGCGGCACCAGACAGAGAACCTCTTCCATTTGTGTCCATAGCATTTAAGAGTTGAGGACGCCCTGGCCTTTGCAAGAACCTCTCTGCAGTCGGCCGGTATGTCGTAGCCTCCAAACTCTAACGCTGCAGGAGCCAGGCCTGCAAGTTCAGCGACTTCGGGTCGTGATGGAGGATGGCGCCTCCTTCCCTGGAGAGAAGATCCGCGTCCACTGGCAGCTTGATTGACGGGGACGCTGACAAGTCCAGAAGGTCCGGGAACCATATCTGTCTCGGCCACGCAGTTGCGACGAGGATCATCCTGCACCGTGACCTCTTGAGCTGGTTTATGAACCGGATCAGCAGCGGCAATGGAGGGAACGCACAGAGGGACAGGCCCTCCCAGGGGAACGAGAAAGCATCGCCCATGCTCCTCGGGTGGGGAAACCTGCTGGCGAACCTCCGGCACTTGGAGTTCGCCGCCGTCGCGAACAGGTCGATCTGGGGTGTGCCCCACCGTCGGAAGAGGCGGTCCACCAGATCCTGTCGTAGTTCCCACTCGTGGCACGAGCGCAGCTCTCTGCTGAGCGAGTCGGCGATGGTGTTCTTTATTCCTGCCAGATGAAACGGCACCAGAAACATCCCTTGGGCGACGGCCCAATGCCACAGGTCCTGTGCCTCCTTGGACAGAGCTGGGGATCTGGTACCGCCCTGCTTCCTGATGTAGAACATGGTGGTGGTGTTGTCGGTGAAGATCCTCACCACCTTGCCCTTGAGGGACGGAAGAAAAGACCTGAGGGCCCAAAACACTGCACGGAGTTCCAGGATGTTGATATGGAGGGACCTCTCCGCCGGCAGCCCAAGACCCCTCGCGTGCAGGTTTTCGGTGTTTGCTCCCCACCCTTCCAGGGAGGCATCCGTGGTCACTGTCTTCTGGTGGCCCGGGGTCTGGAAGTCCATGCCTGCCGTCAGATGCGCGCGGGTGCCCCACCACCGGATCGCTCGTCGGAAACTCTCGTCGAGTGTGATCCTGTCCTCGAAGCCGCCCGTCGTCTGGATCCAGCGAGCGTCCAGGAACTCCTGCAACGGGCGCATCCGAAGCCTGCACAGGCGGATGAGATTAAATGCAAGACGACATCATTCCGAGGAGGGACTTGACGGATCTCACCCTGGCCGCGTCCGCAACCAGCATGCGCTGCACCTTGCCCAAGATGGCCCTCGTCCTTTCCTCCGACGGAGAGGCCAGAAGCGACACTATGTTGAGCCTCGCTCCCAGAAACAGTGTGTCTTGAGAGGGCACCAGGTGGGACTTGGCGTAGTTTATGGAGAATCCCAGGTCCGTGAGTAGTTGGACGGTCCTTGCCGTGTGCTCCGCGGCGAGCTCCTTCGTCTTCGCTCTGATGAGCCAGTCGTCCAGGTAGGGGTAGACGTGGATCCCCTCTCGGCGCAGCTGCGACGCCACCGGTGCGAGGCACTTGGTGAACACCCTGGGTGCCGACCTCAATCCGAAGGGAAGGGCTCTGAACTGGTAGTGACGCCCTTGGACCACGAACCTGAGAAACTTTCGGTGTCCCTTTAGGATGGGGATATGGAAGTAGGCATCCTCCAAATCCAACGACGACAGGAAATCGCCCTCCTCCAGTTGACCCAGGACGTGTTGGAGGGTGACCATCCGGAACTTCTGTGCCTTGATGAATTTGTTCAGTCGTCGTAGGTCCAGGATGGGACGCCATCCTCCCGTCTTCTTCTTCACGAGGAAGTATCTTGAGTAAACTCCGGAGCCCCGAAGCCTCTTTGGGACGAGCTCGATGGCGCCCTTCTTGAGCATCGCCTTTACCTCCAAGAGAAGTTGAGGGACGTGATGTTCTTTCCTGGCCACAGGGGGGACGCGGGGGCACCTCTTTAGAAACTCGAGCGCGTGACCCTGAGCTAGGGCGTCCAGCACCCAACGGTCGCTGGAGATGGACTCCCACGCGCTGACGAAGCTCGCCAGCCGGCCTCCCACCGGGGTGCTTCGGTGGGGGCCCGACCCCACGACCGGTTCAGTCCTGCTTCGACGAGGCTTTGCCGCCTAGTCCTCCTTGGCGACGACGGCGGGGTCCGCCTGACTTGCCTCGTCCCCTGTAAGCTTCCTGTGACGACGAACGGGCCGCTTGACGGTAGGTGGAAAATCCGCCGCTGGAACCTTTGGAGGCACCCTATTTGCCTCCGCCGCTCCGAAAGGGCGGCCGCCGTTGCTGGAGAACCCCAAGAGCCCAGGCCGTCTCAGTGTCCGCCTTGATGGCTTGAAGGGAATCGTCCACTGTTTTCCCAAACAGGTTGTTTCCGTCGAACGGCATGTCCAAGACTCTGGTCTGCACGTCCTGACGGAAGTCAGTAGCCTTGAGCCATCCACGCCGCCTAAGGCACACGCCGTTGCCCAACTGGCGAAATCCAGTGTCAGCGATGTCCGTCGCAATCATAATGGCGTGGTCCGACGCCACCTCCTTCCTGCAAGATCTCTAGGGCTTCCGCCCTCTTGTCGTCTGGTAGGAAGTCCAGCAGGGGGGCCAGTTTGTACCACAACTCCCTGTCGTAGCGGGCTACGATAGCCAAGGTGTTGGCCGCCTTAATCGTCGTCGCTGCCGATGAGATGACTCTGCGTCCCATTGTGTCTAATTTCTTTCCCTCGCCGTCCGGTGGGGAGGTTGACGTAGAGGCCGCGCCCCCCCCCGCTTTCTTCCTGGCCGCCGCGGAGACGACCGAGTCCGGGGTCGGCTGTGCCCGAAGGCACAAGGGGGCCGCGTCCGGGACCTGGTACTTCTTCTCGTACCGATCCCTTCTAGCCGGCGTCGTGGATGGGTTCTTGAGGAGGGCGAGGCCCTCATCCCAAATATCGTCTAGTAGAGGTACATCGAGGACTGTCTTCCTCTTGGTCTCGCGCCGTTGATAAAGGAATCCGTCCTTCTTCTTCTCTTCCGGGCAGAGCTGGAAAAGCTCGGATGCCCTGGCGATCATGGAGTGAAACAATCCAATCTCGTCGGGCGGGGAAGCCCGGGTGGGAGGTGACAACGGGAGATCCTCGTCGTAAACCTCGTTGTCTGTACCCGTCGCGGCCGTGTCAATCCCCGTATCATCCCCACGTGTCGTGGACGGGGAGGAGGGCTGAGCAGGGCGCGATGGCTGAAAAAGAGGTGGTGGATGAATCCTTCTTCTCTTAGGAGGAGGGCTCCAAGAAGGGCCCGGCTCCGGGTCCCCCGTTGGGAGCGGTTCCTCCGTTGGTGGTAACGGCAGTCTCGTCCTTATCTCCGAGCATAAGGACTGTACAGCTAACAAAATGGCCGCCGAGTTGTCTTGCGGCACTGGTTGAGGGAGTTCCGACGGGCGATCAGGAGCCCCGTTGGCACCCTCGACGCCCTCGTCGTCTTCCACGTCTGGGTCCCTCCCGACAGGATGGCCTTCTTCCACGCCAGAGCCGTGGCCTAAGACTTCGATCAGCTCCTCCTCAGAGGTTGAGGCCGAGTCCACGACGACCTCCTGCCCCCCCTTTTTCTTCTCCGCCGGAGGTTTCACGGGGGTCCTGTCGATGGGCATGAAAGAGGACTCCCTCCGCGGTGGCAGGGAGATTCTGGGCCCCGAGGTCGCCACCACTGGTGTAGCCTCCACAGGCTGAGCCAGGGCCGCCGCGACTGTCTCGATAGAGGCCTTGGCCGGATGGATCAAGGCTTTCACCACCTTAGGTGTGCTCATCGCCTTCTCCTTGGGGGCAGGGTCACCACCTCGCTCCCCCTCCGATGGGGCCTTTGGGCACGACCGGGGTCTCTCCAAGAGTTTCGCCGGGTGCTCGGCCTTCCTCTTACCCGAGCCAGAGCGTTGGCTCGTGGTTGATGGCGCCGGGGAGGATGCGCCCTGCCTGGCGCCCGTAGAGCCCGACCGTTCGGCGCTCCCGGTGCCAGCGGACTCGCGGTGCTTGGCCTTCTGTTGGACCCCCGTCGCCGGGGCGCCCTCAAAGGTCTTAGAAGACCGCTCGGACTTCTTCTTCTTCTTCTCGCCTGACGGGCTCTTTCCTTCCAGCCAGTTGGCGAGACGTTGATGGCGGTCCTTCATGGTCCGCTCCGACATATTGCCGCAAAACGCACAGTCCTTCTCCACGTGCGTCTTGTCCTCATGTAGGCAGTAAAGGCAAAGGGAGTGTTCGTCCTCCTTAAAGACATTCTGAAGCTGGCATCCAGGGCAGACCCTGAACAGCTTTCCGGGCGTCGAGCTTCCCTTCTCCTGGGCCATGCTCGAGAAGGGCCTGAGAAACCTCTGGAATCCTCCAAAAGTGTGCTCGACGAAATCTTCACCCTTGAGGGGCGTAGAAGAATCCGACACGGGTCCCCGTTGATCGGATAAAGAAACGGTGGAGCTTGAGGCTCTTTTGACTGAAAAAGAGAAATTTTTCTAAGAAAAAACGCGAAAAAAAGCACTAACGCTCGAGAGCAATAGCACGAGGATCCCAACACTTGAACGTGCGGTAAAAATCTGAAGATGGCTGCCAGAGGCAGGGCTTAGGTAGAGGGCAGTCATTGGCTGTGGTCAGTATGACGCAGAGATCAGTGATTGGTTACTACTACGAAAGACAGAGCAGAAACGAAACTGATACTGATTTTTTCTTTACCGAGTTATTCCCAGCCTGATGACGGGGAATATTCATGAGCATGTGAATCCATGCCAGACCCCATGCTGGAGAAATTCTGCATGACATCGCTACAAGAGGTAATCCCCCTGCTAAAGCGGGAAGACTATATGGCAACACTGGATATGAAAGATGCCTATTTTCATATTTCAATGTTCCCAGCGCACGAAAAATCTTGCGTTTCAAAATAGCAAACCAGCACTACCAATTCAAGGTGCTGCCCTTCGGAATAGTGTCTGCTCCAAGGATATTCAGCAAGGTACGGGCGGTGGTGGCAGTGCATCTGCACAGGGAGGCAATCCCAGTGTACCCCTAATGGGCTCCTTCCTCTCTGACATCTTTTTCTCCACCTGTGGTGTCCCCCAGGGATCCAACCTCTCTCCCTGGCTTTTCAATCAGTATCTGGCACTCCTTGCCCACCGCATCGCCGCTCTCTGCCCCCACTTTCAGTGCTATGCGGACGATACCCAGCTCATTTTCAGGCTACCCTCGGCCTCCTCCTCTCCTTCCCTCATCTCCGACTGTCTGTCTGCTATCCAGGAATGGTGTGCCGCCAACGACCTCTGCCTTAACGCCAGTAAGACTGAGATTCTACTCATCGGCACACCCACTCCCTCCTTTCCTGCAGCTCTCTGGCTTCCTCTCTTGGCCCTCTTCCTGCCCCTACCTGCAAAGCTAAAAACCTCGGGGTCATCTTCGACTCCACACTCTCCTTCTCTCCTCATATTTCTGACGTCTCTAAGAAGTCACACTACCAGCTGCACCTCCTCAGAGGTATTCTTCCCTTCCTCTCCTTCCCCCAGAAGCTCACTGTCTCCCGAGCCCTGGTTCTCTCAAGGCTGGACTACTGTAACAGCCTCTATCTCAATCTGCCTGCCTCCACTCTCCGCCCTCTGCAACTTATCCAGAACAGAACTGCGAGACTTGTCCTTGGCCTCAAGCCCAGGGACCGTATCTCTCCAGGACTGAAATCTCTTCACTGGCTCCCAGTGGCTGCGAGGATTAAGTTCAAAACCCTCTGCATTGTCCACAAGGCCTTCTGGGGCCTGGGGCCACAATACCTTCAACTCTCTCTTCCTAAATATCTGCCTTCACGAGCCCTTCGCTCATCCGTCTCCAACTCCCTCATGGTCAGCCGCTTCTCGAAGCAACGAGCTGGGGGTAGATCTCTCTCCGCAGCAGGGGCCTCCCTCTGGAACAGCCTTCCTGCCTCCCTGAAACTTGAGGAGAACCATCTCCGGTTCCGGAAGCACCTCAAAACCTTCCTCTTCGCTTCTGCCTTCTCTCTCCCTCTCCCCTGCTAAACCTGCTAAACTCCCAACTGAAGTTTGCACTAAACCTGCATCTGGGCCACTCTGTGACCTCGGTCCAGGGCCCAGCCACTCTCCACTTGCACTGCCTCCCTGGCTCCCCCTGCACTGTGGGACTGTCACTGCATCCCTACAGCCCCCTTCCCAGCACTTGCTCTGCACTTACCTCGCACTTGCCACCAGCTGGCCCTTTTATTATTATTTATTATTTTATTACGCTACTTACCTTGTACTGCACTTTCCCCCCCACCTCCTCCCCCTGCACTTTCTCCTTTTCCCCTTACCTCTGCACTTGCGCGATCTGAATGACACCTGGCCTAGTAGGATCGTTTGTCTGTCTTCCCCTTGTTTCCCCCCCTCCCTGCCTCGTCGCGCCTTGAAACACTTGTGTATAGGCGCGTTACAAATACCATATCATATCATATCATATCATATACCTTGACGGCAGGCTGATCACGAGGGAATCGCCCCATCTTTGCAAGCAAAGCATGCAAAGAACCATAAACCTTCTCTTCCAATTGGACTTCTCAATAAACGAGAAAAGGTAATGCCTTTGGGCAAAACACAACAAAACAGTTCCTAGGAGCTGGCATAGACATGGAAGCAGGGTTAGTCTTTCCAGCTATGGAAAGGGTTCAAAACATGCTACGGCAAATACCTCTGTATCAAGCCGGTCGCCAGATAAGCGAACACAAAGCAATGCGATTACTAGGCATGATGGTGTCGTGCATTAACCTGGTCCCACACGCACATCTGCGCATGCGCCCCATGCAGGAGTTGTTGGCGAAACAATGGTCTCAGGCAAAGCGACCAGTGGGACGATCTAGTGGTCGTTTCGCCAACACTATTACAAAATCTACGGTGGTGGACAAAGGAGAACCTGTTAAAGGGAAAACCCTTCCACAACCCGGAAGCGCAAGCGATCACTACAACAGACGCATCACTCTCCGGGGGGGAGCACACTACCTTCAGCACACAGTCTCTAGATTCACGTCCCTGCACAGAACCATATCAACCTGCTGGAACTCCTAGCAGTATTCAAAGCGCTTCAAGAATTCGAAGCACAGCTGACTAACAAGTCGGTTCAAATACTAACAGATAGCACCACTGTAATGTTCTATGTCAACAAGCAGGGGGGCACCCGCTCTCCAAATCTGTCATAGCTGGCAGAGAAAATATGGAGATGGGCACTCAGACGGGTGTAGTTCCTATCCTCTCAACACGTTCCAGGGGTACTCAACACTCTAGCAGACTCTCTGAGCAGAGATCCCCTACCAGAGGAACACGGGTGGCAACTAAACCCAAGTGTCGTAGACCACATCTTCTCACAGTGGGATTACCCGCACGCTAGTCTTGTTCGCTACAGAAGAAAACAAGCAGTGTTCAGACTTTGCATCCAGGTTCCCCCAAACAGACTCGAAGGGGAACGCCCTATGGATGAGCGGTTCAGGGAAATTTGCTTACGCTTCTCCCCCCACCCCCACCAACACCTCTAATGAGCAGAGTTGTGAACAGGATTCACAGAGAACAGATGATGCTCATCCTAGTTGCTCCCATGTGGGCAAGTCAGCCATAGAATCCACATCTGCGCAAAGTGCGATCCCATCAAACTCCCATGCCAAGCCAATCTATTGACCCAACACGGGGGCCAACAGCGCACCCTCAACCACACTAAATGAATTTGGCAGCATGACTCTTGAGGTCATAGAGTTTGGACATCTTAATCTACCACCGCAGTGTATGTATATCCTCAAGGAGGCACAAAAACCAAACACCAGACTGTTATTTCGACAAGTGGAGATTTGTAATTTGGTGCCAGTCTAAACAAATTAACCCCATAGAAGGTACACCTTCCCACATTCTAAATTATATGCTACACTTGCTAGACTCATGGTTCATATTCAACTCTATAAAGGTTCACCTGGTGGCTTTATCGGCTTACACCACTTTGCAAGATAAAGTATTGTGGTGGAAAGGCATTCATGGAGCGAGTGAAGAGACTTCACCCTCCAGTTTCAAACCCACCGCCAGGCTGGGATCTCAATATAGTACTCACAAAGCTCATTGGTCCCCCCATTCGAGCCTGTGCATAAGTCAAGTATTAAACACCTGACATACACGACTGCCTTCTTAGTGGCTATTACTTCCATAAGCAGAGTTAGTAAATTGCAAGCACTGTCAGTGCAGGGCCCTTTCTTCGTCATACACAAAGACAAACTGGTTTTATGTACACATCCTAGGTTCTCTCCTAAGTTCATTTCCAAATTTCACGTGAACCAGTCCGTTGAGCTACCGGCTTTCTTCTAAAATCCAACTAGGTCGCTGTGGTAAAACTCCACACACTAGATGTAAGGAGGGTGGCCCTTTCCTATGTAAACAAGAACAGGACGCTAAGGAAAACAGACCAACTGTCTGTCTCCGTAGCACCACGCAGAGAAGGAGACCACATTTCCAAATATGCCATCTCCAGATGGATAGTCAGATGCATATAACTGTGCTATTCATTATCAAACAACACACTGCCTTTCGCACCAAGAGCTCACTCCACAAGGAGCACAGGAGCTACTCTTGCATTTATCGCAAATGTCCCCTTAGACAGCATTTGCAAAGCAGCCACATGGAGCTCAGTACACACTTTCCCTCAACACTACTGCATTGACACTCATTCCAAAGCAGATACACAGGTGGGACAAGCGGTTCTAAAACATCTATTTGCCGCTGAACCTTCTCACATACCAACACCTTCTCCTAACTGCTTGCTAATCTTTACCTAGCATGTGATCTAAGCAGATTTCACAGGCCTCAGAAGGGATACATTACTCACCGTAATCTTATTTCTGATGCTTGTATCTTCTTAGATTCATCTGCGCCCACCCTTCCTCCCCTAAGAGAAGGTGCATAGATGTTATATGAGCTTCTCTGATATTTATCTGCTTGGATACACATGTACTCATGCTACACTTCGTGCACCTCATATCAGAACAGAACAATCTGAGGGACCTTGACACGTGAAGGACCATGGGTACTTCGACCACGTCACACTAGGGATAGTATTACTGGCACGCCCTGTCGACGTCCCTTTTTCGAGTTTCAATAACAACTGTAATACTCTGCAGCTTCCACTAGAAGTCGGCCTATGCATAGCATGTGTTACGCTCACCTGGTATCCACGAGGACGCCACCCAGCCAGTTGGTCGTTGGTGCCCTTCACAATGATTCCCTGGTGTGGTCTCGGTGTCGATGGGATTCTGCCTGGAAATGAAGACTATGTTAGGACTTGGCGACCAAAGTAAGTTTTCCCCCACCTCCCTTGTGTTTCCAGCCCCTCCAGGTTCTCTTCTCACCTGGCTGTCGGAATCGGTGAGCTCTCCGTCCTGCTCTCTGGGCAGGGGCGCGTTGTCTTTTGTGGGCGCGGGTGTTCCAGTTACTTCACTGACTGCTGCCCTTGTAGTGTCTTTTAGGTAGGTCTTATTGCGATTGATGGCGTCGTAATTCTTGCATGCCTTTTCTCTGTTCTAAATGTCTCTTTTTTTATCTCCCTAGGAGCGCAGATTGTCCGCTTGGAGAACTGGATATGCTGGTTCTCGCCGGGAGATGATGGCGCGCTATAGCGCTATGATGCGGTAAGGAGGCGCTTTGCGTAGCGCAGCGATGTCTTGTCCTCACTGACCTGTGCTTTTCTCTTTTCGTAGGTCGCGGTGAGTTGCCAGTGGAGATGGAGTTCCGGAGCTATGCCGGCCAAAAAGCAACCAACCAGGTAAGTCTTTAAGCGCTTTGTGGTTGTAATGTCTCCATTAACTCCTTTAATGATGTCTTCCTCCTTTTCTCAGGTCCTTCGATCCGGGCGGTGAACTCCACCAAAAGAGCTGCTCAGGAGCTGCGAGCAGTGAAGGATGATGAATGCAGATAAGATTCTGCTGCTAACGATGTTCTTGGTTTTTCTGCAGGTCCGGAATTCACCAGGCTCGTGAGAAAGCTGGACACGGTGAGCGTCACGTTGCTAGAAGCAAAGTAACGCGAAGCGTGTAGTCTTATTCGGGTGTGGTTTAACTAGCCACTGTAAAGTAGTCCCTAGGCCACCACACCCAAAACACTAGACCGCATAGCTTGGTTCTAGTAATCAAGCTATGTGGATGCCTTAATGTTGGCTGAAAGCCTAAATAAAGTAGTTCCGGCGCCAGGACTGGCCCCAAGAGGGCCTGAGAAGAGGGTGCCAGGCCTTATTAGTGATCCGAGCCCTGATTCCACCTGGCCAATGGGCTTGCCAGTGGGGGATCAGGGCTGAGGGTCGTGACAGCTTGTGAATCTAACCAGATACAAGCATCAGAAATATGATTACGGTGAGTAACGTATCCCATATAATGTCTTTTTGGTTACTTTGCAAATGTGCCTAAGAAAAGCTAGTGGCAGCAAGTGATTTTATTGTCTTCTTCTTTTATGTGATATGTCACTCTTGCACTTACTACAAATGGCTACTTATGGTGGCTAGCACCCTAAAATGGCTGTGCCAGGAGAGTTTCTGCTTGTTCTTTCGCCATATTGTTCTTTGGCCTTCTTCCCTCCTTCTCTGGTCAGGAAATGCCTTATTAGAAATACCTTTCCGGGAAAGCTGCTGCTTTCATGAGCAAAGGGGCTTTGTGTGTTTGAGCCAGAGGAGAGGCTGGTACTGTATAGTCCCAGCCCACGTCCTCTGGCACCCAAAAGTCTGTTGCTAGGTAGATGTGATTATCAGTGATTGTCCAGGATTGGGCTTTTTGAATGTTATAGATCCTTAATGTTTCTGGGCTAGAGCTTGCTCCCAGCCTGAATCTTGGATAAAAGGATGGCCCCTGCAACAGTTGATCAGATCAACGATGGAGCCAAGACTTCTACGACAAAGAGAAGCACATGACATCCATGACCTTATTACCAACAACCACCTGGACATCCTCACTCTCACCGAAACCTGGCTCACACCCTCCTCTGGCCCAGCGTTCTCCGTAGCCATCCCCAGCGGCTATTCCATACTGCACTGCGACAGAACCAACAAAACAGGGTGGTGTTTCCATAATCTATAAAGACACATCACCCTGCAACCCATGACAACCACACCTCACCCCAACTGTGAAAGTACCTCAGCCAAATTTAAATGCTCTGCCAATGCTTCGTTCACCCTCCACCTCATCTACTGGCCCCCAGGCCTACTCGACCGATTAGAGGAAGCTTTCTCTCAGCTAGCCCTCAGCAACCTGAAACCAACCACCCAGCTCCTCATCCTCAGCGACTTTGGCTACCATGACCCGCTCGACTAAGATGCCATCACGCTGGTTAATTTGATGACAGCCCATGGTCTGACCACAGCGTCCTACTCTTCTCAGTCCCCATACCCCCTACCCTGACTGTCCCACCCCACTCACCACCCCCAAACCCACCACCATCCTAGCCCGTAGCACCCGCATCCACACAAGCGACTGAATCATCCCCCTCCTCAGGCAGCCCCTGCCCAACACCACCACCCTTTTACAGCACTATAACAAACTGCTCACCACCACCCTCGACATTTTAGCCCCCCTCAACACCAGAAATCAAAAGAACTTTCAACACCTTAACTCCTGGTTCACACCAGAGCTCAAGGCTTTACGAAACCAGAAAAGAGCAACAGAAACCACCTGGCACAAAGATCCCAGCCCAACCAACAAAGTCCTCTTTACAAACATCTCCCACCTCTATAAGCAATCCATTCACAAAGCCAAGGCATCTTCATACAATGAAAAAATCTCCAAAGCGTCCTCTCGCTTGCGTGAGCTCTTTGCTATCCTCCGGTAGCTCAAAGCCAACTCATCCCCCCACAACCATTATCAAAGACTATGCATGGTACAATGCAGTCCAAGACACCCTCACCAACAAAATCACCCTCCTAAAGCAAAAGATTGCGTCTAAGAAAGTCAATATCACTGGCTCCCCTGCCCTCACACTTACCATACCCAGCGAGTTCCCCCTTTGAATTCCAACCTATCAGCGACCACACCCTTGGAAACATCACCAAAGGTCTCGCACCCTCCCGTGACTGTGCTGAACCCCTCCTCCCCCTCTTCTCTGCCATCATCAACTCCTTCACCTCCTGCTCTGTCCCTGTGTCACTCAAAGAATCCTGAGTGTCCCCTCTCCTCAAGAAACCCTCCCTCGACCTGGACATCCCCACCAACTACCGCCCATCACCACTGTCCCTATCCTGCTGAAGATCATGGACCGGGTCGCCGATCTGCAAATATAGGAATTCCCAGAGTCTAACCCCATCTTAGGTTCTCAACAGTCCGGGTTTGGCTCAAACATGGCACCTTAAAAATCCACTTGATGATGCCAACGACTGTGGCAACATCTCCCTACTCTTGCTCGTGGACCTCTCTGCTGCATTTGACCTAGTCAACCACAAAACCCTCTGACCATCTCTACACATCCTTCACCGTTGGTGGGCACATTATCTACGCGGCCAGCACTGCAAAAACCCTCAGCGTTTATCTGGATTCCAACCTCAACATGACTCGCCAAACCAACCCCACATTGCCTCCTCATCAGGTTCTGCCAATAAGTTCATCACCGCCAACAGACCATTCTTATCCTCAGAAAACTGCCTTTAAGTTGCCCGGGCCCTGAAAACTGGCTTTAAGTTGCCCGAGCCCTGATCTGTTAAAAACTTGATTATTGCTACTCCCTGTTTTGCTGTACCTCCACCAAAAATCTCTGCAAACCCTAATCGAACCAAAACAGTGCATGGGTAGTATAGCTCGGTGGCAACACGCTCATCTTAGAAGCAAGACGACGCAGAGCAACACAGGTTCGAATCCCGGGTCCACGCTTAGAAACCTCTTCGCTATTAAGCTTACTATAAATAACCAATCATTCAATTATACTAAGCAGCACTTGACATTGGAAAGCGTGACCACATAGCCTCAGCCTGGAAACCCGCTCACTGGCTTTCAGTCCAGGACAGGATCAAGTACAAGATCTCATCCATTACGCACCGATGCCTTTCGAACAACGCCCCCTCCAACTGCGTGACGAAATTCTCAAGACGTACAACAACAAGGTGACAACGCTCAGCCTACAAACACTGGCTCTTCACCCCCAGAATTCACCGCATAAAAGGGGGGGGGGGCTGCCTCCCAGTCTGTTCCCTGCACTCTGGAATGAGCTCCCTGGCCACCTTTGTGATGAACCCTCCTACGGCAGCTTCAGAAAGAAGCTCAAAACCTACATCTTCAACTAAGGACCCTCTGCAAAAACTCTTTTTGTCTGCTCCACTTCCCCCCTGTCTGATTGTAACCAGCTGTCTGGTCCAATACGAGAATTTCTGCACGAATGATAACCCCGCCAACCCTCCTACCCCCCCCCCCCACAAGCCTGCCGGCCCAACAATCTTTAAGTTACAACCAGTGGTTGAAGTGTACGAAAAGAAGTAGTGGAACTATGTTCCCTGCTAGCCTGCACCCACGCCCCAAAAACCCCATCACCACACCTCCTCCCACACACGATACAAACCCCCAAACACATGCACCTGCTGTTTAAGGGAACGTTCAGTGTAGTGCACTTCTTCCTACAATGCTATTTTAAAACTAAACCATTCCGGGCGGTTTCTTTTTTAAATAAAAGTATAGGAGCAGTAAAACTTAATTTTAAAAAGTAGAGGAGCACCGCTCTCAACCTCTCCCACTCACTTCGACCACTGGTTACAACTGTCAAGCTGGCAAACCCAAGGGGAAAGGGGAAGTGGATGAAATAAC
The DNA here is from genome assembly GCF_040938575.1 of Ambystoma mexicanum. Lineage (NCBI taxonomy): Eukaryota > Metazoa > Chordata > Amphibia > Caudata > Ambystomatidae > Ambystoma > Ambystoma mexicanum. The sequence continues at coordinate 1,522,950,631 of NC_090922.1, read as the reverse complement.
AAACGCAGGTTTCTTCTATTGCCCAGGCCTTCTGAACTCTACTCGAAAAGGACTGTTCTGTAGATGAGCTAGAAGATAATCACAAACAATATTACTAACTTTTCTACTAATTCACAACTGTTCTTTGTTTGCTCTCCCAACCTCCCTTCAAGCAGATAGACTCTTGAAATGTAGAAAACTGAAGTGGCACTTTTTTCACTGTAAAAGTCTTTAAACGATAGTTGCTGCTTGGTATTTTTAATAGCTTCAGTCTCTTATCTTTATCCAAACTAGGAACTCTTTTTACAATGTTTACAGATTGAGACTACAGTCTCCCGAAATGTTAGCATTTAACTAATATCTTATTGCTTTTAAAAGTTGCGCAGTTCCGCGCTGACAAAGAATGTTTGCTTACTTTTAATTGTACAAACCCCTTTTACTTGAGCAGCAAAGGCTTTATCTGAACTACGTAGATGCCACCGAAGTCCACGCAATCACCACTGGAGATCTACTGGTTTTCACAATATTGCGTTCCGAGCTAAACGACTAGGCATGCACACCTACGCCTTTGGGTCCTTTCCTTGAGCCCCCGACGGCTACTTCCTCGCGCATAACAATGGTATTAAAACGCAAGATAAACTAACATTAAAACTATAACTGTTAAACGCATTAAATTAGTGGATTAGTCAAAGGAAATTATGACGCTTGACTGCTCGACTGAGTTAGTACTTTTAATGCGTGTCAAAATAAACATCAAATCGCAATTGAGACTCCTTGCTTGCATCTGTCTTTAAACTTGTACATACAAAGAATTTTCTTCTTAACTCATGAATTCATTTTTTTCTTTTTCTAAATCTTTTCCTTGAAATAAAGTTCACATAAACATTTACTGAATGTATCCTTCCTCTGTAAAACTTTAAATATCAGATATTGAAGTTCCCTTAGCTTTCTTCTTCTGTTGCAGCTGACTTGACTTTTCTTCTTAAGGCAATGCCACGGATAACTCCTGTACTTGCTTACTTACAAAATTAATTATCTGGTTACTTCCTTTAAATGTAATCAGCTCGTTCTATGGATGGTTTAATAACTTTGGTTACTGGAGCTGCAAAAACCATGACCTGCTCTGAAGAATACTAGAATGAAAGGAAGTTTGGAATTCTGAAAAGGATTACAAACTACCTCACTCCCAGTCTTCGCCAATCAATGCTGCTGAACAGAGCCTCCACCTTACCCTGGGGAAACAAAGGCTTCCTGAGAGGAACATTAAAGAATAACCCCAGTCACAGATACCCATGCGGTCACCACCAGGAAACAGAACTCGCCCTAAGTTACCAGCCCAAACCTTTAGACAGCCCACCTCTCTTTGGCATCCAGATAGAATGTCTTAGATGTGAATGGTGAGGGACCCTGACACCAGCGCCTAGATGCCCTCAGGCTTGGTGCTCTTCTCTAAAAGCTAAATAAATGAAATAAACAATAAACTGCTAGACATCGGACGGATGCTTGCACTCTCACACACAAACTTGATTATACCAAGGTTATATACCCCAATAAACGCCATCTATGATGTCATCCTACGTGGCAAACTATAAAACCCATTAAAGGCAAGCATTGGTTAAAGGAACATATGTACCTATGGCATACATAGGGGTTAGTACGTCATTGGCTGCCCCTTATCTGTAGGGCACACCTCGATCTACCTCTGAATACATAAACTGATCATAGCAGATGAAATGGCTGCGGATTGGTCTATGCACCATTGTATAGCACGTAGCCCCATAGACCCCCTGATTGGTTGGCATGCTCACCCAACCTTGGACTTTCGGCTCACTAGCCGCACAAAGGCAAAATGGAACCTAGGGGCTTGAGTCACGTCCGATTATTCCCAACTTTCCCAATTAGTCCATCATCCGTCCACCCATAAGCCAAATTCCTATCTGTAGTTGACCGTGTGGCCTGGTCTCTTTTCTGGGACATTCGAGGAAGTGTAAGCACACCA